>NC_090935.1:773173539-775673539 GCF_040938575.1 Ambystoma mexicanum
AAATCACCAGAAACTTTACTCTCAGCGGTATGGAAAAAACACTTGTCGTTTATGCTACAAAATGTCCAAATAAACTCTTCAAAAGAAACACTAGCTCTCTGGGCACATGTCAATTTCAGTGGACTTGTGCTTTGAACAGATTGCTGTGTAACAGAAACTGACTAGGGCTGCAAACAATGTTTGGAATCCAGATGGAAGAGAAAACCGAATTTGAAAGGGACATCCCAGCAGAATTCACCATGTGTCAAAATGTGCTTTGGCAAACAAGAAAAATATCTGTTTTAAAAGTGTAATATTGAATAACGCCCTGTCGTTACCTAGAAATGTAATCGGGGGGCTGGTTAAAATCTAATATGTTTTATTCCAACAGCCTTGCCTTTTGGGCTCAGGAAAACTAAATAAATAAATAAATGCATTGGCTGTACTGTGGAAGCCACGGAACAGGTTTTTCCTGCCCTGGTTTCAAAGGACATTGCATCCCTCCAAGGAGACCAACATCTGGAATCTCTGAATGGACTAAGGGGGAGAATTTAACACGCTCATCAGACTTTGTGGTGGGGCTACAGCTTGACACAATAGATTCTGGGACACCTACGTGTTACTTTTGGAAGTGACACATCCCATCCACTCAAACTAAGGAGCTCCAAAGACAAACTCCATGGCAACCCTGGGCTAAACTGACATTGGGTGGTAGCCTGGGCAGAAATGACCATATTTGGAGGTCAAAGGCCAGCCCGTCGGGCTCAAGAGACTATTTTAATGAATAAACTTTAAGACTTATTTCTATGACTGGACAATGCAGTAATGTAAAAGTTTTACAGTTTAAATGTAATTTTTGTGGCTTTAAAATAAGATATCGTGGCTGTCCAAAGAATGTATGGGATGCAAACGCCAGGAAAATGTGAATCATCAGAAAAGTACATATGGTGGAACGTTAAAAATTAATGGAAATATGCCCTATGATAATATGTACACATCTAAAATTGTGAAATTTTGGGTGAAGCGGTTCCCACTAAAAATCGTGAAAAATTATTAGAAGGGCAAAATAATGCCGTACAGACCTGGGAGTTGGAGTACCATGCTCTGTATGAAATATGTCTTTTGCCTATGTAATTTGCAAAAGTGCCACAACTGTAAAAAGGAGCGATTTATGTCACAATTGATTTTGTGCAAAAATGACAGTGGGATGGCTTTGTACCTCATAAAAAAAAATAACCCCATAAACTGAATCCCCTCCTGCAGGAGGCGACCAACATAGGCTGACCTATCCGGTTCTTAGGGGTAGGTCTAGCTTAGCTTTGCCCAGCAATAAATCCTGTGATGTCACCCACCTTAAATAAAGGTGGGGGGAATCTCACAGAGACAGGACTCTCTTCTGAATTTTCTATCGCCCGAGTATCCAGATATTCCACCTTCACTCTGCAAGATTCCAGATAGTACGGCCAGGCCAGAGCATAGCTGGCCCTATCCAGGCAGGAACATTGATCCAGAAACCCCACTAAAAATAGCTATAACTAGAGGGGAAAGCTGTGGTACCCTTTTGGGAGTATCCTGTGACCAGACCAGCTTTTTGCCCTATTACCTGCATGCCAGCTGTACCCTTGCTATCCAGTGACCAGACAGGCCCAACCCTTGCTATCCAGTGACCAGACAGGCCCTGCTGTTAGGAGAGCCTGCTGTGCTGTGACCAGAGCCTTTGATTCCAGAAACCCGGTTGGCTGTCCCAAATACCAAACAGTGCAGATTGTGAGTATTTCTCCATCCCATAGCAACACATAGCCTACCCCATCTTGATACTTTGTCTTTGTTCTACTCTCTAAGCAATCCTATCCATAACCTGGTAACTTGTTTCAAACTGTCAGAATTCTTTGTGCCTCCTGTCCTTGATCTCCAAGCGTTAGCGCCATTCTTCTATTCATTTCTGTCTTGCATAGATCCTTAGTCATATTTTGAATAATTTAAGTAATTCCCACATAGAACTGAACGCGGGGTAAAAAGGTTAACTTTACAAATTAACCTTGGAGCGTACCGTGTCTTTCTTTAACAATCTATTCTTGATAATCTAGTTGAAGTAAAACTTGTCCTTTCTTTCGAAACCGATATTCTCTGTTAACTGCTTTTATTTTCCCAAAACCGAATCTCCTTCCACATCGAAAATCTCATCCAGTTATTCAGCTAGAGTCACTCTTTCACTTCTATATTATCCCTGTGATGTGCATCTATCACCCAGCCTAAAAACCGCATTCCGATTCTGTCTATTTCACCCGTTTTTTTAAAAAACCGCTGTGACATTTAAAACTGCAAAAAGAGGAAAATGCAACTTTTCAACGTGTGATTTTGGCTGCACTTTGTTCTTACTTTCAAGTTGCTTTTTGAACTGTAGGAAATTTGTGATAACTGGCCTGATAGTTGCTAGTGATATTACATCCCTGATACTGTGATAAATCATATTTACCTCATTTATTCAACTGCATGTTTAAATTAATTATTTACCAATTCTGAATGTCATTTTATGCAATGGAAAAATCTGTTTTTGTGTCTTATTTTGTGAGGCAAGGTCGGATTTCTAATTCTGTTTGTTGCCTAATATCCCTGACTTCTTGCTGCTCCTTTCCATCCACTCAAAATTCAATTAATTGGGGTTTGAGGGAGCATTGCAGGGGGAAACCTTAACTCGGATGCTATCTACCCGAACAGTAAAAGTGCTCCTTTTCATCTGTGCTTTGGATATGTTCTAATAGAAGGTCAACCAAGTGTATTTCATCATTTTATTCTGTAATTATCACCCCATTGGTGATTGCTGCCCAATATTCAAACTGTGATTTTCTTTGAATTTAAAATAAATAAATATTATATTACCACCCACCGGCCTGGTTCATAGTCCCTTGTGACCCGGGGTATTTGTAAAAGGGGGTGTGAGACGGGTTGGGTGCAAGCTCAATCCAAATTTGTAGAAAATAAAGAAAAGGTACTTTAATTGTGCGCTACATCCTAGGCTAAGGCCAAGAGTCCTGGTCTGGTGTGCGACGCCTGATTGGAATCCTTTACACCAGTGATGAAGCCAGTCACTAAGGTTTGGCGCCCTGGGGAGCAGCGGGAAAAGCAACACTTGCCTGTTGGGTACCCCTTCCTCTATATCTCAGGAAGCACATGTCTTAGTCTTTTACCGTGGCAGATTGTCAACGGCCCCTCTGGGAAAAAGTGGGAAAACCTCTGCCCGAGAAGAGGATTACGTGGAAGGTTTCTGGTGTACCAGCCCTAAAGACTTAGCAGTCACCTTAGACGACTGGATGTTCTGTAGGGCATTGTCAGCCTTAGCTCCAAAAAGGGTCTGCCCACCGAAAGGCATGTCTAACAGCCTTGTCTGAACGTCGACGGCAAAACCCGACGTCTGCAGTCAAGAAGGGCGTCTGCCCACCATGCTAGTGGCCATGGACATGTCCATGCAGTCTGCCATAGATTACAGCATCTGCTGTGCCTCCTCCTTGCTGTACAGGCCTGAACCACTAGGCTTTCAGGTGAAGTGTGGGCGCAAAGGAAAGTGCTTCCTTGCCAGGCCCCTGTCCATTGCTGAAACAGATGCAGGTTTTTACCACACTTCCAATGCCGGGGCCTCCACCGATATTAAATGGCAGGATTGTTTCCTTCTTTGGAACAAAGTCCAGAATGTCATAGAGTTCATATTGAACTCTGGGCCTGGATGGAGCAGAGAGCCCCAGAGTATCGGTCACCTTAGCCATTAGGAGCTGGAAGGCAGCCTGAGACTTAACTGGGGTGGGAGCTGGTAAAATGTCAAACTCCAGGTGAGGTGTCAAGGCTGCTGACCTTAAAGGTCTCTGCCAGGTCCAGCATGTTCTCACCTCCTCTGTAAAATTCCTCCCGCATGTCTCTCACCTCCCTAGAAATCATGGGTTCAAGCCCAGAAGGGACCTGGACGGCCCTTCCTCGTCGTAGATATCATACGTATTAGACATAAGGGCATCCCTGAGGAGCGAGACACATTCCAGAAGAGCCCATGACACCGATCGGCGACGCCGATAAAGAAGACATTGCCATGGCCGTGTCTGCAGAGGGTGGGGTCTGACGGTGCCAATAGGCCTTGTTCTCCTTCAGGACCAGGCCTAAGACCTTAGGTGTGCGGGCGTGGTCTTCTGAGGGCACCCTGCCTGTCGCAGAAAGAGGCTGTGGGACCCATCGGCACTGAAGGTGCCCTGGCCGGGGCCACCGGTGCCTTGGCAAAGATGACAAGCATCTTCAGGCGTATATTCTCCTAATTCCTCCAACGTGGATGACTGGGTTGGAAAAGGCACCTGTGCTGGCCGCTCAGGGGAACCCTTAGAGCGGTGGTTCTTTTTCTTTAAGGAGGAAGAAGAGTGATAACGAGAGAACTCACGTGGGGAGCGAGACCTCTTTTGATGCTTCTCCCGATTCTCCATGTGCAGAGCCACCGATCTTCAGAGCATCGATCCACACCATGCGATCTTGACCGCCAAACCTCACCCTTAGCCTTGGGGACAAACGTGAAGATCTTTGCGGCCCGTTCCTGTGGGGCCTTTGGGTGCATGGACTGACTCGACACGCAATCCTGGGTGTCGTGGTCCTCGCCCAAGCAGTACAAGCATAGCTAGTGCTGATCCAAGACTGACATCTGCCGGCCGCAATCCGCACATGGCTTGAAACCAGAGGCCTTCGACAGAGTCAGCATGGCGCTTTCAGAAATAAGAAGCTCGTCAAGCGTGTTCCCGATTAGCGAACGGAGTGGGTGGAAAAAAGGAACTGAAGTAATGGGGCACTGCGCCGCTACATATAGTGGCCTGATGTTCTATCCGGCGCGGGGGCGACTAGGGGCGTCGGATGGAACCGACGCGGAGCCGCGCTGCTCCTCCTGGTGGCGGAAATGTTTCTGGAGAACAGCTGCACTGGGATAGGGATATCAGAGGAGAAATCTGTGGCAGGAAAGAATGCACTGGTTCCAAATGTGTCTCAGGAAGTGACTTCTATCAGGCTTTACTGAACCGTGGATGCTTCATGGTAATTTGTCTGAAAACGCCTCTCTATCAATAAGCAATGAGAAACTGAGAGGTTTTGTTGATCCAGCTTCATTAAAAAGAACAAGGTTTTTCCATCCATAGAGTACATCATAATGCACATAAGGAGCACAAAAGAAAGACTATGAGATGCATTAAGTGGATGAAACATTTATTGTAGTTTCTTTATCTTGATGAAGGTCAAACAGAACTGTGGAACGTAATGCGATTCAAAGGAAGGCAAAAAAACAATGAGTTCAAACACTTTTTTATTTAATATAGACGGCAGTGCAAACTTGAAAGAGCAGAACTCTTTTTATAGTAAGAAAAGAACAAATTACTTACCTCTCAGAAGAACAAGTTACTTACCCATGGTAACGTTCTTTCGACTGGATGTTCCTCCCAAGTATTCCTTAGGTTTGATATTTCCCAATATCCAGATTGCTGCTTCGGAAAAATGTTTCCTAGTAGAGGGTGCTGCGCGTCAATGCCTGTCGGGTCGATGTCCCTTGAAGGCCTCCGTCTCGACGTTGACGTCATCACGGGCATAAGTAGCGCACGCGTGGCGTCCGTTGCTCAGTTCCGTTTTGAAGAGCGAAGCACTGTCCAGACTGTAACCACAAGGGAAGAACAAGTTACTTACACACTGGTAACGTTCTTTCGATTGGATATTCCTCCAACGTATTCCACATCTTTCACATGTAATGTCCACAGATGTGCACTTCAGAAACTTTTTCGGCAGAGGGCGCACGGCACCCGTAGTTTCAGTTTATGTTGTTTCCCTCAGAACATGTGGCACCAATCCAATGCCTGCAGGACTCCACATTGCAGCTTACGTTTCCGCAAGGCTATCACATAGGAAATTCTCCAGAAGGGCAGGCATGGAGGGCGATGTGGAATTCATTGGAGAAACATCCAATCGAAAGAACGCTACCAGTTGGTAGGTAACTTGTTCTTCGAATGGATTGTGTCCTCAACGTATTCCACATCTTTGACAGACTCCCAAAGCAGTACCAGAAACATGGAGGAGGGAAAAGAATTTAGAATATCCAATCAGCTGGCGGAATAAAGAACCGCCTTACCAAAGGCCATAGATCGTATCCAGGGAGTAATGTTTAACAAAGGTGTGGATAGACGCCCATGTGGCTGCATCACAAATGTTCCTAATAGGACAGTTTGGAGGGCGGTGGAAGTAGCCACGCTCCTAGTGGAATGAGCTTGCAACCCTTCAGGAGGGTCCTTATCCGCCAATCCGTAACACTCAGTAATGGTGATGGATACCCCGCCTGGACAAGGTCTGTTTGGTAACAGCCTGGCCCAATCGGTGTCCAACATATCCCACAAAGAGTTGATCATCCACTCTGACCCTGGAAATCCTAGAAATATAAAAGCTCAGAGCTCTCCTAGGATCCAACCTATGGAGTCGCTCCTCTTACCAGGATGAGGAGGAGGATAGGAAGAACCACTTTCTGTCTCAAATGAAATTCAGATACTACCTTAGGTTGGAAAGGAAGGCCATACCCGTAGTACAACCCTGTCCTTGTGGAACACAGTAAAGGGCGGCTTAGATGAAAGTGCCTGCAATTCACTCACTCTGCGAGCGAAAGTAAACGCAACCAAGAACACTTGAAGGACAATAATCTCAAAGGACAAGAGTGCAAAGGTTCAAAAGGAGCACCCAATACAAATTTCAAAACCAAATTCTAACCCAAACGGGAACCTGCAAAGGGGACGGTGGGAACAGATTAGTCAGTCCTTTCAGAAATTGAGAAATCAAAGGAATCTTAAAGTAAGAACATTGTTCAGAAGAGCGCTTAAATATAGACAGCGCCGCCAGGTAACCTTTAATGGTACCAACACGAAGGCCCCTGTGGGCGAAAGAAAGTAAGAAAGACAAAACCATAGGAATGGAACACTGAAAAATCAACATTTTGTCCTCTGCACCATTCGCAAAACTTAAGCCAACGGCAACGGTACAGGGATTTTGTTGCTGGCCTTCTGGCCGAAAGCAACACCTCCATCACATCATCCGGGAGGTCCCAATCCTTATATCTCAACCTTTCAGATATCAAGCGTGAAGGTTGAGAGTCCGAGGGGGCGTGGCTAGGCAGCCTTGGATTAAGCTGCTCTCTCTAAGAGCTCAGAGGATCCGTATATTGATTTGCAGCAGCGCACTCACTTTCAGCGAAGAAACCGACATGAAACGGACATGAATGCCGTAGGAACATTTGGAGCCTCCGACGCACACAGCTGTATGCGGATTGCACGGAAATAACAGAAGTTATGATACACGGTTGCTCGCCATGAGTGATTCTCAAACTGGATACAAAATGGCGGCCGCAAGACAAAGGGATCGCCGAAACGAAACTCGAAAAGAGTAACGAGTCCCAATGAAGACGGCTTAACAGGCACCCTTGGTACATAAGAACTGCAGCTGATTGCGTGGACCAGTGCTCATTGGGCGAATGGACCGTCAAGAGGGGCTGATCCGAGGGTGCCCGTGAGCCCATTTACTGCGGTGCACCGAGCTACGGTGCGGGCAGGGGATGGGGCCCCTCGCACACTGGAACATCTGCACACTGGGAATGAGGTATGTGTGTAGGACCTTGATGGCGCTCAGCGAGGAGAGAGACGCCGTAAAATGCAGGGGATAGCGTGTGTGCGAGAGGCACGCGAGCCCCCGTGGCTGCTGAAATGCGGATGTGATGCCGGCCGCGCAACGCAGAAGGGAGAAATGGCTGTCACCCTGATTGCGTGGCCGACCCTGAAAGAAGAGCTGTAAAGCGCCGCTGGGGTGCCCTCTCCCATGGTAAAGCAGTGACGAATGCCAGAAGGACAAGACGCTGAAGGAACAGTATAACACGAAAATGGGAAAGCAGAGCAGCTACCATGATGCCCCCACCCAGGGTGAGGAAGCGATCAAGGCAATGGGAGAAACAGATGCAATTGAGGTGTCCCCTCCCCTGGCAAGAAAGTAAACAGACGCAACGAGGGCAATGGGCTGTGCAAATCGCACAGAAGAAAAGGACACAACTTTATAATGCCGGAAGTGATTAATACCACAAAGGTAGCGTACAGTGAAGCTAAGACCCCTCAGTAAAACAATAAGCAGCAGGTCTTGCAGCGGAGTGGGGATGCTATAAAAAGCACAACCCACACAACAAATAGACGGAGGGGGGGGACAAGCGAAAGAAGGTACCACCTCACCTTGACCTGAAACTAGGACCAGGAGAGACACCAATATCCAACACACAGTGTGTCCGGGAAGGAAAAGGGTAAAAAGCTGCATGAGGGAACGCCCTGAAAGGGCATAGACAAGATCCCCCCAGCTCTGGATTTTTGGTGGTGCTGAGTCCTGCACAGGCCTACCACAAGGAGAGGTTAATGGGCGAGAGCTGCTAAGTCCCTGTGTAGAGGATTGATACACCAGGCAAAATAAGCACACAGCAGACAGCGCCGTGGGGAGTGCTGCAGCCGCGTAAACAGGTCTGAAGGACTGCTCAAGAACCTAAACAACACCGAAGTGCCACAACCCAGACTGGGAAAGATGGTGCAATGGCCCAAAAAGGAGGCAAGACTAAGGGCAAGCAGCCGACAATGGACATATTCACCAAAACGCAACAGCCCCCGACCACTCCAGCACGGGATATGGCCGCTACGCCCGCAGATGCCACCATGCCAAGAGACGACCACAGGATTCTAGCGGCTATCACAGAACTAAAATCCTCATGGGGAGTAGCGATGGCCGAACTGAAAGAGGCGCTGGAGACCAAAATTGACGCAGTGGGGATAGAGGTCAACCTACTGAGACAGGACTTAAGAAAGCTGGCAGAACGAACAAGTGGTCTGGAAAGCACTGTGAAAATTAATACGGACACCAGCATGAGTAATGCCAAGGAGGTCCACATATTGAAACAGCAAGTGTCCAACCTGGAAAACCGGGCAGAGGAAGCCAAAGGATGAGCGAGACGCAATAACATAAGTGTGGTTGGCCTACCGGAGGGAGAGGAAGGGCACGACCCTACACACTATGTGGAGAATATGATCATCCAGGAAATAGGAGCGAGTAAGCTCTCCCAGGGGTTCGCAATCGAACGAGCACATAGGGCCCTGATGAGAAGACCGCAACCTGGGGACCCTCCCCACGCAATTATAGCCAAGATCCTGAAATACAGGGACAGAGAAAAGATCTTAGAATTGTTCCGGAAGGGAGGAACAATAACAAGGGCGTCGGCGACTATAACTGCATACCCGGACTACACCATGGGAGTGCAAAGACTGTGGTATAACTACGTGGCGATAAAAAGGAGACTGCGCACAGCCGGATACAAATACATGCTTCTGTACACTGCGAAGTTGAAGGTCCTACACAAAGACAGAGCTCATTTTTTCGACATCCCAGAAGATGCAGCGGACTGGTTGGACGCCCATGGTTGCCCAGAGCAAGGAGATGACCGGGAGCGAGATGAACAGGACAAGTGATGCAGGGCTACGCATGATGCTGTTGGGTGAGATGAGATTGCAGGCGAAGATAGTGAATAGGAATGTAATGGGTGCAGGAAAATGCAAACATTAAGCAATTGAGGCACTTGGCATTTGGACATTTGAACTGGAATAAAGACTGTAACAAATTAGATATGAGCAGCAGGTGAGGAGACGACCTATCCCCAGTAGGTAGAACAGTAGAGGCGCCACTAGGGCAACATCTCCCTGCGGGTCCCCGAGTACGGGCTAGCACCAAGAAAATGGCTAGATACGGGGGTGCCTAAGATCCAGGGATGGAGCTGGGCAACAGTTGGGAGGGGGGAGGGACATGAGGGAGTTGAGTGTGAAGTTTGGGCATGGGGGGAGGAGGTGGGGGAAAGCTACAAAGCTTACAAAAAGAAATTGCGAATAAACCCAGCCGGAGCCGAAATAAAATATATTTGGTCAAGCGGGTTTATGTTCGAGTCTAATAAAATAGCCTAAAACAATACCATGGTAATTTAAGATCACCACGGTATGAAAAATAGGTTAGTTCCACTGCCACCAGCCAAGTCTTGATGAAAAGGGAGCGAAACAGTGCTCCAAGAGAAACAGACAAAAAGGGATAAGAATTAATCCTTTCCAGTACTCCATGTAAGATGGGGTTTACCGAGTCTGTGGTGTAAAGAGACTACATAAAGTTAATGGCAAGAAAAATTAAGTCAGTGGGAAGTGTGAAAGACAACCCTGTTTCACTGCACTGAAGGTGCTGTGTAAGACACAAAAAGATGATGCCCATTGAGTAGGTGAGGCTCCAGAGCCCAAGATCACACAAATGGTAAAAACACACACAGCAAAGCACATGTAAGAGTGGGAAAAAGGTTCACACTCTACCAGGTGAAAGAAATAAACCCTAGGAATCTGACAAAGCTGCTGAGGGACTCAGTAGGTAAGGGAAATTAGCCATTTAGGAGAACTCTCCCTGAAATTGAGGGAGAAGCCCAGCCTGTGGAGGGAGCGGCACGTGAGACCGATGGTAAACCAATGCTTGCTCGGGAGAGCACGCATGTGTCAGCCAGTCGTCCAGGTAGGGGTAGACATGAATCCCCCCTCGCCTGAGATACGCTGCCACCAACACCGTAAGCTTGGTGAAGACCTTCGAGCGGAGGTCAATCCGAATGGCAGAACCCGAAACTGAAAAGTGCACATCGCCAGCCGCAAACCTCAGGTACTTTCTGTGCTTGGGATGAATCGGCACATTAAAGTAAGCATCCTGTAGGTCCAGAGGCACCAACCAATCCTAAAGTTAAAAGGCCTGGAGGACTTGAGAAAGAGTGACCATCTTGAACTTGTCCTTCCTGAGAAGTGTGTTCAACCAACGCAAGGCCAGGATGGGATGGGTCTCAATCCCCAGTCTTTCTTTAGGATCAAAAAATAAGGGGAATACCATCCCTTGTTCCTCTACGCTACAGGCACCAGTTCTATAGCGCCTTTTTCTAGCATGGTCAAGATCTCCTGCACAAGGAGCGGATCCGGAAGCTTCAAAGAGAGATTCCCTGGTGGATTGTCATGAGGCCACTTTAGGAAGGGAAGGAAGTAGCCGTGGGCGATGGTATCCAGAACCCACGCATTCGAAGTAATGGCATGCCACTCTTCGAGAAGCTGAGACAGTCTGTCCCCAATCGGCGAACCATGGGACATGGCCTCATGACTGCTTTGGAGCGGCTGCGGCAGTGCCTGAAGGCAAAGAGGCAGCTGCCTGAGCGGCTTTGGCACCTCTATTTCCCCGACCACCACGGGTATTTTTACACTGAGCCCTTTGACTGGCGGCTCCTCTCGTTCTACCAAAGAAGGAGTAGTAACGAAAAGAACATCCCCTCCACTACTGTCCCCTAGGACAAAAAGGCAGAGGTTGACGCAAAGCTGCGCTTAAAGACTTTGCTGCAGCTTTTGAGGTCTGGAACCTCTCAAGGCTCTCGTCAGCCTTGCTGCCAAACAAATGCGCGCCATCAAAGGGCATGTTCAAAAGATGGGCATGCACATCCGGATTAAAGCCCGACTTCCGCAACCATGCAAATCTGCGTATAACGTTGCTCACAGCCATGGACCGGCTAACACTGTCGGCCGTGTCCAAACCCGACTGAAGGGATTCACACATGGCATCCTTGCCATCTTGCACGAGAGAAAGGAAGCCATCCCTTTCTTCCCCCTCGGGAATATACTCAGACGCAAGAGAAACACAGTTCCACAGAGTGTGTGAAAATCTTGCCAAGGCACAAGTGGAGTTGGCTTATTTCAGCGCCATACTGCCCGCAGAAAACACCTTGCATGCCCAACCCTCAAAGCGTTTGTCATCCCTTTCAGGAGGGATGGTAGGGTACGCCGCCTGCCTCGCGGTGGCTGTAGCCGCCTGAACCACCAAACTCTTGGCAGTGGGGTGAGTGGATAGGTAGCTGGGGTTGCTACCGGAAGGGCAGTATTTCTTAGTTAATGATTTGTTAACAACTGGAAGAGATTCCGGTGATTGCCAATCAGCTGCCACCCTTTTCTGTAAGGTTAGATCAAAAAGTAACACCGGGTCAGAGGACGGACCTTGATCTAAAATGTCTGTGAGCTAATCTTTCACAAAATCTTCAGGAGGACTGGACTATCCCAGATACTCCGAGACCCTAGCGATGAGTCTCCTGTAAGACTCAGCAGGAGCCCCAGGCTCAGGCCTGACAAATTCCACTTCCGGAGAAGCGTTCAGGCAACTAGCATCATGAAGAGTCTGCCTCAACTCTTCCAGTTGGCTATCCCCTGAAAAGACAGGAGCCCCATCAGGCTCAACAGGGTCAAGATGAAAATCTGACCTCCCTTCCTCCTCAAAGATGTCACCCAGAGGGAGGAAAAAGCCCTGTCTCGGAACAGCCGAGGGCCTGGAGTCCATAAAAGGCCTCACAGACTTGGAAGTAGCCTTCCTAGAAGGATCCAAAGCAGTAGGGATCTCCGACGGTAAATTTCGGCCAAATGGCCTTGAAGTCGTTGAGGGCGCCGATGGCATCGGCGTTGACGGTTTCGGCGTCGACACTGGCGCCGACTGCGCTGAGGGCTGATACGAAGGCAAAGCTTAGACGCTGGTATCCGACAGACACAGCGCCGACGAAGTCGATGCCGACCTTGAGCCCTTAGCAGGTTTCTGCGGTCTCGCTGGGGACCAGGACCGAGACCTGGAAGCACCTCTCTTGAGACCATCCTGAGCCTTGTCCGAACGGGACCTCGAAGGTTCCCTATGAGGATCGTGCGGAGGACCCCAACCCGAAGGCCACAGATCAAGACCATTCCTTGCCGACTTCGTCAGAAGGCGCAGACGGAACTGCGCACTGCGATTGGAAAATCACCAACATCTGTTCCCGAAAAGCAGCCCATTCCTCCGGGGTCGAGGACTTAGTCGGGCAAGCCACTTTCCTCACGGCGCCATCCTCCGAGGAGGACGGGGAAGGCAACCAGTGACAGCGCTTCCTAGAATGCCGAGACGAGGACGAATGGCGGGAACCACTCCGGGACCGAGACCCCCGGGACTCCTTCCGACACAGAGAGTCACCCCTTGAGTCGTCGGTGGACAAACCCTTGGACTTGGATTTACGAGACTTACTGGGTTTTGAACCCCTACCTACCTGAAGCTTCCCAGTCAGCGACTGGCATTTGGAACAGTCGTCGGTGTCATGACTCTCGCCCAAGCACCACAAACAAATGTGATGCAGGTCGGTGATTGACATTTTAGACTTGCAGTCCCGGCAGGTTTGAAGCCAGACTGGGAAGACAGAGGGGTCCAAGAGGAAGACATTCTCATGAAGACTACACAAGGCGCACCGAGTTCTCGAAGCAAACATATTTGCAGAAAAAATGGAACTGAGGCTACGGGCTCCGTGCATCCTATTTATAACATCCGGTGACGTCGCCCTTGACGGAGGCCTTCGGGAGACATCGACCCGACGCCATCGACGCAGGACGTCCTCTGTCAAAAAAGTTTCTGAAGTGCACAGCTGTGGACATTACATGTCAAAGATGTGGAATACGTTGGAGGACACAATACATTTGAAGTTTTACTGCGGGGAAGGATGGGAGGGGCGATAAGGAATACGTGGGAAGAACATCCAGTCGAAAGAACGTTACCATGGGTAGTTTGTTCTTCGAATGGATTGTGTCCTCCTACATATTCCTCATCTTTGATAGACTCCCAAAGGAGCAATATATACATGGAGGAGGGAGTAAAATGTAATATTTAAGTATGCACAGAGTGCAGTACTGCTTTCTTGGCTAGTGGAGGAATCCAGACTATAAAATCTTGTAAAGGTGTATGCAGACGACCATGTGACAGCTGCGCAAATGTCCTTTACTGGAACTCCCCTTTGAGGAGCTGACAAAGCTGCGATACCCTGGTTGAATGAGCTCTTATATGCTCTGGAGGGTCTTTACCAGCTAATTTGTAACACTCTATAATAGTTAGAATAATCCATCTAGAGATGGTTTGTTTGGTGATGGTGTTCTGCTCAATTTATGCTTAGTTCAAAATGGCACGGGTGCAATGCATTCTGGGAGCGCTCGCAGCCATGTTGGATATTTACTTCACTCCGCAGTGAAAGGCTACACACATTTTGCTGAAGTGTTAGATTCACAGTGCTGAGACAAACATGCTTTTTCAAACTTGGTATGCAGTCAAGGCCATTTCGGCTGGGAAAAGCTAATGTTGTTATGACTTGCTACTGTTCTCTGTGGAGCATGTTTTTAGAGCAGGGTGGCCCTGCGTTCCTTGGGGGGAGCTCTCGATTGACCCAGCTGGCAAACGACGGCTGTTCCTCAACTGCGCAGGTGCAATTCCAGAAGGTTCGAGAATTAACTCCTTTTTTTGGAGTGCCTATAGGCGGAAACCTGGAGGGGTCAGGTGAGACTTCAGCCAGAGAAGGACGCTCCGTCTGGCCTTCCTGGTAGCTGTGGCACTCTCGTCCTGGCTGTCCCCGGGGTCTTCCAGCCGCTTCTGGACGAGATGAGGAATAATAATACGCTCACGGTGATGTATTCTTTTTTTGACTTCTTTACTTTTTCTGTGATCTATGTCCATATTAGTTTTATGAGATATTTCTATGTACTTGTAATCTTTGAATAAATAGCCGTAAAGAGCTGATTATCTTCTAAAGAGCGCGTGGCTGTGAGTTATTGTGTCTGTCTGTTGTTGGGTTGGATTATTTGCTCTATAATTGCATTGGTGATTTATGGTAGTTCCGTGCACTTTTCAGAGGTGAGCAATACATTATGGCGCTGTGAGCAGGGTTATTTGTGATGAAGTGTTCCAAATACTCTGTTTGAACGCAGACAGGCTTCGGTTATCTTGCAAGCGAAAATAATTGTGCAGTGAGTGTTGAACTGTGTTAAGCTGTTTTCTTTTCCTTTTCCCTTGCTGTGAAATGACAATTGTGTGAGAGAATGAAGAGCAGGCTGTCGTCTTTCCTTGGTCGTCTCACTGCAGCTCTGAGACAGCCAATAGACAGCACTTTTGTGTCGGCTTGTCGCGGCCGATAGCATGTGTGGTTGAGATCTTTCCCCTTCAGTGAATCAGTCGTGGCCGACTTACTGCTTGGGACGAAGCCAGGGAGCCGAAAAGCAATGAGCAATGCGGGAAAATGGCTATATTCACAGTGCTCCGATGAATGGTGAAGAAAGATTTATGTTCAATTAGGAAAGAAATTTTTCATGCGTTTTCCCTTGACAAAGTTGTAATTTGGATAGCAAAGTGAAAGTTCTTGCTCTATTTTGGCATGAGGGCAGAGAAAGAAAAAAAATTGCAAGTATTTGACAGGCAAATTGAGACTAGTGTTTAAATATTGTGACCCAGTGTGCTAGCGAGTGGGGGGCTGTAATATAAGGAGGCGAAGGTGCGCCTTTCTTATAATGTATGCTTTTGAAGTGTTCACATTCCTGAAGATAACGTGGGAATGAGCCGTGTTTCGGAAAAAGAGTAACATCAGTGTTGAAAGCCTAAAGGGTCTGTTTTTGGCAACTGTAAATTCCATGTGCTGGTGGTGCATTCTGTTTAAAGGAACACACTAAAACTGCCTGCATTGCATTTTAGCTGTGCCACGTTTGCAAGGGGTGAGAGACTCAGAGACTCACTTGATAAAAAAAAAAAGTGAGTGAATGGCATTTGAATTTTCGATTTCTGTGTATTGATTTGAAATTGCAGAATCAGTTTGCAATGGTTTGGGGGGAAAAGACAATTTATATGTTCTAAATTGCCCCTAAATTGCCCCTAGAGTATTTTGACTGTTCCCACACTATGCCATGGGATTGTTGCCAATGGCAAAAGTACTGTTGCTATTAAGGGATGTATGTTTTACACAAGACAAGGACAAGTTGATTGTGATATATAGTGATAATGTTGTTGACACATTAACAGCCCACAAGCAATATAGAGTGTGGGTTGCTCTTGCAGAAAACGTGCAGGGAGCTGTACTACACATGACATGTTTTAAATGCAGTGAAATAAGTCGTTACATTCTGGCAATGGTACAACAGAATGGAAAATCTGTGTGTGATAAGACAGCACAAAGATTCAGTGGGTTGAGGGTTCTTTTTAAAGATCGCACATTGCATTGGAGTTAGTTTGTGAAGCCAAACTACAAGGTTATGAGGAAAAAGAAAAATGTATGCCTTTAAATGGGACATTGATCAGCAGCTGTTACGCTCACCTGACTCGAACGGAGGCGCTGGCCTGGTTCGCGCTGCTGTGACCTCTTCTAAGGTGATGCGCAGGGTTCGGAAGACGGACTGGACCGGGCCCCCAAATCTGGCTTGTCTGGCTCGCAGAAGTATCCTTCTGTAGGCGAAAATAGGGGATTAACTTCCTGCGGGGTAATACAATCGGCCTCCCATTTTCCCCTCTCACCCTCCTTGAAACCCTTCTGTGATTTCTCGTAGCGTCTCACCTTAGGGTCTGGAAGGACGAGCTCTCTATCCTGCTTCTGATGCAGGGGCGCGTTGGTATCTAGTTACTTCACTGGATTTTCGGATTGGTGGGAACCAAACTTGCTTGGCTTCCAGGTAAGTTTTTTGATAAGAGGTTCCCCTTGTGTCCATTCATTAATGTACTAATGCTAGTGTCTTTTTCCCCATAGGGGCCGGGGTACGGAATGCCGGGGAACAGGCACCGACCCGAGATGAGAGGTGAAATCCTTGTAGAAATCAGGTAAGTCTTTAATGAGCGTTTTTTGGTAATGTCTTTTCATTCGCTCATTAACGCTGATGTCTCTTTTTCCCCTTAGGGGCCGGGGTCCGGAAATGCCAGGATGCGGCGCGGACCCGAAATGAAGAGGGAATGAATCAACAGGTAAGTCTTAACATGGAGATTTAGCTTTCCTTATTCCCTTCTCTCTCTCACCTTTTGTTCTGGTCTTTTTCTCCCTAGGCGCTGGGGCGTGACTGCGAATCCGGATGATCGCTGCTGAACATGGAGGCGCCCTGTATGAGTAGAATGCGGCGCTGCAGCGATCGACGCGATGAACTTTTAAATTAAAGTCTTCCTTTTCAGGATTGTCGGCGAGATGTCTCCGGGATGCGGATTTAGCAGGTAAGGACTTTTCCTTCTTCTGTTCTCTTCTTCTCTTCCTTTGCAGGTGATCCAGGATGCTGGCAGGCGTGGCAGAAGTCAGGATGCAGGAGCAGACACGGTGAGCGTCCAGCTGCTAGATGCAGAACAACGCGAAGCACGTGTGGCTGTTCGGGTGGGGTTTAAATAGCCTTGGAAGAAGTTCCAGGTATGTATCCTTCCTCCAATCAGGTATGTATCCTTCCCCGACCACGCCCGGATGGTAAATTAGTCCCACAGGTAAAGTAGTTCCTTTCAGGCCTGAAGGAGGCCGGGATCCTGCAGCATGGTCTGCATCAGGTAAGTGCACCCAAGCATTCCCATAATGAGCCTGGCGCCTATGGCGCCAGGACTGATGTCTTTTATGAGCCTGGCGCCATAGGCGCCAGGACACTGTCCAAAGGGCCCCTATATATGGGGTTGCTGGGTCCTTCCTTGGGGACTGGATGTCCGCTTTCGGGGACGCCGGGCTTGATTCGGCTCCCCGGGAGCGGGCATCATGACAGCACTCCCACCCAAGGCCCCTCCCAAGGTTGTTCCCTCTGGGGGTTTTGGTTTGTCTGGGAAGAGTCGGTGGAATTTCCTGACTAATCGAGGTGCATGCACATGGACGCTGGGTTCCCACGACCTCTCATGAGGTCCGTACCCCTTCCAATCAATTAGGTAGAACAGTTTTGACCTAAACATTTTTGAGTCTAAAATGTTCTTCACTTCGAATTCGGGCTCCCCATCTATTAGAATAGGTTCTGGAGGTTTGAGTAGTCGGGTTCCGGGTACCACTGGTTTCAGAAGTGATACATGAAAAACAGGGTGAATTCGCATACTAGCTGGTAAATCAAGTTTAACAGCCACTGGGTTAATTATTGCCGTAATAGAATAAGGTCCCAGATATTTTGGGTTAAAAGTTCGAGGCCCTTTGAGTGGTAAATGTCTGGTAGCTAACCACACTTGATCCCCAATCTGATACGGAGGTGCTTCACTCCGATGTAGATCAGCATTCTCCTTGTACTTTCTCTTGGCTTGTTGTAAATGCGTAGTTGCCTCTTTGAAGGCTTGGGTAATTGTAGAATGCAGATGTTCTACTGCAGGCATTCCGAGGTTCTGAGGTGAGTCAAGGTTTGAGGTTCGAGGGTGATGCCCAAACAAAGTATAAAAAGGACTGTGGCCAGTTCCAGAGTGTACCGAATTATTATATGCGTATTCGGCTATCCAAAGATTGTCTTTCCAGTTGCTTTCAGATTGCTGTAACATACACCGCAAGTACTGTTCAAGGGTCTGATTTGTCCTCTCGGTCTGACCATCGGTCTGAGGGTGGTGACTGGTCGATAATCTTATGTCGATCTGCGCCATTTGACAACATTTGCGCCAGAAGTGGGAAATGAATTGGCTTCCCCGGTCAGAGATTAGTATAGATGGGAATCCATGTAGCCGAACAATATTTTCGAGGAATTCTTTGGCTAGGACAGAAGCTGAAGGTAAACCTTTCAAAGGAATAAAGTGGGCCATTTTGGAAAACAAATCCACAATTACCAGAATAGTATTTTACCCCGAACAAGGAGGCAGGTCCGTAATAAAATCCATTGATAGGGTGTGCCAGGGTGCTGGTGGTATGTCTAGAGGTTGAAGGAGACCGGCTGGTCTTTTATTTTGACTTTTATTTTGGGCGCAAACACCACAGGACATCACAAAAGATTTAACATCTTTTCGCCAAGAGGGCCACCAAAATTGTCGTTTCACCTTTTCCTCTGTCTTGGCAATACCGGGGTGTCCCTCTATTAATGTATCATGATAACTAGTTTGTGTAATTCCTTATGTGGCAGGAATAAGCGTCCTTGGAAATAAGGTAAACCATTATCTATGGTAAAGTCTGATCCCTTTTGTATCCATTCCTGTAAGGTTGTATAGTCCAGGAGTTGTTTTACTCTGGATTGAATGTCTTCAAGCAACTGTAACGAAGTCATGCCTAGAATCCTCTGTCCGGGAATTATTGGTACTGGTTCTGAGTTTGTATCAGATTCTCCCATTCCAATTCGGGATAAGGCGTCTGCTTTGCCATTCTTGCAGCCAGGTCGATAGGTAATCACGAAATCAAATTCGGCGAAAAACAAAGCCCATCGGAGCTGCCGTGATGACTGAGCCTTGGCGGTTTTCAAATACTGTAAATTCCGGTGATCAGTGATCACAGTGATGGTATGTCGAGGGCCAAGCAGATAATGCAGCCAGGCTTTAAAAGCGGACTTAATGGCTAACAGTTCTTTGTCCGCGATTGCATAATTAACCTCGGGTGCTGAGAATTTTCTGGACCAAAATGCTACGGAATGCAGTTGGTTGGTTTCGGGATCTCTTTGGGACAGGACAGCTCCCATGGCTAGGCTGGATGCGTCAGTCTCGACGACATAAGGGAGATCTGGACGCGGGTGTTTCAATATAGGTGCGGAGGTAAACTTAGCTTTTAAATCCTGAAAGGCCTGCTCGGCTTCTTCAGACCATTCAAAACGTTTATTTTTCCTCAAGAGTGCAGTAATGGGTTGTACCACGCGTGAAAATTCCGGGATAAACCTGCGATAGAAATTGGCAAAGCCGAGCATGCTTTGAACCCGTTTTACAGAGCTAGGTGATGGCCATTTGAGGATGGCATCCACTTTTCTTGAGTCCATTCGGACTCCTTTGGGTGTCGGGATGAAACCTAGAAACTCGACTTCTGTGGTATGGAAAACACATTTCTCCAATTTAGCAAATAGTTTGTGTTGGCGCAGTTTTTCAAGTACTGCCCTGATGTGTTTTCTGTGATCAGATTCCGAAGAGGAGTACACCAGAATGTCATTGATATATACGACAACACAAACATCGATGAGTTCCCGAATGACATCATTCATGAAGTATTGGAAGGCAGCCGGCGCGTTACACAATCCGAAAGGCATCACCTGGTACTCGAATAATCCGTATTTAGTACGGAAGGCAGTTTTCCATTCGTCGCCTTCTTTAACTCCTAATAGATGATAAGCCCCCCGGAAATCTAACTTGGTGTATATGCAAGCGTCCTTCACCTGGTCAAGGAGTTCAGGGATCAGAGGCAGAGGATAACGGTTTTTAACCGTTATCTGGTTCAATGCGCGGTAATCGATACAAGTTCTAAGGTCGCCTTCTTTTTTGGGCACGAAGAACAAAGCCGAGGATGCCGGGGACTTTGACGGGCGAATAAAACCATTAGCTAGGTATTGATCCAAATATTGTCTCAAATGCAGATTCTCAGGTTCGGTAAGGGCATAAATCCTGCTACAAGGGGGTTGTGCACCGGGCACCAGATCGATTTGGCAATCGTACGATCTGTGAGGAGGTAAGGTGTTGGCCTGTTCCTTTTGGAAGACGTCCTGAAAGTCTTGGTATTCCGGAGGTAGTTGCATGGAGGCAGAGGTTACAGATGCTGGATTAATCTTCAGGTTTTCTGGGTCGCAGGTTTGTGTACAATCCGGGAAGGTTATTCTCTTAGCTCGCCAATCAATTCGAGGATTATGTGTCTCTAACCAAGGGATTCCAAGAATAACCTGAAACTGTGGAGCCTTGATTACATCAAACACAACACCCTCCCGATGGCCGTCGGGACCAATAAGAGTCACCTCAGTAGTGGAATGTGTTACCGGTCCAGAGGCAATTTCAGTTCCATCGACTGTGGTGATGACATCTTTGCTGGTTTTAGGACGGAGAGGGAGGTTAATCCTAGAGACCAATTCACGATCCACATAGTTTCCAATAGACCCACTATCGATGTATGCCTTTATTGCATGCAACCGCTTAGGCTGTTCTGGATCTACGAGAACCATTGGCACAATGAAATGCGAGGTCTGAGAGTTAGTTTTCAAGCTCGGCAAGCGGACCCCTACACTTGTCGGGCGGAGTCTTTTCCCGAAACAGAGTCTTCATGGTTTTTATCAGCGGCTCCTACCGCCTTTTGGGGCGGTTTTGCCGGACAATCTCGTAGAAAGTGTCCAGAATTCCCACAATAAAGACATCATTTTAATTGCCGCCTCCTTTCACGTTCCTTTTGAGTTAAGGGTCCTTTATCCCCTCCAATTTGCATAGGCTCAGAGACATCAACTCCCTTGGGATTAGCATGGGTCTTGACCAACACCCGGGTCTCAAACCTGGACCGATCTGCTTTTCTCTTTTGAAGTCTGTGATCCAATTGGACCACTAAGTCTATATACTCTGTGCATTCTTGGGGCGGATTTACAACTTGGGCCAAGACATCCTTAAGTTCTCCGCGAAGGCCTCGATAAAACAACGTGACTCTTTTATCCTCTGGCCATCCCGTTTCCACAATTAGTCTATTAAAGGTTGCAATATAGGATAGGAGGTCCTGATTGCCCTGTCGCAGGGATAGAAGTTCGTCATCCAGAGCCTGCCCCTGAGAGTGTCGAGCAAATAACCTTTCCATGCTTGCTTGAAACCTTTGAAAATCACGGAAAATCGGGTCATCTTGAGTAACCAGTGGAACTGACCAATCGGCAGCGCAGCCGCTGAGATATGACAATACAAAGGCTACCTTGGTCTGATCATTAGGGAAGGCCCCAGGTCTGCATAGGAAGTGCAAACGACACTGATTCATGAATACGGCGAATCGTTTGGGGTCCCCAGCAAAGCGTTCGGGTGGGGCCAGCGGCATGTTTCCAGGTAGATTAATCTGCACAGGGCTATTGGAAACCACAGGAGCGGGGTTCCCTCCGGAACCGGGTAGAGGAGTTTGCCCAGCTTGACCTTGCAAGAGCTGTCTGGCCAGGTCATCAGTTCTTTCCTTTGATATTATTAATTCCCTCCTGAGGGCATTAGTCTCTTGACGAGCGGCATGTACTTCGGCCCGTAATTCCCCCAGTAATTGGGCCAACTGATCAGCCTCAGAACTTTCCATAGCGCCTGGGTGGGAATTTGTAGGAAGGCTTCGCGTTCTGTTACGCTCACCTGACTCCCCCGGAGGCGCTGGCCTGGTTTGCGCTGCTGTGACCTCTTCTAAGGTGATGCGCAGGGTTCGGAAGACGGACTGGACCGGGCCCCCAAATCTGGCTTGTCTGACTCGCAGAAGTATCCTTCTGTAGGCGAAAATAGGGGATTAACTGTCTGCGGGGTAATGCAATCGGCCTCCCACTTTCCCCTCTCACCCTCCTTGAAACCCTTCTGTGATTTCTCGTAGCGTCTCACCTTAGGATCTGGAAGGACGAGCTCTCCATCCTGCTTCTGATGCAGGGGCGCGTTGGTATCCAGTTACTTCACTGGATTTTTTCTGATTGGTGAGAACCAAACTTGCTTGGCTTCCAGGTAAGTTTTTTGATAAGAGGTTCCCCTTGTGTCCATTCATTAATTTACTAATGCTAGTGTCTTTTTCCCCATAGGGGCCGGGGTACGGAATGCCGGGGAACAGGCACCGACCCGAGATGAGAGGTGAAATCCTTGTAGAAATCAGGTAAGTCTTTAATGAGCGTTTTTTGGTAATGTCTTTTCATTCGCTCATTAACGCTGATGTCTCTTTTTCCCCTTAGGGGCCGGGGTCCGGAAATGCCAGGATGCGGTGCGGACCCGAAATGAAGAGGGAATCAATCAACAGGTAAGTCTTAACATGGAGATTTAGCTTTCTTTATTCCCTTCTCTCTCTCACCTTTTGTTCTGGTCTTTTTCTCCCTAGGTGCTGGGGCGTGACTGCGAATCCGGATGATCGCTGCTGAACATGGAGGCACCCTGTAAAGGTGAGTGGAATGCAGCGCTGCAGCGATCGACGCAATGAGCTTTTAAATTAAAGTTTTCCTTTTCAGGATTGTCGGCGAGATGTCTCCGGGATGCGGATTTAGCAGGTAAGGACTTTTCCTTCTCCTGTTCTCTTCTTCTCTTCCTTTGCAGGTGATCCAGGATGCTGGCAGGCGTGGCAGAAGTCAGGATGCAGGAGCAGACACGGTGAGCGTCCAGATGCTAGATGCAGAACAACGCGAAGCACGTGTGACTGTTCGGGTGGGGTTTAAATAGCCTTGGAAGAAGTTCCAGGTATGTATCCTTCCTCCAATCAGGTATGTATCCTTCCCCGACCACGCCCGGATGGTAAATTAGTCCCACAGGTAAAGTAGTTCCTTTCAGGCCTCAAGGAGGCCGGGATCCTGCAGCATGGTCTGCATCAGGTAAGTGCACCCAAGCATTCCCATAATGAGCCTGGCGCCTATGGCGCCAGGACTGATGTCTTTTGTGAGCCTGGCGCCTATGGCGCCAGGACACTGTCCAAAGGGCCCCTATATGGGGTTGCTGGGTCCTTCCTTGGGGACTGGATGTCCGCTTTCGGGGACGCCGGGCTTCAACCGGCTCCCCGGGAGCGGGCATCATGACAGCAGCCTGCTTTTAAACAGGCTAAAAGACACTTTGCAGATTTGCAGAATTACATGGAGTTGAATCTGATGACAAGAAAAAGTGCCTCTTTTGAAAATAAGAGTCTTGCTGTGCAGAGCTTGCGCCTTGAAGATAACTTGCACTGTCTTGGGCGAGGTGCGCGAAAAAAAAAAAAACTGTTGGAGGAAAGCAGAATGCCGCGCTCCTGTTCAGTAAAATGGTGTTTACAGAAGCTGGCAGATATGGGAGCTTTTATGAGTTGCTGGAGCAGCGCAGAAAACAGTTAATCTGATGAACTGTGCCTTCCATTGATGCCTCCCCAGCTTAAGAGTTATAGGACTAAGAGCAAAGAGACAAGCTTGCTGCGTGCGTATGGCGCTGCCATGTGTACAGGAATGATAAACAATGATCAAGCAGTCGCATTCCATCCTGTGAGAGACAATGTTAATGAGCAAAGGAAGAGGTGGAAGCCAGGATGCCGAAACTGAACTGAAGGCAATAATTGCCGTGCGTGAGAAGATGAACAAAGAGGGCAATCTATCTTACACATGCCGATGTACGCATGCTTTCTGACACTGGCATGCAATAACAGAGCCGATCAGAAGCAAGGAATTCGCCCAGTATCAACACTGGAAGAAAAAGAAATGCTGGATGCAAATGGTATGCTGGGCGCATCATGCATCTGAACATTTGGGGAAACTGTGCACCTGTGAATGGGCTGAGAAAAGACAGTTGCCCATTTCAAGAGACATTGCTGTGCAAGCTGCATCTCAGCGCCCCATGTGATGTGAATTTAAGTAAAGCGCTGTGCACTGGAGAAGAAACCTCTAGGCGCTTTAAGAAGTGAATATACACAGCCAGCAAAATGCAAGCTACATTGCCAGGGCTGGAGTAACTGACAAAGACATTATGGCGTTGCAGAGGGAAGCAAAAAAACTGACAATGGTAGCCGTTTTGCAAGAGACAACATGCAGAGCAGGTCTTTGGAGTATAACATGAAGACTGCACATTAGCCATGAAGAATGAATGATTTGTTGAAGCAACTAAAGGAACTGACTCAGACTATCGCTCTCAAAGGGGTGGCCCAAGAAATCAGCAGACACCCTTAGGGAAACTAATAAGTGGAAAACCAGAGGCTTTAAAGACACTGCCTGTATGGAGAACTGGAGAAAAGATAAACAAAGCTGCTTGTGCAACTGCAGGCGGTATTGGACTGAAAAACTTTACCTTTGAAAAGTGGAGTGATGCCAGCAGGGCAACCTAAATCAAGATCATGAAACACTGGCAGCAAGTTGGCGCCTGGCATTCGTGATCGCTTTGGCGACAAAGAAAAGCATTGATCCATTGAGAAGTGCGACCTGGGTACTTATTATATGGCTATTGTAAAATCGCAGATCAGTCTGAGGTACCATTGACCAACTATGATCGCATTGCACAAATGAATTTGTGACTAGGCAGTTACACCCCGTATGTTTGAGTGCAAATAAGCCCCCAGTAACATGCAGAAGGGTGACAAATAATTTCGGTAGCAATGATATGATAAAGTGTGTAGTTACCTGATGAGACTTCTGAAGGCGGGGGTGGTGTTAAGGGAAGGGGTGGACAACGCTGATATTGAAGTTTTGATGACATCCTAATGTGGATAACACTGATAGTGTACCTTTTGATGAAATCTTAACATTTCTGTTTGTATTTTGCCTAGGCAAATAACCAAGACAGTAGCGTGCCATGATTGGGGGGTAGACGTGTGCAATTGCCATGTGCCACTGATCAGTCAAGCAGACGCATTCGCAGAGAAAGCGGGTCACTGCGAGGTGCAATGTGAACTTCGAACCTGTCCTGTACAGCACTCAATGCTACTAACGTGCGTGAAGCGTGAGGACATTTGTTCTGCAGCCTGCGAGAAGTGTCCAACAAAGTAATAACTTTTCCAGAACTGTCACGGTGCGGACTTGGCATATTGTCAAACATTTGATGCTGCACATTCAAATGATTCAGTCGACGGTTGTAATGACCTTGTTGATATGTTCTGCCTTTCTTGTCTAAAGGACTGTGGACAATGGGTTGTGGACTGTGACATCATGCACCACAAACAGCTGTGTGAAACAGCACTTGAATGCCAACATGTTGAAACCTGTTTTTTAAATGCATTTTGAGATTAATCTGTGAAAAAAAATGTTTTGCCCTTCCTACTGAATTGCTTTAACCAGAGATGTTTTGCCTTTTCCAAAATTACTACATTGCATGTAGCCAGGAAAATGATTTATGAATTGTTGGGGCAGCAGGGTTGGGCGAGCAGGAGCATAATATATTTTGAGATAAAAGGAAATGTGCACACCAAAGTTAGCTGTGTGTATGTTAAGGCCTTTGATTTGTAGTAATGCTGCCAAGTGTGTGAGCTCTAATTGGAGATGGTAGCATTTGAAACAGGATGGCTCTTTTAATGTGGTAACATTACATATACCTATATTCCAGCTAACATTCCTGGAGGTCTATGTGCTTTGACTCGATTAGGATTAATGATGTTTCCTTTACACTCAGCGATAACTCGAGGTAAAAGGTCAACCTTTGAATCTATGGGATTATCTCCTGACTGTGATTCACATGTACATTTGCTATCAGAAACTGAGGTCTTAGCATTAAACCTTTCATTAGTAGGTGTTTGGGGTTTAGCTGTTGGAGGTTACAGATCTATGATGAAATTAGCGTGTTTAGTAGTTAAGAGTCTTAATCATACTTCGCAAGCTTTAGAAGAGTTGCTCCTTGATAGTCAAGTTATTAGAAAAGCTACTTAGCAGAACAGAGCTGTTGTTAATTACTTATTGCTGAAACATAATTTAGGGTGTAATGCCTTTGAAGGTATGTGCTGGTGGGATTGGTTATTTTCATGTATACCTGATATTGGGGGTACACTACTTTATATTTTTGCTTGCATTTTTATTACATTGTCTATTATAATTGCTTGTTGTTGTTGCCTTCAATGTATTCCCAATTTAGTTTTAACATTTCGTAGGTTTCAGAGACCAGTTCCAGTGCCACCTGGCTACTGAAGATAAATATCCAAAGGGTGGAGATGTTCTGCTCAATTTATGCTTAGTTCAAAATAGCGCGGGTGCAATGCATTCTGGGAGCGCTCGCAGCCATGTTGGATATTTACTTCACTCCGCAGTGAAAGGCTGCACACATTTTGCTGAAGTGTTAGATTCACAGTGCTGAGACAAACATGCTTTTTCAAACTTGGAATGCAGTCAAGGCCATTTCTGCTGGGAAAAGCTAATGTTGTTATGACTTGCTACTGTTCTCTGTGGAGCATGTTATTAGAGCAGAGAGGCCCTGCGTTCCTTGGGGGGAGCTCTCGATTGACCCAGCTGGCAACCGATGGCTGTTCCTCAACTGCGCAGGTACAATTCCAGAAGGTTTGAGAATTAACTCCTTTTTTTGGAGTGCCTATTTAGGTGGAAACCTGGAGGGGTCAGGTGAGACTTCAGCCAGAGAAGGACGCTCCGTCTGGCCTTGCTGTGAGCTGTGGCACTCTCGTCCTGGCTGTCCCCGCGGTCTTCCAGCCGCTTCTGGACGAGATGAGGAATGATAATATGCTCACGGTGATGTATTCGTTTTTTGACTTCTTTACTTCTTGTGCGATCTATGTCCATGTTAGTTTTATGAGTTATTTCTATGTACTTGTAATCTTTGAATAAATAGCCGTAAAGAGCTGATTATCTTCTAAAGTGTGCGTGGCTGTGAGTTATTGTGTCTGTCTGTTTTTGGGTTGAAGTATTTGCTCTATAATTGCATTGGTGATTTATGGTAGTTCCGTGCACTTTTCAGAGGATAGCAATACAGATGGCTAGGCCCAACTTATGACCTGTATAAACAATAAACAATTGGTCAGTGTGTCTCAGCTTTGCTAGTCTGCCAATATAGAAACTCAAGGCATGCCTTGGGTCGAGTCTGTGCAGCCTTTCTTCCTCTTTCCCCAGATGTGGAGGAGGGTAAAAGTAAGGCATGGTTCTTTTTTGGGTGATATCAAATTCCGAAACAACCTTCGGGAGGAGGTTACGCTTCACCTGTTACACCACTTTGGACTTGTGAAAGACCGTGTGAGGAGGCTTTCAGGATAAAGCCTGCAGCTCACTCATCCTTCGGGCAGAGGTTATTGCCACCAGAAATACAGTTTTGAGGGTAAGAAGTCTTAATGGGCACGAATTAAGGGGTTCAAAGGAAGAACCCATTCGAAATTTTAAGACCAAATTTAGGTCCCACAGGGGGACTTGAAAAGGAGTTGGGGGGTAAACATTAGTTAACCCCTTCGGAAATTGTATTGTTAAAGGTATTTTATGGTAGGAGACTGCCTCAGCAGTATGCTTGAAGATGGACAGCGCTGCTAGGTAACCTTTTACCTCGCCAATCAGGAGTCCCAGATTTGCTAAGTGCAAATGGAAAGACAACACCATCTGTGTATTACATGTGAAAGGGTCAACATTCTTGTCTCCACCAGCTGCAGACCTTGTTCCAACGGAAGCGGTATAAGGATTTGGTTGCTGGCCTTCTGGCCGAAAGCAAAACCTCCATTACGTCGTCCGGGAGGTCCCAATCTTTGTATCTCAGCCTCTCAGAAACCATGCGTGAAGGCTGAGGGTCCTGATATCCGGATGGAGAACCTGACCCTCCTCACGTGAGAGAAGATCCTTTCTTTGTGGAAGATGAATTGGAGGACAGATGGACATGTGCAGGGTCCGGGTACCACATTCTCCTGGCCCAATCTGGGGCAATTAGGATCATGGATCTCCTCAACCTCCTTATTACGTGAGGAATGACGGGGATTGGAGGAAACACGTACAGGAGCGTAAATTCCCAGTCCACCAAATTCCCTTTAGCAGAATAGTTTGCACTTCCTGTTGACACTGGTCGTGAAAAGATCCACCTGAGGGGTTCCCCAAAGGGTGAAGATCTCTTGAAGGACTTCCTGAGCTAGTTCCCACTCGTGGGAGACACTGCTCTGCCACCTCAGAGCGCCCGGCGCGGTATTCTTCTCCCCAGCTAGGTGAACTGCCGACAGAGAGATTCCTTCTTGTATTGCCCAGACCAGTGCTGCATTGCCTCTCTGCACAGTGGTATTGACCCTACTCCTCCTCTCTTGTTGAGGTAGTACATGGCCACTGTGTTGTCAGTCATTATCAGGACATTCTTTCCCTGTACAGATGGCAGAAAAGCCTTCAGTGCTAGTCTGATTGCTCTCAGCTCTAACAGGTTGATGTGTAGTTTGGAATCCGATGGAGACCAATGACAGCTGATGGTGAAATTGTTGGTATTGGCTCCCCACCCTGTGAGTGAGGCGTCCGTCACTACTGTTATCTCCGGCCATGTTTGCCAAAAAGGTTCTCCTTTCAAGATATTTTCCCGACAGGCCCACCACTGAAGGTCCAGTGGGACTCTGTTTGGGATTTCTAGAAGATCTGACATCCTTCCTGAGAACTGTGACCATTGGGTCCTGAGAGCCCACTGGAGAGATCTCATTCTCCGGTGAGCATGTGGCACCAGAAAGATGCAGGATGCCATCAGGCTTAGCAACCTCAGAAAGTCGAAGACCGGGAGATGTTGGGCATTTTGGAATTTTGTCACCATCTGTAGTATTTCTTGAGCCCTCACCTCTGGTGGTGAGGCTTTTCCCAGGGATGCATCCAGGACTGCTCGATAAACTGGAGTCTTTGTGATAGTATCATGTGGAACTTCTTGAAGTTGAGGGAGAAGCCCAGCCTGTGAAGCGAGTGTCAAACATAGTTTAGATGATCCAGGACTTGTTCTGATCAACCAATCGTCCAGGTAGGGGTAGAGGTGAATCCCCCCTCTCCTGAGACTCGCTGCCACAACCGCCATTAGCTTGGTGAAAAACCTTGGGGCAGAGGTTAGACCAAATGGCAGAACCCGAAACTGATAGTGAGAGTTGCCAATGGCGAACCTCAGGTAATTTCTGTGCTTGTGATGGATTGGCACATGAAAGTAAGCATCCTGAAGGTCCAGAGATATCAACAAATCCTGAAGCTGAAGGGCCCGAAGGATCTGAGAAATAGTAACCATCTTGAACTTGTCCTTCCTAAGGAACTTGTTCAATTCTTGTAAGTCCAAGATGGGTCTCATTCCTCCATCCATTTTCGGAAATAGAAAATAAGGGGAGTACCAACCCTTATTCGTCTCCGCTACAGGGTCTGGTTCTATAGCACCTTTCTCTAGCAGGTCTAAAATCTCCTGCATAAGGAGCAGGTCTGGAAACTTCAAAGAGTTGTTCCCCGATGGATGACTGAGTGTGCGTAGAAAAGGCAGGCCGTAACCCTGGCAGCTATTTCCAATTCCCAAGCATGTGAAGTAATAGCTTGCCATTCTGTCAGATGTCGAGTTAACCTGCCCCCTACTGCTGTCTTGTGATGTAAGACCTCAGAGAGGTTTTGAGGCGGCTGACGCAGAGGCTGAGGGTAAAGTAGTGCCTGCTGTTGCAGTTTTAGTACCTTTATGTCATGATGCCTACCCCCGGAGCATCAGGCCAGGCCCAGCACCCCCGGAAGCAGGCATCATGCCCTCGGGTAAAAGCCCAGCGGCCCCTTCTAGGGACTCTTTGGACTCAGCCCTGGCGCCTTTGGCGCCAGGCTCATGTTGGACATCAGTCCTGGTGCCATAGGCGCCAGGCTCATAAACGGAGGTGTTTTGTGCACTTACCTGATGCAGACCATGCTGCACGCTTCAGGCCTCCCTGAGACCTGAAAGGGACTATTTTTTCATAGGGACTATTATTTCACTCGGGCGTGGCCAGGGAAGGATACATACCTAGTTGGTGAAGGATACATACCTGGGACTTCTTTGGAGGCTATTTAAGCCACGCCCAGACAGCAGCTCATGCTTCGCGTTGTTCTGCTTCCTGCAGCTTAACGCTCACCGTGTCTGCTCCTGCTTCGGGACTACAGCCATGCCCGTCTTGAACACGGAAGACCTGCAAGGAAGGAAGAGAAGAGAAAGGTGAAAACCAAGGATTATTTCAAGCTTCTTACCTGCATCCGGAATCTTCTCACCAGCATCCCTGAAGGAAGACTTCAATTTAAAAGCATCGCGTTGCTCGCTGCAGCGCCACGCTTCACTCACCTGTCCTGTCCTCAAGACATCTCCCGGCTCCATCGCGGCTGTCAACATCGGATGCCACATCTCTGCACCTAGGGGAGAGAGGAAGAAACAAAAGGTGAGCAGAAGGACACACAGAAGGAAAGCCTGATTAACAGCCATAATACTTACTGGCTTTTCTTCCACATTGCGGGTCGGCGCCGCCCCGTTGGCAGGTACTGTACCCCGGCCCCTATGGGGAAAGTACTAGAGACATTTCAGAGGAATGATAAGGACATCTAGAGGGATTGCCCTCATTACTACTCACCTCGGCAGGTTAACCCCTCGACACATCGCCTTCATTCTGCACCTGAAATAAAGGACAGATCACAGGTGAGAAAGACAGCATAAAGGGGGCCTCACTTGAACTTTGAACTTTCATACTTACGGTGCATCGCTCAGGAAAGTCAAGTGGATTTTGCCAGCGCCATTCTGAAAACCAGTGAAGTAACTGGACGAACGCGCGCCCCTGCATAAGAAGCAGGATGGAGAGTTCAACCTTCCAAACCATAAGAAGGATATTCCTACGGGCCAAGGAAGCACGATTTGGAGGTCCTGCCCAATCGGTGTTCCGGGTCCTGCGCATCACGTTATAAGAGGCCGCAGTAATCCAGACTAGATCAGCGCCCCCGTGGGAACCAGGTGGGCGTTACACTTGACCCCGTCCACCACTGGGGAATCGTCTCTGGCCTCTTTGAGCTGGCTGTCCTCTGCCTTTTCAAAAAATGTAGAATAATAGTAAAAGGACTGACCCCTCCAGGGTGCAACTGTGGGGCGGTTCGGAGTTTGCCTTATTGCAGCTTCAAGGGATTTGGCCACCCCCTTCGAAGTTTGCAACTTCTCCAAACTGTCATCAGCTTTCTTACCAAATAGATGTGTGCCATCAAAGGGCATATTCAGAAGCCTGGACTGTACATCTGGGGGAAATCCTGACTTTCGCAACCACGCAAATCTGCGGATTGTCGCTCTAGCCACCATGGCTCTGCTGATGCTGTCAAAAGAGTCGAGACTGGTCTGGAAGGATTCACACACAGCGTCCTTTCCGTCCTTGATAATGTTCAAGAAACCGTCTCTCTCCTCCCCTTCGGGGAGATGGTCAGCCGCCATTGAAACACAATCACACAAGGTGTGGGTAGACCTTGGCAGCGTGCATGTGGCATTAGCAGACTTTAAGGCCATGCTGAATGCCAAGAAAACTTTCTTGGCCATGGCATCAAACTTTTTGTCATCACGATCCTGCGGGATTGTGGAATATGCATTCTACTTTCCAGAAGAAGTTGCAGCTTGTACAACCAGACTTTCTGGAGTTGGGTGTTTCGAAAGATATTGAGGATCTGCAGCTGATGCTCTATATTTAGCTGTCAATCTTTTGTTAACTGCAGGGATCACCTCTGGTGTTTCCGGAACACCCTTTTATGCAAAGCTTTGTGAAAGGGGACAATAGGGTCCGCCCGTGGTCCCTTGCCGAGTATATCCGTTAGGTCATCTTGTTCGTACACAGATGTGGGCCTAGACCACCCCATATACTCCATCACTCTAGTCATAAGCATCCTTTAATTGATTTCTGCATGATCCCCTTCCGGGGAAGTATCAATACCACTTGCTTCATGCAGGGAGTCCTGCAGATGTTTTATTCTGGACTCTTCTGAGACCAGTTCTTCTGGGATACAAGGCCTTCCATACTCCCGACCAAAAGGTCTTTCCTAATCGGATGACTTTCTCTCCTCATAGATTGAGGATAGAGTCTTGAAGTAATCTGAACGTATATAACTTCTTTCAAATGAAGTAGGAGTTATAGATGTCACTATTGGTGCAGAAACAGTCTAAAACATTGACAACAATGTGAGCGGCTTCAATGAAAGCGTTATTGGCTTCGAGGTTGTCGATGGAATCAACTGTGATGTCGACGTCTGACGGAATCGTCGAAAATATTGTTCTGAACAGCGTCGAGGAGGTTGGCGCTTGAGGCGTCGATGGCTTCTCTGATGGAATTGCTGAGGGTGTCGATGACGCAGTCTTTGGCTTTGCCGTATGAGTAGATAGTGACGACTTCTTGTGCGTCACAGAGGCCTTTTCTCGATTCAAGGGTTTTTCACGCTCTCGAGGAGTTTCTCCAGCCAAGGTCGAAGACTCACGGCTTGGGTGTCTGCCAGGCTTTTCTCCTTGAGTATAGCCTCTAGGTGTCTTCGAGGGGGGCAAGGCCGCGCTCTCGAACACTTTTAGCTTGCTTTTATGGAATTCCTCCCACTGTGCTGGGGAACTGTGTTTGGTTGGACACATGACCCTCTCTGGAGAACTGGAGGATGAGGTGGATGGCGACCTATGGTGCATTTTCTTACTATGTTTCGAAGAGGAAGAACGATGTGATCCACTTCGAGACCGTGATCGGGAGCGTTTTTTGTGACGAGGAGATGAAGGTCTCGACTCATCGGAAGTGCGTTTGGCTGGGTTAATGGACTTTTGAGGCTTACCTCTCTCCAATTTCCCTCTGCGCTCCCTCAAGGCCTTCGCCATCATTAACATGCACTTGTCGCAGTCGGAACATGGATGCTCTGACCCAAGGCACCACAGACAGACCCTGTGTGGATCCGTCATGGACATCTTAGCGCCACAGTCTCGGCATTCTTCTAAACAGGACCGGGGTGTAGACAGAGCCAACGAGGAGGCCATCTCATATTTAGAACATATTTTCAGAGAAATGAATCGAAGAATTTCAATATTATCAAAGAACCGAGCGTTGCGTTCCCAAAGCTGTGAAGCGTGGAAAAACGAAACGAATCAATGGACGCTGCGCGTGCTACTTATACCCGTGATGGCGTCGGCGTCTGCGTCGAGACGGAGGCCTCTGAGGGACATCGACCTGATAGGCATTGACGCGCAGTGCCCTCTACTGGGAACATTTTTTTTACGAAGAAGCATGCTGGATATTGGGAAATATCAAAGATAAGGAATACGTGGGAGGACACAATCCATTTGAAATGTTATTTTTGATGGATTAGTCCCCGCACATTCCAAATCTTAGATACCACGTCTTTGGAAACTTTTTTAGCCACTGTGAGGGTGCCATGCGGCTCTGTGTCAGGTCCATGAGAAGCCATTGTGCGCCCTGGTTTTGACTTCGGGGCAGTATAAATGGATCCAGCCGCACTCCATGCCCTGAGTTCAGCCCTTTTTCCTAGTACTCAAAAGCTGAGAGATCACAGAATAGCAGTTCTAAAAGCCACATGCCAGGATCAGCACGGTGGGCAAGGAGGTAAATCTGTTGGAGGACGGACCAATACATAAGATAGACCATTACCAAGAGGTAAGTAATTTTTCCTTCTAATAAGATTCCTTCCTCTCACAGATTCCACATCTTATACAGACTTCCAAAGGAGTACAGACTCTGAAGGAGGGAGGGGAGTGAAAATGTCACCTATAGCAGGAACTCTAGAGCATTCAAAACAATGAAGCCAGACAATAATGCTTGGGAAACACATGCAGGGAGTCCCAGGTAGCCACCTGACAGATGTCCAGCAGAGGGACACCCGACACCTGATCGAAGATTCCCCTGATTGAAGGATTTAGGTCCTCGCTCTAGACCATTTATCATTAATTAAAATGGAATATCTTTATTGACCTCTGTGAGGATGTGTCATTGCTTTAGGATCCAGTTCCTGGGGGTGGACCAGTGCAGGAGGATCACCTGGATGAGGGGTCTTCGGGAGTGGAAGTGGGACACCGGAGGGTGAGAAACGGTATCCTCTTCCTTTGTAACAACTTTTCCCCATCCTACCAGGTAGGATACCTAGGAACTCAACCCCCCCTCTCCCATCACAAACACTTTCTCACAGACAGTTCACCATGAGCAACAACAGACTAACACCAGAGCCGTATACCTGACATGTCCCAATAATATGGTCAGGAAAGGTCAGATAATTACAGATCACTACACACAGCTGACTTTCATCACACTTCCCCAAACGGATAAAAGGCGGAGCACGAAAGCACACTCTGAGCGAGGCAAAACATACGAGGAAACAGCCGTTCCAAGATGGCAGTTTAATACAAGGAGAAAGACGGCGAGACCGGAGAGGGTTGCAACGTGGGAAGTACCCTTGACCTTCGTGAGCCTTGGAAAGTAAGAAACTGAATGACCAGGCACTAAGGCTGAACAAACCTGCACAGTGTGTCGGAGGTACCTGGGACTCTCCCATGTCGATAACCAAGGCAGGGAGGTGCAATTGCTGCTGTAGTACTGTCCTCGGCTCCTACAACAAAGCACCATCAGAAAAAGACAGCACAGCCAGTGAGTTGGAGAAACTGATACCAAACCAGCTTGTGTTTTGAATCGAGGTTGCAAGTGACAACATTTCATAGAGAACAGTGTGAGAAAAGCCCTCGCAGGACAAGGCCGCTGTGTTGAACGACGCAAGTGTTTGACGGCAAAGTGGTCTGCGGCATAGACAGTGAGTCTGCACGATTCACCCTCCTGTCTGCGGCTGCCAGGTAAGAGGTTGGGGAGTATGCTTGCCTGATCTGCGCTTCTTAGCCCTTCAGTCAGCGCCTCGTCTCTGACTGTGTTCCCTGCTTTCCCCTGCACTACCATCTGAGCTCTAGTCTACTTAGTTAAATTGTCCACTATTGTGTGCTCCCTTTCTGTCCTGTCTGCTTGCACCCCTCCTTGTTTCCTCCTCTAGTATCTCCCCCACTACCTTTCCCCTCCACCCCCCTCACCTACTCTATGGTGCTCTTTGTTTCTCCTATCTTTTCAAAATGCTTCTCTATCGACTATCCTGCTCTCCTCACCAAGTCTGGTAGATAGAAGTTCAAAAAGGATATCCTGGTCTCCAGCCCAGGCCTCCTTATCGCTGACACCTACACCAGTGCTTCCTCCAGACAGACCCTCCCCGACAGCCTCTTTGTCGTTCGCTCGCCAGACCTACAGACTATTCACATGGCCTCTATGCTCTCTCCTTTCTCTTCTTTCCCCATTAGTGGTGGCATCCGAGTGGAGGCCCTCCTGGCCCCCTTCCACTCCTAGGTAATCATTAATGTTAACCTGAATGGCAACGTCTTGGTCCAAGGCCCTTAGGCCAACCTTTTCCTCTTAGATAGACGCTTCCCGTGCCTCATCAATTTCCTTTCTTCTCCTGCTGTGCCTTCTCTCCATTCCTCTGCTTCCTTGCCTCCCCCCTCTGCCTCCTCCTTGGCTACCTTGCCATCTCCTCCTTCCTCTTCTGCCCCCCACGGGCTCCTTCTACACCTCTGCTGGGCATACCCCCTCCCCGGAAGTCTTTGAAGGTTGGCAACCTTCTCCATATAGCCACTCTCAACTCTTGCATAGCTGACAAACACTACTCTGACATCTGGCGCCTCCTGGAAGAACTTGAGCTTGATGTCCTCAAGTCTTACCGGGGCCTGGTTCATGGTCAGCTCTGTCACAAGCTTTGACACTCTCCTCCTTGATGGCTACAAGATCCTCTCCGCGCCCAAATCCAACCAATCCAGAGGGGGTGTACCCTTGATCTTCCCGGGATGGGTTCCTGCCTCTGTCATTCATATGCAGGCCTACTCCTCTTTCAAATGCCTTGTCTGCAGGCTTTCTCTCTCTCCTGGCCACTCTCTTACATTGGCTACTACCTATCAGCCACCTGGCCAGATCACCACCTTCCTCTTTGAGTGGGCGGACCTCTCCTCCTCCCTCCTGGCCTCGGCCACTCGACTCCTCCTTCTTGGAGATTTCAACATACACTTGGATGCTTCCTGTCCCTCCTCTGGAATCTTTCGCGACCTCTGCGACTCTCTCTCTCTCTCTCTCTTTCTATTCTCCCCTCTGGTCCGACTCACTCTGCAGGGCACACTCTGGATGTTCTGATCTCCTCAGACCTCCCCGTCTCTATCCCTCTCACCAATCCTCTCTCCTGGAGTGATCACTTTTTTCTTTCCTCCCATCTCTCCCTCTCTACCCCTCAGGCCAAGCCAACTCCAGCACTGCCATCTACAATCTCGGTCATCCGACCCATGAAGCGTGTGTCAGTTGAGGCTTTCGCAGGCACTTTCTCCCTCCTTCCTCTTCCTCCTCCTCCTCTGGCTGACTCATATCCTGACACAGCCCTTTCCATGCACCACTCTTCTATCTCTGATACTCTTGATGTTCTTGCCCCGGTCATGAGCCAACCCCTCCTGCCTGGATAACTATTTCACGATCTCCATCACACCTTTCCTGGGCAAATTCCTGGAAAAGCTGTCCATCTCCCAGCTTAATCTTCACACTGAATCCGTTGGTTGTTTCAATAACCATCAGTCTGGTTTCAGAGCAGCCAGAAGCACAGAAACTGCTCTCCTGAACATCCGTGAAGACCTGCTCTCGAACCTCGACTCTAACCTCCCCTCTGTCCTCATCTCACTCGATCTCTTTTCTGCCTTTGATACGGTCAACCATGCCATCCTGCTCAACCATCTCTGTGATAACCTGGGATCACCAATGAGACCCTGGCCTGGCTGACCTCTTTCCTCTCTGATCGACTCTCCCAGGTCCAACTTGGGTCCTTTCTTTCCTCTATCTCACTCTCTACCTGTGGTATTCCCCAGGGGTCTAACCTCTCGACCTGGCTTTTCAACCAATACCTGCTTCGTCTCACCCACCACATTGCTGTTCTCGGCTCCAACTTTCAGTGCTGTGCGGATGATACTCAGCTTGTTTTCAGGCTCCCCTCTGCCACCTCTTCTCCTTCTCTCATCTCTGACTGTTTTTCTGCTATCCAGGAGTGGTGTGCCGCCGATGATCTCTGCCTTAATGCCAGTAAGATGGAGAGTCTCCTCATCAGCACACCTGCATCCTCCTTTCCTGTCACTCTCTGGCTGGCCTCTTTTTGGCCCTCTTCCTGCTCCCAACTGTGAGGCTAAGAACCTCGGGATCATCTTCAACTCCACACTCTCCTTTTCTCCTCACATCTCTGACGTCTCTAAAAAGTCAAACTACCAACTGAACCTCCTCAGAGGTATTCTTCCTTTCCTTTCCTTCCCCCAGAAGCTCACTGTCTTTAGAGCTCTTGTTCTCTCCAGGCTGTAGTACTGCAAAAGCCTCTTTCTAAATCTGCCTGCTTCCACTCTCCGCCCTCTACAACTCATCCAGAACAAGACTGCGAAACTTGTCCTTGGCCTCAAGCCCAGAGATCGTATCTCTCCAGCACTGAAATCTCTGCATTGGCTCCCAGTGGCTGCAAGGATTAAGTTCAAGACCCTATGCATTGTCCACAAGGCCGTCTGGGGCCTGGGTCCTCAATACCGCCAACTCTCTGTTCGTAAATACCTATCTACTCAAGCTCTTCGCTCCTCCTCCTCCAACTCCCTCAGGGTCAGTCGCTTCTCCAAGCAATGAGTTGGTGGTAGAGCTCGTTCTTCGGCTGGGGCCTCCCTCTGGAACAGCCTCTCTAAAACTTGAGGAGAATCATCTCTGGTTCCGGAAGCACCTCAAGACCTTCCTCTTTGCTTCTGCCTTCTCTTCTCTGCTGATTTCCTGTCTGATACTGCACTGGTCACCTGGCTACCCTCTGATTTCGGGCCCAGGTCCCTGTCTGCCCAGTTGCACACCCACACAGCCTTCGGGCAACCCATGCACTTAAGGCTGTATCTGTAACCCGACAGTCCCCCACCTGCACTTTTGGACACCTGCTGTCTGCACTTACCCTTGCACTTGCCACCTGCTGGCCGCACTTCTTTTTATTATTTGATCCCATGTACAGCACTGCCCCCCTCCCATTTCCCCTGGCACTTTTCCCTTCCACTGCACTTTTGCGATCTCAATATCACTTGGCGTAGTAAGATCATTGTCTCTGTCCTCCCTCTGTTCCCCCTCCTTTGCCTCGTTGCGCCTTAAAACACTTGTCTATAGGCACGTTATTAACGTCATGTCATATATCAAAGGCGTTTGGGATGAGCGATGCAATACAATTGCAAGCCAAAAGGAAGTAGTTGAACTTTATAATTGAACTTTGGAAAGCGAAGAAAAGATACCATACACAGAGTGGTCCGGCGCCACGTAGGTGCTCACTCGAAAGTCTCTGTTAGGCATCCAACTGATGCCGAGTGAGAGAAAGAAATATTGAGATCGAAGTGGTCGCGCAACGGGTCAAGCTAAACCCTGTGCACATTCGAAAGTCTTTGATAGTTTAATGTACTTCACAATTTGTCCGAAGCTGGCTAATGGAGACTAATTGAATAAAAGAAAGGGATCTGAACCCGGCAGAGGGGGATCAGGGGTGAACGGAAAGTCACCTGAAAAATAATTCTCTGAATCTTGTTTTTATAGCCTCAGATCCAGGATTGGACATAGGCCCCTTTCTTCTTTGGAATCAGAATGTACAGAGAGCAGGGCACAATTTCTATTGCACTGTTCGCCATGATGGGATGAACCTATCCTTACATGAGAGGGTCTGGAAGAAAAGGGGGTTGGTAGGAGGATGGTCTACAGGGTTTAGATGAAGGGGGTGGCAATAACCCTGCATCATGACCTGTCATTGGTCGGGTTTACATTTTTTATTTCGGTGCATGAAAGATAGCCGCTTCCTTGAGGTGTAGCCTTTGATACACACACACAAATCAATGTACCTAAATACCAAAATAAAAACAGACAAGGGAAAATACTCTGCAGAATTGCCCTTACCTTGCCCCCATTTTGATGTTGAATTGTAGTAGGCCTTGAAGCAAAACAGCAAGTGGACAGAAGGAGATCTTCAAAGCCTCAGAAACTGCCTCCTGAACTAGGGCGGCCCAGCGATTATTTGGAATTTTTGCCTGTTTAGAACATAAATATCAACAAAATTAAAAGCAAAGAAATGCTTCTCAGAAATGAAATACCATATAATAGCACTATTTTTGAAGCATAATACAAACATCGACATTTGAAATTAGTTTGCGCTGCTGCATGTTTATTGCAAAAGTACAACTTACTTTTGTGTAAACACAATTGAAAAGTTATACATTTTCAAATGTATTCATTAATATTTTAATATTTGATTTAAAAGAATTGTTATTTAGGTGCTTCTGGCTACATATAAGCCTTCTGCACTATTCAAATACACAATATTATTAGAAAAAAACTTGCAGAACCATAATACATAATATGATTAGAAAAAAATCACACAAAATCCACAATCAAAAAATCATTATATAAAATCAAGATAAAGGCATAAAATACATGAAATTGTCATAACTCATATTATTAATATTTCAGCAGTGTCCTATTTGAGATCAAATAACATGTTATTCTAGAACCCGAAAATATATTCACTTACACCGGGTCCATATCACATAATCTAAAACAGTTGTGATTACACTAACATTGCAGGCGGCAGCAAGATCTCTGATTCTCTCCATATATGGTAGGATGCAGTAGTTATTACCAGTCACCTAGCAGAATAGACATACCACCAAAGTGGATCCAAATGTATATGCCTAATGTCGCCAACAATCGCCTATTATCCTCATACATAAAATCTTGCGACCTGTCACCACATGGAACAGCACTGCTACTGTTTGGTAACACAATTAGCAAATTCTTTGTTTCGGCATGAGTCCCTGCCAAGTGCCTATATGCGAGAAGGTTGGCAATATATAAAACTATAGTTTCATTATATATTGCCTCAATTCAGCACTACAAGTAGTAACAAAATACTCGAAGGGTATTATGAAGGGTATTCCTTGGGTTACATATTCAGCATAATTAATTTGGGCTAACAATTTATCCAAAGTATAGGACCTATCCAGAGCCTTAGTTTCCATAGTGCATATAATTGATCCCTGTTATATTAATTGGCTAGCAGTTGTACCCGTGCTTCGCACAGTAATTTCCACTTCAGTCCTACTTTGAAGTTCATTCAATGAACGAATATAGATGATGTTGAATGGTTGTTTGCGTTACCTGTATAGCAATGCAATCGATTGCAGCTACTTTGAGTTGGAGCGTTGAGATGCGCAGCAACATTGTTGGTGTCCCGATCTACAGCCGAGGCAGCAGCGACCTCAACGTAAGTGCTGTGTGTGTAGGGCTGAAGCGTCTAAGTTTGAAGTGCCGTACCTGTACTTGTACGGCTGAAGCATGTAAGCTTTGTACTGTTGAGATGACATACATACATCAACTCCCGTGGGAAAAGAAGTTCCTGTAATTATCATGAGAGATCTGCCACGATGTGACAGATGTTGTAATTGCGGGCACTATTGAAGAGACATGCACCATTTCCTGTCACCCGCATTACTACAAAAGCACTGTTTTGAGTCACCCGCATGACTTCAGAAGTGAGTGCCGCTAATGTCAGCTATAATGCAGATAGTGGGGGAAGTTTAGTAACAATAGACTGCTGATTTTTACGTAGAACTATGGCGTTGAGAGCCATATGGCAGGGGGTAAGCATTGCAGACCGCTTAAAAAAACAGAACAATTTCAAAAATGTATATTTTATACTTTCTACATTGTCTACAGCATGGCACCTACCCACATGCCAAATCTCAGCTTTGTAGCATGCTCAACATTTCTAACAGACACACGCACCCATATCCAAGCATTGCAGACTGCAAACATTTGCAAAATGTATATTTTGTACTTTTTACATTGTGTACACAAGGGAACCTACCCACATCCCACATTTCAGGTATGAAGCATGCTGAACATTTCAAACACACACACACCCACACCTATCCAAGCATGGCAGACTGCAAAAATTAGCAACATTTATATTTTGTACTTGTGTACACCATGGAACCTACCCACGTGTCATATTTCAGGTTTGTAGCATGTCGGGAACTATGCTAAACATTTCGAACAGACACACACATATCCACATATGGCAGGGGTAAGCACTGAAAACCGCTTAAAAAAAATAACATTTGGAGTATGTACATTTTATACTTTTTGCATTGTCTACATCATGAAACCTACCCATGTGCCATATTTTGGGTTTGTAGCATGTTGGGAAATATGCTGAACATTTCCAACAGACACACACACATTTTCCCTTTTATATATAGAGATAGATTATCAGTACATTTTCGGACAGCTCACCATCAGAACAAAACATACAGGAAGATTTCAGTTCCTTAGAGCCTCATTCTTAGCCGGGACCTCTTTCAGCAATCAACCAAATATTGACTACTCTGTGTCCTCCTTTTTCAATATCTTAAGGTATAATCTACATCTTGCGATCTTCAACATGGTAAACAAGGAGCTAAGGCCTAGTTCGCAACGGACAGCTTCAACTGGCACACAGTTAGCGATACTTTGACCTGTAGTCTTTCCAGCCCACCAACCTGCTTTTCAGAAATGATCTCCATCTGATAAAGAACACCTAATACAAAGCTAGCTTTGTACAGCTTGATGTAGCCAACAAGAGAACTATCTTGATTTGCTGCAAGAAATCCTCTAATACCGCCAACCCTTCTACACCAGAATTCTCTCAAACTATCCTGCTTACTAATCAAAGCCAGATCGTTTGCCAAAAATAAACACAACATCTTTTACCTTATAGCCACTGAGAACCCAAACAACCTATTCATCAATAAAACCTGGTTCACCGATGACTTCAACCACATCGCACATGAGGCCTTCCCACCTGGCTACTCCCTGGTCATACATAACAGACCCAGCAGAGCTGGGGGTCTAGCAATCCTTCACAAACACCACCTTGCCGTAATATGCACCCAGAACCTACACTGTGGCATGAATGCAAATCTATTCTTGCAAAGTTCCACCTCAGTCCTTCCGTCACCCACAGTTTCCTTCTCCTATATAGGCTGCCTGGCTACGAACCAAACCTTTGCTGACTCTCTCTTCAACCACGTTGATCCAGCACCCCACGCTCACTTTGCTAGGAGATTTCAACATCTGGTTTGATGTCCCTGCCAACCCCATGACCCACACTCACTCACTAAGAATCTGGAAGCTGTCAGCCTAACACAAATGATTTCCCTCCCGACCCACATTGCAGGGTACACCCTTGACACACTATTCTGCACATCAGACCTAGTCTCGCCACTCCCACCTGATACCCTCATCTAGACTGATCAAGCTATATACTCTTCTAGCTTCAACATCCCTCTCCCACCCCACCACTTTCAGCAAATATCTCAACCACCATCCTTCTCTGGAATAGAATCATCATCAACCCAGACTTTACTTTACTTTAGTGCATTTATATAGCGCAGCCATAGACCCGAAGGCGTGAGGGCACTATATGACATATATAACAAGTAACAAAAAGAGGAAGATCCAGTATGCAACACCACCGAAAATGATATTTTAGAAATATCTCAGAGCCATTTAAATGAAAAGATAGGCCTTCAATCTTTTCTTGAATAATTCAAGGGAGTCAATGGATCTCATCTCTAGAGGAACAGCGTTCCAAGCCCTTGGTCCATTGGAAAAGAAGGCTGAATTGGCTACTCTGACAGTGTGGCACTTTGGTTCAGACAAAAGGTGCAGATTATTCGACCTTAATGTTCTCATGTTATTTCTTGTAGATAGGAGCTGTTGCAGATATCCAGGCATCTTTCCAGATCTACACTTGTGTACGATAGAGTTCGGAAGAGAAATCTGGATGCCACAGGCAACCAGTGGAGCTCTCGCCTTGCGTCGTAACATGATCTCTGTATTTAAGTTTCATGACGGCTCAAATAGCCCCATTTTGCCATATTTGCAGCCTGTTACAGTCAGACTTGTTGAGTCTCATAAGGAGGCTAGAGCAGTGATCTATTTTTGAGCCTACTATTGCTCTAGCAATAGTCTCTGCATTATCCTGTGATCTAAGAGGCCTTAGATGCGCTAGGAGTTTAATATAGTATGCGCATGACGATACAAGACTACTGACATGCTGTTTCATAGTCATGTGTTGATCCCAATGTTTTCACTTTTTTTAGAGGTTTAATGGATTCTTCTCCCAACGGGAAGTTATCATATTGTGGACCAAGTTTGTTAATGGTGTGTGGTGACCCTATGACAAGCAGTTCGGTTTTTGATTTATTCAATGCTAATTTATTGTGGACCATCCAAGTTTCAATTAGAGTAAAAACTCTGTAAATAGCCATTTCATCTACACTGTGGGAGCCAGAGAGCGGGATGACACATTGAGTGTCATCCGCTTAGTTGGTAAATATTATATTCTCATGATAAAGCATTGCGAACAAGGGAGCCGTAAATATGTTGTAGAAACAGGGGGAGGTGGAAGCACCCTTGGGAACACGACAAGTTGTTACATTGGGCTCAGATTCATAATTGCTGCAAAAGACTCTACTATCACGATTATTGAGAAATGACAGTACCCATTTACAGGCCAGCGGGGAGAAATTGGCCACTTCACACAACCTGGTGGCCATGATATCGTGGTCCACCAGGTCGAAGGCCGCGGAAGGATCAGGCAACATGAGCAAAGATGCTTCCTTATTATCCATACGGGCCATTAGTTTAGACTTGAATTCAAGGAGAGCGGTCTCCGTGCCATAGCTGATCCGAAATCCAGACTGATGGAGACCTGGCCATTCTCTACTTCTCACACTCCCCGATCTCTCTTGCAAGGATGGACACCCCTACGTTGACCTTTTCGACCAATGTCTAGCGAAAGTTAGGACCCCTCCTCACACCAACCCGTCACCCCTCCCAATGATCAAACCCACAACCTAAATGGTACACCCCTTCCCTCAATGCTCTCAAAACTCTCAAGCATCACCTAGATCGAACTTTGAGGACGAATCCTACTTGACAAAACAAAACAGTCTTTGCAAGACTGAAGAGGGGATATCTGTATAAAATCAAGAAAGTAAAAAAAACACTATGGAAACTAAATCTCCAACTCCAACAATCCATGGAGGGAACTCCACAAAATCCTAGGGGAATTCAATTCCCCTAGTTGCCCTGCTCCTCCCCACAACTCACAAGCTCTCTGCGATGAACTATTTAACAACTTTCATAACATTGCGCTAGAAAGACATTGCACCATCACTGCAAAACTAGCTTAGACTCCCCCCTCCACATCCTGTCCTCTCTCAACCCCAATCTTTGCCTCACCCTCCCTACCAACCTTCTCTTCCTTAACACTTCTTTCCCAGGCTGAGTACTGCAACCTAATAGCAATTAGCCGACCATGGGGCTCAACTGGAAATCCTTGCCCAGCCCCTCCTTCTAAAAAAGATCCTTACCTCCACCTGTGCAGGCAGCGTGGCCCACTCATCATCAATAATTCCCTCTCATTTGGCACCCTCCCAGAGGCCTTCAAAATCTCTCATGTCAAACCACTACTCAAAAAACCTAGCCTCGACCCACTCTCCCCATCAAGCTACCGCCCAATCTCCAACACCCGCTTCATTGCTAAACTAATTGACCGCGCTCCATACAATAAACATGGCCTCTTCACAGAAGCCAATAGACTCCTCGACCCAGCCCAATTGGGATTCCAACCCCACTGTGGAACAGAATCCTCCCTTGTTATCTGCGATGACCTAAAAAGAAGTGCAGATTAAGAAGGATGTGCTGCACTCATCCTCCTGGATCTATCCGCGGCCTTTGACAACATCAATCACACAACACTCATGAACAGGCTCATCAAAATAGGCATCAAAGATTCTGCCCTTAATTGGATCACCTCATTTATTTATAATTGCTTGCAAATCATTCTCGTCCGCCCCTGGCCCCGTCACAAAAGGGGTCCCACAAGGAGCCTCTCTTTCACCCCTCCTCCTCCTCCTAATCGCACTGCCGGCTCTGATCCGCTCTCACAACCTTACCTGTTACAATTACACAGATGACACCCAGATCATTTTCAAAATTCCCAAGACTCCAGCCTCCCCACTTTCCGAACTTGATTCTCGGATATCGACCTATGGATGATGACCAACCACCTAATCCTCAACCCGGGTAAATCAGAATTCCTAATATGCAGCATAACTGCTCTGATTACCCAACCTTGACCATGGCCACACGCCCTGGGCACCCCACCTGCCGCCTCCACCTGCGTTACATTTTTTGGATGGGAGACCACCAGGGGGCGGTGACGTGATGGCAGCTTTAGCCGGCGTCTCCCTCTCTAGGCAGCGTGAAATGGCGGAGCTTCCCAAAATTACTAATTCCCACAGGGGTTTAAATATATGAGCCGGAACCCGACCCTCTGCAGCACGTTATGACCAAATGGGAGAAAAAAACGTGCCCTGGATCACTGAAATCACGACCCGAATTGGACAGCTGCAAAGACCCTGCAAAAGGAAACGAAAAACATGGCGGATGCGGCTTCAGCGCTGTGGAGACACCCAACCCACTGAGGCCTGGCAGGTGAAGTGGATCCCTTATTGCGGCATCAGATGAGGAGCTGGTAAAATGCGGGGCTAACTATAAAAACATGAGGGACAGATCCTGCAGCTGGTAAGAGAGAAGCGCACCAGCCTAAGCCCTGCATCCGGCGCTCAACCACACGACCCCCCCCCCCACTGCATCTCCAGGAGCAGTGGGGGAAGAGTGGAAAAAAAGGGAAACCTGTGGGGTGGGGGGAAATACCAGGAGGCATGGTCGCTGCGACACAAAGTCAGTCAAACAAAGGCTCCTGAATGTGCAACACGCACCATCTCATGCCCGGCCCCATATGAATCCACACGTGAGCCAGCAAAGTATTTAATAAGTGCGTTGGGCATCGGAAAAGAGCTATGCAAAAAGTGGTAACAGGAAACACAAGCATGGTTTTTCCCAACTCATTGACCTAGTGAATGATCACGTTCTAATGAGGCCAAGTCACCTACAGCTCAACAAAACCTAGTCACAGGCTGGCAAACCTGCTACTGCATAGCCCATTATCAACAAGAAAGAAGAACAAGTTACTTACCAACTGGTAACGTTCAATTGACTGGATGTTCCTCCAACGTATTCCACATCTTTGACATGTAATGTCCACAGCTGTGCACTTCAGAAACTTTTTCAGCAGAGGGCGTCCAGCGTCGTTGATGTCGTGTCGATGTCCCTCGAAGGCCTCCGTCGAGGGCGACGTCACCGGATGTTATAAATAGGACGCACGGCGCCCGTAGCCTCAGTTTAAGTTTTTTCCCTCAGAATGTGGGGCACCAGTCTCATGCCTGCTTGACTGCACATAGCCTTGCAGAAACAAACTGCAATCGCATAGGACATTCTCCAGAGGGGCAGGCTGGGAGGGCGATGTGGAATACGTTGGAGGTACATCCAATCGAAAGAACGTTACCACTTGGTAAGTAACTTGTTCTTCGAATGGATTATGTCCTCCAATGTATTCCACATCTTTGACAGACTCCCAAAGCAGTACCAGTAAATGGAGGAGGGAAAAGAATTTAGAGTACCCAATCAGGTTGCGGAACAAAGGACCGCCTTATCAAAGGCCATATCCTGACCATGGATCGTATCCAGGGTGTAATGTTTAACAAAAGTATGGAGCGAAGCCCATGTAGCGGCATCACAAATATTCCTAATAAGACCCCCCCGCTGGAGCGCGGTGGAAGTAGCCACTCCCCTAGTGGAATGAGCTTGTAGCCCTTCAGCAGGTCCTTACGCACCAATAGGTAACACTCCATAATGGTGAGGATAATCCACCTGGACAAGGTCTGTTTGGTAACAGCCTGGCCCAATCAGTGTCCAGCATATCCTACAATGAGTTGATCGTTGTTAGGGAGAATTCTCATTCAATGGCTAATTTCCCTTACCTAGTGAGTCCCTCAGCAGCTCTGCTGGATTTCTGGAGTTTATTTTTTCCACCTGGTAAGAGTGTGTGCTTTTCCCCCACTCTTACCTGTGTTTTGCCATGTGTATTTCTACTGTTTTTGTGATTGTGGACTCTGCAGTACACCACTTCAGTAGGCCCACTCTCTGTGTGTTACATAGCATCTTCAGTGCAGTGACACAGGGTTGTCTCTTAGACTTTCCAACAACTCAATTTTCTGGGGCTGACTACTGTCCACCAGAAAAGAGTAAAGTTGCCATTTACTTTACATAGTCACTTTTAACCCTGGATCCAGTACACCCCATTTTATATGGAGTATTGGAAAGGGTTAATTCTTAGCCCTTTTTATCTGTGCCTCTTGGAGCATTGTTTCGCTCCCTTAACATTAAGACTTGGCTGGTGGCAGTGGTGCCTACCCTAATTTTCCTACTGCGGTTATATTACATAACGTGGTATCGTTTTAGGCTATTTTATTTTAAACCATCTGTTCATAAAACACTTCACTTATATAAATTCAAAACCACACGTAAAATACACTATACACAACCACTTCCACTTGTTCCAGCAAATTCAAGGTAAGTACATTAGGATTTGACAGACCGATGTTGCGATACTAACGCGCACCCGCAAATAGAAATGCTCACGAAGTTAAAACACACTTTGTACTTAAGAATTTCAAACAAGGGAAAAGTGGATAAAATCACAGGCAATACTTTTGTCAAGTCAAGGGAATCGGAGGACTCGTTCAAAGATACAGATTAAAGTCAATAGGCCTGCGCCAGTGTCAATCGAGCAGATGCTCAGTTGCTGAGGATCACACTTTGAACGGTTCGAGATTCAAGATGCCAAGAGTACTTAGATATTGTCAGATGGAAGGAAAAGTTATAAGAGGGAAGGAAGAAAGAACAAATCTTCGTGGAGGAAAAGGGTTCACCCCAATTCCGGATGGTCAGTCGGAGAGAACGACCAAATGTGCACAGTACCTTATTCTGTTGGAGAAAAGCTGGCGCCACGGCAGTTGTTCCTGGTAGTTCCTGCAGACTCACGGTTCCTGCGGCTTCAGTCGTGGGACAAGACAGAGGTTTTCTGGAGCGATCTGCACTACCCAGGCATGAGGCCAGCAGCAGCGAAAAAGACAACGATGAATAAAAGGTGCGCTCCTTTAAGTCAGGAGAGGGATCTCTGATGGCTATCCGGACCACTATGGCACAGCAGTGATTTCGACCCAGGAGAGGATTCTCTGACTGAAGAAAGGGTGAGCTGGTTGATCCCACCAGGCTCAAGGGAATAAGACTCCGGACTGGATCTTCTCTTGTCGTTGAAGGGTAGATAGCTCAGGACTGCAGCAGGGCTTCACCGGGATTCCGGGTTGCAGCAGCTGTCGTCTACTCCGCTTCTCTTCGGCTCTTTGCAGTTCCAGTGACGACTCTGCCTTCTAGCCCAAGAGTCCTGCCTTTTATGCCAAAATCCCCCATTCACACAGCCTGGCTGTCAATCACTCAGCAGGGGGGTTGTCCAGCCCAGACACCCACTTCAGCCAATCAACCCAAAGTGCAACTTGGGTCTCAAAGAAGACCCTGTGCAAGGGGTGACGACACCCCTCCCTCACATTCAGCCCACCTAGACACCCAGACGCCAAAGGAGGGCTCCTGCTTGCCCAAATACTTTTTATTTCGGCTGCAGTTGGGTTTAATTGCCATTTCTTTTTGTTAACATCCTTCTTGGGTCTTTGCCTCGAGGTTTGCCTCCTTTGTTCGCCGACCTTTGGCGGGCTTCTGACCAATCCGAACGGCAGGACCCAAAACTGAAAGTGCGAGTCGCCAGCCACAAACCTCAGGTACTTTCTGTGCTTGGGATGAATTGGCACATGAAAGTAAGCATCCTGTAGGTCCAGAGACACCAACCAATCCTGAAGTTGAAGGGCCTGGAGGACTTGAGAAAGAGTAACCATCTTGAACTTGTCCTTCCTGAGAAGTTTGTTCAACCAACGCAAGTCCATGATGGGTCTCAATCCCCCGTCTTTCTTTGGATTAAAAAAATAAGGGGAATACCATCCCTTGTTCCTCTCTGCTACAGGCACCAGTTCTATAGTGCCTTTCTCCAGCAGGGTTAAGATTTCCTGCGCAAGGAGCTGATCCGGAAGCTTCAAAGAGAGTTTCCCCGATGGACTGTCATGCGGCCACTGAAGGAAGAGAAGGCAGTAGCCGTGGGCTATGGTATCCAGAACCCACGCATCTGAAGTAGTGGCTCGCCATTCTTTGAGATGCTGAGACAGTCTGCCCCCAACCAGTGAACCATGGGACATGGCCTCATGACTTCTTGGAAGCGGCTGCGGCAGTGCCTGAAGGCAAAGAGGCAGCTGCCTGAGCGGCTTTGGCAGCACGATTTCCCCGACCACCACGGGTACTTTTTTGCTGGCCCCTTTGACTGGCTGCCCCTCTCGTTCTACCAAAGGAGGAGTAGTAACGAAAAGAACCTCCTCTCCACTGCTGTCCCCTAGGACGAAAAGGCAGAGGTTGACGCACAGCTGCGCTTAAACATTTAGCCGCAGCTTTCGAGGTCTGCCACCTCTCCAGGCTCTTGTCAGCCTTGCTGCCAAACAAATGTGCGCTATCAAAGGGCATGTTCAGAAGACGGGCTTGCACATCCAGAGCAAAACCCGACTTCCACAACCACGCAAATCTGCGTATGACGGTGCTCGCAGCCATGGATCGGCTAACACTGTCGGCCGTATCCAAACCCGATTGAAGGGATTCGCACATGGCATCCTTGCCATCTTGCACGAGAACAAGGAACCCATCCCTTTCTTCCCCCTCAGGAATATGCTCAGCAGCCAAAGAAACAGTTCCACAGAGTGTGTGAGAACCTTGACAAGACACAAGTGGAGTTGGCCGATTTCAATGCCCAACCCACTGGCGTCATGAAGGGTTTGCCTCAACTCCTCTAATTGACTGTCTCCAGAAAAAACTGGAGCCACATCAAGTTCACCAGGGTCCTCAAAATCAGACCTTTCTTCTTCTTCATAAATGTCATCCAGAGGGAGTTGAAACCCTGGCCTGGGGACAGAAGAGGGCCTGGAGTCCATGACTGGCCTCACAGACTTCCCAGTAGCCTCCCTAGGAGGATACACGAGGTCCGGGTACTCCACAGGCAAATTGCGGGCAAAAATACCTGAAGGTGTCAAAGGCTTTGACGTTGAGAGCGTCGACAACCTCGACATTGTGATCCCCGAAGGTTCCGGCATTGACACGGGTGCTGATGGCACCATGGGCTGATAAGACGGCAAAGCGTCGATGTCCGAGTCGCTCATGGGACCTGCCGGTCCTTGACGAGGCATGACTGTGCCTGGAGGCCACGTCAGATGCCTTCTCCTGGTTGATCCAAGCTACCAACCTCCGGTAGAGATCCATCTTGGTCTTCTCTGGGAAGCCACGGCAGATCTTGCACCCGTCTTCATCGTGGTCTGGGAAGAGACAGTGCAGGCACTTGAGGTGTTGATCCTCGACATAAACGTTCTTCAGGCACAGGATTGGCATGCCCTGAATAGACTTTTCTTGCCCACGTGGGATATCGTCAAGGTGAGATGGAGGCCCAACTCACAGAGAGAAGATCCAACGATTGAAACACGAACTACAGCGACATCGGGTCTCCGCTGCTGGTAGTCAACGTGCAATGGTCGATGAGGAAAAGGTTGAAGAAAACTAGAAATTATCAAAAAATAGCACCAAAAAAACAATTATCGAGGGGCAAAGTGAGAGGACTCCCAACACTTAAACATGCAGTAAAAATCTGAAGATGGCCACCAGGGGAGGAGCTTAGGAGGACGAGTGTCATTGGCTGGGGCAGTATGACTCAAAGGACAATGATTGGTTATACAGGAGACGAGCAGTTTTCAGTCTAAAGCGAAACTGCTTTCTTTTTATTCATGAGCATGTGAATCCATGCAAGACCCCATGCTGGAGAATGTAACTCGTACACAAGTTAGCCATGATTTTGGGTTAAGACTTTTATTGAAGGAAATTAAAAAGGGGGTGGGAAAATACCTCTCTGACCCTGCTCTAATAGGAATGTCCCTACCTAAACCAAAACCAAGGATCTATAAGTGTGAAAATGTCCAAAACAAAACTTTCCATGTCCAAAGTTCTATTGGGACCCTCAAACTATAAACTAAACTCTAAGGTGAAAATGTTTCACCTTAGAGTTTAGTTTATAGTTTGAGGGCCCCATTAGAACTCTGGACCTTGGGTAGATTTAGAAAAGTGTTCATATAAAAAGAATAAATGGCTCTAACACAAACGTTCTTCAATAATAAAGGTCCTTGCTCCAGAGGGTGCCTCCCTTCCCCTGGATTCCTCTATATTCTCTGATGTTTCACCAACAACAGTTCCTTGTGCCTTTTTTGGCTCGCAACAGTATTGACGCACAAACATGTCTGACTTTGCAATTTTGGTCTTTTCTGATTAACAAAATCCCTTGTTCCAGCCCTGATGTTTCTTCTCAGGACATCTTTATTTCTCATCAACAAATTCTTTCACCAAGTCCTGATGTTTCTTCTAAGGACCCCTTTATTACACGCGTGTATAGTTAGCTGGTATATTCTTCTGCAGGGCTTCTTCTTTTCACACATTTGTAATTACTTGTATTGGGCGCGGTTTTCGATACACTCCGGGGTCTTCGCTGCTTCTGGGTGGACTCACCAGCTCTTGCTGGTGTTCCTGGTTTCTCCCACTGTCAACCAGAGATGCGTTTCCATCTGCTTTCTTCTCAGAATCGCTTCCTCCTGGTTACACCGTTCCTACTTTACACAGCTGCTTCGTGCCAGGCTCTGGTAAGTGAAACACTGCTCTCTGTCACCTGCAAACTCCCAGAAGTCACTCGTTGGCTCCTGGCGTTCCTGCAGCGCGTCCTCCTCTCACAGTAGATTTCTTCCTACTCCATTCTTTTGGTTTCTTCGACCTCAAAGAGAGATACAGTTCTCTCCCGCCAACAGCAGACATCTATTCCCTGCTTCAATTACCTTTAAATTTGCAGGGCACAGGTATAAGCAAGCAACCACCACAGCGCTCGCGGGGGTTGTGGCCTCTTTCACTCTGCATTGCTCGAGTCCTCTTCCTCGTCCAAGTGTTTTGGTTATTCTGGGAAAGAAAGTCCAGTTTTGCGAATTGATTCTGAAAACTTGAATAAACATTTTCAGTGGTCTTAAATGATGAATGAGTCCGGAATGAGTGATAGGTGAAACTGGAGAGGCCATGAGGGTATCAGATATGGGAAGGTTATTTTCAAGAGAAAATTGGGGATACCGTGTCTCACTCGATGAAGCCATGACATCTCCCCTGAGGTTGTCTCCCCCCTTGTGATCTTCCCTCATATAGCCGCCCCCCAGGGTCAGGATCAGGTAGCGGCTGCCGTCCCCTGGCCATATGCAAGGAAGTCACCGCCGGGAAATCATTGATGACTCCATCTGATTCATCACCCTACTTTGTTTTTATGTGACACCAGGAGTCACGTTACACAGACATGTCACTTTTTTGGATACTGTTTGGGTGGAGGGCACATTCACACCATTAAAGAGGGTCACAGGCATGAAGACCATCTCTAGCAAACTGCTAGCCTCCATCAGGTGGGAAGCCAGTTCAGTGATATCAGTGTCTTGAGCATGCCATTTCTCAGGAAAGTCCCATAGATCACCTGATTACAGAGTCCGAAGCACCAATAGGATAGGATCACATTCTTTGCCAAAGATTCTCTAGAACAGAGCATGAAGTGGCTCCTGAAACGAGGATTATATTTCAGACCCCCAGGGTCTAACATCAGAGAAAGGCATGGGCTTCCTCTGAAAGCAATGCAGAAATGGGGCACTGTTCTAAGACATAGCAAGAAGGGTGGTGGCAAAATAGGCAGCACCATGATATTTGATTTCACTCCTGACCCCCGAACTGAGCTCTGAGGTGAGCTGTGGATGGAGAGCAGGGGCTCCATTGAATTGAGGACACCGAAGAATTGGGCTCCCCCACCAAAACAGAGGCAGAAGCCACCAGATCTTTAGCCAAAATATTTTCTAAAAAATGTCGATAGGATTCCTATTGTTCATAGGTATAAGCGGCACAACGGAAAAGTACCTGCGTTGCTGCCAATAAAGCAAGTGCTGACACCTTCAACTCTAGATTGGGAATTGGAGTGCAGTGGCAGTATCTCCTAAAGGAGGACCTCTTTTTAGATGAGGAAGAGCTTTTGGAGTGGTATCTCTTCATCGTCTTTTTTATCTTTGGCCATTTCAATTTCCCTTGACCAACTCTGATACTTCTCAGAGTCACGCATCATGGCAGAGGCAGTCAGTTGGAAGATACTTCCCAATACGTTTTCTGACTTGTGCAAGGCCACAAAGGTTTCCCTCTCACTTAAAGCCTTGAGATGCATAGACTGGCAAGAGGTCTTTGTTATGATCCAGCCCTAGGAACCTAATTCAGGACTGGTGAGGAACATACACAAAGTTCTTGAAGTCTGAGGTTTTAAGTGAAGACATGGTGTAGTCATTGGAAACAATAGATAAACTGGAATTTTAAGGCAGCGTCTGAGTATGCAGAAAAAAAGAAGTGACATAATGCAACACGGGATGCTCCAAATATGTACCCTTGGTGTCACATTTGTCGCAACGCTGATAAGAGCTGAAGTGGGTCTTGTGCTGGCCAATGAAAAGGATTCCAATCCAGTCAGCCTCTGAGAAAGACATTTCAGGGATGAGAAATCTGTGGAAGGAACATATCCAGTAGAATCCCTGGGATATTAGAAAGCAGGAGTTATATCAATACGATAAGCATATGCAAGGTGTAAGTACAGGGTACAGAATTCTAGCAGTTATTTTAAAATGAGTCAACTCAGAAGAATTTGGAGTGGTTACCAAACAAACTTTGTGTGCAAGCATTGCTAGTCGAAGAAGACTGGACAGTTTCCCACTACAATTACTCTGCTGTGAGGCCAGCTGAAGACCCTTTCGGTAACACATCTCTGCTGCAACCATCATTCCTTGGGACTGGTACACTTCAGCCAACCACTGAAAAAAAGAAGAAAAAAAGGACACAAATGATCAACGGCACACTATAATCTGTTTCACATAAGTTGCTGTTCACCAATGCATAGCATCGTTCTCCAATCTGCATTACAGAAGGTAGCAAATCTGACCTTCGTATGTGAACAGGACTACACTAACAAGTCAAATTCTGGTGTAAAGGTTCCCAATACAAAAACAATTAGGGAACCTGATTAGAGTGAGAGAAACACATCAAAAAGGGGGATTGTAACCTAAGGTGTTAAATAAATTATATATTGTATCACACAAAAACACTCATGAGGGCAATTCGTTATTTTTTAGTGATTATGCCACTCACACTCGATGTGTATGCTGGCACTGTCCCTAGATAGAACACCCTATACCTATTGGGTGCTACTGTCCCTATATCAAAGATGGTGCACCGCCTATCTAATAGGAAAGAGTCCTAGAAAACAACCTGGCCCTGCATCTACAATGTATACAGTTCTAGTGTCTTCAAAGGCTAAAAATGTCAAACCAAGTCTGTATATCTTACATAGACATTTTGCAGAGGACGTATTTCTTTCCGGCAGTTGGCCGTATTGTTGCTTTATTCACCTCCAGTGAAGTGTGTATATGCTTATAGATCAGGTGGTAACTTATGAGTCAACAAAGTACTGTAGGAATCTCTATTAAAGATACCACTTTTTTTTTAAACAATCAATTATTAGCGCTTTTGCGGGACCAGTGATTTATTTTCATCTCACTGACCAAGGTTCAGGATATCCTTTAATTATTGCCAGATAACTCTGGTAGATGCCACCAAATGTAAGGAAGAAAGTCGGTACTTCCGACACTGAGATATGGTGAGTTTATATCGTATCCCATATTCCCTTCAGGGAAATCGTGCACTAAATCTATCTAGATCTCTAGGGACAGTAGCACCCTATAGGGATAGGGTATTCTTCTATTTAGGGACAGTAAAGGTTCCCAAACCAGACCACCTCGTGGGGAGAAGCTACTGAGCTCCTGAGGATCACAGAACTCTAAGAGGTTACAAGCAATTCGTATGAAGGGGTAGGCTAAGAGGGAAAGCAGGTATCAGTAGGAGGACAGACAAATCCTGCAAAAAGAGCATGACTAGAGGCAAGCGATTTGTTCTTCTAATGAATTCCCTCCTTCTACAGATTCCTCATCTTAGAAAGACACCCAAATCAATACAGGAAACCCTGGAGCACTGCCCGACGAAAGCTGGCATCATGGCATGAAAAGGAATCCAAGCAGGAATAGTTGACAACGGAGTGCAGAGATGCCCACGTAGCTGCCTGACAGATGTCCACAACGGGGGCACACATCGGCAAGGTAAAAGTAACCAATATGCTTCTGGTCAAATTTGCCCTACGGCCCTCAGGCAAATCCTTCTTTGCAAGACAGTTGCTTTCACAAAGGCCAATCTACTTGGTCGGTGTGTGTTTGGTGCTGCACTGCCAGCAGAAAGACTAGCTAAAATGACTAATAAGTAGTGTTAGGAAAGATTTCGTAATTGTAGGTAATTTTCCTTCCATGTGGCAACCCCTAAACTTTTTGCTGTTGTTTTTCACCTTGTTCTTGACTTTGCCAGAGAAGTGCAGCCTTCTGCCGCACTCCTCTGGGCTTTCGCTCCTTTCTTACGGGGAAACTGACATGCCCTTAAGACAGTCAGTCCCGGGGAACGCTGTTTCCCATAGTTTCTTTTATCATGTTGCGGCTTTCGTGCAACATGACACAAGAGGGCACTATAAGCTAAGTTACAGCTCTCTTGGGTCTCTAGCCTTCTACAGGCCCTAGATACTCGTTTAGGATTGTATCTGATCGGTGCAAGTGATTCAGGGACGGTAATGGTGGCAGCGATCGTTTCTTGTGTTTTGAGCTCCTTTTGGCGTTCTAAGCGTGTTTCTCGCGCTTAACCCAAAATGGTGGCCTGGCTCCCAAAATGGCCAGACCACGAGGCTCCTTTGTCCTGTCGGCTGACCGTCTTGCTCCCTTCACCTTCCCCAGGTCGAGCCGACCCGGGGCCTTCCTTATTTGGGCATGTACTTTCCCGCGAAACACGGATGCTTTCGCGGGCTTCTACATGTCTTGTGTGTGCCTCCAGGATGTGGGCTGGGATGTCTGGTCCCAATACACATCCTGGGTGCCAGAGAGTCTAGGGTGGTGTGAATGCCTGGGACCACCGTGGTCCGTGATTGGTCCACGAATGGTGTGAGTGTTGATGAGCGGATCTCCCATTGGGTCCCCTCCGTTTTGGCGCGAAGGGAACTGTGGATAAGAGGGGGCTGGAAACACCACTACCATGTCGATCTCCTGAGTTCTCACGAACGAAGGAATACAGGAGCCAAGTATCCTGCAACCAAGAGGCTGGACCGAGGAATCACTGGTGACCCGCTGAAGGACTTCTCCTCTGCACTGCTGTCGCCGTGTGAAACCCTTTTCACCTTTGATCGAACCAGAAGGCCTGTACTGGTACTTCGACCCTTGGAATAGCGGGAACAGCTATTATCGGCATCTTCACCATCTCCTGCCAGTAAGCCTTCGGAAGCGTCTCTGGGCCATCCAGCTGACTGACCAGCTTACACGGGAGTCTTGCTCTGTAACCGCCGGCAGGTTGTGTAGTATTTCTAGCCCTTGTCACTCTCACACGCTTCGTACACTTGGCGTTCCCAGGTCTGAAGTGAGTAGTGTACATTTGGCTCAGATACACACGGCCGCTCCGTTGCCCTGCTGTGGTAACAAACTGATTGGGACGTCTTTTTAATCGACACGACGACGAGGCGTTCCCTGCTCTTCTGAACCTGCCAGCTGCTGAAACTGACGCGGAGAAGCCTGGGTCTGCTTGCATCGGGGACCGGTGAGTAGCATAGCTAGGATCTGGTTGCCCTCCTGCAGGACCCCATTGCTTTTCCCCGCTGTGTCAAACAGCACCCTTTTTCGTACTCGCGCTCTGCTTCTGCCCACTGTGGAGGCTGCGCTTGAGTCGCGGAACTTGTTCTTCTTCTTTTGTGCACTAAACTGAACTGCCTGATTTCCCTCAAAGAGCTTCTCCTTTTGCCCGTTGGCACCAGCGCCTGCAGGTACTTTTGAGCACAAGGCTCCAGTCTTCGCAGGGCTCGGACTTCCATCTAGTTAGGTGCCTCTGAAGGTGAACTGGGTCTAAGCATTATTGCGCACTGCCTGTTTTCCCTCCCTTTTAGGTGGACTACACATTTCGTGCATATAACGCTGGAGACTGGTTGTATTTGTATATATATTGTGTTGATATGGTATGTGTTGGTTTACTATCGTTATATTGTGATTTTCTCGCTACGGTCATTGTTTTAAAGGCCTTGAAATAAATGTGTATATATTTTTAATATAACAACTGTTTGGAGTAGTTTGTAAGTGATCTTGCTTTGTGTGCTCATTGCGGGCTTTCAGTCACCCTCACCCCTCTTGAGACCTAGTCTTGACCGCCGTGATCGCTACCTTGATTGGTCTGGCTCGTCCAGAGGTTACCCTGTTCCAAGTAATTAGGTTGGCCTTCTGAACTTCTGCGCCACCAGGACAGAGTTCAGAAATCCGTCTTAACAAGTAGTCATCTTTACTGATGTTCCGCGCCCAAAAGAAATGCACAGACAATGAAACCTTGCTTGTATTAATGGTTGAGATGGAAGGTAGAATACCAAGAGATGGATTTTCAGGGATATGTCCCAATGCAAAAACGAAGTATAAAGGTGGGCACTACAATGTAACTCATACGTTAAACATTTAATGCTGTTCAATCTTGAAAAGCTTTCACCTGGGGCAACCAGTTATAAAGAGGTCCTGTGGCATAGGGACCAAAAAATCATGAACAAAAAGATTGAGTGAATCTGCTCTATCAAAAACTGGTGCTCTCAGTTGGCCCTAAAGAGGGCTGCACATTCAAATGATTATGTATCAGATAGTTTATCCAAAATATTTGTAATAAATTATCGCCATCAGATGTAATGATTTATGAAAATGTTTATTCACATCCCTTTTTCGTAGCTCTTTTTGAATATTATTCTGTCATATTCAATGAGGCTGCGCCAAAAATGGCTAGGATTATATGTACAGATGCCAATGCATTTCGGTTACAAAAACCTTTGTCATTTTGCGTATTAATTTGTAGAGTTCGATCTTTGACTCAAAAAGGGTACTGTCATTTGTGGGAACGTAGCTAAATCCCTTCTGTAAAGAGGGCACAAATGCAAAGGCTTAAACAGAATGCATTAGAAGGAATAAGTTACTGACCTGTAACTCCTTGTCTTCAGCACTGGTATCTTTCATAGATTCACATGCTGTTTGAATATTCCCCACCGTCAGGCTGGGAATCCTTGGTAACTTTAAAGCAGTTTTCATTTAAATTTTTAAACCGCGGTCATTTTAGTGTTCTCTTAGAGTCGTTTTGGGTCATAATAGCCCACAGCCAATAGGCAGACAATGCCTTACTTACACCCCTGGAGGCCATTTCAAATTAGCATATTGAACGTGAAAGTGACAATATGATCCAACAAGAGTAGTCAGGAGTGTTGAATGTGAATCTATGAAAGATACCAATGCCGGAGAACAGGAGTTGAAAGTAACCTATTCCTTCTCCATCATTGAATCTTTTATAGATTCAGATGTTGTTTCAATAATTATAAAGCAGTATAAAAATATGGATACAATGCCAAATAGGCGGAGGAAATAGTCTGACCTTCATGAAAATCTCACCTTATGTGAACAGATGGTGGAGCACTGATTGGCCAACCCTGGACTCGTCTGCAGAATTCCTATTCACACAGTAGAACATTGCGAAGGTGGGGACGGGTTTACACATGGCTGTCCTGCAGATATCCAACAGTGGTGAGCAAGGCAGTAGTGGAAGAAACGGCCCATGTAGAGTGTGTCCTAGGCCAACGAGGAAGTGGCCTGTTAGAGATGCAGTGACAGTGGGAGATACAAACCGACAGCCATCGAGAGATGCAGGACTTGACACCTGCTTGCCCACATTCAGGAGGTCAATAGCCATGAACAATTGAGATGACTTGCGGAACTGTTTGGTATCGTCCCGGGAGGATAGCACAGCGGCAACGTGCGTGCCTTGGAAGCAAGATGACACAAAGCAACACAGGTTCGATCCCCGGGTCCGCGCTTTGAAACCTCTGGGTGTTTAAGCACTTTATAAATACGCAACTAAGAGAAAAACAATTACTCAACTACAAAACAAACAATTCCTGTAACAGCGCCTCGATGCATGCGGGCTGTGTGAGCGCTTTAAAAATAAATTTAAAAAAAATAAATGTATGTGACGACGTAATTCTTTAAAGCCCACATGATGTCCAACACATCGAGCATTCCCCCAGAGTACAAGGCGGTTCAAAGAAGACAAACAGAACCAAGGGCTCATTAAGATGGATTGACGGTGGAAACCTTGGGCATGAAAGTGAGAGTTCTCTGTAACACAACCTTGGATTTGTGGAACCCCATGAAGGGTGGCTTGCATGAAAGCTTGAATCTCCCCTACCCTTCTGGCAGAGGTCATTGCGACCAAGAAAGCAGTGTTCAAGGAAAGAAATATTATGCTTGCCTTATACAAGGGCTGAAAGGGAGGACTCATCGGTTTTGAAAGAACAAGTTTCAACTCCCACACAGGGACCTGTGCGCGCACAGGTCGGAAGGGAAGGTCAATAAGAGACCAATCAGACATTCCTTAAGGAGGCAATGAGACCATAATGAAGGCGTGGTAGATGTACAAGTAAACATGGACATTGCAGCTAGATGATCTTAATAGTGGAATGTGCAAGACCACTGCGGGCCAAAGACAGAAGGTACAGTAAGAACCTAAGGTAGGAATCCTAAAGGATCAACTTTTTTTAAATGTACATTTTTATTGTTTTAAAATAAGAAAACATTTCTTACCAAAAAAACATGTGCCATAGCTTGGTTGAACATCCTCAGAAGTGTGTCATTAAAATCAAGATAATCGTGGCAGAGAGAAGATCCTAATAGTGACAAATCAGGCTTATGCCAGATAACAGGTAAAAAGAAAGAATAATAAGACCATACCTCAACCCTCCCCTACCCACCAACCCCACACCTTCTGGAATTTCTGGTGACAGCCTCTCGCATTATATACTGTCAACCTCAGGGGACCAACGACTGAGCCGTGGGTGATCAGCCGAGCCCCACATTGCAGCAACAATTCAAGTTTTACAGAGAGAAACACCTTTTCATACTTGGTGAACCCCACCTCCCCCCAAATTCCTAGAAATGCCTGTACTGTTCGTTACCCGCTGTGAGAAACCTGAAGGTGTCTCCCTGACTAGTCATTGGGGATCTGTCATCCAGGTGGCAAGGACACGGCCATCGCTATTGGATCCAGTTCCTGGGGGTGGACCAGTGAGGGAGGATAACCTCGATGGGGGGTGTTAGGGAGAATTCTCTGTTTAGGCTGAATTTCCTAACCTAGTGAGTCCCCCAGCAGCTTTGCTGGATTTTTGGGGTTTATTTATTCTCTTGCCAAGAGTGAGACTCTTTTACCCTCACTCTTGGGCATGATTTGAGTGTGTTTCTTTGACTCTAGATGTGTTTAATGGGCTATGGGATCTTTTACTCCATAGGGCTTCATGTGTTTTTGTGATGTGTGTTACACAGCACCCTCAGTGCAGTAACAGAGGGGTGTCATAGTGACTCCCCAGTATAGACTCCATACCCTGGGATTGACTACTGTCTCCCAGGGCCTGTAAAGTCACCATTGACTTTACCAGTCTTAAATTCTGAACAGAACCAGTACAAACCATCATATTGTGGACGTACTAGATGGGGTAATTCAATTGCCCCGGGGTCTGTTAGTCGAGGGGGCACGTCTCCGTCCCCCCTGATCGAGTTTTGGCTGGTGGCAGTGGATACTACTTTTTATATTCAACCGCAAATATTTCTCTATGGGATTTTCCCATTGTTCGAGGCTACTATCTTTATTTATTTAATTACAATAGCCTCGAACATACCGCCGGTTTATTTAATTAATATTAATTCTCCGGTTGGTATTTTTTGCCAAAACTATCTAAAATGGCGTTTGTGTTCTCTTCTGTGACTCCAACCCAAGTCGAGCCCTTTGTTCCACTTTTTGGCGGGCTTCTCAACAGAAGCCCACCAAAGTGGTGCCACTCTGTCTGCGGTACTTAGGAGGGGTGGAGGGGGATTTAGGCACCCTGGACTGAGTTGCCTAGGCAACTCAAGTCGCACTCCGTCCAGATTGGCCCAAGTGGTGAGCCGCCCGGCTCACCAATTAGCATATTTGAGTGACAGCTAGGCTAAGTGAATGGGGGTTTTTCTGCATAAAAGCAGGGTTTTGGGGACTGGAACTTCAGAAGTCGCCACAGGACCTAAGAATCCGACGAGGGAGAAGCTGAGCCGACCTGCCACGACGGCACCACCGGTGGAGCCCTGCTGGACCGTCTCACCACTTTTCCCAACGACAGAGGAGATCTCCCGTCGGAGAGTCTTCTTCCTTTGACTGGTGGGGATAACCAGTTTCACCGTCTTTTCGCCTTCCCGACATATCTCGTGGCCGCCTTGCCTGTGCCAAGCACCCCAGCAACCGGGATACCACATTTTACTCTACCGCGAATTAAAGGGTAATACCTTTAACCGGAAAACTCTGCAGCTGGTTTCTTCCCTGGCAGCGCAACGACCTTCATCTTTCCTCCAAGTCGAGATCTTCACTTCCCCAGGACGATGGCGAGACTTGCACCCGCTGCCAGGAACAACTGCCACCGCTGGAGGATCCTTCCCACTTAAGGTACCGTGTCCCACCCGGCTTCCCTTGCCACCGACTGTACGGGGTAGATTTAGCCCCCGGCTTTCGAACCTGGGTTAGCCTGGGACACCCTGGCTAAACTTTTCTGAGCCTCTCTAAACTCTTTTTCGAACTCTCTGCAAGACTTCCTAAGTCTAGTGTAACTGTGTGATCTTGGGAGCATTTGTGCTCTGCTCTCTCTAAGAGTGGGCCCAGCCTATGGACTTTGGCTCACAAGTGACTCTTGCTCTTCTGCCTTGCTAAAAGTGTTCCTAAACCTTAGAGTGGTGTATCTTCACTTATTCTGTCTTTTTCCCTCCCTTCTTCATGAACTTATTGGAGTGCCATCTATAGTTAAGCGCTCACCTCTGTATGAAAATAAGTGGTGTTAACTAAGACTTACCGAATAAGGAATAAGGGTTGTATATATTATAATAGTAACTGTGTTTAGAGTGTTTTACAATAAGAGTGCTGGAGTGTTTCAAACAGTGTGTTTTTAAATAAATAATTATATACTTTGATACCAAAGCTCTGGTAAGTGTTTGCTTGTATTATTGTGTCTGAGTGCCTATTGTGTATACTTTGCATACTGCCTAACTCTTCTTGAGGGAAGTCTGACTGCTCAGCCACAGCTACCAGGTAAATCTGGGTGGTACAGACTGCTACCAAGTGGGTTTACTGCTAGCACCTGTAGTCCTAAATCTTTTGCAGTGTTCCCAAAGGGAACTGCACAGGTTTCTGCCTAACAGGGGATCCTCAGGGAGTGGAAGTGGGACACTGACGGATGAGACACGGTATCCCCCTTCTTATAACACCCTTTCCCCAGCCTATCACGTAGGATACTCAAACACACTAACCACCCCCAAACCCCTTTTCCCACACGAACACTTTCGTACACCACGAAAGACGACGGACTAACACCAGAGCCATTTACCTAACATGTCCCAACACAGGGGTCAGGCAGAGTCAGGCAATTAGCAGAATACTATAAATCTCAACGGAGCCCTCGTGGACTTAGAGTGTATCTAAGACTGACTCTCTGCCGAGAAAACAGTGTCTTTGTACTAAGATGGGAATGCATTCTTAATAAGTGTTCATTGGACCTGATACATTTGATGATAGAAGAGCTAGCATCATCCCTTTCGAAACTGGACACGGAAATCATTGAACTCAAGGAGCGATTTACTAATCTAACATCCGCGGAAGAACTTAGAAATATACTATAGGTGAGGAATTTGAAATTAGATGGTTATAAATGTGACATCGAACAAAGAAAGATAAGGAAGTTTTGCTGGGATACTCTAGATTAGTCAAGTGATATAGTATATTCCTGGCAGGAATTTTATCAACAAAACCAACAACCACCGAAGAAATATCCACCACAGAAAACACAGAGAAAAGACAGTAGGAGTACAGAACCCTCAAGTGATACATCAAGTGGAAGTAAGAACCCAATACCAGAGACCTCTACGACGTCCGGATTGAAAATACCCATTGGAAGATTAGTGCATCAAACGATTGAAGATACCCGTCCTTTTTTAGACAAAGGACAGTTAGGAGAGGCAACAAGGCAACTAAGAAGCAAAAAGAAAACCCCAACTTGATCATAAATATCTCAAATAAATGCTTCTCGAAGCAACAAATTGACCGCCTCAGTTTGGGTCTATCATTTGTTCCTACAAGTAATTCAAATGTGTTTAACAAAGAGATCAATATAGCAAAATTAATAGGAAAAATGAGATAGAATTTTTTTTTGGATTCAATTCCATCAGTACAAGAAAGATCAGTCTCATTTGACACTTTGCAAATGAGAGCAAAAAGCAGATTTAATCCCGCAGTGAAGAACTCTGCATTAGACTTGTTGGAACTGAAGATGCGTAAAGATCTAAAATCAATAAAATGCTCAGACTCTAAACACCACAATCTTTCAAACATCAATACAAACTTCTCAAACAACTTGCAGAATACAGAACAATCGAATTCAAACCGGCAGACAAAGGTGGAGCAATTGTAATTATGGATTTGCACATGTATAAAAATGGATGTCTACACAGTTACTACAAGAAAAAGACACCTATATTACCCTAGATCAGGACCCTACAAATGACATACAGAAAATGATTGAGAAAGTAATCAATAAAGCACATGGAGATGGCTGGATCACTGATAAAACCAAGGAATTTTTGTATAACAAAACTCTGATAATCCCAGCGTTCTATGGACTATCGAAAGTACACACAAACTGCATGAACCCTCCATTTAGGCCAATTGTAGCGGCCACAGAAAGCATATTTGATCCTCTATACAAGTATCTGGATAGACTATTACAACCCCTAGTACAGAGCACAATGACATACTTACGGGATACAACCCACTTTCTAAATGGACTTGAAGAAGTTGAACATATAGAAGATCATTGGACCCTTTTCACTTTGGATGTTCAAAGCCTCTATACATCCATGCCACAAAATGAAGGCTTGGAAGCCTTAGAATGGTTATTAATGCAACAAGAATACTTTCCGTCAAACAAGGTTTTCGCAATAGAACTAGCCAAGATGATACTTCAAAGCAACTGCTTCCGATTCGATAAGCAATTCTATCTTCAGATTTCAGGCACCTCCATGTGCTCAGCAATGGCACCAGCCTATGCTAACGGTTTCATGTTGCATTTTGAATCGGAATTTATCTTGGAACAACCCACATGATCAAACAAATTGGCCATGTGGATAGATGACATTTTCAGTATTTGGAAAGGTCCAGAAACAGAACTACAAACATTCTTGAAGTATTTGAACACCCGAAATCTCAGAATTCTATTTACCTTTGAAGTAGGCACCCCAAGTGTACACTTCCTAGATGTAAAGATCACACCAAGTGACCATAAACTCCATACTGCAATGTTTACTAAACCAACCGATGTAAACAACAATTTAAACTACACCAGTCACCATCCTGAACAACTAAAGAACAACCTGCTATTGAGTCAACTATTGAGAATACGAAAGAATTGTCTTGGATGAAGATACCTACAAGGAAGCAGCCCAAGAACAAATTTTAAAGACAGAGGATTTCCGGACAATGTCCTAGTGGAAGCTGCCGTGAAGAGTCAATCAAAAAATAAGGCAAGCTTGTTGATTCCTCCAACGAGAGAGAAGGAAGACCCACCCCTCATTTATTTGACTAAATATTCACAGCAGAGCATGCAAATATCTAGGATTTTGCGCAAAAACTGGAACATTACCAGATTGCATCCACAACTAAACAAACTATTTCCCAAACCACCATTAGTGGCGTACACAAGAGGAAGACATTTTTGAGATGCATTAGTTAAAGCAGAAAGAGTCGAGAAAAACAAGCAGCTCTTCATAAACAAACCAAAGAAGGGTACATTCCCTTGTCTGCATTGCTGCCATTCCAACAATGTACAGAAAGGCAACATCATAAGACATCCATACACAGGTTAAAAAAATAAAAAAAAATAAAAAATAAAAAAAAAATCGAACTGCATGATTATGCAACATGCAACAGCAAATTTGTAATCTATGGACTTATATGTCCATGTGGACAATACTATGTTGGTCAAACATCGAAGAAAATGAAAGAAAGACTTTCAGAACATAAGTCAAACATATGGACAAAGAATGTGAAATCATCAGTATTCAGACATTTTGAGGCAAAACACCATTTGCTATCTCAATTAAAATTAGTGATTTTACAAACCATCTCCAGACCCCGAAGAGGAGGCAACATGCAGGACATCATGACAAGCAGAGAAATGTTCTGGGTGCACAAATTGGACTCAATAGAACCCTGTGGCATGAACGAGGAATGTTCCTTAGCATGCTCTCTCTAAAAAGAACAGCCAATTATAACCAGATTTTATAACTATTGAATCTGGAAGGGTAGAAATGATGAGTCACATGGACTTTGTTAATTCTGTATGGCACAACAGGACCAGGTACCTAGGTTCATACACAACAAAAGAACTATTGAAACTGAATGTGCTGAAATGACAAGTTATAAATATGTCCTGAAATGGTTCTAGGTCAGTCATATCCATGACAACGAGATAATGTGACTTTGGGAACACTTGAGGATACTATGTGACCAGTTTCTGATTAAGATACGCAATAAGGGACATTGGACTCAAGCCATCTAAAGTGCTGAGGCATAGAGATATCCTGATGTTTTGGATGTATTTAATACTTATGACAACTAAACATTACATGTGACAATTGTGGGAAGAGCAATTTAGTAGGTGCTGGAATATAATGAAGTATTAGAACTAGAATATTTTAAAACATTGTATAGATTTTTGTTTAACATTTGGATAATCGGCAAGAATTAATCTCTAATTTGTAAAGGTACAGCATCAGATACATACACCAAGTGTAGTAATAGCTGCACAGTAAGACAGCGCTAAAATCGTGATCAATTGGCGCACCGAAATTGACCTGGCGTTATAATTGAAACACGTGGAAGAACTTGTAAATCCCAGCAGGCTAAGCGACGTGGAAACGCTATGCGTGCACATGCTGGATATAAATGAAAGCCGTTGCCTAGCAATGTCTTTCAACACGGACAAGCCGCGGTGAGTTTGCCTCGGTTGTAAAGAATACATTTGTTTGCTAGAACTGCAACATTAAGGTAAGATCTTTTATAGCAGAAGTGATTCAATCACTATAGCAATATGCAGTAGATATGAATGGTTGAAATCATGAACACACAGCTAATTACGTTGCATTTATTACCTTTAGGGACACGCAAAGCAAACCAAAGGAAAGTGACATTTACCACGAACAGGGGAGGAAGTCAGTGAGTATCATTATTCTGAGTTTTGTTGCTCATCCTTATGTGTATCATTTTGAGCCTTGCTTGGTTGTGAATCTAGGTTGACTGTTTTTTTGGAATTTGACTTTTTCTGATGCTCTCGTTCCACCTTTTGATTTATGGGAGCCCTGTACATGGGGTTCCCATGTCTGTCTTTTGATGCACTTTGCTGTCTGCGGGATAGAGCGGCTGGACTTTTATGTTGCTGACGGACCGAGGCATCTTCAATGTGGAATCCCTGTTTGTAAATGTCAAGTTTTTGTTTTAGGATTCTTATGTGTACCGTGTTCGAATTTACATGAAGTAAGGTGGTTGCTCCTGACCGGTCATGCCATGGCTCCACGATTTTTATATCTGCAGTGTGAATTTCACGTAAATTGACAATTTTGCTAAATATGGTCATGACAGTTCTTCTGTTTAAGATGATATCATCAGTGTTAGAGCGTCTTTGTGTCATCCTTATTAGCCACCTATACTTTGTATGTTTATTTGAATTACGGTAAATGTCTCTAGGAGTTTGTTCCCTAGTCCTGTGGTTTAGCTGAGTGCGGGATCTTGGTCTATTTTTTTCTTTTTCATCTGTTCTACTGTCTGCATCTCTCCCGTGATGCTTTTTCGTTGTGTTTCTGTCGTATGTATTATTTTGATCGCCACAGGAGATGAAGCGTGAATCTTGGGGTAATGGTTCTAATTTCTTTTGTTTCTCACAAGTTTCGTTGTTTTGCCTAAGTATCTTTTCTTTCCCTCTCCTGTGTCTCTTGTCCATCTCGGGTCTGTGATTATCAATTTTAGATCTCTTATGAGTAGTTTCTTTGTCTGGCGTTTTCGTTGTGTTATTTGCTTTCCTCGTGCACTTTTCTGCCTCATTAGTTTTAAAGTGATATGCCAGGCGATTACGCCTTTCTTCCAGGGTTTCAAAGTCGCGCTCCTTTGGGTCTTTATTATTTCTTCCCAGGGTTGCGGAAATGTCTTGATTTGTGTAATACCCTCTTGCCTTGTCTTTTGTGATTTGCTCCGGTGTTATGTTTGAGCCTGAGTCGTCAGCAGGATAGACGCTGAGATCTAATAGTGCATCTACTGAATCTGAATCAGTTGAATAGTTTCTTGCCGCTGAGTTGCCTCTGGCGTTTTGTTTTTCATTTGTTTCATTCAGTTTTGAGGGGTTTACATTATCATTAGTAAACTTCTGACTTTTTTTTTTGTCGGTGGGAGGTATTTTTACCGGTGCTTGTCTTCTGTTTGAGCTATCACTGTTAAGGGTACTTTTTTGTGGCACCTTGGTGTTCTTTTTCGTAGTGGAATTGCTATTTGCATTTGCCAATGTACTTTCAAGACTCAGTTTGTCTTTGCAATTGGTCGATTCGAAAATAGAATATGTTAATTCATTTTTGTCCTTTTCAACCTGATTACTTGCAGGTACCTTGTCTAGGACTAGCAGTATTTTGGGAGCCTGACCTGTTGAGTTTAGGGGCGACTTCCCCCTGTGATTGCATTTGTCAGTTTGATTTTGCACTATTGTCTGCGTTGCCCGCATGCCGATGACGTGCTTTTCTTCTGTAAGATCAATGACTATGTTGGTTTGTGTTCCAATTTCGTGTGCAGTGTGTTCTTTCCTTGTTTGCGTTTGGGCATGATGATGCAATGGTGCACCTTTATTTTTTGAATATGGGACTTGTGGATCCAACTTGTCTTTTGGCCCTACAGCGTTTTCCTTTGCTGTTATGTAGGTCTCCAAATACAGCACTTTTGTGAGGATCATGGCTAGAACCACTTGCTGATCTTTCACCGTTTCGTGCATTGTTTCATAAAGTTTACAGAAGGGGTTCAAGGCAATGGTTATAACTGACATTATGCCTTGGAGATCTGTTTTCTTTGTGGTCGCCTCTTGTGCTGCGTATACTGGTTGCTGACTCGTGTATTCGTAGTGCGTTAGCCCAGAAGCAGAATACCGTTTACTTGGTGTTTGTGTTGAGAGACTTACTTTTCCTTTATTCGAGGGCGACGTGGCGTTATTTGTCGATAGTCGACTTGCGTTCGGTCCATGTAGATTAGATGTGGTTTCCTTTGCTGCCGACGTCCGCCTGTCTTTGGGGATCGTAGTTTTTTTCGCGGAAACATTAGGATTCGCAAATGAGTGCTCTTGTTCTGCGTATCCGTCTGTGGATGTCGTGAGTTCGGCAGCTACTTTCTTGGACTCCTGTACTTGTGCATCTGTTGAGGCATTAGATTTTACGATGCTGATGCCTGCTTCTATTAGGTCATTATGGGTTATGGGGTGTTGTCGATCACCTTCATTAGAATTCCCACTGTTGTCGTCGCCAGGGGGGATGGAGTAAGTTTGTTTTCTATGTCGCGCTTCTTGGCGTGCGCAGGGTCGCAGGTAAGGTTTTGTCTAGTCTCCCCTCCGGGAGACTGCGACTCGGCCAGTTTCACTGCTCCGTGTGTTGCCACAGAAAGCGCTTTGATTCGTGTAATCTCAGCTGTGACCTGGTTCTCCGCCCCCTGGTCGTTTCCTTAGCCACCCCTGAGCATGCTAAATTAATGGGGATGGCACTCAGTTTACCGTTTTTTGGGGGGGTGGTGGAGCTGGTGATGGCATCCCCCACTCTCGTCACTTGTGGACTGGGTGTGCATGGGGTATGAGGACGTGTGATGTGCTTTATAACGGGCCTTATGTCCTCGTTGATTTGGCACTCTTCCCCTTGTTTGGAACTTCGCAAGCGCATGTCTTCATCCATACACAGCGCTGGAGATGCGGTATAGAGATCAATTACTTACGCCGTGTCTACTTACCACGTGCGTCTAAATCTGTAGAATGTCTTTGTGGTTCACGGTTCCCACTGCGATGTTGAATGGGCAGTTGCTGCAGCTCCTCTGATGACAAGTATGTATACCTCTTCTGTACCGTTATAATATATTCTGATGACGCAGGGTATGGTGCGCTTTGTATTCAGGCCAGGATCAATGAGGTTACCCCTCCGCAGACTCCCAGTCACTGGTCACGCCGTCAGCGCCGAACAGCCGTTGAACAGCCGGCGCCCTTTGCACCTGTCGGGCTTAGCGCCGCAAGGGTAGTGGCCTCGGTGTTTTCTAGCAGCAAAAAGTCACGTGCCAGGTCACGTGACCAACCCAGCTCCGCCTCCTCCAGGAAGCGCGTGAGACAGCTGGTGAGAGCCCTTCGGTGGCTCGCAGTGCAAGCGTTCAGGTTTACCACTCGTCGCAATGAGATACACCGCTCTGCTGGTGGCCTCGGTGTTTTCTAGCAGCAAAAAGTCACGTGCCAGGTCACGTGACCAACCCAGCTCCGGCTCCTCCAGGAAGCGCGTGAGACAGCTGGTAAGAGCCCTTCGGTGGCTCGCAGTGCAAGCGTTCAGGTTTACCACTCGTCGCAATGAGATACACCGCTCTGCTGGTGGCCTCGGTGTTTTCTAGCAGCAAAAAGTCACGTGCCAGGTCACGTGACCAACCCAGCTCCGCCTCCTCCAGGAAGCGCGTGAGACAGCTGGTGAGAGCCCTTCGGTGGCTCGCAGTGCAAGCGTTCAGGTTTACCACTCGTCGCAATGAGATACACCGCTCTGCTGGTGGCCTCGGTGTTTTCTAGCAGCAAAAAGTCACGTGCCAGGTCACGTGACCAACCCAGCTCCGGCTCCTCCAGGAAGCGCGTGAGACAGCTGGTAAGAGCCCTTCGGTGGCTCGCAGTGCAAGCGTTCAGGTTTACCACTCGTCGCAATGAGATACACCGCTCTGCTGGTGGCCTCGGTGTTTTCTAGCAGCAAAAAGTCACGTGCCAGGTCACGTGACCAACCCAGCTCCGCCTCCTCCAGGAAGCGCGTGAGACAGCTGGTGAGAGCCCTTCGGTGGCTCGCAGTGCAAGCGTTCAGGTTTACCACTCGTCGCAATGAGATACACCGCTCTGCTGGTGGCCTCGGTGTTTTCTAGCAGCAAAAAGTCACGTGCCAGGTCACGTGACCAACCCAGCTCCGCCTCCTCCAGGAAGCGCGTGAGACAGCTGCTGAGAGCCCGTCGGTGGCTCGCAGTGCAAGCGTTCAGGTTTACCACTCGTCGCAATGAGATGATATTATAAAATAGAATATGTGGACCTGGAGCAATAGCCTTCAGGCTCTAAATAATAGGGAACGTAATGAAGCTTTATGCTGATGACGCATATGTCTCTTTACAGGGACCCGTACATCATGACAAGCAGAAAAGGTGGCCCAATCCTAACATCCAGTAATAAGGAATACTGCCGGCACTTCTTGCTGGTGAGTATGGAATGTGGATATCAAATGGAAAGCTCAGGATGTTCACCCAGAGATAACTAGATACCAACATGCAACCACCTTTTTAGGTAATAATACTTGGGTGATATAACTGAAAGAAGACGCTCAGTTTCCCATCTAGTTCAGACGAGCTCCGAAGAAGGGTCAGAACTGCAGGTTACCTATCGGAGTGGAGACACACTCTAAACGTAACATAGCTGTGTGAAGAAACAATCCATTCTGGATCTACAAGGTAAGCATTAATATATCGGTAATACATTGTCTACAGGTAACTTTGTATAATTGTTAGCATCACAGAATATCATCACAGAGCTGCAAGTTGAATCACTTTAGGTGAAGTATTCATGAAGACATTGGGCCTCATTACAAGGTTTGCCCTCCGGTAATAACGATACCGGTAATGCAACACCGGCATCCATTACTGGACTGGTGGATTACGACCCTAGATACCGGTGCTACCAGCATCGACAGGAACCCGATGTGGCTGTGCACCACTATACCGGCATGCAAGCGGGTACGCAACGCCATGCCAGTAACACCAGCATGCCGCTAGGAAGAGGACATTACGAGTTGCACAAAAATGCACATACCGGCATCCAAATGCATCCAAATGCCGGTAAGAAGGGCCACCATGATGCCAGCAATACCGGCATCGTGGATTACCCGTTAATAGTAAACTACTGTGTTCCCAATTGCCACAGGTACACACAATCAACACAGGTGGAGGCAATGGAGTATGGCCCTGCACAAAAGGAGTACACCCACACACCACACCCCTTCCAAGACTTAAATGATTCGACTTGCAGTTGCGATACTGGAGCTGGAGGACATGCCTGCACTGCTACTCCTTGAGCGGCAGTACACCAGGGATTACAGAGGAGACACAGGAGGAGAAGGAGGGTGAGACCACCCCAGCAAATCCCACTAGTGCAGGCAGTAGTTCCCCGCAGGCAGCCACCAATCCCTCGCATAAGGGCCAGTCCATTCAACTTAACCCCAGCATAGATCCACACCCTGTACCGCCTGGACAGGGACACCATCCCCACCATAGTGGATCTAATACATGAAGACTTGGTCAGCCTGATCAACATCCACACTGCCATCCCCTCTCTGCTGAAGGTGGCGTCTATGCTCCACTTCCTGGCCACAGGCACCTACCAGCACACAGTGGGGCAGCTGCATGGCATCTCGCAACCATGTTTCTCCGGTGTGCTAAACCAAGTGCTGGATGCAATCCTAAAGCACGCAAGGGTCCACATATCCCTACCACGGACAGAACAGGAGGTGAATGACACCAAAATAGCATTTCATGCACTGGCAGGCATGCCAAATGTCATTGGTGCCCTCGACTGCACCCACGTGGAGTTGGTAGTCCTGCATGCCGTGGAGGTGGTGTACCGCAATCGGAAGCTATACCACTCCATCAATGCGCAGATGATGTGTGATGCCAGGAAGATGATAACACATTGCTGTGCCAGATTCCCAGGATCCACGCATGATGCACTGGTGCTGCGGAACTCCTCGCTACCCCGCTATATGGAACGAGATGCTGCACGACATGCCTGGCTGCTGGGTGATTCTGCCCTCTGGGCCATGGGAGTGTATTGTGGGGGTGGGGAGTAAATGCATATGCAACCTGTCTGCCCTCTGGGCCGTGGGAGTGTACTCAATGGGATGTCTGGACACTGTCCATGCTGGAAAACACTGTTAGGCAGAAACCTGTGCAGTTCCCTTAGGGACCACTGCAAAAGATTTAAGACTACAGGTGTTTGGCAATAAACCCACTTGGTAGCAGTCTGTACCACACAGGTTCACTTGGTAGCTGTGGCTGAGCAGTCAGACTTCCCTGAAGAAGACTTAGGCAGTGTACAGAGCATACAAAATAGGTACAGAAATACATTAGCACAAGCAAACACTGACCAGAGCTTGGGTGTAAAAGTATATAATTATTTTTTTAACACACACTTATAAAACACACTAGCACTAAATTGATGAGATAAGTTCAAAACACAATCACTATTATCATATGTACATCCCTGATTACTTGTTGGACAAGTCTTAGTTAACACCACTTATTTCCAGACAGAGGTGAGCGCTTAACGTTCGATGGCACTCCAACAAGTTAAATAAAAAGCAGAATTATGGAAGCATACACACTAAACACGTTTTAAAGAACCACAGCAAGTTAGGAAGGCACAGTCTACTGGTGGGCAAGGAAGTTTAGGTGCCAGGGCCACTTTCAAGGGAGCCAGGCGGAAGATGCCCAAGATCAGACAGTTACACAGAGTCTTCGAAGTTTGTGGAGGTAGTTCGAAAAAGGTTTAGTTCAGTTCAGAAAAGTTAGCTAAGGTGTCCCAGGCTAACCCAGGTTCGAGAGACGAGGATTTAATACACCCCGTTCAATCGGTTGCAAGGGAAGCCAAGCGGAACACAGTACCTTAAATGGGGAGGATCCTCCAGCGGTGGCAGTTGTTCCAGGCAGCGGGTGCAAGTCGCAGCGTCGTCCAGAGGAAGAGAAGATCTCGTCGTGGAGAAAAGATGAAGGTCGTTGCACTGCCAGGGAAGAAACCAGCCACGGAGTTCTCCGGTACAAAGGTACTACCCTTTTGGTTCGCGGTAGTGGTGAAAACGTGGTATCCCGCTTGCCGGGATGCTTGGCACAGGCAAGGCGGCCACGAGATGCTCCAGGAAGGCGAAAAGAAGGTAGACTGGTTATCCCCACCATTCGAAGGAATAAGAGTCTCCGGGCTGGAGATCTCCTCTGTCATTGGGAAAAGTGGTGAGACGGTTCAGCAGGGCTCCACCGGTGGTGTTGTCGTTGCAGGCCGGCTCAGCTTCTCCCTCCTCGGATTCTTAGGTCCTGTGGCGACTTCTGAAGTTCCAGTCCCCAAAGCCCTGCTTTTATGCAGCACACCCCCATTCACTCAGCCTAGCTGTCAATCAAACATGCTAAGTGGTGAGCCGGCCGGCTCACCACTTGGGCCAATCACACAAGAGTGTGACTTGAGTTACCAAGGTAACTCAGTCCAGGATGCCTAAACCCCCTCCCACACCCCCTCTGGTACCCAGACAGAGTGGCACCACTTTTGGAGGCTTCTGTGGAGAAGCCCGCCAAAAAGTGGAACAAAGGGCTCGACTTGGGTTGGAGTCACAGAAGAGAACACAAACGCCATTTTAGAATCGAGTTCTGGCAAAAAATACCAACCGGCGAATTAATATTAAATAAATAAACCGGCGGTATGTTCGAGGCTATAAGAATTAAATAATTAAAGTTGGTAGCCTCTATGGAAAATCCCATAGAGATATATTCGCGGTGGAATATAAAAAGTAGTATCCACTGCCACCAGCCAAAACTCGATCAGGGGGGACGGAGACGTGCCCCCTCGAACAACAGACCCCGGGGCAATCGAATTGCCCCGACCAGTACGTCCACAATATGATGGTTTGTACTGGTTTCTGTTCATAATTTTGGACTAGCAAAGCCAATGGTGACTTTACATGCCCTGGGAGACAGTAGTCAGTCCCAGGGTATGGAGTCTATGTTGGGGGGTCGCTACGACGCCCCTGGGTTACGGCACGGAGGGTGAGAACCTATGGAGTAAAAGACCCCATTGCCCATAAAACACATGGAAAGTTAAAGGAACACCTCAAATCATGTCTAAGAGTGGGAGCAAAAGAATCTCACTCTTAGCAGGAGAGAAAAAATAAACCCCAAAAATCCAGGAAAAGCTGCTGGGGGACTCACTAGGTTTGGGAAATTAGCCTTACAGAGAATTCTCCCTAACACACTGTGCCCATAAGTATACAAATAAGATGCATGACACAGAAAATGGAGGCCGACATATTCAGGCCGCACACCCCTGAATGTGTCCACTGGACATCACCTGACCGTACCCACAGCACCACAATGCACCATCATGCAGTCACAAAGCTGAATACACAAGACCACATTGAAGTACCTCACAGGTCATGCTTCCATGAGTGCGCAGTATGAACTCCCCCCCGAGGGAAATCCCCTGTCACTGCCCCTCCCCGACAGTAACACTGCATAACACCATGGCAACATGTGCAAATGAATACAAATGGGAACACACATGCGACAAGGATGCCTCAAATTGGAGCCATTAAGTATTGAACAACACCTACATGGGTGCGATTGGTGCGAGAATCACCCACAGCACATGAGTACCAGCATGCAAGCCGATACCCTGCAACATCCAAGGAACACATCCCTACACTGGGGGACCCTACCAACAATCATATTGTGACTGTTTAGATGACGTCAGGGGATCACGCACATGGCGTCAACAATTATCCAAAAGCATGATAGACTAAACAAGCTCTATCACTTTGGGCATTAGCCTAATGCATCAAACATTGCCCAACATGCATTTGGTCTCTTCCCCTGCCATACAACCCTCCCATGTGAGTACATCATGGACCTTGTCACTCCATCTGGGTGGTTGGTGATTGCAATGTCAAGGCCCCTAAGTCGTGTACAACACCCAAGACAAGCACCATGGAGTGCCAGGTTGTGTACAGGGCAGACAGTTGTGCAGATGTGAAGTCAATAGCTGCCATTCACCATATACTGCATATGAGCATGAACGATGTACAGTCTGAGCACAAATGGAATAGAAGAAATACCCTTACACATACCTTATTGTACTCCCATGCAGGTGATGCTGGCTATCCCCTGAAGCTGTGGGTCCTCACCCCTGTCAGGAATCCGCAGAACAGTCACGAAGAGGACTACAATCGTGCCCATACACGCACTCGTGTGGTCACAGAGCAGACCTTTGGCCTGTTGAAGGCACGGTTTCGCTGCCTAAGCAGGTCGGGTGGCGCGCTTATTTACGGTCCTGAGAAGGTGGACAAGATCATCATGGTATGTGCCATGCCGCACAACACGTGCATCCGGCGGAACGTTCCTCTGCCACCTGACATGGACCAGCCACCACCAGGTGAAGAAGAAGATGAGGAAGGAGAAGATGTTGCACATCGGCCAGGCCGCGATGCATATGAGGGACGTGCTGCGCGCCAATCATTGATAAACCAGTTTCTGATGCACTGGGATGCAGAGGGTGACATGGATGTGGGACCCTGGGCACTGTGACGGGGAATATGGGCACTGGGTTTGGAGATGAATTTGCACTGTACACTGTCATTCAATAAATTGACACATGCTGAAGAAGCAATGTCCAGTCATGTGATTTTTTTTCACAACCGGTGCATTGAATAGATGTTATTTACAACATGAATGAACCCTCCACCCCCCACACAGCCACACCCACCTCCCCCCACCAGCCCCACACACCCCCACACACACACCCTCTTACCTCCTCCCAACCCCCAACAGCCCCACACACCACCACACTCCCCCTCCCACCTCCCTCCACCCCCAACAGCCGCACACACCCCCACAAAGCCCCGCCCACCTCCCCCACCCCCCAACACGCGCAGTGTACCCCTGCTAATGCCGGCCACCTCCCGATGGAGGCGGCTGCATGTCTGTGCACCGCATGCTGCGCAGCGACCTGTGCAAGGAGTTCGTCTGAGTTGAGCTGGCAGGCGTGGTAGTGGAAGAAGTCGATGGATGTGGCTCGGTTGCCACCGGATGCCGCTGCTCTATGGTGTAGGCCATCCTCTTCAGTATCTGGGCCACAGTTACAAAGCCCTCATGGACCCGCTCTGAATTTTCATGAACGACCTTAATGATGGCCTCAGCAACATACTGTTTTACAAGAGCATGCATGGCCTCTTGGCGGCCCTCCATCCTCGACAAACTTACCTCGAGGTCCCGTATTGCGGGTGAAGTGGACGTTTTCATGGCTGGTGTGGACGTGCGCAGGACGGGGCTGTCCTCTGGTGGAGACCAAACCCCCTGGCTGCCCAGGCCTTCAGGCTCATGCGGAGGGGTGCCCTGTGGTGTGTCCTGCAGGCTGGGCGTATGTCCGCCATCCCCCAACATGCTGCCTCCTTCATGGGTGACCTCCTCTTGCCCCTCATCCTCATCAGCACTGTGGTGTGCAGATGCAGCAACATCCCCAACTGAACTTGTGGATGCCGACTGCGTGCCATCATGGCCGCTTGCCACAGATGTGGCCTCATCCTGTGTGATGTGTGTCTGCAGGGGGGCAGGGGCAGGTGTTTGTTGGACCGGTGTTGGGGGCTGTGCAGCCGGTTGGGCACTGGTGTGTGCCTTGTGAGCCCCATGCCTCATCCCTGTGGCCCTGGACGTGGATGGCCTGGTGCCATCGTCCTGACACTTGGACCACTTGGCAGGTGTCCTGGGCTGTGGCGCTGCATGGTCCTCATCGCTGTCTGCATCAGTGCCTGTGGGGGACAGAGAGGCAGGGCATCAGTGACGGGAGTACTTGCATCATGCATACATTGGTGTTTGTGGAGTTTGGGCCTTGTAGTTCGTTGCATGCTTCTTGGCGTGGTGGACAGGGTGCTTGCAAGATTGTTGGGGGTGGGGGGGTAGTATTGGCCTCCCTCAGGTGTAGTCATGTTTTCCATGGTGTCTGCTGTGAGGCCAACAGGTGTGTTGTGGCTTGCGTGCTGTGTGAAATGTGATTATTGTTTGTGTATCGGGTGTGTTTTGGGTATAGGAGCCACATGCAGCATGCATTTTGATATGACAGCGGTGGGTCCAGCTTCTCGATTGGGATGTGTGTATGTGTGTATGATGGGCCATGTATTTGCTCTCATCAGGTTCACATTTCTTGGCCTACATTTTACTTTGGATGTCAGGTGTCTGTGGTGCGCAAAGGGTCGCTCACCATGATGGGACTCCATACTCCGCTCCACCATGGCCTCCATGTCGATGGTTGAGCTGCAAGTCTCTTCCCACCTCGAAAGCTTTATGGGCAAGTTCGGTCTGCCGCCTATTGCCAGCCCCTGGCTGCGGTTGGCCGATAGGAGATTTTGACTGCAGGCGCAGGTCATCCCATTGCTTCCTGCAGTCCTTTACTGACCGTGCAGTGGTTCCAACCGCACTCACCTTTCTGGCAGTCTCCTCCCTTATTCTTATCTTCCGTAGCTGTGCAGGACGGAGCAGGTCTGCACTGAAGACCACATCTGCCTGCTCCACTAATGTATCAGCGAGCATATTTAGCTCACTGTCGCAGAAATGCAGTTTTCGCACATGTGCTGCGCCTTTCTTGGTTACTTTCGCCATTGTGCAACAGTAGGGGTTAGGAAGTTGGCTGCTGAGGTTCTGTCTGCAGAGGATTGCAATGGATTGTGTTTTTTAAGATGGCTGCCGGTGTGTTTCCTGTTCCTGCGCAATGACATTACTTCTGGTGCCAGTAGTGACGGTACCGGTAATGATGGTACCGTTATTAGCGGTACCGTTATTTAGGGTGCCAGCGATGCCGAGGGAGGTTCCAACTGATTCCTTGATGCCGCTATTGTGGGGGGGCGGATTTTACTGGCACAGCGGTGCATCCATTACCGGCATGCCGGTATGCGCAGGCACGCAGACTCGTGATCTCCCGTTCATTACGGGCACAGTCCAACACTGACACTTTCATACCGGCATGCCAGGAATGATGGATTTTTACCACCTACGTCGTAATGAGGCCCATTGTTCTCTCCACAATTGATAGTAGTGCCCATTAAATAAATTAACGTAGTTCAATTTAACACCTTATTACTTTAAATTTATTCTATAGAAATGAACTTGTTCCATGAAAATTGAAGACTTTTGCTGCTGAGGAAGAGAAGTTATTCTCGAAATGCGTCGAGCTTTATTAATTGAATTATTTTGAATATATAGTGAAAAGATTATTGTACACAACGTTGATTTGTATACAATTGTTGCACCTGACGGAGTCGTTCAGTGAAATTTTCTTGAGTAAATTGTTGATGTTAAATAACAAACAGATCTTTGACATTAAGTTTTTGTCCAAATGAAATATTGATGACATTCTTAACATGATTACAATGTATTAAAATGTTGACTGATAATGTCTCAGTAGAGATAGGTGTGCAAGGAACGGGAGTGCCCATGAAATATGATAACTTTGTTGGTTTCGAGAGTCAGGCAATTGACCAGAATCACACACACACCAAACGCCCTTTCCCTTCCCCACAGGGATAAAAAGTGGAGCACGTCAACACAATACAAGCAAGGCAGACCCAACAACGAGAAAACTATCCAAGCATGGCAGTACAAGAGGAGAAGAAAGACGGCAACAACCGAAAGGGTGACAAGGAGAGAAGCGACCTTGCCCTTTCCGACACAGGTCAGCAAAAACCTCAGGGGAAGGAAGCGTAAGACCGCAAAAAGTAGCCTGCGTGTGTTTCAGCAGATGCAAGCGGTACACTGAGCCCTCCTCTGCTGATAACCAAGCCAGGGAGAGACGCTTGCTACCGTGGTGCCATCCTTGATCCGAGGGGAGAACCGATAAGAAACCGAACTGTGAGGAGTGAAAGTTGCAAACTGGCAAAATAAGTGAAGTTCAAAGACTTGTTAACATTAAGGGAAAACGAGCTGCAAAGGGATCCGGCAGCGCATGGGCGCTCCTTCAAGAGACTCTGGTTGATCCCATGTTTGTTAAAACTACCGATACCAGAAGGCCCTAGGAGAGCCGCAAAGAAAAGGTCAAAGTAGTCATACAGGGGTGTAGCAAAATCCCTGTACAGTCAAAAGTCTTTGACCGACTAATTATTGAGAAAGCAAGGGAAGTGAATCCTGCATCATAAGTAAAAGGAATTGTGAAGTGGCAAGAGTGAACCCGATGGAAAGGGGCGAAGCCTAAAGTCCCAATGAACAGTGTGTTGACAACAGTGAACCCGACAGAGGGATGTCCACAGAGGACTGTTTAAAAAGACATTAAGATTTGTGAATGTCATAAGTTAACTTAATTTGGAAAACTGCAGTGAACCCCACGGAGGGAGGCTTACATTCGAGAAGGGTCTGAAACCGGAAGAGGGGGATCCAGAGATAAAAACCAATCACCCAACGTACAAGCAGAAAGGAACTTTTTGTCATTATTTTGAACCCATCAGGTCCTCAGCGGCAAGAGACTTTTTGTAGAAAAGAGACTTATCACTGACGGTCCTGATATCTGAGAGAGGAATTGTAGTCTTGTGTGCTGGAAAAGCTTGAATATGTGCTGTGCTCAAGAGTCCTGCCTTATTCCGTGCTGAAAACGTGGGTAGGGGAGACCCCCGGCTACCACATCCTGACTTATCATTTGTGAACACTTCTTTCTTTCTTGTGAATCTTATCCCACACCATTTTGTATTAGTTGTAAGGATTGGCAATATATTTTTCTTAGTATAGGCTCTTTTATTTGACAAGACGCCACTAGGACTGCCTTATTATTATTTGATGGTCGTAGCTTGCTCCCATCTTAGATTTAGGTTTTTCCAACCCGCATATACACCTTAATAAAAACCCTTGAACTGTGATCAATTGAATCTGTCTTTACTGTTGCCACCATGAGTTCCTTGCACCGCTAACCCAAAAGTACCTTGTAGCGACCCAAACGGGATGAGTCGTCCATCCCACACCACATCGCCCAGGACATGCACCCTGCCTTCATCCCAGCTTTCGAACTGGCCCATTTTAACTAGCCCAGGGAGGCGTTTGTTATTCCAAGGGGGCTGATCTACCATTGGATTTTCCTCCCACCCACTATGCTGGTGTACATCGTCCCATACCTGACAGACATGTAGTAGCATCAAGGGGAGATCCGTCTTCCCATCCCCATACAGCATTTGCTTGGGAGGTGTCCCATTCTACTTCTATTGTGATATGGGGTAGCCTAAGGTCACCATGAAGCCAGTCGTTCACCGTCCCCATTTGTGCGGCCCAGTAATACCGACAAAGGCAGGGCAGGCATATTACCCCCTCCCATACCGAGCACTGTAATGTTCGGAGAGCAATATGCGGCTGTTCTCCCTCCTCCCCCCACAACAGCCCCCGCAGCGTGCCCTCGATCGTGGCGAAGACCGTCTTGGAATCAGGGCATGGAGCATTTTACAGAAAATAGAGAAACCTAGGGAGCATCAGTATTTTAAAGCAATTCACTTGACCCAACGTCGTCAGCGGGAGGGATTGCCAGTGCATTGTCTCGGAGGAGAATCTGTTCATCACCGGGTGCAAGTGAAGTTGGAGGAAATCTGAGGTGCTTGGACTCACATGGATGCCCAGATACTTAAAACTGGAAACTGAAACCGGATAAGGACAATTTTCGGGGATAGTCCCATCCCTTCCCTGTAGTGGGAAGAGAACAGACTTTTGCAAGTTCACCTTATGCCAGATAAACCCCTGGTATTTCGCCAAAATGGTGTTCAAGGCTGGACAATAAACTGCAGGGTCGTTCATAGAAATCAAGAGGTTGTCATCATAAAGTGAGAACCGCTCCTCCCTTCCCCAGTGCCATTTGAATCCTACCCAGTCCGCGGCCGACCTTAGCTTGATTGCGAGTGGTTCTATGGCCAGAGTGAACAGCAAGGGGAAAAGGGCGCAGCTCTGCCTTGTCACTCGTCCCAGACAGAACGCCCTCTAAGATACACCATTAACTCGAACCACTGCCTCCGAGATGTATAGAGTAGTCAGACGCACAATAGGACACCCTCCCCATACGACCTATGATCTCCCAGAGAGAAGTCCAAGAAAAGGAATCAAAGGCCTTCTCGAAATCCACTGCCAGACGAGACAGTGGATCAGAGATTAAAGCGGCTTGACTGATAGCCAACTGTACTCTGTGGCAGTTTATGCACGTAGATCTAGTGGGCATGAACCCACATTGGTCCGGATGTATTAAAAAAAATCTATCACCCCCAGTAGGCGATTGGCTAGGACCTGTGCCAACACTTCAGCCTCCCTGTTCATCAGCGAGATAGGTCCGTAAGATGCGCAAAGCTCGGGAGGCTTCCCAGGTTTTGGCAGAACCACTATGCATGCCCTCCTAAGGTCAGGGGGAAGATGCCCATCCCGCCAACACTGCTGTAATAGACGGTGCATGGGCCCAGTGGCCAGATCCCCATTTGCTTCCATATCTCCACCGGGAAGCCGCTGGGGTGCTGACTGACTGTAACTGTGAAAGCACAGCTGCCACCTACTCCTCAGTGATGTCTGTTTCGAACCCCAGCGCCTGCTGTGGTGTAAGATGAGCGAGCGCTAATGAGTCAAGAAAGCTTGGTGCGTCCAGTAAGGGCGACTCCAGCGTGCAACGGTACAGCAGCAAATGTGCCGACGATGTCCACGTCCTCTGTCGTCATCTCTCCCTGCGCATCCTGCATGGCGCACACATACCCGCTCCCTCAATCTCGCCTTTGCAGCCAGGCAAGTGTTTTCCCCATCTTGTCCCCCGACTCATGAATCTGGCTCTGCACAGCCCATTGTGCCGATCTAGCGTTTTCCTGTGCCGCGACTAATGCCCCTTGCAAAGCCTGAGACTCTGAAGAGAGAAATTCCTCCTTCACCCTAACAGATAGCCCCTCCGCCTCATCCACCATCTTTGCGCGCTGCTTACGCCTGGCTGCCACTACAGAGATAGCCTCCCTCCTATGCACCGCCTTCTAGCCCACCCATAATGCAGCCAGACTGTCGACTGAGCCTTCGTTTAACGTGAAGTACTCTGATGTTTTATGAGACAATCCCTCCAAGACTTCTGGCATAGCCAGATAATATGCATTGAGGCGCCACATTGACATGGGCTGGACATGCCCACTTTTCAGCTCTATGAGAAGTGGGGAGTGATCCGGGATCCCCTTGGCCATGAATTTCACTCAGAGCAGCCTGTGCATTATGCCATGGGGGATGAAGATGTAATACATCCGGAACATGGAGGCATGTGCATTGGAGCAAAATCAATACCCCGACTTGAATGCATGCAGCGTCCTCCATACATCAACCAGAACCACTGCAGCCTCAAAGGGGTATAATTTAGTGGGAAGAGCTGGGTTTATGCTGCCAATATGTGCCCTGTCTGCACCCAGGTCCATGACCTTGTTGAAATCTCCCCCCATCACTCATGTGTCCATGTGAACTGAGAGCATCATAGCCTGGAGGTCGTTCAGTAGATCAAGCGTGAGAGGGAGAGGTGCGTACACAGCCACTATGCCCCAGGTGGCCCCCCATAACGCATTTCACCAACACAAATCTCCCCCTGGTATTTACCCGCACCTCCTTGAGATGGAAAGGAATTCTTTTGTGTATGAGATTAACGTGCCCCGAGCCTCTCGAGAAACCAGCATGAAAGGCTGATGTGTAGTTAATTGTTTTGAAGAACTTGCATTCCGTCCCAGCCAGATGTGTTTCTGTTAGTAGTGCAATCTATTAAGGAGTTGGAGCACAAACCTACGTTTGATGCTGGAGCACAACCCATTTACGCTCCATGTCAGGAGAGAAACCACCCCTTCATGAGCCATCGCCCGCAAGGAATTTTGTCCAGGGTCTTGTCAGCCAGACCCCCTACCTCCTGGCATTCTCATCCCAAGGTCCCTGTCCTCCCGCTCTCGTACCTAGATGTCCCAAGCAAGGCAACAAACCAAATCCAACAACTAAAATCACCCCCATTCCCTCTCCCAGTACTCCCCAACAAAACCAGAAGCACCTGTCGCCCAAATACTGCATCAAACGGACACAGAGGAACCATTGCAACCATATGCGGGTTACCCACTGCAGCAGTCAGTACAGCCCCATCCCCCCACCAAAGGCTGCTCAATAACTCAAACCTGCTCAATGAAGTTAATTAGTGTAACACTGCCCATCATCACCTGACAAGAGATACAGTGGTGCGCGTGTTATGGTCAGCTGACCAAAGTTAATGTGAGAGCGCAAATAAAGCCATTTCTGTTTAACCTCCATGGTGCGTGGTTGTGCCTTTGTGTTCTCCACGCTGCAAACTGCCCGTGGCCCCTGCCAAAGTCCAAGACATTACACTAGTGACGATGAGGCGAGCCCACAGATCCAGCACGTTGCAGCATGCCACTGCCTCTTGTGGGATGTTTCAACCCACTAGTCCAGGCCCTGCAACATTACTGTGCATTGCTTGCAGCAGAACCATCAGAATGGCGGCCGGAAAGCATGCTGCTCGCTAAAAATCACCAGAAATTGCGCAGTAAAAATCTGAAAAATAGGCCGCCGTCCACTTTTGCCTATGTCAGTGGTAACACAGGAGACCCCTGCCAAAACCCATCATTTGGCTGCCCACAGAGCAAAATCATTGCAAAAGAAATACAGAGCTGTTTTAAAAATCCGTTTTTCCCTGGCTGTCAAATTTACAAAAATCATGGCTCATAAACCACCCAAAAAGATCCAACCTCCTTGTTGGGTGGTGAACATCATTCTACTTCAAGAATCCACATAAATATAATGCCAGCAGGAGTATATGTTATCAGAACAAAGTCCACTTTTGAAGATGGTTGCTGGAAAGAAATCTGTCAAAAATGGGTGTAATACCGTTATTCACATCTGTCAGAAGCTTGCAATTTTAAAACCTGTCATGTTTCAAGTTGTACATTGAACTCAAAGTATGCCAAAGAAAGACTTGCTATCAGAAGCCTAAGAGGTGGAGACAATTCAAAACTATATTTTAAAAGGGATTGAATTAAGAAATGTATACGTTATATTTTAGGACACGACAATTTCAGACATTGTGTTTAAAAGTTAAGGTTTCCCACACTGAGCTTCAAAGACATTCCACACCTTCAACCCAACAAAAGAATCCTTCCCCCCTACTCTATGCTAAGAAACTGGAAGGCTGGTGTGAAAGGTACTGGGAGGGGCACTCTGGCATGTTGTTCTGAGTGGAGACAATGGAGTCCTTGAGCTAAATGGAAAGGCTAATTCGGGTGTGACTGACAACAACTGCGGCAGGAAGACAAGCCATGTGACTCTCTGACTCAGCCAAGATCTTGGAGGTGGGCCAGACTGAAAATGTGGATTGAAACTGGAGTAAATATATGTTTAAGGAAAAGACTTATAACAAATTGTATGGAACTGACAAAAATATGGAATTTAGAGATTATTAAAATTAAAAATGTGCTCACAGTTTAAAACTAATCTGGAATCTGTGCGACATTCAGAGACTGAACCCCGGAAATGTTCATATTCTAGCTCTGGTGATTATGCTAGGAACATGAAAAATTACAGGAATATGCCCAGAGGGTATGTGCATGTACGGGTAAAAAATTGTACAGATCCGAAAATGTGTAATCACCCAAAAGCGCGGAAAACTGTCATTTGTGAACCAAAACTCGTAGGAACCTGGGACTTTGACAGAAACGTACCTTAGTCAATCTATCATGTAAATATGTATTACGAACAAGTTGTGCATATTGTAAATATGTTTTTTTTATGAAAAATAAGATATACTGTACAGAGACAAAGGGGAGGTTTTCTCCCTAAGCCATAAACATGACACATGATGACACACTGTTCCTTCCTCAAATCAGGAGAGGGGAAATTCTTTGACCTATCAGATCCTTAGAGGGTTGGGCATAGCCAATCAGCCTCCCCACACACTTTGGAAAATGGATAAATAGGGACTGTTGAGAACCCACACACACTTTTCACTCATCAACTGATCCACTGGCGAAGCACCCTGCAGGAAGATCCAGACTCCAGAACCAGATTCCAGATCCAGATTCTAGAACCAGAATCTAGAACCCTGAAGCAGAGGCCTAATCCAAAAAGCTGAACCCTTTTCAGCAGGCCTTTAAAAATCTTGCAAACCTGATTTAACCCCTAAACTTCCACGGGGCCTAACCTAACTGAACTAACAGCCTGGCTGAGCTGTTTTGCTTCTGGCCAAGAACCCGTGCTAGAACCCAAGATCCAGACCAGTCCAGCAGAGCTGTAACCCAGAACCCATCAAATCCAGTCCAAGAGGCCGCGCAACCAGAGTGCCTTGCTGAGAGCAGAGTCCAGGTGCCCAGAAGCCTGTCCGGTGGTGAGCCAAGTCCAGCCAAACCCTTGACCAGATCTTTGATGGGCCCATTCCATTCCAAAGCATAGTTGTAAGTATTTAGTGTAGAACTGTCCACAACCAACCTCTTAGTATTAAGTAACCCAATCCAACCATTCCAACCTATCCATAACTGCATTATTGAATCTCTTTTGTCTATCCTAAATTCTTCTCTCCTCCACATAATCCTTGATAATTGTAGTCATAATCATCTTGGCGCTAATATATATTTTCTGGAGAAAGGCAATCGTCTCGTGCAGACAGAAACCACCCGGAGGCGCCTCTGGATAGGTGGCTGTGCTGTCGTGTAGTTTGCGGCTCCTTAAGACTCTTTAGTGTTAAGAAATCTTTGTTCCAAATCTTCAACAGCGCATCTTTCATTTTGAAATCTTGACTCTCTTGAGAAAAATCGACCTTTATTAAAACCTCTGTAACTTTTGAACCGTATGTGCTAGGAACAATATTTAAATGTCATTTTGAAGCCAACATCCTCAGACATTCCAATTCCTTATAGTTTTTCCGTAATCGCGTTTCTCGCACGCGGAAAAGTTGCAGCAAATTTGCATTTGGCTCCTTTTTACCCCATGTAAAAAAAAACAGCTATTTCTTGCTTTCAACTTCTGAATTTCGTTTTCCATCTGCTAATCAATCTACAATCATTGCTAGTGTTGACCTGAACCAATCCAAAGCAACTCTCACTAGTTCTGAATCCCATTAGCGAATTAAAATAATTTTTAGCATATTTCCCTTTCAATTCAAACCACATTTAAAAGCCATTGACCTGTTTTAAAATCATGACTGTTCTCTCTAAGCTTGCTGGGGGAATCAGGATTGAAACTGCAATTGTTGATTGTTATTCCTGATACCTGTGTGTCCTCATTCCATATCTCCATAGTGCATGTTGGGGGGAGTGAGTAGTAACAGGGGGAAAGAGTGATCACATTGTCTTTGGTTAAATTCATATCAAGTTTATTTCTGTGTTGCATTCTTTCATATCACTGCATTTTCTTGAACCAAACAAAGTATTCTCTGCTACATTAATCCTCCTATTCCTACTCCTAATTGATTAAAGAGATTGTTGATATTGTAATATTACCCATTGCTGATCATTGTTCATATTCTTAAGTGTGATGTTCAGATATCATTCATAAAAGTTTAATCTCTATATTATTCAATTCTTCAAATAAATCTTTTAATTTGCAAAACAAACCTATTTCTTGGTTCAGTGAGACCGAGGGGATTCAAAGAGAGGGGCGTTATATAAGGGTATATCATCCAGAATTAAAAGAACATTTGACATAAAAATATATAAATAAGGGTTTCCATTGGACATCCCATACTAGGCATTGACTTAGTTGAAGTGCTGGATTGAAATCACTTACAGATTGGGGGCTCGTCCGGGATTTCTGGATTAGGACTACCACTTGTGCAGCTAATACAGTGTGCTAACTGACAGGATACATAAATCCTGTTGGGCTACCACGCTGTGTTACGCTGTAAAAGCACCCCTCAAAAGGGAACGCTCTAAGGAAACGGTCTGTTTTGCAAAATAAAATAAAAAACTTCTGTAAATCAGGAAGGAAATTAATATTTCCAAAATGGCGACATTGGTAGACATCAAGATAGCTAGAGAACACCTTTTACATAAGTTATTTGTGAGAGGTTGGAGTGCTGGAATGAAATCACTTACATTCTCTAAGCAGCCCCACTCCCCGCTGGCTCAGGACAGCAGCGGAGAGCAGGCAGAGTTCAGCCAGCCCAGCAGCTTTCCAGAGGGAGAGGGAAGCACCTCCATGACCCACGACATCTGCTCACTGTGAATGAAATGCAGTGAGTACGATTCTGGAGGGACAAAACAGCACCAATAACATGGGCCTGTAGCACGAGGGACACGTGAGGCCTACAAAAGACCAGGGAGCCAGGGGAAGAGTCTGGGAGGTCACCGTGCTTCGTGTTAGACAACACCAGTCCATCAAAACCCCGACCACCACATCCCTAAAAGGAACCAGAACAAAGAGCCAAACGTTGATTCAATCAACAAGGGTCGAGTGTCCCAACACCCACCAGCACCAGGTCTGACCCGGTGCAACGCCAGGACCATGCCGTGCCAGCTCCCGGTGAAGCTCAAAAAGGGAGAGATGTGTTCCCGGCACCATCGATAATGCCGTTTGACACCATAGACACCACAAGTCTAGGTCCTAGGTGGATGAAAGAATGTAATGGCTACTTAGACCCAGTGGGCCTGCAAGAAGACAAGCTCATCATTGGGTTGCTCACCGTCACGGCTGGCCCAGAGGTAGGGGACATCATCTTTGAATTGCCAGAGGATGTGGAATATAAATATGAAGACTTTAAGAAAAGATTGAAAGAACATTTTGCAACCCACAGAAACGTTGATTATGAAAGACACGTGTTCCATGACACAATTCCCGGACGAAAGCATGGGCAAGTTTGAGGCATGCCTCAAATCCCGAGTCAAACACTGTGAATCCCACCTGTGCAACAATGAGGAGGCCTCAAGTCCCATGTAATAGCCGGGTGTGAGTCCATAATACTGAAAAGGAAACTGCTACAGGTATCACACACGCTAGCTAAAATCCTTGCCCTGGCAAGAATGTCTTCAGCCTTAGATCTTCAAATATCCATGTTAGGCAGAAACCTGTGCAGTTCCCTCTGGGACCACTGCAAAAGATTTAAGACTACAGGTGTTTGGCAGTAAACCCACTTGGTAGCAGTCTGTACCACACAGATTCACTTGGTAGCTGTGGCTGAGCAGTCAGACTTCTCTCAAGAAGAGTTAGGCAGTATACAGAGTATTCACACTAAGTCAAAAGAACACAGTATAACAAGCAAACACTGGCCAGAGCTTGGTGTAAAAGAGATATAATTATTTATTTAAAACCACATCTAGTAAAATACACAGGCACTAACATTAAGCAGTTCAAAAACACGGTCACTAAAAGATATACACTCCCTTAAAAAAATATTAGACAAGTCTTAAGTAAAGCCCCACTTATTTTCAGACAGCGGTGAGCGCTTAACGCAGATGGCACTCTAATAATTCATTTTAAAAGGGAGAGAAAAGCAGAGTATAAATTGAAACAGATCCCAACACTTTCACAAGAACACAGCAAGAGAGGAAGACAAAGTCAAACCGTGAAGTTAGAGTTCAGAAGGCCGAATCCACTTTAAGAGGATCAGAACGAAATGTGTCCAAGGTCACACGGTTGAAGTGCACAAAAGTCTCGAAAAGGTTCAGAAAGAGTTGGACCAAAAGAAAGGGACCAGTTAGATTGTCAAGGCGGCCAGCCCAGTCCAGAAGGTTAAGGGATTATTATTACCTTGTAGCAATCTTTAGAAAGGGAGGCCTGGTGGACACGGTACCTTAAAGTGGCGAGAATACTCCAGCGGGGGCAGTTGTTCCTGGCAGCGGATGCAAGTCGGTGCTTCGTTCGGGGGAAGAGAGGATCTCGTCGGGGAGGAAGACAGGAGTCCGTTGCACTGCCAGGGAAGAAACCAGACGCGGAGTTCTCAGGTCAAAAAGGAGTGGTCCTTTTATTCGCGGTCCAGTGGTAAGTGGCTATCCGGTTGCCCGGGTGATTGGCACGGGCAATTCGACCACAAGAAGTCCTGGGATGCGAGGAAAAGAAGGTAACTGGTTGTGCCCACCAGTCAGGGGAAGAAGACTCTCCAGCCGGGAGATCTTCTCTGTCGTCGGGAAGTGGTGAATCGGTTCCGTAGGGCTCCACCGGTGGTGTCGTCGTAGCAGCTCAGCTTCTCCCTCGTCGGATTCTCAGGTCCTGTGGCGACTTCTGAAGTTCCAGTCCCCAAAGCCCTGCTTTTATGCAGCATACCCCCATTCACTCAGCCTAGCTGTCAATCAAACATGCTAAGTGGTGAGCCGGCCGGCTCACCACTTGGGCCAATCACACAAGAGTGCGACTTGAGTTACCAAGGTAACTCAGTCCAGGGTACCTAAACCCCCTCCCACACTCCCAGTGGTACCCAGACAGAGTGGCACCACTTTTGGAGGCTTCTGTGGAGAAGCCCGCCAAAAGTGGAACAAAGGGCTCGACTTGGGTTGGTGTCACAGAAGAGAACACAAACGCCATTTTAGAATCGAGTCCTGGCAAAAAATACCAACCGGCGAATTAATATTAAATAAATAAACCGGCGGTATGTTCGAGGCTATGAGAATTAAATAATTAAAGTTGGTAGCCTCGAACAATAGGAAAATCCCATAGGGATATATTCGCGGTCGAATATAAAAAGTAGTATCCACTGCCACCAGCCAAAACTCGATCAGGGGGGACGGAGACGTGCCCCCTCGACTAACAGACCCCGGGGCAATAGAATTGCCCCGACCAGTACGTCCACAATATGATGGTTTGTACTGGTTTCTGTTCATAATTTGGGACTAGTAAAGCCAATGGTGACTTTACATGCCCTGGGAGACAGTAGTCAGTCCCAGGGTATGGAGTCTATGGTGGGGTGTCACTATGACACCCCTGTGTCACTGCACGGAGGGTGCTGTGTAACACACATAGTAAAAACACATGAGACGCTATGGAGTAAAGGACCCCATAGCCCATAAAACACATTAACAGTCAAAGGAACACCGTAAATCATGTCCAAGAGTGGGAGAAAAAGAGTCTCACTCTTGGCAGGAGAAAAAAAACAAACTCCAGAAATCAAGCAAAGCTGCTGGGGGACTCACTAGGTTAGGAAATTCAGCCTAAACAGAGAATTCTCCCTAACAATCCATCTCGACAACACCAACCATCAAAGAAGAAGGAATAATACAACAACATGCTACACAAGATGTCCGGCAAGAAAAACAACTTTTTTCGGTGTGGATATGATCTCCCTCACCACGGGTCGTGCCCAGCCATTGGTCAAATATGTTCTGCATGTGGGGTGAAGACCATTTTCTCACCATGTGCCACAATGCAAAGGCATCAAGAGCTAGCTCTTCAAAACAGAAATCACACCGGCACAAGTCCCCACCTCGGCACCACCAGGAAGAGAGGACGAGGATCCCTGAGAGACAACACTATAAGGAAAGACGCCACACAAGAGGAAAGAATTCTCCATCACTGGACAACCGCCACAAAGATGGGAGGCGGATCCACCATCTCCACACAAATACACCATCTACAAGTGAGTCTGATTCACAATCTAGCATGGACAGGAAAAGAAGAGGATACTTTTATGCCCTGGGTAATCTCACTGTCTCGGAACATAGTACCACTCTGACACTATCCATTCAAGGACAAGACTGAGTTCCTTGTTGACCCAGGAGCCACCATCAATGCTATGCCGGAATCAAAATATCAGAAACTCGCAAACAAACCTAAACTGAAAAAAGCACGAGTGGCCATTTATGCATACGGGGCCAAGGAACCTCTCCCGTGCCTCGGCACCTTTAAACCCCCTGCAGGCACAAAGACAAGCAAAATCGCATACTAGTCCATGTTCTGGCAACAGAAGCTGCGAGTGGATGTGTACTAAGTTTCAAGTAGGCCGTTTTAATGGGACTTATACACAGATTATGGCAAATAAATACATCTCGCCTGCTGCCAAGATAGCAACAGGTTTTCCCCAACTCTTTAAAGGAATCGGGAAGCTAACAGGGTGATAAATCTGCCTACATATACACTCAACAGTGAAACCTATAGCCCCATCACTTCAAGGGCATCCATTGCAATATTCAACACCGGGTAGAGAAAGAACTGATCGCTCTCGTAGAGGCAGACATAATCGAACCTGCATCAGGGCCAACACCATGGGTCTCTCCAGTGGTGCCAGTACCAAAGAGGGGGCAGGGAGGTCAAATAAGGATGTGCGTGGACATGCAGGCACCCAACCAAGCCATCCTCAGGCAACATCACCAGTCACTGAGCATCACCAATATGATGCATTTACTCAACAGGGCCTCAAGTTTTCTCTCGCCTAGACCTAAACAAAGGCTATCACCAAAATGAACTTTGTGAAGAGTCATGGTACATCAGGACCTTCACCACCACCTAGAACTGTTCAGCTATAAATGCCTGAGCTCAGGATTTCATCAGCTATAGAAATATTTCAGGAAGAAATATGCAGGATCATCTGTCATATACCGCACTGCATACATTACAGTGACGATATCTTGATATTCGGTCACTCCCAGGAAGCCCATAATGCCACTCTGATAAAGCTCTGCACAGCGCTCAATGACACCAACCTGACACTTAAAGACAAATGTGACTTCAACAAGAATACACTAAAGTTTTTCGGCCACATTATTTCCAAGGACGGAAATTCAGTCTGACCCGGGCAAGATTTGCGCATTGACATGTGCCCCTCGCCCAGTGAATGTTGCAAAAATGAGATTATTATTGAGTTTGGCGAACTACTGTATCAGGTACCTGCCAGATTCTGCCACCACAAGCGCCCCTATTTGCTCGCTCATGATGCAGGACAGACTTTCTGAATGGGGTCCATCACAGCAGGAGGCCTTCAATAGACTCCGGAGAGACTTTGCCGCAGCTGTGTGCATGTCATACTTTGACCCCAACATGCACACCAAAGTAATGGTGGCCGCAAGCCTAGTGGGTCTCGTAGGAGCCCTGGCTCAGTGCTCAGGGAGTGAAAACTCACATAGGAACGTAGTGTCCTATGCCAGCAAGAGCCTCACTGAAGCTGAACAGAGATACTTGCAGGCGGAAAAAGAGCCCCTAGCTGTGTGTGGGCGTGCAAACATTTCCGCCTGTTCCTCTATGGAAAACCCTTCACGATAATTGCCGACCATTAGGCTCTTATCACCATCTAGGGGAAACCGACTGCTCAGATGCCGCCCAGGATAGCAAGATGGGAACTGCACCTACAGGAGTACAAATACATCATCATACACAAACCCGGGAAAGACAAGAATCTAGCTGGCTTCCTTGCTGGCCCCAGACAGGGCGGATGGTTACAACTGGCACTACCTGTTCACACTGGATGTGAAGTGGTCCACCTGAAGAGGCCCCCGTTAGAAGAAAATAGTTTCCAGAACTTCCTGACAGAACTCCCACTTGTGGGTGGCCAAATTCTGGCCGCTCAAGGCATCCGCAATTACGTTCTCTGTTCCAGCGAGATGAGCTGCTTTCAGAAACATGTCGTTCTCCAGAGCACAGAACTACGGTCTCGTTACTCCTCTGACAGAGACAATGACCCAGCACCACCTCACTTGTTGAGGCAGTGAATGGCTACTGTGTTGCCCGTCAGCTCTGCTTGCCCAGTACCAAAGAAAAGAAGATGACCAGGGCCAGCCAAATGCCCTCAAGTCCAGCAAGTTGATGTGTTTCTGTGACTCCAATGGAGACCACAGGCTGCTCACGGTCAGGTCTTGCAGATGAGCACCTCAACCTTTCAAGGACGCTTCGTGACTACTGTCAGCTTGGTCAAGGTTGCCAAAGAGCAATGGTCCTTGCAACAGATTGTCTCCTAGGGAGCACCATGCTAGGTCTTGGGACACTCTCGCAGAGACATGCAGTGTTCCCCTGAAACGGAGACCACTGACAAGTGAGAAGCCACTGGAGCAACCTCATGTGCAGCCGGGCCTCCGGTACGACAAGAATGCACAAGGCCATAAGACCCAGCAAGCGCAGGCAAGCAGAGGCCAGATCTCTCTTCTGTGAATCGAGGGCATTACCCACCTTGGAGATGTTCGACATTAAGTTCTTGGGTGGGAAGGCCCTGCCAAGGTAGTGTGCAAGACGGCAATAATAAATCAAAGGGACTGAAACGGCAAAACCTGAGATATTTTTAAGTTCACCGAGAAGCCCAAACTGTGCAACAGACTGCACGTGCAGAACAGATGTGTCGATGCTTGGTCTGGCGAGTGAGCTTAGACGAGCAAGTTATCCTGGTGGAAAAAGACATGAATGCCTTCTCTCCGGAGCCGAGCTGCTATCGCTACCAGCAGCTTGGTGAAGACCTTGGGTGCTGAAGACACACTAAACAGCAGGACTTTGAACTGGTAGTGGCAATGGCCAACTACAAATCTGAGGTACCTCAGGTGCTTTAGGTGAATCAGCGCATGGAAGTAGGCATCCTGGAGATCCAGTAAAACCACCGAGTGCTGCAGGTCGAGGCTTGAAGGAATGGGGCTAGAATAGCCATCTTGAATTTGTCTTTGTGCAGGTACAAGCTCAAGAGCCTCAGATCCAGTATGGGACAGTAGCTCCCATCTTTATTCGAAACTAGATAAAAGACTGAATACCAGCCCTTGCCTTGTTCCGAACTGGACACCAGTTATTTAGAATCTTTTACCAGAAGCTGGTAGAAACTCTCCAATAGGAGAGGGTTCGGAAATGAGCATTGGCTAGAGGGAGGATGGTCTGGAGAGTGTTTAACAAAGGGGAGACAATAGCTCTAGTGATGACCTGTAGGGCCCATGCATTAGACGTGGTGAGACACACCATTCCGTGAGGAACAGGGACATTCTCTCCCTTACAGGGGTTATATGGTGGAAGTCTTCTTCATAGGGGCTTCACACCCAGGGATTCTAAGGGCATGGTTGAGGCTGACAAACCTCCTCTTGGAGCACCTCGGACCCTCCCCTTGGCTGGGCAGCATTACATTTGTTGCTTGCCTCAAGGAGCCTCTTTGTGCATAGGAAGGGATGGGCCGAAATCCCAGGTATCTGGCAGTCCCCCTTAAGGATTGGAACCTATGGAGGGACTTCTGGTCTTTGCCCCAAAACCAATGGTTGCTGACAAATAGCGTGTCCAGGGATTTCGCTTGAACATTCGGATTGAAACCAGAGGTCCTCATCTAGGAGTACTTCCTCAAAACTGTTCCTGTTGTCATAACACGTGCCACTCAGTCAGCCATGTCAAGGCCAGACTATAAGATGTGGCATGATACATCCTTGCTATCATTGACCAGGGCCACAAAGCACTCTCTTATCTCGCATTCAAGCACTGTGGACTAGAGGCACAGGAGGCATTGACAGATCGTAAACATTTCTTTCACAAGCATCCAGCCTCTTACTCTCGCTATCTAGGGTAAGGAGGAGAAGGAGGACATCTTCAGGCTCTCCCTGGCAGCCTGAACCTCCAGCCTCTCAGAAGAGGCATGCAAGGAGAGAAAAGCTTGCTCTTGAGGAACCGACCTATGCTTTTGCACGACTCCTGGTCCACCATTGGGACTAAAGCAAGGTCAGTCTACAACTCAAGCACCAGGGCATTCCCTACTGGACTGAACAGCAGAAGAGTCTAATGTTATAGGTTGTTGGTGGTTAAGTTAGGGTGAGTACAAGAATAGTGATTGCAATGGGCTCTGAGTGATAAATATGTATTACAAACTGGATTCCTTGATTAAGGGACTGCCTTGGTTTATCTTTTCTTTTTAAAATGACTAACACTCACTCTGATGGACGAATTGCACACATGATGAACTTTGCAACCTAAGTTTATTGTTGATTTTGGACTGTTTCTAATTACCCCCTTGTGTTTTTTAATCTGCAATGTTCAACATTTTGAAAAAAATGAAAATTAAATAAAATCATATTTAAAAAAAGAATGTCTGTCAATTTAGATTGGACCTTGGGTCTGGAAGCGTCAGACAACAATAAAGTTTCCACCATCTTTACCATCAGGCATTGGAAATGAAGTTGATAGCTATGGGGTCGTGTCCAGTCCACTTGCCTCCTGTAAATCAGAGATGAGGTGCATCACAGCACCATCTTTTCCATAAAATTCCTCAGGGAAACCCATGACTTTCCTAGGGCATGAGGGTTGAGCCCAAAAGAGATGGGACGCCCCCTCATCAAAATGTCTGCAATCTTTGACATGAATCACCCCCTAGGAAGCAGTGCATATTCATGAGGACCTCAGCGCCATCAGTGAAGTGAAAGATAGAGCAGGAGCCAAAGAACCGATGTCAGTAGAGAGCGGTACAGCATAATGATCATTGTCAGTGTCTGCAAGCTCGTCTGAGTGCGGTGGACCCCTGACGGCGCCATCGTCGTTGGGTCCTTGACAAAAAGTCCAACATCTTGTGCCCAAAAAAACTCCCATGCCTCCAGAGTGGAGGATTGGGTAGGTAAAGTTAACTGTGGTGCCTTTACTTCAGAGGAGTGTCTACAGCAGTAACTTCACTTCTTTTCTTGGATGAAGAATGTTGTTGAATGTTGTTTTGAAGAATCCTGAAAGAACGGGATCTCTGTCAATGGTTCTTTTATTCTTTGCGGATCGGGGAACGTTCTTTGGTAACAAGGCACCACAACCGGTGACCTCGAATTGGTCCCTCTGATGCAAAAAAATGAACTAGGGCCACGGCACCCCAATATACACTGACCCTGCAGTCATGTTTGATGTGGGACACATAGAGGTGTTGAGCAGAGCGGATGCTGAACTGCGCCCCCTGGTGGTGGAAACATTTCCAAAGAGTAATTGTGCCGTGAGTTAGATATCGCAGATGAGGAATCTGTGAGAGGAGGATATCTATTATAAACCTCAGGGCTAGCATCATAGTCATGTAAACGGCTCCCACAGGCCCCATTATCTATGTTTCATTACTGGGCATCTGGTCGGATTTATTGCCTTAACTAATGTGAAGTGGTGACCCCCAAATTACATCAGAGCCTTTTCAAGTATGGGAGTTATGATAACAGGTCTCTGAACACACGGCCAGTTCTGATTTGTATCTTTGCCAATGCCACAAATTCAGCCTTGCTGGAATTTAAAGCAGTCTTTTTTGTTAAGACTAGCCTCCTGAATGTAAATGGGAGGATCCCATTCTCCACTGACCTTTCACAGAGGTATGTCTGTTATGTGAAATGGGTTTTTGGGATTAAAGATTAATCAAACCTGTTCACTCCAAATGGCCAAGAAAAATCTCCTGGGACAATTAACCTACCCCCTATTTGATCATGTATGCTGGGCAAAAACAGCTTCTCAGAGATTTCACAGGAGAGATAACCAGCATTGTCAAAGCCTACATTAGAAAACCATTGATTTCTTATACATTTAAACAGTAATGTATTCCCTATTTGGCATGTACAAATCATTGTGTAATCACAATACTTTTCTGCATGCATTTATAAAGGAATCACTTCATGGAATAAGAGGTTTGTACACTGAGATTCCCGATTTGAAAACACATACCAGCATTTTGGTTAATACAATTACAAAAGGGTTTGCTTTTACAAGTGCAGCTACATGTAAAGTTCCATTCAATAATGCAAACTAGGTTCTCGTCTGTGCTCATCAACTTTTCTCACATATTTATATTTGCAATTAAAGTATTAATGTTCTAATATGCATTTACTTTTCTTCAAGTGTTGCAGGAAGTGGAAAATTAAAATTGATCAAAACCCATATTTTGGGCCTCTTCAAAATTCCTGGTGTGTGGGAACTCACATGATAGGTCGGTTACTGTCTCATAGGGGAGTAGGTAACTACCTGCATCTCATAGGTGAGCCCTTTTCGTGGAAGCTGGTGAGAAGCACAAATTATGAAGGAAGCTTTGCATTATTTAGGTGCATCTTTGAATTTTAGACAGTCTCCGTGTCTCTTACTTTTTCCTACAAAAGGGATATTCAAGTGATACCCCCTTTTCCAGTTGGGTACAGTGTAAGAAGTCCCCTTTACAGGAGCTTTGTGCCTAGTAGGGATGCGGGGCATTGCAGCGGCAGCAATGCCCTCATTCTGGGCTCCACAAACTATACTTTGGAGTGGAGGGTGCCTGTCCTCTTTTGTGGTGAGCGTAGGAAGAGGGTTGTACGTCTAATGATTGTTTTTAATTGGTCAAACTATTTTAGTTTGAATTGTTTTGCTTGCTTTGTTTAATGGAAAGCAGGGGAGATCACACCCAGGCCCCACTACTGCTACCTACACCCTAAAAGCCCCCCACCAATATTGTCTAACCCCCAACTTACCATCTACATTTTTCAGCCAAAAATCAAGCAGAAAGTGTTGAACTAAAAAAGTTCAACCAAAAAAACAAAAGAAAAAAAAACGAACCACGATGAAGGGAAGGGCTGAAACTCCCTGTCTCTTGCAACAGAAGCTGAGAACTGTTGAACAGCTAAGCCCAAGGACTTTTCTGTGGCTTTGGAACTTTACAAGTAGTTGTCTGCATTGGCCGCAAAGAGGTTGTACCCATTAACATGCATGTCCAAGAGTTCTGATTGGACGTCTGGTGCATACCCTGAGGTACTCATCCACAAGTGCCTCCTGATGACTGTGCCCATGGCCATTGCAAGTGCCACACAGTCATCTGACATGACACCTCTCTGCCATTCTTAAGGGTGGAAAACCTTCTGACACCTAAATCCAAAAGCTAAAGGTAAATTTGGCCTGGGTGCAGGGCAGGGCTACCAGATCCAAATTCCTTTATGCTCCGTGCATCCGGCTCTCGCTGCCTGGGGGCTGAGGGAAAGGATATGGTCTTCAGATTGCTTTCTGGCCAGGTCTCTGTACACCATAGGGACTGAGGCTGGCTTCTCCCAAACCTCCAAAACCAGTGTCTCAACTGTTGGTTTGAAAGGCAGCAAAGTTTTTCTGAGAATTAGAAGCCAGCACCAACAGATACTCCTCTTCAGCACAAGAGCATAACATTTCTATGGATAATCTTGCGTCTCTCTATAGGCAAGTGGCTCCAACTCAAAAACAATGGGCTTGAAATACTTCAGTCATCCTTGACATAAACTTCCCCAACATAAATGCAATGTAGTTCTGAGGAGCTCCTGCGACACTTGAGCTGAACAATGCTAAGGAGATAAGAGCCAGCACAGTGGGGTTGATGCCCAAACGAAGAGCCTCTCGGCACAGTTTTTGAGTCTGGAGCCATTTGAAGTCCATAAATGTGCGGTCCCAGTCTTTAGAGGAATCCCTGCCGGCTCGTCTGAGTGCGATGGGCACCATAAAGAGGCACCAGCGCCTTGGCAAACTTGCCTAGCATCTTTAGCCTAAAGGTCTCCCATTCCTCTGGGGTGAAGGATTGGGTAGGAAACAGTACTTGCTAGGTCATATTTTCTGAGGAGTCCTTGGCTCAGTGACTCCTCTTCTTTGAGATGAAAAAGAATGGTGTTTTGAAGAACCGCTCGGGGATGGGGATCTCTTACGGTGCTGCTTCTTCTCTTTCCAGGCGGGAGACAGGTCCTCCTCTCTGACCCCTTCCATATCCTGCGACTTTGAAGGAGTCGGCTTTTTCTTGTGCCAAAATGCCAAAGGATTTGCAGCATGATCTAACAAGCCATTAGGATGCATGGATTGGCACAAATCCTGTGGATGTCAGAGACATGCATTTGTCTGCCGCAATGCGCAAAAGCCTTAACGGAGTGGGGCATGATGCAAGAGAAATGTTTTTAATGGCGTTCCCGAAGTATACTGGGTGCACGGATAAGAGGAACTGACGTCATGGGGGAAGGCCGCCTCAATATATGCTGGCCCTGAAATCATGTTTGGCGCAGGGCACATAGAGGTTCAGAGTGGAGCTAACGCAGAGCCGCACTGCCCCCCAGGTTGGCAAATAAACAGCTGCCTAGATAAGGAATCCGTGGGAAGAAGGAATCTATTGGAACAGGAAGTTAAATTCCATCCTTTAGGAGCAGGCATCCAGATCAAGGGCGGTGGTCGATATGATAGTTACAGACAAGTAAAAATTAACAGGAAAGAGAGGACCAGCTAAAGAATCTACAATGCATCCCTTCCAGTGGGAGACCAAGAGTTGTATTCACAATAAACACCAGCGACACAAGCTGTCTCCCCCATTAAAACCCACTCCATGTACGTCAACTGGGAAATAGGAGTCAAAGGTATAGGGTGAAAGGCGGAATCTCTGAGTAACCCACAACTGTAGCTGGTTCCATTCCAGAAGATTCAAAGTCCCAGAGGGAAACTTGAACACACAGCATGGAGGTCGACCTGGTCAGAGGTGGCCCAGATGGATCAATATTGAGTACTGAATCTGACTTGTACACTGAAAATCACAGTGGAACAGATGAAGGGCTACCCCATAACACGGTCACCTAAATGATCGAGATATAGCCTAGCCATAGATCACCCAGAGATGGCCCCGGAGGGAATGTTGACAGCCCTGACAAAATTAAAAGACCACCTGTTAAACTAAAATGTGTTTATGTTGGGCGTTTTGAAATTGTGTTATAAATTGAATGGGATGTTGTGACAAAGGACTATCCGTCCACATGGAGCAACTCACAACACAATGTGCTGTAGTCAATAAACAGACCAATCCTATTCCAGAGCATAGGTCACTCACTAACTACGATCTGTGTGGTGACATCATTTAAGCACAACACAATAGTATAAGAGCGGTGAAAGCTCCTGGTACAGAGTTGAATTGTGTGTGAATTATAATCAGGAAGAATGAATGGAGAGCAAGATTTTACTTTGACTTTTCTCCAGATGAAAAATGATTCTCTGTGAAAATGTGCAGGTGTTCAGTGCATGCTCAAGTGACTGTGTTCCATGGATGCACAGCTCTTCTACTGTGTTAATCCAGCAAGCAAGCCGAAAACATTAAGTGTAAACAATTGACTTCCAGATGGACAGCACAAGGTTCTGCTATCTGTTTCAAAGTTACGGATGTTGGAGACAGCTAGACAACATTGGGTAAACTTACAACAAAGAACAGTGGGATTTATGTTCTGCCCCACTCACGCTCGGACTACAAACATTAAAGATGCAAATGCCTTTGAAGTGAAGGGTTGTTGCCATTAGGGTCTCAAGCAGCCACCATTCACAGAGCACTTCAAACCAAATTGTACAGCTTGATGCATCCTTGCGAGTCGAAATAAATAAATTCCACTGAACTTGACGAATTTCAGCTCCAGTTAAACTAAAGCCAACATTGATAATATTCTGCCATTTTGTGCCTCAATTCTTCATTTCCATGGTGGAAAATGTACTTAAAGGAAAGGCTCTATGTATTCGACTACCCCAGATTACTCTTGCAAAAAATCCCCCAGCGGCAGATGCGCTCTGAAAATTTCAACAGGGTGGGGAGGTGTTGTGCAATCTGACGTCAAACCTCTGGCTCTCGCTTGGCTCTCTCGCAGGCCTCGACCCCAGCACTCTTCGACTCCGGACATTACCTCAGCAGTCCTATTTATAGCATACACTCCATTCCCTCAGTTCCCCACATTATTTCCCTGTGCTCAGCAGCCCAGGCAATTGGTTCTTTTTATTGTTACAAACTAAAACATCTTTGTTTCTTCATCTTTTATTTAAAAAAAGAACTTCCACATGTAGAAGGCAGGCAAACATGTAGTGTAATTTGCGCAAACTGTGCGCATACCCCTCTCATCACTTGCCCAAAAGAAACCTACAGAAGCAGGGAAGGAAGGGAGGTTGTTGATAAGGAATCTGTGGAAGAAGAATCCATAGAAGAACTGTTAGGCAGAATTATACGCAGTACCCTTTGGGAACACTACACACAATTAAGACTACAAGTGACAGTACAATTTCACCTTTGGTACAAGCCTGTACTACACCGTTATAGTGGTAGCAGTAGCGGAGCAGCCAGACTTATCTCAAGAGTAAGTGAGCAGTACAAATAGTTACACAATGGACAGCAATTACTATGATTCAGGCAAACACTGACTCAAGGTTTCCAAGTAAAGGAATATATATTTATTTACTCAACAGTTGTATAACATTTCACTATTCTAAGCAAGTCAAAATCACAATCATAAATACACCACACCACTTCCCTTAAATTCCAGACAAGTTAAGCTCACAAAATGAAGTGGGAGCAAAATGGCACTCGAGCAATTTAAAAGGGAGGGAGGGAAAGACAAAGTTATTAGCAATTAGGCAAAACAAGCAGGTAAGTATTCTGAGTAGTTGAAAAAGAGAGGCTACAGTGAGGAGATCAGCTAGAAAAGGCTTGGGGCCAAAGTCAATAGGTCAAAAGTCTTTTGCTCAAGATCACGCAGTTCAGGGTAGTTTGCAGTAAAATTCGTGGTTCAGATTCCGGACAAGTTTGGTTGGTAGAAAAGTTAGTTCGAAGAGAAGGACAAGCCCTCGGATTGGAGAAAGATTTAAAACACTTTTTAAGGGGGCTGTAGCTGAGTAGTTCCTGCAGGCTCAAGGTTCCTGAAGCGACTGTCGGACTGATCAGAAGTAGGAAGAATGGAGGGTCCTGCACTACCCAGGGAAGAAACCAGCAGCAGCGCCAAACAACGAATAAAAGGTGCGCTCCTTAAAAACCCAAGCAGGGTCTGACCTTCCTGGCCACTGTAGCTCTGTACAGCAAATTCGACCAGAGGAGGGGTCGTGGCCTGTAGTTTGGGCGGACTGGTTGGTCCCACCAGCTCAAGGGAAGAGGTTCCCTGGAGGATCTTCTCTGTCGTTGGATTTGGAGATTCCGACCTGCAGCAGGGCTTCACTGGGCAGTTCGGTTGTTGTAGGGGTCCTCTTTTTCCAGTTCCTCATTGGTTCTTTCGTTCCAGTGGCGACTCTTCTCTTCCAGTCGCAGAGACCTGCTTTTTATGCAGTTTTCCATCATTCATACAGCCTGGCTGTCAATCACACAGCCGGGTGGCTGGCCTGGCAAGGCCAGTCCCCTTAGCCAATCAGACTAGAGTGCGACTTGGGTTACCAAGGGAACCCATGGCAGGGGTCCGAAGATCCCTCCCCACATCCTGCCTACCTAGACTATCAGGCGCCTTAAGGAGGGCTTCTGTGCAGAAGCCTGTGAAAAGACAGTGAAAAAAGGAGTCATCCCCACTTTGGCACGCAGTGAAAAACACGAGAAAGACTTTAACAAAAAGAAATGGCGACTTAACCCAGCCGGAGTCAAAATAAAATGTATTTGGTCAAGCGGGTTTATGTTCAAGGCTAATATAATAGCCTAAAATGTTACCACGTTATATAAGATAATCGTGGTAGGAAAGTTAGGGTAGATACCCTGCCACCAGCCAAGTCTTAATGTTAAGGAAGCAAAATAATGCCCCAAGAGGTACAGACAAAAAGGGATAAGAGTTGACCCTTTCCAATACTCCATGTAAGATGAGGTGTACTGGGTCTGTGGTTTAAAGTGACTATATAAAGTTAATGGCAACTTTACCGGTTTCTGGGGGACAGTAGTCAGCCCCAGAAAAATTGAGTCAGTGGGAAGTCTCAAAGACAATCCTATGTCACTGCACTGAAGGTGCTGCGTAACACGCACAAAAAGTGGTGCACATGGTGTAGGTGAGGCTCCAGTGCCCAAGATCACACAGAAAGTAGAAATACACATAGCAAAACACATGTAAGAGTGGGAAAAAAGGCTCACACTCTTACCCAGTGAAAACAATAAATCCTAGAAATTCAGCAAAGCTGCTGGGGGACTCTTTAGGTAAGGGAAATCAACCATTTATGAGAATTCTCGATAACAAGAACATTATCTGAAAGTAATTTTTCCTTCAATGAATTGCATTCTCCCACAGTTTCTTCATCTTGAAAGATTCCCATAGCAAAAACTGAATGCAGAGGGGTGCTGAAACAGGGACAGCTTATCCATAATGGGCGATGGGGAGCCGACCCACCCGTTTTGGATGAGCCGCAAAGCTAGCCTGGTGAAACATTAAGTGCTCCCCCTCCGCTGCAACAAACAGTTGAGGGAACGCTCCTGGCTGGCTTGAACTGTCAAAGGAAAACATCACTTTCCTTTAACAGTTTATACCCAAGCATACATGTCCAATGGGCCGTGCAAGCTGACACGTGTTTTGCTTCCCCAGTCTTGCATGACCAATTGGGTATGCCAGCAGGGGTACTGCAACTCTGAATGTGGGTAGGGCGTGCTCCTGTACCACCCTGCACTTTCAGAGTGTGTAGAGCATAGTCCATGAACCACTCCGGCTCCTCTGCACATGTGCATGAACCAGGAAGCTCTCCCTGCTCCCCGGCTCCTGTTCATGTTGCGCAAGAGCCAGATCAGAGAGCCGTTTTGGGATACTGTTTTCCTGATGGCATGGGGGCAGAACAGATTATGTACTCGGGTTGCAGGTAAGAAAAAAATGTGTATGTGAACATGTGCCTAGAAATTAGTGTATGTTTGGGTTCGCGTGTGAATGTAAGGGTGTATGTTATGTGTGCATGTGTGAAAACATTACGAATGCTGTGCATGTGTGTGGGTGGGTGCGTGAGTGAATGTGTATGAATGCTACATAATTGGGTGGGGTTGGTTGAGTGAGCTGGTGAACGGGCCTCTGATTTGAGGGCGTGGGGTAGAGGGTACATTTTTTTTACTGGACATCAATGTTAAAGAAAACATGATAAGTGTTGTTAGGTGACCATACTGTACTGCATTGCTTCAGTCAGTCCAGTTACGGTTTCTGCTTGTGGCATGCGATTTTTTTCTGGGCGTCCAATTCAAAGAAACCACGATAAGCATTATTTTCATACAGGCATATATTATGGGCAAAGTCATCATGAAAATAAATTGGGAAATGCTACACTGTGCTGTAGGTGGCCTTCACCTATTGGATTTTGTCATGATTTACCCTACAACAACAAATGTAAATTCTGTTGCTTTTGACCCAATTTTTTTTTACAGACAGTATGCTGTAAAACACACCATTTGAAACAATTATTTGTAATTTTTTCTCAGAGGGAAGAAGCCTTCCACCCTCTCTTGGTTGAGTCTGGTTCCCTTGCTATGTTCCGTTGCTTCCGCATTTTTGTGTAAAAGATTCACAGCTCTCCAGCTAAAATATTCACCAGCAGCCAAAAAGCTCTGCAATATTGCTCTGCTGAAGCTGACATCCCTCTCCCTAGTCAGATCCAGAATGTAATATTTTGAAAAGATGTGCAAGGAAGCCCACCTTGCACCTGCACTGCCCTCTGCAAGGCGGAAGAGGAATCACCATCGTAGTAGAATGGGTCCGGGAGATCCGAAGGGACCTCCTTACCTGCATTCTCAAAACATTCTGCCATGCAAAGAACAATCCAGCATGATATTGACTGTTTGGTCACCACTCGGCCCAATCTCCAGATGGTCTTCCCTGAGAAAAGACACTGGGCCTCATTACAGGTCGGGCGGTCCGGAATTAACAGTGGCGGTAAACCCACCGCCATTGTTAATTCCGGACCGCCCAATCCCGAGTCCTGCAGGCGGGAGGTGATCTTCTTGCCAGGTCTGACCTGGCGGGTTGAACACCTCCCGCCTGCAGGTGGACGTGAAAACACCAGCACCATCACGAGATGGTGCCGGTGTTTCCACTTCCCCATTGAGTCCTATGGGACTCAATGGGAATGGGGATTTCCTGAATTCCGCCTCCGGAATTCCCAGGTCACCAGGGCTGTAATGCCCTGGTAATTCCGGGAGTCACGGAGGCGGAATGGTAATACGAGTCCGGCAGTAACCAGGCGGTTTTACCACCGCGGTTACCGCCGGACTCGTAATGAGGCACACTGTCTTGGAAAAATAGAAATCCGTTTCCGGTGTAACCTATGGAAACTCTGCTCTTTCTTATAGGGATGTGGGGTTAAAAAAAAACACAGGCAATTCGATGTTGTGAGAAACATTGAAATCAGGCACAACTTCTGGCCCAAATGTAGGCATTAAAAGTGGCTTTTTCTTTAAAAAAAAAAAAAAATGCAGGAATGGAGCCTTGCACTACAGTGCCCGCAACTCACTTACACATCTGGCTGGCATAGGCTTAAAAGGAGCTGCCATTACAAAGGAAAGAACCAAATTAAGATCGCAAGTTGGGACTAAAAAGGGGGTTGCACAAAACATGTTTATCAGCCCTTACAGAAATTGGGACACCACTGGGACTGAAAAAGAAAGAGCCTTGCTCCTGCAGTCTCTTACAACAGAGAAAGACAGTCCAGATACTTTTTGACTATGCCCAGCGCAAGGCCTTGATTGGCCAGGGACAACCGAATTTCCATGGGTATCAAAGTGGGGAAGGACATAGGGTCTTAATCTCTCTCTACACCATGACACACATTTTCTCCATCTAAAATTGTGCAGAGGCAACAGGTCTGCGTACAGACAGCCAACTACAAATCATCATCCATCACACCCCAGCCATCATATCTCAGCCTCACAGGAGATGGAGATTCCAGGTTTGGATGGAGTACCTGGCCTTCCGACTGGGACAAGAGGTATGGTCTCTGAGGAAGCTGCAGGTGAGGTGTGCAAACAGTTAATGCCAGAAGGCCTGGGACCACGCACTCCTCAACCAAACCAGGGCAATTAGGATCAGGTCGGATCAGAACTTCCACAACCTCCGGAGAACCAATGGAATGACTGGAATCAGAAGGAATGAATAGTAAATGCCAAAACCCACTCCACTTGAAGAACAAATGACTTACCTCTTGGTAATGTTCTATCTGATATACGTTCTTCCCATAGATCCCCATCTTTGATATCTATCTTCCAGTGCAGCTGCCCTTCGGAAACGTTTCTGCCGCCAGGGGGTGTCGCGTGGTTCTGCTTCAGCTCCGTCCTATGCCTCTATGCCCCCTGCTCCAGACATGACATTGTGGTTAGTATGTATAGAGGCACAGCGTCCCTTGACCTCGGTTCCACCCTTTTCCTTAACAATCTGATGCTGAGGGACCACTGAGGGACCACAGAACCGAGGTGTACGAGTTTTACGCCAAAAGGGGCAGGTAGGGAGGTAGATGAGGTATCATTTGGAGGAACGTCCCTCAGAAAGAACATTACTGTGAGGTAAGTCATTTGTTAAAAGCAGTACATAGACCTAGAGGAGGGAGGATAGTAAGGATCCCACCTTAGGCAGAAAACTCTGAAGGACAGTTCTACCAAAACAAGCATCCTGACAAGACAGAGAATCATAATGTTTAGCGAACATGTGCAATGAAGCCCACATAGCCACTTGGGATATATCCAGAACTGGGACTCGACGCAGCAGAGCCGAAGCGGTAGCCAACTCTGTTGGAGGGACACATGATACCCTGAGGGACTTCCTTGCCAGCCAGATCATAGCATTCCAAGATACACAGAATGATCCACCTTGACTGGTTCTGTTTGGTCCAAGTCCTGCCAGCTCATGCACCAGCGTAACCAACGAAAAGCTTGCCATCTTTCATGGCCTCTCTCAGCCGAGAGACATAGCAGATTAAGGCCCACACTGGGTTCCACCAATGGAAATGCTCCTCTGCCTTGGAAGGAGGAGGAGAAAATACAGGATGATGGATCTCCTACGAACTAGCTGAAATGACAGGGATCAGCGGGCATGCACAAAGGACTTCCAAAGTCCACTCGACCGTCAGTGTGTCCCCAGGAACTCCCGATGAGGACATTCCCTGCAGTAGAAGAATTTGCACTTCCTGTTCACACTTGAAGAGAAGAGGTTCACTTGAGGAGTTCCGCAAAAGGAGAAGATCTCCTCCAGAACTTTCTGGCAGAGCTCCCACTTGTGGGAGGCCGAAGTCTGTCTGCTCAAGCCATCCGCTGTGACATTCTCTTTTCCGGTCAGATGGGCTACCGTCAGAGAGACGCAATTCTCCAAAGTCCACAACCAAAATCGCATTGCTTCTCTGCACAATGAGGCAATGACCCCACACCACCTTGTTTGTTGTGGTAGTGCATGGCCACTGTGTTGTCAGTCAGGATCAGCATAGTCTTGCGTTTCACAGAAGAAAAGAACGTGACATCAGAATGAACGCCCTCAGCAAGTTGATGTGTTCCCGAGACACCACGGGAGACCACAATAAGTTCACAGTCAGGTCTGACAACAGAGCACCCCAACAAGTCAGAGATGCGTCCATGACCACAATCACCTGGGGTCAAGGTTGGCAAAAAACACGCCGCTCTGCGAGTCGTCTCGCACATCCCACCATGCAAGATCCTGAGCTACCTAGATCAGGACCTGTAAAAGGCACAGCATGTGGCCCTGAAACTGCAACCTTTGGCAACTGAGAAGCCACAGAAGCAATCTCATGTGCAGCCTTGCCTCCAGCACCACTAGGATGCAGGAGGCCATGAGGCCCAGAAGGCGCAGGAAGACCGAGGCCGGTCTTGTTCCTGGGACTGGAGAACATTGACCATATGAAAGCTGTTCTCTACTCGGTCCTCGGGGCGGGAGTGCCCTGCCCAGGCAAGTGTTCAACACTGCTTTGATTAATCATAAACTGGGCCATTTGGTTGCTCACCTTCTGTCATTTTCCCACCTTCAGGCCACATTCGAGACTAGAGCCAAGCATTTAATTAAATCTTCGCAATCACTGCCTGCCAGTAGCGTGCGACAACCGAGAATAGCAAGAACATATGCGATATCCCGCTGGCTCCGTCGCACATCAGGGGCAGTGCCGACTCAGATCACTATGTATTGCGTGAAGTTAGACGTCGGTCACATATACCCTATGCAAGATGTTAAATTGGATAAGCTGAAACCTAGCGTTACGTGAAATCTTACGGACCTTCTCCCAAAGTTTTGTCCATTTTCCTTCCGGAATTGGGACTCCCATATCCCTCCTCTCATTTACTCTGAACCATCAGATCCTTCATGGGGAATGTACTCCGCAATGCCTGGTATATTTGAGAACCCCCCACCCCCGATCCTCCCATCAGCGGGCTCGTCCATGGTTCCTCAGGGATTTCCCTCCACATGGCAGCCAGCCGTCTGGTCACCATGCCATGTATTGCAAAATGCCCCTTCGGCACCCCATAGCGAGTACTCGATTCCTCAAATGGCATCAGTCTCCCATCCTCATACAGGTCCCCTATTGTCCTGCATCTCTTATCTCCCAAGCCGGAAATCCCTATCCTCCTCAATGCCAAGCTCAGTCCCGGGTCCACAACCCATGGTAGGTCTACACTATAGAGGCAGGATACCTGCAGTTTCCTCAAGAGTTTCCTCCAAAGCGTTCTCACCACTTGAAATACATTGGTATGCGGCTCACGTCTAAAATGGCCACCTAGGTGGAGAGCTCCGGCTCGTTTGAAATCCTTCTATCAAATATATCCTTCCAGTTCCAAGTTGTTTGACGTATACCTTCAGAATATTGCGGCGGAAGGTCTGGGGAAGAGATCCTGAAAAAACGGAAAACATCGGGCCGGGACAACAGAGATATCTGCGGGGGAAGCTGCAGCATCTGAAGAGCTGCGACGCGGCCGCCCGAGGGTTCCACGCAACTTCTACGCGAGCCCGGAGCTCGCAACTGTGGGCCGGCCAGGTGGGCGAGGGGCAGCCCATCAACACACAGGCGCTGCTGGAAGGCGGCAACACTCCGCTTTTCTTCCCTCCGCCCGAGAGAAGACGCAAACGCAGACCTCCCCACGCCAGGTTCCGAGAGGAAAATCCTATCGAGTGCTTGAGGATACGCCCGCGGCGACAACACATACCCCCTCGGGGCCCGATCCCCCCCGCGGCTGAAGTCCAGCTGAGGTAATGCTGGTGAAGTAAGTGGACCGCTGGGGGGGAGGGGTGCGCCGGGGGCCCTGAAATACTGGCCGACTTACACTCGAGGAAGAACACGGCTGGGGGGCCGACACACATTTGAACACAGTGAACCTGGGCCCTCGTGAGAGTGGGGACAAACGCAGCAACATGGCTGATGCTGCCCCGAGATAAAGGCAGCTCGCCACCACAGCATTATAAAGGCGAGGGGTACGCTGCGGGAAATGGTACGGCTGGGGCCGACGAACATTTGAAAACAGTACACCTGGGCCCCCGTGTATACGGGGATAAACATAACAACCCGGCCAGTGCTTCGCAGAGATACAGGTAGCTTGTCGCCACAGCTTCGAAGAGGAGAGGGGTGCGCTGCAGGTTGGAGGATAAAGTGTGTACCCTCTGGGCTCACCCAATGCCCACTTGAGGGTAGGGAAAATTGAAATACAACAACCCGCACGACAGGGGAATATGCCCGAGGCGAGACAGGACCCAACCCCTCAAATGTACTGCGGCACGCCCTGAACTGTGAGACTAGTCAAAAGCCGCTAAAATACTTTCCTTCATACCCATTGAACTCCTTTACTGGACACCAGAATGTCCGGCATATAGGTGTCGGGAGCCCTGAGGCACAATTTGGAAAAGGAACATAGCGGGCAAGCTGGCAACTGTGTGAGAGCAGAGTTCCTGGACCCCAGGGAGAGTGGGGAGAAGCGAGACAACGGGCCGAGGTGGCCCGGGTGCAGGGACAACTGGACACAACAACATTAAAGGGTTGAAGGGAATCGCACAGGAAACTTATAAACAGCATACCCCTTGGCCTCAATCAGGGATCACGCGAGAACTGTGGGAGTTCAATAACAACAACTCGGGGGAAAGGAGTGTACACCTGGGCGAGACAGAACCCAGTCCCCCACCTGCATTGCAACACATCCCGAGCAGGGAAACAGGGCAAAGGCTGCAACACCACCCTCCATTATAACCGCTGCAATTCGACACTGGTCGCCAGGGCAGCAGTCATATATACCTGGGAGAGCATAATCCACCCCAAAAGTGGTAGTTTTGTCTAATGGGCCGCACTGAGAAGAAGGCTGCAGGTGGGAAAAAGACCGGCCCAATGGACTCCTTTGCCAGCTCCCAGGCGCAGGCGGCAACAGGAGGGACGGCACAAACATCCGAAAGCCGAGACACAGACCCTTTAGATCGCCTGGCAACAATTGTGCAGAATGGGTTCCTGGCTGTCAACGTCAAGTTGGATGATATAGTGGCGACGATTGGATGCCTGAAAGCACGAGTGGAAAAAGAAAGTGCACGCATTTCGGAAGCAATAAACAGGATAAGCTCAAACAAAGATGTGATTTTGAAGCATGGCCAGGACATAGCCCTACTCCAGACCGAACTGTGCAAAACCCAGAGCAAGTGCGAGGATCTTGAATCTAGGTCCCGCAGAAATAACATTCGCATTGTTGGGGTTTCGGAGAAGTTTGGCAAAGGCTCCATGGAAAGACAGGTGGAAGATCGGCTGAAGTCTGTATTGGGGCCAGAATCCCTTTCGAACCACTTCCTTGTCGAAAGAGCTCATTATACTCTTGCACCACCTCCAAAGCCGGGTGCTCCACCCCGCACCATCATTGCACGCCTTCTAAACTATAGAGATAGGGACACAATACTCCGACTGTCCAGAGAAAAAGGAACGCTGCACTACAAAGAAAACAGAATTCATATATATCCAGATTTCTCTGCGAACATACAAACACAACGTAGGTCTTATGAGATGGTCAAGAAACAACTACGGGTCCGTAATGTTCCCTATGCTCTAATTTTCCCTGCGAAAATGAGAATCCAGCACGGAGGAAAAGCCCACTTCTTTGAGAACCCAGCCGAAGCCATGGCATATGTGGAGGCCTCCATTCCGCTGCCCCCCAGGGATCGAATGAGGGATCAAAATGCGAGACCTAACCCTGGCAAAGAAAGAAGAGATCCGGCAGACGGATGAAGTTACACCATCCCTGCAATAGTACCATGTCTTCTAAAAGTCAACACAATTGAACTGGACCAAGATCCATTGTTTACCAAGCCGTGGAGCCTCCGATGTGGGCGGCCAGATGGCAACATTAGCTGTCCCCCTGGAAAGGTCCACTAGCTCAGTAGAAAAGCCCACTGGGCGAGTTTTGAGTGTTAATGGGCAGCATCTTCAAGTTTGGGGAGATGATGTGGGTGGGGGGCCAGGATACAAGGTAACAGTTAGCTATGTTGAGCTACGGGTGAAATGGGGGAGGGGGGGACAGTTGCTTTGTTTTTGAGGTGGGTTTGAAGGTTGAAGGCCATGTGAATACTGGGATTGGCTGATGGTATGGCAGGTACAAATACACATGGAAGTGGCGGTACAGGGGGGCTGAGAATACCATTTCTGTCCTGGATTGTAAGGGGATTGAACAACCCAATGAAAGCCAGGAAGGTTAGCAATCATGTTTCTAGACATTGCCCTCAAATTGTGATGCTACAAGAAACTCATGCAATGGGTGCAGTGAATGTAAATATAATGCCCAAATGGGAGAAGACATGATATTATACAAACTACTCGTCCCAGTCCAGGCGGGTAATCATCCTCATACATCCCTCGCTGGGGTTCTGGGCAGAGGGGCACAAAGTGGACACGCTGGGCAGATATGTTCTGGTATGGGGGGAAATAGCTGGAAAGCAAATTACATTGGTGAATACATATGGCCCTAACATCTATGATCCAGACTTCTACTTAAATATATATGAAACCCTTAATAAACTCGACGCATCTTCCATAATATGGGGTGGGGACTTCAACATGGCCCTAGACGCGGCGACAGATAGATCCAGTGCGAAAATGAGGACACCAACCAGAATGGCGATGACACTGGGGCAACTACTTCCACAAATGGCACTGATAGATGCATGGCGCACATTACACCCAGATGCTAGACGTTACACCTACTACTCATCCGTCCACGACAGTGAGTCACAAATAGACTATTTCTTTGTATCACAGGTCCTATCAGAGACGCTGCACAGCTGCGAAATCCTGCCCCGTACACTGTCTGACCACTCCCCTGTTGTACTGGAGCTTTGGCTGAGAGATGCTCCCAGGCCTGCTAGGAGATGGAGAATGCTGGGTGGGATGCTTGGCGACCCAGGGGTAGTGGAGTGCCTACGGGAGGAAATAACAGAGTTTTTTACTAACAACATTGGAACGGTGGCACGGGTCTCCACAGTGTGGAAAACCTTCAAGGTCTGGGCTACGGGGCACTTATCTCGAAATCTACTAGCCTCCTGAGGGGAGTGAGAAGGGAGTTGGAAGAGGTAGAAAATGCCTTAAACAACCTTGAGGAAACCTACAGCCGCACACATGACAGGGCCATTCTGGCCGAGATTCATAAATGTATTTGAAACTTCAATGATCTGGCCACCAGAGAAACACAATACATGGCAGCCCCTGCCAGAGCACGAACATACGGCAAGAACAATAAGGCGGGTAGAACATTGGCCAACCTGATTAAGCATCAGAGACAGCCACATTCAATTACTAGCATACAAGATGCGACTGGCGAGGTGAAGACAAGCGAAGAGGGTATAATTGGGGAATTTGCCAAATTTTATCAAACACTGTATTCAAATAGAGATAGCAAAATGACCACTGAGATTAAGACATACTTAGCTTCGTTGGGGCTCCCACAACTCGAAAATAAAATGGCCCTAGATCAACCGATCACTGCGGAGGAAGTAGGTGAGGCAATCATGGGGCTAGCGTCGGGCAAAGCACCGGGCTCCGATGGGCTGAATTCTATAAGGAGTTCCGCACGGAACTAATTCTCGTAATGCTGGAGACCTGGGAGGAAGCCCTAGAGGGAGGCATACTGCCCCCAACAATGAGGGAAGCTATCATAACTGTGTGACCCAAGCCCCGACACCCACCTAGCGATATGTCATCATACAGGCCCTTATCGCTTATCAATGTTGATGCTAAGATATTTGCTAAGGTGCTGGCGAACCGAATGTTACCCTTGGTCTTCACATTGGTCCACCCCGATCAGAATGGGTTTATTCCCCTGCGATCCACTGCATTGAACCTCCGTAGACTATTTGGTATAATGGCCCAGATTGACCCCGAGAGGAGCGCAGTTGCTGTGACCCTTGACGCAGAAAAGGCGTTCGACTCTGTGTCATGGGTATATCTCTTTACTGTGTTGGAAACATTTGGGGTGGGACCTGCTTTCCTTGGATTTGTGCGGCTGCTCTACACTGCTCCAGGAGCCAGAGTATGTACCAACAGAACCATCTCCGAGCTGTTCCAATTAGGTAGGGGCACAAGGCAGGGATGCCCCTTCTCGCCCATCTTGTTCGCCTTAACTATTGAGCCAATGGCAGCAGCTGTTCGGCTAAGACATGGGGGCAAGGGAATAAACATGAAAGGTTCAACCCAGCTAACTTCGCTTTATGCGGATGATACACTTCTATAAGTCCGCGAACCAGAGAAAAACATAGCGCCCATTATGACTGATATACATGAGTTTGCGGACTATTCGGGGTACGTCATCAACTTAGCTAAATCGGAAATGTTTCCGCTCACACCTTCCACCAAATGCCCTGCGGCCTTAAATGGTCGGAACAACACATCAGATACCTTGGGGTGTTAGTATCTAGAACCAGACAAACCCTTTATGTGGACAACCACGAGAAGGCACTGCAGACATTGAGCACTAAGATACAGATCTGGGGACACCTCCCCATATCCCTATACGGTAGAATATCTCTACTCTAGATGATAGCCCTCCCCAAACTATTATATTTTTTTTATAAACATACCCATATGGCCGGGCAGAGATTTCTTTACTAGATTACGGTCGTTGGTAGTAACCTTTATATGGAACGGGAAGACGGCTAGAATTGGGTGGGAGAAAATGACAGAGCCCTATAACACCAGGGGTATAGGGGCCCCAGACTTTGAGCTTTACTATCTGGTCGCCTAGGCACAGTTTGCAAAGTATTGGTACGAGGAATCTGGGAAAACACCACACACCAGGGTGGAAGCGCAGACTATATCCCCAGCAAACATTAGGTGATTCATATTTAATCCAAGACACAAAGATACCTGTGATTATGACCCGGTCAGCTGCACGGTCCGGGACTGGGGTGCATTATTTAAGAGATTGAAGCTGGAAACACCATATAACCCAGAGGTCCCCTTGAGGAACGTTCCGGTTATCCCCCCCACGTTCGATGCGGGTATTCAGGAGGTCTGGGACCCCCGCATGGAAATGAAGGTGGGCAATATGTTTATAGATGGTAAATTTGAAACTAAGGAAGACTTCACGAGAGCGATGAGGAGTGGGCCACTCAAAATATAAAATATTACAATACTATAGAGTAAGGGACACATTTCAGAAGAGATGGCCAATGTTCCCAGACAGACCCCCCCCCCCCCCCAACACCCCTGCACACAACTCATTACCATGAATGCTGGGCTGGGTATCTCTAAACTATATGTAGCAGTACAAACCCATACCCCCACAATAAACCGGTTCAAATACAAATGGGAAACGGACCTGCAAATGCCCATCCCGGAAGACAAATGGAGCAGATACTGTGCACTCACGAAAAAGGTTTCATTAAATGTGGGACTACGCTTGATACAATTTAAACTCCTAAATAGATTGCACTACACGGCAGCTAAATTGGCAAAATTCACTGTGGAGCATGGGGGGGGGTGCCCCAAGTGTGGGGCCCAGTCCGTGGGCTCTTTTCACATGTACTGGGAGTGTCCCGCTCTTCTGAAATTCTGGGGAGAGGTGGCTGAACTGTTGGCTGAAATCACGCAGATACCCCCACAGCTAACTCCCCATACATACTTATTCAGAGACATTGGCAAGTGCTCGAGAAAAGCAGGAGACTATTCAATGTGGCATGCGCAGTGGCAAAGAAGAACAAGTTACTTTCTTACCTGGTAACGTTCTTTCGATGGGATGGTCCGACAACGTATTCCATATCTATGACAGGTAATGTCCACAGCTGTGCTGCTTCGGAAAATCTTTGGCGTCTGCGTCCTATGCCGATGACGTCGATGCGCCGTCCCCGAGGACCTCCTCCGACGGCCGACGTCACCCGGTGTGATAAGTAGGACACACGACGCCCATAGCCTCAGTTATAGTTTTTTCCCAGAACGTGTGCCACCAGTTTTATGCCAGTCAGACACACAAGGCCTTGCGGAACGCAAGCTGCAATCGCAAAAGAAATTCTGCAGCGCGGAAGGCAGGGAGGGAGCGATATGGAATACGTCAACGGACCATCCCATCGAAAGAACGTTACCAGGTAAGAAAGTAACTTGTTCTTCGAGGGGATTGGGTCCTCCGACATGTTTCATATCTATGACAGACTCCCAAAGCAGTACCAAGCAAGGAGGTGGGAAAGAATTTAGAATACAAATTAAGCATGCCCAATCAAATTGCGGAATAGAGAACTGCCTTGCCAAAGGCCAGATCTTGCCCATTGATGGAATCGAGGGAATAGTGACGTACAAAAGTATGTACTGAAGCCCAGGTGGCTGCATCACAGATGTTACGAATAGGAACTCCCGTCTGCAGAGCAGTAGACGCAGCCACTCCTCTTGTAGAATGGGCCTGCAAGCCAGCCGGAGGGTGCTTACCCGCCAAGCGGTAACACTCGGAGATAAAATAATCCAACGAGACAAAGTCTGTTTCGTCACAGCTTGTCCCAAACGCTTTCCAGCGTAACCAATAAAAAGTTGATCGTCCACTCTGACCCGGGACATGCGCGAAATATAAAAGCTCAACGCTCTCCGAGGATCAAGCCTATGGAGCCTCTCCTCTTCCTTACCAGGATGTGGAGGAGGATAGAACGCCGAAAGAACAACCTTCTGGCTCAAATGAAATTCCGAAACCACCTTCGGAAGAAAAGAAGGACGAACTCTAAGGACAACTCTGTCCTTATGAAACACAGTGAAGGGTGGCTTAACTGAAAGTGCCTGTAACTCACTCACTCTGCGAGCGGAAGTAACCGCAACCAAAAACACAGTTTTCAGAGTCAACAGCCTCAAAGGGCAAGAATGTAAAGGCTCAAACGGAGCACCCATAAGAAACTTAAGAACAAGGTTCAAATCCCAACCTGGCACCAAAAAAGGTGACGGAGGGAACACATTAGTGAGCCCTTTCAAAAACTGCGAAATTAAAGGAATCTTAAAATAGGAACACTCTTCAGATGAGCGCTTAAAGATGGACAGCGCCGCCAGGTAACCTTTAATGGTCCCCACTTGCAAGCCCCTGTGGGCCAAACAAAGCAAAAAAGACAAAACCATGGGAATGTCACATTCAAAAGGATCCCCATTCTGAACTCTGCACCAGTCGCAGAACTTTCTCCAACGGCAACGGTACAGAGACTTTGTTGCCGGCCGCCTGGCCGAGAGCAACACCTCCATCACGTCTTCAGGGAGGTTCCAATCCTTATACCTCAACCTTTCAGAAGCCAAGCGTGAAGATTGAGGGATCTGACCTCTGGATGGAGAACCTGACCCCCCTCCCGTGAGAGCAGATAATCTCGGTAGGGAAGACGACATGGAGGGCAGATGGACAAGTCTAGAAGGTCTGGGTACCACGTCCTCCGGGGCCACGCCGGAGCAATGAGGATCATCCGGGAACCGAACCACTGTAACCTCCGCAGCACTTGCGGGATGACGAGGACTGGAGGAAACGCATACAGCAGTGGAACGACCACTCCACCACGAACGCGTCTCCTAATGCTCCTTTTGGAGGAAATTCCCGCGAACAAAACCTTTCAAACTTCCGGTTGACACTGGAGGCGAAGAGATCCACTCGAGGGGTCCCCCAAAGGGCGAAGATCTCCAAGAGAATCTCCTGAGCCAGCTCCCACTCGTGAGAGATCCTGCTCTGCCTGCTCAGAGCGTCCGCCGTCTCGTTGTCGTCTCCGGCCAGATGAACCACTGAGATGGAAACTTCCTGCTGGATGGCCCAGAACTCGAGCTGCATCGCCTCCCTGCACAGCGGAAATGACCCTGCCCCCCCCCCATTTTTGTTGAGGTAGTGCATGGCCACCGTGTTGTCCGTTAGAATCAGGACACTCTTTCCGCGCACAGTCGGCAGAAAAGCCTTCAGGGCTAGCCTGACGGCCCTCAGCTCCAACAGATTGATATGGAGTCTGGACTCCGACGGAGACCAACGACCGCTGACTGTCAACTCGTTGGCATGAGCTCCCCATCGTGAGAGATGCGTCCGTCACGATCGTCACCTCCGGCCAGGGCAGCCAAAATGGGGCCCCCTTCATCAGATTGCCCTCGACGGCCCACCACAGAAGGTCCCGGGATACCGAGGACGGCACGTGAACAGGGTCCGGCAGCCTGCCGGAGGACTGAGACCACTGGAGCTTGAGTGCCCACTGCAAAGATCTCATCCGCAGACGAGCCTCTGGCACCAGAAGAATGCAGGATGCCATGAGGCCGAGCAGTCTCAAGAACTCGGACGCTGGGAGATTCTGGGCAAACTGAAACTTGTGCACCATCTGCTGAATGTGAAGAGCCCTCACTTGAGGAGGAAAACACTGGCCCTGGGACGTGTCGAGCACTGCTCCGATGTACTGGAGCCGCTGCGTTGGTGTGAAATGGGACTTCTTTAAATTGAGGGAGAAGCCCAGCCTGTGATGGGAGTGGCAGGTGACGGACAGATGATCCAGGACTTGCTCGGGAGAGCTCCCCCTGATCAACCAATCGTCCAGGTAGGGGTAGACGTGAATCCCCCCTTTCCTGAGATGCGCTGCCACCACCACCATGAGCTTGGTGAAAACCCTTGGGGCGGAGGTCAATCCGAACGGCAGGACCCGAAACTGAAAGTGCGAGTCGCCAACCGCGAACCTCAGGTACTTCTTGTGCTTGGGATGGATCGGCACATGGAAGTAAGCATCCTTGAGGTCGAGAGACACCAACCAGTCCTGAAGTTGAAGGGCCTGGAGGACTTGAGAAAGAGTTACCATCTTGAACTTCTCCTTCCTGAGGAGTTTGTTCAAACCGCGCAAGTCCATGATGGGTCTCAATCCCCCGTCTTTCTTCGATATCAAAAAATAAGGGGAATACCATCCCTTGTTCCTCTCCGCTACAGGCACCAGTTCTATGGCGCCTTTCTCCAGCAGGGCTTGAATTTCCTGCGCAAGGAGCGGATCCGGACACTTCAAAGAGAGGTTCCCTGGTGGATTGTTGTGAGGCCTCTGCCGAAAAGGAAGACAGTAGCCGTGGGTTATGATCTCCAGAACCCACACATCCGAAGTAATGGCTTGCCACTCTACAAGATGCTGCGCCAGCCTTCCCCCAACCGGCGAACCATGGGACCTGGCCTCATGACTGAGTGGTAGCGGCTGCGGCGTTGCCTGAGGGTAAAGAGGCAACTGCCCGAGCGGCCTTGGCACCTCGGGTACCTTTATTTCCACCTCTGGCACTCTTACGATGGCCTCTTTGACTGCTAGCTCCCCTCGCTTTACTGAAGGATGAGTAATAGCGAAAGGAACCTGCCCTCCATTGCTGTCCCTTAGGACGAAAAGGCGGAGGTTGGCGAACTGCAGCGCCCAACGACTTGGCTGCAGCTTTGGAGGTCTGCAACCTCTCAAGGCTCTCGTCAGCCTTGCTGCCAAAAAGGTGTTCCCCGTCAAAGGGCATGTTGAGGAGCCGGGACTGCACATCAGGAGCAAACCCAGACTTCCGCGACCACGCAAACCTGCGCATTACGGTGCTCGCCGCCATGGACCGGCTGACACAATCTGCCAAGTCAAAACCCGACTGAACGGCCTCACATATAGCATCCTTGCCATCCTGAACCACAGCAAGGAAACCATCCCGTTCGTCCCCTTCGGGAATATGTTCAGCCGTCAATGCAACACAGTTCCACAGAGTGTGTGTGAAACGAGACAAGGCACATATGGAGTTGGCCGCCTAAAGCGCCATACCCCCAGAAGAAAACACTTTCTTCGCCCAGCCGTCAAAAAGTTTGTCGTCCCTATCCGGAGGGTTGGTAGGATACAACGCCTGCTTTGCCGGGGCCGTAGCCGCCTGCACCACCAAACTCTCCGGAGTGGGGTGCCTAGACAAGTAGCAGGGGTCGCTACTGGCTGGACGGTATATTCGCGACAAAGACTTGCCCACTGCCGGGAGACTCTCCGGAGCAGTCCAAGCCGCCGCCATCCTTCTCTGCAGAGCCATATGAAAAGGCAAAACCGGGTCAGTGGGGGGACCGAGATCAAGGATGTCCATGAGATCATCCTGAACGAACTCCCCTGGGGGAGCTGACCAACCCAAGTACTCAGTGACCCGAGACATAAGGCGCCGATATGAAGAATCGGCATGAATGCCAGGCTCCGGCCTACAAAACTCCACCTCCGGAGAGGTGTCCAGTCCACTGGCATCATGCAGCGACTGCCGCAGATCATCAAACTGGCTATGGCCCGAGATAAGGTCATCTGGAACCATAACCGTAACCAAGCCCCCATCAGAGCCTTCATCACCCTCTGAAATGTACTCCAGGCGGGGAGAGGAAGACCTCTGTGGACCAAAGCAGTGCCTGACCTTAGCCATAGCCTTTCTAGGGGCAAACCCCATGCCACAGGGCCCCTCCGACACCACCGCCTCGAAAGGCGTCGAGGGCGCCGAACGAGTCGGCGTCGACGTCTAGCGAATCAGCGTCGACGTCAGCTGCAGCGCCGCCAGCATCGGCGGCGTCGACACAGGCCTCGAAGCCGGAGCTCCGAGCTTGTCTCTCGAGGACCTAGGCGCTGATGGCGTCGACGACCCCCTCGGAGGCGGAGCCTCGAGAGAAATCGTCGACGACCTCGGCGCCACAGGCGTCAACGTCTTCTTCGAAGACGGCACGGGATCACGCGGTCTCAAGCGCGTTGAGGACCGGGACCTGGAACGGGCATGGTGAGAACGGCTACCCTTGTCCGAGCGGGACCTCTATCGCGAGCCGTGCCGACCACCCGAGCCCGAAGGCGTACGGGTGGTGTCTCTCGACCAGTGCCGACCAACCCCACTCGGAGGCGTGGACGGACCGGTGCCCTGCGATTCAAGAATCGCTAGCATCTGCTTCCCGAAGGAAGCCCATTCCTCCGGTGTCGCTTGCATGGAGGGATAAGCGACCCGCCGATGGGCGGAGTCCTCGGAAGAGGACGGGGAAGGCTATCTATGCCGGCGCTTCCGGGAATGCCTCGAAGAGGCGGAGGAGTGGCGAGACCGACTCCTGGAAGGAGACCCACTGGACTTCCGACGATGACGCGGAGAGTCACCCCTCGAGTCATCCGTCGAAAGCCCCGCAGACCTCGACTTCCGGGGCTTAGACACCCGGCCTACCGACAGCTTCTTCTTGCGTTCCCGCAAGGCCTTTGCCGTGAGCGACTGGCAGTCAACACAGTCGTCCGTATCGTGGGCCTCCCCGAGGCACCAGAGGCAGGCATCGTGCAAGTCCGTGACCGACATCTTGGACCCACAGTCCCCGCAGTTCTTGAAGCCCGGACGTGGGGTTGAAGATGAGAAAGACATCGCCACGAACAGGTCTTCACACAAACCGAACAGGTTCAACGAACCGAGAATTGAAAACAGCAAACTCCAACGAGTCGAGGCGTACCGAGATTCACGAAGCGAACACGTGGAAAAAACAGAACTGAGGCTATGGGCGTCATGCATCCTACTTATCACATCGGGTGACGTCGGCCGTCGGAGGACGTCATCGACGCAGGACGCAGACGCCAAAGATTTTCCGAAGCAGCACAGCTGTGGACATTACCCGTCATAGATATGGAATACGTCGGAGGACCCAATCCCCTCGAAATGTATCCTACAAGTCTGGATAATGCCCACGCCGCCCAGCATGACTACTTTCCTCCGTGAACTGACATATGTCAATGAATGTGAGGAACAATATGTCTTGACTCTCGCGGGGGCAAGCCGACCTAAAGACATATGGGGCCCCTTCTGCATGTATCTGTGTGATTTGCTCTCAGATGATGAAACATCCATGTAACGTTAAATGTAAATGCTTTATCTGTTTGTCGACTTGTGTGAATTGATGGGAGAAGGTTGCTGTAACTGTTGAGACCACCGTTCAACAATAAAAAGAGTTTAAAAAAAAATGAAATACATTGGTATCCCTCTTTCCTCCCATCGTGCCCCACAACAGCTATCCCCTGCCTGTGAGCCCGAAGGGATCCGAACAACCCTGCCAGCAATTCCCCCTAGGTGTCTGTCCATGCTAATATCACTAGCAGTTGTGCTGTCATGAAGTAGAGCTCATAATCCGGCAAGTTGAGGTCACCCTCTGACCGCGGACATCTCAAAGTTGGCAGTGAGACCCTCCTGCTCCCTGTATCCCAAAGCAGCTACCTGACCTTCACATCCAACATTCTATTAGTGAAATAGTAGAGAAGCCTTGGGAGTACCATTTTACAAACAGCCACTCTTCCCATCAATAATATTGGCAACCTTTTCCAGAATTGGATCGAGTCTACCAGTATTATATACACATATCTCCTTCATTTCAAAATTTTAATTCCCAAGTATTTAAATGCTTCTGTCTCCCACCTTATCCCCCAGTCCGGGAGGGTATGCAAAATCATGCATGGCCCCCGACGGGAACAGTAAAGATGTGTCTTTATTGATGCGAAATCCAGACAACAAGCGAAAATTACCCACAATCTCTAACAGCATTTGCATATGCATATGCATATTCTCTCGCGGGTCAGGGATACGATATGCCTCCCCCCTCCCACCAGTATCCCTGCCTCTCGCATCTACTGTCTGAGAAACCTCGCCAGAGGTTCCAGTGCCATTGAAAACAAAATCAGTGTGACAGGACACCCCTTCTTCGTTCCTTTGCCCAGTGCAACAAGATCCAATTATTAGTTTTGACCCTCGCAACCAGCCTACTGTACTGCAATCGCAACCATCGGTAGATATTTTCCCCAAGTCCGAAGGCCCTCAGTACTCTGAACAGCCAGTCCCACTCTAGTGAATCAAAAGCTTTAATTGCATCAAAGGATGCCAGTGCCATCTCCCCCACTGAGTCCTTGACCTGGTCCATCACGTGATGCAAATGGCTTAGGTTAATTGAGGTATTCTGTCCCCCCTATAAATCCACCTTTATCTGGGTGCACCATGATTGGAGCCACCATAGATAATCTGGTAGCCAAGACCTTTCCCAGGACTTTTGCATCAATGTTTAATAGTGAGATCAGGCGTAGGACGTACAGTCTACGGGATCCTTGCCCCCCTTCAACAGGACTGTTATTACCTCCTCCATCATTTTTAAGGTGAGGGACCAAGACATACTCATACTTACAGTAAAACTACGCCGGGAAACCATCGCTCCCGGGAGTCTACCGTTCTTCATTGCCTGCAGTGCACAACTGACATCTGTTTCCTTAATAGGCCGCTCCAGCCCTTCCCGTAAATCCCCATCTAGAGCCGGTAGCTGCATCAGGTGCAGCAGCTCATCCACCTGTGTCTCAGAGTAACTGCCCTCACTAGTATACAGGGATTGATAGAATAGCCAGAACGTCTCATTAGCCCCCCTCCTGGGTGCTAACCAAATCTCCCGATTCCGTCTGACCTGAGTGATGGTGCTACGGGGCTGCTCCTTTGGATGAGCCAGGCCAGCAACCATCCAGCCTTTTCCCCTTCCCATGAATCTGTACATCTCGCCTACTCCCAACAATGTGTGATAGCGAGGCCTGCCAATCACGATGAGAAGCCAGTGCTTTTGCCAATTCTTCCCCACCTACCTCCCATTCGCCAGATATTTTTCCACCGTTGTCACCTCCCTCTCTGTCTCCCACAACTTATCTTGTAGTGCCCGTCGCACCCCAGTCACCTTGGATATACATACCCCTACCCCTGTTTGTTGTCTTAAAGGCCTCCCTCAAGATCATGGCGGATTTCACCGACCCTTCATTAACATTTTTTTTAAAAAGCACAATCTCATCACGTAATGTTCCTGTGAACACCAGATCATCCAGGGACACGGCGGGTAGTCGCCACAGTCCTAGCGGTGAATGTTGTTGAAACCCCTGCAGCAGCATCACCAGGGGTGAATGATCCGAAATGACTCTCCTCAAATATTCCACATTATAAAAGGAATTTAAGTCTTCCGCCCCCACAAACATATAATCCAGCTGAGAGTAAAACCCATATACACCCAAAAAGAAGGAGTAGGCTCTCTCCTGCCCATGCAACCCTCGCAATCCCACCAGGTCCTCCACTACCTCCCTCAAGGACGTTGCTGCCTGCTGCTTAGCATGACTGGCCATCCCTGTGCTATCCAAGTGTGGGCCACTGAGACAGTTAAAATCCCCTGCCCCCAAATAAACAGACCATCTCTATATCCCCTCGCCAGGTGCAATACTGAAGGGAAGTAGTCTTTATCGTCCACATTTGGTGCTTAAAAATTTATCACACAGATGTCTCTCCCTTCAAGTGTACCCACAAGCACCACAGTCCTCCCTACATCTTCTGTCAAGACCTTGTCCACCCAGACTGGGACACCTGCCGCAACCCAAATCAAAACTCTGCTGGCATACGCCGAATATGACGTCCCCACCACTACCACCCCCCTAAGTGAATCCAAATCCTTCCATACCGTATGCGTCTCCTGGAGCATAGCCAATTGGACCTCTGCCATCTCAGAAATCCCCCCACCTGTTGGCACCTCAGGCGGTTACCTAGCCCATGGACATTCCAGGTCCCAATATTCAACCCGTCTCCCCCATAGTGAAATTCCCTTGCCTCGTCCCCCTCTAGTCTGTACCCATACTGTTCCAGAATATACACCGTAACGCAAACCTTCCACTCGAACATACAACCAACAAACTGAACCCCCGTGACCCAAATGTTTTCCCTGACCCCTCCCCCAACCATAACTCCGGATCACAGTTTAACCGCTCCAATGGCTCTAAAACGTGCCCCCCAATGCCACAATCCCCCTGCCTTCTCTCTACCCAACTCCAATGTCCTTCCATATCCCCTACCCAACAACGAGTACCAAATAGCCCACGACTCCCCCCACAGCTCTCCCATCCTCTCCACCCAACCCCTTCACCCTCAACTCATTCCATCGGTCATACCGTTCACGATACCTCCCCCCTCCTGTGAACCGATAACCATGGGTGTTGGGGCTTTCCCCATCAGGCTCCCGCCTTACTCGCCTCATCCATCACACCCTCATTATGGTCCACTCACCAGTGCATGTTTTGCATCGCAGTGTGTCAGAAACAAGAAAAAGGTAACAAAGAACACCCCCCACCAATGCAGAGCTTCCCCTCCCAATCTACATATCTTTTTTTTTGTGCACAGTTTATTTAAAAGTAAGAGAGCTTCAAACTTTACAGTGTAAAGATATACAATCAATTCATCAATAAACAGTAAAATAATTACAACTAAATGATACCAAAACAAACTAAATCATTAAAATACCAATTAAACTGAGTTATCCTTTCTCTTGATGAAAATTAACTTTTTTTTTTTTAAGTTACAAAAACAGAGAACAAAATAAGATTTTCTTTTGAGCAAACACCATTGTCCTGGCTTCCAATGCAGATGTTTTTCTACAAGATATTTTGAATGTGATCTTTTCTGTATGATTCCATAATATTATTCCAAAAATGGATAATTGTTATGATAAGATTTTTGTTGGAACCTGAGATGATCTGGGCCCCTCTTTCCTGAGAGGTTAAAGGGGTTTTTGATGCAGCTAACATGTCTCTGAGAAAATTTTGTTTGTCTGTGAGGCCAGGACATTCCATTATAACATGGTGTAGGGATTCTACTATTTCCTGGTGTGCACAAAATAGACAATGTTGCAGTGTTCTTGGGATTTGCCTTGTCTTCACTAATACTTCTCTAGTTGGAAGCAGATTTAATCGCAATCTGAGGTATTGGTCTCTGACATAGCGATCTGGGAATCTTGTTAAATATTGAAGCAGATTAACAAGGGGGGGGTGTCCTGGGAGTCTCTCTGCCAGACATTAGTCCTGGTTACGAGAGACTTACCCAGAGTCTTTAGCTCACTATCTTTCACAGAGAAGAAATATCCCAAACATATCAGTCTTTGTCCTGCCCTGGGGCAGTCCAGCACCGAAATGCTAGGCAATTCTCCTCTGAACAAGCGTACCAACAGAAACCCCAGACACGTGTTTCGGTCTGGTTGGACCTCATCAGTAGGGTGGATCTGTGCCTCTCTAAGAATAGTGAGCAAGGGGTCCACGTCTGGATTCCCCTAGTAACTTAGGGTGAGACCCAAAGTTACTTAAATATGCAAATTAACAAGGGGGGGTCCTGGGAGTCTCTCTGCCAGACATTAGTCCTGGTTACGAGAGACTTACCCAGAGTCTTTAGCTCACTATCTTTCACAGAGAAGAAATATCCCAAACATATCAGTCTTTGTCCTGCCCTGGGGCAGTCCAGCACCGAAATGCTAGGCAATTCTCCTCTGAACAAGCGTACCAACAGAAACCCCAGACACGTGTTTCGGTCTGGTTGGACATCAGTAGGGTGGATCTGTGCCTCTCTAAGAATAGTGAGCAAGGGGTCCACGTCTGGATTCCCCTAGTAACATAGGGTGAGACCCAAAGTTACTTAAATATGCAAATTAACAAGGGGGGGGTCCTGGGAGTCTCTCTGCCAGACATTAGTCCTGGTTACGAGAGACTTACCCAGAGTCTTTAGCTCACTATCTTTCACAGAGAAGAAATATCCCAAACATATCAGTCTTTGTCCTGCCCTGGGGCAGTCCAGCACCGAAATGCTAGGCAATTCTCGTCTGAACAAGCGTACCAACAGAAACCCCAGACACGTGTTTCGGTCTGGTTGGACCTCATCAGTAGGGTGGATCTGTGCCTCTCTAAGAATAGTGAGCAAGGGGTCCACGTCTGGATTCCCCTAGTAACTTAGGGTGAGACCCAAAGTTACTTAAATATGCAAATTAACAAGGGGGGGGGTCCTGGGAGTCTCTCTGCCAGACATTAGTCCTGGTTACGAGAGACTTACCCAGAGTCTTTAGCTCACTATCTTTCACAGAGAAGAAATATCCCAAACATATCAGTCTTTGTCCTGCCCTGGGGCAGTCCAGCACCGAAATGCTAGGCAATTCTCCTCTGAACAAGCGTACCAACAGAAACCCCAGACACGTGTTTCGGTCTGGTTGGACCTCATCAGTAGGGTGGATCTGTGCCTCTCTAAGAATAGTGAGCAAGGGGTCCACGTCTGGATTCCCCTAGTAACTTAGGGTGAGACCCAAAGTTACTTAAATATGCAAATTAACAAGGGGGGGGGGTCCTGGGAGTCTCTCTGCCAGACATTAGTCCTGGTTACGAGAGACTTACCCAGAGTCTTTAGCTCACTATCTTTCACAGAGAAGAAATATCCTAAAATATTGAAGCAGGAAATTAATCAGTCCGATATCAAGTTCACAATTTATGCTCATTTGATTTTTCATTTTTAAGTTGATCGTGTTTATCCAATTGATTTGCTGCATTCTCTTTTTTGCTTGCTGTGGCTGCTGTGTAAGCATATCTAGACTGATGTCAAACTGATGTAATTTCGTCTCTGCTGCTTGCTTACATAGTTTTAATGAGGTGTCAGCTATCGAGTTCGGTCTATGGCGTAGGATATCAATTGCTGGTATCATCATTGCATGTCTTTCTATAGAGGTCTAAATGTTTCTAGAAGATGATAGATTCAAGTGACTGTATTGCTATCTAAAACCGTATTTGCGGCATTGGATATGTCATGGGCAATGCCAGGACTTTGCGCCAGAATATACCTTTGAAAAAATCTGCCAGATTGATCGATCTAAATTTATCATGGGTTCACTACCGTAGGTGAGGATTGCGGACACCTTCTGTCTGTAGAAGTTAATGACAGGACTCAGAGAATTTCCCAAATTTGTAATGAATACAGAGGCTTTGTCATGCCACAGATCGAGCCTTTGCTTTTAGATGGTTCTCCCAGTCCTTTTCCACTTCAGAATGGCTCAGCCATATTCCCAAATATTTAGTAAATTTTTCTTGTGCTAGTTTATTCCCGTCAATGATAAAGGTGTTGGTTTTTGTTTTCTGAGTCGTCATCTTAGCCAAAGTCATAGTTTTATTTGAGTTAATTTGTAAATCATTCTTGCTCATGTAATCTTCTAACTTGGTTAAACTTCTTTGTAGGCCTATAGGGGTTTTGTCCAGGATCATGATATCGTCCGCATGCGACAAATAAGGTATCAGAGTTGCATTGAGTTTTGGGAGATTTGCTGTTATGAAGCGACGTTTTTCTGAAATATCTGACGTATATAGATTGAAAAGGGTCGCAGCGAGTTGGCATCCCTGTTTTAGCCCGATCATTGTGGCAAGTGGAGCTGGCACAACTCCATCTTGTGAAAATCTGATTTTGATGTGGGTGTTGGAGTATAGTTGTTTTATCTGCGCCAATATTTCAGAGGGGCAATTCCAGTTTCAGAGTTTGGTCCACAATTTAGATCGATTGACCAAGTCGCAGGCAAGATGAAGATCAATGAAAGCTGCGTAAACAGGGCATTTCGTCTTGATTGATTCTTGTTTTATCATGTTCATAATGACCAGGTTAATAATTGTACCAGTGTTTTCACCAAGCCTGTTTATCTGATATTGTGTTGTTTTGTATTTTTTATCCAGGCTGTCAGGCTTTTCAGCAAAAGAGTAGCGTAAATCTTACCAAGGGGATCTAATAAGGCGATGGGCTGATAATTGGTCGTAGATTTCCGATTGCCTTGTTTATAAATGGGAAGAAGTATAGCCAACTTCCATGTTCGGGGTATCCGTTTTGTCTCTTCTATGGCTGTGAAGAGTTGTAGACATATGGAAGCCCATGTTTCTGGATTACGTTTTATTATGGCATTGCATAGGCAGCCCGGGCCTGGTGCTCGTGATATGTTGAGTTTGTTTATCACGGTGTCACGACCCACATCCAGAAACCCCTCTGGCAAGCCCATGGGCCAGGAGGGGTCTTGGCTCGGGTCTCCAACAAACTTAGGCATCCATTGCCTAGGCCCTTTTGGGGCCGGTCCTGGCGCCCTAGGCGCCAGGATCATACTTAATAAAAGACTTGTGTTTAGGGAACTACTTTATTTCAAGTGCCAGCCAACATGGAGGCATCCACATAGCTTGGTTCCTTGGAACCAAGCTATGCGGTATAGTATTTTGTGTGTGGTAGCCTAGGAACTACTTTACCTGGACTACTTTCTTGAAGCTATTTAAACCACACCCGACTTGGATAACACGCTTCGCGTTACTTTGCAATCCTGAAACGTGACGTTCACCGTGTTCAGCTACCCGCGAACCTCGGAAGAACAGCATCTGTAAGGAGACAAAAGGACATCGTTAGCAGCAGCAGCTTACCTGTAATTTTCATCGTCAGCTGCCCACCGCTCCTGCGAACAGCTTCCTAGGATCAGTGTGTCTCCCAGACCGACGGATCTGCAAAAAAGAAAGAAACAAGATATTAGAAACTTAACAACATAACGAACTGTGCCGAAAGGCTTACCTCGCAAGTCGCCCCTCAACCAGCATCGCCTCGGAATTCCACACACCGGGTAAGCACTGCGATCTATGGGAAAGAAAAGACAACAGGTTAGCAAAGGCAAGGCATCACAGCACTGCGCATAGCGCCTACTTACCGCATCATAGCGCTCTTTACACGCCATCATTTACCGGCGAGACCCAATTCAGCCAATGCATCACACTGGACTTCTGCACACATAAGGAAGAGAAAGAGACATTTATTAAACCAAAAAAGGCATGCAAGAATAACAACAATATACAACAGCAATAAGACCTACCTGAAAGACTTCAAACGGGCCAGCATCAGTGAAGTAACTAGACCGCATTCCTCCACAAAGGACAAGGCGCCCCTGCCAAAAAGGCAGGACGGAGAGCACACCTGAATTAACAACAAGGCAGAACTCCCCCGCTGGTCACACCTGGGAACCGCAGAGAAGGATACCAGAGTCCCTACGGCTGGGTTGCATCCCCGTGGATACCAGGTGAGCGTAACAGAACGCAAAGCCTGCCAAACCAATTCACCTGCCATGGAGACATCAGAATTAGACCAATTGGCCCAATTGTTAGGAGAACTTCGTGCCGAGGTTCATTCTGCCCGACAAGAGACTAACGCTCTCTGGAGAGACTTATTAGTGACCAAAGAGCGCACTGAAGAAATTTGCAGGCAATACTTGCAATCACAAGCAGGACAGACGCCTCTACCTGGAAACAACCCAACAATGCTAAATCCTACCATGCCATCCACTACCTCTACTCCGGTACAAATCATGTTACCGGGAACAGTTCCTTTGGCACCACCGGAGAGGTTTGCAGGTGATCCACGGAAGTATGCAGCTTTCATGAATCAGTGTCGCCTTCACTTTCTTTCAGGCCTGGAGCATTCCCAAATGACCAAGCTCGGGTAGCCTTTGTTTTATCATACCTGAGTGGTAGCGCAGCAGATTGGTCGGTACCACTGGTGACCCATGATGATCCTTTATTACATGACTTTGGGGGATTTCAGAGGGAAATGGAAAAACATTTTGCTCGCCATACCCGAGAGCAAGCAGTGGACAATGAACTCCTTTCCCTCCGACAGGGGAATCAGGACTTGTTAACGTACATTGCTACTTTCAACAGACTGGTTGCGGAAGCTAGGTGGCCTGAAAACAAAAGAACCACGTTGTTTCATCGGGGCTTACGAGGCGAATTAAAAGACGTTCTAGCTCAAGTGGTTGATCCTCCTAGAGACTGTTCTGAATTCATAGATTTGGTCGTACAACTAGACCACCGGTTACAAGACCGAAAAACAGACCGTTCCAAAATGGACCCTCGTGCTGTGTACGTTCGACCTAGAGACAATGGAACTCGAGTGCAAGAAAATACCGTGCAGCCCATGCAAATCGGAGGGGTATGACCTCCACTAACAAAACAAGAGCAAGATAAAAGAAGACAACAACAACCATGTCTATATTGCGGAAAACCAGGACATTTCCTGAAGGACTGCCCAGTAAAACCTCCAAGAAAGATCGTCGGGCCACAGAAAAAGATGAAGAGAAAGAATCAAAATCGGAAAACTAACCAGCTCGGCAAACATAGAGGTCAGTTTGTCGAGTGAGAGAAAAGAGCCACCGACCTCACACTTTGCAAAACCAGTGATCTTAATTAACAACCAACGGTCGTCAAGAATGCATGCCGTTGAAGCATACATCGACAGCGAAGCAGTTGGGAATTATATAGATCAAGACCTGGCTGCAGAGATGGGGCTTCCCCAATGTTCCAAGCCAACTACGGACAAGGTAACTACGGTGGATGGGACAGAAATCGCTTCCAGACCCGTAAACCAATGCACAGCCGAGATAACTTTGCTGTGCCAGGACGGACATCGGGAACTTATTTGGTTCAATCTCATCAAGGCACCTCAATTCCGGCTCATACTAGGGATGCCATGGTTAGTTGCTCACAACCCTTTGATTGACTGGCGGGCACGGAAATTAACCTTCCCCAGCGACTGCTCCCCAGCCTGTTATTATCAAGAACAGAAATCTGCATTCAGTATCTCTACGACTCCCGGGGCAACAGCATCAACCCTGGGAGTAACTAATACCTTGCCTGAGGGATACCACAGTTTCCAGGATGTATTCCAGAAGGACCAAGCAAACAAGCTGCCGCCGCACAGGCCCTATGACTGTCAGATCGACCTTGTTCCAGGTGCTCAAGTCCCTTGCGGTAGAATCTATGCTCTTACAGAACCTGAAAACCTTCATCTGAAGTCTTATTTAGACCAGTACCTTGCAAACGGATTCTTCCGTCCATCAAAGTCCCCTGCAGCTAGTCCTTTGTTCTTCGTACCGAAAAAAGAAGGGGACTTTATGAAACTGTATTGACTACCGCGCATTAAACCAGATCACTGAGAAGAACCGTTACCCCTTGGCACTTATCCCTGAAATGCTGGACCAGGTCAAAGAGGCCCAGATTTACACCAAATTGGACCTTCGAGGAGCGTACCACCTGGTCCGGGTCAGAAGCGGAGACAAATGGAAAACTGCTTTCCGTACCAAATACGTTTTTTATGAATATCAAGTCATGGCCTTTGGGTTATGCAATGCTCCCGCAGCATTTCAATATTTCATGAATGACGTCTTGAGAGAGTTAATTGATGTCTGCGCCCTAGTGTACATAGATGATAACCTAGTGTACTCAACCTCGAAACAGGATCATATCAAGCACGTTCGTTCTGTTCTCACCAAGTTCAGTGAACATTGTTTATATGCAAAGCTTGAAAAGTGTTTTTTTCACGTCACTGAAGTTGAGTTTCTGGGTTTTATCCTTACTCCAGGAGGCATCAGAATGGACGTGCATAAAGTAGACACCGTTTTGAAATGGCCATCACCAACATCAGTGAAAGGGGTACAATGCATGTTGGCCTTTGCAAACTTCTATCGCCGGTTCATACCAGACTTCTCTCAGGTTATACACCCGATCACCATATTGCTACGAAAAAACAACAAACAATTTGCCTCGACCGAAGCAGAAAAGGTTTTCAGGAACTTAAGAAAAGGTTCACCTCTGCGCCAATCCTGCGACATCCTTGCCCAGATCTCCCTTATATCGTGGAAACAGACGCTTCCAGTATAGCAATGGGAGCTGTCCTCCACAGAGAGATCCAGAAACCGGCCATCTACATTCAGTGGCCTTCTGGTCGAAAAAATTCTCACCTCCGGAGATTAATTACGCCATCACGGACAAAGAACTCTTGGCGATCAAATCCGCCTTTAAAGCCTGGCGGCACTACCTTCTGGGGGCCAGACACACCATTACAGTTATCACGGACCACCGAAACCTGCAATAGCTTAAAACAGCTAAAGCCCAGTCTTCACGCCAATTGTGGTGGGCCCTTTTCTTCGCCGAATATGATTATGCCATCACATTTCGACCAGCGGTCAAGAATGGAAAAGCTGATGCACTCTCTCGTACAGGCATTGATGACATAGTATATACGACCCAGACCCAGTCCCCATCATACCTGAAGACAAACTCTTGGGCCTCACTACGGCCTTAATGTTGTGACTTGAGTGTCGTGTAGGCAGAAGAGGCCTCCGTCCCCAAATGCCGCACAGAGAGAACGTAAAGCCACTGTCTGTGCAGCCGTTGAGGCCACAGGCAAAGATGTTCAAGTCCGGGACCGCGAACCTCTGGGACCCCACACTGCTGCAAGAAAATGCGGATTAAGTACCAAGCAAGAAACAGTAACCACAGTGTTTAAGAAAAACGGAAAGGTCTTACCAATCAGGGTCAAGGAAGAGGTAGTGAACCTAGTGGAGAGGTCCGGGACCCACGTGGACGGAGGTACCCCAAGAGGAGTAATTCTCAGTAGTTCACCTGTTAGCAGGAAGTGTGGAGCTGTGAGGCAAGAAGTCCAAAGAGCCAAGGTACAAGGTACAAGAGGGTGACCCAGGAGGCAGTCCAATAACAGTCCAGGGTCGAGAGCCGTGTATCACTGTGCAAACGAATCCAAAGGGGCAAATCCAAGAAGAGTCCAGTAAAGCAAGCCAGGTCGTTTCCGTGAGTGATCCAAAGGTGATTCAAGGTTCGTAACGCCAGACAGAATGCAGAGCACAGCTGTGAAGCAACGAGTACCCGGGTTTCCGAGTTTAAGTACTCAAACTTCTGGTCACGTGATGCGCGGCTGGGTCACGTGATCGGGCAAGAGCATCACGTGACCTTAGAGTCCCGCGACGCGGAAGCTCAGGGCTAGCCCTTCGCGATCCTAGGCGCCAAGGCAATTGCCAATGTAGGAACGGCCGTAACTTGACAGCCGTCCCGATACGGACCAGGCGCGGGTGTGCTCGCAAGACGTGCGAGAGGCCACGTGAGTCCCGGGGAAGGGGGGGAGAGAGGGAAGGGCGAGACGGGGGATGGGGGGAGTGCCTTGGGGTCCACATGATGAGGGATCGTGACAGAACCCCCCCCCAAGGGCCCACGACCCCGTGGGCAGGAAGGGTGATACCGGTGGAAGCGAGCCACCAACCGGGGAGCGTGGACATCAATAGCAGGAACCCAAGAGCGCTCCTCCGGGCCATAACCGACCCAATCAACCAGGTAGTGCAAGCGCCCCCTGCAGACCCGGGAGCCCAGGATGGAAGACACCTCATACATGTCTGGGGATGCCAAGGACACCGGGGCAGCAGAGGCGCGCAAGCGGGAAGGGGCCGGACACGGCTTGCGAAGGGAGACATGAAACACAGGGTGAACCCTCCAAGAACCCGGGAGAACCAGGCGGTACGTGACAGGATTGATAACCCGGGAGACCACATAGGGACCCACAAAACGGGGCAACAGCTTCCTGCAACCCACTAACCTCAAGTGACGGGTAGAAAGCCACACCCGGGAACCCACCGAGAAAGTCGGAGCCAACAGCCGCTTCTTATCAGCCTGGACCTTCATGAATGACTGGGCCTCACGGAGATGTAATGCTGTCTGGGCGTGGATAGAGGACAGATCCCTAAGACAGGCACTAGCGGCCGGATTAGCGGAGGCCGGAAGGTCAGGGACCGGTAGTGTGCGGGGATGTTGGCCATAGAGTACATAGAAGGGGGAGAACCCAGTGAATGCATGAACCGCATTGTTGTAAGCAAATTCAGCGTGTCGGAGAGCACGCAACCAAGAACACTGCTGTTGCAGGATCAAACAGCGGAGATATTGCTCCATCGTCTGATTCGTCCTTTCGGTCTGACCATCCGTCTCCGGGTGGTAGGCTGAAGAGAACCAGACATCAATACCCATCAATCTGGTCAGAGCGCGCCAGAAGCGAGAAGTGAATTGAGAACCCCGATCTGAGATAAGAACAGAGGGCAACCCAAAGAAACAAAAGACAGTATCAAAGAACAGGGTGGCCAGGACGGAAGCAGAGGGGATACCCTTACAGGGGATGAAGCGTGCCATTTTTGAGAAGGAATCTACCACCACCCAAATAGTGTCGTAACCCTGTACCCGAGGAAGTTCTGTAACAAAATCCATGGTTACTGTATGCCATGGTTTCGGGGGTACTGGTAAAGGGAGAAGCAGGCCTAATGGACGTCCCCTACGGGTTTTGCATTGTGTACATATGGTGCATGTATTGACGTAGCAATCCACGTCCCTCTTCATGCCCGGCCACCAACACCAGCGCTTCAGGAGGGATAACGTACGGCGTTGGCCAGGATGACCATTCACAGGGGCATCGTGCGACCATTCCATGGCCATATTGCGTGTATCGGCAGTGGGCAATAATAGGCGATTCAGCACAAACAGGAGACCATCCTGGAATACCGGATCCCACTCTGATAGTTGGTCGGGATGCAAGGACACCCACTTGCGTACCGCGTCCACTAAGGGCACTGAGGGGGTACATAGACAAATAACCTTAGTGTCGTCTAGCATTGTGTCAGGGAATACCGGCAGAGAACCCCCCCCGGGAGAGCGGGACAACGCATCGGCTTTGCCGTGTGCGGAACCAGCCCGATGTCGGATTTGGAAGTCGAATGCTGCGAAGAAAAGGTGCCACCTCACCTGTCGGCTGTTAAGACATTTCAGGGACGCCAAATCCTGCAGATTTTGGTGATCAGTGAACACCGTGACTCGATGCTTGGCGCCCAAGAGGTGGTGTCGCCACACGCGGAATGCGTCCATAACCGCTAATAACTCCTTCTCGGTCACGGTGTAGTGTGACTCGGGGGTGGTAAATTTGCGGGAATGAAATGCAACCGGGTGCAGACGACCCGTGGCCTGACAAGCTTGGGACAAGACGGCACCAAGAGCGAAGGAGGAGGCGTCAGCTTCCACGATAAAAGGGAGTTCTGAGTCGGGATGCTGAAGGACAGGGGCTGTGGTGAAAGCAGTCTTCAGCGAATCAAAGGCCTTCTGTTGTGTATCAGACCAAAGAAAGGGAACTTTAGGACTGGTTAATGCGGTGAGGGGAGACACGAAAGAAGAGAAACCAGAGATGAATCTCCTGTAGAAATTCGCAAAACCCAAAAAGGACTGAAGAGCTTTCAGGTTCGTAGGAATAGGCCAATCCAAAACCGCTTTAACTTTGGAGTGGTTCATGGACAACCCCCCGGGAGTGATACAGAACCCGAGGAAATCAACGTTATCAACATGGAACAGGCATTTTTCCGGTTTGGCATATAGCGAGTGTTTGTGTAAGCGTGATAATATCTCACGAACGTGTCGCACATGCTCTTCCAGAGACTGAGAAAAGATTAAGATGTCGTCGAGGTAAACCACGACGTAGACATCTAAGATATCACTCAGGATGTCATTCATAAACCTTTGAAAGGTCGCCGGGGCATTACACAACCCAAAAGGCATGACAGTATATTCATATAAGCCGTACCGGGTTCAGAAAGCGGTTTTCCATTCGTTCCCGGAACGGACGCGGACCAGGTTGTAGGCTCCGCGGAGGTCCAGTTTGGTGAAAATGGTAGCGTGTGTGAGTCGGTCCAGCAAGGGCGTGATGAGGGGAATAGGGTACCGATCCTTCCTCGTGATGGCATTCAGGCGTCTATAATCAACACATGGGCGTAGATCACCTTCCTTTTTCGGCACAAAAAAGATAGGGCTTGCTGCAGGCGAGGTGGATGGTCGTATGTGCCCTAGGCTCAAGGCCTTCCTAATGTACTCCTTGAGGGTCGTTTCCTCGGATGGTGAGAGGGAATAGATCCGCCCTGTGGGAATCACTGTGTCAGAGAGTAGATCGATGGGGCAATCGTACGGACTATGTGGAGGCAGTGTTTCAGAGGAACCACGATCAAACACAGTTGCAAAATCTTGGTATACCTGGGGAACGTCTTGCACCACTAACCCAACTACGTGTTCTGATGGTATTTCTTGCGGGTCCTGCACTGTAAGACGAGCTATAGCCTGGGCAGGATTGTCGCTGGGTGCGTCTGTGGGAAGACAGAAATGTTGGCAAACGTCTGACTCAAAGTGAACCAAACCCGATTTCCAATCAATGAGGGGGTTATGTTCCTGAAGCCAAGGGATCCCCAGAATGAGCCCAAACTGCGGCATGGTGATAAGATCAAAACTTATGGTCTCCCTGTGTCTGGATTGTATGGTCAATAGCAAAGGGGCTGTTTGTTGTTTGACTGGGCCCGAAATCAAAGAAGAGCCATCTACAGCCTGTACCGGTTCAGGCGTGGTCTTGGTCAAGAGGGGCAGGTTTAACAAACGGGCCAAGGAAATGTCGATAAAGTTACCCGTTGCCCCTGAGTCGATTATCAGAGTAACAGGATGCGAAATGGACGCTGTGGGCTGTAGAGTGGCTTGTACATGAATGGGCCGGATACGCCCGAAAGAGGGTGTTGGGTTCGGGGTGTACGTGGTATAGCTCGATCCCGTCCCCGGTACTATGATCGAGCTATCTGAAAACCCTGTGGCTTGTGTTTGGGACGGCGTGGGCATTCCTTAACAAAGTGACCTAAGGTGCCACAGTAGTAGCAAGCGTTATCTACCCTCCTACGTTCCCTTTCTAGAGGAGATATCGGGCTCCTGACGCCCCCGATCTGCATGGGTTCTTGGGAGGAGTCAGAGGAAGGAACTGCCGTGAGGACTGAGCGAAACCTGCTTCCGCTCTTCTTTCGGACCTACGTGCGTCCACCTGGAGTGACTAGTCAACCAGATCCTGGAATGCAGTGGGTAATGAGGGTACTACTGATAGGGCGTCCTTCATGGGATTACTGAGACCCCTATAGAAGACTACTGCCTTCTTGACCTCGGGCCAAGAAGTTTCAGCGAAGAGCTGGTTAAAACGGGTTATGTATTCAATGAGGGAACCCCTACCCTGGCACAAATCCAGTAGTTCCAGATCTCGAGACTGGACCTTGTGTCTAGTATCAAAATCCCTGGACATCTCAGTGACGAGGAGATCAAAGTCATATAAGGCCGGATTGTCGTTCTCCAACAAGGGGTTGGCCCATGCAGCGCCTATCCCAGCCAAATGAGAAAGGGTGAATGCTGCTTTCGTGGTGGAATCTGGGAAAGCCTGAGGTCGGCACAGGAAATGTAACTTGCATTGGTTTAGGAAGGTCCTGAATTTCTTGGGATCCCCATGGTATCTCTCAGGGGCCGCCAATGGGAAAGGAGTAGGTAGTACCACGGGAACGGGGTTCTGAGGTGGGAGAATCGGAGGTGGAACGGGTTGGGAAACAGAGGGTGTGTCTCCGAATTCTGCATCTGGGGGTAAAGGGTGTCTGACACTTTGTATGTTGTCGAGACGTTGATGAATAGCCGTGTTGGCTGCTGCCATATCGCCTCGTAGCACTGTAATGGCTTGGACTATAGCAGTCATGGGGTCTTCAGCGTTCCCCTCCATTGCCTACACGACAATTGGCTTCACAGTCTGTTGTGACTTGAGTGTCGTGTAGGCAGAAGAGGCCTCCGTCCCCAAATGCCGCACAGAGAGAACTTAAAGCCACTCTCTGTGCAGCCGTTGAGGCCACAGGCGAAGATGTTCAAGTCCGGGACCGCGAACCTCTGGGACCCCACACTGCTGCAAGAAAATGCGGATTAAGTACCAAGCAAGAAACAGTAACCACAGTGTTTAAGAAAAACGGAAAGGTCTTACCAATCAGGGTCAAGGAAGAGGTAGTGAACCTAGTGGAGAGGTCCGGGACCCACGTGGACGGAGGTACCCCAAGAGGAGTAATTCTCAGTAGTTCACCTGTTAGCAGGAAGTGTGGAGCTGTGAGGCAAGAAGTCCAAAGAGCCAAGGTACAAGGTACAAGAGGGTGATCCAGGAGGCAGTCTAATAACAGTCCGTGGTCGAGAGCCGTGTATCACTGTGCAAATGAATCCAAAGGGGCAAATCCAAGAAGAGTCCAGTAAAGCAAGCCAGGTCGTTTCCGTGAGTGATCCAAAGGTGATTCAAGGTTCGTCACGCCAGACAGAATGCAGAGCACAGCTGTGAAGCAACGAGTACCCGGGTTTCCGAGTTTAAGTACTCGAACTTCTGGTCACGTGATGCGCGGCTGGGACACGTGATCGGGCAAGAGCATCACGTGACCTTACAGTCCCGCGACGCGGAAGCTCAGGGCTAGCCCTTCGCGATCCTAGGCGCCAAGGCAATTGCCAATGTAGGAACGGCAGTAACTTGAGAGCCGTCCTGTTACGGACCAGGCGCGGGTGTGCTCGCAAGACGTGCGAGAGGCCACCTGAGTCCCGGGGAAGGGGCGGAAGAGAGGGAAGGGCGAGACGGGGGATGGGGGAGTGCCTTGGGGTCCACATGATGAGGGATCGTGACACTTAACCCAAGTAGAGCTAAGAAATGAGATTCAACGAACCATGAATCCTGATGCTTTCCTTGCATGGCAAGCGCAACAATATTCCATCAAAGATCACTTACCCCTTTTTAAGGATCGTCTGTACGTACCCACCAAGGACTTACATCAACAAATCATTTCAGGTTATGATTCTCTGGTCGAAGGGCACCCTGGAATCACCAGGTCTCTAGCCAAGGTAAAACAGATCTTCTGGTGGCCTGCCTGGCATAAAGACGTCATCCAATATATTCAGTCCAATATATAAGTCTCAAAAACAAAAACCATCCGGTCTTCTGCAACCTTTGGACATTCCTCCCACTCCATGGCACACTCTTTCCCTAGACTTCATCACAGACCTACCTCCCAGTCAAGGGTTTAACACCATTCTTGTAGTCGTGGACTTATTCTCAAAGATGGCACACTTTATTCCGCTCAAAGGCCTCCCTGACGCATCCACTTTAGCCAAAGTGTTCCTGGATGGTATTGTTAAACTACATGGCTGGCTTCCCATCAGTCCTGATCTCCGATCGAGGTAGCCAGTTTGTCTCCAACTTCTGGAGAAAGTGTTGTGCAATGGCGCAGATTGACGTCCGGCTATCTACTAGACATCACCCCCAAACGGACGGTCAGGCCGAGAGAACCAATCAGACTCTCGAGCAATATGTACGGTGCATGTTGCACCATGAACTAAGAGACTGGAAAGACTTACTATGGATAGCCGAGTACGCATATAACAATTCCTTGCATTCCAGTACAGGACAAACCCCCTCTAATACCCTTTATGGTAGACACCCACGTACCTCAGAACTGGATCTCCCAGCCAGTTTGGAAATGCCAGCAGTGAAAACTCTTCACACCAACATCACTCAGGCTTTCAAAAAGGCCAAAGAACATCTTATTCTCGCCAAGGAAAAGCAAAAGCAATTTGCCGATCAACACCGGAAAAACGCCCCTGACTATCAGGTAGGAGACAAGGTTTGGCTGGCCGCCAGATTCGCACCCATCAAGGGAACCCGGACCTTACAACTCAGGTACTTAGGGCCTTACACCATCAAGGCAATTATTAATCCAGTTGGCGTCAAACTAGAATTACCACCAAACCTACAAATCCACCCGGTATTTCATGTGTCCCTTTTACAACCAATGCAGCCCGGTACACGGATTGGGATACCACCAAAGCCCATACTTATTGACGGAGAGCCAGAATTCGAAGTCAGAGGCATCCTGGATTCGAAGTATTCTAGGGGCAAGCTATACTATCTAGTCGACTGGAAAGGATTTGGACCCCAAGATAGATCCTGGGAACCCTGTGCGAATATTCATGCACCATGTCTGATCAAAAAATATCATCGAAACTTTCCAACTAAACCTGGGCCGGACAGAAGGGACACCATGAGAGGGGCCTTGGGGGGGGGGGGTGCTGTCACGACCCACATCCAGAAACCCCTCTGCCAAGCCCATGGGCCAGGAGGGGTCTTGGCTCGGGTCTCCAACAAACTTAGGCATCCATTGCCTAGGCCCTTTTGGGGCCGGTCCTGGCGTCTTTGGCGCCAGGCTCATACTTAATAAAAGACTTGTGTTTAGGGAACTACTTTATTTCAAGTGCCAGCCAACATGGTGGCATCCACATAGCTGGGTTCCTTGGAACCAAGCTATGCGGTATAGTGTTTTGGGTGTGGTAGCCTATGAACTACTTTACCTGGACTACTTTCTTGAAGCTATTTAAACCACACCCAACTTGGATAACACGCTTCGCGTTACATTGCAATCCTGCAACGTGACATTCACCGTGTTCAGCTACCCGCGAACCTCGGAAGAACAGCATCTGTAAGGAGACAAAAGGACATTGTTAGCAGCAGCAGCTTACCTGTAATTTTCATCGTTAGCTGCCCACAGCTCCTGCGAACAGCTTCCTAGGATCAGCGCGTCTCCCGGACCGACAGATCTGCAAAAAAGGAAGAAACAAGATATTAGAAACTTAACAACATAACGAACTGTGCCGAAAGGCATACCCCGCAAGTCGCCCCTCAACCAGCATCGCCTCGAAATTCCACACACCGGGTGAGCACCGCAATCTATGGGAAAGAAAAGAGAACAGGTTAGCAAAGGCAAGGCATCGCAGCGCTGCGTATAGCGCCTACTTACCGCATCATAGCGCTATTTACACACCATCATTTACCTGCGAGACCCAATTCAGCCAATGCATCACACTGGAGTTCCACACACCTAAGGAAGAGAAAGAGACATTACTTAAACCAAGAAAGGCATGCAAGAATAACAACAATATACAACAGCAATAAGACCTACCTGAAAGACTGCAAACGGGCCGGCATCAGTGAAGTCACTAGATCGCATTTGACCACAAAGGACAACGCGCCCCTGCCAAGAAGGCAGGACAGAGAGCACACCTGAATTAACAACAAGGCAGAACTCCCCCGCTGGTCACACCTGGGAACCGCAGAGAAGGATACCAGAGTCCCTACGGCTGGGTGGCGTCCCCGTGGATACCAGGTGAGCGCAACACACGGCTAGGATTTCTTCTTCTTCTGCCCAGATGGCTGGCCATTTCGCTTGGTGATTGTTTGAAATATTTTCATCGTCATCACTGTCCTGTGTCTTGTTTAAAGCTGAGATATGCTTGAGCCATGTTATTTCTTGAACATCATGGATCAATTGTTCATTTAGTTTGGTTTGTGGATTCAGAAGGTTCCATTGCTCTCTTGTGTTATTTGATTTCAGAGCTTTTAGCATATTCTCTGCATCATTTTGCACCATTATCATCCTGGTTTGTTTTACCCAGTTTCGGTGGCGTTGTTTTGCCTTTTTCCTAAGTTGGTAATGGTTAGGGCTTTTTGATTTGCCAATTCTTTTTAATTCTCTCCGTAACTCCCTTTTCCCCATGATCTGGGGGTTGTATGCATGTATATGTTTTTTGATGCCTCCTTGTGGTGTTTTTTGTTGTAATGGGCAAAGCATCCATTCGCTATTTATCTCCATCTGTGGCCGAAAGATTTTTTCCTTATAGGGACAGGTAGAGCTCCACGAAAGTGATGTTCACTTATTTTGGATGTCATCTGTGTCGATGATTTTCTTTTTTATGGTATGAGATGCATATATATAGTCTAACATTGCAGTTGTTTTGCCTATCAAGCTCCAGGTCATGCATGCCCTTGCGCCCCCTGCCCCCCGTTCTGTTTGTTTATTTATTTGGTAATGCGCACTGTACTCTTAGATAGCTGGGCGCAGCAGAGACAAGTATACTTAAGGCTTAGTTGGAATAGGTACAATAATTACAACATAGACAAAGGCCTTAGTTACTGCATGCGAGTTACAGTGATACATCGGTAATATAGGTCACACACTGCGGTCACAAGCACAATAGATACAGAATTGCAGTCGAGCAATAGGCCAGGATTACCATATGACTGTTATAGTGAAAAGAGTGGTGCTAAGGTTAATTAGCAATTTGTAATAAGCAGAGATAGTGAAAACAGTGGTGCTAAGGTTAATTAGCAATTTGTAATAAGCAGAGATAGGGAAGAGGTCAGTGTCGGAGTGGAGTCAGGTGTTAGTGGTCATTTATTTGTAGCCATTTTCGCATATTATGTCTGAATTTTAGGTAACGTTGTACACTGCGGCTCAAAGTCCAGCCAGGCCTGCACCCCCTGTGGTGATGAAAAAAAAACAGGATTTGCACTCAGCAATAATTTTCAACTTCGCCGGGTAGAACATCATGTGGTTTATATTCAGCTCCCTACATACTGCATCGAAAGTTCTACGTTGTCTTTGCACCTTTAGGATGAAGTGCGGGAAGATATGGATCTTTGGGTTACCCACCCGTAGTATCCGGCTCTGAACGAGTCCTGCAGGATAGCATCTCTGAAATTAAGTATCTTTGCCACAATCACCTGCGGCGGGTCCCCCGGAAGCACAGCCCAGTCAGGCACCTGATGCGCTTGCTCCACAGTGAACAATTTCAAGAGGCCCTTCACCTGCAGCTTGAAATGTTCAATAAACAGCTCCACACTGGGCCCCTCTTCCTTCTCCGGCACCAAGGGTATGTTACATCGCCGCAAGCGGCCTTCTGCATCCTTCCTTCTTACTCCAATGAGGCCCGTCGCCTAGTTCTTGAGGCGCAATAGGTCGTCCTCCACTGTGCTGATCCTCTGCTCCACCTCCGTCACCCTTTCACACATTTTACACAGGTCTGCCCGCACCAAGGACACATCCACCCCCACCTCCTACAAATAAGATAAAAGCAATTCAATAAAACATCATCATAAAATGGAATATACCAGCATCATTATCAGTGCAAACGTATCTTCTTCGATCTTAGTCTCCAAGCGCGCACAAGATATTTACAAGTAGCGTACAAATACATCCCTGGAATTACAAACGAATGGACATTCATTAAAAAGTGGACCATGTTTTCATTCATACTGGCACATAATGGACATGTAGCAGATACATTATTAGTCCATTTGTAATGAAGGCTTGCAGTCGGTAAAATCCCTATGCGCAGCTTGATGAACAATGATCTTTCGATTTTGGGTTAACCTAATCTAAATAATCTTCATAACCCTCTTTCATCTTTATACTGCAATGACGTGTCAGTAGTGACAATCCTGCGGCCTTCGAGCGGTTAACGCGCTCAACCTTTGACAAAGCTGCAATGTGGGGGCACCTGTCTGAGAGGCCATGAGCCAAGTACAACTTCTGGATAGCAGCCCTCGTAAGACCTCTCCCAGGTGACAACTTGGCACTGTATTAAACATTGTCTGCAGGTCTACGAAAGTCGCATAGATGCATATTTTCCTGAGGACAGTTTACTTGTCGCAAACCAGTCTCAACCGTAGGCTCTGGTCGACTGTGCTCAACCCCCTGCAAAATCCTGCCTGCCAGTGGTTAATGATATGATTGTCAGTGGTCCAGGTGAAAGAGGAAAGCTCTTGCGAAAATGTCCCCTCCCCTGGGAGTGCAACAAAGATATTGGGCGATAATTAATAGGCAGCTCTCTGGCTCCCATTTTGTAAATGGGGACTATCTCAGCTCGGGTCTATGATCCGGGGACAGCATTGTGTTCCAAAACGGCATGAAGAAATGTTGTCACATAAGGGATCCAAATGACTAGCTCTGTTGCATACAAATCTATTGAGACCCTATCGGGCCTGGGGCTTTCCCCAGTTTTTGACTGAGTAAGGTTCTACGTACTTCCTCGCTTGTAAGCACCAGCGGTGGATGGTCGTACACCGCAGCCATGGAGCTATGCTGCTAATCTCCTGTGGGATCATAAGTCAGGTTTCTCTCTTCCCTATGCAACCCAGCGAAGTACTTGACCCAAGTAGATTCAGTAATACAGCCCTGGATCATATTGCACCCAGTTTTCTGCCCCACCACCATTAAGTTCCAGACGTCTCTGTAATCCTCTTTGCATATCGCAGTCAACAAGGTGCCCCAATTGTCCTAACACCATGCCCTTTTTTTCTCCCTTAGGATCTTGCAGTACTTAATTCTGGCTCCCGGCAAGTCAGATGTCCCTGCTGTACGTCTGGTTCTGACCTCACTGACCAGCTTTCCTTTGGGCTGTCTACACTCAGAGTCATACCAGGGGGTCCAAGCCTCCATGGATTTAAGCATCGATTTATGCGGTTTAGAAAACATAGGGCCCATTTTCCCAGTCAGCTTCTCGTGTAAGTCGACCAAGGTAGCAGTGTCCTCTGGATCCATAGAAGCAAACTTGCCCAGGAGAGGGATGATGCCATGGTATGCCATTGGCAAGGATTTGTCCAGGTCGAGATTACCCCACCTGATATTGCATCTAACATGGCCTGTGATGTCCAATGGAACCCCTGCCTCCAAGGTCTTGTGTTCTCCACCATCCTTCAATCCCATGAAGGACTCCAATTCCAGCACCATGGGAGTTTGGTCGCTTTCAACCCTGCGCTGGATATTAAAGTTGTTCATGAGGAACCAAGCCTCTATTTTAACCAGTATATAATCGATTCTGCTTTCAGCCAGCCCATTATCGAAAGTTGGCAGTGCGGGATGGTCCCCAGGGAAGCACCCATTGCAAGCCCCGAGGTGAGCCAAGAACAAAAGGATTGCTATGTTGCCTTATTGGTTGGTGGAGTTAAGGCTGCCGATGCCCCGGTGGTTGTCTTTTTCGTCCAGAGTTTCGGCCATGCTGTCCAAGGGCTCCAACTGAATATTAACCAAGATCCTCAAGGGGCCAAGTGAGCTAGTTCTCCAGTGGTGGATGAGATTGGTCAATTTGTGTATAAGAACGACACCTGCTCCAGGCAGGCCCCTATTATAAAGGTTTTTGAGGATAAACTTAGAATCATCTTTGAGTTTCAAATGAAATTCAAGTAAATCTGGGGAACCACAGTCCTGGGCCCATTTGGATTTGAACAGCGCAACATCCACCCACGTCACCAGCCCCCCACCTGGGCTATCTTTCTTTCCTTTGACACGCTGTGATTGCAAAGGTGGCATAACCTTGTATATGTAGGGCATCAGTTGTCCAGGTTTCCTGGAGGCTTAGAATCCTGTGTTCCCGAATGAAGTTCTGCCAGTCATTGTCCACTAAATAATTATTCAACCAAGTGATATTCCAGGATAGAACACCCACAAGCTCCAGCTCCCTTCTTAGCATTGCTAGGTCCTACATCTGGTGGGCTTGCCCAACTCACCAGTCCGCGATATTACCAGTGGTCCCCGGCTTAATTCAATCAGCCTATGCTGAAGCCTAGATGGGCCATCCTCAACGTTAAGTGAACTTTCATTGCCCGGGGCACTTGCTTCAATGTAAACTTCTTCCCTGAATCTCGCAGGGTGGGACTGGGATGATTGTGTGCCGCCCGACAGGCCCTGGTGCCAACAACTTAGCAACTGGCAGGTGGGGCCACAATCAGCCACCTCTGTGCTCTGCTTGACTCTCCCACCCACACAATCCAGGTGCCACAATGGCGGGATCATTTTAATTGTAATGGCCAGGCCACTCAGGGTTAAGGGGTATCAGGTAATATTATCCCCACCAATAATATCGCCATATATATGGTCGTGGGGTAAGGCCATAGGCGATATTATTAGTGGGGATCATTTATAGGGTTATTGGTTGCGGGGGTGTCCCCCGGTCCTTTAAAAAAATTATGGGGGCTCCAGGGGTGTCCCCCGCAGGTTCCATGGCTTAATATCGCCACATAAATATGGGGATATTTTTGTATTGCAATATCTTTGCGGGGATATTAACACATGGAACCGGGTAAGGACCGCTGCTCCATTGCCAGTAAATCATGTAGCACCTTGTGGTCTTTGATCTGGATTTTGATTCGATTTTTGCCATGCAACCGAAGTGTGACAGAGTGAATATCCTCTGCCAAATGAGTGTGTGAGTTGATTCAGAGATCCTCTCCATACATCCCATGGGCTCAACACCCACTGGCTATGTCCTCACATTGCTGGGTTCCAGGACCAGGCACAGCACTTCACTACATGTTCCAGTTTTCACAAAGGTGAAGGTAATTCAACTGCCACCCCCTCGCCACCCGCCCCCTGTATTTTTACGTGCTGGATAAAGCAAGCATTTCACTAAAGCATCATTAAAAATTGAAATGTTCGTCAGTGGGATTGTGGCCTAATCATTCTGGTTATTTGATAACAAACATTATCAATAACATAGGTTTCAACTATGGTAGCCAAGGAGGACCCCTTCCCAAGGGTCACCTCAGCCTCAGCTTGCTGCAGTAAGGAAAGTAGACACAAGACTGATGCATAAACCAAGCTTGCTGTATTCGATAGAAAATAAACAGCATGCAGAGAAATTATCAGCTGATAATGAAGCAGTTGTCACTCAGAGCTCTCTATAGCATGTCATGAACAGATCACTAATATATTATAGCATTTTTACGATGGTGGGTGGTACTTGGCACAACATTGCAGACATTTGGCAATAACTGTCAACATCTGACTTGTAACCTTGTGATGAAGCCTTGTGGGTACATGGGCTGGATACATTGTGTTATGTTGTAATACGGATATGCAGCATTCACAGAAACTACTGTCATCTATCATATATGGTGCTAATGCTACTCTTCCATTTGCTTGTAGAGAGCAAATGGAAGAGAAGGTCTGACATGTCCCTTTGCCTTGTTGCAGTGTCTTGGTCTAAACTGCTTCAGGTGGGGTTTGCGCATTTCAGAGGGGCAGAGGGAGGCCTCAGGCAAAGGCACAATGGAGGATCTGAGACCTTAATGTATGAGAGAGGATAATGTAGCTTACCAGAGCATAACAATCCTGCCACATCACAATCAACATAGAGCACATAAACATATGAATGTTAATACAGTACTTACATGCCAAGATGTTATAGAATTGAAGTTAGACACAACTGTTTTCTTAAGCCCTTCCAAGACCGACTCAGGTAATGGTTTGTGGGAGAGCAAGAGCTGTTTACACTGAACTTGTCTCAAAAGCATGAGCATAGGTGGCTGATCAGAGCATACTTTTAAGCCCTGAAAGGAAAACAGAGATTTTAGCAACATTCACCATAATAACTACAGCACTAATTGTTAAGAAAAAGCAATACATATTTTCTTAGAAAGAAGCAGGACAAAATGCAATTGTTAATTGCTAAAGAAAACCATTAATTTGCACATCTAATTTTGTTGGATGTACAGGGTCACAATAAGGAGAGACATTAAATTATTGTTTTTTTGTTGTTTTAATTATGAGGTGGAGCTGTAAGTGCTGTCTATAAGCTGAAACTATTGCCATGGGAAGTGATGAAAGAAGAGAGGGATGGGATGTTAGGAGGAACATACCGCCTCTGGGTGTTGCTTGGCTTTTTACCCACCATTGACATGAAGGCCTTGCCGTGCTAATCTTTATGGCCATTCCTACCCACCACCTGTCCCTTCACGACAAAACCCAGGTCTATGGGATATACGTGAGCAAAAATTGCATTTTTTATTTTCTATGGTATACCCCTCAAATGTTCCGCGATTTTACACAGGTTTTTTGTTGTTCTCATATGCAATGATGTCACGTAGCTATGTGCACGTGGTGCTGTCAGAGATGTCGTTCACAGCTTTTTACATTAAACCGTACAGGCTAGAGGTGCTTTGACCTTGTGTCAGTGGCATCATGAATTTGCAGCTATTCTGCATTAACCTACCTGTCCAGATAACTTCTGAATACTTCCTTGCATATACTACTTGACATTACTTTGTGGGGAGTCCATTAAACATTTCTTTTTTTTTTTTAAAGAAAAATATCTGTTTTTTCATTTTTGCAGAAAGCTCAATTAATCTAGAGACACAGTTACCTGCTACATACATTTTAATACCAATCGAACTTCAACTGTTTTATTTTTTTATTGGTATGGATTAATTATTCATATAAGTATTTCTTTATAATTCACAGATCTCAGGATTTAAAATGTTGTATAGTCATTGTGTATAGGCTACGTGAAGCATCTTCAGGACAAGTACGTGGAAGGTCGAGTTGTTTCTTAAATGTTCTTCTACCTTTTCTCTTTAAGCAGGACCTCATTATTCATTTTAGTTTTTTCCTTTTGTAACTTAGAGTCTCTATTTTTGTCACCTATTATTACCAACAATAGCTTCAGCTTGTACATCTCTCAACCAGTTACGTTTGACTCCATTTTCCCCTTCAAGAGCAATATTATTATAACCCTATGAAATTCAAATGTGTACGATATAAAATAGGATCACAAGCAAAAATGAGTTTTTTATATGGTTAACAGACATTTCTCTGATGAAGGACCAATATGGTCCAAAATGAATTGGCCAAATAGTTTCTGCCTTCCGATTATGGGAGATGTAACCGTTACCAGAACTTTTTGGGGCATAAAAGTTGATTATTGTTTATGTATTTTTAGATGAAATCTTTGTACTGTATACAAGGTGCAGGCAGTACTGTTGACAATTTCCTAAGTCTGTCTTGTTTTAGTTTTCAAGACGATTTTTATGTGCACAGATGGTTTATTGTCTAGCACCAAACAATATTGATTTGATGATGTATTCTCTTTATTGGATTGAAGCATTAAGCAATGCACACTCTTTATTGTTGCATACATTTTTGAGAACACGTTGTGCATTTAAGCATGTGATAATGTTGTTTCTAAGTAATTTTATGAAATCAAATGTTTTAATCGCAGGAGTAAACCAGCTCCTGGTGTGATACAAATGTTTAACCCAGCATGCCTGCAGCCACTTCATTTATAAGCAATATGTTGGTTCTTGCATCAGTTCCTTTAACAATATTTTGTTGCGTGAACCACGCCTCAATGCAACAGAGCGCAACAGATGCAAAGTTAAGAGCTGTGCATCAATGGAAAAAGACAGAAAAGTGCGGCTGGCCAGAAAGTAAAAAGAGGCTAAAGGGGAAATAGAAATGTCTTAAGGGCTTTCTGGAAACCAATGTTCCTTGCAGTGAAGTCTTGTTAAAAACAAGCACTGGCAAAGCCAACAGTTCTGGCTCTTCTTTAGGTTTTAGATAGACATTTGCTAGGCACTTGCACAACACAACATCTTATGAGCATGTTGTACCATTAAGGCAGTGCCTGGAACATGCCTATCCCATGCCTGCGCAAAACACAAGAAGAGTTGGCTTTGCCAATTCTTGTTTTGAACTGCTGGGACTGCAAGCACATTTTTGCAAGGACACAAGCACCAGTGATAAAGTGTTCTTACCCATGAGTACCTTAATCAACAGCACAGTGCAGAATTAAGGGACAGACATGGTTGGAGAAAAGACGGTATGCAGCTAGAGCAGTTTGCTGAAAAACTTCTGTGGGCATCTTCCTGGTTCTGAGATGTTGATTGTAGGCTCTGGTCACACAATAGCCTGGCTCAGAAATGGCACAGACACGTTCTGTGCTGCACAGTTAACGCGGAGTACCATGCCAAACATGTAGAATTGAAGAATCTGATTAGAATGTTAATAGTACATGACTTTCACTGGAAATACTTTGAAACCTTAGCATATCTTGACAATGCCGAATATATGATGGTCATTACCTTCCATCTAATGTGCCAATGGATATCGGTTCTTCAAATATCATGGCAATATTTGGCAAATGATGGCGCCACCTGACCATGATTTGTTATCAGATGCCAAATGGCATCAATCAAAGGTCATATGATGGAAGTGACTACCAAATGCTTATCTAATACCTATACAAAAGCCAAACTTCTTCACTTTGCCTGCGCTTCTTGAGTTGCCGTGAGCAAGATACATGTTTCTGAGCCTATCCTAAACTGCCATTAGTTTGTCTTTAGTAAATGGAGAGCCTAATACTCTTCAGATAAAAGAACAAACTGCTTACCTCCGGCAATGTTCTTTCTGGTGGACATGTTAATACTTCCCACAGTTTCCCGTCTTCTGAGATATCCCACTTGATGCAGTCAGAAACTGAAAACATTTTCAGCGACCAGGTGGCAGCATTCTGCTCTGTCATCAAGCGGTTCATTCGTGGACTCCATCTCATGCTGAGGCGACATCATTGGCATGTATTTAAGGAACTGTCAGCACATTTTCCTCATCTCTGCCATTTATAACACTGGCAAAGAGAAAGGAACGGCAGAACAAAACAACGCGCCAGAACTAGAGAGGGTCACTCCTCAAATTTGTAGTTTTTACCAAAGAAAATGTCAGCTCGTGAGTCGTGCTTTAAAGCCTGTAAAACATGTCATTGATTGATGTTGGTGCGTTGGCGTATTCATACTCCTCAAATCCTGTCCACCTGAGAAGGGATTATGAAACAGATGAAGGAGGAGGCTGTCTGACGATGATATCAAAGCCATTAAGGAACAGGTTGTGAGGCTTTTATGGATTGGATGATCAACTATTTGTAAGGTATGCTGGCACCAAAAAAGGAAATGCCTTAACAAAAGGACTATTTCATGCTGGGTAACACTCTGCATCACTTCTTACTATGGGATTGGCAGACAAGGACCTGAGGATTTAGAGCTCATTCTGTGAGAGGTACGGAAGCAAAGTCCACTCTGCAGAGGGTATTACCAGTTGCAGCCATCTACCGAGTAGCAATATGGGTCTTACTTCATTCCTTTTCAAATCATAATTTTTTTAGATTCGATGTTTAAAGATGATACTATTGTGAGGAAATGAGACCTTCAGAATACGTTACTTTTGACTGGTTCATTCTATATCCACCTCTTTTAGATTTCAAATGGCTTTGGGAGTCTTTCAGAAGATAAGGAAACTGGGGGAGGAATGTGTCCTTTAGGAGAAACCATTTTCTTTATTTCTATTAATGTTCTTTCTGGTGGACATGTTAATTCTTCCCAGAGATTCCTCCTTGCACTCTCACCTGCCCATCTTATGGAACTCTCCAGTCTAAAGAATACATATAGGTTATGACAAGTGACCAAAAAATGTGTCTCTCTGTTCTGCCATTCCTTTGCCTTGCCTGTGTGGGAAAAGGCGGAACTGAGAAAAATAATTAAATTACTTACCTCTCTGTAATGTTCTTTCTGATGGATGTCCCACTCACGGATTCCTCTTCTTTGATATGTATATCTTGCAGCATAGCAGCTCTCGAAAACCTTTCTGTTGGCAGAAGGATCAGCACATCTTTGCGTCGGCTCCGTCCAATGCTTCTATGTGCCGGACAGGAGGTCGGGTGCAGTATATATATGCACCACACTCTGTGACCTTAATTCCACCATTTCCCCTAGAACTCTGCAGCTGAAAGAATACAGAACCAAGGTGTACTAGCTATCTGCCAAAAGGGGCAGTTACAGAGGACAATGAGGAATCCGTGGGAGGAATATCCATAAGAAAGAACATTACCCAGAGATAAGTACTTTGTTCTTCTAATCAGTGGTCGAAGTGTATGAAAAGAAGTAGTGGAACTAGGTTTCCTACTGGCCAGCTCCGCACCCCAGAAACCCCATCACCATTCCAGTGCCCACGCACAAACAAACCCCCAAACACATGTGCCTGCTGTTCAAGGGAAAGTTCAGTGCAGTGCACTCAAAGTGCATGTTTCAACTTCTTCCTACACTTTTACTTTAAAACAAAACCATTCCGGAACGGTTTCTTTTCAAAATAAAAGTATAAGAACAGTAAAATGTAATTAAAAAAAGGAGAGGAGCAGCACTCCCTAAGGCTCCTGTCCACTTCGACCACTGCTTTTAATGGATTACTTCCTCCCCCGGATTCCTCCTCTTTGATAAACACACATAGCAGGATGTAGACCTGGAGCAGGAAGGATAGAAGGGTCACCACCTAAACCAGAAACCTCTGAAGTACAGTCCTGCCAAAACGAGCATCCTGACCAGTCTGAGAATCCAAGCAGTAATGTTTAGTAAATGTTTGCAAAGAAGCCAACGTAGCCGCCTGGTAAATGTTCAGAACAGTGAATCCACATTGCAGAGCTGAGGTGGCAAACAGTCCTCTCGTGGAACATGCCTTGAGACCCTCAGGCACATGCTTACGAGCCAATTAATAGCATTCCGTGATGCAAAGGATGATCCACCTTGACTGGGTCCAATTGGTCACAACCCTGCCAGCATGCACCCTTGTGCCGTGACAAGTCAGATAAGCCTGTTTGCAGGAAAGAGCCTGGTTCTCACCTACCCTGATGGCGGAGGTGATGACCACGGGAAAAGCTGTCTTCCACGAAAGGAACTTGACAGGGGCCTGATGCATAGGCTCGAAGTGAGCCCCCATGAGCCTCGTCAGCACCACGTTGAGTTCCCACGCCAGAGCAGGTGCCTTCACCAGAAACAGTCCTTTGAGGAACTCCTTGACTAGACATGGGGACCAAAGAGAAGACCATCCTGGAGACTTGGTGTAGCGGGAGAGAGCCGCCAGATGCACCTTGATAGAGGCGTGTGCCAGCCCCACCTTGGATAAGGACAACATGTACGGAAGAATCTGCGGAGCCGAGACCCTCAGAGGGTTGATCTTCTGCATCCGGCACCACGTTTCCACTTGTGCCTGTAGCACTGAAGAGTCGACGATGCTCTGGCCCTGGCAAGAATCTCCCCACAGTCCACCGGCAGCTCATACCCTCTGAAATCTAAGGCTGCAGGAGCCATGCCTTCAGGTTCAGCGATCCCGGGTCGTAATGAAGGAATGAGTCTCCTTCTCTGGGGAGACAATCAGCGAACACCGGGGGCGACGCTGACAGGCTTGAGAAGATCCAGGTACCAAACCTGCTTCGGCCAAGCTGGGGCAACGAGGATCATCCTGCATTGGCACTGTTTGAGTTGATTGATGACTCCCAGCAGGAGCGGCAATGGGCGGAACGCATAAAGGAACAGGCCTTCCCACAGGAAGGAAAACGCGTCCCCATGCTCCTCGGCTGGTGGAACCTGCTGGCGAATCTCTCCCATTTGGAATTCATCGCCGTTACAAACAGATCGTTCTGGGGTATGCCCCATTTGAGGAAGAGGCTGTCCACTTGATCCTGTTGAAGTTCCCACTCATGGCAAGAGCGCATCCCCCTGCTGAGGGAGTCAGCGATGGTGTTCTTGACTCCTCTCAGGTGAAAAGGAATGAGGAACATCTCTTGGGTGACGGCCCAGTGTTGGGGAGAATTCTCTGTGTAGGCTGAATTTCTTAACCTAGTGAGTCCCCCAGCAGCTTTGCTGGATTTCTGGAGTTTGTTTTTTTCTCCTGCCAAGAGTGAGACTCTTTTCCTCCCACTCTTGGACATGATTTATGGTGTTCCTTTGAATGTTAATGTGTTTCATGGGCTATGGGGTCTTTTACACCACAGGGTCTCATATGTTTCTTTTTTATGTGCGTTACACAGCACACTCCGTGCAGTAACACAGGGGTGTCATAGTGACACCCCACCATAGACTCCATACCCTGGGACTGACTACTGTCTCCCAGGGCATGTAAAGTCACCATTGGCTTTACTAGTCCCAATTTACTAACAGAACCAGTACAAACCATCATATTGTGGATGTACTGCTAGGGGCAATTCTATTGCCCCTGGGTCTGTTATTCGAGGGGGCACTGCCCCATCCCCCCTCATCGAGTTTTGGCTGGTGGCAGTGGATACTACTTTTTATATTCAACCGCGAATATATCTCTATGGGATTTTCCCATTGTTCGAGGCTAATACTTGTTAACATAGCCTCTAACATACCGCTGGTTTATTTAATTAATATTAATTCACCGATTGGTATTTTCTGCCGGTTTTAAAATGGTGTGTTTGCCTCTGTAACTCCAAACCAAAGGTCGAGCCCTTTGTTCCACTTTTCGGCAGGCTTCTCCACAGAAGCCTCAAAAGTGGTGCCACTATGTCTGGGTACCACTGGGAGTGTGGGAGGGGTTTTAGGCACCCTGGACTGAGTTACCTTGGTAACTCAAGTCACACTCTTGTGTGATTGGCCCAAGTGGTGAGCCGGCTGGCTCACCACTTAGCGTGTTTGATTGACAGCTAGGCTGAGTGAATGGGGGTGTGCTGCATAAAAGCAGGGCTTTGGGGACTGGATCTTCAGAAGACGCCACAGGACCTGAAAGTCCGACGAGGGAGAAGCTGAGCCGACCTGCTACAACGACACCAGCGGTGGAGCCCTGCTGAACCGACTCACCACTTCCCAACGACAGAGGAGATCTCCCTGCTGGAGAGTCTTCTTCCCCTGACTGGTGGGCACAACCAGTTTACCTTCTTTTCTCGCATCCCAGGACGTCTTGTGGTCGAATTGCCAGTGCCAATCACCCCGGCAACCGGATAGCCACTTAACACTGGACCGCAAATAAAAGGACCGCTCCTTTTAATTGAGAACTCCGCGGCTGGTTTCTTCCCTGGCAGTGCAACGGACTCCTGCTTTCCTCCCCAACGAGAACATCTCTTACACGGGACGAAGCACCGACTTGCACCCGCTGCCAGGAACAACTGCCCCCGCTGGAGCGTTCTCACCATTTTAAGGTACCGTGTCCGCCAGTCCTCCCTTTCTAAAGATTGCTACAAAATAACAATAATCCCTTAACCTTCTGGACTGGGCTGGCCGCCTTGACCATCTAATTGGTCCCTTTCTGTTGATCCAACTCCTTCTGAACTATTGTGAGATTTTTGGGCACTTTTAACCGTGTGAACTTGGACACATTTCAACCGGAGCCTCTTAAAGTGGGTCCGGCCTTGTTAACTTTGACTTTACGGGTTTAACCTGCCTTTTTCTCCTACTGTGTTCTTCCGAAAGTGTTGGGATCTGTTTCTATCTTTGCTCTGCCTTTCTATCCCTTTTTAACCGATTGATTAGAGTGCCATCTTCGTTAAGCGCTCACCGCTGTCTGAAAATAAGTGTTGCTTTACTTAAGACTTGTCTAATAATCGTTGAAGGGAGTGTATATCTTTTAGTGACCGTGTTTTTGAACTGCTTGATGTTAGTGCCAGTGTGTTTAACTAGATGTGTTTCTTTTAAATAAATAATTATATCTCTTTTACACCAAGCTCTGGTCAGTGTTTGCTTGTTCTACTGTGTTCTTGTGACCTATTGTGAATGCTCTGTATACTGTATACTCTTCTTGAGAGAAGTCTGACTGCTCAGCCACAGCTACCAGGTAAATCTGGGTGGAACAGACTGCTACCAATTGGGTTTACTGCCAACCACCTGTAGTCTTAAATCTTTTGCAGTGGTCCCAGAAGGAACTGCGCAGGTTTCTGCCTAACATCCAGTGCCACAAGTCCTGCGCCTCTCTGGAGAGTGCCAGGGATCTGGTACCCCCTTGCATCCTGATGTAGAACATCGTGGTGGTATAGTCCGTGAAGACCCTCACCACCTTGCCCTTGAGGGACGGAAGGAACGACTTAAGGGCCCAGAACACTGCCCACAGCTCCAGGACATTGATGTGGAGATCCCTCTCCTCTGCTAGCCACAGGCCTCTGGCGTGGAGACGTCCGGTGTGGGCTCCCAAGCCCTCCAGGGAAGCGTCTGTGGTGGCAGCCTCCTGGCAGGGGGGCTCTGTAAATCCATTCCCCAAGTGATGTGGGAGAGGTCACGCCCCACCACCTTATCATTCGATGGAACTCCTCGTCGAGAACAAGCTTGTCTGAGAAGCTTCCGGACACCTGGATCCACAGAGCGTCCAGGATTTCCTGAAGGGGTTGCATCTGCAACCCGCAGAGTCGGATCAGGTAAATGCAAGACGACATGCCGAGCAGCGACTTGATGGTCCACGCCGTGGCGGTCTTCATTGCCAAAAGCTGTTGCACCTTGCCTATAATTGCCGCTATTCTCCTTTCCGAGGGGGCCGTCAGGCAGGAGACCGAGTTGAGCTTGGCCCCTAGGAATAGCGTGTTTTGCGATGGTATTGAACAGGATTTTGGATAGTTGACGGAGAACCCCAGATCCGTCAGCAGCCAGACGGTCCTCTATGTGTGTTCGATGGCTACTTCCCTGGATGGACCTGGCGCAGATGAGCCAGTCGTTGAGGTACGGGTACACATGTATCCCTTCTAGATGCAGATGGGCAGCCACTGGCGCCAGGCACTTTGTGAACACCCTGGGTGCCGACTTCAGTCCGAAGGGTAGGGCCTTGAACTGGTAGTGCCTTTCCTGTATGACGAAGCGCAAGAACTTCCGATGCTTCTAGTGAATGGGGACGTGGAAGTATGTGTCCTCCAAATCCAGAGACGACAAGAAGTCTCCTACCTCCAGGTGGGCAAACACGTGTTGCAACGTGACCATACTGAATTTTTGGGACTTGAGGTATTTGTTTTACCAAGAAGTATCTGGAGTAGACTCCAGAGCCCCGTAGTCGCTTTGGAGCCAGCTCTATCGCCCCTTTTTTAGCATGGCCCGTAATTCCGGCAGGAGGTGAGGGATGTGCTGCTCCTGCCGGGCCACCGGTGGTATCCGCAGACACTTCTGCTGGAACTCTAGAGTGTGTCTGTGGGCGAGAGTGGCCAGCACCCATCAGTCAGTGGAGATCTTTTCCCACTCGCTGACGAAGCCCGCCAGCCGGCCTCCCACCAGGGTGCATGGGTGGGGGGCACCGACTGGCTGGTTCAATCTTGCTTCGGGGCCTGCGTGCCACCTTGGGAGCGATGTCGGCCACCTCCCCTGAAAGCTTTGGAGCAGCCCCTGTAGGCCTCTTGGGTCGTGGACCGTGAGGGTTCACGGTACGAGGAGGACCCTATGCCGAACCCCTTCGACAATCTGCCTGATTTTCCACGAGAGGCACAAAAGGATGGACGATGCTGCTGAAGAGTGCCCAGGGCACGGGTCGTCTCCATGTGTTACGCTCACCTGGCTCCCACAGAGGCGCCGATCTAGACTGGACTGCTGCGGTCTCCACCAATGTGCCGCATAAGGCCGAGATGACGGACTGGACTGGCCCACCTAGCTTCGTTTGCTTGACCCGTAGGAATATTCTTCAGCAAATGGAGAAAGGGAATTAACCACCCGTGGAGTTCAGCGTAAATCCTCCCACCCCGCTGTTCTCCCCACTGATCACCTTGGATGTCCCTTCTTATAGTCTCACCTGATGATTTGAAAAGATGAGCTCTCCATCCTGCATTGAGCGCAGGGGCGCGTAGATAACCAGTTGCTTCACTGGCTCGAAGGGATTGGCGAGTCCCAGGACAATATTGACTCTGATATTCCCGGCAAGACGCCGTAAGTATGTAGTTCGTAAGAGTTCAAATGCCTGACTTTCACTCTTGTCCGATTCCTTGCAGGTTGCAGCTTGACCTTACTGAAGAGTTCCTCGTGGCAACCGGTAATGTTCTGGTAAGGATTTGTATTATCCAACACAGTTCGATAAAATAATGTCCATATGTACCTGTTGCTTTCTCCCTTATTCAGGCACTGAGAGAAAGTATGAAGTCTCGGGGAATAATGCCTCCGGCGGTAAAATCAGGTAAGTCTTTTGTGGTGAGGAGGGTTCCCCTTGTTAGTCCCTTGTTTCACCTTGCTGTCCTTTTGTTTCCCCTTAGGGGCCGGGGTTCGGCTAGGATGCAGTGGAAGCTGCGCCGACCCGTGAAGAAGAATAGTACCCCCGGTGGTAAAACCAGATAAGTCTATGGGGGGTATTCCTCTGTGTATTCCCTTGGCTCACCTTGCTGTTCTTGTCTTCTCCTTAGGTGCCGGAGTGCGGCGAAAACTTGCAGGAAGATGCGGTGAAATGTGAAGATGCTGCGAAGGCCGGTGAGTTCAGCGCGGCGCTGCAGCAGGCGAGGCGACGCGCATCAAATAACTTCTTTCTTCCAGCTCGAAGGCGCGATGGATCGGGAATTCAGGTAAGGATCAAAGGTATTGCTCTTGTTCTAACCTTTTCTCCTTCTTTCTCCCTTTTTCTAGGAGCTCCAAACTCGAGGCAGGCGTGGCAGAAGACTGGATGCAGACTTGCAGGCACGGTGAGCGTTACGCTGCTGGATGCAGAATAACGCGAAGCGTGTACTGCTCTTTGGGCGTGGTTTAAATAGCCTCCAAAGTAGTCCCGGATAAGTATTCCTCCCGAGCCCCACCAGAGTAAAAAAATAGTCCCTAGGTAAAATAGTCCCTTCCAAGCCTCGTTTGGCTTGGAGCTCTTGCAGCATGGTCTGCATCAGGTAAGTTTGCAGCATGGTCTGCATCAGGTAAGTTTTAATCTATGAGCCTGGCGCCTATGGCGCAAGGACTGACTCCATATGAGCCTGGTGCCATAGGCACCAGGAATGCACCCAAATAGCCCCTAGCGGGGGTTGTTGGGCTTGCTTGGGGTAACTTGATGCCTGCTTCCGAGGTTGCTGGACTTGGTCTGGGTCCCAGGGGTAGGCATCATGACACTGTGTCCGTCTTAATGGCCTGTAACGATTTGTCAACGGCTTTCCCAAAGAGGTTGTCCCAGTCGAAGGGCATGTCCAGCACCCTCGTCTGGACCTCTTGACGGAAGTTGGTGGCCTTCAACCAGCCACGACGATGGAGGCAGACACCGCTCCCCATCTGTCGGAACCCTGTGTCCGCGATGTCCAGGGCAACAGTGATGGCATGGTCCGATGCCACCTCGCCTTCCTGGAGGATCTCAAACACCTCGACGCGCTTGTCATCAGGTAGAAATTCCAGCAGTGGGGCCATCTTATACCACAGCTCCCTGTCGTATCTGGCCAAGATCGCTAGAGCATTCACTGCCTTGACTGTCGTCGCCGCTGAGTAGATCACTTTCCTACCTGTGGCCTCCAACTTCTTCCCCTCGCAGTCGGGGGGAACGGAGGCTGAAGATGAGGGATTATAACACTTATTCCTCGCTGCCGCAGAGACCTTTGAGACCGAGGAGGGCTACAACCGTAGGCACTTGGGTGTGGAATCCAGCACCCAGTACTTCTTCTCCAGCCTATCCCTCTTCGCCGGGGCTATTGGCTGGGTTTCTCATCAGCGCCAGGCCCTCATCCCAAACGTCGTCCAGGAGAGGTACCACCAGAATGGTCTTCCTTTTGGCCTCACATCATTGATAAAGGAAACATTCCTTCTTGGTCTCTTCTGGCGTCAGCTGGTAGAGCTCGGGCAATCCTGGCATGGAATGACCCCACATCGGCCATAGCCGTCCCTGTATCCCTAGGGGGGAGGGCATGTGCAGCGGTTGATGAGGCAGCGTAGGGTGCTTCAATCTTTTCTTCGCCAGCGCCGGAGGTGCCGTCGGCATCCTCTTCTGTATTTCCGAAACCAGGGTGTGGAGAGTTGAAAGGATGTCCGGCGACACGTCCCGGGAGGTGTCAGGGGGGGGTTGGCTTGCTGGGCGCAGCGCCCACATCTGTGCCATCGGCATTCCCGCCATCGTCATCGCCCCCCCCCTGAATTTCCGCTATCCTCTTCCTCCTCAGCGTTCCCGCCGTCGTCATCGTCCCCCACGTCCTCTGGGATTGTGTGAACAGATACCAGGACCTCCTCATCCGAGGCAGAAATATCCGTTCCCTGGAGCACAGTTGAGGCCTCCACTCCCCCTCCCTTTTTTTGCATCCTATGGGGTCGGTCTCGGACTTAGGGATGGCATCCTCTTCTCCAGTGTTTTCTCCACCGGCTAGGCCTATGCCTTATGCCTCAGGGTAGGGCCACTCTGGGCGCTGCTACTGTTTCCCTGGACCGGATTAGCCCCTTTCGCCTTCGAGAGGGCGACTGCCACCAGCTCGACCTTCGAGGATGACTTCATCTGGACCTCCTGGGCCTTCAGGGGAAGATCAGACACCTTTCGCTGCGACTTGGTCTTCTCCGGATTCTCCAGCGCAGCTTCTCTGAGTAAGCCAATTTCCTCTTCGAGGAGGAGCTAGAGCCAGGCAGATAGCGAAGATGAATGCGCCCTGCACATCACGGGACCCGGATGCGCAACGAAACGCAGTGCTTGGCCTTGTCTTGGGCCCCCACGGATGGAGCACCCTACAAGGACTTAGAAGCCCATTCTTCAGACTGGCCGGTCCTGGGTGAGGCATGCCCCTGCTTGCTGCACGGGGTAGAGGCCTTGGCGTTGATCCATGCCGCCACCCTACGGTGACGATTCTTGACGGTGCGCTTGTAGAACCCAAGGCGGATTTCACAATCCGCTTCCCTGTGGTCCGGATGGAGACAGTAGAGACACAGAGTGTTTGTCCTCCACAAACACGTTCCTCAATTCGCAGCTGGAGAAGAGCTTGAAGAGGGAGCCTCCCTCCTTCTTCTCCTCCGACATGGTCCGGCATGCGGTGTAGGCCCAATGCCCTTACGGAATGTTGGATTAAACTCTCGACGATTCTGGTCCTTGAGGGGCGTTGAAAGATGCCGACAAACGGATCCCTGCTTGCCAGTCACAGGAAAGAAAGAGCACACAGGCTCAATTTGACAAAAATAGAAACATTTTTATCGAAAAAGTGTGAAAACGTAGAAAAGCTCTGAGCAAAACACCAAGACTCCCAACACTTGAAAGTGCGGTAAAATCTGAAGATTGCTGCCAGGGAGAGGGCAGTCATTGGCTGGTGGCAGTATGACCCTCAGCTCAGTAATCGGTTTATAGGAGAAAGACAGTTTGTAAGTGAAAGTGAAACAGTTTTTTCTTTTACTAAGGATTCCCATCCTGACGACGGGGAATATTCATGAGCATGTGAATCCATGCCAGACACCATGCTGGAGAACAGGGACTCCACATTGCAGAGACGAGGCGGTGGCCAACCCTCTGATGGAGTGAACCTTGAGACCATCAGGGACCTCCTTACCAGCCAGTTAATAGAATTCCGGGATACACAGAATGATCCACATTGACAGACTCTGTTTGGTCACAGCCCTGTGTTAGGAAGAATTCTCTGTAAGGCTAATTTCCCAAACCTCGTGAGTCCCCCAGCAGCTTTGCTGGATTTTTGGGGTTTATTTTTTTCTCTCCTGCTAAGAGCGAGATTCTTTTTGCTCCCACTCTTAGACATGATTTGAGGTCTTCCTTTAACTTTCCATGTGTTTTATGGGCTATGGGGTCTTTTACTCCCTAGGGTCTCATGTGTTGTTTTTTATGTGGGTTACAAAACACCCTCCATGCCGTAACCCAGGGGTGTCGTAGCGACCCCCCAACATAGACTCCATACCCTGGGACCGACTACTGTCTCCCAGGGCATGTAAAGTCACCATTGGCTTTGCCAGTCCCAAATTATGAACAGAAACCAGTACAAACCATCATATTGTGGACGTACTGGTCGGGGCAATTCGATTGCCCCGGGGTCTGTTGTTCGAGGGGGCACGTCTCCGTCCCCCCTGATCGCATTTTGGCTGGTGGCAGTGGATATTACTTTTTATATTCAACCGCGAATATATGTCCAAAGGATTTTCCCATTGTTCGAGGCTACCAACTTTAATTATTTAATTCTTATAGCCTCGAACATACCGCTGGTTTATTTATTTAATATTAATTCGCCGGTTGGTATTTTTTGCCAGAACTCGATTCTAAAATGGCGTTTGTGTTCTCTTCTGTGACTCCAACCCAAGTCGAGCCCTTTGTTCCACTTTTTGGCAGGCTTCTCCACAGAAGCCTCCAAAAGTGGTGCCACTCTGTCTGGGTACCACAGGGGGTGTGGGCACCCTGGACTGAGTTACCTTGGTAACTCAAGTCGCACTCTTGTGTGATTGGCCGAAGTGGTGAGCCAGCCGGTTCACCACTTAGCATGTTTGATTGACAGCTAGGCTGAGTGAATGGGGGTATGCTGCATAAAAGCAGGGCTTTGGGGACTGGAACTTCAGAAGACGCCACAGGACCTAAGAATCCGAGGAGGGAGAAGCTGAGCCGGCCTGCAACGACAACACCACTGGTGGAGCCCTGCTGAACCGTCTCACCACTTTTCCCAACGACAGAGGAGATCTCCAGCCCGGAGAGTCTTCTTCCTTCGACTGGTGGGGATAGCCAGTCTACCTTCTTTTCGCCTTCCTGGAGCATCTCGTGGCCGCCTTGCCTGTGCCAAGCACCCCGGCAACCGGGATACCACGTTTTCACCACTACCGCGAACCGAAAGGGTAGTACCTTTGTACCGGAGAACTCCGCGGCTGGTTTCTTCCCTGGCAGTGCAACGACCTTCATCTTTCCTCCACGGCGAGATCTTCTCTTCCTCTGGACGACGCTGCGACTTGCACCCGCTGCCAGGGACAACTGCCCCCGCTGGAGGATCCTCTCCATTTAAGGTACCGTGTTCCGCCTGGCTTCCCTTGCAACCAAATGAACGGGGTGTATTAAATCCTCATCTCTCGAACCTGGGTTAGCCTGGGACACCTTAGCTAACTTTTCTGAACTGAACTGAACTAAACCTTTTTTGAACTACCTCTACAAACTTCGAAGACTCTGTGTAACTGTCTGATCTTGGGCACCTTCCGCCTGGCTCCCTTGAAAGTGGGCCTGGCACCTAAACTTCCTTCCTCACCAGTAGACTGTGCCTTCCTAACTTGCTGTGGTTCTTTAAAAAGTGTTTAGTGTGTATGCTTCCATAATTCTGCTTTTCCCTCCCTTTTTATTTAACTTGTTGGAGTGCCATCGAACGTTAAGCGCTCACCTCTGTCTGGAAATAAGTGGTGTTAACTAAGACTTGTCCAACAAGTAATGATAATAGTGATTGTGTTTTCAACTTATCTTACCAATTTAGTGCTAGTGTGTTTTATCAGCGTGTGTTAAATAAATAATTATATACTTTTACACCCAAGCTCTGGTCAGTGTTTGCTTGTGCTACTGTATTGCTGTACCTATTTTGTATGCTCTGTATACTGCCTAACTCTTCTTGAGGGTAGTCTGACTACTCAGCCACAGCTACCAAGTGAATCTGTGTGGTACAGACGGCTACCAAGTGGGTTTACTGCCAAACACCTGTAGTCTTAAATCTTTTGCAGTGGTCCCTAAGGGAACTGCACAGGTTTCTGCCTAACACCCTGCCAGCATTGACACTAGAGTAACCAACCAAATTCTAGTCATTTTCCTGGAATCTCTCGTCCAATAGACGTAATAACTGGTGGCCCGCATCGGGGCCAACCAATGGACACGCTCCTCTGCCTAGGAAGGATGAGGCGTGCAAAAAAGACAGGAAGATGGGTCTTTTGAGAGAGATGGAACTCTAAGACCACTTGCGGGAGAAAGATGGCCTAACTCTCAACGTCACCTCTGTGGAGAAAACCAAGAAGGTAGGTTTAAGAGAGAATGCCTGGAGCAAAAATCCCCTTAAGGGTGATAAATCTTAACGAACAGCAATGAAGGGGCTCAAATGGAGCGCCCACTAAAAATGTTAAAACTAAATGTAAATCCCTCACCAGAACAATAAACTGGCATGGGGGAAACATATTACAAAGGCCCCAAGGAATTACATGACAACGGGACTCATGAAAAATTAGCCCTGATCTGGGGCTCTCTTGAAAAACGAAATGGCCACAAAATACCAGTTCACAGTGCCAATCTGCAGGCCCATCCAGGCCAAAGACAGCAGAAAATCCAAAACAGAGGGTGTGGAGTAAGAAAAGGGGTTCAGATACCTCTCCCAGCACCAAGTCGGAAACATACACCACTTGCAGGCATAGATCGATTTGGTGGATAGCCCTCTAGCAGAGAGGAGCTTGTCTAGAATGTTCTCCAACAAATCCCATGCCTCAACCGTTTCAGGACCAAAGCATGATGGTTTAGGCTGCAGAGGTTCGCTGCAGGACCTGCCCCTCCAAGCAGGAGAGGAGGTAAATTCCGATTGGCAGGAACCAGAGAGGGCAGATGGCCATGTCCAGCAACGGTAACGACGTTCTCCAGACCCAATCTGGTGCGATCAAGATCAATGTTGACCCGAACAGGCATAGCCTCCTGAGAACCAATGGTATGACAGGGATCGGCAGGAAGACATAGAGCAAGTTGAAGTTCCACTTGACTCTCAACATGCCCCCGAAAGCTCCCCGATGAGGGAATTCCTTGGAGCAGAACCACTCACACTTATTCACACTGGAAGCTAAAACACACACTTGAAGCTCAGGGCATCCGCCAACACGTTTTCCATGCCGGTCAGGTGAGCCGCTGTTAGAAAGACTGTCATGTAGAGCCCAGAACTGCAACTTCATTGCTTCTCTGCACAGATGCAAGGAGTCCCCACAAACCCTGCTTGTTGTGGTAATGCATGGCATCCGTCAGGAAAAAAACAGCCTTGCCTGTCACAGAGGTGAAGAAAGTGACTACGGCCAGCCTGATCGCTCTGAACTGCAGCAAATTAAATGTGCCCCTTGGCACTCCGATGGGAACCATAGGTCGCTCTCTGTCAGCCACCCCAGTCTTTCAGATATGCATCTGTAACAAGAGTTAATTGAGGCCAAGGTTGCAAAAACAAAGCCCCTCTCAGAAGGATGTATTTTAGGGACCACCAATGCAGGTCTCCGGACACCTCCACCAAGACATGAATGAGATCTGAAGTCCGTCCCTGAAACTGAGACCACTGCGAACTGAGAAGCCACTAGCGCAACCTCTGTTCTCAGGCGGGAAACCGGTCCAAGAGTGTGTCTAAGACAGCTCCCATTCATCAGAGAGACGGGACTGCAAAACTGAGATGTTGTGAAATTCGGGGAGAAGCACAGGCAGTGTAATAGGGTGCATGTCTTGGACAAATGTGCCAACGCCTGGTCTGGGGAACGGACTCAGACGAACCAGTCGTCCTGATTGAAAAAAACATAAATGCTCTCCATGCTAAGGCGAGCCGCTACCACTGCCAGTAGCTTGGTGAAAACCCTGGGTGCCGAAGAAAGGCCAAACGGGAGGACTTTGAGCTGGTAGTGACCATTCCCCACTTAAAATCTCAGGTACTTCCTGTGAAGTGCCACATGGAAGTAAGCATCCTGGAGTTCTGGGGAGGCCAGCCAATCATCCAAGTCCGGGGCCTGAAAAATCTGGCCCAGAGTCAACATCTTGAACTTGTCCTTGCGCCATGACTGGTTCAGATGCTGCCGATCCAGGATGGGTCTTAGGCTGCATCCTCATTTCGCACCAGAAAATAGGCTGAGTACCAACCACTGCCTCATTCCTGGCAGGGTACTTGTTCTATGGAACCCTTTGTCAGAAGCTGACAGATCTCCTCCAGCAGGAGGGGTTCCGTAGGCAAGTGCTGGTTGCATGGAGGGCTGAGAGTGAAAGGGAAAGAGTATCCCTGTTGAATGACATGTAAGGCCAGGGCATCAGAAGCGGTAAGCATACATTCTTTGACAAACTGGGATAGCCTGCCTCCCCACAAGGTTACAGTGGTGAAAGTCTACTTCACAAAATATTCACACCCATGGCGGGGGGAGGCACACTAGAAGTGGAGGCACCTCCTCTGGGCGCACCCATGCCCATACCCCACCCATGTCTACCCAAGGGGGACTGACCTTTCCCACTCTGGGAATCAGTAGCAAAGGGACGTAATCCGCTGTGCCTTGCTGGTGGCTGTTGCTGGTCTTCCGGACCCACCTATTTTGGGGTCACTTTTGAGGCCTGACATTATTACAACAACTCATCGGCCTTAGGACAGACCAGGTTTAAGCTTTTAAAAGGCATGCCCAGAGGTTGCTCCTGAACATCTGGCGTAAAGCCTAACATCCTAGGTGTAGAGAATCTCTGCATGACAATGCTGGTGGCCATGGTTCTACCACACAGTCAGCTGTATCCAGACCTGACTGAAAAATCTGACACGAGGCTTCCTTGCCACCCTTATCCAGAGCCTCAAAACCAACCTGCATCTCACCCTCAGAGATGTGTTCAGCTGCTTCTGACATGACGGACCAGAGCACAAAAGAGAATTTGGCCAACGCGCAGAGAGCGTTCACACATTGGAAACCCATGTTTGAAGAGCCACATGTATTCCTTCCCCATGCATCTAGTCGCTTACTCTCCTTGTCGGGGTAGAGGCAGGAAGGACGTGTTGATTAGGTTGCCTTAGCAGCCTGTACTACCAAACTCTCCGGCGATGCATGAGACAAGAGGAACATGGTGTCTGAAGGGCCCGGCCTGTGCTTCTTAGCCAGGTCCCAATTCCAGAGTGAGCACAGAGGCAGGTTTGTTACATAGTTCAATAACAGGTCACTCTATAGCCTAACTGAAAGGCAATAGGGTCTCTTCCTTAGGACATTCGTCCTAAATGTCCGTCAACTCATACCTCACATTAGGATGTAAAAAAGCAGACACCCACAAGGTGTCGACCACCTTGGACTTCAAGCAAAGAAAAGCAGCTTGGGGCTTGCTTGGTGTTGGAGCCGGAACCATGTCAAACTCTGGCGAGGTTCCCAGGCCACATGCCTCCTACAAGTCCTCCACAAGATCCAGCAGGTCTCGAAGTTCCCCATAAAACTCCTCTGGGAAGTTTCTGACCTCCCTTAGATAAAGGAGTTCGAATCTGAAAGGGTTGGGTCCCCTTCCTCATAAATGTCCTCCGAATGTGGCATGTATGCACCTTTGGGGAGTGGGGCAAATTCCCTTGCGCCTGTGGCGTCATTGTCACTGCGAAGGGTGTGTCTCTGTCAGAGGACGGACTTCCAAATACGTAATGGTGGGACCTTTTGATGGGATCTTGCCTCGTCTGCTATAAGAGTCCTGGAGTAACTCAAGGACCATCCCTATTAGTGGGAGGACTATGGGCTTAGTAGATCATGAAACAATGGGTGCGACCTTTCACATATATTTCTACACTCACATTGATTCATGTAAGTTTATTTAAATTTGTCATCCAATTCTTTAATGGGGGCTTTCATTAGTTAGGCCATTCACAACCTTAGAATGGTGACCTAACCTTAGGTCACCCTTCTGTCCGTTAACCTCTTTTTTGTCTTGCACTACTAGAAGTGTTGTGTGAATAATGACAAATGAAAAAATGACAAAAGGAAAGAAAAAAGAAAAAAAGATAAAATAATTGTCTGAAAAAATAAACTCACAAGCTAAATAATAAATGCTGTGTGAACTTGATCTAGTAAAGTGTTATTGTACTTGTATGATCATTCCAGCAGATACAGAGCCATCTTTGCTAAGATTGTTAATGGGCGAACTAATGAAAGCCCCCAATAAAGAATGGAATGAAAAATTCAAAAAAACAGACATGAATCAATGTGCTATCGGAGTCCCAGCTGGCTCGCCCGAGCCTGGTCAGATCCAATGGCTAGACCAAGGCCGAAGCCATCGCTGACAAGGTCGGAGCGGCCAGCGCCTTTGGCGAAGATGTCAAGCATCTACTTGAATGCCTCCCATTCCTCTGGAGTAGAGGATTGAGTTGGAAAAGGTACCTGCTGAGCCTGATCCCCCTGGGGCTTCCCTGGAGTGGTGGCTGTTCTTCTTCGAAGCCGAAGAATGGTGCCTTGAAGACACTCCTGGAGATCTGGATCTTTTGAAGTGCTGCTTCTTTTTTCCACCGTTTCAGACAGGAGACAGATCCTTAGTGCTGCATTCTGCAACCTCATACAGGTTTATTACCCCTGTCATTGGGGAGAAAGGCGATCAGTTTAGCCACACGTTCTCGAAGCACCTTCGGGTGCAACAAATGGCACAACGTGAAATCCTGCTTGTTGTGGCCTTCACAGAGACAGTAAAGACAGATGCTGTGCAGGTTCCGAAATGGACATTTGGCAACCATACTCGATGCATGACTTGAATCCTGAGGACTTTGCTGGACTCAGCATATCGAACGAGAAACCCAAGATTCAAAGAGACAGGTTTTCTTAAAGAAGGGTAAAAATGGGTACTGAGGTCCCGGGTTGCAAGGCTTCTACATATAAATATACCGGTGCCAACGTGTTCAGCATGGCAGACATAGGGGCGTCGGGCACAGCTGACGCATAGCGTGATTACCCCCCTGGCGGCAGAAAAGTTGACGGAAGAGCAGCTGTGCTGTGAGATAGATATCAAAGATGGGGAATCCATGGTAGGAAGAGTTCATTACAAGGAGAAATTACTTATCGTGAATTAATAGTTACTCACTGTAGTGACTAACGTACTCCTAGTCCATAGTCCCCTTTCCTCCATACTGCATGGGTGTCCCTCGCTAGGGACGGGAGACAGAAACTTTTTCATCAGAAAAAACCTTCTTCCCCTTTAAATTTAGAGGCGTGCGGCCATGGGAGCATGGGCTCCCGTGACTCCGCCCACTGGTGCCACTCCTCAGTCCCCATTGACGCGTCAACAATATTAACATTGCCTATTGACACAGTATTATTAGGGGGGAGGATGTTGGGACGTATGGAGGAAAGGTGACTATGGACTAGGAGTACGTTAGTCACTACGGTGAATAACTATTAATTACTCCTACGTCCCATCCCCTTTCCTCCATACTGCATGGGTGATTACAACTGAATGTAGCCCCAGGGTGGAGAGGTGACCCTATTTAAGAAAACAAGTTCCTTAGAACCGCCTGTCCGAAAGCCGCGTCTGACTTCGAGCCGACGTCCAAAAAGTAGTGCTTACAGAAAGTCGAAGGGGTGGCGCAGATGGCCGCCCTGATGATGACCTGCCACAGGACCTGCTGCTGGAATGCGATGGACGTGGCCTTGGCTCTGACCGTGTGGGCGTGCATGTTAGCTGGAAGTGGTTTGTGCTGCCCCTCATAGGCCTCCTTGATTGCCGAAAACCATCCACCTTGCTATAGAGGCCTTGGAGGCCTGATAACCGGGCCTTATCCCCCCAAAGGTGACAAACGGAGCGTCTGACTTGCCAAAGCTCTTGGTCCTGTCCAGACAGGATTTCAGAGTGCGTCTGACATCCAGACAGTGCAAAACCCTCTGAGCATCGTCCTTAGGATCGGCAAAATATGTAGGTAAGAATATCTCCCCGTTTAGATGCAAAGCAGAGCCTACATGAGGTAGGAACGCAGGGTGCATTCTCAGCACCACCTTATCCTTGTGAAAAGTAGTATAGGGTTCTGATGCCACCAGAGCCTGAACCTTGCTGACTCTGCGAGTAGAGGCGAGACCCACCAACAAGGCTGTTTTAATTGTGACCAATCTGATGTCCGCGGACGCCATTGGTTCGAAAGGTTTGTGCGCCACGGCACCCAACACTACATTGAGGTCCCACACAGTGTGTGGCTTCTTGATGGGTAGGTAGAGCCTGCTCGAATTCCTGTAGGCCTCTATGGCTGCCAGGTAGTTGCGGCAGGTGTCGATTTTCACCCCTGAGTAAGCGAGGTGTGCCGAGAATGAGAGCACATCGTCCAATGTGCAGGTAAAGGGGTCGATCTCCTTAGAGTCAGCCCAGTGACAGAACCTGGTCCATTTACTCTTGTACTGGCTCCTAATAGTCTTGCTCCTAGCGCCCTGAATGATGTCCAGGTTGGCTTGCGACAGGTTCAGATGCTTCGGTGTGACCTGTTCAGGTACCACGCTGCAAGGGTTAATTTCTGTGGGGCGGGGTGGCGTCGGCCAGGGCGCAAACTGCTGGCACTTCCTGTTGAACCAAGAGGCAAAGAGGTCCACCTGTGGATGCCCCATCTGCTGAAGACCCCGAGCAGGACCTGATTGTTCAATTGCCATTCGTAATTGTCCGCTCCCAGTCTGCTGAGCCTGTCTGCTACCAGGTCGGACTCCCCCGGGAGGTGAATTGCATTCAGGTAGATGTTGTTCTCCAGGGCCCATTCCCACATGTTGACCGCTAGGCTGCACAGCAGAGGGGACCTGGTGCCACCCTGCTTGTTGACATAATACATGCTGGTGGAGTTGTCCGTCTGGATGAGGACGACCTTGCCCCCAATGAGCGGAAGGAAAACCTTGAGAGCTAGCCAGATAGCCTTCAGCTCCAGCCAGTTGATATGAGATTCCTGCTCCTGCAGGGACTAGACTCCATGGACACTGTGGTTGTCCAGCATAGCCCCCCAGCCTCCCAGGGAGGAATCTGTGTGATGGTGACCTAAGGGGGAGCCTGTCAGAAGGGCCTGCTAGTCCGCAGGTTGTAGTCACTGGACCACCAGGTGAGATCTGGAAGGAGAGAAGGAGGAATGCTGACCAGCTCCTCTTTGGAGCCACTTTCCTGATTCCATGAGGCTGCAAAGTGCAGCTATAATCTCATCTTGAGCCTTGTGTGGGGGATGGCCAGTAGGATTGCTGCAATGATCCCCAGTAAATGGTGGAACCACTAGGCCGAGCTCACCTCTCGGCTAAGGAAGTGACCTACGGCCCTCTTGATAGGTTTGCAATTTGCCTGGTATACTCCCCTGCAGGGACTCTTTATGCACTTCCAATTGCCTGGTGTACTCTCCTGCCAGGCCTTCTCTTGCACTCACAACTGCCTGGTATATAACTCCTGCCAGGCCTTCTCTTCTTGTGCTTTCAGCTGCCTGGTGTATGATTGCCACGACTTTTTCATATGTTATAGTTCCTCTGCACAACCAAGTAGCATATACCTTTCTTAGCTTGGTATATCTACTTGTTCTCATTTAAGCTATCCACCCATTTGCATTCATTTCTAATTGGGGTTCGGGTTGGCACTCTGTCCTTCCGCTTCACAAACAAACCTTTTAGTATTATACGTTCTGTAACTTTACAATGTTGAAATTCTCTTTGGCGCGGTCGCCGAAACGCCCAGGGTCCTCACTCTGCTTTGGCGGATTCACCGGCTCTGTGTAGCGTCTTCATCTTGCTCGCACTTACGTGGCATTCCTTTGCTGTTTGCTGCCCATTTGGGGCAGCTCTGACATTTCTGTACCTTCTCTCGCGGCTCTGCTCCTGGATGCTGGCTTCTCTTCAGCTTTCGGTAAGGACAACTGCTTCTCTTGGCTTCCGGACGCCCAGGGTTCCTCCCGCGGTTCCCGGCGTCTCCATGGAATGCGCCTCTCGTACCACATTCCTGTCCTTTTCTGCTGGCGAGCTCCTTCCCTCTGCCACACCGGCTCACACCTCCACCTTCCGCACATCGGCTTGTGTCTCCAGCTTCTGCACACTGGCATGTGCCTCTAGCTTCTGTCCGCCTTCACTGGAGAAGCCACGTCTTTTCCCGAGCTGCCCCCTCCTCTAGGTCGGTTACCATTTTTAAAGGTCCCGCGTACAGGTGTCTTCGACCAACAACTAATACCGATTGCGCTTGTTGCTCTATGTCAATTCCTTCATCCTCCTCATCTCAGTACTTAGGTGGTTGTGCGAAATAAAGCCCACTGATATTAATTGATGTTTGGCATTTAGAAACCTGTTCTCAACAATTCCATTTCATAAATCAGTTCCATAAGAAGGGGAACTGGAGCTTGTGCTTTTTGGATCAGGAATTAAAGGTTTGTCTGAAGGATGCTGGGAAATGTTTTCTCTACTTTCCCTAAATGGGAAACAGAAACATGGCACTAGGCCTTTAGGGTATTGGGAAATATGGGGTCCTCCTCATGGGAAAATAGGGGACACTGCCTCTTATCCAATGAAGCCATGGCATCTCCCCGGCGGCCATCTCCTCCCATGTGAACCTCCCCCATGTAGCCGTCCCCAGGATCAGGATCAGGTTGCGGCTGGTGTCCCCTGGTCACATGGGAGGGTGCTACCGCCAGGGATTCTGTTATGACTCAATTAGATTAATCACAGTACATATAAGCCGATGATATTGCCTCAGCACAAGATCGCGTCGACTTATAAACGAATCAAGGACAGAGTACAACAGCGCTATCTGGTGGCTGAAAAATTGTCTGTTGCCGGCTGCATCGAGTATGATATTCCAGGAGATGAGGAATCTGTGAAAATAATGTGTAGATTAAAAAAAGAAAAAGGTGGGAGGTCAATGGCACTTGATGTTCATTATAAACAATGGGAATTGGACATTAAATCTGACAAATCAAGTAGAAGTATTTATATTAGATATTTTTCATAACTATTTAAGGAATAGTTATCTAAATATATACCAAAGCAGAACAACTCTGGGAGATTAGCGAGGTGTGTATATAGATCTGATTGCATGGTTTGAATTATTGCGTCCGAGAAGATTATCAACGCAACTGGAATGGTGGCGATAATTTAGATCGATATTGCTGCAGTAATTGAGATGGAGGTATCATTGTATTGCCTTGCATAACTAAGTCTGATTAATGCCTACCTTGAATTCTACAATTGGGTACTATAAGCTGTACTACAAATTCTTTAGGTCCCCTGTAACCCAAAACCGCAGTACAAATCTGCCGCAGTTAGAAAAGAAAACTATTTTTTGGGATTCAATATAAATTGACTAAATTGTTACCAAGATCTGGTTTTAAAAATATCAGTGGTCAGCACAGCATGGAGAGGGAAATTCAGAAACTAGTGGAAACTATTTAATTTGATTTATATGTACATTTCAGTCCTTCATATTTCACAACTCTTTGACTCAGTTTAATACAATAAATGATATCATCAGCGACAGAATCGCTGATGTTAAAACTTTTACTTGATATCACCACTGAATGCAAGGGACTTCAGATACAGTTGCTTTGCACTTGAACATCTGATCTCCCTGCTTTCAAAATTCAAATGCACTCTTCTACGGTTGAAGCTGAGTGTACATAAATACAAAAAAATGCATACATTGAATTTCCATTACCATCTCACATTCCCTGTCAGAAAAAAGAAAATTACCTTGCTACAGAGTTCCTCAGCTTCAGCGATTTTATTTGAATCCTTTAAACCATTTATTGCCTGAGACATACACCATTTTTCCATAGCTTGAATGTAGTTAGGTGGAAAGTCCGTTTTATCCACTAGAAAGACAAAATAGTAAAGGATCATACCACTTACAATGTACACTTTTTTTGAATGAGTTGTATATGTATATTTATATTTGTTTGTATATGGAGGAGGAAAGCATTACTTATTAATATCATAGATAGCAATGCTAAGGATAGTATTACTATTGGTAAAACCATCCTCCACAGTATCACAAACACCAGTAAGCCTAAAGAGCAAATTACTTAGCTCTCGGTAAAGTTCTTTCTGATGGATGTTCCTCCCATGGACTCCTTACCTTTAACATTTATCTTTCAGAGCAGCTGCTTCCCCGATATCCCTCCAATGGTAGTCTCAGCACAGCTCTGTTCAGCTCCGCTCAACACCCCTTCGTGCCCCGTGCCATACAAGACGACGGGGCAAACATACCCAGAGGCGCTGCACCCTGTGACCTCAGTTCCACTATTTTTCACTAGAACTGCAGAACCAAGGTGTACCAGCTATGGCCCAAGAGAGGCAGGTGGGGAGCATGATGAGGAATCTGTGGGAGGAACGCCCATCAGAAAGAACATTACAGAGAGGTAAGTCATTTGTTCTTCGAATGGACTTCCTTACACGGATTCCTTATCTTTGATCGACTCCCAAAGCAGTACAATGATCTGGAATAGGTAGTATAGCACAGACACCACCTCAACCAGAAAACTCGGAAGAGCACCTCTGCCAAAACGAGTGTCCAGACCAGACAGACTCCAAGCAAATGTGTGCAAGGAAACCCACGTACCCGCTTGGCAAATATCCAGAACAAGCACTCTGCGTTGGAAGTCAATCTTCTGGTGGAGTGAACCTTCAGACCCTCAGGGACCTCATTGCCAGCCAGATCATTGCATTCCTGTCACCAAACAATTGCCTCACATTGTCTCGAGCTTTGATCCTTTCCAAACTGGATTATTGCACTGTGCTCCTTCTGGGCACTTCAGCTACCAACCTAGCCAAACTACACCTACTGAAGAACAAGGCTTTACGCGCTGCTCTTGGGCTAAGTTTAGCGACCACATCTAAGCAACCAGACAAGATGCTCATTGGTTGCCTATCAAAGCGTGGATTGACTTTAAGACACTAACCCTGGCCCACAAGTGCATTTACAAAGAAGCAACGACATCTCAATGACTGCATCAACCAGAAAACACCAAGACGCGCCCCAAGATCCAGCTCCAGCATCTCACTGGATATCCCCAACTATAAGAGAAAATGGGCTGGAGGCTCTAGATTTGTGGTCACTGCCCCCATTTTGTGGAACAATATGCCTACATCCATTAGAAATGAACAGTCGTATACTGTATGAAATAATTTGTTAAAACATTCTCTTCGACAAACATGAATAATGTCTTAAATGTAACCCACTTACTATACTGCACTCTTTCTCCTCTCCCTCTGTTTGTACTATCTTCTTGTTTCTTTTACTGATTGTAACAAACGCTGTGATTCCCCTGGGTTTAGGTGTTCTATAAATACCATTAAAAATATTTTAAAGAGATGCAGACCTGATCCATGAAGACAGGGCTTGATTGGTCACGCCCTGCCAGCACAGGCACCAGCGTGGCCAACAAAAAGCTGGTCACCTGTTTACGTCTCCCTTGTCAGAGAGACGTAGAATTTATGGGCCCACCCCAGAAACAGCCAATGGAGATGCTCCTCTGCCTTGGAAGGACAAGGCGGAGGAAAAAAGACAGGCAAATGGATCTTTTGAGAAAAATGGAAATCCAAGACCACCTTTGGAAAGAAGGAGGGCTTCATTCGGAAAGTCGCCTTCTCTGGGAAAAATCAAGTAGGGAGGTTCAACTGATAACTCCTGGAGCTCACTCACCGGTCTAGTGGAAGGGATGGCGAACAGGAAAATTAACTTACGGGTAAGCAATCTTAAACAATGAAGGTGCTCAAATGGAGCGCCCATTAAAACAGTCCGCTCTAAGGAATAAGTTGCTCACCAACTCCTGTTCTCGAGCATTGTTCTCTTTCCTAGATTCACATGTTGTTTGAATGATCCCCATCATCAAACTTGGAATCCTAGGTAACATTAAAGCAGTTTACATTTTAATTTTAAAACTACAGGGGACGTGGCCAAGAAGCAACCATGGTGGCTACAAAATAGCGAGGCTCCAAGGGGTGTGCCTCAATACAGCGGTAGAGCCATGCTTAGCATGCGGGTGACCTCCCAAACAAATTAGCCAGAGCCCGACCATGGACCAGAGAGCCCGGCAACGGAGCCCTAGACCCTGTGGTGTGAGACCAAGGAGCAGCGAGAAGAGACCCTGTGGCTCGGAGGCCTGGCATCCTGGAACTTTACACAGGTACGTGGGAGTTGGGCCCCCCAATCCGGCCCAAGAAAAGGATCAGAACCTCAGGTGCCAAGGCAGAATCCCAGTCCATGGGAGCTGCAGAGAGGGAGCCTGGACTATGACGGAGCGGGGGTTGAGCCTCGGGCATGTGCTTATGAGAGCCACACGGGAGGCGCGGAGTCACCACCGTAACTGCAATCCCCCGTTCGAGGCCTGTGCCCCTGAAACAGGCTGCACTGCAGTGCCCAATTGACGCCCATCCACACCTTGGGGCAATACTGCCAGCTTGGAACTGAGAGGAGCTTCTACAAATGCCATATTCTCTGGCAGGGAGCGAGGTGGAGGCTCTCCACAGGTTAAAGCCTCAGGGTGGTGGCAACCTGTAGATGCTCCAATATACAGAAGATAGCATGACACAGGAGGGTTTGGGAGTGCCCTCTCCAGCGGATGGGAGCACAAAGCGGCAATTTCACTGACAGGCATCACAGAGGATCACCAGGAAGGGGGCGGGATCTCAAACCCTGCTAGCTGTAGCCGCCACTCTCCAGACAATTTCACAGAGCGCTGGAACCCGAAAGCGACACGACTGTGAAGCTTCTAAGTGACACCAGGGGCGGAGCCGACAATCTAGAGCGGCGCTGTGGAGCCTCCGGTTCTGCCGCCTAGGGGCTCGTAGTTCCAGTCTCCTCCAGATGCCCGGGTTCTGATACCTATTCACTGTGGGGTGCACAGAAGCTTTGAAAGAGCCCGGGGAGGTCCATCACGACCACAAGCCGACCCTCACACTGCTGGTACTGCCATATCTTTCCGCTAACCTGGGACTGGTGACTGCCATTGGGCCACCAAAATCGGTCCCTCCGCACACAAAGATGGCCAAACACAACAAAGGTGGCAAACCAACAGACATTCTCTCTATGGTGAGCTCTACAGCATAAAAGGGGGAAAAAAGCAGGATGTCAGAACCAAGGTACAGGTGCACACTCCATCAACGCATTATCCTTTCTTGGACTCTCCGGCTAGCAAACATGATCTACGGCTGATTCTGCAGGAACTGAAGAACGGAATTTCCTCCAGTGTAGCCGAACTGAGGCAGAAGCTGACAATGCACAAGTAGGCCGTGGGTCTGGAGGGCAGGTTGAACGATCTGGAAAACACGACATGCGAACAATCCTTACGATGTGGCAGAACTCACCACCCGTGTCGATGCCCTAGAATCGTCCAACAAACAACTACAGGCTAAACAAGAAAATATGGCGAAACGGGCCAGATGTAATAACAGTATTAGAGGCATTCCCGCCCGAATCCAGGATTCGAAATTCAAAGACTACGTCCAGGGTCCGCACTCACAGAGTGTATTCGAACTTCCAAAAAGCAAATAACCTGGTCCCAGACGTCCTCGCAAGGATACATTTCTTCAAGTCGATGAGGAGATCCTAAAAGCATCCGGATCAAAGGGAGAACGGCATCACAGGGTCACAAAAATCGAACTCTTTCAAGACCTAACCCTGTGCACATTGGTAGAGCAGCACTGCTTCAGTGAGGTGACTTCCTGGCTAAGAGAAACGAACATCAGATACTGCTGGGGCTTCCCCGGCTCTCTAGAATTCACCATGGAAGATAAAGGCTGGTCCCTTTCATCCCCTGAGGAGAGAGACGTCCTGCTCCACCCGGATGAGTCAGGGTTTTAGGTGCCGAACAGCCCAGGAGCCGGACCCACACCTTGCAGCCGGGTATGCCCACAAAGCACCCAACTGGGCCTTGTCCAAATCCATCAACAGGCATCGTCCCCTGCAGGGCAGGGGGCCACCACCCCAGAAGACTGATCTCCATCCTGCCTGACCTACTCACAGTAGCCCACCCACCAACCAGCTGGCTGAGCACTGGGACCCAGCTATAGCGATCGAAGATGCCTCACCGTTGCAACTCTAGTTGCTCTCAGTTACTCAGTTGACTGGTTAAAGGGTCCGCTGTCTTGTCGAGCCGGCTCCACTTGTTAAAGTTAGTTTACAGGCATGGCACACCCCAATGATCGCCCCCCTTTCACCACATTGTTGGTCCTTTTGTTCTCTGGTCATATAGGTAAACTATTCTTATCCAAACACATCACATCCTAATGGCTCCCCCTATTTCAGTTATAATTGGGAAAGCACATCGCATTTCGCAGGGTTCCAGTGTTAGGGAGAATTCTCTTATAAGGCTCATTTCCCAAACCTAGTGAGTCCCCGAGCAGCTTTGCTGGATTTTTGGTGTTTGTTTTTTTTCTCCTGCTAAGAGTTCAGACTCTTTTATTCCCACTCTTAGGCATGATTTGAGATAGGTCTCTGACTATTTGTGTGATTTTGGGCTATGTGGTCTTTTACTCCATTGGGTATCATCTGTTTTTTGTGTATGTGTTACACAGCACCCTCAGTGCAGTAACACAGGGGTGTCATAGTGACCCCCAAACATAGACTCCATACCCTGGGACTGACTATTGTCTCCCAGGGCATGTAAAGTCACCATTGACTTTACTAGTCTTAAATTGTGAACAGAACCAGTACAAACCATCATATTGTGGAAGTACTGGAAGGGGTTAATTATATTGCCCCTGGGTCTTTTTTCAAGGGGGAACTGTCCGGTCCCCCCTTGTCGAGTTTCTGGCTCCCACGCGAAATATTCCACCGGAATATTTCCTATGGGATTTTCCCATTGATTTTAAACGCACCACTTTTTGGTGCAATGTTAAAGATACCGCCGGTTTATTTATTTAATATTAAATTCACGGTTGGGTCTTTTTGCCAGAACTCTTTTCTAAAATGGTGTTTGTGTCTGTCTCTGTAACTCTGACCAAGGTCGAGCCCTTTGTTCCACTTTTTGGCGGGCTTCTCCACAGAAGCCCTCCAAATGGTGCCACTCTGTCTGGGTTCCACAGGATGTGTAGGGAGGGGAATTGGCACCCTGGACTGCGTTGCCTTAGCAACTCAAGTCGCACTCTATTCTGATTGGCCCAGTGGTGAGCCGCCCGGCTCACCACTTAGCATGTTTGAGTGACAGCAAGGCTGTTGAATGGGGGTTTTTCTGCATAAAAGCAGGGCTTTTGGAACTGGAACTTCAGAAGTCACCACAGGACCTAAAAATCCGAAGAGGGAAGAAGCTGAGCCATCTGTAACAATGACACCACAGGTGGAGCCCTGCTGCAACGAACTCACCACTTTCCCAACGACAAGAGAAGATCTTCTTCTGGACGAGTCTTCTTCCTTTGAGCTGGTGGGACCAACCAGTTTGCCCTTTCACCTTCCAAAGACGTCTCTTGGTCGAATCGCCCGTGCCAAGCACCCCAGCGGCCGGATAGCCAAGCTTCACCACTTTGACCGCGAATAAAAGGAATGCACCTTTTACCGACAAACTCCGCGGCTGGTTACATCCCTGTGCAGTGCATCAACTCCACGTTTCCTCCTCGACGAGATCCTCTCTTCCCCTGGTCGAAACAATGAACTGCAACCACTGCCAGGAACAAATGCCACCGCTGGAGCTTCCTCTCTCTTTAAGGTACTGCATCCTGCCTGGCCTCCATTTCTTCGTTTTGCCCAAGGTGACCCTTAAATCTTTGGCTTTTCAACTGGTTTGGTCCCAGACCTTCTAACTTTATCTTCTTGAATCGTTCCAACCTCTTTTGAACATTCTGCAAAGACTTTTAGTACATTTTCAACCGTGTGATCCTGGGCACATTTCGCTTTGCTCCATTTAAAGTGGGCCTGGCCTATGAACTTTGGCTCTACAGTGTGTACTGCCTTTATTCCCTTGCTGAGAACCCCTAAAAGTGTTGGGAACTGTTTTATTTCTATGCTCTGCCTTTTTCCTCTCCCTTTAACCTAACTATTGGAGTGCCATCTAGGTTACACGCTCACATCTGTTTTAACAAATAGTGGTGTTTTAACTCTGACTTGTCTAATAGTTATCAAGGGAGGTGTTTATACTTTATCTGGCTGTGTTTGAACTTGCTTTTGATTTAGAGTGCTACTGTGTTTTTAAAGTGTGTGTTAAATAATTATATACTTTTGATACAAAGCTCTGGTCAGTGTTTGCTTGTTCCACTGTGTTTTAGCCCTATTGTGTATACTCTATATACTGCCTTACTCTTCTTGAGAGAGGTCTGACTGCTCAGCAACAGCTACCAGGTAAATCTGGGTGGTGTGGACTGCTACCAATTGGGTTTACTGCTTACACCTGTAGTCTTAATCTTTTTGCAGTGGCCTCCAAGGGAACTGCACAGGATTCTGCCTAACATCCGGCACTCATGGGACAAAGACACCATCTACTACTTCTCTTGACTCCTACCTCCAATACACAAGACAACGCTACTACGGCCCCTAAGCTCAAAGGTGCTCTCATAAATGCATGATCTATCCAAGCTCATGCCCTTGATATTGCTGATCTCATTGTCTCAGAAAACCTGGACTTACTTGCAGTCACGGAAACTTGGCTGCACGCGGCCTCTGGTCCCTCTCTGACACTTGCCATCCCTGACAACTATACCATAATCAGGTGTGACAGAGATACCAACCAAACTAAAGGCGGTGGCTTAGCCGTCATATTTAGGAATACGCTCAACATCAGAATTGCGAACAGCCTTCAGTTACACTCAGCTGAATCGCTTTCTCTCAAACTACCTATCTCGCCCAAGCGTACAGCCACTGTTCACCTCATTTACAGGCCCCCTGGTCCTACATCTTCCTTTGTTGAAGACATCTCCTCTATCCTAGCATCCAGTGCTAAGCCTAGCTCCCATATTATTATCCTGGGCGACTTCAACTTAGGATACCTGGAGAAGAATGACACCAAAGCTTCAGATCTTGCAAATGTCCTGACTGACTTCGGTTTCACACAACATATCACAGAGCCCACCCACATTAAGGGTCGCATTCTTGACTGGATCGCCGATATGAACTGTGCCATCAAGGATATCTCTGTTTCCCCTTGCGCATGGTCCGACCACCTTCTTATTTCTTTCTCCATTTGCACCTGCCCTCCCGAGGACCCTCAAAACCTCGCACCACCCACGCTCACACGGAATAAAAAAGACATCACTGTTGAGAAACTTCTACCTCTCATCCTCCCATTGTTGAACGCAGCTGCGGAGTCTTGCACTGACCCTACAGCATTAGTAGACACTTATAACCGTGTCATGCTAAAAGCCCTCAACACTATTGCCCCCATCAAATTGCGTAAACAAAAACCGCGGACCCACTTGAACTCCTGGTTCACACCGCAACTACGCGACCTACGCAAAGAAAAAAGAAAAGCCGATGCCTTATGGAAAAGTGTCCCTTCCCTAGCCAACAAAAATAACCTCACGTCAGCCACCCTTGCCTACAAAGAAGCCATCCTAGCGGCCAAAAAGGAAGCTTACAATATCAGAATCACCCAAGCCCCTTCTAACACTAAGGAACTCTTTAAGATACTGAAGGAACTGGAATCCCCTATTGCTCCTCTCGATAAGTGTACTCCGGACACTGAATGGTGCTCAAATATCCAAAAAGCTTTACTAGACAAAATTACCGCTCTCCAAACTAAAATCAATGCTAAAAAAAACCACCTTTCAAGCTCAACGAGCGCCGCAATGATTTATAAAATACAAGCTCCTAAACACGATCTCAAACCATTCAGCATCTCCCCCCTCTCCATCAAGGAAGTAGAAAACATAACTAAACTAAAACCATCCAATTGCCAAGGTGATGTATGCCCTGCCGTCATCATTAAGGAAGCCGCTCCCAAGCTCGCCCCTTTTATTACCTCCTTCATAAATGCCTCCTTTGAATCAAGCACCGTGCCTAACAACCTCAAAGATGCCTGGGTCATACCTTTAATTAAAAAAAGCCAATCTGGACCCTAACAACCCTTCAAACTACAGGCCCATCACCACTGTGCCTTACCTGCTTAAAATCCTCGATCACGCAGCCTATCTCCAAATCCAGGAGTATCTCGAAAGCAATAATCTACTAGGGCTTAGACAATCCGGTTTCCGTCCCAGGCATGGCACTGAGACTGCATTACTAGACCTAAAAACCCAAATCGAGGACTTGAAAGACAAGGGCAAAATGGCACTCCTGCTCCTCCTTGATCTTTCTGCAGCCTTCGACTTGGTCGACCACTAAATCCTCTGTCACTACCTCAAAATTGCCGCCCACTTCTCGGACGCAGCTACTTCCTGGATCAGCTCATTCCTTGCCAACAGAACCATGAGGGTTTTCTCTCCACTGGCAGCGGCCGACCCTTCCCACGTCCCTTGTGGTGTCCCACAAGGATCTTGTGTATCGCCCACACTTTACAATGTGTTCACTAAACCACTCTTCGATATCCTTGACTATCTGGGTGTCTCCTACACTAATTATGCGGATGACACCCAGATACTCATCCCTATCACTGGTGATTTTGTAACGACTCTAAATCCCTCAACATGGTCTACACCGTCATCCAGGCTTGGATGGCTAATCATGGGCTCTGCCTTAATGACGAAAAAACGGAGTTAATCATCCTGGGCTCCCAATCTAAACTCTCGAAACTCGACGCTAACTACAAATCCTTCACTATTGATGGGATTGACATTAAAGTGGCCAATGTCACCAAAACCCTAGGAATCTACCTCGACTCCACACTGTCTCTCACGTGACAAACCAATGCAGTTGTCTCTGCATCTTCCTACACCTGCAAATTGATCACAGCCTGCAGGCCATTCCTGACTCCAGATAATTGCTTGACCCTCGCGAGAACCCTCATCTTATCCAAAATTGACTACTGTAACGCCCTCTACCTTGGGACTAGCCAAAGAAATCTGGACAAACTCCAGGTCACACAAAACAAAGCCATAAGGGCAGCACTCAACATACCTAGACGGAATCACATCTCCAATATTAGACGCAACATCCAGTGGTTACCTATCTCGCACCGCATATCACTCAAATCACTTGTGCTCACACACAAGGCACAGAACAATGCAGCTCCTGCCTACTTAGTATCACGCTTCTCGCAACACACAACCACTAGACCCTTGAGAGCCGCCCAGGTGCACACACGGGATATCCCCAGATTCAAACTACGTTCGGCAGGAGGGTCGAGTTTTCCGGTCCTTGCTGCCAAGCTCTGGAACTCACTTCCCAATGCCCTAAGGAATATTCTGCAATGCCACGCATTCAAAGCCAAAGCTAAACTTTGGTTACGGGAACAAGACAGCTTGTAACTTTTAACTGCACACAGCTCGTACCCCTATTCTGTAACCTCCGGGTACAGCTACTTTGTTGTTACTATCTATTTTACTTGCATCTGTAATGGTATACTGTATCACCCTGTCTGTAACCTGAAACGTCCTCTCTGTAACTTGCTACTGCCTACCAAACATGCGCCCGCAAGCCTTTGGGCAAGGAGCGCAATACAAATAAATAAAATACAAATACAAATACACTAGTCATGACTGGTAAAAGCAACACACGCCGGCATCCCCCGTGATTGACAGCGTTGCTCAGTTACCCACCGCCATCATTACACTTAATGTCCAGGTGTTGAATTCCCCAATGAAAAGAAAAGGAATCCTGCGCTACCTGCAGGAAATGTCAGGGAGTCTAATCTTCCTAAAGGAAACACACTTGCTACAGGCCGATGAACAACCCATCAAGCATCTCTGATTCCCAAAACAATACTTTGCGTCCCACAGTTCCAAAAAAAGGGGAGTTGCAATACTCATGGACAAAAACCTGCTATTTAGTTTCTGGGCAATCCAAAAAGTTCCAGAGGGCCGTTTCCTCCTTCTGAAGGGCCTCTCGGTGGTAATCTAGTGACCTTATGCAATGTCTGGAGATTGGACCTGGACAAGGCTTCGAAGGCGAGGATGCGTCTTTCATTTTCATGGATGACCTTCGGTGGAGCGGGGACAGTGGTAGAAGTAGGTATCCGGTTTCGGTATTTCACGGTTGGCCGCCGTTCCCTTCTTCGGTGCTGCAGCTGCAACACAGACAAAAACAAAAGAAAGCTTCTGGTGACTTGGACTCGAGCACTGAACTTCTCTGTGGGCCACCACCAAGTTTGGACCCTCAGGACTCGTTCTTCGGTTCAGAATGGCTGGAATCCCACCGGTGGGCACTTCTCTCCATACGGCCACAATGGACTTCCTCAGCCGTGGAAATGTGGACAGATGTTGTGACTGCAGTGCCACTTAAAGATTTCTTCGGTTGGTTGGAACTTGACAAGCTCCGGGTGTCGAGCAGCACTAGGCCTCTTCTGGGCGATACACTGCAATCTGGCTTCCCAATGATCACGAATAGTCTCTGGACGACACTGATGGTCTTCTTGGGCTCAGGATGTCCGGGCACTCTTCTTCAGGCACTCTTCTTCACGACCCACGAAGAAACCTCTGCAGAGCGGCAGGCACTCAGGACTGGCTTCCAGGATCCTTCAGGTAAAGAACAGCAGTTGCATGATTTCCCCTCATAGCTATGGGAAGAGGTCGCCTCAGAGCAGCCTTTGGATTTGATGAAGAGTTGCAGCAGCAGACAACTTGCTCCAGCTGAATTTAGGGTACAAGCCTTCGCGAACACTCCAAGTTTCTGACTTCCGGTTTCAGCCTTCTGACACAGGAGGATAGCAAGCGTCTGACACAGAGGTAAGTAAGGGGACTTCTGTTATACACAAATCCCACTCATTCACTCAGGAGAAGCTAGGCTCAGTCAGCCAATTAAACACCAGTGCATTCATCATGCAGCACCCAATCAGGCTCATAGGCATTTAGGTAATTCATCCAAACCCAGACACTCAAAACAGTGGATGTGTATTGGGGCAACTCCAAGTCTTCCAGGGCACACACTGCATTCACTCCAGTTTCAGGCTGGGCTGTCTCAGGCAGACCACAGGCATTGTGACAGGCAACCAAAACCAGACACCCACAACACTGATTGGGGATTGACATCCCACTCCTGTGTACACAAAACAAGCAGTCTCTGAGAAGGCTCCTACCAGACTAGCAGGAGCAGCCCCAGAGCCGTATATAGTCCTTGCACCCAACCCAACATCTAGTCAGGGGAAAGGGGACAGAGCCAGGGCTTCTCTGGACTTCGAAAAACAGGAAGGAAAAGGCAGGAAGCCATCAGGCTTTCAGTGGCCATCTTGCCTGTGTTCAGGAATCCATAGATTCCTATGGAAGGGCCTGGGTGTCCCAAAATGAAGGCGACCCAGAGCCACTGCAAAGTCAGCATGTAGCTGCCGCCAGCCCATACTCTACTCTGAGAGCAACACACAGGTGACCAAAAAAAACACACTTGGGGTACCAAGGTGTACCCCTAACCATGGGTGGCATAAGGGTATCCCATGGGTCTTGTTCACCAAAAATATACATTTAGAGCTGCACTGCCAGAGGTCCAGACTGGACTCTAATGGCAGAAAAGCACACAGGGAATTAGTGGGACAAGGACAAGGAAGACCTGTTCCTTCAAAGCATTTCCAGCATCACATTCGCCCCCCCCCCCTCCCATGAGATTGTCACCCTCCTCCAGACGGTCAACATACATTCTAGAAAGACCATCTGCATTACCATGACTCTTCCCTGGTCTATGCTCAATAGTGAAGTCTAGTCCTTTCAGGCTAATGGACCACTTGAGCAGTTTGGGGTTTTCACCCTTCACCTGCATAAGCCACTTTAAGGGTTTATGGTCAGTGTGGATCGTGAAGGCTGGCCCAGTAAGGTAAGGTCTAAAATGGCCAAGACTCCAAACTATGGTAAAGCATTCCTTTTCAAAAGTGGAATGCCTAAGTTAGCCACCATTCATTTACCTACTGATGAAAATGATGGGATGCTTTGTCCCTTTGGCATCCAACTGGAACATAGCTTCAATTCCTGTGTCGCTGGCAAACGTTTGTACAAAGAAGTGACCTTCCCCTGGGCTATCTGGCACTTGGTAGCCTTGAGAGTAAGGTTGGCCCTTTGCATGGCCTGCAACACCTGGTCCAAGTGTGTCAAGTGCTCTTCCCAGGTGGAACTGTAGACAGCAATGTTGTCCAAGTAGGCTGTAGAGAAGGCCTCCAGTCCACTGAGATCACGATTGACCAACCTTTGGAAGGTGGCAGGGGCATATTTGAACCCGAAACGCAAGACCCTAATCTGGTAGAGCCCATTAGGGGTTGAGAAAACCGTTTTCTCCTTGGCCTGGTCTTTCACGGTTATTTGCCAATAGCCTGATTGAGGTCAAAGGTGCTCATACAATTGGCAGAATCTATCTTGTCCACAAGCTCATGAGCCCGGGGCAATGGGTGAAAATCATCAATCTTCCTGACTGCACTGACCCCTCGGTAGTCCACACAGACCCTCCAATCTTTGATACCTGCCTAGGAACTAGCCTTGGGAACAAGGACCACTGGGCTGGACCATGGACTGGTTGAGGGTTCAATGACACCCAAGCCCAACATCTTGGTGACCTCTGCCTAGGCGTGGTTCTTTACTGTGTCTGACATCCTGTAGCATCTGCTCTTAGCAGGTACACTGTTACCAGTGTCCATGTCATGCATGCACAATGGGGTGAGGCCTGGTGTCAGTGAAAATAGTGGGGTATACTGCTGGAGCAAAGCCCTCAGCTTCTCTGATGTCAGATTTGGAGAAATATTCACTCCCTCCACTCAGCCATCCTGGGTGTTGCCATGAAGCAAATCAGAGAGGGGCTCACTTTCATCCTCCTCTTGCCCCTAAGCCACCAGGAGACATGAAACCTCCTCTCTTCGGTAGTAAGGTTTGAGCCTGTTGATATGGACAACCTGAGGTGAGACCCCAGGGATACCAAAGTCAACTAAGTACTTCACTTTGCCCATCTTGGATATTATCCTGAAGGGTCTAGTTCACTCGTCTGCCAAAGCCCTGGGCTTTGTTGGCTCCATAAAAAGGATCTTCTGGCCAGGAGTCCAGTCCACCTGTGAGGCCTTGAGGTCATTCCAGTACTTATTCAGCCCACGGCTGGCCTTGGGATTTGCTGATGCCTGGCCCATCATCTGTGCCATCCTCTTCCGGAGGCCTAACTCATACTCATAGTCCCCCCCATGCTTGGTAGGACAAAGGGGCGTGGCTTCCAAGCAATCTCTAACTAAGACAAGGGCCCCCCCCTCCCTGGATGCCCAAAGAGGAGCTTGAAGGGGCTGAATCCAACACCCTCCTGAGGCACCTCTCGATAGGCAAACAGCAGGCATGGCAGTAGGAGGTCCCATTTCTCCTCAGAGGCCCATCAGAAACCAGCCCCAAATCAGCCAGGTCACTACCCAGGAGCACCTGGGCAGGCACATGATCTTGTACGATCACAGGAATCTTTGCTATCTTGTTATCCACTTGAATTTTGACCAGGGCTACAGGGGAATGTTTGGGGGCCCACCAGCTAACCTAGTGGTCCTCAGAGGAGCACCTACATATTCCCCTGGCTTGAGCAGTGTCCTATCCACCACTGTCCTGCTAGCCCCAGTGTCTCTGAAGTCAGTGAAAGGTTTTCCATTAATGAGGACACTTCTCAAAAACCTTTGGGTGTTCAGGAGATAATCTAAGGAGATCTCTGCAGCAGCATCAAAAGTGATTCCCGGAGAGGAGATGAGTACAGTGGCCGCCACCTCGGGTATAGATCAAGGGTAGTTCAGGCTGACAGCATGGACACCAAGCACCTTACTTTTACTCTTGGGGTCACTCTTCCTGTGGTCCTGACCCCACACTCCCAACAAGTACCAGGAATGTGAGGGACTGGACTAGGACCACTGGGAGTATGCTTTACAGCAGAAGGACCAATACTCTTACTCCCAAACCCATGGAACTTATCCCCACTAAATGTATGGACCTTAGAGGATGGATGTTCAGGTTTATTCTTATGTGGCTGCTTTTTGGACTGATCATGTTTCTGAGAAGTCCCTCTGACCTTGTCCTTCCCATTTGTCAGCTAGCTTGGCTAATTTAAAAGGGTCCAACATGTTCTGGTTAGCGTGTATGGGTTGACCAGGATGAGGCGCCCTGTGGCTTGAAAAGCTGATAAGATGAAGGAATTAATGCAGTTATGACTGCTGCGGTTAATATGGAACTTTAGGTTACCCCAACCTAAAATATGACACAAAAGCTACAAGGTGTTCCATAAATGCGCGCTGTCACATAACACAGTCTAGTCACACTGCATTGTTTTTGGTATTTTATTATATTTTGTAATTGATTACAAAATATAATAAAATACCATAAAAAATGCAATGTACTAGACTGTGTTATGTGACAGCTCGCGTTTATGGAACACCTTGTAGCTTTTATGTTCTGGTTAGCAATGTACTGATGCAGCTCTGATGAACAGGCTTCAGGACAATATTAAAAAAACAAGAGGTGAGACAATTCGACAAATGTTTTCACCTTGTAACCATAAACCCATCCCATCATGTTCATATGGGCAGCACTCACCCAATCAACCCAAGACATACTTTCCCTTTTTATAAGTGTTCCCTGAACCTCTTAAGGTACTGGGTAGGTGTCTTGCAAAACTTGGCAATCAAAGCAGCTTTCATACACTCATACCAGCCTCTTTCCTCCATACTCAGTTTCAGAACACGGTTATAACCAGCCCGACGTACTCTACTCAACAAACACCTCGCCCAATACGTTTGGTCAGCATCATGGATCTCGCCAGCCATCTAAAATGTCTCAATCCATTGGAGAATATATGAACCCTCCACACACAAACACACACCCACAAAATACTTCATGAATGTGGTGGCAGAAGACCCGACACTTTCAACTGGCTTAGCTGTACTTTCTACCTTAGCTTTCTCCAGCTGGATACTTTGACTCTCAGCATCTTCGTATTTAAGCATCACTTGCTGTGCCAATTCCTCTTTCTTTAACTCTTCTTTTTCTAATTTCTTCGTCACCTGGTGAGCTGGGGTCTGAAAATCCGTGCCTGCCGACAGATGGGAGCGGGTACCCCACCACTGGATCGCCTGACGGAACATCTCGTTGAGAGGGATCCTGTCCTCAAAGCTGCCCATCGACTGGATCCAGCGGGCGTTGAAGAACTCCTGTAAGGGTCTCATCCGAAGCCTGCAAAGGCGCACCAGATAAATGCAGGAGGACACCATCCCGAGGAGGGACTTGACAGATCTTACCCTGGCCATGTCCGTGGCCAGCAGACGCTGCACCTTGCCCAGAAAGGTCCTGGTCCTTTCCTCCGACGGCAAGGCCAGCCACGCCACTGTCTCGAGCTTGGCTCCCAGAAACAGGGCGACTTGCGACGGAACCAGGTGGGATTTTGGAAAGTTGATGGAGAACCCCAGGTCCGTGAGCAGCTGGACGGTCTTCGCAGTGTGCACCACGGCGAGCTCCCTCGTCTTTGCCCGGATGAGCCAGTCGTCCAGGTAGGGGTAGACGTGGATCCCCTGTAGACGCAGCCGCGCCGCCATTGGTGCGAGGCACTTGGTGAACACCCTGGGTGCCGACTTCAATCCGAACAGGAGGGCTTTGTACTGGTAGTGCCGCCCTTGGACCACGAACCTGAGGAACTTTTGTTGTCTTTTTAGAATGGGGATGTGGAAGTATGCATCCTCCAAGTCCAACGACGACAGGAAATCGCCCTCCTCCAGCTGTCCAAGCACGTGCTGGAGAGGGTGACCATACGGAACTTCTGTGCCTTGATGTACTTGTTCAGTCGTCATAGGTCCAGGATGGGGCGCCATCCTCCTGTCTTCTTTTTTACGAGGAAGTACCTTGAGTGAACTCCGGAGCCCCGAAGCCTCTTTTGGACGAGCTCGATGGCACCCTTCTTGAGCATCGCCCTTACTTCCAACAGTAGCTGAGGGACGTGATTTTCCTTCCTGGCCACGGGTGGAATGCGAGGGCACTTCTTCTGAAACTCTCGAGGGCGTGTCCTTGGGCCAGGGCGTCCAGCACCCAACGGTCAGTGGAGATGGACTCCCACACGCTGACGAACCTCGCCAGCCGGCCTCCCACTGGGGGGCTTCGGCGGGGGCCCGACCCCACGGTCGGTTCAATCTTGTTTGGAGGCCACCTTGCCTCCTTGACCTCCTTGTCGACGATGACGGGCACCACCTGACTTGCCGCGTCCACTGTAGGCTTCCTAGGATGAAGATCTTGCCGCTTGGCGGTAGGTGGAGGAGCCACTGCCGGATCCCTTGGAGGCACCTTGTCTGCCTCCGGAGCTCTGAAAGGACGGCTGTCATTGTTGGAGCACTCCCAGTGCCCGGGCCGTCTCTGTGTCTGTCTTGATGGCCTGAAGGGACTCATCAACCGCCTTCCCAAACAGGTTGTTCCCGTCGAAGGGCATGTCCAAAACCTTGGTTTGTACGTCCTGGTGGAAATCCGTGGCCTTGAGCCATCCTCGTCGTCTCAAGCAAACGCTGTTGCCCAACTGACGGAAACCGGTGTCGGCGATGTCCGTTGCCACCGTGATGGCGTGGTCCGAAGCAATCTCCCCCTTCTGTAGGATTACAAGGGCCTCAGCCCTTTTGGCGTCCGGAAGGAAGTCTAACAGAGGGGCGATTTTAAACCACAACTCCCTGTCGTAGCGGGCTACGATAGCCAGGGCGTTGGCCGCCTTGATAGTCGTCACTGCGGATGAGATGATCCGTCGTCCCATCATGTCCAACTTCCTGCCCTCGCCGTCCGGCGGGGAAGTTGATGTCGAGGCTGATGCCCCCCCAGCTTTCTTCTTTGCCGCCGCCGAGACGACCGAATCCGGGGTAGGTTGTGCCCGAAGGCACAAGGGGGCAGCGTCGGGGACCCGGTACTTCTTCTCGTACCGGTCCCTCTTTGCCGGCGCCGTGGCAGGGTTCTTGAGGAGGGCGAGCCCCTCATCCCAGATGTCATCAAGAAGCGGTACGGCGAGGACCGTCTTCCTTTTAGCCTCGCGCCTTTGGTAAAGGAACCCTTCTTTCTTCTTTTCTTCTGGGCAGAGCTGAAAAAGCTCGGATGCCCTGGAAATCATGGCATGAAAGGATCCAATCACGTCGGGCGGGGGCGACGGGGGACACGTCCCGTCATCACCTCTGTCGTCATCTGTACCTGTCGTAGCCGTGTCCGTGCCTGTATCATCCCCGTGGGTAGTAGACCGGGGGGAAGGCAGAGCAGGCCGCAGAGATGGGAGAGGTGGCGTAGGATGCGTCCTCCTACTCTTATGCGGTGGACTCTCCGAAGGTCCTGGCTCTGGTTCCCCCGTCGGGTCTGGCTCAGGTACCTCCATCGGGGGAAGGGGCAACCTTGTCCTTATCTCCGAGCATAAGGACTGAATCGCTGACAAAATGGCTGCCGAGGTGTCCTGCGGCGCCTGAAACGACGGGCGCGAGGGCTCTTGAGGAGCCTCGTCGGGGACACCGTTGCTCTCGTCGTCGCCCTCGTCAGGATCCCTCCCGATGGGCTGGGCCTCTTCCACGACTTCGATGAGCTCTTCTTCAGAGGTCGTGTCCGTATCCACGATGGCCACCAGCCCCTCCCCCACCTTTTCCAAGGACTTTGTGGGGGTCTGCTCAATGGGCCTGAAAGACGACTCCCTCTGCGGTGGCAGGGAGACTCTGGATCCTGAGGGCGCCTCCACTGGTGTAGCCTCCACAGGCTGAGCCAGGGCCGCGGCGACATCCTCAATCGAGGTCTTAGCAGGGTGAATTAAGGCCATCGTCACCTTCTGGACGTCTGGGGCCTTCACCATGGGGGAGGGTCTGAGCCTCGCTCCCCCTCTGCCGAAATCCTCGAGATCGACCGGGGCCTCTCCAGAAGCTTCGCCGGGTTCTCGGCCTTCCTCTTACCCGAGCCAGAGCGTTGGCTCGTGGTTGATGGCGCCGGGGAGGATGCGCCCTGGCTGGCAGCCAAGGAGCCCGTCCGTTCGGCGCTCCCGGTGCCCGCGGACTCACGGTGCTTAGCCTTTTGTTGGGCCCCTGTCGCCGGGGCACCCTCACAGGACTTAGAAGACCGCTCAGACTTCTTTTTCTTCTTCTCGCCTGACGGGCTCTTCCCTTCCAGCCAGTTGGCGAGACGGAGGTGGCGATCCTTCATGGTCCGCTCCGACATGTTCCCACAAAACGCACAGTCCTTCTCCTTGTGCGTCTTGTCCTCATGGAGACAGTAGAGGCATAACGAATGCTCGTCCTCCTTGAAAACATTCTGAAGCTGGCATCCAGGGCAGGTCCTGAACAGCTTCCCGGGCGTCGAGCTTCCTTTCTCCTGGGCCATGTCTGGGGTAGGCCTCGGAACTTCTGGAATCCTCCAAAAGCGTAACTCAACGAAATCTTCACCCTTGATGGGCGTAGAAAACTCCGAAACAGATCCCCATTGATCGGATGTAGAAACGGTGGAGCTTTAGGCTCTATTTCACCGAAAAAAATGAGAAAAATCTCCTGAAAAATCGCAAAAATGCAGCAAAAGCTCGAGAGCTACAGCACGAGGACTCCCAACACTTGAACGTGCGGTAAACATCTGAGGATGGCTGCCGGAGGCAGGGCTTAGGGAGAGGGCAGTCATTGGCTGGGGGCAGTATGCCCCAGAGACCAGTGATTGGTTACTACTAAGAAAGACAGATCAGAAACGAAACTGATACTGATTTTTTTCTATACCGAGGATTCCCGGCCTGACGACGGGGAATATTCATGAGCATGTGAATCCATGCCAGACCCCATGCTGGAGAAAATTAGGGCCCCTGAGGGAGAAATAATAATTGCGGGGGACTGGAATGCAAACTGCTTGGCCCCTAAAATATATACAGAATTGGGGTTTCTAATGCGAAGGGCTACCAAGAGAAACAGAGAGAACATGGTGTAGTCTGGAGGGAGCTCTGCACTGTGTGGGACCTGCACATTCTTAATGGCCAAGTAAAAGGGGATATCCCTTCTGGTCCCACGTGACACAGATGCCTATAAATCTTGGATTGGTTATGTTGCTCTCTCTCGAAACTTGTTTGTCTTATGTTACAACTTCACAGTCCTTAATAATAACGCTAGTGATCATTCAATATTGAAAACCCATTTAAATGTGCCGACTAAAGCATTGATCCAATTTCAATGTTCAAATATCACTAATAATATACAAAAGAATCACATTTCTTGGACCCAGTGGGCGATCAAAATATTAAATCTAGAGCTGTATTTGATCTGGCGTACCACTACTTTTATTTTTTAGACTGTACTTTTCTAAGTAGAGATGTTTCAGCAATTTATTGACCAAATGGCATCAACGATTTGCACCAGAGGGCCTTTACCTAAACGTCGGTCTAGTTATTGTACAGAAATACAAAATAGGAAAAAAATATTGCAAGCTGGAGTTAGAAGAATCAACTCTTGTGAACTTGATTTGGAACATAAGCTTGAAGCAATAAAGAAGCTAACGCAGAGTTACAAAAACTGGTTAAAGGGTAACAGATTTTTGCGGACCCATAAGGACGAGAGAGCATGCTTAATGTAACAATGGCAAAAGATTGTAGGAACTTTTGGGCTATGGCTAGAGGTAAGGAAGGGAACTAAGGGGACGTCCTAACTAATCCTATTGCAGAACAGGATTGGTTGGCACCCTTTGGGAAATTATATCAAGCTAGGTTAACGGATAAACAGCAAGAGGAATTTGAGCGCACTTGGCAGGTTAATATTTCTGTGGAGCAAATTTATAGAGCGATTTTATTAGCATCTAATTCACGTGCACCCGGCCCTAATGGCCTTTCCAAAAGGGTTCGTAAATCTGATACCGGGATATCGTCCAGTTAAACATTATTTAGAAATATTTTGGAAACCAAAAAGCTTCCAGCAACCTGGAAACTTTTGACTATAGTCCCAAGTGGAATGGTTAGGAAAACAAGCACTGGCAATGCCAACTGTTTGGGCTTTTGTGTAGGCATGAGAAAGACACTTGCCAGGAACTGCCGTAGAGGTATTAACTGGCCATTGATGATAGCAGGTGCAAAATGGTGCGATTACCTTGTCACCTAATGGCAGTGTGTAGCAAATGCCTAATAATTGTGCAGATGCCAAAACTGTTGGCTTTGCCTGCTTGTTTTCAACTGGACTTCAGTGAAGGACATGCATAGTGCTTATAAATCGAGTGGCCGAAGGCAGGCCTGGTTAAGACATTTTTATTACACCAGTAGCACGTTTACAGCTCCAATTAAGCCACTAACTCTCAGAAGAAACACTGGCAGGCACTTGGGAGTGCAAAGTTTGATGGTAAGGCTTGATTAAAGTGATCTCAAAGTTTCCAGGAGGAGGTGTTTTGGGCGGGGAGGGGCAGGAACCGGCTGGGAATGGCCACATGGATTAGCATGGCCGCGGCGAGTCAATGGGTGGGCAAATAAGAAAAAAACACCTGCAAGCGTTGTGTCGCACCTCGTATGCCATTTCTCCCTATCTGCAATAGTTTTATACGTGGCGCGCTGCCTAATAGCACAAAGTAAACATTTCGCACCACAATGCAGTGCTTTAAATGGGCAGTTCTTTCTGGTCCTGAGTTCCTGTACTTCTTTCATCTGAAAGGCAAAGTATCAGCACTTCTCATCTGGAAACGAGTACTTTTAGTGGGAGAGTAGCACCAGTACTTCCTACCAGTGAGCAGGTAGTGAGTACATGCATGTCTGTATTTACATTTCAAGCACTGCCTCAATGTGCCATTGGGCCTATTACTGGGAATATAGTACGACTGGCTTAATGCACCGAGTATATCAACCAAGAGTACTAGTAACCACACTGAGAACAATGCAACTTGTAACAGAACCCATTAAAGGATAAACTGAGTGTATGCTATTTCGCATATGCTATTTCGCAAAAAATGCCATTTCAAGAGCAAACATTTACCACAAGGGCTTGAGAAATGATATCCGGTGTTGTCATCTAGCATTCCAAACAGTACTCAACTCACAGAATTCGGAGATTTCACGATCTCAGTTTAGAATGCTAATAAGGCGTTTCTGTATAACGCTAGAAATGTCTCAAACATTTTGCCGAACCTTCAAAATGTGCAGCTAGTTCAAAAACTGTGTCAGCAAGTTGTTACCATGGAGCTGGTTGTTCCGACCGTAAATGCCCGTCACAGGCATCGATAGTTACAGCAGTGGCAGTTAAGCGGTATTAAATAGTAGGATGGCGTTCACACAACTCATTTTTTCACTGTGGTTTATTCAGGAGATGATTAGCTTATTTGGCCGTGGGCTTCGTTTTCCACCTAGCACTCTTGGCAATGCTTTAAGTGGGGGTAGGAAATTGAGGGGCGGGGCCCATTTGGGGCGTGGCTTGTCTGATGGGCTTGGCCTAAAACTTGAAGGCATGGCCTAAAGAAGAGCATGCAAAAATGAACAGGGGTGGTCAAGTCTACATAACTAAGTGCATACTGCAACACTGCTGGTACAACCTGAACCTGTGGTCCTGGGCAAATCATTTAATTGCACTGTGTCTTATCTGCAGCACTTAAAGTCCTGGTGTAGTAAATAGTGACAGAGTGTGATATAATGCTACAGTATACAGCAGTGTAGCACCACAGCGTACAGTAGCGCCACCTCCATATGAGATTATTTTGTGAGTCCCCACTTGTGAATGCAGAAAATACAAGAACCAGAATGCAAAATTAAGAAATCATAGAATCCAGAAGTGGATAGTCATTTCATACCTGAAATGGGTAGGTTGTGTTTTTGATTTTTTCAGAATGTTTTTTTTTTTATTACAGTAAGTCAAAAACCTAAACAAATCTAGCTAGGTCCCAATGGTAGAACGGCAAGCCAATCCTGAACCTCTGTCCTATGGAGGCCATAAGCCACTCCAGACATGCGTGAGCCTCATTGGTTGTCATGAGTGAAGCACAGCCAGGAGCTCTGGGCATCGTCAGCTAAGGGCCACATCTAAGCATAGCCGTGCCACCCAAGGCATCTTTCCATCCAAAACCTTTGGGCGTTGTTTATTTAGTGAGTCCCATTAAGTGGGCCAAAAACGGATCCCCTGCTCTTTTTGCATACTGATTCGAGCTGCACTTCACTGACAAGGCCCCACACAGTCCAAATATGTCAGGGGTTCCTTGTATTCCTTTGCAGAGTGGGGCATGAACTTGCATTTAGGATGGATAACTCCTGGTAGTGGCAGGACGAAGACTGATTTGCGTTTGGTTGGTACCCTTGAGCAATGGTCCCGATTGACTTAAAATTCTGGAATGAAAGGTACCCCGAGGAATTGCCAATGGCTATGATTAATTAGGAGCTTTCCATCCACCAAGGTAGGCCGAGACCTCAATTCAAGCAAGGCTGAAACATGTCTGGGGTTGCGCTTGGGGTTGAAAGGATGTGTTTGTCAAATACTGTCTGCAAAACATCAGGACCTCAAGGTGTGTTTCCATAATATTCGATAGAGGTAACTTATAGAGTATAATGCTCACACTTTTTACTTGTGAGATATGGTATATCACTAGAATAATGTTTTTCTTTGCTGGTTGAATTTTAGAACCCTTCAGTAAAACATCAGAAGTGTCTTAAGAGAGAGATTCCTCTTGTTTTATCAGCTGTTTTCAAATCCCAATCAGTAGCGGTTCGACAATACTGTGCCGCCCTTTGAAGCACTATTGGTCTGCCTGGCAGGTTACTTAATGACCGGCTTTCCATCAGGTGAAGGCTTTCAGAAGCTAATGTCTCCGCCATGGGGTTAATGGGTGAAACATTAACACCCTTTTGTCTAAACTCCTGTTGTGCCTGTTAAGAGTGCATGGCTGAAACGCTGTAAAACGCACAACAGGGAGTGGAGACAAAAGGGTGTTAATGGTGGGGACGCTGAGCATTTCCTGAGCTGTGACTAACACAAGTGCCAGACAGCCAAAGCTTTGTGCAAACTAGTTTGAGCGAAGCTGTGGCTGCCCTGCACTGGGTCGCCACAGGTGACAGGCACTTCGTAAACACCCTGGGCGCGGACTTCAGTCAGAAGGGAAGGGCCTTGAATTGGTAGTGTTTTCCCTGTATGATGAAGCAAAGGAACTTCTGATGCTTCGCGTGAATGGGGACGTGGAAGTAAGGGTCCTCTAGGTCCAGCAACATCAGGAAGTTTGCCGAGCATGTGCTGTAACGTGACCACCTTGAATTGTTGGGACTTGAGGTACTTGTTTAGACTTTGCAGGTAGAGAATGGGCCTCCAGCCCCCGGTCTTCTTTTTTACCAAGAGGTATCTGGAGTAGACTCTGGAGCCCCTGAGTCGCCTTGGAACCAGCTCCATCGCTCCTTTTCTTAGCATGGCCTGTACTTGCTGCAGCAGCTGATGGATGTGCTGCTCCTGCCGGGCCACTGGTGGTATCCGCTGACAATTCTGTTGGAATTCTAGAGTGTGTCCGTGGGCGAGAGCATCCAGCATCCATCGATCAGTAGAGATATTTTCCCGCTCACTGACAAAGTCCGCCAGCCGGCCTCCATCTGGGGTGCATGGTTGGGGGCCCCCGTCGTTCTGGCCAGTTCAGTCTTGCTTCGGGGCCCGAGTGCCGCCCTGGGAGCGACGACGACGGCAGCCACCTGCGAAAGCCTTGGAACGACCCCTGTAGGACTCCTGGGTCCTGGAACTGGAGGGCTGGCGGTAAGAGGATAAACCCCTGCCGAAACCCTTTGACGATCTGCCAGATTTCACTCCTGAGGCACGAAAGGAAGGAGGATGCTGCTGAAGCGTTCCAAGGGCCCGGGCCGTCATCGTGTCAGGGCAAATGTCGCAATCCGCTTCCTAGTGGTCTGGATGGGGACAGTAGAGGCACTGGGAGTTTTTGTCCTCCACAAACACATTCCTCAAACCGCAGCTGGAGCAGAGTTTGAAGAGAGAACCTCCATCCTTCTTCTCCACCAACATGATCCGGCGTGTGGTGTAGGCCCTATGGCCTTCTGGAATCTTCGATGAAACTCTCGACGATTCTTGCCCTTGAGGGGCAATGAAAGACGCTGACAAACGGATCCCCGCTTGCTGGTCAGGCGTTATTTGAAAAAAAAGAGGAACTTTTTAACGAAAAAGCGTGAAAACAGAGAAAAGCTCTCGGTGCAAAACATAAGGACTGCCAACACTTGAACGTGCAGTAAATAATCTGAAGATGGCTGCCAGAGGAGGGGCTTAGGGAGAGGGCAGTATGACTGAGAGCTCAGTGATTCGTTTTTAGGAGAAAGACAGTTTGTAAGTGAAAGTGAAACTGTTTTTCCTTTTACCAATGATTCCCGGCCTGACAACTGGGAATATTCATGAGCATGTAAATCCCTGCCAGACCTCATGCTGGAGAACTCCAGAGACTCTGGTCAAACCCTGTTTGAATTAAACTACAAATACCAGAAAGCCGTAGGAGAGCCGCCAAGACAGGTCAAAGTGGTTCGTTCTACAGGAGGTCAAGCAAAATCCCTGTACAGTCGAAAACCTTTGACCTAAGTACTGTAAGAAAGCATGGGAAGTAAATCCTGCAAACATCTGTTAATGTGAAGATGGCAAGAGTGAACCCGGAAGAGGGATGCTGATGAGAAGGGGGCAACTCTAAAGTCCCAAAATACAGTGTGTTGACAAGAGTGAAGCCGGCCGAGGGATGTCGACTGGAACTGTTACAAAAGACATTAAGGTTTGAGAAGAGGACTGCGCCCAGAAGAGGTGGACCCAGAACTGAGCCAGTATCACCCTTATTAAGTGAACCGGAGGAAGGGAGGTTCACAACGAACTGTTGAAAAGAGTTTGTACGGGAACAATAAAGGAAGACTGCTGAAAGCCATAGTGAACCCGGCGGAGGGAGGCCAACAGTCGGGAGGGATCCAAGCCCGAACGAGGGCGAACCAGGGGTGAATCCGTCACGCGAGAAAAGCCATAGTGAATCCGGTGGAGGGAGGCTGAAAGCAAAGAGGGGTCAGCGCCCGGAAGAGGGGAACCAAGGGGTGAATCCATCACACGAGAAATACGTAGAATGGAACTTTGCGCTTTTGTGCTTATTTAGTTATTTGAGAACCTATCAGGCCCTCGGAACCATGAGACACAACCATTGAGGCCCTGATATCGATAGAAACAATGGTCAGTGCCGGAAGAGGGGGAGGAAGGGGGTGAACAACCCTCACTCTAAGTAAAACCAAGAAACGAACTTTCATTTTGTTGAAGGACCTTTTGTTTAATTATTTGAACACGTCAGGCCCTCGAAGGCAAGAGACCTTCAAGGTAAACAAGACTTGGCTATCGAGGTTCCTGATAGACTGGAACAGAACTGTCGACTCATGCTGAGGAAGTTGGAGTGTGTGCTGTGCTCCACCTTACCCGTGCTCACAACGTGGGGAAGGTAGATCCAGGCTACCACATCCTGACATTATTTGAGAACACTTCTTTCTTTTCTTGAAAACCATCCCACTCCCTTTTTGTATTAGTTGTTAGGTTTGGCAATAGGTTTCTTAGTATAAGCCCTTTTTATTTTGACCCGATGCCACAAGGACTGCCTTATTTTCATTTGATGGTCAACGCTTGCTCCCATCTTAGATTGAGGTTTAGATTAGGCGTTTTTCCAACCTGCATACAGTTTAATAAATACCCTTGAACTGTGATCACTTGTGTCTGTCTTTACTGTTGCCACCATGCGTTCCTTACAGGATCCACTTCCAGCTATGCTCACACAGATGCCTACCAAGTCTGATCTTTGAGAACTGCTGGCAGAGATTTGAAAGGAAATCCACAAAAGCACTGAGGAACTCTCCCACAAGATCCCAGCGCTAGATAAAAGGGTCTCGGAAGCTGAGCAACGGGTCTCTTAGGTGGAAGATACGCTCTGCGAGCAGTCTTATGAAGTGGGTTACTGCTCTAACAGATTGGAAGTCCTGGAAGCACCTGTGACGCCTTGCAAGATAAGCAGGAGGATGTGGAGAATCGCTCCCGTAGGAATAACATCCGGATTCGGGGTATCTCTCTGGCAGTGCGGAATGAGGACCTACTGGACTTCGTGGCAGACCTTTTCCGATCTATCTTAGAGCTGCCCGAGGAAGCAACGATGGAGCTGGACAGGACCCATTGCGTCAGGACCCGAATTGCCTGACCCCGGGACAGAGCTCCAGATGTACTATCCTGTGTACACTTCTTTAGGGTGAAGGAAAGCATAATGACAGTGGCCCGACCTCTGCCGACGGTTTCCTTTCTTAATATGTTATTCTTCCTGTACCAGGATCTGGCCTCCACTACTCTGGCTAAGAGGAGAGCACTCGGGCCACTGGCTGATTGGCTATGCACCAGGGAGGTGCCTTACAGATGTGGGTTTCCTTTGGCGCCCGAATTCTGTTATCTGGGGAAACGTTGGTAGTTTGAATTCTCAAAGATGCAGAGTGCCTTCTACATGCTGGCGAGGGGCGGTTCAGGGGCTGAGCATGAGGTGAGTCCGAGGCCCAGGCGAGAAGCCTCAAAGAAATGGATGAAGGTGGGGAGGGAAAGTAAAGGGTCTGGTCAAAAAGGCCTCAACAACTAGGGACTCTGTGTGGTTGCCCTAGGGGTTGTGATGACTTTGCTTCCTGAGGTTGGGTTGACATGGCTGGATTTGAGGGATGCAGAGCTTGGGATCCATTCAATGAAGGGGTTGCAGGAGTTGGGTATAATGGCCGGAGCGGGACTATGTTGCCTTCCAAGTCGGATTCCTCCTTGGGGTTCTAAAAATGTCTGATCTTTGCTCTTGTTCAAGCATTGGTTATGGTTGGGATAGGGGGAAATGGGTGGGTGGGGGTTGTGTTTGGTTACATAGGTTTACTGAGGGATTGGTGTTGGTGCTATAAATTCTCAGGGGAGCACATTTCGAGATGTGGTGAGGGGCATGTTAAGGCTTGGACCCAGGGGGCGTTCTGGCTAATGTATCACCAGATGGGGAGGATCTTGTGCTGTTGGGCAAATGGAATGTTCAGGGACCTGAGAGATCCCCCAAGCTATTTGTATGTGTTAAGGGACTAACCTGGGAACGTATGGTCACATTGGTCTCTTTGTATACCCCTAATATTGGGCAGGATGTGTTTTTGGGGGCCCTTCTCCTGCAGCTGCTTCCCTTTGCGGAAGGGCAGGTTCTGATGGGGGAGAGATTTCAACCGAGTACCCAACCCTCTCGTGGACAAGACTCTACCACCTATAAAGTTAGACTTCGAGCATGCTATCGCCTTTGGGTCACTCCTCCAGGAACTGAGGCTGGCTGACCTCATGCTCACACCCAGTTCATTGTTCCCTCGTCAGTGGGGTGGAAATACGCACTCGTACATTATCTGAGCATGTCCCAGTGTCTCTTACCTTGTCACTAGTGGGCAGGACTGAGAGTCCCAGCCGCCCCTGGAAGCTGTATGACCCAGTCGTCCAAGCCCTGATGGTTTCACATGAAATTGGGGAGGTTATTTACTACTATTTCCAGGAAAACAACAATTCTAGCCCGTCACCAGGGATTGTTTGGGATGCCATGAAGGCAGTTGTTCGTGGGGGAGTTAATCAGTAAGTCAGCTGCAAATACTAGGGAGAGACATCCAGCTAAACTTGGAAGGGGAGGTACATAGGCAGAGCAGGTGCACAAAACGGTGGGGACACCACGTAGGGCTTTACAGGTTCTGCGGCAGCACGTAAGAAACGTGAAGAGGAACTTTCTGATAAAACGGCCCAGACAATGTTGAAGGCTAGACAGTATTATTATGCAAATGGTTCCCTCTAGTAGATTTCTTTAACTCATGTTTGGTTTCCGTTAGGTTCACCCCCTCTATGGGGATCTCCATGACTGTCCTAATTCCCAAGCCAGGGAAGGATCCGGGGCTCTGCGATTCCTATCACCCTATCACCCTTAACATTATATGATCTTCTCTAAAATACTGGCACAGAGGGTGATGGATATCCTCCCTGGCATCATAGATGGTGATCAGACTTGCTTTATTGTGTGGCCCGGTACTCACGATAATGTGAGGCGGGTCTTAGGGCTGTTGGGAGTGGGGCAATGTTCAGGGGTGGAGATGGGGATCATTGTGCTGGATGACCACAAAGCTTCTGAAATGGTGGATTTGGGGGATCTTCTTGGGTCTTGCAGCAGTTTGGGTTTGTTCTGGGGTTCATCATATGAGTTATGGCTCTCTATCAGAATCAGTTCACTTCCCTCCAAGTTAATGGGGGTATGTCATGTAGCTTGCCAATAACTAGGGGGACGAGGCAGGGCTGCCCACTGTCTCTGTTGATTTTTGCCTTAAGCATGGAGCTGTTTGCATGTCATATCAGAAAGAATTTAGTTATTTATATAGCGCACCGAGCCCTGGGACATCTGGGCGCATTTCTTGCAGGTACATATGATACAAGACGCATTAATTACAGTTACATTGGGTGCATTTCTTACAAATACATATGATACAAGACACGTTATTTATAGTTATATTTGATACATTTGTTATAGACAGATTTACAGTTGAAAATTAGGTGAGTATAGTCAGAGGATTCTTAGACTTTTTGAGAGAGGAGCCATGTTTTAGAGTTTTTTCTAAATAGATGAAAGAGGTTTCTGTTCTTAAGGTAGGTGGTTTGGTGTTCCACAATTTAGCATCTAACACAAGGAAGCTGCTGCCTCCAGCTTTCTAGAGCTTAAACCTGAGGATCTTTAAGAAGTGAGCTTGGGCAGATCTAGTGGGACGTGCTGTAGTGTTTCGGGTGAATTTGTCAGACAGATAGCTAGGTGCCAATTTGGTGAGGCACTTATGTGTACGTGATAGAGTTTTGTACTCTATCCTTTGATGGACAGAGCCTCTGGGTGTTCCGTCTTATATCCGAGATTTGTTGAGACTTTGGGAGGTTCAATGCTGATCTGAGGGCATTGTTTTGGACTCCTTGCAACTTGTTACGGTTACGTTCACTTGTGCCTGGGTAGAGTGCATTACAGTTGTCAATTTTGGAGAGAACCAAGGTTCTGGCTATGGAAGTGCAGCTAGATGTGGAGAGAAATGGTCTACATGCGTTGATTAACTTACAAGTATAGGCAGTGGAGGAGGCTATTGTGTTGAATGGTCTGGTCATGGTAAGTGAGGAGTCTAGGTAGATAACTAGTGTTTTGACATCATTGGATACCATTATGTTATTGCCATCAAAGTTGAAAGATGAGTGTTGTCCGTCAAGTTTGTTAAGTCTGGATTGTGAGCCTAATAGGAGTAACTCTGTCTTGTCATCATTGAAGCATAGTCCATGCTCAGCCATCCAAGCTTGAATGATGAGATTTAGGACTTTGGCGTCTTTGATGTAGTCCCCAGTGATATGGATGAGTATTTGGGTGTCATCTGCATAATTCGTGCAGATGACACCCAAATGGTCAAGGTCATCAAACAGAGGTTTTGTAAACACGTTATATAGTGTTGGTAATACACAGGAGCCCTGAGGAACACAGCATGCGACTGGAGCTGGATTAGCGGAGACCGAAGGTGCAAAGACCCTCATGGATCTATTATTTAGAAAGGATTGAATCTAGGTGTTTGCTTTGTCGGAGAAGTGGCCTGCTGATGAGTGGTGGTTGAATAAGACTTTGTGGTTAACCAAGTCAAATGCAGCCGAGAGGTCTAATAGTAGTAAGAGGGCGAGTTTGCCTTTGTCTTAAGTAGTCCATTTGGGTCTTGAGGTCAATCAAGGCTGTTTCCGTACCACGTTTTGTTTGGAAGCCTGATTGCCTGAAGCCCAGGAGTTTGTGATTTTCAAGGTGGTTCTGGATCTGCAGGTAGGCTGATCTGTCCAGGATTTTTAGAAGAAAAGGCACTGTTGTGATAGGCCTATAGCTAGTAGGGATGTTAGGGTCTAGTGTGTTTTTTTTGTTAGGAGGGGAAGGACCCACGTGTCTTTCAAGTTGGTTGGGACTATGCTTGATTCAAAAGAAGCGTTAATTAAAGTTGTGATAAATGGTGTAAGGTGCTTTGCGGCGTCCTTGATGATAGAATGCAGCCATTAAGGGGGCCCCAGTCGCGGGTGGCCAACTATAAGGTTTCTGTTTACTCAGATGATGTTATGCTCACCCTTCATAACCGTCAATGGCCGCAGCACTAAAGGAACTGGCTGATTTTGGCTGTGTTTCTGGGTTTAAAGTGAACTATGATAAATCGCACAGATTAGATGTTTCCCTGGGACCCCAGGAGAGGATCGCAATTAGGGCTTTAGCCCAGATACAATGGTCCTGAGGGACTATCTCCTATTTAGGAGTGTGTATCCCCAGCAGAGGCTCGAATGTTTTTTGGTGTAACTTTCAGCCATTCCTCCAAGAGTTGTCAGAAGACCTGATTAGGTGGGGTCGGCAGGAAATCTCCTGGTTTGGTAGGGTTGCAGTGGTTAAAATGAACCTCATTACTTGGTTACTTTACCTCCGCGCTGAGCTGCCTGTCCGGGTAACGGACTCAGAGATATGCATGCTTCAGGGGAATAGTTTCAAGTTTATATGGGGTAACAAGCAGGCTAGGATCTCTAGGAAGGTATTGCTGAGGTCTGTTGGGGTGGGTGGCCTGGGTGTCCCAGGCGTTTTTCGCTACGATTTGGCAGCACAGATTTCCCATGCGATAACCTGGGGCAATGCTACTCTACAGATGAAATTGAAGGTGATTGAACAGCCCACTCAGCTGTGAGTTTGGGTCAACTACCATACGTGGACAAGAGAGGCCAGGTGCAGGTGTTTGGTGTTTCTCTGCTAGCAACAACTAGAAACACACTATGAGGAGCGTTCGCTTTGCAGATGGGCAGCAGCGCTGCGGGTGTGTACCCTTACACCTATTTGGAATGACCCCAGACTTCCAGCCCGGGTGTGATAGTAGGGGGCTTAATGGGTGGGTGGCTGGGGGTCTGGTAAGCCTACACCAATTAGACAACGATGGCTGTCCAATGGCTTTCAACAAATGCAAGGAAACCTTTGCTCTTTCCAAAGCTGAGTGGTTTCTTTATGCCCAGTTGTGCCACTGGGCTTCTCACCGCCTCACAAAGCAGGGGGCCACTAGGCCATTGAATGCTCTTGAACTGGTGATTCAGGGAGGGAGCTTTCTATGGGTAGGGTCTCTCAACTTTACAAACTGCTGGACACAGGGGACAAAGTTGTTCGCCTGCCATATATGGATAAGTGGGAGGACGACCTGGGCGAGCCAATTGAGGATGAGGCTTGGCTGAAGATATGGGAGCGGATGATAAAGTACTCTAAGTGTATTACAGATAGGGAGTGCTCATATAAATTCTGCTACCAGCGGTACCCCACGCCGGAGAGACTCCATTCTGCTAATTATTCTGCAAACTGCTGCTGTGGCTGTGCGGAAGTGGTTTCCCTCTTTCAAAAGGTGTGGACATGTGGGAAGGTTAGCCTCTTCTGGAAGGAGGAGCTTCCTAATATTAAAGACATCACAGGTTTGTCTCTTCCCATGGTTCCCCAGGTAGTGTTGTTGGGTGACACAGGGGACGGGTAATTCCCATTATCGGGCTTGATGGCCACAATGATTGAATATCTTCTCTTGACTGCGAAGTTGAACATTGCCTGTGCATGGAAATCCGTAGATGCGCGGTGGCTCAGATGTAGTGGATAAAGATCTGGGACATCATGATGGCGGCCAAAATCACATCATTGTGTGAAGGACGATCTGGGAAATAAGCCATTGTGTGGAAAACTTTTATCGACTTCACAGATAACTATGCTGCATTAGTGGCTTGGCCCCAGCTCATGCAGCACTTCTCATTGCTGTGACAATGTTGTTTGGAGGGGGGCGAGAGCATTGGAGGAACCGACTGAGCAGCGTGAGTGAGCGAAGGGGTATGTAGGACCTGGACCTGCCTCCTTCTGTTGCACTGAAAATTTGTCAACATGTCTTTTTGTATTGTTAGTGCTATGTTTGTGCACACATAATTTCCCACAGTATGTTAGATAAAAGTTTTTTTGGGGGGGGGGAGAACAGCGGAGTCAGCCCTTGTGTGTGGGAGACACCATTAGTGTCACGTAATCAGGACTGATGTGGGAAACGTATAGCCACATGTAAGGTGGGAAATGGCGATCCTGGTCGTTTGTTTGGCTGGAGCTTGTTAGGGAGAATTCTCCTTCTAGGGCTAATTTCCCGCACCTAATGAGTCCCCCAGCAGCTTTGCTGGATTTCTGGAGTTTATTTTTTCCACCTGGTAAGACTGTACATCTTTTTTTCCACTCTTACATGTGTTTTGGCCTATGTGTTGTTACTCATTGTGTGATCTTGGGCACTGGAGCACACCACTCCAAGTGCCCCTGTTCTTGTAGGGGTTACACAGCACCTTTAGTGTAGTAACACAGGGTTGTCTTTTAGACTTCCCTCTGACTCCATTTCACTGGGGCTGACTACTGTCCCCCAGAGAAAGGTAAAGTTGCAATTTACTTTACATAGTCACTTTTACCACAGACCCAGTACAGCCCATCTTACATGGAGTACTGGAAAGGGCTAATCTGTACCCCTTTTCTGTCTGTACCTCCCTGAGCATTGTTTTGCTCTTTTAACATTTAGACTTGGCTAGTGGCAGTGGTATCTACCCAAACCTTTCTACCGCAATTATATTAGATAAACGTGGTACTGTTCTTGGCTATTATATTAGCCTCGAACATAAACCCACTTGACCAAATCGTCTTTCTAATTGCTCCGGTTGGGTTTATTCGCCATTTCTTTTTGTTAAAGTCCTTCTTGTGTTTTACTTTGCGCGGCAAACTAGGTTTGCCTTCTTTGTTCACTATCTTTTTGGCGGGCTTCTGCAGAGAAGCCCTCCTCAAGGTGCCTGGGTGTGTAGGTGGGCTGAATGTGAGAGAGGGGTGTAGTCACCCCCTGCACAGGGTATGAATGGGAGTTTTGCGCATAAAAGGCAGGTCTCTTGGGCTAGAAGTCAGAGTCGCCTCTGGAACTACAAGGAACCGAAGAGAAGCGGAGAGAACGACGGCTGCTGCAACTACCCTGTCCCGGTGAAGCCCTGCTGTAGTCCTGAGCTATTTACCCTTCGACGACTAAGAGAAGATCCAGTCCGGAGTCTTCTTCCCTTGAGCCTCGTGGGGATAACCAGCTCATCTTCTTCAGCCAGAGATCTCCGCCGTGGTCGAAATCGCTGCACACTGCTGTAGTGGTCCGGATAGCCACCTGCTGAGCCTCTCCTGTTTTTAAGGAGCACACCTTTTCGTTGTCGCTGCTACCGGCTTCATCCCTGTGTGGTGCAGACCCCCTTCAGACGTCGTCCTTCACAACAAAGCTCCAGGAATCGTGGGTCTGCGGGAAACCAAAAGGAACAACTGCCAGGGCTCCAGGTACATCGTGGAAACAAGGTACTGTGTTCTACTCGAGGAAACTGGGTGAACCCCTTTTCTTCACCTTCAAGGCTTGGCCTTGTCTTCCCTACTCCTTATAAATTTTGCTTCCGAACATTGACAATATTCAAGTACTCTTGGGCTATACGGAATCGTGAACTGACTAACGGTGTGATCTTTGGCACAGGCCGCCGGTGTCATCTAAACCTTGCTCCGACCCTTTGACTTTTGAACTCCTGTTTCTGAATGTTTCTCGATACTGTTTGCCTAACCTAAATATTGCCTGTGATTTTTGTCTCCAACTCCCTCTGGGTATCTCAGGTGCTAAGTGTGTTTTTGCCCCGGTAGCATTTCATGTCACGGATACGCGTTTATTTAGTAGACCGAACTGTCAAAAAGTGATCGCAACCGTATCCGCGGTATCGTGTTTTGTTCATAACATCGGTTCATTCAAACACAGGGTACTTACCTTGAGACTTACTGTACAAAGTGAATTGGTTAGTTGTAGTATATTTAACGTGTGGTTTTGTTTAAAGTTGAATAGAGGTGTTGTGTTTATAACTGATGGTTTGAAAATAAATGTACTTATATTTTTTACCTGAAACCTTGAGTCAGTGTTTGCTTGAGTCACAGTAATTGTGGTCCCTTTGTGTAATCTCTGCTACTGCTCATATACTCTTGAGATAAGCCTGGCTGCTCTGCTATAACTTAGTAGTACAGGCTTGAACCAAAGGTAAAACTTGTATTGCCACCTGTGGTCTTAATCAGTTGTAGTGGTCCCTAAGGGCACTGCACAGGATTCTGCCTACAGGGCACCAGGATATGTGATCAACACAGTGAAGATATCTGCGTTGGCGACTGACTTGCCAGCCCCCCAGCATGAACTGGACATGGAGGGCCTTCTCCCTGCGACTGGTCATTCCGTTTTGTTTTTCAAAGTAGCCACAGCAACCAGAATGCTCTGCTGAGCCTGCAACTCGAATGGGCACCTATGTAACAAAAGGAAATGGCCCCACAAAGCCAGATGGCACGGGCTCACCTGGGATGCCGCTCGTTGCCGTCCTTTCTTCTTCTTTCCCTTTTGATCTCGAAGAGGCTGTCTCTCCTTGAAGAGGTAGGATCTACCTCCGTTGGAGGCCACTGTGTTCGACTCGAGCCAGGCGACCACCAGGGAGGCAACCCTTGCTGGGAAAAATCTGACTTCGGCACAAAAAACACCTGTGCCAGGATAGTAGTAAGGCAGTCCTTGACTAAGCGTGCATTCCAGATGACAACAAACAACAGGGAACCACAAGACAGCCGGATTACCCAACATAAACGGCTGCAGACGAGGTTCGAAGAAACAAGGAGATGCAGGAATAAAGAAGGCAGCAACAAGGCGAGGAAGGGGAGACCAAGTACAAAAATAGAGGGCGCCAGATCAGCTAGCAGCATAAGGAGGAGGGCAGAAAGGGCAAAAGAAAAGGCAACTAGCGTCTTACCAGAAATGGAGGAAATGGGTTGCAACGTGAGGTAACGCTACTCTGGGTGCATAGATATGATGGTGGCAGCCATCATGGGAAACAGTGTCTCCATGCACTCCAATGACGCGGTGTGACAGTATGACCATTGAGTAACCAGGGGTTAGCAGGCTCCCAAGGATGATGACGAAGGAATTGAAGAAGCAAACGAGGAGTATGGTTATTTCGCAAGGGCTCCCAGGATCTTTCAGCCTCAGACTAGCCCTTCGAATAAACAAGACACTGGAGGGTTCCTCAGAAGTAGCGGGAATCAACAATCTTGGTCACTTCACATTCTTCTCTCTCCGGTGTCAGGAATACTGGTGACTAGCCTTTCTTGCAGTGGCATCTGTCTGGAAGGTAGGTCTTGAGTAAAGAGGAGTGAAAAACGGGGTGTAAACAACCCACCCCTTTGGGAAGGAGTAGGTTGAAGGCTACGTGCAGAAAGCTTTGAGGGGCGAACCCATCTGGGAAGATGTTTGGTGGATAGCCTCGTTCCTATCTCCCAATCTGGACATTCCGTTCTACCCCAATCAGCGAACACCTTGTTTCTTTTCTTACTTAACTCCAAGTTACTGGAGGCTTGCTTCTGTTTATGAGCGAGAAGCAGGGAGTCTGCGGGAGGCACCTTAGATGGTAGAAAGGCAGAAGCAGGAAGATGTCTAGGATGTACGTCAAGGACTCATACCAATAGCAGTCTGAATGGTGGTGGTGTACGCAAACTCTGCTATCGGTAAGAGCTCACACCAATTGTCTTATTCTTTGTTGGTGAAACAACAGACGTACTGCTTCAAAGTGTGGTTGAGTCTCTCTGTCTAGCCATTGCTCTGTGGATGATAGTCAGAAGATAAGGCTCTGTGTATCCCCAAAAGTTTACAGAGTGTAGATCACAACAAGGAAGTAAACTGAGAGCATCTATCAGAGACGACAGTAAGCAGAAGACTGTGTATCCTGAATACGTCCCTATAGAACACCAAAGCCATTTCAGTGATAGAAACCCTGCATAAAGGCGAGAAATGCGCCATTTTACTGAAGGAGTGTACTGTTACCATTACGGCTGTACAGCCACTAGAAGGAGGTAGATTCACAATGAAGTCCTTAGACATGTGTTGTCAGGGTCCTTGTGGAGGTGGTTCTTGTTTTATGAGTCCCAATGGTCTAGCTGTGGAGTATTTGATTTGGGCACAGACTGGGCAGGAGGAAACATACTAACGAACATCCTTCCTTATGGTGGGCCACCAAAACATATGTGAGATAAGATCAAGGGTAGCAGAGAGGCCCTTGGATAGCACCTTTTTCTAGAGATTTGTGGTAGGAACGATCAACCTTCTATCCAGGAGAATTAAGACGTTCTCCCTCCTCACCGGCAAACGATGGACAGGGGACTGAAGCAGATCATAACCTATGGAGTCGTCCTAGACATCCTGCAAGAAGGAGTTGACAAAATTAATCTCTTTCCTGATGGAAGCCTTTCCTTAGAACAACTGTTGTCAATATACTCACCCATACTCCTAGAAAGACCATCCGCCAGAATATTGTTATCACCAGGATGGTACCTAATGTAGAAATCAAACCGAGAAAAATAGTAGGCCCACCTGACATAGCAGGAATTGTGGCAATCCATATGCTGGAGGATCCGAAGATTTCGGGGTTCGGTCTAAACCTCAAAAGGATGTGAGGCGTCCTGCAAACGGTCACGCCATTCAGAACAGGCCTGTCTGATGACCAACAGCTCCTTTTTGAAAACAGATTGACCTTACCAGAAGTGAGGGTAAGGGAGTAGTAGGCAACCGGATGTTCCTCCTACTCTGGCGCCAGTTGAAGAAAAACAGCTCCTATGGCTCTCCCAGATGCATCGGTTTCCAAGACAAAGGTTAGAGATTGATCCATTTGAAGGATAGGAGAGGAACAAAAAAACAATGTCAAATGTTGAAAAGCAAGATTAACCTCTGGAGTCTAGCTGAATTTAACCCCCTTTTTGAGGAGTGCAGTTATATGCAAGACAATATCAGAGAAAGTCCTGATAAACATCCTATAGAAATTTGCCAACCCTAAAAAATGTTGAATGTCTTTGACCAACCGTGGCCCAGGCCAGTGCATGACTGTTTTAATCTTTCGGCGATCCAGCTGGATGCCTTCTTTGGAAAGGATGAAACCCAAGTAAGGAGCCGCCGAGGCCTCAAACGCACCATTTTCTGGTTTGACCAGAAGCGTGTGTAAGCGTAGACTAAGTAAAACCTCCGAGAGGTGCTTATGGTGTAGAGTTATGGAAGAAGAAAAAAGCAAGATATCGTCTAGGTAAACTATTACTGAATGAAAAAGAAGGTCAGCAAAGATCATGTCTATAAATCGTTGAAAGACCGCCGGGGCATCCACCAGCCTGAACGGCATTACTTGGTATTCAAAATGCCCAAAGAGCGTTCCTCCACTTGTCGCCCATGCAGATTTGAAGAAGGTGATGGATCCCTCATAGATCCAGTTTGGTAAACACTGAGGCACCTTGTAGTGCCTCTGAGATATCTTTGATAAGAGGCATGGGATAGCAGTCTTGGACAGTGACCCCATTTAGGCTGTTGTAATCTATGCATGGTCGTAGTACTTTTGTGTCTTTTTTGGGGAGGAAGAACAGAGACGCTACTGCGGAAGACTTAGATTCCCTGATGAACCCATTTTGAAGGTTGTCGTCAAGATACTCCTGGAGTGCTTCCTTCTCTATAAGGGACAAAGAGTCAATTTTTCCAAAAGGGACTGAAGCGTTGGGGATAGATAGCACAGTCTTCCAATCAATGAGGTGGTAAGTCCTTGGGTAACTTATCCTCGAAAACGCCCTTGTACTCTTCATACTTGGCGGGGATGCATAGAACCCCTGGAGTAGTGATCCAAACAGCCTTGTCTTGCCCTTCGTTGTGAGTCGATCCGCAGTTGGTAGAACAGTATTCAGACCGGAACAGAATTGTGTTCTTAGACCAATCTATAGTGGGATTATGCCTGCGCAGCCAGGGTATCTCAACAATAACAGGGAAGTGTGCTGTCTGGATAAGGTCAAAAGAAATGCATTCCTGATGATGAAACCGAAGTATGTCCATAGACAGAGTACCCTGGTTGATGGACCCAAAGACTAATGGAGATCAACCAACGCCTTCACCTGGAACTGGCTCCGTCTTGTCTTCTCTAGATAGTAATCTTTCTTCTGCCAAGGCGATATCCATGACATTGCCTGCCGCTCCACAATCCAACAAGGCTAGCTCTTCCAGGGGCAGTCTTTTGGACATCTGAAGGTTTACCCAAGAGACCATCAATTGGTTATCACCCATCTGCGCGGGTGTATTGGCGGAGTAACAGGGACTGTTGCATCTAACCCGAACTGTGGTCCCTTTTTGGTCCGGGGTTGATCCTTTCCCTGCCTACGAGGAGGTACATCAGGGCAATTCTGAAGCAAGTGTGTACTGGATCTGCAATACAAGCAGAGACCCATATCTTTTCTTCTCTTGCATTCTATAGAAGGAACAAGTTACTTACCTGTAACTGTTGTTCTCCAGCATGGGTCTGGCATGGATTCACATGCTCATGAATATTCCCCGTCGTCAGGCTGGGAATCCTCGGTAAAGAAAAAACCAGTATCAGTTTCGTTTCTGATCTGTCTTTCGTAGTAATAACCAATCACTGGTCTCTGCGTCATACTGACCACAGCCAATGACTGCCCTCTACCTAAGCACCGCCTCTGGCAGCCATCTTCAGATTTGGAAGCACTTGAAGTGGCAGTATGACCAAGTGAAGAGCCGCAGAGGGGTAGGCGGGAGGGTTCGCATGTGAATCCATGCCAGACCCATGCTGGAGAACAACAGTTACAGGTAAGTAACTTGTTCCTTCTCCAGCATGGGGTCTGGCATGGATTCACATGCTCATGAATAAAGAATACATAGCAGTACACACATGCACAACCACGGGAGGTGGCAAAGGCTCAACATTAAGCATTACATCAAACTCAACATTAAGCATCTTACCTCGTCACCAGGTTCACCTCAGGCGAACAGGTTGCGCAGCACTGCTTGGCCGACCCTGGACTCCTCCCCGGAATCCCGATCGACGCAGTAGAATTTCGTGAAGGTGTGTGTCGACCTCCACGTAGCAGCCCTGCATATGTCCAGCAGGGGCACACCAGAAAGGGACGCCGTGGTAGCTGCGATCGCTCTGGTGGAATGGGCTCTCGGACGGCCAGGAAGCGGTCGGTTTGCCAACCGATGACAGTACATGATACAGCCGGAGAGCCATCTGGAAATGGAAGCCTTCGAGAAAGCCTTCCCCTGATTGACAGGTCCAAAGTTCGCAAAGAGTTGTGACGTCTTCCGAAAACACTTTGTGCGGTCCACGTAGAACTTCAGCGCTCTAGCCACATCCAGCGAGTGCAAAGTCCTCTCAGCCGGCGACGAAGGCGACGGGAAGAACACAGGCAACACCAAGGGTTCGTTGAGATGGAAGTCCGACGGTACCTTGGGCATGAAGGAGGGGTGCGTCCTGAGCACTACCCTCGTGTCGTGAAAAGTCAAGTACGGGGCCTTGCAGGAAAGGGCCTGGATCTCTCCCACCCGTCGTGCGGAGGTGATGGCCACAAGAAACGCTGTTTTCCACGACAGAAACTTCAACGGGGCCGAGTGCAGAGGCTCGAACGGAGGTCCCATGAGATTGGTCAGCACCACGTTGAGCTCCCACGCCGGGGCCGGCGCCTTCACCGGCGGGAACGATCTGAACAGTCCCTTCATGAACTCTTTCACCAGACGATGAGACCACAGGGACGTCCGGCCCGTTGGTTCTGGTGTATCGGGAGATCGCAGCAACATGAATCTTGATGGACGCGTGTGCCAGTCCAGCTTTGGCCAGCGTCAGCAGGTACGGCAGTACCTGGGGAGCCGTAATCCGTAGAGGGTTAATCTTCTGTGCGTGGCACCAGACAGAGAACCTCTTCCATTTGTGTCCGTAGCATTTAAGAGTCGAGGACGCCCTGGCCTTTGCAAGAACCTCTCTGCAGTCGGCCGGTATGTCGTATCCTCCAAACTCTAGCGCTGCAGGAGCCAGGCCTGCAAGTTCAGCGATTTCGGGTCGTGGTGGAGGATGGCGCCTCCTTCCCTGGAGAGTAGATCCGCGTCCACCGGCAGCTTGATTGGCGGGGACGCTGACAAGTCCAGAAGGTCCGGGAACCATATCTGCCTCGGCCACGCGGGTGCGACGAGGATCATCCTGCACCGTGACCTCTTGAGCTGGTTGACGAGCCGGATTAGCAGTGGCAAAGGAGGGAACGCGTAGAGGAACAGGCCCTCCCAGGGGAACGAGAAAGCATCGCCCATGCTCCTCGCCTGGGGAAACCTGCTGGCGAACCTCCGGCACTTGGAGTTCGTCGCCGTCGCGAACAGGTCGATCTGGGGTGTGCCCCACCGTCGGAAGAGGCGATCCACTAGATCCTGCCGTAGTTCCCACTCGTGGCAAGAGCGCAGCTCCCTGCTGAGTGAGTCGGCGATGGTGTTTTTTATCCCTGCCAGATGAAACGGCACCAGAAACATCCTTTGGGCGACTGCCCAATGCCACAGGCCCTGCGCCTCCTTGGACAGTGCTGGGGACCTGGTTCCGCCCTCTTTCCTGATGTAAAACATGGTGGTGGTGTTGTCGGTGAAGATCCTCACCACCTTGCCCTTGAGGGACGGAAGGAAGGACCTGAGGGCCCAGAACACTGCACGGAGCTCCAGGACGTTGATATAGAGGGACTTCTCCGTCAGGAGCCAGAGGCCTCTCGCGTGCAGATTTTCGGTGTGCGCTCCTCACCCTTCCAGGGAGGCATCCGTGGTCACTGTCTCCTGGTGGTCTGGGGTCTGGAAGTCCATGCCCGCCGTCAGATGCGCGCGGGTGCCCCACCACCGGACCGCTCGGCAGAAACTCTCGTCGAGTGTGATCCTCTCCTCGAAGCCGCCCGTCGTTTGGATCCAGCGCGCGTCCAGGAACTCTTGCAACGGGCGCATCCGGAGCCTGCACATGGGTAGATGCAAGAGGACATCATTCCGAGGAGGGACTTGATGGACCTCACCTTGGCCGCGTCGGAAACCAACATCCGCTGTACCTTGCCCAGGATGGACCTGGTCCTTTCCTCCGACGGGGAGGCCAGAAGGGACACTGTGTCGAGCTTCGCTCCCAGAAACAGTGCGTTTTGCGCGGGTACCAGGTGGGACTTGGCGTAGTTCACGGAGAATCCCAGGTCTGTGAGAAGTTCGACGGTCCTTGCCGTGTGGTCCACGGCGAGCTCCCTCGTCTTGGCTCGGATGAGCCAGTCGTCCAGGTAGGGGTAGACGTGGATCCCCTCGCGGCGCAGCTGCGCCGCCACCGGTGCAAGGCACTTGGTAAATACCCTGGGTGCCGACCGTAGTCCGAAGGGGAGGGCTTTGAACTGGTAGTGACGCCCTTGGACCACAAACCTGAGGAATTTTCGGTGCCCCTTTAGGATGGGAATATGGAAGTAGGCATCTTCCAAATCCAACGACGACAGGAAGTCTCCTTCCTCCAGCTGACCCAGGACGTGCTGGAGGGTGACCATCCGGAACTTCTGCGCCATGATGAACTTGTTCAGACGTCGCAGGTCTAGGATGGGGCGCCATCCTCCCGTCTTCTTCTTCACGAGGAAGTATCTCGAGTAAACTCCAGAGCCCCGAAGCCTCTTTGGGATGAGTTCGATGGCGCCCTTCCTGAGCAACGCCTTTACCTCCAGGAGAAGCTGAGGGACGTGAAGCTCTCTCCTGGCCACGGGGGGGACGCGCGGGCACCTTCTTTGAAACTCGAGCGCGTGACCCCGGGCCAAGGCGTCCAGCACCCAACGGTCGGTGGAGATGGACTCCCACACGCTGACGAAGCTCGCCAGCCGGCCTCCCACCGGGGTGCTTTGGTGGGGGCCCGACCCCACGGCCGGTTCAATCCTGTTTCGACGAGGCTTTGCCGCCTTGACCTCCTTGGCGACGACGGCGGGGTCCTCCAGACTTGCCTCGTCCTCTGTAGGCCTCTTGAGATGACGAGCGGGCCGCTTGACGGTAGGTAGAGAAACCGCCGACGGAACCTTTGGAGGCGCCCTTGCCTCCGCTGCTCCGAAAGGGCGTCCGTCGTTGCTGTAGAACCCCAAGGGCCCGGGCCGTCTCAGTGTCCGCTTTAATGGCCTGAAGGGAATCGTCCACTGTTTTCCCAAACAGGTTGTTCCCATCGAACGGCATGTCCAGGACTCTGGTCTGTACGTCTTGACGGAAGTCCGTAGCCTTGAGCCATCCACGCCGCCTAAGGCACACGCCGTTGCCCAACTGGCGAAACCCAGTGTCGGCGATGTCCGTCGCAATAGTGATGGCGTGGTCCGACGCCACCTCACCTTCCTGTAGGATCTCCAGGGCATCCGCCCTCTTGTCGTCCCGTAGGAAGTCCAGCAGGGGAGCCAGTTTGTACCATAGCTCCCTGTCGTAGCGGGCCACGATAGCCAAGGCGTTGGCCGCTTTAATCGTCGTCGCTGCAGACGAGATGACCCTGCGTCCCATAGCGTCCAATTTCTTTCCCTCGCCGTCCGGTGGGGAAGTCGATGTGGAGGCTGCACCCCACCCCCGCTTTCTTCCTGGCCGCCGCGGAGACGACGGAGTCCGGGGTAGGCTGCGTCCAGAGGCACAGGGGGGCCGCGTCCGGGACCCGGTACTTCTTTTCGTACCGGTCTCTTCTAGCTGGCGTCGTGGAAGGGTTCTTGAGGAGGGCGAGGCCCTCATCCCAAATGTCGTCCAGTAGAGGCACCGCGAGGACTGTCTTCCTCTTGGCCTCGCGCCGTTGATAAAGGAATCCTTCCTTTTTCTCCTCCTCAGGGCAGAGTTGGAAAAGCTCGGATGCCCTGGCGATCATGGAGTGGAACGATCCAATCTCGTCGGGCGGAGAGGCCCTGGTGGGAGGTGAGGAGGGGAGATCCTCGTCGTATACCTCGTCGTCCGTACCCGTCGCTGCCGTGTCAGTCCCCGTATCATCCCCTCGGGTGGACGGGGAGGAGGGCTGGACGGGTCGCGACGGCTGAAAAGGAGGTGGAGGGTGAATCCTTCTTTTCTTGGGAGGGGGAACACCCGAAGGTCCCGGTTCAGGATCCCCCGACGGGAGAGGCTCCTCCGTCGGCAACGGTAGTCTCGTCCTTATCTCTGAGCATAAGGACTGTATAGCCAACAAAATGGCCGCCGAGTTGTCTTGCGGCGCTGGCAGAGGGGAATCCGACGGACGATCAGGGGCCCCGTCGGCACCCTCAACGCTGTCGTCGTCACCTGCGTCGGGATCCATCCCGACGGGCCGGTCTTCATCCACGCCAAGGCCGTGGCTTAAGACCTCGATCAGCTCTTCCTCTGAAGCCGAATCTACGATGACGCCCTGCCCCCCCTTTTTCTTCCCCGCCGGGGATTTCACAGGGGTCCTATCGATGGGCACAAAAGAGGACTCCCTCCGAGGTGGCAGGGAGACTCTGAGCCCCGAGGTCGCCACCACTGGTGTAGCCTCCACAGGCTGAGCCAGGGCCGCCGCGACAGTATCGATAGAGGGCTTGGCCGGATGGATTAAGGCCTTCACCACCTTAGGTGCGCTCACCCCCTTATCCTTGAGGGGGGGGACACTGCCTCGCTCCCCCTCCGATGGGGCCTTCGAGCTCGACCAGGGCCTCTCCAGGAGCTTCGCCGGGTGCTCCCCCTTCCTCTTACCCGACCCAGAGCGTTGGCTCGTGGCTGAAGGTGCCGGGGAGGGTGCGCCCTGCCTGGCGCCCGAACGTTCGGCGCTCCCGGTGCCAGCGGACTCGCGGTGCTTGGCCTTGTGTTGGACCCCCGTCGCCGGGGCGTCCTCAAAGGTCTTAGAAGACCGCTCGGATTTCTTCCTCTTCTTCTCGCCTGACGGGCTCTTCCCTTCCAGCCAGTTGGCGAGGCGTTGGTGGCGGTCCTTCATGGTCCGCTCCGACATATTGCCGCAAAACGCACAGTCCTTCTCCACGTGCGTCTTGTCCTCATGTAAGCAGTAGAGACAAAAGGAGTGTTCGTCCTCCTTAAAGACGTTCTGCAGCTGGCATCCAGGGCAGACCCTGAACAGCTTTCCGGGCGTCGAACTTCCCTTCTCCTGGGCCATGTCCGGGCCTGAGAAGCTTCTGGAGTCCTCCAAAACGTAGCTCGACGAAATCTTCACCCTTGAGGGGCGCAGACGAATCCGACACGGGTCCCCGTTGATCGGATGGAGAGTCAGTGGAGCTTGAGGCTCTTTTGACCGGAAAAAACGAAGTTTTGAGAAAAAAACGTGAAAAAATAGCACTAACGCTCGAGAGCAATAGCACGAGGATCCCAACACATGAACGTGCGGTAAAGATCTGAAGATGGCTGCCAGAGGCGGTGCTTAGGTAGAGGGCAGTCATTGGCTGTGGTCAGTATGACGCAGAGACCAGTGATTGGTTATTACTACGAAAGACAGATCAGAAACGAAACTTATACTGTTTTTTTCTTTACCGAGGATTCCCAGCCTGACGACGGGGAATATTCATGAGCATGTGAATCCATGCCAGACCCCATGCTGGAGAAGACAAAGGCCCAACGAGCAGAGCCTACCTGCATCGGTTCATCAGCGGGTGTTCTATTGGTTGGAGTTGGCACAATTGGTGGCGAAATCCACTAATCCTCTTTGTTTCTTTCATTCAGATCTCCGTTCAGCCATCCTGTACTCAATCTGGAGAGAAATGGAGACCAGCTCAGAAGAGGTTCCAGGGAGAGCAACTCATCATAGCTGGTCCTTACTGATTTCGTTGAGTCTGCGCTTAAAAATTGTCTAGTGAGCCATTTAAGGCCAGCCGGACTCGGAAGCCATTCTCTGAAAGTTGGTTTCATATGTCAATACATCAGATTGACCTTCCCGGATATCCAGGAAAGACTCATATGAAGAATATAGTACCTCCGGCCATTCAAACCTTTCCTTAGACAAACAGACAAAGGCTGAATAGTCTTTCAAGCCCGGATCAGCTGCGGTAACCAGTGGTGTGGCCCAGGGTAGGGTGCTGCCCTACAAGTGGGATACCAGAAATCTGACCTTAGCGCGGTCAAAAACATACGCCTTTGGGCAAAAGGTGAAATATACTTTGCATGCGTCCACGAATTCACTGAGTTTTTGAGGAGATCCTTCATATTTCCCAAAAGAGAATCCAAAAGGCAGTCGATCACTGCTCTGTTCTTCTCTTGCAGCTAGGTGTTGTTGTAGGGCCAGTTTTTAGTCGTCAGGTTCTACACCTCCAGGGTAAGCCCCTGCACAGCAGCCACCAGGTCCTGATACTGTCCCAGGCTAGCCATATCTTCACAGCATTACAAACTTTCAAGATCAGCAGTGTCTTCACAAGAGGGCTCACCTGGAATATCCTAGGATGCCGCTCATTCCCTCCCTTTCTTTTTCTTTCCCTTTTGATCTCAAAGAGGTGTCTCTGCTTGAAGAGGTAGGGTTAACCTCCGTTGGAGGCCACTGCGCGCGACTGTGCACACAGCTAGAGCCGGGCAACCACCAGGGAGGCAACCCTTGTGGGGAAAAGGCTGACTTTGGCACAAAAAACTCTGTGCGAGGATAGTAGTAAGGAAGTCCTTGAGTAAGGGTTTGTTTCAGATGACAACAAACAACAGGGAACAACAAGACAGCCGGATTATCCAACAAGAACGGCTGCAGACGAGGTTCGGAGAAACAAGGAGATGCAGAAATAAAGAAGGCAGCAACGAAGTGAGGAAGAGGAGACCAAGTAGAACAATACAGGGTGTCAGATCAGTAAGAGGCATAAAGAGGAAGGTAGAAAGGGCAAAAGAAAAGGCAACTAGTGCCTTACCCGAAACAAAGGAAATGGGTTGCAGCGCAAACTAACGCTACTCTGGGAGCATTGGTATGATGGAGGTGACCATCTTGGGAAACTAGACAGCTGTTCGTCCTGAGCTAAAGATGTGCCGGCATAATTGCGTAAGTCAATCTCCAGCGTCTCCATGAATTCCGATGACGCAGTGTGACACGCAGCCGGCAGTAATGAAGGCTGGTATTTAGATTGCTCTCGGCCGACCAGCGAGGACTGTGATCCGGACATTCATCTCTGCATCGAGTCGTGTAACTTTCCTATAGGTGAAGGTAAGCGTGCATCAGGCTGAATCTATCTTCTGTCTTCCATTATCTTGTATTGTACTTACCTTGTCTTTATCCTCACTATTCTATTCTATTGTATTCTCTTATACAGCACTGCAACTAAGCTGAATATATTCCTGTCTTTTTCTGCACCCTGATACCCTTGCATCTGGCGCGCATTATAAATAATAAAAATAAACAAACAAACAAACCAATACTGCTGCTCTGATTTGTTTGCCGGTTCATGTTGTTCGCCACACTATTCGTCTAACTTGTGCCACTACTATCTTGCTCCTGGCGCCAACCCCCTTTTTTAAGCCCTTCTGCACTCCCACCCTGCTAACTTATCCTGCTCTCACCACACATCCTGTGGATGCGCTACACCCTTCCTGCGTAGCCCCTTCCCCTCCTGCAAGCGATACCCTGTTCAGACTGCCCATCCCCAAGTGCAAACACATGGACCACTCCACTATGGCTACGCCAAGCCACAAGGAACGCAGCGTAGGCAGGCCTCCCTTTACAACAGAGCGTCTGCACACTGCAAATGCCTTGTAGGTTGCCCACACAGCAGCCGGCAAAGGCACATACGGCCAGCCCCCAGTCTGCTTACCGGACGCTTCACATGAACTCCAGGTCTAGACACCATGCCATTTCAAGTACCTGCTGTGCAATACAGGAATTCGCACCACACACCCACCCACCCACCACAATGCAGATGAACAGCATACTGCGTCTGAGAACATGATGTGCCCCCCCTGCTGTATTCTCAAACTATGGGGAAGAGAAACACCAGACTGGGAGAACGCACTGCCCCCATCCCTAGTGTGAATCTTACCAGCAGCCCCCTGAGTAAGAAGGCCTTTTGCACCATGTACAATGCCTTACAGATACTACATTGCCAACTACACTGGATACAAAGGTTGGCCAACCCCCACCTACCTATCTTGTGTTTATCTACTATCCCCTCCACCACACCCATGCGCCATTAAACTGCCTAGAGTGCCTCTATCACTGAAGGGCCATGACTAAATTAAGTGTTACTCACCAAAGTGACAAACATACTCCTAGTCCATAGTCCCCTTTCCTCCATCCTGTATGGGCGTCCCTTGCTAGGGACAGGAACAACCTTTTTCACCAGAATAATAATACTTTCCCTTTAAATGTATGCGCGCACAGGGGCGCAGTGCTAGGAGCATGCGCTCCCCTAACCCCGTCCACCGGCATCAACCCTCAGTCCCCTTTGACGCGTCGGCTGTATTAAACAGCTCAATTTATCTGCTCATTATTAGGGGGAAGGATGGTGGGACATATGGAGGAAAGGGGACAATGGACTAGGAGTACGTCCCGTCCCCTTTCCTCCATCCTGTATGGGCGACTGCCACTGATACAACTGCCTGAGGAGGAGAGCTTGGCACTCTAGGCAAACCGATTATAAAGAACAGCCTGGCCAAATGTTGCGTCAGCCATGGCAATGGTATGCAGACAGTAATGCTTGCAGAAGGCGGATGGGGTGGCCCATGTCGCCGCCACGCTATTCATCTGCCACGGTATGTGATGCTGGAAGCGCAACAGACGCTGCCTTGGCCCTTATGGCGTGAGCGTGCATGCCCCTTGGTTATTCTTTGTGCTGAACCTTGTCTGGCTCCTGGATGGCTGCAGTCATCCATCTAGCTATTGAAGCTTTGGCGTCTTGCGAAAGGACTTGGTTCTGTGAAGACTGAATTTCAGTGTTCTTCTGACGTCCAAACAGTGGTGAAGAGCCTCCTCGGCATCTTCCTTGGGGTTTGGAAAGAAAGTGGGGAGCACAATTTTTTATTTCATGTGGAAGAAGGAGACCACCTTTGGGAGGAACCTGGGGCCAGTGCTAAGCACGACCGTGTCCCGATGAAACATAGTGTAGGGCTTGGAGTTCACCAGGGCCAGAATCTCGCTAACTTGGCGAGCTGAAGTAATCCCCACTAGTAGCGCTGTCTTGAGCATGACCAATCTGATGTCCACTGTGGCCATGGGCTCAAATGGTTTGTGCGCGAGGGCGCTAAGTACAAAGTTAAGATCACAGACTCGGTGCAGGCGTCTGTCAGGCAGGTACAGCCTGGTTAACCTCACCAGATGTATTTTCACTACTGTGTTGGCAGAAGAGAAAGTAAACTTGTCCGAGTTCCTTTATGCACTGATGGCTGCTAGGTATGTCCGGCAGGTGTCGACCTGGAACCCTGATCTGGCTAGGTATGCCGAGAAAGACAACACCTGGTCTAGCGTGCAAGATAGCGGGTCCACTCCTTTTTCTTTGGACCAGAAGCTTTTGTACTGTTTTCGAGTAGCCTGACTCCTGGCTCCCTGGATGATTTCCAGGTTGCCCCAAGATAACCGGAGATGTTGAAGAGTTACCTGCTCAGGTACTAGGATACTAGGTCTAAAGGAGCCCCCCTTCCCCGCTGCGCCAAAAGCAGGCCCTTCCCCAACAGGAGAGGAACTTCTGGCTGGACTGACAGCTGTCGAAGGTCTGAGAACCAGGGCCTGATCGGCCACTGAGGCGCTATGAGAATGGGACGCAGGAGCTGGGTCTGCCTGATCTTGCAAACAAGCTTGTGGATGAGTGGGGTAGGAGGAAATGCATATGCCCACATCCTGTCCCAGGGTATCTGAAGCGAGTCCATGAGAGAGCCGTACCCTCTTCCCCCCCAGGACATGAACTGCTCACATGTACGGTTCTTTCCATCGCAAACAGGTCTGTGACCGGGTGACCCCACCTGCTGATAATCTCTTGAAGGACTCTCTCATTCAGTCGCCACTCGTAGTTGTCGGAAACACAACAGACTGAGTCTGACTGCCTACAGGTGCGATTCTCCCGGCAGATGCACCACTGAGATATAGATATATTGCGCAATTGTCCACTCCCAGATGCTGAGGGCCAGATTGCATAGGAGCAGGGATGTGGTGCCCCCCATGCTTGTTGGGGTAGCACATGCAGGTTGAGTTGTCTTTCCGAATGCAAATTGCACTGCTCTTGATTAATGGTGGAATGGCTTGAGTGCGAGCCAAATGGTCATCATTTCCAGCCAGTTGAGGTGATTTTGTTGGTCGGTCTTGGACCACAGACCGTGTACTGAATATGTCCCAGAGGTGGCATCCCACCCTTGAAGTGAGGAATCCGTACTCATAGTATGATCTGCTGGTGGCGGTCTGAATGGTCTGCCCACCATGAGGTTTGCATCCTGCCCCCACCATGCGAGGTCCTGCTGTAGGTGAGTGGGTATAGTAACCAGGGCTCCTTGATGACACGACTCCTGGTCCCAGGATGCTGAAAGAAAATGCAGCTGCATCCTCCTAATTTGCAGCCTGGTGTAAGGGATAGCCAGGGGGCATGCCACAAGTACTCCCAGCAGGTGCTGGTACCAGCAGGTCGTAGTTACTGTTCTGCTGAGGAAGTAAGCAACAGAAGATTTGATGAACGCCACCTTCTTCCCTTATGAGGAACACCTTCTGCGTAGCCCACAGGGGCCCCCAAAGCACCAATGTTTGTTTAGGGTAGAGCTTAGACTTCTGAAAGTTGATTGAGAATCCCAGTTCATTTAGTGTAGTCATGAGTCTGGCCGCGGAGTACCTGACCTGCTCCGGGACCTCCCGCAGACTAGGTAAGGATATACATGGAGGCCTTCCTACTTGAGCAGGGCGGCCACTGTGTTCATCAGTCTTGTGAATACCCATAGCACTGAATTCAGACCGAACGGCAGCACCTTGTATTGAAAGTGCAACCTCATGACCCGGAACCTGAGGGAGGACTGATGAGAATGCACTATGTGGACATGTAAATATGCGTCTTTCAGATCCAGCCCCGCCACACAGCATCCCAGCTGTAAGAGCTGGCGTCACCATTTTGATCTTCTGCAGAGGTAGGTACAGATTCAGGAAGGAAAGATCTAGGACCACTCGCTGGCCTGCTTGGTTCTTCTTTTGAATAGCAAAGATGCAGGAGTAAAAGCCCTGCCCCTGCTGAAGGAGAGGACATTCCTCCACTGCCTTATTCTCAACAAGGGAACGTATCTCTGCTAAGAGTGAAGAAGTCCAGATCTGTGGGCGGGGGCGAGGGATGGTAGGGGAAGCTCGTAAACCGCCAAAGGACCACCCTTGGTCTGAGCAAGAGAGGTCCTGTGCAAAGGTTTTGGCTGCTAGCTTGGTAAGAATGGCCAGGGACTTGGCGGTCTGCAAACTGATTTTCTTCTTATGTAGTTCCTCGTCAGTGGTGGAATGGAACAAGTCGAAAGGCAGGTCTAGGATTCTGTTCTGAACGTCAGAGTTGAATCTGGTCCCCTTAAGCCAGGCCGTCCTTCGCATATCCAGTGCCACGCAGATTTCCCTGCAAGCGGTATCTATGTGGCTTCCATGATGTCCTGCACCACTAGTTTTGCTTCAGCGAGCCCTGCCTTGGAGGCTTGTATGTCGGCTAGGACGTCTGGGAGGAAATCGGCAATTTCCCTCCACAGCCATTGATTAGCAGCTGCCAGTATGGCATCAGCATTGGCCTGTCTGAGGTGGAGCCCTGCATTTGAGTACACTTTCTTCCCATAGGGGTCGAGCATTTATTCTTCCTTGCCAAGTAGTGCTGAAGTTGAGGTGGTCGATGAAGAGGTCTGAGGTTGGCGGTCATAGACGCCGCGCAATGACGGATGACAGTGGCTGGGGGTGAACTGACGAGAGCAGATTGTCGCCCTCCACCTGCCTCAATTTTGCCTGAATCTAGCCTTTTATTTACTGGCTCAGTGGAGTGGGGCTTGAGCCAACCCTTCTTCGCCAGAGCCTCCAAGTCTTTTTGCAACAGGATGCCAGATCTGGATTCCACCTTGACGGTGAGTACTTCCGCCAGTACCCCCGACTCGGGCAGCTCCTTCTGGGGCTGAGAGATACCCAGATATTTAGCTAGGCCAGCGATTCTGTCATGAAATGCCCTCGCTGAAGAAGGCATGTCCTGCTCCTCCTCATCGTTGTCTTGCTGGTCACCTGCGTTAGAAGGAGCCGTAGGCGTTATGTATGCACTTGGAGCTGGCCCAGGCGCTGGAGGTGTAGGCGCTTCGACCGAAGCTACCATAGGCATGGGCAGCAGTGGTGGTGGAGGTGCAAGCTGCGCAGGCACCAGCTGAGGTGGCGGTGTGGGTGGCAGATTGTCCCGAATGATGCCCTTAATAATGTTTCCCATTTGCGGAGACCACAAAAGGGTACAAAAACTTGTCGAAGAAACGATCCTCGCATGCGGGATTGGAAGCGGTCCTGCACCGGTGCCGGCAGCCTAAAGGCATGTTGCCTGCCCCCACCTTGTGAGTACATCCTCTCATTGTACCGTGCTTGCCCCGTGAAGGTCAGGTATGAAGTGGTCCACGTTACCTGAGTCATAGGAACCCAATATGCCCTGGGCATAGGTCCGCACCTTTGCGGTTCACCCTGTTGGCTGGTTTCTGTCCTGGTCAGGATCGTTTTCCACCTTTGGGGGTCTGACCTGGTCCTCATTTTGACTGCGTGTGCCGCCATCTTGTCCATGCCTTCCGCACGTGGGGCCATGGCTGACCCGGGTCTGGGCTCGGCCTGCCTGCCTGAATGCTTCAGCTCTACCCCACCCTGCACCATAGCAATGGGCCTGGTAGGCGGTTGGCCCACAGCCATGGGGCCGGTAGTGCTGTCTGCGCTGCATGTAGGCGCCCCCTCAGGCATGTGCCTGGTAACAGAGCTGAGCCCCTCTGGATGTGTTCCGGTACCAGAGCCAGTAGACTCCTCGGCAGCGGAACAGATGTGGCCATTAGACCACTGAGTCGTTAAGCCAGTAGCTACAAGAGCCTCGGTGTCCTTCCTGCGGTGCAATGGTCCGACTGACCCCTCCCATCAATGGGCTTCCCCGGGAAGAGGTCGCCCCTGCGGGGTGCGTTTGAGAAGAGTACTCCTACCTTCTTGGTCTTCCTGCGCATGTATTCCTTAATGCTCTCCGGTGTAGTCCTAGAGAATAACTCTCTCCACCGTGCAAGCTGGTTTCTGAGGGACTGGGGCATGAGAGCACTGCACACCCAGCAGCCTTCCCATCCGTGGTCTTCCCCAAGGCACCGGAGGCAGAGCGCATGCGGAACTGAGGTGGGAACGGAACGGTCGCACGACAGGCACCTGCTGAAGCCAGCCGCGGCCGACATGCGCCGGGGACAGACTAGGGCACCTGTGGACAGTGTTCCCAAAACCTGAATAGTAGAAAAAAGAAAAGGATTAGGGAAAGTGCATGGAATTACGAGGCTTGAGGCCTCACCCAGGAGTGCTGGTGAAAATGGTACGTTCCCGTCGATGCAGAAAAGAGGATTGAGGTGTGGCTCCGGTGGGTGGGGTTAGGGGAGCCCATGCTCCCAGGGCCGCACCCCAGCACGTGTATACATTTAAAGGGAAAGTGCTTCTGGTGAAAAAGGTTCTGCTTCCGTCAGTAGCGAGGGACACCCATACAGGATGGAGGAAAGGGGACGGGACGTACGAGTATGCCAGATCCATTACTGCTCATGCATTGTATATCAGTGACCTTATCACTACTACAGACCTAGATTTTTTAGCCACTACTGAACCTTGGCTACATGCTGCCTCCGGTCCAGCCTTGTGAGACAGCTGAGAGCAGAGGGTGGGGATGCTTCCCATAAACATCAGAGAACCGGGCCCATGGGGGGGGGGGGGGTTGGGGACAGGGACAATGATATTGGCAGACCTGGACAAAATAAGGGTTGGAAACTACAGGATTGTGGTCCTGGCAGGAAAGGGTTGAACCTGTTGGAAGCAAGGTAACCTGCTCCAGGCAGTAATGCAACTGGCTGAGAAATAGACGCTAGGCTGGCAAGAGCCGGACATTGCAGCAGCAGAGCGTCTCATGAACCCGGTCTCGGGGGTGAAAAACAACAGCAAAGCCCCAGCTGACAGGGCAACGGCGAGTGGACGGAAAGGTGGGAGAAGGACTAGACTGACTGCGTGCGTAGCCAGTTCCAGGTGGCATTTGGGAAGCAGCAATACCGCACGTCATTACTAGAGGAGGATACCACCAGAGAAGCAAGTGAGCTAAGGGACAGAGGCACGCCCACCCCTTGAGAGCACTGAGTAAGGTGGTCCTGCCAAAAGTGAATAGTGGTACCATTGTCCCCATAATATTGAAGGGGCCGTAGGCCAGAGCAGCCTAAGCATCGCACTTGCAGAGGCAAGTGCAATAATGCCATCCTGAGTAGAAGCGAAGGGGGCTCAACAGAAGTGAGGAAGCTACTGAATGCCTCCCAAGTCAGCAAAAAATAAAACGAGTCAGCCCACCATGGATAATTTCGCGAAACCGAAGCAGCAGGAGCTAGGAGGCAGTGCGGACTCAGCACAAGAAAAAGATGGGAGCACGATCGAACTGCATATTCAGGTGATGTTGGCCACAGCAGATCTGAAGGCCACACTGGGGACACAGATCGCAGCAGTACAACTGGATGTAGGACTTTTGCGTCAAGATGTGAGGAACCTGGCAGAGTGTACCATCACACTGGAGACACACGTGGAGGAGAACTCAGGAGCGCTCCGAGACACACATGCAGACGTCCACATTTTGCAGGAAAAGGTCAGCCTGCTAGAGAAAAGAGTTGAGGACGCAGAGGGGTGGCTAGAAGAAATAATATTCGCATAGTAGGTCTGCCGGAGGGGGAGGAAGTCACAGACCCTAAAACATACGTTGAGAAATTGCTGCTTAGAGAGATTGGGCTGTGCAAACTCAAACAAGGTTTTACGATCGAGAGGGCGCATAGGGCACTTCCAGGAGACCCACCCTCCCAAGGGAACCCGCCCAGGCCGATCATCGCTAAAGTCCTGAATTATAAAGGCAGGGAAAGAATACTGGCATATTCTAGACAAGGAGGCAAACTGAAGAGAGCCTCTGCAGACTTGGCGGTCTATCCGGACTGCACGCTACAGGTGCAGAAGAGCAAAGCGCAATTTTCAGCCGCTAAGGCTAGACTCCGGGAGGCTGACCTGAAATATATGCTGATCTATCCAGCACGACTTAAGGTTAGACATAAAGGCAAGACCTGGTTCTTTGATATCCCGGATGATGCGCAAGCTTGGATGGACAGGGAGAAAGTTGGGTCTGGCGTAAAGGAGCGTGATGATGAACGTGGAAAACGAAAGGAGAACCCTGCACAACAGGAGATGAGAGGAAACTAAGGTACTTAGGTCGACACGAATGGCAAGGTGGAGCGTGCTGACAGAGCGGGATATGAACATACGCTCAGGAGCCGGGCAGCTCTTTACTGAAAAGATACTGTGTTGGAAGGAGAGCTTTGGAGTGCATGTGAAAGGGTTTTACTGCATATGGCGGGGCCTATTGACAGCACAGAGCGGTGGAATCTGGACCCATGGTCGTACTAGTCGTGCCCGTGTTAGGGAGAATTCTCATAAATGGCTGATTTCCCTTACCTTCTATGCTATGCTATGCTGGATTTCTAGGATTTATTGTTCTCACCTGTTAAGAGTGTGAGCCTTTTTCCCACTCTTACATGTGTTTTGCTGTGTGTGTTTTCACATTTTGTGTGATCTTGAGCACTGGAGCCTCACCTACTCCATGGCCTCATATTTTTATGTGTGTTACACAGCACCTTCAGTGCAGTGACACAGGGTTGTCTTTGAGACTTCCCACCGACTCCATTTTCTGGGGCTGACTACTGTCCCCCAGAAAAAGGTAAAGTTGCCATTAACTTTTTTTAGTCACTTTACACCACAGACCCAGTACACCCCATCTTACATGGAATATTGGAAAGGGTTAACTGTTATCCCTTTTTGTATGTGCCTCTTGGAGCATTGTTTCGCTCCCTTTACATTAAGACTTGGCTGGTGGCAGTGGTCTCTACCCTAACTTTTCTACCGCGATTATCTTACATAAATGTGGTAATGTTTTAGGCTATTATATTAGCCTCGAACATAAACCCGCTTACCAAATACATTTTTTTTTGGCTCCGGCTGGGTTTATTCGCCATTTCTTTTTGTTAAAGTCTTTCTCGTGTTTTACTCTGCGCGCCAAACCGGGGATGACTCCTTTGTTCGCTGTCTTTTCGCGGGCTTCTGCACAGAAGCCCTCCTTAAGGTGCCTGAAAGTCTAGGTAGGCCGGATATGAGGGAGGGATCTTCGGACCCCTGCCATGGGTTCCCTTGGTAACCCAAGTCACACTCCTGTTTGATTGGCTGAGCGGACTGTCCTCGCCAGGACAGCCACCCTGCTGTGTGATTAACAGCCAGGCTGTATGAATGGGGGAAAACTGCATAAAAAGCAGGTCTCTGGGACTGGAAAGGCAGAGCCGCCACTGGAACGAAAGAACCAACGAGGAACTAGCAGAAGAGGACCCCTACAACGACTGAACTGCCCGGAGAAGCCCTGCTGCAGGTCAGAATCTTCAGAATCTGACAGAGAAGATCCTCCAGGAAACTTCTTCCCTTGAGCTGGCGGGACCAACCAGTTCGCCCAAACTGCAAGCCAGGACCCCTCTGCTCTGGTCGAATTCGCTGTACAGAGCTACAGTGGGCGGGATAGACAGGAAGGTTTTAAGGAGCGGACCTTTTATTTGTTGCTTTGCTCTGCTGCTGGTTTCTTCCCTGGGTAGTGCAGGACCCTCCAGTCTTCCTACTTCTTGTCAGTCCGACAGTCGCTTCAGGAATTGTGAGCCTGCAGGAACTACCAGGAACGTCTGCCTCAGCTACAACTCCCTCTCCGTTTTAAGGTACTGTGCAAATCCAGTTGTCCGTTTCATTCAATCGTGGTGAAAGTGTTTGAAATCTTTCTCCAATTCGAGGGCTCGTCCTTCTCTTCGAACTAACTTTTATATCAACCAACCTCGTCCGGAAACCGCGCCACAAACTTTACCGCAAACTACCCTGAACTGTGTGATCTTGAGCAAAAGACTTTTGACCCATTGACTTTGGCCCTAAGCCTTTTCTATCTGATTCTATCTCTGTAGTTCCTCTTGTTCAATTGCCCTGAGTACTTACCTGTTGGTGTGATTTAATTTCTATTAACTTTGTCTTTCCCTCCCTTTTAAATTGCTGGAGTGCCATTTTGCTCCCACTTCATTTTGTGAGCTTAACTTGTCTGGAATTTAAGGGAAGTGGTGTGGTGTATTAAGAGTGTGATTTTTAGACTGCTTATAATAGTGTACTGTTAAACAACTGAAGAGTGAAATAAATGTATATTCTTTTACTTGAAAACCTTGAGTCAGTCTTTGCCTGAATCATAGTAATTGCTGTCCTTTGTGTAACTATTTGATACTGCTCACTTACTCTTGAGATAAGTCTGGCTGCTCCGCTACTGCTACCACATTAACTGTGTAGTACAGGCTTGTACCAAAGGTGAAATTGTACTGTCACTTGTAGTCTTAATTGTGTATGGTGTTCCCAAAGGGTACTGCATATAATTCTGCCTAATATCCCGCCAAGTACTTTTTATTTGGGGCACTTGTTTGTGGGCCCACCCGCTGTGCAATTGCCCTGGGCCGGACGGCCTGGGATGGAAGCAGGAAGCGGACAAGCCTGAGCAAGGGTAGCAAAGCTGGGCAGTTATAGTTAGTTAGAAAAGTTAGGGAAGTTTATGAGGGGAAGGGGTTGCCTGCATGTGGGTTGAACAGAATACATAGCGCTACATTCCGTGATGGAACATTAGGTGGATGGATGCAGGGGGGTAATGGGGTTGCATTGTGGAGGTGTCTAAGAGAAGAGGATAAAGGCAAACGGCAGGTCCCATAGACGTATTAACCTGGAATGTAAGCAGGTTGAATGCTTATGTAAGAGGGAATAGAATATTTACATGTCTGATGAGAAAGAAGGTGGACATCGCCTTCTTGCAGGACATGCATTTTACAGCCGAGAAACAAGTGCTAGTAGCTAGCAAATGGAGAGGACAAGTATTAGGATCTACGCATTCCGCTTATGCTTGCGGGGTATTGATATGGAAAGAGCCCTCAGTGCCTTTCAAAGTTACACACACCAAAACGGATAACGAGGGCAGGATGGTGTTAGTATAGGTCCTTCTGGAACACGTAGACACATTCTTAATTAATACATATGCCCCTAACCACAGTGCCGCCAAGTTTTTCCAGACCATGTATCCATGGCTAGGCCCCTATCGGGATAGTAACATGATATGGGGAGGAGACTTCACTGTACGTTGAATCAAACCCTGGACAGGTCAGACACGAAGTACACTAAACCTGCTCCGCCTGCCAGAACATTACAGAGGCTGGTGGACTCTGTTGACTTGGTGGACGCTTGGAGAGCTCTCCATCCGGCAGCCAGATGTTATTCTCATTTTTCAGCGCCACGTGCAGTGTATACAAGGATAGATAATCTTTTTGTAGGGAAAGAACTGATCCATCAGATTATGCATGCTCAGTGTGGAGGCAAAGTATTGTTGGATCATGCCACGCTTGGTCTGCAGTGGCAATTTGCGGCCCCATACCTACCTGGAGACTTAGGAGCAAATCATTGAGTAACCCCCCCATTCCGGGATAGCATACACAAGTGCATCACAGACTATGTGGCACATAATATGGGCAGCGTGGCTAGCGCGGGTCTTTCTGGTAAGCACTAAAGGTGGAGGTTCGAGGGGCCGCTATGGCAGGGTCCAGAGGTGTAAAAGCAAGCATTAATCGTGAACTGACCACCGTATAGGAACAACTGAGGGTATTAGAGCAGTCCCAAGAGCAAAATCCAGTCACCAGGGCAAAGATTAGAGAATTAAGGCAGAAATATATGGAATGTTGGGACAGACTGGGCAAGCATAGTTTTGCCAACTATGCGGAGGGCTGCATAAAGAAGGGGATAAACCGGGAAGATTGTTAGCATGGCTGTATGAGAAAGAAATGCAAAAAGTCCCTGTGCACTCAATAAGATTAGATCAAGGTGACCTATGCTACACCCAAAACAGGGTTAATGAGGCGTTCCGTGAATTTTATCAACAATTGTACCAGGAGGGGGCACTGGTGCCAGGTACCCACTTGGGGGACAAGTTGGGCGAGATCAAGCTCCCGAGCTTAACCCAGGAGGAAACAGATGGTCTGGACACACCCATTACACAGGAGGAGATATAAGCCACGATTATGAGCTTTCCGACAGGGAAGGCACCTCGGTCAGATGGGCTATCTAGCTAATTTTATAAGGAATATGCACAGGAGCTGGCCCCCCATTTGCTCAGCACCTACAATGATTCCTATGAGGTGGGCGTTCTCCCATTGAGTCTGAGAAAATCTATCATTATACCCCTCTTAAAACCCCATAAGTCACCGACAGACTGCACATCCTGTAAGCCACTCTCGATGTTTAATCAAGATCGTAAGATATTGACGGCGATATTAGCGACTAGAATGAAAAAAGTGATTCGGACCAGACGGGGTACGTCCGGGTCGTAGTATGTCCTGGAATCTGAGAAGATCACACCACATGATCAATAGGACAGCGTCCTGGGACATTCCATGTGCAATTGCTACACTAAATGCAGTGAAGGCATTTGACTTAGTGAGGTGGGATTGGCTCCATACTACCTTGCGTAGGTTCGGATTTGGGAAATTGTATGTAAAGTGAATCCAATTGGTGTACACCAGGCCAATGGCGAGAGTTACAACGGGTAGGGTGAGTGTTAAAACAGGTAAATGTATCTCCGAATCATGGGAGTTGGCTAAAGGCACAAGGCAAGGTTGCCCATTGTCTCCGCTGCTCTATGTCTCGGCCATGGAGCCAATTGCCCAGTACCTCAGGACGGAAGGACCAAGTTACTTACCTGTAACTGTTGTTCTCCAGCACGGGGTCTGGCAAGGATTCACATGCTTGTGAATATTCCCCGTCGTCAGGCTGGGAATCCTCGGTAAAGAAAAAATCAGTTTCAGTTTCATTTCTGAACTGTATTTCTCCTACTAACCAATCACTGAGCTCTGGGGTCTACTGCCCCCAGCCAATGACTGCCCTCTACCTACGCCCCTCCTCTGACAGCCATCTTCAGATTTGGTAGCACGTAAAGTGGCAGTAGGACCAAGAGAAGAGCCGCAGAGGGTAGGTGGGAGGGTCCGCATGTGAATCCATGCCAGACCCATACTGGAGAACAACCGTTACAGGTAAGTAACTTGTTCCTTCTCCAGCACGGGGTCTGGCATGGATTCACATGCTCATGAATAAAGAATACATAGCAGTACACACATGCACAACCACGGGAGGTGGCAAACACTCAAAATAAGCATCTCTTACCTCCTCACCAGGCTCACCTTCAAACGAACAGGTTGCGCAGCACTGCTTGGCCGACTCTGGACTCCTCCCAGGAATCCCTGTCGATGCAGTAGAATCTCGTGAAGGTGTGTGTCGACCTCCATGTAGCAGCCTGCAGATGTCCAACAGGGGCACACCAGACAGGAGCGCCGTAGTTGCAGCGATCGCTCTGGTTGAATGGGCTCTCGGACGGCCAGGCAACGGTCGGTTTTCCAACCAGTGACAATGGGTGATGCAGACGGAGAGCCACCTGGAAATGGAAGCAGTGGAGAGGGCCTTCCCATCGTTCACAGGAGGAAAAGTTCACAAAAAGTTTTGACGTCTTCCGGAAACTGTTTGTGCGGTCCACGTAGAACTTAATCGCTCTAGCCACATCCAGCGAGTGCAAAGTCCTTTCAGCTGGCGACAAAGGTGTCGGAAAAAATACAGGTAACACCAAGGGCTCGTTTAGATGAAAGTCAGACTGCACCTTGGGCATGAAGGAGGGGTGCGTCCGCAGCACCACCCACGTGTCATGAAAAGTTAAGTAAGGTGGCTTACAGGACAGGGTCTGAATCTCTCCCACTCGTCATGCAGAGGAGATGGCCACGAGGAACGCTGTCTTCCACAACAAAAACCTCAGTGGCACTGTCTGCATAGGTTCGAATGGAGAGCCCATGAGCTTAGTTAGCACCACATTGAGTTCCCACGCCGGGGCTGGAGCCTTCACCGGAGGAACGGAATAGTCCCTTGACAAACTCCTTAACCTGACGGTGTGACCATAACGATGACCGTCCCGGAGCTCTGGTGTAGCGGGAGATAGCCGCCAGATAAACCTTGATGGAGGCATGGGCCAACCCTGCTTTGGCCAACGACAGTAGATACGGCAGCACCTGCAGAGCCGTAACTCGTGGAGGGTCAATCTTCTGTGCACGGTACCAAACAGCGAACATCTTCCATTTGTGACCTTAGCATTTTAGAGTAGTTGATGCCCTGGCCTTGACAAGCACCTCCTTGCAGTCCGCTGCAAGATCATAGCCTCCGAACTCTAACGCTGCAGGAGCCAGGCCTTCAGATTCAGCGATCTGGGTCGTGGTGCAGAATTGCGCCTCCCTCCCTGGCAAGAAGATCTGCGATCACCGTAAGCTTGACTGGAGGGGACGCCGACATGTCGAGAAGGTGCGGGTACCATTTCTGTCTCGGCCACGCCAGTGCGACGAGGATCATCCTGCACCGGGACCATCTGAGTTGATTGACTAGTCGAAGAAGCAACGGAAACGGAGGGAACACATACAGAAACAGGCCGTCCCAGGGGAATGAGAATGTGTCGTCCATGCTCCCCGACTGGGGAAACCTGCTGGCGAACCTCCGGTACTTGGTGTTCTTCGCTGTCGCAAATAGATCGATCTGGGGATTGCCCCATCTGCGGAACAGGCGATGCACTCGGTCCCAATGAAGCTCCCACTTGTGGCAAGAACGCAGTTCCCTGCAGAGAGAGTCTGCAACAGTATTCCTCACTCCTGCCAGATGAAACGGGATGAGCAACATCCCCTGGGCGACGGCCCAGTGCCACAGTTCCTGCGCTTCTTTGGAGAGCGCCGGGAACCTGGTGACCCCCTGCTTCCTGATGTAAAACATTGTGGTGGTGCTGTCGGTGAAGACCCCCACCACCTTGCCCTTGAAGGCCGGAAGGAAAGACTTGAAGGCCCAAAACACTGCCTGCAGTTCCAACACATTGATGAGCAACGTTTTTCTCCTCCGGTAGCCACAGGCTTCTTGCGTGAAGACTTCTGTTGTGAGCTCCCCATCCTTCCAGGGAGGCGTCCGTCGTGACTGTCTCCTGGTGCGGTAGGGTCTGGAAATCCGTGCCCCCTGACAGATGCACGCAAACTCCCGACCACTTAATCGCTCGACTGAAGCTCTCGTCGAGCGAGATACTGTCCTCGAAGCTTCCCGACACTTGTATCCAACGGTCATCGAGGAACTCCTGTAGCGGACGCATCCGTAGCCTGCACAGTCGGATGAGGTAGATGCATGACTTGACGGTCCTCACTGTGGCGACCTTCAATGCCAACAGCCATTGCACCTTGCCCAATATTGTTGCAATACTGTCCTCCGACAGGGACGCCAGGCACGACATTGTGTTGAGTCGGGATCCCAGAACCAGAGCGTCCTACGATGGAGTCAAGGAGGACTTTGCATAGTTCACCGAGAACCCCAGATCTGTCAACAGATGAACGGTCCTCGCTGCGTGATCGACGGAGATGTCCTTTGAGCTGGCCCGGATGAGCCAGTCGTCCCGATAAGGGTAGACGTGGATCCTCGGCAGCCGCAGGTGTGCCGCCACTGGCGCCAGGCACTTGGTGAAAACCCTTGGCGCTCTCCTCAATCCAAAGGGAAGGGCCTTGAATTGGGAGTGCTTCCCTTGAACAACGAAGCGTAGAAATTTGCGGTGCCCCTTGTGAATGGGGATGTGAAAGAACGCATCCTCCAAGTCCAGGGACGACAGGACGTCCCCCTTTTCTAGCTGACCGAGCACGTGCTGAAAAGTGATCATCCTGAATTTATGGGACTTGATGTATTTGTGCAAACGACGGAGGTCTAGGATGGGCCTCCAGCCGCCGGTCTTATTTACGAGGAAGTACCTTAAGTACACTCCGGAGCTTCTTTGGGACGAGTTCTATTGCGCCTTTCTTTAGCATGACCTGCACCTCCAGAAGCAGCTGAGGGACATGGTTCTCCTGACTGGCCACCAGTGGTATACGGGGACACTTCCGTTGAAATTCCAGGGTGTGTCCATGGGTGAGAACGTCCAGCTTCGAACGGGTTGGTGAAGATGGTCTCCCACACGCCGACTAAGGTCACCAGCCGGCCCCCCACCAGGATGCACGGGGGAGCCCGATGCCACGGCCGGTTCAATCCTGTTTGGATGTCAAAGGGCCACCCTGAGGGACCCTGGCAATGATTACGTCCTCCTCCGAAGGCCTTGGAACGGCCCCTGTTAGTTTCCTGGGCCGAAGATCAGGAGGGCTGGAGGTACGAAGTGGAGCCCCCACCGAAACCCTGGGACGAACCTTGGGACTTGCTGCCTGAGGGCCCAAAAGGACGGCCTCCATTGTTGAAGAGTGCCCAAAGCCCGAGCTGTCTCTGTGTCCGTCTTCAAGGCTTGCAAAGACTCATCTACGGCCTTCCCGAACAGATTGTCTCCATCGAAGGGCATGTCCAACAACTTCGACTGAACATCCTGACGAAAGCTGGTGGCCTTGAGCCAGCCACGACGACAAAGGCAAACGCAGTTGCCCATTTGGCGGAACCCTGCGTCGGCGATGTCTGTGGCCACCGTGATGGCGTGGTCCGACGCCACTTCACCTTCCTGCAGAATTTCCAGCGCCTCTGACCTCTTGTCGTCGGGGAGGAAGTCCAGGAGGAGAGCGATCTTGAACCACAACTCCCGGTTGTAGCGTGCTACGATGGCGAGAGCATTGGCGGCCTTGATGGTAATCACCGCATAATAGAGGAACCTGTCGTCCCACGGCATCTAACTTCTTGGCCTCGCTGTCTGGAGAAGTGGCTGCTGCCGAAGAAGAGACACCCGAGGACGACTTCTTCGCCGCCGCTTACACCACTGAGTCCGGAGACGGTTCGGCCCGCAAGCACTTGGGCGCAGAGTCCGGCACCTTGTACTTCTTCTCAAGGCGATCCCTTTTCACCGATGCCGTAGAAGGGTTCTTTATGAGGGACAAGCCCTCATCCCAGATGCCATCCAGGAGCAGGTCCGAGAGGATGGTCTTTCTCTTCTCCTTGAGGTGCTGATATAAGAAGCCCTCCTCCTTCTTCTCCTCTGGGGTGAGCTGAAAAAGTTCCGAAGCTCTGGAGATCATCGAATGGAACAAGCCTATCTTGTCCAGCAGTGAAGTTCTAGGCAGCAGAGAAGGGAGGGCCCCTAATCCGCCGTCGTCGTCCGTGCCCGTCATCGATGTGTCCGGATCCGTCTCATCCCTCGAGGGGGGCAGGGAGAGTGGCGAAGGGGGGCAAAGAGGTGGAGGTTGAACTCTTCTCGGCTGGAGGCTCCCCCGTTGCCTGGGGTTCGCCGGCGCGAGGGGCATCCGTGTCCGTATCTCTGAGACCAGCGTATGCAGAGCCGAGAGAATGTCCACCGAAATGTCTCTAGGAGGTAGCTGAGGTGGAGTTGGCAGCTGTGGTGGTTGCGGAATAGGCAGCTGAGGCACCGGCTGTGCGCCCAGGCCGTCGTCGCCTTGCTGCTCCTCCTCGACGGTGTCCTCGCCGTCGTCACGTTCGTCGTCCCGCTCGTCGTAGGGCATGTCCCCTATGTTCACCTCCTCCTGGATGGGTTGCAGGCTGGTGAGCTCCACCTCAGAGAAGATATCCGTACCCTGGAGAGCCACCGCACCTCCCACCTTTCTTCGTCTCCAGAGATGAAGGTCCCGAGGAGATGACGGGCATCTTCTTCTCCGGAGTCTTCGCTATGGACCAGAACCGCCTCTCCCTCCTGGGAAGAAGGGACACTCTTGCAGTTGGGGTCGTGCCCTGCAGAGCCGCCTCAGCAGCCTTCGCCAGAGACGCCGCCACCCCCTCGATGGAAGGCTGGGCTTTCGCCGGATGTACCTGGGCCTTCACGGTTAGGGTCGGTACCTTTTAATGCTTGACCTTCTCCTTAGGGGGATGGTCCGAACCCTGATCCCTCTTGGTCTTCTCCAGTAGGGCGGACTTGGGCCTCTCCTCGAGTTTGCCCGGGTGATCCGACTTCCTATTGGCCGAAGATCCTGAGCATTGACTGGTGCCAGAGGCTGGAGACATTGAACGTGCCCTGGCCGCCGAGGAGCCAGTCACAACGGCCCTCCCGGTGACAGTGGACTTGCGGTGCTTAGCCTTCTGTTGGACCCCCATGGGAGGGGTGCCCTCAAAGGTCTGAGAAGCCCGCTCAGCATTCTTGGAACTGGGAGAGGCATGCTGCAAGGACCCTCCCACCGACCCTCCCAGAGCAGGGGCCTTGGCCTGTAGCCACTCAGTCAGCCACCTGTGCCGATACTTCATCGTACAAGGGGCCATCTCCTGGCAAAACGCACAATCCTCCTCCTTGTGCGTCGGATACAGGCAGTAAAGCCGCAGTTAGAGCAGATCTTGAACCGGGGAGTTGAATCCTTCTTCTCCTCCGACATGTTCCACGCGGTGTAGGCCTGAGAATCTTCTGGAAGCCTCAACGAAGAAACTCTATGAAATTCACCATTGAGGGGTGCTGAAGAAATCCGACAAGGGGTCCTCGTTAATCGGATGGGTTGATTGATGGAGCACAAGGCCCGATTGACCAGAAAATATAATATTCTTCCAAAAAATGATAAAAGCAGTAAAAGCTTGAGAGCTAAACACAAGGACTCCCAACCCTTGAACGTGCAGAAAAAATCTGAAGATGGCTGCCAGAGAAGGGTCTTAGTTAGAGGGCAGTCATTGGCTGGGGGCAATATGATCCAGAGCTAAGTGATTGGTTATTAGGAGAAAGACAGTTCAGAAATGAAACAAACTGATTTTTTCTTTACCCAGGATTCCCAGCCTGACGACGGGGAATATTCATGAGCATGTGAATTCATGCAAGACCCCATGCTGGAGAATACAGGGATGCTGGTATTGAAACAGATGGGGCCAGGCACCTGACATCCTTGTATGCGGATAATACTTTACTATATCTACAGAACCCAGAGAACAATTTGGAGCTGCTATTAGAGGCCATGTCACTGTTTGAGAAACTATCAGGAATTGCCATTAGTGTTGATAAATCGGCAACATTCCCGATAGCAGGGCTGAGGGGAGCAGGGAAGGGTACGCTGCCATTACTAGCCTTACAGTGGGTAGAACATACGTTTCGATACTCGGAGGTTAACGTGTATCATGATCCAAAGAAGGAGCACATACACAACACACTACATGCTCTGGAGGGTATTCAGAGCTGTATGAAGTTCTGGGCCAAATTGCTACTATCCATAATGGGGAGAGCGGCTTTGCTGAAGATGGTGGTATTGCCCAGAGTATTACACTTTTTTGTGAACGTCCCATATTATATACCTTCTTTAAGAAATTGGAAAGTATCAGCAGAAGTTTCTTGTGGAAGAATGGACGGAGCAGGATAGCGCTAGCAACACTGTACAAGCCACATGCGTAAGGGGGAATTAGGGTCCCGCACTTTGAACTATACTACACAGCGGGTCAGCTACAATTTGTGGTGTATTGGCTTGCAGAAGACCCATCACGGGACACACAAATGTAGCAATCCGCCGGAACGAGTTAGTATTTAAAGGACATACTGTGTATGGGGAAACCCCAAGAGAGCTGGCAGACACATCTGGTGTCACTGGTTGTGAAGGTTTTGGATAGAGCCCTGGCGGTAATGGGGCTGAAAGACCCCATATCGGTACAGACCCCACTGTTCTCTGTAATGTCAACCTCGCCTCAGGGGCATACGCAAGCATTGGGAAACCTGTGGGGTGGCCACAATAGGGGACCTGTTGCAGGATATGGAGTTTGTACCCTTCTTGGAACTGGCAAGTCAGACTGGGATACACACAGGCCAATACATGTCACATAGCGCCATCAAAAGTGAGGTCCAGCGAAGGTGGCCCGCGTATGGCGAATTAATGGAGAAACATTCAATAGTGGACACTCTGTATGACATAGCCGGAGGGGGGCAGACCAAATTGCGGATATATGACCTCCTACTGGCTAATGGGCCGGCTTGCCCCCTGGAATTAGGAAATAGGAGGAGGATCTGGGGATTCCCCTTCTCATATACACATTGGGGGAAGATACTAGGATACCACAATAAAGTGTCAAGAAAAGCACTGTTACAACTTATACAATTGTTGGTGAGGCATAGAGTGTATATGAATCTGCAGAGAATCTCCAGGTTTCTGGGAGCAGTACAACAGGGTTGTCCACGATGTAATTGTTAGGGAGAATTCTCATAAATGGCTGATTTCCCTTACCTAATGAGTCCCTCAGCAGCTTTGCTGGATTTCTAGGGTTTATTTTTTTCATCTAATAAGAGTATGGGCCTTTTTCCCACTTTTACATGTGTTTTGCTGTGTGTGTTTTCACTTTCTGTGTGATCCTGGGCACTGGAGCCTCACCTACTCCATGGCCTCATATTTTTCATGTGTATTACACAGCACCTTCAGTGCAGTGACACAGGGTTGTCTTTTAGACTTCCCACTGACTCCCATTTTCTGGGGCTGACTATTGTCCCCCAGAAAAGGTAAAGTTGCCATTAACTTTATTTTTGTCACTTTAAACCACAGACCCAGTACACCCCATCTTACATGGAGTATTGGAAACGGTTAATTCTTATCCCTTTTTGTCTGTGTCTCTTGGAGCATTGTTTCGCTCCCTTTACATCAAGACTTGGCTGGTGGAAGTGGTAACTACCCTAACTTTTCTACCGCGGTTATCTTATATAGCCATGGTATTGTTTTAGGCTATTATATTAGCCTGAAACATAAACCCGCTTCACCAAGTACATTTTATTTTGGCACCGGGCTGGGTTTATTTGCCATTTCTTTTTGTTAGTCTTTCTCGTGTTTTACTCTGCGCGCCAAACCGGGGATGATTCCTTTGTTCACCGTCTTTTCGCGGGCTTCTGCACAGAAGCCCTCCTTAAGGCGCCTGATAGTCTAGTTAGGCAGGATGTGAGGGAGGGATCTTCGGACCCCTGCCATGGGTTCCCTTGGTAACCCAAGTCGCACTCTTGTCTGATTGGCTAAGGGGACTGGCCTTGCCAGGCCAGCTACCCTGCTGTTTGATTGACAGCCAGGCTGTATGAATGGGGGAAAACTGCATAAAAAGCAGGTCTCTGGGACTGGAAAGACAAGAGTCGCCACTGGAACGAAAGAACCAACGAGGAGCTGATGGAAGAGGACCCCTACAACGACTGAACCGCCGGGTGAAGCCCTGCTGCAGATCCAGATCTTCAGAATCCGACGACAGAGAAGATCCTCCAGGAAACTTCCTCCCTTGAGCTGGTGGGACCAACCAGTTCGCCCAAACTGCAAGCCAGGACCCCTCCTCTGGTCGAATTCGATGTACAGAGCTACAGTGGGCCGGATAGCCAGGAAGGCCGGACCCTGCTTGGGTTTTAAGGAGCACACCTTTTATTTGTTGCTTTGCTCTGCTGCTGGTTTCTTCCCTGGGTAGTGCAGTACCCTCCAGTCTTCCTACTTCTTGTCAGTCCGACAGTCACTTCAGGAACCGTGAGCCTGCAGGAACTACCAGGAACGTCCGCCTCAGCTACAGCTTCCTTTCCGTTTTAAGGTACTGTGCAAATCCGGTTGTTTGTTTCGTTCAGCCACGGTGAAAGTGTTTGAAATCTTTCTCCAATCCGAGGGCTTGTCCTTCTCTTCTCTTTGAACTAACCTTTCTATCAACCAACCTCGTCCGGAATCCGTGACACAAACTTTATCGCAAACTACCCTGAACCGTGTGATCTTGAGCAAAAGACTTTTGACCCATTGACTTTGGCCCTAAGCCTTTTCTACCTGATCCTATCACTGTAGTTCCTCTTGTTCAATTGCCCTGAGTACTTACCTGTTGGTGTGATTTAATTTCTATTAACTGTGTCTTTCCCTCCCTTTTAAATTGCTGGAGTGCCATTTTGCTCCCACTTCATTTTGTGAGCTTAACTTGTCTGGAATTTAAGGGAAGTGGTGTGGTGTATTAAGAGTGTGATTTTTAGACTGCGTAATGTTATACAACTGAAGAGTGAAATAAAAGTATATTCTTTTACTTGAAAACCTTGAGTCAGTGTTTGCCTGAATCATAGTAATTGCTGTCTTTTGTGTAACTACCTGATACTGCTCACTTACTCTTGAGATAAGTCAGGCTGCTCAGCCATCGCTACCACTTTAACTGTGTAGTACAGGCTTTACCAAAGGTGAATTTGTACTGTCACTTGTAGTCTTAATTGTGTGTGGTGTTCCCAAAGAGTACTGCATATAATTCTGCTTCACAGTAACGACATGGAAGCGGGCATGCTCCATATGTTTTTGGCATGTCCGGTGGTGGGGCGGTAATGGCAGGAGATAGCAAGTAGATTCCAGAAAGGGGGAGTAGTACTGGATGCGCTTTCACCGAGCGCATGCCTGTTGGGGTGCTTCCTGTGCCCCATGGGGCCCGAAACATGTTGCCAAGCTGAAGGATTTAGCGTGTATCTTGGCTAAATTTAGAATCGCAATGCCATGGAAATCGTCCAAAGGCCCTGGAATAGAGGACTGGTGGAGGGACATGTATAGGTGGGAAATGGTGGAAACAGTGGCGGGGCAGAGAGACGGTGGGTTGCCCTGGAGGGAAGAGGGGAATGGGAAGCCTTTTGGTACACTTTGTTTACTAAGGTTTCCACTGAGAAAGTAGAAGAGGACAGGCACTTGCATGAGTACAGGTGATTCTTTCCTGATGGTACATAGAGTGTTTATAGAGAAATAAACAGCAGGCGGTGGGGGGATGAGAGTAGGGGGGGAGGGAATATTGGGAAGACAAGGGGTAAGGTGTATGACATGTTAAAGGTGGTTGATATTGTATATGATGTTGCAAGTTTTGTTTGGTTTGTGTTTTGAGAAAATAAAATCTATTTAAAAAAAAAAGATGTGGACCATCAGAGGTGACAATCCTGAGTTACAATATGCCGCCAACTGTCATTTTCAGAGAACAGCTGCCGCTGCATGGCATCCATCAAGACGAAAAATCTGTAGGATGATGCGATCCATTAGAAGGTGTGCCTTATATACTTTGGGGGCCAGGGAATCAAAAAACAAAAAGCATACTGGTACATGAAGCTTTATAACTATGCATGGTGGTTTATAACTGAGAAGACCTTGACAAGGTGAACTGTGTAACGCCTTCACCTTGAACCACTGGTACCGAACCTCATGAACATGAACCGTCGAGTCCGTCATACCTTATGTATTGAACAAATCTATTGTATGCTTTGGTCAGAATCCAACGTGAAAGCCCAGATGCCCCGGGGCAAGGCGCGCAATAAAAATAAAATAAATACAAATACGATGCCACATGATATTCTGATTAAGCATATGGATGCTTAGTCAATATCCAGCGCTTTGTACTTTGACTGAAAGAAATATGCAATTATTCAAAATATGTTAACAAATTAAATGGGAAAATGTTGATGCCATCTAGAATCTTCCATATCATACTTTTAGATTTGTGATTTTCAAGAAGTAACCTCCATCACTGTTACTGATTTATTTCTTAGCACTAGTAGATTGGGGAAATAATCGGTCTTCCACATCCAGACCTGTGTTATTGTTGGTGTAATTAGTCATGGCTGCCCCTGTGAGGGAAAAGGAGCAGGATTTTCTGTTAAGTTCACCGATACAAGGGGGAGTATTGTGCCCAGTCATTGCTGCCTTTTAGCACTTTTGTTTGTCTTAAGCGCCCCATCTTCTGCTAGTATCCACCATTAATGAGAGGCCATCCTGCCTGAAACGTGTAATCTCAGAAACAACACTCTTTTTCCTTTTTATAGGTTGAAAATGGAGAGAAAGAACATGGAGTTGGCAAATGGCCATATGATTCTAATGCTTCCGACTGTTTGCCTTCCCCTCTGAGACATGAGTGCTTCTTTGTGTGTTTTCCTTGACTTCTGTTGAACCTACAGCTTTATTTTCTTGTGGTTACTTATTTCTATTACGTGTTCACTGCATCACAGCAGAGGTTTTAGATTTACAAGTACCTCCTAGTATCGCATCAGTTTATTTATCATTAGACCTACTCCTCTGGAACCACAATTGTGTTCTTTAATTTTAAATTTACTATCCATTGTATTTCTGTATCATTATATTGTTTATGCACTAATGTTGTTGTGCTTTGGTCACTCCTCATACACAACTTCTACTTGCCTATTCTAACAGTTTTCAGACTGGGTGTCTAATAAACCTAACTCACATGGTCAAGTACTAATGTAAATGGAATTGCTAGAGTTGCAATTTAACCAGAATCTCACCTGCCATTTTAGGTTTTTGTAGAAAGAGATCCTTGATGGACTGTTAAAGTGACACAACAAAGAGTTGCTGCAGTCCTTATTCATGTCGCAATTGCTTTTAATCAATTGGAGGACCTTGTTACTCAATGGGTTGAAGACTCCATTTTTAGTTCTGAATCATTATTTAACCTCTTGGTGAGAAGCCTTAGTGCCTAGCTCTCTTTAATGATCTCACTGTGGATATCTTTTCACAATCTCTGATGGCGTTTATCTGCCACTTTTGTAAAATGAATCTTAAAGTCTGACAAATTCTGTCAATTCAGTCTAATTATTGGTGTTTGGCGAAAGAGCAATCCTCCCAGTAAACAGGAAGGGTAGTGGGTTTCAAAGTGCAATTGGGTGCTTTTTTTCCAGTAGTTTGGATAAATAGTTAATCTGAGTATCTTTTCCATTGTTTTACATGTTCCGCAAAAACATTCTTGTTGTAAATTATGCAGTGTCTCTCACATTTCCCCATTCACAAATGTGCTACATCTCAAAGATAAAATACTCCCACCCAAAGCAATTTCATCCAAGTCTCTTAAAAAATCATGGTCTATAATGATCGGATGAGCTCTGCTTTGAAATTTTTGCTATGCTATAGCCATTGCACCCCACTGGAGAATGCCACATCTACCGTAGCCATGCTGTCCACATGCTCATCAAACAGCTTTACTTCAAAGATTGTTATATGTATCAAATCTATTGCATATGAGGGATTTTTCTGTATGAAAGGATTCGGAAAAACTCTAATAATAAGCCAAATACCAAGTCAAAATTTCAAACTATGGGGAGGCCCGGGTCTTCCATAAGATTCCTATGGACTTTCAGGAGAACATATATTGCTGGTAGTCTAGGATCCCTATTAACCAAGGAAAGACCTTCTTGCTGATCCAATTTTATAAATATTGCAAAATTTGTGTCTGTTCCACTAATGACCATGTAGGATCCATCATTAGTGGTTGATAACAACTCTTGTTGGCTACTGACCAATTCTTTCCCTGTAGTTAACGGTGTGCTGTAACATAATTCTGCCTCACTTATCTGCAGACTTTATTGTAACTATTTGTTTTGCAATAATCGTGGAGAGGTTTGGTGAGGTGGAGAGTTGTTCGGGGCGCGAGATTGTACGTTTCTGAATGCATAGCTTGTTTCTGACTCAAGGCACATTAGAAAGTAAACTAAGAAAGTCATTGAGAAGAGCATTCAATGCATTGACCTTTTTATTCCAAATAACTTTCTATTTCACTGAATTTTTGTAGGCTTCAACATTCTTCTCCTTTTTGGAATAGTATCCCATTGGCAAAATTCACAAATATCAGAAAAATTCAAAAGCTGTTATACTAGTGAGGATAAAACAAAATAAGGTATGTCTTGAATTTCCAAAACAGAAGGCCTCAATGTTTGCAGCAAAATTTGCATGTATGAAACATACATTTTAAGAATTTGTATTTGAAGATCAAAAAAGCTCTCTGTTGGGAGAAATACGTGCTCCCAAAAATTAAATTAATCTAAAAGCATGCCATGAAAATTAATGTCTGTCAATATGTTTGTGCTCCAACTTACACTTAGCTGAAACTGTGGCTGCAAAGTTAACGTCTAGCTCTCTTCTCTTAGGCAGTGTATTCTTCAAGTAGGAAACTGCATTTTCAGCGTAGCAGGCAGTCATTAGACCAGCCCAGGCAGCAGGATCGTCTATAACAGAAAGGAAAACCACATATTTTGAAATGTCAGCTATTTAATAAGTTGTGACGCAAGAGTAAAATTGAAAGAAATAACTATATGGCTGCTGTGACAGCTGTTAAAGTAAACAGGTCATGTTGGAAGAGATAGTGTTTAGAGATAAAAGTCACAGTCTCACGTAGAAGAAAAAATGACTTACCAGTAACGTTCTTTCTATGGATATTTAAGTGCAAAGGAACTATAAAATCATAAAGCACAACCTAAATTGAACAAATAGTGTGGTATCCAACAGGTTTTCAACAACTCTTTTTACTTCTCCCACAAAAAGCTTTCAGAAGCGGGCAAAGATGGGAGGTTGATGAGAAATCTGTTGGAAGAGAATCCATGGAAAGAACATTACCGTTAAGTAATTTTTCCTCCAATGGATTGCATCCTCTCACTGATTTCCCATCTGGATAGACTCCCAAAGCAGAGTAACAGATGGAGGCAGGCTTAAAGCAGCTAAATTACATCTCTAGTACAGTGAGATAGGAGTCCCGACGGAACTTCCTCACCAGCTTTCTCATAACCCTCTAGTATACACAGCACAATCCAGTGCAACAATGTTTGCATGGTAACTGCGCAGCACAACCGTGCCCACGGGGAGGATACAAACAATTGATCATCTCAACAAAAAGGCTCTGTTCTAGCCAAACAGTAACTGAGCACCCTATCCGGTTCCAATCTATGAAGCATTTCCTTATATTTAGAGGTGTTAGATAAAGGGGAAAAAATAGGCAGCTCAATCTTCTGAATAACATGAAAGTCAGATACAACTTTAGTAAAAAAAAAGGATTGCCTAACTCTGGAAGAGACCTTCTCATTACAGAACTGCTCAAAGGTTGCCTTAGACGACAATGCCTGCATCACACTCACACGCCTTGCAAACGTGATAGCCACTAAGAACACTGTCTTCAACATGAGAAGTTGAATTGGAGTAAAATGTAAAAGTTCAAAAGGTACACCCAATCAAGAATGACAGGAAAAGGTTCAAGTCCCAAGTTGGAACCCCAAATTGTCACGGGTCTCAGCAAGAATGTGTGTGGTATAACCCAAGGGGGATGCTGGAGGGCTTTAAAAAAGACAAAGAAAAGACATTGGAAGAGATGTAAGCCCTACAGAAGTCTTCTTTGCCCTCTTTGCACAAAGAAAGCTCTGCAAACTACATCACCCAGCAATCCTAGAGCCAGGAACTACTTTCTTCAGGCCATGTTGGGAGTGGCACGGCAACGCGCATGCGCGAAGATCCGAGCACAGGGCTTGTGCTCAGTCCTCCAACACGAGCGGTCGCATTCATCGGAGCTCCAGCTTTGGAGATCACAGCGAGGGGCCACGCCCCAAGGATCTCCATTCCGGCCCCTTGCAACAAAGCCAAGTGGCACTGCCTCTAATGGGAAGAACGGACGCATGCTAAGTGGGAGAAGAGACAGAGGGAATCACGCACAGGGGGCATTGCCCAGAGGCTACAGACCATCCTGCGCTCGATAAAGCTAAGTCTGCGCACGCTGTTACTAAAGTTTTGCCACAGCATTGCATGATGCAAGGCGCATGGAACTGCACCAAACCTTATTGCGCTGCATGTTTGAACCGCACAATTAGCCATGTGCGGCAACAGAGATTAAAAAAACTAGCCACATGCGGCTTATGAGAACCACATACGTGGGAACAGAATCTCACCCCTGAGTTACGTGCAACTTATGAGAACCGCATATTGAAAGGCCACATGCAGCTGGCTGTGGCATTGAAAATGCACGCCCAAAGCCACATGCGGTTAACCGCTGCATACTAAAGCCACGTGCGGCTCTTGAACAAATGCACGCCCAAAGCCACGTGCAGCCTCTAGTAAAACTTTTCATGTTCCCAGAAGCCTGCATGTGGAAGGCTTAGGCAGTCCCTTAGTGCATGGACACTCTCTTGACAGCCTGCATGAGCACATGTGAATCAAAAAAAGCTTGTGCACTTTCTAATTTAAGCTCTTATTGCAGCATTTGAACTGCTCCAGAAAACCAGACCTGGAGTGCGCAGTGTTTTAACCTACTGCAAAGATGGTAGTTGTATGTATGCATGTATGAACGAGTGTAGGATTGTTGAAATGTTTTGTTTTCTTTCTTAAAATCCCCTAACCCATACAGCATCCTTTTCCTAAACCTCTATCCGGTTTTCCTCAACACCCAAACCCATCCAATCAATCCCTTCACCAAGATCTTGTTGCGTCTCACTGCAGACTCCCTGCCAGCTCTACCTAGTGCGCAGTGATCCGTCGGCTTGGCCGAAGCCGCTGATGCAGTGACCATTGGTGTTGGGGCCGTAGCTGGGTCCTTTGCAAAGGGGCCTAGCATCTTCATTCAGATAGACTTCCATTCCTCTGGAGTAGAAGATTGTGTAGGAAAAGGTACCTGTGGGCTTTCTTCCTCAAAGTAATCCTTGCAGTGGTGGCTTCCCTTCTTAGAAGATGAAGAAGGAACACGTTAATTCCCTATAACTCCTGTTCTCCAGCATGTGTCTTGCATGGATTCACATGCTCACGAATATTCCTTGTCGTCAGGCTGAGAATCCTCAGTAAAAAGAAAGCAGTTTCGCTTTAGACTGAAAACTGCTTGTTTCTTCTAAAACCAATCATTGTGCTTTGGGTCATACTGCCCCCAGACAATGCCACTCGTCTTCCAAAGCTCCACCCCTGGTGGCCATCTTCAGATTTGGTAGAGCGTGTAAAGTGGCAGTATTAACCAAGAAGAGCCATAGAGGGCAAGGAGGGAGTGAGGGAGGGTTTTCATGTGAATGCATGCAAGACCCATGCTTGAGAATAGGAGTTACAGGTAAGTAACTTGTTCCTTCTCCAGCATGGGGTCTTGCATGGATTCACAAGGCCATGAATACGATTACTCAGCAGTATATATACACAAACACGGGAGGTGGCAAGGCTCAACAGAAGCAATACACTTACCCCTGCAAAAGACTCACCTCAAGCAAACAGGTTGCGTAGCACCGCTTGGCCAACTCGGGACTCCTCTCTGGAACACCTGTCGACGCAATAGAATCTCATGAGGGCGTGGGTGGAGCTCCACGTATCGGCCCTGCAGATGTCGAGCAGGGGAACACCAGAGAGAAACGCTGTTGTTGCTGCAATGGCTCTGGTGGAGTGCACTCTCAACCAGACTGAAGAGGTCTGTTGGCCAGACGTTGACAGTGCATGACAAAGCCGGATAGTCACCCTGGACAGGGCCTTCCCATGTCCCACTGGTCCAAAACTGCCAAACAGCTGAGATGTCTTCTGAAAATCTTTCGTGCGTGCCACATAAAACTTCAAACCATGAGCAACGTCCAGCGAATGCAACACACTTTCTTAAGGTGAAGAAGGGTTCGGAAAAAACTGTGAGGGGTCAGAAATGAGAGACGGACACTGGTAGGGTTCTTAACATTGCCCATGTTTATTAAAGCAAAAAGAGTGGAATAAAGTCTGTATCCTAATGAGAATGAGAATGTCTCTACATACGAAACTAAAACTAAAGCCAGATGACCTTGTGTCCAAATTGTATCTCATCCTCACACTAACAAATACAAAACTGTGCAAGGTAAATGTCTCTAGTTCCAACCCAACAAAAGAAAAAGTGTGAAGGTTCAAATAAGTGATGATTCAAGGAAAGCAATCATAGTCAGGAGTTGACTCCCTTCCCCTGAAACAATTCAGGAAGTCTATTTGGAAATATGTTGTTCAAACAATGTTCTGTCCAAATGAATGAAACTGTCTCTTTGGATTAACACAGAAAAAATGACTCATCCATAAAATACTGTTGTCAGAATAGCCTGAACTTTTTTTGGCAACATTTTGGCGACATAGTAGCTGATTGTGTCAACAGGGACGACAATGAGGGTTTGATTGTTGATGAAGAGGCCGCTGACGAGGTAATGATCTTGGTAGACAAGGTCGTTGACAAAGAGGCCGTCAACATGTGGGGGTACTGGTAGACTAGGATGACGTTGACAGGGCTGGTGCCCCTGGTGCTGACGAAGACGAGGGAGCCGCTGACAGGCCTCCCGCAGGTCTGGCCTTCAACAACTTGTCCTTCGAAGAAGTGAGTTTAGAATGAGTTAGGGACTTTTTCGCAGATGGAGGTAACCTACCAGCTGGTATGCTAACCGTCAACGGATCAGGCGACTGGGAGCGACCCCTCCCCGAACTTGATCCCACAGCTGCGGCGACCTTCGAGGGAGCAGAGGGAGCGTGGTGCTTGGCCTTCTTTTGGATACCCTCGGAAGGAGCATCCTCAAAGGACCTCAACCTCTTCTTCTCAGAGGGAGCATGCTAATGGGACCTACCAGTCCTGAATGAGGCATGACTGCGCCTGGAGGCCGTGCCAGAGGCCTTCCCCTGGTTGATCCACACCACTAACCTCCGGTAGCGGTCATGATTGGTCTTCGACGAGAAAGCTGTGACAAATCTCGCATCCGTCAACATCGTGGTCCGGATGAAGACAATAAAGGCACTTGAAGTGCGTGTCCTCAACGTAAATGTTCTTCAGGATTCGCTAGTCATTAAATACTCCTTTTTGCCACATCCAACATGGTCGTGGTGAGATGTAGGCCATGCCTGGGCACGTCAAAGTCAAGTAGAGAAGATCCAATGATGGAAAAACTGATCTTCGCCGACAACGGGTCCCCGCTGCCGGTAGTCACCACGTGATGGTAGACAAAGAATAGATGGAAGAAAACTATAAAAACTATCCAAAAAAAAGCAAAAAATCTATGCATTTTGAGCAGGGAAGCGCAAGGACTGGCAACGTGCAGTAACAATCTGAAGATGGCCACCAGGGGTGGAATTTAGGAGGACGAGTGTCATTGGCTGGGAGCAGTATGACCCATAGGACAATGATTGGTTATAGAGGAGACGAGCAATTTTCAGTCTAAAGCAAAACTGCTTTCTTTTTACAGAGGATTGCCAGCCTGATGACAGGGAATATTCATTAGCATCCGAGTCCATGCAAGACCCCATGCTTGAAAGGAGAAGAGTGATGCTGCGATGAACCACTGGGAAATCTTGCAGTGCTTCTTTGTTTTGTCCTTTAAGACAGGGGACCGTTCCTCTGTGCCGCGATCCATGCCAGTGACCTCAAACGTGTTCACTTACCACCATTCTACTAGTGGAGGAAGATGAGGAGTTAGGCTTCATGCTCTCGAAGAGCCTTCAAGTGCATTGATTGGTACGACGCAGTATCATGTGCGTCATGGCCTTCACCAAGACAGTAAAGGCATATGCGATGCAGGTCTGATTCAGACATCTGATGCCCATAATCCATGCAGGGATTGAGCCCACAAGACCTCGCTGGATTCGGCATCACGATGAACTCATGAGACTCATAAGTGTTTCCAGTAGCGAGCAAAGTGCACAGAATAAAGGACAGGGCGCAGCGCCTCTATATATACTGGCCCGACATCAAGTCTGATCATTTGTGAGGAGCCGAAGCAGAGCCGCGCTGCAACCGCTGTCAGCAGAAAACCTTTCTGAAGAGCAGCTGCTACTGGGAGATTGCTATCATAGATGAGGAATCAGTGGAAGGAGGGAGTCCATTAGAATGTTTCTTTTGCTACAGATTTCCATTGTGTAGGACCCATGTAACCTATGAAAAGCTAGTCTCCACTCTAAAGTCTCCCATTCTAGAAATGTAAAAACTTATTTAGGATCCAGTCTATGAAATCTCTACTCTTCTTTGGACGGGTGAAGCGGAAGGTAGAATACGGGAAGGTGAATCTTCAGTAAGAGATGAAATACAAACACCACCTTTGGTAGAAAGGTTGGCCGTACCCTAAGCGCCACCTTGTCTTTAGTGAACACTGTAAATGGGGGCTTGCAAGCTAGGACTTGCATCTCACTTGTAAGATAGAGCTTGTGCGTAATTGATTGCCACCAAAAATAATTTTTTCCATGGCAGCAGCCTGTGTGGACAAGAATGCATATTCTAAAAAGTAGCCCCCATTAAGAAAGTCAGTACAAAGTCTGTCATGCTGCCTGAGAACTGTTATCATTTAGATCTAATGGCCCACTGAAGTGACATTGATCTTAGTTGGTCCTCCGACACCAGAAAAATGAAGGATGCCAGACCCAGTAACCAAAGAAAGTCTAGGGTCGGCACTGTGAGGGCATCCAAAAACCTCATGACCCTCTGCTGGATGTGAAGAGACCTGTACTCGGTAGGGAACGCTTTCTCCAAGGTGGAGTTCAGGACCACACTAATTAACTAGAGCATTTGTGAGAGAGTCATATGGGACTTCTTGAAGTTGAGGGCGATGCACAGCAGGTGTAAGAGGTGTCAGGTGTGGCTGATATGGTGTGGAGCCTGCTACAGGGAACGTGCTCCAATTACCCCTGTTAAAGGAAGACCAGAATCCCCAATCTCCAAAGACTGGCTGCCACCACTGAAAACCTGGTAAACACCCTTGTGGGAAAGATGAGTCCAACAGGTAGAACACGAAACTGATAATGAATACTGCCAATCACAAACTTCAGGCATTTTGTGTGCTTGGGATGAATAGGCACATAATAGTAAGCATCCTGTAGATTGAGTGACATCAAACAATCATTTAACTCCAGGGCCTGGAGGATCTGCAAGTGTGTTGCAATTTTGTCCTTCCTGAAGAACTTGCTGCTCAAGCACTGCATGTACAAGTTGAGTTGCAGTAGTGCATCCTTTTACAGTACCAGCAAGAAGTAGGAATACCATCCCTGGTTCTTCTACACTGCGGGCACTCATTTGATGGCACCTATTTCAAGCAGGGTTGCCACCTACCGCTGCAGTAGTGGATCTGGTGCCTGAAAAGGATGATCAGGCAGAAGAAAATCGGGAAGGCATAGCAAGAATAGGAGGAAATAGCCTTGGGCCACCACTTGGTGCACCAATTCATCAGAAGTAATATGTAACCAGAAACGAAATTGGGCCCTAGGATTGGAACCGTCCTTGCTAAGCTCTGTCTATTTTTGTGATGCCCTTATGATTGGTGCAAGGTCACAGGATGGTTCTTGAGGTGAAGCCCATACCTCCTTATTGGTATGATAGGGCGGGGGAAGTGGGGGAGGGGTTCCTGGCTACCTCGCAATTTCTTTGTTTGATGAGAAACTAGATTTTCCACGCTGTTTGCGTCTAGTTATAAGTGCAGGTTTTATTCATCAATTTTGGTGTGGGCTCATGGTCCCAATTGTGGTCAGCTGACACGGGTTTCGACCTTGTGGGTCTTTATCAAGGCTATTGGTAATTGTCTCTTGCCCCATGTGGGGTCCTGGATCGGATCTAGGTAGTCCTGTGTATCACATCTGGGCTCCTCATGGGTGCATTCCCAGCGGGGCGTAATCCTCCTGTATAGGATCTAGGTAGTCCTGTGTATCACAGCTGGGCTCCTCATGGGCGCATTCCCGGCGGGGCGTAATCCGCCACAGTCCAATGTGATTCCCATGTCGTTCTACTATTTCATACCCGACTCCGGCCCATTCTTGGACCACCTTGGTCGTTCTGTTGTGTCCTCTATTCCAAGTTCAACTTGTCCCGTAACCCCCGAAACCCCCACATCCCTCCCTCCCTATCCCTACCCTAGCCCACCGCCAGTTCCCCCGTCCCCTCCACCCATCCCCCAGTGCAACATCATCCCGTCTCTTCCCATAGTGCTCCTCCTCTGCTCCTTGCCATCGTGGGTATAGGGCCTCTCCCGTTCCCGCCATTCCCTGCTTCCTCTTATTTCCCTCCAGTATTTGCAATCCTGCTTGCATTCAAGGTTGTTTTAGATCTTGTGTGGAGGCAAGCTTATTCAGCAACTGGCCCCTGACCAACACCAATGCACTTTCCCCCTACAGGTCACCATGCTTCTTTAGATAATCCATTTCTGCCATGGCCCAGCGAAGTATCTTGTGTAGCCAGCGTTGCACTGATGGGGCTGCCTCCCTTTTCCATTCTATTGCTATCCGCCTTTTAGCCAATATTAAAAGGAATCGTGCGATTCAGTTTCTGTTTTTATGCCTCTTTGCTCCCGGAAGCAGCCCCCACAGATACACCTCACCTCATGGGTGCATTCGTAACGAACCCCTAATATGGCATTCATTTTCCTAACCACCTCTTCCCAATATTTCGCTACCACTGGGCAGCCCCAAACCATATGACAGAAGCCGGCGTGTTCCCCCCCTGCATCGTGCGCATTCGTGCAGCGTTGCGTGGTTGATCATGTGTATTCTTTCCGGAGTCAGATACACTCTGTACAGGTAATAAAATTGGGTGAGTTGAAATAGTGCGTTCCTAGAAGATTTCCGAACCTGCTCCCACATCCGCGCCCATTGTTTTTCTGAGATAGGTAGCCCCCCCCCCCCCCCCCCCCCCGAGTCCCTTTCCCACTTACTCTTAATTGCCAGTTCCCTGTCCTCCCTCGCTGACTGTAATACTCTATACACTCTCGATACCCTGCCTCTTCCCTCCCCCAGTCCTAGAAGCATCTGCATTACTGGGTGTTCCTCCGGTTCCTACGGAATGCTCTCCCATAATGTTGCCATGCGCTTTACCACCTTGACGTATGTTAGAAAGTGGCCCTTTGCTATTTGGTATGTCTGTCTCCACTACTCGAACGTCTGCATTTTGCCGTCCTTGAAGAGATCCCCCAGTGTGACGTGTTGTCTATCAGATCTTTGAGGCCCACACTTTGCAGTGCCGTTCTAATAGTGGCATCAAATCCAATCGGGAGTTCCCTGCTATATAGCTGTGTCGCATGCAATTTCCTTAGCGACCTTGTCCATACTTCCTGAACTGTTTTAAAGACCACTGTGTCCCCCTTGCCTCCTATGCTCCCCCCTAGCAACTCTATTCCCTGTCTCCCTGGCTGTAACCCCCCCATTAGTCCTTTCAACTCCCCCTCAGGCCCATTCTGCCATTTTGCAGTAGCTTTTAGTTGCGCCGCCACGAAAAATAGCTTGAAATCCAGTGGTTCCAGCGCCAAAGCGAATATAATGGGAGAAACTGGGCATCCCTGCCGTGTACCTCGTTCTAAACTCCATCCGTGTGAGACCAACTCCCCTGTTTTGACTCTGGCCGTGGGGACAATATATAATAGCCGCAATCACCTCATCATCGTTTCCCCCTTGCCACATGCCTCTAGCACCTTCAATAGCCATGGCCTTTCCAGCGAGTCGAAAGCCTTGACGGTGTACATCGCCACCAACGCTAGTTCCCTTCGTGAGTCTTTAATCAAGTCCATGACATGGTGCACTCTGCGTAGGTTCATACTAGTGTCCCGTCTCCCCACAAACTCGCACTGAGTGAAGGCATTTGCACAATGTGCTGTTGTCATGAGCCGCAACTTGGTATATTGTGGAAAAAAGGTTTGCAAGGATTTATCTGTTATAACAGGTACAGTTGTTGAGATTAATCCAGCTAGTTACCTCCTGGGATTCATGGGTAAAATATCAGTTGTGAAGTGCAGATTCATAAACGTGGGCTTACTACTTGCAAAGAGATGCATTGTTCAGAAATTTACACAAAGTATGTCATCTACTGTAGAGCAATGGAAGAAGGATTTACTATAGGCAAATAATACTGAAGAATTGTTTATCACATTGATCCCTAGTGGCTGTCGCCCTAAAGATATTTGTCATGATTTTTGTGATTACCCGCAAGCTAACACATCTTGTGAATAATGAAAGGCAAGAACGCACACTTATGAATCCTCAATGCAAAATGTGTGTAGGTTTTATAACTGCAGTTGCGTATGCAGTAACATATTTTTGTTTACTTTTCTAGTAACTTTTTGTAAATCGCTGAATGCCTAAATAAAAATAAAAAAACAAAATAGATGACCTCCTCTGACCTTTCTTTGCAGGTGGTTGTCTTTTGTCTCTCCGACTGAAAGCACTAAAGTACGGAAAGGGTCTGCACCGCCAAGCTTGGCGTAGTTGATTGCACTGGCTGTTGGCACATTGCGTTACCTACAGATTTTGCTGCAACTTTAAAAGCCTGACGTTTTTCCAGAATATTATTAAATTATAGCCAGAATAAATGGGTCCTGTTGAAGCGCTGTGAGGAACCTGAGGGCATCCTCACTTCTTTTCCCACTGCATCCTCCTCTAAGGTGGCCAGGGAAAGGCCATCGCTTTTGGATCCTGACCGTGGGGGTGGATATGCGAGGCAGGATCACATGTGTGGAGGAAACCTGGTAAGTGGGGAGAGGATGTCCTAGGTGAGACGTAGTATCCCCCATTCCCTTTTCATAATGAACCTTCTAACCCTCAAGCCTTTGTAAAGTGTCAGCCCTTTCCCTTTTCTTCCCTCCAAAATGTCCCCCAGAAAAACCACCTCAACACTGGGACGAGGAAGAGAACAACTATGAAGACACATCCTCATTGGGTTGAGACAAACCCCTGTCAGCCTTCTATTGTCAATACAAACACACATCAGTCAGGGCCCAAGACGATACTTCCTTTATTAATTCAGACATCCCCAAACACCACTCTGGTACTGAGACGAACGACAAAGAAGAAGGCTATGGAGGTATACATGTGGAACATACAGGTACATCCATCTAATGGGTTTCACCATAGTCAGGCAATTGGACCTAATGACCCACACCCGTGGTCATTTAACACACCTAACACACATAAATAGTCTTGCTGCACAAAGGAAGGGGGAACTGGCTGGAGAGAAGGGAGCTGGCGACACAGGAGATGGGTCAAGCAGGATAGAAAGAGGCAGAGGCCGGCAACGAGAGGGTCTGAACGTCCTGCAGCCCTCCTCATCAACATGGGCGTAATTTTAAGGGGGCGGGAGTGTTTGTCCCCCCAAATTTCATGGCACTGTTAGGATACTTACCTCAGGTAAAAGCCTTCGATCCTGGCGGTTTTACCCCAGATTCCGGCTGGCGGGCGGATTGGTTCCCCGACGCCCATCCGTGCTCGTTCCTAAGAGACGCGGATGCACGTCGGGGAAACCAGATCCTGGCAGCTTGGGCTTGCGTTTCAAGCCTCGTTCTGCTGTCAGGGGACGTCGGCGCATGCGCGGTGCGGCATGCACTTCAAGCCTCGGTTCCATGCCGAGAGCTTCTTATTGCGCTCGAGTACGGGAACGAATCACGTCTTAACGCGGTTCGTTCCTGACTCGCCGCTGCGCTCTCCTTCCTGCTGACTCCTGCTAGCTTTGCCTTGGCCTGGGTTCCCTGTTAAAGGTTTCCTGTTTGGTCTCAGCCCTGAGCCCCTGTGAGTTCCCATTTTTTCCCTCCCTGGGTTCCTGACCTCTGGTGGCTCTCTCAGCCCCTGAGTCTCCTTGGGCTCCTTATTCCCTTGGTTCCCTTTTCTCCCGGGAGCCATTCCCCCTGGGTTTCCTTTCCTTGTCTCCTGGCCATTCCCTTCTGGCATCGGTTTCCCGCCAGTACCAGTTCTCCAGAGGGTCCTGCCTTCTTTATTTACTGTTCTCTGTTTCTCCTGTTTTGGTATTTCCCCTCAATTCTCTGCCTGTGTCTTCCAACCGGGGTACCAGCTCCTGTCCTCAGCTGTTCATCATTGGTGCTCCAGGATACTTCTGCAACATCATCTGGACTAAGTTCACTGGCAAGTTTCACCGTACCTTGGAGTACTATCTTCAGTCTTCTGATCTGGACATTCCTGAAACATCTACCTTCCCTGTCAGTGCTTGCACTGTCCTGGCGTCACGATAATCCGCAGGGAAGTGTCTCCGTGGCGTCAGGAGCGGACCCCCATCCATACCTGTTCTATCAGGACTGGGTGGAGGTTGCTTCCTTACGTCACCTTTTCATCGTTTGACTTCCTGCAGCAACAGTCTGGCTTCTCCAGTTTGGCCGTCTTCAGGAAACACAGGTACGCAACGTCCACGTGACGTCCACCTTAACAGATTAAGACGCCTACCAACCAGTTCAGATACTGAGATGGAGGAAGTGCAAGAATTAAAGGATGAGATCCGGGTGTTGCGCACTGAGATGACGGCTCTACATCAAGAAAATCTCACTCTATGTCATATGGTAGCACAAGGAGCCGGGTCAAGTAGTGCTGTGGAAACTGTGATGGCTCAGACCAGTCCAGTGAAATTCGATGGTGATCCTCGAAGGGTAGCTGAGTTTTGTAATCACTGCCGGATCCATTTCTTGTGCCGCCCTATGCACTTTAACCAGGACAAGGCCAAGATTGCATACATTTTGGGAAATCTGACTGGTAATGCATTGGCTTGGGCCACCCCGTTCGTGGTGGCAAAGAGTCCAATCCTGGAGGATTTTGCTGCATTCGAGGAGGCCTTCCTAGAAGTATTCCAGTCACCGAATCTTGTTGCTATGGCCCAGAATCATCTTATGGATTTGAGACAGGGATCAAGCGACATAATCACATACATCAGTCGCTTCCGTCAGTTGGCCACAGACTCCCAATGGCCAGAAGTTACCCAAAGGACCCTTTTCCGAAGCGGACTGAGGGAAGAATACAAGGACGAATTATTGCACATCCCTGAACCTGAGTCCTTGCAATCCTTACAAGAACAAGTATTGCGTATCGACCATAGACTGACGGAGAGACGGAGTGAGAAACGCAGACAGGAAAGATCAACTCCAAGGTTTTTTACCACACCAGTCAGAACTCCAGGACCTTCAGAAACAGCTTCCGAACCCATGCAATTGGGAGCAATCAGGGGTCCTTTATCCGATGCTGAGAGGAAACGAAGAAGGGATCTTCGGCTGTGTTTGTATTGTGGGGCGTCGGGTCATTACCTCAGTACTTGCCCTCTGCGGCCACTTCGAAGGTCGGAAAACTAAATGGCCTGTCGTGTGTTGGGAAGGCAACGATGGGCCTATTCTCTTCCACAGTCCTTCCAAGTCCCACACCAGTCCAGCAACCAATGCCACCAGCGGTTCTTATGGCCTTAAATATCAGGCTATCTTGGCCAGGCAAGGAAGCCATTGAGGTATTGGGGTTGTTGGATTGCGGCGCCTCTGGCAATTACATAGACGTCGATTTTGCCTTAAGAAATGGAATCCCTTTGGTGGAAAAGAACTGTGCGTCCATCGTAGAAGTTATAGATGGAACACCCTTATCTTCTGGCCCTGTCCATCAACATACTGGAGCTTTAAAGCTGCAGATTGAAGGACATCTGGAACGAATATCTTTGGATGTCATCAAGACACCTTTGTACCCTATCATCTTGGGATTACCATGGTTATTCTACCATAATCCGAATATCAATTGGATTACTCGGACAGTAATGTTTTGTTCCGATCGTTGTTTGCGGGAGTGTTGTGTTACTGAAGCCTCTTCAAGGACACTGTCTGTCTCCACCCAAACTGAGGGAGGCGTTACTCCCAGTCTTTATGCAATAACAACGATACCATATGAATATTCGGAGTTCCGAGGGGTCTTTTCTGAGCCAAAGGATATTCCGTTGCCGCCTCACATAACATTTGATTGTTCCATCGATTTGCTCCCTGATTCAGTGATACCACATGGCAAGGTGTATTCTTTAACTATTCAGGAGAAGGAGGCTATACAGGAGTATCTTGAGGATTGCCTTCAGAAAGGATATATTACTCCTTCCAACTCGCCTGCAGGTTTCCCTTTATTTTTTGTCAAGAAGAAGGAGGGAACCCTACGTCCATGTGTTGATTATAGGCAATTAAATGATATAACTAGGAAGGACAGATATCCACTCCCTTTAATACGGACTATTATGGAGTCTTTACATGACGCCCGCATCTTTACCAAGTTCGACCTACGAGGCGCCTACCATTTGGTGCGCATAAAGCCTGGAGATGAATGGAAGACGGCATTCAAGACTCCTACAGGACATTACGAATATCGAGTTATGCCGTTCGGCTTGTGTAACGCCCCTTCCGTCTTCCAACGGTTCATGGATCATATTTTTGCTGATATCATTGGAATATCCGTCTGGGTTTATCTGGATGATATCCTGGTGTTCTCCAAGGACCTAGGAGACCATATTGTTCACGTGAAGGAGGTTCTCAGACGTTTGCAGCAAAATAATTTATACGCCAAAGCAGAGAAATGTCTTTTCCACCAAGAACACATTGAATTTCTGGGTAATGTTATCAGCGCCTCAGGTATACATATGGATCCGGCTAAGATTCGTGCCGTTCTGGAGTGGAAACATCCCAGTAATCTGCAGTCTCTCCAACGCTTCCTGGGTTTCATTAACTTTTATCGCCGCTTTATTCCATCTTTTTCACGGTTAACAGCACCATTGTCCAGTTTAACTAGTACCAAGAAACCTTTTGTTTGGAGACCAGAAGCTGAAGCATCCTTTGAAATACTTAAGAAGGCCTTTAGTACTTCTCCCATACTTCACCACCCACAAGATCTAAACCCTACATTGTGGAAGCCGATGCTTCAGATTTTGCAATTGGAGCGATTTTGTTACAGTATGATCCAAGTTTGGAGATGGATTTCCCCGTGGCTTATTATTCTAGGAAACACTCTGCTAGTGAACGGAACTATCCGATAATCAAGAAGGAGCTCCTAGCCATCAAAGCAGCTTTTGAAGAATGGCGACACCATCTCTTAGGGGGTCGTTTTCCTGTGGAGGTACGCACAGATCATCGTAACTTACAATATTTGCGTTCTCTACAGTGTAGAACTGCTCGACAGGCTCGGTGGGCCTTTTTCTTTTCACAGTTCGACTTCAACATCACCTACATTCCCAGTTCCAGAAATGTGAAAGCAGATGCTTTATCCCGCTCTCCGAAGGATGACATCAAGCTGGAGGGACGGGACCAGCCTCTGTTGGCCCCGAAGCATTTTCAATTTGCTCTTGTACCCTATCTACAGCAAGTGGCACAGGAAACCTTAGCTGATCCCAGAAGACCCGGATTGATAAAACTTCCTCAGATGAGAGAAAAGGATGGGTTGCTATTCTATCGAAGCAGATTGTATCTTCCCACTGAAGATCTCCGCAGGATCATTTTGCAAAGTTTCCATGATTCCAAGATTGGCGGTCACTGTGGTATTCGTAACACCCAAGAAGTAATTGCACGTCAATTCTGGTGGCCATGATGGGCCACACAAGTCAAGCATTACGTGAAGTGCTGTCCTGTTTGTGCTCATGTCAAGAATCCACGTAAGAAACCCATCGGCTTGATGCAACCTATTGAAGAACCTCCATATCCTTGGCATACGATCGCCACAGACTTTGCAGTTGACCTTCCACCTTCTGATGGTTACACCTGTATTATGGTGGTAATTGACTGTTTCACCAAGATGGCTCATTTTATTCCTTTTGAAAGGATACCCACTGCCCTCCAGATGGCACAATCATTCCTGAGTAACATCTTTCGTCTGCATGGTCTTCCGGAAAAGATAATATCAGATCGTGGGTCTCAGTTCGTTTCATCCTTCTGGAGTCAGCTTTGCCTACATTTAGGTGTCCATCAGGCCCTCAGCTCAGGCTATCACCCGCAAACCAATGGTCAAACAGAGAACGAATCAAACCATGGAACAATATTTACGCTGCTTCACTAATGCTTCCCAATCTGACTGGGTTTCACATCTTACTTTGGCTGAAGTAGCATACAATAATTCTGTTCACTCTGCAACTGGACTGAGTCCCTTTTTTTGTTCCTCTGGTCTTCATGCGAAGTTATTTCCACTTCCGCCAGTGAATCCCAGCATGGTTCCCTCAGCTGATCATTTGGTTTCTACGATCCAAGAACTCCACCAACGGGCTGCTGGTACCCTAGCTCAGACACGGGAGAGTATGAAAGAGACTGCCAATAAGTTCCGGAGTCTTGAACCTCCTTTTCAGGTGGGAGATTTGGTTTGGTTATCTTCCAAGAACTTACCGGCCCGGAATCTTCCGGTCAAGCTTGCCCCCAGGTTTTTAGGGCCTTTCCATATCAAACGGGTGTCTCCAGTGGCCTTTAGGTTAGCTTTACCCGTGTCTTGGCGGATCCATCCAGTATTCCACGTTTCCCTGTTGAAACCCCATCTTCATGACCCCTATGGTCGTTCCTGCTCCCGATCTGCTGCCATTACTGTAGACGGGGTTCCTGAGTTTGAGGTCCAAGAGATTTGCGACTCCCGTTACCGGCGGGGACGTTTGCAGTTCTTGGTAGATTGGGTTATCCGGCCTGTGATCGTACCTGGGAACCAGTGGGTAATGTACATGTTCCTCGCTTGGTGCGAGAATTTTATTCTCGTCATCCTTGGAAACCGGGTGCTCCGGGTCTTTCTGAGGGGAGTCATGGTGTTAGGATACTTACCTCAGGTAAACGCCTTCGATCCTGGCGGTTTTACACCAGATTCCGGCTGGCGGGCGGATTGGTTCCCCGACGCCCATCCGTGCTTGTTCCTAAGAGACGTGGATGCACGTCGGGGAAACCAGATCCTGGCAGCTTGGGCTTGCGTTTCAAGCCTCGTTCTGCTGTCAGGGGACGTCGGCGTATGCGCGGTGCGGCATGCGCTTCAAGCCTCGGTTCCATGCCAAGAGCTTCTTATTGCGCTCGAGTACGGGAACGAATCGCGTCTTAACGCGGTTCGTTCCTGACTCGCCGCTGCGCTCTCCTTCCTGCTGACTCCTGCTAGCTTTGCCTGGGTTCCCTGTTTTTGGTTTCCTGTTTGGTCTCAGCCCTGAGCCCCTGTGAGTTCCCGTTTATTCCCTCCCTGGGTTCCTGACCTTTGGTCTCTCTCTCAGCCCCCGAGTCACCTTGGGCTCCTTATTCCCTTGGTTCCCTTTTCTCCCGGGAGCCATTCCCCCTGGGTTTCCTTTCCTTGTCTCCTGGCCATTCCCTCCTGGCATCAGTTTCCCGCCAGTACCAGTTCTCCAGAGGGTCCTGCCTTCTTTATTTACTGTTCTCTGTTTCTCCTGTTTTGGTATTCCCCTCCATTCCCTGCCTGTGTCTTCCAACCGGGGTACCAGCTCCTGTCCTCGGCTGTTCATCATTGGCGCTCCAGGAGACTTCTGCAACATCATCTGGACTAAGTTCACTGGCAAGTTTCACCGTACCTTGGAGTACTATCTTCAGTCTTCTGATCTGGACATTCCTGAAACATCTACCTTCCCTGTCAGTGCTTGCACTGTCCTGGCGTCACGATAATCCGCAGGGAAGTGTCTCCGTGGCGTCAGGAGCGGACCCCCATCCATACCTGTTCTATCAGGACTGGGTGGAGGTTGCTTCCTTACGTCACCTTTTCATCGTTTGACTTCCTGCAGCAACAGTCTGGCTTCTGCAGTTCGGCCGTCTTCAGGAAACACAGGTACGCAACGTCCACGTGACGTCCACCTTAACAGGCACACGATTGTGTCCCCATTCATTTGAGTGGGTCATTTTTTTTCAGATGACATGTCCCCCCCAACATGTTCAGCAACGTTACTCCACTGCTCATCAGGTACACGCAGCATGAGCTGCGGTACACCAGAGAATCCCAGCAGCTGCGGGGAACCAAGAGAGCGAGTGGTGCTCTCCGTGGCTGCTGTGAAGGAAAGGCAAAGCTTTTGAAAGCCGGAAAGCAGAACGAGGAGCTGCCGTGTGCAAACGGTGAGTGGAAACAGGGAAACACACATGCCGGGGCGCTCCAGGAACCTGAAACAAGTACATTTGAATGCTGAACGAACTGAACGTTATTGCAAGTACTTTTGAATGCGAGAACAAGTAATTTGAATACCGCACAAACTGAAAGCTATTCCAAGTACTTTTGAATGCTAAAACAAGTACTTTTGAATATCGAACAAATTGAAGGTTAATAAAAGCATTTTTTGAATGCTGCACAGAGTAAAAGCCAGGTATGAACACTTGTGCGTGGAGTGAAAGAAAGGTGGTGCATGTAGCAGATACCCCGGAATGTATTACCTGAGACACAAGTATGGTCAAATCCAAGAAAATACCAAGAATGGTAAGGAGAGAAGAAACCTGATATTGGTTAAAACTAAAAGATTTCAAGGAACTGCAGTTTAAGAGGAAACCTATATTGGCACGAGCCAGGAGAATACAGAAAGGTGTGACAAAGTGCATGGTGGCCAGCCAAGCCACAGGAAATTGTTAGAAGAGGGTGACACTGATGAAAGAACCAAGCTGCACTGTCAAAGGAAAGCAGTGGGCAATTGTTGATGAAAAGCAGTCAAGAAGGGGTATCGGTTGCATGACATGTAATGGGTGGACTGTGTGGGCCGACATCTGCGCCTAGACTGAGTGTCCCCATTTGTGAAAACGCCAATGAAAGAATCTGTAAAGAAACATTGTGTTTTGCAACAACCTCATATGTGATTTTTGAAGTCAAGAAATAGAACCTCGAGTGAAAAGTACTGATGTCAAAAGAGCTGGGAAGTGTCCCAAGGAATTGTGTTGTTTTGAAAAGCTGGAAGATTTGAATTCTTGGGGAAGGGAAACCAGATATTTTGTCAACTGTTTTGAACTTGGAGACGGGGACGATGAGTACAAACCAAGAGCTGGAAGGAGTTCTGAAATTTATTTTGAACACTTTTTAGTTTCATGCTGACATCCCTACATATTATATGTAGTTAGGTGTGAGGGCAATTCTAGGTTTTGGACACAGACAATTTGATTTGGATTTCTTGACACAGACTATCCTTAGTTTTCTTTCAGTAGGGAAATCTCACCTTAGCATAGGGCAAGTTAGGCCTTACTCCAATTTGCCTTTTAAGTTAATAAAAGTATTGGGAACCTGTCTTGAACCTGTTGTCTGTGTCTACTTCATGATGCCTCCACAGTGTATGTCAAGGAGTTTTGATTGGATGAACCCTGCCTTCCTCGGCCCAGAAAACATTCTGGTGCCGGAGCTAGTGCCCATAAGCTCTCTGAACGCAATCTGCAGTGTCAAGCCCAGAATATAAAGTCTACACTGCTGCCTAACACATATCCCCATTGATCACCAGGTCTTAAAACCTCTCTCTCATTTCCCTTTGGGTATATGTTCCGCAGCCTCAGAAATCACTGCCCACAAGGTATGGGTGTATTTCTCCAAGGTGCAGGATGCACTGATGGTGTTAAAAGCCATGCTACCAGAATCAAATACTTTTTCTGCAAGCTTGTAACATTTTCTGTCATCTCTATCTGGGCTAGAGAGAGAGAGACATTGCTCACCGGTAATGTTCTTTCTATGGATTCTTCTCATACAGATTCCTCATCTTGATAAATATATCCATCCAGTGACAGCTGCTCAGAAAATCTGAACTATCTCCTGTCCAGACCGTGCCACTTCTCGACTCCGGAGGAAACGTTGGTCACTGTATGAAAGGAATGCACCACACCCACTTAACTCAGTTCCCCACCTTTTTTCCCAGGCTCAGCCTTCGAGAGAGAAAAAGTCTTGCAGAAGAGCACTGAAACACTTCTATCAATTTCCAAAACAGAAACATACATTTGTTTTGTGAGGGACAAAGCCAATAAACAAGGTAAGTCCCATCCGGGGCATAACATGTATACCTTATACTTATTTTATTTTAATAAAGAAGCAGCTCCAATTGCCATTTCCTCTCCTCTTATTCCCAGTTTACGAAGGTGACAACAGACGTGCCAACGAGATCGTTACCTACAAAGAGCGGAAGCCCGGCAGGATGAGGAATCTGTGGGAGAAGAATCCATGGAAAAATAATTTATCCTTCAATGGATTGCATTCTCATTCATCTTGACAGACTCCAAAAGCAGTGCCCTGAGCAGGAGGAGGGAATGGAAGCTAAACAAAGAAGCTCTATAGTACCGTCCTACCAAAAGGGTCATCCGTGCCTCTAGTCACATACAAGCTGTAGTATTTGGCAAATGTATGCAGCAACGCCCACGTCATAGCTCGGCAAGTAGCTCCCACTGGAACGCCTCTCTGAAGGGCTGATAAACCCACCACACCCCTGGTGGCGTGAGCCCTCAGACCTGTACTTCTTTACCCAATGTCGCTAATATCATTTGGTTATACAAACAACAATCCAGCGGAGATGTTCTGTTTTGCAACCGCTCGTCCCAGCCTAGGTGCTGCAGACGTCGATTGTCTGGCTGAATGGCCCTTCGACGCACCTCTGTCCCAGACAGGGTGAGAAAGTCTCCATTGCTCCTGTTTGGCCTTTGGCAGCTGTGCTCTCCTTGTTAAGGTGGTATACCGTCTAAACCTCTTCCTCTGGAGCCAAAGGAGAACGCCTGCTGGTGAACTGCCAACCCAGGTGACTTAGCTGTTAGCTTTGAGTCCTTGAATTTCTCCAGGGACTGGTCTGATTTTGGGCCAAACAGCTGTTCCTCATCAAAAGTCAAGTCAAGAAGTTTCACCTGGACATTCTGTGAGAAACCTGAACTCCAGCGATATGAGCTCTGCACAGCACAGTTGATGTGCCCATGGACCGTCCTATACAATCTTCGGTATCAAGTCTAGCCTGGAGTGCTTGACATGTGGTATCATTGCCGTCCTTGACTATGTCCAGAAAACCATCACTGAACTCACTAGAAGGGAAATGGTCAGGGGCTTCTGTAAGTCTTCCGCAAGATGTCAGAGGTTTTGACAAATGCACACACAGCATTAATGGCCTTCAATGCCGTGCTCCCTGAGGCAAACAACTTTTTAGCTAAGGTGTCAAACTTCTTTAAGTCTCTGTTGGTCCGAAGATAGGTCGTTGAGGTTGAGGGCCTCGAGTTTACCATTGCGGCTTGCACCACTAACCCTTCGGCACTCCTATGCACTGTCAAAAATGGGAGGTCCCCCCCGGCCAGTTTATACCTTTTAGAATGCTCAGCGTCGAACTAGGATGATGTCTCAAGCGCATGACAGGGTACGCAATGGTTGCATTTACTGGCAAAGCCATTTTGGTTTGCAGCCCTCTGTTGAGTATAATAGTTAACTTGTACTGCTGGTGTGGCTTATATGTAGTGCCAAGACTAGAGTGACAATCACACTCTCAAACACATTGCACTACTAAGCAATACTAAGCATTCAGGTGCACGTACAGGGACGTTTGCTACAATTCGACATCGGGGTACGTATCTAGCCGACTCGCGTCATGCAGACCCTCCACCAAATCAACTAAACCCACAATGTTGGCCATGAAATCGGGCACTGGGTCCACATCTGCCCCTACCAAGGGAAAAATCCCAAAGGGAAAAGGGTCCCCTTCTTTGTGGAAAATCGACGGCATGGATCAGAAGAAATTCAATCTGGACTCCGGCGCCTAGTCTCAGTTCCGCAGCAGATCAGTCGACAACAGAATTTCAACATGGCCCGTTGACAACGCCGATGGTGGTGTTCGTGCCAATGCAGACTTGCTTTGGTCTGAGGTTGATGGACCTCCCTTGGCTACTTTCGTGCCAGATGAACCATGCACAGTCAGTGCTAAACTCGCCGATGGAGTAGAAGAACTGGTATCTAATCAATTCATTTAAACCCATTCCATCTAATACCATTCCATCAAAATGTTTCCATCTAAATAATGTCCATGTAATGCATGCTTTTAGGGGGTAAAGGGTTAATTTCTGTTCAGGTGCATTTAGAGGGTAAATAAATGGGAGTTTGGGGGGACCCATTCCCCCTCCAAAAAGAAAAAATAATGCATTAGATGGACATTTTTTAGATGGAAAGATTTCGATGGAATGGCATTAGATGCAATGGTTTTAGATTAAATGACCATAAACTGGAAGAACTGCATCGTCTGCTTCTTAGACTCCACCCATTCCTCCCTCTAAGTTCCCATAGCAGGGACTTAGCCCTTTCCCCGAAGAGTCGTAGTCGCGCATGTGTCTGTGCTTCTTTTTCAGTGCGAGGAAGAGTGATGAGACTCGCTACATGAGTGCAATGGCTTCTTTGATTTTTTTTTTTACCTCTACCCTCCCTTTCCTTCTCGGGGGTAGGTCCTTCTGTGTCTGGCGTATCTGACCTAGCCAGCGATTGGAAGGGGGTCTCACTGCTTGTGTTCAGGGCCTGACAAGAACCGCATTGCTTGGTGCCATGCCTCACTACAATAATAATAATAATTTAGCATTTATATAGCGCTACGAACCCTCAGGTATCTGAGCACTGCTTATTATTACCAACATTGTGTGGTGCTCGTTTATCTACCTCGGAAGGATGAAAGGCTGAGTTTGGCCCTGCTGGGATTCGAACCTGTGTCAGCAGGCTCTGCTCAGATGTCAAAGCAAGCGCTCTACTCGCTGTGCTATCAGACCGGCTAATAGTGTGACAGATAGTGTGCATGTCCGTGAGGGATATCGTCGAGTTGCAGTCCTTGTAGAGTTTGAATCATGACGGTTTGTGCCCAGACATTCTGAAGCTAGGTAAATTCAAATCAAAAAGGTTTTGAGGTGTGTTCCATAACAGCATGAGGAGTGTGTGGAAAAAAGGAATCGAGGTAAGGGAGCATAGTACATTCCTTAAGTACAGCAACAAATGTCACGTCCGGACGAGAAGTGGCACGGTTGAGACACATGGTAGTCAAGAGTTTATGTTGAGCTACACTACACCCCCTGTAATAGTTTTCCGAGCAGCTGACGCTGGGTGGAATATCTATCAAGCTGAGGAATCTGTGAGAGAATGCAATCCATTGAAGGATACACACTTGTCTCCTGAAGTGGCAGCTTGGACCGCTAAACTCTCTAGGCTTGATGTCTGGACAGAAACTTTGGGTCAGTAGATACAGGTCTGTACTTATTTATCATACCTTTTCTCACAGCTGGTGATGAGCACGTTTTTTTTCTCCAAATACCAAGAATTGGCTATTTCAAGGCAGCATAGACTAAGGATTTTATAAAGTCAGACCTCGACTACAGGACATACCTCAGCGTTACATTCAGACTAAAGTCGAACCCAAACTGTTGAGCATGCAGGAATTATGTTTTATGGGGTCCATGTCAGCTTTTGAGGGTGTGGTGGGGTCCGATTTCTTCTTCATTCCTTAAGTGCAATCTATTACAGTGTTTTTTCACTCTCTTCTGGGGTCTCTCTCTCTCTTGAGATCTGTCAGCTGTTTAAGACTTTGTCAGAACGCCCAGTTTATTTTGATTTTGTGATCACGCAAAATGCCACAAAAACTGCAGTTTTTCTGAAATAATGCTAAATCGGGAACTTTTGCAAAAACACCTGTTGAAACAGCAATTTTTGCAAAAATAATATTTTTTTTTTTTTTAAAGACACACAGCACCAGGCTCTCAACGTTTTTTGTGGCGATGGGATGTACCAAAAAAAGAGCAGCCCAATCAACAAAGCACATCTGAATAGGTGAATTTTTTATGCACCATTCAGATGCCCGTTTTCAACCCTTTGCGTGTTTGCGTTTTGTATATTAAAAAGTGAACCTCGAATGAACAAACAGGATGTGCTTTTAAATGCACAGAGAACCAAGTCAACCACGTGCACCTATTTAGAATATTCACAGGGGATGTGCATTGCATGACAGGGTCTTTTCCTGGCACTGTCATGTAATTTTTTTAAAGTGTGTCAGCAGAGGTATGAACCGCTGCTGTCTCACTTGTATTTCTAGTCTTCAAAACAGGGATGGTTTAAGTTACTTACCTGTAACTCTTGTTCTCCAGCATGGGTCTGGCATGGATCCACATGCTCATGAATATTCCCCGTCGTCAGGCTTGGAATCCTCAGTAAAAGAAAAAGCGGTTTCACTTTAGCTTTAAAACTGTATTCCTCCTCGAAACCAATCACTGTCCCCTGGGTCATACTGACCCATCCAATGACAGTCCTCTCCCCAAGCTCCATCCTCGCTGGCCATCTTCAGATTTGGTAAGCACGCAAAGTGGCAGTATGAACCAAGAAGATCCACAGAGGGTAAGGAGGGAGGTTTTGCATGTGAATCCATGCCAGACCCATGCTGGCGAACAAGTGTTACAGGTAAGTAACTTAAACCTTCTCCAGCATGGGGTCTGGCATGGATTCACATGCTCATGAAATAACGATTACACAGCAAGTACATATACACAACCACATGAGGTTGCGAGGCTCAACAGAAGCAAGACAACACTCACCCCTGGAACAAACTCACCTCAAGTGAACAGGGTTGCGTAGCACCACTGGGCCGACACAGGACTCCTCCCTGGAATCCCTGTCAAAGCAGCAGAACATCATGAAGGTGTGTGTGGACCTCCATGTAGCAGCCCTGTAGATGTCGTGCAGGGGAACACCAGAGAGAAACGCTGCTATTCCTGCGATGGCTCTGTTGGAGTGGGCTTTCGGCGGTCCCGGAAGAGGCCGTTAGCCAGTCGATGACAGTGCGTGATGCAGCCGGAGAGCCACCTAGAAATGGAAGCCTCTACAAGGCCTTTCCGTGATACACAGTTTCAAAAGTGACAAACAGCTGAGAAGTCTTCCGAAATGTCTTCGTGCATGCCACGTAAAACTTCAAGGCACGGCACCAGCAACATGAAAAGCCCTCTCCGCTGGCGACGATGGATTCGGGAAGGAGGAGGACAACACCAAAGGCTTGTTGAGGTGGAACTCCGAAAACACCTTTGGCAAAAAGGTGGATGTGTATGCAGTACCACCTTTGAAGCATGGAAGGACAAGTACAGCTGCTTGCACGACAGGGCCTGAATCTCCTGACCCGCCTACCCGAGATGATCGCCACGAGGAAAGCCGTCTTCCACGATAGAAACTGAGCGGGGCCTTATGCATCGGCTCAAAGGGGGCCTCTATGAGTTTAGACAAAACCACATTGAGCTCCCAAGCTGTGGCAGGAGCCTTCATCGGAGGAAAAGAGCTGAAGAATCCTTTGAGATACTCCTTGACGAGTCTGTGCGACCACAGAGAAGGCCTACCTGGCGCCCTGGTGTAACAGGATATGGCGGCCAGGTGCACTTTGAATGAGGCATGAGCCAGTCCAGCCTTGGCCAAGGAAAGCAGGTGTGGCAAGAGCTGCAGGGCTTTGATACGCAAAGGGGTAATCGTCTGAGCCCAGCACCACATGGAGAAACGCTTCCACTTATGCTGTAGCACGTCAACATTGAAGAGGACCTGGCCTTGGCCATTATGTCCTTACAGTCTGCAGGTAAAGCATAATGTCCAAACTCTAGGGCTGAAGGAGTCAGGCCCTAAAGTTCAGCGACGCTGGGTCGTAGTGCAGGATCGCTCCTCCCTCTCTGGACAGAAGAAGTGGCAGCTGATGGACAGAACCGCCGACAGACGTAGCAGGTCTGGATTCCAGATTTGTCGCGACTACGTCGGAGCAACGAGTACCATCCTGCAGTAACACTGTCCGAGTGTGTTGTGAAAAACCAGAGGGTGTTTCACTGCCCAGTCCTCAGGGATCCTTTATTCAGGTGGCCAGGGGAGGGCCATCCCTTTTGGATCCGGCCCTGGGAGCGGACACCGAGGGAGGATAACCTGGGTGAGGGATCCTTGAGGAGTGGGGATGGAACACCCAATGGTGAAACATGGTATTCCCCCACCGCCCCGTTCCGACTTCCTTACCTGATATTCCCTCAGCCTTCATAGGCTGCTGTTGTATTTTTTTTCCTTCAAATTTGTCTTTTTATTCAAATCTCGAACATAACAAGAAATCAACAGCAATATAGTATTCAAAATATTACAAATAATAATAATAAATAATAAAGTTAACAAATAATATTAATAATAATTGGTTCCACACAGTGTCCCAGTGTTCTTTTATGCATATGAAACAGGGGACACCATCTGTGTAAGTAACATTAGTCTTGAAATAAGTGCTTCAGGGTCTGCGGCCTAAAAAACATGGCTTCCTTGTCTTGCACAAATTCGAAGAATGGGGCACAGGTTCGATAAAATCGAGTCATGCTCTCTGTGATATGTGCAGTCAACTTTTCCATAGCTACTATTTCCCCTATCTTAACCTACTAGTATGACAGGATTGGCCAGTCAGTTGTTTTTCAAAAATGTGTTCGATTTAGTTAATAGCTGTGTTATGAGCTCTGCCCTGGGACCTGATGCAGGAAAAGTACCATCATCGGGCACATCCCCTAGGAGCATGATAAGGGGGCACATGGGGAGTAAACACCCCGTGATATTTTTATCTCAGACCTGATTTCTTGCCAATATGTTTGAATTGTAGGGCAAAGTCACCACATATGTATGAGAACCCCCGGCTGCCCACACCCGTGCCAACAGCGGTCCGGATATTCGAGTTGGATCGCATGCAATCTCTGCCGCGTCATGAACCAACGATAACATATTTTTATCGCACACTCCTTAAACATGGTGCACCGGTGCATTTCTGCCATGAATCTGCGCTGCCCGGAAGTAACCCTGCGTCGATGGGACCCATATTCCCCCATTACCTTCGACCTCAGAAGTATGTGGCGCGGAATTCTAGGTGGTTTATTTTTCCAAATGAATTGGCGTATTGATTTCTGTAAGTCTAGAAGGTGTCTTTTGGAGACGAGGATTGGCAATGCCTGGAAGGCAAACAGGAGTCTCAGTAAAATTGTCATTTTAATTGCGCTGATCCTACCCAGCCACGATATTTCCTGGATTTCCCAACGTTTTAGGGTGGCTTTGTTCTCTTTCCAGAGGTTAGGGATGTTGGCTCCCATAAGATTTGTATATGATTTGGTAACGTGCATCCAAAGGTATATGATCTCATTATCCACCCATTTGACAGGAAAGGCTGATTGCATTGCCAGTTAGGTTTCAGGTGGTGCCCTGATTGCCAGTCCCACGACTTCTGACGGTTAATGCGTAAGCCTGATACCATGAAGAATCTTTCAAGGAGATCCAGTAAAGGCGCGATCGACAGGAGAAGTTTCTGGAGGAATTGTGTTAGGGTGTTAGGGAGAATTCTCATTCAATGGCTAATTTCCCTTACCTAGTGAGTCCCCCAGCAGCTTTGCTGGATTTCTGGAGTTATTTTTTCCACTTGGTAAGAGTGTGAGCTTTTACCCCACTCTTACCCATGTTTTGCCATGTGAATTTCACCTGTTTTTTTTGTGATTGTGGACACTGGAGTACACCACTTCAGTAGCCCCCTTTTTTGTGTGTTACACAGCACCTTCAGTGCAGTGACACAGGGTTGTCTTTTAGACTTCCCACCGACTCCATTGCTGGGGCTGACTACTGTCCCCCAGAAAAGGGTAAAGTTGCCATTAACTTTACTTAGTCATTTAACCACAGATCCAGTACACCCCATTTTACATGGAATACTGGAAGGGGTTAACCCTTAGCCCTTTTTATCCTAAAGCATTGTTTCGCTCTTTTAACATTTACACTTGGCTGGTGGCGGTGGTATCTACCCTAACTTTTCTACCGCGATTATACTATATCAACGTGGTATTGTTTTAGGCTATTATATTAGCCTCGAACTTAAACCCGCTTGACCAAATACTTTTTCTTTTGGCTCCGGTCGGGTTTATTCAACATTTCTTTTTGTTAAAGTCCTTCCCGTGTTTCATTTTGCGCGGCAAACCAGGTTTGCCTTCTTTGTTCACTATCTTTTGGCGGGCTTCTGCCAAGAAGCCCTCATCTAGGCGCCTGGGTGTCTAGGTGGGCTGAATGTGAGGGAGAGGTGTAGTCACTCCCTGCACAGGGTATCCTAGGAAACCCAAGTCGCACTTTGCCAAGATTGGCTGAGGTGGTTGTCCGGGCTGGACAACCCCCCTGCTGCGTGATTGACAGCCAGGCTGTGTGAATGGGGGATATTCGCATAAAAGGCAGGTCTCTTGGGCTAGAAGTCAGAGTCGCCACTGGAACTACAAGGAACCGAAGAGAAGTAGAGAAGAAGACGGCTGCTGCAGTCCTGAGCTATCTACCCTTCAACGACCAGAGAAGATCCAGTCCGGAGTCTTTTTCCCTTGAGCCTGGTGGGGATAACCAGCTCACCTTCTAAAGCCAGAGGATCCTCTTCTTGGTCGAAATAGCTGCACACGGCTGTAGTTGTCCGAATAGCCATCTGAAGAGCCTCTCAGGTTTCTAAGAAGCACACCTTTTATTCACCGTCGTTGCTGCCGGCTTCAACCCTGTGTAGTGTAGACCCCTCCAGACGTCCTCCTTCGCCCCGAAGCTCCAGGAACCGAGGGTCTACAGGAAACTACTAGGAACAACTGCCGTGGCACCAGCCTCTTCATTGAATAAGGTACTGTGTTCTGCTTGAGGAATTAGGGTGAATCCCTTTTCTTCATCTCCAAGGCTTGTCCTCGTCTTCCCTCCTTATAACTTTTGCTTCCTCTGTTGACAATATCTAAGTACTCCTGGCTATGTTAAATCGTGAACTGTCCGACTGTGTGATCCTCGACAACAGGGACCCGGTTCCACTTGACACTGGCTCCGGCCTATTGACTCTTGAATTTCTGTCCATGAGTGTTCTCTGATTCTGTCTGCCTTGACAAAAGTATTGCCTACGATTTCTGCCCCCAACTCTCTCTGAGTATCTCAGGTGCTAAGTGTGTTTTGCCCCGGTAACATTTCTTGCCACAGAAATGCGTTTATTTAGTAAGACCGAACTGTCACTACTGTCAAAAAGTGATTACAAGTGTATTCCCGGTAACGTCTTTTGTTTCACAACACCGGTCCGTTAAAACACAGGGTACTTACCGTGAGCGATACTGTACAAAGTGAATTGGTTGGTTGTAGTGCATTTTATGTGTGATTTTGAATTAATAGAAGTGTTGTGTTTATAACAAAATGTTTCAAAATAAATATACTTCTAATTTTTACCTGAAACCTTGAGTCACTGTTTGCTTGAGTCACAGTAATTGTGGTCCCTTTGTGTAATCTCTGCTACAGCTCATATACTTTTGAGATAAGCCTGGCTGCTCCGCTACTGCTACCACTTTAACATAGTAGTACAGGCTTGTACCAAAGGTAAAACTTGTATTGTCACCTGTAGTCTTAATTGTGTGTAGTGGTCCCTAAGGGCACAGCACAGGATTCTGCCTAACAAGCAGATGATATTGTTGGCGGACAGCGCCAATTTATGTGCGGTACCCTTGTGCGTCAGACCCAGTATATGTGGATTACTCTGTATCATTTGTGCTAGGGGTTCTAAAGCCAATGCGAAAATTAGGGGAGAACACAGGCAACCTTGCCTCATGCCCCTACCCAAAGGGAGTGGAGCCGTCAGGGCATCATTAACTTTGATTATGGTGGATGGTATTTGAAAGTTAGCCAGTATTAGTTTATTAAAGACAGGGCCAAACGCATAAACTGGCAATACTACTTGTAGGGAATCCCATGACATGCTATTAAATGCTCGGTGGGCGTCCAGGGAAGGAATGACAACACCCCCCACCACCTCGGAAGTTTGGGGACCATTGCTATTAAATCAATCAACCACCCTTAGAATGTTGTCATGAGCCCCTCTATTTTTGATGAACCCCGTTTGGTCTTCATTGATTAGGTAAGGAAGGACTTCTCCCAGCCTTATGGCTAGGATTTTACTATAGAGTATGGCGTCGGTATTCAGGAGGGCTAGGGGCGGTCGGATATGCAGATCTCAGGGTCTTTTTTCAGTTTCAAAAGTAGAGCGGCTGTAGGAGCCACCAGGGGGCGCCGAGATGTGCAGTCGTCCCTAAGCCAGTCTCCTCCACATGGGGGAATTTAAGGGTCTGAGCCCCCTAATGGCCCCTTGCGCAAGATTCTGCTCCCCCCCACGAGCATCTGGGAGAAGCATAGACCCGGTTGGGAGAAAATCTGGTGCTCCGAGGTGCCTGCAAGCCTGACTTTGGTGCCCTACGAACTGAGAGCGAAAGGTTTCCCGCCCGGACCGCACGCTCGAGAGGCCCGCTGTCACTGAGGGGTTTCGACCGGCTACGGGAGACGGAATGGAGGCCGGACAGGGGGTAGCCCCCCCCAAGTGTGACTGTGACTGGGGGACTCTCCCCCTTATCCGTGGAATCGCAGTGTCCTGCGTCGGGGAGGGTGGGGGAGGAGAGGAATCGCCACTGCTGCGTATTATACAGCAGGCAGCCACGTGGACTGAAATTGCACAGCGGGCAGCGGCGTCGACCGGGGGGCGCACGTTGGAGGTGTCGACGGGAGTGAGGGCCCGCTCTGGTGGAGAGTCGGCTGGGGACCCCCCCGGTGCCTCTTTGGGGCCCCCAGAGCACAAAGGGTGACCTGAGGAGTGGCCCCCATGGCTGAAAGGCGGGCCGGGCGAGGCTCCGCGAGGTGTTAAGTTCATCGGCTAGCATAGACTGCATGTTCCCAGGGGAGCCGTCCGCGTCCGCCGGTCCGGTGGGTGAGGCTGGGAAGGGCCGGCGCGGACCTGTCAACCCCTGTGTGGGCGTTCTTGGTTGTCACCGCCTCCGCCTTGGCCCGATAGTGGTGGCGAGCTCCAGGCATGGCGACATTAATTACAGGCACAAGTGCATTGCTTTTGATCATACTGTAGCGCTGAGGACACACATGCCAGCAGCTTTGCCTGTTCACCCTAAAGACATACCGCAGAGACATACCACAGAGACATTCCCCAGAGGTAAACCCTGTAGACATACCCCCGGGACAAACATCAGAGACATATTCCAGAACTTACAGCAGCGGCAATCCCGGATCATTGTTGCACGCAGCGAACCGGGGGGATCTAGACCGGGAGAGAACTCCATCTGCGACGTAGGAGGGCGTGTGCAAACTCTCCACCTCCACTGTTCAAGGTGAGCTACTGAGTGAGTTGATGGCATCTGCTCACCCCGCACCCCCGGTGGAAATAATGTACATCAGTTCAGCTCCCATCTTGTCCCGTATTGAATGGAATGTGCGCCTGGCCCCAGTGGGTCCCTAAATTCAAGTCGTGGTTCCCCCACAAACCTGCAGGCGGACTCCAGTGCATTCTTTGAGGTTTTATTGCCCACTGCGCCAGGCGCAAACTTTTCTGCTCAAGGAAGATGCGGGGTGCAAGCAGCAGAGAATTGCGTAGTGGTCCCCTCGTTGCAGAGCTCCCTATGCTAACGTGTGTCATCCTTGGGTGTAACATCGCAAATCCAGTGCTCATCAAGCACAGGGGGCGGGGGGTTGCTTCAAGAGAGATCTGTGGGCCCCCACGCCAAGGTCCTGGACGTCCTTGGGTTTGATGACTGGATACAGCTGCCCTGAACGGGTGTAGCTTGGGTCCCCCTGGGCTGCCCCGGAACTCAGCTCTTAGAGGAAAGCCCTGTGCCCTTTGATCTTCCTCCAGGCTGGGTAGGTGAGGGATCCTGAGTGAACAGTATATCGATCTCCCGGAGGGTGAACGAGAGATCCCTCCCCCTGTCACAACTATCTTTGGCTGAACCTAATGTTCTTATCGCCCATCAGAGTTGCCTGACTAGTATCCTCCTGCTGGACTTTGACTCAGGTTCCTCTACTGTGTGCTGGAATCAAGCGGAAAAGGAGAGTAATTGAAACATAACGCGACTACCAGTGCAAGAGTCCGTCTGAACAGTCCTGAGATCCCTGGGCTTGTTAGGTTCTTCGACTCCCCGGTGCGCCGAGGTGACCTGATCTTCAGCAGATACCTTGCTCGGTCACCCGTGAAGCTCTCCTCAGGCCCTGGGGGCGTCTTCAATGGATTCCACCTTTGGTGACTGCCTAAATCTCTCGAAGGGCTCAACCTCGCTGCGCTCCACCCCCCCCCGCTAATATACTGGGCAGCATCCCTGCAGAGATTCCGACACGCCTCTGCTGGGTCGAGGGAAGGGTGTAACATGCCTACCACTGACCAGCCAGAAGCTATGGATGCCCAAGCAATGAGCAGAGCTATGGCGGCCCTGTTGGAGGAGATTTGTGGATTCAGGGCAGACATCAGCAAAAGGCTGGACAAAAAAAGTAGACTCTGTGGATGACCGAATCCAAGCCTTGGAAGCCAATCAAAACTCAGTCGACATCCTCGAGACCCAATTCGATATGCACCTGTCTGAACTGGAGAGGAGAGAGGAGAAAGTTACCCTCAAGCTTGATGACTTGGAAAAAAGAGAGCAGCGCTGCAATCTGAGATTTTTAGGCATTCCTGAACATGAGGGGGAAACTCAAGCAGATATCGCAAGAATAGTGAATGCGGTTGTAAGTAAACTGTTTGACGAGGGTAACACAAGCGAGTCAACGATTGATAGAGCCCACAGAGCTGGTGCTTCCGCCAGAGGGCCCCGATCAATCCTTGCAAAATTTCATTATCACTCTGAAAAGGCTAAGATTCTGGAGCTCGCGTGGAGGAAGGGCCCCATTGACTGAGAAGGATCTAAAGTTACGATCTACCAAGACCTCTCCGCCCTAGCGCCCCGGCGGCTATGCAGTCCTCTAACGAAGTGGCTTCAGTCCAGAGGAGTGAAATATAGATGGGGTCACCTATTTTCGCTCTCGTTTGAGGTCAAAGGTTACAAGTACTCCCTGGTTACGGAGGACGACCTACAGAGAGTGACTCAGAAAGATAGGAAAAAGGATGCAGAGGAGCCCCGTAATACTAGCAAACTTGCAGAAAGACGCTGCGTCCGTGGCCACAGAAAATACCGAAGAATAACGCCGTCCTCCCCTGAACAGCCTGCCACTTGAGCTGATCCACTTTTTTTGTATTGCTCTGGAGGGTTTTGAAGCAGAGCTCAGGCCATGTGTTTCCCTGGGGTTGTTTTGGGGGGCACCCCTGTATAAAGGTCTCCAATACGGGGTTATTCCTTATTCATTCAAGTGTGCTTCCTGGAAGGCAGGGGGGTAGGGTTCAAGGAAGCAGTTGGCTTTATTTAATTTGTTGGTGGGGAAGGGGAATCAGAATGTCGTGATTCTTTTGTTGTTAGCCGCCCTGGTGGAGGCGGTCTTTGATGGCCTGGTCGTGCGACAGGTTCAATGTGTCAGGCAATCCAGGTGCTCGGGAAAGGGGACGGTGGGGGGGATAAAAGGGTTCTTACTTTTTAATAGAAGTTGTAATTGTTTGCATTAACCGTGTGGAGTCTCTGTTTGTTGGGGCTTGATATGTTTAATGGAGGGCCGGAGGAAAATCAGTCAGGGTGGTGTCTCGGTGGAGTTTGCACTTCTAGTGGATCAGAGCATACACAACGATCTACCGATGGCTGAATTAAGTCACTCGCTGACTTTGGGCTCTCTGAATGCACGTGGTCTCAACTCATCCCATAAGAGGTCGCTAGTTGTGAAGGAATTCAATAGGTTAAAGCTTGACTTACTGTTTCTTCAAGAAACACACTGGGTAAGTGTCAGGCTTATCTTCAATTAGGGTGTTGTCCACGGAAGCTGCTGAACCCCCGCAGTCCCCTTTGGATGCTAACCTCTTAACTGGTAACAAACTGTTCAGTTGAGAGCATCCCCAAGGGAAAGGGGGAAAATGGAACAAAATAATAAACTTCAGGTTTTGCTCAGCTTCTTTATCTTTTAACCTGTAGATAAAATAACAACAAATACACTTTAGTCACTAACCTTTCTTTTCCTAGGCTCTGACTTCTCTTTATCAAATTGAGTAAATAAACACGCCACCATACCTGAATATCCTCTATGAATAACGTAGAGGAAGTGTTTGTTTTCTACTGAAGAAAAAATAGAGTCTCTGATGCTCTTACTAACTTCTTCAATTCAGTATTGGAAAACTGCTATTTTTAGCTCACTCTCTCAGTTTCATGAATTGATCTTTTAGCAGTTCAAATTCCAAAACTCACACACACGCCCATCTGGAAATGCTAGATCCGTCTTTTGTGTGAATCTCTAGCTTTAACACAAATTCCAAATATGACACTCTGGCTTATTCCACTTAAAATTGTTTGTGCATGTTGAAAGATAGGAGTGTTCACTAATTGGATCTTTTGCTTGCGTAAAAATATCACTCTTTAAAGAAGCGTTCACTTGACTAGAGTTATGCACATGCATGAAGATATTCCTTTTCCTTCTCAAATGGTGTGCGCATAGGAACAAAAAATAGAGTTCAAAAATGGCATATGTGCATGCGTAGTTGATCAGTATTTCTCTCTCCTTAATTTTATTTGTTCAAGTAGGAAAGAGAAAATTACTTCCGGACACTAATCCTTGAAGAGGCAGCTTAATGAGGTACGCGCGCCAGGTTAGAATGTTAGTAAATAAAACATAACGTTTCAGGATCGCGTATCTATAACACTGTCACTTGCGCAGACAGTGTAAGATTTCTAACGCTAGCCCGACTTTAAAAGAAAACTGTTACCGTTAAAAGGAAAAATGCTCAATAATTTTTTATACGGCCGAAAAAACACACAACGCTGAAACGATGAACAGACCTCCACACACCAACTTGCCACGCGCTAAATATGTGACGCAGTTCATTAAATGAGAGTACTGTTCAAGAAATCCAAAAATAAAGTCTTAAAAGAACAAAACAAACTACTCTTTAAACAAAGAATAAGAAAACAGGAACTAGTTAATAAATTGTATAGAAATTTAACTCCTTCTTGAATTTCACAAAGTTCCATGAAAAAATAATAAAGTCACTTGCCTGATCCAAATAACAAATCCTAGGCACAAGGGCCTAGCTAAAGTTTCTAAATCTTAAGAGCTTCAAACATAAGACCTTCCATCTGGGCTTCTGACAATGAAAGGCGGTTTAGAATGTTCCAAGAATGCCTTTCTTTTACTTCTGACCAATCACTGATCCTTTTGGAAGTCTCCATTTTGGCTTGGGAAGCTCTCCACACTCTGCACTAAAAGTTAAGGCCCAAACCATACTTTATGTTAATCATACACTCATTCCACCACATTCAACCAAACCCCATGAAACCTGACAATACCCTCCCCTTAACGCCCTGTCCCAGGGCCAACTTTAGAAGGGTACTTTCTATGAAATTTTGCTACCAATTGTGGTGCATGCACATTCAAATCATCCTCCCATGTACGTTCCTCAGGTCCAAACCCTTCCCAGTCTATCAAATATTGTAGTTTCCCTCTTAACCTCCTGGAATCTACAATTCTCCTAACCACAAACTCCTCAGATGAATTTTCTAACTGAACTGGTGAAGGTGGTGGTACAACTCTAGTCCCATGAATCACAGGTTTTAATGGACTAATGTGGAAGGTTGGTTGTATTGTCAAGGAAGTGGATAGTTTTAACCGTACTGCCACTGGATTAATCACCTTTTCTACTTTAAATGGGCCTACAAAACGTGCACTAAATTTGTTTTTACCCTTAATTCTCAAATGCCTAGTCGAAAGCCAAACCAGGTCACCAACCTTATATTTAGGACCCAATCTCCTTTTTTGATCTGCAAACCTTTTGTACTTCTGCTTACTATCAAAAAGTACCTTTTTAGCTCTTTCAAAATTCTTTCTCATAGTTTGTAATCGAACCTCAACTCCAGGATTCTCTGACTCTTCAGTAATTTCAAAACTTAAAAACCGTGGGTGAAAACCTCTTCCGAGATAAAACGGAGACATGTTAGTTGAATCTTTAGCACAATTATTATAAGTAAATTCGGCAAGCCAAATCAAATCTACCCATTCTTCTCCTGCCTGTAGATAGCACCTCAAATACTTCTCCAGTTCTTGATTTACCCTTTCTACTTGTCCATTGGTCTCGGGATGATAACCTGTTGATAAATGTAACGCTCACCTGATTCCCATGGAGGCGCAGGTCTGGCTTCGAGTGCTGATGCTTCTTCAATGGTGAAGCGCAGGACTCTGAAGATGGACAGGAAGGGCCCTCTAACTCTGGCTTCTCCGGCTCGCAGGAATATTCCCCTGTGCGTGAAAAGGGAGTATTACCTACTGACTGAGTTATGCTCAAGCCTTCCACTCTCTTCCAACCCTCCACGATACCCTGTGAAGTCTCACCTTAGGGTCAGGAAGGATGAGCTCTCCATCCTGCTTCTGATGCAGGGGCGCGTTGAAACCCAGTTACTTCACTGGATTGAGGATTGTTGGGAGTTCAGGGAAGCTTGACTATTCAGGTAAGGCTCTGTAAAAGTTCTGCTGCAAGTTCAAAAGTCCAAGCTTAATAATAATGTTCATTGTCTTTTTGCAGCAAGCGCTAATGCTTATGTCTTTTTTCCCCTTAGGGGCCGGGGTTCGGAATGCCGGAGATATGGCGCCGACCCGAAGTGAAACGTGCAGTTCCAGTTCCAGTAAATGGCAGGTTAGTTCTGGATGAGCGCTCGGAAACTGTCTTTGCATACGCTCATTCAATGTCTTTGTCTTTTTTCCCCATAGGGGCCGGGGTCCGGAAAATGCCTGGAAGCGGCAAGACCCGAAATGAAATGGGAATGACCCAACAGGTAAGTCTTATTCCCTTCCTTCTCTCACCTCTTATTCTTGTCTTTTTCTCTAGGCTCTGGGAAGTGGCTGTGTATCCGGATGATCGCTGCTGAAGATGAAGGAACCCAGGAAAGGTGAGTGAAATGCAGCGCTGCAGCGATCGTAACGAAATTCTTTTAAAAATGATGTCTTCCCTTTCAGGATCGTCGGTGATGTCTCCGTGGTGCAGATTTAGCTGCTAAGGTCTCTTGTCTCCCTTTGCAGGTGACCCAGGATGCTGACAGGCGTGGCTGAAGTCCAGATGCAGGAGCTGACACGGTGAGCGTCCAGCTGCGAGGAGCAGAACAACGCGAAGCGTGAGTTGCTGATCGGGTGTGGTTTAAATAGCTTTGGAAGAAGTTCCAAGTGTGTATCCTTCCTCCGATCAGGTATGTATCCTTCCCCGACCACACCCGGGTGGAAAGTAGTCCCACAGGTAAAGTAGTTCCATTCAGGCCTCAAGAGGGCCTGGATGTGGCAGCATGGTCTGCATCAGGTAAGTGCACATTAAAACACTTGAACACATGTCTAGCTTTATGAGCCTGACGCCTAAGGCGCCAGGACAGAGGTCCAACATGAGCCTGGCGCCTAAGGCGCCAGGACTGCGTCCAAAGGGCCCCAGCTTGGGCCTGCTGGCACTCCCCTGGGGGAAATGATGCCTGCCTCTGGGGTTGCTGGGTCGGACCTGGCTCCTTGGAGGTAGGCATCATGACAGTACCCCCCTCAAGGCCCCTCCCAAGGATCTTCCCTCCGGGGGTTTGGGCTTGTTCGGAAATCTCCGGTGAAACCTTTGTACTAATCGAGGTGCGTGGACATGGTTACTAGGCTCCCACGATCTCTCCTGAGGTCCATATCCCTTCCAGTCAACAAGATAGAAGAGTTTCGACTTTACCACCTTGGAGTCTAAAATGTCTTTAACTTCGAATTCTAATTCCCCTTCAATTTGAACTGGATCTGGAGGCTTGGACAATCGGGTTCCTGGTTGTACTGGCTTCAAAAGTGATGCATGAAAAACTGGATGAATACGCATGTTGGACGGTAGATCCAGTTTAAAGGCCACTGGGTTGATTATAGCTTTGATGGGATAAGGTCCTATGAATCTGGGATTGAAGGTTCGCGGGCCCGTGAGGGGTAAATGTTTAGTTGCAAGCCATACCTGGCCTCCTACTTGGTAAGGAGGAGTTTTACTTCGGTGCAAATCAGTGTTTTCTTTATACTTTTTCTTGGCTTGCTGTAAATTAGTTGCAGCTTCTTTGAAGGCTCGGGTTATTGTGGAATGCAGATGATTTACTGCGGGCATTTCCAGGGTCAGAGGTGGATCTAGGTCAGAGGTCCGAGGATGGTGACCATACAAAGTATAAAAGGGGGTTTGCCCGGTTCCAGAATGCACTGAATTGTTATATGCATATTCTGCGATCCAAAGGATGTCTTTCCAATTTAACTCGGATTGGTGTAACATGCACCGAAGATATTGCTCGAGAGTCTGATTGGTTCTCTCGGTTTGTCCGTCGGTCTGGGGGTGGTGGCTGGTGGATAACCGCACATCTATTTGTGCTAGTTGGCAACACTTCTTCCAAAAATGTGAGATAAATTGACTTCCACGATCCGAGACTAATATGGAAGGGAAACCATGTATGCGAACAATATTCTCCAGCAATTCCTTGGCCAAGGTGGAAGCTGAAGGCAAACCCTTTAAAGGGATAAAGTGGGACATTTTGGAGAATAGGTCCACAATTACAAGGATTGTGTTGTAACCAGCACAAGGAGGCAGATCTGTTATAAAGTCCATTGACAGGGTGTGCCATGGTGCCGGTGGAATATCCAAGGGTTGAAGTAGGCCGGCTGGCCTTTTCTTTTGAGCCTTGTTTTGGGCGCAAATTCCACAAGACAGTACAAAAGACTTTGTCTTTTCTCCAAGAAGTCCACCAGAAGTGGCGTTTGATTTTTTCCTCCGTTTTAGCGATACCAGGGTGTCCTTCCATTAAAGATTCATGATGATGGGCAATAACAAGTTCTTGCAATTCTTTACTTGGCAGAAACAACCGCTCCTGGAAGTAGGGTAGGTCATCCTTAACGGAGTAATGAGGACCCTTTTGACTCCATTCCAGTAAGGTTGAAGAGTCTAGAAGTTGTTTTACTTGCGTTTGGATATCCTCAATAGTTTGCAATGAAGTTAAGCCTAAGATTCTTTGCTCAGGTATGATGGGCACAGGTTCTAAGCTCGAATTAGGTTCTTCCATGCCAATCCGGGATAAGGCATCCGCTTTTCCATTCTTGCAGCCAGGGCGATAGGTAATTACAAAATCAAATTCCGCAAAGAATAGAGCCCATCGGAGTTGTCGTGAAGATTGAGCTTTGGCCGTCTTTAAATACTGTAAGTTTCTGTGGTCCGTAATTACGGTGATGGTGTGTCTTGCCCCGAGAAGGTAGTGAAGCCAAGCCTTGAAAGCAGATTTGATGACCAGTAACTCTTTATCGGTAATTGCGTAGTTGATTTCAGGAGGAGAAAATTTTCTGGACCAAAAGGCCACTGGGTGTAGTTGGTTAGTTTTTGGGTCTCTTTGCGACAGGACAGCTCCCATGGCCGAACTGGATGAATCGGTTTCCACTATGTACGGGAGATCTGGGTGCGGGTGCTTCAAAACAGGTGCAGAGGTGAATTTAGTTTTCAAGTCCTGGAAGGCTTGTTCGGCCTCAAGAGTGTAACGCTCACCTGATTCCCACGGAGGTGCTGGTCTTGGCAGGAAGGTGTCTGTGACCCGAAAAGTGATGTGCAGGACTCGATTTGCTTCTGGGGCCGAACCTCTTTGCACTGTGTGTCGAACTCGAAGAGTGAGATTTCTGCAGGTGAAAGAATATGGGGGTTAATGATCTGGGTTGTTGAATGTCCCTCTCTCTCTCGCTCTTCCTAGCTTCTCCGTAGAGCCCCCAGGTCAACGTGCTCACCTTAGATAGGTGAATGCTGGACTCTCCATCTGCGTCTGGTGCAGGGTGCCGTTGCCAGTTCCTTCACTGGTGAAACATAGGCCTCTTGACATCAGAGGATCGCTACCGTCGTTAACTGCACGAGCGGTGAGTTTCCAGACACCTTTTTAGTCCTTATAGTCTTTAGGTGCGTGGGCACGTTAATATAGAACAGGACTCTGTATGATGCTTTTTCCTATTTGTCTTGCAGGGCTCTTGAGATAGGAGATGGTGTGAAGAGAGCCGAAGTTGGAGCCAGAGCCTTGGAATGAAGCGCTTGGAAATGCGTAAGTAAATGCAAGCGCTCTAACTGTCTCTTTTCCCTTGCAGCTGTGAGTTCGTGCTGAAGAGATGCTGGAAAACGCCGGAGTATTTGCAGGCATTCTATTGTGGCGAGCGCAATGGACGTGAGTAAATACCTGTCTAATGTCTCTTTGTTTGTCTTTCAGATGCTGGGTTGCAGCGTTGAAGAAATCCGGAATTCGCGGAGTGCCGGTAAGTAATAACAATACTTTTGTCTTCACAGGCGGAGGTGCAGCGTGAAGAAATGTTCGCTGCCGATGGATCAGGTGAGGAAAGCGCTGCGTGTAAAGGTTGCCGTGCTAACCTGTTGTTTCTTGTCTTTGCAGGTGCTGCTGAATACTGGATACAGGAGTGGTAAGTATTGTTCTTGCAGGTTCAGGATCGGAAGGAAGAAAGGCTGGAACAGACTCGGTGAGCTTTCTGCTGCAGATGCCGAATAACGCGAAGCATGTTTGTTCAATCGGGTGTGGTTTAAATAGCCTTGGAGTGATGAGGCGTCTTCCTCCACGGCCCCGCCTAGGTAAGAAAAGAGTTCCAGTTCCAGAAGAGTTCCCGTGTTGTATCCAGGGAGTGGAGCTTGCCCCACCCAGGTAAGAAAGTAGTTCCTGTTCACAGCGGATTCCTATGTGGCTGGTAAGTAAGTAGCATGGTCTGCTGCAGGTAAGTCCACCCAAGCATCTTCATACATATTATGAGCCCGGCGCTTCCAGTGCCGGGACCGATGGCTTTGATGAGCCTGGTGCCACCGGCGCCAGGACAAGGTCCAAAAGGTCCCAGTGGGGACCGGCTGGTGCCTAAGATAACGATTAGGGGCCTGCTTCCAAGGACGTTGGGCTGTTCCTGACTCCTTGGAAGCAGTGATCATGACAGCACCCCCCCTCAAGGCCCCTCCCAAGCGTGTCTTCTCCGGGGGTTTTGGCTTGTCGGGGTGATTCAAATGGAATTTCTTGACCAGACGAGGTGCGTGGACATGCTCTGAGGTTTCCCAAGACCTTTCGTGGGGGCCATATCCTTTCCAATCAACCAGGTAATATAATTTAGATTTGGAGATTTTGGAGTCTAGGATGTTCTTTACTTCGAACTCAAGTTCTCCATCTACTAAAACAGGTTCCGGGAGTTCGGTCAATCGGGTTCCTGGTTGCACTGGTTTTAGTAAGGAGACATGGAATACTGGATGTATTTTCATATGCGAAGGCAATTCCAATTTAACAGCCACCGGATTAATTATGGTAGAGATAAGATAGGGTCCAAGGTATCTCGGGAAGAAAATGCGGGGTCCTTTTAGAGCTAGGTGCTTAGTGGATAACCAGACCTGATCTCCCACTGCGCAGTGAGGGGCCTCTTTACGGTGCTGATCTGCTCCTTTCTTAAATTGAGCTTTAGCTCTTTGCAGATGGGCAGTGGCTTCCTTAAAAGCACGAGTGATCTCCGAGTGCAAGTGATCCACAGCAGGTGTTTCGAATTCTTGGGGAGGATCCAGGTTAGAGGTTCTAGGTAGGATGGTGTCCGTATAATAGGAAGAAGGGAGTCTTCCCGGTTCCAGAATGAGTCGAATTGTTATAGGCGTATTCAGCGATCCAAAGAATGTCCTTCCAAGGGTTTTCAGTTTGTTGGAGCATGCAACGTAGATATTGCTCTAGAGTTTGATTTGTCCTCTCGGTTTGTCCGTCAGTTTGGGGATGGTGACTGGTAGAAAGTCTCACATCAATTTGGGCTAAACGACAGCAACTTCGCCAAAAGTGGGAGATGAATTGACTTCCCCTATCGGAGACCAAAACCGAGGGGAAACCGTGTAACCGAACGATGTTTTCTAAGAATTCTCGGGCTAATACTGAAGCTGAAGGTAGGCCCTTCAGGGGAATGAAGTGAGCCATCTTGGAGAATAGATCCACGACTACTAAAATGGTATTATACCCTGAGCATGGAGGTAAGTCCGTGATGAAATCCATGGACAGGGTATGCCATGGACAGGGAGGGATGTCTAGTGGGTGTAAGAGACCGGCTGGTTTCTCCTTCTGACTCTTATTCTGGGCACACACACCGCAGGAGATTACAAAGTCTCTAATGTCCTTCTTCCATGATGGCCACCAGAAATGTCTTTTGACCTTTTCCATGGTTTTGGTTATGCCAGGGTGACCCTCCATTAGTGAATCGTGATAACAGGAGATTACCTGTTTTTGTATTTTCTCACTGGGCAAGTACAATCGTCCTCGGAAATATGGTAGGTGTCTCGATCCACTGAGAATTCTTTTCCTTTTAATTGCCAGTCCTGTAAGTCGGCCGGAGTTAAAAGTGATTTGACTGTAGTCTTAATGTCTTCAAAGGATTGAGCGCTGACCAAGCCCAAAATCCTTTGTTCTGGGATTATGGGTATTGGTTCTGGATTGGTCAAATGTTCATCTATTCCCATCCGGGAGAGGGCATCTGCTTTTCCATTTTTACTGCCTGGTCGATAAGTAATTATAAAGTCAAACTCAGCCAAAAACAGAGCCCAGCGAAGCTGCCTGGAAGACTGAGCTTTGGCTGTCTTCAGATACTGTAAGTTGCGGTGATCAGTCATTACGGTGACTGTGTGTCTGGCTCCCAAAAGATAATGCCGCCAGGCTTTAAAGGCCGATCTGATAGCTAAAAGTTCCTTGTCTGTAATTGAATAGTTGATCTCGGGAGCCGAGAATTTGCGGGACCAAAAGGCTACAGGATGTAATTGGTGTGTGACCGGATCCCTTTGTGATAAAACTGCCCCCATAGCAAGACTAGAAGCATCTGTTTCTACGATGTAGGGGAGTTCTGGGCGAGGATGTTTTAGAACAGGTGCAGAAATGAATTTAGTCTTTAAGTCCTGAAAAGCTTGTTCTGCCTCGGTAGACCACTCAAAACGTTTGTTTTTCTTTAACAGAGCGGTGATGGGCTGGACTATTCGAGAGAATTCAGGGATGAATCTGCGGTAAAAGTTAGCGAAGCCTAAAATGCTTTGGACTCCTTTTACAGAGGTTGGTGAAGGCCACTTGATGATTGCATCGACTTTCTTTGAATCCATATGGACTCCGATAGGTGACAATATGAATCCCAGAAACTCAACTTCAGTTACGTTGAAAACGCATTTTTCGAGCTTAGCAAAAAGGTTATGTTGACGTAATCTCTCGAGGACCTCTCTAACGTGTTTCCGATGTTCTTCTTCAGATGATGAATAGACGAGGATGTCATCAATGTAGACAACAACACACACATCAATGAGTTCTCTAAGGACATCATTCATAAAATACTGCAAGGCGGCAGGAGCGTTGCAAAGTCCAAAGGGCATAACTTGATATTCAAACAGCCCATACTTGGTGCGGAAGGCCGTCTTCCATTCATCGCCCTCTTTTATTCGTACCAAATGGTAGGCTCCTCTGAGATCCAACTTTGTATATATACATGCGTCTTTGACTTGGTCCAGGAGTTCTGGGATCAAAGGTAACGGGTATCTGTTTTTAACAGTGATTTGATTCAGGGCGCGGTAATCTATACAAGTCCTAAGGTCTCCTTCCTTTTTCGGAACGAAGAACAAAGCCGAGGAAGCTGGAGATTTTGAAGGACGGATAAACCCGTTAGCTAGGTATTGGTCCAGATATTGTCTGAGGTGAAGATTCTCTGGCTCGGTGAGGGCATAAATCCTACTGCAAGGAGGAGTTGTTCCGGGTATCAGATCTATTTGACAGTCGTAAGACCTATGAGGAGGCAAGGTGTTAGCTTGGTCCTTTCCGAAAGACGTCTTGGAATTCCTGGTATTCGGGAGGTAATTTGGGAACCTCAGAAGAGGTCGCCGCCAGTGAAACATCAGGCCGAGGATAACAAGTGGTAAAACATTCTGGAAACTGAACCGTCTTTGCTCGCCAATCGATCTGAGGATTGTGCTTCTCTAACCCAGGGATTCCCAGAATGATCTGGAACTGAGGGGCCTTGATCACATCGAACACTATTTTCTCCCGGTGTCCATCTTGGCTCACTAACGTCACTTCTTGGGTGGCGTGCGTTACTGGTCCGAAGGCTATCTCCGTGCCATCCACTGTAGTAATGACGTCTTTTACTGCCTTAGGGACAAGAGGTAGATTCATCCGTGATACCATTTCACGGTCCACATAATTACCGATTGCTCCGCTGTCGATGTAAGCTTCAATTGCATGCAAACGATCCGGACGTTCAGGACTAATGAGGACCATAGGCACCACGAAATGCGAGGTCACGGGACAGATTTTAACGCTCGGCAAGAGGACCTCTACACTTGTCGGGCTAGGTCGTTTCCCTGCTCAGAATTTGTGGTACAGGTATCTGCGGCTCCTACAGCCTTCTTAGCTGGTTTCACTGGACAGTCTCGAAGAAAGTGCCCCGAGTTTCCGCAATAGAGGCATAATTGCAGCTGTCTTCTTCTTTCCCGCTCCTTTTGGGTTAAAGGTCCTTTCATGCCCCCTATTTGCATGGGTTCCACAGTGTCAGCTCCCCTAGTAGAGGTCTGTGCTTTAGAAAACATTCGGGTATCAAATTTGGAACGATCAGCCTTCCTGTTCTGTAATCTGTGGTCCAATTGGACAACTAAGTCAATATAGTCTGAGCATTCTTGTGGAGGATTCACGACTTGAGCTAACACATCCTTGAGCTCTCCACGCAGGCCTCTGTAGAAGAGCGTTATTCTCTTATCCTCAGGCCATTGAGTTTCCACTATAAGTCTGTTGAATGAGGCTATATAAGTCAAGAGGTCTTGATTACCCTGTCGTAACGAAAGAAGTTCATTGTCCAAGGCCTGCCCTTGTGCATGTCTTGCGAACAGTTTCTCCATGCTGGAGTGGAAGGCCTGGAAATCATGCAGAACCGGATCATCCTGAGTGACTAAAGGGATCGACCAATCTGCGGCGCTGCCACTGAGATAAGAAAGCACGAAAGCCACCTTGGTCTGATCTGTTGGGAAGGCAGCTGGTCGACATAAGAAGTGTAGGCGGCACTGGTTAATGAACACTGCAAATTTCTTTGGGTCACCAGAAAAGCGTTCGGGCGGAGCCAAGGGCACATTGCCGGGTAGATTGATTTGCACTGGATTTAAGGATGATGCAGAAGGATAACTTCCTCCTGGAGCGGGCAAAGGTGTCTGTCCTGCCTGCGTTTGTAGCAATTGCCTAGCGAGGTCCTCTGTTCGCTCCTTGGAAATTATCAGCTCTCTTCTTAGAGAGTTTGTTTCCTGACGAGCTGCATGTACTTCTGATCTTAGTTCCCCAAGCAACTGGGCTAATTGATCAGTGTCTGAGGTTTCCATTGCGCCTGGGTAGGAGTTTTGCGGTGGGCTTCGCGTTCTGTAACGCTCACCTGATTCCCACGGAGGCGCTGGTCTTGGCAGGAAGGTGTCTGTGACCCGAAAAATGATGTGCAGGACTCGATTTGCTTCTGGGGCCGAACCTCTTTGCACTGTGTGTCGAACTCGAAGAGTGAGATTTCTGCAGGTGAAAGAATATGGGGGTTAATGATCTGGGTTGTTGAATGTCCCTCTCTCTCTCTCTCTCTCTTCCTAGCTTCTCCGTAGAGCCCCCAGGTCAACGTGCTCACCTTAGATAGGTGAATGCTGGACTCTCCATCTGCGTCTGGTGCAGGGTGCCGTTGCCAGTTCCTTCACTGGTGAAACATAGGCCTCTTGACATCAGAGGATCGCTACCGTCGTTAACTGCACGAGCGGTGAGTTTCCGGACACCTTTTTAGTCCTTATAGTCTTTAGGTGCGTGGGCACATTAATATAGAACAGGACTCTGTATAATGCTTTTTCCTATTTGTCTTGCAGGGCTCTTGAGATAGGAGATGGTGTGAAGAGAGCCGAAGTTGGAGCCAGAGCCTTGGAATGAAGCGCTTGGAAATGCGTAAGTAAATGCAAGCGCTCTAACTGTCTCTTTTCCCTTGCAGCTGTGAGTTCGTGCTGAAGAGATGCTGGAAAATGCCGGAGTATTTGCAGGCGTTCTATTGTGGCGAGCGCGATGGACGTGAGTAAATACCTGTCTAATGTCTCTTTGTTTGTCTTTCAGATGCTGGGTTGCAGCGTTGAAGAAATCCGGAATTCGCGGAGTGCCGGTAAGCAATAACAATGCTTTTTTCGTCACAGGCGGAGGTGCAGCGTGAAGAAATGTTCGCTGCCGATGGATCAGGTGAGGAAAGCGCTGCGTGTAAAGGTTGCCGTGCTAACCTGTTGTTTCTTGTCTTTGCAGGTGCTGCTGAATACTGGATACAGGAGTGGTAAGTATTGTTCTTGCAGGTTCAGGATCGGAAGAAAGAAAGGCTGGAACATACTCGGTGAGCGTTGTGCTGCAGATGCCGAATAACGCGAAGCACGTTTGTTCAATCGGGTGTGGTTTAAATAGCCTTGGAGTGATGAGGCGTCTTCCTCCACGGCCCCGCCTAGGTAAGAAAAGAGTTCCAGTTCCAGAAGAGTTCCCGTGTTGTATCCAGGGAGTGGAGCTTGCCCCACCCAAGTAAGAAAGTAGTTCCTGTTCACAGAGGATTCCTATGTGGCTGGTAAGTAAGGAGCATGGTCTGCTGCAGGTAAGTCCACCCAAGCATCTTCATACATATTATGAGCCCGGCGCTTCCAGTGCCGGGACCGATGGCTTTGATGAGCCTGGTGCCACCGGCGCCAGGACAAGGTCCAAAAGGTCCCAGTGGGGACCGGCTGGTGCCTAAGATAACGGTTAGGGGCCTGCTTCCAAGGACGTTGGGCTGTTCCTGACTCCTTGGAAGCAGTGATCATGACAAAGAGTCCATTCGAAGCGTTTGTTTTTCTTTAGGAGAGCGGTGATGGGTTGGACTGTTCGGGAAAATTCTGGGATGAATCTTTGATAGAAATTGGCAAAGCCGAGCATGCTCTGAACTCCCTTCACCGAGCTTGGAGATGGCCATTTGAGGATGGCGTCCACCTTTCGCGAGTCCATTCGGACTCCTTGAGGTGTCAGGATGAATCCGAGAAACTCAACTTCTGTGGTATGAAAAACGCATTTTTCAAGTTTTGCAAATAGTCTATGCTGGCGCAGTTTCTCAAGAACTGCCCTAACATGTTTTCTGTGATCAGATTCTGAAGAAGAGTACACCAGGATGTCGTCAATGTAAACAATGACACAGACATCGATAAGTTCCCGAAGAACATCATTCATAAAGTACTGAAAGGCGGCAGGTGCATTGCACAAACCGAAGGGCATCACCTGATATTCGAAGAGCCCAAATTTGGTGCGGAATGCAGTCTTCCATTCGTCGCCTTCTTTTATGCGCACCAGGTGATAAGCTCCTCGGAGATCTAACTTGGTGTACACACAAGCGTCTTTCACCTGGTCGATAAGCTCAGGGATCAAGGGCAGAGGATAACGATTCTTAATCGTTATTTGATTTAGGGCGCGATAGTCTATACACGTTCTAAGGTCGCCTTCTTTTTTCGGCACGAAGAACAGAGCTGAAGAGACAGGAGACTTGGATGGGCGAATAAAACCATTGGCTAGGTACTGATCTAAATACTGACGCAAATGCAGGTTCTCAGGTTCCGTAAGAGCATAAATCCTACTACAAGGTAGTTGAGCATTGGGTACCAGATCGATTTGGCAATCATAAGACCGATGGGGAGGTAACGTCTTAGCCTGTTCTTTCTGAAAAACGTCTTGGAATTCTTGGTATTCTGACGGTAGCTGTACAGGGGTGGAAGTTGCTGAGGCTAGACTCATAGCTGGATTTCTTGGATAACAAGTTGGTTCACAATCAGGAAAACTTATCTTCTTTGCTCGCCAGTCAATACTGGGATTATGTGTTTCTAACCAAGGAATTACAAGAATTACTTGAAATTGTGGGGCCTTGATCACATCAAACACAATTGCTTCCTGATGTCCATCCTGACCCACCAGTGTCACTTCAACAGTGGAATGCGTTACAGGCCTGAGGCTATTTCGGTTCCATCTACTGTAGTAATGACATCTTGGGTTACTTTCGGGCGGAGAGGAAGCTTAATCCTGGAAGCCAATTCACATTCTATGTAATTTCCAATAGCTCCACTGTCGATGTATGCTTTTATAGCATGCAACTGCTGAGGCTGTTTTGGGTCCACGAGCACCATTGGCATGACAAAATGCGAGGTCAAAGAGTTAGTTTTCAAGCTCGGCAAGCGGACCCCTACGCTTGCCGGGCTAGGTCGTTTCCCGAATCAGGCGTCACTAATTCGTTATCAGTAGCTTCAACCACCTTTTTAAGTGGTTTAACTGGACAATTTCGAAGAAAGTGACCGGAAGTCCCGCAATACAGACAAAGTTGCATTTGCCGCCTTCTCTCTCGTTCTTTCTGCGTTAATGGTCCTTTAACACCACCGATTTGCATAGGTTCAGATACGTCGGTACTCTTAGAGTTAGCGTGGGTTTTGATCGGTGCTCGGTTTTCATACTTGAACCGATCTGCTTTTCTATTTTGAAGTCTGTGATCAAGTTGAACCACCAAGTCAATGTAGTCTGCGCAGACCTGGGGTGGGTTTACTATCTGAGCTAGAAAATCCTTAAGCTCTCCGCGCAGGCCTCGATGAAACAATGTGATCCTTTTGCTTTCTGGCGATCCAGTTTCCACAACCAGTCTGTTAAAGGTGGCTATGTAGGACAGAAGATCCTGATTACCTTGTCGTAAGGATAGCAATTCGTTATCAAGGGCCTGTCCTTGAGAGTGTCGAGCGAACAATCTTTCCATGCTGGCCTGGAAGCCCTGAAAATTCTGAAGAATGGGATCATCCTGATTTACCAATGGAATAGACCAATCGGCAGCACTGCCACTGAGGTAAGATAGTATAAAGGCTACCTTGGTCTGGTCGTTAGGGAAGGCTCCGGGTCTGCATAGAAAGTGTAAACTACATTGGTTCATAAAGACGGCATATTTCTTGGAATCCCCCGCAAAACATTCAGACGGGGCCAAAGGCATGTGTCCAGGTAGATTAATTTGTACCGGGTTACTCAAACCCATTGATGTGGAAATGTCTCCGGAATTAGGTAAAGGAGTGTGCCCTGCCTGGGCCTGTAATAACCTTTTGGCTAGGTCATCTGTTCTTTCCTTGGATAAGATCAGTTCTCTTTTGAGAGCGTTAGTCTCCTGGCGGGCTGAGTGCACCTCTGCCCGTAATTCCCCCAAAAGCTGGGCCAGCTGATCAGTCTCGGAAGTCTCCATAGCGCCCGGGTGGGAAATTGTGGGTAGGCTTCGCGTTCTGTAACACTCACCTGATTCCCACGGAGGCGCAGGTCTGGCTTCGAGTGCTGATGCTTCTTCAATGGTGAAGCGCAGGACTCTGAAGATGGACAGGAAGGGCCCTCTACTCTGGCTTCTCCGGCTCGCAGGAATATTCCCCTGTGCGTGAAAAGGGAGTATTACCTACTGACTGAGTTATGCTCAAGCCTCCCACTCTCTTCCAACCCTCCACGATACCCCGTGAAGTCTCACCTTAGGGTCAGGAAGGATGAGCTCTCCATCCTGCTTCTGATGCAGGGGCGCGTTAAACCCAGTTACTTCACTGGATTGAGGATTGTTGGGAGTTCAGGTAAGCTTGACTATTCAGGTAAGGCTCTGTAAAAGTTCTGCTGCAAGTTCAAAAGTCCAAGCTTTATAATAATGTTCATTGTCTTTTTGCAGCAAGCGCTAATGCTTATGTCTTTTTTCCCCTTAGGGGCCGGGGTTCGGAATGCCAGAGATATGGCGCCAACCCGAAGTGAAACGTGCAGTTCCAGTTAATGGCAGGTTAGTTCTGGATGAGCGCTCGGGAACTGTCTTTGCATACGCTCATTCAATGTCTTTGTCTTTTTTCCCCATAGGGACCAGGGTCCGGAAAATGCCTGGAAGCGGCAAGACCCGAAATGAAATGGGAATGACCCAACAGGTAAGTCTTATTCCCTTCCTTCTCTCACCTCTTATTCTTGTCTTTTTCTCTAGGCTCTGGGAAGTGGCTGTGTATCCGGATGATCGCTGCTGAAGATGAAGGAACCCAGGAAAGGTGAGTGAAATGCAGCGCTGCAGCGATCGTAACGAAATGCTTTTAAAAATGATGTCTTCCCTTTCAGGATCGTCGGTGATGTCTCCGTGGTGCAGATTTAGCTGGTAAGGTCTCTTGTCTCCCTTTGCAGGTGACCCAGGATGCTGACAGGCATGGCTGAAGTCCAGATGCAGGAGCTGACACGGTGAGCGTCCAGCTGCGAGGAGCAGAACAACGCGAAGCGTGAGTTGCTGATCGGGTGTGGTTTAAATAGCTTTGGAAGAAGTTCCAAGTGTGTATCCTTCCTCCGATCAGGTATGTATCCTTCCCCGACCACACCTGGGTGGAAAGTAGTCCCACAGGTAAAGTAGTTCCATTCAGGCCTCAAGAGGGCCTGGATGTGGCAGCATGGTCTGCATCAGGTAAGTGCACATTAAAACACTTGAACACATGTCTAGCTTTATGAGCCTGGCGCCTAAGGTGCCAGGAGAGAGGTCTAACATGAGCCTGGCGCCTAAGGCGCCAGGACTGCGTCCAAAGGGCCCCAGCTTGGGCCTGCTGGCACTCCCCTGGGGGAAATGATGCCTGCCTCTGGGGTTGCTGGGTCGGACCTGGCTCCTTGGAGGTAGGCATCATGACAATAAACTTACTTCCACTCCCAAACTCTTACAAAAAACCCTCCAGAATCTTGAAATAAATTGAGGACCTCTATCTGAGATAATTTGATTAGGAAGACCATGCAGTCTAACTATTTCCCTTAAAAAGGATTTGACCAAACTGTCTGCAGTAACCTCTCCCTCCATTGGAACAAAATGAGCCTCTTTTGACAAGAGATCCACAACAACTAAAATAGATGTACAACCCTTGTCACAAGGAAGATCTGTAATAAAGTCCAGGGAAATTGTGTGCCAAGGACGAGGTGGAATGGGCAAGGAACAAGTTACTTACCTGTAACTGTTGTTCTCCAGCATGGGTCTGGCATGGATTCACATGCTCATGAATATTCCCCGTCGTCAGGCTGGGAATCCTCGGTAAAGAAAAAATCAGTATCAGTTTCGTTTCTGATCTGTCTTTCGTAGTAGTAACCAATCACTGATCTCTGCGTCATACTGACCACAGCCAATGACTGCCCTCTACCTAAACCCCGCCTCTGGCAGCCATCTTCAGATTTGGTAGCACGTGAAGTGGCAGTATGACCAAGTGAAGAGCCGCAGAGGGGTAGGCGGAAGGGTTCGCATGTGAATCCATGCCAGACCCATGCTGGAGAACAACAGTTACAGGTAAGTAACTTGTTCCTTCTCCAGCATGGGGTCTGGCATGGATTCACATGCTCATGAATAAAGAATACATAGCAGTACACACATGCACAACCACGGGAGGTGGCAAAGGCTCAACATTAAGCATTACATCAACTCAACATTAAGCAATTCTTACCTCCTCACCAGGCTCACCTTAGGCGAACAGGTTGTGCAGCACTGCTTGGCCGACCCTGGACTCCTCCCTGGAATCCCGATCGACGCAGTAGAATTTTGTGAAGGTGTGCGTCGACCTCCACGTAGCAGCCCTGCAGATGTCCAGCAAGGGCACACCAGATAGGAACGCCGTGGTAGCTGCGATCGCTCTGGTGGAATGGGCTCTCGGACGGCCAGGCAGCGGTCGGTTTGCCAACCGATGACAGTACATGATACAGCCGGAGAGCCATCTGGAAATGGAGGCCTTCGAGAGAGCCTTCCCCTGATTGACAGGTCCAAAGTTCACAAAAAGTTGTGACGTCTTCCGAAAACACTTTGTGCGGTCCGCGTAGAACTTCAGCGCTCTAGCCACATCCAGCGAGTGCAAAGTCCTTTCAGCCGGCGACGAAGGCGACGGGAAGAAAACAGGCAACACCAAGGGTTCGTTGAGGTGGAAGTCCGACGGTACCTTGGGCATGAAGGAGGGGTGCGTCCTGAGCATTACCCTCGTGTCGTGAAAAGTCAAGTACGGGGGCTTGCAGGAAAGGGCCTGGATCTCTCCCACCCGTCGTGCGGAGGTGATGGCTACAAGAAACGCTGTTTTCCACGACAAGAACTTCAACGGAGCCGAGTGCAGAGGCTCGAACGGAGGTCCCATGAGCTTGGTCAGCACCACGTTGAGCTCCCACGCCGGGGCCGGAGCCTTCACCGGCGGGAACGATCTGAACAGTCCCTTCATGAATTCTTTCACCAGACGATGAGACCACAAAGACGTCCGCCCCGTGGATCTGGTGTATCGGGAGATCGCAGCAAGATGAATCTTGATGGACGCGTGCGCCAGTCCAGCCTTGGCCAGCGTCAGAAGGTACGGCAGTACCTGGGGAGCCGTAATCGGTAGAGGGTTAATCTTCTGTGCGTGGCACCAGACAGAGAACCTCTTCCATTTGTGTCCATAGCATTTAAGAGTTGAGGACACCCTGGCCTTTGCAAGAACCTCTCTGCAGTCGGCCGGTATGTCGTAGCCTCCAAACTCTAACGCTGCAGGAGCCAGGCCTGCAAGTTCAGCGACTTTGGGTCGTGATGGAGGATGGCGCCTCCTTCCCTGGAGAGAAGATCCGCGTCCACTGGTAGCTTGATTGACGGGGACGCTGACAAGTCCAGAAGGTCCGGGAACCATATCTGTCTCGGCCACGCAGGTGTGACAAGGATCATCCTGCACCGTGACCTCTTGAGCTGGTTGATGAGCCGGATCAGCAGCGGCAATGGAGGGAACACATATAGGAACAGGCCCTCCCAGGGGAACGAGAAAGCATCGCCCATGCTCCTCGGCTCGGGAAACCTGCTGGCGAACCTCCGGCACTTGGAGTTTGTCGCCGTCGCGAACAGTTCGATCTGGGGTGTGCCCCACCGTCGGAAGAGGCGGTCCACTAGATCCTGTCGTAGTTCCCACTCATGGCACAAGTGCAGCTCTCTGCTGAGCGAGTCGGCGATGGTGTTTTTTATCCCTGCCAGATGAAACGGCACCAGAAACATCCCTTGGGCGACGGCCCAATGCCCCAGATCCTGCGCCTCCTTGGACAGGGCTGGGGATCTGGTACCGCCCTGCTTCCTGATGTAGAACATGGTGGTGGTGTTGTCGGTGAAGATCCTCACCACCTTGCCCTTGAGGGACGGAAGAAAGAACCTGAGGGCCCAAAACACTGCACGGAGCTCCAGGACGTTGATATGGAGGGACTTCTCCGTCGGAAGCCAAAGGCCTCTCGCGTGCAGATTTTCGGTGTGCGCTCCCCAACCTTCCAGGGAGGCATCCGTGGTCACTGTATCCTGGTGGCCGGGGGTCTGGAAGTCCATGCCCGCCGTCAGATGCGCGCGGGTGCCCCACCACCGGATCGCTCGTTGGAAACTCTCGTCGAGTGTGAGCCTCTCCTCGAAGCTGCCCGTCGTCTGGATCCAGCACGCGTCCAGGAACTCCTGCAATGGGCGCATACGGAGCCTGCACAGGCGGATGAGATAAATGCAAGAAGACATCATTCCGAGGAGGGACTTGATGGACCTCACCCTGGCCGCGTCCGCCACCAGCATCCGCTGCACCTTGCCCAAGATTGCCCTCGTCCTTTCCTCCGACGGAGAGGCCAGAAGCGACACTGTGTCGAGCTTCGCTCCCAGAAACAGTGCGTCTTGCGCGGGCACCAGGTGGGACTTGCCGTAGTTTATGGAGAATCCCAGGTCCGTGAGTAGTTGGACGGTCCTTGCCGTGTGCTCCACGGCGAGCTCCTTCATCTTTGCTCGGGGTAGACTTTGCTCGGGGTAGACGTGGATCCCCTCTCGGCGCAGCTGCGCCACCACCGGTGTGAGGCACTTGGTGAACACCCTGGGTGCCGACCTCAATCCGAAGGGAAGGGCTCTGAACTGGTAGTGACGCCCTTGGACCACGAACCTGAGAAACTTTCGGTGTCCCTTTAGGATGGGAATATGGAAGTAGGCATCCTCCAAATCCAACGACAGGAAATCGCCCTCCTCCAGTTGACCCAGGATGTGTTGGAGGGTGACCATCCGAACTTCTGTGCCTTGATGAATTTGTTCAGTCGTCGTAGGTCCAGGATGGGACGCCATCCTCCCGTCTTCTTCTTCACGAGGAAGTATCTTGAGTAAACTCCGGAGCCCCGAAGCCTCTTTGGGACGAGCTCGATGGCGCCCTTCTTGAGCATCGCCTTTACCTCCAAGAGAAGTTGAGGGACGTGATGTTCTCTCCTGGCCACAGGGGGGATGCGCGGGCACCTCTTTAGAAACTCGAGCGTGTGACCCTGAGCCAGGGCGTCCAGCACCCAACGGTCGGTGGAGATGGACTCCCACGCGCTGACGAAGCTCGCCAGCCGGCCTCCCACCGGGGTGCTTCGGTGGGGGCCCGACCCCACTGCCGGTTCAGTCCTGCTTCGACGAGGCTTTGCCGCCTTGTCCTCCTTGGCGACGACGGCGGGGTCCGCCTGACTTGCCTCGTCCCCTGTAAGCTTCCTGGGACGACGAACGGGCCGCTTGACGGTAGGTGGAAAATCCGCCGCTGGAACCTTTGGAGGCACCCTGTTTGCCTCCGCCGCTCCGAAAGGGCAGCCGCCGTTGCTGGAGAACCCCAAGAGCCCTGGCCGTCTCCGTGTCCGCCTTGATGGCTTGAAGGGAATCGTCCACTGTTTTCCCAAACAGGTTGTTTCCGTCGAACAGCATGTCCAAGACTCTGGTTTGAACGTCCTGACGGAAGTCAGTAGCCTTGAGCCATCCACGCCGCCTAAGGCACACGCCGTTGCCCAACTGGCGAAATCCAGTATCAGCGATGTCCGTCGCAATCGTATTGGCGTGGTCCGACGCCACCTCTCCTTCCTGCAAGATCTCTAGGGCTTCCGCCCTCTTGTCGTCTGGTAGGAAGTCCAGCAGGGGGGCCAGTTTGTACCACAACTCCCTGTCATAGCGGGCTACGATAACCAAGGCGTTGGCCGCCTTAATCGCCGTCGCTGCCGTCCGGCGGGGAGGTTGACGTAGAGGGCGCGCCCCCCCCGCTTTCTTCCTGGCCGCCGCGGAGACGACCGAGTCCGGGGTCGGCTGTGCCCGAAGGCACAAGGGGGCCGCGTCCGGGACCCGGTACTTCTTCTCATACCGATCCCTTCTAGCCGACGTCGTGGATGGGTTCTTGAGGAGGGCGAGGCCCTCATCCCAAATATCGTCTAGTAGAGGTACAGCGAGGACCGTCTTCCTCTTGGTCTCGCGCCGTTGATAAAGGAAACCTTCCTTCTTCTTGTCTTCCGGGCAGAGCTGGAAAAGCTCGGATGCCCTGGCGATCATGGAGTGAAACGATCCAATCTCGTCGGGTGGGGAAGCCCGGGTGGGAGGTGACGACGGGAGATCCTCGTCGTAAACGTCGTCGTCTGTACCCGTCGCGGCCGTGCCAGTCCCCGTATCATCCCCACGTGTCGTGGACGGGGAGGAGGGCTGGGCAGGGCGCGATGGCTGAAAAGGAGGTGGAGGATGAATCCTTCTTCTCTTAGAGGGAGGGCTCCCAGAAGGGCCTGGTTCCGGGTCCCCCGTCGGGAGCGGTTCCTCCGTTGGTGGTAACGGCAGTCTCATCCTTATCTCCGAGCATAAGGACTGTATAGCCAACAAAATGGCCGCCGAATTGTCTTGCGGCACTGGTTGAGGGAGTTCCGACGGGCGATCAGGAGCCCCGTCGGCACCCTCGACGACCTCGTCGTCTTCTACGTCGGGGTCCCTCCCGACAGGATGGCCTTCTTCCACGCCAGAGCCGTGGCCTAAGACTTCGATCGGCTCCTCCTCAGAGGTTGAGGCCGCGTCCACGACGACCTCCTGCCCCCCCTTTTTCTTCTCCGTCGGAGGTTTCACGGGGGTCCTGTCGATGGGCATGAAAGAGGACTCCCTCCGCGGTGGCAGGGAGATTCTGGGCCCCGGGGCCATCACCACTGGTGTAGCCTCCACAGGCTTAGCCAGGGCCGCCGCGACTGTCTCGATAGAGGCCTTGGCCGGATGGATCAAGGCTTTCACCAACTTAGGTGCGCTCACCGCCTCCTCCTTGGGGGGAGGGTCACCACCTCGCTCCCCCTCCGATGGGGCCTTAGGGCACAACCGGGGTCTCTCCAGGAGTTTTGCCAGGTGCTCGGCCTTCCTCTTACCCGAGCCAGAGCGTTGGCTCGTGGTTGATGGCGCCGGGGAGGATGCGCCCTGCCTGGCGCCCGTAGAGCCCGACCGTTTGGCGCTCCCGGTGCCAGCGGACTCGCAGTGCTTGGCCTTCTGTTGGACCCCCGTCGCCGGGGCGCCCTCAAAGGTCTTAGAAGACGGCTCAGACTTCTTCTTCTTCTTCTCGCCTGACGGGCTCTTTCCTTCCAGCCAGTTGGCGAGACGTTGATGGCGGTCCTTCATGGTGCGCTTCGACATATTGCCGCAAAACGCACAGTCCTTCTCCACGTGCGTCTTGTCCTCATGCAGGCAGTAAAGGCAAAGGGAGTGTTCGTCCTCCTTAAAGACATTCTGAAGCTGGCATTCAGGGCAGAACCTGAACAGCTTCCCGGGCGTCGAGCTTCCCTTCTCTTGGGCCATGCTGGAGAAGGGCCTGAGAAACTTCTGGAATCCACCAAAAAGCGTGCTTGACGAAATCTTCACCCTTGAAGGGCGTAGACGAATCCGACACGGGTCCCCGTTGATCGGATGAAGAAACGGTGGAGCTTGAGGCTCTTTTGCCCGAAAAAAGAGAAATCTTTCTGAGAAAAAACGCGAAAAAAAGCACTAACGCTCGAGAGCCATAGCACGAGGATCCCAACACTTAAACGTGCAGTAAAAAATCTGAAGATGACTGCCATAGGCGGGGCTTAGGTAGAGGCCAGTCATTGGCTGTGGTCAGTATGACGCAGAGATCAGTGATTGGTTACTACTACGAAAGACAGATCAGAAACGAAACTGATACTGATTTTTTCTTTACCGAGGATTCCCAGCCTGACGACGGGGAATATTCATGAGCATGTGAATCCATGCCAGACCCCATGCTGGAGAACGGCTCCAACAACCGAACTGGTTTTCCGGTTTGATTCTTCATTTCAGCACAAACAGCACAGGTCTTTACAAAATTTAAGATGTCCTGACACATCTTCTCCCACCAGAAACTCCTCCTAACCAACTCTAGTGTCTTTCTGAATCCTGGATGTCCGGACAGCATAGATTCATGACAGTCTCTTATTACTCTCTCTCTCAATTCCAAAATAGGTAAGTAAAGTTTATTCTCAAAATACGGCAATCCTTTCTCAATTTTTCGAACCGGATCCTTTCTGACCCACTCCTCCATCTGTGCTATTGACATGGACTTTCGACCTTCTTCCTCAACATCCTCAATTTTCTGTATTCCGGCTGAAATAAAACGACATGGATCGATAATTGATATCATCTCCTTCTCTGATTCCATCTCACTTCCAGGAAATTTACGTGATAAAGCGTCAGCCTTTCCATTAAGCCTACCTGGCTTAAATGTCACTACAAAATCATAATCAGCAAAGAACAATGACCATCTTAACTGCCTTGGTGTGAGAGTCTTGGCTGATTTAAAAAAAAAAACAAATTTCTATGGTCTGTTAACACAGTCACTGTATGTCGTCTTGCTCCTTTTAAAAAATGCCTCCACTCTTCAAAAGCAAACTTAATTGCCAATAATTCACGATCTGAGATCCTATAATTTTGTTCTGCCATAGAAATTTTATTAGAATAGTAAGCAACTGGATGAAGTTGTCCCGTATCTCGATGTCTCAGAGAGAACAGCTCCCATAGCAAGATTCGATGCATCAGCTTCTACATAAAAAGGCTGAGATGGATCTGGATGAATTAAAATAGGGGCCGAACTGAACCTTTTCTTTAATTATTGAAATGCCTCGTCTGCCTCTGTAGACCACACAAATTTGGCACCTTTCTTTAAAAGTTTTGTTATGGGAGTAACCAACCGAGAAAATCCTTCAATAAATCTTCTGTAGAACTTTGCAAAACCTAAAAAGCTTTGAATTTCCTTTACTTTCGTTGGTGTTGGCCAATCCGTGATGGCTTGAACTTTGTTCGGATTCTTCTCCAACCCCTTGGGTGAAACAATGTATCCCAAAAATTCCACAGAATTAGTATGAAACTGAGATTTCTCTAATTTAGCAAACAAATGATTCTCTCTGAGTCTTTGTAGAACCTTACTAACATGAATTTTGTGAGACTCTAAATCCTGAGAATAAATCAAAATATCATATACTACCACAAATATATCTAAAAATTCTCTTAAAATTTCATCCATAAAAAATTGAAAGCCAGCTGGTGCATTGCATAAACCGAAAGGCATTACCAGGTACTCATAAAGACCAAATCGGGTTTTGAATGCCGTTTTCCACTCATCACCTTCCTGGACTCTCACCAGATGATATGCACCACATAAATCAAGTTTGGAAAAAATCGTGGCTCCCTGGACCCGATTCAAGATTTCCGAAATTAGAGGGAGAGGATACTTGTTTTTGATTGTAATCCTATTCACAGCTCGATAATCGATGCATGTTCTAAGAGACCCATCAGGCTTTGGTACAAAAATAATAGAGATGCGGCTGGAGAATGAGAATGGCGAATAAAACCCTTAGCCAAATTTTCTGATAGGTACTCACTCTTTAAGATAATCATTCTCCTTTTCCGTTAATGCATTCACTCGACTACTTGGTAAAACTGCCCCGGGCTCGAAATCAATTTTACAGTCAAAACTCCTATGTGGAGGTAATTCTCCTGCTTCCTTTTCATCAAACACCTCCTTGTAACCTTGATAACACTCCGGAAGATGTCCTAGCACCGCTCCTATATTATGGCCTGTAATTCCTCCGCCTGTCAGAAAAGAAGAAACCAAACCTTGTGTTTCTTCCCTCCCAGGATTACCTTTCAAAAAACAGTTTTCTAAGCAGAAACTAGACTGTAACTCTACCACTCACCTACTCCAATCAATTTTAGGATTATGTAGGGTAAGCCATGGCATGCCTAAAATGATTTTCAAAAGTGGTGTATCAGTCAAATCAAATGAGATTTCTTCTCTATGACCTTCAAATAACTCCATAACCATGACACCAGTTTCATGAGTTATAGGACCTGAAGAAAGAGAAGTTCCATCTACAGCCCGAACCTGTTCCACCATTTCCTTCCTCACAAGTGGTATTCCCAAAGCCTTAGCTACTCCCCAATCCATAAAGTTCCCGGTGGCCCCTGAATCAATCACTACCGGTCCATACCCTTTCTTTTCCTCCTTCAGATACAAGGATACATTTACAGTTATGTGTGGAACCGCTGACTGAACAGTATTTGCAATCTGCTGTCCTTTTCCTCCGGCTGATGAAAATCTTTTGGGTGTAAAGGGACAATTTCCTAAAAAGTGACCTCCCCTACCCACAATATGAACACAAATTATTCTCACGCCTCCTAGCCTTTTCCTCTTTAGATAAAGGACCTTTTATTCTAATCTGTTGATCATTTACCCTTGGTTTCACTTCTTTACTACCCACCTCAAATTTTGAACGATCTCCTCTAAGGACTGACCTTACCTCCCCCTGAGTACAGCGACGTCTTTCTGCTCTCCTTTCACTTATACGATAATCCAACTGAACCACTAAATCAATCAATTCCTCACAAGAGGAAGGGCGCTGAACTACACTGGACAAGGCATCCTTCAACTCCTCCTTGAGACGTCGATAAAAAAGAGAAGACCTCTTTTCTTCTGGCCACTGAGATTCTAAAACCAAAGACCTGAACTGTGTGATATACGTGACCAAGTCTCTGTTTCCTTGACGCAAATCTAACAATTCTCCATCTACTACTAAGGATATTTGTCTTTTATCAAACATTTTCTTAAATTCTTCCATACAAAGAGGAAAATGTTTTAAAGACAAACTCTTCTGTCTGACCAGTAACCCTGCCCAAGTAGAAGCCTCTCCAGATGAATAAGACATCATAAAAATAACCCTGGAAGCATCAGAAGGAAATAATTCTGGCCGACTAAGAAAGTGCAACTCACATTGAGTTAAAAATGTCTGAAATTTACTGGAATCACCATAGTAACGCTCTGGAGCTACCAAAGGTACTGGCATAACCAATGCCCTAAAACCTCCTTCTGCCCCGTCACCTCTACCTACACCTCTCTCCTCACCAGCCCTTACCAATTCCGGGGGGGGAATTCTTCTCTCCCAATTCCTGAGTCTGTGCCATCTTTTTACATAACTCGTTTACCCGTTTTCCTAAATTCTTATTCTCTTGATATGCCACCTTTAATTCCTCCTGTAATTCCCTCACTAAAACACTTAACACCTCCATTGAGGACTCGGGGTTCATGACAGCTTGGGCAGACTATTTTTTCTGGCCTTTCATACCGTCAGGCTTATCTTCAATTAGGATGTTGTCCACGGAAGCTGCTGAACCCCCGCAGTCACCTTTAGATGCTAACCTCTTAACTGGTAACAAACTGTTCAGTTGAGAGCATCCCCAAAGGAAAGGGGGAAAATGGGACAAAATAATAAACTTCAGGTTTTGCTCAGCTTCTTTATCTTTTAACCTGTAGATAAAACAACAAATGCACTTTAGTCACTAACCTTTCTTTTCCTAGGCTCTGACTTCACTTTATCAAATTGAGTAAATAAATACGCCACCATACCTGAATATCCTCTATGAATAACCTAGAGGAAGTGTTTGTTTTCTACTGAAGAAAAAATAGAGTCTCTGATGCTCTTACTAACTTCTTCAATTCAGTATTGGAAAACTTCTATTTTTAGCTCACTCTCTCAGTTCCATGAATTAATCTTCTAGCAGTTCAAATTCCAAAACTCACACACACGCCCATCTGGAAATGCAAGATCCGTCTTTTGTGTGAATCTCTAGCTTTAACACAAATTCCAAATATGACACTCTGGCTTATTCCACTTAAAATTGTTTGTGCATGTGGAAAGATAGGAGTGTTCACTAATTGGATCTTTTGCTTGCGTAAAAATATCGCTCTTTAAAGAAGCGTTCACTTGACTAGAGTTATGCACATGCATGAAGATATTCCTTTTCCTTCTAAAATGGTGTGTGCATAGGAACAAAAAATAGAGTTAAAAAATGGCATATGCGCATGCGTAGTTGATCAGTATTTCTCTCTCCTTCATTTTATTTCAGTCAGTCAAACAAGTTTATTCGGTTGTATAAGGCAACCATTAAACGACAGATAAACACAATTATTACACTAATTCATATTACAAAATCTTAAAATTATAGTACCATAAAAAAAGAATCATAAAGCATTGCCGACAACAGTAAACAAATACATTTAGCACCTGGACGATTTGCCTCGTCATAAACCACGTTAAAAAATATTTTAGTGATGATTCATACATAAACAGTACATAGAGCTCTAACCCATTACGAGTGCTATAAAATTTTTCCTTACAGACCCTCGCCACCTTGCAGTTTCAGAATACGGTTTCTAAAATACATCGCTCTTTTCAGGAACGTCAAAAGAGCCCATGCGGTGTGAACTGTTTCGGCGCTCAAAAGGAACACAAGGGCAGCCCTGTGTGTGCGGATCATCGATTTCTTAAGAACAGGGATAAGGGACACTTTACGTATGCCTGCATACCCTATACAAAAGAATAACAAATGAGAGAGATCCTCTCTACCGTGACCGCAGACCGGGCAACCCGCTGAGACGGGAAAACCCTTCCATTTGTAGGTGTTGCCTTGCAGCCGAAGACAATCGAACCGTGCCCTCGTAATCAGCCATCTGTCCTTTTTTAACGTACTATAAAGCAGGTAAGGTTGGATTCCAGTTAGACAGCTAATGCTTGAGTGAAATTCGCCATTACTATGGCCACGTTCTAGCAAAATTCTTTTACTTGCTATATATTCACCCAGTATGGATTTGTAAACGGACCCCTCCCTTTTGGACAAAATAGAATCAGGCGGAAAAAGGGCGCCTAGATTTATTTCACCCAGGGTTGAATAGACATATGCTAACCAGGGAATTCCTTTCCAGCCACATTTACCTAGCACAGTACGTATAATAGTATGGCACAAAGAAGCATGCTCATTAGCCCACAGCCTGACCCAAAAAAGAAGAGGGGCCCACGCCCACTGGTCTTCCCAAAACTCCACACCCAACTCCCTATGGACAGCTATTCCAGATACACTGGACGGGAGCCCAAGCAGATTTTTAAAGAGTTTGCTCTCCTTACGCTGGATTTCCACTGCATTCTGGAAACCCCAGATAGCTGCGCCGTACAAAGTGGAAGCCGCAGTTTGGGTGCCGTAAATCTTAAGGATCACGTCCAAAGGCCGGCCCCTGCACTTTGACATAAATCTGAAGATTCCACCAATCTGTTGACTCATCTTAACAGATTGTTTGGCCACGTGAGCTTTACCATTTAAGGCCTCTGAAAAACATATTCCAAGGTAATCAAACGTCTTAACTCTGGGAATGATTTCATCTGCACATAGCATCGGTTTCATGGGCACAGAACGTTTTCTACCAACGCACGCCATTACTGCAGATTTCTTGAAATAAATTTTTAACCCCAAATTGTCCATGAACCTTGAGTAAGCGTTAATCAATGTCTGTAGGGCCCTAGGTGTTCTTGCAAGAAGGACAGTGTCATCAGCATAGGCCAGTACTGGGAACCCCCTTCCTCCCAAAACTAGAAAATCCGCCAGTACTCCAGACAAGTCCTGTGAAAGGCCATTAATGTAGAGGCAGAAGCAGATGGGGGCCAGTACGCAACCCTGCCTCACACCACACCCCACCTGAAAACAAGCCGTGCAGTGCCCCCCAGGGCCACTGCGAACACAGGCCTCATTATTCGAATGGATGTCAACCAAGGCCTGCAGAATTTCCCCTGGGCACCCTATGGACCCAAGCACTTCCCAGAGCTTAGCTCTATCCACTTTATCAAAGGCGGTGCTTAGGTCCATAAAAGCTAGATAGACGGCCTCGCCACGGCAAAACACAGAGTTAGCCACCAGCAAATACAAATTGAGACTCTGTTCTATGGTGCCCACTCCAGGGCGAAACCCAAATTGGATGTCAGACAGAACTGAATGTTCCCCAAGCCAGGATTCTATTCGGGCCAGCAGAATTCTCCCAAACATTTTAAACGATGAGTCTAGAAGGGATATTGGCCTGTATGCACCGGGACTAGACAAGTCTCCCTTTTTGAAAATAGGGAATATTATTGCCCTCTTCCACGAGGAAGGGTATTTCCTCGATTTAAGACAAGCATTAAACGCCACCGTCAGAAGTGGGGCCCACAGATCGACTGGGTCCTGAAACAAATCTGAGGGTATCATATCCGGGCCGGGGGCGCGGTTATGTGCTTGAAGCCTGATTGCCTTAGTAATCTCCTCCACCTCAAACATCAGGCAGGGGCCACTAAAGTCTGACTCTATCTCTGAATGTGCAGATCCAAATAGGCTGCCAAAATGCCCCAGCCAAGCATCTTCTTTCACATGGGTGCCACTCCCCACGTTGGGCCAACATCCCTCCGGACCACTTTTTACAAATGCCCAAAAGGCCTTCTGGTCCCTCTTCATGGCAGCATTCAAAAAACCTTCCCAGGCTGCCTGCTCTATCTCCAATTTCCTTCTCTTTAACTCCCGTTGGTAGATTTTCCTATCATGTGCAATCTTCAGTCTACAACTAGATGGATCCTTAAGGGTCCTCAACAGCGATTTCTTTGCAGTTTTGCAGGCCTCATCAAACCATCCTTTCTTGGATGCATTACCATTGGATTTAGTGGTTTTAGAGAATTTTGAAGTTAGTGCAGTCAATAAATCTACAAATTTCTCTACAATTACATGTGCGGATTGATGATTGCCCAATATGTCCAGCACAAGCGGATTATTCTCCTTTAGGGAAGAATAATGTAGCCCCTCCTCTAAAATGGTACCCCATTTAATTCTTCTGGAACCCGAGGGTACTCCCTGCCGAGGGCTAGGGGCTATGGCCGGAGATTCCCGTTCCCCCAACAAACCATTGAGAGTAAGACAGATGGGCAAATGGTCGCTATGGGTATCCGCCTGCACCTCAAAGCTCACAACACGTTCCCAGAGGTCTACTGAAATGCAAAAGTAATCAATTGTTGAACAGCCCAAGTGATTCTTAAACGTTCCCTCCCCTGGGATGTCTGGGGCCTTTCGTCCATTAACAATACGGAACCCCCATTCCAACAACCAGGAGTCAAACTGAAGACCCTTTGGGCAAACTCTCGCATCTCTCATACATCTAGGCGGGATGTTTTCTACCTGATCCTCAAGGGGGTCAAGAGCGCCCAGGTCCACCCCCCCCCCCCCATTTTTAGATTGAAATCCCCGCCCCAAATACAGGAGGAGAACTTCCTACCTTCCCTGGACAACAGGTTCTCAATGAACCTTTTGACCTTGGACAGTCGCTCCAAATCAGAAAGGTGAGGGCTATTATAAAAGTTGATGATGCAGATTACCTTCCCCATCCTAGTTGATAGAGACGCAACCTGCACAAAATCCAGCCCTGTTGGGATCAGCTCAATCCCACAATCCAGAGCACCCTTAATCAAAATACACAAACCACCAAAGAGTCTTCCTCTCGGTTTTTTGTTGGCAGGAATGTCAAAAGCAATAAAACCATCTAAGTGAGGGGGTTCTAGAGTCCAAGTTTCTTGGAGTAGGATTATAGAGTTATCTTGAAGACGTTCCCCCTCACTGGACCCAGCTTTAATTTCCTTGATGCGCCTGCTATATTCCAAGAAAGCAAGCGTAATTGTAGGTTGTCTATGGCTAAGTTCCTGTGGAATACTAAAGGGGTCGGCACCATTGCCCCGGCCTCAGTTACTGCCTCTTGTCAGTCCACATCCTCACAGGACGTCAGAATCTCGAAATGGTTTTCCAGAGGCAAAGGAGCTGGAACGTTGTTTACCAGGGCATTACGCTGACCCTTGTTGGGGACGATCGTGTTCCAACCGGCCAAGGGGCTATTGATTGGTGACGTTCTGACCGGATTAATAATAGGATTTCCAAAACCTCCAACTTGCCTACTTCCAGACATTAGGGTCGGCAGCTTCCTACCCCTGCCAGTGATATAGAAATAATCCAGAGGGAGTAATTGACTGGACAGTTTGGTACCATTGGGCTTGAGGCCCCTGGCTAGATTAGTGTTCAAGAGATAATCCGTGATCTGAGCATCAGAAAAGGTGATTACCACACAGTCTCCCCTCAGATTTTTAGGTCCGTTTCCCACCCATCCCACACGCCTGGCCATACGAATCATTTTGGGATCGATCTTAGGTCCCATTAGATTCGAGTTTACCCAGTGCGAGGCCTTGTTAATCAGGGAAACAGTGGATTCGAAACTACCCGTTGGCAACCCTGGCAGGCCCGTGATGATCCCCACAAAAGGGACCGCAGCCGGGGGTAGGTTCAGGGTAATATTAGACCCTATCCCACTCCCCAGCCCCTTTTCACTTAATGATTTTTCGTGTTCGTCACTCTCCCTATCCCTCACAGGCCCAATTGGCCTCTTTTTAACCCCAGGTATATCGTGCTGGTCTTCGATGGTCACCACCTCTTGAAAGCTCCCTTGGGGTGGTATATCCTTCTTACCCTTAGAGGTGGATTCCCTTGATGTGGGGGTGGTTGGTAGACACTTACACCGCCAGTCCTCTGTACCCCTTTCCGCAACAGTAGCGGCCAAATCAGACAGTTTAAGAGAAATAGCCCTAATGGAGTCATCCATAATAGCCAAGGTGGTTAGAACCCCAGCTTTAAGCCCCTTTAAAGAGTTTAGCATCAACTGTAGTGGCTTAAGCTTCTCCTCCAATAAGGCCTCCAACCAAACTTTATCACTCTCACTGGCGGTGGAACAATCAAGCAACCCCGATTCCCTTTCGGCCAAAATCCTGCCATTAGAACTGGGTGCCCCCTCCACGTGGTACGTAGGTTGTGTCAATAACTGAGGAGGCGTCACCGTACCAGAAACAGTTGCATCTCCCCTCGACATATCACCCCTATCAGCAACCCCCTGTCCCTGCATATCCGCCAAGCCCAATCCCTCACCCCGGGGGACAACCTCTCTGGGGGCAGGATCAGCCGCATTCATACAGTTAACTATTTTATTTGCCATGGCATCCAGATAAAAGTCCAACGATCTCTGGGAAGGGGTTACACCAATTTTCGGTAGGGTTTTAGTTTTGGTTGCTGCAATGGGGGGTTTAGTAATTCGGGAAGAAGTGACATTTTTAGGTTTTTTCGCCTTTTTACTAACAGCTCCAGCCCCGACCCCAGCCCCACCCTCTCCGGCTTTTCTCTTCCCCATAAAGTTAGATAAATACTTAAATGGGTAAAATTAGGTGGGAAACAGAAAACCGGACAAGCCAGTATAGGCCAAAAATAAGGCCACGGTTGGAGATGAGGGGGGAGAGAAAAAAAGAAAACTCGCAGCCCCCTCACACTCTCTTCAGAATTAGGCACTGAATACTATACAGTATAAAAAAATATTACACTCTAATAAACAACCCCAAAAAAAAAATATGTAAATATAGTAATGGATAAAAGCAGCATATACAATAATAAAACCATGGGATAAGGATAGGGGTCATTCTAGCTGTTCTAGCTAGAGCACGAGGCTGCACAATCCCCAAACCAAAATATATGATGATAACTATGAGGGAGGTGGTGATAAGGGAACCATAAACGGGTGGGGGCAAGTAAGGACCACCCTTACAAAAGTCAATGGCGGGCGATTAAAACCCAACTGTTTCTGCCATTCCGAGTCTCGGACAGCGGTAAAAGATGTTTCCTGAACTATGAGTAAACAAACCCAAGGCCCAAAGGCCCCCAGGTGCACTGGGCAGAAGGCACAAGGGCTGGAGGGCGGGGAACGCCCGATAGCTTGAGGAGCTGCCGTAGTCCGTCTCTCCTCCCCCGCCCCTCCAGCAAACCTTAAATTAAATTAAGGACGAGCAGAGTCATGAGGTTAGCAGCAAGCACCAACAGCAAACACCAGATGTAATGAGACCGTGGGCAGAGGGCTGAAATCAGCAGGCTAGACCTGGTCCGCGCAGGGCAGGCAGGAAAAGCGGCAGTAGTGAACTGTTCCCCACAAAACGCCACAAAGGACACCAAGGACTCTGCGGACTCCGCGCGCTCCGCGCTTCCGGGAGTTTTTGAGATTGTAAGCCCGCCTCCTCCTCGCCGGGCAGAAAAGTTAACCCCTTGCAGGGACTCTTGCAGGGGAACTCGCTTCCCAGACACCAGACACCAAGGACTCTGCGGACTTCGCGCGCTCCGCGCTTCTGGGAGTTTTTGAGATTGTAAGCCCGCCTCCTCCTCGCCGGGCAGAAAAGTTAACCCCTTGCAGGGACTCTTGCAGGGGAACTCGCTTCCCAGACACCAGACACCAAGGACTCTGCGGACTTCGCGCGCTCCGCGCTTCCGGGAGTTTTTGAGATTGTAAGCCCGCCTCCTCCTCGCCGGGCAGAAAAGTTAACCCCTTGCAGGGACTCTTGCAGGGGAACTCGCTTCCCAGACACCAGACACCAAGGACTCTGCGGACTCCGCGCGCTCCGCGCTTCCGGGAGTTTTTGAGATTGTAAGCCCGCCTCCTCCTCGCCGGGCAGAAAAGTTAACCCCTTGCAGGGACTCTTGCAGGGGAACTCGCTTCCCAGACACCAGACACCAAGGACTCTGCGGACTCCCTTAATATTTAATTTGTTCAAGTAGGAAAGAGGAAATTACTTAGTTCCGGACACTAATCTTTGAAGAGGCAGCTTAATGAGGTACGCGCGCCAAGTTAGAATGTTAGTAAATAAAACATAACGTTTCAGGATCGCGTATCTATAACACTGTCACTTGCGCATACAGTGTAAGATTTCTAACGCTAGCCCGATGTTAAAAGAAAGCACTGTTACCGTTAAAAGGAACAATGCTCAATAATTGTTTATACGGCCGAAAAAACACACAACGCTGAAACGATGAACAGACCTCCACACACCAACTTGCCACGCGCTAAATATGTGACGCAGTTCCTTAAATAAGAGTACTGTTCAAGAAATCCAAAAATAAAGTCTTAAAAGAACAAAACGAACTACTCTTTAAACAAAGAATAAGAAAACAGGAACTAGTTAATAAATTGTTTAGAAATTTAACTCCTCCTTGAATTTCACAAAGTTCTGTGAAAAAATATTAAAGTCACTTAACTTGCTTCTTTCTTTTACCGGAAAGTTACTGAGTTTCTTCTTAAATTCTCCAACACTTTCCTGATCCAAATAACAAATCCTAGGCACAAGGGCCTAGCTAAAGTTTCTAAATCTTAAGAGCTTCAAACATAAGACCTTCCAGCTGGGCTTCTGACAATGAAAGGCGTTTTGGAATGTTCCAACAATGCCTTTCTTTTACTTCTGACCAATCACTGATCATTTTGGAAGTCTCCATTTTGGCTTGAGAAGCTCTCCACACTCTGCACTAAAGGTTAAGGCCCAAACCATACTTTATGTTAATCATACACTCATTCCACCACATTCAACCAAACCCCATGAAACCTGACAGTAAGGGGGATGAACCGACCCTTAAAGCTAAATCGATACAAACGGTCTTCCATGCCTCGTACCGAGCTAAGAAAAGAGGGGTGGCGATAGTGGTCTGCCCGAATGCACACTTTGCCCGGAAAGCCCAATGCAGGGATCCAGAGGGTCGCTACACAATGGTCGAGGGGGAAATTAGGGGCTCCAAGGTGACCCTGATCGCTATCTATGCCCCTAACAAAGCCCAGGATCGCTTCTGGTTAGAGCTGAAGCCCAAAATCATGACCTTTACTGAGGGTGCACTTGTTCTGGGAGGGGATTTCACTATGACCCTGAGCGCGACAGGAAGTCCGATCGGCACTTTAGTGATTTTATGGCGCAGAGCCGTTTGGCAGCCTGCTTCCAGAGCATTAATGACGAATTAGGGCTCAGAGATTCCCATTCGGCGGGGGAGGACCAAGACCCTTTATTTACCTTTTTCTCTGGAGCCCATACGTTATTTTCTAGAATGGACTACATTCTGGTAGATGAATCGCTGTACGAGATGATCTCAGAGGTGAGGGTGCACCATGGTCAGACCAAGGTCTGACCATGACCATGACCTAGTTAAGGTCCAACTGGGGATCCCCCTGAGAGCCCTAGGGCCTGGGAGGTGGACCTATAATGATCTCCTGTTGAAGGACACAGAGTTGTCCCAGCCCCTCCTTGCTACCATAAAGGAGTACTTTGCAATCAATGACGATGGGCAAGTGGGGGTGGCGGGAGTCTGGGAGGCTTTTAAGGCTACAATCAGGGGTGTCCTAATAGGGATGGGAGCAGCGAGGAAGTGGGAGAGGGGTAGAGAGGAGAGGCTTCTTAGGGATAAAAATCGAGGCTATCCAACCAGGGGGCAACCTAAAGTCCCAGATGTTTCTGGGCAAGTGGGCTGAGCTCCAGCAACAAAAGACAAAACTCGCCGCTCTTCTAGTCGAACAAACTGAGAGGAAACTATCCTTTCTCAAGCAAAGGTACATGGAGAAGGGCGTGAAAGCTGATAAAATTCTAGCCTGGAGGCTGCGAGAACTCAGGAATAGTAGGAGGGTAGATTCTCTGGTCCTTCCGGGGGGGGGAGGGGGGGTGAGATACAAGGATGACCGCGGGATAGCGGCACAATTCTGTTTATATTATGAGCGCCTGTACAGGTCAGAATACGACAGGGATGGAGCGGAAATAGATTGCTTCCTCGATTCGGTGGCAATCCCCCGCCTACCCCCGAGAAAGCAGATCCCCTGCAGAGACCCATTACGCCCCAGGAAGTGATTGATACTATCAGCTCTATGAAGGCAGGCACGACCCCTGGGGATGACGGGTTCACGGTCCTCTTTTACAAATCCTTTCCCTACGCCCTTGCCCCATTCTTGTCTAAACTTTTCTACGCAATCTTGGACTCGGGTTGTCTCCCGCAATCTATGCTATCGGCCCTTATTGTAGTTATCCCTAAGGGAGGAAAAGACCAGAAAAACTGCCAGTCCTACCGCCCTATCTCCCTACTCAACACGGACGTGAAGGTTTTGGCCAAGCTACTGGCTAATAGACTGGCCCGGCAACTCCCCTTGTTGGTGCATGGCGATCCGGTGGGATTCATCCCTGAGAGGCGGGGGGGATAACATTAGGAAATCGCTAGATCTGATACATGAAGTAGCTATTTCAAACGAGGAGGCCTACCTCCTATCATTAGACTCCGAAAAGGCCTTTGACCTTGTTGAGTAAGCATACATGAGCAAGGTCCTGCAGAAGATGGGGTTGGGGGTTAGGTTTTGTAGGTGGATAGCAGCCCTGTACAATGGCCCAACGGCCAGAGTGGCTTGTGAATGGGACGGTCTCGGCTCCGTTCTCTCTCTCCAGGGGGACCCGTCAGGGCTGCCCGATTTCACCCCTTCTCTACGCCCTTGCTATGAAGCCACTGGCGATAGCGATAAGACATCATCGAGGGATTACAGGGGTCCAGTGTGGGGGTCTTGACTTTAAGCTTTCACTTTTTGCGGACGACGTCCTGGTGTATATAACCAACCTTCAGAGCTCTCGCCCAAGCCTTTTAGATCTGATCCATTCTTTTGGTGTCTTTTCCGGGCTGAAAACTAACTTAGCGAAATCTAGTTTGATGTCAATGGGTAGACCTGATGCTCAGGTTGAGGGTAGGGAGTCGTTGGGCGGTATTAGAATTCAGCGCAAGGCTACATCTTACTTGGGGGTTCTCCTTCGAGGGACCTGACCCTTTTCTTTGAAGTGAACTATCCCCCCATCCTTGCCAAGATACAGTCTGATTTGCTACGGTGGGCTACCTTGACTCTCTCTTGGTTTGGACGCATGGTGTCAATCAAGATGAATATCCTACTGCAGCTTCTCTATCTCTTTTCCTCCCTCCCGGTAGCAATTCCAGTCTCGTTCTTCAGATCCCTCCATTCAATGGTCCAGCGTTTTATTTGGAATGACAAAAAACCAAGGGTTGAATATGGGACTTTGACGCTCCCGAGATGTTACGGGGGGTTTGGGCTACCTGACTTCCGGCTCTATAACAAGGCTGCTCAATTAAGGGTAATGTTGGAGCATTCGAGGGATGATATGGGAACCTATTTGTCCTGTATTGAAGATGTCCAGGCTCACCCCAAAAAAGTGCGGGACCTCCTATGGGCCCCTAATAAGAGCCTCCTAAGTAATATTAGGAATAATCCCACCTTGTCTGTTTTATGGAGGGACGACAGGGAGAATTCTTTGCTCTCTTCTTGGCCCTCCCCCTTATCTTCTTTGTGGGGTCCCCCTTGACTTAGGCAAAAGGGGTTTATGAGGAACGCAGCGGTGGTCGGATGCTGGCTTAGAGCGCGCAGCTCAACTCTTCCGTCAGGGTGCATTCATAGACTATGTCAGCGTGGCAGAAGCCATGGGGGATACTCCGATGTCGATCATTGATTATCTCCGGGTGAAGGGGATCCTGACCGATAGCCAATGGGTGGAAGACCTGGCCCGTCCACTTACGCCAAATGAAAAAATCATTGTGGAGTCCACATCGAGGAGAGGGTCCCTTTCTAAATTTTATAATTCCTTAATTACATTGAACGTGGAGGGTAGGCAGAGTTTCAAGAAGCAGTGGGAGGCAAGAATGGGGAAGGTTGTGGAAGAATCTACTTGGCCCGCTATCTTTAAATCCCTTTTTTCAGGCTCCCTATACACGGCAGCTATGGAGCACAATTTTAAGATACTCCAAGCATGGCACCTCATGCCAGAGAGGCTCACTAAAATGTACCTGGGGGTGTCTCCAGTCTGTCCGAGGCAATGTGGCTGACGCAGAACATGGTTCCATCTTTGGTGGGAGTGCCCGGCTATACAGGTATATTGGTCAGACCTGCTGAGCTGGATTAAAGAGACCGTTAGGCAGAATCCTGTGCAGTGGCCTTAGGGACCACTACACACAATTAAGACTACAGGTGGCAATACAGGTTTTACATTTGGTACAAGCCTGTACTACTAAGTTATAGTGGTAGCAGTAGCAGAGCAGCCAGGCTTATCTCAAGAGTATATGAGCAGTAGCAGAGATTACACAAAGGGACCACAATTACTGTGACTCAAGCAAACACTGACTCAAGGTTTCAGCTAAAAAATATAAGTACATTTATTTTTAAACAATCAGTTATAAACACAACACTTCTATTAAACTTTAAACAAAACCGCACGTTAAATATACTACAACTAACCAATTCACTGTGTACAGTATGTCTCAAGGTAAGTACCCTGTGTTAAAATTAACCGGTGTTATGAACAAAACACGCTACCGCGGATACGGTTGTGATTACTTTTTGACAGTTCGGTCTACTCAATAAACGCGTATCCGTGACATGAAATGCTACCAGGGCAAAAACACACTTAGCACCTGAGATACCCAGAGGGAGTTGGAGGCAAAAATCACAGGCAATATTTAGGTTAGGCAGATAGTATCGAGAAACACTCAGAAACAGGAGTTCAAAAGTCAAAGGGTCGGAGCCAGGTTTAAGTGACACCGGAGACCTGTTGCAGAAGATCACACCGTTAGACAGTTCACGTTTCGGCGTAGCCCAAAAGTACTTGAATATTGTCAATGTTCGGAAGCAAAAGTTATAAGAAGGAGGGAAGACAAGGACGAGCCTTGAAGATGAAGAAAGGGATTCACCCAGTTTCCTCGAGTAGAACACAGTACCTTATTCTCACGATGCAGCTGGAGCCCTGGCAGTTGTTCCTGTTGGTTTCCCGCAGACCCACGATTCCTGGAGCTTCGTTGTGAAGGAGGACGTCTGAAGGGGGTCTGCACCACACAGGGATGAAGCCGGCAGCAGCGACAATGAATAAAAGATGCGCTCCTTAAAAACAGGAGAGGTTCAGCAGGTGGCTATCCGGACCACTACAGCAGTGTGCAGCGATTTCGACCACGGAGATCTCTGGCTGAAGAAGATGAGCTGCTTATCCCCACCAGGCTCAAGGGAAGAAGACTCCGGACTGGATCTTCTCTTAGTCTTCGAAGGGTAGATAGCTCAGGACTGCAGCAGGGCTTCACCGGGACGGGGTAGTTGCAGCAGCCATCGTTCTCTCCGCTTCTCTTCGGTTCCTTGTAGTTCCAGAGGCGACTCTGTCTTCTAGCCCAAGAGACCTGCCTTTTATGTGCAAAACCCCCATTCACACAGCCTGGCTGTAAATCACGCAGCAGCGGGGTTGTCCAGCCGGGACAACTACCTCAGCCAATCATGGAAAAGTGTGACTTGGGTTTCCTAGGATACCCTGTGCAGGGGGTGACTACACCCCTCCCTCACATTCAGCCCACCTAGACACCCTGGCGCCTTGAGGAAGGCTTCTCTGCAGAAGCCCGCCAAAAAGACGGTGAACAAAGAAGGCGACACTAGTTTGCCGCGCAAAGTGAAACACAAGAAGGACTTTAACAAAAAGAAATGGCGAATAAACCCAACCGGAGCCAAAAGAAAGACGATTTGGTCAAGCGGGTTTATGTTCGAGGCTAATATAATAGCCAAGAACAGTACCACGTTTATCTAATATAATCGGGGTAGAAAAGTTAGGGTAGATACCACTGCCACAGCCAAGTCTAAATGTTAAAAGAGCAAAACAATGCTCAGGGAGGAACAGACAGAAAAGGGGTACAGATTAGCCCTTTACAGTACTCCATGTAAGATGGGCTGTACTGGGTCTGTGGTAAAAGTGACTATGTAAAGTAAATGGCAACTTTAACTTTCTCTGGGGGACAGTAGTCAGCCCCAGTGAAATGGAGTCAGGGGGGGAAGTCTTAAAGACAACCCTGGGTTACTACACTGAGGGTGCAGTGTAACCCATACAAGAACAGGGGCACCTGGAGTGGTGTTCTCCAGTGTCCAAGATCACACAATGAGTAAAAACACATAGGCCAAAACACATGTAAGAGTGGAAAAAGATGTACACTCTTACCAGGTGGAAAAAAATAAACTCCAGAAATCCAGCAAAGCTGCTGGGGGACTCACTAGGTGAGGGAAATTAGCCCTAGAAGGAGAATTCTCCCTAACAGAGACTATGGGCCCCTTCCTTCCTATGCATCCTCTTGAACTTCTCTTTGGCATGTTGGCTCTGGAGGAGGGCTCTGACGCTCTGCCGAGGGTGGTACAGGCCATGTTACAAGCAGGGAGACTGGCCCTGGCCCAGAAATGGAAAAACAGCTCAGTGCCCACTAAGTCAGACTGGCGGGCTAAACTCTGGGTGATATTTATCTATTGTGAATCAATGAGACTCTGAGATCTACTGGTATAGACTGATGTAAGCTCTGCGTATGCCTTCCAACAACTGTTATCTCTTTTTTTCTGGGTTGAGCCCATTGTGTCAGCTCTTGTAGCTTGTTTGGTCCCTGGTTGATTTGTAACTGAGTCTCCAATACCCATATGGGTTTGGTTGTAAATGAGCGGGGAGTGGGTGAGGGTGGAGGGGGAGTTAGTTGCTGTTTCTTGTTGATGTCATCTGTGACTTATTGTCATGCATCTTTTTTGGAAAATGTTTAATAAAATTTAAGTGGAAAAAAAAGTAGAGAGGATATCGATTCTGCCATAGAATCCGTTACTTTCCGCGATCTGGAGAAATAATTAGAGTGGTGAATTGCGGGATTAGGGGCCCTGCAAAAGCTTTGTAAAAATCTGTTGGTAAACCTGTCCGGACTGGGGCCGCTGGAAGGGAACGTATGGCTTGGGTTACATCTTGGGCAGATATTGGGTTCTCTAGTGCTTCCCTCATAGTGTCAGGGATTTGGGGGAGTTGTGCCTTGTCAATACATTCTTGGGTGTGGATAGGGTTTCCCTGATGTGGGGTGGAGACCTTATGAAAGAAGTCTTCTATGACCTTCAGCTTCCCTGCTTCCATGATCAATCCCTTCCCATCCTCGCCCCTCAAGGTGCCAATAAAGTTACGAGTTGCTGCTTTCTTCAGTTTAGCTGCTAACAGCTTATTCACCTTGTTGCCTCTAGAATAGAAGTATTGTTTTGTTCTAAGCAGGGACTGTGCCGCCTTTGCCATCATATGAGTTTCCAGGCGTTGTCTGGCTATCCTGAGATTCCGTAATGAGCGCCTATTCGCTATTTTTGCATGCACCCTCTCTTTCTCTATCCCCTCCAGCCTGGCCCGATGCAGATTCTGGGTTTTACCCCAGGCCACTGATTGCCCAATGATGACGCCCCAAAAGACTACCTTCCCCGCATCCCACACAGTTTGCATGTCCTGTGTCACATTTTCTGGAAAGTAGTGGAATTTGGCCTCCTCTATGTGGGCCCTAGTGACTGCATCTGTTAGTATAGCCTCGTTAAATTCCAATGGGGGGTTTTGTTGTGGCGTGCCCTGACCTAGATCTAGATCTAACTCCAGTTTTACGGGAGAGTGGTCTGTGAGTGTTTTCAGCAAAATCTCTTTCTTTAACCAGTTAGGATGAGGGTAGTACAGACCAGGAACATGTCTAGTCTGGAGAAGCCCCTGTAGAGTAAAAGGTAAATCCCATTTCCACACCACGTCTCTTTTAATGAAAACTCTCTCAAAACTGTTGTCATGGCTTAGTAGTTATTTCTTTCATTAATAGTGGGAGCCAGTGATTTATCCACAGTCGGGTCTACTACACAATTGCAGTCCCCCCTTTATGATTTCTCCCCCAAAAACTCATTAGGGCCATATAATACTCCCAGTCTTAGTTTGCGATCTCCCAGGTTACTCTTGAGTAGCATATATCTTCCCTCTGTGCTGCACAAAACTTCCAATGTTGGCAATGGTAAGCCTTTGCAAACCCTGATGGCTACACCCCTTTTTTTAAGCCCACTATTCGCGAAGTAGGCTAGCGGGTACCCTTTAGCGGGGAGATGCTTTTCATCGTCTTTTAATAGATGGGTCTCCTGTAAGAATCCTAGATCCACCTCTAAGGAGGAGAGTCTTTGCATTACAGCTTTCCGCTTTATTGGAGGGTTTAGACCCCGAACATTCAGGGTCAGACAGGAGACCTTAGGGGGCACCATCATGGATCGTTTTAATGTCTGGGAACCAGTGAGTGACCAGAAACGAAAGAAAGACATTAAGGAAAAACAAAACCAAAAAATGTGTAATCTCTCAAAAATGAAACAATTGTCATGAACATCAGAAAACCAACTTTCAGTTATTCTTAATAACATTTCCTTGGGCACCATTCCCTCATGGCGATCCTCCCCCTTAATCATGTAACCCTGGTAGCTCCTAGCAAATAAGAACATGTTTGCACCACATTAAACCTCAAAGGAGATTATAGTCCCCTGACGGCTGTTAAAAAGACCTGGCAAACCTGGATCATTGAAGTTCCGATACCAGACAGTTTGTCTGTCAGCGTATCAGGTAGGGGCGCTCCGACCCTGGTCAGAACCCTCTCCTGCAGGCGTTTTCCCTGAGATTCGCTTCCTTCTAGGTTTCCTCGCTTTACTCTTGCTGCTCGTTTGTGGTCTTGCCTCTCCCGGATCATCTTTAGTACCGCCTGGGGTCCCGCTCATTAGCTCATCTGCTTCTTTTACTGACCCAATCGCACATCAGTGATTCTGGTATTCGAACAGGAGTTTGTAGGGGAATCCCCAAAGGTATCTGAGCCTATGCGACTGTAGCCATGCCGTTACAACATGTTCTTTCCATCTGTATGCTGGAATGTGAGGTGCCAGCTCTTAATATAGGGAAATCTGTGCACCTCAGAACTGCACCAGCTCTTTCTGTTGGCTGCGGCCATGATCTTCTCTTTCCGTTGGAAATAGTCGGTGCATCACATCGGGCAGGAGATTACGGCGCTGTTGCATCAAGGAATAGACTCAGTGCGTCCTGTTAAGTTCTAGTGCAGCCGTGTCTGGGAGGTCTAGGAGATTCCGGAAACAAATCTCACACATATTTGGCAAGGTCCTGACTAGGATGTCACAGGGTATGCCCCGTATCCTGAAATTGTTTCTGCGTGACCTATTTTCAAGATCCTCCTGTTTTGCACATATTGTCTCCAACTGTTCTTCTATTCCCAACACCCTGTTACTGAGCATGGCTTGGTCGTGGGCTTGTTCGCACCTTGACTCGTGATTCTAAGCCCATCATCTTAATAGGAGCATTAAGCTCTGCAACAGTTTTGACCACAGATTCCTCAGTCGCCTTGATCTCCAGCGTTAGATCCTGCTTCAGTGTAGAGGACATTTCCATAAGGTCCTCTTTAGTAAATGAAGATGGGGCGTTCAAGTTGGCCACTCCAGGAGGCAGCAAATGGATCTCCACCAGAGTGGCGTATCTCTTTGGCGTACCTTTCTTTTCCTGCATGCCCAGTAGTGATTTAATATCTCCCGCCTTAGGTTTTGCTGCTGCTGCCTTTGCCATCCTCTTCATATAGGGCTTGCTCCCAATTATTGCCCTGGGTATCTTGTGTTTCTATTGTCTCAGCTGTGCCTGGGTCTGTAGTATCAACCCAGGGGACAGTAGTCAAGATTCAGTGATGTTAGCAGGGAGTCCCAGGCTAATGCTTGCGCCGGAGGCCCAGGCTCACGATATGCAAGGTACTTCAAAGCCTACAAAATTAGCCTCTAGACATGGGGGTCTCTTAGTTAGCCAGGAAAATACACTTCATGAGTGGAAGCCAATGTCACCAGCCGGCCCAGGTTCATCACAATGCCATCTCTTCCCTCAGCACCACCACACTGAAGGTCCATAGATTGTATGTCTGGTGTGCTCTTTCAGAGCACTGCAAGCCCTGTTTGCCTTGAAGCAGTAACAGCCAGCTGTGGCAGCCCTCCACCCCTCCGTATAACTAAAGGTTGTGGGGGGAGTCAGTATGAAATAGACCCGCTATGGGCTGCATTCACTGGCCCTGCTTTGTCAACCAGTCCGGCTCCACTGCAGGTGCCGTGCACACACACACACACACACACACACACACTGCCTTCTATGCAGGCCGCCCCATGCTCCCTCTCCCGAACTCACCCTCGGGAGACGCGGGCCAACCTACTGTTCTGCCTGACTCCTGATGAGCCTCCTGGGAGAAGGCTAGGGCTCCGCTGCGTTCCCCGCCGAGGCACATCAAGATGGGTGGGAGCGTATCCCCAATCCTTCACCACTCACCAGCTTCTGCCTTGGAAGGCCACCAAACCGCTAGGGTCGTCCAGGGCCTCTCACCACCGCAGCCCCACAGACCCATGAGCCGCTGCCAGGATCTGCCGCCAGCAATCTCATTCCCTCCACCGGCCTCACTGACCACAACACTAAAGCAGCCCTCTGGGTACAAGGTGGGCCAGCGTCCGCGCTGCTCACTTTCATGTGGCGTCTGCCATGTTCTCTCCGTGCCCAGATTCGGCTCGGGACCTGCACTAGTTCCAGTGGATGCACTGCCTGCACATCTTCAATTCTGCCAGCGGTAGGTTTGCCAACACCAAGGGAGCTGTGCCGCACAACAGGGGGATTTATTTCATGAATAAAGCAGCAATTAAGGGGTTTTATGAAGGTCACACTACAGAGCCTACATCAGACACATCCACCATGGGTGCCGCCTGGCCAAGCCCTGGCTGTTGTTGTATTAACTCTCTTCCACCTCAGCCTCGTTGCTCACAGGAAAATCAAGCAAGGATACCCTTAAAGAACAAGCAAGTCTTACCTTTAAGGACACAGTTAAAGAAAGGCTGTATCATCAGACACCTTCCAGAGCCTTACTCCCACACATGGCATGTAAAACTACCAGTCCCAAAATCATCCTTTCCCCTTTTATGGTCATATTGCTAGTAATGGAAAAGACCACCTCTCCTCTAAACCTTTAAGGAAAAAACCTCCTTTCCTCAACACATCCCAAAACTCTAAACCCTGCACATTGATAAGACACTTCAACTCCCATAATTCTCGCCCTTCTCACTCTACACTTACTCTACTGAACTGAGGAAGTTCTCCCATAGAAATAACAGGGCCATGACTTCCCAGGGGACTCCTCCATATTGTCCCACTAATGAGGCCAGGCAGAGTCAGGCAGGCCCAACCCTAACCAAACACCTGCAGCCAATTAACAACTCCCAGGTGTATACAGTGAGGCTGCTGACAGAGAAAGGTTGCTCTTGGAAGTCAGGAGGGAGGCTGCAAGGATGAGTCAGGCAGAGGATCCCTATCAAAATCCCAATCCCTCAGAGAACAAGACCGGGGACAAGAAGGAACAAGCAGGCTCAGAAATTGAGCCAAGAGGCTATGCGAGTAGTGGAGCACTTTCAAGAAAGCCAGGCAAAAGGCTTACACTTTGCAGGAGCAGATGGAATTACTAAGAGGGAGTTTTCCTTACTTAAGTCCACGGCAAACAATTTGTTACCCTCCTGGTGAATGACTGAATTTGGGAGGTTTGCTAAAACAGATGAGACATTCTTGAAAGATACAGCTGGTGAGTTATCTACGAAAAGGTCAAAGGTCCGGTTGTTTGAAAGTGTTCAAAGTGTTACATCTAATGGAGAACTGTGTTTAATCAACCCCCGCCTATCAACAAACCGCCTTGCCGGCATCATCTTGACTTCTTTTAGAGACTTAGGAAACTCGAAAACTTGAAATCTTGAAAATTTGTAAATTCGAATACAGCTTTTACATCGCGATGATCTTTTTGTAAAAATCTTAAAGATTAAAATACAAATAATTTAAAAAAAAGTGTTACAAGAAAGGCTTACGCCTGATTGATGGGAGCCAGAAAGAATTGTAAATGTGTCACGAATGTTCGAACCCGATTGAGGGAAACCAAAAAGGACAAACTGTGAGAACTGCATACGAAATTGAATTAATGACAAAGTATTAACTGCGAATACCAGAATGCATTGAGAGAGAAACTGTTAATTCAATAAGTTTGAAGTGGTCAGGCATGGTCTGCAGTAAAATCCATGCTTTTTTGAAGGACTTCGACCAGGAAAGCTTTGGGAAGGGTGCCCCAAGACGAACTGCGATTAATTTTGTTTAAGAGAAAGAACTCTTGCTCATATTTTTTGGGGAAAGACAATCGCAAACCTTTGTGTTTAAAGAGAAAGGAACCTTTGATAATTAGAAACTGAACTGAGAAAAACTCATTGCCGGGGGTTTGATACAGTTGCATCAAACCCTTGGCAATGAGAGACTTTTTATAATAAAGAGACTTTGGCGCAGAAGGCCCTGATATTTGTGTTTGAAGTGCATCCTCATGTTAGAGAAGCCAGAGTTTGTGCGAAGCTTGAGTGTGTCGCCTTGTCCCGTGCTGAAAACGTGGGGTAGGGAAGGCAACGGCTTAACTATCCTGATATATTATTTCTTGAACACACTTCTTTTGCATAACACTGTTTTCCACACCATTTTGTTATTAGAAGTAAGGATGGGCAATAGGTTTATTAGTATAGGCTCTTTTAATGTGACAAGACTCAACAAGGACTGCGTTGTTATTATTTGATGGTCGTAGCTTGCTCCCATCTTTATATTTAGGATTAGAAAGGCGTTTTACCAACCCTATTGAAAGTTCAATAAACACCCTTGAACTGTGATCACTTGTGTCTGTCTTCACTGATTGATACCATGCCTTCTTTACAGTGTTCATCACTCGTAGCAGGAGTGGGAACAGAGGAGAAGCATATAGGAAAAGTCCCTCCCACAGGAACGAGAATCCATCCCCCCATGCTCCTCGGCTGTGGGAACCTGCTGGCGAATTTCCGACACTTGGAATTTGTCGCTGTCACAAAAAGGTCGATCTGGGAATGACCCCATTCGTGGAATAGAAGATCCACTTGGTCCTGGCGAAGCTCCCACTCGTGGCAAGAATGTAGTTCCCAGCTGAACGAGTCTGCAATGGTGTTCTTGGTGCCCGCCAGGTAAAAAGGGATGAGAAACATGCCCTGACGTATGGCGCAGTGCAACAGATCCTCGGCCTTCCTGGATAGAGCCGGAATGCGCGTCCCAGCCTGCTTGCTGACGTAGAACATGGTTGTGGTGTTGTCCGTTAACATCCTCACCACCTTGCCCCTCGTCGACAGCAGGAAAAACTTGAGGGCACAGAAGACGGCTTGAAACTCCAGAACGTTGATTTGAAGGGTCTTTTCATTTGGGAGCCAGAGGCCTCTGGCATGCAACTGTCCAGTATGAGCTCCCCAACCCTCCAGGGAAGCATCCATAGTGACTGTCTCCTGGTAAGGAGGGACTTAGAATGGGGCCCCTTGCGTGAGATGAGAGCGCACGCCCCATCAATGTTTTGCTCGTCGGATACTCCTCGTTGAGGGTAATCGTGTCCGCCCAGGATCCGAGACTTGCAGCCATCTCGCATCCAGAAACTCCTCGAGAGGCCTCATCAGTAGTCTGCAAAGGAGGACGAGGATGATGCAGGAGGACATCATGCCCAACAGTGACTTGACGGCTCACAAAGTAGCCGACCCTGCCGATGACAGGTGTTGCACCTTGCCTAGGATCGCTACCACCCTCTCTTCTGAAAGAGCCATCAGGCAAGCCACTGTGGTGAGTTGGGCCCCCAGGATCATAGCGTTCTGCGATGGCTCCAAGCATGACTTTGGATAATTTATGGAGAATCCCAGATCCGTCAGTAGACGCACAGTCCTCTCCGTGTGCTGGCTCGCCAGAGCATGGGAGCAGGATCGAACTAGCCAATCGTCCAGGTAAGGGTAGACGTGGATGCCCTTGAGACAAAGATGTCCCGCCACCGGGGCCAAGCACTTTGTGAAGACCCTCTGGCCGATTTCAGGCTGAAGGGAAGTGTCTTGAACTGATAGTGCCGCCCCTGGACAACAAACCGCAGGAACTTGCGGTGCCTCCGATGGATGGGGATGCGGCAGTAGGTGTCCTCCAGGTCCAGAGATGCCAGGAATGCGCATTCCTCCAGTTGGCCGAGCATGTGCTGCAACGTGACCATCCTGAATCTCTGGGACTTCCGGTACTTGTTGTGGTGTCACAGGTCTAGGATTGGCCTCCACCCTCCGGTCTTCTTTCAGACCAGAAAGTATCAGGAGTACACCCTGAAGCCCTGGAGGTGCTGGGGAACAGGTTCTATTCTTTTTTAACATGGCTTGCACCTCCTGTAGCAGCTGCGCCACATGCTGTTCTTGTTGAGCTACAGAGGGAATTTGAATACACCTACGTTGGAACTCCAAGGTGGGCCTCTGTCCGAGAGCATCCAGCACCCATCTGTCGGTGGTGATGGTCTTGCAGGCACTGATAAACCTCCCCAGCCGGCCTTCCACCTGGGTGCATGAGTGGGGGCCATAGTCCATGGCCGGTTCAGGTCTGTTTAAGTGCCGCGGCCCTTACCTGCGGGAGGCACCAGCGCTATCCTCTGCTGCCGTATGCCTGTGAGCGGCCTCTGTACTCCTCCTGCTTCGTGGAGCTGGAAGGCTGCCGACAAGGGGTGGTGTAGCACTTAGCAGACCTGCTAGGTTTTCCCCTCGAGGAAGGAAAGGACGACGACCGACGTTGCTGCAGGGTGCCAAGCGAACAGGCCGTTTCTGTGTCAGTCTTGATGAGTTGGAGAGACTTGTCGACTGTCTTGCCAAACAGGTTTTCTCCGTCAAATGGCATGTCTAACACCTTCGACTGAACATCTGGCCTGAAGTTGGTGGCTTTCAGCCATCCCTGCCGACGAAGAGACACCTCCCCCTCCTGGAACAGCTCAAGAGCTTCTGCCTTCTTATCATCAGGTAGAAAGTAAAGAATGGGGCCCAGCTTATACCAGAGCTCCCGGTCATAGCGCAACAAAATGTCGAATGCACTAGCGGCCTTAATGGTGCTGGTAGCCTTATAGATAATTCTCTTCCCCATAGCGTCCAGCTTCTTCCACTCCTGGTCCGGGGGTACCATGGACGAGGACGATGGATTCTTAGAGCGTTTCCTGGCCGCGGGTGAGTCCACAGAGTCAGGTGAAGGCTGGGACCTCAGGCACTTGAGAGCTGAGTCTGGGACTCTGTATTTCTTCTGAAGCCTATCCCGTTTGGGCAGGGCGGTGCTCGGATACGTCAACAGTGCTAGGCCTTCATCCCAGATATCGTCGTCCATGTTAGGGAGAATTCTCTGTTTAGGCAGAATTTCCTAACCTAGTGAGTCCCCCAGCAGCTTTGCTGGATTTTTGGGGTTTATTTCTTTTCTCCTGCCAAGAGTGAGACTCTTTTACCCTCACTCTTGGACATGATTTGAGTGTGTTTCTTTTAATCTATATGTGTTTAATGGGCTATGGGGTCTTTTACCCCATAGGTGTTCATGTGTTTTTGTGATATGTGTTACACAGCACACTCAGTGCAGTAACACAGGGGTGTCATAGTGACCCCCCAGTATAGACTCCATACCCTGGGACTGACTACTGTCTCCCAGGGCATGTAAAGTCACCATTGACTTTACTAGTCTTAAATTCTGAACAGAACCAGTACAAACCATCATATTGTGGACGTACTGGCTGGGGCAATTCAATTGCCCCAAGGTCTGTTAGTCGAGGGGGCACGTCTCCATCCCCCCTGATCGAGTTTTGGCTGGTGGCAGTGGATACTACTTTTTATATTCAACCGCAAATATTTTCCTATGGGATTTCCCATTGTTTTAGGCTACTATCTTTATTTAATTATTTACGGTAGCCTCGAACATACCGCCGGTTTATTTAATTAATATTAATTCTCCGGTTGGTATTTTTTGCCAAAACTTGATTCTAAAATGGCGTTTGTGTTCTCTTCTGTGACTCCAACCCAAGTCGAGCCCTTTGTTCCACTTTTTGGCGGGCTTCTCCACAGAAGCCCTCCAAAGTGGTGCCACTCTGTCTGGGGTACTTAGGAGGGGTGGAGGGGGATTTAGGCACCCTGGACTGAGTTGCCTAGGAAACTCAAGTCGCACTCCGTCCTGATTGGCCCAAGTGGTGAGCCGGCCGGCTCACCACTTAGCATGTTTGAGTGACAGCTAGGCTGAGTGAATGGGGGTTTTCTGCATAAAAGCAGGGCGGAGTCGGCGCTGAGTCTTGGGAGTGACCGGAGTGATTCCCTGTTCGCTCTGTTCTTTTGGCAGTGTGTCCTTACTGCTGCCTGTTTCCAGACTCGACTGTGGGCGTGTCGAGAGCGCTGAAAGCGCTGAAAGACCCGAGCCTTCCGCGGAGCGGACGCGGAGTCGGCGCTGAGTCTTGGGAGTGACCGGAGTGATTCCCTGTTCGCTCTGTTCTTTTGGCAGTGTGTCCTTACTGCTGCCTGTTTCCAGACTCGACTGTGGGCGTGTCGAGAGCGCTGAAAGCGCTGAAAGACCCGAGCCTTCCGCGGAGCGGACGCGGAGTCGGCGCTGAGTCTTGGGAGTCTTAGGAGGTTGAGGAGTGCGAGGTTTCGTGCACTCCCTCGAAAAGATGACGAAGGTGGTCCTTTCGCCCAAAACTCGGGCGCAGCGGAGGTTCGAAGCAGCCTCAGTGGAAATACGAGGCAAGGCTAATATGGCTACCTGGGCTGAAACTGTAACCCATGTATTAGAAGACCCAGCTGAACTGTCTTCCAACACATCCAACACAACTCATGTCTCCACGGAAAAGTCTTCTGCCACCTTTCAACAAGTAAGTGCTAACACTCACGCTTGTGTTCAATCTATCACCCCTGAACCCACACCTGTTGTTAAAGTGGTGCATCCTACACAGCAGACGTTGTTAAGCCCTTTGCTAAGCCCGATGCCCGATCTGTCTCCCAAGTCCTGTAGAGTACCGTTTGATGTGTCGGATGTGAGCGACACGCCTTCAACGCGTGCTGCTGAACAGGTGGTCGGAGCGAAGTTGGCAAAGCTACCCTGTGTGCTAGACGGGTCAGACGGGTCAGATATGTGTGATGCAAATCCGAAAAACTTCAATGGCAAGAAGATTGTCACTGGTCATCTGCCCACATCGGTGACTGAACATTCCGAATCCCCTAACCCCTTAAGTATTGACTCTCAAGAGTTGGGCATCCCCTCTATCATAGCAGAATCGGTTGGTTCGGTGCCATGTGAGTTTCGCCGACGATTGCTGAATGTTGACTCCCTGAACTGTATTACTGAGGGTGCTTCTTGCGAAACAGAGTCTACCAAAAAGCCGTCTCAGTGTTATGACTCGGAGACACTAGAAATTGCACGATCCTTCACTAGGCCCGTAGACGTCTTTCCACAACTGTCTATAGGCTGTGATGATGTTGTGTTTAGTGGACCTTTAGAAAGTTCTAGAGTTCTTCATCAACATAGAGATACAGCGCACATTCGTTCCACCTCGGATACTGATATAGTTCATGGTAGAGAACGAAGAAACTCGCTGGAAGTGGTAAATAAATTGCTGGCTGATCTCACTCGCATAAATCAACAAAGAACTTCTAAGGTCAAAACTGGCGAAAACAACGTTGGTGTCAAAAAGTCTGACTTAGAAAGCGAGTGTTGTCAAACTGCCAGTGGGGCTCATTCCCTACTTGAGAAACAAAAGAAGAATGGAGTTTGTTACCTGACGAAACGCACGAGACGTGAGGAAAGCCTTTCACCCAGTTTAAGATGCTCTCAAAATAAGAAAGCGAAAAGGCTTGTGTACAACACTTCACCTTATTGCACTCTGCCCTTGGAATCTGAGCACGACTCTCGTAACTCGGATGCAGCATCTAGAGACACCGTCGCTGGACATGAATCCTCAGATTCCTCGCTGATGGAGCGACCCTACCCTAAAATTAGACGGCCTGTTTATAAAAAGAAAGGCGTGCCTAGCAAAGCAACCATGCCTGAACCTGCAAGGAACTTACCGTCAATGCAAGATTTACAGGCCCTGATAATGTCCTCACTAAACTTATCGATTGCTCCCTTTCTCAAACTTTACGAAAGTCTAAATGACACGATCAAAGACTTGTCTGCAGGGGTCTGTAGATTGTCTAATAACTCTGTAAACTTTGAGAAAGAAATGTCTGAAACCAGGAACATGGTGGAAGAGATGAATAGGAAGACTAACATAACAGAGGCCGCACTCTTAAATCAAGTCACAAATGCTAACATTGATAAAAAATTACTGGCAGAGGTTGCTAAAGAAGCCTTGAAAATATTTCACAAAAAAAAAGAATGCGAAGAGCAATCAAAGTATCTTTATTGCCATAAGTGTCAAACGCAAAAAACTGTAAGTGATGTACAGATGTCAACAGCAGATACCTCTGACCAACAGATGCATGTTAAGTCGACTGTGCCCGAGGACCATTCTATTGCCTGCTTGGATGGATCTAATGAATGTTGCGCGGCCGCTACAAAAACTCACACTTCAACTAATAGTGAAACAACGAGTCTGAAGTCTGGCTTTGCTAAAGCAATTCTAGAGACCCATGATGTGTCTAACTTAGCCCTACAAGATCCACAAAGACCATCTACATCGAAGGAAGTCATCGCTCAAAAGCAGCAACTCTTCGCCCCATCTCAGGCTACGAAGAACAGCGAGGCTGAACCGACTGGGATATTTGCTATTTTTAAACCTGCTGGTGACTTACAAAAGACGAGCAAAGCCAACAGCTCTGCAAATGAGACCCTTGGAATGAAGACTAAAAATCAACCAAAAAAGAAAGCTAAGAGACGTAATATTAACTCGCGTAAGTTTCTGAGAAACCTTAAAAGTTTGGACATAAGGGTGAACGGTGTGTCCACAAACGTAGCCCCAACAGCGTGCAATCAAACTGAAAAAAGCAATCTAAACACAGCCAAGGCCTTAAATGCCTCTTATACCCGTATTAGTGATATATCTGATACTCTGATAAATGTCTCAACCTATGAGGACGAAGATTCGTGCAACAACGCAATGATAAATGATCACGAAGGATCATTGGCTGTGCTCCAAGTATCAACAGCAGAAAAGGTTTTACCAACATTGGCCACTCACGCGGGCCACTCAGTCGTATTACAGTCGATGGCCGACCAGGCCAAAGGCGGCTGTAAGCGGTCCCCCACGATGTCTTCTAACGTACACAATAATGAAACGACACTTCCTGACGATACGCGGATGTCATCTAGAACATGCCAAGTGATCTCTTTAACATCTAATTTACCACCTGGAAAGGAAGTGGAAAATGTGGAACTTATTACGCTCGAGGACAAAAGAAAGCTACTCGAAGCAAGGATGAAAGCAACTATGGCCTTACCGACTAGCAAACATGCTAGCAGAGACTGGAACGAGCAGGTGAAGTTGCCGACGACTAGTGAGACGGTGTTCCCTGACTTTGCTGGAGTTTCTCGTGATCCTGGAAGGATTCCTAGAAGACCGGTCCTTAGCCCTTGGGCTGGGCCTCAACAAGTGACACATAAATTGCCGAAGAAGAAGTCAAACGTTGATAATAGAAGAGAACTCTACCCAGCGAATCAAGAGTCTCATACTCTGCAACGGTTGTTACTCGAGCGTATCGAATCTTCGGACGATCTAATCCTAAATCGGCACAATGTTCTCTGGCTGTGTCACTTGATTCCTAGCCTAAGAGCAATTGAATCTGACGATCTCAGAATTGTTGAATTTTATGACGAGAACAAAAATGACGCTGTCATTCTACATCTTCAATCAAAACTGATTGCTGAAGCCATGCTAGAGGCCGGGCCTGTTCTAATGTCCTTGGGGTTCGACATATCAAGAGCTGATGGCTGCCTGCAATTACCAATTCACAAAAGAGATCCGGGTGTCACTGTAGACGGGAAGAGTCAAAACCACTCTCAGCAGCTCGAATTACGACCACCTGCCGCACTGATTCGAAGCCCAGTACTGAAGTCTACCTCTGTGGCTAACTCATCTAAATTTATGCAAACAGGAGAGTGCATACGAATCACCGTGAACGGACCCTTGCGCAGTCATAAGACCCTTGCGGAAAGTGCAAGTGATCCTTCTTTAATTCCAGCAGACTCTGATTGGTCTTGGCTTGCAGGTTTGTTAAATAAGAGCGATAACAAATAATGCCAGAAGTCTGAGACGCAAAATGTCTGTCGACTGGCCTCTTGGAACACTAGAGGTTTTAGCCATTTGTTTCAAACACCATGGGCAACCAACTTGGACCTGTTATGCCTCCAGGAAACTTGGCTATCCTCCAGCCCTCTCTTAGAAGGATTCGAAATTGCTTGTAACCCGGCTATTCGCCAAGCAAAAGGAAGACCTATGTCGGGCTTACTGACAGCAGTGAGAAAGGCGGCGGGCTGTAGGATTGTACACTCTCAGAACCTGTCCCCATTTATTCAACTGTCAATTATTGCCTTACTCCAACCTAATGGAAAGAACGTTGATCACCTACATATTCTTAATGTCTATTGGAACCATCGAAACAAATTTGCAACAACTTTTCTAGACACTGTGACTACTGTGATAGACGACCTCCTTGGGAAAGAAGAGTCGCTGAACTTGATTGTTTGTGGTGATCTGAACTTGGACTGTGTGAAGGAGAAATCCCAACTTGAGACTAAAGCAGCACAATGGTGCGATGAAATGGACCTTCGTGCTTTACACATGTTAAACGGTAACACCATAGGTGATATTCCGGCACAGCCTACATGGAGAAGAGATGCATCAACATCAGTACTTGATTACATGTTTGTAACTGAAAATCTTCACAAGAGAGTTCTGTATTTTAATGTTCAAAAAATGGTCCACAGTGATCATGAAATGGTTCAACTAATCCTCCAGAAAAAATGCGCCTGCCCGCAGCAAGTTTGGCCGCACACGGTAAAAACAGGCTCAGGTAGGATTCGACTCCATTTATCAGAACCAGAAGTAGAGGAAATAACAACAAAATTTATAGAAAATACTGAGGGTCTTGAATATGAACACTTATTTGTTCAATTTGAAGAAAGAAGATCCAAACTGAGCCATGTTCAAATACATCGAAAACACAAATTTGATCTCTGTGTGCTACAGCAGAAACGTCTGATGAGACAGGAATTAAGGAAAACCAAAACCATCCTCAATATAAATGTGAAACAAACCTGTAGAGCGATCAAACAGAAATATAAACATTGGCTTAAGTCTCATGAGGCCACCAGATTACAAAATGACTCCGAGATGATGATGGGAAAAATGGAAGGGCGGAATTCAGCAGAATTCTGGAGCATAATAAACAACAGTGCATCCTCACAATATGCCTTACAGGCTAATGCTGTTAGTGAACAAGCCTGGGTTGCATTCTACTCTACTCTATTCACCAAAGACGATCTAGTAAGAGCCAACACATTCCTGCCCGAATCCAAATGGGACTTGCAATTTGAAAGAGATGATATTCTCTTAATTATTAAGGGATTGAGTGAATCCAGAGCGCCGGGCCCAGATGGTCTAACTAATTACACGATCAAACGCAATCCAGAACTATGGGCAGATTTATGTGCCACTCTGTTCAACCGCATTGTAAAAAATGGATCTACTCCCAATTCATGGAAAAGTGCTATCGTGGTTCCCATATTTAAAAAAGGAGATCGAACCAACCCTAAAAACTATCGTCCGATAGCATTACTTGATGTTGTAGGAAAGATCTATGCAACCTTGCTTCAACGCAAATTGGTGAAGTGGGCAGAAGAATCTAAGCACATTGATCCGAGACAAGCGGGCTTTGTAAGAGGAGTTGGCTGTGGCCTCAATCTATTACTACTAAACCTCCTAAAGATGGAAGCTCTCAGAACCAAAACAAAAATCTACTTGGCACTGATCGACCTCTCGCAGGCATTTGATAGTATCAATAGAGAGAGGATGTGGGATAAACTGAGCAAATGGGGCTGCCCACCTAGCTTACTAAGTGCAATTCAGGAACTACACTCTGAGACGTCCATCAGAGTTCGGTTGGACCTGAAAGGCACCTTGTCTGCAAAAATCAAAACACGTAGGGGAGTGAAGCAGGGCTGCCCCCTGGCAGCAACAATATTCAACTTGTTTATATCAGATATGACCGAGATCTTTTGTGGCAACAACATGTTCCCCCCAAAAATACAGGGAGTACCTATCAACTACCTGTTATACGCTGACGACCTGGTCCTAATAGATCAGACGCCTATAGGTCTTCAGCGAAAAATGAACCTGATAAATACCTATATAACATCAAACGGCTTGCAAATCAATAGACTAAAAACCGAAAATTTGATATTGGGAAACCTGCAAGGAACCCTTGGCAAGGGGTCGAAAGAGCATTGGTACATTGCCGGCGAACGCATCAAAATTGCAAAATCCGTGAAATATCTGGGGATGACTATTAGTGCGAGTAGAAATGACGCTCGTTGGACGGAAGTGGCAAAAAGCAAATGTCGGCAATTAGCAAATCAAGCTTGCTTAATTAACAACAAATACGGCAAATTTTCATTGAAGCCGACTATCCTATTTTATCAACAGAAAGTGGTCCCGAGCCTGATTTACGGAGGAGAAAACGCCTTCGGCTGCTCTAATGATTTATGGAACTCATTAGAAAACATCTTCTGGTCTCGTGTACTACATCTACCGAGGGGAACAGCAACTGTTTGTATACGGTATGAGCTTGGCTTAATTTCAATACATGCCAGAGTAACGTGGAATCTGCTAAGCCTATACCGTAAAACGATGCTAAAGATTCCGACACCCCAATTCCAAATCATGCACAGACCGGACAGTGCGAAAGAGTATACAATACTTGCAAAGTGGAATCAGCTTTGTCAAGACCTGCTAGGCGAGTACGATATTACCTGTGCCTTGCTAGTGGAAAACCCAGATGCAGCAAAGCTGAAGATTTGGCGGTTGGATTGGATCAAGACTTGTGAGCAAAGAACTAAATGCAAACTAATGCAGGAAGTCCCAGGCGAAGCGAAAGCCTTCAATCAACGCCATTCCTATCTAACCAACTTGCCAAATCAGCATGCCAGAGCCTTGTACTTGAGATTCAGACTAAACGCTCTTAACACAAAAGAGCGATTAGGCTCTTGGCCTAAGTATGCAAATATTGATCGAAGGTGTCGATTCTGTAATTCTGATATGGAATCTCTAAAGCACTTGATCATGTCATGCCCGAGCCTTGGGAAAGAACGAGGACGGCTTTTTTCACCGATTATTCACAATATTAGTTCAAGGAGTCTGGAAAATTGGTGGGAAATGTTCTTTGAAGCCTCCAACCGAACTGTACTGTTCAATTTGATAACCTTCCTCCAGGTCATAAAAACAAGATTGGATTTGAAGGACTTAATCGAAGTGCCTGGAGTCGAATGAACTGTTGTAGTCCAAACGTCAAGACTCGGGCCACTTGTTTCACTGTGTACAGAACGGCGGTGAGAGAAATGGATTTTAAAAAGGCCATGTGGTTGTTTGGACGTGATTTGTCTGTCAAAAATATTTTTTAAAGGTTGAATAAACCGAATAAAAATAATAAAAAAAAAAAAATAAAAGCAGGGCTTTGGGGACTGGAACTTCAGAAGTCGCCACAGGACCTAAGAATCCGACGAGGGAGAAGCTGAGCCGACCTGCCACGACGCCACCACCGGCGGAACCCTGCTGGACCATCTCACCACTTTTCCCAACGACAGAGGAGATCTCCCGCCGGAGAGTCTTCTTCCTTTGACTGGTGGTGATAACCAGTTTCACTGTCTTTTCGCCTTCCCGACGTACCTCGTGGCCGCCTTGCCTGTGCCCAGCACCCCGGCAACTGGGATACCACGTTTTAGCACGACCGCGAACAAAGGTACCACCTTTAACCGGAAAACTCTGCGGCTGGTTTCTTCCCTGGTAGTGCAATGACCTTCATCTTTCCTCCAAGTCGAGATCTTCTCTTCCCCTGGACGACGACGCGACTTGCACCCACTGCCAGGAACAACTGCCACCGCTGGAGGATCCTTCCCACTTAAGGTACCGTGTCCCGCCTGGCTCCCCTTGCTACCGACTGTATGGGGTAGATTTAGCCCCCGGCTTTCGAACCTGGGTTAGCCTGGGACACCCTGGCTAAACTTTCCTAAGCCTCTCTAAACTCTTTTTGAACCCTCTGCAAGACTTTCTAAGCCTAGTGTAACTGTGTGATCTTGGGCGCATTTGTGCTCTGCTCTCTCTAAGAGTGGGGCCAGCCATTGGACTTTGGCTCACCAGTGACTTTTGCTCTTCTGCCTTGCTAACAGTGTTCCTGAATCTTAGAGTGGTGTACCTTTCCTTATTCTGTCTTTTTCCCTCCCTTTCTCACAAACTTATTGGAATGCCATCTAGTTAAGCGCTCACCTCTGTATGAAAATAAGTGGTGTTTTACTGAGACTTATCTGATAAGGAAAAAGGGGTGTAGATATTACAATAGTAACTGTGTTTAGAATATTTTACAACAAGAGTGCTGGAGTGTTTCAAACAGTGTGTTTTTAAATAAATAATTATATACTTTGATACCAAAGCTCTGGTCAGTGTTTGCTTGTATTATTGTGTCTGAGTGCCTATTGTGTATACTTTGCATACTGCCTAACTCTTCTTGAGAGAAGTCTGACTGCTCAGCCACAGCTACCAGGTAAATCTGGGTGGTACAGACTGCTACCAAGTGGGTTTACTGCTAACACCTGTAGTCCTAAATCTTTTGCAGTGTTCCCTAAGGGAACTGCACAGGTTTCTGCCTAACACTGGTGTACAGCGGTGGGATTTGTATTGAGTATACATTTTAGAGTGCTTTAGGATACCTTAGTACAACTAACCACAAAGCTTAGCACTGAAAAAAGTAATCTTTCTAACATGTCAACTATGGAAACTTATAGTCAAGAGTCCCTTGCTACAAAAACTGCTGATTGTTTAAGGGTTCTATGTAAGCATAAGAATCTCCTGACTAAAGGCAAGAAAATGGAATTGATAGAAAGGTTGTTAGCTAACCAAAGTCTGGATGATGGTTCAGAGGAACCTACCATGCCAGAAAATGCAGATAACAGTACAGAAATTGATATTGATCAAAATGTTGATAATCTTGAGGAAGAGTCAGAAGAGGAGGGTGAGGCTGCTGTGACTGTCCCCCCTAGGCCTCTGTCTGCTCTACCTGCTGTACCTACTGGGCCTTTGCCAAGTCCCACACTTAGTCCTCAATATCTTGAATTAGAGAAAATGAAACTTGAACTAGAGTTCAAGAGACTGAATACTCAGGCTGAGCAGAGACATCAGGAACTGAATCAAGAACTAAGGCTAAGGGAAATGGAGCTCAAGCATGAGCTAGAAATGGAGAAATTATCTGTCGAAAATGCTTCTCTCTCTGGCTCCTCTAGAAGTTCCAGTCCTAAAAGACCCCGGATGCCTAAAGAATTGGTTGGTATGTATGAGCCTAAGTTGGATGTGTTGGATTGGTTGTCTCTGTTTGAATATAATCATGGGCTCCAGAAAATCACAGGAAATGACTTACTCACCTGGTTGTTCTCTAGGCTTCCCCCTGTTGCAACTGATGTGGTAATGGAGTTGGGGGAGGAGGATAGGAAAGAGTATGAATGTGTGAAACTAGCTCTGATAGCTAGATTTGGGAAGACCCCTTCCCAGTATCTTAAGAGGTTTAGGACCCTCAAAAAGCATGATGGTACCCCTTGGGCTACCTGGGTGAGTGAAGGGTTGAAAAACTTAGAGGGATAGATTAAGGGCTACAAGGTGAACACTCATGAAGGTATGAATAATCTTTTTATGTTGGAGTCAATGTATGATGCCTGCTCTCCTGAGCTCAGACAGCACTTGGCTGATTCAAAGGAATTATATTCCCGAAAACTAGCTAAGGCTGCTGACTTGTGGGTTGCCAACAGGGCCACTCACAAGGATTCTGGGGTAACTCAGAAAAAGGATGAGGGGAAACAGCCTAAAAAGGACTCCAAAGAGAATTCTAATACTGCAAATTCCAGAGAGGGCCCCAAACCAGAAGGGTAAGCCACCAGGGAAACCACAGCAGAATACTGTCTCCTCTGGTGCCAAACCAGAGGGAAGTCAGAACAAGCCCCCATTCAAAAAGGCATTTGGTAAATGCTTTGTTTGTGGCTCTACTGACCATGTGAAAGGAGATCCCAGATGCAAGGGTAAAGCTTCAGGGATCCAACTTGCCTCCTTAGCCTTCGCTCCAGAAGAGGAAGTCCCAATGGCAAGTGGAAACTTTCTACTGCTGGCTGATGAACCCATTGGTGTCTCGGCCAGTGTTTCTTTAGTCTCTCTCGCGTTGTGGGAACAACAGAACTTAGATGTGTATAATTCTATCCCAGGTAATACTAAAGAGTATTATAAAGACAGTGTCCATGTGAATGGTCAGGAGACTCCTGCCATTAGAGACACTGGGGCCAGCATAACTGTGGTGGATGAATCATTTTTCAAGGCAGAGGATGTTGCTAAGGCACCCAAATGCCTCACCAAGTTAGCTGGAGGGCCTGTGCAGATGTGTCCCCAATTACCAGTTCTCATCCAGTGTAATGACATGGCTGTAAAAATACCTGTCAGTGTACAATGTGAAGTACCAGGTAGGGTTCTGTTGGGTAATGACCTGAAAGCTCTTGGAGTTGTGTCACATACCCCCAGACCACCTAGTAAAAGGTTACAGGAGCTCACAAAACCTGCAAGAGAGAAAACCCTGCGAGGGTTATCTCAGGAGATGATGACAGAGATCACTCCTTTACCACTGGAGCAACTCACTGCAGTAACTACCAGATCAGGAGCAAAGGGGCAACCCAAGACTCCAAGGAAAAAGTCAGCAGCAAGCACTGCAGTGCTTCAAACAGTTACACCTGTAACTCCACCTCCAGCTGAGGCTGAGAGGGAGGTACAACCCTGTATGGTTGAACTAGACTCTGAAGAAGAGCTAGTGGGAGGCCAAGATCTTATTGGAGATCTAGACCCTGAGGACCATCCTGAGCTGCAGTCTTTACTGGCAGAAGGTGGGCCCAGCAGGGCAGACTTCCCGTAAGGGACAAAGAGAATGTCCAACTCTGGAGGGTCTCCGCCACCAGGCAGCTGCTCAGGCTGATGGGCAAGAGCCTGGGAAGTATAGGTTGCACTGGGAAAATGGCCTCTTCTACAGTGAACCAACTGAGTCTGAACCTGGAGACTACAAACGCCTTGTAGTACCTCAAGAAAACAGACAACAGTTCTTGCACTTAGCCCACGAGATTTCTTTGGCTGGTCACTTGAATTTCAAGAAGACCACCAAGGAAAGGCTCTCACTCTACTTCTATTGGCCAAAAATGGGGGCAGAAGTAGTTTTGCAAGAGCTGCCATACCTGTCAAACTTCTGGTAAGGTTGGCTCCAAGAATCTGGCACCATTAGTGCCTCTCCCAGTTGTGGGAGTCCCATTTGAGAGGGTAGGGATTGACATTGTTGGTCTCCTTGATCCCCCAACCTCCTCAGGCAACAGGTTTATCCTTGTTGTAGTAGACCATGCTACTAGATACCCTGAGGGAATTCCTATGAGGACTGTTACAGCTCCGGCTGTGGCTAAGGCCCTCCTTGGTATTTTTACCAGCGTTGGGTTTCCTAAGGAAGTAATATCCGACAGGGGGTCAAACTTTATGTCCCACTACATGAACGCCATGTGGAAAACCTGTGGAGTTACAAGTTCTCAACCGCATACCACCCCCAAACCAATGGATTGGTAGAAAGGTTTAACAGAACCATGAAGAGCATGATAGGTGCTTTAGAGGAACCTCTGAAAAGAAAGTGGAACCTTCTACTGCCATGCCTTCTCTTTGCTTATAGAGAAGTCCCTCAGGAGGGAGTAGTTTATTCTCCCTTTGAACTTCTCTGTGGCCATCCAGTCAGAGGTCCATTGGCCCTGATTAAGGAGGGGTTGGAAGGTGCTCCTCCCCTCAAGCCAGTCAGAGTGACTGACTATGTGATAGGTCTCCGAAGGAGAATGTCACACATGATGGCAGAAGCTAGTGATAACCTGAAAGCTGGACAAGCTTTGCTCAAGCATTGGCATGATCAAAAGGCTAACATGGTTGAGTTCACTCAAGACCAGCTAGTTCTCGTTATGCTCCCAACAAGGCAGAGGGCCTTGCAAGACAAATGGATGGGACCCTTCAAAGTTGTGGGAAAACTTGGAGAGGTCAACTATCTGGTGGATCTGGGCAGACCCAGGGAAGCTCCTCGAGTCTTCCACACCAACCGACTGAAAGCATACGTCTCCAGACCTGAAGTAGGAGCCTAGCTTCAGCAGCAGAGGAAGAAGAGAGTGAGTCTCTCCCTGATCTCCTCAGACGTGTACCTTTAGATGAGAAAATTGAAGGAGTCAATCTCTCTTCAGATCTGACACCGGAGCAACAAGAGGAGTGCAAATCTATGTTAAATCAGTCTGCCTCCCTGTTCTCACTCTCGCCAGGCTTGACCCATATCAAGGGGGAGGTCAAGAAGATGCTTGATTTCGGGGTAATAGAACCTTCTACTAGTCCATGGTCTAGCCCAGTTGTGTTAGTACCAAAGGCAGGATCCAAAGACTTGAGATTCTGTGTGGACTATAGAGCTCTTAATGCAGTCACAAAGACTGATGCCCACCCTTTACCAAGGACAGATGAGTTGGTGGATAAACTTGGTGCAGCCAAGTACCTCAGCACATTTGACCTTACGTCAGGCTATTGGCAAATAGCCTTGACAGACCATGCCAAGGAGAAAACTGCATTTTACACCCCAGTTGGCTTGTACCAGTTTAAGGTCATGCCTTTTGGATTAAAAAATGCACCTGCTACATTCCAAAGGATGGTGAACCAAGTTCTAGCTGGGATGGAGGACTTCTGCATGGCATACTTGGATGACATTGCAGTCTTCAGCCACTCCTGGGAGGACCATGTGAACCACCCAAGACATGTTTTGCAGGCTCTTGGACAGGCCAATTTGACTATCAAGTAAATGCCAGATAGGTCAAAGTAAGGTGGTCTACCTTGGACATGAGGTAGGGGGTGGAGAAATAAGGCCTTTGCTCAGCAAGATTGAAGCTATGCAAAATTGGACAACACCTACTACTCAAACCCAAGTGAGAGCCTTCCTCGGCCTCAATGGGTATTACAGGAATTTCATTGAGAACTATGGAACCATAGCTTCTCCACTGAATGGAATCTCCTCTCCAAAATTCCCTAAAAAGGTCAAATGGAATGAGGAGTGCAATCAGGCCTTTGAAAAACTGAAGAAAGCTCTTTGCCAAGCTCCAGTACTGAGAGCTACTGGTTACCACCAAACTTTCATTGTACAAACTGATGCTTCCAATGTAGGTATAGGTGCAGTTCTAAGCCAACTGGATGAGAAGGGTAGGGAGCACCCCATTTGCTTCATCAGCCGTAAGCTGAAGGATCCTGAGACAGGGTGGGCAACAATCGAAAGAGAATGCTTTGCTATTGTGTGGGCACTGAAGAAGTTTAGGCCATACTTGTATGGTTCTACTTTTGTCATTCAGACTGACCACCAACCCTTGAGATGGTTAATGCAAATGAAGGGAGAAAATCCAAAACTATTGAGATGGTCAATCTGCCTGCAAAGGTTTGATTTCACCATTGAGCACAGGTCAGGGTGTCACCATCAAAATGCTGATGGACTCTCTAGGATGTATGTCATCGACTAGAGGTATGAGGTTCATCCAGGAGTGGATTAAATCCTCCTGTCCCTTAGTCTGGGGGATGGGGGGGGGGGCGAGTGTTAGGAAGAATTCTCTGTTTAGGCTGAATTTCCGAACCTAGTGAGTCCCCCAGCAGCTTTGCTGGATTTTTCGGGTTTATTTTTTTTCTCCTGCCAAGAGTGAGACTCTTTTACCCTCACTCTTGGACATGATTTGAGTGTGTTTCTTTGAATCTAGATGTGTTTAATGGGCTATGGGGTCTTTTACCCCATAGGTGTTCATGTGTTTTTGTGATGTGTGTTACACAGCACACTCAGTGCAGTAACACAGGGGTGTCATAGTGACCCCCCAGTATATACTCCATACCCTGGGACTGACTACTGTCTCCCAGGGCATGTAAAGTCACCATTGACTTTACTAGTCTTAAATTCTGAACAGAACCAGTACAAACAATCATATTGTGGACGTACTGGCTGGGGCAATTCAATTGCCCCAGGGTCTGTTAGTCGAGGGGGCACGTCTCCGTCCCCCCTGATCGAGTTTTGGCTGGTGGCATTGGATACTACTTTTTATATTCAACCGCAAATATTTTCCTATGGGATTTCCCATTGTTTTAGGCTACTATCTTTATTTAATTATTTACGGTAGCCTCGAACATACCGCCGGTTTATTTAATTAATATTAATTCTCCGGTTGGTATTTTTTGCCAAAACTTGATTCTAAAATGGCGTTTGTGTTCTCTTCTGTGACTCCCACCCAAGTCGAGCCCTTTGTTCCACTTTTTGGTGGGCTTCTCCACAGAAGCCCTCCAAAGTGGTGCCACTCTGTATGGGGTACTTAGGAGGGGTGGAGGGGGATTTAGGCACCCTGGACTGAGTTGCCTAGGCAACTCAAGTCGCACTCCGTCCTGATTGGCCCAAGTGGTGAGCCGGCACAACTTTCCTAAGCCTCTCTAAACTCTTTTTGAACCCTCTGCAAGACTTTCTAAGCCTAGTGTAACTGTGTGATCTTGGGCACATTTGTGCTCTGCTCTCTCTAAGAGTGGGCCCAGCCTTTGGACTTTGGCTCACCAGTGACTTTTCCTTTTCTGCCTTGCTAACAGTGTTCCTGAATCTTAGAGTGGTGTACCTTTCCATATTCTGTCATCTTCCCTCCCTTTCTCACAAACTTATTGGAGTGCCATCTAGTTAAGCGCTCATGTATGAAAATAAGTGGTGTTTTATTGAGACTTATCTGATAAGGAAAAAGGGGTGTAGATATTACAATAGTAACTGTGTTTAGAATATTTTACAACAAGAGTGCTGGAGTGTTTCAAACAGTGTGTTTTTAAATAAATAATTATATACTTTGATACCAAAGCTCTGGTCAGTGTTGCTTGTATTATTGTGTCTGAGTGCCTATTGTGTATACTTTGCATACTGCCTAACTCTTCTTGAGAGAAGTCTGACGGCTCAGCCACAGCTACCAGGTAAATCTGGGTGGTACAGACTTCTACCAAGTGGGTTTACTGCTAACACCTGTAGTCCTAAATCTTTTGCAGTGTTCCCCAAGGGAACTGCACAGGTTTCTGCCTAACAGTCCAACAAAGGAACAGACATGATGGTATTGCACCTGGACTCGCAATGTTGATTAAGGAAACCTTCTTTTTTCGTCTTCTCAGGCTGCAGCTGAAAAGGTTTGGAAGCTCTAGACATCAACAAATGGAAGGAGCCGACCTCATCCGGTGGAGAGGCCCTGTGCGGGTCCATCCATGCCTACTGGCTCTTTTTCTGCCGGCACAAAGTCATCGGCTTCGTCGATATCTGTCGCCATAGCCGCTGTATCCGTGTCCATATCCGTGTGTGTAGCAGGGTCCCCTGTCGGGGTCAACACCTGAGGTGCCGGAGGCGGTGGTGTTGGCTGCCACCTTGGACCTGCAGGGTCATTTTTTATGTTTGCTCCTAGGAGGACTTCCGGAAAGCAGCCTTGCAGGAATTCCAGGTGGAGCAGGGCCCAGTGTTGGTAGCAGTCTTTGCTGAATTTCTGATACCAGTGTGTGCAGCGTGGTCAGAATGTCCAACGAAAGGTCTCTGGGTTGAGAAATGAGAGGGGGAGGCTCCGGGCTGGTACATCTCTTCTGGAAAAGTAGGCAATATGGTTCACCGCGCTGTGACCCACCATCCAACGAGGCCCCCTGAGCCCCTTCGTGGCCTGAATAGTAGCCCTTGGGAAGGTTGTCGCCCTCATCGGAGCTAGTATATCTGTGCCCCGGAACACTTGCCTCAGCTCCTTGTTCTGTACCCTTTCTAGGGGTCATCAGAAACCTACTCCCTCCCCTCTCCTGAGACTTCTATGAGGAAGAAGCTGCTGTCCCCTTTCTGGGGGTCTTTGCTGAAGCTGTGGCAGTTACCTCATGCCGTGCTGGTAAGGACACCCACAGAGTAGCCGTCGCTGTCTCTGTGGGCACCACCTTCGCGGTCTGCCCTACTTTCGAAGTAGTAGTGGTCGTCGACAGGGTGGCATGACGCAGTTGATGCTGGTGTTGTCTTGGCTAGTTGAGATGTCAATGGAGGACCCACCTTGGACTTCTCCTTTGTCACCTTGCCCCAATGGAGTGTCGAAGGGGTCAAGGACTTTCTCTTGCGAGCCTCGCCGGGTGGGTCACTCTGAATGTGGTCAGTGATGGCGACCTTGTCCTTCTCGAGCCGGGATCTGCAGCAGCAGCTAACCCAGTGGGATCCGTGTCATGCTGCTGTGCCTTCTTAAGGACCCCCAGGGGTGGGGAGCCCTCAAAGGACCTCAACCTATTATCCTATCTAAGGGAGTTTGATCGTTGGACCACCCGGTCCTGGGAGAAGTGTGCTCATGCCCAGAGGCCGAGTCAGAGGCTTTACATGATTTTAACCATGCCGCCCAGCCTGCTGTAACGGTCCTTCTTGGTCTTCTTCGAAAAACCACAGCAGACCTCACATACACTTCCTCATCATGTTCTGGATGCAGGCAGCAAAGACATTTGTGGTGTGGATCCTCCACGAAAACGTTCCTTAGTCCACATTTCGCACATCTCCTCTCTTTGTTCCTGGTGAAAAGGTGTGGCGTAGGCCCAAGCCTGGGCCTTCTCTGATCCCATGAAAGACCCTCGATAAAGTATGATCTTCACCGACAGCGGATCCCTGCTGCCAGTAGTCGACCTCCGGTCGGACGATAACTTTTAAAAAAAATAATCGGTCAAAACTTTCAAATGTTACCAAAAAACACAAAATATTAGGAAAAAAAGCTCTGAGAGCACTAAGAGGATTAGCGTGTGGTAAAATCTGAAGAAGGCTACCAGGGGTGGAGCTTAGGGAGAGGACTGTCAATGAATGGGGGCAGTATGACCCAGAGGACAGTGATTGGTTTAGAAGAGAAATACAGTTTTCAAGCGAAAGTGAAACTTTTTTCTTTTACTGAGGATTCCCAGCCAGACAACGGGGAATATTTAAGAACATGTGAATCCATGCAAGACCCCATGCTGGAGAAAGAAGGACTTTAGACTGCAAAGAAACTGGGGAGCGTAAGGTGTGAGATGGGAGCATGCTTGGCAGTGTGACAGAATACATAAGTATGTGCATGACTCATGAGTACGAGACTGTTGGTGAGTGGGGCGTGTGGGTGCTTGGGGGGATTGGAGAACATACAAGAGGAATATTTTCACCATTACAACTGATAATGATCAATAAAGTTAATAATATTAAGGAGGCAGGCACATTAAACCTAGAAAGTAGCGAAAAAACAGGGCCATTGACAGACAAGACCTGCAGTGCGTGACTGCATCCATAACCAAACACCAAACTTGGTGCGAGTTGGTAAGCAACATCTTTTCTTTGCATTCTTTTGGACCCCAATGGTTTTGGAGTTGATATTTTTAATAAAATGTTGAGGATATGATACTACCTCACATATTTTCTGAGGTGTTACCAGGCATTCCGTGAAGAATGTTGACCATGTTGAAAGAAAACTGTGATCATGGGGCGTAGTGCAAGCTATCTATACCAACGTCACATTCTATACCAAGCAGGGTGTGTCTCACAGGATTTCTATGCCAGAATTGCATGATGCCCCACCCCTGGCAAAAATGGGTATTTGAAGCTGGGAGAACATATATAAGAGAAGAAATCAGTGGGTGGGAGAGGTGGGGCAAGCCATTAGAAAGGGACATTTTGTAGGACAGAACTATCAAAACGGGTGTCTTGTCTTGACAGAGAATTCAGGCAATAATGTTTTGAAAATGTGACCAGGTCGCAGCCTAACAGATGTCGAGCATAGGTACTCCTCTTTGGAGGGCCAAGGTAGCTACCAATCTCGTGGTTAAATGTGCCCTGAAACCATCAGGTACCTATCTTTCCACGATGGAATAACATTCACAAATGCATAAAACAATCTGCTTTGTTACTGCCGTGCCCATTCCAGCACTGGAGTACCTCACAAATAGCTGGTCATACAGCCTAAACTGTTGTGTTCTCGGAATGTAAAAGCTTAAAGCTCTCTTGCGATCTAATTTGTGAACACGTTCCTTTCCTTAGGTGGATGGGGATGAGGATAAATACTTTCAGGTGGATATTTTGAGCCAGAAGGAATTCTGACACTACCCTGGGTAAAAAACGAGGCTTCACTCTAAGAGTACTATCCTTGGAAAGAATTGTACAAGGCGGCTTGCAAGATAGGGCTAATAGTTTGCTCACCCTCATTGAGAATGCAGCAGTTACCACCAGGAATGTTTGAGTGGACAAAATTGCATGGGCTTCAAGGAAGAACCCCTCATGTAGAACAATACCAAATGTAAGTCCCAGGTTGGAACAATGATTGACACCCGAGAGAAGTTATTTGCCAATCCTCTATGCTATGGAAAAATAAGATAGTTGTTCAGATGAACGCCTCAAATCAGAAAGCACAGCCAAATAAAGCGCAAAAGCGAGTGCAAAGGAGAGCAGTCTACAGTGCAGATGTCTCGCGCTTCTCTTCGTGGAGTGTTAGATTTTAGAAATCAGTTGCTGCCATTTTAATTACTCGCCTCGTCTCCTTTTAAAAACCTTGGAGGTGCGTGAAAGCGAGTGCAAATGAGTTCAGTCTCCTGTCTATAGATGGCAGCCGGCAGTTGGGAAGGCGCCTCGGCTGATTGAATTATATTATCAGCATTTGTTTGAATTGGTTTGAAGTGTGGAAGCACAGCGTAAGAGCGGTTAGCCGTGGGCCAAACGGAGAGAACAAAACATTTGGTTTGCTGGAATCACTGCTTTTTGAATGTTGCGAACTTGAGCCCCGGCCTTGGCAATAAAGCGGTAAACTGCAATTGACTCTTATATAATCTACTTCCCATGTACGGCTTGAGGAGTAGCCGAACAAACATTCAAGTCATGGTGCCTAGAGAGGCAGCCCCTTCTGGAGAGTCCAAAATAATGGCTAACAAGCAGGAGGGTTGTGATAATGTCAAAGAGCCAGTGGTTATGCTTTCACCTCCATTGGATGTGACAGTGGAAGCCAAAAGGAATTATTTCAACAGTCAAATCGAAGCATCTGCAAGTTCAGCAAGCAAACTCTTCGACTTACTAAAATCTATCGACAAACCCCAGGCCCTGGTTCCCAATTTCAATCCCTCCCAACTAGAATGTGATAACACTCAGACAGCTTTCGCCAATAAAATCATCAAAGCGAGAGAACGAATTATATCCGCCCTTTAGACCAAGCCACACCTAACCCTTCAGTCGAACTGACGACTGACATGGGGATAGAAAAATTCCAATTTCAACAAATTTCTATTGATACCATGAAGAAAACACTGGCATCTATGAAACCGTCGTCCTGTGCGGAAAACAAGCTTCCACCGAAAACCATTCTTGAACACTCTGACATTTTCACCCCTTGTAAATTCATCTTTCAGAGATAAAACAGTGCCAGTTAATATAAAAAAACGTCACAGTTACCCCCACTGGCAAAAAAAACCAACTTAGACCAACGTGACCCTAACAACTTGAGGCCCATTACGAACTGCAATTTCATCCTTAAGGTCATGGACAAAATTGCTACAGCTCAACTACAGGAATACGTAGATAAAAATGAGTTATTACATCCGCAACAATCCGGCTTTAGAGCAGCACATAGTACAGAGACAGCAATGCTAGACTTACAAACAAAAATGCTGGAAATCATGGACAAAGGTAAAAACGGATTACTAGTGCTTTTAGATCCAAGTGCTGCATTTGACTTGTTAGACCACCAACTCTTACAACAAGCACTAGCGAAAACGGCAAACTACTCCAATGAAGCAATAAGCTGGCTTACCTCCTTTCTAGAGAACAGAATTTCACGTGTCCACTGGGGAGACAAATTTTCAACTGAACATAACATCTTGTGTGGAGTTCCTCAGGGAACCAGCTTATCACCACTGCTCTTTAATATCTACATACGCCTCCTGTGTGAATTACTGGAACAACTTCAAGTATTTTTCACTAACTATGCTGACAACACCCAGCTAGTTATTGAATTGAGCGGTGATTACGTTAAAGACAGTATTACATTGAATACCATCTATAAGAACATAGAAGAGTGGATGAACAATAATTGGATGTGCCTTAACAGCAACAAGACCGAGTTAATGGTATTTGGATCCACCCAGGCTCGCGCTAAACTGACATCTGACTACAAGGCATTCCAAATCAAGGAATCCTGCATTGATGTAGTTGGTAAAGTCAAAACACTTGGCATGACCCTGGAAGCCACACTCAATGCAGCTGCTCAAGCCATGTATGTCAGCAAAAACTGCAACTACTATATTAGACTCCTCAAATTAGGCCCCTTCTCAATGAAAAGAAAAATGCGCCACCACTGCCAGAGCCACCATTTTATTGTGCTTAGACTATGGTAACGTACTCCTTGCTGGTGCCAGCAAACAAAGCTTACACAAGTACCAACTGATTAAAAATCAGGCGATAAGAGTTATCAAACAAAAACCAAGGAGAGATCATATCAGCAAAGCCAGACGAGACCTACATTGGTGAACATGGAAGACCGCATACAATTCAAGTCCTTGTGTCTAATCCATAAATGCCTTTATGTTAAAGCCCCTGCCTACCTTAAGACCAAACTAACACCCTACAACCCTACCCGAACATTAAGATCTGAAGCCAAGGGACTGATAACAACTCCTAAATTCAAAAAAGAACTAGGTCTAAGAAGATCATTCCACACACGTGCAGCAGCTTTCTGGAACAAACTACCGGCAAGCCTAAGACTAGAATCTAACCTATATTCTTTCCGTAAAAAACTCAAAGCCATGGTATTTGAGAAATCCTAGATAAGACCCTACGTCCTCTGATGGCCTAATCCTGATGTGTAATGAAGTGTCCCGTCATTGTTCTGTCCTTCATTGTCTGTCCGTGTCTCCACGTATGCGCCCCGATGCTTGCGAGCAGTTCGGCGCAATACAAATAAACAAACAAATAAATAAATAAATGAGACTTCAAATTTCTATGAAATTTGTAAACTCACTATCTTCGGTACAAGAAGAAACAGATCTAAATGAAGTCTATTCTGCGACTTGGGAGAATGCCAAGGAAAAAGTAAGGGGATCTGAAAAAATGGAGGAATACACTACTGAAGGCCAACTAAATGAAAGTGTAATTTTAGTGAGACCAGATAATGTGGCAGAAGGTGAAGGTCAAAACAACATGGGGGGGCCTGAGGTGAGGATACAAGTGAAAAATCCAATAAAAACTAAGAAGAAACAAGGGACCAAATTGTTGCAAGGAAACATCAAGTAATTTCTGGTCAAACAAAACTCACTGATCCCTCAAAAAGACCCTGTTGAAACGATGAGGCCGATGTGATTCAATCGCAAGATAGGGATGGACATAAAACAACCATATGTTCTTCTTCAGAAAGGTCTGTTGGTCTTTTAAGAGGAATTCTGGCTTCCACTATTAATGATCATCAGGTCTCCTAAACTATATCAGATCCGGAACCCCCAGTTTACAATGGAGGGTGCAGATAACATCAGAGTTGGAAAGAAGTAACATTTATATCAGTGAGGCAGCAATTAATTGTGGGCTGGGTTGTTCTCCATTAGGTGGGTCTAATACATATTCTGTGGTTTCTATGGATGCCCATATTATTGGTTTTGAAAATCTGAAAACCCTGAATGAGTCGGTCGCCCTCAATCGTTCCATTTTGCTGCAGTTATTGACATCAATTCCAGCTCTAAGAATAATTAACTCAGGTGACATTGATTGGATAGATATTCCTGATAGTGGTTTGGACCATATTGTAGCCCATTTTGGCTCTAAGGTCGTAGCATGCTTAGTGTGGAATCATGTGGATGATTTTTTATCTTTCTCCAACCCGGGATCACCAAAATCTTTTCTGGATTTGCCTGTTAATGTGCAAAATAATCACATTCAGTTTCCTCCAAGCCTTTGATCAAACATAGGTTGCCTGTGGGAACACAATAGACAGTGAAACAAGCCTGGTCATGGCTTAGGAAAGCCCTAGTTGAAAAACTGGGCCTGCCAAATGTGGCCTCTAGTCTTTAGCCCACAAAAATTATCAATATATTAATGGTGATGTTGTGGATTTGTAAATACTGGACACCTGTTTAACAGTGGGTTTGTCTATTGTATGGACATTGAGCTTTATTCAGGAAACGATGTAGTGGAACCCTTTGAATTCAAAGGTTATTAGTCTTACTATGTGAAAACAAAGAAGGATATGGCTGGGCCCACCTATGGGGGTCTAGCGATGGTGACTGACCTTAAGTTAAATCCTGTGACAATTAGTGGCAACTTATGAAAATTCAATGTTAGCCATTAGCATTAAAATGGTACAAAACGATGATTTTAAGGAAATGCAAATTATAAATGTATATTTTAATCGACAAAAAACATATTTACATCTGCTACATAAACAGTTGGAAAAAATATTATGTACTTGGCTTAATGATGGGCACCAGAATAATGTTTTAGTAATAGGTGACTTCAATTCCAAATGTGTGAATCTTGTGACAGATAAATTAGATTTTGTACAGCAAAACGAAGGGGTGAATTCCCCAACTAATAATGCCCTGCGATGGTTACAATTCATGGAATATTGCGTGTTTAGCTTGGTGTTTCCAGTTGAAAATAACTTCCCATGTGATATTGTGACTTCGAAAAGAGGTACATCAAGCTCTTGGATTGATCACGTGATTGCATTAAGTACTATTCCGCCTTATTACATGAACTATAAGGAACAAGTTATTTACCTGCAACTGTTGTTCTCCAGCATGGGTCTGGCATGGATTCACATGCTCATGAATATTCCCCGTCGTCAGGCTGGGAATCCTCGGTAAAGAAAAATCAGTATCAGTTTCGTTTCTGATCTGTCTTTCGTAGTAGTAACCAATCACTGATCTCTGCATCATACTGACCACAGCCAACCAAAGCCCCACCTCTGACAGCCATCTTCAGATTTGGTAGCACGTGAAGTGGCAGTATGACCAAGTGAAGAGCCGCAGAGGGGTAGGCGGGAGGGTTCGCATGTGAATCCATGCCAGACCCAACAACAGTTACAGGTAAGTAACTTGTTCCTTCTCCAGCATGGGGTCTGGCATGGATTCATATGCTCATGAATATAAGAATACATAGCAGTACACACATGCACAACCACGGGAGGTGGCAAAAAGGCTCAACATTAAGCAATACAACAACTCAACATTAAGCATCTCTTACCTCCTCACCAGGCTCACCTTAAGCGAACAGGTTGCGCAGCACTGCTTGGCCGACCCTGGACTCCACCCTGGAATCCCGATCGACGCCGTAGAATCTCGTGAAGGTGTGCGTCGACCTCCACGTAGCAGCCCTGCAGATGTCCAGCAGGGGCACACCAGATAGGAACGCCGTAGTATCAGCGATCGCTCTGGTCGAATGAGCTCTCGGATGGCCTGGGAGCGGTCGGTTAGCCAACCGGTGGCAGTGCATGATGCAGCCGGAGAGCCATCTGGAAATAGAAGACTTCGAGAGAGCCTTCCTTTGATTCACAGGTCCAAAGTTCACAAACAGCTGTGATGTCCTCCGAAAACTCTTTGTGCGGTCCACGTAGAACTTCAGCGCTCTAGCCACAACCAGCGAGTGCAAAGTCCTCTCGGCCGGCGACGAAGGAGACGGGAAAAAAACAGGTAACACCAGGGGCTCGTTAAGATAGAAGTCCGACGGCACCTTGGGCATAAAGGAGGGGTGCGTCCTAAGCACCACCTTCGAGGCATGGAAAGTCAAGTACGGTGCTTTGCAGGATAGGGCCTGGATCTCTCCCACTTGTCGTGCGGAGGTAATGGCCACCAGGAATGCAGTCTTCCACGACACAAACTTCATCGGTGCGGAGTGCATCGGCTCGAATGGGGGCCCCATGAGCCTGGTCAGCACCACATTAAGTTCCCACGCCGGGGCCGGGGCCTTCACCGGCGGGAACGACCAAAACAGTCCTTTCATAAACTCTTTTACCAGTCAATGGGACCACAGGGACGTCCATCCTGTGGTTCTGGTATATCTGGAGATCGCCACCAGATGACTCTTAATGGAGGCATGCGCTAGCCCAGCCTTTGCCAGCGATAGCAGGTACGGCAGCACTTGAGGGGCCGTAATCTGTAGGGGGTTGATCTTCTGTGCTCGGCACCAGATAGAGAACCTCTTCCACTTGTGACCGTAGCATTTGAGAGTTGAGGACGCCCTGGCCTTTGCAAGAACCTTTCTGCAGTCGGACGGTATATCGTACCCTCCAAACTCTAGCACTGCAGGAGCCAAGCCTGCAGGTTCAGCGACGCCGGGTCGTGGTGGAAGATGGCGCCTCCTTCTCTGGAGAGAAGATCCGCGTCCACCGACAGCTTGATGGATGGGGATGTTGACAAATCCAAAAGGTCCGGGAACCAGATCTGCCTCGGCCACGCTGGTGCGACGAGGATCATCCTGCACCGGGACCTCTTGAGCTGGTTGACGAGTCGAAGCAGCAACGGCAACGGAGGGAACGCATACAGGTATAGGCCGTCCCAGGGGAACGAGAACGCATCGCCCATGCTTCTCGGCTGGGGAAACCTGCTGGCGAATCTCTGGCACTTTGAGTTCGTCGCTGTTGCGAACAGGTCGATTTGGGGTTTGCCCCATCGTCGGAAGAGTTGATCCACCTGATCCTGGCGCAGCTCCCACTCGTGACATGCGCGCTGAGCGAGTCGGCAATGGTGTTTCTTTCTCCTGCCAGGTGGAACGGAACCAGGAACATCCCCTGGGCGACCGCCCAGTGCCACAGATCCTGTGCCTCCTTGGATAGGGCTGGGGATCTGGTGCCTCCCTGCTTCCGTATGTAAAACATTGTCGTGGTGTTGTACGTGAAGATCCGCACCACCTTGCCCTTGAGCGACGGGAGGAACGATTTGAGAGCCCAGAACCCGGCTCGGAGTTCCAGGATGTTGATGTGCAGGAGCTTCTCCTCCGGGAGCCAGAGGCCTCTTGCGTGGAGATCTCCGGTGTGGGCGCCCCAACCTTCCAGGGAAGCGTCCGTCGTCACCGTCTGAAAGTCCTTGCCCGCCGTGAGGTGCGCTCGAACGCCCCACCACTGAATCACCCGCCGCAACACCTCGTTGAGGGGGACCCTGTCTTCGGAGCTGCCCGTCGCCTGCATCCAACGGGCGTCGAGAAATTCTTGAAGAGGGCGCATCCGTAGTCTGCAGAGGTGCACCAGGTAGATGCAAGAGGACATCATCCCCAGTTGGGAATTGATGGACCTCACCCTGGCCACGTCCATGGCTAGCAGGCACTGCACTTTGCCCAGAATGGTCTTCGTCCGATCTTCCGACGGTGCCGCCAGGCGCCTCACTGTATCGAGCTTCGCTCCCAGAAACAGGGCCACCTGCGACGGCACCAGGTGGGACTTTGAGTAATTTATGGCGAATCCCAGGTCTGTGAGTAGCTGGACGGTCCTCGCAGTGTGTTCGACGGTGAGTTCCCTCGTCCTTGAGCGGATGAGCCAGTCGTCCAGGTAGGGGTAGACGTGAATCCCTTGCAGGCGCAGCCGCGCCGCCACAGGTGCTAGGCACTTGGTAAAGACCCTGGGGGCTGACTTTAATCCGAACGGCAGTGCTCTGAATTGGTAGTGGCGTCCCTGGACGACGAACCTGAGGAACTTTCGGTGACTTCTGAGGATGGGAACGTGGAAGTATGCATCCTCCAGGTCCAGCGACGATAGAAAGTCGCCTTCCTCCAGCTGTCTCAGCACGTGCTGGAGGGTGACCATCCTGAACTTTTGTGACCTGATGTATTTGTTCAAACGACGAAGGTCCAGGATGGGGCGCCAGCCGCCCGTCTTCTTCCTGACGAGGAAGTACCTTGAGTACACCCCGGAACCCCGGAGCCTCTTCGGGACGAGCTCGATGGCGCCTTTCCTGAGCATCGCCCGTACTTCCAACAGCAGTTGCGGGACGTGATTTTCCTTCCTGGCCACAGGAGGAACGTGAGGGCAATTCGATAGTGTCCCCTCTTGCCAGGGTATCCAGCACCCAACGGTCGGTGGAGATGGACTTCCACACGCCGACGAAGTTCGCCAGTCGGCCTCCCACCGGGGTGCTTCGGTGGGGGCCCGAGGCCACGGCCGGTTCAGTCCTGCTTGGAGGTGGTGGCCTTGCCGCCCTGGCCACCTTGCCGACGGCGGCGAGGCGCTCCCTGCTTGCCGCGACCCCTGTAGGCCTCCTGAGACGAGGAGCATGCCACCTGGCGGTAGGAAGACGAGACACCGCTGGATCCCTTGGAGGCCCCCTGTCTGCCTCCAGAGCTCCGAAAGGGCCGTCGTTGCTGAAGGGCTCCTAGGGCGCGGGCCGTCTCTGTGTCCGTCTTTATGGCTTGGAGGGATTCGTCCACCGCCTTCCCGAACAAGTTGCTGCTGTCGAACGGCATGTCCAACACCCTGGTCTGGACGTCCTGACGGAAGTCGGTCACCCAGAGCCAACCCCGTCGTCGTAGGCAAACTCCGTTGCCCAGCTGGCGGAACCCGGTATCGGCAATATCGGTTGCCACCGTTATGGCGTGGTCCGACGCCACCTCGCCTTCTTGAAGTATTTCCAGGGCCTCGGACCTCTTGTCGTCCGGTAGGAAGTCCAATATGGGGGCCAGCTTAAACCAGAGCTCCCTGTCGTAACTTCTTTCCCTCGCCGTCCGGAGGGGAATTTGACGTTGAGGCTCCTGACCCCGCCGCTTTCTTCTTTGCCGCCGCCGAGACGACCGAGTCTGGCGTTGGCTGGGCCCTGAGGCACAGGGGAGCGGTCTGGGGGACTAGGTACTTCTTCTCGTACCGGTCCCGTTTGGCTGGTGCCGTGGAGGGGTTCTTGAGTACCGACAGGCCCTCCTCCCAGATGTCATCGATTAGAGGCACCGCAATGACAGTCTTCCTCTTGGCCTCCCGGCGCTGATAGAGGAAACCTTCCTTTTTCTGCTCCTCCGGGCAGAGCTGGAATAATTCGGACGCCCTGGCGATCATAGCGTGGAATGAGCCAATCTCGTCGGGCGGAGAGGCCCGTGCGACGGGAGACCCGTTCCGTCGTCGTCGCCCTCAGAACCCGTCGTTGTCGCCCTCAGAACCCGTCGTCGAGCCCACCGCACCGTCATCTCCCGACTCGTGTGAGGATGAGGAGGGAACTGCAGGCCTTACGGGGGCGAGCGGAGGAGAGGGTTGGGTCCTCCGTTGTTTGTTCTGAGGACTTACCGACGGGCCAGGTTGCGGGTCCTCCGGCCTGGGCCGTGGTAATCTCGTCCTTATCTCAGAGCATAAGGACTGGATCGCAAACAAAATGGCCACCGAGCTATCCTGAGGCCTAGGTTCCGGCTGCGCCGGAAGGGAAGGCTGCTCTTCCTCGCCATCGTCGTCTTCCTCGGTTATCTCCCGAGGATCTTCCTTGCGGGATCGAACCTTCTCGAATTGGACTTCGAGATTCCTCACGACCTCGGTCAGTTCCCCCTCTGAGGCTGACTCCGAGCTCGAGGAGGCTACCGTGCCCCCTCCCTTTTTCCTTCACGGGGGCCATGACGATGGGCTGAAAAGAGGATTCCCTCATTGGCGGCAGGGAAACTCTAGTCCCGGAGGCAGTCTCCGCTGGCGGGGTCTCTGCCGGCTTGGCCAGAGTCGCCGCAATCGCCTCGATAGAGGCCTTTGCCTGCTGGGTAGGGGCCTTCACCACCTTAGGTGCGTCCTGGGCCTTCTCCTTAGGGGGAGGGACGACGCCTCGCTCCCCCTCTCCCGTGATCGGACGGGGCTTCTCCTGAAGCTTACCCGGGGTCTCGGACTTCCTCTTCCCCGAACCGGAGTGCTGCTTCGTGGTTGACGGTGCCGGGGAAGGTGCGCCCTGCCTGGTGACCAAAGAGCCCGACCTTTCGGCGCTCCCGGAGCCAGCGGACTCGCAGCGCTTGGCCTGGAGTTGGGCCCTCGTCGCCGGGGCCCCCGCACAGGACTTAGAAGCCCGCTCGGACCCTTTCTTCTTCTTCTCACCCGTTGAGCCCTTCTCCAACCAGCTGGCGAGACGGGATCGACGGTCCCTCATGGTCCGCCCCGACGAGTTCTTGCAGAACTGGCAGTCCTTCTCTACATGAGTCTTGTCCCCATGAAGACAGTAAAGGCATTCGTCCTTCGTAAACACATTCTGCAGCCCGCATCCAGGGCAGCTGCGAAACAGCTTGGGTCCGGGTGACGAACTCGCGTCCTGGGCCATCTCGAAGTAGGCCACAAATCTTCTGGAATCCTCCAAGAGGTTGATTTGACGAAATCTTCACTCTTGAGGGGCGTAGGAAAATCCCGCAACGGGTACCCGTTAACGGAAGTAGAAACGGTGGAGCTTGAGGCTCGATTAACCGAAAAAAAGTGAAAATTCACCTGAAAAAGCGCGAAACACGCAGCAAAAGCTCGAGAGCTAAGCACGAGGACTCCCAACACTTGAACATGCGGTAAAAAGCTGAAGATGGCTGCCAGAGGCGGGGCTTAGGGAGATGGCAGTCATTGGCTGTGGTCAGTATGACGCAGAGATCAGTGATTGGTTACTACTACGAAAGACAGATCAGAAACGAAACTGATACTGATTTTTCTTTACCAAGGATTCCCAGCCTGACGACGGGGAATATTCATGAGCATGTGAATCCATGCCAGACCCCATGCTGGAGAATAACCAATTTCCGGTTTGTAGTGATCATGCAATTTTAGACATTCAGCTGACGTTTCCTAATTTACATGAGTACATTAAGCTATTTGTTCCATGTTTAGCCTTCGTGTCTCCTAACAGGAAGGGATTGGTGATAAACTGGAATGTAAATTCAGCCATGAGGTTCACAAGTGCTTTAGCTAATATGATAGAGGGAAATGTGAGCCTCAGGAGTGTTTATCCTGAACTTATTAGCCATATATGATCAAAAATGTCTGGTGAGGGGAAACAGAATATGAAATGTTGCACCACACATTAGATACAATCCAAAAATAATGCATGTGAAGAAAGAAAAAAGATTCTTATTAAGGCTGTTATCTAAAACAAACAACCCTGATTCGTCTGATTATAAAATCAAAAAGAAAAAGATTTTACAGATTTACAAAAACAAATCAAAGTTTCAAAAGCAGAAAGATATCAGACAGCCAGGATATGCTAAAGACATTGGGAAGAAAAAACATGCGAAGATTCTGGGAATTGACAAACTCCTGTCAATCATCAAGTAAATTACAGGTCAACATATCAGAAGAGGAGTGGGTTGATTATTACGCTAAAGCATTTGATTTACCCAGCACCCGGACGTATAAGATTCTAAAAGGAAAAGATTGGGAATATAACTGGGATGACTTTTTCTCAATTGAGAAGATTGCATTGGAAAGGTTTTGAGGAATTTAAACCCTTCACAGGCTCCAGGTCCCGATAAACTGGCTCCTGTCACCTTGAAATATAATGTGGAATTATGTTCGTATTTGCTCATGATCTCTTTATGGAGATTGCTGCTTCAAACATTCTCCCCCTTTATGGCGTGAAGCATTTATCTTGCCAATATTAAAAATTGGTGATAGGATGAAACCAAAAACTATCATCCGATTGCGATATTAGCAGCACCCGGTAAAGTGTTTGCAGAACTTATTTTAGAAGAATTACACAGGTGGGTTGTTCATTTGAACATCCTTTCCAAATTCCAGGTGGGTCTTTAAAAAGGAAGGTTTAAGCTACTTACCTGTAACTATTGTTCTCCAGCATGGGTCTAGCATGGATTCACATGCTCATGAAAATTCCCAGTGGTCAGGCTGGGAATCCTGAGTAAAAGAAAAAACAGTTTAACTTTCACTTAAAACTTTATTTCTCCTTTAAACCAAATACTGTCCCCTGGGTCACACTGCCCCCCATCCAATGACGGTTCTCTCCCTAAGCCCCTTCTCTGGCAGCTATCTTCAGATTTGGTAAGCACGTAAAGTGGCAGTATGACCAAGAAGAGCAGCAGAGGGGTCGGAGGGAGGGTTCACGTGTGAATCCATGCAAGACCCATGCTGGAGGACAATAGTTACAGGTAAGTAACTTAAACCTTCTCCAGCATGGGGCCTGGCATGGATTCACATGCTCATGAATGACGAATACATAGCAGTACAACATTACACAACCACAGGAGGTGGCAAGTCTCAACAGAAGCAATAATTCTTACCTCTGGAACAGACTCACCTCAAACAAACCGGTTGCGTAGCACTGCTCGACCGACTCTGGACTCCTCCCTGGAATCCCTGTCGACGCAGTAGATCATTGTGAAGGTGTACGTGGACCTACACATAGCAGCCCTACCGATGTCCAGCAGGGGCACACCAGACAGGAACGCTGTTGTCGCAGCGATCGCTCTGGTGGAGTGGGATCTCGTATGGCCAGGCAGCGGTCGATTCGCCAACTGATGACAGTGCGTGATGCAGCCGGAGAGCCACCTTGAAATGGAAACCTTGGACAAGGCCTTCTCATGGATCACAGGACCAAAGTTCACGAACAGTTGCGACGTCTTCCGAAAACTCTTTGTGCGTGTCACGTAGAACTTAAGGGCACGAGCAACGTCCAGCAAGTGCAAGGCCCTTTCAGCTGGTGATGAAGACTTGGGGAAAGAAACAGGTAACACCAAATGCTCGTTAAGGTGGAATTCCGACAGAACCTTCTGCATAAAAGAGGGGTGCATACGCAGCACCACCCTCAATTCGTGGAAAGTCAGGTATAGATGCTTGCAGGCTAGGGCCTGGATCTCAGCTACCCTCCTGGCAGAGGTGATGGCCACAAGGAAAGCCGCTTTCCACGAGAGGAACTTCAGAGGGGCCTTATGCATAGGCTCGAAGGGAGCCCCCATAACCTTGTCAGTACTACGTTGAGTTTCCAAGCCGGGGCGGGAGCCTTCACCATCAGGAAAGATCGAAAAAAGTCCTTTGAGGAACTCCCTGACAAGTAGATGAGACCAAAGTGAAAATCTTCCTGGAGACCTGGTGTAGCGGGAGATAAACACCAGATGTACCTTGATAGAGGTGTGCGCCAGACCAGCCTTGGCCAAGGATAGCAAGTATGGAAGGACGTGCAGGGCCGTGACCCTCAGAGGGGTAATATTCTGAGACCGGCACCAAGTAGCGAAATGCTTCCACTTGTGACCGTAGCACTTCAAAGTCGGCAACACCCTGGCCTTGGCGAGGACCTCCCTGCTGTCCGCGGCAAGTCATAACCTCCAAACTCTAGGGCTGCAGGAGCCAAGCCCTCAGGTTCAGCGATCCTGGGTCGTAATGAATGATTGCTCTTCCTTCTCTGGTGAGAATATCTGGAACCACAGGCAGCTTGTCAGCTCAGAGGCGACGCTGACAGGCTGAGAAGGTCCGAATATCAAATCTGCCTCGGCCACGCTGGGGCGATGCGTATCATCTTGCATGGACATTGTCTGAGTGTGTTGATGAATCGTAGCAGGAGAGGGAACGGGGGAAACTCATACAGGAAAAGCCTTCCCACAGGAAGAAGACCATGTCCCACAGGCTCCTCAGCTGGTGGAACCTGCTGGCACTAGGAGCGTGCTGCCGTCGCAAACAGATCTATCTGGGGCCTTCCTCACTTGACGAACAGATGGTCCACCTGATACTGACGAAGCTCCCACTTGTGGCAGGAGCAGAGTTCCCTGCTGAGGGAGTCTGTGATGGTGCTCTTAACTCCCGCCAGGTGGAGAGGGACGGGGAACATCCCCTGTCCGACAGACCAGCTTCCTAGGAGAGCACCGGGGATCGAGTGCCCCCATGCTTCCTGATGTAAAACATGGTGGTGGTGTTGCCCGTGAAGATTCTCACCACCTTGTCTTTCAGAGACAGGAGGAACGACTTGAGGGCCCAGAACACCGTCTGCGGCTCCAGGATGTTGATATGAAGATCCTTCTCCTCTGGCAGTCACAGGCCTCTGGCGTGCAGATGACCCATGTGCGCTCCCCATCCCTCTATGGAGGCGTTTGTGGTGACCGTCTTCTGGTATGGCAGGCTCTGAAATCACGTGCCTTGGGCGATGTTGGAGCGAACGCGCCACCATACTATCACCCGACGAACTCGTCAAGAGATATCTTGTCTGTGAAGCTTCCGGACACCTGTATCCAGCAGGCGTCCAGGAATTCCTGAAGCGGTCACATTTGCAGAGCCGGACGAGGTAGATGCTGGATGACATCATGCCCAGTAACGACTTGATGGCCCACACCGTGGCTGTCTTCGTCGAAGACAGCCCTTGCACCATCTCTAGAATGGCTGCTATCCTCTCCTCCGAGGGCGATGCCAGGCAAGACATTGTATTGAGTCTGGCACCTAGGAACAGCGCGTTCACCGATGGCGCTAAAAGCAACACTTCCATAACGTCTTCTGGTAGGTCCCATTCCTTGTTCTTTAGCCTTTCAGAATGCAGGCATGCAGGTTCAATGTCCTGATCCCTGGGTGGAAAAAAAGACCTCCTTCCTGCAAGAGTAGATCCACTCTCTGCGGAAGATGAAATGGAGAGCAGATGGACATGTCCAGAAGGTCCAGGTGCTATGACCACCTGGTCCAATCCAGGGAAATCAGGATCATGGTTCTTCCGAACCTCCTTAGGACTTCAGGAATGACAGGGACTAACGGAAACACGTATAGGAGTGTAAAATCCCAATTCACAACGAATGCATTTGCCTCTATTTTAAAGCCTTGGAAGCCATCGATTGGCAGGACCCGCATTTGGCGACGTCATGGCCTGTCCAAGCTACTACAGACAGATCCTGCGAGGATCTGTGATCGACATCTTTGAGGTCACAGTCCTCACATCTTTTGGAACCTGTAAGTTTCGGTGAAGGTATTTTCGAAAGAAAATATCAAAAGAAGTCGACAAAATTCTGGGATGAAAATGAAAACGTTCTGGGAGCGTGCTGAGCATGTGGATGAATGGAAATGAAGCAACGGGGCATGGCGCAAGCTATTTATAACACCAGTGACGTCATGTCACGTCCCGACGTGGGAATGCACAGTGTCGAGGGACGGCAACGTCGATACCGCACAGCACCTACTACGGTCGATTTCTTTTCCAGATGCAAAGCAGGAAACCAGTATGTAAGATAAGGAATCCGTGGGAGGACACAATCCATTAGAAAGTACTTCTTTCCAGAATAATTGAATCAGATTGTATCTCCACCAGATATGAAATAATGTGTTTTTACTTACATCGCCAACAATTGGAGGAAGTAGTAGAGAAGATTTTGCTTAGCCATGTATGGACGAGGTACCAATGCATCAGAAGTTTATAGCTGTTCTCTTTTACTTGCACCCTTGCAGAGGATTTCGAGGCTCCCTGCCAAATATTATACCAGGATAATTTGTCTTTTGAGACGCCCACATCTTCTTCCCATCAGAGCAGGTAAGTATGAGGTGGTTTATTATGGTTTGTATTTAAAATAGTGAATAAGGTGGAGACTGTCCGGCCAAGGAGGCTCCCTATACACTTTCTTGTATCTCTGCCTATTGCCCGTTTGATCTTATGATTGTTGAATGTAAGTGAATCATGCAGACTCAGGAAGCATAAATGGGGGGGAGCCCTCTTAATAAAGTTGTCCAAGTCTTTCTAATCCTCCTTTTAGCCAGTGGATGAATCTAGCTGGCTGTAGACCAGGAGGAAAGTCTACGTTTTCCAAGACTAGGTGAGGGTGAGAAAGAGGTGGTGTAGCTTCTATGTGACCCAGTCCCATTATTGCAAGGTCACTTTTGTGGCCAGAAGTAGATTGAGCTGAGCGTCTTTGGTGAGGGCCAACAACTTTTATTCAGTGGGCAAAATAGCATGTATTGTTCAAGTTCTAGCCAGCGTTTGGTGTTAGAGTGTATATTGCATTCTAGGTTGGCAGTCTTCGTATCTCACACTTTCAGAAGCCATTCCAGGAGCCTGAGAGTGATGATGTTAGGGTGAAGCACCTGGCCTCTTGCCTGCGAGAGCAGATCTGCCCTCTGAGGAAGACGCCAGGTGGGACAGATAGCCATGCCTAGAAAATTCAGGTACAATGTCCTCCTGGCCCAATTAGGGACAATCATTTATTTACTGTCCACAAAACATATGAATATTTCACAAGAGCGCATTGAGGACCTTTAGGGCCATACAAAGACTTTTGCTATTGCCAATATCTTTTCCATCCCTATATGGGTAAAGGACCTGGAATGTGTTCGTTTTCATTCCAGATTACCAGCCCGCATAACGAGTATATTATGGTTGCAATGATTCGATAATACTTCTGGATCGTTGCCAGTCTACGTTTTCTAACTAGATCTTTGTTGACCAGAGGCGCTGAACACAGGCTTTGCCACACATCAATTTTATGGTCTTTTAAAGTTGCATGGAATGGGAGACCAGTCTTATGGGCCGACCCCACCGTAATGCATTGGAAACCTTCAACATAGCATGGCTGTTTGCCCTGTTAGGGTGGACGTATGGGTTGAAATGTATGAGGTTAGAGTTCCGGTGAACTATCCAGGCCCCCCCATGTCCCTCAGGTCACTAGCCGAATCAGATATCCAAACTTCCTCTAAAATAAACTCTTTGGGGAAGTCTGCTCGGCTACCAAGGAAGGGTTTTCAAGTCCAAATGGGGTCTGGTTCCCATCAGCGTAAAAAAAAGGACCAGAATGATCTCATAAATGTAGCCGTGTTCTCTGGGTTATATCTCGACATTGAAGACGAGGACAGCGCATTTACGACATCCACGAATCTTTTCAGGATGAAGCTATGTTAGGCAGAATTATATGCAGTACCCTTTGGGAACACTACACACAATTAAGACTACAAGTGACAGTACAATTTCACCTTTGGTACAAGCCTGTACTACACAGTTATAGTGGTAGCAGTAGCGGAGCAGCCAGATTTATCTCAAGAGTAAGTGAGCAGTACAAATAGTTACACATAGGACAGCAATCACTATGATTCAGGCACACACTGATTCAAGGTTTCTAAGTAAAAGAATATATTACTCAACAGTTGTATAACATTTCACTATTATAAGCAAGATCAAAATCACAATCATAAATACACCTCACCACTTCCCTTAAATTCCAGACAAGTTAAGCTCACAAAATGAAGTGGGAGCAAAATGGCACTCCAGCAATTTAAAAAGAAGGGAAAGACAAAGTTATTAGAAATTAGACAAAACCAACAGGTAAGTACTCTGGGCAATGAACAAGAAAGACTACAGTGAGGAGATCGGCTAGAAAAGGCTTAGGACCAAAGTCAATGGCTCAAAAGTCTTTTGCTCAAGATCACACAGTCCAGGGTAGTTCTCGGTTAAGTTTGTGGCACAGATTCCGGACGAGGTTGGTTGGTAGAAAAGTTAGTTCAAAGAGAAGAGAAGGAGAAGCCCTCAGATTGGAGAAAAATTTCACACACTTTCACCAGGGCTGAGCGAAACCCACAACCGGATTTGCACAGTACCTTAAAACGGAGAGGGGGCTGTACCTGAGGCAGATGTTCCTGGTAGTTCCTGCAGGCTCACGGTTCCTGAAGCGACTGTCGGACTGATCAGAAGTAGGAAGACTGGAGGGTCCTGCACTATCCAGGGAAGAAACCAGCAGCAGCGCCAAACAACGAATAAAAGGAACGCTCCTGAAAACCCAAGCAGGGTCCGACCTTCCTGGCTATCCGGCCCACTGTAGCTCTGTACAGCGAATTCGACCAGAGGAGGGGTTCTGGCTTGTAGTTTGGGCAAACTGGTTGGTCCCACCAGCTCAAGGGAAGAAGTTTCCTGGAGGATCTTCTCTGTCGTCGGATTTGGAGATTCGGACCTGCAGCAGGGCTTCACCGGGCAGTTCAGTCGTTGTAGGGGTCCTCTTCTTCCAGTTCCTCATTGGTTCTTTCATTCCAGTGGCGACTCTGCTCTTCCAGTCCCAGAGACCTGCTTTTAATGCAGTTTTCCCCCATTCATACAGCCTGGCTGTCAATCAAACAGCAGGGTAGCTGGCTTGGCAAGGCCAGTCCCCTTAGCCAATCAGACAAGAGTGCGACTTGGGTTACCAAGGGAACCCATGGCAGGGGTCCGAAGATCTCTCCCTCACATCCTGCTTAACTAGACTATCAGGCACCTTAAGGAGGGCTTCTGTGCAGAAGCCCGCTAAAAGACAGCGAACAAAGGAGTCATCCCCGGTTTGGCGCGCAGAGAAAAACACGAGAAAGACTTTAACAAAAAGAAATGGCGACTAAACCCAGCCGGAACCAAAATAAAATGTATTTGGTAAAGTGGGTTTATGTTCGAGGCTAATATAATAAACATTATAAACATTACCACGTTTATTACCACGGTTATTACCACGTTTATATAAGATAATCGCGGTAGAAAAGTTAGGGTAGATAGCACTTCCACCAGCCAAGTCTTAATGTTTAGGGAGTGAAACAAGGCTCCAAGAGGCAGAGGCCAAAAGGGATAAGAGTTAACCCTTTCTAATACTCCATGTAAGATCGGGTGTACTGGGTCTGTGGTTTAAAGTGACTATACCAGTTAATGGCAACTTTTCCTGTTTCTGGGGGACAAGAGTCTAAGAAAAATGGAGTCCGTGGGAAGTCTCAGAGACAACCCTGTGTCACTGCACTGAAGGTGCTGTGTAACACACACAAAAAGTGGTGCACATGGAGTTGGTGAGGCTCCAGTGCCCAAGATCACACAGAAAGTAGAAATACACATAGCAAAACACATGTAAGAGTGGAAAAAAAGGCTCACACTCTTACCAGGTGACTCTTTAGGTAAGGGAAATGAACCATTTATGAGAATTCTCCCTAACATGCTACATAGGCGCTAAACGGGGTCTTGATACCAATAACTGGATTAGACCTACATGAGAGAGTCATCGGTTGAAAAGATCTGCCTTCTGCAATGTTGTTTTCGCCACCCAGACACAGCAGAAATATGCGATGGAGATATGTTAATGACATTTTTGCGTTGCAGTCTTCTAAACCACAACAGCATGGGAGAAGACATTTATTCAAATTCAAAATGGAAATTCGTTACTGTGAAGAAATTGATGATGTTCAATGAAGCGTGTGAAGAGCACAGAAAAAAGGAATAGAAGTCACGGGGCACGGTGTGAGATATATGTGGACACTAGCAGTTGTACAATTCCCACTTCAGTTCAATGAACAAATATAGATGATGATGTTGCATGGTTGTTTGTGTTACCCGTATAACAACGCAATCACTACCAGCTACTTTGAGTTGGAGCGTTGAGATTGTGCATATTGGTGTCCTGATCTACAACCGAGGCAGTGGCGACCTCAACATAAGTGCAGTACATGTAAGGCTGAAGCATGTAAGCTTGAAGTGCCATACACGTATGTTTACGGCTAAAGCATGTAAGCTCTGAACTGTTGAGATGGCATACATCCATCAACTCCGTGGGAAATGAAGTTCCTGTAATTGTTATGAGCGATCTGCCATGATGTGTCTGAAGAGACATGCACTGTTTCCTGTTACCCACATTACTACAAAAGCACTGTTTTGTGTCACCCGCATGACTTCAGAAGTGAGTGCCGCTAATGTCAGCTAGAATGCGGAGAGTAGGGAAAGATTAGGAACATGAAACTGCTGAAGGTTACGTAGAACTATGCCAGAACTACGGCATTGAGAGCCATATGACAGGGGTAAGCATTGCAGACCGCTTTAAAAAAACTGATAAATTTGAAAAATGTATATTTGATATTTTTTACATTGTCTACACCATGGAACCTACCCACATGACCAATCTCGGGTTTGTAGCATGTTGGGAAGCATGCTCAACATTTCGAACAGACACACACACACTTTACCTTTTATATATATACTAGCTTAAGTAACTGGATCCGCTGGTTATGTCCATTCTCAGATTATTTTTCATATCTCACCGAAAAAGGTGAACAAATATTGTTGTTTGCCACAAAGGAAAAACGCGATACATGTTAATTTCACTAATTAATTGAACACCAAATGTTTATTTCTCTCCGATTTAAATTCTCACATGAATATCATATTTGTATGCTTACTCTGATTATCTGCAGTTTGTTAGCTTGGGTGGCCATTTCTGCTGCTAAACACACACTGCAAATAATCAGCGTAAACATACAAATATGATATTCATGTGAGAATTTAAATCGAAGGTAAATAAAAATGTGGTGTTCAATTAATGAGTGAAATTAACATGTATTGAGTTTACTGCAAAACAAATCAATGAAAAGAATGACACACTAACTCAACAAAAAAATCAAGACCAGTTTAGCATAGACAGCGCGATGATGAGCACTTTCTACAAATGCCAAAAAAACAAAAAATGAATTATCTCGGGAACAGGATGACCTATCGCGCTAGAAATAGTTGCATTAATTCTGCAATGAAATAAAGAATATTCCATGCAAAATTTATGACACCAGACCTCACTGTTCATGAGGAGTTACGTCCCCAAGATCAACTCCATATACAAACTCCCAAACAAACACGACTTTTTTTTATATATATAGATAGAGATGTGTATATGCACATTGACATAACATCCGGCGTCGAGGAAACACGAAGTTCGAATCGCAAAGGTGAGCTCTGATGGTGAAAAATGTTCAGTGATCAGCTGAAGCTACATGAATAGATGTAATATGAGGAATCTGTGAGAGGACACTAGAGGTTCTGGGTCCCACAGCCTCTGGACAAGTTTGCAGCGATCGGGATGAGGGTGGACGCACTTTCTGTTAGTGACAGAAATCAGAGGCAATGCATAGAGGAAATTGTAGTTCCACTCTACAATCAATGCACATCATACAACATCTGGTTGGGGGGATTCTTATTTATTTATTTAGCTTGTTGCTTGTATAGTGCGCCAAGCCCAAGGCATCTGGGCTCTTGTTTACAGAGAACGTTACAGTTGTTACACATGTTACAGGAATACAGTCAATATATTTAGGCGATATCTTTACATGTTATGTCATACAATCCAATACTATACAATAGTTTTTAGTACAAATGTATACATGTCTGGGGGTGGCATGCATGAGCTACAGCGTTGCAAAAGTTAGTACAATGGGAATACATAGTATAACAGGCTCTGGTGTTGTGCGTTATTTGCACACATTTTGAGTAAAGAGGTGTGTTTTAAGCTGTTTGCGGAAAATCCAAAAGGATTCCTGGGCTCTGAGTTGGACAGATAGGGCATTCCATAGTTTGCTGGCTATCGTGGGAAAGCTGCTGCCGCCTGCTTTTTGGAGCTTGAAATTTGGGGTGACAAGAAGGTGCTTGTATGCTTCTCTAGTCGACCTGGTAGATTGTGGCTTGGACATTTTGTCTGCTAGGTAGGCAGGGCCTACCTGGTGAAGACATTTCTGAGTCAGTGTGAGAGTTTTGAACCATATCTGTTCTTGAATAGGTAGCCAGTGGAGTTTCTGTCTGGTTTTGGATATGTGTGCTGATCTGGGCAAGTTAAGCGCTGCTCTAATGGCATTCGTTTGAAGGACCTGGAGTTTATGGAAGTTGTAGGCTGAGGTGCTTTTGTATAGGGTGTTGCAGTAGTCTAGTCGGGCCAGCACTAGGGCTCTGGCCAGGGTGATGCAGCTGTCGGGAGAAAAGAAGGGTCTGCAGGCGTTGATAAGTTTGCATGTGTAGGAAGTGGCTGAGGTGGTGGCGTTCACTTGTTTAGCTAGAGTGATGGAGGAGTCTAGCTAGAAACCCAGTGTTTTAACCTGGTTAGAGACTGTGATGGTGTTGCCATTGATGTCAAAGGATTTGAATGCAGTGCTTAGTTTGGCAATTTTGAGTTGAGAGCCTATGGAGGAGCAGCTCAGTCTTGTCGTCGTTAAGGCATAACCCGTGATTTGCCATCCATGCTTGGATGGTAAGATAGATGGCATTGAGTGTGGCGGTGTCAGCGGCGTGGTCTCCGGTGATGGGTATGAGGACCTGGGTGTCGTCTGTGTAGTTAGTATAGGTGACACCAAGGCCATCAAGACGGTCAAACAAAGGCTTTGTAAAGAGATTATACAAAGTGGGAGACACGCATGAGCCTTTGGGTATTCTGCAGCTGACAAGGGTGGGTGGTGCCTCTGCCTTGGGAGAGAAGACTTTCATAGTTCTGTCAGTGAGGAAAGACTATCCATTGGGTGGCATTGGGTGAGAGTTGTGCAGCTGAGGTTAGGTGGTAGTATAGGATGTTATGGTCCACAAGATCGAAAGCAGCCAAGAGGTCCAGTACGAGGAGCAGGGCAAGCTTGCCTCTATCTTTCAGGTGGTCCATTTGGACTTTTAAGTCTAGGAGTGCTGTTTCTGTCCCATGTCTGGGGCGGAAACCAGATTGCCTGAGTCCCAGAATGTTGTTCTCTTCAAGGTATTTCTGAATTTGAAGGTAGGCAATTCTGTCTAAAGTTTTTAGTAGAAATGGGACGGTCGTAATAGGACGGTAGTTTGTGGGGATGTTAGGGTTGAGGGAGTTTAAAAAAAAATAATGGTAATACCCAAGCTTTTTTTAGGTCCGTTGTTTTTTAGGTCCGTTGGGACGCAGTTGTTTCTGAACGAGGCATTGATGAGATTGGTGAAGAATGGGGCGAGTTGTGGTGCGCAGTCCTTGATGACTGAAGGTGGGCAGGGATCCCCTTGGCACCTGGAGTGTTTTAGGCTTCAGATGATTTGGAGGACTTCGCTGTTGGTGACCTCCGAGAATTCGAATTGGGGCATTTACGAGTTGTTGGGGCATTAGGTTGTATACTGAGTGGGGCAGTGGGATTTGCTAATGTTTTCTTTTTTGCCGTTATTTTTGACTGGAGTTGAGTGTTTTTATCCAGGAGAGCATTCTGGTTGTCCAGACACCAGCTGGCATCCTTATTGCAGCTTTCCACGGGGGGGGGGTGGGTGTTTCTAACTCTCTAAGGATAGAGAATAGTTTTCTAGATCGCAAATTAGCCTTGGAGAGTCGATCATTGTACAGCAAACTTTGGTTTGGAGGACTTGTTTGTATTCTCAGGCAGTCCTGTCGAAGGCAGTTTTAATTAGTTCAGTGGGCAATTTCTTCCACAGAGCTTGGGCCTTTCTCTTTAACTTTTAGGTGAGCAGGTTGTTTGGCTTTGCATATGGCAAGAGGGGCCAATTGGTCGTCATTATGGTGTCATTGTATTGTTTGGTCCCAATAGTCGGGTCGGAGTTCTCCTTAAATTGGGTTGTTAGGAGGGGTTGCAGTTGCTGGAGTAGGTTACTGGCTGTGATATTTTGCTTATTTCTGGTTGGGGCAGATGGGGCTAGTTTGGGGATGTTAGTCCTGATGGTTAGGGTCTCAATCTTGAAAGTTATAAGATGGTGATCAGACCATGTACATGGCTCGTTAGATGTAGATTAGTTGCAGTTGATGTCTGCGAGCCAATCAAGTGTACAGCCTTTCGAATGAGTAGGATTGTGGATCCTATGTGAGAGCTTGAGGGCTGACAAAGTATTTGCTATGGCTAGGGCGTTTTTGTCCAATGGGTCACGGAAACCTAGATTGAAGTCACCTAGTATAATGGGTTTGGATTTAGGTTTGGTTTTTGATGATATCATTTTGTGTGACATCATTTTCGAAGGAGAGTACGGGCTCTGGTGATCTGTAGATGGGATGGATGTTTAGAGTGGCGGTTGCAGTCAGTGACATCTTTACTGAGAGATGTTCCCCCGAAGTAAAGGGAGTGGTGGGTGTCTCTCTCATGGTCAAGAGCGTGGGCAGGTTAGGATCTGGCATTAATAAGAGCTTCTAGAATGTTATGGGCGGGTGCAAGTGAGTTAGTGTGAGGCGAGTTTAACAATAGTGCGTGCAATTCTAAGTGTAAAGATTGAGTTTCTTCTTAGGATGGTTGGGGTATTGGTGGTGGTGCTTGCTCTAATGTCCTTCATTCTGGAAGCAAGGTTTTCGTTTCTGAGTGAGGTTGGACGTGGGAGACTGGGGCATAGGTTGATGCTCTGATGGGTTATGGAGACTGATATGTATGGTGGTAAGGAGCGGGCTGATCTGAGGCCATGTCCGGTCGTGGCCCTGCTGAGAAACTTGATTAGTGGGGTGGCCATAATGGGCTGCCAGAGTAGGTAATTCTGAGGAGGAGCTAGTGCAGCTGTGCGTGCATGTAACATTACTCGGGCAATGCAAGTCACTTTGAGCAGGTTCATAGCAAGTGTGCTGGGGTGATGCTCAACACTGATGAAATACGCAAAATTGGAAGTATCGTGTACAGGGATTGCATGAAAAATATCAGTGGTCAGATGAGGTTAGAGGTGCAAGTGAAGCTGATCAGTCCATGCTCAGCGCAATGGCTCGGTTGGTGTACAGCAGTTTTCAATATTAAGGTATCAGGTATCAGCATATACATTGCGTGACAAAATCAATAGAGCAGCGTGGGGGCTGGGGAAGCCAATGCAGCTAATCAATGTAATGGCTAGGTCGGTGCAGAGCATAATTCAATATTTAGCAGTTGCTAATGGGCATCTTTCTAACATGTAGTGGCTAAAACAATCTTAAACACATTTAGTCAATCACGATTGTGCATACGGTGTCAGTTTAAAACTGATGGCTGTGACCGGGTGTTGGCATATTTGGAGAAGAGTGCTGGTACGGCTACGGGTGCTTTTACAGAATAATGGCTAAGAGCAAACATTTGCACATTTAGTCAATCACGGTAGTATGGACAGTACGAGCCTAGCGCTAATGGCTATGGTCAGTTACTGACACATTTGGAGAAGAGGCTGATGCAACTGCAGTCACCTTACTAACAAATAGTGGCTAAAACAACCACAGGCATATTTAGTCATTTAGCAATACAGGTTGATGCAGTTACAGGCATATTTCTAGCAGATGATGGCTTAAAACAATCACAGGCACATTTAGATTTTAAGAGCTAAGGCTGATGCCGTTACTGGTGCCTTCTTAAGAATAGAAGCTGACACAGGCACAGTATGAGCACGCCGGCAAACAGGGCGGTATGCAGATTCACGCTTCTAGTAATGACAATGTGGTGACCTAATATGTAATAGCTAGTTACAGTAGCTTCAAGGAAGTCTTTGGCGTACGTGGCACTGCGCTGGTGAGAGTTACATGATACTGGCTAGTGCACAGGGGATGCAATATAGCCCCGGAACAGTTAATTGGCGTGAGGGGTAGAGTACGTAGCTCAGTTGGCTGTGTAACATAGTGTTTGTATCGTGACGATGTTGGTGTTCTGGTGTATGACAATGCATTACTTACCGTAAAAGCATTTCTGATGGTTGTATCTGCTTAGATTCACATGCTGTGCATAGGTCCGACATCCAGTGGTCACTGCGGAGTATTGCATTTTGTTTTTCGTAGTCGAAAAGGGGACGTCGACAAGGCGTGTCTGTAACACTATCCCTATAGTGACGTGCGTTGTACCCACAATCCCTAACGCGTCGAGGTCCCTCTGTTTGTATTTTTCTGCCCTGAGGGAGCCTTCTAGACGTGAGTGAGTACAGAAAAGAGAGAGAAATATATAGAAAAGGATGTCTATGTTCCTTCCATCCGAGCGGGGAGGAAGGGTGGGCGCATGTGAATCTAAGCAGATACAACCATCAGAAATGCTTTTACGGTAAGTAATGCATTGTCTTCTGATGTTTGTTAATCTGCTTAGAATCACATGCTGTGCATAGACTAGTGAGCAGTACCCGGAGTTGACGGTGGGTTATGAGAAGGAACAGTAGAGAAAAGATGTCTTAATACTGCCTGTCCCACCTGGGAATCAGATCTAGAGTGTGTATCTAGACAGTAGTGTTTTGTAAAGGTGTGCACAGAACTCCAGGTAGCCGCTTTGCAGATGGACTCAAGGGGAACATTTGCAATGAATGCTATGGAAGCCCCAGTGCCTCGAGTGGAATGTGCTCTTGGCTTGAAGGGTAGTTCTCTCTTAGCAAGAGTGTAACAGAGAGTGATGCATTGAACAATCCATCTAGATATAGTGGACTTTGAAACTGCATCTCCTTCTCTTCCTGCTCCCACCGAGACAAAGAACTGATTAGTCTTTCTCATTGGTCTGGTTCTTTCCATGTAGAACATGACAGCTCTGTGTACATCCAGTGTATGCAGACTTTTTTCTCCCAAGCTGGAAGGGTTTTGAAAGAACGTTGGTAGTTCTATTGACTGGTTTACATGAAATTTGGATATGAATTTTGGTGCAAACCTTGGGTGTGTGCGTAGAACCACTTTATCTTTGTGAACTGTTACGAAGGGGTCTAGTACAGAAAGAGCCTGTAGTTCACTTACTCTCCTAATGGAGGTGACAGCTATTAGGAAAGCAGTCTTAAGAGTGAGGTCTTTAAGAGTTGCCTTGTGCATGGGTTCGAAAGGAGGGCCCATGAGTCTTGAAAGTACCACATTTAGGTCCCATCCGGGAGCTGGGTTAGCTATTGGAGGATGTATTCTCTTTACCCACTCCATGAAGGCCTTGATAACTGGTATCTTCCACCACGACACTTTAAGTTGGGAAGTGGTGTATGCAGAAAGTGCCGCTAGGTGGACCTTAATGGAATTGAACACTAGACCTGAATCCAGTAAATGGGTCAAGTATAGGACAATGTTAGTGGGAGAGCAATCAACTGGGTTGATGTTCTTAATTCTACACCAGATGACAAATCTTTTCCACTTGCTAGAATAGCAGTGGCGAGTATTCGGTTTTCTGGATTCCCTGAGGATGTCCATACATCTTTGCGGGAGTTGTAAATGTCCAAATTCTACGATCTCAGGAGCCAGGCTGCTAAGTTCATGGTCTGAGGGCATGGGTGCAGTGTCCTGCCCTTGTCCTGTGACAGCATGTTGTACGGGCAGGGAAGTTTCACTGGGGGAGATAGGGACATCTCCATCAAGTGAGCGAACCATGGCTGCCGGGCCCACATTGGGGCCACTAGTATCATGGTAACCTGCTCGTGGTGCATCTTGTGCACCACCTTGTTGAGAAGGGGAGTCGGGGGAAAGGTGTAAACAAATTTCCCTGACCATTGAATCGACAGACCGTTCCCCTTGGACTGGTTCTGGGGGTACCTGGAGGCGTAACTTTGGCATTGTGAGATTTCTATAGTTGCGAACAGGTCTATTTCCGGGAATCCCCATTGCGTGAAGACGTCTAAGACGATGTCTTTGTGCAATTGCCATTCGTACTCTTCGGGCAGGGGGAAGTCTCTGCTGAGCTTGTCTGCTAGCAGATCGAGTTCCCCTGGTACATGTTGTGATAGTAGGAACATGTTGTGTTTGAGAGCCCACTTCCATATATTCTGGGACAGCTTGGACAGTCCTGGAGAGTGAGTGCCCCCTTGCTTGTTGAGGTAGTACATGGTTGTGGTGCTGTCTGTGAGGACCATCACTGTCTTTCCTTGTAGGTGTTTCTGAAAGGCTTTTAGTGCTTTGAACACCGCTAGAAGTTCCAGCAGGTTTATATGCTTGGATGCTAAGCTCGGAGTCCACGCTCCGTGAGCAGTCAGATGGGATAGGTGAGCCCCCCATCCCGTGAGGGATGCGTCTGTGGTTAGAGTGGCTTCCACTGCGGGTGTGGCAAAAGTCTTCCCTAACAACAGGTTTTCTTTTGTCCACCACCGCAGCGAGAGAACTAAGGCCTGCGAGACCACCACTAGATCGTCCCATTGTCCGCTGGCCTGACACCACTGGCTGTTGAGCCACTCCTGCATTGGGCGCATGCGCAGGCGCGCGTGAGGTACCAAATAAATACATGACGCCATCATCCCTAGCAAGCGCATAGCCTTGCGTACCGTCACCTCTTGACCTGCTACATAATGGGGGATCTGAAACAGCATGTTTTGGACCCTCTCGTTGGAGGGGAAGACGAGGCCTTCCTTTGTTTGAATTAGAGCCCCTAAAAATTGTTTGACTTGGCTGGGGTCTAAGCTGGACTTCTTTTCGTTGATGGAGAAGCCCAGTTGGTACAAAAGGTTTACGGTCTTTTGGGTATTGGAGAAGCATGTCTCGTAAGAATCCCCGGTTATGAGCCAGTCGTCGAGGTAAGGGTATATTGGGATGGATAGCCTGCACAGGTGGGCCGCTGCTACTGCCAGTACTTTTGTGAATACCCTCGGTGCAGAAGCTATCCCGAAGGGTAGTACTCTGAATTGGTAGTGTTTGTTCCCTATCTTGAACCTGAGGTATTTCCTGTGTGCTGGCAACATTAAAATATGAAAGTATGCATCTTTCATGTCTAGCGTTGTCATGTAATCCCCTTGTGACAACAGTGGGATTACTTCCTGCAAGGTCACCATACAAAACTTTTGGGGTTTGACAAAGTTGTTCGCTGGGCGCAGATCTAATACAGGGCGCATGGTTAGGTCCTTTTTGGGTACAAGGAAGTACACTGAATAAATACCTTCTGTTACCTGAGATAGGGGGACAGCTTCTATAGCTTCTTTTTTCAGTAGTTCTTCTATTTCTTGAAGAAGAATGGTGAGGTGTTCCGGTTTTATGCGTTGGTTCCGTGGGGGTCTGTACTTCGGGGAACCGTTGAATTCTATGCAGTATCCGTGGGCTATGGTGGAGAGTACCCAGCGGTCTGACGATATTCCCCCCCATGCTGATAGGAACGATGTTAACCGGCCCCCGACCGGTGATGCATGGGAGGGGACCCGAATCTTCGGGTCATTTGTTGGTATTGGGCGTGGAACCTCTGGGGCTGGAGCCGCGACCTCTTCCTCTGCCACGCCGTTGGCCTCTTTGACTGAACTGGGTGCTACCCTGGTTCGAGGGCCAGTTGGTAGCAGAGTAAAATTGTTGTTGGTTCTGCTGCTGGCGTTGGCCACGAAAGGAGCGTCTATTGCCATAGCCGCGTCTGTTAGGGGGCCTAGAAATTTGGTCAAGAGTCTTGATGGTATCAAACTCTTTCTTCGCATGTTCTAGGGCCTCATCAACTGCTTTTCCAAACAGATGTGTCTGTTCTATGGGCTTATTTATGAGGGAGGCTTGGGTTTCTGGCTTAAAACCTGAATTGCGTAGCCAGACATGGCGTTTGAGAAGTATTCCCTGAACCAGGGAGCGGCCAGCCGTCTCAGCGGCATCTAGGGAGTTCTTCACGATGCCCTGGTTTACAAGCGTTCCCTCTGATATTACAGCTAACAGGCGTGAACGCAGGGGTTCAGGTGCGTCCTCCGCTTCGCTGCGCAGCTTGCTCCACTGTGCATCTGCGTAGCTAGCTAGTAGGGAATTGTTATTTGCAATTCTAGTAGAGAAGGCGGCGGAGGTCGTGATTCTTTTCCCCAGTGCGTAGAGCTTCTTGCCCTCCTTGTCAGGTGGTTCTTCACTAGTGGATAGTGGTACCCCCGCTCTTTTTCTTGTATTCATAACTACAAGGGAATTCGGAATAGAATGTCCTCTGATGTACAAAGGGTCAGAGGATGAAGGGCTATTCTAGGGTTGACCCCTCTTACTAAGGCTGGATTGGAAAGGGAAGGAGATAATCTTCTCTTAATAGAAGCCAGGAGCGGAATAGACTGGCTAACAGGGGCTTTTTCTTTAATAACTTTTTCTACAAAGTCTATGTCAGGAAGAGTTTCCCCTGTGTCTATCTCAAAATGCGCTGCTGCCTTGCGCAATAGTGCATTGAGTGAAGGTTGGTCATCTATGGGAGAGGAGTTCCCAAAATGTGAATCCTTGAGAGGAGAAGGGAGAAAGGCATCAGGGTCTGAGTGCACTGAAGGGGATTGCCAAGGCTGCACTGACGGGGATTGCCAGGGCTGCGAGGTAGCTGTATCTTCTTCAAAAGCTCCTGCAGTAGTGTAAAGATCTTCTTCGAACCCCTCTTCCTCATGTTCTTCCTCTCCACCCAAACACTCCTCATCTTCCTGTAGGTATTGCTCCTCCTCAGTGAGGTCATATACATCTGTGGAAGGGGGAAACAGCCTAGGAATCTTGACTCTAGGGTCATCCTGGGGTCATTCTCTTTGTCTTTTGTGAGTGGGTGGGTCTTGGCTTCCCAGAAACCTTTCCATTTTCTCCATGCAAGAATGGAGTCTTTCAAGGGTCTCATGGGGTACCCCTGAATAGTCTAAAGGGGGGAAATCAGTGTTTTCACCCTCAAAACGCTTAGAACGCTCCCACAACGTCGAGGAGAGGTTTCCGTCTCCCTCTGAAAAGCCCTCCGGTAGTTCAGAAGTGCCCTTAGATGAAAGGGGCTGTTCCTGGCTACTTTTGTGCTTTTTCGGCGCGGTATTCGACGTTTGTTTCGTCGTCCGCGTACGTTTGTCTTCGGAGACAATTCTCGCTAGGCTCTCGACAACGAGTTTGTCCGTCGAGGGCTCTGTTGTCGACGTTGCCTGCGTTGCGCGTTGTTCCTCGACGGCCGCTCTATGGAGCGTTACGTCGGATGATTTTGAGGTAGCGCCCGTGTTTGATGAAAGCCCAATCGCTGGTCGCGGCTGCGTTTGCGGGTGGGGCTTGAGGCCTTTACGGTCTGAGGTAGACGCCGGAGTACCCTGCGTCCCCTTCGGCGCTGATGGATCCTTCGTCCTCGACGAAGAAGAGCAGTGGGTTGTGTGTTTAGTTTTATGGGGTCTATGTGCGTCCTTGTCGCCGGGGTGTTCATCCCCATAAGCAGGGCGTGAGCCGAGCCCGTCGGGGCCGGGGACGGACGTCGAGGAGCGCGAGCGCTCCTTCTGGGGGTTCATGACTTCCGTGACGGACGTCGAGTTATCACCCTCCTCGTCACTTTCTGTAACAGCGGCGGCGGGTGAGGAAACTGACTTCGACATAGCGTAGTCCGCCCACCTCTTAACCTTTAGTTCTTTGAGAGTTCTTGGTTTTAAGAGCTTGCAGGCCGCGCAGCTGTCCTCTTTATGATCGAGGGGCAAGCAACGATTACAGAGCTTGTGTTTATCCTTCCAAGTGTATTTGCCCCTACAGCGTGGGCAAAACTTAAAAGGTGTCCTCTCCATAGCTGAGGCAATAATAGCTGGTGATAACAACCCCAAGGAAAAGATAGGGGAGAAAGAAAGACATTCTCAAAGAGAAGATAAAAGTTCGAACCCCCACTCTCCCTACTGTATGTTGGCCGTCAAGGCCAGGCCACGTGTTCGGCAGCGCCGAAGGATCTCCTCCGCCTCTTCCCCTCCGTCGAGAACTTGTTTGGCGGAGAAACAGCTTCACAGCTAACGTCGAGGGGAGGGATCGTTAACAATATAATAGGTATAATTAAGGACCGAGGTCCGTGGTAAGTATTAGCAATGTCTCTCTAGGAGCTCCGCGAAAGGCGACCAGAAGCTGGGCGGAAAAAAACAATCTGAGGGACCTCGACGCGTGAGGGATTGTGGGTACAACGCACGTCACTATAGGGATAGTGTTACAGACACGCCTTGTCGACATCCCCTTTTCGACTACGAAAAACAAAATGCAATACTCCGCAGTGACCACTGGATGTCGGACCTATGCACAGCATGTGATTCTAAGCAGATTAACAAACATCAGAAAGTTAGTTATGCGAAGAAGTCCTTAGTGGCTATGGGGGAGAGAAGCCCATGAGCATTGTGCTGTTGGGTTGCACAAAGTTCAACAGTTACTGGTAATGGTGCAGCATTTCTCCGTTCCTCCCGGTTCCGTCAGGCTCGGGACAGGAGCCTTAGTTCGTGTGCCTTTGTTGGTGGGTCGGCTTACGCCTGCCGGTGCTGCAGGATTGGTTGTTGTAGGGAGGTTCAGCCAATCTGCACGCAGGCTAGTATAGAAGGTGAAAAAAGGTTGTGGGTGCGATTTGGAATCAAACAGCAGTCATCTTGGCTTGTGTTAACCCTCATAGTTAGATGTGAAGATTATTCTGATAAAATCGTGCAACGGCATATTGCTTACTGTAATGATCTTTCTATGGATACTTCTCCCGCAGATTCCTATTCATGATATATATCCAACATCCAGCTATGCTGGTTGGAAACCTTTCGACAGGGGGCGTAGTGGACCTTGACTCGGCCATTGAACATCAATCCGTCTTGCCCGGCTCTCGTTCGTTGGCTCTGGAAGTGACGTCAGGTGTCGTATATATAGCACGTCACTACGCCCCATGCTTCAGGACCTTCATTTTTCCAACCCCGTGTTTGAACGCAGCAGAAGGAAAAACCACAGGAGGAGGCTAATCAGCCGTTAAAACATTAAGAAGGATACTGCCCAACAGGGTGGTACCCCACAACGATTGAAACATATTTGTTTAAAAAAAAATAATAATCTTTTAACAATGAGGTCATCCCAGAGCCATCACTAGATGCCTCCTCGTTTGGACAGAAGCAACAACCCACAGACTTTTCTGAGCAATGATGGATGGGAGGGTCGATGAGGAATCTGAGGGAGAAGAATCCATAGAAAGATCATTATGGTAAGTAATTACCCCTTCAATAGAGTCCTTTTCTCCCGCAGATTCCTCATCTGATAGACTCCCCAAGACAGCGAACAAAGGAGTCATCCCCGGTTTGGCGCGCAGAGAAAAACACGAGAAAGACTAACAAAAAGAAATGGCGACTAAACCCAGCCGGAACCAAAATAAAATGTATTTGGTCAAGCGGGTTTATGTTCGAGGCTAATATAATAAACATTATAAACATTACCACGTTTATTACCACGGTTATTACCACGTTTATATAATATAATCGCGGTAGAAAAGTTAGGGTAGATACCACTTCCACCAGCCAAGTCTTAATGTTTAGGGAGTGAAACAAGGCTCCAAGAGGCAGAGGCCAAAAGGGATAAGAGTTAACCCTTTCTAATACTCCATGTAAGATCGGGTGTACTGGGTCTGTGGTTTAAAGTGACTATACCAGTTAATAGCAACTTTTCCTGTTTCTGGGGGACAAGAGTCCGAGAAAAATGGAGTCCGTGGGAAGTCTCAGAGACAACCCTGTGTCACTGCACTGAAGGTGCTGTGTAACACACACAAAAAGTGGTGCACATGGAGTTGGTGAGGCCCCAGTGCCCAAGATCACACAGAAAGTAGAAATACACATAGCAAGACACATGTAAGAGTGGAAAAAAAGGCTCACACTCTTACCAGGTGACTCTTTAGGTAAGGGAAATGAACCATTTATGAGAATTCTCCCTAACATGCTACATAGACGCTAAACGGGGTCTTGATACCAATAACTGGAGTAGACCCTACATGAGAGAGTCATCGGTTGAAAAGATCTGCCTTCTGCAATGTTGTTTTCGCCACCCAGACACAGCAGAAATATGTGATGGAGATATGTTAATGACATTTTTGCGTTGCAGTCTTCTAAACCACAACAGCATGGGAGAAGACATTTATTCAAATTCAAAATGGAAATTCGTTACTGTGAAGAAATTGATGATGTTCAATGAAGCGTGTGAAGAGCACAGAAAAAAGGAATAGAAGTCACGGGGCACGGTGTGAGATATATGTGGACACTAGCAGTTGTACAATTCCCACTTCAGTTCAATGAACAAATATAGATGATGATGTTGCATGGTTGTTTGTGTTACCCGTATAACAACGCAATCACTACCGCTACTTTGAGTTGGAGCGTTGAGATTGTGCATATTGGTGTCCTGATCTACAACCGAGGCAGTGGCGACCTCAACATAAGTGCAGTACATGTAAGGCTGAAGCATGTAAGCTTGAAGTGCCATACACGTATGTTTACGGCTAAAGCATGTAAGCTCTGAACTGTTGAGATGGCATACATCCATCAACTCCGTGGGAAATGAAGTTCCTGTAATTGTTATGAGCGATCTGCCATGATGTGTCTGAAGAGACATGCACTGTTTCCTGTTACCCACATTACTACAAAAGAACTGTTTTGTGTCACCCGCATGACTTCAGAAGTGAGTGCCGCTAATGTCAGCTAGAATGCGGAGAGTAGGGAAAGATTAGGAACAAGAAACTGCTGAAGGTTAAGTAGAACTATGCCAGAACTACGGCATTGAGAGCCATATGACAGGGGTAAGCATTGCAGACCGCTTTAAAAAAACTGATAAATTTGAAAAATGTATATTTGATACTTTTTACATTGTCTACACCATGGAACCTACCCACATGACCAATCTCGGGTTTGTAGCATGTTGGGAAGCATGCTCAACATTTCGAACAGACACACACACACTTTACCTTTTATATATATACTAGCTTAAGCAACTGGATCCGCTGGTTATGTCCATTCTCAGATTATTTTTCATATCCCACCGAAAAAGGTGAACAAATATTGTTGTTTGCCACAAAGGAAAAACGCGATACATGTTAATTTCACTAATTAATTGAACACCAAATGTTTATTTCTCTCCGATTTAAATTCTCACATGAATATCATATTTGTATGCTTACTCTGATTATCTGAAGTTTGTTAGCTTGGGTGGCCATTTCTGCTGCTAAACACACACTACAAATAATCAGAGTAAACATACAAATATGATATTCATGTGAGAATTTAAATCGAAGGTAAATAAAAATGTGGTGTTCAATTAATGAGTGAAATTAACATGTATTGAGTTTACTGCAAAACAAATCAATGAAAAGAATGACACACTAACTCAACAAAAAAATCAAGACCAGTTTAGCATAGACAGCGCGATGATGAGCACTTTCTACAAATGCCAAAAAAAACAAAAAATGAATTATCTCGGGAACAGGATGACCTATCGCGCTAGAAATAGTTGCATTAATTCTGCAATGAAATAAAGAATATTCCATGCAAAATTTATGACACCAGACCTCACTGTTCATGAGGAGTTACGTCCCCAAGATCAACTCCATATACAAACTCCCAAACAAACACGACTTTGTTTTATATATATAGATAGAGATGTGTATATGCACATTGACATAACATGCGGCGTCGAGGAAACACGAAGTTCGAGTCGCAAAGGTGAGCTCTGATGGTGAAAAATGTTCAGTGATCAGCTGAAGCTACATGAATAGATGTAATATGAGGAATCTGTGAGAGGACACTAGAGGTTCTGGGTCCCACAGCCTCTGGACAAGTTTGCAGCGATCGGGATGAGGGTGGACGCACTTTCTGTTAGTGACAGAAATCAGAGGCAATGCATAGAGGAAATTGTAGTTCCACTCTACAATCAATGCACATCATACAACATCTGGTTGGGGGAATTCTTATTTATTTATTTAGCTTGTTGCTTGTATAGTGCGCCAAGCCCAAGGCATCTGGGCTCTTGTTTACAGAGAACGTTACAGTTGTTACACATGTTACAGGAATACAGTCAATATATTTAGGCGATATCTTTACATGTTATGTCATACAATCCAATACTATACAATAGTGTTTAGTACAAATGTATACATGTCTGGGGGTGGCATGCATGAGCTACAGCGTTGCAAAAGTTAGTACAATGGGAATACATAGTATAACAGGCTCTGGTGTTGTGCGTTATTTGCACACATTTTGAGTAAAGAGGTGTGTTTTAAGCTGTTTGCGGAAAATCCAAAAGGATTCCTGGGCTCTGAGTTGGACAGATGGGGCATTCCATAGTTTGCTGGCTATCGTGGGAAAGCTGCTGCCACCTGCTTTTTGGAGCTTGAAATTTGGGGTGACAAGAAGGTGCTTGTATGCTTCTCTAGTCGACCTGGTAGATTGTGGCTTGGACATTTTGTCTGCTAGGTAGGCAGGGCCTACCTGGTGAAGACATTTCTGAGTCAGTGTGAGAGTTTTGAACCATATTTGTTCTTGAATAGGTAGCCAGTGGAGTTTCTGTCTGGTTTTAGATATGTGTGCTGACCTGGGCAAGTTAAGCGCTGCTCTAATGGCATTCGTTTGAAGGACCTGGAGTTTATGGAAGTTGTAGGCTGAGGTGCCTTTGTATAGGGTGTTGCAGTAGTCTAGTCAGGTCAGCACTAGGGCTCTGGCCAGGGTGATGCAGCTGTCGGGAGAAAAGAAGGGTCTGCAGGCGTTGATAAGTTTGCATGTGTAGGAAGTGGCTGAGGTGGTGGCGTTCACTTGTTTAGCTAGAGTGATGGAGGAGTCTAGCTCGAAACCCAGTGTTTTAACCTGGTTAAAGACTGTGATGGTGTTGCCATTGATGTCAAAGGATTTGAATGCAGTGCTTAGTTTGGCAATTTTGAGTTGAGAGCCTATGGAGGAGCAGCTCAGTCTTGTCGTCGTTAAGGCATAACCCGTGATTTGCCATCCATGCTTGGATGGTAAGATAGATGGCATTGAGTGTGGCGGTGTCAGCGGCGTGGTCTCCGGTGATGGGTATGAGGACCTGGGTGTCGTCTGTGTAGTTAGTATAGGTGACACCAAGGCCATCAAGACGGTCAAACAAAGGCTTTGTAAAGAGATTATACAAAGTGGGAGACACGCATGAGCCTTTGGGTATTCTGCAGCTGACAAGGGTGGGTGGTGCCTCTGCCTTGGGAGAGAAGACTTTCATAGTTCTGTCAGTGAGGAAAGACTATCCATTGGGTGGCATTGGGTGAGAGTTGCGCAGCTGAGGTTAGGTGGTAGTATAGGATGTTATGGTCCACAAGATCGAAAGCAGCCAAGAGGTCCAGTACGAGGAGCAGGGCAAGCTTGCCTTTATCTTTCAGGTGGTCCATTTGGACTTTTAAGTCTAGGAGTGCTGTTTCTGTCCCATGTCTGGGGCGGAAACCAGATTGCCTGAGTCCCAGAATGTTGTTCTCTTCAAGGTATTTCTGAATTTGAAGGTAGGCAATTCTGTCTAAAGTTTTTAGTAGAAATGGGACGGTCGTAATAGGACGGTAGTTTGTGGGGATGTTAGGGTTGAGGGAGTTTAAAAAAAATAATGGTAATACCCAAGCTTTTTTTAGGTCCGTTGTTTTTTAGGTCCGTTGGGACGCAGTTGTTTCTGAACGAGGCATTGATGAGATTGGTGAAGAATGGGGCGAGTTGTGGTGCGCAGTCCTTGATGACTGAAGGTGGGCAGGGATCCCCTTGGCACCTGGAGTGTTTTAGGCTTCAGATGATTTGGAGGACTTCGCTGTTGGTGACCTCCGAGAATTCGAATTGGGGCATTTACGAGTTGTTGGGGCATTAGGTTGTATACTGAGTGGGGCAGTGGGATTTGCTAATGTTTTCTTTTTTGCCGTTATTTTTGACTGGAGTTGAGTGTTTTTATCCAGGAGAGCATTCTGGTTGTCCAGACACCAGCTGGCATCCTTATTGCAGCTTTCCACGGGGGGGGAGGGGTGGGTGTTTCTAACTCTCTAAGGATAGAGAATAGTTTTCTAGATCGCAAATTAGCCTTGGAGAGTCGATCATTGTACAGCAAACTTTGGTTTGGAGGACTTGTTTGTATTCTCAGGCAATCCTGTCGAAGGCAGTTTTAATTAGTTCAGTGGGCAATTTCTTCCACAGAGCTTGGGCCTTTCTCTTTAACTTTTAGGTGAGCAGGTTGTTTGGCTTTGCATATGGCAAGAGGGGCCAATAGGTCGTCACTATGGTGTCATTGTATTGTTTGGTCCCAATAGTCGGGTCGGAGTTCTCCTTAAATTGGGTTGTTAGTAGGGGTTGCAGTTGCTGGAGTAGGTTACTGGCTGTGATATTTTGCTTATTTCTGGTTGGGGCAGATGGGGCTAGTTTGGGGATGTTAGTCCTAATGGTTAGGGTCTCAATCTTGAAAGTTATAAGATGGTGATCAGACCATGTACATGGCTCGTTAGATGTAGATTAGTTGCAGTTGATGTCTGCGACCCAATCAAGTGTACAGCCTTTCGAATGAGTAGGATTGTGGATCCTATGTAAGAGCTTGAGGGCTGACAAAGTATTTGCTATGGCTAGGGCGTTTTTGTCCAATGGGTCACGGAAACCTAGATTGAAGTCACCTAGTATAATGGGTTTGGATTTAGGTTTGGTTTTTGATGATATCATTTTGTGTGACATCATTTTCGAAGGAGAGTACGGGCTCTGGTGATCTGTAGATGGGATGGATGTTTAGAGTGGCGGTTGCAGTCAGTGACATCTTTACTGAGAGATGTTCCCCCGAAGTAAAGGGAGTGGTGGGTGTCTCTCTCATGGTCAAGAGCGTGGGCAGGTTAGGATCTGGCATTAATAAGAGCTTCTAGAATGTTATGGGCGGGTGCAAGTGAGTTAGTGTGAGGCGAGTTTAACAATAGTGCGTGCAATTCTAAGTGTAAAGATTGAGTTTCTTCTTAGGATGGTTGGGGTATTGGTGGTGGTGCTTGCTCTAATGTCCTTCATTCTGGAAGCAAGGTTTTCGTTTCTGAGTGAGGTTGGACGTGGGAGACTGGGTCATAGGTTGATGCTCTGATGGGTTATGGAGACTGATATGTATGGTGGTAAGGAGCGGGCTGATCTGAGGCCATGTCCGGTCGTGGCCCTGCTGAGAAACTTGATTAGTGGGGTGGCCATAATGGGCTGCAAGAGTAGGTAATTCTGAGGAGGAGCTAGTGCAGCTGTGCGTGCATGTAACATTACTCGGGCAATGCAAGTCACTTTGAGCAGGTTCATAGCAAGTGTGCTGGGGTGATGCTCAACACTGATGAAATACGCAAAATTGGAAGTATCGTGTACAGGGATTGCATGAAAAATATCAGTGGTCAGATGAGGTTAGAGGTGCAAGTGAAGCTGATCAGTCCATGCTCAGCGCAATGGCTCGGTTGGTGCACAGCAGTTTTCAATATTAAGGTATCAGGTATCAGCATATACATTGCATGACAAAATCAATAGAGCAGCGTGGGGGCTGGGGAAGCCAATGCAGCTAATCAATGTAATGGCTAGGTCGGTGCAGAGCATAATTCAATATTTAGCAGTTGCTAATGGGCATCTTTCTAACATGTAGTGGCTAAAACAATCTTAAACACATTTAGTCAATCACGATTGTGCATACGGTGTCAGTTTAAAACTGATGGCTGTGACCAGGTGTTGGCATATTTGGAGAAGAGTGCTGGTACGGCTACGGGTGCTTTTACAGAATAATGGCTAAGAGCAAACATTTGCACATTTAGTCAATCACGGTAGTATGGACAGTACGAGCCTAGCGCTAATGGCTATGGTCAGTTACTGACGCATTTGGAGAAGAGGCTGATGCAACTGCGGTCACCTTACTAACAAATAGTGGCTAAAACAACCACAGGCATATTTAGTCATTTAGCAATACAGGTTGATGCAGTTACAGGCATATTTCTAGCAGATGATGGCTTAAAACAATCACAGGCACATTTAGATTTTAAGAGCTAAGGCTGATGCCGTTACTGGTGCCTTCTTAAGAATAGAAGCTGACACAGGCACAGTATGAGCACGCCGGCAAACAGGGCGGTATGCAGATTCACGCTTCTAGTAATGACAATGTGGTGACCTAATATGTAATAGCTAGTTACAGTAGCTTCAAGGAAGTCTTTGGCGTACGTGGCACTGCGCTGGTGAGAGTTACACGATACTGGCTAGTGCACAGGGGATGCAATATAGCCCCGGAACAGTTAATTGGCGTGAGGGGTAGAGTACGTAGCTCAGTTGGCTGTGTAACATAGTGTTTGTATCGTGACGATGTTGGTGTTCTGGTGTATGACAATGCATTACTTACCGTAAAAGCATTTCTGATGGTTGTATCTGCTTAGATTCACATGCTGTGCATAGGTCCGACATCCAGTGGTCACTGCGGAGTATTGCATTTTGTTTTTCGTAGTTGAAAAGGGGACGTCGACAAGGCGTGTCTGTAACACTATCCCTATAGTGACGTGCATTGTACCCACAATCCCTCACGCGTCGAGGTCCCTCTGTTTGTATTTTTCTGCCCTGAGGGAGCCTTCTAGACGTGAGTGAGTACAGAAAAGAGAGAGAAATATATAGAAAAGGATGTCTATGTTCCTTCCATCCGAGCGGGGAGGAAGGGTGGGCGCATGTGAATCTAAGCAGATACAACCATCAGAAATGCTTTTACGGTAAGTAATGCATTGTCTTCTGATGTTTGTTAATCTGCTTAGAATCACATGCTGTGCATAGACTAGTGAGCAGTACCCGGAGTTGACGGTGGGTTATGAGAAGGAACAGTAGAGAAAAGATGTCTTAATACTGCCTGTCCCACCTGGGAATCAGATCTAGAGTGTGTATCTAGACAGTAGTGTTTTGTAAAGGTGTGCACAGAACTCCAGGTAGCCGCTTTGCAGATGGACTCAAGGGGAACATTTGCAATGAATGCTATGGAAGCCCCAGTGCCTCGAGTGGAATGTGCTCTTGGCTTGAAGGGTAGTTCTCTCTTAGCAAGAGTGTAACAGAGAGTGATGCATTGAACAATCCATCTAGATATAGTGGACTTTGAAACTGCATCTCCTTCTCTTCCTGCTCCCACCGAGACAAAGAACTGATTAGTCTTTCTCATTGGTCTGGTTCTTTCCATGTAGAACATGACAGCTCTGTGTACATCCAGTGTATGCAGACTTTTTTCTCCCAAGCTGGAAGGGTTTTGAAAGAACGTTGGTAGTTCTATTGACTGGTTTACATGAAATTTGGATATGAATTTTGGTGCAAACCTTGGGTGTGTGCGTAGAACCACTTTATCTTTGTGAACTGTTACGAAGGGGTCTAGTACAGAAAGAGCCTGTAGTTCACTTACTCTCCTAATGGAGGTGACAGCTATTAGGAAAGCAGTCTTAAGAGTGAGGTCTTTAAGAGTTGCCTTGTGCATGGGTTCGAAAGGAGGGCCCATGAGTCTTGAAAGTACCACATTTAGGTCCCATCCGGGAGCTGGGTTAGCTATTGGAGGATGTATTCTCTTTACCCACTCCATGAAGGCCTTGATAACTGGTATCTTCCACCACGACACTTTAAGTTGGGAAGTGGTGTATGCAGAAAGTGCCGCTAGGTGGACCTTAATGGAATTGAACACTAGACCTGAATCCAGTAAATGGGTCAAGTATAGGACAATGTTAGTGGGAGAGCAATCAACTGGGTTGATGTTCTTAATTCTACACCAGATGACAAATCTTTTCCACTTGCTAGAATAGCAGTGGCGAGTATTCGGTTTTCTGGATTCCCTGAGGATGTCCATACATCTTTGCGGGAGTTGTAAATGTCCAAATTCTACGATCTCAGGAGCCAGGCTGCTAAGTTCATGGTCTGAGGGCATGGGTGCAGTGTCCTGCCCTTGTCCTGTGACAGCATGTTGTACGGGCAGGGAAGTTTCACTGGGGGAGATAGGGACATCTCCATCAAGTGAGCGAACCATGGCTGCCGGGCCCACATTGGGGCCACTAGTATCATGGTAACCTGCTCGTGGTGCATCTTGTGCACCACCTTGTTGAGAAGGGGAGTCGGGGGAAAGGTGTAAACAAATTTCCCTGACCATTGAATCGACAGACCGTTCCCCTTGGACTGGTTCTGGGGGTACCTGGAGGCGTAACTTTGGCATTGTGAGATTTCTATAGTTGCGAACAGGTCTATTTCCGGGAATCCCCATTGCGTGAAGACGTCTAAGACGATGTCTTTGTGCAATTGCCATTCGTACTCTTCGGGCAGGGGGAAGTCTCTGCTGAGCTTGTCTGCTAGCAGATTGAGTTCCCCTGGTACATGTTGTGATAGTAGGAACATGTTGTGTTTGAGAGCCCACTTCCATATATTCTGGGACAGCTTGGACAGTCCTGGAGAGTGAGTGCCCCCTTGCTTGTTGAGGTAGTACATGGCTGTGGTGCTGTCTGTGAGGACCATCACTGTCTTTCCTTGTAGGTGTTTCTGAAAGGCTTTTAGTGCTTTGAACACCGCTAGAAGTTCCAGCAGGTTTATATGCTTGGATGCTAAGCTCGGAGTCCACGCTCCGTGAGCAGTCAGATGGGATAGGTGAGCCCCCCATCCCGTGAGGGATGCGTCTGTGGTTAGAGTGGCTTCCACTGCGGGTGTGGCAAAAGTCTTCCCTAACAACAGGTTTTCTTTTGTCCACCACCGCAGCGAGAGAACTAAGGCCTGCGAGACCACCACTAGATCGTCCCATTGTCCGCTGGCCTGACACCACTGGCTGTTGAGCCACTCCTGCATTGGGCGCATGCGCAGGCGCGCGTGAGGTACCAAATAAATACATGACGCCATCATCCCTAGCAAGCGCATAGCCTTGCGTACCGTCACCTCTTGACCTGCTACATAATGGGGGATCTGAAACAGCATGTTTTGGACCCTCTCGTTGGAGGGGAAGACGAGGCCTTCCTTTGTTTGAATTAGAGCCCCTAAAAATTGTTTGACTTGGCTGGGGTCTAAGCTGGACTTCTTTTCGTTGATGGAGAAGCCCAGTTGGTACAAAAGGTTTACGGTCTTTTGGGTATTGGAGAAGCATGTCTCGTAAGAATCCCCGGTTATGAGCCAGTCGTCGAGGTAAGGGTATATTGGGATGGATAGCCTGCGCAGGTGGGCCGCTGCTACTGCCAGTACTTTTGTGAATACCCTCGGTGCAGAAGCTATCCCGAAGGGTAGTACTCTGAATTGGTAGTGTTTGTTCCCTATCTTGAACCTGAGGTATTTCCTGTGTGCTGGCAACATTAAAATATGAAAGTATGCATCTTTCATGTCTAGCGTTGTCATGTAATCCCCTTGTGACAACAGTGGGATTACTTCCTGCAAGGTCACCATACAAAACTTTTGGGGTTTGACAAAGTTGTTCGCTGGGCGCAGATCTAATACAGGGCGCATGGTTAGGTCCTTTTTGGGTACAAGGAAGTACACTGAATAAATACCTTCTGTTACCTGAGATAGGGGGACAGCTTCTATAGCTTCTTTTTTCAGTAGTTCTTCTATTTCTTGAAGAAGAATGGTGAGGTGTTCCGGTTTTATGCGTTGGTTCCGTGGGGGTCTGTACTTCGGGGAACCGTTGAATTCTATGCAGTATCCGTGGGCTATGGTGGAGAGTACCCAGCGGTCTGACGATATTCCCCCCCATGCTGATAGGAACGATGTTAACCGGCCCCCGACCGGTGATGCATGGGAGGGGACCCGAATCTTCGGGTCATTTGTTGGTATTGGGCGTGGAACCTCTGGGGCTGGAGCCGCGACCTCTTCCTCTGCCACGCCGTTGGCCTCTTTGACTGAACTGGGTGCTACCCTGGTTCGAGGGCCAGTTGGTAGCAGAGTAAAATTGTTGTTGGTTCTGCTGCTGGCGTTGGCCACGAAAGGAGCGTCTATTGCCATAGCCGCGTCTGTTAGGGGGCCTAGAAATTTGGTCAAGAGTCTTGATGGTATCAAACTCTTTCTTCGCATGTTCTAGGGCCTCATCAACTGCTTTTCCAAACAGATGTGTCTGTTCTATGGGCTTATTTATGAGGGAGGCTTGGGTTTCTGGCTTAAAACCTGAATTGCGTAGCCAGACATGGCGTTGGAGAAGTATTCCCTGAACCAGGGAGCGGCCAGCCGTCTCAGCGGCATCTAGGGAGTTCTTCACGATGCCCTGGTTTACAAGCGTTCCCTCTGATATTACAGCTAACAGGCGTGAACGCAGGGGTTCAGGTGCGTCCTCCGCTTCGCTGCGCAGCTGTCATGATCTCTGCTTCCAAAAGGTCAGGGTTTTCCCAACTCCCTTGGAAGCAGATCCATAACCCAGGTTCCGAGTGCCAACCAGTCCCAATTGGGACCTTTTGGACCCAGACTTGGCGCCAGTGGCACCAGGCTCATAAATATGCCCAGTCCCAGCGCTGGAAGCGCCGGGCTCATAATGCTTGGGTGGACTTACCTTCAGCAGACCATGCTGCTTACTTGCCTGCCAGTTGAGCCTCTGATCCTCTTCTGTTTGGAACTACTTTTCCTGTTGGGTGGGGCTGGAGCCACTCCCTAGATTCAGAACACTGGAACTCTTCTGGAAGGCAGGAACTCTTTTCTTACCAGGAACTCTTTTCTTACTTAGGCGTGGCTGTGGAAGGAGACACCTAAGCACTACAGGAGGCTATTTAAACCACACCCGGTGGATGAATCTTGCTTTGCGTTATTCTGCAACCTCTGCAGCAGAACGCTCATCGTGTCTTCTGCATCCGGTCCTGGGCCTAAGGAAAAAGGCTTACCATCCTGAATCCAGTCTTCAGCAACACCTATAAAGACAAGAAAGAACAGGTTAGCATTCCAGCATCTGAAAGGCAAAGGCTTACCATCCTGAATCCAGTCTTCAGCAACACCTATAAAGACAAGAAAGAACAGGTTAGCATTCCGGCATCTGAAAGGCAAAAGCTTACCTACTCTTCGTGCGCTCCGGAGGTCTTCACACTGCATTCCGGCATCTGAAAGACAAAAGCTTACCAACTCTTTGCACGCTCCGGAGGCCTTCGGCGCTGCATCCCGCATCTGAAAGACAAAACAAGGTGCGTTTAAAGACATTGGGGAACTTTAATACTCACGTGCCATTACTCCTTTCCACATCTAATCCAGTGGGTATTCCGGCACCCTGCAGCCGCTCCGAACTCGTACCTGCAAAATAAAAAGACAGTTAGAGCGCATCGTGAAGCAGGCAACAAGCGCTTACTTACGTGCTTCCAGGCGCTTCTATTCATCACACGGGCTCCATCTTCAACTCACTTCAGCCCGTCATCCGCCATCGCCGGAACCCTGCAAAACAAGAGACATCATTACTAAAGACTTTAAAAGACATTTGAACGACTCGAAACTTACCATTCGTGCAGTAAACGACGGACAGCAGTCCTCTGAAGTCAAGAGGCCTGCGCTACCTATCCAGTGAAGAAACTGGTTACAGCACCCTGCCCCGAGGCAGATGGAGAGCTCGGCATTCACTTACCTAAGGTGAGAGCGTTAACCTTTGGGGGTCTACAGGAGAGGAGAAGAGGAAAGAGATAGGGACACCCCAATAACCCCAGTTCATTAACCCCATATTTTCTATCTGCAGACATCTTACTCTACACATCAGGCATACAGTGCACAGAGGTCCAGCCCAAAGAGCCAACCGGGTGCTACACATCACCTTTGAAGATACGGTAGTCGCCCAGTCAAGACCGGCGCCTCTGCGAGAATCAGGTGAGCGTTACAGCAGCTTGCTCCACTGTGCATCTGCGTAGCTAGCTAGTAGGGAATTGTTATTTGCAATTCTAGTAGAGAAGGCGGCGGAGGTCGTGATTCTTTTCCCCAGTGCGTAGAGCTTCTTGCCCTCCTTGTCAGATGGTGCTTCACTAGTGGATAGTGGTACCCCCGCTCTTTTTCTTGTATTCATAACTACAAGGGAGTCCGGAATAGAATGTCCTCTGATGTACAAAGGGTCAGAGGATGAAGGGCTATTCTAGGGTTGACCCCTCTTACTAAGGCTGGATTGGAAAGGGAAGGAGATAATCTTCTCTTAATAGAAGCCAGGAGCGGAATAGACTGGCTAACAGGGGCTTTTTCTTTAATAACTTTTTCTACAAAGTCTATGTCAGGAAGAGTTTCCCCTGTGTCTATCTCAAAATGCGCTGCTGCCTTGCTCAATAGTGCATTGAGTGAAGGTTGGTCATCTATGGGAGAGGAGTTCCCAAAATGTGAATCCTTGAGAGGAGAAGGGAGAAAGGCATCAGGGTCTGAGTGCACTGAAGGGGATTGCCAAGGCTGCACTGACGGGGATTGCCAGGGCTGCGAGGTAGCTGTATCTTCTTCAAAAGCTCCTGCAGTAGTGTAAAGATCTTCTTCGAACCCCTCTTCCTCATGTTCTTCCTCTCCACCCAAACACTCCTCATCTTCCTGTAGGTATTGCTCCTCCTCAGTGAGGTCATATACATCTGTGGAAGGGGGAAACAGCCTAGGAATCTTGACTCTAGGGTCATCCTGGGGCCATTCTCTTTGTCTTTTGTGAGTGGGTGGGTCTTGGCTTCCCAGAAACCTTTCCATTTTCTCCATGCAAGAATGGAGTCTTTCAAGGGTCTCATGGGGTACCCCTGAATAGTCTAAAGGGGGGAAATCAGTGTTTTCACCCTCAAAACGCTTAGAACGCTCCCACAACGTCGAGGAGAGGTTTCCGTCTCCCTCTGAAAAGCCCTCCGGTAGTTCAGAAGTGCCCTTAGATGAAAGGGGCTGTTCCTGGCTACTTTTGTGCTTTTTCGGCGCGGTATTCGACGTTTGTTTCGTCGTCCGCGTACGTTTGTCTTCGGAGACAATTCTCGCTAGGCTCTCGACAACGAGTTTGTCCGTCGAGGGCTCTGTTGTCGAAGTTGCCTGCGTTGCGCGTTGTTCCTCGACGGCCGCTCTATGGAGCGTTACGTCGGATGATTTTGAGGTAGCGCCCGTGTTTGATGAAAGCCCAATCGCTGGTCGCAGCTGCGTTTGCGGGTGGGGCTTGAGGCCTTTACGGTCTGAGGTAGACGCCGGAGTACCCTGCGTCCCCTTCGGCGCTGATGGATCCTTCGTCCTCGACGAAGAAGAGCCGTGGGTTGTGTGTTTAGTTTTATGGGGTCTATGTGCGTCCTTGTCGCCGGGGTGTTCATCCCCATAAGCAGGGCGTGAGCCGAGCCCGTCGGGGCCGGGGACGGACGTCGAGGAGCGCGAGCGCTCCTTCTGGGGGTTCATGACTTCCGTGACGGACGTCGAGTTATCACCCTCCTCGTCACTTTCTGTAACAGCGGCGGCGGGTGAGGAAACTGACTTCGACATAGCGTAGTCCGCCCACCTCTTAACCTTTCGTTCTTTGAGAGTTCTTGGTTTTAAGAGCTTGCAGGCCGCGCAGCTGTCCTCTTTATGATCGAGGGGCAAGCAACGATTACAGAGCTTGTGTTTATCCTTCCAAGTGTATTTGCCCCTACAGCGTGGGCAAAACTTAAAAGGTGTCCTCTCCATAGCTGAGGCAATAATAGCTGGTGATAACAACCCCAAGGGAAAGATAGGGGAGAAAGAAAGACATTCTCAAAGAGAAGATAAAAGTTCGAACCCCCACTCTCCCTACTGTATGTTGGCCGTCAAGGCCAGGCCACGTGTTCGGCAGCGCCGAAGGATCTCCTCCGCCTCTTCCCCTCCGTCGAGAACTTGTTTGGCGGAGAAACAGCTTCACAGCTAACGTCGAGGGGAGGGATCGTTAACAATATAATAGGTATAATTAAGGACCGAAGTCCGTGGTAAGTATTAGCAATGTCTCTCTAGGAGCTCCGCGAAAGGCGACCAGAAGCTGGGCGGAAAAAAACAATCTGAGGGACCTCGACGCGTGAGGGATTGTGGGTACAACGCACGTCACTATAGGGATAGTGTTACAGACACGCCTTGTCGACGTCCCCTTTTCGACTACGAAAAACAAAATGCAATACTCCGCAGTGACCACTGGATGTCGGACCTATGCACAGCATGTGATTCTAAGCAGATTAACAAACATCAGAAAGTTAGTTATGCGAAGAAGTCCTTAGTGGCTATGGGGGAGAGAAGCCCATGAGCATTGTGCTGTTGGGTTGCACAAAGTTCAACAGTTACTGGTAATGGTGCAGCATTTCTCCGTTCCTCCCGGTTCCGTCTGGCTCGGGACAGGAGCCTTAGTTCGTGTGCCTTTGTTGGTGGGTCGGCTTACGCCTGCCGGTGCTGCAGGATTGGTTGTTGTAGGGAGGTTCAGCCAATCTGCACGCAGGCTAGTATAGAAGGTGAAAAAAGGTTGTGGGTGCGATTTGGAATCAAACAGCGGTCATCTTGGCTTGTGTTAACCCTCATGGTTAGATGTGAAGATTATTCTGATAAAATCGTGCAACGGCATATTGCTTACTGTAATGATCTTTCTATGGATACTTCTCCCGCAGATTCCTATTCATGATATATATCCAACATCCAGCTATGCTGGTTGGAAACCTTTCGACAGGGGGCGTAGTGGACCTTGACTCGGCCATTGAACATCAATCCGTCTTGCCCGGCTCTCGTTCGTTGGCTCTGGAAGTGACGTCAGGTGTCGTATATATAGCACGTCACTACGCCCCATGCTTCAGGACCTTCATTTTTCCAACCCCGTGTTTGAACGCAGCAGAAGGAAAAACCACAGGAGGAGGCTAATCAGCCGTTAAAACATTAAGAAGGATACTGCCCAACAGGGTGGTACCCCACAACGATTGAAACATATTTGTTTAAAAAAAAATAATAATCTTTTAACAATGAGGTCATCCCAGAGCCATCACTAGATGCCTCCTCGTTTGGACAGAAGCAACAACCCACAGACTTTTCTGAGCAATGATGGATGGGAGGGTCGATGAGGAATCTGAGGGAGAAGAATCCATAGAAAGATCATTATGGTAAGTAATTACCCCTTCAATAGAGTCCTTTTCTCCCGCAGATTCCTCATCTGATAGACTCCCCAAGACAGCGAACAAAGGAGTCATCCCCGGTTTGGCGCGCAGAGAAAAACACGAGAAAGACTTTAACAAAAAGAAATGGCGACTAAACCCAGCCGGAACCAAAATAAAATGTATTTGGTCAAGCGGGTTTATGTTCGAGGCTAATATAATAAACATTATAAACATTACCACGTTTATTACCATGGTTATTACCACGTTTATATAAGATAATCGCGGTAGAAAAGTTAGGGTAGATACCACTTCCACCAGCCAAGTCTTAATGTTTAGGGAGTGAAACAAGGCTCCAAGAGGCAGAGGCCAAAAGGGATAAGAGTTAACCCTTTCTAATACTCCATGTAAGATCGGGTGTACTGGGTCTGTGGTTTAAAGTGACTATACCAGTTAATAGCAACTTTTCCTGTTTCTGGGGGACAAGAGTCCGAGAAAAATGGAGTCCGTGGGAAGTCTCAGAGACAACCCTGTGTCACTGCACTGAAGGTGCTGTGTAACACACACAAAAAGTGGTGCACATGGAGTTGGTGAGGCTCCAGTGCCCAAGATCACACAGAAAGTAGAAATACACATAGCAAAACACATGTAAGAGTGGAAAAAAAGGCTCACACTCTTACCAGGTGACTCTTTAGGTAAGGGAAATGAACCATTTATGAGAATTCTCCCTAGCATGCTACATAGGCGCTAAACGGGGTCTTGATACCAATAACTGGAGTAGACCCTACATGAGAGAGTCATCGGTTGAAATGATCTGCCTTCTGCAATGTTGTTTTCGCCACCCAGACACAGCAGAAATATGCGATGGAGATATGTTAATGACATTTTTGCGTTGCAGTCTTCTAAACCACAACAGCATGGGAGAAGACATTTATTCAAATTCAAAATGGAAATTCGTTACTGTGAAGAAATTGATGATGTTCAATGAAGCGTGTGAAGAGCACAGAAAAAAGGAATAGAAGTCACGGGGCACGGTGTGAGATATATGTGGACACTAGCAGTTGTACAATTCCCACTTCAGTTCAATGAACAAATATAGATGATGATGTTGCATGGTTGTTTGTGTTACCCGTATAACAACGCAATCACTACCAGCTACTTTGAGTTGGAGCGTTGAGATTGTGCATATTGGTGTCCTGATCTACAACCGAGGCAGTGGCGACCTCAACATAAGTGCAGTACATGTAAGGCTGAAGCAGGTAAGCTTGAAGTGCCATACACGTATGTTTACGGCTAAAGCATGTAAGCTCTGAACTGTTGAGATGGCATACATCCATCAACTCCGTGGGAAATGAAGTTCCTGTAATTGTTATGAGCGATCTGCCATGATGTGTCTGAAGAGACATGCACTGTTTCCTGTTACCCACATTACTACAAAAGCACTGTTTTGTGTCACCCGCATGACTTCAGAAGTGAGTGCCGCTAATGTCAGCTAGAATGCGGAGAGTAGGGAAAGATTAGGAACAAGAAACTGCTGAAGGTTAAGTAGAACTATGCCAGAACTACGGCATTGAGAGCCATATGACAGGGGTAAGCATTGCAGACCGCTTTAAAAAAACTGATAAATTTGAAAAATGTATATTTGATATTTTTTACATTGTCTACACCATGGAACCTACCCACATGACCAATCTCGGGTTTGTAGCATGTTGGGAAGCATGCTCAACATTTCGAACAGACACACACACACTTTACCTTTTATATATATACTAGCTTAAGTAACTGGATCCGCTGGTTATGTCCATTCTCAGATTATTTTTCATATCTCACCGAAAAAGGTGAACAAATATTGTTGTTTGCCACAAAGGAAAAACGCGATACATGTTAATTTCACTAATTAATTGAACACCAAATGTTTATTTCTCTCCGATTTAAATTCTCACGTGAATATCATATTTGTATGCTTACTCTGATTATCTGCAGTTTGTTAGCTTGGGTGGCCATTTCTGCTGCTAAACACACACTGCAAATAATCAGAGTAAACATACAAATATGATATTTATGTGAGAATTTAAATCGAAGGTAAATAAAAATGTGGTGTTCAATTAATGAGTGAAATTAACATGTATTGAGTTTACTGCAAAACAAATCAATGAAAAGAATGACACACTAACTCAACAAAAAAATCAAGACCAGTTTAGCATAGACAGCGCGATGATGAGCACTTTCTACAAATGCCAAAAAAAACAAAAAAATGAATTATCTCGGGAACAGGATGACCTATCGCGCTAGAAATAGTTGCATTAATTCTGCAATGAAATAAAGAATATTCCATGCAAAATTTATGACACCAGACCTCACTGTTCATGAGGAGTTACGTCCCCAAGATCAACTCCATATACAAACTCCCAAACAAACACGACTTTGTTTTATATATATATAGATAGAGATGTGTATATGCACATTGACATAACATGCGGCGTCGAGGAAACACGAAGTTCGAGTCGCAAAGGTGATCTCTGATGGTGAAAAATGTTCAGTGATCAGCTGAAGCTACATGAATAGATGTAATATGAGGAATCTGTGAGAGGACACTAGAGGTTCTGGGTCCCACAGCCTCTGGACAAGTTTGCAGCGATCGGGATGAGGGTGGACGCACTTTCTGTTAGTGACAGAAATCAGAGGCAATGCATAGAGGAAATTGTAGTTCCACTCTACAATCAATGCACATCATACAACATCTGGTTGGGGGAATTCTTATTTATTTATTTAGCTTGTTGCTTGTATAGTGCGCCAAGCCCAAGGCATCTCGGCTCTTGTTTACAGAGAACGTTACAGTTGTTACACATGTTACAGGAATACAGTCAATATATTTAGGCGATATCTTTACATGTTATGTCATACAATCCAATACTATACAATAGTTTTTAGTACAAATGTATACATGTCTGGGGGTGGCATGCATGAGCTACAGCGTTGCAAAAGTTAGTACAATGGGAATACATAGTATAACAGGCTCTGGTGTTGTGCGTTATTTGCACACATTTTGAGTAAAGAGGTGTGTTTTAAGCTGTTTGCGGAAAATCCAAAAGGATTCCTGGGCTCTGAGTTGGACAGATAGGGCATTCCATAGTTTGCTGGCTATCGTGGGAAAGCTGCTGCCACCTGTTTTTTGGAGCTTGAAATTTGGGGTGACAAGAAGGTGCTTGTATGCTTCTCTAGTCGACCTAGTAGATTGTGGCTTGGACATTTTGTCTGCTAGGTAGGCAGGGCCTACCTGGTGAAGACATTTCTGAGTCAGTGTGAGAGTTTTGAACCATATTTGTTCTTGAATAGGTAGCCAGTGGAGTTTCTGTCTGGTTTTAGATATGTGTGCTGACCTGGGCAAGTTAAGCGCTGCTCTAATGGCATTCGTTTGAAGGACCTGGAGTTTATGGAAGTTGTAGGCTGAGGTGCCTTTGTATGGAACAAGTTACTTACCTGTAACTGTTGTTCTCCAGCATGGGTCTGGCATGGATTCACATGCTCATGAATATTCCCCGTCGTCAGGCTGGGAATCCTCGGTAAAGAAAAAACCAGTATCAGTTTCGTTTCTGATCTGTCTTTCGTAGCAATAACCAATCACTGGTCTCTGCGTCATACTGACCACAGCCAATGACTGCCCTCTACCTAAGCACCGCCTCTGGCAGCCATCTTCAGATTTGGAAGCACGTGAAGTGGCAGTATGACCAAGTGAAGAGCCGCAGAGGGGTAGGCGGGAGGGTTCGCATGTGAATCCATGCCAGACCCATGCTGGAGAACAACAGTTACAGGTAAGTAACTTGTTCCTTCTCCAGCATGGGGTCTGGCATGGATTCACATGCTCATGAATAAAGAATACATAGCAGTACACACATGCACAACCACGGGAGGTGGCAAAGGCTCAACATTAAGCATCACATAAACTCAACATTAAGCATCTTACCTCCTCACCAGGCTCACCTCAGGCGAACAGGTTGCGCAGCACTGCTTGGCCGACCCTGGACTCCTCCCTGGAATCCCGGTCGACGCAGTAGAATTTCGTGAAGGTGTGCGTCGACCTCCACGTAGCAGCCCTGCATATGTCCAGCAGGGGCACACCAGATAGGAACGCCGTGGTAGCTGCGATCGCTCTGGTGGAATGGGCTCTCGGACGGCCAGGCAGCGGTCGGTTTGCCAACCGATGACAGTACATGATACAGCCGGAGAGCCATCTGGAAATGGAAGCTTTCGAGAGAGCCTTCCCCTGATTGACAGGTCCAAAGTTCACAAAGAGTTGTGACGTCTTCCGAAAACACTTCGTGCGGTCTACGTAGAACTTCAGCGCTCTAGCCACATCCAGCGAGTGCAAAGTCCTCTCAGCCGGCGACGAAGGCGACGGGAAGAACACAGGCAACACCAAGGGTTCGTTGAGATGGAAGTCCGACGGCACCTTGGGCATGAAGGAGGGGTGCGTCCTGAGCACTACCCTCGTGTCGTGTAAAGTCAAGTACGGGGCCTTGCAGGAAAGGGCCTGGATCTCTCCCACTCGTCGTGCGGAGGTGATGGCCACAAGAAAAGCTGTTTTCCACGATAGAAACTTCAACGGGGCCGAGTGCAGAGGCTCGAACGGAGGTCCCATGAGCTTGGTCAGCACCACGTTGAGCTCCCACGCCGGGGCCGGAGCCTTCACCGGCGGGAACGATCTGAACAGTCCCTTCATGAACTCTTTCACCAGACGATGAGACCACAAGGACGTCCGCCCCGTGGTTCTGGTGTATCGGGAGATCGCAGCAAGATGAATCTTGATGGACGCGTGTGCCAGACCAGCTTTGGCCAGCATCAGCAGGTACGGCAGTACTTGGGGAGCCGTAATCCGTAGAGGGTTAATTTTCTGTGCGTGGCACCAGACAGAGAACCTCTTCCATTTGTGTCCGTAGCATTTAAGAGTCGAGGACGCCCTGGCCTTTGCAAGAACCTCTCTGCAATCGGCCGGTATGTCGTATCCTCCAAACTCTAGCGCTGCAGGAGCCAGGCCTGCAAGTTCAGCGACTTCGGGTCGTGGTGGAGGATGGCGCCTCCTTCCCTGGAGAGTAGATCCGCGTCCGCCGGCAGCTTGATCGGCGGGGACGCTGACAAGTCCAGAAGGTCCGGGAACCATATCTGCCTCGGCCACGCAGGTGCGACGAGGATCATCCTGCACCGTGACCTCTTGAGCTGGTTGACGAGCCGGATTAGCAGAGGCAAGGGAGGGAACGCGTAGAGGAACAGGCCCTCCCAGGGGAACGAGAAAGCATCGCCCATGCTCCTCGTCTGGGGAAACCTGCTGGCGAACCTCCGGCACTTGGTGTTCGTCGCCGTCGCGAACAGGTCGATCTGGGGTGTGCCCCACCGTCGGAAGAGGCGATCCACCAGATCCTGCCGTAGTTCCCACTCGTGGCACGAGCGCAGCTCCCTGCTGAGTGAGTCGGCGATGGTGTTTTTTATCCCTGCCAGATGAAACGGCACCAGAAAAATCCCTTGGGCGACGGCCCAATGCCACAGGTCCTGCGCCTCCTTGGACAGCGCTGGGGACCTGGTTCCGCCCTGTTTCCTGATGTAAAACATGGTGGTGGTGTTGTCGGTGAAGATCCTCACCACCTTGCCCTTGAGGGACGGAAGGAAGGACCTGAGGGCCCAAAACACTGCACGGAGCTCCAGGACGTTGATATGCAGGGACTTCTCCGTCGGGAGCCAGAGTCCCCTTGCGTGCAGATTTTCGGTGTGCGCTCCCCACCCTTCCAGGGAGGCATCCGTGGTCACAGTCTCCTGGTGGGCTGGGGTCTGGAAGTCCATGCCCGCCGTCAGATGCGCGCGGGTGCCCCACCACCGTATCGCTCGTCGGAAACTCTCGTCGAGCTTGATCCTTCCCTCGAAGCTGCCCGTCGTCTGGATCCAGCGCGCATCCAGGAATTCTTGCAACGGGCGCATCCGGAGCCTGCACATGGGAATGAGGTAGATGCAGGAAGACATCATCCCGAGGAGGGACTTGATGGACCTCACCTTGGCCGCGTCGGCCACCAACATCCGTTGCACCTTGCCCAAGATGGTCCTGGTCCTCTCCTCCGACGGGGAGGCCAGAAGGGACACTGTGTCGAGCCTCGCTCCCAGAAACAGTGCGACTTGCGCGGGCACCAGGTGGGATTTGGCGTAGTTCACGGAGAATCCCAGGTCCGTGAGGAGTTGGACGGTCCTTGCCGTGTGGACCACGGCGAGCTCCCTCGTCTTGGCGCGGATGAGCCAGTCGTCCAGGTAGGGGTAGACGTGAATCCCCTCGCGGCGCAGCTGCGCCGCCACCGGTGCGAGGCACTTGGTGAATACCCTGGGTGCCGACCGTAGTCCGAAGGGAAGGGCTTTGAACTGGTAATGACGCCCCTGGACCACGAATCTGAGGAATTTTCGGTGCCCCTTTAGGATGGGAATGTGGAAGTAGGCATCCTCCAAATCCAACGACGATAGGAAGTCTCCTTCCTCCAGCTGACCCAGGACGTGCTGGAGGGTGACCATCCGGAACTTCTGCGCCTTGATGAACTTGTTCAGACGTCGCAGGTCTAGGATGGGGCGCCATCCTCCCCTCTTCTTCTTCACGAGGAAGTATCGCGAGTAGACTCCGGAGCCCCGAAGCCTCTTTGGGACGAGTTCGATGGCGCCCTTTCTGAGCATCGTCTTTACCTCCAGGAGAAGTTGAGGGACGTGAAGTTCTTTCCTGGCCACGGGGGGGACGCGCGGGCACCTTCTTTGAAACTCGAGCGCGTGGCCCCGGGCCAGGGCGTCCAGCACCCAACGGTCGGTGGAGATGGACTCCCACACGCTGACGAAGCCCGCCAGCCGGCCTCCCACCGGGGTGCTTCGGTGGGGGCCCGACCCCACGGCCGGTTCAATCCTGCTTGGACGCGGCCTTGCCGCCTTGACCTCCTTGGCGACGACGGCGGGGTCCGCTAGACTTGCCTCGTCCTCTGTAGGCCTCTTGCGACGACGAGCGGGCCGCTTGACGGTAGGAAGCGAAACCGCCGCCGGAACCTTTGGAGGCGCCCTTGCCTCCGCCGCTCCGAAAGGGCGTTCGTCGTTGCTGCAGGACTCCAAGGGCCCTGGCCGTCTCAGTATCCGCCTTGATGGCCTGAAGGGAATCGTCCACTGTCTTCCCAAACAGGTTGCTCCCGTCGAAGGGCATGTCCAGGACTCTGGTCTGGACGTCCTGCCGAAGGTCTGTAGCTTTGAGCCATCCACGACGTCTAAGGCAAACGCCGTTGCCCAGCTGGCGGAACCCAGTGTCGGCGATGTCCGTCGCCACGGTGATGGCGTGGTCCGACGCCACCTCACCTTCCTGCAGGATCTCAAGGGCCTCCGCCCTCTTGTCGTCCGGCAGAAAATCCAGCAGGGGAGCTATCTTGTACCAGAGCTCCCTGTCGTAGCGGGCCACGATAGCCAAGGCGTTGGCCGCTTTAATCGTCGTCGCTGCCGACGAGATGACTCTACGTCCCATAGCATCCAATTTCTTTCCCTCGCCGTCCGGCGGGGAAGTTGATGTGGAGGCCGCACCCCCCCCCCGCTTTCTTCCTGGCTGCCGCGGAGACGACGGAGTCCGGGGTAGGCTGCGCCCGGAGGCATAGGGGGGCCGTGTCCGGGACCCGGTACTTTTTCTCGTACCGGTCTCTTCTAGCTGGCGTCGTGGAAGGGTTCTTGAGGAGGGAAAGGCCCTCATCCCAAATGTCGTCCAACAGAGGCACTGCGAGGACCGTCTTCCTCTTGGCCTCGCGCCGCTGATAAAGGAAGCCTTCCTTTTTCTTCTCCTCAGGGCAGAGTTGGAAAAGCTCGGAAGCCCTGGAGATCATGGAGTGGAAAGATCCGATCTCGTCGGGCGGAGAAGCCCTGGTGGGAGGCGACGACGGAAAATCCTCGTCGTATGCCTCGTCGTCCGTACCCGTCGCTGCCGTGTCAGTCCCCGTATCATCCCCTCGGGTGGACGGGGAGGAGGGCTGGACGGGGCGCGACGGTTGAAAAGGAGGTGGTGGATGGATCCTTCTTTTCTTGGTGGGGGGAACACCAGAAGGTCCCGGTTCTGGATCCCCCGACGGGAGAGGTTCCTCCGTCGGTAACGGTAGCCTCGTCCTTATCTCGGAGCATAAGGACTGTATGGCCAACAAAATGGCCGCCGAGTTGTCTTGCGGTGCTGGCAGAGGGGAATCCGACGGGCGAGCAGGGGCCCCGTCGGTATCCTCGACGATGTCGTCGTCGTCACCTGCGTCGGGGTCCATTCCGACGGGCTGGCCTTCTTCCACGCCTAGGCCGTGGCTTAAGACCTCGATCAGCTCCTCTTCTGAGGTTGAGGTCGAATCTACGACGACGCCCTGCCCCCCCTTCTTCTTCCCCACGGAGGGTTTCACGGGGGTCCTATCGATGGGCACAAAGGAAGACTCCCTCCGCGGAGGCAGGGAGATTCTGGGCCCTGAGGTCGCCACCACTGGTGTAGCCACCACAGGCTGAGCCAGGGCCGCCGCGACCGTTTCGATAGAGGGCTTGGTCGGATGGATCAAGGCCTTCACCACCTTAGGTGCGCTCACCGCCTTATCCTTGGGGGAGGGGGCACTGCCACGCTCCTCCTCTGCCTTAGAGCTCGACCGGGGCCTCTCCAGGAGCTTCGCCGGGTGCTCGGCCTTCCTCTTACCCGACCCAGAGCGTTGGCTCGTGGTTGATGGTGCCGGGGAGGGTGCGCCCTGCCTGGCGCCCGTAGAGCCCGACCGTTCGGCGCTCCCGGTGCCAGCGGACTCGCGGTGCTTGGCCTTATGTTGGGCCCCCGTCGCCGGGGCGCCCTCAAAGGTCTTAGAAGACCGCTCGGATTTCTTCTTCTTCTCGCCAGACGGGCTCTTACCCTCCAGCCAGTTGGCGAGACGTTGATGGCGGTCCTTCATGGTCCGTTCCGACATGTTGCCGCAAAACGCACAGTCCTTCTCCACGTGCGTCTTGTCCTCATGAAGGCAGTAAAGGCAGAAAGAGTGTTCGTCCTCCTTGAAGACGTTCTGCAGCTGGCATCCAGGGCAGACCCTGAACAGCTTTCCGGGCGTCGAGCTTCCCTTCTCCTGGGCCATCTCCGAGACCGGGCCTGAGAAGCTTCTGGAGTCCTCCGAAGTGTAGCTCGACGAAATCCTCACCCTTGAGGGGCACAGATGAATCCGACACGGGTCCCCGTTGATCGGATGTAGGATCGGTGGAGCTTGAGGCTCTTTTGACCGAAAGAATCGAAGTTTTTTGTGAAAAAGCGCGAAAAATAGCACTAACGCTCGAGAGCAATAGCACGAGGATCCCAACACATGAACGTGCGGTAAAAATCTGAAGATGGCTGCCAGAGGCGGTGCTTAGGTAGAGGGCAGTCATTGGCTGTGGTCAGTATGACGCAGAGACCAGTGATTGGTTATTGCTACGAAAGACAGATCAGAAACGAAACTGATACTGGTTTTTTCTTTACCGAGGATTCCCAGCCTGACGACGGGGAATATTCATGAGCATGTGAATCCATGCCAGACCCCATGCTGGAGAAAGGGTGTTGCAGTAGTCTAGTCGGGTCAGCACTAGGGCTCTGGCCAGGGTGATGCAGCTGTCGGGAGAAAAGAAGGGTCTGCAGGCGTTGATAAGTTTGCATGTGTAGGAAGTGGCTGAGGTGGTGGCGTTCACTTGTTTAGCTAGAGTGATGGAGGAGTCTAGCTAGAAACCCAGTGTTTTAACCTGGTTAAAGACTGTGATGGTGTTGCCATTGATGTCAAAGGATTTGAATGCAGTGCTTAGTTTGGCAATTTTGAGTTGAGAGCCTATGGAGGAGCAGCTCAGTCTTGTCGTCGTTAAGGCATAACCCGTGATTTGCCATCCATGCTTGGATGGTAAGATAGATGGCATTGAGTGTGGCGGTGTCAGCGGCGTGGTCTCCGGTGATGGGTATGAGGACCTGGGTGTCGTCTGTGTAGTTAGTATAGGTGACACCAAGGCCATCAAGATGGTCAAACAAAGGCTTTGTAAAGAGATTATACAAAGTGGGAGACACGCATGAGCCTTTGGGTATTCTGCAGCTGACAAGGGTGGGTGGTGCCTCTGCCTTGGGAGAGAAGACTTTCATAGTTCTGTCAGTGAGGAAAGACTATCCATTGGGTGGCATTGGGTGAGAGTTGCGCAGCTGAGGTTAGGTGGTAGTATAGGATGTTATGGTCCACAAGATCGAAAGCAGCCAAGAGGTCCAGTACGAGGAGCAGGGCAAGCTTGCCTTTATCTTTCAGGTGGTCCATTTGGACTTTTAAGTCTAGGAGTGCTGTTTCTGTCCCATGTCTGGGGCGGAAACCAGATTGCCTGAGTCCCAGAATGTTGTTCTCTTCAAGGTATTTCTGAATTTGAAGGTAGGCAATTCTGTCTAAAGTTTTTAGTAGAAATGGGACGGTCGTAATAGGACGGTAGTTTGTGGGGATGTTAGGGTTGAGGGGGTTTAAAAAAAATAATGGTAATACCCAAGCTTTTTTTAGGTCCGTTGTTTTTTAGGTCCGTTGGGACGCAGTTGTTTCTGAACGAGGCATTGATGAGATTGGTGAAGAATGGGGCGAGTTGTGGTGCGCAGTCCTTGATGACTGAAGGTGGGCAGGGATCCCCTTGGCACCTGGAGTGTTTTAGGCCTCAGATGATTTGGAGGACTTCGCTGTTGGTGACCTCCGAGAATTCGAATTGGGGCATTTACGAGTTGTTGGGGCATTAGGTTGTATACTAAGTGGGGCAGTGGGATTTGCTAATGTTTTCTTTTTTGCCGTTATTTTTGACTGGAGTTGAGTGTTTTTATCCAGGAGAGCATTCTGGTTGTCCAGACACCAGCTGGCATCCTTATTGCAGCTTTCCACGGGGGGTGGGGGGGTGGGTGTTTCTAACTCTCTAAGGATAGAGAATAGTTTTCTAGATCGCAAATTAGCCTTGGAGAGTCGATCATTGTACAGCAAACTTTGGTTTGGAGGACTTGTTGTTTGTATTCTCAGGCAGTCCTGTCGAAGGCAGTTTTAATTAGTTCAGTGGGCAATTTCTTCCACAGAGCTTGGGCCTTTCTCTTTAACTTTTAGGTGTTTGGCTTTGCATATGGCAAGAGGGGCCAATTGGTCGTCACTATGGTGTCATTGTATTGTTTGGTCCCAATAGTCGGGTCGGAGTTCTCCTTAAGTTGGGTTGTTAGGAGGGGTTGCAGTTGCTGGAGTAGGTTACTGGCTGTGATATTTTGCTTATTTCTGGTTGGGGCAGATGGGGCTAGTTTGGGGATGTTAGTCCTGATGGTTAGGGTCTCAATCTTGAAAGTTATAAGATGGTGATCAGACCATGTACATGGCTCGTTAGACGTAGATTAGTTGCAGTTGATGTCTGCGAGCCAATCAAGTGTACAGCCTTTCGAATGAGTAGGATTGTGGATCCTATGTGAGAGCATGAGGGCTGACAAAGTATTTGCTATGGCCAGGGCGTTTTTGTCCAATGGGTCACGGAAACCTAGATTGAAGTCACCTAGTATAATGGGTTTGGATTTAGGTTTGGTTTTTGATGATATCATTTTGTGTGACATCATTTTCGAAGGAGAGTACGGGCTCTGGTGGTCTGTAGATGGGATGGATGCTTAGAGTGGCGGTTGCAGTCAGTGACATCTTTACTGAGAGATGTTCCCCCGAAGTAAAGGGAGTGGTGGGTGTCTCTCTCATGGTCAAGAGCGTGGGCAGGTTAGGATCTGGCATTAATAAGAGCTTCTAGAATGTTATGGGCGGGTGCAAGTGAGTTAGTGTGAGGCGAGTTTAACAATAGTGCGTGCAATTCTAAGTGTAAAGATTGAGTTTCTTCTTAGGATGGTTGGGGTATTGGTGGTGGTGCTTGCTCTAATGTCCTTCATTCTGGAAGCAAGGTTTTCGTTTCTGAGTGAGGTTGGACGTGGGAGACTGGGGCATAGGTTGATGCTCTGATGGGTTATGGAGACTGATATGTGTGGTGGTAAGGAGCGGGCTGATCTGAGGCCATGTCCGGTCGTGGCCCTGCTGAGAAACTTGATTAGTGGGGTGGCCATAATGGGCTGCCAGAGTAGGTAATTCTGAGGAGGAGCTAGTGCAGCTGTGCGTGCATGTAACATTACTCGGGCAATGCAAGTCACTTTGAGCAGGTTCATAGCAAGTGTGCTGGGGTGATGCTCAACACTGATGAAATACGCAAAATTGGAAGTATCGTGTACAGGGATTGCATGAAAAATATCAGTGGTCAGATGAGGTTAGAGGTGCAAGTGAAGCTGATCAGTCCATGCTCAGCGCAATGGCTCGGTTGGTGCACAGCAGTTTTCAATATTAAGGTATCAGGTATCAGCATATACATTGCGTGACAAAATCAATAGAGCAGCGTGGGGGCTGGGGAAGCCAATGCAGCTAATCAATGTAATGGCTAGGTCGGTGCAGAGCATAATTCAATATTTAGCAGTTGCTCATGGGCATCTTTCTAACATGTAGTGGCTAAAACAATCTTAAACACATTTAGTCAATCACGATTGTGCATACGGTGTCAGTTTAAAACTGATGGCTGTGACCGGGTGTTGGCATATTTGGAGAAGAGTGCTGGTACGGCTACGGGTGCTTTTACAGAATAATGGCTAAGAGCAAACATTTGCACATTTAGTCAATCACGGTAGTATGGACAGTACGAGCCTAGCGCTAATGGCTATGGTCAGTTACTGACACATTTGGAGAAGAGGCTGATGCAACTGCGGTCACCTTACTAACAAATAGTGGCTAAAACAACCACAGGCATATTTAGTCATTTAGCAATACAGGTTGATGCAGTTACAGGCATATTTCTAGCAGATGATGGCTTAAAACAATCACAGGCACATTTAGATTTTAAGAGCTAAGGCTGATGCCGTTACTGGTGCCTTCTTAAGAATAGAAGCTGACACAAACACAGGCACAGTATGAGCACGCCGGCAATCAGGGCGGTATGCAGATTCACGCTTCTAGTAATGACAATGTGGTGACCTAATATGTAATAGCTAGTTACAGTAGCTTCAAGGAAGTCTTTGGCGTACGTGGCACTGCGCTGGTGAGAGTTACACGATACTGGCTAGTGCACAGGGGATGCAATATAGCCCCGGACAGTTAATTGGCGTGAGGGGTAGAGTACGTAGCTCAGTTGGCTGTGTAACATAGTGTTTGTATCGTGACGATGTTGGTGTTCTGGTGTATAGTTATTTATGCGAAGAAGTCCTTAGTGGCTATGGGGGAGAGAAGCCCATGAGCATTGTGCTGTTGGGTTGCACAAAGTTCAACAGTTACTGGTAATGGTGCAGCATTTCTCAGTTCCTCCCGGTTCCGTCAGGCTCGGGACAGGAGCCTTAGTTCGTGTGCCTTTGTTGGTGGGTCGGCTTACGCCTGCCGGTGCTGCAGGATTGGTTGTTGTAGGGAGGTTCAGCCAATCTGCACGCAGGCTAGTATAGAAGGTGAAAAAAGGTTGTGGGTGCGATTTGGAATCAAACAGCGGTCATCTTGGCTTGTGTTAACCCTCATGGTTAGATGTGAAGATTATTCTGATAAAATCGTGCAACGGCATATTGCTTACTGTAATGATCTTTCTATGGATACTTCTCCCGCAGATTCCTATTCATGATATATATCCAACATCCAGCTATGCTGGTCGGAAACCTTTCGACAGGGGGCGTAGTGGACCTTGACTCGGCCATTGAACATCAATCCGTCTTGCCCGGCTCTCGTTCGTTGGCTCTGGAAGTGACGTCAGGTGTCGTATATATAGCACGTCACTACGCCCCATGCTTCAGGACCTTCATTTTTCCAACCCCGTGTTTGAACGCAGCAGAAGGAAAAACCACAGGAGGAGGCTAATCAGCCGTTAAAACATTAAGAAGGATACTGCCCAACAGGGTGGTACCCCACAACGATTGAAACATATTTGTTTAAAAAAAAAATAATAATCTTTCAACAATGAGGTCATCCCAGAGCCATCACCAGATGCCTCCTCGTTTGGACAGAAGCAACAACCCACAGACTTTTCTGAGCAATGATGGATGGGAGGGTCGATGAGGAATCTGAGGGAGAAGAATCCATAGAAAGATCATTATGGTAAGTAATTACCCCTTCAATAGAGTCCTTTTCTCCCGCAGATTCCTCATCATGATAGACTCCCCAAGCAGTTAGGATAACGGAGGAGGGCAGAAAGGTTTAAACCAGTAGATTCTACAGAACAGCCCTATCAAACCTAGCATCAGCTCCCCGTGCCACATCCAAGGCATAGTGCTTGGTGAAGGTATGTAAGGATGACCAAGTGGTCACCCGGCATATATCCCTAACAGAAACCCCTCTCTGGAGGGCTGTAGAGACTGAGACCCCCGTGGTCGAGTTGGCCCTGATGCCCGCTGGAAGGTCTTCGCCAGCCGATTGGTAACACTTGGATATGCATAAAATGATCCAACATGACAGGGTTTGTTTAGTGATAGAAATGCTTTTTCTAGACAAGGAAAGGTCCACGAACAACTGGTCTGATTTCCTAAACTCAGATGCGTGAGCAACATAGAAGCTTAACGCTCTCTTGGGATCAATGCAGTGGAACCACTCTTCCTCTTTGGAGGGATGTGGAGGAGGGTAAAAGACAGGTAAATCAATAGATTGGGACAGATGAAACTTTGAAACCACCTTAGGAAGGAATCCAGCTCTGGCTTTAAGATAGCCTTTCACACAAAAGAACTTCAGAAAGGGAGGTTAGCAGCACAAGGCTTGCAGTTCGCTAACCCTCCTTGCAGATGTAATTGTGACCAAAAAGGCTGTCTTAAGGGTTAACAGCCACAAAGAACATGAATCCATAGGCTCAAACGTAGCCGCCATGAAGTAAGTCAAAACTAGATTAAGATTGCATCTGGGACAACAAAAGGAGTTGGCAGAAACTTGTTGAGAAGGCACTTCCGGAACTGGGCCATCACTGGAATAGTAAAAAAGAAATCTTGGTATGGGGACCTCTTCAACACAGAAAGGGCTGCCAAATACCCTATGACTGTGGCAACCTGAAGGGCTGAAGAGGCCATTGATAGAAGGAACTCCATCACTGCGGTGGTGGGGCAAGAGATAGGGTCAGTCTTCCATTCCCTGCACCACGCCTCAAATATTCTCCACCTGCACACATACAGAGATCTAGTAGGTCTGCGTGCAGCCAGCAATACCTCAAGTATCTCCTCTGAGAGGACCCTCTTGTCCTACCTCATCCTCTCAAGAGCCACACATGTAGGTTGATGAAATCTGGGGTTGGTTGGAGCACTCAGCCCTCTGACTGGGTTAGGAGATCCGGACGCTGAGGCAACCAGTGAGGTGGACAGATGGTCAGATCCAGGAGATCGGAGGAACACGTTCTCCTCGCACAATCCGGTGCAATCAAGATCATGGTCACTCGAAATCTCTTCAACCTCCTGAGAACCCAAGGGATGATGGGAATCGGGGGGAAGGTGTAGTGGAGAGGGAAGATCCAATCCACCAGGAACATGTGCGCCGTTCGCTGGAAATTCCCTCGAGCATAACAGTTTGCACTGCCTGTTGTACTCTGTGGCGAACAGATCCACTGCTACGGTACCCCAGAGAGCGAAGACCTCCTCGAGGACATCCCGACACACTTCCCACTCATGGGAGACCGTGCTCTGCCTGCTCAGAGCATCCGCCAAGGTGTTCTCTGTCCCCACCAGATGAACAGCCGAGACCAAGATTTGGATCTCTCGCAACCAAAACCACAGCTGAATTGCCTCTGTGCAGAGTGGGCGGCAGTGCACACCACCCTACTTGTTGAGGTAGTACATGGCCACTGTGTTGTCTGTCATGCTTCCCTCTGAGAGAGGGGGCAAAGGCCCTCAGGGCTAACCTGATGGCCCGTAACTCAAGCCTGTTGATATGCCTCCTGGCTTCTGATGGAGAACAGAGGCCGCTCACCAGCAATTCCTCGCAGTGGGCACCCCAACCCTTCAGGCATGCATGCGTACCCACTCGGGCCTGGTGCCAAGGAGGCCAGAAGGGTTCCCCCACCAACAGATTTCTGCACGTGTGCCACCAGCCGAGTTTGCAGACTACTTAGCTGGACACTGAAAGGCGATCTGTGAGTGTTAGAAAAGATTTCAATTTATGGGTAATTATCCCTCCAGTTATGTAGCCCCCAACATTTTGCTGTTGTCTGACCATTCTAGCCTGACTTTTGCCATTGGAGCCCAGCCTTCTGCTCTACTCCGCTGGGCTTTTGCTCATTTTGTTAAGGGGAAACTGACATGCCCTTAAGACAGTCAGTACTGGGAAATTGTGTTTCCCTTTCACTTTGTTGCTAGTTCTTAGCAACATTTTAGCAGTGCACAATGTACCTTCCAGTACAGTACGCTGGGGTCTCTTTTTCATTTTTATACTCAAAGGATTATTTTCGTGAATATACAGATGTGCCTTGGACAGAGCAGGTGGCAGCTGTTACTTTTTGGATATTTTCAACTCTTTTAAATGGTCCAAAAGATGTTTACTGCGTTTGGCCCAGGACAATGGCCAGTGCCTAAAATGGCCATGCCACAAGGTCCTTTGTTCTGTCCTTTGGCCATCTTGTTCCTTTGCCTTCCCCAGGTCGAGCAGACCCGGGAAATTCCTTATTTGGTCATGCAGACCCCTGCGCAAACTGAAGCTTTTGCAGGCTTCTGCATGCCTTGTGTGTGTGTGCCTCCAGGATGTGGGCGGAGCTGTCTAGTTCCAATACACATCCTGGGTGCAAGGATGTCTGGTGTGTTGGGATGACTGGGACCATCGTGGTCTGTGATTGGTCCATGTATGGGATGGCTGTATGTGAACAGATCTCTCACTGGTTTCTCTTCGTTTTGGCACAAAGGAGATTTTGGATGATGGCATTTTACACCCATTCTAGGTCGATCTTCTGAGTTCACACCAAACTTATTGAAGGAGACAATTATTCTGAATCAATGAAGCAGATCTGTGGAACCGCTGGTGACCCGCTGGAAGGTTTGGCACCCTGAGCCCACTGCTGTCCCATCAGACCCCCAGTTTCTGATCGAATCTAGAAGGCCTTCGACCCATTGGAATTGTGGGACCAACTATTCTCAGCACCTCCAACTTAACCTGTAAGCAAGCCTTTTCGGAAGTGGTCCTGGACCGGCCAGTGAACTGACCAGCTAGTACGGGACCTTTGCCCTGGAGCCGCCACCATCTCGAGTTTCGACTTGAGCCTTTGGAGATGTAAGCTCTGGGTATAAGGCACTCTCCCACCAAGTTTATTTCGTACACCTAGCATTCCTAGGTCTGGAATTAGGAGAGTCTGCCTGAACCAGAGCATATGCTGTCACTGTCACCCAGCTGTGGTGACAAACTTTGTGGGTGCCTTGCTGCTGCCCCCCTGTGTCCTCGGACTCAATGCAGCGGAATTGGCCTGATCCCTTCACCAGGAACGGAGAAATCGCCACTGTCCCGCCACAGAATCATCCCTGGAACTGAGCCAATGAAAGCGGCAGAGCCCTGCAACTGTAGGATTTGAACCTGCGACTGAAGTGGACTCGACTGCCGAAGTTTGGCCCGGAGTGCGTCGAGGGTCAGCGAGTACTTGCAACCCTTACTGGTGGTCCCTGGTGCATCCATCCATTTTTACACACAAGTGTCCCCTGAGGGCCGCCCTTCTTTACTGAGGCAGCCTGTGCTGCTAACCTATTCCCAATTCTTGGATCCTGTTATGCCTTCTTGGGGAGACCCTCCTCGAATAGTGCGAACTTATTGTTCACTGCCTCACCCACCTTCCTGAGTCGCTACAGCCCTTTGAAGAAACTCCGTTTTGACTTAACCGCATAATCACGTGTGCCAGCACCAAAAGTACTTTTGAGCTCAAGACTCCACTCACCCTAGGGACTGGACTGTCTCTTAGTTAGGGTTTGAATTGTGAAGGACTGCCTAAACTATATTCAGACTGTGTGACCTCTTTCTTTGCAGGATGTGGGTCAATACTTTGTACTATTCCTTTAGCGATTGGTTACAGTATATATGTTTGCTAGATTGGTGTTGTGTTGGCTATGTTATTACTGCTGAATAATTACTTTGTGTTTGACTTAAAAGGCCTTCATTAAATGTATATATATTTTTGATATAGACCTGACAGAGTAATTTGAGGTTTTTGTTTACTGTGTGTGCTCATTATGGGCTTTCGATCACCCTCACCCCTCGTGAGACCTAGTCTTGACTGCCGCTAATGCTACCATGATTGTTCTGGCTTGTCCAGAAGGTGACCCTGTTCCAAGAAACTAGGCTGGCCTTATGAACCTCTGGCCACCAGGTCAGAGTTCAGAAATCTATCTTAACAGTGAGAGCTCCCGGATACTGAGATCACTGGTCTCTCAGGAGCCACTGAAGGGATCTCATACGCAGCCTGGCAACTGGCACTAGAAAAATACAGGAGTCCATGAGAGCCAAGAGGCGGAGGAAGGAAGCCGATGGAAGGGTGGCGTGGTTCTGAAATAACTGCACCATCTGAGCTATGTTGCTGATTCTCTCCTCTGGAGGAAAAGCCTTCCCTACCCGGGTGTCTAGGACTGCTCCGATGAACTGGAGCTTCAGAAGTGGTGTCAAATGGGACTTCAAGTTGAGGGGGAAGCCCAGCTTGTGCAGTAGTAGGCAGGAGTCTTTCAGATGACAAGACTTACCCCGCCGACTTCCCTCAGATCAACCAGTTGTCCAGATACGGAAATGAATGGACCTCGGATCTCCTGAGGTGAGCCGCAACTACTGCCATGAGCTTGGTGAAGACCCTTGGCGCGGAGGTCAACCCAAAGGGAAGCACTTTGAACTGATAGTGCATGTCGCCTATGAGGAACCTTAAGAACTTCTTGTGCTTTTGGTTTATCGGCACATGGAAATAAGCATCATGTAGGTCTACTGACACCACCCGGTCCTGGAGTTCGAGAGCATGGAGAATCTCTCTCAACCTCACCATCCTGAACTTGTCCTTACTCAGGAACTTGTTCAGGGCACTGAGTACCAGAATGGGAGGGAGACCTACTCCCTTCTTGGGCACCAGGAATTACTGGGAATACCAACCCAACCCGCTCTGATTGGAAGGTACTTCTTCCACGGCACCCTTTGACAATTGGGCTCTCATTTCTTCTTGGAATTCCTGTCCCGGTTGGATTGGGGGAGGGGGAGGTCTGTCTGGAGGCCTCTTTAGAAAAGGCAGACAATAACCCCAACTGTAGGGCCCAGGCATTGGAAGTTATTTCCTGCCACTGGAGCCAATACCCTGCCAACCGTCCACCAACCTGTGCATTGTGCGAGGGGAAATCGAAGCGGCTTGAAGGGCGCAGGTGACCCTGCCGCTGCTGCTGCTTGCTGGCCTTTAGAGGCTCCTCTGTCCCTTCTGGGATGCGAGAAGCGCCTCTGTCCTTGCCTGGCTTGCGGGAGCTGCGCCTTCCTGCCATAGGGCACGGAACATCTATAGCATCTGCCCCTGGAGTCGAAGCTGTGGGCAGGATTGGCTGACTGTGCTGCTAGGCCCAAAGATTTAGCAGCCAATTTTGACTCCTTGAATTTCTCCACGGATTTGTCTGCTTTGTGTCTGAAAAGCATGCCACCTTCAAAAGGCATGTCCAGTAACCTGTTTTGGACATTTGGAGAGGTTTTAAGATATGCTTGCCGTCTCATCACAACTGCTGAACCCATTCCTCTGCCAACACAGTCTGCTATGTCCTTCCAATCCTCCACCAGCTGTAAAAATATGTCCCGCATGGCACCCTCAGGGACGTATTCAACAGCATGTTCTACTGCCTTCCATAAGTCAAACAAGTATTTGGCGAAACCACGTGCCATGTTAGTGGCTTTGAGCGCCAAACTACCAGAAGTAAACAGCTTTCTTGCCAAAGCGTCAAATTATTTCCCTTCTCTGACCATAGGCAGATTAAAGGTGGATGCCGCAGGTCTGGTGGAAACAGTGGCAGCCTGTATAACCAACCTTTCCGGGGAAGGGTGTGTGATGAGGAAAGTAGGATCTTCTCTTGCCGACCTATACTTCCCTGTGAAATTGGCGTTCACAGGGGGAATGGTACAAGGGAGATGCCATAAGGAGGCTAAGGGGTTCGCAATGGCTGAGTTAAAAGGCATAGTGTGCTCGACTGTGGGACTCTCGTCCAAAATGTCGGTAAGGTCATACCCCTCAAGAGGGGAAGTGGACGCCTTCAGCCCCAGGGTGCCCCAGGTCCACTAACCTGTGAATCAACTCCCTAAACTTCACACTAGCGTGGGTGTAGGGCTGTTTTTGCTGTAACTCCAGGTCTGGAGAAGTATCCAGACCACTGGCATCATGTAAACCCTTAGCCAAAGCCAATACATTGGCCTGGTCGTTAAAATAGTGGACGCTGCCGGCTCCCGTGTGAACGGGGTTGACTGTGTCCTCAGGGTGATCGTGTTCCTTGACCACAAACATGGAATGCATGGGATCGAAGAAACCTGATCTCGACAGTGGCACAAATGAACTATAGCCAACTGTCTGCGCCGAAGGCTTGAGGATGGTTTTGAAGGCAAAGCGTTAAATGCAGAGGGTACTTTCGGCACCGAGGGACGCTCGGGTAACAGATGGGCATCTGGAGCCTCAGCCCTACAGTCTTCTGCCGACTTATTCCTGATGGGAGCAACACCTGAAGACGCTTTCGACGCTGACGATGTTGACGGAGTGGCTGGCTTGGGTTCGGGAGCACCGAGCGCTGCTTTAGCCGCCAAAGTTTACTGGTCTGGGGGACGACATTGCATCATGGTTTTTGAAGAAAAAAGCACACAAAGTACAATAAGAACATTGAGTAAACCCGAGTCGTGTTCCCAATGCAGGATGCAAGCATGTGGAAAAATGGAACTGGGACATTGGGGCGTAGTAAGGTGGTATATATACAACGCCTGACGTCATGTTTGGAGCCGACCAATGAGACCCAAACAAGACGGGTCGATGATTGGCGGCCTGGCGAAAAGTTTCCGAACAGCAGAGCTAGAAGATGGATATCTATCATGATGAGGAATCTGAGGAAGAAAAGCAATCAATTGAAATAGGTTTCAAAGCCAAAGCTGGTTCTTTCAGCGCCGAGGGACGCACGCATAACCGATGGGTGTCATGGGCCTTGGCCTCACGGTGACTTATGCCTGGAAGGAGTAACAACTCAAGGCGTTTTCAACGCCAGAGTGGCTGGCTTTGGGTGGGGTGCACCAAGCGCCGCTTTTGCTGCCAAAGCTTGCTGGTCGGGGGCCGGAGCGGGACCTACAGTAGCTTGTCTCTTAAAAATTTCTAGCATTGAAGTTTTAAAACGTTCCCATTCTTCCCGAGGGAACGGCCCCGCTGAGGGCTTACATCGTTCCGACGACGAGCTGGACTCGCGTTGATGGCAGTGGTTCTGCTTCTTCTTCTGCAAGGACGACGGCGAGGAATGGCTTCTGGAATGGGTCAGTTTCTTGGTTTTCTTGCAATGTCGTTCCTTCTCCTTGTTGGGAGTGGGCTCCTCAGTCTCAGGCTCCGAAGACCGGACGATAAAACGTGCCAGAGACTTGGCGCACAGTCGCCCAAGGTCTGTTTCCCGGCCCTCTAACATAGGGATTTCAGCTGCATCTTTGCGCACAACGCACCGGCCTCTGTCGTGACTAGCACTCAGACACCACAGACAGACCTAGTGGGGTTGGGCCATAAACATTTTGGCCTTGCAATCCCGGCATCGCTTGAAGCCCAAAACACAGACGAAATTGTGTCAAGGTTTCTTAGAAAAACGTACAAATAGTACAAAAAGAACATCGAGTAAACTCCAGTCGTGTTCCCGATGCAGCATGCAAGCATGTGGAAAAAAAGAACTGAAGCATGGGGCGTAGTGACATGCTATATATACGATGTCTGACGTCACTTCCGGAAGCTGATGAGACGATCAAGAGCCAGGACAAGACAGATGAACAGCCGAGTCGAGGTCCACTACACACCCTGTCAAAACGTTTCTGACCAGCAGAGCTGGATGATGGATATTTATCATAATCTGCGGGAGAAAAGCAATCCATTGAAATAGTCAGATTTCGGTTGGAAATGGTGACAACAAGGTTCTCAATAGGGATCACCCTCCTGGAAAGGATTTTGTACAGAACATCCTGACACAGTTTCCAATTGTGGAACACTGATGAAAGCTTGCTGAAAAAGCATAAAAGCATAAAAATGTTCTCCTTCCAAGCCAAATCGGCTGCCGATAGGTAGACCTCATTCTCCAGAGTCTAGAACCATAGTCCCATTACCTCACTGCACAAAGGCAGCGTATCTAAAACCCCTTTCTTGCAGAGGTAATGCACGACAAGGTTTAAGTTACTTACCTGTAAGTATTTTTCTCCAGCATGGGTCTGACATGGATTCACATGCTCATGAATATTCCCTGTTGTCACGCTGGAAATACACAGTAAAAGAAATATCAGTTCACTTTCACTTACAAACTGTATTTCTCCTTTAAACCAATCACTCTTCTTTAGGTCATACTGCCCCCATCAAATGACAGTCCTCTCCCTAAGCCACTCCTCTGGCAACCATCTTAAGATTTGGTAAGCCCGTGAAGTGGCAGTATGACCAAGAAGAGACACAGAGGGGTCAGCGGGAGGGTTCGCATGTCAATCCATGCCAGACCCATGCTGAAGAACAATCGTTACAGGTAAGTAACTTAAATCTTCTCCAGCATGGGGTCTGAGATGGATTCACATGCTCATGAATAACGAATACATAGCAGTACAACATTACACAACCACGGGAGGTGGCAAGGCACAACAGAAGCAATTACACTTACCCCATGAACAGGCTCACCTCAAGCAAACAGGTTGTATAGCACTGCTTGGCCGAGTCTGGACTCCTCCCTGGAATCCCTGTCGACGCAGTAGAATTTCGTGAAGATGTGAGTGGATCACCACGTAGCAGCCCTACAGATGTCAAGCAGGGGCAAACCAGAGAGGAACGCCATCGTCGCAGCGCTTGCTACGGTGGAGTGGGTTCTCGGCCGGCCGGGCAGCAGTCGATTAGCCAACCGATGACAGTGCGTGATGCAGCCAGAGAACCACCTTGAAGTGGAAGTCTTGGACAAGACCTTCCCATGAATGACAGGACCAAAGTTCATGAACAGATGTGAAGTCTTTCGAAAACTCTTTGTGTGAGTGATGTAGAACTTCAGGGCACGAACAACGTCCAGCAAATGTAAGGCCCTTTCCGCCGGCGACAACGGTTTAGGGAAAGAAATACATAACAGCAAAGGCTTGTTGAGGTTTGTTTGTTTGTTTTATTATTTATAATGCACGCCAGCAGGGAGCAGAAAGAAACAAGAATATTTTCAGCTCGGGTTACAGGGCTGTACAAGTATATACAACAAGTATAGGGTCAACATGTTCATTACAGTCAGGAGGTCAAAAACATTTAGATATTATATACAGGCAGAAATAGGGCCGACACAAGTAGCAGAATATTGCGAAAAACCTTTAGAAAATATGTACAGGGGGAAGTATGGATGCAACTTTCAAACAGCATATTGCGAAAAGCGACATTATATACAATGCAGGATACTAGGGTACAGTCAGCAGGTGGTGCCCTGCGTTTTAGCAGTCATTTTCTTTAATCCAGTTAATGATGTTGTGTCTGAAGTGTGGGTATGTTTTATCTGCCCTCAGGGAAGGGGGTAGGGAGTTCCACAGCTGAGCGACTTTAACTGGGAAGCTACACCCTCCAGCTTTGGTGAGTTTAAATCTAGGTACCGTTAGGAGATTAGAGTTGGCAGTTCTTGTTGGCCGATTGGATAATTGTCTATTGAATCTTTCTGTAAAATAGCGTGGGGCGGCGTTATTTAGGCACTTATGTATAAGTGAGGCGGTTTCTAGCAAGAATTTATCATTGGTGGTGAGCCAGTTATTTGTTCTTCTTAACTCTGAAATATGTACTTTTTTTGCTATACCCAGCGCTGCTCTCAGGACGTTGTTTTGGAGAATCTGAATTTTGCTGATGATATACTTGTTGGCCCCCAGGTGTAGGGAGTTGCAGTAATCCAGTTTCGATAGAATTAGGGTTCTGGCCAAGGTGGTGCAACTGTACGTGGAGAGGAATGGCTTGGCAGCTCTAATTAGCTTACAGGTGTAAGCAGTGGCAGAGGCCATGGAGTTGACCTGTTTGGTAAAGGAGAGGGTGGCGTCTAGGTAGAAACCTAAGGTTTTAACTTCTTTGGCAACTTTGATGGTGTTGCCATCGATGTTAAAGGTGGAGTATTTGTGGCCGAGTTCATTGAGATTGGGAGTGGTACCGAGGATGATGAGCTCAGTCTTGCCATCATTCAGGCATAGACAGTGGGTGGCCATCCATGCCTGGATGATGAGGTAAACTCTATTCACCAAGGCCAAATCTTTGTCATAATCTTCCGTAAGTGGTATGAGGATCTGGGTATCATCTGCATAGTTAGTGTAGGTGATACCAAGACCATCAAGATCATGAGCCCTGTGGCACTCCGCAGGTGATGGGAATGGGGTCGACCGATGCTGATGGTGAAAAGACACCAGAACCAAGAACCAGGTATTCAAGTGCATTTTGGGTTTGCTCTTTCTCAGTTTTAGTGGGGCAATGGAATCAAAGGCTTTGGTCATTATTTTGTGGTATTCATTGACTAGGATGGAGGGATCGGTGGACTCTGGTAGGGAGTTGAGTGTCGGTAGTATTAGAGGTAAACATTTATCGACCGTAATGTTTTCTTTATTCCCAGTTGGTATAGATGGGGCCGAAAGATTGTTTTTAGTAGTCAGAGTTATGGCTTCTAGTGAGAATGCTAGGAGGTGGTGGTCTGTCCATGACTGGGGGGTGATGGACGTGATGGAGGCACTGAAATTGTAGTCTGCCACCCAATCAAGAGTTCTTCCTTTGTTATGGGTGGGAAGAGTCACTCTTTGAGTGAAGCCTCGTTCAGTAAGAGCGCCAGCGATTAATGCTGCTTGCTAGTCTTTAGGGTCTTTAAATCCCAAGTTGAAATCACCAAACAAGAGGACTTGCAAGGTATTTTTTAGGTTGTCGGAGAGGATGGTGGTTATGTCCTCCTCAAACGACCCAATGGGGCCTGGGGGTCTGTATATTAAGTTGATGGTTAGAGTTTGGGATCCGGAGATAGGTAGTTTAGCAATCAAGGATTCGCAAGATTTAGCATCAGATGACGGGGCTAGTCTCATAGCTAGGTTAGTCTTAGCTATTAGAGCTATGCCTCCACCGCGAGCCTCAGTTCTGTCTGCTCTGAGTATCGTGTAATCCTCTGAGACTGCAAGCATGAGGGCGGGGCTGGCTGCAGTATGAAGGCAGGATTCGGTGATGGCTAGGAAATCAAACTTTTCTGTCTGTATAAGGTCAGCTATCTCTGTGGAGTGAGCCACTAAGGATCAGGCATTTATTAAAGCCCCCTTGAGGTGCAGAGTATTATTGCCTGTCAGTGGTTTTAATGGGATCTGGTTACTTATTTTGTTCTCGAGGAGTGCATTATATGGTTTGTCCTGCTGGCAATTTCCATTCTTGGATAGCGGAGGAGTGAGATGATTAGTGTTTAAGGTTGTGTAGGTAAGTTTAGTTAGAGGGCATACTTTCCTAGTATTTATGTTTATCATTGACCAGGCGAGAGGTTCAAATAATTTAGGTAGTCTGGAGCGGAGTCTATCGTTTCTAGTGGACGAGCTACATGGTCTATCAGTTTTAGGTGGGCCCTGAATGTAAACATTGAGAGTTAGTGGTCATACTTGACTCAAGTTGCTAGGTACCAGTAGAGTCAATAGGTCATCCATGAATCCTGATAGATTATCTATTGTGGTTGAGTTGGGAGCAGGTGGGAAGTATGGGCCAATGGTGCTAGTCAGAGATCAGATCTAGAATGGCCCTTAGCACTTAGTAGGACTGTATATATCCCTGTCACATACATAATGAGGCAACACAATCTGAAATAGTTGGCTAATTCGGTGTTGCTACCAATAGGGTGAGATAACGCAGGTAGAGTTAGTAGACTAATTCAATTTTTACTACCAGTAGAGTAAGATAACAGTTCGGACTAGTAGGCAATTTCGATTTTGCTACCACTGGTGTAGGATAACACAACTTGACATAGTAGGCCAATTCGATTTTGCTAACAATAGGGTAGGATACCACCATTTGAAATAGTAGGCTAATCCGGTTTTACTACCAATAGGGTAGGGTAATACAGTTTGAAATAGTAGGCTAAATCAATTTCACTAACAGTAGGGTAGGATACCACAGTTAAAGAGGTGGAATTCCGACGGAACCGTCGCCATGAAGGAGGGGTGTGTACGTAGCACCACGCTCAATTCGGGGAAAGTCAGGTATGGCTGTTTGCAGGATAGGGCTTGGATCGCACCTACTCTCCTGGCAGAGGTGATGGCCGCCAGGAAAGCCGTCCTCCACGAGAGGAATTTGAGCAGAGCCTAATGCAGAGGCTCAAAGGGGGTCCTTGTGAGCCTCGCCAGAACCACATTGAGTTCCCACATCGGGGCCAGAGTCTTCATCGGCGGGAAAGATCTGAAAAGTCCTTTGAGAAACTCCTTGACAGGTCGATGGGACCAAAGCAACGCTCTTCCTGGCAATCTGGTGTAGCGGGAGGTAGCCGCCAGATGTACCATGATGGAGGCGTGTGCCAATCTGGCCTGGGCCAAGGATAGCAAGTACAGCATGCTGTGGGGCTGTGACCCTCAAAAAGGGCAATCTTCCATGAACGGCACCATGTAACGAAACGCTTCCACTTGTGACCGTAGCACTTCAAGGTCGACAACGCCCTGGCTTTTGCGAGGAACTTCCTGCAGTCCGCTGGCAATTCATATCCTCCAAATTCTAGGGCTGCAGGAACCAAGCCCTCAGCTTCCGCGATCCTGGGTCTGGATGTTGGATTGCGCCTCCTTCTCTGGTGAGGAGATCCAGAACCACTGGCAGCTTGACAGGAGGCGTCGCCGACAGGTTGAGAAGGTCTGGGTACCAAATCTGCCTCTGCCACACCGGGCAGATGAGAATCATCCTGAATTGGCACTGTCTGAGTGTGTTGATGACTCGTAGTAGGAGAGGAAACACATACAGAAACAACCCTTCCCACACCACAGGAAGGAGAACGTGTCCCTGAGGCCCCTCGGTTGGTGGAATCTGCTGGCAAACCTCTGGCATTTGGAGTTTGCCACTGTCGCAAACAGATCGATCTGGGGCCTTCTCCACATGACGAAGATGTGGTTCACCTGGTCCTGCAGAATTTCCCACTCGCGGCAGGAGCAAAATTCCCTGCTGAGGGAGTCTGCGATGGGGTTCTGGACTCCTGCTAGGTGAAGAGGACTGAGGAACATCTTGTTACGCTCACCTGGTATCCACAGGGACACCACCCACCCGGGTTACTCGCTGGTATGCTTCTCAGCTTTGCCCAGATGTGGTCTGCGGGGGAGGTTCTGCCTGAAAATACAGGAGGACTGTGTTCAAGACTGACCGACCGGGGTAAGTATCCTCCCTCAACCCCCGTATGATTTCAGCCCCTCTGGTGCCCTCTCCTCACCTTGTGGTAGAGTTAGGTGTGCTCTCCATCCTGCCTTCTTTGCAGGGGTGCGTTGTCTTTCATGGGCGTGTGCGGTCCAGTTACTTCACTGACGCCGGCCCGTTTGATATTGTTCAGGTAGGTCTTATTGCTGTTGTTTAGTTTTGTTGCTATCCTGCATGCCTTTCTCGTTTAAAATGTCTCTTTTTTCTCCATTAGGTATGCGGAGCTTCAGCGCGGCGAACTGGCTTGGTTGAGCCCCGCTGGTAAATGATGGCGCATTAAGAGCGCTATGATGCGGTAAGTAAGCGCTATGCGCAGCGCTGCAAAGTCTTGCCTTTGCTAACCTGTGTTTTCCTTCCTTGTAGGTCGCAGTGTTCTTCAGCGCGAGTGGAATGTCTGGAGTGGTGCCAGCCGAGAGGCAACCAGCCAGGTAAGCCTTTTGAGCAGTTGGTAATTTGCAAATGTCTCTACTGCTTACTTTAATGTTGCCTCTATCTTCCTCTTTCAGGTCCTTCTGTCCGGGAGGCGTGCAGATTCGAGGAAGCTGTTCTCAGTAGCTGCGAGTGGCTAAAGATGAAGACTGCAGGTAAGATGCTGCTGCTAATGATGTTCCTTTTGTCTCCTTGCAGGTTCTGCTTCTTCGCTTCTTCAGAGGATCGAGGGAATAGCTGGAAACGGTGAGCGTCACGTTGCAAGCTGCAAAGTAACGCGAAGCGTGTTGTCTTGCTCGGGTGTGGTTTAAATAGCCCCAACAAAATAGTCCAGGTAAAGTAGTCCCTAGGCTACCACACCCAAAACACTAGACTGCATAGCTTGGTTCCTTGGAACCAAGCTATGTGGATGCCTCCATGTTGGCTGACAATCCATTAAGTAGTTCCCAAGCACATGTTTTTTCATGGTGTATGAGCCCCAAGAGGGTTTTGGAAGAGGATGGCAGGCTCTAGAGGCCTGAGTCCTGACTCCACCTGGCCAATGGGTTTGCCAGAGGGGGTTTTGGGCGAAGGTCGTGAAAGCACTCCCCCCCCCCCCCCCCCCCCCCCAAGTCCCCTCCCATGGTGTTCCTTCTGTCTGGCCCAGGTTTGGTTGGGAAGTTCCAATGGAATTTCCTGATTAGACGTGGTGCGTGGATATTCTCACTGGGCTCCCGGGATCTATGTTGTGGTCCAAATCCTTTCCAATCGACAAGATAATATAGCTTGGTCCTAGAGTCTTTAGAGTCCAAGATATCTTTGACTTCGAATTCTGGTTCTCCGTCAACAAGTATGGGCTTAGATGGTGTCCCAATCCGTGTGCCAGGTTGCATTGGTTTCAGGAGGGATACATGGAATACCGGCTGGATGTGTAGATTAGGTGGTAAATCCAGTTTCACGGCTGCTGGGTTGATAATTGCCTTAATGGTATAGGGTCCTAAGAATCTGGGATGAAAGGTCCGGGTTCCCTTGATGGGTACGAATTTAGCGGCTAACCAAACTTTGTCTCCTACTTGATAATCAGGGGCCTTTTTCCGGTGTTGGTCGGCGAACCTCTTTTGTTTTTCTTTGGCATGAATAAGGTGTTCCTTTGCCCATTTGAACGCCTGAGTAATGGTTGTGTGTAGAGTCTTTACCGCTGGCATTTCCAAGCTGGCTGGAAGGTCTAGTTCAGAGGTATGTGGATGTCTGCCATTAAGGGAATAGAAGGGCGTTCGTCCCGTGCTTGAATGCAAAGAATTGTTATATGCATATTCGGCTATCCATAGTAGGTCTTTCCAATTCCTTTGTTCGTGGTGCAGTATGCACCGTAAATATTGCTTGAGTGTCTGATTGGTTCTCTCGGTTTGGCCGTCCGTTTGGGGATGGTGACTGGTAGATAGCCGAACGTCGATCTGCTACATTGCACAACATTTTTTCCAGAAGTTTGAAACAAACTGGCTGCCTCGATCAGAGACCAGAACCGAAGGGAAGCCATGTAGCTTAACCACACCCTCCAGGAACACTTTTGCTAAAGTGGCTGCGTCTGGGAGGCCTTTGAGAGGAATACAATGGGCTATCTTCAAGAATAAGTCCACAACTACAAGGATGGTGTTGAACCCTTGGCTTGGAGGTAGATCAGTGATGAAGTCAAGGGAAAGAGTGTGCCATGGAATTGGAGGAATGTCCAATGGTTGTAGGAGACCAGATGGTTTTTGTTTCTGTGATTTATTTTGTGCGCAGACACCGCAAGGCTTAATATACTGAATGATGTCCTTACGCCAGGTAGGCCACCAAAAGTTCTCTTTCACCTTACCTAGGGTTTTGGTGATCCCAGGATGCCCTTCGATCAGTGAATCATGATAGTTTGAAATAATATGCTGTTGTAATTCCTTCTTGGGTACATGTAGGCGATCCCTAAAAAAGGGTAGATGGTCCTTGATGGTATATTGTTCTCCTTGAGTTTGCCATGCGAGGAAGGCATCAGGATTCATTGTCCGTTGGATTTCTTTTCGCAGTTCTGCTGTCGTGATACCCAAGAGTTTGTCTTCAGATATAATAGGTACTGGGTCTGGAGTTGTATATACCATTTCATCTATGCCCATGCGAGATAAGGCATACGCCTTTCCATTTCTGACTCCTGGTCGAAATGAGATTACATAATCATATTCGACAAAGAAAAGGGCCCACCACAATTGACGCGAGGACTGGGCCTTGGCTGTTTTGAGATATTGCAGGTTTCGGTGGTCTGTGATGACTGTAATGGTGTGTCTGGCCCCCAGAAGGTAGTGCCTCCAGGCTTTAAAGGCGGATTTGATAGCCAGGAGTTCCTTTTCTGTGATGGCATAATTAATCTCTGGAGGTGAGAACTTTTTCGACCAGAATACCAAAGGATGTAGCTGGCCGGTTTCCGGGTCTCTCTGTGAAAGGACAGTCCCCATTGCGAGACTGGACGCATCAGTTTCAACGACATGAGGGAGGTCTGGAAGAGGATGTCGCAGGATTGGAGCGGAGGTAAACCTTCGTTTAAGTTCCTGAAAGGCTTATTCTGCTTCTTCGGTCCAAGCAAACTTTTTATTGTTTTTTTCGTAATAGTACTGTGATTGGTTGCACAACCTGAGAGAACTCTGGGATGAACCAGCGGTAGAAGTTTGCAAAGCCCAGCATGCTGTGTACCCTTTTCAGAGAGGTCGGTGAAGGCCATTTCAGAATGACATCTACCTTGTGCACGTCCATTCTGATGCCTCCTGGAGTAAGGATAAAACCAAGAAACTCTACTTTGGTGACGTGAAAAAAGCATTTTTCAAGCTTTGCAAACAAGCGATGTTGACGGAGCTTGCTGAGGTTTGAACGAACGTGCCTGACATGATCTTGTTTTGAGGCTGCGTATACTAAAATGCCGTCTATGTACACTAAGGCGCACACATCAATTAACTCCCTTAAGACGTAATTCATTAAATATTAGAATGCCGCAAAAGCGTTGCATAACCCGAAGGGCATGACTTGATATTCAAACAAGCCATACTTAGTGCGGAAGGCGGTTTTTCTTTCATCTCCTTTTCTGACTCGGACCAGGTGGTACGCTCCTCGAAGGTCCAATTTGGTATAAATCTGGGCATCTTTAACTTGGTCTAGCATCTCAGGGATAAGTGGCAAGGGGTAGCGGTTCTTCACGGTGATCTGGTTCAATGCGCGGTAGTCAATACAGGTTCTCAAGTTTCCTTCCTTTTTCGGTACGAAGAACAAAGGACTGGCTGCGGGGGACTTCGAAGGATGGATAAATCCGTTTGCAATGTACCGGTCTAAAGAGGATTTCAAATGAAGGTTTTCCGGTTCTGTGAGAGCGTAGATCCTGCCGCAAGGGATTTGTGCACCAGGAACAAGGTCAATCTGATAGTCATAGGGTCTGTGCGGCGACATTGTATTGGCTTGGTCCTTTCGGAAAACATCCTGGAAATCATGGTATTCACTTGGCAAGATATTAGTTGCTCCCAGGGTTGATACTGTTGCTTCGGGAGTCATGGCGATACAGAAGTCGGGTTTCTCCTCTTGGTAATAACATGCAGGGGAGCAGTCACCGGGGAAGGTTAATTTTCGTGCCCGCCAGTCTATCAAAGGGTTGTGAGCAACCAACCATGGCATCCCTAGTATTAGCCTGAACTGAGGTGCCCTGATGAGATCAAATGAAATACACTCCCGATATCCGTCCTGGCACAGCAAGGTTACCCCGGCTGTGCACTGGGTTACTGGTCCGGAAGCGATTCCTGTCCCATCCACGGCGGTTACCTTGTCCATAGTTGGCTTAGAACACAAAGGAAGCCCCATCTCTGCTGCCAGTTCTTGAGCAATATAATTTCAACTGCTCCGCTATCGATGTATGCTTCAATAGCATGCATTCTTAACGACTGTTGGTGGTTAATTAAGATCACTGGTATTGCAAAGTGCGAGGTCAGCAACTCTTTCTTCTCACTCGACAAACTGACCTCTACGTTTGTCGAGCTTGGTAGTTTTCCGATTCCTTAGCTTCATCCTTCTCTGTGACCCCGACTGTTCTTCTTGGGGGTTTTACTGGACAGTCCTTCAGGAAATGTCCTGGTTTCCCACAATACAAACAAATTTGTTGTTGTCTTCTTTTGCCCCGCTCTTGTTTTGTTAATGGAGGCCATATCCCTCCAATCTGCATGGGTTCTACAGCATTTTCAGGTACACGGGGTGTGTTTTCCCTTGGTCGAAAATACACGGTCCGAGGGGCCGTCTTAGACCGGTCTTCTTTTCGGTCCTGCAACCGGTGGTATAGCTGCACGACCAGATTTATGAATTCGGCACAGTCTCTGGTTGGATCAACCACCTGGGCTAAGGCGTCCTTTAATTCGCCTCGTAAGCCTCGATGGAATAACATGGTTCTTTTGTTTTCTGGCCACATAGCTTCGGCAACCAGTCTGTTGAAGGTAGCAATGTACGTTAACAAGTCCTGATTCCCCTGTCGGAGGGGCAAGAGTTCATTGTCTACTGCTTGTTCCTGGGTATAGCGAGTAAAACGTTTTTCCATTTCTCTCTGGAACCCCCCCAAAGTCATGTAATAGAGGATCGTCATGGGTTACCAATGGCACCAACCAATCTGCTGCACTACCACTCAGGTATGATAAGACAAAGGCTACCCGATCTTGGTCGTTCTGTCCGGGAGGCGTGCAGATTTGAGGAAGCTGTTCTCAGTAGCTGCGAGTGGCTAAAGATAAAGACTGCAGGTAAGATGCTGCTGCTAATGATGTTCCTTTTGTCTCGTTGCAGGTTCTGCTTCTTCCGAGGTTCAAGGGAATAGCTGAACACGGTGAGCGTCACGTTGCAAGCTGCAAAGTAACGCGAAGCGTGTTGTCTTGCTCGGGTGTGGTTTAAATAGCCCTAACAAAATAGTCCAGGTAAAGTAGTCCCTAGGCTACCACACCCAAAACACTAGACCGCATAGCTTGGTTCCTTGGAACCAAGCTATGTGGATGCCTCCATGTTGGCTGACAGTACATTAAGTAGTTCCCAAGCACATGATGTATGAGCCTGGCGCCATAAGCGCCAGGAGTGGCCCCAAGAGGGTTTTGGTAGAGGATGCCAGGCTCTAGAGGCCCGAGTCCTGACTCCACCTGGCCAATGGGTTTGCCAGAGGGGGTTTTGGGCGAGGGTCGTGACACATCTCTTGTCTGACGGCCCAGCGCCACAAGTCCTGCGCTTCCTTGGAGAGCGATGGGGATCGAGTGCCCCACTCTTTCCTGATGTAGAACATGGTGGTGGTATTGTCCGTGAAGATCCTCACCACCTTGCCCTTCAGAGAAGGAAGGAATGACTTGAGGATCCAGAACACTGACCATAGCTCCAGGATGTTGATATGGAGATCCTTCTCCGGCAGCCACAGGCCTCTGGCATGCAGACATCCGGTGTGGGCTCCCCAACCTTCCAGGGAAGCGTCAGTGGTGACCGTCCCATGGTCTGGAGGGTTTTGAGACCCTGTGCCCCGGGCAGTGTTGGAGCGGACGCCCCAGCACCTAATCGCCCATCAGAACTCGTTGTCGAGCGGGATCTTGTCCGTGAAGCTTCCGGACACCTGTATACAGCGAGCGTCCAGGAAGTCCTAAAGAGGTCGCATTTGCAACCTTCAGCGCCGGATGAGGTAGATTCAGGACATCATGCTGAGCAACGACTTGATGGTTCGCACCATGGCCATCATCATCGACAACAGCCGCTGCACCTTCCCGTGAATGGCTGCTACCCTCTCCTCCGAGGGTGAAGCCAGGCAGGACACGGTATTGAGTTTGCCTCATAGGAACAGCGTGTTGTGCGATGGTGTCAAGCAGGACTTCGGATAGTTGATGGAGAATCCCAGATCCATTAGCAGCTGGACGGTCGCCTCCGAGTGTCAGACGGCCAAATCCTGCAAGCAGGCCGTGTTAGGGAGAATTCTCATTTCATGGCTAATTTCCCCTACCTAGTGAGTCCCTCAGCAACTTTGCTGGATCTCAGGAGTTGTTTCTTTCCACTTGGTAAGAGTGTGAGCTTTTCCCCCACTCTTACTTGTATTTTGCTGTGTGTTTTGACCTGTTTTTGTTATTGTGGGCTCTGGAGTACACCACTTCAGTAGCCCCCTTCTTTGTGTGTGTCACACAGCACTTTCTGTGCAGTGGCACAGGGTTGTCGTTCAGACTCCCCCCGACTTCATTTCTGAGGCGACTACCGTCCCCCAGAAAAGGGTAAAGTTACCATTAACTTTACTTAGTCAAATTTAACCACAGATCCAGTACACACCATCTTACATGAAGTGCTGGAAGGGTTAAGTCTTAACTCTTTTTATCTGTACCTCCTAGAGCATTGTTTAGCACTTTTAACATTTAGACATGGCTGGTGGCAGTGGTATCTACCCTAAATTTCTACCACGGTTAACTTATATAACCGTGGTAATATTGTAGGCTATTGTGTTAGCGTCAGACTTAAACCCGCTTGACCAAATCCTTTTTCGTTTGGCTCCGGTGTGGTTTATTCGCCATTTCTTATTGTTAAACTCCTTCTTGTGTTTTACTTTGCGCGGCAAACTAGGTTTGCCTTCTTTGTTCACTGTCTTTTGGCAGGCTTCTACCTAGAAGCCCTCCTCAGGGCGCCTGGGTGTCTAGGTGGGCTGAATGTGAGGGAGGGGTGTAGTCACCCTCTGCACAGGGTATCCTAGGAAACCCAAGTCGCACTTTGACATGATTGACAGCCAGGCAGTGTGAAAGGGGGTTTTGCGCATAAAAGGCAGGTCTCTTGGGCTGGAAGTCAGAGAGTCGCCACTGGAACTACAAGGAACCGACGAGAAGTGGAGGAGAGGTTGACTGCTGCAACTACCCCTACCAGTGAAGCCCTGCTGCAGTCCTGAGCTACCTACCCTTCAACGACTAAGAGGAGATCCAGTCCAGAGTCTTCTTCCCTTGAGCCTGGTGGGGATAACCAGCTCATCATCTTCAGCCAGAGGTCACCTTCGTGGTCGAAATCGCTGCACACTGCTGTAATGATCCGGACAGCCACCTGAAGAACCTCTCCTGTTTTTAAGGAGCGCACCCTTTACTCATTGTCGCTGCTGCCGGCCTCATCCCTGTGTGGTGCAGACTCCCTCATCGTCCTTCTTTGTGCTGAAGCCGCAGGAAACCTTGGGTCTGCGGGAAACCAACAGGAACAGCTGCCATGACACCAGCTTCATTCTTTGAGAAAGGTACTGTGTCCCGTTAGAGAAATTTTGGGTGAAATCCCTATTTCTCTACTTTAAGGCTTGTCCTTACTTTTCCCTCCTTCTTATAATTTTTGCTTCCGAACATTGACTATATCAAAGTATTCTTGGCAACGTTGAATCTCGAACTGTCCGACTGTGTGATCCCGATAACAGGCACCTGGTGTCACTTCGCTTTGGCTCCGGCCCTTGACTCTTGAATTCCTGTCTATGTGTGTTCTTCGAATCTGTCTGCCTAACCAACATATTGCCTGTGATTTTTGCCCCCAACTCTCTCTGGGTATTTCGGGTGCTAAGTGTGTTTTTACCCCGGTAGCATTTTTTGCCGCGGATACGCATTTATCTAGTAGACCGAACTGTCAAAAAGTGATCGCAATTGTATTCACGGTAACGTGTTCTGTTTCATAACACCGGTCCATTCAAACACAGGGTACTTACCTCGAATAGTACTGTACAAAGTGAATTGGTTAGTTGTATATTTTACGTGTGGTTTTTGAATTAATAGAAGTGTTGTGTTAATAACAAACGGCTTAAAAATAAATGTACTTATATTTTTTACCTGAAACCTTGAGTCAGTGTTTGCTTGAGTCACAGTAATTGTGGTCCCTTTGTGTAATCTCTGCTACTGCTCATATACTCTTGAGATAAGCCTGGCTGCTCCGCTACTGCTAGCAATATAGCCTAGTAGTACAGGCTTGTACCAAAGGTAAAACTTGTATTGCCACCTGTAGTCTTAATCGTGTGTAGTGGTCCCTAAAGGCACTGCACGGGATTCTGCCTAACAGGCCGGATGAGTTAGACTTCGAGGTATATGTGTATACCCCGCAGAGGGAGATGGGCTGCCACCGGTACCAGGCATTTTTTTAACACTCTGGGGGTCGACTTCAATCCGAAAGGTAGGGCCTTGAACTGGTACTGCTGACCCAGCACTACGAAACGCAGAAACTTTCGATGTTTATTGTGAATGAGGACATGGAAATAGGTACCCTCCAGGTCCAGCGACGTCAAGAAGTCTCCTTCCTCCAGTTGGCTGAGCACGTGCTGCAACGTGACCATCCTGAACTTTTGGGACTTTAAGTATTTGTTGAGACGTCACAGGTCTAGATTGGGCCTCCAGCCTCCTGTCTTCTTTCTGACCAGAAAGTATCTGGAATAGACTCTGGAGCCGTTGGGGAACTAGCTCTAACGCCCCTTTTCACAGCATGGCCTGTACCTCTTCCAGGAGGTGAGGGATGTGCTGCTCCTGACGGGACACCGGAGGGATCCATGGACACCTGCGTTGAAACTTCAGAGTGTATCCCTGGGCAAGAGCGCCCAGCACCAATCTGTCTGTGATGATCTTCATCCACTCGCTAATGGACCTCGTCAGCCGGTCACCCACTGGGTTGCACGTGTGGGGGCCCGACATCCCGGTCGATTCACGCCCGTTTCGGGGCCGGCGTCCTGCCCTGCAGTCAATGGCGACATTGTTCTCCACTACCGTAGACCTGGGAACGGCCTATGTAGGCTTCCTGGGTAGTGGATCTGGAAGGCTGACGGTACGAAGAGGAGAAACCTTTGGAAGACCTGCTTGACTTTCCCCTGGAGGAGCAAAAAGAAGAGCACTGCTGTTGGAGTGCCCAAGGAATGGGCCGTCTCCGTATCCGCCTTGATGGCCTGGAGGGACTTAACGACCTTCCCAAACAAGTTCTCTCCGTCGAAGGGCATGTCCAACACCTTCACCTGGACTTCCTGCCGGAAATGCGTGGCCTTCATCCAGCCTTGTCGACCGAGGCAGACACTGTCTCCCATCTGACGCAACCCCGTGTTGGCGATATCCAACGCCACTGTAATGGGGTGATCAGACGCAACTTCCCCCTCCTGAAAAGAGTGATTGCCTCCATCCTATTATTGTCTGGGAGGCACTCCAGAATAGGGCCCAGCTTGTACCACAGATCCCTGTCATACCTGGACAGGATCTCCAGTGCATTGGCCACCTAGATATTGGACGCCGCAGTGTAAATCACCTTCCTTCCCATGGCGTCCAACTTCTTCCCCTCGCTGTTCGGAGGAACCGGAGATGAGGACGGGTTAGCCGACCGCTTCCTCGTGGCCGCCGATACCACCGAATCCGGTGATGGTTGCGACCTCAGGCACTTGGGTGCAGAGTTCGGCACACAATACTTCTTCTCCTGTCTATCCCGTTTGGCTGGAGCCATACAAGGGTTCTTCATGAGGGCCAGGGCCTCTTCCCACACATTGTCCAGACGGGGCACTGCCATGATTGTCTTCCTCCTGGTGTCGCGCCTCTGGTAAAAGAAACTCTCCTTTCTGGTTTCTTCGGGAAGAACCTGAAAAAGCTTGGAGGTTCTGGCTAATTCCTTTTCCCCGCCTCCATCTATTTCTTTTCCACCCTCTACCCTTTCCATTTCCCCTACTGCGTGAAACCTTGGTCTGTATTTGGATTCTAATCTTTCTTTTCTCATACCACCCTTACATCCCGGTCTTGCTGTTTTCATTTGCATAACATCCATAAAGTTTGCTCTTTCTCACCTTTCACGCAACCAAACTGCTTATTTCCTCTCTTATTTTTTCTCGACTTTTCTATTGGTCTGCCACACTTTTTGGCCTCCCTTCATCTCGCCTGCCTCCTTTGAAATCTATTTATCATTCCTCTGTCCGTCTACTTTGTCTTCTCTCCCATCGGAATTCTACTTCAGCTTCACTTGCCTCTCTTGGCTGGCTACCTTTTCACTCTTAGCTTAAATCTCATTTTCTTTGCCTCGTCTTCAAATCTCTCTATGGCCTAGCCCCTTGGTGCTCTCCTGTCCTTTTACACACCCTCTCGTTCTGTTTGTTCTTCGTGTCTATTCCAGTTGTCGGATCCTCGTCTACCCTGTGCTCGGTCTCGCTTTTGCTCTTTCCAGCTTCTTGCTCTTCTCCACTGGAACACTCTTCCTCTTTCTATTCGATCTATTACTGCTTTTTCTCTTTTTAAGGTCTCTTTAAAAAATCATCTTCTCCTCTGTCCTTGACTGTCTGCTTTCAGAATCGATATTTGAATTTCCCTCACGCTCTCATATTTTTTGTACTGTTGTTGTAATACTCTGTACAGCGCTTTGGATAAAAGCGCTATATAAGCTCTAATAAAAAATACAAATACATGGAGTGGAACAACCCCACCTTGTCCAGTGGGGACGCACTACGTGGCACATCCAAATGCGGAGACTTGCCGCCCGCTTCGACGAAATCCTCGACGTCCATAGTCGTGGTCGTATCCGTCCCCGTACCCATGTCTGGGTCTGCTGGGGGAGAATAGGCCCGACGCGAATGTGGACACTGAAATGGGGGTGTCGGATGATGCTTCCTCTTCTCCGTTGGAGGTTGTCTTCCTCCTGGGCCCAGTGGCATCCTCTTCTGGATCTCTGACACCAAGGTGTGAAGGGTCGACAGATGTCCAGAGACATATCCCTCGGCTGAGCTGGCAGGATCGGAAAACTAGGTCTCCGTCGTCGCTGTCGTTCTCCTCTTCCACGCCCTTGTGGACCGTGTGCAAGGACTTCTGGTCCTCGTAGTCTGTGGACGAGACCTCCATGGCTTGTGCCACGGCCTGTGAGGGCTGTTTTGGGGCCTCTTCGCCCTCCCCTTCTTTCCCCCCTGTGGGGCATGAACAAGGGCCTGAGCCGGTTTCCCCCCTTCTGGAGTGCCAGCAGACTTTGCTAAAGTCAATGCGGAGGTGTCGCACCTAGGGGGCAAGGATACCTTCTGTGCTGCGGGGGCTATCTTCACAGGGTCAGCTCCCTTAGCCTTCGAGAGAGTAGCTGCCACCAACTCTATCATCGACTAAGTCTTAGCCTGCGCCAATTGTGCCTGCTTGGGCAGTGCTGCCTTCTTCTCCTCTGTCCGCGGCTTCTCTGACTTCTCCCGCAGTTTAGCCGAGACAGATGATTTCCTTTTAGAGAAGGAGCTTGATTGGCGGCTTGCAATAGAGGCGGAGGGTGATGTCGTTTGCGCCCTGTCCACCTCGGGACCCGCTTTCATGGCAATCCCAGTGGACTCGTTGCGTCTTGGGCCCCCACAAATGAGGACTTAGAAGACCGCTCCTCGGACCGGCCGGTGCTGGTGAGGCATGTCCCTGCTCAGGAGAACCCGAGGAATATCTCGCACTCCACTTCTTCATGGTCCGGGTGCAGGCAGTAGAGGCACTGTAGGTGCTCGTCTTCCACAAAAACATTCCGTAGCCCGCACTTTGTACAGGGATTGAAGAGGGACCTTCCCTCCTTCTCCTCCGTCATAGTCAGAGGGCGCGAAGTAGGCCCAATGGCCTTCTGGAATCTTTGATGATCTTTGCCCTTGAGGGGTGCTGAAATTCACCAAAAACGGGAACCCTGCTGTCGGCAGATGGAGAAAACAGCACACAGGCTCTTTGGAACAAAAATAGAACCTTTTTCAGTCAAAAACACAAAAAAAATAGAAGTAACTCGCAGAGCACAATCGAGGACTCCCAACACTGAAGCGCGTGGTAGAAATCTGAAGATGGCTGCCAGAGGAGGGGCTTAAGGAGAGGACTGTCATTGGATGGGGGCAGTATGACCCAGAGGACAGTGATTGGTTTAAAGGAGAAATACAGTTTGTAAGTGAATGTGAAACTGTTTTTTCTTTTACGGAGGATTCCTGGCCTGACGACAGGGAATATTCATGAGCATGTGAATCCATGCCAGACCCCATGCTGGAGAACAGTGATTTCAGTTAGAATTAGGACAGACTTGCCCTGTACAGTAGGAAGGAGAGCAACCAAGGCCCGTCTGATCACTTATCTGTGACTAATGTCAACTGTGGCCAAGGTTGGCATAAATACCCCCTTTAGAAATGTGACTATGTGGGCCCACCACAGTTGGTCCTGACACACCTTTCAAAAAGTCTGTCATGTTGCCCTGAAATCGAGGCCATTGACAGCATAGCAGACATGGAGCAATCTTAGGTGCAAGCCGGCCTCTGACACAAGAAAAATTAAGGAAGCTTTGAGACCCAGAATTCAGAGAAATAAAGAGCACGGGTCCTGACTGTGGGAAACAGAAAAGCAGCACCATCTGTGTGATATGTTGACAACACGGTCCACTGGGGAAAAGGCCGTACCCAAGAGGTATCCAGAACAACACTAATGAAGTGGAGCATCTATGTAGGTGTGACTTGGGACGTTCGGAAGTTGGGGGAAAAGGAAAGCTGTGCAGCAAATGACACGTGTGGTACAAGTGAGCTGGCACAAGCTCAGGAGACAAGGCCCAAATGAGGGAGTTGTCCATATATGAAAATACATGAATCAGTTCCCTCCAGAGAAGAGGAGCCACCACAGTCAACAGCCTGGTGAAACCCATGAGGACTGAGAACAGGCTGAAGGGCAGGACCCACAACTGGTAGTGGACATTGTGAAACATGAATTGCAGGTACTTTCTGTGTTTGGGATGGATAAGCTCATGAAAGCAGGCATCTTCAAGGTTCAGGAACACTAGCCCGTCCTGAGGTTACAGTGATTCAAATATCTGGGCAAGAGGGACCCTCTAGGACTTGTCAGACTTACGCAGATACACTTCAACAATCATAGTTTGAGGATGGAATGCAGACCTTTATCCTTTTTCGGCATTAGAAAATAGGAATACCATTACCTCCCCCTCACAAGTAGTGTGGCGGCCTTCACAAGGACAGGCAAGATTCCTTCCATTAGTAGGGAATCTAGGGTGTGCAGTGAAAGGGAGAGAGCTTGCCTGTGGGGCGGTAGAGGATAGAGGAAGTATGCATATGAAATTACCTGCAAATGCCCAAGGCCTTGTAGGTGGTGTTCGTTCACTCTGAGACCTACAGTGACCACTCGCCCAGTACCATGGGAGAAGAATGGACAAAGTCCAAATTAAAGGGGTTTTGGGCCAGGAATGAAAGAGGGGACTGAGAAGGCTGAAACATTGCTACTGAGTGTACATCTACCCCTACCTTTACAGGGGCTGGTACCCTAATGCTGTTTTCCAGAAAATATCTGATCTCTACCGCTGTGAGCAAATTAGGTGATGGGACAAAAAAAATGCCCCATGTACAGAAAAACACTGAAGGCTGTTTGATTACCAGCGCAAGGGTCTTGGCTTTGTCCTTGGATAGCTTGAACTTCTCAAACAACTCATCTGCCTTTCATCTGAAAAGATTGGCTCCAAAAAGCCTGGAAAAAGTAACTGAGGTCTAGGGGCACAGCCAGCTCCATATACCTTTTATCCAGAGTCAAGGGAGCCTTGGACGCCAAGCAGACTGACTCAGAGCTGAGTGCATACAAAGGTGGCTGAAAAACGTTCTCACTGTAGACTTCCACCTGGAGATTTCTAAGGTTGAGAGGAAAGGGAGGCAAGAACGCATTAGAACCTTGTTTTTAGAGCAGTGCTTGGACTTTAGAAGTAAAGACACTCAGCCGTTCTACACTGTTTTTGTTTCTTCCATCATGACACCTGTTTAATGTTAAAGATCTCACTGCTTTTGTTGCATAGGAAAAGAAGAAAAAAAAACTCTGTCTCATTGTAGTTTTTCCAACCTGTCCTTGTGATCTTTACCCTTTTGTTGTCCAGCCCAGCAAGATGTCATAGACTTTATAGAATTAACTGAGTGTATACATGCTCAAGATCAGGGGCACTGATCAAATCCTTGCATTTAACCATAACATCAAACGCCACTCCGAATAATGAATGCATTTTACATGTTATGCTTGAAGTACTAAAGTATAGGAGTACTCACCTGGAAAAAGGTGAGCAGCCCTTTGGATTGTCTTCAGCGCATTATTCTTTGTATCCTCAGTTAACATGCATCCAGCTGCCAATTGATTAACTGCAGTGTAGAGTTGTGCTTTCTAATAAGACACAAATAATAGTAGTGGCCATTAGTACTCGTTGTTCCCTCAGACAAAAGATCAGTGAACAGACCATCTATGCTGATTGCTATGGATGCGTAACTCATGCGCACCCTCACAAAGATAGCTCCCAATATCAGGCATATAACAAAACAAGTAACAACTACAAAGTACTGGGGAAGTGAATGAGCTTCAACTATCATTTTAGAAATGGTAACACACAAAAATCCATATTTTCAAATGAACACTGAGCATGCAAACTTACACTAGGATCGCTAAGACATTCCAGACACATTCAGAGAATATAAAGCTTTATGCACTGTACATTAAGGAAAAAAGCAATGCCAAAAAGTGAAAAAAGACAAAGCACTCGAAAGCCATACCGGACTGGCGTGGATGCCCTGATTTCTCAATGCAGGTGCTTTAACACTGCAAATAGAACAGTAGGTTAAGGGAGAAAGAGAAATGAAGTTAATCACTCACAAAATCCAATTGTGGAAAGCGTGAGGTGAGGAAGGAAACTCATTACAATCCTGATCTAAAAACTGGGCAGTAGATGGAACTTAATTCGAAGGACCTTCAGTAGGATGCGGGCGGGGTGAGGGAGTCACATGAGCCCAATGCCAAAGGGCAGAAAGTGGAGCTTGACGTCAATCATGGACAAGAGCAGGTAACGCATGCTCTCGTTACGTAGTGGTACAAAGCCGAAGTGGTATCAAAGGGACCATAGTTCCTGTGATCGAAAGAGCCTGAGCTGCTGTTGTGGGAAGCACCTCAGTTTATCTATCTTGGAAGTATGGCTAGAGAAGTAATGAACTAATGTAACCTATCAAACAGCATGCCCTAACGTGTTGAATGTTATCTGATGACCACTAAATATTTCTGTGTCTGTAAAATTGCTTTTGTGTAAAGGGGATACTACCGGATGAAATATATATGCTAATCGTAATCTATGCCCCGAATGAGCGGCAAGACCTATTCCTGAGGGACATACTACAAACTCTGGGGGAGGAGGTGTGAAGGTCAGATAATGATTGGTGCCGACTTTAACTGTTTCATGGATCCCATCTTAGATAAAACACTTCCACTCACAGCAGCAGACGCAAGAAATAGGCAGGCGCTGGGAAAACTTTTTAGAGACCTGGGGGTGATTGAAACATGGAGGTTTTTCCACGAGCAACAGAAGGAGTTCGCCCATTACTCAGCAGTCCACAAAGGGTACTCGAGAATGGACATGGTACTGGTCTCGGCCACCCTGATCCCTCGCATTAGTAAGGTTGAAATAAGGGCCCACTATGTATCAGACCATGCCCCAGTCTTGGTACAAATGGAGATGAGCCAAAGCGTCCATAAAGGCCATAAGCCCTGGAGGCTGAATGAAATGATGCTGACGGATTTGGCCCTGAGGGTGCACATGGAGGAGGCTATAAATAATTACTTCTGAGAAAACGATGACGGGGAAACAAACTGGGGAGTAATCTGGGATGCAGGGAAAGCAGTGGTCCGGGGGGGAATTCATGTCGCAAACAATGGCATATATGCGGGAAAGAGGGCTCATAAAGAAGAAACTCGAAACAGCTCTAAGCGAAGCAGAAACACAACACAAAACCAGGCAATCCCAAAAATCACTGAGACTGGTCCGGAAAGCAAGAGGCCAGCTAGAATCACATGGAGCAGACCGCACAGCACAAGCGCTACTTAACACCAAACAGACATACTACGTCCAGGGTGGCAAAGCGAATAAATTCTTAGTGGCCAAACTCTGCAAACAAAAATCCCGTAACTATATTGTGCAACTTAAAGATGAAGAAGGGTAATTATGTGCTAATGAGGAGGAGAAACTTGAGATAATGGAAAGGTTCCACGGGGGACTCTTGAAATGTGAGTATCTACCCCCTCGGGCACAAATAGATTACATGGCAAGGATGTCACTCCTTCAGGTCATAAGGGAAGACAACAACGCGTTACTAGCCCCCATAACGGCACAGGAAATTAGTGATGCCATAACAGCATTACCCCCTAACAAAACTCTGGTGCCAGATGGACTGGGAAGCGGATATTATAAAAACGTTCTGTAACCAACTTCTGGGCCCATTAACAAAACTATTCAACCATATAAGGGAGAATGGCACGGTCACACCGGACATGGGAAAATCCATCACAATTTTAATACCCAAACTGGGTAAAGACCCCACAGACTGCACTAGCTATCGACTGATTTCCCTGCTCCATACCAAAGCCAATCCTTATGCTAAAGTTCTTGCAACTAGGCTTGCAGGGGTTCTGCCAAAAATAATCCACTCCGATCAAGCGGAGACACACCCAAGATAACATCAGACGAGCAGTGGACATACTAGACCTGGGAACTAGAACGGGACAAAGATTCTCCACAGCCACTTTCGATGCGAGGAGGGCATTTGATAGTCTAGACTGGACATATCTGAAGCATACTTTTTTAGACCGAATTTGTTGAGAACGATTCAATACTGAGAGCCTACAAACAAAGTACAGGGACATTGATCCGGGGCGCAAGTTAATTTAATGAAAAGCAATTTCATCATCGGAGGGCAGAAGGAGTGGTCGATGTCATAGGGGAACCGGGTGTGAGGAAGGGATCGGGAGGGGATCGGGGGAAAGGCTGTTGAACTGTTACAGTTAAAGCTACTCAAAAGTTTGTAAAAATGTACAATCAATACATGTAGGCCAGAATAAGAGTATGTGGATGCTGCAAACGGTATGTGTCAAAGTTACTTAGGCTCTGTGCCACTACAGTATCTGAACATGATTGTACTTGAATAAATACAAAAGTGCTTTTGTGAAAGAGGGCCTCTGAGGAGGTAAAAGGTGTTCTGAGAACCTAAACAAAATTGAGTAAAGAGTGGAAGGATACCGAGATATGCAAAGTGTTACATGTGTCCAATCTAACCTGTAGGTAAGAGGTGACATGGCAGGAACTGTAAAACCAGAGGGAGCCTATTCTAAAAAAGAATCTTCCAAAGTAGTGTATCTTGAAATTAGTCGGTCCCTTTCACTGACCTTGAACAGTAAAGGAGAAATTACTTACCGTAATGTTGTTTCTATGGATTCTTATCCCGCAGATTTCTCATCTGATAGATATTCCCTCCAGCTTAGCTGCTTTGGAGCATTTTCGACAGGGGGCATAGTGGACCTCGAACCGGCTGTCGAACTTCGATCCATCTTGCTCGGCATCTGGTCGTCGGCTCCAGACGTGATGTCAAGCGTTTTATAAATACCATGTCACTACGCCCCAAGATCAGTTCCCCCTTTTTTCCAGAGCACCAAATGCTGCATAGGAAAGCAAAGAGAACAAACGGGCTAATGATCCCTTAATAGATAGTAACTATGGACATCCGAACCAGGAACAATTGAACAAACACTACAAGCAGTGTTAGAAAAATATTTTTAAAAACTGTGGCAGGATGACAGAAAATGGACACAGAGGCCCATCGAGAGAAAATTCGCACCAACCACTGACTTTCTGAGCGTGGATGGATGGGAGTGGAGATGAGGAATCTGTGGGAGAAGAATCCACAGAAAGAACATTACGGTAAGTCATTTCTCCTTCAATGTGTTGGGGACGAACCCCCAGGTATGCCAGAGGGACAATGAAGTTCGCAGACTTGGAGGGCCCAACACTCTCCCCCAGGATTCACAGAGGACTCAGTCAACAGCAATTTCAAACTGTGGTTTATTACAGACAAACCCAACAGGGATCAGCACAGGAAAATATTCATGCACATCTTGCCCTTCCTCGGCTCGCAGGCTGGTTTTACTCCCCAATGGTGTCAGCACTTTGTCACAACTTCGGCCCCTCTCCAGAAAAACCTATCAGGCCAAGTGATTGTGTATTGAGTATGTTATAACCTATATAGGACATTATAGATGTTAATCGACTGGCGCTCACATATCAGGTGGCTGGCCTGATCCACCCCTAAGTTACTAACTATAACATTGTTGCAGTGTAGTGGACTTATCATTGGTTCTTGTCCGTTGCTGCCCACCACTAGGGTACTAAACTGCGATTGGCTAGAGCCGACATCTCCAGGCCTGGGATCCACAAAGATTCTCAGCTCACCGTGTACCTTTTCAAGGTAATGAGAACGATTATGTGTCTGTATTGTAACTTGTGTGCACCACCTTGCCTTATGAGAGTGCTCTCCTGTCTGGCGCAACACATGTTACATATTGTTGCAGTCCGTGTCTGGCTGCCTGGGACGAGCTCTCCTTTCCCACTGTTGATCGCTGTCCATTGTCTGCTTCTGCCGCGCCATGTGTTCAGAGACCACAAATTTGAGCTGTACAGCTCTGAATTATGAGGATTTATTCGTATTTTCTGCAGCTGGTCCCTTTGTCGTCTGGAGATTTGAATGTCATCTCTATCTCTTGACCTTGGCTGTGGGTCCTCTCTCACACATCTTGCTCTCTGTCCAGCCTGAAGCGGCTAAACTGTCTCTTGTTCTGCTGTATTTTCCTAAACCTTATAATGCGGTTTCTACAATGTGCATGCTGTACTACATTTCCTATGTCAGGTCCCATAGGTGCTCCTGCAGTTCCATAGGGTTATTTGCATGTAAGCACCTGCAAGCTTTGCTCAGGATCTCTTGTGTTGCGGTTTCTGCGTTTCTGCATCTGGCTAATGGCAAAAAATAATAAAAGCAACGACAGTATGTATGTGTATCTGTCCTCCAACTATAGAACTGTACGCTCGTGTTCGTCATGTTTTCGAGTGTGTATTTGTGTCCCGAAGTGTGGATGGCACGTGTGCTTTATGTCTGACGCTGCTGTCATGGTCTCTAACGATGTCGGCAACATGGCTTCTTGGTGTTTTAGTCCAAGCTGTCCATACATGTGTCTCTGATCATGGCCTGTGGCTCTTTATCCATGAATGGATAGATCTGTATGGCTAGATCTTGACATACTTGTCAATCATAGGGCCATTAGAATGGGTGATCCGGGTCTTTTCTGGCCTTCTTCCTTGTCATGAATTTAGTAGGAGGGGGTGGTGGCAGGATTATCCATCCCTCTTCAGTCCCCCCTCTGGTGGACCGGTCAACCACATCCTTATATGACAGTCCTTTTTCTATTGGCTGCCATATCTTTGTTATTCCTCTGAGGTGCCCATAGTAGTTTGTGTGGTCATCAAACAACCAGTTCATGTAAGAGCACAATCCTTCGGGGTTACACCAAACCCACTTCCCTTCATAGTACTTTGCATCAAATGGATTGTCCAGCTTCAATGTTCCAAGTGGGAGTGTGCAATCCTTTCCCTCATTTTGTTCCTTTCTGCCACAATCTCATCCTTTGCTCCTCCTATATTCACATCCATCAGTACCTGCATTCCAATGGCTTCCTCCACCATTTTTCTTGTACCTGGCCATGCAGGTTTTAATCCCACACATTGATGTTGCTGCCAGCATAAGTGCTCCCATTATCACTATTAGTCCATCTGACAGCCATGATGGCATCCATGACCATATGTACGCTATCCAGATCTGGTTCTTTCCTGTACCCCTTGCTTCTTCTTCCATTTTGGCATGCATCCGCGCCAGCTGTGCCACTGGATCTGACAGTGTTCAGTTATCTTCATCGTTGGCAGGAATGAATGTGCAACAGGAACTCTCTATCTTTGCGCATACTCCTCCTTCCATAGCTGTGAGGAGTCAAGAACATATCTATTCTGGAGCACCACCAACCTTATTGCTCTGAGCTCTTCCATTCCTTCTTCTGCCTGACTCTGTCCTTTGAGGACCCTTCCCCTTCACATCCTGTGGCCAGGAGGCCTTGTGATTCTACCCCCTGACTCACTATAGAAGGTAAACCCATTTGTGACTAAAAATGCACTGAACGCTATGCTGGGAGCAATTGAGCTCCGTATTTCATCTGGATCATCCAAAGACTCTTGATGGATTTTATGTAGCCCGCTGCTACGTTGTGCCCCTCACTGCTTTCCATCCTATGCTGTTCATTTTGCATTTTACATTGAACTCTGTGTTGTCTAAGGCCTTTCCAACATGGCCGACCCCTTCCTCGTGGCTCGAGGTGCCTCCCTGCAGCCCTGCCTGCCTATGATTGGTGCAGCTGCCTTACATATGTACCAATCAGGCTAACCGGCAGGCGAATGCCGGCCCACCTCCAAGGCTCGATTTTAAGGCTCCTGTTCGTTTCATCTTCGGTGACAGTTCTGCGGTGAGCCCACCTCTGACGCCCGTGTTTGTCTCCTTGTTCCCTCACCCACCTCTGATGCCCTGTGTTTGTCTCCTTGTTCCCCCACCCACCTCTGATGCCCCCTGTTTGTCTCCTTGTCCCCCCACCCACCTCCGATGCCCCGCATTTGTCTCCTTGTTCCCCCCACCCACCTCCGGTGCCCCGTGTTTGTCTCCTTGTTCCCTCCACCCACCTCCGATGCCCTGTGTGTCTCCTTGTTCCCCCACCCACCTCCGATGCCCTGTGTGTCTCCTTGTTCCCCCATCCACCTCCGAGGCCCTGTGTGTCTCCTTGTTCTCCCCACCCACCTCTGATGCCCTGTGTCTCTCTGTGTCCCCCTAACCCCTTGTAGTCCAGATATAGTCCCGTGCTCCATCTGTGTCCCTCTCCTCCCCCATGTCCATCTGTGTGCCCACTCGTCCATATGTTGTTGGCTCCTTTGCCCCAGTGTCCATCTATTTTTGCCCCCCACTGCCCCTGCGTCCATTTGTGTGGTCCCCCCACCTCCCCCGTGTCCATCTGTTTTTGCCCCCCCCACTGCCCCTGCTTCCATTTGTGTGGTCCCCCCACTCTCCCTGCATCCATGTGTGTTGTCCCCCCCACTGCCCCTGCGTCCATTTGTGTGGTCCCTCCCTGCCCCTGCGTCCATATGTGTGGTGCCCTGTATCCATCTGGTGCCCCCTCCTGCTTTATCATCCTGTTCCTCTCCCTCCTCCTTCTTCCTCCTGCTCTATCATCCTTTGCCTCTCCCTCCTACTTCTTCCTCTCCCTCTCCGCCTCGCCCCACCCTCCCCGCCCCTCCATCCCCTCCTTCTCTCCTCCTGTCCATTCTCCGGCACTACCCCAATTGCCGTCAGGCATGGTAATTGTAGCCGCCTGGCTTTGCAGCAGTTGCTCTCCCCTCCTCCTCTCCCACCACTTGTCCTGTATAAGTTCGGTCACTACTTCAATTGCCGTCAGTAATAGTAATTGTAGTTGCCTGCCTTCTGCAGCCATCCTCCCTTCCCTCTTTTCCTTCTATTTTACAAGCACTTGTTCAGAGGAGAATTGCCTAGCATTTTGGTGCTGGACTGCCCCCGGGCAGGGCATAGGCTGATATGCAGGGAAATGTCAACTCTGTGAAAGGGACAGTGAGCTAAATACTTGGTAGAGTCTCTCCCATGGGTTATTCACCCAAGAACAGGTCATTGGGCTGTGTTTGTGCTGGTAGAGAGATTCCTAGACCCCCCTTTGTTTATCTCAAGAGCAAGTGAGCAGTATCAAATAGTTACACAAAGGACAGCAATTACTATGATTCAAACAAACACTGACTCAAGGTTTCCAAGTAAAAGAATATACATTTATTTACTCTTTAGTTATATAACATTTCACTATTATAAAGCAGTTTAAAAATCACAATCTTAATACACCACACCACTCCCAATAAGTTCCAGACAAGTTAAGCTCACAAAATGAAATGGGAGCAAAATGGCACTCCAGCAATTTAAAAGGGAGGGAAAGACAACGTTAATATACATTGAACCACACCAACAGGTAAGTACTCAGGGCAATTGAGCAAGAGGAACTATAGTGATAGAATCAGGTAGAAAAGGCTTAGGGCCAAAGTCAATGGGTCAAAAGTCTTTTGCTCAAGATCACACGGTTCAGGGTAGTTTGCGGTAAAGTTCGTGCCACGGATTCCGGATAAGGTTGGCTGGCAGAAAAGTTAGTTCAAAGAGAAGAGAAGGACAAGCCCTTGGATTGGAGAAAGAATTCAAACACTTTCACCGCGGCTGAACAAAACAAACAACGGATTTGCACAGTACCTTAAAACGGAGGAGAAGCTGTAGCTGAGGCGGACGTTCCTGGTAGTTCCTGCAGGCTCATGGTTCCTGAAGCGACTGTCGGACTGACAAGAAGTAGGAAGACTGGAGGGTCCTGCACTACCCAGGGAAGAAACCAGCAGCAGAGCGAAAAAACGAATATAAGGGGCGCTCCTTAAAATCCAAGCAGGGTCCGACCTTGCTGGCTATCCGGCCCACTGCGAATTCGACCAGAGGAGGGGGCCTGGCTTGCAGTTTGGGCGAACTGGTTAGTCCCACCAGCTCAAGGGAAGAAGTTTCCTGGAGGATCTTCTGTCGTCGGATTCTGAAGATTCGGACCTGCAGCAGGGCTTCACCGGGCGGTTCAGTCGTTGTAGGGGTCCTCTTCCATGAGCTCCTTGTTGGTTCTTTCGTTCCAGTGGCGACTCTGCCTTTCCAGTCCCAGAGATCTGCTTTTTATGCAGTTTTCCCCCATTCACACAGCCTGGTTGTCAATTACACAGCAGGGTGGATGTCCTGGCAAGGACAGTCACCCAGCCAATCAAACAGGAGTGCGACTTGGGTTACCAAGGGAACCCATGACAGGGGTCCTAAGAGCCCCCCTCACATCCTGCCTACCCAGACTTTCAGGCACCTTAAGGAGGGCTTCTATGCAGAAGCCCGCGAAAAGACGGCGAACAAAGGGACCAAACCTGATTTGGCGCGCAGAGTAAAACACGAGAAAGACAAAGAAATGGTGAATAAACCCAGCCGCAGCCGAAATAAAATATATTTGGTCAAGCGGGTTTATGTTCCAGGCTAATAAAATAGCCTAAAACAATACCATGGTTATATAAGATAACCGCAGTACAATAAATAGGGTATTTACCACTGCCATCAGCCAAGTCTTGATGAAAAGAGAGCGAAACAGTGCTCCAAGAGAAACAGCCAAAAAGGGATAAGAATTAACCCTTTCCAATACTCCATGTAAGATGGGGTGTACTGGGTCTGTGATTTAAAGAGACTACATAAAGTTAATGGCAACTTTACATGTTTCTGGGAGACAGTAGTCAGTCCCAGAAAAATGGGGTCAGTGGGAAGTCTAAAAGACAACCCTGTGTCACTGCACTTAAGGTGCTGTGTAACACACATAAAAATGATGCTCATGGAGTAGGTGAGGCTCCAGAGCCCACGATCACACAAATGGTCAAAACACATGTAAGAGTGGGGAAAAAGGCTCACACTCTTACCAGGTGAAAAAAATAAACCCTAGAAATCCAGCAAATCTGCTGAGGGACTCATTAGGTAAGGGAAATCAGCCATTTATGAGAATTTTCCCCAACACTTGCCCGTGTCAACAATTAAGGAAAACGTTTTGTCACCTATCGCTACCCCTATGCGAGGTTCCTCCGCAGGGTTGGGTGTGATTGACAGGATGGGACACATCAAGTTCCTCTGTCAGCTGTCCTATTGAGGGTAGAGGGATATCCCATTTCCTCTAAAGGGGTTGTTCCCTACCATGTTAACTCCTCCCAGTTGTCTGATGGGAACTGTCGCCATTGAGTCTGCGTGTGCTGCTGCGTCATTGTTCTGTATCTGTGCTAATTGCTGTGTATTCCTTTGAATATGTGGTGCTAGTACATAATGTGATAACGGTGCTGGCATATGTGTTACCTGCATTTGTGTTTGTGGGACTTGTGCTTGTGGCATCTGTTGATGTGTGCCCTGCATCTGTCCTTGCTGTTGTTGGTCCTGTGCATAGTAATCGTCCTGGTCCCCTTGATAGGGCTGTTGGCCCTGCGCTCCCCAATTCTGCTGCATCCCCCTGCACCTACACACTCTCGAAATGTGTCTTAACTGCCCACACGCCCAACACTGTGGTGGCTCCCTCCCTTGCCCTTGGAACCCTCTCTCCCCTGAGAAATCCCGTGGGTTTTGCTGCATCTGTTGCCCATATCCTCAAAACCCTCCTGAAAAGCCCCCTTCGTTGTGATGCATCTGTGGTCCACATCCACGCCCTCTCTGTTGGCCCCCCTTCCTCGGAACGCTTGCTGTGGGCCACCCCCGTGCTATGAACCCTCCCCCCATGGGCGGTGCAAACTGCTGTGGTTGTGGCTGCTGCTGTCCCTGTGGGGTGGGGCTAGTGAAGACTGCCCCTTTCATCACGTACTTCGATAATTTTCTGTGTACTAGTTTTGCTTCATCTATCTTCCTGTCCTCTGCCTTTTTCCTAATCTTGTCGTGCTATAGTCGTAAATTGTATTTCTGGCTACCCATTTGTTCCATTCCCACCAATTTTCTAAAACTCTCCTGGACAGGCTCTGATAGTAGTCCCTGTACTAGTATGTGATAAAATATTGCTACTGTTTTGTCCCACGGCTCTCGAGTTTCAAGGCGCCATAGCTCTTGTATCGCCTGAATGTACTGCAGAGGGTCTTCGTCTTCCCTCATTTTCCAGGACATAATTCAACCCAATGTCTGATGTGTCTGGGTATTGTGACCTTAGTGCTTGCCATACTGTTGCCCTGCAGTTTGCAAACGGCGAACCATCATGTGCTGTGTTTTCTGTCGTCACCCCCGGAAACCCCACCCTTTTCCATACGTCATCAGCTGCATCCCCCAAGATCGACATCAATAGTCCCTTTACGTCTCCCACTGCTAACCTATGTCCAGCTGTCATTTTTTCCATCTCATAGATAAACTTTCCAGCCCTAGCACTCAATGATGGTAGCCTACACTTCACATTCTTTTCGTCTGTATGCTTCCATTGTACGTACTGAGGTCGCATCCCTCCTCTCTCTAATAAGGACATCTGTGTGAACCCCGCCTCCTCCTCATGTGTTCTTCTAGTGATCCCGACTTGTCGATCCCCTCGCTCGCTCTTGATGCCTGCTCATACATCTATTGGCTCTATTATGGGTACTCTACTACTGTCATCATATCTCGTTGTCAACCATCCCCTTAAACAAACCCATTGCTGTCTCCCCTTTCCTTCGTCCTGGGAGTCTATAAGCCTATCAATTTATTTAGTGGTGTCATATAGGGTGTGCGAGTCGGACTGCCAGTCGTGCCTGCTCATTCCAGCTGCTCCCTCCTTCTCCCTGAACTTCCATGACACCCGTTTGTCTGTTCCCATTGACTGGGATCGGAACTGCTCCCCCGTCTTGTCCCCACTGTACATGTCCTCATTGTCAGACCCTGTGTTCATGTTACCACAAAGATTGTCTGCGAAATTCAGTCTCCTCGATGTCAAGTCTGTGTTAGGCTTTGTGCTGAGGTTGATGTCCCTCAAGTCGTACCTGCTTCCACCCTGCCAGCTCCCTAGGCCTGCTCTGTCCCTTTCTGTGGTGTTCCTGCCTCATGAGCTTGTGCTGTCTGGTTCTGTCCGTCTGTCATCCTCGAATATATCGATTCCCCTGTCTACTGTCCTTTGTGTCTTCACTGCTCTTATTGTTCACTCGTCGACCTCCCTGCGTGCTCGTTCCTTTCCCAATCTATTCAACTGCAGCTTCCTCTGTTCCCTCTCAACCAACTTACTGTAACGCTCACCTGATTCCCGTAGAGGCGCCGGTCTTGACTGGGCGTATACCGTATCTTCAAAGGTGATGTGTAACACACGGCTGGCTCTTTGGGCTGGACCTTTGTGCACTGTATGTCTGACTCGAAGGGTAAGATGTCTGCAGATAGAAAATATGGGATTAATGAACTGGTTTATTGAATGTCTCTCTCTTCTTCCCTTTCTCTTCTCCTGTAGAACCCCGAAGGTTAACGCTCTCACCTTAGGTAAGTGAACGCCGTGCTCTCCATCTGCCTCGGGGCAGGGTGCTGTAACCAGTTTCTTCACTGGATAAGGGGAGCAGGCCTCTTGACTTCAGAGGACTGCTGTCCGTCGTTTACTGCACGAACGGTAAGTTTCGAGTAATTCTAATGTCTTTAAAGTCTTTAGTAATGATGTCTCTTGTTTTGCAGGGTTCCGGCGATGGTGGATGACGGGCTGAAGTGAGTTGAAGATGGAGCCCGTGTGATGAATAGAAGCGCCTGGAAGCACGTAAGTAAGCGCTTGTTGCCTGCTTCACGATGCGCTCTAACTGTCTTTTTATTTTGCAGGTACAAGTTCGGAGCGGCTGCAGGGTGCCGGAATACCCACTGGGTTAGATGTGGAAAGGAGTAATGGCACGTGAGTATTAAAGTTCCCCAATGTCTTTATACGCACCTTGTTTTGTCTTTCAGATGCGGGATGCAGCGCCGAAGGCCTCCGGAGCGTGCAAAGAGTTGGTAAGCTTTTGTCTTTCAGATGCCGGAATGCAGTGTGAAGACCTCCGGAGCGCACGAAGAGTAGGTAAGCCTTTGTCTTTCAGATGTCGGAATGCAGTGTGAGGCGTTGGTGACAGCCGATGGACCAGGTAAGTGAAGAGCTGTCACTGAAGACCGTAATGCTAACCTGTTCTTTCTTGTCTTTATAGGTGTTGCTGAAGACTGGATTCAGGATGATAAGCCTTTTTCCTTAGGCCCAGGATCAGATGCAGAAGACACGATGAGCGTTCTGCTGCAGAGGATGCAGAATAACGCAAAGCAAGATTCATCCATCGGGTGTGGTTTAAATAGCCTCCTGTAGTGCTTAGGTGTCTCCTTCCACAGCCACGCCTAGGTAAGAAAAGAGTTCCTGCTTTCCAGAAGAGTTCCAGTGTTCTGAACCTAGGGAGTGGCTCCTGCCCCACCCAACAGGAAAAGTAGTTCCAAACAGAAGAGGATCAGAGGCTCAACTGGCAGGCAAGTAAGCAGCATGGTCTGCTGCAGGTAAGTCCACCCAAGCATTATGAGCCCGGCGCTTCCAGCGCTGGGACTGGGCATATTTATGAGCCTGGTGCCACTGGCGCCAGGACTGGGTCCAAAAGGTCCCAATTGGGACTGGTTGGCACTCGGAACCTGGGTTATGGATCTGCTTCCAAGGGAGTTGGGAAAACCCTGACCTTTTGGAAGCAGAGATCATGACAGTACCCCCCCTCAAGGCCCCTCCCAAACCGGGCTTCTCTGGGGGTTTTGGCTTGTCAGGAAATGTTCGGTGAAATCTTTTGATTAGGCGAGGAGCGTGGACATATTCAGCAGGTTCCCAGGATCTCTCTTGGGGGCCGCAGCCTTTCCAGTCAATTAGGTAAAATAGTTTAGATTTGGAGATCTTGGAGTCCAGAATGCTTTTGACTTCAAACTCGAGTTCTCCATCAACTAGGATAGGTTTTGGAGATTTAGTTAGTCGGGTTTGAGGTTGCACGGGTTTTAATAGAGAGACGTGGAAGACCGGATGTATCTTCATGTGCGGGGGCAAGTCCAACTTGGTTGAGCCGGAGCGGGTTGGAGCGGTCGCCGTAGCCCCGTGTGGCTTGTTGCTGAGGCTGCCTCCCGAGCCCCATTGGGCTCCAGTTAAGCCTCCTGTTATTTTTTGTAACATTTTGTTGTTTGTGCTGCTAGCGCTCCGTGCGCGTCTGTGTGCTGCCCCCTGCCCCCTCCCTCCCCCTCACTTCCTGGTCCTCCTTCCCCTCTCCATTCCCGCCTCCCTTCCCGCCCACCCCCCCCCTCTGATTGGCTGTCCTCGCAGCCGCTCCGGGACTACGGCTCGACCGCTCACCACGCTCGCTTCCTTGTTGAGCCGGAGCGGGTTGGAGCGGTCGCCGTAGCCCCGTGTGGCTTGTTGCTGAGGCTGCCTCCCGAGCCCCATTGGGCTCCAGTTAAGCCTCCTGTTATTTTTTGTAACGTTTTGTTGTTTGTGCTGCTAGCGCTCCGTGCGCGTCTGTGTGCTGCCCCCTGCCCCCTCCCTCCCCCTCACTTCCTGGTCCTCCTTCCCCTCTCCATTCCCGCCTCCCTTCCCGCCCACCCCCCCCTCTGATTGGCTGTCCTCGCAGCCGCTCCGGGACTACGGCTCGACCGCTCACCACGCTCGCTTCCTTGTTGAGCCGGAGCGGGTTGGAGCGGTCGCCGTAGCCCCGTGTGGCTTGTTGCTGAGGCTGCCTCCCGAGCCCCATTGGGCTCCAGTTAAGCCTCCTGTTATTTTTTGTAACGTTTTGTTGTTTGTGCTGCTAGCGCTCCGTGCGCGTCTGTGTGCTGCCCCCTGCCCCCTCCCTCCCCCTAACTTCCTGGTCCTCCTTCCGCTCTCCATTCCCGCCTCCCTTCCCGCCCACACCCCCCTCCCCTTCCTCTCCCCCTGCTTATATCCCACTCCCTCTGGGCAGCCCCCCTGCCCGGCAGCCCCCTAGGCCAAGGGCCCCTTAGGCAAAGGGCGGCTCCTACGACTGCGGCTCCCTGTGTGTCTGCAGGTGTCCGCAGGGGACGCCAGGCGCCTGTTCCACCTGTTCTCCGCTCTCCGGCCCACCCCTCCTCACCTTGCTCACCTCATCCGCATGATGCCTCGCCCCCCATATTCCAATTTATTGGTTAACTAGGGTGCTTTTCTCCCCTCGCAGGATTCTCAAACTTAGGTGGCCCTGACCTATTACGCATTACTGTTTGCTCTGCATTGTGTTAAACTAGGGTGTTTTTCTCCCCTCGCAGGATTCTCAAACTTAGGTGGCCCTGACCTATTACGCATTACTGTTTGCTCTGCATTGTGTTAAACTAGGGTGTTTTTCTCCCCTCGCAGGATTCTCATACTTAGGTGGCCCTGACCTATTACGCATTACTGTTTGCTCTGCATTGTGTTAAACTAGGGTGCTTCTCTCCCCTCGCAGGATTCTCAAACTTAGGTGGCCCTGACCTATTACGCATTACTGTTTGCTCTGCATTGTGTTAAACTAGGGTGCTTTTCTCCCCTCGCAGGATTCTCATACTTAGGTGGCCCTGACCTATTACGCATTACTGTTTGCTCTGCATTGTGTTAAACTAGGGTGCTTTTCTCCCCTCGCAGGATTCTCATACTTAGGTGGCCCTGACCTATTACGCATTACTGTTTGCTCTGCATTGTGTTAAACTAGGGTGCTTTTCTCCCCTCGCAGGATTCTCAAACTTAGGTGGCCCTGACCTATTACGCATTACTGTTTGCTCTGCATTGTGTTAAACTAGGGTGCTTTTCTCCCCTCGCAGGATTCTCAAACTTAGGTGGCCCTGACCTACTACGCATTACTGTTTGCTCTGCATTGTGTTAAACTAGGGTGCTTTTCTCCCCTCGCAGGATTCTCATACTTAGGTGGCCCTGACCTACTACGCATTACTGTTTGCTCTGCATTGTGGTAAACTAGTGCCCTCCACTCTCTTCTTGTCTGCATACCCGTGTCGTCCGCCTCCCCTCCTACTCCATGGTGCTCTCTATCTCGCCTATCTACTCTAACTGCTTCTCCATTGACTATCCTGCTCTCCTCACTAAATCCGGTAGGAAAAAGTTTAAAAAGGACATCCTGGTCTCCAACCCAGGCCTCCCTATCGCTGACACCTACACGAGCGCCTGCTCCAAGGAAACTCTCACTGACATTCTCTTTTTCGTGCCTTCACCTGACCTATGGACCCTTCACATGGTCACTGTGCTCTCTCCTTTCTCCACCTCTCCCATTAATGGTGGCACCGTTGGGATGTCCTCTTGGCCCCTTTCCACTCCTCCAAAGCCATCATTAATGTCTATGCTAACGGGACCGTCTTGGTCCAAGGCCCTCAGGCCAACCTTCACCTCTTTGATAGACGCTTCCCTTGCCTCATCAACTTCCTCTCCGCTCCCGCTGTCCCCCCTCCTCTGTCCTCGGCTACCTTGCCTCTCCCCTCCCTCCCTGCCCCTTCTTTTGCTCCCTCTTCAACTCCTTCTCTAACACCTCCGCAGGGCGTACCTCTGATCTGTACCCCTCCCCGGAAGTTTTTCAAGGGTGGCAACCTTCTCCACATTGCCACTCTAAACTCTCGCTCTGCCATCAAGCACTCCTCTGATATCTGTCGCCTTCTTGAGGAACTGGACCTCGACGTCCTCGGTCTCACTGAGACTTGGTTCACTGCCAGCTCTGCCACCAGCTTCGACACACTCCTACCTGACGGCTACAAGATCCTCTCCGTGCCCAGGCCCAACCGTTCAGGGGGTGGTGTTGCCCTTATCTTCCCTGAGTGGATTCATGCCACTGTCACTCCTACGCAGACCTACTCCTCTTTTGAATGTCTTGTCTGCCGACTTTCTCTCTCTCCTAGCCATTCCCTTACCGTGGCTACTATCTATCGGCCACCTGGTCAAATTTCCTCCTTCCTCTCTGAGTGGGCTGACCTCTCCTCCTCACTCCTGTCCTCAACCACCCAACTCCTCTTTCTCGGTGACTTCAACATCCACCTCGATGCCTCCTTTCCCCCCCACTGGTCTCTTCCGCGAACTCTGCAACTCTCTCTCACTCTCTATTCTCCCGTCTGGGCCTACTCACTCTGCAGGGCACACTCTTGATGCTCTGATCTCTTCTGACCTTCCCCTCTCCCTCCCTCTCTCCACTCCTCTCTCTTGGAGCGATCACTTTCTCCTATCCTCCCACCTCTCCCTCCCTACCCCACAGGCAAAGCCACCCTCTTCACTGCCACCCACCTTCTCGGTCATCCGACCCATGAAGCGCGTGTCAGTTGAGGCTTTCGCTGCTACCTTCTCGCCCCCTTCTCCCCCCTTGGCTGACTCCCACCCTGACACAGCCCTCTCCATGCTCTATTCCTCTATATCTGATACTCTCGATATCCTTGCCCCCGTCATGAGAATCCGCCTGAAGCCCAAAGCCAAATGTAACTCCTGGTATGACTCGGATCTCGTCTCCCTAAAACGCAAGTGCAGGGTGGCAGAGAGGAAATGGCGTGCTTCATGCTCATCCTCTGACAAACTGGCCTGCCGCCTGCTCCAAAGGCAATACCGGCTCTCCGTTCTCACCAAGAAGAGAGCGCTTATCCAAGCCCGCATCTCTGAGGCATCAAACAACTCGGCCGAACTCAAGGAGCTGGCCAACCCTGCTGCAGTCTCTACCTCTCCTGTCCCCTCCCAGGCCCTCTGCACTGCACTGGCCTCGCACTTCATCTCAAAAACTCAGGACATCCTGTCCTCGCTCTCCTCCTCTCTCCTCCCTCCCTCTCTTCCCGGCTCTTCCTCTTGCTCTCTTGCAGCCACCCCTCCGCCCTCCTTCTCTGCTTTTCCACCTTTTTCTGCTGATGAGGTTTCCAGACAAGTCCGATCTATGAAAGCCTCGTCTAAACAGGTTCACCCCTGTTCCTCCAAAACCATCAAGGACCACATCGACTCCCTGGCTCCTGCCCTAGCTGACTTTTGCAACCACTCTTTCGCCTCTGGAGTCTTCCCATCCCCCCTCAAGCACTCCCTTGTGCACCCCCTCCTCAAGAAACCCTCTTCCGACCCCTCCTGCCCGGCCAACTATCGCCCAATCTCCATTACTCCCTTCCTGGGCAAGCTCCTGGAGAAACTGGCCATCTCCCAGCTTAACCTCCATGCTGAATATGTTGGTAATCTTCATGACCATCAATCCGGCTTCAGAGCGGCCAGAAGCACGGAAACTGCTCTCCTGAACATCCGTGAGGACCTGCTCCTGAACCTCGATTCCAACACTCCCTGTGTTCTCATTCTGCTCGATCTCTCCTCTGCCTTTGACACTGTCAACCATGCCATCCTGCTCAACCGTCTCCGTGATAACCTGGGTATCACTGGTCAGGCTCTGGCATGGCTGACCTCTTTCCTTTCCGGTCGACCCTCCCAGGTCCAAATGGGCTCCTTCCTCTCTGACATCTTTTACTCCACCTGTGGTGTCCCCCAGGGATCCAACCTCTCTCCCTGGCTTTTCAACCAGTATCTGGCACTCCTTGCCCACCGCATCGCCGCTCTCTGCCCCCACTTTCAGTGCTATGCGGACGATACCCAGCTCATTTTCAGGCTACCCTCGGCCTCCTCCTCTCCTTCCCTCATCTCCGACTGTCTGTCTGCTATCCAGGAATGGTGTGCCGCCAATGACCTCTGCCTTAACGCCAGTAAGACTGAGATTCTACTCATCGGCACACCCACTCCCTCCTTTCCTGCAGCTCTCTGGCCGGCCTCCCTTGGCCCCCTTCCTGCCCCTACCTGCAAAGCTAAAAACCTCGGGGTCATCTTCGACTCCACACTCTCCTTCTCTCCTCATATATCTGACGTCTCTAAGAAGTCACACTACCAGCTGCACCTCCTCAGAGGTATTCTTCCCTTCCTCTCCTTCCCCCAGAAGCTCACTGTCTCCCGAGCCCTGGTTCTCTCAAGGCTGGACTACTGTAACAGCCTCTATCTTAATCTGCCTGCCTCCACTCTCCGCCCTCTGCAACTTATCCAGAACAGAACTGCGAGACTTGTCCTTGGCCTCAAGCCCAGGGACCGTATCTCTCCAGGACTGAAATCTCTTCACTGGCTCCCAGTGGCTGCGAGGATTAAGTTCAAAACCCTCTGCATTGTCCACAAGGCCTTCTGGGGCCTGGGGCCTAAATACCTTCAACTCTCTCTTCCTAAATATCTGCCTTCACGAGCCCTTCGCTCATCCGTCTCCAACTCCCTCATGGTCAGCCGCTTCTCGAAGCAACGAGCTGGGGGTAGATCTCTCTCCGCAGCAGGGGCCTCCCTCTGGAACAGCCTTCCTGCCTCCCTGAAACTTGAGGAGAACCATCTCCGGTTCCGGAAGCACCTCAAAACCTTCCTCTTCGCTTCTGCCTTCTCTCTCCCTCTCCCTTGCTAAACCTGCTAAACTCCCCACTGAAGTCTGCACTAAACATGCATCTGGGCCACTCTGTGACCTCGGTCCAGGGCCCAGCCACTCTCCACTTGCACTGCCTCCCTGGCTCCTCCTGCACTGTGGGACTGTCACTGCATCCCTACAGCCCCCTTCCCAGCACTTGCTCTGCACTTACCTCGCACTTGCCACCAGCTGGCCCTTTTATTTATTATTTATTATTTATTATTTTATTACGCTACTTACCTTGTACTGCACTTTCCCCCCCACCTCCTCCCCCTGCACTTTCTCCTTTTCCCCTTACCTCTGCACTTGCACGATCTGAATGACACCTGGCCTAGTAGGATCGTTTGTCTGTCTTCCCCTTGTTTCCCTCCCTCCCTGCCTCGTCGCGCCTTGAAACACTTGTGTATAGGCGCGTTACAAATACCATATCATATCATATCATATCATATCATCATAACTTGACCGCTACTGGGTTTACTATGGTAGTGATGGAATAGGGACCAAGGTATCTTGGGTTGAATGTGCGTGGCCCTTTTAGAGGTAGATATTTGGTGGATAACCAGACTTGTTCCCCTACTTGATATTGAGGGGCTTCCTTCCGATGTTGATCTGCTCCTTTCTTGTATTGTTCTTTAGCCCTTTGAAGGTGAGAAACAGCTTCCTTAAAGGCTTGGGTGATTGTAGAATGCAGGTAGTCTACTGCTGGTGTTTCAAGATCTTGGAGGGGATCCAACTCCGAGGTTCGAGGGTGACTGCCGTACAAAAGAAAAAACGGGGTTTTCCCAGTTCCCGAATGGACAGAGTTATTGTAGGCATATTCGGCTATCCAAAGGATGTCTTTCCAAGTTTTTTCAGTTTGTTGCAGCATGCAGCGTAAATACTGTTCCAGAGTTTGATTGGTCCTCTCGGTTTGTCCGTCGGTTTGAGGATGGTGACTGGTCGATAGTCTCACATCAATTTGAGCCGACCGACAGCAACTTCGCCAAAAATGAGAAATAAATTGACGACCTCGATCCGAAATTAGAACCGAAGGAAAACCGTGCAGTCGGACGATGTTTTCGAGAAATTCTCGGGCCAGAGTTGCTGCTGTTGGCAAGCCTTTGAGCGGAATGAAATGCGCCATCTTGGAGAATAAGTCCACGATTACTAGAATCGTATTGTATCCGGAGCATGGAGGTAGATCGGTGATGAAGTCCATAGAAAGCGTATGCCAAGGGCGAGGTGGGATGTCAATAGGGCGTAAGAGGCCTGCTGGTCTTTCCTTTTGACTCTTGTTTTGGGCGCATACTCCACAGGACATTATAAAGTCTCTGATATCTTTTTTCCAAGACGGCCACCAGAAGTAGCGCTTGATCTTTTCTGAGGTCTTGGCTATACCGGGATGTCCTTCCATTAAAGAATCGTGATAACAAGAGATTACTTTTTTCTGTAAATCTGTGCTGGGTAGGTATAATCGTTCTTGGAAATACAATAAGTTGTCCTTTACTGCAAAGTCCTTTCCCTGCAGATGCCAATTCTGTATGTCTGCTGGAGTTACAAGTTGCCTGGCTTTATCCTTAACTTCCTCTATGGATTGTGTGGCGATTACACCCAGAATTTTTTGTTCGGGAATGATTGGTACAGGTTTAGGGTTGATCAAGTGTTCTTCCACTCCCATCCGAGAAAGGGCATCAGCTTTACCGTTTTTTGTACCAGGTCGATAGGTAATTATGAAGTCAAACTCGGCAAAGAATAATGCCCAACGGAGTTGTCTAGAGGATTGGGCTTTTGCGGTTTTCAAATATTGCAGGTTTCGGTGATCCGTAATCACAGTAACGGTGTGTCGGGCCCCCAGCAGATAATGCCGCCAAGCCTTAAAGGCAGACTTGATAGCCAGAAGTTCCTTGTCAGTAATCGTGTAATTGATTTCAGGAGGCGAGAATTTGCGGGACCAAAATGCCACGGGATGCAACTGATTGGTTACCGGGTCCTTTTGTGATAGAACTGCCCCCATGGCAAGGCTTGAAGCATCAGTTTCCACGATGTAGGGGAGTTCGGGGCGAGGGTGTTTTAAGATTGGTGCAGAGATAAATTTAGTCTTCAAATCCTGGAAAGCTTGTTCCGCCTCGGTAGACCATTCAAAACGTTTGTTTTTCTTTAACAAGGCAGTGATGGGCTGGACTATTCGAGAGAATTCGGGGATAAACCTGCGGTAAAAGTTAGCGAAGCCTAACATGCTTTGCACACCTTTTACGGAGGATGGTGATGGCCATTTGAGAACTGCATCAACCTTCTTTGAATCCATACGCACTCCGCCAGGCGATAATATGAATCCCAAGAATTCAACTTCAGTCACGTTGAAAACACATTTTTCCAACTTAGCGAAAAGTTTGTGTTGACGCAATCTTTCGAGGACCATTTTCACGTGTTTCCGATGTTCAGATTCCGATGAAGAATAAACGAGGATGTCGTCAATGTAAACAACAACACACACATCTATGAGCTCTCTGAGGACATCGTTCATAAAATATTGAAAGGCGGCCGGGGCATTGCAAAGTCCGAAGGGCATGACCTGATATTCAAATAGCCCATACTTGGTGCGGAAGGCCGTCTTCCATTCATCGCCCTCTTTTACTCGTACCAAGTGGTAAGCTCCTCTAAGATCCAGCTTTGTATATATGCATGCTTTTCTGACTTGTTCCAGGAGTTCAGGGATCAAAGGTAACGGATATCTATTCTTAACGGTGATCTGGTTCAGGGAGCGATAATCTATACAAGTTCTAAGGTCTCCTTCCTTTTTTGGAACGAAGAACAAAGCTGAAGAAGCAGGGGACTTGGAAGGACGAATAAACCCATTTGCCAGGTATTGATCCAGGTATTGTCGAAGGTGAAGGTTCTCAGGCTCGGTGAGGGCATAAATTCTACTACAAGGAGGAGTAGATCCAGGTATCAGGTCTATCTGGCAGTCATAAGACCTATGAGGAGGTAGAGAGTTAGCCTGATCCTTCCGGAAAACATCTTGGTATTCTAGGTATTCGGGAGGTAACTGGGGAGTCTCTGAAGAAATTGCTGCCAGTGCAACACCAGGTGGAGGGTGACAAGTAGAGACACATTCTGGAAACTGGACCGTTCTTGCTCGCCAATCGATCAGAGGATTGTGTTTCTCTAACCAAGGTATTCCTACAATAATCTGAAACTGAGGGGCCTTGATCACATCGAACACGATCTTCTCATGGTGTCCATCTTGACTTACTAGCGTCACTTCTTGAGTGGTATGCGTTACTGGCCCGGAGGCTATCTCTGTACCATCCACCGTAGTAATGACGTCCTTTACAGCCTTGGGACAAAGAGTTAGATTCATCCTCAAAACCATTTCATGATCCACATAATTGCCGATGGCACCGCTGTCGACGTAAGCTTCAATTGCATGTAATCGATCCGGATTATCAGGGCTAGTGAGGACCATAGGTATCACGAAATGCGAGGTCACGGAACTGGTTTTCACGCTCGGCAAGAGGACCTCTATTCTTGTCGGGCGAGGTCGTTTCCCTGCTCAGAGTTTGTAACTTTGGTAACTGCAGCTCCTACTGCCTTCTTGGCAGGTTTCACCGGACAGTCTCGAAGAAAGTGCCCTGAGTTTCCGCAATAGAGGCATAATTGCAACTGTTTTCTCCTTTCCCGCTCCTTTTGTGTTAGAGGACCTTTCAGACACCCTATTTGCATGAGTTCCCCGGAGTCTACTCCTTTGGAAGGAGTTGGCGGTTTGGAAAATACTCGAGCATCAAACTTGGAACGATCGGCCTTCCTGTTCTGCAGTCTGTGATCTATTTGAACGACTAAGTCTATATAGTCCGAACAATCTTGTGGGGGATTCACTACTTGGGCTAACACATCTTTCAGCTCTCCACGTAGACCTCTATAAAACAGCGTAATCCTTTTGTCCTCAGGCCATTGAGTTTCCACTATCAGTCTGTTGAAAGACGCAATATAAGCCAAAAGGTCTTGATTACCTTGTCGCAACGAAAGAAGCTCATTGTCCAAGGCCTGCCCCTGTGAATGTCTTGCGAACAGTTTTTCCATACTGAGCTGAAAAGCTTGAAAATCATGGAGGACCGGATCATCTTGATTTACTAGAGGGATCGACCAGTCTGCCGCATTGCCACTAAGGTACGAAAGCACGAAAGCTACTTTAGCTTGATCAGTTGGAAAGGCTGCTGGCCGGCATATGAAATGCAACCGTCACTGATTGATAAATACTGCAAACCTGTCATGATCCCTGCTTCCAAGGGGTCAGGACTTGCCCCACGACCTTGGAAGCAGGCCCATAACTCTGATCCCAGGAACCAGCCAGTCCCGATTGGGACCTTTTGGACCTTGTCCTGGCGTCAGTGGCGCCAGGCTCATGATGGTGACCGGTCCCGGCACTGGAAGCGCCGGGCTCATATCTCATATTAGGTAAGAGTGCTTGGTGGATCTACCTGTAGCAGACCATGCTGCTTACTTACCAGCTAACTGGTCTCCTGATCCTTTTCTGCCTGGGACTACTTTTCTGTCTGGGTGGAGCAGGAGCCACTCCCTGGAAGCAGAACACAGGAACTCTTCTAGAAATCTGGAACTCTTTTCTTACCTGGGTGGGGCCGTGGAAGAAGACGCCTAAGCACTACGGAAGGCTATTTAAATCACACCCGATTGGTTTCACGTGCTTCGCGTTATTCTGCATCTGCAGCAGGACGCTCACCGTGTCAGCTCCAGGAAACCTCCAGCTCCAGATCCTGTGAATACGAAATAACCTGCTGGGATCCAACCTTCAGTCTTCTTCAGTCTTCTGCAGCTCCTGCAAGATAAGGGCACAGGTTAGGCTAAAGCAAAGGCAGCGAATCTACTTACCTAATCCAACGGCAGCATCCGAAGCGCCTTTTTCTGCCTTTCTCTTCCGGCATCCGACATCTGCAAAGAGAAAGAACATCGGTCAGTAATATTTAACTACAGAGCCTGCTTACCTGTGTTACGCTCATACCAACTCAGCTCGCGCTGCATTCCGGCACCTGCAAGGCAAGATACTTCGGTTAGTAACGCTTAGTTACAAGACTGCTCACCTGTGTTACGTTTGCTTCCAATCTGTTCGCGCGGCTCCTCGGCACCTGCAAAGACAAAGGAGACATTACGGTGCATTCTACAGCGCTAGAACAGTCTTTCTACTTACGTGCCATTAGAAGGATAATCTTCATCGTCACAGCATCTGAGAAGGGAAAAGACAGACTTTAAACCATAAGACTTTTGAAAGAGAAGAGAACAATCTAAAAGGAACTTTATTACTTACAAGGCATGCTCGTGCATTAACGGCGTCTTCGCTCTCAGCAAATCCTCTGCTATCAAGAGGCAGAGCTCGCATCCAGTGAAGCAACTGGACCCAGCGCCCCTGCACAGGACGCAGGATGGAGAGCCCGGCAATTACCTATTTAAGGTAAGCGCAATATCAACCCAGTTCCACGGGGAAAGAAAGGGCGAGAGGGGCAAGGAACTTTCCAAACCTTCCAAACACTAATACCTTGGTTTACCCTTGCAGACATCTCACTCTCCAGCTTAAACTGTCGGTGGGAAGGGGGCCCAGTCCGGGAGCAAAACGAACCCTGCGCCTAACACTGAAGACAGTATCCTCGCCAGATCAAGACCTGCGCCTCCGGGGGAACCAGGTGAGCGTTACAGAACGCGAAGCCTTACCACATAATTCCCGCCCAGGCGCAATGGAAACCTCAGACACAGACCAGTTGGCCCAATTACTCGGGGAGTTGAGGGCGGAAGTACACGCTGCACGTCAGGAAACAAATGCCCTAAGGAGGGAGTTAGTGGTCTCCAAAGAGCGAACAGACGATTTGGCTAGACAATTGCTGCAAGCCCAAGCTGGACAAACTCCTCTACCAACCCCAAGTGGGGGCCACGCTCCTCCAGCTTCCTCGAATCCGGTGCAAATCAATCTACCAGGAAATATACCTTTGGCTCCGCCCGAACGCTTTTCAGGTGATCCGAAAAGGTTTGCTGTGTTCTTCAATCAATGTCGCTTGCACTTTTTGTGCAGACCCGCCGCTTTTCCAACGGACCAGGCTAAAGTGGCCTTCGTGCTCTCTTATCTCAGTGGCAGTGCCGCAGATTGGTCTGTTCCTTTAGTGTCTCAAGATGACCCCATTCTCCATAACTTCCAGGACTTCCAAGCCAGTATGGAGAAACTGTTCGCAAGGCACTATCAGGGACAGGCCTTGGACAATGAACTTCTTTCACTACGACAGGGCAATCAAGATCTTCTGATTTATATTGCATCATTTAACAGACTAGTGGTGGAAACCGGATGGCCGGAGGATAAGAGGATCACACTGTTTTACAGAGGTCTGCGTGGGGAATTAAAAGACGTTCTGCTCAAGTGGTAAATCCTCCACAAGACTGTTCCGAATATATCGATCTGGTAGTGCAATTGGATCATCGTCTACAGAATCGGAAAGCCGATCGATCCAGATTTGAAACCCGACTTTTTTCAAGGCCACAAAGTTCTACGAAAGGAACTGATTCTGTGGAACCCATACAAATAGGGGGTGTAAAAGGACCTTTAACCCAAAAGGAGAGAGAAAGGAGGAGACAACTGCAATTATGCCTCTATTGCGGAAACTCAGGGCACTTTCTTCGAGATTGTCCAGTGAAGCCCAAGAAGAAGATAGTAGGGGCGTCTGATAAAGGTACCGAGAATTCTGAGCCGGGAAACGACCTCACCCGGCAAGTGTAGAGGTCTGCTTGCCGAGCGTGAAAACCAGTTCTTTGACCTCGCATTTCATCATGCCCATGGTCCTCGTGAGTCCTGAACAACCTAATCGTATGCATGCCATTAAAGCATACATTGATAGTGGCGCAATCGGGAATTACTTGGACTGTGAACTGGCCGCCAGGATGAATCTATCTCTTTGTCCAAAGACGGTGAAAGACGTCATTACCACCGTGGATGGGACGGAAATAGCTTCCGGACCCGTAACTCACACCACCATGGAAGTAACGTTAATAAGCCAAGATGGGCATCAAGAGAAGATCGTGTTTGATGTGATCAAGGCCCCGCAGTTTCAAGTCATCTTGGGAGTTCCTTGGTTGGAGAAACACAATCCTCAAATTGATTGGCGAGCAAAGACAATCCGGTTTCCAGAATGCGCTTCTACCTGCTACCCTCAGCCCTCCACCAAACTAGCTGCAACCGTTTCTGAGAGTCCACAACTGCCTCCTGAATACCAGGAATTCCAAGATGTCTTTCGGAAAGACCAAGCTAATTCTTTGCCTCCCCACAGATCATACGACTGTCAGATAGACCTGATTCCCGGATCCACTCCTCCGTGCAGTCGGATTTATGCCCTTACTGAACCTGAAAATCTCCACCTAAGGCAATATTTGGACCAGTACCTGGCTAATGGATTCATCCGTCCTTCGAAGTCCCCGGCCTCCTCAGCTCTGTTCTTCGTACCAAAAAAGGAGGGAGACTTAAGAACGTGTATAGACTACCGTGCCCTGAACCAGATTACAATTAAGAACAGGTATCCATTGCCATTGATCCCAGAACTACTTGACCAAGTCAAAAACGCCTGCATATATACTAAGTTGGACCTCAGAAGAGCCTACCATTTGGTGCGAATAAAGGAGGGTGATGAATGGAAGACGGCCTTTCGTACCAAGTATGGACTGTTCGAGTATCAAGTGATGCCTTTCGGGTTGTGTAACGCACCGGCCGCATTCCAGTTCTTTATGAATGACGTGCTCCGTGAACTCATTGATGTGTGTGTAGTTGTATATATTGACGACATTCTGGTTTATTCGTCCTCTGAGGCAGAACACCAAAAACACGTCACCGCAGTACTGGAGAGGCTCCGCAAACACAAACTTTTTGCAAAATTAGAGAAGTGCGTCTTTCATGTCACGGAGGTCGAATTTTTGGGATTTATTTTGTCACCTAACGGAGTTCACATGGACTCGAGGAAAGTAGACGCAATCATCAAGTGGCCCTCACCAACATCTGTAAAAGGGGTTCAAAGTATGTTGGGCTTCGCCAACTTCTATCGCAGGTTTATTCCAGACTTCTCTCGAGTAGTCCAACCCATTACAGCTCTCCTCAGAAAAAAACAAACGTTTTGAATGGTCTACCGAGGCAGAACAAGCCTTTCAGGAGCTAAAGACTAAATTTACCTCCGCCCCGATTTTAAAACATCCCCGCCCGGAACTACCTTACATCGTCGAGAGCGATGCCTCCAGTCTTGCTATGGGAGCAGTGCTTTCACAAAGAGATCCAGAAACCAACCAGTTGCACCCCGTGGCGTTTTGGTCTCGCAAATTATCAGCCCCAGAAATCAATTACACCATTACCGATAAGGAACTGTTGGCTATTAAGTCCGCCTTTAAGGCCTGGCGGCATTATCTCCTAGGAGCCCGACACACAGTCACTGTCATTACTGACCATCGTAATCTACAGTATCTTAAATCAGCCAAAGCTCAATCCTCCAGACAACTTCGCTGGGCATTATTTTTTGCCGAATTTGATTTTATAATCACCTACCGACCAGGCAATAAGAATGGTAAAGCGGATGCTCTCTCTCGAATTGGAGTAGATGAACATATGGTTAACCCTGAGCTCGTACCTATTATTCCTGAACAAAGAATCCTGGGTCTGATCGGCATGCACTCCATTGAAGAAATTGAAGCCCAGGTTAAACAACTTGTAACTCCAACAGACATACAAAAATGGCAGCTTCGGGGGGAAGACTTCACAGTAAAGAATGACTTATTATACTTCAAGGAACGACTTTATCTACCCTGTACCAGCTTACAAAATCAAGTCATCTCTTGTTATCACGACTCCTTAATGGAAGGACACCCCGGTATGGCCAAGACCTCGGAAAAGGTCAAGCGTCACTTTTGGTGGCCATCTTGGAGAAAAGACATCAGAAACTTTGTCATGTCCTGTGGAGTGTGCGCCCAGAACAAGAGTCCTAAGGAAAAACCAGCAGGCCTCTTACAACCAATTGAAATCCCACCTCATCCCTGGCATACCCTTTCCATGGACTTTATCACCGACTTACCTCCCTGTTCCGGATACAATACAATCCTGGTAATCGTAGACTTATTTTCAAAAATGGCACATTTCACCCCACTAAAGGGGTTACCGTCAGCAGCAATCCTGGCTCGAGAATTTCTTGAAAACATTGTTCGGTTGCATGGCTTTCCTTCAGTTTTAATCTCAGACAGAGGAAGTCAATTAATCTCCCACTTCTGGCGGAGTTGCTGTCGGTTGGCTCAAATTGATGTGAGGCTTTCCACCAGTCACCACCCACAAACCGATGGTCAGACCGAAAGGACCAATCAGACTTTGGAACAGTACCTACGCTGCATGCTGCAACAGACAGGAGGAACTTGGAAGGACATCCTTTGGATAGCCGAGTACGCTTACAATAACTCAGTCCACTCTGGAACTGGAAAGACCCCGTTTTTTCTTTTGTATGGTAATCATCCTCGAACCTCTAACCTAGATCCACCTCAGGATCTTGGAACACCAGCAGTTGACCACCTACATTCAACCATCACCCAAGCCTTCAAGGAAGCTACTACCCACCTTCAAAGGGCCAAGGAACAATACAAGAAAGGAGCAGATCAACATCGAAAGGAAGCCCCTCAATACCAAATAGGAGATCAAGTCTGGTTATCCACCAAATATTTACCCCTAAAGGGACCACGCACCTTTAAACCAAGATACCTAGGACCCTACTCTGTCACTGCCATAATAAATCCAGTAGCGGTCAAGTTGGATTTACCCCCTCGCATGAAAATGCACCCAGTCTTCCATGTTTCACTACTAAAACCTGTTCAACCAGAAACCCGATTGACTAAATCTCCTGAACCTATCCTAGTCGACGGAGAACTTGAGTTTGAAATCAAAAATATCCTGGATTCCAAGATCTCCAAATCAAAACTACACTACCTGATTGACTGGAAAGGCTACGGCCCCCAAGAAAGATCTTGGGAACCTGCAGAACATGTACATGCACCCCGACTAATCAAGAAATTTCATCGGACATTTCCTAACAAACCAAGACCTCCGGAGAAGTCAACCTTGGGAGGGGCCTTGAGGGGGGGTGCTGTCATGATCCCTGCTTCCAAGGGGTCAGGACTTGCCCCACGACCTTGGAAGCAGGCCCATAACTCTGATCCCAGGAACCAGCCAGTCCCGATTGGGACCTTTTGGACCTTGTCCTGGCGTCAGTGGCGCCAGGCTCATGATGGCGACCGGTCCCGGCACTGGAAGCGCCGGGCTCATATCTCATATTAGGTAAGAGTGCTTGGTGGACCTACCTGTAGCAGACCATGCTGCTTACTTACCAGCTAACTGGTCTCCTGATCCTTTTCTGCCTGGGACTACTTTTCTGTCTGGGTGGAGCAGGAGCCACTCCCTGGAAACAGAACACAGGAACTCTTCTAGAAATATGGAACTCTTTTCTTACCTGGGTGGGGCCGTGGAAGAAGACGCCTAAGCACTACGGAAGGCTATTTAAATCACACCCGATTGGTTTCACGTGCTTCGCGTTATTCTGCATCTGCAGCAGGACGCTCACCGTGTCAGCTCCAGGAAACCTCCAGCTCCAGATCCTGTGAATACGAAATAACCTGCTGGGATCCAACCTTCAGTCTTCTTCAGTCTTCTGCAGCTCCTGCAAGATAAGGGCACAGGTTAGGCTAAAGCAAAGGCAGCGAATCTACTTACCTAATCCAACGGCAGCATCCAAAGCGCCTTTTTCTGCCTTTCTCTTCCGGCATCCGACATCTGCAAAGAGAAAGAACATCGGTCAGTAATATTTAACTACAGAGCCTGCTTACCTGTGTTACGCTCATACCAACTCAGCTCGCGCTGCATTCCGGCACCTGCAAGGCAAGATACTTCGGTTAGTAACGCTTAGTTACAAGACTGCTCACCTGTGTTACGTTTGCTTCCAATCTGTTCGCTCGGCACCTGCAAAGACAAAAGAGACATTACGGTGCATTCTACAGCGCTAGAACAGTCTTTCTACTTACGTGCCATTAGAAGGATAAGCTTCATCGTCACAGCATCTGAGAAGGGAAAAGACATAGACTTTAAACCATAAGACTTTTGAAAGAGAAGAGAACAATCTAAAAGGAACTTTATTACTTACAAGGCACGCTCGTGCATTAACGGCGTCTTCGCTCTCAGCAAATCCTCTGCTATCAAGAGGCAGAGCTCGCATCCAGTGAAGCAACTGGACCCAGCGCCCCTGCACAGGACGCAGGATGGAGAGCCCGGCAATTACCTATATAAGGTAAGCGCAATATCAACCCAGTTCCACTGGGAAAGAAAGGGCGAGAGGGGCAAGGAACTTTCCAAACCTTCCAAACACTAATACCTTGGTTTACCCTTGCAGACATCTCACTCTCCAGCTTAAACTGTTGGTGGGAAGGGGGCCCAGTCCGGGAGCAAAACGAACCCTGCGCCTAACACTGAAGACAGTATCCTCGCCAGATCAAGACCTGCGCCTCTGGGGGAACCAGGTGAGCGTTACAAAACCTCTTTGGGTCACCAGAAAATCGTTCGGGCGGAGCCAGAGGTACATTCCCAGGTAGGTTGATCTGCACTGGATTCATAGAGGATGTAGAAGGAAGATTTCCCCCAGATACGGGTAACGGGGTCTGTCCGGCTTGTGACTGTAGCAATTGTCTAGCGAGATCATCTGTTCGCTCCTTGGAAATAATCAGTTCCCTTCTTAGAGCGTTCGTTTCCTGACGGGCTGCATGCACTTCTGCCCTTAGTTCCCCAAGTAGCTGGGCTAGTTGGTCGGTATCTGAGGTTTCCATAGCGCCTGGACGGGAGTTTTGTGGTAGGCTTTGCGTTCTGTAACGCTCACCTGATTCCCGTAGAGGCGCCGGTCTTGACTGGGCGTATACCGTATCTTCAAAGGTGATGTGTAACACACGGCTGGCTCTTTGGGCTGGACCTTTGTGCACTGTATATCTGACTCGAAGGGTAAGATGTCTGCAGATAGAAAATATGGGATTAATGAACTGGGTTATTGAATGTCTCTCTCTTCTTCCCTTTCTCTTCTCCTGTAGAACCCCGAAGGTTAACGCTCTCACCTTAGGTAAGTGAACGCTGTGCTCTCCATCTGCCTCGGGGCAGGGTGCTGTAACCAGTTTCTTCACTGGATATGGGGAGCAGGCCTCTTGACTTCAGAGGACTGCTGTCCGTCGTTTACTGCACGAACGGTAAGTTTCGAGTAATTCTAATGTCTTTAAAAGTCTTTAGTAATGATGTCTCTTGTTTTGCAGGGTTCCGGCGATGGTGGATGACGGGCTGAAGTGAGTTGAAGATGGAGCCCGTGTGATGAATAGAAGCGCCTGGAAGCACGTAAGTAAGCGCTTGTTGCCTGCTTCACGATGCGCTCTAACTGTCTTTTTAAGTTCGGAGCGGCTGCAGGGTGCCGGAATACCCACTGGGTTAGATGTGGAAAGGAGTAATGGCCCGTGAGTATTAAAGTTCCCCAATGTCTTTAAACGCACCTTGTTTTGTCTTTCAGATGCGGGATGCAGCGCCGAAGGCCTCCGGAGCGTGCGAAGAGTTGGTAAGCTTTTGTCTTTCAGATGCCGGAATGCAGTGTGAAGACCTCCGGAGCGCACGAAGAGTAGGTAAGCCTTTGTCTTTCAGATGTCAGAATGCAGCGCGAGGCGTTGGTGACAGCCGATGGACCAGGTAAGTGAAGAGCTGTCACTGAAGACCGTAATGCTAACCTGTTCTTTCTTGTCTTTATAGGTGTTGCTGAAGACTGGATTCAGGATGGTAAGCCTTTTTCCTTAGGCCCAGGATCAGATGCAGAAGACACGATGAGCGTTCTGCTGCAGAGGATGCAGAATAACGCAAAGCAAGATTCATCCATCGGGTGTGGTTTAAATAGCCTCCTGTAGTGCTTAGGTGTCTCCTTCCACAGCCACGCCTAGGTAAGAAAAGAGTTCCTGCTTTCCAGAAGAGTTCCAGTGTTCTGAACCTAGGGAGTGGCTCCTGCCCCACCCAACAGGAAAAGTAGTTCCAAACAGAAGAGGATCAGAGGCTCAACTGGCAGGCAAGTAAGCAGCATGGTCTGCTGCAGGTAAGTCCACCCAAGCATTATGAGCCTGGCGCTTCCAGCGCTGGGCCTGGGCATATTTATGAGCCTGGTGCCACTGGCGCCAGGACTGGGTCCAAAAGGTCCCAATTGGGACTGGTTGGCACTCGGAACCTGGGTTATGGATCTGCATCCAAGGGAGTTGGGAAAACCCTGACCTTTTGGAAGCAGAGATCATGACACTTAGGTTTTTCATACTCTGCTACTTCCCTTCTCCACTCAATCTCTTCCACTTCCTGTGTCTTTCTATCCTGCTGCTCTCGCTCTGCTCTCTTCCTTTCCTTGAGGTCTCTTTCAATCCTCTCCTCTTGTTCCCTTTCCATGCGCTCCTTCTCCTCCTCCTTCCTTCATTCCCTATCCTCCCGTCTCCAACTTCTCTTCTCTCCTCCTCTCCCTGGCCTCTCGTTCTAATTTCTCCTCCCATTCCTTCTCCCTCCGCTCCTCCTCATCCATTATCTCTGCTCAGTCTGATGCTTAGCTGCTTCTCTTGAGCCCCTCTATTGCCTTAGTCGCCCCTTCTGCCTCTCAATCTGTTTTCGCTTCCAGCTTCAGGAGTATCTGTTCTCCTATCCATTCATTGGTGGCTATGCCCTCGAGCCCCTCCCTTGCGTCCTTCTGTGCCTCGCTGCTCGCCTCTTGAACAGTAGCTAGCTGCCCTACGCCTTTCGGCCTCTCCTCCTTAGTATAAGGTGGTGGCCGATATGTCAGATTTGAGTACCCCGCTGCTGTCCATAATTCTCGTGCTGGGTACCCTTGCTCATCATCTGTGTCATCGGATACTACACTCGGAGGAACATGGGGAGGTGTGGAGGGAGGAGCCCCTGGCTCCTTCACCTCCTGCTGACTCAGCATCCACTGAAGCCTAGTGGCATCCTCCTCGCCCTCCCGAAACACGCGCCACAACTCGAATATGGCCATGCGTTTTCTTAACTTCTTACCCTTATAGGTACCCTTTATGTGTGCCAGTAGTGATTGATGCACGTCTTTGGAAAAACTTCCACAAGGTGCCAATGGTTTAGTTAACTCCCCCTCAGTACTTTTGGACCACTCTGTGCTATACTTGTAAATCTTTTCCCTGTAAGGTGGCGTGTCTTACACAAGTGCTGAAGGGGCGTGTAACCCCGACACTTCCCTTTGATACATATTTTCGTGCCTTTACCTGACCTCAAGTCGAGGGTTTCTATACTCCGCTGTTCAGGGAGAAAGATACAATACTTATCAGTTTCTACGAGCCTCTCTGGCTCCACAATTTATAAGGCGTGCTCCGCACACCACCCCTCCTTCACAATCACTGCCTCCTCAGGCACTCCCACAATATTGTGCATGCGCCTTCTGTGCCCTGCCACCTGTTCACCTCGTCTGCCAATCCCAATTTTCCAATACTAGCTCCTCACCGTCTCATGCTTTCCGTGTCCTATGTGCAAACCTACGGGTGACGTCACCAATCTATTAACCAAGGTAGCGCAGAAAAATCAAATAGCAAGCACACACTGTAATAGCACATTACTCCCAAAGCACACAAAAACACCACAGCTGTCTTCCCGCCTCCAGGAAGAGTATACCAATTTCTCCTGTGATCGAACTGTACCCACTGCATTCGCCTAGCGTGCAAAACGTCTCATTCCAGGAGACTTAATTCGTCGATTCACCTTCCGCAATCTAGGCCAGCTCCCTTGCTAACCCTTATGGGGATACCGTCATCTATGACCCAAGCTAAAACGTCCAACGCACAGGAAAACCACTTATTTACATATCTTCTGTCATCCGTGTCCTCGAGTCAATAGTCTAGGTTATTCACCAGAACCGTTTACCTCTAAAACCGAATGTGCCCTAAACATAGGACTTCTACCTCTGCGCCTGTCCCTACTAACCTTGACAATACTAGACAATACTTTGACAATACTCGGCGATACTAAACAATACTTCACAATACTCAATACCATCCCTCACACCCACAGTTGCCGTTAGACTGGGTCAATACTTACACACCGTGGTCTGTTGGCGCTGCTCAGCTGCAGACTCCCCCAGAAGACGGTCACTTCCCGTTCTGGCCTGCCTGGACTCCTCGCTGACTTCTGGCAGGGTGATTTCCAAGGGGCTCCTGACGGCCTTTCCAAGGTGACGCGTTTTCCCGTCCTTTCGAAATATGCAAGGGTCCAGCAGCCTCTCAGTTTTGGCGGCGTAGGAGATGACCTGGTGCTGGGCTGGCGCAGCCAAACATCCACTCTGCTACCAACATGTTGGGGACTAGCCCCCAGGTATGCCAGAGGGACACTGGAAGTTCGCGGACTTGGAGGGCCCAACACCCTCCCCCAGGATACACGAGGACTCAGTCAACAGCAAGTTGGTTTATTACAGACAAAACCAACAGGGATCTGCACAGGAACAGAAAATATTCATGCTCTTCCTTGGCTCGCAGGCCAGTTTTACTCCTCAATGGCGTCAGCAATTCGTCACAACTTGGGCCCCTCTCCAGAAAATCTATCTGCCAAGTGATTGGGTATTGATTATGTTTTAACCTATATAGGACATTATAGATGTCATTCGACTGGCCCTCGCATGTCAGATGGCTGGGCTGATCCATCCCCAAGTCACTAACTATAACATTGTTGCAGTGTTGTGGACTTAACATTGGTTCTTGCCCATTGTTACCCACCCTTCGGGTACTAAACTGTGATTGGCTAGAGCTGACGTCCCCAGGCCTGGGATCCACAAAGATTCTCAGCTCACTGTGTACCTTTTCAAGGTAATGAGAACGATTATGTATCTGTATTGTAACTTGAGTGCACCACCTTGCCTTATGAGAGTGCTCTCTTGTCCGGCGCAACATGTGTTATATATTTTTACATACTTGTTGAAGTCCGTGTCTGGCTGCCTGGGACCAGCTCTCCTTTCCCAGCGCCGATCGCTGTCCATTGTCTGCTTTGGCCACGTCACATGTTCAGAGACCACAAATTTGAGCTGTGCAGCTCTGACTTATGAGGAATTATTCGTATTTTCTGCAGCTGGTCCCTTTCTCGTCTGGGGATTGAAATGTCATCCGTAGCTCTAGACCTTAGCTGCGGGTCCTGTCTCACACATCTTGCTCTCTGTCCAGCCTAAATCAGCTCAGCTCATCTCTTGCTCAGAGGCCTGAGGCCTGCTGTATTTTCCTAAACCTTATAATGCGGTTTGTATAGTGTCCATTCTGTACTACATTTTCATAGGTTAGTCACACTTGGCTCTGTACGGGCCCATAGGTGCCCCTGCAGTTCCATAGGGTTATTCGCGTGAAAGCATCTGCAAGCTTTGCACAGGATCTCCTGTCTTGAGGTTTCTTCATTGCTGCATTTGGCTAATGGCAAAAAAAGCAATGACAGTATGTATATGTATCTGTCCTTCAACTATAGAACTGTATGCTCGTGTTCTTCATGTATTCAAGTGCATTTGTGTGTCCCGAATTGCGGATGGCACGTGTGCTTCATGTCTAATGCTATGATGTTGTGGTGTCTCTAACAATGTCAGCAACATGGCTTCTTGGTGTTTTAGTCCAAGCTAGCCATACAGGTGACTCTGTTCGTGGCCTGTGGTGCTTCATCCATGCAAGGCTTTATCTTTATGTCCCTTGGTCGATATGGCTGGCTGAGGGGATACCTCTCAACGTACTTGTCAATCATAGGTCCATTAAGAATTTCATCCGAGATAGAATGGGTGATTGCAGTGTTTTCTGGCCTTCTTCCTTCTCATGAATGTAGTAGGAGGGGGGGGGGGGTTGTGGCAGGATCCCCCATCCCTCTTCAAATGGATTGTCTTTCTCCTGCAGACTCCTCATCTGATAGACTCCCAAAGCAATAAATAAAGGAGGCAGGTAGAAAGTTAAACCAAGCAATTTTGCAGCACTGCCCTGCCAAAACGTGCATCAGAAGTACGAGCCACATCCGAACTGTAGTGCTTTGCAAAGGTATGCAGGGATGACCATTTCGAGGGGCGAAAATTCTCCCGGACAGGGACTCCCCTCTGCAATGCTGTGGACGCTGAGACTCCCCCTGTCAAATGGGCCCTGGTGCCTGCTGCCAATTCCTTCCCAGCGGACTGATAGCATTCATCTATGCAGATAATTATCCATAGGGATAAAATCTGCTTGGTTATGGGTAGGTCCTTACGAGCTAATGAAAAGTCCACAAAAAGCTGGTCAGCTCTCCTGAAATCAGCTGTCCTAGCAATATAATAACTCAATGCCCTCTTCGGGTCTAGGCGATGTAACCGTTCGTCCTGCTTAGAAGGGTGCAGAGGAGGATAGAAGACCGGAAGGTCGATGGACTGTGACAGGTGAAATTCTGAGACAACCTTGGGGAGGAAGCCAGGCCTTACCCTGAGTGACAACTTTCTACCGGAAAAAACGCAGGAAGGGTGGCTTACAGCATAAGGCCCATAGTTCACTCACCTGCCTAGCCGATGGAACAGCCCCCTAGAAGGCTGTTTTCGCAACTCCAGCCTGTTGATGTGCCACCTGGCTTCCATCGTTGACCAGAGGCGCTAACCTGCAAATCCTCGCAGTGAGTGCCCAAACCCTTCAATAGCCACTAAGAATGCTGTTTTCAAAGAGAGAAGCCGTGAGGGGCAAGAGTGCATAGGCTCAAAGGGAGCCGCCATCAGAAATGTCAGAACCAGATTAACAAAGGGAGTTGGCAGAAACCTATTTACAAGGCCTTTCTGGAATTGTGTCATTACCGGGATCGTAAAAAACGAACCTTGATCCAGGGATCTCTGAAACATAGACAAGGCCACCAAATATCATATGACTGTGGTGACCTGAAGGCCTGCAGGGACCAGTGACAGAAGGAACTCCATCACTGTAGTGGTGGGGCAAGAGATGCGGTCAATCCCGTGTTTCCTGCACCATGCCTCAAATCTTCTCCATCTGCACGCGTACAAAGATCTTGTAGATGGTCTGGGTGCAGCCAGCAACACCCCAGGTACTTCCTCAGAGAGGTCCCAGTCATTATATCTCATCCTCTCAAGAGCCACGCATGAAGGTTGAGGGATTCTGGGGTCGGATGGAGTATCCGACCTTCCGACTGGGTTAGGAGATCTGGACGTCGAGGCAACCGGTGAGGTGGGCAGATGGACAGTTCTCCTTGAACAGTCCGGGGCGATCAAGATCATGGTCGCTCAAAAAATCTTCAACCTCTGGAGAACCCATGGAATAATGGGAATCAGAGGGAACGCGTAAAGGAGAGGGAAGGTCCATTCCACCAGAAAGGCGTCCCCCAGTGCACTGTTTGCTGGGAATTACCTTGAGCAAAACTGCTTGCCTTTCCTGTTGGACTCCGTTGCGAACAGATCCACTGCTGGGGTACCCCAGAGAGTGTAGACCTCCTCTAGGACCTCCTGGCACACTTCCGACTCATGCGAGACCATGCTTCGCCTGCTCAGAGCATCCGCTAAGTTGTTTTATGTGCCTGCCAGATGAACTTGTGTATAGGCACGCCTTGAAACACCTGTGTATAGGCGCATTATAAATGCCATATCATATCATTTCATATCATAACTGGCGAGACCGAGATCCTGTTCTCTAGCAACCAGAACCAAAGCAACTTCGCCTCCGTGCAGAGGGGGCGGGAGTGCACACCACCTTGCTTGTTGAGTGTGTGCATTGCCACGGTGTTGTCTGTCCGAACAAGGACATGTTTCTCCTGCAGAGACGGGGCAAATACTTTCAGGGCTAGCTCGATATCTCGCAACTCCAGCCTGTTGATGTGCCACCTGGTTTCCGTCGCTGACCAGAGGCTGCTGTTAGGCAGAATCCTCATAAATGGTTGATTTCCCTTACCTACTGAGTCCCTCAGCAGCTTTGCTGGATTTCTAGGATTTATTTTTTTCACCTTGTAAGAGTGTGCGCCTTTTTTCCCACTCTTACATGTATTTTGCTATGTGTATTTCTACTTTTTGTGTGATCTTGGGCACTGGAGCCTCACCTACTCCAGGGCACCATATTTTTTATGTGTGTTACACAGCACCTTCCGTGCAGTGACAATGGTTGTCTTTTAGACTTCCAACTGACTACATTTTTCTGGGGCTGACTACTGTTCCCCAGAAAAGATAAAGTTGCCATTAACTTTATTTAGTCACTTTTACCAAACACAGACCCAGTACACCGCATCTTCCATGGAGTATTGGAAAGGGTTAATTCTTATCCCTTTTTGTCTGTGTCTCTTGGAGCATTGTTTTGCTCCCTTTATATTAAGACATGGCTGGTGGCAGTGGTATCTACCCTACCTTTTCTACCGCAATTATCTTATATAAACATGGTATTGTTTTAGGCTATTATATTAGCCTCGAACATAAACCCGCTTGACCAAATACATTTTATTTTGGCTGCGGCTGGGTTTATTCACCATTTCTTTTTGTTAAAGTCTTTCTTGTGTTTTACTCTGCGCGCCAAACCAGGTTTGGTCCCTTTTTTCATCTCCTTTTCGCGGGCTTCCACGCAGAAGCCCTCCTTTAGGCGCCTGAGAGTCTGGGTAGGGAGGATGTGAGGGAGGGGTTTTAGGACCCCTGCCATGGGTTCCCTTGGTAACCCAAGCCGCACTCCTGTTTGATTGGCTGGGTGACTGCCTGGCCAGGACAGCCACCCTGCTGTGTGATTGAAAGCCAGGCCCTATGAATGGGGGAAAACTGCATAAAAAGAAGGTCTCTGGGACTGGAAGAGCAGAGTCACCGTTGGAACGAAAGAAACAACGAGGAACTGGCAGAAGAGGACCCCTACAACAACTGAACTGCCCGGTGAAGCCCTGCTGCAGGTCCGAATCTCCAGAATCTGACGACAGAGAAGATCCTTCAGGAAGCTTCTTCCCCTGAGCTGGTGGGACCAACCAGTTCACCCAGACTGCAAGCCAGGATCCCCCTCTGGTCGAATTCGCTGTACATCCGCCTCCAACTCCCTCAGTATCAGCTGCTTCTCCAAGCAACGAGTTGGGGGGAAGATCTCTCTCCGCAGCAGGGGCCTCCCTCTGGAAAAGCCTTCCTGCCTCCCTGAAACTTGAGGAGAACCACCTCCGGTTCTGGAAGCACCTCAAAACCTTCCTCTTTGCCTCCGCTTTCTCTCCCCCTCTCCCCAGCTAAAATTACTGAAACTGCACTGAATCTGCAATTGGGCCACTCACCAAAATCGGTCCTTGGCCCAGCCCCCCTCCCCAGCACTTGTCTGCACTTACCTTGCACTTGCCATCAGCTGGCCCTTATTATTTATCTTGTTATTTTACTAACCCTGTACTGCACTTCCCCTCTCCTTTTCCCCCTTGCACTTTCCCCTCCCCTCTACCCTTGCACTTGCGCGATCTGAATGACACCTGACCTAGTAGGATCGTTGTCTGTCTCCCCTTGTTCCCCCCTGCCTCGTCGCGCCTTGAAACACTTGTGTATAAGCGCGTTATAAATGCCATATCATATATCATATCATAAAGAGCTACAGTGGGACGGATAGCCAGGAAGGTCGGACCCTGCTTGGGTTTTAAGGAGCGCACCTTTTATTTGTTGCTTTGCTCTGCTGCTGGTTTCTTCCCTGGGTAGTGCAGGACCCTTCTGATCAGTCCGACAGTCGCTTCAGGAACCGTGAGCCTGCAGGAACTACCAGTAACGTCTGCCTCAGCTACAGATCCCTCTCCGTTTTAAGGTCTTGTGCAAATCCGGTTGTTCGTTTCGTTCAGCTGCGGTGAAAGTGTTTGAAATCTTTCTCCAATTCGAGGGCTTGTCCTTCTCTTCTCTTTGAACTAACTTTTCTACTAACCAACCTCGTCCGGAAACCGTGCCACCAACTTTACCGCGAACTACACTGAACTGTATTATCTTGAGCAAAAGACTTTTGAAGCATTGACTTTGGCCCTAAGCCTTTTCTATCTGATTTTATCATTGTAGTCTCTCTTGTTCGCTTGCCCTGAGTACTTAACTGTTGGTGTGGATTCATTTCTGTTAACTTCTGTCTTCCCCTCCCTTTTAAATTGCTGGAGTGCCATTTTGCTCCCACTTCGTTTTGTGAGCTTAACTTGTCTGGAATTTAAGGGAATTGGTGCAGTGTATTAAGAGTGTGATTTTTAGACTACTTATAATAGTGTAATGTTATACAACTGAAGAGTGAAATAAATGTATATTCTTTTACTTGAAAAACTTGAGTTAGTGTTTGCCTGAATCATAGTAATTGCTGTCCTTTGTGTAACTATTTGATACTGCTCACTTACACTTGAGATAAGTATGGCTGCTCCGCTACTGCTACCACTCTAACTGTGTAGTACAGGTTTGTACCAAAGGTGAAATTGTACTGTCACTTGTAGTCTTAATTGTGTGTGGTGTTCCCAAAGGGTACTGCAATTAATTCTGCCTAACAGCCGCTCACCTGCAAATCCTCGCAGTGAGCACCCCAACTCTTCAAAGACGCATCCGTGACCACTCGGGTCTGCGGCCACCTGGACAGGTTGTTGACCACTGATGTGGAGATACGAGAGAGAGAGCCAAGGTACTGAGACCATTGATCCCTCAGTAGCCATTGCAGGGATCTCATGCGCAACCTGGCCTCTGGCACTAGAAAAATGCAGGAGGCCATGAGAACAAGTCGACTATCTGTGTCAAGCGGACTACTCTCTCCTCGGGTGGGAAGGCCCGCCCGGGTATCTAGGACTGCTGTGATGAACTGGACTGGTGTCATGTGAGACTTCTTCCAAGTTTAGGGAGAAGCCCAGCTTGTGCAGCAGCAAGCAGGTGTCCTCTAAACGGGACAAGATCTGTACTGCAGACTTCCCTCGGTTCCGCCAGTCGTCCAGATATGGAAATACGTGGACCCTGGATCTCCTGAGGTGAGCCGCAACTACCGCCATGAGCTTGGTGAAGACCCTTGGGGCGGGGTTAGCCCAAAGGGAAGCAAATTGAACTGATAGTGCATATCTCTTATGGTGAACCTTAGGAACTTCCTGTGCTTTAGTTGGATTGGCACATGGAAATAGGCATACTGTAAGTCTATTGACACCAGCCAGTCCTGTATATCGAGAGCGTGGAGAATTTCTCTCAACGTCACCATCCCGAATTTGTCTTTCCTCAAGAACTTGTTCAAGGGTCCAGAATGGGACAGATTGTCCAGGGTGGCACCCCAACCCTCGACAGAGGAGTCTGTGGTGATGGTGACCTGCGGCGTTGGAGGTCGGAAGGGCTTCCCCGTCCGTAGGTTGTAGTCCGTGGACCATCATATGAGGTACGGGTGGAGAGCTGGATGAACGTTGATCATCTCAGCCTGAGAGCCCCGCTCCTGGTTCCATGATGCTGCAAAGTGCAGCTGTATCCTCCTCATCTTGAGTCACGTGTGGGGGGGCGGCCAAAGGGACCGCTGCCAGGAGAGGCAGAAAGTGTTGGTACCACCAGGCCGAGGTCACCTCTCGGCTGAGGAAGTGAGTAGTGGCCCTCTTGATGGCTACTCCGAGGGAAATACCGTCTCGGAGCATGTGTCCCATATGAGACCCAGGAAGGTCAGTGTCTGCGTAGGCTGCAGCTGCGACTTCTTGAGGTTCAGCAAAAAGCCTAATTCATGAGTGCATGGGAAGTGTGGTGCACCACTTCTGGAGAAGTAGCCCTGAAGAGCCAGTCGTCTATGTACAGGTAGATGTAGAGGCCCTGAGGAGGGCCGCCACCATGTTCATCAGCCCGGCAAAGACCCTGGGGGCCAAGTTGAGGCCAAATGGAAGCACCCTGTATTGGAAATGGTAGCCCATGATCCTGAATCATAGAAAAGAATGATGGGGCTGCCAAAACGGGATGTGTAAATACGCATCCTTCAGATCCAGGGAGCACAAAAAGAGTAAAAGAGTAAGAGTAAAAGCCCGAGCCTCGTTGGAAGTCTGGGACTTCCTCCACTGCCTGGCTCTCGACGAGCGACCGAATCTCCGCCAAAAGAGTTGCTGTCCCTTGAAGGAGTGGAGGGGAGGAGGGAAGAGAGGCAGGATGGGTAGGCGGTACCCCATGGATCCTACGGAGAGGATCCATGGGTCCGTGAAATTCTGGCGCCAGAAATGTGTATGCAGAGCAAGCCTGGCCCCCACTGAAGACACGTGGATCAGGAGGGGCGTGTCATGCCTTCTTTCCATCTGAGGCTGTTGCTGAGGAGGGAGACTGGAAAAAGCACTTACCACCCCCCCCCCCTTTTTGTTGCTTTCACTGATGTTGAGTCGGCGAGTGGTCCGGCTGCCTGGACCTCGGTTCTTGGAAGCCGCGGAACCCTCGGTATGTACGCCCCTTGTCGGAGCGCTGCTGTGTCCGGGTGTACTGTTTGGGTGTGGTCTTTGTCAGGATGGATAAAGACTTGGCCGTTTGTGAGCTGTTCTTCTTTTTGTCCCGCTCCTCGTCCGTGGTGGAGTGGAAGAGGTCACCCCCCTCGAACGGCAGGTCTAATATGCATTCCTGGACGTTCGGGTTGAATTTAGTAGCACAGAGCCAGGCTGTTCTTCTCATGTTCATGGCGATGCAGATCGGCCCGGCCAGAGGTGTCAATGTGAGCCACGGTGGACTCCATGATGTCCTACGACACCAACTTGCCCTCGGCCAGGCCCGCCTTGAAGCGTGATTGGCTCTGCGTAGGAAGCTCTCGGAGGAAATCAGCAATGTCCTGCCATAACCAATGGTTAGCGGCCACCAGCATGGCATCGGCGTTGTCATGAAGAAGATACAAGGACGCATTGGAATACAGCTTCTTCCCATAAGCCTCCAAGATCTTCTCCTCCTTGCCTAGCAGCGCCGCAGAGGAGGAAGCTGAAGACAACTGAGGCTTTGAGTATAGTGATGCCGCGGTGATCACCGAGGAGTGTGGCTGAGGATGGGCAGATAGCAAGAGTGTATCCCTCGCCATCTGCCTGTACTTGGCGTTCAGGCGTCGATTGACCAGCTGGACTGAGTGGAGCTTGAGCCAACCCTTTTTGGCCAGGGCGACCACGTCTGTCTGCATCGGGATTCCCGTTTTAGTAGAGGGGCGTTATGTGAGGACTTCTGTGAGGGCCCCCTCTGCTGGCAGCTCGACCTCAGGTTGAGGAAGGCCCAGATACTATGCCAGCCCTGCAAGACGTTTGTGGAAGGTTTTGGCTGACGTGGGCGTGTTGTGGTCCTCCTCCTCGTCCGTGTCTACCTGGGGGTCCGGACGATCCGGCATCTGGGGAGGAGTGTTGGGAGCCAGAGGCTGAGGTACGGAGACCGGAGCCGGAAGCTGTGGAGGAGGCTGGTACGGAACCGCCTGCCCGTTTGGTTGGGGGCCAGAACAGGTGGCAAAGGCTGTGCTGGGGCCAGAGGCACCAGAGGGGGGCTTGCGGGGCCAGGAGCATTGGAGGGAGCATGTCCCGGATGGCCTCCCTGCGGATGTCCTCATCCGAGGAGATTTCATGAGCGTGAGGAACCTCTCAAAGAACCTGTCCCCACAGGCTGGAGGGGTGGTAGGGGATATCGACGGGGTAGCGGGAGGCTGCTGGAACCGCTGCATACCCTGCCCCTACGGACGCAGCGGGAACCTGCCCTGAGCAAATGAAGGATAGGCTGTAGGCCATGTACCTGGTTGACACCAGTCCCACCTTGACATTCGTTCCTCAACCTACGCCCTTTCCTAGTGCGACGTCAGACTGGTGCTAAGATCTGGCATGGTAGCATTTTGTCAAGCTGCCTTCCAAGTGTCTGCCTTGTGTTGCACGGCTCACTGGGCCCAACCTCGTCCAGGACTCTGAGTGTGGATCATGAGGCCTACCCAGCTCCTCAGGCCGAGGCCTGGTAGGCGTTACACCCTCGGCCTGCTGGCCGGTAGAGCTGCGTTTAGGCGCCCCCTCAGACATATTGCTGGTACTAGTGTGTGGCCCCTTGGGTACAGACCCGATAAAAGAACCTTCCGGTCCCTCAACATTGTCACCGGGAGGATCCACTGATCCCTCAGCCTGGAGGCCGGTAGCTGAGGTAGCCTCGGTGTATGTGCTGGTAAGAGAACCTGTTCGGGCCCTCCCGCGCGGGAGAGTCCTTGGGAAGGAGTCTCCCTTGACGGGTGCAATGGAAAAGAGAGGCCCTACCTTAGGCCTAGATCGATGGTAGACGAAGTCCTTCAGGTCCTCTGGAGGCGATTTCTGGAAGTGCTCCCTCCACTTGGCTAGTCTGCGCTTCAGAGACCTTGAAGAAAGCGCGTTGCACACGGTACAAGCTTTCCAGCCATGGTCTGGGCCAAGGCCACATAGGCTGAGGGCGTGGGGGTCTGAAGTTGGAAAGAGCCCGTCACAGGAAGGACACCTGCTGAACCCTGTGGAAGTCGACATGCGCCGGGGAGGAGCGTGACGCCTTAGGACCGAGTACCTGTAATGATAGAAAGACAAAAAAAAAAAAGACAGAAGAAGTAGTATCCACGCGTGGAATTACATGGCCGAAGCCAAACCCAGGAGCACTGGTGAATTCGGCCCGATCCCGTCGATGCGGAAAAGGGGACTGATGTGTGCCGCCGGAGGACGGAGTCAGGGCAGCGCATGCTCCCAGGGCCGCACCCCTGCGCCCCTCTATATTTAAAGGAGAAGACGTTTTTTTCTGGTGAAAAAGGTTCCGTCTCCCACCCCTTGGGGCCCATGCAGTATGGAGGAAAGGGGACGGAACGCAAGAGTAGAACAAGATACTCTCTTACCTGGTGAAGTTCTTTCGATGGGATGGTCCGACGATGTATTCCATTTCTATGACAGTAATCACCACAGCTGTGCTGCTTCGGAAAATCTTTCGGCGTCTGCGTCGATGACGTCGATACGCTGCCCTCGAGGACCTCCTCCAACGGCCGACGTCACTGGATGTTATAAGTAGGACGCACGACGCCCGTAACCTCAGTTGTAGTTTTTTCCCAGAACGTGTGGCACCAGTCTTCTGCCAGTCTGACCACACAAAGCCTTGCGGAACCGTAAACTGCAATCGCATATGAAATTCTGTAGTGGGGAAGGCAGGGAGGGAGCGATATGGAATACATCGTCGGACCAGCCCATCGAAAGAACGTTACCACGTAAGAGAGTAACTGGTTCTTCGAGGGGATTGGGTCCTCCGACGTATTCCATATCTATGACAGACTCCCAAAGCAGTACCAACGTAAGGAGGTGGGAAAAAGAATTTAGAAGATAGAAATTTAGAATGCCCAATCAAATTGCAGAGTGAAGGACCGCCTTGCCAAAGGCCAGATCCTGCCCACGGATACAATCGAGGGAATAGTGACGTACAAAAGTATGGACCGAGGCCCAGGTGGCTGCATCACAGATGTTACGAATAGGAACACCCCTTGCAGGGCAGTAGAGGCAGCCATACCCCTGGTAGAATGGACCCGCAAGCCTATCGCAGGGTCCTTACCCGCCAAGCGGTAACATTCAGAAATTGCCAGGATAATCCATCGAGACAAAGTCTGCTTAGTAACAACTTGTCCTAAACACCTTCCAGCGTAACCAATAAAGAGTTGATCGTCCACTCTGACCCGGGAAATGCGTGAAATATAAAAGCTTAAAGCTCTCCTAGGATCCAGCCTATGGAGTCCCTCCTCTTCCTTACCAGGATGCGGAGGAGGATAAAACGCCGGAAGAATAACCTTCTGGCTTAAATGAAATTCCGACACCATCTTCAGAAGAAAGGAAGGAGGAACTCTAAGGACAACCCTGTCCTTGTGAAACACAGTGAAGGGTGGCTTAACTGAAAGTGCCTGTAACTAACTCACTCTGCGAGCGGAAGTGACCGCAACTAAAAATAGAGTTTTAAGAGTTAACAGTCTCAAAGGGCAGGAATGCAAAGGCTCAAACGGAGCACCCACTAGAAACTTGAGAACAAGGTTCAAATCCCAACCGGGCACCTGGAAAGGTGACAGAGGGAACACATTAGTGAGCCCTTTTAGAAACTGAGAAATTAAAGGAATTTTAAAATAAGAACACTCTTCAGATGAGCGCTTAAATATGGACAGCGCAGCCAGGTATCCTTTAACGGTACCCACTTGCAGGCCCTTGTGGGCCAAAGAAAGCAAAAAAGACAGAACCACAGGAATGTCACATGAAAAAGGATCCATATTCTTAACCCTGCACCAGTCGCAGAACTTTCTCCAATGGCAACGGTACAGGGACTTTGTTGCCGGTCGTCTGGCCGAAGCAATACCTCCATCACGTCTTCAGGGAGGTCCCAATCCTTATACCTCAACCTTTCAGAAGCCAAGCGTGAAGGTTGAGGGATCTGACCTCTGGATGGAGAACCTGACCCCCCTCCCGTGAGAGCAGATCGTCTCGGTAGGGAAGACGACGTGGAGGGAAGATGGACAAGTTGAGAAGGTACCACGTCCTCCTGGCCCATGCCGGAGCAATGAGGATCATCCGGGAACCGAACCTCCGTAACCTCCGCAGCACTTGCGGAATGACGGGGACTGGAGGAAACGCGTACAGCAGTGGGAATGGCCACTCCACCACGAACGCGTCTCCTAAGGCTCCTCTTTGAGGAAATTCCTGCGAGCAGAACCTTTCGCACTTCCGGTTGACACTGGAGGCGAAGAGATACACTTGAGGGGTCCCCCAAAGGGCGAAGATCTCCAGGAGAATCTCCTGAGCCAACTCCCACTTGTGAGAGATCGTGCTCTGCTTGCTCAGAGTGTCCGCCGTCTCGTTTTCTTCTCCGGCCAGATGAACTGCCAAGACCGAAATTTCCTGCTGGATTGCTCAGAACCAGAGCTGCATCGCCTCCCTGCACAGAGGAAGTGACCCTGTCCCCCCTTTTTGTTGAGGTAGTGCATGGCCACTGTGTTGTCCGTCAGAATCAGGACATTCTTTCCTCGCACAGTCGGCAGAAAAGCCTTCAGGGCTAATCCTGACGGCCCTCAGCTCCAACAGATTGATATGGAGCCTGGACTCCGACGGAGACCAACGACCGCTGACTGTCAACTCGTTGGCATGAGCTCCCCATCCCATGAGAGATGCGTCCGTCACGATCGTCACCTCTGGCCAGGGTAGCCAAAATGGAGCCCCCTTCATCAAATTGCCTTCGACGGCCCACCCCAGAAGGTCCTGGACGACCGAGGGCAACACCTGAACGGGGTCCGACATCCTGCCGGAGGACAGACCACTGGAGCTTGAGTGCCCATTGCAAAGATCTCATCCGCAACCTGGCCTCTGGCACCAGAAGAATGCAGGATGCCATGAGGCCGAACAATCTAAAGAACTCGAACGCAGGGAGACTCTGAGCATGTTGGAACTTTTGCACCATCTGCTGAATGTGATGAGCCCTCACCTGGGTAAGAAAACACTGCCCCAGGGACGTGTCGAGCACTGCTCCGATGTACTGGAGCCTCTGAGTTGGCGTCAAGTGGGACTTCTGTAAGTTTAGGGAGAAGCCCAGTTTGTGGAGGAAGTGGCAGGTGACGGACAGATGATCCAGTACTTGCTCGGGAGAGCGCCCTGATCAACCAATCGTCCAGGTAGGGGTAGACGTGAATCCCCCCCTTTCCTGAGATGCGCTGCCACCACTACCATGAGCTTGGTAAAGACCCTCGGGGCGGAGGTCAATCCGAACGGCAGGACCCGAAACTGAAAGTGCGAGTTGCCAACCGCAAACCTCAGGTACTTCTTGTGCTTTGGATGGATCGGCACATGAAAATAAGCGTCCTTGAGGTCGAGAGACACCAACCAGTCCTGAAGTTGAAGGGCCAGGAGGACTTGAGAAAGAGTAACCATCTTGAACTTGTCCTTCCTGAGGAGTTTGTTCAAACCGTGCAAGTCCATGATGGGTCTCAATCCCCCGTCTTTCTTTGAAATAAAAAAAATAAGGGGAATGCCATCCCTTGTTCCTCTCCGCTACCGGCACCAGTTCTATGGCGCCTTTCTCCAGCAGGGAATACATTTCCTGCGCGAGGAGCGGATCTGGACTCTTCAAAGAGAGGTTCCCCGGTGGATTGTCGTGAGGCCTCTGCCGGTAAGGAAGACAGTAGCCGTGGGCTATGATCTCCAGAACCCACACATCTGAAGTAATGGCACGCCATTCGACAAGATGCTGCGCCAGCCTTCCCCCAACCGGCGAACCATGGGACATGGCCTCATGACTGAGCTGAAGCGGCTGTGGCGTTGCCTGAGGGCAAAGAGGCAACAGCCCGAGTGGCCTTGGCACCTTGAGTACCTTGTTTTCTGCCTCTGGCACGCCTACGGTGGCCCCTTTGACTAGCAGCTCCTTTCACTTTACCAAAGGATGAGTAATAACGAAAGGAACCTCCCCTCCATTGCTGTCCCCTAGGACGAAAAGGCAGAGGTAGGCAAACTGCAGCACCCAACGACTTTGCTGCAGCTTTTGAGGGCTGCAACCTCTCAAGGCTCTCGTCAGCCTTGCTGCCAAAAAGATGGACACCATCAAAGGGCATGTTGAGGAGCCGGGCTTGCACATCAGGAGCAAACCCCGACTTCCGCAACCACGCAAACCTGCGTATTACGGTGCTCGCCGCCATGGACCGGCTGACGCAATCTACCATGTCCAAATCCGACTGAACGGCCTCACACATGGCATCCTTGCCAAACTGGACCATAGCAAGAAAACCATCCCGTTCGTCCCCTTCAGGAATATGTTCAGCCGCTAAGGAAACACAGTTCCACAGAGTGTGCGTGAAACGTGACAAGGCACATACGGAGTTGGCAGCCTGAAGAGCCATACCCCCTGAAGAAAACACTTTCTTTGCCCAACCATTAAAACGCTTGTCGTCCCTATCAGGAGGGATGGTAGGATACGACGCCTGCTTTGCTGGGGCCATGGCCGCCTGCACCACCAAACTCTCCGGAGTGGGGTGCTTGATCAAGTAGCAGGGGTCGCTACTGGCTGGGCGGTATTTTCGCGGCAAAGACTTGCCCACTGCTAGGAGACTCTCCGGAGCAGTCCAAGCCGCCGCCACCCTCCTCTCTAGAGCCATATGGAACGGCACAGTTGGTGGACCTTGGTCGAGGAGATCCATGAGGTCATCCTGAAGAAAATCCCCTGGGGAGCAGACCACCCCAAGTACTCGGTGACCCCTGACATAAGGCGCCGGTATGAGGAGTTGGCATGGGTGCCAGGCTCAGGCCTACAAAACTCCACCTCCGGAGAGGTGTCCAGACCACTGCCGTCATGCAGTGACTGACGCAGGTCCTCAATCTGACTATATCCCGAGATATTCTCATCTGGCACTGTATCAGGAACCATGCCATTATCAGAGCCCTCAACCACCTCCAAAATGTAATCAAGATGTTGGAAAGTGGGCACAGAATGGGGAACAAAGCCATGCTTGGCCTTGGCCAGAGCCTTTCTAGGGGGTTTCACCGTACCCCGGGGTACCCCCGTCGAAACAGCCTCGAAAGGTGTCAAAGGTGTTGAGTGAATCGGCGTTGACGCCGAACGCGGCGCCGACGGCATCAACGCCGTCGACACAGGCCTCGAGGGCGGAGCCCCGAGCGTGTCCATCGACAGCCTGGGCGCCAATGGCGTCGACGACTTCTTCGGAGGTGGAGCCTCGAGAGAGCCCCTCTACGACCTCGGCGCCACAGGCGTCGACGTCTTCTTCGAAGACATCACAAGTGCACACGGTCTGGAGCGCGTCGAGGACAGGGACCTGGAACGGGCATGACTAGAACGATTCCCATTGTCCGAGCGGGACCTTTCCCGTGAATCGTGCCGACCACCCGAGCCCGAAAGGCGTACGAGCGGTGTCTCTAGTACGATCACGCCCGACCCCACTCAGAAGCACGGATGGACCGGTGCCCTGCGATTCAAGAATCGCCAGCATTTTCTTACCGAAGGAAGCCCATTCCTCTGGAGTCGCATGCTTGGTGGGATAAACGACCCGCCGACGGGGGGAGTCCTCGGATGAGGACGGGGAAGGCGACCGATGACGGCGCTTCCGGGAGTGCCTCGAAGAGGCAGAGGAGTGGTGGGACCCACTCCGGGACCGAGACCCCCCAGACTTACGACGACGATGCAGAGAGTCGCCCCTCGAATCGTCCGTCGAAAGCCCAGTCGACCTCGACTTCCGGGGCTTGGACACCTTACTGACCGACAGTTTCTTCTTGCGCTCCTGCAAGGCTTTGGACGTAAGCGACTGGCAGTTGTCACAATCATCCGTGTCGTGGGCCTCCCTGAGGCACCAGAGGCAGCCATTGTGCGATTCCGTCACCGACATCTTGGACCCGCAGTCCCCGCAATTCTTGAAGCCCGGACACGGGGTGGAAGAAGAGGAAGACATCTCGAAATCTTCTTACAACCGAACAGGTTCGAAGAACCGAAAGAACAGAAACTCCAAAGAGTCGAGGCATGCCGAGATCTACGAAGCAAACACGTTCGCGGAAAAAACAGAACTGAGACTACGGGCATCATGCGTCCTACTTATAACATCCAGTGACGTCGGCCGTCGGAGGAGGTCCTCGAGGGCGGCGTATCAACGTCATCAACGCAGGACGCCGAAAGATTTTCTGAAGCAGCACAGCTGTGGGGATTACTGTCATAGATATGGAATAACGCGGAGGACCCAATCTCCTCGAAAGAGTTATTATGAAGATAGGACTGGGACTGCTGAAATTCTAGGTCTGGAGAGGGGTCCAGACCGCAGGCGTCCTGGGGCCTTGAGCCAGCTGTAAAAGCTGATTCTGGTTGTCAAAATAATTGACCCCTCCTGAACCCAAGTAAATCGGGTTGATTACCCCTGGTCATCGGCGTCATGACTGTCGAAGATAACTGCCATGGTATAGAAAAAATTCAGACCGGGGTTGCTGGGTGAATGTTTTCTTGACAACCATCGACGTCGAGGGTTTAGCTCTCAGTGCCGATATGGTGTGTGTTGGTGTCGATTGGGATTGAGACGCTGTAGCGTCGACATCCTTGGATGCACAGGGATAATCCGGCTTCCATTGGATCTTTTTCAAAGTCAAAAGATTTAGTAGCACCTACATTGTCGGCACTGGGGCACTAGAGGGGTCGGGTACACCGAGCGCCGCTCTTCTTGCTGCATGGGGGGAGGTGGGGTTGACACGCCGACTGCAGCATGCTGCTTGATCATTGCAAGCATCGAGAATTTGAAATCCTCCCACTCTTGGCGGGTGGTAGGCCCAGCCGACGGCTTACCTTTATCCATCGACGACTCGGGATTCCCGACTGTGGCGGTAACGCCTTTTCTTCTTTTGGGATGAGGAAGAGTGACTCCTCGAGTGGGACCGTTTCTTCTTCCGCTGGTGTTCTTTCTCAGGGGTGTGCCCCTCAGTTTCGGCCTCCGAAGACCGAATCGTCGACCGCGCAGTGATTTTGAAGAGTCGACCCAGAGCGAGTTTTGCAGCTCAATTGCAAAGGGATTTAGGTTGCATTTTGGCACACGACGGACAACCGTCAGTCCATGACCCGTGCAGAAGCACCAGAGACCCAACTTGTGTGGGTTAGTGATGGATATCTTGGTGCCACATTCGGAACATGTTTAAAACCTGATACCCGAGCGACCGACATCTTGCGTCAAGAATTTATGTTTTCTAATGAAAACATCGAGAGTCGAAGCTCTGTGTTCCAAAGCAGCGTGTTCGTCCGTGGAAAAAAGGAACTAAGGTTGGGGCGTAGTGACGTGATATTTATACGGCGCCTGATATCATGGAGCCAATGACCAGACACTGAGCAAGAGGGATCGATGGTCGATGTCCACTACGCCCCCTGTCGAAAATGTTCCGAAGCAGCAAAGCTGGAGGGAATATCTATCAGATGAGGAATCTGCGGAAGAAAGGCAATCCATTGAACTTATTCTTCCCCATTCTGTTTCCCCTGATGTCGAGGTATTTCATAAGTGTGTGTATTAAATTGAATTGATATTTTATTTCGTTTGCACTCATACACAAGTGTTTCAGAGCGCATACAGCCGGAAAAGCTGTTGGAGCACTCAACAGCTGAGGAAAAGGTTGCTATGTCATTGAGCCTACACTGCTGACCAAGGTTAGCCCAAGGCACAGCAGTATTGCTACTAGAACTGGTTTTAAAGGACTGACTCAAGCCACTAATTTTGGCCTGAAGGGGACCTTGGCCCAGGTGCCAGAAAGATACTGCTGTGTAGGAGTGTTTCAGAAAGATACAGCATAATTCAATATTACAGATAGTCAAATTAAACAGGTGTTACTAAAGCAACTACTATTGTAAAGGTACAGCACTGGAAAGCCCCAGCGCTAGCGGAAGAGACAGGCCGGGAAGTCCCGCGCCCAATTAAGGAAACCAAGGTAAATGGCAAAGGTCTGTTTTTATTAATAATCCATATAAAACATGGACAGCAATAAACACCAAAGTCTCGACGCTCTCATCCTTCTCAAGAATGGCAACAGTTGAAGAATAAAAAATATGTCACAATTGACATCTCACCACAATCTTGGTTTCAAAAACCTATGGGAAATTGGGATTGGTTAGGGGAATCGTCTACATATGGTACATATAGATATTAGTTTCTTCATTGGTCAGCTTTATCTGATGGCCTCACCTCGGACCACCCCTAAAATGATACAGGTAAAAAAACATCATTATAACAACAAACTATTGGCTACTGCAACTGTTACAAAACAGTATCATTTGAGAGCACTGATTGGTAGTATTGGCTTTACCAACCTTGGATACTTGGCAGGTCATCAGCACATGATCAACAATAGTGGTAGGGGGAGCAGCGTCAAGGTGCTGCTTGTTCCAATTAAATGAGACACCACCTCTGATTTCCTAAGCCACAAGCCAGAGCTTTAGCTTTGAACTTGGCTTTGTCTAGTCTCTTTGTTCTGAGAACCTGAGGGGAGTGACTGCATGGGCCTATCTGTAACTAGAGTTAATGTTAGGCAGAATCCTGTGCAGTTCCATTGGGGAATACTGCAAAAAGATTAAGACTACAGGAGTAAGCAGTAAACCCAATTGGTAGCAGTCTGTACCACCCAGATTTACCTGGTAGCTGTGGCTGAGCAGTCAGACTTCTCTCAAGAAGAGTTAGGCAGTATACAGAGGATACACAATAGGGCCAAAAACACAGTAGAACAAGCAAACACTGACCAGAGCTTTGTATCAAAAGTATATCATTATTTATTTAACAAACACTTTAGAAAATACACTAGCACTATAAATCAAAAGCAAGTTCCAACACAATCAGAAAAGTATACACACCTCCCTTAGCAATTATTAGACAAGTCTAAGTCAAAAAACCACTTTTTTGTCAAAACAGAGGTGAGCACTTAACTTAGATGGCACTCCAATAATTAAATAAAAGGGAGAGAAAAAGGCAGGTCATAAGGATAAAACAGTTCCCAACACTTTTAAGAGACCAAAACAAGTTAGTGAAGGCAGAGTCTACTGTAGAGCCAAAGTTCATAGGCCAGGCCCACTTTAAATGGAGCAAGTTGAAATGTGCCCAAGATCACACAGTTGAGAAATGCATTCAAGTCTTTGTATAAATGAATGTTCAAAAGAGGTTGGAGTGGTTCAAAACATAAAGTTAGAAGGTCTGGGGGCAAACCCAGTTGGAAAGCCAAGGATTTAAGGGTCACCTTAAGCAAACCGAAGAAAGGGAGGCCAGGTGGAACACAGTACCTTTAAAGTTGAGGAAGCTCCAGCGGTGGCAGTTGTTCCTGGCAGCGGGTGATCTCGTTGAGGAGGAAACTTGGATTTGTTGCACTGCCCAGGGAAGAAACCAGCCGCGGAGTTTGTCGGTTAAAAGGTGCGTTCCTGGTATTCGCGGTCACAGTGGTGCAGCATGGCTATCCGGCCGCCGGGGTGCTTGGCACGGGCGATTCGACCAAGAGACGTCCTGGAAGGCAAAATGGCGAACTAGTTGATCCCACCAGCTCAGAGGAAGAAGAATCTTTCAGCAGAAGATCTTCTCTTGTCGTCGGGAAAGTAGTGAGGTTGTTGCAGCAGGGCTCCACCGGTGGTGTCGTCATTGCAGATGGCTCAGCTTCTCCCCTCTTTGGATTCCTTAGGTCCTGTGGCGAGTTCTGAAGTTCCAGCCCAAAAAGCCCTGCTTTTATGCAGAAAAACCCCCATTCAACAGCCTAGCTGTCACTCAAATATGCTAAGTGGTGAGCCGGGCGGCTCACCACTGGCCCAATCAGAACAGAGTGCGACTTGGGTTGCTAAGGCAACGCAGTCAAGGGTGCCAATTCCCCCACCCACACATCCTGTGGAACCCAGACAGAGTGGCACCAGTTGGAGGGCTTCTGTGGAGAAGCCCGCCAAAAAGTGGAACAAAGGGCCCGACCTTGGTTGGAGTTACAGAGACGGACACGAACGCCATTTTAGAAAAGAGTTCTGGCAAAAAGACCCCACCGGGGATTTAATATTAAATAAATAAACCAGCGGTATCTTTAACATTGCACCAAAAAGTGGTGCGTTTAAAATCAATGGGAAAATCCCATAGGAAATATTCCGGTGGAATATTTTGCGTGGTAACCACTGCACCCGGCCAGAAACTCGACAAGGAGGGACTGGACAGTGCCCCCTTTGAAACAGACCCAGGGGCAATCAAATTAACCCCTTCCAGTACTTCCACAATATGATGGTTTGTACTGGTTTTGTTCACAATTTTGGACTAGTAAAGTCAATGGTGACTTTACATGTCCTGGGAGACAGTAGTCAGTCCCAGGGTATGGAGTCTATGCTTGGGGGTCACTATGACACCCCTGTGTTACTGAACTGAGGGTGCTGTGTAACACATACACAAAACAGATGATACCCTATGAAGTAAAAGACCCCATAGCCCATAAGCACACAAAAAGTCAAAGACATACCTCAAATCATGCCTAAGAGTGGGAGGAAAAGAGTCTCACTCTTAGCAGGAGAAAAAAACAAACCCCAAAAAATCCAGCAAAGCTGCTGGGGGACTCACTAGGTTTGGGAAATTAGCCTTATGAGAGACTTCTCCCTAACAGTTAATGACGGTCATGTGTGAGGAGATCAAGTTTGGAATTATTCTAGTTGGCTTTTAGCCCATATTAAAGCAGGCGTCTTTACCCTCTCTGGCCACTGGAGACTTGTTTGAGCTACCTTTCTTCCAAAATTGAATCTTAATTAATGGGCACCTAGCTCTCAAGGGCAGTTTGTTTCTTTACTTAATCTAAGATAAATGTGTCTTATGCTTGGGAATTATTATCTGTTCTCCTCAGAGCTATTCCAAACCTCCCTTTTCCACAGCAAACATAGCAGTACTTGTGTAACTATTGACTGGTCTGCACGGACCTGTATTTTTGGCTAATTCAGCACATCAAATCCCCCTGCAGCTTTGAGGTTTCCTCGATGCTTCCCATTCACTCTAACGTGGCTGCACCGTCCATTTTATCCAAAATGGTCACTTGTTACTTTTGCATTTCTACGTAAAGCAAGCTTTGCAAGTATCTCGTTTGCCGTGCGTTTCAACTCATATATTGATTAGGATATGTTTATAGTCTCTATAGATGCAGATAGCCTTCTTCATGTCTAAATGCAAGTTTTGACCTAGTTTATGTGTATCTTCATGGTGAGTGCATATCTGCTTCATGTCTAGTGTGTCTACATGTGTCACTTTGATAGTGATGTCACTTGTCATCTTTGGTTACAGAATATTAATTTCTTCTTGAGCTTGCAAATTCATCTCTTCGATCAATCCATGATAAGGTTGGTAGGGATATATCAGCTGTTGGGAAAATGTATCACGCACCATACATAGTGTTTGTGCTAAGAGGACTGCTACCCACTTATTGGCGACCACCAGCTTGGGACATGAAAAGGCATGCTGGCAAATGACTTTATGATACTGGCAAAATCTTCTGACCAGAGACTCACTAAATTTCCTGTGAGGTGTCAGGGTTTATTCAATGTACCAACAATGTGGGAAATGGAAGGTACAGAGACGTATCCCTTTCGTTATTCTAGTTTTGTTTATGATTCTGCCCTAAACTGAAGTTCTCTCATTTATTTTGCATACCGAGTAGTTGTAAACACCTACAAAATACACTATCCTTGCACCTCCCCTACCTGCTAGGTGGTGTTTCTCAGTGTTTTCATGACAGGACCTCGAGGCAGTCCAGAGATATTTAATCCTCCAGCTCCTTTCCACCCAATAATGTAACAATAATTCACACATTATACATTTGTAAAGCATTGGATAACTTGTCTCACAGTGGTCTCATGGAACTATTCAGTCCTTTCCCATAATGCAACATTGAAGTGCAGCATCAGAATAATGTGTGGGTTTAGCATTGGGCAAAGCATCAGAATAAACTGTTGGTTTACCACTTTACATACACATTAACAGTCTTCAGTCCTGGGATAACCCTTGCCTTCTAGGAGGGTGGAAGAGAAATGAGGAAGCCAGTTTCTCAATAATAAATATATAAAAAATAAGACTTACTTTTGCTCCGTTTAAATAAAGGATATGAGCAACCTTTCCTGCTACAGCACCACCCTTAAAAACAAAACAAAAAAGTTAAATACATATTGTATAAAGTACATAAAAGGCCAACAATGTTTTTGTGATGACTACTACAAAGGTAGTATGCAATGATTCCAAAATTAAATGACAGTTATTTTATAGCATGTAACCACAGAGACTTAAGTGAGTTGACTGGAAAAATAATGACATTTAACATCAGGCTTGGTTCTTCATTAAAGGTTCAAACACTTCAAAAATGTATTTTGAAAAATTGGTACGAGGAATGCGCCTCACCATAAGGTTCACTTATGATTGGCAGACTATAAATGAAACAGACACAATGGAGATTAAAAACGTGATATCCTGAAACTCTGCAAAGTAGGTGAGGTTTCATACATGGGAAAGCAAAAATAAACACTCCCACGTGTAGGTTTATCCGCAAAGCAACACCTGCAGAGCAAGGTGTTGTTAGTTGATACTTTACACAGAGTCTTTCCCGCAGGTCTTATCATTAAAACCAGGAGTTCTACTGTTTTATTAAACTTCTTTTTGCGTCTGAACTGGATAATGATGTGGCGAGAGAGCCCTCATAATGTGCGCTAACAAGCACTCAATTCCTCAGACACAACATGATTCACACCGGCAAACAACTGACCTACCCTCAAAGTCAAGCATTCTTGTCCCCGAGTGGATAGCTCAAGGGCAGCTCAGAAAGGTTCCAGTATATTTTCCGGCTGCCACAAGATGACTATTCCTACTGTCTGCATGTGCTCCATTAGGTACATGCAGTAACATAAATGCCAAGCCTCTCGATTTAGGAAGGAAACTCCCAATTTTGCTAACAAAAATTTTATTGTTTTTTACTGCTTCCCTCCTAAAATAATTCTAACCCCACTGCACTCTGATGGGGAAATTCAACTCTCCCGATTGCTCAGAGTGAATCTAGCTCCTAGCTGCTGGACATTTTTGGCATGTATGCAGTAAGGGCACAGCAGGCACCCTCCCACACAGCTCTGAGCAACCCTTCCATAACCCTGGGCTCGTCCACACCTATCGCAACCAGGGGAGCTCTAAACTACGTTCAGAATTACAAACGCAATTACTACTGAGGAGATTTTAAATAGGGTCAACGTATGCCGAATAAACACAAAAGTGGTCAATACAAATGTGGGAAGTCAATGTCGCATACACCACAAAGGATCTAAATGAATGCTGCATAGAATGCAAATTTGCTCAGTGTGGAAAAAGATTTGTTGGTGCTGTGGGGGTTCATGAGAAGGGGTCGGACACACATTGGACAGTTCTTCGTTTTTCATTCAAAATAATAAAGGCCTACCTTACCCTATTGCTGCAGGGATGTTCCCTACCTAACCAAACTAATTAAATGTGCGTGGTTGTCGTCAGGAAGTCCAAATCAAAAATGTCCTCTGTCCAAAATGTAATCTACCTGACCTTACCACTAATACTAATAACTAAAGTTTGAAAAAAGAATGTCTCTCTCCTGGCTGCTTCTATCTCAAGGTTGTACTTCAGGTTTCTCTTAGTTTATTTGTACATAAGGTAAACAAATGTAATTCTCTGGAAACAAGTTGATTAAGAAGGTCTCTCATTTCTCAGTGTCTTATTTGTGAGCTCCTGTAGTTCCTGCCAACTGCTCATAGGTCTGGTGTTGCAGATGGTCTAACGTTTATAAGTAGTTTCATTAATGCTTTTCTTAAGATAGTCTCTTACAGTCCTTCCTCTTAATTCAAGTATCTCACTTTCTTTCCACTCAACCATTCTAGGGTTCGGTATATCTTTATCATGGTTGAGGCACCACCACTCGTGGGGTTTATCCACTAGGCTCTTTCTCGGAGCCCATGGTGCAACATTCAATCTTCATGGTATACTCTTTACGGGTTTCTCAAAGCCTCATGCTTAATATCTCCACTCGCTTACCTTGGTATGTCTTATCATGGGTGAAGCACCACCACTCCAGGGGTTTCTCTAGTAGGCTCTTTTTCTGAGACCTAGGCGCAACGTTTATCTGGACTCATTGTACTTTTCAAAGTCTCTCAATGGATTCCCCCACTCTTCAACAGTTAATTAACAATTACTCACCGTAGTGACTAACGTACCCTTAGTCCATAGTCCCCTTTCCTCCATACTGCATGGGCTTCGCTCGCTAGGGATGGGAGATGGAACCTTTTGCACCAGAAAAAAACATCTTCCCCTTTAAGTTTAGAGGCATGCGCTCCTCTGACTCCGCCCATCAGCGCCACTCCTCAGTCCGCATTGACGCGTCGACAATATTAGAATTGCCTAATGATACCAGTATTATTAGGGGGGAGGATCGTGGGACATATGGAGGAAAGGGGACTATGGTCTAAGAGTACGTTAGTCACTACGGTGAGTAACTATTAATTACTCTTACATCCCGTCCCCTTTCCTCCATAATGCATGAGTGATTACAACTGAATGTAGCCGTAGGGTGGAGAGGAGACCCTCCTTTAAGAAAACAAGTTCCTTAGAACCGCCTGCCCGAAAGCCACGTCTGATTTAGAGCCGGCACCCAAACTGTAATGCTTACAGAAAGCCGAAGGGGTGGCCCGGATGACTGCCCTGCTGATGACCTGCCACGGGACCTGCCGCTGGAAGGCGATGGCCGCGGCCTTGGCTCTGACAGCGTGGGTGTGCATGTTCCCTGGAAGTGGTTTGTGCTGCCCCTGATAGGCCTCCTTGATGTCCGAAACCATCCACCTTGCTATAGAGGCCTTGGATGCCAGATATCCGGACCTTGACCCCCTGAAGGTGACAGAGCGTCTGACTTGCGGAAGCCCTTGGTCCTGCCCAGAGAGAATTTCAGAGGGCGTATGACATCCAGACAGTGCAAGACCCTTTGAGCATCGCCCTTAGGATTAGCGAAAAAGGTAGGTAAGATGATGGAAGGGTGAGACTACTTTGGGTAGGAACGCGGGGTGCGTTCTCAGAACCAACTTATCCTTGTGAAAGGTAGTGTAGGGCTCTGACGTCACCAGTGCCTGTATCTCGCTGACTCTACAAGCAGAGGTGAGACCCACCAACAGAGCTGGTTTAATGGTGACCAGTCTGATGTCCACGGACGCCATTGGTTCGAAAGGCTTGTGCGCCAGGGAGCCCAAAACTATATTGAGATCCCATACAGAGTGTGGTTTCTTGATGGGCGGGTAGAGCCTGGTGAGGCCCGCCAAATGTCTTTTAACCACCGGGTTGGAAGAGGAGAGGACCTCCTCCTCCGAATTGCTGTAGGCCTCTATGGCTGCCAAATAGGTGTGGCATGTGCACACTTTCACACCTGAGGGAGCAAAGTGTGCAGAGAAGGATAGTGCGTCGTCCAATGTGTACGTAGGGGGGTCAATCTCCTTAGAGTCCACCCAGTGACAGAACCTAGTCCATTTACTCTTGTACTGGCTCCTAGTAGCCTTGCTCCTAGCACCCTGAATGATGTCTAGGTTAGCCTGTGACAGGCTCAGATGCTTCAGTGTGATCTGCTCAGGAACCACGCTGCAAGGGCTAATTTCTGTGGAGTGGGGTGGATGACCCTGCCCCCCTGCTGCGAAAGAAGATGAGCTTTGACCAGCAGCAGGAGAATGGGTGGCCTGTCCAAGAGGTTGAGGAGCTCCGAGAACCACAGTTTCGCCGACCACCACGGAGCTATCAGAATGATGCTGAGGTGACATGATTCTCTTATCTTGCAGAGCACCCTGTGGACCAGGGATGTGAGAGGGAAGGCATAAGCTGTCATGCCGTTCCACCAGGGGCGTAGGAGACCCATAAAATCTGGGGGGGCAGGGGACACCTTGGGACTTTGATTTTTTTTTGTCAAAAAATTAAAATAGCAGTACGTATTAAATCACATATATCATCACTGTATAAAACAAGAGAAAAGAAAACAGAAGAAAATTAAGAAAGAAAAAGCAGTTCAGAGTACAAAATCCTTTTATTTGGTGTCTCACTTCAGAAGGCTTAGTTCACGTAAAAATTTTACCACTTCCCAGGTCAAAAGGCTTTCATGAACTGCGCATAGCTCATCCCAACAAGATTGGGTGTACACCCACCATTTCTGGCTTGTCCACAAATCTCACAAACTGTACCACCTTCTTAACGTGGGCTTTGTTGCAGACACAAACCACTGAGTAAAATTATCTGTCAATTATTTTGTAGTGAGTGATGATCATGAGACTCATGAGCACACACTTTTGCAGCCGCAGATTACATTTAGGAGGGCTCAATCTGTGTGTGCCATACTCGCTGTGAGATGTCTCTAACCTGCCTTCCCACGCACCTGGCTATGAACATTGCCACGTAGCCTTCTGAAATGCAGTGAGTGTGGCAAACGTGAATATGCAATGGACAAGGACACTATTCCGATAACACTTTAATGATTGTTCCGCACCATTAGGAGTGTGTACCCTAGAAAGTCCTCACACTAAAGTCTCTGCGGGCAGAGCATTTCGACCCACATGCACCTGCATAGCTAGGCACATGTGTGCGCTTTATAAGAAGGATTCTAGCTTTTTGTAGGGCAGCCGTCCTCAGGACTGCATCTTTCTCCATGCAGAGCAATATATCAACTTTCATCTGTGTGGGTGGGACATGGAACACTGAGGCAAAACAGATTAGTTGCTAACAGGGTCATCTGTTTGGAAGCTGTTCTGTGTGTGCTCAATCCTTATCATGCATGCAATGTACTTCTAGCGGGGTGGGTAAAATGAGATCCTACCAAACAAATAATTGACCGATCCATTTTCAGAATATGATTTGAACTTTTTTCTTGACTCAAATGTTGAATATTCTGAAACATGCAGGGAAGGAACTCAGAGTCGGCGGGCGGGGTAGGTGCAGAGAGCACCTTGGTGGCAGAGCCATGACAAGAGTGCTCTACCTGCACTGGAATAAGAATTGCCTTGTCTGCAAAGGTATATTAAGGGACCTATGCATCTGATATGTGCGTATATGTCACATGAGGTGTTCTTTTCTTATTGATTTCAATTATATACATATACCTTTGTATTTATTCATATTTTCGAATGATTGAATAATTCACATGAGTAGTATGACAATGTCAAGTTCTTTCTTCACTCTATGTCATGAGTAATTAAAAGCCCTCAAGAGGCTGTGGATATGACAAAAGCCATCAGCCCGCCTGATCACGCAAAAGGCAGCATTCACCACATGCTACATTCCTAGCAATGCCCAATTTAGAAACGGCAGTGCAGTGAGATACCTCTGTAAATTCTAGGTAGCACATCAAGGAAAGTACTTCCTAGAGAACTTTCAAAATGCAAGGATCACGAATTATTAAGAAAACAACCGAAAATGTGTCTTTTCAAGCAGGAGTTGCCCGGTTGATATGACACTGCATGGTTCCAGACTCTAATCAACCCTCATAACAGCAACATCCTGAAGCCACCTACGTGACGTGAAGCAAGCATTTACCATGGCCAACCGGCACCAAACCAAAGAGTGACGTCGCACAACACAATCCACGAGCCATACTACAGACTTTTGTCGTTGCCAATGTTGTCCAACCTCAGTATTCACAGTTAGCCATTGGCAGAAAGTAGTGGGGGCGGTGCGCCTCTTTCTAATTAAGTTTGACCATTCCTATACTTTAACAAGTAACCGTTCTGGAAAGGGTTTGGTTCTAAAATATAAGTGTAGGAATAGGTTGAAACTTGTACCTCGGCCCCATTCCCAAACCTCCCACCCTAGTCCTGCCCCCACAGTTAGGAATTGTTACTTTGCATTTAAGCAGCTTAAATGCACCATAGGCACAGCTGCAAGAGCAATTAATGGGTAGCTGGGAGGGGTGGCTATAATCATTAGCATGCCCCTTAAAAAGATGCAAAGGGTGGGTGATTGGAAAGGGGAGGGTATATAAAGCAGCATGATGGGGTCAGGGGCACCATGAATAAAGGTAATTGGGTTGTTTAACATGCATTTTCTTCCAGGCTTTACAAGTGGTGGGGGGTGGAATGGAGGAAAGGCGTGACTCAGGTATGGGGTTTGTATGGGGGGGGCAGCAGGTAACATAGTTCCACTACTACTTTTTGTCACTTCCACCACTGGCAGAGAGCAGGTCTCAACCCACAGTCTACCTTCAGGTCACCATACCTGTGGCATTGTCCCTTTAAGGACAAGGAGCCCCTGTGGTCACAACAAAACCTAGTTTAGCATACTGGGAATCATTTTATGTTTTGTCACATGTCACTAAACCATGCAAGCATTTTGTAAGACTGCGTAATGAGCAACTGCATGCATAATGACTTTACAGGTGTGTTTTTATTCTAGTATGAGCGCTCAATACTGATTTGAACTTCATTACCAACGGTTCCCCAAGAATAGCAAAGTTTCTCCAGAGAAGGAGCAGACCGAGACGCGCATTAAGTTGCTACTTGCAAATAAAAGTTACAGGCCAGACACCGTTAACCAGTAATACCTAAACATCTCCGTGTGTGAGCGCTAGCTGAGGATATATTCAAAACAAACGGCCATGAAACGAAAGTGTGCAGGGAAAACAACTCTTCACGAACACTGATTGACACGCTCACGCAGTCATAATGCCTTATATTCCTAAAACAAATACTAACGGACTAAGTCACGCACCCCCTGCATAACTACGCACTTACGCACTCTCGCTCCACCACTCTTTCCCAGCCAGGTACACCGCTTAGCACGCCTCCTCCCAGGCTCCCACCTCCCCATTCCAACCCGATGCACCCCGACGGTGCCGGCCTGAACTGGGGGGGGGGGGGGGGGAATCAGGGGGTTGGAGTGGGCGGGTCCTTGGGGGGCACTTTCACTTCCCTTAGTAACTAGTGAGGTCTCGTTGACCCCACAGGCGTCGCTGCCTGCGGGGCTAGTGGTGTCTTCTGGAAGGGAGGAGGCTTTGCAGCAGTGCACTGCGCACTCGAGTCGCAGGTGCTGGCACGTGCAGTATGTTGTTCCCCAGGCCCTGCCTGTGCACGTGACGGTCAAATGCGTGGGGGGGGGCGACACACAGGCGAGAGTTCTTGTTGTAACAAGAATCCAATACCCACTGCTGCTGAAGTACTGCGTGCAAACTTCAGAGCCTGAAGTTTACACGCATCACAGTGCACATACTGCAGACTCCAGAGAGACACGCAAACTAGGGGAAACTGGGGGGATAAAAGCCATTGTATCCTCCCACTTAAAATTGTGGGGGGGGGTTTGTCCCCCCTGACCCCCACGTCCTACACCCATGCGTTCCACTGTATCTGGAATGCGTCGCCCAGGGAGCCGGGGCCCTGCCCCTGGTAGGACGCAAACTGCTGGCACTTCTTGTTTGCCCAGGAGGCAATGAGATCCACTTGAGGATGCCCCCATCTGCTGAAGATCTCCCGTAGGACTTGCTCGTTCCATTGCCACTCACAGGTGTCTGCTCCTAGTCTACTGAGCCTGTCTGCTTCCAGTTTGGACTCCCCCGGGAAGATGCATGGCTGTCAGGTAGATGTTGTTCTCCACGGCCCATTCCCACATGGTGATCGCTAGGCTGCACAGTGGAGGGGACCTGGTACCCCCCCTGCTTGTTGACATAGTACATGCTGGTGGAGCTGTCCATCTGGACGAGGACGTCCTTGTCCCCAATGAGAAGAAGGAAATCTTAGAGAGCTAGCCAGACGGCTTTCAGCTCCAGGCAGTTGATATGAGACTCCTGCTCCTGGAGGGTCAAAACTCCATGGACACTGTGGTTGTCCAGAGTGGCCCCACAGTCTTCCAGGGAGGAATCCGTGGTGATGATGACCTGCGGATCCGGCTGCCGGAAGGCTTGCCCCTCCGCAGGTTACAGTCCCTTGACCACCATGTGAGGTCCGCGAGGAGAGAAGGAGGGATGCTGACCAGCTCTGCTTGGCAGCCCCGCTCCCGATTCCATGAAGCTGCAAAGTGCAGCTGTAATCTCCTCATCTTGAGCCTCGTGTGGGGTATGGCCAGTAGGTAAATACCCACAGGGCACTGGAAGTACAGTGGACAGGGTGAAGCCCTAACAGGCTAATTTTGTAACACAGTAAAGAAGGGCATCACACAACTGTATGTTATTAAAAGAAGGCAGTATGGGGAATCCCATTGTGAACATACCAGAGGCGCTACATAAAAGAGTTGCCGAGGCGATGCAGGGTCAGTTTTTGAAAGACAGCAGGATAGGGGGAATATCACTATGTCCCTATCCTATCCCAACAAGTGTGGAAAAAACTTTCCTTAGAAAGCGCTGATGTGCCGCTTACAAAAACGAGGACAGTAAAAGAGATCACAGAGAAATCATTTTTGAAGAACAGTAACAACATCAAGGTTGTTAGACTCCTGCATGTCCTAGCTCACTGTACAACCCCTAAGGGGGAATAAAGGCAGAAATATATAAAAGTAAAGTTTACACCTTGGACTGAAAATACATATACAAATACACAGGTAACTAGTCCGAACTGTCTATTATGGGTATATATTTTGTTTACTATCCCATAGACCGCACGAGACTTCCCAAGGTGACTCTACACTTAAAACAACTTCAAAAGTTTTTTGGAAGAGAAAGGCTTGAACCAGTGTTGTTGTACTGCTGCACTATAGGTTTTTTAGTACAATAGATTTTCCACGTGGGAATGGGCCAACTTTCCAAAGAAGACACATGAAAACTAACATGTAGGCGACATAGCCCTGTCCAATGGAGTGTTAGATAGTAGGACGGGGCATAGGGCTACAAAACAAAACATATAAAAAAGACATATGTGGGGTTGTTCATGATAAGGTAGAAGGTATTTTAGTTCTCCATCATGTAACAACCACTGTCGACCGGTTTCAGTGGTGTATTTTTGGTGTAACCACTTTCATCAGGACAGTCTTCTAATTCAAAGGGGGAAGAGAATCATACTTTACCCCGTTTTCAAGCGCCAATGCAGGAAAGTTCAGAGGAGGAACCTATGGAAAAACAAATTCATAATCCAACGTCAAAACCCCCAAACACTGCCATGTGCTCTAATGCTAGGAGACAGCCAGCTCAAATCACTGCATCTCCTCATGAAGACCAAGAACAACAAAGAGAACATATGGCCAGTAGGACCACTGCCATGAGACCTAATAAATGTTGATACTACCAGGCCGAGGTCACTTATCGGGTGAGGAAGTGAGTAGTGGCCCTCTTGATGGCCGTGATATTGTCCTTCAAGGGAAAAACTCTCTCAGAGTTTGCGCCCCATATGAGGCCCAAAAAGGTCAGGCTCTGCATAGGCTGCAGCTAAGACTTCTTGAGGTTGATCGAAAATCCCAGTTCGTGGAGTGTGATCATAAGGGCGGAGGAAGTGTGGTGAATCGCCTCCGGAGATCTTGCCCTGACAAGCCCTGAGGAGGGCTGCAACTGCATTCATGAGCCTGGTAAATAACCTGGGGGCTGAATTGAGGCAAAGGGGTAGCACCTTGTATTGGAAATGGCAGCCCATGATCCTGAATCACAGAAAGGAGCCATGCAGCTGCCAAATCGGGATATGTAGATAAACGTCCTTCAGATCCAGGGAGCACATCCAGTCTCCCCTGCACAAAGTCTCCGCAAGGAGTGCTGGCATAACTATCTTGAATTTTTGAAGCGGGAGGGAGAGGTTGAGGGTGAAGAGGTCCAACACAACTCTCAGGCCAGCCTGGTTCTTCAATTGTATGGCTAAAATCCTGGAGTAGAAGCCCAATCCTCTCAGGGAGGCTGGGACTTCTTCCACTGCCTGACTCTCGACGAGCGACCACATTTTCACCATCAAAGTTGCTGTCCCAATCTGTAGGAGTGAAGGGGAGGAGGGAGGAGAGGGAGGGAGGGATTGGTAGGCGGTACACTGTGGATACTAGAGAGGATCCAGGGGCCCACGAACTTCTGATGCCAAAACAGTGCGTGAAGGGCAAGCCTGCCATCCACTGGGGACACGGGACCCGAATGGGCACGTCATGCCTTCTTTCTGTCTGAGGCTGTTGCGGAGGAGGGGGGACTGAAAAAAGCCCCTGCTCCCCCCTTTTGTTGTTTGCACCGGTGTTGAGAATGGTCAGGCTGCCTGGACGTCCATTCTTGTAAACCACGGAACCCCCCGAACGCCCGCCCCTCGTCAGAGCGTTGATGTGACTGGGTGTACACCTTAGGCGTGGCCTTCGAAAGGATAAAGGCTTCGCAGTTTGCAAACAGTTTTTCTTTTTGATCTAGCTCCTCATCGGTGGTGGAGTGAAGGAGGTCACCACCCTCCTCTAATGGAAGGTCCAATATGTGTTCCTGGACATCTAGGTTCAATTTAGTAGCCTGAAGCTAGGCAGTCCTTCTCATGTCCGTAGCGATGCATATGGCCCGGCCAGAGGTGTCAATGTGGATCAGGGTGAACTCCATGATGTCTTGCGCCAACATTTTAGCCTCCTCTAGTCCCGCCTTGAAACGTGCCTGGCACTGCAACAGAAGTCAGCTATTTCCCACCAAAGCCTCTTGTTAATGGCTGAGAGCATGGCATCCATGTTGGATTGACGAACATGCAGAGAAGCGCTGGAATAAAGGTTCTTCCTGTACGCCTCCAAGATCTTTTCCTCCTTGCCTAGCAGCGCTGAGGACGAGGTGGCCTAGGACGACTGAGGCTTTGGGTAAAGTGATGCCGCAGCAATCACCGAAGAGTGTGCCGACATCGAGAGTGGATCCCCCTCCATTTGCCTATACTTAGCGGCAAGGTGCAGATTGACAGGCTGGGTCAAGTGGGGCTTGAGCTACCCCTTCTTGGTCAAGGGACAACGTCCGTCTGCATCGGGATCTTTGTTCTAGCCGCGGGGCGTAGAGTGTGGACCTCGGCAAGTACCCCCGCCTCCGGTTGTTCGACTTCGGGTTGAGGAAAGCCCAAGTACTCTGCCAGACCTGCAAGTCGTTCGTGGAAGGCCTTGGCTGACAATGGCATGTCAGGATCTTCTTCCTCATCTATGTCCACGAGGGTGTCTGGCTGGTCCAAAGCGGGTGGAGAAGTGCTGGGCGCCGAGGGCTGAGGTGTGGATACCGGAGCCGGAGGCTGCAGCAGAGGATGGTACGGAACCGCCTGAACTGTCGGAGGCATGGGAGCCCGAATCGAAGTAGCCGGCACGGGCAGCAGGGGCTGCACCAGGCCCTCAGCGCTGGAGCAATAGGAGGAATGACTACAGGCGCAGGCAGAGGGTGTTAGGCAGAATCCTGTACAGTGCCCTTTGGGACCACTACACACAATTAAGACTACAAGTGGTAATATAAGTTCACCTTTGGTACAAGCCTGTACTACACTGTTAAAGTGGTAGCAGTAGCAGTTGCAGAGCAGCCAGACTTATCTCAAGAGCAAATGAGCAGTAGTAGAGTTTACACAAAGGACCACAATTACTGTGACTCAAGCAAACACTGACTCAAGGTTTTTGGTTGAAAAGTAAAAGTACATTTATTTCTAGACCATCTGTTCGTAAAACACTTCACTTCTATTAATAAAAACCACACTTCAAATACACTACACACAACCAATTATTTTTGTGCAGAACAACTCAAGGTAAGTACCTTAGGATTTGACAGACCGGTGTTATGAAACAAAAGACGTTACCGGGAATATATATGCGGTCACTTTTTGGCAGTAATGACAGTTCGGTCTTACTAAAGATACGCATACCCGCGGGAAGAAATGCTACCGGAGCTAAAACACACTTAGCACCTGAGTTAACCAAAGAGAGTTGGGGAAACAAATCATAGGCAATGCTTTTGTCAAGGCAGACAGAATCAGAGAACACTTTCTGACAAGAAGATAAAAGTCAATAGGCCTGCGCCAGTGTCAAGTGGAACCGGGTTCCTGTTGTCGAGGATCACACAGTCAGATAGTTCACGATTGAAGATTGCCAGGAGTACTTGGATATTGTCAACAGAGGAAGCAAAAGTTATAAGAGGGAAGGAAGACGAGGGTTCACCCTAGTTCCTCAAAGCTGGACACAGTACCTTATTCTTTGAAGAAGCTGGTGTCACGGCAGATGTTCCTGGTAGTTTCCTGCAGACTCACGGTTCCTGGAGCTTCAGTCGTGGAGACAAGAAGGACGACGTCTGGAGTGATCTGCACTACCCAGGGATGAGACCAGCAGCAGCGACGGTGAATAAAAGGTGCGCTCCTTTAAAACAGGAGAGGCTCTACAGATGGCTATCCTGACCACTACAGCGGTGTACAGCAATTTCGACCACAAAGAGGATCCTCTGGCTGTGGAAGATGAGCTGGTTGATCCCACCAGGCTCAAGGGAAGAAGAATCCGGATTGGATCTTCTCTTATCGTTGAAGAGTAGATAGCTCAGGACTGCAGCAGTGCTCCACCGGGACTTGGTAGTTGGTTTGACGCGCAAAGTAAAATACAAGAAGGAGTTTAACAAAAAAGAAATGGCGAATAAACCCGACCGGAGCCAAAAAGAGTATTTGGCCAAGCGGGTTTATGTTCGAGGCTACTATGATAGCCTGGAACAGTACCACGTTTATATAATATAATTGCGGTAGAAAAGTTAGGGTAGATAGCACTGCCACCAGCCAAGTCTAAATGTTAAAAGAGCAAAACAAAGCTCAGAGAGGCACAGACGAAAAGGGATATGAGTTAACCCTTTCCAGTACTTCATGTAAGATGGGGTGTACTGGGTCTGTAGTTTTAAATTACTATGTAAAGTAAATGGCAACTTTACCTGTTTTCTGGGGGACAGTAGTCAGCCCCAGAAAATGGAGTCAGGGGGACGTCTCAAAGACAACCCTGTGTTACTGCACGGACGATGCTGTGTAACACACATGAAAAGTGGCGTTCATGGAGTGGTGTCCTCCAGAGCCCACTATTACACAAACAGTAAAAATACACATGGCAAAACACATGTAAGAGTGGAAAACAGGTTCACACTCTTACCAGGTGGAAAAAATAAACTCCAGAAATCCAGCAATACTGCTGGGGGACTCACTAGGTGAGGGAAATTAGCCACAGAATGAGAATTCTCCCTAACAGAGGGGTCGGAGGGAGCATGTCCATGATCACATCCCTAAGGATGGCCCCCATGTGAGGAGATTTCATGAGAGTGAGGAACCTTTCAAAGAACATGTTGACTGGGTAGCGAGCAGCTGCTGGGTCTGTTACATACTCTGTCTAGCCAGTTGCGGGGTACACCTGCCCTGCAATGCAGATGGATAAGTTGTAAGCCACGTACCTGGTTGACACCAGTCCCATCTTGTAACTCGATCTCCCACCTGCTCCGTTCCTCAGGGCAGTATCGGACGAGCGGCCATCTTGTCTGGTGCTGCGGCCATCTTGTCGAGCTGCGTGCCACGTGCCGAAGTCGTGGTGCTTGGCTCGCTGGGCCCGGCCTCCTCCAGGACTCTTGGCGATGGAGCATGAGACCAACCCTGCACCTCAGGCCGAGGCCTGGTATGGTAGGCGCATCGCCCTTGGCATTTTCGCCGGTAGTGCTGCTCCTCGGACAAATTGCTGTTACTAGGACGTAGCCCCTGCAGTGCAGACCCAGTAAAAGAACCTTGCAGTCCCTCAGCACTGTCGCTGGAAGGATCTACGGACCCCTCAGCCTGGCAGCCAGTAGCTAAACTAGCCTCAGTACCCATGCTGGTGTGAGAACCTGAAAGGTTCCTACCGCTCTGGCATTTCCTTAGGATGGAGTCCCCTTTGCGGGGTGCGATGGAAAAGAACGGGCCTCCCTTGGGCCTTGACTTAAGTCCTCTGGAGGCGACTTAGCTAGCCTGTCATTGCATACGATACAACCCTCCAAGCCATGGTCGGGGCCAAGGCAGTGGAGGCAGAGAGCGTGGGGATCGGACGTAGGGAAGAGCCCCCCGCAGGCTGGACACCTGCTTAAGCCCCTGAAGTCGACATGCGCCGGGCAGGAGCAAGGCGCCAGAGAACCGAGTACCTAAAAGAAGAAGGAAGAAAGTATCTGGGGAAGAGCGCGTGGTATTGCATGGCTGAAGCCAAACCCAGGAGCCCTGGTGAAATCGGCCTGTTCCAGTCGACGCAGAAAAGGGGACTGAGGAGTGGCGCCTGTGGGCAGAGTCAGGGGAGCACCTGCTCCCAGGGCAGAGTCAGAGTCAGGGGAGCACCTGCTCCCAGGGCCGCGGCCCCACGCGCCTCTAAACTTAAAAGGGAAGAAGGTTTTTTTTCTGGTGAAAAATGCTCCGTCTCCCGTCCCTAGCGAGTGACGCGCATGCAGTATGGAGGAAAGGGAACCGGACGTAAGAGTAACATTGGTAACTTCTTCCAACCTTCACAGGATACTCTTTCCGGCTTTCTTAAGGCCTCATACTTAATATCCCCACTCACTTTCCTTGGTAACTCGCAATTTATGCACTTACGCTCTTTCAAAGTCCCAACATCAATATTGTAGTTTTCACAACTTCCTTCAATCAAAATATGTTCCCCCCCGACAGCCTCCCCCTTCTCCATTCCACCCTGGTACCTTTGTTCACTGTGGGTGACGTTTCAGTATTTTGCACTCGCACGGGTCTGCTTCTTTGGTTCCTCGTCTCCCTGCTCCGCAACAACTCCGCTCTCAGCGTCTCTGTAGGTATGATACTGGAAATGCCTTAAGGAGGGACAGGGCCTCCTGTCCTTATCCTACCACTTCTCTGACACTGAGGACCCGCCTGGACCTCTGGCAGTGCAGCTCTTCATTCTTATCTTTTGGTGAACATCACCCATGGGATACCCTTATGGCACGCATGGGTTGGGGTACACACTTGTACCCCCTTATGTGTGTGTTTTTTGGGCACCTGTGTGTTACACACAGAGAAGGGTATGGCTGGTGGCAGCTACATGGTGACATGACAGTTCCTCAGAGTATCCTCCATTTTAGGATACCCAGGCCCTACCATAGAAAGCAGTGGATTCCTGACAGAAGACAAGATGGTCCCTGTGGCCTCTTGGTTTCTATTGCTTTTTACCTTGTTCCCCAAAGTCCTGGGAAGCCCTGACTCTGTCCCTTCCTCCTGAATGGCTGTTGGGTGGAAACACCATATAAGTCTATGTTGTTCCCTTTCCCCCTGACTGGCTGTAGGGTGGAAATGCCATATATGGTTCTGACGCGACCTCCTGCCAGAATGACTGGAGCCTTCTCAGGTTATGTGTGTTGTTGGTACACCTTAGGGGTGGGACCTGTGTGAATGAAGTCTGAAGTGAACTCACATTCTCTGTTGTGGGTGTCTGGTTTCTGTGTGTCTGACACAATGAATCAGACAGCCCTGCTTGAAACTGACATGAATTCAGTGTAGTGTGCTGAAAGGCTGGGTACTTACCCCAATCCACATTCTTTTTTTATGGGTAACTGGGAGGAGTGAATGGCCTGAATGCCTGTTAGCCCATTTGGCTGCCGGCCCGCATGAATGCCCTACTGTGTGATTGGCTGACTGAGCCTGGCTCACACCGAGTGAATGAGGGACAGATGTATATCTGGCGACCTCTCACTTACCAATTTGTTCATTAGCTGAAGTTGAAGCTAAGCAAGAAGAAGCTACTCCTTGAAGCCCAGCTGGAAGAGAAATCTGCTGCTACATTTCTTCAACAATCTGAAAGCTGTTGCGTCTCCCAAGGACTGATCCACATAGCACCTGCAAGGGAGAGCTCTCCCCGAGCTACTAGGGATCATTGTGCAAAGCTGCTACTCTTCATCGAAGTATCCCAGATGCCAGAAGAGAATGGGTTTTCGAAGTCCAGAAGAAGAGTACCGGACCTCTAGAGCCAGAGAAGTCCATTGGTGTTACCCAGGGTTCAGAGGTGAGTTTCATGATCGCTGGAAGCCGTTGCCGTCTACCGCCCAGAAGAGGGGGTACCCTGGTATAGTGCTGCTGGACACCCAGAGCGGCGAAAGTTCCAAACTGCCTAAGAACATTTGAAAGGACATCCTTGCAGTCACCTCTGACAACTTTTTCCCACCGGAGGGAGCCCAGAGTCGTTGGGTGCTGTGGAAGGTCCGTCGGTGGGTTTCCCACCACCAGAAGCTATAGAAGTAGTCCTGAGGATCCAGACTTGGAGGGTCTGAGGTCTACTCCAGTGGTCGAGTCCAGGTCGCCAGAAGCCGTCCAGAGGTCCGTGCACTGGCTGCAGCACCGAAGAACCGAAAGTCGGAAAACCGCAATATTCCAAAACCAGACACCAAAAGTGGCCTATGCACCCGTCACCGCCAGAAGTCATCAAAATGTCCCAGGGGTCTTATCCTCATCCACCAAGCTTTTACAGAGGCCACAGAAAATGTCTTCTTCACAGGACTTCTTCAGTTGGAGAAATCGAGAGCACTACGAAGAGCCAAACTGCTGACATTCCGAAAGACTTTGGTTCCTTTTTATTCTTGGAATCAGCATTGTTACGCAGAATCCTGGGCAGTGCCTTTAGGGACCACTACACAAGATTAAGACTACAGGTGGTAGTACAATTTCACCTTTGGTACAAGCCTGTACTACGCAGTTAGAGTGGTAGCAGTAGCGTAGCAGCCAGACTTACCTCAAGAGCAAATGAGCAGCAGTAGAGATTACACAAAGGACTACAATTACTGTGACTCAAGCAAACACTGAATCAAGGTTTCTGGTTAAAAAATATAAGTACATTTATTTTTAAACAATCTGTTCATAAAACACTTCCCTTATATTAAATTAAAATCACACTTCAAATATACTACACACAACCAATTCCCCTTGTGCAGTTCAATTCAAGTTAAGTAGATTGGATTTGACGGACCGGTGTTGTGAAACAAAGACGTTACCGTGGGTTAATACGAGAACACTTTTTGACAGTAATGACAGTTCAGTCTTACGAAAGAAAGGCGTCCCCGCGAGAAGAAATGTTACCGAAGTCAAACACCCTTAGCACATGAATTAACACAAGAAAATAGGGGATAAAAATCATAGGCAATACTTTTGTCAAGGCAGATAGAATCAGAGGATACTTTCTAAAATGTTGATAAAAGTCAATAGGCCTGCGCCAGTGTCAAATGGGACAGGGGTCCTGTTGTCGAGGATCACAAGGTTAGAACAGTTCACGATTCGGGATTGCCAAGAGTACTTGGATATTGTGGAAAGGGAGGCAAAAGTTATAAGAGTGAAGGAAGATCAGGACAAGCCTTTGGTGAGGAGAAAAGGGTTCACCCCAATTCCTCGAAGTCGGACACAGTACCTTATTTGTTTGAAGAAAAGCTGGTGCCACGGCAGTTGTTCCTGGTAGTTCCTGCAGACTCACGGTTCCTGGAGCTTCAGTCGTGGGGACAAGAAGGAGGATGTCTGGAGTGATCTGCACTACCCAGGGATGAGGCCAGCAGCAGCAAAGCAACAGTGAATAAAAGGTACGGTCCTTTAAAACAGGAGAGGCTCTTCAGATGGCTTCCGGACCACTACAGCTGTGTGCAGCGATTTCGACCAAGAAGAGGATTCTCTGGCTGTAGAAGGTGAGCTGGTTGATCCCACCAGGCTCAAGGGAAGAAGACTCCGGACTGGATCTTCTCTTGGCGTTGAAGGGTAGATAGCTCCGGACTACAGCAGGGCTTCACCGAGACTCGGCAGTTGCAGCAGCCGTCTTCTTCGCCGCTTCTCTTTGGTTCCTTGCAGTTCCAGTGGCGACTCTGACTTCCAGCCCAAGAGTCCTGCCTTTTATGCCAAACCCCCCATTCACACAGCCTGGCTGTCAATCACTCAGCAGGGGGGTTGTCCGGCCCGCGCAACCACCTCAGCCAATCAATACAAAGTGCGACTTGGGTCTCCAAGGAGATCCTGTGCAGGGGGTGACTAAACCCCTCCTTCACATTCAGCCCACCTAGACACCCAGACGCCAAAGGAGGGCTTCTGGACAGAAGCACGCCAAAGGTCAGCGAACAAAGAAGGCAAACCTGGTTTTGCCGCGCAAAGTAAAACACAAGAAGGATTTTAACAAAAAGAAATGGCGATAAAACCCGACCAGAGCCAAATTAAAAAGTATTTGGTCAAGCGGGTTTAAGTCTGGGGCTAATACAATAGCCTAAAACAGTACTACGTTTACATACTATAATCACAGTAGAAAAGATAGCGTAGGTACCACTGCCACCAGCCAAGTCTTAGTCTTAAGGGAGCAAAACAAAGCTCCAAGAGGTGCAGACAGAAAGGAGTAGGAATTAACCCTTTCCAGTAGTCCATGTAACATGGGGTGTACTGGGTCTGCAGTTAAAATCACTACATAAAGTAAATGGCAACTTTACCTGCTTCTGGGGGACAGTAGTCAGCCCCAGAAAAATGGAGTCAGTGGGAAGTCTTAGAGACAACTCTGTGTCACTGCACCGAAGGTGCTGTGTAACACACACAAAAAGTTGGGCTCATGGAGTGGTGTGGCTCCAGAGCCCAAGATCACACAAACAGTTGAAATACGCAAGGCAAAACACATGTAAGAGCGGGAAAAAGGTTCACACTCTTACCAGGTGAAAAAAATAAACCCCAGAAATCCAGCAAAGCTGCTGAGGGACTCACTAGGTAAGGGAAATTAGCCATAAATGAGAATTCTACCTAACAAGCAGTGGTTCCTTCTTCCAAAGCGGGTCCATCCTCAGAGGGAAACATCAAGTAAAGCCGAGAAAATCTGCCACTTCGCCTACCAAGGCACCAAAGGTACTGTGACGAGGAAAAGCATCTTCTAGCCTCAGGAGTCATCATGGGGTCCCTGATTCGTCTTGGATCCTGTTGTCCTGTGGCCTCTCAGGTACTTTCGGGTGGTAGAACCTTTTAAAAGAAAGCACAATATTATTTAACACTATAGGGCTGGGATGTAAATGAAAGATAAGTTACTCCCTAACTTTTCCCTAACTTTTCTATTACAGGTTTCCCAGGTGGGGGGGATCCTCACTCAGAATTACTTGTCTAGTCTAAAGAAAGCATTCTGCCACTGTTCATAACCAACCTGCCTTTCTTTTCTATTCTATGCTGGTTACACCTCATTTAAGAATTCACATCCCATTTCTTACTGAATTTAAGTAGTGTGTGGTACCACGTAGAGTGTATATATTTACCATTCTCTGAATAAGTACTCCATGTACAACCTGTTATTATTTATATGCATATGCATATACTGTGGGTAGCAGTAGCAAACCTATTTTATATTTTAAAAAAGCTGTGTTATCACCTAACATAGTGTGTGGACATTCCTTTGTGGGGGGCTTTGGCGAAACACTGTATTTAAGAACCTGCCTGCATCACCCCCTGAAAGCTTAAGCCTGGCTGCTCGCCATGTTTACCAAATTGAGAGCGTTGCTGGGGTTGTTCTGTGCCTTTACCCTACCATATAGAGGGCATACCCTCCTCCAGTCTTTACAGATTTCCAAGCTCAGTGTATACCTGCTGGCAGGAGATTTCCAGGCTCACCCGCTTTCACTGGTATTGGTGTAGTTAGATGGTCCCCAGGCCCACCACAGTGCTTCCGTGGTTACCACATCGGACTGTCCTCCAAGCTCCATCCTGACAGCAGCTTTTCTGCTGTTCGGGTAGCCAGGTCTCCAGTGTTTCGCTCAGGCGTTCTACACTTCTTGAATTGCTGCAGGTTCCACGGCTCCACTCTGCTTCGTCCCTCCAAGACTTAACTACTCGTCAGAGGGCTTACCCTGTGTATGGCTCGCTCTCCTCTTCTCCGATCAACGCGTCCTTCTTAAATAGAATTTCGCTTTTAAAGGGATATTCCCTTTTCCTTCGGGCATCGTGGTTGATCCAGCATTGCCTGGAGGCCTAGGGCTGGGTGTTATGTCGAGTTTTGGAGATATATCACAATATTTTCAAAATCAACATAGGATGAGACAATATCATTAACATCTAGAAAGATATGTTTATACACATTATTACATATACTGCAATTTCTGTATTTTCATTTTATTTATATAGCTGTGTATTCTCAAACAGGAAGAGGATCCCTGTATTTGCACTTTATTTTGATCAATGTCTCATAAACAAAGGTGTTTGTGACATTGCACGTGTAGTTGGCGGCTTACAACTGGGCATTTAACCCACATGAACAATATCAAAGTATATATTGTATATCGCAATTCAGCCCAGAAATATCGAAATATGACTTTTGGTCCAGATCGCACAGCCCTAACTGGAGCCAAACAAAAGAAGGGCACATTATTCATTACTGGAAGCAGTCCCATTTATTCAGATAAGGGAGCTTGTATAGGGAGCTCCTTGTGGGAAGGAGAGTCCTTGACCCGTAAGGGGGAGTCATTCCCAGTGAGTTCCCACTTGCCCAGACCCCTAAAGAGGGTCTTGCAGAGGAGGCTCACCTCCCTAGCGTCAAAGGGAGTGGCTCCCCCCTGAGGAGAAGTGCAAATAATTTTGATTCGTAACATACCCTTGCCCCTAAGGGGGTGGTGTCCCCTTCTCAGAATAGAAGATGCAGATAACATCAACTAGGGTTGGTTGACTTTTCTCATTCCTGAGACTTTGGAGTGGCTCTTCTGAGGATTTAACCCTTTTCAGTATAGTCTTCTCTGAGATGGGTGATTCTTGGAAGTGTGTAAAGGTTTCCCAGGACAACAGGCGAGAATAGTTGTTTGAGGTATTTTGGTTTGAGGGAGGACGTAGGAGCTCTGAGAAAGTTGGGACGCTGGTACCAATAATGACTTCCTCTGGGAGGCCGGGCACCACAGAGGTTTTCATAGGTGTAGGATGGTCTCTGACACTTAACAGCAGAGGGACTTTGGGATACGTCTCAACATCCCAGTGGAAATGTGATCCTGATGGCTTGTTCTCCCTGGAGGTCTTTGGGGCACATTAGGTTGGCTCGTATGGCAGTTTGTTTTCTCCCCAAGTCAATAAGAGTATACACTATATTCTTGAATAACATGAAGCCTTATATAAACTGGGCTACGAGTGCCCACTGATTGAGCTGGCCAGGTTCAATGGGCTAAAATACTTGGGCTTCTCATGTGGGCCCTGGGAAAGCCCTGGTGTCTCCCAGGATGCCGGGAATGGATAAGGAAGACATTGGAATATTTGGACAAGCTCCAACCCTTGAACAAATGATAGATTGGTCCACATCCACCTTTGCCACAGGGCAGGACACTCGAGACGAGTCCCACTGCGCCTGGTTGGCAAGTTTGGTGGAGAGGACAGGGGGGCACGCTGTTCCTAACCTTGGTCCATTGTCCCGTTTTTTGACTTTGAGATGGAACACGAAGGGACATGTCCACGTATTTTCGCACAACGGATTATTCGACTATATTGATGGGTTCAGCATTGTTTCGCTTCAGGAGAGTTGGCTTATTGCACCTATAGTGGTAGATGGCTTATCCTTTCTAACATGCAAGACTGAGAAGGGCCCAAGAGGCCGCCCTAAGGGAGGCCCTGCAATTGGGGTAAAGAACCCCATGGGGCTGACCCAGATCCCCACTGCCCCTGATAACATTCTAATTGCCAGACTGACCCTGCCTCCATTTGACTGTTGTCAGGAGCTTCTACTCATTACAATTTATTTTCCCCCATATGAGAGGAGCGTAACTACTCTGCTGAAGAAAGGGGACGGTATACTAGAGGCCTTGAATTTTGATGGTCCTATAATTCTGTATGGATATTTTAATGCCAATATACCATTATAAAACACGGGTGGGGTGGAGGAGCTCGCTGACATGTGTAATGTGGTAACTAGTGGACACATTAGGAGATCACTACACTGGGGGTTTCAATGGGCATGCTTGTTGGCCACCTATGGCTTTTCTATGCTTAATGGCACCCGCCCCTCAGACAACCCACCCAACTTTACTCAGTTGAGCACTGGAGGGAGCAGCACTCTTGACTGCCTCTTTGTTATGAATTCTCCCTCTATTGTGTTAGATATGTTAGATATGTGTGTCTACCCTTGTCCGGAAAGTGATCATTTTCCAATTTTGGCACATCTGGACCTACGGTCCACGGAGAAGGCCTTGAGGCCCATTGGCCAATTTTCTATCAAACGTGGCATGAATCGTGTCTTCTGGAGCGACTGCAATCTGGCTGTGGTGATCCCGATAGCATGAGAAACATTGGGCACTTTTTTGCTGGCAGAAGACGGGAAAGCTTTCCGGGTGGTACATCAATTGGGCAATGGAAATCATACAGGGGTGTTCCTTTATTCACATGCACAGCATGGGTAGGATGGCCCTAGGAATGCTCACTGCCATGCCTCTGATAAGGAAATTCGGGACCAAAAGAGGAAATTGAGGGGGGAACTGCAGGCCATTTCTAAATCTGAAGCATCACCAGCATCCCATAGTAATAGAGTAAGTGGGGCAAAACATAAATATCACAAATGGCTGAAAACCCACAAATACATGAAGGAGGGCCTCTGCTGGCGAAACCTAGTACAAGCATCTCTTTCTAATGACACCAAACATTCTGGCAAATTATAAATGGTAGGGATCAGCCCACGAATGCATTTAATGGCGTATTCGCGTCGGGCTGGGTGCGGTATAGCCAGCTGGTTCTCGGTAGTACGCCTAGGTTTCCATTAGGCTGGCCGGTTGCAACGGTTAAGTGGGCATATCAGTTGGGCCCCAAAGACATCCTGGGGATTATTGCTAACACCCAATCCTCCAGGGCCCCTGGCCCAGATGGGATCTGCAGTTCCATCCTTAAGGCGGACCCGGGCAGCTGGTCACAGGCCTTGCACTATTTATTGAGCCACATTGAGTCAACGCAGAAATTCCCCAGCTCGTGGCGCAACAGCATTATTGTGCTTATTTTAGAAAATGGCAAGCACGACGACCCAAAGAACTATCGACTGCTTGCCATGCTAGACGTGTCCTCAAAAACCTTTGCCTGGGCCCTATTGAGAGAGCTTGAAGAATGCACAAAAAAAAGCGAAAACCATTCCCTTTAATCAGACCGGTTTACGGAAGAATTCTAAAACGAGCATTAATGTCCTTGCACTTTCCACCATAATCCAGCAAGCGGGGACATGGAAGCTTTAGGTCTACGCTACCTACACTGAATTTAGCGCAGCTAACACTGTGGACCGGAACAGTCTTTGGGGTAAACTGACCAAAAACAACATCCCTCTCAGGCTACTGGGAATGATTCAACTGTCATACTCTGAAAATAGGGTAAAGATCAGACTCGATCAGCAGGGCGGGCACTCTTCCTGGATTTCAACAAGCAGAGGCCTTAAGCAAGGCTGCACGCTAGCCCAAATATTGTTCAACCTATATCTTGCGGACTAAGGAAAAGCTCTGGTATTGCCTTCCACTATACCGTCTAAACTGGGCTGTACGCCGATTCAATGTCTGGGATATGCGGATGACTGAGTAATCCTGGACCTTACCCCTGGAGGGCTACACACCTCTCTAAACAAACTGAAAGCATATGCTGACGCTAACTCTTTAGTGATCAACATTTCCGAAACAAAAATTATGTTTTTCAACACTCGGGAGAGGGAAAAGGAAAATTGGGCATTGGACATTAGACGGCACCAGGATAGAGGAGGTGTTCTCCTATAAATATCTGGGTATGCACTTGGACCCTGGCCTAAAAGGAATGATCCATTTTGACCACGTTAAGCTAAGGACCAAGGCGACCCTGGGGGTACCCGCTCCTTCGCTTCTGAGGGAGGGAGGTTTCTCCATTGGATCATTGCTACAGCTATAGCAAACTATGCTGGCATCTCCTGTGCTCTATGGAGCTGAAACCTGGTCACCACGAAGACTAGAGGAAGTGGCTAAATTAGAAAGATGTCTGCTGAGAAGCCTTTAACGCCTCCCACAATGAAAAGCAATTGAGATGGTCCTATTGGAGTTTAACCTGATACCTATCCTTTGTAGAATATAGTTGGGTTTTTGGGCTACGCTGTGGAAGTTAACTAATGCCCCAGTGGGCACCTTACTGGCAGGGATATTGGAGGCTCACCAGTTGAGAGCCTCCTTGATGCCGTCCAGTAATGTGGTCCAGCTTTGCAGATTAGCCAACAGATGGCTAAGATTGGCCCCCGGGAAATCTGCTGAGCTCCCCCTACCCGCGATACAAAAGAACTATGAGGGACATGTTGGTAAAGTTTGTACAGGAACAGGCGATCATAAATATTAGCCCAAAAAACGTGCACTCGAGTTCATGGCCTACTTCATGACCAGAAAAAAATCATCCCTTCATATATCCGACAGTTTGTGGGTAACTACCTGGTGTGGGATTACCTCAAGCTGAAATTGAATACCGTCAGAACGAGGGAAATTGAGTGACCTTGGTCCCAGACTGCAAGGGAAGGGCGTGTCGCCTATGTGGGGACGGGGCAATGGAATACGCCAGGCATCTGTTATGTTACCATGCAGCCTTGGCATCTTTAAGGATGAGGGCTTGTCCGGGCCTGCTATTTGGGAGGTGTTTATGAGTGGAAACAAACAGGCATGATTACTTACTTTAGTTTACTATGGAGGGAAATGGTCAAGATCTTTAATATATTAGCTTGATGGAGCTGTATTTTAATGTGCACGCGAACAGGAAGGAGAAATTACCTTACCGTAATGTTCTTTCTATGGATTCTTCTCCTGCAGATTCCTCATCTGATAGATATTCCATCCAGCTTTGCTGCTTCAGAACACTTTAGACAGGGGGCGTAGTGGACATCGACCCGGCCGTTGACCATTGATCCGTCTTGCTCTGCGTCTGGTGGTCTGCTCTGGACGTGACGTCAGGCGTCGTATGAGTACCATGTCACTACGCCCCAACCTCACTTCCGTCTTTTTTCCAGAGCACCACACAATGCATAGGAAAACAGAGAGAACAAACAGGCTAATGAGCCCTTCAAAAAGAATGTAATTATAGACTTCCAAAGGAGGAACAATTGAAAAAGGAACACTACAAGTAGCGTTAAAAAAATATTGATTTTAAAACGGTGGCAGGAAGACAGAAGAAGGACAAAGAGGACCATCACCAAGTCATCGTGAAATTGAAAGATGTGCATCAACCATCGACTTTCTGAGCGGGGATGGAGGGGAGAGGAAATGAGGAATCTGTGGGAGAAGAATCCGCAGAAAGAACATTACGGTAAGGTAATTTCTCCTTCAATGGATAGCTTTTGGCTGCAGATTCCTCATCTGACTCCCAAAGCACTAATGAAGGAGGAGGGCGGAAAGTTATATCAAATAATTTTGCAGCACTGCCCTGCCAAAACACACATTAGAAGTATGAGCCACATCCAGGATATAGTGCTTTGCAAGGGTATGCAAAGATGACCATGTCGCAGCGCGACAAAGTTCCCAGACAGAGACCACCATCTGCAATGCCGTGGATGCAGAGACCCCCCCTTGTGAAATTCAGATACTGTAACAAAATATAAAAGTCCTACTAAGAGATGAGGGTAAGATACCACAAAATATGCATTAGACCTGGTGTGAATAGTGAAAGGTATATTTATATGTGTGTGTTGGACTTGTAAATAGAGGGATGGGCCCGCCTCTGCATGTTGGCACTGCAGGAAGGTAAGCAGCACTCCGACTTGCACTCTCATTCCTCCTCGTGTCACTGTTACGCTCCTTTTATATCTGTCTTTGTTATATCTGTCCATGAAAGGAGATGTGAGGATAACAGCATCGGGTGGGAAACCAAGTCAAGTAGAATATTCCCATAGTGATTTGAGGCAATCCCAAATACCCAATGACGATATTGGCTTTCTAAGATAAGTGAGGGTGGTACATATACATGCTAGGGGTTGGCCTGTTCTCTATGGGAGGGTCACCCCAATGGGATCCCACTTGCTATGTCCCCTGGGGGTGTGTAGCTTAGCAGGCCCACCTTTGTACGCCCAAAACGGGGTGGCTCCCGCTTGAAGAGAGGGGACCAATTCCCTGGATTTGGCACAGCAAATTATCAGTGGATTTAGAAAACCGCCTTAGCTGAAACAATAATACAGTGTAAGAGACCAGAGATTTAGGGTTTAAAGTGATAATGTCGAAAAACAATGTCGAAAGTCAAAATGTCGAAAACAAAATGTCGAAAAAAAAAATGTCGAATGTCTTTTTTTCTTTGTTTTTTGTTTGAGATGGGGGGGTTCCCCCCAGCTCCGTTTCTATTTTTTTTCCGTTTTAACCTTTTTTTTTTCTTGCGGAACCCAAAAAAAACATGTAAATAAAAAAAGAAAGCATTCGAAGAAAAAAAATTTCAGCATTATTTTTTCGACATTTTTGTAATTCGACATTATGTTTTCGACATTATAACTGCACACTGAGATTTAGAGTTGCCAATGCATTATTGAATGGGTCAGCACAGCGTTAGCTGGTTGGCATTAGATATGCTGACATAGCTTTTCAAAACGAAGGCGTCTGGAGGTGTAATGTGATTGTGACCATCGGACAGTGAAGGATCATTGATATGTATGAGCGAATCGAAAAGCACAAGCACGTGTGGAAGGGAGCGGCTGACTATTAGTGGCAATTAGTCCTCAGTCTGTTCCGATAAGCGTGATTAGACACAAATTGGGATTATTATCATTAGAAGCCTACGTAGCATGGAAGAGAATTCTGCTCTGCTATAAGTTTATCTCAGCCCCAGATCACACACTGTACGCAGAATTTAGAGAAGAAGAGGGAGAACTTAAGAACAGCCTCCTGGATTGGGTCAAACAAACATTGGTGAAATGGGGATTGGAAGGAAATTTAATAAAGCAGCCCCTGACTCATATATACAAAGACTGTGGTGGTCCGACTGGTGCAGAACCCGTGACACAATCGGGAAATATAAGAATTATCAGAATAACAATCGAGTCCATAAAAAACTAGGAGCGCGCGCACAATATCTATGCAAATTCCCGTCCTGGAAGGTTGGTTACACATTAATGAGATTTAGACTTCACATTCTCTCCATTAGCCTGGACTTTCTAGAATGATGTGTGTCAGGTGATAGGTGTGGCAAAAACACCTGCGTAGGTGACAGATCACTGTGGACAGTGAAAAAGGACTGGGTTAAATTGGGCTGGCAAGGCCATCATTGTTTCCTTTATCAAAAGTTTTGGTTTTAATTTGTCAGTACTTTGGTGTCTAAAAAAGTGAGGGTTTTCAGGGGTGGAGGTTAGGTTGGTGCTTGCAGGTATAAGGGGATATGACAATGCATTACTTACCGTAAAAGCATTTCTGATGGTTGTATCTGCTTAGATTCACATGGTGTGCATAGTCCGACATCCAGTGGTCACTGCGGAGTTTTGCATTTTGTTTTTCGTAGTCGAAAAAGGGACATCGACAAGGCGTGTCTGTAACACTATCCCTATAGTGACGTGCAGTGTACCCACAATCCCTCACGCGTCAAGGTCCCTCTGTATTTTTTCTGCCCTGAGGGAGCCTGTTAGATGTGAGTGAGTACAGAAAAGAGAGATATAGAAGAAAGTCTATGTTCCTTCCATCCGAGCGGGGAGGAAGGGTGGGCACATGTGAATCTAAGCAGATACAACCATCTGAAATGCTTTTACGGTAAGTAATGCATTGTCTTCTGATGTTTGTTAATCTGCTTAGAATCACATGCTGTGCATAGACTAGCAAGCAGTACCCGGAGTTGGAGGTGGGTTGTGAGAAGGAACAGTAGAGAAAAGATGTCTTAATGCTGCTTGTCCCACCTGGGAATCAGATCTAGAGTGGGCATCTAGACAGTAGTGTTTTGTAAAGGTGTGAACAGAACTCCAGGTTGCCGCTTTGCAAATGGACTCAAGAGGGACATTTTCAATGAAAGCTATGGAAGCCCCGGTGCCTCGAGTGGAGTGTGCTCTTGGCTTGAAGGGTAGTTCTCTCTTAGCAAGAGTGTAACAGAGAGTGATGCATTGTACAATCCATCTAGAAATAGTGGATTTCGAAACTGCATCTCCTTCTCTTCCTGCTGCCACTGAGACAAAGAACTGATTAGTCTTTCTCAATGGTCAAGTTCTTTCCATATAAAACATCACTGCTCTGCGAACATCCAGTGTATGCAGGCTCTTCTCACCTAAGTTTGAAGGATTTTGAAAGAACGTTGGTAGTTCTATTGACTGGTTGACATGGAATTTAGAGATACATTTTGGTGCAAACCTAGGATGTGTGCGTAGAACCACCTTATCCTTGTGAACTGTTACAAAGGGGTCTAGTACAGAGAGCGCTTGTAGTTCACTTACTCTCCTAATGGAGGTGATAGCTATTAGAAAAGCAGTCTTAAGAGTGAGGTCTTTAAGTGTTGCTTTGTGCATGGGTTCAAAGGGTGACCCCATGAGCCTGGTTAGTACCACATTTAGGTCCCATCCGGGAGCGGGGTTTGCTATGGGAGGGTGGATCCTCTTCACTCCTTCCATGAAGGCTTTAATAACTGGGACTTTCCACCATGACACTAAGTTGGGAAGTGGTGTATGCGGAAAGTGCAGCTAAATGGACTTTAATATAGAGTTGAACACAAAGCCTGAGTCTAGTAGGTGAGTCAGGTACAGAACAATTTGTGTGGGAGAGCAGTCAACTGGGTTAATACTCCTTCCCCTACACCAGATGACAAATCTTTTCCATTTGCTAGAAAAACACTGACGAGTGTTAGGCTTTCTAGCCTCCCTGAGAATGCCCATGCATCTCTGCGGGAGTTGTAAATGTCCAAATTCTATGATCTCAGGAGCCAGGCTGCTAAATTCATGGTTTGAGGGCATGGATGTAGTGTCCTGCCCTTGTCCTGTGACAGCATGTTATACGGGCAGGGAAGTTTCACTGGAGGAGATAGGGACATCTCCATCAAGTGAGCGAACCAAGGCTGTCTGGCCCACATAGGGGCCACCAGTATCATGGTGACTTGTTCCTGGTGCATCTTGTGCACTATCTTGTTGAGAAGGAGGTTCGGGGGAAAAGCGTAAACAAATTTCCCTGACCATGGTATCGATAGACCGTTCCCCTTCGATTGGTTCTGGGGGTACCTGGAGGCGTAATCTTGGCATTGTGAGTTCTCCAGAGTTGCGAACAGATTTATTTCTGGGAATCCCCATTGTGTGAAGACGTTGAAGACGATGTCTTCATGTAACCGCCATTCGTACTCTCAGGGCAGAGGGAAGTCTCTGCTGAGTTCGTCTGCTAGCAGATTGAGTTCCCCTGGTACTTGTTGTGACAGTAGGAACATGTTGTGTTTGAGAGCCCACTTCCAGATGTTCTGGGACTGCTTGGACAGTCCTGGAGAGTGAGTGCCCCCCTGCTTGTTGAGGTAGTACATGGCTGTGGTGCTGTCCGTGAGGACCATTACTGTCTTCCCTTGCAGGTGTGCCTGGAAGGCTTTCAGTGCCTTGAACACAGCTAGTAGCTCCAGTAAGTTTATGTGCTTGGATGCTACGCTCGGAGTCCAGACTCTGTGAGCAGTCTGATGGGATAGGTGAGCCCCTCATCCTGTGAGGGATGCGTCTGTGGTTAGAGTGGCTTCCACTGCGGGGGTGGCGAATGGTTTCCCTATTACCAGGTTTTCCTTCGACCACCACCGTAGCGAGAGAACCAAGGCCTGCGAGACCACCACTAAATCGTCCCATTGTCCGCTGGCCTGACACCACTGGCTGTTGAGCCACTCTTGCATTGGGCGCATGCACGGGCGCGCGTGAGGTACCAAATAAATACATGACGCCATCATTCCTAGTAAGCGCATTGCTTTGCGTACCGTCACCTCTCGACCGGCCACATATTGAGGGATTTGAAACAGCATGTTTTGGACCCTCTCATTGGAGGGGAAGACGAGGCCGTCCTTTGTTCGAATTAGAGCCCCTAGGAATTGTTTGATCTGGCTGGGGTCTAAGTTGGACTTCTTCTCGTTGATGGAGAAATCCCAGCGAAACAAAAGGTCTACAGTCTTTTGGGTATTTGAAAAGCATGTTTCGTAAGAATCCCCTGTTATGAGCCAATCGTCGAGGTAAGGGTATACTGGGATGGACAACCTGCGCAGGTGGGCCGCTGCCACTGCCAGTACCTTCGTGAATACTGTTGACGCTGATGCTATGCCGAATGGTAGCACTCTGAACTGGTAGTGTTTGCCCTCTATCAGGTATTACCTAAATTGTTCGTTTACAATTGTTCGAATGAACAATTGACCGAATTTAAAGGGTCACAAGTGACCTTTTTACAATTGACTATATATATATATATAGTTAAAGACAAGCTGTGGGTTCGCAAAAACAGTCTGTGCGCTAGTTATCACTGATTAGAATAAGAGTTCCATCAAGGAATTGTTTCTAGAATATCAGCAGCATTACCACCCACGCAGCCAGACCACCCTGGCTGGAAATGAAAATTGGTAGAAGATGGGGTGAGGTGGAGATGCGCTAGATATTGCAACAGTAATACACTCAAATAATAGAATTGATGTTTTAATAGAACAGAAACAGCCGACACGTGTTTCGACACGCTGGTCGTTCTCAAGGCTGAGTAGTTTGTAGAACATGATATAACAACAACAAAAAAGAAAAAAGAAGGAATTACAAATCAGAATTGATACACACATTAACAACATCATCGCATACACAGAAAAATTAGCAATTGAATTTAGAACGAGACAGATATATCACAACATTTTGTATAATACAAAAAGAAAAAAATATTTTTGTTGGCATACCGTGAACCAGGGTTGAAGAGTGGAGTACACGAGGTGGAAGCAGTTGCAAGAATTAAAAACAGATCAGAAATTATATGATGAGTATAGTCATTTTTGAAAATGTTAAGCCTGTGAGTACAATACTGGAATGGTGATCCTATTTAAGGTATATAGCAGTCAGAGTATGAAAAATATACATATAAAACGGGACAGTTCCCTTGAATAGTGCGCAGAGACACCGGAGCCACCAGCCATGCACTGAAAACACCAATCACTCAATAATTGTATAGAGAAAATGCCTTGAGGTAACAAAAAGGTCATCAATGGCCCTTGAAAGATCAAAAGAAAATTCTAATAGAATAAGACTAGAGTCCAAACTGAACACATGAGTAAACAATCTAGGCTTACCGTACGAAGAATGAATATGTTGATAAATCAAGATGGGGTGATCCCTAAACCAAAATAACCATGGGTAAGTATGAAGGGAACACTCAGTAAGCGAAACCAATAATTGTGCAAAGAACCAACACTGCAGGTGAAAAATAACAGATTGCCATACCTCGAAGGAAGGAGGCGATGTGAAACTCAATCGAACATCGCATACAGAAGACAATCCCTGCCGTAATGGCCGCACATGTATATTACCTTCGAAACAAAAATTAACAGAACCGTAAGGATACTGGTTGTAAAGCAAAAATGCAATAATGCTGGTGCGTGGCTAACAAAGTACTTACTCGTAAATCGAGCGAACAGATAACACGGAAATCCCCGAAAGCAGCTGTCCGGGGGAAAGAAGGGCAAGAAATACGAGAACGCAGCCGACGTCACGGCGGTGACGTCGGCTGCGTCGCAAGGATCGGGCGTCGCGTGAATGACGTCAGATGTAAACACATAATGTGTGCTAGCGTACTCGGTGTTTACTAACTGGTAGAGCTGTTGTTGTACAAAAGTAAGACATATTAGTCAATATGGAAGAAAAACAACACAAGCTAGAGATATATGGTGCTGGTGCCGTCATGCAATGTTTAGTGGCTCCGGCGTAGTGCAACCCCATTCACCAGTTTGGGACATAGAGCTCAATATGAAATAAACAATAAAATGTTATAAAAAGACAGACATCTCATTATCAGTATTGAGACCCCGCGTGGTGCACCGTAATAGACAAATAAGTTTGGCCTCCATTTGGCGTAGTTTCAATTGAAGATTGCCACCCCTTTTCCCCCTATGTGCCTTCATCAAGCCAATAAAACGTAAATCTTCAATATTATCCAGCTGGTGCTCCAATTGCCAATGAGCAGCCAAAGGTGATTTAGGTTCAGGCATCTTTAAACTGGACAGGTGTTCCCTAATTCGGATACGTAGTTGGCGAATAGTGCTGCCCACATACAGTTTCTCACAAATACAAACGATAGCATAAACTACATGAGTAGTTTTACAGTTGATGAAATCACGTTTGTCAATTTGAGTTCCAAATTTGTCACAGAAAATTTTACATTTAGTGAAAGCCCAAGGACATTGATTACAATGGCCACATTTGTGAAAACCAACCGGCTGTTGTAGCCAAGTAGAAGTAGTTAGTTGTTTACTGAAAAAGGAAGGACTCACTAGATTTTTAATCGTGGGAGCTTTAGTGAAAGTAAACTTTGGTTTGGGTGTCAAGTAAGGCTGTAAATCTTTATCGAGTCTTAGAATGTGCCAATGTTTTGCAACCATTTTATACAAAAGAGAAGAATCATCCGTGAAAGGTGTAATTAGAGAAATAAAAGGGGGATGTTCTTTTGACCTGGTCACATTGGTCAGGAGGTCATGTTGGTCAATTAAGGTAAATTTCGTATATGCTTTATGAATAACAGTACTTTTATACCCTCGATTGAGGAATCGCTGATTGAGGATGTTACATTCTCTGTCAAAATCTCTTGGTAAAGAACAGTTGCGTCTAGCCCTATGAAATTCGCCCATTGGAATATTATTAATAGTGGCGCGTTGATGGTTGCTTTGAGCAGCCAAAATTGAGTTCACTTCAGTAGGTTTTCTGAAAGTACTAGTGCGTATATTATTATCTTCTAGAAAAATATGTAAATCAAGAAAGTCAATTTGGCATGAGTTACAGAGGCCAGTGAGGCTGATTCCAAATCCATTGGCGTTAGCATGGCATAGAAAAGCAGTAAAAGAGTCTACAGAACCCTTCCAAATCAGAAAAATATCATCAATATAACGGCGCCACATCACAATATTTGGCACAAATTGCAATTGATTGAGTATATGCGTCTCTTCATAGAAGGCCATAAATAGGTTAGCCAAAGAGGGTGCAAACTTGGCACCCATGGCCACACCCCTCAGCTGCAAATAGAATTGGTCATTGAAAGTGAACATATTGTTCGCAAGCACAAATTGCAAAAATTGTTTAAGCATAAGAACATGATCAGAATAGGAAGCTGAGGTGTTCCTGAAAACATAATCAATGGTCTGCAGAGCTAAATCATGACTGATATTAGTATATAGCGCCACAACATCAATTGTTGCCAACAAATACTCTGGTTCCCAAGTCAACTTGGACCATGAGGTCTGTTCGCAATCTCCCAATGTCGCCCAAGATTTAAGTATCAATACACTTCATTTGAATCTTAAAGAACTTAAATCCAAGTCTAAATTCACCCCTCAACTTTCTGCAGACAATGTCATTGAAACCTTTAATCAGGCACTTACACAAGATATTCATGCGTATTTGGACAAACAGACTAATCCACACAAGAAAAGTAACCTTACTACCAATCAAAGGAAAGCCTTAAAACACTTAGCAGAAGATCCCACCATTGTTATCAAAGAGGCAGATAAAGGGGGTAATATTGTTATTCTTAATACCTCTGATTATATCTCTATGGGCTGTAAACATTTACATACCCCTGGCTGCTATGAAGTTCTCAAATCTAACCCGACCAAACGTGTGGTTTCAGAGCTTCTTGAATTAATTGAAATGTGGTATCGCAGAGGCTTTCTAACTGATGATGAGAAACATTTTTTATCTAATACTGACCCTACTACACCCACTATGTACTTCCTTCCTAAGATACATAAAACTTTTCGTACCTTACCAGAGGTACGTCCGATCATGAGTGGTATCGATTGGGCTACTGAAGGTCTTTCAAAATATTTGGATGAGGCTCTTAAACCTTTTGTTGTACAAATGTCATCGTATATTCGTGATAGTACTCACATTTTACAATCCTTGCAAACTATTACTTGGGAACCAGAGTATTTGTTGGCAACAATTGATGTTGTGGCGCTATATACTAATATCAGTCATGATTTAGCTCTGCAGACCATTGATTATGTTTTCAGGAACACCTCAGCTTCCTATTCTGATCATGTTCTTATGCTTAAACAATTTTTGCAATTTGTGCTTGCGAACAATATGTTCACTTTCAATGACCAATTCTATTTGCAGGTGAGGGGTGTGGCCATGGGTGCCAAGTTTGCACCCTCTTTGGCTAACCTATTTATGGCCTTCTATGAAGAGACGCATATACTCAATCAATTGCAATTTGTGCCAAATATTGTGATGTGGCGCCGTTATATTGATGACATTTTTCTGATTTGGAAGGGTTCTGTAGACTCTTTTACTGCTTTTCTATGCCATGCTAACGCCAATGGATTTGGAATCAGCCTCACTGGCCTCTGTAACTCATGCCAAATTGACTTTCTTGATTTACATATTTTTCTAGAAGATAATAATATACGCACTAGTACTTTCAGAAAACCTACTGAAGTGAACTCAATTTTGGCTGCTCAAAGCAACCATCAACGCGCCACTATTAATAATATTCCAATGGGCGAATTTCATAGGGCTAGACACAACTGTTCTTTACCAAGAGATTTTGACAGAGAATGTAACATCCTCAATCAGCGATTCCTCAATCGAGGGTATAAAAGTACTGTTATTCATAAAGCATATACGAAATTTACCTCAATTGACCAACATGACCTCCTGACCAATGTGACCAGGTCAAAAGAACATCCCCCTTTTATTTCTCTAATTACACCTTTCACGGATGATTCTTCTCTTTTGTATAAAATGGTTGCAAAACATTGGCACATTCTAAGACTCGATAAAGATTTACAGCCTTACTTGACACCCAAACCAAAGTTTACTTTCACTAAAGCTCCCACGATTAAAAATCTAGTGAGTCCTTCCTTTTTCAGTAAACAACTAACTACTTCTACTTGGCTACAACAGCCGGTTGGTTTTCACAAATGTGGCCATTGTAATCAATGTCCTTGGGCTTTCACTAAATGTAAAATTTTCTGTGACAAATTTGGAACTCAAATTGACATACGTGATTTCATCAACTGTAAAACTACTCATGTAGTTTATGCTATCGTTTGTATTTGTGAGAAACTGTATGTGGGCAGCACTATTCGCCAACTACGTATCCGAATTAGGGAACACCTGTCCAGTTTAAAGATGCCTGAACCTAAATCACCTTTGGCTGCTCATTGGCAATTGGAGCACCAGCTGGATAATATTGAAGATTTACGTTTTATTGGCTTGATGAAGGCACATAGGGGGAAAAGGGGTGGCAATCTTCAATTGAAACTACGCCAAATGGAGGCCAAACTTATTTGTCTATTACGGTGCACCACGCGGGGTCTCAATACTGATAATGAGATGTCTGTCTTTTTATAACATTTTATTGTTTATTTCATATTGAGCTCTATGTCCCAAACTGGTGAATGGGGTTGCACTACGCCGGAGCCACTAAACATTGCATGACGGCACCAGCACCATATATCTCTAGCTTGTGTTGTTTTTCTTCCATATTGACTAATATGTCTTACTTTTGTACAACAACAGCTCTACCAGTTAGTAAACACCGAGTACGCTAGCACACATTATGTGTTTACATCTGACGTCATTCACGCGACGCCCGATCCTTGCGACGCAGCCGACGTCACCGCCGTGACGTCGGCTGCGTTCTCGTATTTCTTGCCCTTCTTTCCCCCGGACAGCTGCTTTCGGGGATTTCCGTGTTATCTGTTCGCTCGATTTACGAGTAAGTACTTTGTTAGCCACGCACCAGCATTATTGCATTTTTGCTTTACAACCAGTATCCTTACGGTTCTGTTAATTTTTGTTTCGAAGGTAATATACATGTGCGGCCATTACGGCAGGGATTGTCTTCTGTATGCGATGTTCGATTGAGTTTCACATCGCCTCCTTCTTTCGAGGTATGGCAATCTGTTATTTTTCACCTGCAGTGTTGGTTCTTTGCACAATTATTGGTTTCGCTTACTGAGTGTTCCCTTCATACTTACCCATGGTTATTTTGGTTTAGGGATCACCCCATCTTGATTTATCAACATATTCATTCTTCGTACGGTAAGCCTAGATTGTTTACTCATGTGTTCAGTTTGGACTCTAGTCTTATTCTATTAGAATTTTCTTTTGATCTTTCAAGGGCCATTGATGACCTTTTTGTTACCTCAAGGCATTTTCTCTATACAATTATTGAGTGATTGGTGTTTTCAGTGCATGGCTGGTGGCTCCGGTGTCTCTGCGCACTATTCAAGGGAACTGTCCCGTTTTATATGTATATTTTTCATACTCTGACTGCTATATACCTTAAATAGGATCACCATTCCAGTATTGTACTCACAGGCTTAACATTTTCAAAAATGACTATACTCATCATATAATTTCTGATCTGTTTTTAATTCTTGCAACTGCTTCCACCTCGTGTACTCCACTCTTCAACCCTGGTTCACGGTATGCCAACAAAAATATTTTTTTCTTTTTGTATTATACAAAATGTTGTGATATATCTGTCTCGTTCTAAATTCAATTGCTAATTTTTCTGTGTATGCGATGATGTTGTTAATGTGTGTATCAATTCTGATTTGTAATTCCTTCTTTTTTCTTTTTTGTTGTTGTTATATCATGTTCTACAAACTACTCAGCCTTGAGAACGACCAGCGTGTCGAAACACGTGTCGGCTGTTTCTGTTCTATTAAAACATCAATTCTATTATTTGAGTGTATTACTGTTGCAATATCTAGCGCATCTCCACCTCACCCCATCTTCTACCAATATATATATATATATATATATTTTTTTTTTTTTATTTTATTTTATATTTGTGTTTAATCAAAAGATATGATTTTAACAAAAATCATTGTAAAAGATTATATATATATCGGTTTGGTTATATATATATATATATATATATATATATATATGGGATACATTACTCACCGTAATCGTATTTCTGATGCTTGTATCTGCTTAGATTCACATGCTGTGCATAGGCCGACATCTAGTGGAAGCTGCGGAGTATTACAGTTTGTTTTTCGAAAGTCGAAAATGGGCGTCGACACAGGCGTGCCAGTAATACTATCCCTAGTGTGACGTCCACTGTACCCAAGATCCCTCACGCGTGTAGGATCCTCAGATTGTATTTTTTCTGACATGAGGAAGCATGAGGAGTAGCGTGAGTACAGATAATCCAAGCAGATAGACAGAAAAGGTAAGACTACAAGCAATCATGCGCCTTCTCTCGGAGGGGAGGAAGGGTGGGTCGCATGTGAATCTAAGCAGATACAAGCATCAGAAATACGATTACGGTGAGTAATGTATCCCTTCTGAGGCTTGTGGAATCTGCTTAGATCACATGCTGTGCATAGATTAGCGAGCAGTACCAGAAGAAGGAGGTGGGATGTGAGAAGGGTCATGAGCAAACAGGTGTCTTAGAACCGCTTGTCCCACTTGTGTATCTGTCTTGGAATGAGTGTCAATGCAGTAATGCTGAGTAAAAGTGTGAATAGAGCTCCAAGTAGCCGCTTTGCAAATGGTGTCGAGGGGAACATTTGCAATGAAAGCCAGAGTGGCACCAATGCCTCTAGTAGAGTGGGCCCTTGGCGTAAAAGGCAGAGTCTTGTCAGAAAGAGAGTAACACAGCTGTATACAGTTGATAATCCACTTCGAGATAGCGCCCTTAGAGACGCGATCCCCCTCTCTGCCTGTAGCTACGGAGACAAACAGTTGATCTGTTTTCCTTAGCGGTCTGGTTTTATTTACATAGTATAGGACCGCCCTACGCACATCTAGGGTGTGTAGTTTCACCTCAGCCGAGCTTTGCGGGTTCTGGAAGAAAGCCGGAAGCTCGATGGACTGGTTTACATGGAACTTGGATATGAATTTAGGTGAGAACCTAGGGTGTGTGCGTAAAACCAGTTTGTCCTTGTGGATAGTAAAGAAAGGATCCTGCACTGACAGAGCCTGAATTTCACTGACCCTTCTTATGGAGGTAATGGCTACTAAGAAGGCCGTTTTATAAGTCAGGTGTTTGAGACTACTTTTATGCATGGGTTCGAATGGGGGTCCCATGAGCTTAGCTAGCACCACGTTGAGGTCCCATCCTGGCGGTGGGTTCGAAATAGGAGGGTGAAGTCTCTTTACTCCTTCCATGAAGGCTTTAACCACTGGTACTTTCCACCACGAGACCTTGTTATGGGATGTGGTGTAAGCCGAGAGGGCTGCCAGGTGTACTTTCAGCGAGTTAAAAACCAACCCTGCATCCAGCAGGTGGAGCATGTATGTCACAACGTTGGAAGGAGTGCAATCAACCGGGTTGATTTGTTTATTCTGGCACCAGATAACGAATCTTTTCCACTTATCAAAGTAACAGTGCCTTGTATTTGGTTTCCTGGACTCTTTTAGAATGTCCATACACCTCTGTGGTAATTTGAGATGTCCAAACTCTATGACTTCAGGAGCCATGCTGCTAGGTTCATAGAGTTGGGTTCCTGATGCACTGTTTGACCCTGTTGCTGGGACAGTAGGTTGTACCAGGCTGGGAGTCTGATGGGTTCGCACACCGCCATCCTGCGTAGGTGTGGAAACCATGGTTGTCTCGCCCACATGGGAGCAACTAGGATGAGCGTCATAGATTCCTTGTTCATCTTGTACACCACCTTCCTGATGAGAGGAGTTGGTGGAAAAGCGTACGCAAACATCCCTGACCAGTTCATCCACAGGGCATTCCCTTGGGAGTCCGGCTGGGGGAACCTGGATGCAAATCCTGGGCATTGTTTGTTTTCGCTTGTGGCGAATAGGTCTATAGTGGGGAAACCCCACTGAGAGAAGAGATCTTCTACTACGTCTCTGTGAAGGACCCATTCGTGTTCTTCTGGGAGGGAGTTTCTGCTTAGAGCATCCGCTAGGGAATTGAGCTCCCCTGGAACATGTTGCGATGACAGGAAGATGTTCCGTCTGAGTGCCCATATCCATATTTTCTGGGCAAGCTTGGACAGATTTGGCGAACGAGTCCCCCCTTGCTTGTTCAGATAGAACATGGCTGTCGTGCTGTCCGTCCTGATCTGCACCGACAAGTTCAGTAGATGGGGCTCGAACGCCCTTAGCGCTCGGAATACTGCCAGAAGCTCTAGCAGATTGATGTGGTTCTTGGCTACTGAGTGAGACCAGAGACCCTGAGCTGTGTGGTGGAGATGGTGAGCTCCCCACCCAGTCAGGCATGCATCTGTAGTCACCACGGCTTGTACTTCGGGATCGTAAAAGGGTTTCCCCTTTGCGAGATTCTCTCTTGTCCACCAGTGTAGGCTCTGTACGAGTGTTGGCGAAACGACCACTAGATCGTCCCAATGACCACTTGCCTGAGACCACTGTTTCGCCAACCATTCCTGCATGGGACGCATGCGCAGACGCGTGTGGGGGACCAGGTAAATGCATGACGCCATCATGCCCAGTAACCGCATAGCTTTGCGTACTGTTATCTGTTGACCTGACTGATAATGCGGAATTTGCAGAAGTATATTCCGAATTCTCTCTTCCGAAGGGAAGGTCAATCCTTTCTGAGTATCTAGGATAGCTCCTAGAAACTGTTTTGAGGTGCTTGGCACCAGACTTGACTTTTTCTCGTTGATGGAGAAGCCTAATTCGTGGAGGAGGTCGATAGTCCTCTGAATGTTTGACCTGCAAATTCCTGGGGTTTCCCCCGTTATGAGCCAGTCGTCCAGATAAGGGTACACCGGGATTGCTTCCCTGCGTAGGTGTGCAGCCGCCACCGCCAGTACCTTGGTGAATACCCTTGGTGCTGAAGCTATCCCGAAGGGCAGTACCTTGAATTGGTAGTGGCGACTGTCCACCTTGAAGCGCAAGTACTTTTTGTGCGCTGGGAGCATGGAAATATGAAAATAAGCATCTTTCATATCCAAGGTTGCCATGTAATCCCCCTTTTTTAGGAGGGGGATTACCTCTTGTAGCGTGGTCATACGGAATTTTTGGGGCTTGACATATTTGTTGGCAGGCCGTAAGTCCAATACTGGGCGCATTGTCAAATCTTTCTTTGGCACAAGGAAGTAAGTTGAATAGATACCCTTGTTTACCTGGTGTCCTGGGACGAGTTCTATCGCGTCCTTTTCTAGCAGAATGGCGATCTCCTCGAGAAGGATCCTTTGATGCTCTAGGGAGTGCACTCTTTGTCGTGGAGGATGATTCCGGGGACGCTGCAGTAGTTCTATACAATATCCTGCGGATACTGTTGACAGCACCCATCTGTCTGAGGTGATCCCTTCCCAAGCCTGGGTGAAGGTGGAAATGCGTCCCCCTACTGGGGTTGCGTGGCAAGGGACCCTGAACTGAGCGTCACTGTTTTGGTGGAGGCGTGCCACCGCCCTTGTTGGGGCTGCCTCTGCCTCTTCCACGACCTCTCTTGTTACCCCTGCCGTAACTCTGGGTAGACTGCTGGTTGTTATTCCATTGTGTACCTTGTCCCTGGGCATAGTTGCCTCTTTGTGAATTTTGGCCGCGTGGGCGACGAAAATTATTGTTCCCCCTCTGGTTAGGGGGTTTGTTGGTAAGCTGGCCAAGGGATTTGAGAGTCTCATATTCATCTTTGGCATTTTTAAGTGCGTCTTCGACCGCTTTCCCAAACAATAGGTCGGGTTCCACTGGCTTGTCTATTAAAGAAGCCTGGGTTTCTGTCTTGAATCCCGACTGCCGTAACCACGCATGTCTCTTGATAACAGTACCTTCTGCTATCAATCTCCCTGCGTTGTCAGCGGCGTCGAAAGTTGCTTTTAAAATGCAACCAGACACGGCTCTCCCCTCTGCCGAGATCCGAGCCAGCTGGCCCTTTAACGGTTCTGGAGCAGAGGCAATGAGCGCCGCGACTTCTTCCCATTGATGGCAATTGTAACTAGCCAACAGGGTGGTGGAATTCGCAATCCTTGCTTGGTAGGCGGACGTTGAGGCTACCTTTCTGCCAAACCCGTAAAGTTTTTTGCTCTCCTTGTCGGGAGGAGCTTCTGATGAAGATAAGGGCGTGCCAGCCCTCTTTCTAGTGTTGGTCACCACTAGGGAATCTGGTTTAAGATGTCCCTTTATATACAGAGGGTCAGACTGGGCTGCCCGGAAAATCTTTTCAATTCTGGGGTTGACAGCTCTGGTGAGGTTAGGATTCACCAGGGAAGGATCTATTCTTCGTTGGATGGATTTGAGGATAGGGATGGTCTGAGCGACCGGTCTTCTCTCTCCTACAAACTCCTCCGCGAAGTCCCTTTCCTCCTGTACACCGTGGGTGTCGATGTGGAAGTGTTCCGCTGCTCGAGCGAGAACCTCGTTAAGGAGGGGCTGGTTATCAACTGGAGAGTCAGTAACTGGGGCTTCGCTTTGTACTGGGGAATCTACTCTGTAAATTTCCTGCTCATCTTCTCCCTCCTCCAGGTCCTCATCCTCTGCATAGTAATCTGTCCCGGTTTGTTCTTCCATAATTGCAAACTCCTGGTCCTCTTCAGGGAAAACTTGTCCCTGATAACTGGGGAGTGGAGTAGAATATGGAGTGGAGTAAGGCTGAACCTCGAAGGGTTCAGGTCTTTCGACCCGGGGCTTTTTACTTAGCGGGATAGGATCGGAGGAGCCTGAGGGTGTGGCCCCTTGAGGGTTATATGAAAGAAAGTGTTCTGGGTTCTTATCATAAAAATCAGCCAAGGAAGACATCCTAGACATAACCCTGTCTATGTCTTCACTGGACCATTCCCTGGAACAGGGTATTAATTTAGCAGGTGATTTATTTTCAAGGGTAGACTTGTGTTTGCTTGTCTGCTTAGGCTTTACAGGGGTGGAAGGCTGTGCTTTCCGCTGTTTCCCCCCTTCTCCGTGCGTGGAAAAATGTTTTCCCTGTCCCTTGGGGGCCCCAGCGACTTTCGACGCCTGGCGTCGAGGGTCTGGAAAGGTATCTGTGTGCTTTGGGCGTGGGGCCTCACTGGTGTTAACCGCGGTCTCGGTATCTTGGAGCGCGGCCTGGGGGTGGAAGTCGTCTTCGTCTCCCGACGATCGAACTTCCGTTAGTGTGTGTAGCGAGGCACTTTTGGCAAGAGTGGATGATTGCCTTGCGTCGTGAGGCGATCTCGATCGAGAGCGCCCAGAGGACACCGAGTCGGACCGTTCTTTTTGTGCCTCTTTCCGGGAAGTCGACGTCGTCGAGGTCCGGTTGGTCTTAGTGTGTTTAGTGTGTGTTAGGTGTGTAGCGCTTGCGTCGCCGGGGGTCTTCCCCATAGCCGCCTTGCCGGACGACCTTCCGAGGTCGGGGACCTGCGCTCGTCGGCTGTCTTTCGACGCCGTAATGCCCTCGCCGTCCGAAAGTACGGCGTCGCTGCCATCGCTGAAGGCGCCCTCCGCTGCCATGGCCTCCTGCCTGGCGTGGTGGGCCCAACGCTTTGTCGAACGGTCCTTAAGTGTCTTAGGTTTAAACCTACTACACGCTCTGCAGTTCGCTTCGGGGTGATCCCTCGGCAAGCAGAGATTGCACGTGGCGTGCCTGTCGACCCAAGGGTATTTGCGATTGCACTTGGGGCAGAATTGAAAAGGGGTACCCTCCATACGCACCTTAAGGCAGCGGGCTGCTAAGTGTAGGAATATATATAAATGTAACTATATATCAAGAGTGAAGAGTATGTACCACCCCCCACTCTCCCTACTTGTAAGGGCCGAGGCCAGCGGCCTACTAGGCCCGGGCCGAGGCCAGCGGCCTACCGAGGCCCAGATCCGTCGTGCAGCAGTCGACGGTCGATGACTTCTCCAGCCGTCGTCGAGGTTGAGGGTCGACGTTGGGGTGGGGAAGGGAATGAATAAGAATTAAAATTATAATAACAGCAAAAGTATGGCTAAGGCCAGGGAACTCCGCAAGATGCTTCCGACCAGTATGGCGGAAAAAAACAATCTGAGGATCCTACACGCGTGAGGGATCTTGGGTACAGTGGACGTCACACTAGGGATAGTATTACTGGCACGCCTGTGTCGACGCCCATTTTCGACTTTCGAAAAACAAACTGTAATACTCCGCAGCTTCCACTAGATGTCGGCCTATGCACAGCATGTGATCTAAGCAGATTCCACAAGCCTCAGAAATATATATATATATAGGGGTTTTGGGGGGTTTGGCGTTAGGTGGGGGGTTGTGGGGGGTTTCCCCCCACATATATGTTACAATTGACCTTCACAATTCGGTCAATTGTGAAAAGGTCAATTGTAATTCGAACATTTGTAAAACGAACAATTCGTAACAATTCGCAACCCTCTATCATGAACCTGAGGTATTTCCTGTGCACTGGCAACATTAAAATATGAAAGCATGCATCTTTCATGTCCAGTGTTGTCATGTAATCTCCCTGTGAAAGCAGGGGGATTACCTCCTGTAGAGTCACCATACAAAACTTTTGAGGTTTGACAAATTTGTTCGCTGGGCGTAAATCTAGTACGGGGCGCATGGTTAAGTCCTTTTTGGGTACAAGGAAGTACACTGAATAAATACCTTCCGTTACCTGGGATAGAGGCACAACCTCTATAGCTCCTTTTTCTAGTAGTTGGTCCACTTCTTGAAGAAGGATGGCGAGGTGTTCTGGCGACATGCGTCGTCCCCTTGGGGGTCTGTACGTAGGGGAACTGTTGAATTCTATACAGTAGCCGTGGGCTATGGTTGATAGTACCCAGCGGTCTGATGTTATACCCTCCCATGCTGGAAGAAAGGATGTTAACCGGCCCCCGACCGGCGAAGTATGGGAGGGGACCCGAATCTTTGAGTCATTTGGTGTTGGTGGCTTGGGAACCTCTAGGGGTGGTACTCCGACCCCTTCCCTTGCCACGGCGTTGTCCTCTTTGGTTATATTGTCCACTGGTGCCTTGGTTAGAGGACCAGTTACCTGCAGAGTATTGCAGCTGCTGTTGTTGCTGCTGCCGTTGGCCTCGAAAAAAACGTTTGTTGCCATAACCACGTTTGTTGGGAGGCCTTGACATTTGGTCTCGTGTCTTGATTGTGTCAAGTTCCTTCTTTGTAGTCTCTAGTGCCTCATCCACCGCCTTACCAAAGAGGTTTGCATCTTCTATAGGTTTGTTAATAAGAGATGCTTGTGTTTCAGGTTTAAAGCCTGAATTACGTAGCCATACATGGCGTTTGAGTAGGATTCCTTGGACTAGGGAACGCCCAACCATCTCTGCAGCATCCAGAGTATTTTTAATGATGCTTTGGTTGACTAAGGTCCCTTCAGTCACTGTGGCTAGAAGGCGAGTACGTAGGGGTTCCGGTACCTCCTTAATGTCCTTACGTAGTTTGCTCCATTGTGCATCTGCGTAACTTGCCAGCAAAGAGTTGTTGTTGGCAATTCTTGCGGAAAAGGCAGCTGAGGCTTTAATCCTTTTTCCTAGGGCATACCATTTTTTACCCTCTTTATCTGGTGGTGCCTCGCTAGTTGACAGCGGGACCCCTGCTCTCTTCCTGGTATTTGTCACCATTAAGGAGTCTGGTACAGAGTGGCCCCTGATGTATAACGGGTCCGATGGAGGAGGACTAAATCATTTTTCTATCCTCGGGTTGACCCCTCTGATCAACGCGGGAGTGGATAGTGAAGGAATAATTCATCTCTTTACTGAGGCGAGGAGGGGAATGTTTTGGCTGACAGGGGGTTTCTCCTTAATGATCTTTTCTACAAAGTCGATGTCAGGAGAAGTTTCCCCGGTCTCGATCTCGAAAATGCGCTGCTGCCTTGCGTAGGAGTGCATTAAAGGTAGGTTGATCGTCTATAGGTGATGTATTCCTAATAGGTGAGTATTTGGGTGGGGACAGGTTTATGACTTCAGGGTCTGAAAACGCTGATGGGAACTGCAGGGCTGTGAAGCGCCTTCTTCTGGGTCTTCTCCGAAGCCCACATCAACCATATCCGGGTTGTCTTCAAAACCTTCCTCCTCTAGGTTTTGTTCCTCTTCATTGCCTAAGAATTCATCATCCTCCTGAAAGTGGGGGTCCTCTCCAGTGAGGTCATATAAATCTACATCCTCCTGGGAGGATCAAACAGCCTGGGGTACTGCGCCCTGGGATCCTCCTGAGGTCCCTCTCTTGCTCTCTTGGGTGTTGGAAGGTTCTGAGTCTCCATAAACCTCTCCATTTTGTCCATAGAGAACTGGAGTCTCTCTAGGGTTTCTTGAGGTACCCCGGAGTGGTCAGGGGGAGAAAAGGGAGGGCGTTCCGTTAGAAAATGCTTCGACCTATCCCATAACGTCGAAGAGAGGTTCCCCTCGCCTTCTGAAAAGCCTTCTGGTAGGCTGGGAGTCCCTCTTGACGGAGCAGGCGGTTCCTGCCTTCCTTCTGGCCTTTTCGGCTTCTCCCGGGCCTTTTGAGCGGTAACCGACGTCTCTTTCGCCGTCCGTCTCTGGCTATAGGTGGAAATAATCCGCGCCAGGCTCTCGACAACTAAACTGTCTGTCGAGGGTACCTCCGGCGTCGACGTTACAGGCGTTGCTTGCTCTACGCTGATGGGCCCTCTCTGCCGGTGCGCGTCGTCTGGCGGTTTAGTGATAGCGCCCTTATCTGGGGGTAGCCCAGTCGCTAGTCACGTTTGCGGTTGCGAGGGGGGCTTCAGACTCTTACGGTCTGAGGAGGGCGCCGGTAGGACCTGTGTCTCCGTTGGCGCTAATTGTAACGCTCACCTGGTTCCCACGGAGGCGCAGATCTAGTCTGGATTGCTGTGGCCTCTTCAAGCGTGATGCGCAGTGCCCGGAACACCGATTGAACTGGTTCCCCAAATCTTGCTTGACTGGCCCGTAGGAATATCCTTCTGCAGATGAGAAAGGGAATTAACCGTCTGCAGAATAGTGTGCTTGATTCCCCCCTTGTTCCCCTTCGTTCTCCTCTAACTTCCTCCTCCAAACCCCCGGTTTAAGCTCACCTTATGGTTTGGAAGGATGAACTCTCCATCCTGCGTCTGGTGCAGGAGCGCACGTTAGTCCAGTTACTTCACTGGTTTTCAGAATGGCACTGGCAAAATCCTCTTGACTTTTCTGAGCGAAACGCCGTAAGTATGAAGATTCAAAAGTTCAAGAGTGAGCCCCCTTTTATGTTGACTTCCTAACTTGTGATCTGTCCTTTATTTCAGATGCAGAATGAAGACGATGCGTTGAAGGGGTTAATTGCCGATGGTAAACTCAGGTGAGTTAGTGAGGGCGATTCCTCTAAATGTGTATCATTTCCCAATAATGTCTTTTGTCCTTTCCCCATAGGGGCCGGGGTGCGGTACCTGCCAACGGAGCGGCGCCGACCCGAAATATGGGATGACACCAAGAAAAGCTGGTAAGTATTATGGCTGTAAATTAGGCTTTCCTTCGGTGTTCCCTTTGCTCACCTTTTGTCTCTTTTTCTCTCCCCTAGGCGCAGAGATGTGGCGACATGTGCTGACAGCCGCGATGGAGCCGGGAGATGTCTCGAGGACAGGTGAGTGAAGAGCGCGCTGCAGTGAGCAACGCGATGCTTTTAAATGGAAGTCCTTCTTCAGGGATGCTGGAGTGAAGATTCCGGATGCAGGTAAGAAGTTTGAAATAGTTCGTGGTTTTCACCTTTCTCTTCTCTTCTTTCCTAACAGGAGTTCCTGGTTCGAGTCGGGCGTGGCTGGAGTCCAGGAGCAGACACGGTGAGCGTTCAGCTGCTGGAATGCAGAACAACGCGAAGCATGAGCTGCTGTCTGGGCGTGGCTTAAATAGCCTCCAAAGAAGTCCCAGGTATGTATCCTTCCCCAACTAGGTATGTATCCTTCCCTGGCCACGCCCGAGTGAAAAAATAGCCCCCATGAAAAAAATAGTCCCTTTCAGGTCTCAGGGAGGCCTGAAGCGTGCAGCATGGTCTGCATCAGGTAAGTGCACCAAACACCTCCCTTTATGAGCCTGGCGCCTATGGCACCAGGACTGATGTCCAACATGAGCCTGGCGCCAAAGGCGCCAGGACTGAGTCCAAAGAGCCCCTATAAGGGGCCGCTGGGCTTTTACCCAAAGTCATGATGCCTGCTTCCGGGGGTGCTGGGCCTGGCCTGGTGCTCCGGGGGCAGGCATCATGACAGCACTCCCCCCCCAAGGTCTTTCCTTCTGGAGGTTTCGGTTTGTTTGGGAAATTCCGATGGAACCTTTTTACCAGCCGAGGTGCATCTACGTGGTCACTGGGTTCCCAAGACCTTTCCTGAAACCCGTACCCTTTCCAACCAATTAGATAGAAAAGTTTTGATTTTGAGATCTTAGAATCCAAAATGTTCTTAACCTCGAATGCAGGCTCCCCATCTATCTGAATCGGTTCTGGTGGCTTTGTTAATCTGGTTCCTGGGTGCACTGGTTTCAAAAGTGATACATGAAAAACAGGGTGAATCCGCATGTTAGCTGGTAGATCGATCAATAAGAGACCAGGTAATGCGGAATGACATTACCAAACAGACAAAACCACAAATGACGTTAACACAGTCTTGGGGTATGAAAGCCCCAGAAGGACATTTTCCATGTGGATCTTGCACTTGTTGCCAACAGACAAAGAAAACCGTGGAGATCAATCTAGGTCTAAAGAACCCATGGAAGCAGAAAGTCCCGACTACTTGCAACACTGCTTTTGTGATATATGTCATCTGGTGCCCTTGTAATAATATATATATAGGGAAGACGGAAAGAAAAATTTAAACCCGGATCACAGAGCACAAGAGTTGCATAAGAAATAGAGTGCATTCGGCCCCTCTGGTGGGTCACTTCATAGAAATGATACACAAAGTAGAAGAACTACGCTGGTCTGTGGTCTACATGGTTAGAACCACGAATGATGTGAATCTTGACAGGAGGAAGTTAGCCCAGAAAGAAAAGGAACTAATCTTTCTCACAAAAAGTGCGGAATTGGGCTTAATGAAAAGAGTGAATGACAAAATTAACTCTGTGTTCTTGTTTTTGAAATACAAGTTGCCTTAGAAGATTCAGGATGAAATATGACCTATAGTAAGGATAAGTCAGCAGGAAGTATTGGACCTTTGGGCTCGACGTGCTTAGTAAAGCACACACCCCGGCAAAGAGTTTTTCAAAACATTTGCCCCAATTTAACAAACCGTCTTCCCCATATATTCAAACAATGACAGCTATGTTGTTCTTACACAGGTAGAGCCAAGTACAATTAAACCCACCTCCCCCAGGGGGGGGATGCCTGTACTATGGAAAGGTGATTTCCTTATTTTGGAAAGCCGGTTTCCCGAAGTCGACGTAAGCCACACAGACCCTCCCTATATGAGTAGTTTGTAAAGCAAAGGCTGAGCTGCATTGGGACCTGTTCACGAAATCTTGGTTTTTTCTACCACAGAGCTCGAATGAGGTAAAGGGAATGCTAGCGCTAAAACAGCCGCACGGTCAATCTAGGAATTCACAACTAAAAACAAGCACTACTCACGGAGCAATACACGTGTGTGGCCGAGGCCGCTGGAGGGTTCGCGGTCGATTGCGCCGGGGACCGTGCCGCTCCTGCGTTGTGGTGTTTTCTTGCGGCGAGGGTGTACAATGGGGCTGGATGGCGGCCGGACGCAGGGAAGGCGTTTTCGCCATTTTTAAAGGAGAGAGAGACTATCAGAACTCCGCCTCCTGATCACGTGACTTGTTGGTCACGTGAGCCCCTAATCCAATAAAAAGCAGGATAAAGCAAGGGAGATAGAGGGGAAACGGTTGAGGATCAGAGACAGGAGCGTGACCCGACAGAGTGTTGGACAGCCTGATGAAAGCAGTCGTCTAAACTACAGTGAAGGCGGCAAGGGCATCTCATTTAAAGGTAAAAGTGGATAACCTTAGGGGACATGTCTAACCCGTCTTAGAAGTAAAAATGGGACATAGATTAAAGACAAAACACCTGATGTGTGGTTTTTTCGCCACCCCCCCCCCCTCCCTTTTCTCTGTATTGCTCTAGAATACACCATACAGAGGTGTTGGGGTTTTTTTTCCCCCTGGGACAAATGAAGAAAACTGATTACAAAAGAAGTGCTACACGTCATAAGCAAATGATGAAACAAAACAGAAATTTGTTCAACTACATTTAGTAGGTCAGTATAAAGGAGTACATGTGGGTTGATAGCACGATAATTTGGGAAACAGACTAATGAGCAATCTGTGGTTTATAAAATAACTCACTAGTGATTTTTTTGTAAATAGGAACGCCTCCTAATGATTCCAGGGAGCTTTATCAGTGTGAAAGCCAAGCAACCCCATTACTAGAGGGCCGTGGAAATTGGTTTAAAAAATCAGAAGGACCCCAAAAAGAAGATACACTAAAGGAATCAGCTAACTAAAGGTAAAAATATTCAGATGCACTGTGCTATCCTATGTATTAACCTGGTGACGCACTATAAGCTAGCGAATTACTCAGTGAGGTGTTAAAGACATCACCATAAGAGACAACATTATGGCAAAATACAACCTTGTTAACCATTGTTGTGAGACAGAAAAGTCGATAATATGCTGAATTATGTTTGAGACAAAACCTAGATGCTAAAAGGGGCAGGGAGTAGATGCCTTGTTAGATGTAACGAAGGTGATAATCTAAAAAATGTTACCCTTCTGCTGATGATAGCAGGTTGTGCATAATCAAAATGTCAACCGGGATAAGTCTTTTTGAATACTAAATTTCGTCTATCCCATACTTGCTTCCCACAGTTTTTCCATTGTGATGGTTGGACCCTAAAGAAAAGCTTGATGGAATCCTATAGAAAGCGGTTTCCCACAGAAGAATAAGACTATAAGAAGAATATTATGATTGTACATTTGATTGAATGTTGCTTAAAGTTTTACCCCTGAAGAATTTCCTTGTGATTCATGTGTAAGTGTGGAAGGAATGAAACATGTCGGGTATGGTTTGAATGTGGTATGAAAGTAAGCATGGGTTTTATGAAGTTGAAGTGAAAGGTTTTTACGGACTAAGTTGCTTGCCTCTATGATAGAGGTAAGCACCTTTAAGATCCAGGTTAAGAAATTAATTTTGTGAAATATTAACTAGTCAAATGATACATGAGATTAAACGTACACAATGTAGATAGATTATCGCAATGTTGTAGATCTTGTGATCTAGTATAAACACTTGAACAACTCTCCATAAAAATAGAGTGGTGATGAAAAGAAAAAAAGATAAAAAGTTTTCTATGTGTTGAAATATGAAAAATAAATAACTGTTTCTGATAAAATGTGGTGCAGCCTATGCGAATTTAATGGTGACTAATCTCATATAGTAGGGTTAAACTTTTCTATGGACTTGGGGAAGCAAGGGACCGAGTGAACATTGTGTATTTTTTAATAGTTCGTGCTTTTAGAGGGCTGTTCACTATCGGTCATAAAAATGACTACCTCTAGTCTCTCTGAGTTGATTGTGAGATCGAGCTTGACTGCCACTGGGTTGATTATAGCTTTGATCGAGTAAGGGCCTAAATACCTTGGATTAAATGTTCGAGGCCCCTTGAGTGATAGGTGTTTGGTAGCCAACCATACTTGATCCCCTATTTGGTATGGAGGCGCCTCTCTTCGATGCAGATCCGCATTCTTTTTGTATTTCCCTTTCGCATGTTGCAAATGTGCAGTTGCATTCTTGAAGGCTTGAGTAATCGTAGAATGCAAATGGTCCACTGCGGGCATTTCAAGGCTCAGAGGTGAGTCCAAGTCTGAAGTACGAGGGTGATGTCCATATAGGGTATAAAAGGGGCTCTGACCAGTTCCAGAGTATATCGAGTTATTGTATGCATATTCAGCCACCCATAAAATGTCCTTCCAATTACCCTCCGATTGGTGCAATATACATCGTAGATATTGTTCAAGGGTCTGGTTCGTTCTCTCCGTCTGACCATCGGTCTGTGGGAGGTGGCTGGTTGAGAGTCTTACGTTGATTTGTGCCAGTTGACAACACTTTTTCCAAAAATGAGAAATAAACTGGCTTCCCCGATCTGAGACTAGTATGGACGGGAATCCATGCAATCGGATGATATTTTCGAGGAATTCCTTGGCAAGAACAAAAGCTGTAGGTAATCCTTTCAATGGAATAAAATGGGCCATTTTGGAAAATAAATCCACCATGACCAGAATAGTATTGTATCCAATACAGGAGGGCAGGTCCGGGATAAAATCTAGTGACAAGGTGTGCCAAGGTGCTGGTGGAATGTCTAAGGGCTGAAGAAAACCGGCGGGTTTTGTTTTCTGACCTTTGTTTTGGGCGCAAACTCCACAGGACATCACGAAAGATTTAATATCCTTTCGCCAGGAAGGCCACCGGAATTGTCGTTTAAACTTTTCCTCTGTTTTGGCAATGCCAGGATGTCCTTCCATCAGGGTATCATGGTGACGGGAAATAACCAGTTCTTGCAATTCCTTTTCTGGCAGAAATAAGCGTCCTTGGAAGTAAGGTAAGCCATCGGTTAATGAAAAGTAAGACCCCCTTTTGATCCAATCCTGCAAGGCTGAAGAGTCCAGGAATTGTTTTACTCGTGCTTGAATTTCTTCAAGAGATTGCAAAATCCCCAAAATTCTTTGTTCGGGAGTTATCGGCACAGGCTCTGAGTTTGTGTCTATTTCTCCCATTCCAATTTGAGACAGAGCGTCCGCCTTGCCATTCTTACAGCCGGGGCGGTAGGCGATTACAAAATCGAACTCAGCAAAGAATAAAGCCCATCGGAGCTGTCGAGACGATTGAGCCTTGGCAGTTTTTAAATATTGCAAATTTCGGTGATCAGTGATCACGGTGATGGTATGCCGGGCGCCAAGAAGGTAATGCCGCCAAGCCTCAAAGGCGGACTTAATGGCTAATAATTCCTTATCGGTGATTGCATAATTTATCTCCGGCGGCGAGAACTTCCTGGACCAAAATGCTACGGGGTGCAGTTGGTTAGTTTCAGTGTCTCTCTGAGACAGGACAGCTCCCATGGCTAAACTGGAGCCATCGGTTTCAACTATATATGGGAGATCGGGACGTGGGTGCTTCAAAATAGGTGCGGACGTAAATTTAGCTTTCAATTCCTGAAAGGCCTGTTCGGCTTCCTTGGTCCATTCAAAACGTTTATTTTTCCGCAAGAGTGCAGTGATGGGTTGCACCACACGTGAAAATTCCGGGATAAACCTGCGATAAAAACTGGCAAAACCAAGCATGCTTTGGACGCCTTTCACCGAACCAGGTGATGGCCATTTGAGGATGGCATCCACTTTCCGTGAGTCCATTCGGACCCCTTTAGGTGTCAAGATGAATCCAAGAAACTAAACCTCGGTGGTATGGAAAACGCATTTTTCCAGCTTTGCAAACAGTTTGTGCAGGCGCAATTTCTCTAGAACGCCCCTGACATACTTTCTGTGATCAGATTCCGAAGAGGAGTACACAAGAATGTCATCGATATACACGACAACACAGACATCGATGAGTTCCCGAAGGACATCGTTCATGAAGAATTGGAAGGCAGCAGGCGCGTTGCACAACCCGAAAGGCATCACCTGGTATTCGAATAGTCCATATTTTGTACGGAAGGCCGGTTTCCATTCGTCGCCTTCTTTTACTCGTACCAGATGATAAGCCCCCCGGGGATCTAACTTGGTGTATATGCAAGCGTCCTTCACCTGGTTGTCATGATCTCTGCTTCCAAAAGGTCAGGGTTTTCCCAACTCCCTTGGAAGCAGATCCATAACCCAGGTTCCGAGGGCCAACCAGTCCCAATTGGGACCTTTTGGATCCAGTCCTGGCGCCGGTGGCACCAGGCTCATAAATATGCCCAGTCCCAGCGCTGGAAGCGCCGGGCTCATAATGCTTGGGTGGACTTACCTGCAGCAGACCATGCTGCTTACTTGCCTGCCAATTGAGCCTCTGATCCTCTTCTGTTTGGAACTACTTTTCCTGTTGGGTGGGGCAGGAGCCACTCCCTAGGTTCAGAACACTGGAACTCTTCTGGAAAGCAGGAACTCTTTTCTTACCTAGGCGTGGCTGTGGAAGGAGACACCTAAGCACTACAGGAGGCTATTTAAACCACACCCGATGGATGAATCTTGCTTTGCGTTATTCTGCATCCTCTGCAGCAGAACGCTCATCGTGTTTTCTGCATCTGATCCTGGGCCTAAGGAAAAAGGCTTACCATCCTGAATCCAGTCTTCAGCAACACCTATAAAGACAAGAAAGAACAGGTTAGCATTGCGGTCTTCAGTGACAGCGCTTCACTTACCTGGTCCATCGGCTGTCACTAACGCCTCACGCTGCATTCCGGCATCTGAAAGACAAAGGCTTACCTACTCTTCGCACGCTCCGGAGGCCTTCGGCGCTGCATCCCGCATCTGAAAGACAAAACAAGGTGCGTTTAAAGACATTGGGGAACTTTAATACTCACGTGCCATTACTCCTTTCCACATCTAACCCAGTGGGTATTCCGGCACCCTGCAGCCGCTCCGAACTTGTACCTGCAAAATAAAAAGACAGTTAGAGCGCATCGTGAAGCAGGCAACAAGCGCTTACTTACGTGCTTCCAGGCGCTTCTATTCATCACACGGGCTCCATCTTCAACTCACTTCAGCCCGTCATCCGCCATCGCCGGAACCCTGCAAAACAAGAGACATCATTACTAAAGACTTTTAAAGACATTAGAATTACTCGAAACTTACAGTTCATGAAGTAAACGACTCACAGCAGTCCTCTGAAGTCAAGAGGCCTGCTCCCCTTATCCAGTGAAGAAACTGGTTACAGCACCCTGCCCCGAGGCAGATAGAGAGCACGGCGTTCACTTACGTAAGGTGAGAGCGTTAACCTTCGGGGTTCTACAGGAGAAGAGAAAGGGAAGAAGAGAGAGACATTCAATAACCCAGTTCATTAATCCCATATTTTCTATCTGCAGACATCTTACCCTTCGAGTCAGACATACAGTGCACAGAGGTCCAGCCCAAAGAACCAGCCGTGTGTTACACATCACCTTTGAAGATACGGTATACGCCCAGTCAAGACCGGCGCCTCTACGGGAATCAGGTGAGCGTTACACTGGTCAAGGAGTTCAGGGATCAGAGGCAGAGGGTAACGATTTTTAACAGTTATCTGGTTCAATGCGCGGTAATCGATACAAGTTCTAAGGTCGCCTTCTTTTTTAGGCACGAAGAACAAAGCCGAGGATGCCAGAGACTTTGACGGGCGAATGAAACCATTGGCTAGGTATTGATCTAAAGATTGTCTCAAATGTAGATTTTCCGGTTCTGTAAGGGCATAAATCCTGCTACAAGGGGGTTGTGCACCGGGCACCAGATCGATTTGGCAATCATACGATCGGTGGGGAGGTAACGTGTTGGCCTGTTCCTTTTGGAAGACGTCCTGAAAGTCTTGGTATTCTGGAGGTGAAAGTCTTGGTATTCTGGAGGTAGTTGCATGGAGTCAGAGGTTACTGATGCTAGACTCATTTTCAGATTTTCTGGGTAGCAGGTTTGTGCACAATTCGGGAAGGTTATTCTCTTCGCTCACCAATCAATTTGAGGGTTATGTGTCTCTAACCAAGGAATTCCAAGAATAACCTGAAACTGTGGAGCCTTGATTACGTCAAACACAACTGCCTCCCGATGGCCGTCTGGACCAATAAGAGTCACCTCAGTAGTGGAATGTGTTACCGGTCCAGAGGCAATTTGAGTTCCATCGACTGTGGTGATGACATCTTTGCTGGTTTTAGGACGCAGAGGGAGGTTAATCCTAGAGACCAATTCACGATCCACATAGTTTCCTATAGCCCCACTATCAATGTATGCCTTTATTGCATGCAACCGCTTAGGCTGTTCCGGATCTACGAGAACCATTGGCACAATGAAATGCGAGGTCTGAGAGTTAGTTTTCAAGCTCGGCAAGCGGACCCCTACGCTTGTCGGGTGGGGTCGTTTCCCGAAACAGAGTCTTGATGGTTTTTATCAGCAGCTCCTACCACCTTCTTGGGCGGTTTTGCCGGGCAATCTCGTAGAAAGTGTCCAGAGTTTCCACAATAAAGACATAATTTTAACTGCCGCCTCCTTTCACGTTCCTTTTGGGTTAAAGGTCCTTTAACCTCTCCAATTTGCATAGGCTCGGAGATATCGGCACCCTTGGGATTCACGTAGGTCTTGACCAATGGCCGGGTTTCAAACTTGGACCGATCTGCTTTTCTGTTTTGAAGTCTGTGATCCAATTGGATCACTAAGTCTATATATTCTGTGCATTCTTGGGGCGGATTCACAACTTGGGCCAGGACATCTTTAAGTTCTCCGCGTAAACCTCGATAAAATAACGTGATTCTCTTATCCTCTGGCCACCCAGTTTCCACAATTAGTCTATTAAAGGTTGCAATGTAGGATAGGAGGTCCTGATTGCCCTGTCGCAGGGATAGAAGTTCATCATCCAGAGCCTGCCCCTGAGAGTGTCGAGCAAATAACCTTTCCATGCTTGCTTGAAATCCTTGAAAGTCACGGAGAATCGGGTCATCTTGAGTAACCAGTGGAACTGACCAATCGGCAGCACAGCCGCTGAGATATGACAATACAAAGGCTACCTTAGTCTGGTCATTAGGGAAGGCCCCAGGTCTGCATAGGAAGTGCAAACGACACTGATTCATGAATACGGCAAATCGTTTGGGGTCCCCTGCAAAGCGTTCGGGTGGGGCCAGCGGCATGTTTCCAGGTATATTAATCTGTACAGGGTTACTGGAAACCACAGGAGTGGGGTTCCTTCTGGAACCGGGTAAAGGAGTTTGTCCAGCTTGACCTTGCAAAAGCCGTCTAGCCAGGTCATCAGTTCTTTCCCTTGTTACAATCACTTCTCTCCTGAGGGCATTAGTCTCTTGACGAGCGGCGTGTACCTCGGCCCGTAATTCCCCCAGTAGTTGGGCCAGTTGGTCAGTCTCTGAAGTTTCCATAGCGCCTGGGTGGGAATTTGTAGGGAGGCTTCGCGTTCTGTAACGCTCACCTGGTTCCCACGGAGGCGCAGGTCTAGTCTGGATTGTTGTGGCCTCTTCAAGCGTGATGCGCAGAGCCCGGAACACCGATTGAACTGGTTCCCCAAATCTTGCTTGACTGGCCCGTAGGAATATCCTTCTGCAGATGAGAAAGGGAATTAACCGTCTGCAGAATAGTGTGCTTGATTCCCCCCTTGTTCCCCTTCGTTCTCCTCTAACTTCCTCCTCCAAACCCCCGGTTTAAGCTCACCTTATGGTTTGGAAGGATGAACTCTCCAACCTGCGTCTGGTGTAGGGGCGCACGTTAGTCCAGTTACTTCACTGGTTTTCAGAATGGCACTGGCAAAATCCTCTTGACTTTTCTGAGCGAAACGCCGTAAGTATGAAGATTCAAAAGTTCAAGAGTGAGCCCCCTTTTATGTTGTCTTCCTAACTTGTGATCTGTCCTTTATTTCAGATGCAGAATGAAGACGATGCGTTGAAGGGGTTAATTGCCGATGGTTAACTCAGGTGAGTTAGTGAGGGCGATTCCTCTAAATGTCTTTATCATTTCCCAATAATGTCTTTTGTCCTTTCCCCATAGGGGCCGGGGTGCGGTACCTGCCAACGGAGCGGCGCCGACCCGAAATATGGGATGACACCAAGAAAAGCTGGTAAGTATTATGGCTGTAAATTAGGCTTTCCTCCGGTGTTCCCTTTGCTCACCTTTTGTCTCTTCTTCTCTCCCCTAGGCGCAGAGATGTGGCGACATGTGCTGACAGCCGCGATGGAGCCGGGAGATGTCTCGAGGACAGGTGAGTGAAGAGCGCGCTGCAGCGAGCAACGCGATGCTTTTAAATGGAAGTCCTTCTTCAGGGATGCTGGAGTGAAGATTCCGGATGCAGGTAAGAAGTTTGAAATAGTTCGTGGTTTTCACCTTTCTCTGCTCTTCTTTCCTAACAGGAGTTCCTGGTTCGAGTCGGGCGTGGCTGGAGTCCAGGAGCAGACACGGTGAGCGTGCAGCTGCTGGAATGCAGAACAACGTGAAGCATGAGCTGCTGTCTGGGCGTGGCTTAAATAGCCTCCAAAGAAGTCCCAGGTATGTATCCTTCCCCAACTAGGTATGTATCCTTCCCTGACCACGCCCGAGTGAAAAAATAGTCCCTATGAAAAAAATAGTCCCTTTCAGGTCTCAGGGAGGCCTGAAGCGTGCAGCATGGTCTGCATCAGGTAAGTGCACCAAACACCTCCCTTTATGAGCCTAGCGCCAAAGGCGCCAGGACTGAGTCCAAAGAGCCCCTATAAGGGGCCGCTGGGCTTTTACCCGAGGGCATGATACCTGCTTCTGGGGGTGCTGGGCCTGGCCTGGTGCTCCGGGGGCAGGCATCATGACACTAATGCTCTCTTCGTCTTCGACGAGGAAGAGCCGTGGGTTGTGTGTTTATGGGAGTGTTTTCTGTGTGCGTCCTTGTCGCCGGGGTGTTCATCCCCATAAGCAGGGCGTGAGCCGAGCTTGTCGGGGCCAGGGACAGACGACGAGGAGCGTGAACGCTCCTTAGAGAGGTCTACGACTTCCGAAACGGACATCGGGTTGTCACATTCCGCGTCACTTTCGGCGGCGGCAGCGGGTGATGAATCAGACCTAGACATGGCGTAGGCTGCCCACCTCTTGACCCTGCGGTCTTTTAAAGTCTTCGGCTTAAGGAGCTGACAGGCCGCACAGCCGTCTTCTTTGTGGTCGAGGGGCAAGGAACGGTTACACCATTTATGCTCGTCTTTCCAGGTAAATTTGCCTTTACAACGCGGGCAAAACCTAAAGGGTGTCCTCTCCATAGCTGAGGAACAGATTGCATGTGACAGCAACCCCGAAGGAAAGGGAGGGGAAAGGGAAAGGCATTCTCAAAGAGAAACAATAAATGTCCCACAACCCCACTCTCCCTACTGTATTTGGCCGTCGAGGCTAGGTCACGTGTTCGGCGAACGTCGAACAACCTCCTCCGTCAAAGGCACCGCCGTCGGAGATCTTGATCGGCGGTGAACAGCTTTGCAGCTACGACGCCGAAGGAGGGATGTAAGTAATAATATAAGTTAAGGCCGACCAACGGTCGAATAACGTTTTTTCAATGTCTCTCGAGGAGCTCTGCGTATAGGCGACCAATATCTCGGCGGAAAAAAACAATCTGAGGGACCTCGACACGTGAGGGATTGTGGGTACACTGCACGTCACTACAGGGATAGTGTTACAGACATGTCTTGTCGACGTCCCCTTTTCGACTACGAAAAACAAATTGCAATACTCTGCAGTGACCACTGGATGTTGGACTATACACAGCATGTGATTCTAAGCAGATTAACAAACATCTTTGATATCTATATCACAGCGCAGCTGCCGTTCAAAAACGATTCCACCGCAAGAGGGTGCATCGCGGCTCTTCCCGATGCCTCTAGGCTTCCCACGCCTTACATGATGTCTGTGCACTGTGCTCGCTACTAGGGACACTGCTTTTTTAATTCTTTTGTATTTTCTCTCCTGCTTCTCTTTTCGTTATTCGACATAATGCTGAATCCGACAGTCATCGAGATTCAAGCCCAGCATAGACTGTGGGCACCAAATGTCAGTTTTGGACCTGCACCGCATCACCATTACTGTCTCAGTGAAGGCCACGATATGCAAGACTGCGAATTGTGTCAAGTGATGCACCCGAAGGCGCTACGTGAAGCGAAGTGGTTCACCTTTCTTCACAATGAGAGGGGTGACAAATGGACTGCACCAAGGTAGACGGCGCTGACCTGTCCATAAAAAGTACTGCAAGAGGTCAAGATCCCCAGGCGGCTCTTCAAGACATTCTTCTTCTTTGCCATCAAAGAAGAGGAGCCACCACTCCAGGGAAGCCCCAGAGGATGAGAACCAACAGTTATCTTTCCCAACAAAATCCTCTACTTCAGAGGAATGGCAGGCCCTTAGGCAGAATATGCTTGATGCCTTCACCAAGGCACCGGCACCTTCGGCCCCAACGCCGGTGGACTCGGTCCTGGCACCAATGGCTCCGGTCAAGCCAAAGAATACCACAGTGCACAGACAAGCCACCAGGGAATATGTAAGCCGACGCGACAAGGCCATGTCCAAGGGTCACACCACTCTGTCTTTGGATATCAGTCCTCCGATTGCAGGCCCCTCTCTTGTGGCACCAACAATGCCGGGATTGGGAGGAAATTTGCCCTGCTCCCCAGAAAAGAATACATGTCCCATTGGGAGGACATCTAGGATGAGCAGGGGGACACTGTCTCTTTTGGGCGGGAGCCCCTGCATCCAAGGGAAATCAGTGATTTTCCAAAGGAGTTTCATGGGCGGCAGGGGAACTTGGTGGATCTTTCAGCAAATTTGCAAGAGGCATGCAGCTGAGACACCTCGCTGGAGGTCGGTATATGCTCTCTGTTGGCACTCCAGACAAGCTACAGGCCACTTTTCAGCAACTGATGGAGAAGGTTGTCGACACCTTAGGGATGAAGGACCAAAGAAGGAGACTCTACTGCCTTTTAATCAGACTGTAGAGAGGCAGTGATGGAAGTCTGGGCCAAACCGGCTTCACTCCTCACAGTGTACCGCAACCTGGCGAAGAAGCATAGTCTGTCAGCTTTGAACTTCATGTTCCTTTCCACCTATAATTTGCCAAAATGTTTGGTGGTCTATGCTGCTATGGCGACCCTTAAGACCACCTCCTTTCCATCTCTGCCTGTGAAAGGGAGAGCAATAGGCATGTGGCATTCAGAGAGGAAGATTTTTGGCTCTTCAAGCCTGGTTCTTGGTGTGTAAATGCCTCCTGTACCCTGGCCAGGTTTTCCCTTGGTCTGGGGTCGATCATGGAAGAGGCGCCTGGGAACATCCCTGAAGCGGAGATGTGTGTAGGCTTTGAGGCTCACAGATGGCAAGGAGGACTCCCTACAGATTTCGCAGTCTGGCCTGACTACTGTACATTGCTTGGCACGGACAATGGCCATTACACTCGCCTTGCACAGACTCTCTTGGCTCAGGACATCAGGGCTTGCTGCTGACATCCAAGAGAAACTTCTGGACATGCCCTTCGATGGCATGAACTTAAACGGCACCAAGGCCCATGAGTCTTTCAGAGGTTTCAATTCTCCGATGCTACCGCTAAGTCGCTGGGGCTAGCAATCCAGTAACAGCGACTGGCTAGACCAGCGGGCAGGGGGAGAATTTTCGTCGTATACCCAAAGAGGTAGAGGCCAAGCCTCATCTGGCAAGCAAGGGCGGCAACGCCCCTACAGAGGTAAGGGCCAGGGTTTTCCCAGAGGAGGTGCTTCCACCTTCACTGTTCACTCTGCAGACTCATGGCACAAAGCCTCTATGAAATGGACTTCCACCATCAATCCCCAGTTGGAAGCAGAATATCCATGTTTGGAAAGGAATTAATAAATATCACTTACGGCGCCTGGGCATTACATGTCCTCCAACAGGGATACTGACTCCCTTTTGCCCTTTGCCCTCCAGATCACCCACAAATCCTTGTCTCCGGAACCTCTCCTACAGAAGGCGATCCATCAGCTTCTGGCAAAAGGGGCCATAAAATTGGTACCCTGCTCGGAACGAGGCTGGGTTTGGTATTCAACCTATTTTCTGGTGCTGAATAAGGATGGTGGACCGAGACCCATCCTGGATCTGCGGCTTCTGAACTTTTCCTTGCTAAAGAACAAGTTCAAGATGATCACTCTGGCCTAGATCCTCCAGGCCCTGGAATGAACGACTGGCTCGTCTCCCTGATGCCTACTTTCCTATGGCAATCCACAAGAGGCACAGAAAATACCTGAGATTCAAAGTGGGGAACTGTCACTTTTCGTTCAGAGGCCTACCGTTTGGTTTTTCTTCAGCATCTAGGGTCTTAAGTGCAAGCTTTTACGTTTTTTCCTATCAGGACGACAGGCTTGTTCGGGCCCATTACCCAGTACTAGCATCGGTACACGTGTAACCTGGGCTTCGGCCTGAACTTCAAGTCGTCTCAGGTTTCGCCATCCCGGTCCCTCCGATTTATCAGAGCAATCTTGGACATTCACATGGGCTGGGGTTTTCGACCCCAGGACACAGTGGCAAGCATCTACAAGATGCTCTAAATTTTCCAACAACAAGCAAGAGTTACAGCCTCTGATTTTCTGCACTTGCCGGGTCTTATGGCCTCTTGCATTCTTGAGATGCCAGAGGACCGAATGTGTACAAGGTCGCTGCAGTAGCCTTTGAGTTCACAGTGGCCTTAGTTTCATAAACAAACATTGGACCTTCTACTTGTCTCTACTTGTCTCGCAGAGTGGATCCGGAGACCCGCAATAGTGGTGCGTGAAGGACAACCACCTGAGATGTTCGCTGTTTTGTCAACCTTGGCCAAAGGTGACTCTGGTCACGGATGCATGCCTGAAAGGCTGAGGCGCTCACCTCCAAGACCTTAGAGTGAGCGGACTGTGATTCATTTCAAAGTGCTGAGAGCACATCAATCTGCTGGAGCTGCAAGCAATCAGGCTGGCCCTGGTCGCTTTTCTCCTCTCTATGAAGGGCAAGACAGTGTTGGTCCTCACAGACAACACTGTAGCCATGCATTACCTCAACAAGTGGGGTGGTGTGGGCTCCTTGCCTCTGTGCTATTGTGGTTCTGGGCTCTGGAGAAAAGAGTGTTGATTACTGCAGCCCACCATGCCGGCAAGGAGAATGAGTTGGCAGATACACTGAGCAGACAGTCTTCGACCTCCCTCGAGTGGGAGCTCTGCCAAGCGGTTATGGAGGAGGTTTTCTCCCGTTGGGGGACTCCTCTAGTGGATGTTTTCGCTTCCAGTGTGAACAGAATGTACAAGTGGTTCTGCACCAAGGAATTCCTTCATCAGAGAACTCTGAGGCATACCTTGACAGTTTTCGTGTGACTTTGGCTTTCTCTATGCGTTCCCGCCTATCACTGACCTACTGTTGGTTCTCAAGATCTTGCGTCTGTTCAGTTCCGAGTCCACAAGGAACTTGACCGCTCTGGACTGGGCCTGGAGAAAATGGACATGGCCATTTGCCCCCCTAGTGTCTGCCACAGAGGACAGACTTCATCTCCCACTTGGAGGGGAGATTTCTGCACCCAAAACTCAGCAGCATGAACCTTCATGACTGGCTGCTGAAAGGCTAAGCAATATGGAGTGGATTTTGTCATAGGACGTTCTGAAGTCTTCCTCTCTGTTAGGAGACCTGCCACCAAATCCATCTAGACCTGCAGGTGGTGTATGTTTTCAGCTTCATGCCGGGAGTGAGATTTGGGCCCTTTTACTTGCTCCAAATCCTCTGTGTTGTATTTTATTCTGTCCTTGGCCAGGACGGGTTTGCAGATTGGTACATTTAAGAGGTATCTTGCAGCCATTTCTGTCTTTAAGAGGACACAGAGCAAGGCTCCTTTTTCAAGATCCCCACGGTCATGCAATTGCTGAAGGGTCTTTCTAATATGTTTCCCCTATGATAGTTTGTTGTCTCATTGTGGAATTTAAATTTTGTGTTAAAGTTTCTAATGGGCGCTCGTTTGAGCCCCTTCATTCTTGCTCATTGAGGTTACTCACCCTTACAGCAATTTCCCTGGTGCCATCACTTCCACTGGATGGGTGAGTGAGCTCCAGGCATTGTCAGTTGAAGCTCCCTATTTGGTTTTCTCCAAGGAAAAGATGACTTTTATCCAATTGTCATCTTTCTGCACTATTTGATTAGATTTTAATGTTTTTTCATATATACGTTATGAGCAGTATTGATTGTGAAAAATTGAGGTGGAGAATATTTAATCATTGCCTACATTTGGCAGTTTTGCTGATAGGATATGTGCAATTTATACTTGGAGCAGACTGACCAAGTCTACTGATTATGTATTTTAGTTCCCATTGTGGAACACTTATCAGAGATTTTGCACCCGAGAATATAATTGGAGACTGGATTATTGTCAAGATTATTGATTAATTGAAGTGGTGACCACCCACATCTTGTAAATGCTTTCAGAGTTAGGCCGTCCTTCCTTCCTAACGTGGTCTCAGACTTTCATCTCTCTAAAAAGATCCATCTTCCTGTCTTTTTTTCTCCACCTAAACCTTCTAACGCAGAGGAGAGTTACCATTGGCTGGATCCAGTGCAGGTCCTCAAGTTCTATGTCTCTGCAACAAGGGAGACAGGAATGATGGCCAACTTTTCGTTGGTTGTGCTGGTGCCCGGGATCGCAGGGCTGTGACCAAACAGACCCTGTCAAGTTGTACTATTTCTGCATCTCGGAATGCTATGATCTGGCTGGCAAGGAGGTCCCTGAGGGTTTCAGGGATCACTCCACCAGAGGGTTGGCTGCCACCTCAGCTCTACAACGTGGAGTACCTGTTCTGGATATTTGCCAAGTAGCTACATGAGCATCATGGCACACACGTCACTAGGCATTACTGCTTGGATTGTATGCATGATCAGGATGCTCGTTTTGGCAGAGCTATCCTTCAGAGTTTTCTGGTTTAGGTTGTGTTCTTGTTATCCTCCCTCCTCCACGTCTGTGTACTGCTTTGGGAGTCTATCAAAGATGAGGAATCCGTGGATGGAAGGAGTCCATTCGAGGAACAAATTACTTACTTTTTGGTTATGATCTTTCTGATGGACGTTCCTCCTAGCGATTGCTCGTCACTCTACCTACCTGCAGCTATTGGGGATAGCTGGTAGACCTTATTTCTGCTGTCCCTCATTGTTAAGAGCGCTACGGGAAAATGGTGGAACTAAGGTCACAGGGCAATAGCGCCTCTATGTGTAATGGCCAGGTGTCATGTCTGGTGCGGGGCGCACAGATGTGTCGGGTGGAGCTGACTTTGAACCACTCTGCTGGCGGCTGAAATATTTCTGAAGAGCAGCTGCTCTTGGAGATAGATATCAAAGATGAGGAATCTGTGGGTAAGAACATGACTGAGAGGAAAGCAATTTGTTCTTCTATTGCATTGCAATGCAATTTTTATTTATTTATTATTTATTTATTTTATTTGTTACACGCCCAGACCCTTGGGTATCACGGCGAGGTTACAGACTGCTTATAATTTGCTTAACATTGTTACAAAGATACAAATAGAAGATAACATGAGTTCCACAGACTCGAGACAATCTAGGTACAGGGAGAAACGTTTAATTCAAGTGAGATTGTGCCTAGTTTGTAGGTATGGTGTAAATCTGAATTGGTTAGTTGCAGGTAGGATGTCTTAAACCCTCAATATTGGTTGAACAACCAGGTTTTCAGTGATTTTTTGAAACTCGCCATAGTTAACTAATTTTTAATTCTGAGTGGTAAAGAGTTCCATAAAGTAGGGGCAAGGACTCTAAGCTGCTCCCTCCTGCTTTGGTACTTTTGTGTCACGGAATTTCTAATAGTGCCTTGTTGTTTGATCTGAGTGCGTAGGCTGGTGTTGGAGCAGGTGGGCAGGTTACCCTGAGTAGGGTGCTTGATGGAAGCTGGTTAGCTCATCTGTGTCTGGGTTAATTCGTCCGATCCGAGTGGTTCCAGCCTTGCCTTGATAAAGTCAACGGTCGAAACACACGTCGGCTCTTTTCTTTTACCACACACGGCACATGGTGCCAGACTTGTAATTCTCTATCAGTACATTAAACTAGCATGTACAAGTAGGAGACCGGCTGTCCCGACACAAAACTCCAAACTCCTTGAACCTATATTTGGATATTAACTGGTTGAATCCCAGAGTCCTAAAACATTTGCCTTTGGATGTGATGGTTCTTTGCAGCCAAAGATTGAGTCACAACTGACAAAGAGATGGAGAAATGACTTATCAGTAATGTTCTTTCAATGGATTCTTCTCCCAGATTCCTCATCTTGATAGATAGCTATCCAGCATCAGCTGCTCTGAAGCTTTTTTGACTGGGGGCGTAGTGTTGCTCGATATTGTTGTCAATGACTCCCTCGTATATGGCAGTACCATTCCTTGACCGGAAGTGACGTCAGGCATCGAATAAAAGGATACACTGTGACCCTAGACCTCAGTTCCCCACTTCCATCCCCTCCCTCCGGTCATACAGTAAAGTGAAAAGACATTGAAACAAACAATAACAATAGCAAACCACCATTGTTTGCTTACCTTATTCTTCAACATCTCAACATTAGAGACGAAACCAGAAGAAATTGGGCAGTGTAGTCAGTCAACTGCTGCTGCCCACAAAGTAGCACTCTGCTCCTTATGTCGTCGCACACAGAACGTGACAGCAGAATACGATTAAGACTATGGACTTCCATGCGGGGAAGGCTGGGAGGGTTGATGAGTCTCTGGGAGAGGAATCCATAAAAAGAACATTACTGGTAAGTAATTTCTCCTTCAATGGATTGCATTTTCCTACAGATTCCTCATCTTGATAGACTCCCAAAGCAGTAGCCATGGTGGAGGAGAGTTGGAAGTTACACCAAAAAGCACTGGAGGATCGCCCATCCAAACATGCATGCCCCTCGGGCCAAGTCCAAGCTGTAATGCTTGGCAAACATGTGACGGAAAGACCACGTTGTTGCACGACAGATTACTCTGACCAATGCTCCTCTCTGTATAGCAGAGGAGGCTGCAACCCTTCTGGTGGAGTGAGTCCTAACACCAGTCGGCGCCTCCTTACCTGCAGTCTGATAGCATTTAGAGAAGCAAAATACTATCCACCGAGAGATAGTTTGTTTGGCAACTGCCCGCCCCAGTCTGGATTGTGAAAAAGCAACAAAAAGCAACAAACATCTCTGAAAGGGCTCGTTCTGGCAAGGTAAAAAATTAACCCCCTCTTGGGGTCCAATCTGCAAAGCGTCTCCTCGTACTTGGTAGGATGGGAAGGAGGGTAAAATGCCGGCAGATTGATACTCTGGTCCAGGTGAAATTCTGGCAAAAACATTTTGTTAAAACATTTCAGTAAAGGGCGTTTACTAGAGAGTGCCTAGTAATTCGCTGGTCCTTCTAGCAGATGTTATTGCCACCAAAAAAGCACTTTCAAGGTGAATCTCTGCTTCCCTATTCCAGGAAGGCGTGCTTCTTATTGAATTAGATCAGGTCAGTTCACGGCTGGGCAGCCTCTGGTCAATAGGAAACCACCTACTTTCCAGATTATGGTTTTATACTTGTATATACTCACGTGTTTTTATGTATTAATAAGCAGCATTTTAGAAGAGCCACACACTAATTAAATCAATTGTGTATGTTCCCTCATCTAGGGAGACCCGGTCTTAGCCCAAGATGAAGGCTTACAGAACAACTTGCCAAAACATCATGGGACGGAACACCTTCGATGTTCGAGCATTCCCCATTTAGAAACACCTCCAGTTGATTTATATCGAGACGTAGACCGTTGACTAGGTCACCCCTCAGCCTGGCGTCACTGACCATTTAATGGCACTTAGAGAAAGAGACATATCAATACAAGCCTTCGAAATACTTGCTTGCAATTGTATTAATCCTTGTCAAAATGAACATAAGAATGTATATGCAACTTTGAATATAAGCATATAATATGTATTTAAAGTGGTTACACTTCTATATATGTGTTTTTGTATGTTTTTTGTTATTGCACCAGTTTTGCACACCATGTCACGCACTGAAGATGTTTTGTTTATAATTGAAGAGAAACCTCAAAAATGTATATGCTTTGAATGAACATTGCATGGCTTCACAAGCTAGATAATTAAAAGCTCTGAGAGATTAGTTGCTGCTCTAGTTTTTCAATTTTTTGAACAATTGGTACAGAGTATTACCTGCAAAAGCAAAAAGCACGAGAAAACAAGGACCATTTACAATCAAATGTTTGCAAATAGCCAATTGTATGTGGCAGGACGCCACCCTTTGTTTCAAACGAGAGGTCAGATGGGAGCTGAATGCAAAGGCTCAAACGGAGCTGCCATTTGGATGGTAAGAACCAAGTTCAAAACCTGATCAGGGACCACAAAAGGCAAAGGAGGGAAATAATTAACTAAGCCCCCTAAGAACTGGGCCACCACTGGAACAGTAAAGCAAGAAGCTTGCTCTGGCTTCCGTTTAATCAAGAAAATATCTGCCAGATACCCCTTTACCATACCCACTTACAGACTTCTATTGGCCAACAAAAACGCCATCACAGAGGAGGTGGAACACGGCATGGGATCCACTGCCTTCGAGCGGCACCAAGCCACAAACTTCCTCCATCTGCACGCGTAGAGACCTAGTGGACGGTCTATGTGCAGCCAACAACACCTCTAGCACCTCCTCATTGAGGTCCCAGCTCCTGTACCTAAGCTTCTCAAGAGTCAAGAATGCAGGTTGAGAGGGTCCGGGTTTGGGTGATGCACATTGCCTCCCAACTAAGACAAGAGGTTCGACCTCTGAGGAAACCGGAGAGGTGGGCACACGGATAGTTCCAGGAGATCTGGGATCCACAGCCTCCTTGCCCAGTTTGGGGTGATAAGAATTAGGCGAGGCCTGAACCTTCACAACCTCCTGAGAATCCAAGGTTCCCCAGTATCAGCGGGCATGCATAATGGCGGGTGAAGACCACCTCCACTAAAATGCGTCCCCGATCCCCCCCCCCCCTCGGGGGGGAAAATTCCCTCGAACAGAACTGCTTGCACTTCGTGTTGTTCACCATTGCAAACAGATTCACCGTTGCGGTGCCAAACTGGGCGAAGATCATCAGAGCGAGCTCCAGGCACAGCTCCCACTCATAGGAGACCAAGCTCTGCCTGCTCAGAGCGTCTGCCAACCCATTCTCCACCAATGACAGATGAACTGCAGAGGCTGAGATTTTGTTCTCCAGCATCCAGAACGATAGCTGCATGGCCTCCCTGCACAGGGGTAGTGATCACATTCATCCCTGCTTGTTGAGGTAGTGCATGGTCACCGTGTTGTCCATTAACACCAGGACATGTTTCCCTGCAAGGTGGGTGCAAAAGCTGTCAGTGCCAATATGACTACCCGCAGCTTAAGCAGATTGATGTGTGAACCTTTCTGCTTCTGTGACCAATGACTGCTGATCTGGAGAGTGCCGCAAGGAGCACTCCAGCCCTTCAAGCATGTCATCCGTGACCACCTGTACCTCCGGCCATGGCACCCAGAAATGTCCTCCCGCCAACATGTTTGTAGTGTCGCTACACCAGGCCGGGTCGTATGCCACAGACCTCGACACCTGGAGCACATCCGACATGTTGCCAAAATACTGCAACCCCTGGCTCCTGAGAAGCCACTGAAGGGACCTCATCCGGAGTCTTGCCTGCAGCACCAAGAAGATGAAGGATGACATAAGGCCCAGTAAGCACAGGAAAACTGCTGGAGGTCTGAAAAACACCAACCATGAGCGCCACATTGGTGAATCACTCCTCGGAGCAAAAGCCTTCGCTTCCTGGGTGTGCAAGACTGTACCGATGAATTGGAGATTTTGCGCTGGTGAAGTTTGTGATTTCTTAAAGTTGAGGGAGAAACCCAAGTCGTGCAGTAGTGAACAGGTATCCTCGAGATGCCTTGAAACCTGTTTCAGCGACTGTGCCCGGATCTGCCAATCATCTAGGTATGGAAACACAAAGACGCCCAGTCTCCTGAGGTGGACTGACACTACTGTCACATTTTGGTAAAGACCCTGGGGATGGAGGTCAAGCCAAAAGGGAGCACTTTGAATTGGTAATGTGCGTTCCGGATGATGAACCTTAGGAATCGCTTGTAATTCCTGTGGATGGACACATGAAAATAGGCATCCTGAAGATCAAGTGACACAAGCCAGTCTTAGAACTCCAGAGCCTGAAGAATTTCCATCAACATCACCATCCTGAATTTGTCATTCCTCAGGAATTTGTTAAAATCGCTGAGGTCCAGGATGGGAGCCTACTTCCTCAGATGGAAATGCCAATTTTCAACAGAAGGGCTTGCAGCTCTTCCAGGAGTTCCCGTTTCCGGTTGTGGGTAGTGGAGGGGCGGGAGTTCATCTGGTGGTCTCCTCAAGAATGGGAGAGAGTAGCCCCACTCGATAAGTTGAAGGACCCAGGCGTCAGAGGTAATTTGCTTCCATTTGCCCAAGAATCCGTAGACTCTCCCTCCAACTGGCAAAGTGTGATGAGAGACCTCAGAGAGTCTTTTGAGGCGCTGTCGCAGTTGATGCTAGCTCAGCCGCCGACTGTCTTGACCCATTTCTCCCTCTCCCTGGCCATGAGAAACTGCATTGCCACTTAGTGGCCTGAGGTGCCTTTGTCCTTCTGAAGAAAGTGGAATACCTCCTGTAACTCTGTCCTCTAGATACAAAGACAAAGTTCTGCCATGGAGGTTGCTGCTGGACCGCTAGTCCCAGGGACTTTGCAGTGAGTTTTAATTAATTACATTTTTCCATGGGACTCATCTGCTTTGGGGCCAAAAAGGTGCTCACCATTAAAGGCTAGGTCGAGACATTTTGCCTGGACATTCAGGGAGAACCCAGAACCCCTCAGATACGCAGAACTGCGTAATACTATGAAGGTGCCCCTAGCATGACCTGTGCAGTCAGCAGCATCTAACCCTGCTTGGAGTGCTAAGCAAGCCATTGCCTTACCATCATCAACTATGTCAAGAAAGCCAGCCTTTACTCCCCCCTCTGGTAGGTGATAAAAAACTGCCTCCAAAATTGTGCTTCAAAAGATATAGAAACATTTCAAGAAGGCACAGGGGCATTTGTATCTGTAAAGACTGTAGGTGGTGTGGGGGGTGTCTGTACTTCTGCTCTCTATATGGTTGGAGCAGAGGCACAGAGCACCAGAGCAAAGTTTCTCTATATGGTAGCTGTGGACGAGCAAACAAGGCTAAAGCTCTCAGGAGGTGGTGCATGTTAATTCTTAAGCATAGTGAGTCCCCAAACCCCCACAAAGGAATGTCCACAAACTATTTTAGGTGATAACACAGCTTCTTTATATAAAATAAGGTTCAGATGAATATATACTTATAAATAGTAACACTTTGTACTTAGGCAAAAATTGCACTGGTCACCTGGCTACCCTCTGTTCAGGGGCCCAGGTCCCCTCCCTGCCAGTTGCACACCTGCACTGGCCCCTCCCCTGCAAACCCCCTGCACTTGGGGGCTGTTTCTGTATCCCTACAGACCCTACCAGTACCTGACAACTGATGACTGCACTGGTATCCAGTCAATATTTCTAAAACATATTTTCGAAATGCCATTTTCTCGAAAACAAAATGCTGATATTTTTTTTCGAATGGTTATTTTTTTTATTTTATGTTTTATTTTTGTTTGGTTACTTAAAAAAAGTATCAATAAAAAAAACGGGGGGTGGAGGGGAACCCCCTCATTTCAAAAATAAAATTACAAAAAAAACATTCGAAAAAAAAAAGATTTCGGTAAAACTGTGTCGAGAAAAAGGCATTTCGAAAATATGGCATTCGAAAAAAGTCACTATAAACCATCTGCACTTACCCCAGCACTTGCCACCAACTGGCTGTGCTTCTTATTTATTGTATTTATTGTTTTTTTAATTTATTTTACTGTTATCCTACGTACTGCACTGCCCCCTCCCCTGTCCCCTTGCACTTTTCCCTTTCCCCCCTCCCCTGCACTTGCGCGATCTAAATTTCACCGCGCCTAGTAGGATAGTTGTCTGTTTTGCCTTTGTTCCCCCTCCCTTGCCTCATCGCACCTTGAAACACTTGTGTATAGGTGCGTTATAAATGCCATATCATACTTAGATTCAGAAAAAAGGCGCCAACTGCTGACAGTCTTTAAAAAGCATGCGAATTGCTAAGCAACGGGTGACTGCATAGATCACGGGAGGAAGGCAGATTAGTTTCAGAACATAGGCAGTATACTTATCCCTCCACCTGGGCAACCTCAAAGGGAAAAGTTAGGGTTTACCCTATCTTGTCTATTATAGCCCAGACCATAAATGTTCAACAATGTTCTGCTTTACTTTTACAGGTTCCACTACCCCAAAGTACCTGAGATGCCACAAGAGAACAGGATCCTAGACTACTCTGAGACCCCTGGATGATTCCTGAGGCAGGAAGATGCTCTTCCTCGTCACAGTACCTTTGGTACTGTGCCTTGGCAGGCGAAGTGGTGGAGTTTCCTGGCTTTACTCGATGGCACCCCCTTGAGATGGACCCTCTTTGCAAGGAGGAGTCGCAGGGATGACGAGGTTAAGAGAAAAGGATGAACCAGACAGTGTCCGAAAAGCAGCACTTTTGGTAATCACAGTGGTTTCTGTTGGCGGGTCCTTCGGTGACGACGGGTGCAGTAGCAGAAGTAGGTCAGGTTTCAGGACTTTGCGGTTTATGGCTTCTGGCAACCTGGACTCGACCACTGGACTGAATACGGACCCTCCCCAAGGCTGAACCCTCGGGATGTCTTCTTCGGTTTTTGTGGTGGGAAACCCACCAGCGGACCTTCCTCTGCACACAGCAAACTGGGATCATCTTCAGCGGGATGTCAAATGTTTGTCAGGGATGTCCCTTGAAAGATTCTTTAATGGGGTGGAACATTCGCAGCTCTGGGTGTCAAGCATCAGTATGCCAGGGTACACCCTCTTCTGGGCGATATGGAGCAATCTGGCTTCCAGCAGTCACAAACACTCTTCCGGACCCTGGGTGAAACAACTGGACTTCTTTGGAGCGAGATGTCCAAGCACTCCTCTTCTGGACACATGAAGACCCCTTCTACGAACGGAAGGCACACAGGACTGGCTTCCAGGATACTTCTCGTAGCTCAGGAAGAGGTGACCTATCCAGGTTCTCTCTTCATTCCGTCTTTGGGTCAGCTCAGCAGTCTTCGGATTCTTTGAAGAAACGCAGCTGTAGACTCCTTCCTTCAACTGGAACTAGGATTCAAGCTTCAGGTTTCAGCTTCCGAACAAACGTGTGATTCAGGGGTCCTTAGTTATACACATTCATTCCCCATTCACTCAGGCTGAGCCAGGCTCGGTCAGCCAATCATACACAACTGCATTCATGCAGGCAGGCAGCAAGCCAATCAGGCTCACAGGCATTCAGGCCATGCACCCAACCCAGACACCCATAACACAGAATGTCAATTGGAGTAAACACCCAGCCTTTTAGAACACTACACTGCATTCACTCCAGTTTCGGTCAGGGCAGGCCCATGCATTGTGTCACACAACCAAAACCAGACACCCACAACACAGAATGTGAGTTGACCTCAGACTCCATTCATACAGGTCACACCCCCAAGGGTGTACCCACAACACACACAGTCCCTGGGAAGGCTTCAGTCAGTCTGATAGGAGGCAGCCCAAGCACCTTATATGGTCCTTCCACCCAACAACCAGTCAGGGAGAAAGGGACAGAATCAGGGCTTCAAATACCAAGAGGCTACAGTGGTCATCTTACCTTTGTCCAGGAATCCATTGATTCCTATGGTAGGGCCGGGGTGTCACAGCAATGGAGAACACTCAGTGTCACTGTCAAGTCAGCATATAGCTGTCACCAGCCCCAACGCTGCTCTGTTGGCAACAAACATGCCCAAATACATACACAAGGGGTACACGGATATCCATGGGTGTTGATCAAGGGAGAATGAGGAGTTGAACTGCCAGAGGTCCAGGCTGGACCTCAGTGGTAGAAAACATATAGAGAAGAAACAGAGAAGTGGTAGGCCAAGGACTTTGAGGCCCTGTCCCTCCAAAAGGCATTTCAGACTCACAGTATCCTTAAAGGCCATGCTCCCTGAAGAAAAGACCCTTTTTGCTAAAGCGCCAATGTTTTTCGAGACTCTGTCGGCGGGGAGGTTTGACATCAAGGGTCTGGACATAACCGTTACGGCCTGTATCTTTAACCCTTTCAGGTTCGGGTGCAGCGTCAACAATGGGAGATCGATTCTTGCCGCCTTACACTTTTTTGTAAGCCGTGTGTCGACCGCAGGTGTCGAGCATGGATCCTGCCACAAGGAGTTGACCGGATCAGCGATAGCTTCATTGAACAGCAAGTCATGTGCCGTTTGCAGGCCACGGTCGAGGATTTCGGTGAAGTTGCACTGTGACACCGGCTTCAACGGAGTGTCGAGTAGCAAGGCCACAGCAACTATATTGACCAGCTTGCAATACTGCATGCTCAGGTGTGCGTATGGGTTCAATTGATGGAACTCCACGTCCGGAGATTCATTTAGGCCATTGGCATTGTGAAGGCCCTCCACCAGTTGAAGAAAACCAGCTTGGTCTGCAATAACGTCTGGCAATGGCTCCAAAGCAGCACCCCGCCCATCAGCTTCAATCCAAACGGTAGCGGATCGCCCTTGTCATCAAAGATCGACCTCACTGAATCAAAGTACACGGATTGGGAGTCTGTCACGAAACTTCGATCTTGTGGAGGCGGTCATGGGACTTCTTTCCTTAGGAGTCTCGCTCAAGGCCATAAGACACACCATGGCGGCCTTTGTGCTGGACAGACCGAGGGCGGTTGGAGCCTTATCGACATGGGGCTCTAGGCAGAAGCCGTACCAGCCGATGCCTTCTAGCATTTGGGTTTTTAAAGCCTCCCACTCCTCCCTTGACGCACCCTTTGCAGGGTACGATCTACCCCTTTCGTCAGAAGGGCCGGAGTCTGCATTTTTTCTTGTGCGCGGACTATGAGGAAAGGTGAGATTTGCTACATGAGTGCGAAAGCTTTTTTGTTTCTTATGGCAACATCTATCTCAATGTTTCTAGGGAGTAGGCCCCTCGGTCTTGTGCTCAGATGATCATGGGAGCGATTTTGCAGGGGACTTAGAAAGCGGTTGGCCGAACACCAGTCGCTGAGAGTTTCTTCCACTGCCTTCATTGCTGGACAAGAACCACATTGCTCTGTGTCGTGCCCGACACCCGTATCATACTGAAAGACTGAAAAAAATAAAGAATACACATTTACTGCACACTTGCAATGCAGGGAATGTGCCATTCTACAATGGCTCTGCTATCTATATGGTCACTGCCCACCTGCATTTATGCATTCAGGATTTCCAAATGCAGGATTTTCAGGCACACAGTGATCACATAGATCATCTGATACCAAGACACCACACACAGATGATGTGTGGATCCGTGTGGGACATTTCGGAGTTGCAGTACTTGTAGCGTTTAAACCCAGACAGTTTGGGCCCGACATACTGAAAAAGGTGGAATTTACAATTGAGTGTGTTCTGAATTTCATGCTGAGGGCGCGGAAAAAAGGAACTGAGGTATGGGGGCTGCAAATAACCTGAAGGTGTCCCACCTGCTAGTCCCGTGAGATCTGTCATCCAGGTGGCCGGGACATGGCCATCGCTTTTGGATCCAGTTCCTGGGGTGGACCAGTGTGAGAGGAGCACATGGATGGGGTGTCTTCAGGGAGTGAAAGTGTGACACCGGGTGGCGAGACGCATTATCCCAGTTCCTATAACGCTTTTACCTCATCCTACCAGGTAGGAAACTTAGGGACTCAACCCCTGCACCCTTTCCGACACCAACACTTTCTCACAGACAACTCACTGTGAGGGAAAACGGACTAACACACGAGCTGTATACCTGACATGTCCCAACACGATGGTCAGGCTGGGTCTGGCAATTACTGATCATTACACACACTTCCCCATATAGATAATAGGCAGAGCACGAGAGCACACTCTGAGCGAGGCAAAGCAGACGACGAAGCAGCAGTTCCAAGATGGCAGTTTAATACAAGGCAAAAGACGGCAAGACCGAAAAGGAAGACAAAGGATGGGCCCTTTACCTTTTCACCGAAAGACCGTAACCTTTATGTGCCTCTGAGAATAGAAAACGTAAGACATGTAATCAAAGCTAAAGACTCCTGCATTGGGTGTCGGAGGTACCCGGGGTGCTCCTGCATCGATAGTCAAGGCGGGGAGAAGCAGTTGCTGCCGTGGTACTGTCCTTGGCACCTACAAAAAAGAAAACCCAGTGAAGGCTGCACAGCCAGTGAGTTGGGGAGACTGATACCAACCCGGGCTGTCTGGAACCCAAGGTTGCAAGCGGCAACATTGTATGAAGAAAATTGAACACGACAGTGCATGAAGCGTATTTGGTAAGTGATGTGAACATAATTAATGTACTAAATGAGTGCCTGGACTTTGAAGCAAAGATAGATACCATAAACAGAGTGGTCCGGCACCACGTTCATGCTCATTCAAAAGTCTCTGTTAGGTATCCAAACCCTAAGGGGACAAATGTAAAGAGAAGGAATTGTAAGATCAAAGTGGTCCTTCAATGGGTCAAGCTAACCAGTGTACTTATTTGAAAGTTCTTCGATGCTTGATTGAAATTGGTCCATGTCCAGCTGATCGATACTAATTGTGTTTAAAAAGGATCTGAGCCCGGCTGGGGGGGGAGGGTCCGGGGTGAACCCTGAGTCACTCGAAAGAATATCTTGCAAACAATGTACTAAAGAGATCTGAGCCCGACTGAGGGGGATCAAAATGGAACGAACATTGTACTAAAGAGATCTGAGCCAGACAGCGGTGGATCTGGGTGAATAGTGAATCACCTAAAGTGAATACTTGTAGAAATCCAAAGAGGAAAATAACTTAACATTTTTGTTTGGTTGCATCAGGCCCTCTGAATGAAGAGACCTTGAGGAGTAAGGAGACTTGCATACAGAAGGTCACGATGTTTTGATTGAACTGTATTCTCGTGCTAAAGAAGCCAGAGTGTGCTACGTGTGAGTGAACCGCCTCGTCCAGTGCGAAAAGAGTGGGAAAGGGAGGCCAACATCCAGACATTACATTTTTTAACACTTCTTTCCTTTTGTAACATTATTCCCCACTCTGTATGTACTTAGAGGGAAGGATTGACAATAGGTTTTTTAGTACAGGCCCTTTTATTTCTGACAAGACACCACTAGGACTGCGTTATTATTATTTGATGGTCATAGCTTGCTCCCATCTGTAGATTCAGGTTTAGATAGTGTATGGGAGTGAGGGGTCCTCAGCCCCCTCGCGTTGTACGCTCCTCGGTACAAGGCTTGGACCACGTGCCTCCGGTAGTGGGATTGCCCCTTGGCCTTATGTAAAGTTAACCACGGTTGACTGCTACATAGATGGGACTACTGAGCAGGACACGGGGCATCGATCTTTTGTGCCCCCTTTCGACTCCATCTTGGGTAAACAGGTCTCACTGCGATAGTACAGCAATGCTCAGCTCCCCTCTCCACCACAGCAGCCAAGGACAGAGACACACACACACAAGGCGCGCAGGCAGCTGGCTGGCCCCCACCCTTGCACTCCCCCTGCAAAGGAAAGCTCTGTGCTTCCATTCTCAGGCTGAAGCTGGAGAAAGTTGCAACAATCAATATGCTACAGTTTTCTTCCTCTGAAATCACTGTTCGTCTGAGAACCGGCATGTGAACTAGGATGAGCTAAGCACTTTCTGCTCGATTCGTCCTCATAAACGTGCAAGCCACCCACCCCCATTAGAACAATTTATTGCCATCCTGACCCTGCACCCCCTGTAAGGTATTTCTTTCAAGTGCCAGACTCTCGCCTGTGCTGCGAAACCCACCCAACACACCCACTACTAACCTTAAGCATTTTTATCACTATATATGTTTTTACTTGTACTAATGGGTTTGAAACCTAGAAGAAATGCGAAACATAGCCTGATTCTTTTTCATGCACAATAAAGGTCAAGGCCTTCAATTAAAGCCACGAATGACCCAATTGTACTGACTATGATCATTGTGTGTGACTTATGTAGAAATGTGACAAGTAGCATAAAAAGTTTTAAATAATTTGTTATTTATTATGTAACATATTAGCTTAGGTAGTGACCACAGTGACCTGACCCTGACCTGCATGGAGCACAAGATGTTTGATGCCCGTCAGCTACTCAGCCAACCAGGAGGAAGAGATGCTACCCACACCTACAGCACCTCACCGTCTGGCCAATCAGGTCCATTTAGTATTTTTTGTTAGAGTTACTTTAACTAATATAAATGTTGACACTGATGTAAATGTGGGAGAGCTTTTTGGGTTATTTCCTAGCTGGAGAAAAAAAAACCATCCTTTGAACTCTTGCAGCCGGGTCTCAGTGCCTCTTTCCCCGACAAGGGGTTTTGTCTGCTATTTTATGTTTTCTCTCACACATAGTAAGACGGGGAAAGGCACCTACAATAGGCATTGATCATTGAAGTTGAATGAACACCCTTGAACTGTGGTCACTTATGTCTGTCTTACTGTTGATACCAATGCTTCCTTATAGGGCCGTAGTGCATCCTTTTATACAATGTCCAATGTCACATCCGATCGAAGGAATGGCGTGGCCGTATACGAGGGGGGAGTCATCGACGATATCGAGCAGCACTATAACACCTGTTGAAAAAAAACTCAAGCGCTCTATCAAGATGAGGAATCTGTGGGACAATGCAATCCATTGACGTGTAGAAGTTGGAGTTCCTGATGCTAGAAAATCTATGAATAAATAATTGAATGATGGATCATGTGGAGAGAGGCGGAATAATACAAGATCAAAAGAGGTTATTGGTGGATGGTTTACATTTAATTTATAACGGGTTTGCATTCCGATAACCAGCTGTGGAAAAGGTTGCACCATCAAGCTGTTCTTTAAAAAACAGCAAATTCTCCCCTGATCTGCATAAGGGATTTTTATTGGTACCTTATGAAAAGAAAATCTGACCATAAGTATATTTTTCTTGTTCCCACAATATAATGTAATGAGTGTCTATTTAATTAACATTTAACTTTCTAAATACATATTTTATCACATGGAAACTATGACCATTCTTACCTTTGCATTTTGTGGCGTATACTCTGGAACAAGCCGTGATAGAAGGGTCCAAAGAGTATGGTCGCCTGGGTTTCTAAAAACACAAGAATAAATCTTTATCTGCAGGCCAAGTGCAATTTACTCCAAACCATTTACTTGAGAACTCTTACAGTATAAAAACACAGTCTGTGTACATTATTCAGGATAGCTGCTTAGAAACAATTACAGAAAGCATAGTAACCTCTTCTATCATACATTTATTTAAAATGTAAGATTGCATTTTCAACTTGACTAGTATGAAACGGACACAGTATAATTCACTATATCATAACAAAACAGGTTGTATCATACAACTACATCTTTCAGATGTAAAGAAAAAAAGAATGGCAGATTAGAAGACAGATGTATTTATTTGATTTATTGTGCATATGTAAGGTGCTTATACATCAAGAAATTGTGTTTCAAAGTGCCTACAGGGCAAATGGGCAGGAACAGGAGAACAAAAAGGTAAATACACTAACTCTGATGAACAAGACAGAGGCCTTGTGAGCATTCTGAACGTGCAAGTGCAGAGAGAGAAAAGGAACAAGGGGAGGGGGTAAGTGCTAGAGGTTCCACAGAGGGGGAAGTGCCAGAGAGTCAGTTGCAGGCAACAGGTAATTGCTTGGCAGAGATCACCAGGAGAGGAGTGGTCAACTGCCAATACCATAAGTGCATGTTTGTGGGACAACACCGGCCAGTGGGTGCCCAAAGGCAAGTGCTGGGATAGGGCCAAGGTTGAAGGCGATTGGAAGGAAGGCCAGGACCCAGAAGGACACATGAGGGCCCAGGCCACCAATCTCAGTGACTGCAGGGTTTAGCACGGGAAGGTGGAGGTGAAGAGACAAGTCTTGAAGAGCTTCCGTAATTTGAGGAGATCCGGCTCAAGACAGAGAGGAAGGGGGAGTGAGCCGAGGAAAGAGATCAGCCACCAACTCACTGTTTAGAGAAGCGCTTGACAAGCAGAGAGTTGGAGCCGGAAGAGCGTAAAGATCTTGAGGGAGAATATTTGGTGAGAGCTAGTTGTACGATAATTGTAATTGATGATGCAGAGGAATTTGAATTTGATCCTTGCATCGACCAGGAGCCAGTCGAGCGATTTTAGAGCTTGGGAGATACGGTCCATGGGCTTAAGGTCAAGTATAAGTCTTGCAGCCCTATTCTGGATAAGCTGGAGGGGCAGAGAGAGGAAGAAGGTTGATTAAGGAAGAGGCTGTTACAGTAGTCCAACCTAGAGAGAACCAGAGCTCTGGAGACATTAAGTTTATGGGGAAAAGTGAGGAAAGGAAGGATACCTCTGATGAGGTGGAGTTGAGAGTGGACCTTCTTGGCAAAGTCCAGGATGTGAGGGTGGAAAGAGAGAGGAGTCAAATATGACTCCAAGGTTTCTGGCTTCAGATGAAGGAAAAGGGGGAGAGCCCATGGAGGGTGGCCAAAGTGAAGGGAGGAAAGGGGAGCAGGAGTCCCAATTGGAAGGATCTCACTCTTGCTGGCATTGAGGCAGAGATAATTAGAGGCACGCCAGGACTGGATAGCAGATAGTCAGTCCGGAATGGTGGAGGAAGTAGTCGAGAGAGGATCATAGGGAAGTTTGAAGAAGAGTTTGGTTCTGTCTGCATAACACTGGAAGTGAGGGGAGAAAGTAGAAAGGAGGGGAGCAAGCGGGGCGAGATAGACGTTAAAAAGCCAGGGTGAAAGGTTGGACGCCTGGACAAGTGGAGATAGAGGTGGGAGAGGAGAAAGAGCACAGGATAACCTGGGAGGGACCGTCATTGTGGAAGGAGTTCAGCCAGTCCAGTGCCCGCTCTGAGATACCAAGGGTAAGTGGAGATGTTTTATGAGGATGGAATGGTTGGCCATACCAATGGAGAGGAGAGATCAAGTAGAATGAGAACAGCAGGTGAGTTAGAGTCAAGAGATGCAAGCAGTTCTTCACAGGTGTTAAGGAGAACAGCTTCTGTGCCTCTGGATGCTCGGAATCCAGACTGATGGTCTTGTAGGCAACCTATGAGCTCAGTACGCTGGGTCAGTTGGGGGTAGACCAGCTTCGACAGAAACGTCCCAAGGAAAGGAGTGATAGAGATGGGGCGGTAGTTAGCCGGACACAAGGGGTCGGCGGAAGGCTTTTTCAGGAGGGGGCACACAAGGGAGTGCCTGAGGGCAGAGGGGAAAGACATGGTAGCCAGAGAGTAATTGCAGAAATCAGTGAGTGCAGGGAGCCGATGTTGTACTTAATAGTTCTGGAATAAAAGGGGGAGACCTGTTTGGAGTAGACCTTTATAGAGCGGACAACCCTAGTGAGCTCATCCGACGCGATAGGAGAGAAGGAGGAGAGGATGGCTGAGGGAGGCAGCTGTCGCTTACTGGCACACCTCGCTGCAGTGCCAAAGAAGCGCCCACACCCCGAGCTGAGTGGACGGTTTCCTACTGCTGACCTACAACACTGAACACCTGGTTATCCAGACCTGGCTCTCTGCTATGCACCTTGAGTGCTTTATACCCCAACTGGTCACCTGCGCCAAGTTCCTTGGGTTCGACATTGACAGGCACCTCTCCTTCAAACAGGCCACAGCAAGGAAGACGAACGGCTTGGTACCAGCGAAAAATATCAAACCCTTCATCTCAGAAAACAACTTCAGATCTGTTCTCCGAGCCTTGGTCCTCTCCCAGGGTCGGATTGGCCCCTCAGCCCATGGCTGGGCCGACATCGTCCCTGTGGAGTGAGGGCCGGTTTCTGCCCACGCCTGGGACAGTTTGAAAAAATAAAAATAAAAAAATCTAATCTGCGCCCGAAGCAAGCCAGCAGCCTGGTTAGGAGAGTCAGTGTGAGGAAGGAGTAGGCGGGTGGAGGGAGCAAAGCAGGCCGAGTAGTTCCATTGTCTAGCAAGGCAAAATCCTTGTGCCTAAAAGCTTCTGTATAGTGTAGAAATATTTGACCACAGCACATCAAGTGGCCATTCACTTCATTGTGCCACAATGAATGCTTTGTTGTAATGTGTCTATGTTTCCCATCTCCCTGGCATGCTGTTCAGGAAGTTTGTTTGCATGTATGAGGTAACGAGTGCTCAGAGTATGGGATGTCCTGTGAGTGCGCTGCATTCCCTATTTTGCCAACCCCTGAAGTCTGAAAGTAGATGCATGCAGGCTTAGCATGCGGCCAACTTTGCACCAGACCTGGAGATGAACTTAACTGGTCTGCTGTTAAATCTCAGTTACCAGTTTAATGGTATCCACTACAGAATAATTGCTCATTTTACTATAGCCGATATGATGGCTCAGTGGGTTGAGCGCTCGCTGCTGCGATGTGTGCGTGATCTGCAGGTTTGAATCCCAGCAAGACCATCTTAGCCTTTCATCCTTCTTAGGTTGATAAACGAGTGCCAACAGAGGTTGGGTGATATTGTATGCATATTTGTTCTATAAAAAAGAGCATAGCGTAAGTGCTATACAATAACATATTATCATTTGGCCTTGGACGTCTGCTTGCATTCACAGTAATTTGATATGGATCTATACACACAGATATTAATGATACATATAGTGATACATTCTTGTATGAAATGTATATCACATTAGTGAAATCATAACCATATTTTTCGTAGTGTGCTTAGTAACAATGCTATTTGATGCCACTTTGTCAAGGGGTGAAAGGTTGTGTTTCATCACTTCCCGGGATGTCACTTTGGGGTGGGGCCAAATGACATTACTTCTGGTGATATCATCAGAGTTCAATGGTCGTGAGGCGAGGGGTGGGCCACGTTTTTGAGGCGAGGGATGGGACAATTTTTGGGTGTCCGGGCCTATTTCTTGTCCCAGTCTGACCCGGTCCTCTCCCACCTTGATGGTTGCAATGCCATTTTGCAAGGCCTTCCAGCAACTACCCTGGCTTCCCTAAAATGTGTCCTACATGCTGCAGCACAACTCACCAAAGGACTCTGTAGATTCGACATCACCCGACCTCATCGAACTGCACTGTCTCACGTTGCAGGCCTGTATCATCTTCAAATCCTGCTGCATCTACAAGGGTGTCACCATGAAATGCCCAAGCTACCTCACTAAGAAACCCAGCATCTCCAGAGACCTACGATCCACCAGAAGTAAGGACATGTGCAGACTTGAACTCCAGCAGTGCAGGAAGGATATAAACAGAAGACAGGCATTTTCTGTCTATGCGCCAAGACTCTGCAGCCTCCACCTCATCAACATCAGACTCGCCCCCTCACTTCTACAGTTCAGGAAGGAGCTCATGACCTTCCTCTTCAAGGAATGGCTCCTCCCTAACAATACTCTGTCCACTCCACACCCAACCTGAGACTGGGTAATCTGATCCCCATTGTTTCCTCCCCTGGTTACTTGTAAGATCTATTTCCCGCCCTCCCATGTTGTTAGATCCCCACTCCCTTGTTTCTCTCCTCCCTAGCCTTTCTCTTCCCCTTATGATTGTAAAGCGCTCCGCTGCTTCCCGAACCCAGATCTGCACTCAATAATTGGATATACGTCATTACACCGTGGTGCGAAATCACAAATTCGAAAATAAATTGCATTTGAAAAGTGCACTGCAGTGTAATCCCGCATTAGTTCCCCCACATTCCCTTACCCGCCCTCCCCTTACTTAACTTTTGGCAACAGACTTTGTTGTGCCGCCGACTACCCTGTCTTCCTGCAACACCAGTTCCCTTCACTTACATGGACGGGGAACCGGCGTGGCAGGGCCCTTTTTTAATTTTTATTTCTTTATAAACTTTATTGTATATAAAGCGAAGGACACTCCTGCAACCTCCCATGTCATTATAGCGAACAAGAGTGCACCCCTGCTCCCCTTGATCGCTATAGTGGTCACGTGTGGTGCAATTGTTCAAAATGTTCAGCTGTACGAACTTTTAGTACAGCCGAAATGAGAACAATTATACCATATTATTTTTTTTCCTACATTTTCTACATATACCAAACACTGACAAATCGGAGGATATTGTCTCTTCTCTAGGGGCGTCATAAGGTCTCGGGAGTTGCACAATTCAGAGACTGCAACCCAAGAGGCAACGTGTTGTTGGCGGAGCCGCCACTGCGGGGGTCAACAAAGTCATTGCCGACAATACCCACAGCAAGAAGATGTGATTTCCGAGGATGCCAACGAATTAGAAAAGCAGCCGAGTAGCACCCCAGCCTCGCACAGGAGTAACGCCAATTGGAAGACTCGGACCAGATGGTCAGGTACGCGGCTGGCTCATGGGGTGCTGGAGGTCCAGGATGAGCTAGAAATCCAAAACAAAGTGCAAGACAAGAGGGTCTGAAACCCTGGGAACTGACTAAATAAAAGGTGATTCATTTGGCAGAGAATTGAACCAAACGATCAAGGGACATTATTGCGAGTATTGGACCTGCACCCATATTAAAGGCAAGACCCTAAAGTGATCAAGAATAAAAGGGTCTGGGACTCCGTAAGGCAAAGAGAGACAGCCTATGAAAGGGCCATTGCTTGTCAGGAGAGTAAACCAAGCGGTTCAACAGTAAGAGAAACAAAGATAGCATGTGCAAGGGACATTGCTTGGAAGGAAAGTGAACCAAGTGCTTGAGCATACTGCCAGTCTGGGACCCACACCCACATGAGAGTTTGGAAACAAATAGTTTGAGAACCCTGGAACTGGGAAAGAACTGTGAATGTAAGAAACTTGTTGTAGTATCTTTGGAAGATCTTTTGTGCTTTATGAGAAGAAACTGAAAAGACATTTGTTCTTTTGAAGTGTAGGGGAAAGGAGCAGCACCCTTATATTGCAACCTTATTTAACCTTAACATTGTTATTGAATCCTTTGGGAAGAAGCCTGACTGGCTGAGAACATTTATGTAGCCTTGATTAACACTGCTTTCTTTAGAGTGAGATCATCCTTCCACCATTTTGTTAGTTTATAGAGTGAGGGACAGAAATAGGTTTTGGGGACGTGACTGGGACAGACTTTTACTTTTGTACATCATGGCTATTTTAATTAGTTCTTTTGAGACGGGGAAACCCCTCTTATATTTAAGGCTACAGAAGCCTTTTTTCCAACCTTTCTTGATCAATAAAAGTCCATACGCAAAAACATGCCACCCTTCTTGTACCTCTCAATACCCTAATAACAATAATAATAATTCAAAGATGCAGAGGATGATCCATATTGACAAGGTATGCTTAGTCACATCACTGCCAGCACAAACATATCCCACAAAGATCTGGCAATCTTTCCTGATATCCCTCTTCCAAGAGACTTAGTATTGGAGGGTCCGCACTGTGTCCAGCAGATGGAATCACTCCTCTAAGTTAGAAGGATGAGAGAGAAGATATAACACAGGAAGATGGATCTTTTTAAGGGGATGCAAGTCTGATAGAACCAGTAAGGATGAACTCACTCTGAAAGTCACCTCCTCCTTGGAAAACATCAAGTAGGGAATTTTAACAGACAACACCTGGAGTTGAATCACTCGTCTTGCAGAAGTGATGGCCACCAGGAAAATCATCTTGAGGGTGAGCAATCTTAAAGAACATGAATGTAGGAGCTCAAGCGATGCTCCTATACGGAAAGTCAAAACTAACTTCAAGTCCAGTACAGGAACAACAAACGAGGTTGGGAAACTAATTACACAAACCCCACAGGAACTGTACAACAGGGAGGAATTTGAAAAAATAACCTTGCAGAGGGTCTTCTTTAAGACCAAAATGGCAGCCAGGTACGCCTTGGCAGTGCCAATCTAGGCCAAGGTGAGCAGTAGATCTAGAACAAAAGCAATAGGACAAATAAGGGGACTAGACCCCTCTCCCGAAATCAAGCTGAGAATTTCCACCACCTGCAGGCATAAATGGACTTGGTGGTCGGCCTTAAAGCCGAAAGGAGTACATTTAGAATGTCAACTGGCAAATCCGGCTCCTTATCTCTCAGCAATCAAGCTACAAATGTTCAGGCTGCTAAGGTTTGAATGGGTGGCCTGCACCCACCTTGAGTGGGAGAGCAGGTCCATCTTTGCCAGGAGGCACCAGGGAAGACAGATGGACATGTCCTGAATCTTTGGATACCAAGTCCTCTGTGGCCAATACGGAGCGATCAGAATCAATGTAAACCGGAACAACTGCTGTGCCCTCTGAACTAGTCAAATGACAGGGATCGGTGGGAACACAAAGGAAATCGAAGTTACAGTCAACCGTCAGTGTATCCATTAGTGTTCTATGCCGAGGTAACTCTCAGAAGCTGAACAACTTGCGCTTCCTGTTCACACTGAAAGCAAAGATGATTACTTGAGGAATCTACCAAAGGACAAAGATCTAATCCTGAACAACCTGGCAGAGCTCCCACTCATGGGAAGTTGAACTCTGTCTGTGCATCTGCTATGACATTCTATGTTCCAGCAAGATGTACCACTGCCAGAGATAGGTCATTTTCCAAATCCGAGCAACTGTCACATAACTTCTCTGAATAAAGTTAACAACCCCACACATCCTCGTTTGTTGTGGTAGTGCATAGCCACTGCGTTGTCTTTCAGGCCTTGCAAAGATGAAAGAAAGGAAATCAGGGTCAGCCTGATAGCCATCCACTCCGGCAAACTTATTTATTTCCTGGGCTTCCGTTGAGGAGGAAAGCCCGCTTCCCATTAGATCCAGTAGGGGAATGCCCCAGCCTTTCAAAGAGGCGTCTAAAACTTTAGTCGGAGGGCGCTAGAGAGCCTGCAGCCAAGATGGCCGCTTCTCGCTGAGCTCTGAGTATGACCCGCTGAAAGGGGAGGCCAACACCGTACCCAGCAGGAGAACTCCCAGTAGTGCCGCCAGTGTGCAACCCGAGTTTGGGCTCATAAGACGGCATACGAACACCCAGATGGCCCAGGCTGGTAAAGAGAGATACAGCGACGTGCAAGCACAGCCCGCACAACTGCTGGTGACGTGTCCGATGGAGCCCAACATAACTCGGACCAATTGCCAGAGTGGAGAGGTCGGATTCCGGTGATGTACACCTGGACTGAGAGTGGAGGAGAGAGCGGCGAATATCTGGCCGGGCATGGGCGGCCACCCTGAGGGGACTGTATGACAGTGTAGCCCTGCAGGAGCCTGGGTCCCCTGTGGTGGTCAGGGCACGAAGATCAGGAAAGGAGGTAAGCTCACCACCCAGGGTGGAGCAGCCGGTGGGGTCGAGCGCTTGTTAATACACGGTCCGGTTCCCGGCGATAGCAGCGGATATGCATCCACGCCTTCTAAACCAGCGAGCATTGAGCTCACATTCACCCTCTGCACCCCAGCACCTGGCAGCATTACTGTATCGGAGGACCCAGAAAACACAATACGGGCCAGCAACAAAACAGTTGAGCTGTCTGCTGTCAGTGCAGCTACCTCCACACAGCAATTAGCAGCCGTTTCTATCCTGTCTTAGCAGGAACCTGGAAAGCCCTCTTACGTAGGACCCAGCACGTCCTTGAGGCCTTTGCACCCACGTCTACAACCTCTGAATGGGTGCACTTTCAGGCAACAAGGCTGAGCCTACTGTCATCTACACTGAGCCCGGCGCATCTGCAGGGCAGGCCCAGGAGGTACTCTCACCACTGCAGTGCCCGCTGCCCCAATAACCAGTCAGTAGCTCTACCTCCACAGCAGTGACCTCCAACTCTCTGGCCTATATCTGGAGCTATAACCAGTGACAAGGGAGCCTCCCTCCCCCAAAGACACTGTAACTAAGAAAAGGGCCCCCAGAAAACACTACACTGGCCAACATTCACGCGGGTGACCAGCCTGCTGCCACTGCTATAACCTCAAGACAGAAACTAGCAGCCGTCCCGTCCCGGCTTGACAGGGGCGTGGAAAGACCCCCCGCATTGGCCCTAACACACTCCAGAGGCTATTGCACCCACATCCACAACCTTTGAATTCGAGCATCTACAAGCAACGTAGGCTGAACCTACTGCCACCCATACTAAAGCTGGCGTGGTTGCATGCGAGCCCAGGAGGTACTCTTGCCATTACAGTGCCTGCTGCCCAATCAGGAAGTCAGCACTGAGAGGCTCATCTACCTTGCTGGCGTGGACCTCAGTCCACAGGATCAGCACCCGGGCCCCACTTCAGCTGCCTTGCCCCCGTCCGAGTGACCTCTCACTCTCTGGCTCATACTTGGAAATATAGTCAGGAACAAATGCGTCTACCCCCCCAAGAACTCTGTTACTAAGGAAGGGGTGCCCAAGCCAACTCCACTGCCGGGGGTGCTGGAGCTTATAATTACTGAGTACACTTTGCTTGGGTGAAGGGAGAGCAGAGCCCCCCTGGGAGGAGAATGGAGGAACAGCGTAAGAGGTGATATATAGCGAAGGGCAATAATCGGCAATCCCGCTTGCCTTTCTCCCAGAATGAGGGACTAAGCAGTGGGGGTGAGAAGATGCTGGCGGCCCACGATACCCCTGATAGACCATGTCTGCCTGGACAAGACGAGGCCCCCTCGAGGTCGGCTGGGGGCACCCCGGCATCGGAGCTCAGTTTGGTACTGGACGGAATGGCATACAAAGTCGACTGCATGCAGGAACGTATTGCGAAAGAGAGCAGGGGGGATATCCGAGGTGGAGCACTGAGTGGGGTCCCAGGAGGATACCAGTGGAGAAGTAACACAGGCTATCTGCTCGCTCCAGAGGGAGATCACAGCAATTAAGGAAAAAACAAAGATTTGAAGGCAAGATCCCAGAGGAACAATATCCGGGTGGTGGGGGTCCCGGAGTGTATCCCGCAACAAAACAGGGAGGTCTTCATGGAAAGGTTTATAAAGGACGTACTGCAGGCGCCACCACTATCGACACAATTTTTGATTGAGAGGGCGCTTTGTGTGTCGCAGGTGATCCCTAGGTAAGGCTAAAGCCCTCGCCCGATCATAGCTCTCCTGTTAAACTACAGAGACATTGACACAATTCTATGAAGAGCTCAGGAGCTAGGAGAGTTAACCGATGAAAATGCCAGGGGTGGGCATGTCGGGTTTTACACGGGGGTTTGAGCGGTGGGGAAGGGGGGGAGGTTGAGGGAAAGTTGGGAGTTATCTCAAAATCATTCACGTCTCTTGCGCCCAGATAGCCGCTGTGGTGAGGTACGAACGTATACAAAGGCAGGACTGGTCTGTCCAAAATGACTTTGGGCCCATGGCGAGCTGTAGGGTGATAAGTTGGAATGTATGTGGACTTAACAATCCGCGTACGGCCGTAAAGTGATCCAATACTGTGAAAGACACAGAAACAAGGTGGCCCTCTTACAAGAAACTCATTTAGTTGGAAGAGTAAATGAGAGGGTCGCCAATTCCTGGGGGGGGGGGGGACTGTAAACATTACACTTCCTACTCCACATACTCGGCAGGGGTCATGATACTTATACATAAGGCACTACGGTCTCGTACCACGGAAACTGTACTTGACTAGAAGGGGAGGTTTGTGATAGTCTTGTGATGCTGGGGATCCACACTGGTGACGTTCCTTATCATATATGGCCTAAATGTGGATGACCCCTCGTTTTTTGAGGCATTACTTCACAGATGCCATAAGTACCTACACACCAACATCGTATGGACGGGAGATCTTAACATCACCTTAGACCCGGAGAGAGATAGGTCAGCTGGGGGAAAACCGCCTGGGATCTCATGCAGCCGAAACAGTGTAGGCATGCATGTAAGAGTTGGAGCTGGGTGATGTATGAAGGCCTCTCCGACAGGAGGGTAGGAAGTACAAATTCCACTTGACAGTTCATGGCACCTCCTCGCCTTTAGATGATATCCTAGCAAGCCCGCCTATGGTACGCAGAACGACTGACTGCGTCCTCCCTAGAACACTGTCTGACCACTCCCCCAACTATGCGTGAAGCTGTGATCACGCTTATCCTGAAACCTGAGAAGGACCCCCTAAGCGGCTCCTCATATCGCCCTATTTCCCTTTTGAACCGGGATACTAAAATCTTCGCCAAGATGCTGGCAGACCGATAGCTCCCGTACGTCTCGAGCATTGTCCATGCGGATCAGTCAGGCTTCATCCCGGGGAGGCCGACCTCACTGAACCTATGCAGGCTGTTCGCATTCCAGGACCAGATCGACCCCAAAGGGCAGGCAATGGCGAATCTACTTGACATGATCCATGCCTCCAAAATCAAACAGCACATTAGACAAGTCTGTAGCCGCGGTTATTCATCAAAATTTGAAAAATAATATTCTTCTATCCACAATGTGGCAGATATGGAGTCTGCGGACAGAGAGGTAGTCTGCTGTCATCGGACAGCACTTACAAAGCCTATGGCAGAACTCTGTTCACTGCCTTATCCTTGCCAAACACTGTACGGGTCCCATGCAACCATGGCTACCGCTCTGTCCGTAGATGTAGATGAATAAGCGCGGCTACAGACTTGTCCAATGGGCTGTTTGATTTTGGAGGCATGGATACACTCAGCAATGACTGGGGGGATCTGAGCTGAAGATACACTGGGAGAGAATGCAATAAGATTCCAAACACGACATCCAAAACCCTTACATCTTGGGTTAATGTGTCCTGATGAAAGCCTTACTCGGATGACTAAACGTCTTTTGAATAACTGACACAGTTTAAACGTGTTTCCAAGAATAAGGCTGGAAACAGACTAATTTCTGTCGACAACAATAATGGGGACCTTTTTTAAATTAAATATGAATTGTATTGATTGAAGTCACCCATAAGCTACTAACATCACCTTAGCTCTGGTGCACATTTTTGATACAACAATATAGGAATAAGTATACTATTGTCATAGAACCAGTAATTGTTTTGTGTAAAATGATCTTCTATGTTGTTATGTGTTTTTTACAAATGTGACCAATGGGTCAAAAAACTTTTTATTATGCGTTATGGAATAAAATCTGATATATTTTTGTAACTCCGACCTTTCCATCTTTCTATATATGTTGAAAAAGATGACTGTTTAAATTCACTCAATGCTTGGTTAAATCTTCAACCTGTAGTGCGACACCAATAGGTAGCTCGCTGTGGAACCCCTCTTTTCATAGGTTCAAGCGTCACACATGAGTTGATGTTGCTTCAAGGATTCCATGCAGAGGTTTAGCACCCGGGTACCCTGTGGGTACTGAAGCAATACCCCCTCTCTGAGCACCACAATATCTACCCTAGCAGGGGGGGTTGGAGTTTCTACTATTTGCCGGCCAGCACCTGACAGTGTTGAGCGATGGAGAGGAAGGAGCAAAACCCCTGACCCATTGCGGTTGTGGTAGAAGGCTGTTGAACACCCAGGCTTAGGGACTTGGCTGTGGTGTTTGATGCCTGGAATTTATGGAGTGATTCATTCCCTTTGGCCCCAAAGAGGATGTGTCCCATTCAAGACATTCAGATGCTTAACCTGGACATCCGGGCGAAGTCTGAGGTTCTTATTCACAAGTGTCTCCTTAGGGCTGAACCTGTGCCCATAGTATGCGCCACAAGATTGGTCGTGTCAAGGCATATACAAAATGTGGCATCCTGCTCCCTTTCCATCCTTCACTAATGTGTTGAAGCCTCCATTCATCCACTCAACAGGGCCTTTTTCTGCTGCTCCGGAGACAACACTCCAGAGTCCAATAACATATTTAGCCAGTGTGCAAGATGCATTAATGGTCCGCAGAGTAATGTCTGATGTGAACTCCTTGCCTTCAGCCTCGTGCTTACCCTACCTGGGGAAACCAACAGAGAAGAGGTGGTATAAAGTATTAAGAGTTGCTATTTTCTGTCATGGCTTGTACGACCAGACACCCCAGGGATGCGTGGGTAGAGAGAAAATCTGGATCTGATGGTGCTGGACAATGTTTCTTTGTAAGGTCTCGGTCTACCACAGAAACCAATGCTAGCTTCTCCCAGGCCAACACCACCAGGGCTTCCACTGCTGGGTGAAAATAGAGTAGGTTTTCCCGTGGGGAATCCTCATCCAAAATGTCAGTCAATTCGAATTGAACGTTTGGTCCGGAGGGGGTGGATAATCCAAGCGTCTCCACCACCTCATCCACCCCCTTTGGAAAAGGAGTCCAACCCAGAGTCAGCGCTGGAAGGATGTCAAACTCTGTGAAAGTGTCCAGGCCACGGGCCCCTAATAGGTCTGAAGCAAATCCTAACATACTTCAACCCTGTAGAAGCCCTCTGGGAAGTCCACAGCCTCAGGTGAGTAGTGGGGTTTCAGCCCGAAAAAGAGATGGGATAACCCATGCATCATAGATTGTAGACATCTTTGGGAGGAACTTGCCACTCAGATGCCAGCCTGAAAGCAGTATAACAAAGCACTGAGCCAGAGACATGCCTGCTGGAGCCAGATCAGATCCTGAGGGCATATGGTCCAGAAAGGAAATACTGCTGGCTTCAGTGACTGGGCCCTGTGGGAGCCCTGTGCAGGGACCTTAGCAAAAATGTCAAGCATCTATAGCCAAAAGTTTTCCCACTCCTCAGGAGTAGAGGATTTGGCAGGAAATGGTAGTGTCAAAGACAAGTCCTGCGAAGAGTCCTCGGCTTGATGCCTGAAGGGGGTGTAACAAAGCCCAGAGCCGGAAACATGCCATCTGAGCCAGAGCCAGAGCCGAGCCCAAGGGCATGGAGTCGGTTCCATGTGTTAATATCCCAGCAAAAATATTGCGATACAAAAAAATCGCCATATTTTTGCAGCGATATTGACACATGACCCTGCATTATTTTAAAATGTGCGGGGGACAAACGTGCAACCCCCGCTCCCAAAAATTATCCCCCGCCAAAAAATATCGCCTATGGTGAGACAAACGGCCATATGTACGGCAATATTTTTGGTGGGGATATTTTGTAGGGATACCCATGGAGTCATGGTCCAGAAAGGAAATACTGCTGGCTTCAGTGAGTGGGCCCTGTGGGAGTCCTGTGCAGGGACCTTGGCAAAAATGTCAAGCATCTTTAGCCAACGGTTTTCCAACTCCTCAGGAGTAGAGAATTGGGCAGGAAATGGTAGTGGTGAAGACGAGTTCTCTGAAGAGTCCCATACACACAAACTGACCTCATCCAGGTCCCCCTCCTTACCTCAAATGCCATTGGCTGCCACTTCCTGGTACCATCCACATGTATTTGCACTAAGGGCATGCGATGTATCCCAAAAGCTCCCGTTCAGTGAAGGAAGCCTGTTGGGGAAATATTTTTGAGAAAAGTGGCCCTCACAGCACCATGCTATTGCTGTTTTGTGTGGCAACTGTTTAAGCTCAGGCCCCTCCTACATATATAGACTGCCCTTGGCCCATGTTAGCAAAGGAGGCTGAGGGGGTATGTCTGCTGAGCTGTGCACATTCAACCTTAATGGTTGGGATCACTGCTGGTTTAGTAGTAGTGTGGGGCTGAGTAAGTATTTTAGACACTACTCCTCCCTGTACCCCTGCAGAGCAGCAGTCATTTTGTCACACACTGGTTATCAACAAACTTAGCAATGATCTGCAGGAAGGAGAAATCTAAGGGTTCCAGCCCATAAGAGATGAGATCACCTTCACCATTGAAAATCTGGCAAATTTTGCAAAGAATTGGGACCTCAGTGCCAGAGTGAGGTGTTGGAACCAGTCACCACCAAGGCTATAATGCCTGAAGGCAGAGCCGAATGGCATTGGAAGAGAACGGTCTCAGGTGCCAGGGCCTTGGCAAAGATGCCCAACATCTCTTGCCTGAATTGCTCCCAAGAGCGAGTGGGGAATGATACCTTCAAGGGTAGTGATTCTCCAAAATATTCTAGCATCCATCTAACGTGAGTGACGACTCTTCCTTTTGGAAGATGAGTAAGAATCGAGTCCAGAAGTTTATTGTGACACTGCTAATTCTTCCCTTTCATGTCAGCTGGCGTCATCTCGATGTTTGTTCTTCCTTGTTCCACCCCCATCTCCTCCGAAGACTGGCCTGTCTTGAAAGGGGGCTCAGAAGAGGAGATTTAGAGGGTGTGCGCTTCCCAACCCTATGGAGGAAAATGTACACCACAGTCTTCCTCCTCCTAGCAGTGAAAAAAATCCATGTGGGGGCCAGTGATGATATATGCGTTGAGCAGTCCCTACAGATCTTGAAGCCCACCTTGGGATTCAGAATGATACAGTTAGTAAAGGGAAATTGACAGTACTCAGTGCATGGAAAATACTGAGGTCATGGGGAGCTAATGCCTCCATATATGCTGCCTCTGAAGTCCAGCATCATGGTGGCTGAAAAGATTTCAAAGAGTTAGTGGTGGAAGATATATACCTAAGAAGAGTAATCTGTGGGAATAAACAACAAAATGGTTTGGAGGAAACATGTTAGTTTTTAAAGAGTGAACCAGCAGCCAAGCACCCATTCACAGTACCAATTTGAAGGCCATTATGGACCAAGGGGATCAGAAGGAGAAATTACTTACCGTTAATGTACTTTCTATGGATTCTTCTTCCGCAGATTCCTCATCAGATAGATCCAGTCCATCGTCATCTGCTCAGAAAACATTTCGACAGGAGGCATAGTGCACTCAACTCCGTCGTGGATCTATCTTTACTCAACGTGGTCCTCATCAACTCTGGAAGTGACATTCCCGTTCCTCAGTTCCCCACTGTTTCTCCCCCGAGCTTAGCTGCTGCGGAGGGAGTATCCAGAGATTCGGCTGAAAACAGCTACAACTAGATTTTAAATCCAGTAAGAACAATTATTTTTGGTGAGGAACAGAACTCGAATGAAGCTGTGGTAGAAGAAGCCTGGGAAAAGCCTATGAACCAACTGTTCACTGCCTCATCTCCTAAGATTAGGCTTTTCACAACGGAACTGCAGACACTTTCATAGCAGGGCCGGCTGTGAGGGTGATGAGAAATCTGCAGTCCATAGAAAGAACATTACCAGTAAATCATTTATCCTTCAATGGATTGCTTTCACCCACAGATTCCTCATCAGACAGACTCCCAAAGCAGTATAGAGTGCGCAGGAGAGACGAAAGGCCTTAAACAAGGAAGTTCTGTAGAGACTGCCCAGCCAAAAATTGTTTCTGCACCATGTGCCGTGTCCAGGCAGTAATGCTAGGTAAACGTGTGCATTGACGACTACGTCACCGCCCAGCAGCTGTCTATTAACGGGAAGCCCCTTTACAGCACAGAAGATGCAGCCATGCCCCTGGTGGAATGGGCTCTTATGCCCGGTGGCAGTTCCTTCCCTGCCTTCTGGTAACACTCTGCGATGCAGAGGATTATCCATCTGGAGATGGTCTGTTTAGATACAGCCAACCCCTTTCTGGACAGGGAGTAAGCTACAACAAGATGGTGACTTTGCCTGAATTCAGCTGTCCTTGCCACATAAAATCCCTCCCTCCTTGGGTCAAACCTGTGTAACCTCCTCTCATCTTTGGAAGGGGAAGGGTAAAACACTGTCATGTCTATGCTTTGGAGCATGTGAAATTCAGAGACTACCATGGCCAGGAATTCCAGTTGCACCTTAAGTGATACCATCTCCTTGTAGAATCAGAGGAACGGTGGCTTACAGGACAGCGCCTGTAGCTCACTAAGATTCTAAGTGATCCGACCGCGGCTGATTTTGCCACAGCCGGGATGTTCGCATGACAAAGGTGCGAACTACTAAATGTTTGCACCTTTCTCATGCGAACACACTTGCATACTACGGAGGCTGCAGGGATGTCCCCTGCAACCCCTGCTCACTATGCCACACAGTATAGTGAGCGAGGTGTTGCGGGGGACACCCCCGTAGTCTTTTAGTTTTCTTTTTACGCAATGCTACCACCAAAGGTTCAAACTTTTGGTGCTCGAACCTTTGGTGGTAGCATTTTTCGGTCGTTTTGGACGGTCGGACCTTTTTTTCGACCTGATCGTACAAAACAGCTCAGTAACACATCTGGAAGATGTGATTGCCACTAGAAAGGCAGTTTTCAGTGTGAGCAACCTAATCGAACATGAGTGCATGTACTCAAACAGAGCCGCCATCTAGAAATTAAGAACCAGGTTTAGATCCCAGTCCGAAACGTCAAACCAAGTGGGCAGGAACCTATTTACAAAGCCTTTGAGGAATTGTCCCATAAACAGGATCGTGAAGAAAGATCCTTGATCGGGGGACCTCTTATAAACAGACAAAAGCACGAAGTATCCTTTGACTGTTGCAACCTGAAGGCCTGATTAGGTCAGTGATAAAAGGAACTCCATCATTGAAGTGGTTGGACAAGAGATACGATAGTTCTCGAGTTCCCTGCACCACACTTAAAATCTTCTCCATCTGCACGGATACAGAGAATTTGTAGATGGTCTGCGTGCAGCCAGCAACACCTCAAGCACCTCTTCTGAGAGGTCTGAGTCATCATATCTCATCCTCTCAAGAGCCACGCATATAGATTAAAGGAACTCTGGGTTTGGGTGAAGTACTCTACCTTCCGATTGAGAAAAGAGGTTGAGCTGTCGAGGCAACCAGAGAGGTGGGCAGATGGTCAACTACAGGAGCTCCGAGTACCATGTTCTCTTTGCCCAAAGTGGGCCAATCAAGATCATGGTCGCTTGGAATTTCCTCAACCTCCTGAGAACCCACGGGATGATGGGAATTGGAGGGAAGGATAGTGGAGGTCGGAGACCCACTCCACTAGGAATGCATTCCCCCAGCGTGTCTTTTGCTGGTAATTCCCTCGAGCAAAACTGTCTGCACTTCCTTTTGGACATTGTGCCAAACAGATCCATTGTCGGGGTACCCCACTGAGTGAATATCTCATCAAGAACTTCTTGGCACACCTCCCACTCATGAAAGGCTGTGCTCTGCCTGCTTGTAGCATCTTCCAGACCGTTTTCCATTCCTGCCAGATGGACTGCCGAAATAGAGATTTGGTTCTCCAACAACCAGAACCATAGCCGCATTGCCTCTCTGCAAAGGGGAAGGGGCCTCACACTCTCTTGCTTGTTCAGGTAGCCACCATGTTGTCCATCATGATCAGGACGTGCTTCCCTTTCAGAGAGGGCACAAAAGCCACCAGGGCAAGTCTGATCGCCCACAGCTCCAGTCTGTTGATATCCCACCGGCTCTCCATTGGAGACCAAATGCTGCTTACCTGTAGACCCCCGTAGTGAGCATCCAACCTTTCAGATATGCATTCGTAAGCACCCAGACTTGGGGCCACGAAGGGCAGACATTTTTGCCTGCCATCATGTCGTCTCTGCGGGACCACCAGGCTAGATCGTTGGCCTCGAGGTGAGTTGATACCTGCTCTTGCGACTTACGCTGGATCAGCCAGTCGTCCAGGTATGGGATACGTGGATGCCGGATCTCCTGAGGTGTGCCACCACCCCTGCCATCAGCTTGGTGAGGAACCTGGCCACATAGGTTAATCCAGAGGGGAGTACCTTGAATTGGTAGTGGGTGTCCCCTAAGTGGCATCTAAGGAACCACCTGTGCCTCTGGTGGATGGGTACAGGAAAGTATGGGTCCTCCAGATCCAACAACACCAACCAGTTCTGCTGAAGAGAGTGGAGAATTTCTCGTAACGTCACCATTTTGAATTTATACTTTCTCAGGAACTTGTTTAAGGCCCTGAGATCCAAAATGGTATGAAGTACTCTCCCTTTCTTGGGTACCAGGAAATACTGGGAATACCAGCAAAATTCTCTCTGCTCGGGAGGTACCTCCTCACATGACACCCTTCGATAACAGGGCTTGCAGTTCCTCCAGGAGCTCCTGTTCCAGCTGTTGAGGGGGAGTGGTCTGGGGGGTTTCTTAAAAAGGGCAGACAGAACCCCATTTGATAAGTTGCAATGCTCAGGCGTCAAAGGTAATCTTCTGCCACTGGAGCAAATGCTCGCCAATGCTTCCTCGAAGCGGGGAAACGTGTGGGGGTACAACTCATAATGGCTTTGTGGAGGGTGCCGTCTCTGCCACTGCTGCCTCTGTCTGTTGGCCCTTAGAGGCTCTCCTGCCCCTTCCGGAGCAATGGAAATGCCTCTGCCCTTGCCTGGGTTGCAGAAGCTGTAGCTTTTCCCGAAAGGGATGTCCCACCTGTAACCTCTTCCCCTGGAAGAGAAACTGAAGGAAGGTTTGGGAGGTTGCTGCACAGCCAGGCCCAGAGACTTGGCAGCCAGCTTAGGGGCCGAACAGGTGTTCGCCGTCAAATTCAATGTCCAGTAATTTTGCTTGGATGTTGCGAGAAAACCCAGAACTGTGCAAGTAGGCTTGCCTCCTTAGCACATCGGCAGACCCCATTGCCCTGCTCTTGCAATCTGCTATGTCCAGACCTGATTGCAAAGACTGGCTGGCCACCTCAATCATCCACCAGGGGCAAGAATCCTTCTTGCATCTCCGCAGGAGGGATAGGCTATGCTGCCTGTTCAATCACCCTGCATAGGCTTTGCAAATATTTCGCAAATGCACAGGATGCATTCACAGCCTTTAGGCACATGCTGCCCAATGCAAATAGTTTTTTTCAAGGGCATCAGATTTCTTAGACTGCCTGTCAGTAGGTAGATTGGACGTGGATGTGGATGGCTTTGTGTTGACAGTGGCCGCCTGCACCACCAATTCTGCAGGTGCAGGGTGGATTGAAAGAAAAGGTGCGTTCCCCCTCGCTGGTTTGTATTTTTTGTGAATCTCTAGTTCGCCAGCGGGGTGGTCCAAGGCTTTTGCCATTGGGTGGAGATGGGGTCGGCTATGGCCGCAATAAAGAGCAGCAGCCTTTCCGTCGGTGGCCCTCTGTCCAAAATGTCACTCAGCTCAGAAGCTGACAGGGGTTTAACCAGAGCACACAAGCCTAGAGCATCAACCACCCTGTCGACCGTCATGCGGTATTAGGCACTAGCATGTCCATAAGGGTGAGCCTGCTGAGTCTCTATGTCGGGTGCACATCCAGACCGCCAGCATCTAGTAGAGCTTTTGCCCGGGCAATCAAATCGGCTTGACTGGTGATAAAGAAAATCACCTTTACTAGGCCCTCCCATATGGACTCGAAGCCAAACGGCACCCAATCTCCATCGTCGTCTTAGATCTACTGCATCATCTTGAAAAAATATGACTGAGACTGGGGACAATAGAACGGTCGGCCGTCAGAGCTGTACCCAATGGTGCCGGAAGCAATGGCTTCAATGACATGGTTCTCTTACTGACGGTCAGAGTCGAGCACGAAGGCGTCGGATCAAACACGGTCTCCTTGGAGACGGAACCACCCGGCATAACTGGAAGTTGAAAACGTACCAGCAGCAGCCTTTTTGACCATTCACACTTTGAAGGCCTTCCACTCAGCCCTTGACGCACCCGGAATCAGTTGAGACTTATCCCGTAATTCCGATAAGTCTGAGCCGTGCCTGCGTCAGTGACAAAGCTTTTTCTTGTGGGATGAGGACAAGGAGTGGCTTCACAAGTGCAACCTCTTTGCTTTCTTTCAGCGCCTGTCCTCCTTTTCGGGTGTGGGCCCCTCCGTCTTGTATTCCGACGATTTGGTGATCGATCGAGCTATGCCGTGCATTCCCTCAGTGATTTAGGATTCATTTTTTGACAGGAACCACAATCCTCAGTGACGCGGTCAGCACAGAGACGAAGCAAGTTGATTGTAGCAAAAAATGAAGAACGTTAATTCTATTGACTAGAGTTGTTTCAATGAGCAGCATGCTGAGCACACAGAAAAAAGGAGTGGAGATACAGTGGTGTTGTGACGTAGTATATGTATGGCGACCGACTTCACATCCTGAGTCGATAAGCACCACGCTGAGTCAAGATGGATTGATGGCCGAGTAGAGATGCACTATGTCACCTGTCGAAAGGTTTTCTGAGTAGCTGATGCTGCAATGGGTATCTATCTGATGAGGAATCTGCAGCAGAAAGCAATCCATTGAAAATCAAGTTCTAGATGCAAAACATATACCACCAGCAGCTGTAGGCAGAATTGGTAGCTCTTGACAATAAGTGTACATCTAAGACGTCATCCGGCAAGTCCCACTCCTCGTAACTACGGAAGCTTAAAGAACTCTACTTGCTGACTTGGAGAGCAAATCTTCTCTTCCAGGGTGGTACTAGGGTTGCATAAGGGTGAAGGAGGAGGAGACTGACACACAGGTGGCATGCCTGTTGGCATACAGTTTTAATTAGTAAAATGAAAGAGGAAACCTATCTCTCCCTAACTCTTAAGAGGTGTTTCCCTGCCTCAACTATGTAACTAGGGATTCTGTCAGAATGTCCAAGTAAAAAACGAGTCCACTGTCGCCTGTCAAAATGCTGACTTCTATCCCTCTCACTTGTAACTAATACTAAAGAGGTAAAGGATCTTCTTGGTCCAGAGGAATGACTCCCTTTCCTCTGGACAATGTCAACCGCAGGGGGCTACTTCACCTGTGAGAATGATTTCCTTCTCCATGTCTCAGTTCCTTTCCAAGATACAAAACAACGTTTCAGTTTGTGGTGGTGTAAAGTTCTCAGTTTGAATCAAAAAGGTAAAGTGTCAACACAAACAGCATTCCTTATTGCCCATAGTTAACTCCACTATTGGATCTGTGGAGAATGCCTCCCTTCTCCAGGTAGCTTGTTCTCAATGCGTTCATAGTGCCCAGGGAATGACTCACTTCACTGGGCATTCCGTGCCTTTGCTTCATGGTACACATGATCAGTGGGTATGGTTTCATTCCCCTGACCGCTGCCAGCCTCTTTGCCACCATTCACTGAGGCTGGGGGATTGACTCCCTTCCCCAGGCCATCATCAAGCTTTCTGAGGCAGTTCTCAATACCAGGGGGAATGACTCCCTTCCCCTGGTTTGGTGTACCAAGAAAGTGTATCCCTTCTCGTGGTACTGTATTCCCACAGTTGCACTCCATGCTTCTCTTCCCCTGGTCTTCCTTTCACTTTACTTTAATGGATTGCAATTGTGGGTCCCAGGCTTCTAGGGCCCTGCTGATTTCTTTTGGTGGACCTGGTTCACTCTCCTGCCAGGTGTGGTGCCAAAGAAGAGGATTTGTGGTGCTCTTATGAACTGTGCGGGTTCCAGACGCATACTTCTCTCACTGGTTGCTCTGCTTGGCCTGGCTCACTCCTTTGCCAGGTACTGTGCCAAAGGAGAGGATTTGTGATGCTCTTCATAATTGGGTGCAAGTCCCAGACTCGGCTTTCGTACCCCTCAAAGTCTTCTAAAGCCCCAACAAGCGTTCCGATTACCTTGGTACCTGTGAGGACGCTTCCTCCACTCTCCAGGAAGTGTGTGGCTTTGTCAAGCCTCTTGTTAAGTCTCTGCGGTCTTCGTTCGCCTTCCTGTGTGTTGCGGTAGCACTGCAGCACTCTGCTCCTCTTGGTCGCCTGGAAGTTGGCTTGCGTATCTTCCTGGGCCGTCTGACCTCAGTGAACGGTGAGTGAGCTTTCCAGCAGATCATTAAGAGTCCCAGATGTCATCTTCAAACTCCTCTGCTCTCCCGCTCTCACGATCCCAACCCCTTCAGGGCTGACTTGTCTCTGGGTTCCTCCAGGGAGGGTCGAACACTCTTTAGAGACCCTCCACACTTTTTATGCTCACATAGTGTTCACAATGACTGGAACGCTTACTTTGGTTCCACGGGGTGTTCCTCATTGCTCCGTTCCATTACTGACACGGTCAATCTCTACTGGTTCAATTGGACTCTTCCTAGTACCAGTATTCCAGTGCACTCCAGGTAGATAAGTCCCTGTTCTTCCTCATCTTGGTGTTAACATCTACCCTACAGAAGCACTTGGAAGTGTGGGGAACTAGTGTTCCCAGTATAGGGTAGACCGATGAGGGAGATTGTGGTGCAGTGTGGATATACCGGGCTCTCCCCCGATAATTGTCCCTAGTCCCATAGGAGGGATCTCTCTCCATGAGAAGCACCTGCTGAGTACCACCCCCATGGGGACTATCGGGTAGTGGCCTCACCTACCTGGCCTCATGGCAAGAGGCTCCCCCTAGAGGAGAAGGGGTGACATCCAAGGATTCATCACAGTTGTCTGGGTACACATCCTTCTGACACAGTATTGATCAATTAAGATTAGAGTGGACACAAACCTCCTCAGTCTACTGAGAAACAGTGGGATTACAGGAATTAGTGAGAAGACACAGGAGATTATCCCCACTCTGATATTTTTGATATGCTGATATTTGTATAGCGCTAGTAAACCTGGCAGAATTAACTGCATCTGGGCGCAGATGGTGCTTCAAACGCAATGTCTCCAAGGTAACCTCTCAGCAGAACTTTGATCTCTGTAGCAGGGCCAATGTCAGGTTTATTTAAATGAAAAAGTGTTAAGCGTTTTCCGAAAGCAAGTGAATTCCATGATGTTACATAGGTACAGGGGTAAATAATTCCAGAGCTTGGGGCTATAGATCGCAAACCTTTGTTTACCCCTGAAGGAACAACGTGATGGAGGTACCACCAACAGCTTGTTACATGAATGAAGAGATCTACTTGGCCGGTACCAATTCAGTTTATCAGCGAGGTAGGGAGGTGCAAAGTTGTGCAAGCATTTAAAAACCAGACACACGGGGGGTGCTGTTGAGCAGCCTGCAAGATGGCTGCCTAGCTCTTTAGCTCTGTGACCCGACAGCTGAATATCCGCCTGCATCAGCAGTTCCCTGCATCATCCAGCGCTGGGTACGAGCGCATCGTGTTGGTCACCACCAGACCAACACACAGATCCGTGTCGGGGCGAAAATCGGAACTCTGGTGCTGAATGGGACCCTTTCTCCTCTCAGACCGGGTACCCGACAACTGAGGCCTGCTGAGCCACGTGCTATTACTGCGGGCCCGGCCCCCCGTGTGCTGCTGGGGCTGTGGCTCGCCATCTCTCGCTGGTCGGCTGCCTGCTTCCAGCGGCCTGCCATGCTGTGTGCTGCCTTCTGGGGCGGCGGGCCTGATTTCCTCCCTGCCTGGCCGCCTGCGCCCCTGGTCCTCTGCGTGTCTTCCCCCGGCCCCGCTCTCCATGCGGCGGGTGCGCCGGGATTTACCGCTGGCCCGGAAGGCCCCTCCTTCCCAGCCCGCTCCTGGAGGAGAGTGGGCACGGCGGTAGCGTTACACCTGCGGCTGCCGGATAGATTGGTTTTGCACCGCGGGGGCTGCCGGAGCGGCACGCCGCGCCGAAGACAATGAGACGGATTCATCTGGCGGCTTCCCCCCAACCTGCCCGGCCCTACGGAGGCCACTGGAGTGGTCCTGCTGTCCCGGAGACGATGCGGCTCCCCTGTCTGTGCCCGGCCCACCGGCTGCCCCTCTCGGGTGGCGTGCGCCGTGTTAGGCTGACTGCCGCCCCGAGCCCGCCTGCATACACCCTGCTTGATCTCCTGGAGCGGCCCGGCGGTGGCTGGGGCCTCTGCAGCGGCGGGGAGCCTGACGCTGACATCTACAGGTGAGGAGCCGGGGGCCTGAATTTGGCACGTACTGTGCCCCCTAAAGGATTTATTATGCCCATAACCTGCCTACAGCCCAATTCTACGGGCGCCAGAGACCCTATATACACCTAGCTGCCTCGGGCCCACAGGCCTTCAAACTGCATCGTGACTGTGCAGTCCCCCTGGCTGGAGGTCAGGGGCGGCGCTGCTCCTCTCTTTTGGGATCCTTCTACACCGCAGCCGGGACTACCCTTCTCCTATTGACCCACTGCCTGGGGCACCTCTGCGGCTTCCCCAATCTGGGGTGGGCAGCGCCAGTGGAGGACTGCCCTGTCCACATCCTATTTGCCGCCTGGCGATTTCCCCAGGCCGATCATTGCTAAGGTTCTAAGCTTCAAGGATAGAGATCACATATTACGCTTGGCCCGGGAGAAGGGGGAGCTGAAACTGGAGTCTCAAACTATCCGAATCTTTCCCGACTTCTCCGTTAATGTGAAAATGGAGCGCATGCAGTTTAATGGCGTGAAAAAGCTACTTAGAGAGAGGAAGGTTGAATACGCCATGTTGTTCCTGGGATGGCTGAAGCTCACCCATCGCAATAAGTTATATTTTTTCACGGTACCGGAGGAAGCAGTGAAATTCATTGAATCCCACATTCCGCTTCCTGGCCCGGTGTATGATTCAATAGATGATGGTTGAGGACATCCGTCCTGATCCTCGTAGGTGGGCTTCCTTGTGGACCACCAACACACTCGTCGTCCGCATCTCCCTTGTTGAACTTATGGATTTTGCATCCTGCGTATCCTCTGCTGGTTGTAATGCCTCCCAGAAATTGAACTATTTGATACTGCTGTACGATCCACGGTGCACTGCACCAATCACTCATTTAAGTTGGGTTCACGGCAGCAGCGACCCCTGCTGCCGCTGCAACGCAGAGCTTGGCATGTTATGATCACTGGTTGCGCCCCAGTTGGGCGTACAGGCGGGTGGCGCCCTGTTGGGTTTGGCACGCTCGCATCAGATCTCCGGATTGGTCCTTGTGCACTGCTGAGTTGGGGGGGGGGGCACTGATGGGGGGTACAGTTGCGGGAAGTTATTTTAAAAATGGCAAGGAAGTAGTAGGCTTGGAGGGCAATGTGGCGCGCCATTGCATTGATAACCAACGCATGTTCAACAAACAAGGCCGCACGGTGCTGGGATGTACCCTAAAACTGTTTAAATGACTATTAGGCTAATGTCTTGGAACATCCGAGGGCTCAGCAACTTTACGAAGGCCCTCAGGATAACGGCGTACGCTCAGAGGCATGGGGTCAAAATACTCCTCTTGCAAGAAACCCACGCCCTTGCGTACCTCTCGTCCTCTCTGGCACCGACATGGGGCCCCAACAAATATTACACAGCATATTCCTCTCAATCCAGGGGTGTCCTCACCTTAATTCACAAATCAGTGGAATTCTCCCTACACACTAGTCACATAGATCGGGAGGGTAGGTATGTGATCCTCCATTGTTTGCTTGCTAACACGGAGTGCCTTTTGGTCAACACATATGCCCCGAGCATAGATGCTCCTGATTATTTTGATGACAACAACATCCTGCTCCAGAGATATGTCGGGGTCCCGATCATCTGGGGGGGACATGAATCTCATATTAGACTCTGAGCTGGATAGATCAGGCACTGCACCCAGGACACTATCCAGAGCCGCTGGTCGGTTCCATGCCCACATGGTCCCTGCTGGCCTAGTCGACGCCTGGAGAGCGTTTAACCCACAGGCTAGGGAATATACATTTTACTCTTCTGCACACCACAGTCATTCCAGAATTGATCTCTTCCTCCTGTCGGCTGGGCTCATGGGGAAAACGTCCTGCATGCAGATACTACCGTGCATGCTTTCTGACCACTCCCCAGTGACACTGGACATAGCTCTACAGCCAGCCCTCCCTCGCCACTCCAACTGGCGCTTTAAATCAGGGGCATTACACAACATAGTTTTCAAGGCCGAAATCCTTGCATATATCACTTCGTTTATTGATAACAATAAACGTCACGACACAACTGACGGGGTTCGGTGGGAGGCATTCAAGGTGTTCATCAGGGGATGTGCATCTCCAGGGAAGCTGGGGTCCTGAAAGATATTAGGAATTCCCTGCAATGCTGCGAGGCCAAAAACTCAAGGAACTAGAGCGTGAATACGCTTCCGCCCCTTCCCCACCCAAGTTGGCGCAGATACGAACGGAACTGGAAACCTTTGAGACCCAGGCCCTCAGCGAGATAAGATACTGTGCCCGACCCATTGGCGCTCGGAAGTATGGCGAAGGGGAAAGACCTGGTCGAACTCTGGCCAGATTGGCCCGGATTGAGGGGGGCAGAACCCGGATTGATAGTATTATTGACAAGAACGGAGTGGGGCACTGGTCTGACCAACCAATTCTTGAGACCTTTGCAGAATTCTATGCTGCCCTCTACGCCCCGCAGCGCGAGCATGGCCCGCAGGATATGGATCTTCTCCTTGACCGTATCCTCATGTCCTATATATCCCACGCCACTAAAGAGCAATTGGACGCACCCATCACCCTCGACGAGATAACCGTGGCCATCTCGGCCCTCCCCAAGGGTAAGGCACCCGGCCCCGATGGCCTAACCACCGAATTCTATCAGGAGCATGTTGCTCTACTGGCCCCGCGCCTGCACGTGGTGTGGACTGAGTCGCTACGCCTGGCCACTCTCCCCCAGTCCCTGCGTGAGACCACCATCACCGTGCTCCCTATGCCGGGCAAGCCTCTGGAGGAGTGTGGCTCCTAAAGACCTCTTTCCCACATGAATACTGATACCAAAATATTCGCCAAGATCATTGCGAACAGGTTCCTCTCCATCATGACATATTTGATCCACCCGGATCAAAGTGGCTTTGTCCCCGCCGGCTCCACTGCCTTTAACATCCGGCGATTGTTCATGGCCATCTCTAGAATTGACCCTAAAGCTAACGCAGTTGCTGTGACACTAAATGCCCAAAAGGCGTTCGATATGGTTTCATGGCAATACCTGTGGGCGGTGCTTGAGAAGATGGGGATTGGCCCACGCATGCTCTCCTACATTAAACTGCTTTATACCAACCCTGTGGCCAGAGTCCTGGTTAACTCTCATCTGTCAGCTTCCTTCACCCTCCATAGAGGGATACGCCAGGGGTGCCCATTTTCCCCCCTACTGTTTGCGATGGCTATCGAGCCCATGGCGGATAGTGTGGGAGACAAGCATACTCGCAAGGGGATACGCCTGCGTGATATGCCCGAAATAATTTCACTGTATGCGGATGACGTACTTCTGTACATCAGGGACCCCTTGGTCCATCTTGACCCAATCATCCGCGGAATAATCAAAAAGGGTACATTCTCGGGCTTCACCATAAATTACACCAAGTCAGAAATCTTCCTTCTCACGCCTGCAACTCCCCAACCGACATGCAAATTCTCGCTCAGGTGGGCCCCCGAGGGCATTAAGTACCTTGGAGTCCAGGTATCCCTGTCGAGATCCTCCTTATTGGCCGACAACTATGTGGCTGCCACGCAATATGCAGAAGCCAGAATGAAGAGGTGGAGCAACCTCCCCCTGTCCCTTTCTGGGAGACTGTCGCTAATCAAAATGATTATAGTTTCAAAGCTTCTATACATATTCGCTAACGTCCCACTCTGGCCCGGGAAGCACTATTTCACTGACCTGCATGCAGGGTGCGCCCGGTTCCTGTGGCATTCTGGTGCCATACGCAGGAAGTGGCAGCATATGACATTACCCTACGAGAGGGGGGGCTTTAGCGCACCGGATCTAACCCAATACTGGATAGCCGCACAAGCCCAACATGCAACACACTGGTATAAACACCAGGACCCTCCCCCTCAGGTTAAACTCGAGATCCTTGTGACCGAGTAGGTGAATGTCATGTCCCTAATCCTCTTTCATTCGTACCATTCGGACGCCCCGGCTGATCCAGTGACCACCACAATCAGGGCATGGAAAAAGATTCTGCAATCCCACTCTGAACCCCCAGCCGTACTATAAATGGCTGCCCTTATGGTCATTCCCTGGCCTCGCCCCCACACAGGATAAACTCCTCATGCGGCACTGGCTGGACCTGGGATATTGTACACTCTCCGACTTGTTCCCCGAGGGGAAATTCATCACTCCGCAGACATGGAAGCCAGGGCACTCCAAGTCATCACTGGAGTTATTGCAATACTTTAGACTCAGAGCGGCAGTCCAAGACATGTGGACCTCGTACCCGGATGAACCCCCTGAGTCCTCTGTGATCTGCTACATTGCTAATTCCGCAGGGGGTAGGGGCATAGTGTCCACCGTGTATAAAATGCTGATAGCACGAGCTGTGGAATCATCCCACAAAGTCCGGGACGCTTGGAGCCATGAGCTGAGTGTGGACATCACTGACGATATGTGGGCAAAAATGTGCATACACACACACACGCAAGGTCTCCCTTAATTCTAGATTTAGATGTGTGCATTATAAGCTACTTAATCGCCTGTATCATACTCCCCATGGGGTTGGGAAATTTGAACGCGATCAGCCTCATGCCTGACAGAAATGCAGATCCAACGAAGCAGATCACGCCCATATGTTCTGGTTCTGTGGGGTGCTGGCTCCATTTTGGGAGGCTGTGCTTGAGGCCCTCTCAGAGATGGTGGGGTTCCGGATTGACCCTGACCCCTTGGCTGTATTGTTTGGGCTGTGGGAGGGGACTGGCGCAAGGCGTGTCGCTAAATTCTTGAACGTGGGGGCGATAGTGGCTAAGAGATGCATTCTGCAGTGCTGGAAGCGGCAATCCCCCCCTTCGCTTGAAATGTGGTTAAGGCTCTTACCTGGACACAGATGTGTGAGGAGGACTATATCAACACACTGCCGGTGAATGCTCGCCCCAAAAACGTGTGGACAGAGTTCTGTAGCTACTTGAACAGCAAGGCTGACTTAGAATTCCTATATTCTCCCCCATCACCAGAGCAGGCAGTTGTGTAATCTGAACTATGAGCAGCCCTACTGGACCTGATGCACTCTTGCGAATGTACATGGTTTATCGCTAATGCTATGCCTTGTTGTCCATGCTCCAAATTATGTAACACGGTTTGTTGATGTAATGTGTAACGCACCAGTTACTGTTCCTTGCCAATAAAGAAAAGTTTTAAAAAAAACAGACCCACAACCTCAAAATTAATTCTCTCCTGTACCAGGAGCCAGTAATGACATTGTGTAGGTTTGAAATGCAAGTTCTTTTGGGGACTTTAAAAATTAGCCAAACTGTGGCCTTCTGTGCTCTCTGAAGTCCGGAGATCTGTTTCTCTAGACATCCGACAGGTAAGCTGTTATTATAGTCTAGGCGAGAGTTCACAAGTGCACCCACAATAATGGCATGATCTTGTGCTGGTATAAACGGAGAGCTAGACACAGGAGGCACAGCAAGTGGAAAACTGACTGAACCTTAGCACCAACCTGTTTTTGGCTGAAGATTTGCTTGCCAGATGCAGCCTAGATTCTTGATTTTAGCAGCATATTCGAGGTTTGCACCCATGAAACATGGGTGTTGTAAGGAACTCGTGGTGGCAAGAGTAAAGACAGACACAAGTGATCACAGTTCAAGGGTGTTTATTAAACTGTATATGCAGGTTGGAAAAACGCCTAATCTAAAAATAAATCTAAGATGGGACAAGCTACGACCATCAAATAATAACAAGGCAGTCCTAGTGGTGTCTTGTCAAATAGAAGGGCCTATACTAACAAAAAACTATTGCCATTCCTTACAACTAAATACAAAAGAGTGTTGGATAGGATTCACAAGAAAGAAAGAAGTGTTCACAAATGATAAGTCAGAATGTGGTAGCCGGTGTTCTCCCTTCCCTACGTTTTGAGCAGGGGATAAGGTGGGACTCCTGAGCACAGCACACTCTCGTACTTTCCCAGCACGAGACAACAGTTCAGTTTCTCAGGTATCAGGACCTTTGGTAGTTAAGTCTCTTTTCTACAAATAATCTCTTGCCTCTGAGGTGTGTTCAAAATAATAAACAAAAGTTCCTTTATGCTTGCACGTTGGGTGATGCCTTTTCACCCATGGATCACCCTTTTCCCAGTTCAGACCCTTCTCGATTGTTAGCCTCCCTCCGTTGGGTTCACTATGGCTTTCCTCAAAAACACTTTCACCTGTTGCATTCACAATTCTTAACGTCTTTTTAAACAGTCCACTGTGGACATCCCTCTGTCGGATTCACTCTTGTCAACACAATGATCATCAGGGCATCATGCTTTGCCCCATTCTGCCGGCATCCTTCCTTCGGGTTCACGTTTGCCAGCCTCTCAGTCCCTTCTATTTTTGTAACGCTCACCTGATTCCCACGGAGGCGCGGGTCTTGGCAGGAAGCTGTCTGTGACTTGAAAAGTGATGTGCAGGACTCGATTGGCTTCTGGGGTCGAACCTCTTCGCACTGTGTGTCGGACTCGAAGAGTGAGGTTTCTGCAGGTGAAAAAATATGGGGGTTAATGGTCTGGGTTGTTGAATGTCCCTCTCTCTCTCTCTCTCTTTTCCCAGCTTTTTCGTAGAGCCCCCAGGTCAACGTGCTCACCTTATATAGGTGAATGCTGGGCTCTCCATCTGCGTCTGGTGCAGGGTGCCGTTGCCAGTTCCTTCACTGGTGAAACACAGGCCTCTTGAATTCAGAGGATGGTTACCGTCGTTATCTGCACGAGCGGTGAGTTTCTGGACACCTTTTGTCTTTATAGTCTTTACATGCGTGGCACGTTTATGCAGACTCTGTATAATGCCTTTCCCTTATGTATTGCAGGGCTCTTGAGATGAAAGATGAAGTGAAGCGCCTGGAAGTTCGTAAGTATGGCAAGCGCTCTAACTGTCTCTTTCCTTGCAGCTTAGTTCGTGTTAAAGAGACGCCGGAGTATTCGCAGGCGTTTTATTGCGACGAGCGTGATGGACGTAAGTAAATACCTGCTTAATGTCTTTTCTTTTGCCTTTCAGATGTTGGGTTGTAGGGCCGGAGTCCGAGGAATGCCAGTAAGTTGTTAACGATACTTTGTCTTCACAGGCGGCGATGCAGAACGAAGAAATCCGGAATTCACAGCGTGCCGGTAAGTATGGCAATGCTTTTGTTCTTGCAGGTGGAGATGCGGCGTGAAGAAACGGCCGCCGCCGATGGATCAGGTAAGTAAGCACTGCGTGTAAAGTTCGCCTTGCTAACCTGTTGTTTCTGTTCTTTGCAGGTGCTGATGATGTCTGGATACTAAAATGGTAAGTAGAATTCTTGCAGGTCCAGGATCGGAAGAAGAAAGGCCGGAGCAGACTCGGTGAGCGTTCTGCTGCACATGCAGAATAACGCGAAGCACGCTTCATCTATCGTGTGTGGTTTAAATAGCCTTGGAGTGATGAGGCGTCTTCTTCCACGGCCCCGCCTAGGTAAGAAAAGAGTTCCAGTTTCCAGAAGAGTTCCAGTGCTGTATCCAGGGAGTGGAGCTGCCCCACCCAGGTAAGAAAGTAGTTCCTGTTCTCAGATGGCTTCTAAGTGGCTGGTAAGTAAGCTGCATGGTCTGCTGCAGGTAAGTCCACCCAAGCATCTTCACACCTATTATGAGCCCGGCGCTTCCAGTGCCGGGACCAATGGTTTTGATGAGCCTGGTGCCACCGGCGCCAGGACAAGGTCCAAAAGGTCCCAGTGGGGACCGGCTGGTGCTTAGGATTAGGGTTAGGGGCCTGCTTCCAAGGACGTTGAGCTGGTCCTGGCTCCTTGGAAGCAGTGGAAGCAGTGATCATGACAATTTTCCTACGATGCAGTATTCACTTACTTTGGGTTTTCAATGGTTTGTAGGTCAAAGACTTTCGACTGTAAAGGGGATTTGGATATCCACTTTATGACCACTTGGACCTTTTCCTTGCGGTTCTCCTAGGGCCTTCTGGTATAGGTAGTTTCAACAAACGTGGGATCAACCAGAGTTTCTCGAATGAGCACACGCGTGGTGCCGGAGACCCCTCTGCAGCTGGTTTTCACTTAATGTTAACAGTTCTTCTCTTATTTTGCCACTTGCAACTTTCATTCAACACAGTTCAGTTTCTTATTGGTTCTCCCCTCGGCTCACCGGCTGCGATGTACCGCTTGGCTTTCCTTGTCTCTGGAGTCAAGGACGGTACCATGGTAGCAAGCATCTCTCCCTGGCTTGGTTATCAGCGGAGGAGGGCTCTGTGTACCGTTACATCTGCTTCCAACAAAGCTGGCTATTGTTTGCAGTCTTATGATTCCTTTCACGGAGGCTTTGCGGGTCTACGTCGGAAAGGGCACGATCGCTTCTCTCCTTGTCATCCCTTTGGTTCGCCCCGCCTTTCTCCTCCTCTTGAACTGTCGTACTTGGATAGCTCTCTCATTGTGCGGTCTGCCTTGCTCGTAGTTTGCTCTTGTGCTCCACCTTTCATCCCTGTGCAGAAGGGAACGGGCCATCAGGTGTTCAATTGCCTGACCCTTGTGTTGGGACATGTCAGGTGAACGGCTCTGGTGTTAGTCCATTGTCTTTCGCAGTGTGCAAAAGTGTTTGTGTCGGAAAGGGGGTGGGGGCAGAGTATTTGAGTATCCTACGTAGGATTGGAAAAAGGGGTTATAAGAAGGGGGATACTGCGTCTCAGCCAACAGTGTCCCACTTCCAAAGACCCCCATCCAGATAGATCCTCCCTCACTGGTCCACACCCAGGAACTGGATCCAATAGCGATGGCAGTGTTATGGCCACCTGGATGACAGATCAACGGGGACTAGTGAGGGAGACACCTTCAGGTTTCTCACAGCGTGGAGGAAGTTTAGAGGTGTCTTTAAACAAATGGTTGTGGCCAAACAAGGCCACTTCTGTTTGCTAGCATTTAATTGTAACTCTATAATCAATGTATCCCCCAGTAATCCCGTTGGGGGAAATTCCCTGGAACAGAACCACTAACATTTCTGGTTAAGGTTGGAAACAAAGAAGTAACTTGAGAGGAAGAACTTAGCTTAGAAGTACATGAATCCCCACTAGTGGGAGACAAAGGAATGTCTGCTCAGAAAATCCAGTACAAGATTCTCAGACAGCTGAGCTTACTGACATTGAGCCGTCATTCACTATATACCAGAAAAACAATCACATTGCATCCCTACAAAGAGGAAGCAACTCTACACCACCAGAGAGTGCAGCAAGCTAGATTGGTTCAATACTTAGTACAAAAACTGTGATTTAATGCCAGTGACCGTGCTTCCCAAGCACAGTACGTCGAATAGCGTGATCCCTCGTGGCTTTTGTATCTCTCTCATAATTTTTAACATCTATATGAAGCCACTAAATGTTCTACTAATGGATTATGGGGCGGTATAAGAAAATACATGGAGGATACTTAAATTAGCTTTTATCTCGACCAGGATCCAGAGACTAATATCACCTATATAAAATCTTTCTGCAGTCAAATAGACCACTGGATGGCAGAGATTTGATTGGGTCACTTGACATCTCGAAAACTTTGGCGGAATATCCAGATTTCACTCTCGCCGGGCATTGTATAAAAAACTAAAACTAAAGTAAAAACATTGGGTTTCATTCTGGAATCCACCCTGTTTTGACCCCACAAATAAATAAAGTGATTAGCTCATCTCACTTTCAACTAATGATACTCAAACAGATTAGAACCCTGAAAATCACTGCTCCACCATTGCTTAGACGATTGTGCGATTGAGTCTGGATTACTCTAATGCCCGATATGCCGGTATTCCTAAATCTAGTTTGCACCAGCTCCAAGTAGTCCAAATACTGAGGCAGAGTGTAACCAACACTCCAAACCATGCCCATATCTGTCCATATCTGCCCAATCTACAGAATATTGCAATTGTTACTGGTAAGAGTTCTCATACCTCTAACTATCACCCATAAAACCTTTTATAAAAACTTTTTTCGAGCATCCTCTTAAATTCAACACACCCCGCTGGCATTGGTATGGCTCTTTTAGGTCTGAAGGAGAAGCATCCCTTTATACCCTGACCATCAACTGATTTAGACTCTCTAAGGGATTGGGCAAGTGCGATGCAGTCATACGACCAAACCTTGGGATGCCCTCCCAGAAGACCTTTGCTGTACTAAAAATGTATTGGCATTCAGGAAAAAACTTAAAACATATCTTCTGATTCTTGCCTTCCCTGTTCTATGATTATTTTTGGTAGAGCTAATTATTAGTGATTAGATACGATTTTGGTTGTGGCACCGACGCCGCCTACTCCTCCTCGAAGAAATATCTCTCTTGCTGAGGTAGATGAGGTAATGCATTGTCACAGTGCAGTCCATGAAGAACTGGATGCACTGCCCCATACAGAGGTGAGAGAAGCCACAAAGGTCAACCTAATAGCATGCAATTCAAAGAGGTTGATGTACTCCCTTGATTCCGCTGGAGACCAAAGGCTGCTAACCGTCAAGATTGTTCAGGTGAGAATACTAGCCTTTCAACAATGCATCAGTGACCAGTGTCACTTGAGGCCAAGGCTGTCAGAAAACTTTCACTGAGTACCCACCATTGGCTGTCCTATGAAAACTTTGTCAAGACCTCTAAGAGGTAAATTATGCGGCCCTCAAACTGAGACGACTGACAGTGCAGAACCAATTGAGACCTCAAGAGTCGAGACCTCATATCTAATGCACTGCCTGGCCTCTGGCACCAGAAAAATACAGGAGGACATGAGACCCAGAAGGCAGAAAAGCAACTTAAACTGGGATCCGGGTATAGAACCCAGAATGCTACATCCTCTGAAGGATTTGGATAGCACAGTCCTTGTGCAGAAACGCTCTGCACCAGTGAGTGTCTAGAATCACCCCAATGTACCACAGGGCCTGAGAAGGGGCTGTGTGGGACTTTTTGAAGTTGAGGGACAAGTGCAAGCTGTGCCTCGGATGGCACTTGGAGTACAGATGGTCTGATGCAGACTCTCGAGAGGAGGCCCGAATAGGCCAGTCATTCAGATAGGTAGAGAAGTGAATCAGGTCCTAAAACAAGAAGGGCAGGACACAAAACCTGCAATGGGTGCTCTCAAATATAAACCTCAAACAAATTCTTCCTGCGCTTTTGCTGCATCAGTATGTGAAAGTAGGTGTTGTGAAGGTTCAAGGACACTAACCCACCCTGAAGGTACAGGGATTAAAGGATCTTTTCAAGAGTCACATTTAAAACATGTCCTTGCTATGGTACAATTTGAGCATTGGCATACTGAGGATTGTCCACAGACCCTAGACTTTGTTCAGTACCAAAAATGATGGGAGCACCATCTCCACTGCGTCTCTGAAGCAAGCACCAGCTCTATGATGGCCTTAGCCTGAAGTTGGGAAATTACGTCCAGCAGAAGGGCATCCAATGGAGGACAAGTCAAGGAGGTATTGTGCAGTGGTCCTTGGTGGAAAGGGGCACTGTATCCCTATGCAATGACCTTCCAGGCTCAGGTATCAGAGGTGGTCTGGTGGAATGGCAAATACAAGTGGTTTGGAGACTAGGGGTACAGGAACAGACCATCAAGGTAGAAAGCCAGACTTTCACCTAGAAGGATACTTCTACGATGGGAAATCTATGTGAGAATGGAATCCAGTAAAATAAGGGATCATATACAGATGAAAGGTGTATGTGAACTAAAAGACTGCTTGTCTGCAAGAGATGTGATAAAAACATTCACAAAGTGTTTTTTCAAGGTTAGAGGGTCACTCTAATCAAGATAGTTCAGTGTACAAAAAAGCCAAAGCAAAGGCAGCAGACAAAGGCTACACTAATACTTAGCACTACACAAAGAAACAGAAACTGCACTAGAACACCACAGAAAATACTGGTTTGATTTCAAGGGTCAGCTTCAAGGATGCCTTACATTTGATGTTGAAAAGGTGGGGTGACTCTCGACCCTAAAGAAGAAGACTAGGCTGGTTCAACACTTAGTCAGATTAAGAATATAAATGAATAGTGACTCCAGAAGCAAAAAAGTCACAATTGAACAGGCTGTTTAATCATAAAAAATTAAAGATTCATCAATTTATTTTATTTATATGCATGAATGCCATATTTCGAAGTTCATATATACAATCATACATACCTATGGATAGCCTTGGATGCCTGTCTCTGTACAGCCACATTTCTTCCCTGGAGTGCACAAATGGCAGATGTGATCAGACATCTACTATAAATGTCGTCTTTTTTACTGATGTGCTTCAGCAGTTCATTCAGTGCAGCTGACGAAAGAGTAGCATCGCGTTTTGCCAGGCCCAAAGCACAAAGAGCTTGCAGACTTTCAATACTTGGCTCCTTTAAAATTGAACTGAAAAAATGACATTTTTTGGATCTACAAAGCAATGCAGGATTGCACATTTTTTCAATCAATTATAGCAATGCTCTCACTGAATCATGTTTGTCCTAAGGGCTAGCCTGACAGACTAAATGGCACAATTGATACTGTATGCTTAGCCCACAACCTTTCTTTCACAGAGCGTTTTATTTATAGTTCAAAAGCAAATATTTATTTTTTATCAACATAGTTTATTTCATGTTTTAACAGCTATAACAATATATCAATCACAAAACCTAAATGCAATAACAAGGAGCGAACCAAGGGGGGAAAAAAGAGAAAAAGGGGTCTGGTGAAATCACCCATACAAATCAGTAAAAACCCTCCAGACTTTCTCATATTCACGTAATTCATCCTTCCTGTGGAAGGAAACTTTCTCCCCACTAGACAGCATGCTCAAACTAATAATCCAATCCTCATGTTATGGCCTGGCTATATTTGAGCACAATCTTAATATTTGTTTTTATGTCATAATACATGCTCTGTATATTCATTTTTTCTTAGAATTACTCTGCTTCAGAAACAGAGGCATTAATCCTAATACATGGGAAACTGGGCTATTGGGGAGGAAAAGGCCAATAGTATTTCTACTCTATGCAGCACTTCATCCCAAAAGGCTTTTTTCACCTTATTACAATGTCCAAACATATGAATAGTCATTCCACCCGTGGATTTACATGACCACCAGGTATCTGTTGGTTACAACTTACAATACCACATCTTCCATGGGGGCCAATATAGATAATGGATTATCCTCTTTTGTGTAGCCGTTTCTATGTTCCTTTTTCGACAGTCATTTGTTCGATGGGTTTTTTGCAGAATTTCTTTTTCTCCCAAAACAAATTGAATGTTTTTTTTCTTTTAGGGGGAATGGAGGGGGGGGTTTCCCACCAAACCCCATCCCCTATTAATTTAGCACTATTGCCGACCCCACCACCCCGTATATACCCTTCCCCACACTCCCACTATGTTTTCGATGTTTTTTTTCTTCCTGGGGAGGGTGGGTAATTCGGCAAATAACCCATCGAAAACATGACTGTCAACAAATGAACGTGGTAGCACAGATCTAAATCAACTTTCCAATCGGATAGTACAGAGCACTTTTGGACCCAATCCTCTCGAGATGTATCCTGCCCCAACTACGACTCTCAGCTGTTTTTCCATCTAGATATCAGATATGCTGTATTGGGAGCAGTAAGATGGTGGTATCTAGTTGATGCAGATAAAGAAGAGGACTTGGATAACCTATAAAGTCCCGGAATGTCATGTAGGCTTACACTCAAAGTTGCAAAGAGAACATCAAGCATATTTTTGAGCCGTCTTTATCGTTGAATCTCTCAAGCACCAAGTTTGTACTTGAATTTGAAGAATACAAAATATAGTAATTTGCTCCCTTCCAGGACTTGATCCAAGATCCATATCCCAGCCTTCTGCCAACATTTTCATGAAATCATACGATTACCAATAGTTAAAGCAGAGGCAAGATCGATTGCCAGTAGATATTTTTAACCCTTGCAAACGTTATCATTCCATTTATTTATTACATGGCCAATTGGAGGTGACGTTTTAGCTAACTGAAATGTATTCTCCATATATAGTGAATACTTTAAAGGAATTGGTGAAATACACACTTCTTCTATTTTCTCCAAGTTTGGGCTCATGTTTGAGTCAGCAGTAATCCAATCAGGTTTGGAGTCACATGCTCACGAACAATGCCTTTTTCTCCCTCTTTAGGAATCTCAATTTTAGGCATCTCTTCTTTCCTATCTTAAAATGTCCTGTGCCTTTCTTACACTCGCCTCCTGAGTGCCGTCGTCTTGTCCCACTCTCCTGCGCACTTGCCTCTCGCTGTCTTGTCTGTCTGTCTACCCCTGGTACCCCCTCCTCTCCCACCTACTCTATGGTGCTCTCTGTCTCCCCTATCTTTTCTAACTGTTTTTCTATTGACTATCCTGCTCTCCTCACTAAGTCTGGTAGGAAAATGTTTAAAAAGGACATCCTGGTCTCCAACCCAGTCCTCCCTATCGCTGACACCTACATCAGTGCCTCCTCCAAGAAAACTCTCACCGACATCCTCTTTGTCATGCCTTCAACAGATCTATGGACCCTTCATATGGTCTCTGTTCTCTCTCCTTTCTCCGCTTCTCCTATTAATGGTGGTACCTGTTGGGACGCCCTCCTGGCCTCCTTCCTATCCTCTAAGGCAATCATTAATGTCTACTCTAATGGAGCCGTCTTGGTCCAAGGCCCTCAGGCCAACCTTCACCTCTTTGATAGACGCTTTCCGCGCCTCATCAACTTCCTTTCTTCTCCTGCTGTCCCCTTCCCCCTTTCCTTGGCTACCTTGCCTCCCCCTCCCTCTCTGCCCCCTCTCGGGTGCTTTATACACTTCCGCAGTGTGTACCTCTGATCTGTACCCCTCCCCGGAAGTCCTTCAAGGAGGGCATCCTTCTCCACATTGCCACTCTTAACTCCCGCTCTGCTGTCAAACACTCCTCTGATATCTGCCGCCTTCTTGAAGAACTTGACCTCGATGTCCTCGGTCTCACTGAGACATGGTTTACGGCCAGCTCTGTCACCAGCTTTGACACGCTCCTACCCGATGGCTACAAGATCCTCTCTGCGCCCAGGCCCAACCGCTCTGGTTATCTTCCCAGAGTGGATTCCTGCCTCTGACATTCCTACGCAGGCCTACTCCTCTTTTGAATGCCGTGTCTGCAGGCTCTCTCTCTCGCCTAGCCATACCCTTAATGTGGCTACTATCTATCGGCCACCAGGTCAGGTCTCTTGCTTCCTCTCTGAGTGGGCAAACTTCTCCTCCTCACTCCTGGCCTCTACCACTCAACTCCTCCTTCTTGGAGACTTCAACATCCACTTGGATGCCTCCTGTCCCCCTCTGAACTCTTTCGCGATCTCTGCGACTCTCTCTCACTAACCATTGTCCCCTCTGGCCTGACTCATTCTGCAGGGCACAATCTCGATGTTCTGATCTCTTCAGACCTTCCCCTCTCTGTCCCTCTCACCACTCCTCTCTCTTGGAGTGACCACTTTCTCCTATCCTCCCACCTCACCCTCCCTACCCTGCAGGCAAAGCCACCTCCGTCACTGCCACCCAACTTCTCGGTCATCCGACCCATGAAGAGTGTGTCAGTTGAGGCTTTTGCCGCCACCTTCTCACCTCCTCCTCCCCCCTGGCTGATTCTCACCCTGACACAGCCCTCTCCACACTCCACTCTTCTATATCTGATACTCTGTATGTCCTTGCCCCCGTCATGAGAATCCGTCTGATGCCCAAAGCCAAGTGTAACTCCTGGTATGACTCAGACCTCGTCACCCTAAAACGCAAGTGTAGGGTTGCCGATAGGAAATGGCGTGGCTCAAGTTCATCCTCTGAAAAAACTGGCCTGCCACCTGCTACAAAGGCAATACCGGCTCTCCGTCCTCACCAAGAAGAGAGCTCCTATCCAAGTTCACGTCTCTGCGGCATCTAACAACTCGGCTGAACTCTTTAAAATCTGCAAGGAACTGGCCAATCCTGCTGCAGTCTCTACTTCTCCTGTCCCTTCTCAGGCCCTCTGCACGACACTGGCTTCTCACTGCATCTAAAAACCTCAGGACATCCTGTCCTCACTCTCCTCCTCTTATCCCCCTTCCACTATTCCCTGCTCTTCCTCTGCCCCTTCAGCAGCCACCCCTCCCCCCTCCTTCTCTGCCTTTCCCCTTTTCTCTCCAGACAAGGTTTCTAGACAAGTCCGATCTATGAAAGTCTCGTCGAAACAGGTTCACCCCTGTTCCTCCAAAACTTCAAGGATCACATCGACTCCCTGGCTCATGCCCTGGCGGATTTCTGCAACCACTGCTTCACCACTGGAGTCTTCCCTTCCCCCCTGAAGCACTCTCTTGGGCACCCTCTTCTTAAGAAACCCTCTACCGACCCCTCCAGCCCGGCTAACTATCGCCCAATCTCCATCACTCCCTTCCTGGGCAAGCTCCTGGAGAAAATTGCCATCTCCCAGCTCAATCTCCACACTGAATCTGTTGGTTGTCTTCATGACCATCAGTCTGGCTTCAGAGCTGCCAGAAGCACGGAAACTGCTCTTCTGAACATCCATGAAGACCTGCTCTCCAACCTTGACTCTAACACCCCTTCCGTTCTTATCTTGCTTGATCTCTCTTCTGCCTTTGACATTGTCAACCATGCCATCCTGCTCAACCGTCTCAGTGATAACCTGGGTATCACTGTGCAGGCTCTGGTGTGGCTGATTTCTTTCCTCTCCAACCAACCCTCCCAGGTCCAACTTAGGTCCTTCCTCTCCGACATCTTTTTCTCTACCTGTGGTGTCCCCCAGGGATCTAACCTCTCTCCCTGGCTGTTCAACCAATACCTGGCACCCATTGCCCACCGCATCACCGCTCTCTGTCCCAACTTTCAGTGCTATGCGGATGATACCCAGCTCATTTTCAGGCTACCCTCGGCCTCCTCCTCCTCTCTTTCCCTCATCTCCGACTGTCTGTCTGCCATCCAGAAATGGTGTGCCGCCAACGACCTCTGTCTTAATGCCAGTAAGATTGAGATTCTACTCATCGGCACACCCACTGCCTCCTTCCCTACAGCTCTCTGGCTGGCCTCTCTAGGCCCACCTCCCACTCCCACCTGCAAGGCTAAAAACCTCGGGGTCATCTTCGACTCTGCACTCTCCTTCTCCCCTCACATCACTGACATCTCTAAGAAGTCACACTACCAGCTGCACCTCCTTAGAGGTATTCTTCCTTTCCTCTCCTTCCCCCAGAAGCTCTCTGTCTCCAGAGCCCTGGTCCGCTCTAAGCTGGACTACTGTAACAACCTCTATTTCAATCTGCCTGCTCCACTCTCCGCCCTCTACAATTTATCCAGAACAGGACTGCGAGACTTGCCCTTGGCCTCAAGCCCAGGGATCGTATCTCTCCAGGACTGAAATCTCTGCACTGGCTCATAGTGGCTGCAAGGATTAAGTTGAAAACCCTCTGCATTGTACACAAGGCTTCTGGGGTCTGGGGCCGCAATACCTTCAACTCTCTCTCCCTAAATATCTTCCTTCTCGAGCTCTTCGCTCATCTGCCTCCAACTCCCTCAGGGTTAGTCGCTTCTCCAAACAACGAGTTGGTGGCAGATCACTATCTTCGGCAGGGGCCTCTCTCTGGAACAGCCTTCCTGCCTCCCTGAAACTCGCGGAGAACCATCTCCAGTTCCGGAAACACCTCAAAACCTACCTCTTTGCTTCCGCTTTCTCTCCTCCCCTCCCCTGCTGAATTCCTGACTGAAACTGCACTGGTTACCTGGCCACCCTTTCTGATCTCTGGCCCAGGCCCCATCAATTGCCCAACTGCACTGCCTCCCTGGCAACCCCTGCACTTGGAGACCGTATCCCTTCAGTCCCCCTACCAGCACTTATGTCTGCACTTCCTTGCACTTGGCTCTAGCTGGCTGTTTTATTTGTCTTATTTATCTTATTTATTCCGCTTTCCCATGTACTGCACTTTCCCCTCTCCCTTCCCCCGCGCACTTTTCCTTTCCCCCCTTCCCATGCACTTGCGCGATCTGAATGACACCTGGCCTAGTAGGATCGTTGTCTGTCCTCCCTCTGTTCCCCCCTTGCCTCGTCGTGCCTTGAAACACTTGTGTATAGGCGCATTATAAACACCATATCATATTCCCTGTCGTTACGCTGGGAATCCTTGGTGAAAGAAAAAAACGTTTACAGTTTCACTATAAAACTGTATTTCTCCTCTAAACCAATCACTGTCCCCATCCAATGACAGTCCTCTCCCTAAGCCCCGCCTCTGGCAACCAATTTTAGATTTGGTAAGCTCGTAAAGTGGCAGTATGACCAAGAAGAGCCACAGAGGGGCTGGAGGGAGGGTTCGCATGTGAATCCATGCCAGACCCATGCTGGAGAACAATAGATACAGGTAAGTAACTTAAACCTTCTCCAGCATGGGGTCTGGCATGGATTCACATGCTCATGAATAACAAATACACAGCAGTACAACATTACACAACCGCAGGAGGTGGCAAAGCTCAACAGAAGCAATTAATACCTACCCCTGGAACAGACTCACCTCAAGCGAACAGTTTGTGAAGCACTGGCTGGCCGACTCTGGACTTCTTCCTGGAATCCCTGTCGACACAGTAGAACTTTGCGAAGGGATGCGTGGACCTCCACGTTGCAGCTCTGCAGATGTCGAGCAGGGGCACACTAGAAAGGAATGCTGTCATCGCAGCAATTGCTCTGGTGGAGTGGGCTCTCAGACGGTCCGGCAAAGGCTGTTTAGCCAGCTGATGACAGGGCATAATGCAGCCAGAGAGCCATCTTGAGATAGAAGCCTACGACAAGGCCTTCCCATGATTGACAGGTCCAAAGTTCACAAACAATTGAGAAGTTTTCCGTAAACACTTTGTGCGTGCCACGTAGAACTTCAAGGCACACGCAAAGTCCAGCAAATCCAAGGTCCTCTCCGGCGGCGACAAAGGATTCAGGAAGAAAACAGGCAACACCAGCGGCTCATTGAGGTGGAATTCCAACGGAACATTCAGCATGAAAGTGGGGTGCGTACTCAGTAACACCCTTGTTTCGTGCAAAGTCAGATACGGCTGCTTGCAGGATAGGGCCTGGATCACCCTTGCTCGTCTGACTGTGGTGATGGCTACAAGGAATGCCGTCTTCCACGAGAGAAACTTGAGTGGGGCTTGTTGCATGGGTTCGAAAGGTGCCCCCATGAGTCTTGTCAGGACCACATTGAGTTCCCATGTCGTGGCAAGCGCCTTTACTGGAGGGAAAGATCGGAAAACCCCCTTGAGAAATTCTTTGACGAGTCTGTGGGACCAACGCAAGGATCTTCCCGAAGATCTGGTGTAGCGTGAGATGGCCGCCAGGTGTACCTTGATGAATGCGTGAGCCAGCCCAGCTTTTGCCAAGTAAAGAAAGTATGGAAGAATCTCTGGGACCATGACCCTCAGAGGGGTAATCTTCTGCGACCAGCACCACTTAGCAAAACGCTTCCACTTATGGCCGTAGCACCTTAGAGTCGACGACGCCCTGACTTTGGTGAGGACCTCTCTGCAGTCCGCTGGTAGCTCATAACCACCAAACTCTAAGGCTGCAGGAGCCATGCCTTCAGGTTTAGAAATCCTGGGTCGTGATGAAGGATTGCACCTCCGTCCCTGGTGAGCAGATCTGGAAGTACCAGCAAATTGATTGGAGGCAACACTGACAGGCTAAGTAGGTTCGGATACCAAATCTGCCTCGGCCATGCCGGGGCAATGAGTATCATCTTGCACCAACACTGTCTGAGTGTGTTGATCACACGTAGCAGAAGAGGAAACAGGGAAAAGGCACACAGAAACAGACCTTCCCATGGGAAGGAGAATGCACCCCCAACGCTCCTCAGTTGGTGGAATCGGCTGGCAAACATCTGGCATTTTGAGTTTGCCGCCGTGGCAAAAAGAGCGATCAGAGGTCTGCCCCATTTGACTTACAAACGGTCCACCTGATCCTGACAAAGCTCCCACTCTTGGCAGGAGCGCAGCTCCCTGCTGGCGGAGTCAGCAATGGTGTTCATGATGCCTGCCAGTTGGAATGGGACGAGGAACATTCCCTGTCCGATGGCCCAATGCCACAAGTCCTGAGCTTCCTTGGAGACTGATGGGGATGCCAGGCATGGCACTGTGTTGAGCCTGGAGCCGAGGAACAGCGCGTTCTGCTGTGGCATTACGCAGGACTTTGGATAGTTCACGTAGAACACCAGTTCTACGTGAACTACTGACCAGTTGTCAGTAGCCAGACTGTCTCCTCCTGTGCTCGGTGGCCAGTTCCCGGGAGCGAGCTCGTACTAGCCAATCGTCTAGGTACGGGTATACATGCACTCCCTGCAGACGCAGGTGGGCCATCACCGCGGCCAGGCATTTTGTGAACACCCTTGGTGCCGACTTTGAGCCGAAAAGTAGGGCCTTGAATTGGTAGTGTTGACCTTTTAACACAAACCGTAGGAATTTACAATGTTTCCTGTGGAAGGGGACATGGAAGTACGTATCCTCTAGGTCCAACGACATCAAGAAATCTCCTTCCTCCACTTGACCGAGCACGTGTTGCAACGTGACCATCCTGAATTTTTGGGATTTCAAGTACTTGTTCAGACAGCGCAAGATCAGGATGGGTCTCAAACCTCCCAGTCTTCTTTTTGACCAGAAAGTATCTGGAATAGACTCCGAGCTCTATTGGCCCTTTCCGTAAAATGGCTCCCACATCTTCCAGCAACTGAGGGATATGCTGTTCCTGACGGAGAACCAGTGTAATACACGGGCACCTGCGTTGGAACTCCAAGGTGTGCCCCTCGGCAAGAGCGTCCAGCACCCATCTGTCAGTGGTGATGATCTTCCACTCGCTGATGAACCTCGTCAGCCGGCCTCCAACCGGGTTGCAGGAGTGGGTGCCCAACGTCTTGGCTGGTTCAGGCTTGTTTGGGCGTTGGTGCCCTGAGGGCAACGCTGACCGCAGCTACTGTAGGCCTGGCAGTGACCCCTGCAGGCTTCCTGCATGGAGGATCAAGGAAGTTGCCTGTATGATGTGGGTTATCACTTGGATGATCTGCTCTATTTTCCCCTGGAGGAACGAAAAGGTAACGAGCGATGCTGCTGCTGCAGAGTGCCACGGGAATGTGCCGTCTCCGTGTCCGTCTTTATGGCTTCAAGGGATTCGTCAACTGCTTTCCCAAACAGATTCTCGCTGTCGAAAGGCATGTCCAGCACCTTCGCATGAACGTCCTGGCGAAAGCTTATGGCCTTCAACCATCCCTGCCAAAGGAGGGCAAACTCTGTATCCCATTTGACGGAAGCCAGTGTCGGCGATGTCCGCTGCCACCGTAATGGCATGGTCCAACGCCATCTCCCTTTCCTGAAAGAGGGTAAGAGGCAAGAGCCTCAGTTTTCCTTTCATCGGGGAGGGATTCAAGGATAGGACCCAGCTCGTACCAACGCTCCTGGTCGTATTGGGCCACGATAGCCAGAGCATTGGCCTCCTTGATCATGGATGTCGCCGTGTAGATGGCTCTCTTCCCCATGACGTTCATCTTCTTCCCCTTGTTGTCCGGGGGGACTGATGATGCGAAAGCCGGGTTGGCAGAACATTTCCTTGCGGCAGCCGACACTACTGAGTCCGGCGGCAGTTGTGACATCAAGCACTTGGGTGCAGAGTCTGGCAATTTGTATTTCTTCTCCAGCCTGCCCCGTTTTGTAGGAGAAGGGCACTGGTTTTTCATGAGGGCAAGGCCTTTCTCCTAAATGTCCAAAAAGGGTACCGCCATGATCGTCTTCCTCTTGGACTCCCGTCGCTGATGTAGAAAGACCTCCTTTCTTGGTTTCCTCAGGCACTAGCTGGAACAGCTCGGAGGCCCTGGAGATCTTCGAGTGGAATGATCCCACCTCATCTGGTGGAGAGCCTCCATGAGGGGCATCCAGGTGCAATCATCGTCTGCCGGGACAAAGTCTGTCGGTTTCTGTGGCCATCTCTGTACCAGTGTCAGTGTGTGTATCCGGGTCCTCTGTTGGAGTTGGGTCCCAACTTGGTGGAGGAGGCTGATGCAGCAGCGCCGGATGACGCTTCCTCTTCTTACAGAGGCTGGTCAGGGCCCTCCGTTAAAACAGGTGCTGGTGCTGTGGGCAAACTCTGCTGGATCTATGTCACTAGGGTGTGGAGAGTCGACAGGATGTCGATGGATATGTCCTTCGGCTGCGGAAAGAATTATGGAGTGCTTGGCCCTGCGCCACCGTCTTCCTCGTGGACAGATGCTTGGTCGTCGTCGTCCGTGGATGAGATGTCCATTGGCTGAACGTACGCCTTGGAGGGCTGCTTTGGGGCCTCTTCGTTCACCCCCCTTTTTTCCCTCCTGAGGGCTGTGTACTGGGACCCGACCCAGTGCTTTTCCCTCCGCAGGGGTGCCCGCAGCCTTTGCCGCTGCCGCGGCGGTGGTGTCTCACCTGGGAGGCAGGCAAACTCTCTCTTTGCTGTAGGGACCACCCTCGTCGGGTCAGTACCACCCACTGTAGAGGAGGTTGTCGACAAAGTGGTCTTCGGCTGCGTCTGATGAGCTTGCTGTGAGGCCTTCTTCTCTTCCTACGGCCTCTGTTTCTCTAATTTGTCCCGTAACTTGGCCGGGGTGGAGGACTTCCTCTTTGAGGAGGAACTCGATGGCAGGCTGGCCTGACTAATGAGGCGGCTGGCGATAGCGGTCTATCCGACCTAGGACCCGCATCAGCCGCGAACCTGTCGGAATCGGTCTTGCGGCTCTTGGACCACCACAGATGGACGTCCTCAGAGGACTTTGATCTCCTCCCAGAGGGAGAATGGTCCTCGGACCGACCGGTCCTGGGTGAGGCAAGACCCTGCTTGGAGCAAGGGTCAGAGGCCTTGCTTAACTTGAGCCGTGCCGCAAGCCTGCTATATCTATCTGTCTTTCTTCATTTTCTTCGAGAAGCCCAGGCATATCTCGCACCCATCCTCGTTGTGGTCCGGGTGCAGGCAGTACAGACACCTCTGATGTTTGTCCACCACAAAGACGTTCCTTAGCCCACATTGGGTGCAGGGCCTGAAAAGTGTCCTTCCCTTTTTTCTCTCCTCTGTCATGGTTGGAGGGCGCAAAGTAGGCCCAAGATGGCCTCCCTGAAACTTCGACGATCAACCGCCCTTAAAAGGCGTGCAACTTCACCGACAACAGATCCCCATTGCCGGCCGATTGGTGAAAGGAGCACATGGGCTCTGTTAAAAATTTGGGGGAAAAGTACAAAATAGATTGGAGAGCAACTTGAGGTCTCCCAAAACTGAAGCGTGCAGTGAAAATCTGAAGAAGGCTGGCAGAGGCAGGGCTTAGGGAGAGGACAGTCACTGGATGGGGGCAGTATGACCCAGAGGACAATGATTGGTTTAGAGAAGAAATACAGTTATAAAATGAACTGTTTTTTCTTTTACCGAGGATTCCCAGCCTGATGACGAGGAATATGCATGAGCATGTGAATCCATGCCAGATCCAATGCTGGGGAATGAAGAATACTAAGCAAATATGCTCTGTGGTATTTTCTCATCTTGGGAAATCTGAAGCCCCCTTCTTTTATGGGGCCCTGCAATAAACACAAGGGTATCCTTTCCTTCTTCCTTACCCACCATAAATATGTGTAAAACACTTTATACATTTGTGATGGTATGCGATTGGTGAGTGGAAGGGGCAACATACTAAAAAGGCACAACAATTATGGAAAGAGGGTCATTCTGATCATACCTTTTCCCCCTCAAATCTCTTTCCCATTTCTTACATACATTTTGAATTTCAGTCAAATTTAAGGATCTGCATGATTTTTCCGTTGCGAAAAAGTCTGCGACAGAAAAGTTTGCAAGAGACATGTGCGAACCACAAAAGGTTCGCACATTTCCCATGTGAACACGCATCTACAAACCCACACCCCACCCACACCCACACCCACAACACACCCACGACACACACCCACACACACCCTTAACACACCCCCAACATACCCTTAGCCTACATACCTTTCCTTCACGCTGTCTCCATGCAGCGCCAGTTCCCTTTCACTTCCGTGATCGGGAACCGGCGCTGCAGGGTCCTATTCTTTTCTTTTTTTTCGAGAGCTGCAGGGGTGTCCCCCGCAACCCTCGCTCACTATACCACACAGTATATTGAGTGGGGTGTTGCGGGGGACAACCCTGCAGCCCGTTTTTTGTTTTTTTTTGGGTGTGCTGCGGGAGTGTCCCGTGCACTACTCCGCTCACTACACCATAAAGTATAGTGAGCGGGGTGATGCAGGGGAAACCCCCGCAGTCTTTTTTATTGATACTTAGCTACAATGCTATCAACAAAGGTTCGAACTTTTGGTGTTCGCACCTTTGGTGGTACCATTTTTTGGACTTTGTGTACGGTCAGACCTTTTTTTCGGTACGATTGTACAATTCCAAATTTAATTGGAAATTAAATCTGATTTTCAGCCCAATGTAATCGTGTATCCCCAAACACACCTCTATGACAAGAGGAAGTTTGAGAGAACATTTCTGTTTTGGATGTATTTACCCTTCATCCAGGCACACATCTGAAATGTTCTATTACCTCCATCAATCTTTGAAAAGTCCTTTCAGGGTCTGATAACAATATTAGCAAATCATCCAAACATAGAAGAACTTTTGAAAACCCTCACAGTCCACTGCCCTAATTTCTCAATCATTTTGAATTTGGATAGCAAGGGGTTTGATAAACAGAACAATAGAGGAGATAATGGGCAACCATGTCTTGTGCCCCTTTTGATTGCAAACGTAACACTAGTCAATAATACCTGAGCATCTGCCTTTTTATATCAAATCTTCATTTCGAACCCTGAATCGATACTCACTGATGCACAGGCTGCTGTTGACGATTTATGTAGATGAATAACATTAATAAATTCTCTTAAATAGTCAGAGCTATTATGTCACGCTAAAAACATGTCTGATTTTTATGATGGTGGATTCATCTCCAGCTTGTAGCTGGAGGAAAATCCTCTACTTTACCTCTAAAGATCGACGGATATACAGTGCAGTAATTCTGCTGGTGGTAAATCTGCCAAAAAATCCCCACATAGTCCTATGGACTCCGAAAACGGGAGTTACCATCACTTGTAATCCCATGGTAACCTCATGGGACCAAGTGCCAGTATTGGTAATTAAATCAGCAGTAATTAGGCTGAATTACTGCTAAATTCATAATGAGCTACTACATGTTTAATAGAACTCTATGGGTAAGTCACCAGGACCCATACTTTTTTCTCTCTTCATGAGAGTCCTGGCAACCAAAAACTCTTCTAAAGATACATCCCTCTCTAAAAGTTGTGATTCGTCCATTTTAGGCATCTCTGTGCTTTCCATAAGATCTACAATCCTTCTCTCCTCCACAATTCTCTCTGGGGTATATAGTCTTTCATAAAAGGTCCAGAATGCAGAGACCACAAGTCTCGCACATCAAAATGGAGGTCAGATTCAGCTGTCACTCTGGCTGAAACTCACACAGCATACTGACTGCTGGACTCTCCCTCAACTGTGTCCCTTGCTTTTCTCTCCATAGATCGGCTGATGACAAGTAAAGCGGCTGCACAAAGGCCTCCGATCACCAGGGGAGTCATGCAGCCTCCTAAATTGTGGAGGACCATTTATCTACACACACAAGCTCTTTAATCGTGCACCACATAGCTCACAGGCTCCCTTTTCCTGTGCTTGAAAGAGAACAGGCAGAATTCTGTTTCTGCTCTGCAAGTCTGACCCCTGCACTATGTAAGCAATGGCCTCAGTAAAGAAAGTAGTCTGAGTAGCGGCATGCAACTGTCCCCCCCAGCAAGGTGTGAAAGCAAATAAACATTACATCTTTCTGTCAAAAAAAATCTTCATTTTGCTTAGGCTTTCATAAAACTCACCTTAAAACGCAGTGCAACAGTTAATTTAAAATAGATTACATGAATATGTTATGACGCTTTCCTTCTGTGAGAAGCCTTTCTTCATTGGCCACATACCAGCATCGCCTGCTCTGCATTTACCAGCAAAGGTTTGTGTTTGGAGGATAATGGCATCAGAGAGTATGTAAATCCAGAAGCAGATTATCTTGCTCCTTTCTCATTGTGTTTTGTTTATTTAGTTGACTGGGCTGAACAATTAACTTTTGGGCCTATAGTTAATTTTTAATGAAAAGAGTGTGACCCACACATGCCATTCTGAATGTGAAAATACACTTTGACAGCTGTTAGATGTGTAATTTCTTTAGAGGCACTTCAAAATGATGTTTAGGCCCCTTGTTGCCTTCAACTGTGAAAACCTGCATAAAGTAATAACAAAAATACATTAATCTCGTATGGTTTAGGGTTTTATGACAAATGGAGGTAATTTGTCCCTTCTCCCCAAGGGGTATTACCCTCTCCCCACCTCACCAAGGCTAGGGAGGGGAGCGCGCTCTGCAACACCCTGCGTAGGGGTCGAGGCAAGTGGGACCTCAACGGGAGAGACTCCCCCTTTGGGGACAAGGACTCCCATTCCTGTGAGGAACTCTCTTCACCAGAGTGTCAAGACTGCGCTGAAGAAGAGGCTGAGGGATGCTATTCTTAAGGAGAAAGAGGAAAGTTATCTGTAAGGAAAACTAACCAATCCACTGAGGCGAGTGGATTGAAAGAACATTCGTTATGTGGAGAATGAGAAGGAGGACAAAGAGAGAGCGAAAGCAGTACGTCTCCATGCAGGGGAGATTCGCTGCTGACATGAGCCTGGGAAGAGGCAGAGCCATTGCGGGACACAGAACCTGTGCAACCCTAACTTGCTGGGAAGCAAGAGAACGTACACTGAATGGTCAGCCACAAGAGAACCTGACAGAATAATTGGTAGTGGTGTGACCCTGAGAGAGCCAGGGTGGGCGGCTGGCCTACGCAACAACGCCAGACCATCCGAGGGAAGCCGCTACAAGCGATGCAGCTCTCTGGCAAGATACCTCGGAAACCCAAAGAAGTGCAAAGACCGCAGGCGAGGTACGCTAAGGAAGCTGGCTCACGAGTACAACAAATAAATCAAACTGACGCCAGAGCCTTAAGAGTCCCAGGTAAAGGGGGACTGGGGATGCATGGGAAGAACAATGTAGAGTAATATACAGAACGAATGACTCGTCTCAGTACAAATTAGAAAGAAGAGTATTGGAACTTTGAGGAAATAATCACGAAACCGATAAAGCTCATTGAAGGAGAGTTTAACACAAGTGAATTATCATTGTTATATATGAACTGTGATAATTGGGGGGAAAAGAACGAGACTGTTTCCTGGAGGGGATGAAATTAGAAATACAATACGTTTACTTAAACTGTACTCGGTTAATACATGAAAAGAAAAATAACGTTCCCAAAGAGGGAGCAGCATGAAAGTGGGAGAAGCCCAAGGCCAACCTTGATGAATGAGAATACCTTGAGTAAAAGAAAAGGGAGATACATAAACCCCTTAAAGGAGGCTATGAACCATGGAATATATTTCTATCCTAAAAAGAAAGGCAAACATGTGAGGCGCCCAAAGTAAAAGGGTGTGAAACGAGAAAGAGAGAATATCAGAAGTTAAAAGCTCACTATATAACCAAACAATCTGAACAAAGCAAATACTTGCCTAAAGTGAAACTCAAATTGTCTAGTGTGAGAAAGGAACTATCTGCACTGATAAGCAGAGTTGCCAAAGAAGAGAACATATACCAAGAAAACAAGTGCTAGACGCACAAAGCAGGAGAAGGAAGTCCTTCTCCTGCCTTTATTTTGTTATAATAAACGATAGGGTCAAATAGTTATAGTTTTGAACGGTGGACAGATTTATTTTTGGAAATTGAGGAAAGATGACTGACGAGCACCTTAGTTGTTCTGCAGTTAGTGTAACGAATCCTTGGATGTCGTTATTAGGCAGAATCCTGTGCAGTACCCTTAGGGACCACTACACACAATTAAGACTACAAGTGGTAATACAAGTTCACCTTTGGTACAAGCCTGTACTACACTGTTAAAGTGGTAGCAGTAGCAGAGCAGCCAGACTTATCTCAAGAGTAAATGAGCAGTAGCAGAGATTACACAAAGGACCACAATTACTGTGACTCAAGCAAACACTGACTCAAGGTTTCAAGTAAAAAATATAAGTACATTTATTTTAAACTATCTGTTTGCAAAACACTTCACTTCTATAAATTCGAAACCACACGTAAAATACACCACACACAATCAATGCCACTTGTTCCAGCAAATTCAAGGTAAATACATTAGGATTTGAGAGACCGATGTTGCGATACTAACGCGTACCCGCAAACAGAAATGCTCACAAAGGTAAAACACACTTTGTACTTTATAATTTCAAACAAGGGCAAAATGGATAAAATCACAGGCAATATTTTTGTCAAGGCAAGGGGATCAGAGGACTCGTTCAAAGATACAGATAAAGTCAATAGGCCTGCACCAGTGTCAATGGAGCAGATGCTCAGTTGCCGAGGATCACACATTGAAGAGTTCGAGATTCGATATGCCAAGAGTACTGAGATATTGTCAGATGGAAGGAAAAGTTATAAGAGGGAAGGAAGAAAATACAAATCTTCATGGAGGAAAAGGGTTCACCCAGATTCTGGATGGTCAGATGGAGAGAACGACCAAATGTGCACAGTACCTTATTCCGTTGGAGAAAAGCTGGTGCCACGGTTGTTGTTCCTGGTAGTTCCTGCAGACTCACGGTTCCTGCGGCTTCAGTCGTGTGGACAAGAAGGAGGATGTCTGGAGCGATCTGCACTACCCAGGGATGAGGCCAGCAGCAGCGAAAAAGACAACGATGAATAAAAGGTGTGCTCATTTAAATCAGGAGAGGGCTCTTCTGATGGCTATCCGGACCACTACAGCACAGCAGTGATTTCGACCCAGGAGAGGATTCTCTGACTGAAGAAAGGGTGAGATGGTTGATCCCACTAGGCTCAAGGGGAGAAGACTCCGGACTGGATCTTCTCTTGTCGTTGAAGGGTAGATAGCTCAGGACTGCAGCAGGGCTACACCGGGATTCAGGGTTGCAACAGCCGTCTTCTTCTCTGTTTCTCTTCGGTTCCTTGCAGTTCCAGTGGCGACTCTGCCTTCTAGCCCAAGAGTCCTGCCTTTTATGCCAAAATCCCCCATTCACACAGCCTGGCTGTCAATCACTCAGCAGGGGGGTTTGTCCATCCTGGACAACCACCTCAGCCAATCAACACAAAGAGTGACTTGGGTCTCCAAGGAGACACTGTGCAGGGGGTGACTACACCCCTCCCTCACATTCAGCCCACCTAGACACCCAGACGCCAAAGGAGGGCTTCTGGTCAGAAGCTCACCAAAGGTCGGCGAACAAAGGAGGCAAACCTGGTTTGCCGCGCAAAGAAAGACCCAAGAAGGATGTTAACAAAATGAAATGACGATTAAACCCAACCGGAGCCGAAATAAAAAGTATTTGGGCTAGCGGGTTTAAAGTTTGAGGCTACTAAAATAGCCTAAAACGTTACCACGTTATGTAATATAATCGCGGTAGGAAAATTAGGGTAGATACCACTGCCACCAGCCAAGTCTTAATGTTAAGGGAGCGAAACAATGCTCCAAGAGGAACAGATAAAAAGGGCAAAGAATTAATCCTTTCCAATACTCCATATAAGATGGGGAGTACTGGATCTGTGGTTAAAGTGACTATGTAAAGTTAATGGCAACTTTACCCTTTTCTGGGGGACATTAGTCAGCCCCAGACAATGGAGTCGTTGGGAAGTCTAAGAGACAACCCTGTGTCACTGCACTGAAGATGCTGGGTAACACACAAAAGTGTGGGGCTACTGAAGTGGTGTCCTTCAGAGTCCTAAATCACAAGAACAGTTGAAATACACATGGCAAAACACAGGTAAGAGTGGGGGAAAAGCTCGCACTCTTACCAGTGGAAAAAATAAACTCCAGAATTCCAGTAGAGCTGCTGAGGGACTCACTAGGTAAGGGAAATTAGCCATGAAATGAGAATTCTCCCTAACACATGCTAATAGTAGACTAAGCCATCCGGTATCCCGAAGCTTTTCCTTTGTGTAATAATACAACAAAACAAATCCTTCAAAACCTCATACCCTTTTTTTCGAGAGTAGGGTTTCCGAGAGAAATCCTCACCGACCAAGGTACCACTTCTATGTCTCGATTGATGCAGGAGGTGAAAGAAATGCTTACCATGAAGACCTTAAAAACATTGGTATACCATCCTCAAACCGTTGGATTGGTGGAGCGTTTAACCAAACATTGAAAAAGATTCTCTGGAAACTGGTAGAGACAGATGGGAAAAATTGGGACGTGATGATACCATGGCCCCCATTTGCTGTCGGGAAAAGACCACAAGCATCCCTGGTATACTCCCCATTTGAACTCCGTAATGTACTAGATATGCTGAAGGAGAACTAGGAGGAGAGGGAAGGAGAAATTACTTACTTCATACCTCTAGTGGAATGTGCTCCAATGCCTGGTCTGATCTTTCCATGCTCTCCAGTAACACTCTGTGCAGAGAGTTTTCCACCGAGAGATTGTCTGTTTTGACCCAGACAACCCCTTTCTGGACAGAGAGAAACCCACAAGAGTTGGTCTCTGTGCCTGAATTCCGCTGTCCTTGTCACATAAAAGCTGAGTACCCTCTTAGGGTCCAACCTGTGCAGCCTTGCCTCATCTTTAGATGGAAGGGAAGAAGGGTAAAACACTGGCAAATCAATGCTCTGGGACAAGTAGATTTCAGAGGCCCATTTAGGCAGGAATCCAGGCCACACCTTGACTGAAGCTTTCCGCTTAAAGAACCAGATTTAAGGTGGCTTGCATGATAAGGCCTGCATCTCAATTACACCTCTTGCCAACGTGATTGCCACAAGAAAGGTCAATTTCAAAGTAAGTAATCTGACAAAACATGAATGCATGGGCTGACACAGAGCTGCAATCAAGAAAGTGAGAACCAAGTTTAAGACCCAGTCCGGAACCATAAATGGGGTAGCGAACACCTATTTACAAGGCCTTTCAGGAATTAGGTCAGAACCGGGACCGTGAAGAAGGTTGCTTGATCTGGAGACCTCTTAAAATCAGACAAGGCCGTCAAGTTGGAACTCCATCACCAAAGTGGTGGGACAAGCGATAGAGTCTAGCCTGTGTTTCCTGCACAACGCCTCAAATCTTCTCCATCTGCATGTGTACAATTATCTGGTAGATGATCTGCGTGCAACCAGTAGCACCTCTTCTGAGAGGTCCCAGTCATCATACCTCATCCTCTCAAGAGCCTTGCATGCAGGTTGAGGGATTCTGGGTTGGGGCGAAGTACCTTCTGACTGGGATAGGAGGTCTGGCCGTTAAGGCAAACTGAGAGGTGTGCAGATGGTCAATTCTAGGGGTTCCGATAAACAATGTCCTCCTCGCCCAATCTGGGGTGATCAAGATCACGGTGGCTTGAAATCTCCTCAACCTGCTCCATGGGATGACCGGTATTGGAGTGAAGGTATAGTCGAGTTCAAAGACGCACTCCATTAGGACTGCATCGCCCAGTGCACCTTTTGCTGGAAATACAGATCTACTGTTGCGATACCCCACTTGGCAAACATCTCTTTCGAGAACTTCCTGGCATACTTCCCACTCGTGTGAGACCATGCTCTGCCTAATTAGAGCATCCGTCAGCCCGTTCTTCGTTCCTCCTAGATGAACAGCTGAAGCAGGGATCTGGCTCTCCAGCTTCCAGAACCATAGTTGTAGTGCCTCCTTGGACAGAGGTAGAGACCGAACATCCCTCTGTTTGCTGAGGTAGTGTATGGACACTGTATTGTCCGTCATAACAAGGACGTGCTTCCCTTTGAGAACCTAATGATAGGCCTTTTGGCTCTCCGTTGGTGACCAAAGTCCGCTCATCTGACAATCCCTGCAGTGAGCTTTCCCCCGTCCTCATGTTTTCACTGTTGGCCCACCAAGACAGTGCGCTGGCTTTGACACTTTGAGGGTGTCCTTCATGGCATCGAAGTACTGGGACCACTGATCCCTCAGTAGCCATTGCAGAGAGCGGATGCGCAGTCTGGTTTATGGCACCAGAAAAATGCAGGAAGCAATGCGACCTAAGAAGCCGAGGAAGGAGGCCGCTGGTAAGCTGTTGTGGTTCTGGCAGAGTTTGACTATTTGCCTGACACTGGTGACTCTTTCTTCGTGGGGAAAGGCCTTCCCACCCATGTGTCCAGAACGGCGCCGATGAAGTGGAGCTTATACGTTGGTGTGACGTTGGACTTCTGGAAGTTCAGGGAAGAGCTCAACCGGTGGAGTATTGAGCAGGTTTCCTCAAGCTGAGTGGATACTTGCTCTGGCACCCTTTCTCAGATCAGCCAGTCATCCAGGTACAGGAATACGTGGACACCAGATCTCCTGAGGTGTGCCGTCACCACTACCATCTGTTTGGTGAAAACCCTTGGCGCTGAGGTTAGCCCAAAATTGAGCACTTTGAATTGGTAAAGCGTGTCCCCTATGACACATTTTAGGAAATACCTGCGCTTAAGATGGATCAGCACATACAAATAAGCCACCTGAAGTTCCAGCAAAACCAACCTGAAGTTGCAGAGCTTGGAGAATTTCCTTCAACGTCACCATTTGAACTTGTCCTTCCTCAGGAACTTATTCAAGGGCCTGAGGTCCAAAATGGGACATAGTCCTCCTCCTTTCTTGGGCAACAGAAAATAGAGTGAATACCAGCCCGATTCTCTCTGCTCGGATTGCACCTCTTCCACAGCACCCTTCAATAACACGGCTTGCAGTTCTTCCTGGAGCTCGTTTCTGGTTGTTGGTAAGGGGGAGGTGGTCTGTCTGGTGGTTTGTTTAAAAATGGTAGACAGTACCCCCATTCGATGAGCTGCAATGCCCAAGCATCAGTGTTAGGGAGAATTCTCTTCTAAGGCAAATTTCCCTTACCTATACAGTCCCCCAGCAGCTTTGCTGGATTTGAAGGATTTATTTTTTCTCCTGCTAAGAGTGAGACTCTTTTTCCCACTCTTAGACATATTGCCGATGTGTGTTTTAGGCTATCTTTTGTGCTTATGGTCTATGGGGATTTTCTCACCCTCATAGGTATCATCTTTTTACATGTGTGTTACACAGCACCCTCAGTGCAGTAACACAGGGGTGTCCTAGGGACCCCCAAACACAGCCTCCATACCCTGGGACTGACTACTGTCTCCCAGGGTATGTAAAGTTCCCATTGACTTTACTAGTAAATAGTTATGAACAAAACCAGTACAACCCATCTTACTATGGAAGTACTGGAAAGGGTTAACAGCTTTTCCCTGGTGTTAATTTTCGAGGGGGTACCGTCCAGTCCCTCTCTCCAAAGTTTCTGGCTGGTGGCAGTGGTTACTACTGTAAATATTCAACCGCAAATATTTTCCTATGGGATTTTCCCATTGTTCGAGGCTAGCACTTTTACTGAAAGCCTCTAACATACCGCCGGTTTATTTGATTATTAACTTTACTACGGTAGGTTTTTATTGCCAGATCTTTGATAATATTTCTTGCTCGTGTCTTTCTCTGAAATCCTAACCCAGGTCGGGGATCCTTTGTTCGTCCTTTTGGCGGGCTTCTGCACAGAAGCCCTTCTTTCGGCGCTACTGAGTCTGGGGTAGACAGGATGTGTGGGAGGGGGAATAGGCACCCTGGACAGGGTTACCTAGGCAACCCAAGTCGCACTCTGCCCTGCTAGGCTGGGGGGTTATCCCGCCAGGATAGCCACCCCACTGTGTGAGTGACAGCTAGCCTGTATGAATGGGGTTTTTTCTGCATAAAAGCAGCGCTCTGAGGACTGGAGGACAAGACGTCGCCACTGGAACTAAGAAACCCAAAGAGGAGAGAAGTTGAAGACATCTGCAATGACTGAACCACCGATGAAGCCCTGCTGCAGATCCTCACCACTTTTCTCCAATGACTCGAGAAGATCTTCACCTACAAGAGTCTTCTTCCCTTGAGCTGGTGGGGCCAACCAGTTCACCAATCGCCCTCCAGGACCTGCCTTGGTCGAATCGCCAGTGCCCAGCACTAGGAGACCGGATAGCCAGGCACCCGTCCACCACAACCGTGATTTAAAGGAGCTACCTTTTATCTCGTCTTGGCAACACCGCGGCTGGCTTCATCCCTGGGAAGTGCAGTAACTCGAACCTTCCTCCAAGACGAGAGCCTCTCTTCCTCTGCTGGATCGCCCGAACTGCAGGAACTGCCAGGAACTACCGCCACCGCAGGTGCCTCTTCCACATTCAATTTACATTGTTCCGCCAGGCCTCCCGTTTCGTTGGGCACTGCTAAAGGTGTTTTAAATCCTTTACTTACCTTCTGGGTTGGCCGCCCCTTTCGTCTAACATTATCTTTTACCTTCTGCAACCGCCTTTTCAAATCGTTAAACAAAGACTTGACTGCAGCCACTAGAACTGATTGATCCTGGGCACTTTGCCATGTACCATTTGACTCTGGCATAGGCCTATTGACTCTGGCTAAATCCGTTACAACTGCCTTCTCTAGATTGCTTTTAACTAAAAAATGTGTTGGTGCACCTGAACTCTTATAACCACCTTTCCTTCCCCTTTCTATATTGTTGAAGTGCAATTTTGCTCAGTTTTCACCTAAGTCTTGCTTTTGCTAAAGTAAGGCCTTGCCTAACTTGTTCACAATCCAATTGGGGAGTGTTGCTGGTGTGTTTAGGAGTCTAACCCAGTATGACTTGTCCTTTCCCTCCCTCTGAAAAAATGGTTAGAGTGCCATTTCTGCTTGGTTTACACTGTGCCGTTTTGCTCAGTTTTCACTCTTGCTCAAACTTGTCTACAATTTAAATAGGGAGTTGTGTATACTTTTCTTGACTGTTTTAACTTGCTTTAATGATACTGATTTGTGTGGCCTTAAGAGTGTGTAAAATAAATATATATATTCTTTTTGCTACAAAACTTTGGTCAGTGTGTCCTTTTCCATAGTACTGTAGTCCTATTGTGTAAACCCTGAATACTGCTCATCTCCCTCTTCAGATAAGTCTGACTGCTCAGCCACAGCTACCAACTAAATCTTTGTGGTACCGGCTGATACCAAAGGGGATTTATTGCATATACTTGTAGTCTTAATCTTCTGTAGTGCTCCCTAAGGGAACTGCAAAGTATTCTGCATAACAATCGTAGGTTATCTCCTTTCACTGAAGCAAGTGCTTGCAAAGCCTTCCCCCAATCGGAGAAGAATGAGGGGAAAACTCAGAGCAGCTTGGCGGGCACTACAGCCACTGCCACCGAAGTCTGCTGACCCCTAGAGGACCCTCTACCCTGTCCAGGATGCCAGAAACAACTTGACCGTTTCCTGGCTAGCGGGAGCTGTGCTCCCTTTCCAAATGGACCGCACCACCAATAGCCTATTCCCCTTGAAATGAAACCAAAATGTTGTTAAGCGGTTGCTGCACAGCCAAGCCCAGCGACTTGACAGATCATTTAGAATCCATGAAATTCTCCAAGGACTCAGCAGCCTAAGGGCCAAACAGGTGATCCCCCTTGAAAGCTATGTACAGTAGCTCAGCCTGACACAGAACCCAGAAGTGTGCAGATAGTTGCGCTTCTCAACACAGTGAATAATCCCATTGCTCGGCCCATGCAATCTGCAGCGTCCAAACTCGACTTTAGTGCTTGGCAAGTCACCTCTGTGGCATCATCCACCAGCCGCAGAAAACCCTCCCTCATGCTCTAATATTCTCCATAGAGCATGGGAATATTTGGTGAATGCACATGATGCGTTGACTGCCTTCAGGGCCATACTGCCTGAAGCAAACGTCTTTTTCACTAGGGCACCTGTCCTCTTAGACTCCTTGTTTGTTGGCAAGTTTGAGTTAGATGTGGCTGGTCTGGAGCTCACTGTAGCAGCTTACACTACTAGACCCTCTGGAGTAGGGTGAGTCGACAGAAATGGCAAGTCCATCCCTCGTCGGTTTGTATTTTTTGGTAAGCTCTGAATCCACTGCCGGAGTGGAGCAAGATGTCAGAAACAAGGTGATAATGGGATCTGCAATACCAACATTGAAGGGCAATTCCCTTTCTGTTGGGGGGGGCATTGATCAAGACTATCTGTCGGGTCATTTGCAGCAGATGTTTTGCCGGGGCACCCAGGCCCAAGGCTTCCACCACCCTCTTGATCGTTCTTTGGTACTGGGCATTAGCAGATCCATATGGGGCGGCCCAGTGCATGTCTAGGTCAGGAGATGTGTCCAAACCACTTGCGTCAGGGAGCCCTTCCCCAAGAGCAACCAAATCAGCCAGGTTGGCAAAATAGTCATCTCCACTGGCCCCTTCACCCATAAGCCCGAAGACGAAAGGCACCTGGTCCCCCTCCTTATCGAAAATCATAGTGTCTAAAACTGCACAGTGAGAATGGGGAACAAAGTAATGGTTGGTCGTCAATGATGTTGTTCTCACCAGGCCGAACGGCGCTGGTAACATCAGGCTCTTCAGAGCTATAGCCGACTTCCTGGTAGTCGTGCCCGAACACAATGGTTTCGGGCCTGACTTGACTTCTTTGGCACTGCAGTCTCCAGGCGCAACTCGAGCCATGGGAGCCTGCAGAGTAGAGATCGGATTTATACCAGCTGTGGCTGTTTTAGACATTTGGAGCATCTGCTCCTTGAAAGACTACCACTCCGCTTTCGACACACCGGGATTCAGGAAGGCCTTACCGCGTTCCTCTGATGAATCGGAGTTGTGCCTGCATGGGCGGCGCTGCTTATTTTTGTGGGAAGACGAGGACGATGAATGGCTCAGAGAATGCAACCCTTTCTTGGCCTTCTTCCGATGCCTTTCCTCTTTCTTGGGCGTAGGACCCTCGCTCTCCTGTCCTGACGATCTGGTGGTCAACCCAGCCTGGGATTTTGACAGAGGTCGCCCGAACCCTAGCTTCGCCAACCATTCCCTCAACGATAGAAGTCAGAAGACTCAGATTTTCCATGTCAACCTGCATAAAGAATGGAGGCCAGACCACACTGAGAGCACTAGTGTCACCAGGGTGGCTCTCTCTTGACAGATTCTGATAAAGAACACACCTTTAGACATTTGGAGCATCTGCTCCTTGAAAGACTACCACTCCGCTTTCGACACACCGGGATTCAGGAAGGCCTTACCGCGTTCCTCTGATGAATCGGAGTTGTGCCTGCATGGGCGGCGCTGCTTATTTTTGTGGGAAGACGAGGACGATGAATGGCTCAGAGAATGCAACCCTTTCTTGGCCTTCTTCCGATGCCTTTCCTCTTTCTTGGGCGTAGGACCCTCGCTCTCCTGTCCTGACGATCTGGTGGTCAACCCAGCCTGGGATTTTGACAGAGGTCGCCCGAACCCTAGCTTCGCCAACCATTCCCTCAACGACTTGGGGTTCATTTGTTGACAAGAGTCACAATCCTTGATGAGATCTTTACCAAGACACCAAATTGCAGATGCCATGCGGGTCGGTGATCGACATCTTGGAGCTGCAGTCTTGACACCACTGTAACCTTTCTCTCACAAGGCCCGTTCTGAAAAGCAGTGTGCGGAGCACACGGAAAAAATGAACTGAGATACGGGGGCATAGTAACATGGAATATGTACGTCAGCACATCCGGAGTAGATCAGTGGCATGGTCCAGTCAAGAGGGAGCAAGAGTCGAATCAAGTTGTACTACGTCCCCGGCCGAAAATGTTCCAAGCAGCTGATGCTGGAATGGCTATCTTTCTGATGAGGAATCTGCATAAGAATATAATCCATTGAAGAAGCCCTTTTGCCAATCTCTCAAATCGCGCAAAAGTTGAGATCCCAAATGACAACAGTACGAGAAATTTAAAAAAAACATCTAATGCATGCACAAGAACAGCAAAAGGCGGCATATGATAAACATACTGTACACCGCACTTTCTCAGACAGGCAGTGTCTTGGTTCTCCTACACACTTTGGAAAATAAAATGGTAAGGGTTATGGACCTTATCAAGCCTTGGAAAGTAAAGAACCTTTAAATTGTCTTGATTCCCAACCTGATAGAAGTCAGAAGACTCAGATTTTCCATGTCAACCTGCATAAAGAATGGAGGCCAGACCACACTGAGAGCACTAGTGTCACCAGGGTGGCTCTCTCTTGACAGATTCTGATAAAGAACACACCTTAATTGCTCCTGATGTATCGCCAATTCAACAGGGTGATATCAGAGACCTTCTAGCACAATTTTCTGATGTTGTCTCTGAAGAAGCAGGGTTACGATTTGTTTTTTATTTAATCAGAACTCTTGTAGAGAGAACTGTCAACCTTAAACCCTTAAGCATGAAAGAAAATAATTGCAAAAGAAATAGAGGAAATGATCAAGGCAGATATCATCGAGCCCTCGGAGAGTGCATGGTCCTCTCCTATTGTGCTATCGCTAAGCCTGACCAGTCGTGGCGATTCTGCATAGACTTTAGAAAACTCAGCTCAATCTCGGTATTCAATAACTACCCAATGCCGACAATGGATGATCGGATTGGAAGTTGGGTTCTGCAAAATATATATCTACGCTAGACCTGCCCAAGGGCTATTGGCAAGTCCCTTCAAATCTATCAGACCAAAAGAATACAGGCTTCGCAACACCTCAAGGTCTGTTTGAGGCACCCGCCACCTTTCAGCGACTGAAGGACCGCATCCTAAAACCATATTCAGGGTTTTGTGGCACTTACGTAGACCACATTATGGAGCATAGCGGCAGCTGGGGTGAACATCATTCATCATTCTCTTCTTCCTCCCTTGCAGTTTGGTTCCTGCCCGTCTCTCTCTACTGAAACTGCCCTTCTTCATGTTTCTAACACTAACATCCCGTCACTCTAAGCTTTCTTCTATTCTTATTCTTTGTGATCTATCCGTGGCGTTTGACACTGTGGACCACTCCCTTATTTCTTCTCTTTCCTCTGTGGGTATCTCTGGGTCTGCTCTCAAATGGTTTTGCTCTTATCTTTTGCAACAGACTTATTCTGTCACTTGGGCTGGGCACTCTTCTTCCTCACTCCCTCTTCTCTATGGTGTCCCCCAAGGTTCGGTAGTCGGCCCTTTTCTCTTCTGTCTCTACACTGCTCATCTCTCAGTCCTCATCTCCTCCTTTCACCTTTCCTTTCACCTCTATGCTGATGACACCCAGATCTTTCTTTCTCTTCCTTTGATTCTGCTCTGCACTCCACATCCTCAAACTGTCTTTTAGCTGTTCAGAACTGGATGTCTTCCCATTTTCTACATCTCAATCCCTAATAAACTGAGGTTCTGTTCTTTCTAGCTTCTACTATCTCTCCCACTCCATCCCAACCGTTTTCCTTCCCCCATTTCCTTTTCACTTACAGCGCGCAACCTGGGCGTTATCTTTGATCGCACCCTTTCCTTCTCCCTTGATATCTCCTCCATTGCCGGCTTCGGTCACTAGGCTATGGTTAACATTTGCTTGGTCTCCCTGCCTGCCACCTTTTCCGTCTTTGTTCTATCTATAACTCCTCTGTTCGTCTCCTTTTTTCTTTAGCTCCTCGACCCTCTATTACATCCTCCTTGCCCTCAATGTCACTACTTCCTTTCGAATACTCGTCTTTTGTATCATCTTCAAATGCGTTCATGGCTTGGCCCCGCCCTACCTCTCCTCCCTACTCTAGTTTTTGACCCTTCACGCCCCTACAATCTAAGAATCTATTTCTTTTAACTGTTTCTAAGCGCCACTGTGCCTCCTCTCGTTTTCGCCTTTCGCTCCTCAACATTGAAACGTTCGAAGGAAGCAGGGCCTGACTGCCAATCCACGAAAAAGACAGTTTGTAGAATCAGCAGTAAAATATCTGGGATTCTTTGTTGTAAATTTAATTTAATTTAATTCAATCAAAGAAATAAACAGATAGTTGCTGCAGTAGCTGGATGGTAATTACTCCATAGTGTGATGAATCCAATGGAGCATCAAGACTTCCCCAGAGATAACTTCCTCCCATGTGGTCAGGGGACTGCAGCCACTACCTGACCCTGGGGCGGCTATATGAGCGAGGATCACATGGGAGGAGATGACCACTGGAGAGATGTCATGGCTTCATTGGATGAGGCGTGGTATCCCCCATTTGCCCTTGAGGAAGACTCCCTGTAACCCAATACCCTAATGGCTATTGCCTTGCATATGTTCCCTGTATAGGGAAAATAAGGAAACCTTTTCCCAACACCCTTTAGGACAAACTCCCATCCGTAGCCTGATGAGTAAAAGCTCCAAGGGGGGCGTGGCTTGGAAGCCATGTGAAAAGACGTGCCTGTACGGGAGCTCCCGCTGATCCGTATATAATCCGACTGATACCGCGCGAGGACCGCTGCGATTCGGCTAAGATTGTGAAGACTGTGTACATGAAGTTCGGCTGCAAGCGAGGATACATTTTTACATGGGTTCGTATTGCGCACGTGTACTTAGGAGCCGAGTGAAGCACTGGTGGCGAGACCTCGACGGATGACAAAATGGCCGCCGCCGCTTGACGAGGGGACAAAGGAGCGGTGGATCGGGACCACAGCATAAGTGCGCCCTCTCAGCGGTACGAAGGGGGCAGCGCGACCCTGCCCATCTGGGGGGAGCGCCGGACAACAGCGGTGCCTGAGATTGTTGGGCGAGCTGGGACTCTCAACTGAGTTGTGGTGTATGGGCATAGTGCCTCCCCGCCTTGGACTGGAGCGCGGCCAGAAGGACGCTCCTGACTGGAGATATGTCGAACAAGCTTCTGAGGGCGAAGAATAAACAGCCCACGCTCGACGAATACGCCAAGACGCCGCCCGGCCCGGAAGGAGCCAGGAGCAAGGATAAGGCTCAGACCAAGGAGATGGCCGCCGGTGGCGCGAACCAGGAGGTCCTCGCTGCGATCGCGGACCTGAAGGCGACGTGGGAGACCAAGCTCCAACTTGCTGTGGCCGAATTAAAAACTGCGATGGAACTACAGGTTGGGGCGGTGCAGGAGGACGTGAACCTCCTGAGGCAGGATGTGCGAGCCCTGGCTGAGCGCACGGAAACTTTGGAAAAGGAGATGGGCCCTACTGTGGCGGACTGCACCGCACATAAGCGTGATATCTATGCCCTGGTGCAGCGAGTGGGCAACTTGGAAAGTAGGGCTGAAGAGGCGGAAGGACGTGCCCGGAGAAACAACGTTCGCATCGTGGGCCTGCCGGAGGGGGCTGAAGGCCAGAATCCCACGGAGTTTATTGAGAACTTGCTGCTGCAGGAGATCACTGGGGGAGCCCTGTCGCAGGGGTTCGTGGTGGAGAGGGCGCACAGGGCCTTGATCAGGAGACCACCACCGGGGAACCCGCCTAGGCCTGTGATCGCCAAGATCCTCAATTATCGGGATCGGGAAAGGATCCTCGAACACTTTCGTAAGGGGGGCACCATACGGCGAGGAGAGGCGACCATTACTGCTTACCCCGATTACACCTTGCAAGTGCAGCGCAGTCGCATGAACTTTGGGGCGGTTAAGAGGCGATTGCGGGCAGCTGGGTACAAGTATATGTTGCTTTACCCGGCCAGACTGAAGGTTTTCTTCAAGACTAAGATGCTGTTCTTTGACACTCCGGAGGAGGCCATGGAATGGCTCGATGCACAAAACTGTCCTCAGGAGCCAGATGAGCGGACGGCGGATGGAATGGGAAGAGATAAGTGACGCTGCGGGCCCGGTTCGGCTATGAACATTGGGACTGGAATATAGTCTGTGTGACTCTGTTACGGAAGTGTATGCGTTAGGACTTTAGAACATGGTCTGTGTGCGCGGATACGGAAGTGTGGGAGGGGAGCCTCCAGGGGCTGTTCTTTGTACCCCAGTTTGAGTTTAGGTTAGTCACTGTGTGTGGGGTGACACCCTGTCGGGTTCTCTACTTGGGTTCCAGAGAGAACCGAACACGGGGATGCCTGAGATCCAGGGATGGAGCTGGGCAGTTGGTTGGCTTAGGGGGGGTGGGGTGGGTCAGTTTTTATATGAGCCTGGGAGAGAAACTGGAAATGGGGGTCTTTGAGGTGGGGGGGGGGCGAGTAGACCTGGGAGGGAGGAGGGAGCTACTGATAAATCATGGGGGACCTTAGGATACTAACGTGGAACGTTAGAGGGCTTAACAGCTACCTTAAGCATAACAAGGTCATGTTGTACCTAAAAAGGCAAAAGATAGATGTCGCCTTGTTACAGGAGACGCATCTGACACGGGATAAACTGGAACTGGTGGGGAGGAAGTGGAGAGGGACTGTAGTTGGATCTACATACTCTGCCTATGCTAGAGGTGTGCTGGTTTGGGTTGCACCACATGTCCCGTTTAAGCTACTTGGGGAGGTTGTGGAGTCTGATGGGAGGCTGGTCATGGTAAGGGGGCTTGTGGAAAATAAAGTAGTGTGTATTATAAATACTTATGCTCCCAACCGTGACACGGCGACATACTTTAGGACACTGATCACTAGACTGGGTGAAGGGATGGGGGGTCCGGTGATTTGGGGTGGGGACTTTAATTGTGTACTAAACCCCAAGGAGGACAGGTCGGATGACAGGGTGGTCAGGCCCAGCCCGGCGGCTAGGGTACTGCAGGCGCTGCTGGTAGACCTTGGCCTGGCAGACGTGTGGAGGACGAGACACCCTGGCGTGAGGCAATATTCGCATTACTCGGCCCCGCACCAGCTACACACAAGGCTGGATTACTTTTTCGCCACACCGGACTTTGTCGCGGAGTGTGACCAGATAGACTACAGGGCGAGAGTCCTTTCGGACCACTCGCCCCTGGTCATGCGATGGCAATTTTGTCCCCCATGTGCGCAAATTCCAACATGGCGCCTTAGGGCGGACGCTCTCAGGGATCCAGTCTTCAGAGAGGACATGAGGGAGGAGATAGTTGCTTACTTTGAGGCGAATACAGGTAGTGTCAAGTCGGCTGGTACTTTGTGGGAGGCCTTTAAGGTTGTAATGAGGGGGGTTGCCATTGCGAAATCCAAGGGATTAATGGGAGGAGTCCTGGCTGATCTGCGTAAAGCCGAGATTGAGTTGGAGGAAGAGCTGGGGGAGGGTGGGATGGATACGGAGGAGGTCACTAATCTGCAGCAGAGGTGCGCAGAACACTGGGACAGGCTCTGTAATCTGAATTACAGGAAGTACATTGAGAGGTTGCATGTGGGGGGGGGCAAGACGGGCAGGCTTCTTGCTTGGCTGTATAAGAGCGAGACCCCAAGATCCCCGATCCGATCAGTTATCACTGAAAAGGGCGTGGAGGAGGACACTCAGGAAGGGGTGAATGGGGCGTTCGCGGAATATTATCAAGCATTATATGAGGATCGAGAAGGGGGAAGCCGGGAGGAGATAGAGGTAGTACTTGAAGACATAGGCCTGCCCAAGATAAGTGACGAAGAGCGAGAGGAGATGGATGCTCCGATCACTCTGGAGGAGCTGCAGGAGATTGTGCGGCAGCTACCCACTTGCAAGGCTCCAGGAGCGGATGGGTTCCCCAGTGAATTTTATAAAGCGTATGGAGAAGAGGTGCTCCCGCCCATGCTGGAGATGTTTAATGAAGCGTTCGAGGTGGGGCGGCTGCCGGAATCGCTCAGGGAGGCGATTATAGTACTGCTCCCCAAACCCAATAAACCGGGACATGATTGTGGCTCCTACCGGCCCCTGTCGATGCTGAACCAGGACAGCAAGATCCTAACAGCTGTCCTGGCAGCCAGAATGCGGAGGGTGATAGGCAAGCTGATCCATCCTGACCAGGCGGGCTATGTCCCGAATCGGAATATTACTCAGAATCATAGACGCCTTCACAGGGTGGTTGAATGGGGGTGCAATGAGGACAGCGAAATGGCGATAGTGGCGTTGGACGCGGTTAAAGCGTTCGACTCTGTGCGATGGCCGTGGCTGCTGGCAGCTTTGGGGCGGTTTGGACTGGGACCAGGCTACATGAGGTGGGCCGAGCTATTATATAGTGCGCCTCTGGCTAGGGTCCGTACGGGCGCAGTGGTGTCAGATAGATGGCAGTTAGGTAGGGGCACTAGGCAGGGGTGTCCTTGGTCCCCAATGTTGTACATACTGGCCCTCGAGCCCTTAGCGATTTACCTCCGGCAGCAGTATGATCCGGTGGGCATAGAGGTGGGAGGGGAGTGCCATTTTATATCCCTGTATGCAGACGATATGCTGTTATACCTGAAACATCCGGAAGAGAATTTGCAGTATATCTTGGAGGTATTGGAGAGGTACGCCTGGCATAGCGGTCAACCCTCAGAAATCCGCACTATTCCCGCTAGGCAGTTATGTGGGGATACCGGTGGAGAGGTTGCCAGTGCTGCGGATCCCGTGAGCGACAAGCTCCTTCCGGTACCTGGGCATTGACGTGTATCACACGACCGAGGAAGAACACAGGCATAATACTGAGCTAGCTGTGGGAAAGATTGAGAAGTGCATGAGGTTCTGGGAAAGATTGCCTTTAGCGATGATGGGTCGTGGAGCTATGCTTAAAATGGTGGTGCTGCCCAGGCTCCTGCATTACTTTAATAACATCCCGTATATGATACCTAGGAAGTTTTTTGCTAGGTTACATAGTGTATGTAGGAATTTCCTGTGGAACGGCACGCGCAACAGGGTCGCATTGTGGAAATTGCAGAACTCTTATGAGAAAGGTGGTGCGAAGCTGCCGAACTTTGAGGCCTATTATTTGGCGGCGCAACTGCAGTATGTGGCCAGGTGGCTCTCAGATGAAGAGACCTCCGAACACAGGCTGCTAGGGAGAGACTGTTCCCCCTTCTATCTGCGGGAGGTGATCTGGGTGACCGGTTCATTGATGAGAGAGCGTCCTAAGATGCTAGCCCTTGGCAGGAACATATGGCGGCGCGCCTGTCGGATGATGGGTGACCCCTTGCCGTGTATGCCGCAGTTATCTCTGGTCGCCTTGGCGAAGGAAGACGGGCAGCTGAGAGCTATTATCCGGACATACTGGGAGTCAGTGGGGTTGATCACTATGGGCGACATCTGGCAGGATGGGACCCTGATGGAGTTCGATGAACTGGAGGCAGGGTCGGGGCTACACAGGGGTCAATATGTAACATATCATAGGGTGGTCCGGGAGGTCCGGAGCACGTGGCCCGAAACTACTTTGGCCGATGAACCGGATGCCACGCTGGAAATAATGTATGATGCATCAGAGGGTGGGCACGAGGTCTCTAGGTTGTACGAGATGTTGATGACAAAGGTTGGGAAGGATTTGGGGCACCTGAGACTGGAATGGGAAGCGGAGATGGGGGCCTCGATGTCGGATGGGATGTGGGAGCGCGCCCTGGGGTACCACAAAAAGGTATCGAGGAACGCCAGGTTTAAGCAGATACAGCTCTATATTACGCACAGGGCATATATGACCCCCCTTAGAATTTCCAAATTTCTGGATAATGGGCGCCAGGCGTGCCCCAAGTGTAACGAAGAGAATGCGGACATGATACACATGTTCTGGGCGTGCCCAGTGATTGCAACCTACTGGGGTGAAGTGGCGCAGAGGCTGGCAGGGAGGGGTATCACACTTAAGGTGGATTCAGCTTGGGCCTGTCTGCTGGGAGGGTATCCCAGGGCGCGTAAACTTCGACATGTTGAGAAACCTAAAGATCTGGCCTATGTGCTTGCCAAACGTAGGATAGCCATGGGGTGGAAGAAATGTCATAAGCCGCGAGTGGAGGTCTGGTGGCGAGATCTCCAAAAATGGGCTGATGCCAAAACGACAGTGTGGCAGGATGGCAGTATGGCAGGGGAAGAGGAAGAAATAGGCTCTCTCACGGCATGGAAGTTATTGTTAGCTGAGCTGTTTGGTGCGGGGTCGGCCTCGGCTGGACTTGAGAGCGATGAGGCCCCACCGCATGGAACGGACACTGATGGCGGACACTCTAAAGGCTCATAGGGGGGAGGGATGGGGATTGCAGTGCCTTATTTTTTGTTCGTTTGGTTTTGTTGTTGGAGGTGTTTATTTATGTTTCGTTGTACTGTTGTTTGGTTGAGATAAAATAAAAAATATTTAAAAAAAAAAAAAAAAACTACAAAATATGTATCTGTTCAAGTTCAACTTAAAACGTATTGATTATTGTTATGTATACTATTTAGCTTTTGATACAAACTGGCTTGTATGCTTATTTGTCAATATCGGCCATCTTTTACCTGTAATTTCTTTTTGTTGATGTTACATCTTTATTATTGCAATTACTGTTATATAGGCGAAGCCTGGACTTTAATAACATACTATTCTTCTACTATTCTTCTACTGCAAACGGTCTGGAGGACGAGGTATGAGAAGTGATCATTTATTGATTTATACTAATCGTTATTGATTAACAATATCTTTTTTACATGTAAGGCATTAGATCAACAACCTTGATGTATTTATTGCAAAAACACATGCAATAATGAAAGCCAACCTTCAGAAAAATGTGCTTTGTCACTGAATAACATAGACCCTTTCACTATATGAATGGTGTATGCTTTTGTTTATAAACATTTAGCTGCTTAGTGAAAAATGGAATAGGTGAAACAAAATAACATTACAATGCATTAAAGGGGCCACAATGTAATCAATATGTTTTTCAGGATGATCTCTCACCAACTCCCTCCGACATCTCTGAAGGTTATCAGGTACAGTTTTCAATTATGTCTTTTTAAAATGTTACATGTGCACAGTGTTTGACTTTGTCAATACTAATTTAAACATTTTAATCAGACGATTAACCATATCTTTTTAACTGATATTGCACGGTCGACCATCATTAAATCAACTTTATCAGGATGTACTTTGTGAGATAAAAGATTTTAACATTAAATTGTTTAACAATTTAAAAAAAAAAAAAAAGTAAAAGCTCCAAGACAAACCCTTTCGGTTCTAGGTTTCCTTCATGTAGAACTGATCTTCCATAAGGGATAATTAAGAAAGACTTTCCAAGTACTATGCATCAGAAACCCTCAATGGACTTCAATTCCAAAACCACTTAAGTACTGAGATGAGGGGGATGAAGGAATTGATACCGAGCAGCAGGAGCATCAAGCTTAATGAGCGTGCTAGTTGTTGGGGGAAAATTGACTAGTTACTCACCGTAGTGACTAACGTACTCTTAGCCCATAGTCCCCTTTCCTCCATACTGTATAGGCGTCCATCTCCAGGGACGGGAGACAGAACCTTTTTCACCAGAAAAATCTTTTTCCCTTTATATTTAGAGGCCCGAGGGGGCGCGGCCCTGGGAGCATGCGCTCGCCTGACTCCACCCACTGGCACCACGCCTCAGTCCCCATTGATGTGTCAACAATATTCAGAATTGCCTAATGACGCCAGTATAATTAGGGGGGAGGATGGTGGAACATATGGAGGAAAGGGGACTAAGGGTACATTAGTCACTACGGTGAGTAACTAGTAATTACTCTTACGTCCCATCCCCTTTCCTCCATACTGTATGGGCAATTACAACTGAATGTAGCCCCAGGGTGTAGTGGAGACCCTCCTTAAGAAAACAGGTTTCGTCGATCTGCCTGCCCGAAAGCTGCGTCTGACCTAGAGGTGGCGTCCAAACAGTTTTGCAGAAAGACAAAGGGGTGACAAAGGTAGCCGCCCTGCTGATGACCTGCCACGGCACATGCCATTGGAATGCGATGGCCGTGGCCTTGGCTCTGACCGAATGGACATGCAAGTTAGTTGGCACCAGCTTGCGCTGCCCCTCACAAGCCTCCTTGATGGCCGCAACCATCCACCTTGCTATGGAGGCCTTAGAAGCCTGATAACCGGGCCTTGACCCACCGAAAGTGACAAACAGGGCGTCCAACTTGCAGAAGTCCTTGGTCCTGTCCAGGTGGTATTTAAGAGCGCGTCTGACATCCAGACAGTGCAAGACCCTCTGAGGCTCATCCTTGAGGTCGGCAAAGAACATGGGAAGGACTATCTCCTCGTTGAGATGGAAGGAGGAGGTCACCTTGGGTAGGAACACAGGGTGCGTTCGAAGGACAACCTTGTACTTGTGAAAAGTGGTGTAGGGCTCTGATGCCACCAGAGCCTGAATCTCGCCGACTCTGCGAGCGGAAGTGATGCCCACAAGTAGAGCTGTCTTTATGGTGACCAGCCTGAGGTCCACGGATGCCATTGGCTCGAAAGGTTTGTGCGCCAATGCGCCCAACACAACATTTAGGTTGCGGGGTGTGGTTTCTTTATAGGCGGGTAGAGTCTGTGGAGGTCCACCAGATGTCGCTTGACCACCGGATTGGAAGAGGAGAAGAGGCCCTCCTCTGAATTCCTGTAAGCCCCTATGGCTGCCAGATAAGTGCGGCATGTGTTCACCTGTACGCCGGAGTGGTCGAGGTGTGCTGAGAAGGAGAGCACATCGTCCAAGGTGCACCTAAGAGGGTTGATCCCCTTAGAGTCAGCCCAATGTCTAGACCATTTACTCCTACATTGGCTCATAGTAGCCTTGCTTCTAGCGCCCTGGATGATCTCTAGGTTAGCTTGAGAGAGGTTCAAGTGTTTCAACGTGACCTGCTAGGGAACCACGCTGCAAGGGCTAGTTTGTGTGGCGGGGGACAGAGTACCGTGCCCACCTGCTGGTCCATGAGAGGAGCCGGGCCCAGCAGGAGGCAAATGGGTGGCCTGTCCGATAGGCTGAGTAGCTCGGAGAACCACGGTCTCGCCACCCACCATGGAGCTATCAAAATGATGTTGAGGTGACGAGATTCCTTTAGCTTGCAGATCACCCTGTGGACCAGGGGTGTGGGCGGGAAGGGGTATGGCCGTCATGTCGTTGCACTGTATCTGGAATGTGTCGCCCAAGGGGCCTGAACCCTGCCCCTGCCAGGAGGCGAACAGCTGGCATTTCCTGTTGTCCCGAGAGGCAAACAGATCCACTTGGGGATGCCCCCACCTGAGGAAGATCTCCTTCAGTACCAGGTCGTTCAATTGCCACTCGTAGTTGTCCGCCCCAGTCTGCTGAGCCTGTCTGCCTCCAGGTTGGACTCCCCTGGGCGGTGGACTGCGGTGAGGTAGATGCTGTTCTCCAGTGCCCACTCCCACATGCAGACCGCTAGATTGCACAGTGGAGGGGATCTGGTACCCCCCTGCTTGTTGACATCATACATCCCTGTGGAGTTGTCGGTCTGGATAAGAACTGCCTTGCCATTGAGGAGGGGGAGAAAGGCATTGAGAGTCAGCCATATGGCCTTCAGTTCCAGCCAATTGATGTGGGACTCCTGCTCCTACCGAGTCCACACTCCATCGATGCTGTGGCTGTCCAGAGTGGCTCACCAGCCCTCTAGGGAGGAGTCCGTAGAAACAGTGACCTGAGGGGCCGGCTGCCGGAAGGGCTTGCCCTGCCTCAGGTTGAAGTCCGCAGACCACCACATGAGGTCCGGGTGGAGAAAGGGAGGAATGTTGACAGGCTCCACTTGGGAGCCCTTCTCATGATTCCATGAGGCTGCAAAGTGCAGCTGTAATCTCCTCATCTTGAGCCTTGTGTGGGGTACCGCCAACAGGACCACCGCCATTATACCAAACCGATGTTGGTACCGCCAGGTCGAGGTCACTGCACTGCAGAGGAAATGAATGGTGGCCTACTTGATAGCCGATATCTTGTCCTCGGAGGGAAAGACTGTCTCGGAGCTTGTGTCCTAGATGAGGACCAGGAAGGACAGGTCTGCATGGGCTGCAGCTGAGACTTCTTGAGATTGATAGTGAACCCCACGTCGTGGAGTGTATTCATCAGTGCAGAGGAGGTATGATGAACCGCTTCCGGAGCTGTAGCCCGGACGAGCAAGCCGTCCAGGTATAGGTAGACATAGTGGCCAGGGGGACCCGAGGAGGGCTGCCACTCCATTCATCAAACTGGTAAACACCCTGGGGGCTGAGTTGAGGCCAAAGGGTAGTACCTTGTATTGGGAATGGCAACCCATGATCCTGAACTGCAGTAAGGAACGATGCGCCCGCCAAATCGGGATGTGTGGGTGTTAGGCAGAAACCTGTGCAGTTCCCTCTGGGACCACTGCAAAAGATTTAGGACTACAGGTGTTTGGCAGTAAACCCACTTGGTAGCAGTCTGTACCACACAGATTCACTTGGTAGCTGTGGCTGAGCAGTCAGACTTCCCTCAAGAAGAGGTAGGCAGTATACAGAGTATTCACAATAGGTCAAGAGAACACAGTAGAACAAGTAAACACTTACCAGGGCTTGGTGTAAAAGAGATATAATTATTTATTTTAAAACCACATCTAGAAAAACACACAGGCACTAATAGTAAGCATTTCAAAAACACAGTCACTAAAAGATATACACTATCTAAAAAGAATAATTAGACAAGTCTTAAGTAAAGCCCCCACTTATTTTCAGACAGCGGTGAGCGCTTAACGTAGATGGCACTCTAATAGTTCGTTTTAAAACGGGAGAGAAGAGCAGAGAACAAGTTGAAACAGATCCCAACACTTTTATCAGAACATAAGAGAGGAAGGCAAAGTAAAACCGTGAAGTTAGAATTCAAGAGGCCGGATCCACTTTCAGAGGATCCAAACGAAATGTGTCCAGGGTCACACGGTTGCAGTGCACAAAAGTCTTGTAAAGGTTCAAAAAGGAGTTGGACCAAAGAAAGGGACCAGATAGACGGTCAAGGCGGCCAGCCCAGTCCAGAAGGTTAAGGGGTTATTATTACCTTGTTGCAATCTTTAGAAAGGGAGGCCTGGCGGACACGGTACCTTAAAGTGGTGAGAACGCTCCAGCGGGGGCAGTTGTTCCTGGCAGCGGGTGCAAGTCGGTGCTTCGTCCGGGGGAAGAGAGGATCTCGTCGTGGAGGAAGACAGGAGTCTGTTGCACTGCCAGGGAAGAAACCAGCCGCAGAGTTTCTCAGGTACAAGGAGCGGTCCGGTGATTCGCGGTTCAGTGGTGAGTGGCTATCCGGCTGCCGGGGAGCTTGGCACGGGCAGTTCGACCACAAACCAGGCTGGGGTGCGAAGAAAGAAAGGTAAACTGGTTGTACCCACCAGTCAGGGGAAGAAGCCTCTCCAGCCGGGAGATCTTCTCTATCGTCGGGAAGTGGTGAGTCGGTTCTGCAGGGCTCCACCGGTGGTGTCGTCGTGGTAGGTTGGCTCAGCTTCTCCCTCGTCGGATTCTCAGGTCCTGTGGCGACTTCTGAAGTTCCAGTCCCCAAAGCCCTGCTTTTATGCAGAAAAACCCCATTCACTCAGCCTAGTTGTCACTCAAACATGCTAAGTGGTGAGCCGGCCGGCTCACCACTTGGGCCAATCACACAAGAGTGCGACCTGAGTTACCAAGGTAACTCAGTCCAGGGTGCCTAAACCCCCTCCCACACCCCCTGTGGTACCCAGGCAGAGTGGCACCACTTTTGGAGGCTTCTGTGGAGAAGCCCGCCAAAAAGTGGAACAAAGGGCTCGACTTGGGTTGGAGTCACAGAAGAGAACACAAACACCATTTTAGAATCGAGTCTTGGCAAAAAATACCAACCGGAGAATTAATATTAATTAAATAAACCGGCGGTATGTTCGAGGCTATGAGAATTGAATAATTAAAGTTGGTAGCCATAACAGTGGGAAAATCCCATAGGAAAATATTTGCGGCCACCAGCCAAAACTCGATCAGGGGGGACGGAGACGTGCCCCCTCGACTAACAGACCCCGGGGCAATCGAATTGCCCCGACCAGTACGTCCACAATATGATGCTTTGTACTGGTTTCTGTTAATAATTTGGGACTAGTAAAGCCAATGGTGACTTTACACGCCCTGGGAGACAGTAGTCAGTCCCAGGGTATGGAGTCTATGGTGGGGTGTCACTATGACACCCCTGTGTTACTGCACGGAGGGTGCTGTGTAACGCACATAGGAAAATCACATGAGACCCTATAGAGTAAAGGACCCCATAGCCCATAAAACACATTACCAGTCAAAGGAATACCATAAATCATGTCCAAGAGTGGGAGAAAGAGAGTCTCACTCTTGGCAGGAGGAAAAAACAAACTCCAGAAATCCAGCAAAGCTGCTGGGGGACTCACTAGGTTAGGAAATTCAGCCTAAAGAGAGAATTCTCCCTAACAGTGGGTACACGTCCTTTAGATCCAGGGAGCACATCCAGTCTCCCCTGTCCAGTGTTTCCGCAATAAGTGCTGACATAATCATCTTGAATTTTTGCAGAGGAAGGGAGAGGTTGAGGGTGGAAAGGTCCAACACAACTCTCAGGCCAGCCTGGTTCTTCTTCTGTATAGCGAAAATTATGGAATAAAAGCCTGAGCCTCTCTGGGAGGTTGGGTCTTCTTCCACAGCCTGGCTCTTGACGAGCAACCGGATCTCCGCCAACAGAGTTGCTGTCTCAATCTGTGGGAGAGGAGGGAGGAGAGTAAGGTATCGGTAGGTGGTACCCCGTGGAGACTACAGAGAGGATCCAGGGGTCTGAAAACCTCTGGTGCCAGAATTGCACGTGAGAGGCAAGCCTGCCCCCCACCCGGAGACACGTGGACCCGAAGGGGCGTATCATGCCTTCTTTCCCTCTGAGGCTGCTCCGGAGGAGAGGGATTGGGAAAAGCCCTGCCCCCCACCCCTTTTGTTGTTTCCTCCGGTGTTGATTCGGAGAACGGTCAGGTTGCCTGGACCTTCGTTCTTGAAAGCCCTGGAACCCACCAAAGGCCCGCCACTTGTCAGAGCGTTGCTGTGACTTGGTGTAGGCCTTGGGCGTGGCCTTCGTAAGAATAGATAAAGACTTTGCTGTTTGCGTGCTGTTCTTTTTATCTAATTCTTAATCCATAGTGGAATGAAAGAGGTCACTACCCTCGAATGGAAGGTCCAATATGCGTTCCTGGACGTCAGAGTTAAACTTAGTAGCCCAGAGCCAGGCAGTCCTCCTCATGTCCGTGGCGATGCAGATGGCCCAGCAATAGGTATTGATGTGGGCCACGGTGGACTCCATGATGTCCTGCACTACCAGCCTGGTTTCTCCTAGGCCAGCCTTGAAGCACGCTTGGCTCTGTGTCGGAGGTTCTGGGAGGAAGTCTGCAATTTCCCACCAGAGTCTTTGGTTAACAGCTGCCAGCATGGCATCCGCGTTGGCTTGACGCAGGTGCAAGGAGACATTGCAGTACACCTTTTTTCCGTATGCCTCCAAGATCTTCTCCTTCTTCCCTAGCAGCGTCGAGGACGAGGTGGCCGAGGACGACTGGGGCTTAGAGTAGAGTGACGCTGCAGCGATCACAGAAGAATGCGTTTGAGGATGTGCCAAAAGCAAGGGTGTATCCCCCTCCATCTACCTGTACTTGGCGTTGAGGCGCCGATTGACAGGTTTGGCCGAGTGCGGCTTGTGCCACCCCTTCTTAGCCAGGGCAACTACGTCTTTCTGCATCAGGATCCCGGTTCTTGGAAGGGGTCTTAGGGTGAGGACTTCTGCCAAGACCCCCTCCTCGGGCTGCTCTACCTCAGGCATAGGAAGGCCCAAATATTCTGCCAAACCTGCAAGGCGTTCGTGGAAGGCCCTGGCTGAAGATGGCGTGTCGGGGTCCTCCTCCTTGTCAGTGTCCACCAGAGTGCTCGGAGGGGTGCTGGGCTCCATGGCTGCGGTGTGGATACCAGAGCCGTTGGCTGCTGTGGAGGCTGCCGTGGAGCCTTCTGAAATGTGCGAGGCAGGGAATCCGGAATCAGAGGAGCAGGCTGGGGCAGCGGTGGCTGCGCTGGGGCCTGTGGCACCGGAGCCATAGGAGAAATGACTATGGGTGCTGGTCAGGTGACCTGGGGGAGCATGTCCCTGATGGCATCCCAGAGGATGGCCCCCATTTGGGGTGTTCGCATCAGCCCTAAGAACCTTTTGAAGAACTTGTCTTTGGAGGCTGTAGAGGTGGCAGTTGATATTGACAGAGTGGCTAAGGGCAACTGGGGCTGGGGCACACTCTGCCTTGTGTGCAGGGGAAACCTGCCCTGTGCTGCTGATGGATAAACTGTAGGCCACGCACCTGGTTGACACCAGTCCCACCTTGTGACTCTTTCCTCCACCCGCTCAGCAAGAGGGGGTATCGGACGAGCGGCCATCTTGTCTGGCGCAGAGGCTATTTTGTTGAGCTGTGTGCCACGTGCCGATGTTGTGGTGCCTGGCTCGCAGGAACCAGCCCCGTCCAAGACGCTTGATGTTGGAACAAAAGGCCTATCCCGCACCTCAGGCCGGGACCTGGAAGGCATATTGTCCTCAGCAGAGCTGCCGGTAGTGCTGCGTTAAGGCACCCCCTCGGACATGATGCCGGTACTAGGGCGTTGCCCCTCGAGAGTAACCCCGGTAAAAGAACCTTGCAGTCCCTCAGCACTGACCCCGGAAGGATCCGGAGACCCCTCGGCCGTGAGGCCGGTAGCTGGACTAGCCTCGGTACATGTGCTGGTGCTAGAACTCAAAAGGGTCCTCCCGGTCGAGCGCTTCCTTGGGAAGGAGTCGCCTTTACGGAGTGCGATGGTGAATAGAGGCCTTTCCTTCGGCGATGTTTGACCAAGTCCTTTAAGTCCTCCGGAGGTGACTTCTGGAAGAGCTCCCTCCACCTAGCTAGCCTGTTCCTCAGTGCCAGTGGAGTCAGTGTGTCGTACATGGAACAACCTTCCCAGCCGTGGTTGGGGCCAAGGCAGCGGAGGCAAAGGGCATGGGGTCAGATGTAGGGAAGAGCTCCTCGCAGGCTGGACACCTGCTGAAGCATACTGAAGTCAACATGCGCCGAGGAGGAGCCTGGCGTCAGAGGACCAAGTACCTAAATGAAAGGAAAAAGACAAAGATAGAAGAATGTCTGGGGAAGAACACATGGTTTTACATAGCCGAAACCAAATCCAGACGTGCTGGTGAATTCATCCCGTTCCCGCCAATGCGGAAAAGGGGACTGAGGAGTGGCACCGGTGGGTGGAGTCAGGTGAGCGCATGCTCCCAGGGCCGCGCCCCCACGCACCTCTAAATTTAAAGGGGAAGAAGATTTTTCTGGTGAAAAAGTTTCTGTCTCCCGTGCCTCATGAGGGACACTCATACAGTATGGAGGAAAGGGGATGGGACGTAAGAGTACACCTGTGCGTGGGACCTTCAAAAATGGTAACCGAACTTTGAGAGAGAAGGCAGGAGAAGATATGGCATTACCATTGAAGGCCGGTGTGTGGAAGCTGGATGCACAAGATGGTGTGCGGTAGCTGGTGTGGCAAAGAAAAGGAGCTTGCCAACAGAGAAGAAAAGTAACGTGGTGTGAGCAGGGAATGCCATGGAGACGCCAGGAACCGATAGAGGATTCCTGGGCATCTGGTAGCCAGGAGAAGCAGTGTAGTCCTTACCGGGAGCCTAAGAGAAGCTAGCATCTAGGAACGGAGCAGCGAGAGAAGCTGGAGAGACAACAGAGCCGCATAGGTATGCTGCGTACGAGTAAGCCAGACGGAAGATGCTACATAGAGCCGGTTGAGTCGGCACGAGCCAAGTGCAGACCCAGGGGCGTTTCAGCAACTGCGCCAAAGAGAATTTTAACATTGTGAAGTTACGGAAAGTAAAATAATAAGAATATTGTTTCTAAATTGAAAGGGTAGAGTGCCAACCCGAACCCCAATAAGAAGTGAATACAAATGTGTGGAAAGCTTAAAAGAACTGTGAAACAAGTAGATATACCAAGCTAAAAAAGGTACATGCTAATTGGATGTGAAGAGGAACTATAATATATGAGAAGTCCTGGCAAGCATACACCAGGCAGTTGAAAGTACAGTAAGAGAAGTCTGTGTCTGGGGAGTTGTGAGAAACCTGAGGGGGTTCTCCAAGTAGATGCCAGGAATCCCTTATTCAGGTGGCCACAAAAGGACTAGCCCTCTCTTACCCCAACCCTGAAGGCAAATGAGCAGGGAAAGATCACTTGGGTAGAGGGACCCGGAGGTATGCCAAGGAGAATGCCCATAGGGATACGCTGTGCGGTACCGAGGAAGGAAACGAGGAGGGTGAAATCTCTGAGACCTTTATGGACTGTCCTACATCTGCCCCCTTCCTCCCATTACATCTCTCCTACACAAACCCTGTTTGCCTGTTTCCTCTCCGACTACTCCCAATCATTCTTCTTCCTGTCCCTCTGATAATTATTTTCCGCCCTCCCAACCTACTCAGGTAAAATACTACAGTTCCCACAATCCCACTTGTTTATTTCACAGTCCTAGCTATTCCCGTTTGCTTCACAAACCCTACCAATCCCGACCCTCTGATTATCATTTTCCGAACACCGAATCCACTATGACATAACACTACCATTCCCACAATCCTCTGTCATGTTCTCCATCCCGGTCATTCTCGTCCATTTAACAAACCCTCCGAAAACCTTCCCCTTTTCCAACCCAAACACTTATGCACACCACAAACAATAGTCGAATAAAACTGTGTACCTGACATGTCCCAACACGAGAGTCAGGCAATTAACTTGAATCACACACACACAATGGCCCTTTCCCTTCCCCACAGGGATAAAAGGTGGAACAAGAGAGAGCAGTACGAGCAAGGCGAGCACAGAAGACAGCAGGATGGCACAACTAAGCAGGTGCGGCAGTTCAAGAGAAGGAGAAAGGTGGCAGGAATCGAGAGGGTGTCGAGGAGAGAAGTGACCTTGCCCTTTTTGTCCCAGGCCCCCGGAACCTTCATGGAAGAGAGCCCAAAACCACAAACAATAGCACAAGTGTCTTGCAGCAGATATCAACTGCACACGGGGCAAGCCTACGCCGATAAGCAGGAATGAGGGACGCTCCTGCGACCGTGGTACTGGCCTTGACTCAAGTAAAGCCGAAAACCAAAAGGTTCAGCACAGCCAGTGAGTTGAGGGGAGAACCGATAAGAACCAGGCAGTGTTGAGTGAGAATCGTAAAGTGGCAAGTTTTGAATCAAGTTTAATGAACTGTAAAGAACTGTAAAAAGGGGAGACCAGCTGAAAAGGGAAACTGGCACCACGTGGGTGCTAACTCAAGAGACTCTGTTCGATCCCCATCAGAGCGAAACTACAGGTACCAGAAGCCGTAGGAGAGTCACCGAAAGTGGTTAAAGTGGTCATACAGAAGGTCTAGTAAAATCCCTGTACAATCGAAAGACTTTGATCTACAAATTGTGTGAAAACAAGTGTAATGAATCCCACCAAATGAGAAAGCAAGGGAAATAAATCCCACAAATTCTAGTGAATGTGAAGTTGGCAAGAATGAGCCCGACCAAAGGATGCTCACGAGAGGGGCAAAGTCTAAAGTCCTGAGAAACAGTGTGTTGACAGAGGTGACCAATGGATGCCCACTATGAATTTTTTCAAAAGACATTGAGAAACCAAGGGAAATGAAACCCGCTAAGGAGGAGACAAGGGTCTGAGCCCGACCGAGAGAGATCCAGCTGAGATTTGAGAAGGGTCCGAGCCCGATCAGGGGAGATCCAGAGGTGAAGCTATCACCCAAAAGCTCACTGAGAAAATAACTGGTGTAAAACTGTGGTAAACAATTGAGAAGGGTCAGCACCCAGAAGAGGGGAACTCAGGGGTGAACCCATCACCCAGCGAACATTGGAAACAAACTTTCATTTTTTAAAGGAACTTTTGTTTTTGTTAACTGAGGACCTCAGATCCTCGACGGCAAGAAGCTTTCCAGTGAAACAAGACCTGGCCCTCGACGGTCCTGAAAACTGACATTAGAACTGTTGTCTCGTGCTGGAGAAGCCAAGACTGTACTGTGCTCCAAGATCCCACCTTACCCCGTGCTCAAAACATGGGGAATGGAGACCCAGGTACTGCATCCTGACGTATTATTTGAAAACACTTCTTTCTTTTCTTGAGAACTATCCCATCCTCTTTTTTTATGAGTTGTAAGGTTTGGCAATAGATTTCTTAGTACAGGCCCTTTTATTTGACACAACGCCACTAAGACTACCATATTTTTCATTTGATGGTCGACGCTTGCTCTGATCTTAGATTTAGGTTTAGATTAGGCGTTTTTTCAACCTTCATACTGCATTCATTGGTCAATAAACACCCCTGAACTGTGATCACTTTTGTCTGTCTTACTTGTTGCCATCATGAGTTCCTCACATATGGTGTCAGAGTGGGATTTGATCCAATTAATAACGGTTGGAGGACCCCATTACTGGTAGAAAATCCCAAAAAAGATAAATCCTGTCAAACACATTTTTCCCTCAATGTTGAGAAATTTATGGAGAGCATACCACCTATCCCACCCTTGGTACAGAAAATGAGAGTACAATTTATCCCCTTGGCCTCCCAGGCTATTTTCCCCAACCGGAAATAAAATAGAGGGCAACAATGACCGCCTCTGATGTTTCCAAGACACTCTAATACCAGGGAGAGATAAAATCGTGGACTCTCTAGGCCAACAAATAGGTAACCTCGCCACCTCAGCCTACAGCCCTACAAGGAAAGGGGTATGGAGGCATTTCCCCTTCTATCTTGTGGAGGTGAAAAAGTTTATTCTACTTAATTTCTCCTCCAGTCCAAGAAATATTCCCTGAGGTGAAATACTGGGAACCCTCAGATATGGGACCACATGGAATCCCCCCTAGGGGAACCCCTCACAACCCAGGAGCGTTGGACAAGTCTGAAATAGACCATCCTTTCCTTTCTCCGGAAGACCCAAATCCCCTAACACTGGAGGGAGGAACCTTAATAGATTGTCACCTCCTTTGGCAACGGAAATACAAAATCCCATCGCTAGAGAATTTACTTGCGACCTCATTCCATGCGACAGGGACAGTGGTGCAGGATACATCCGATTCTCATAGTTGTAGAACAGAGAAAGAGGGAAATTTGGGGGAGGGAACATCAAAAAGAGGTACCAAAAGCCCTAATACAGAAAATAACATCCCGGAAACCCACATTTACTACTCAAATGGGAAAATAGAGGACGGGCAAATAAGAGAAGGGGTAAGAAACACAAATGGAAAGTTATACAGGGAACCATATGTTGACATGAGGAGTAAAACCTAGAGAACCCTAACACCCAGGATTTTCTTTTTAGCCCCCTGAATAAAGATGAGGGAGGATCAACATACGATATATTTATGAATATATCCGATACCTCACAGCAGAAACGTGCCTTTTCTGTGGAGAAAGAGGCCATGGTAGAGACATCTGCCCAGAGAAGATATGAGAGGATTTAATGAACACCCAAGAATGGGAGAGAAAGATCCAGAGAGAAAGAGAGGTGAAAGAACTCTTCAAAACATCCCCTACGCAAACCTGCAATACCAATCTAGGTGTTATGCAGGAAGACTTGGACTATCAGTCAAGGAGTTCCATGGTGGAATTCCCACATGAAAACCCCTGGTCCAACCAGCATAGGGGAAGGGCATGTGAGAAACCTGAGGGGGTTCTCCCAAGTAGATCCCAGGAACCCCTTATTCAGGTGGCCACAAAAGGACTAGCCCTCTCTTACCCGAACCCTGAAGTTAAGAGACTTTCCAGTGAAACGAGACTTGTCCCTCGACGGTCCTGAAAACTGCCATTGGAACTGTCGTCTCGAGCTAGAGAAGCCCGAAACTGTACTGTGCACCAAGATCCCACCTAACCCCCCTACACAAAACATGGGGAAGGGAGGACCCAGGCTACTGCATCCCGACATATTATTTGAGAACACTTCTTTCTTTTCTTGAGAACTATCCCACACCCTTTGTTGTATAAGTTGTAAGGTTTGACAATAGGATTCTTAGTTTAGGCCCTTTTATTTGACACAATGCCACCAGGACTGACTTATTTTTTATCTGATGGTCGACGTTTGCTCCCATCTTAGATTTAGGTTTAGATTAGGCATTTTTCCAACCTTCATACAGCTGCTTTCATTGTTCAATAAACACCCTTGAACTGTGATCACTTGTGTCTGTCTTACTGGTTGCCACTGTGAGTTCCTCACAGAGCATAACAGGCAGTTGTGAATACAAGAGAAGTCCTGGCAGGAGAGCACACCCAGAAGTTGTGAGTACAAGAGAAGTCCTGACAGGATAGCACACAAGCCAGTTGAACATGCATAAAGAGTGCTGGCAGGGGAGTGTACCAGGAACATTGCAAACCTACAAGGAATGTAAAACAGAAACAGTGTTTGTTATATAAAGAAGGAACTTGTGTTAAAAGAAAGAACTTGTGTTAAAGAAGAACTTACAGGGATGTACAATCTTTGTCTAACAGGATTGTTGTGGGCCAATAAAGACACCAAGAGCTTTTAGACCCAGAGACACCTATAATACCAGTGAAGAATCCAGGGGAAAGGAATCACCCAATGGAACAAACGTTGTTTCCATTTTTGAGAACATTTACATTGGAGCTGTTCTATTTTCATTTAAGAACACTTTTTGCAAATACCAGGTTAAAGACATTTCCCTTTCCACTTTATTATTTTGTTTGTAGTGTGAGGGTCAGGATAGAATGTTTGGACACAATGAGGGCTTTTGATTTACGACATCATGAAAACGACAGATGCTTAGTTTTTGGTTCTTGGTAAGGAAACTCCTCTTTAGAAAAGGTATTTTCCCAACCCATTTAAGTTGAATAAAAGTATTTAACCAAAAACATGACTACTTTGTGCCAGTTTTTCATTTCTGACCCCTCACAATAGACTCGGATACACTTACTTTGATCTATAAATCCATCAAACACTTGATGTCGATGAACTGGATGTTCTCAAATAGTTCCAAAACAGAGCTCATGATATTTGGATCAACTCAGGCCAGAGCAAAACCTGATCCAATGTAGTCTAATTTTGCTATTGAGGATTGCAATATTCCTGTTCTAAATAAAGTAAAGACCCTTGGAATCGATTTAGAATCCTCACTTGGTGCGTATGCACATACAAGTAACATGTTAAAAATTCAAAGTACCATCTGCGACTTCTTAGACAGATTAAGCATTTTGTCTCTGATAAAAAACTGTGAAACCTTGACTTGAGCCACTATCTTGCCTAGTATTGACTATTGCACTGCCCTTTTGGCTGGTTCTAGCAAAGGTATCATTCATAAACTTCAAGTAGTGCAGTACGAGGAAGTTTGCATTGTGAGAAATATCGCTCATAAAGCCCAATCCAGAAAAGAACTGCACTGGCTAACTGTGGCTGCTAGAATACAGTTCAAGACGATCACTCTGGCACATCAATGCCTTTATGGTATGGCTCATCTTTATCATAAGGAAAGCTTAGTTAGATATGAGCCAAGGAGAGTACTGCGCTCTAGCAACACTAACCTTCTCTTCTGCCCCAGAGTCCGGCGCGTGATTGGAAATGACCGGTCTTTCCCAGTACAGGCAGCAAATGCATGGAACTCTCAAACTATGGATCAATGGCAAAAAAGGAGCCAGCATCCATTCTGGAAACTCTGGAAAATTTGCTTATTTGAATAACTGATTTGATCCTATTCTTGCTGGCCATCTTCTTATTTTGTGTCCTGTTTTGTGTGCAAAATAAATAAAATAAACAAGTTGTCTCGTAGGGACCACAATACTAAAAGGTCTCGAGACACATCGTCCGAAACCCAAAAAAGGTCAGACATGCTGGCCTGGAACTGAGAACACGAATATCGAAGTAGCCACTGTACCGACCTCATGCGTAACTAAGCCTCCGGCACCAGCAGAATGCAGGAGGCCTTGAGATCCAGTAGAGGCAGGAAGACGGAGGCCAGAAGCAGCTTCCATTATTGAGAGATATGAACCAACTGGAAGATGTTCGCCACTCGATCTCCGGGAGGAAGGTCCTGCCCATGTGTGTGTCTACAATCAAACTGATGATCAAAGGGACTGAGACTTTGAAACATGCTACTTCTTGAAGTTCAGAGCGAAGGCCAATCTGCGCAACAGGCTGCACACACATTACAGATGTACATATGTTTGGTCTGGGGAGCGAGCTTAGAGGAGCCAGTCGTCCAGGTAGGGGAACACTTGTATGCTTTCCCTGCTGAGATGAGATGCAACCACTGTCAGCAGTTCGGCAAAGACCCTGGGCACCGAAGAAAGGTAGAACAATAGGATCCTAAAATGGTAGTGTGTAGGGCAAATTACAAATCTCAGGTACTAGTTGTGCTTGCAATGGATCATCACATGAAAGCAGGCATCGGACGATCTAGGGACACTAACCAATTCCTGCCTGGAGAATCTGGGAATGGGTGAACCTTTTGAAATTGTCCTTGCACAGGTACAGGTTCAAAAACCTCAGATCCAGTATGGAACACAGGCCACTATCCTCTTTCAGAACCACAAAACAGAAGCTAACAAACTTCTTCTAGTAGGAGATGGGCCAAGGCAGAGTGGCATTGGTAGGAGGGTGTTCTGGCTGACATTGAACAAAAGGGAGATAGTAACCCTGAGTTACGACCTGCAAGGCTAAAGCGTCAGAAGTGGTATGATATCACTCCTCGCTGAGCAGAGTAATTTCGACCTCCCACGTGGGTTGAATCTCTGAAGTCTTCTTCGCAGACATTTTGCATTTCAGGCTAACGTGGGTACCGTTGAGGTGGAAATACCAACGTTTTTAGCTCTGTGACCTCAGCTGTTTGCCCAAGCATTGTGCCTTATCACAGAGGCCTAGGAGGTGAAGGTTTGAAAACCTCACCTTCTTGCAGTAGTAGTGCAGGGCTCTTGGGAAGCTAGGTCCATAGATTTTGCCATGGCTCTAGACACCTTGAAGGTTTAGTCGGAATCATTAGTCTTTGCTTCAAAAAGTGTATGTTGATCAACAGGCATATCCCAGAGTTCCACCTGGACATCTGGAGCAAAACTTGAGGTTCTCACACAAGAGTGCCTTCTCAGGAGTTTCGCGATACACATTCGGCCTTGTCAGGTTCGATTGTTATAACTGGCATGCTGCTTCCCTGCTGTCCTATACCAGGGCATATATGCCCCATTATCTCTGCAACCAGGAGAGTCTTTGCCGCTTAAGAGATCATGGTCCAGAAGCCAAATGAGAATCAGCACTCGCCAATCCCAATCCCACAGATCATGTTCCTCCCCTAAAATATAAAGGACATCTGTCTCCGAAAATCGGCACATGGCTTGAAGCTTGAGGCCATCCCGAGGTTAGGCATGACGCAGGTACAAAAAAGCAAAACTAAGGGGCGATTGGAAAGCATACGAAGTGCACACAAAAAAGGAACTGAGGTCATGGGGTCCGTCCACTCCATATATACTGCCCCTTATGTCACATTTGCCATTGAGGCAACTGGTTACAAAATCCCAGCAACAACTGCATAACAGTGGGGATTGTGAAGAACAAGCCCTGTTCCAGGAAACTCTTAAAAACCGAAATAGAGGCGAAGTACATCTTTACAGTGTTGATCTGCAAACCAACCGTGGGATAAAGATAGCAAAAAATCCAAAACAGCGGTTAAAGGACAGGGTTGAAAGGTCCAGATTCCTCTCCTCACACCAAGCTGAATATTTACGCCATCTGCAGGTATGACTTCATTTTGTTGCGGGTGTCTGAGCTGATATGAGTACATCAAGGACGTCGTCCGACAAGTCCCACTCCTTATATCCCAGGGGCACTACCTCTTTTTCTTCGAGTAAGAAGAATGATGGTGTAAAGACCCGCTCAGTGAACAGGACCTTTTGTGGTGCTTCTTCTTCTCCTTCTCTTTGCGCATGGGAGATCTCTCCACAGATAGGCGTTCTGTGACGTGCGACATCGAACGGGACCGCAAGATTTCACCCTTATCCTTGTGGATATAGGTGAAGCTCTTTGCCGCCGTTTCTGCAGGGCCTTCGGGTGCATGGACTGGCACGGCATGCAGTTCTGGGTGTAGTGATCTTCGCACAAGCAATAGAGACAATTCCTGTACAGATCCGATGCGGTCAACTGTCGGCAGTGTGTTTCCAAAGCAAACAGACTGTTTGAAAAGGAATGGAGTGCAAAGGGGGCAGTGCCACAATATATACTGGCCCCGATGTCATGGGCGGCGGGGGGCACGTAGAGGTATCGGGCGGAACCGTGCTGCTCTCCCTGATGGTGGAACGTTTCTGAAGAGCAGCTGTGCTGCAGATAGGGATATCATAGATGAGGAATCTGTGGGAGTAAGGAATCCATTAGAAATAAACCACATATTGACTGACACTGCTAGACTTCTCTTCAAAAAATTACATTTTCCAAGGTACACCAACAGAAAGATCCATTCAAATATTTTGGAAATCTTTATGTATTTCAGCCATAGCGTTGGTGTAAACCATATAAAATAGTAAAAGAGAAATATGGGAGACATTAATACTTTTTCGGGGGGAGAATGATGAGTTTGATCTTGTTGGAAGACGTACAAAAAAGTTAAAATGTGAAGGTAATGAAAAAAAACAAGTAGTGAGTTGAATTTTAATGTTCAGTTTATATTCACTAATACATAAAAGAGACAATGCTAGCCACTCACCATTTAAACAGGATAGTCTTTGCAGAGTCCACTTTATCACGTTTATACTCTATGATTGCCAGGGCTGTAAGTACATGAGCTTTCTCTTGGTCAGACCGTGCTACAGAAAGTGCTTTTTCATAGGCTGTTGAATTCAAATAAAAACAGGCATTAAATGGACTGAAAGGCACATCCTCAAAAGAACAAATTATCTACCTTTGGTAATGTTTTTCTGGTGGGTTAGTCATTCCATCCAGAGACTCTTCATTTTAAAAATATTTGTAGGTGTCAGTCTGGCTTCCGAAACATTTTAAGCCCCAAGGGGTGCACCGTTGCTTGCTATATATGTACTATATATGTAGAGGACAGTGTCCCATGAATTCATTATGGCACAGTGTTCCCAGCACAGGGCTGCTGAGGATTCACAGAACTGGAAGAGGTTATGAGTACGTTGGGAAGGTGATTAGGAATCTGTAGGAGGAAGACCTAACCCATCAGAAAGAATATTACAGAAGGTAAGTAATATGTTCTTCTAATGAATTCCTTCCTCCACAAATTCTTCATTTTAGGAATACTCACAAAGAAACAAAGAAACTGGAGGGGGGAGGAGAGTGAGGAACCATCACTTACATCAGGAAACTCTGGAGGAACACTCAACCAAGGTGGACGTCCTGATAAGGAATCCAGGCAATAATGTTAGGTGAGCATGTGCAGAAAAGTCCATGTAGTCAATCGAGAGAGATCCACAACAGAGAAACCCCTACAGAAGACAGAGGAAGCCGCCAGGACTCTGGTAGAAGGAGCCTTGAAAAGTGCAGGCACTTCCATTTTTGGACAGACTGCAGCATTCAAGCATGCAAAGGGTGATCAACCTGGACAGCGTGTGCTAGGTAACAAGCCCTGCCAGCCTGAGCACCAGTAAAATTTACAAAGGGCTGGTCGCCCTTACGGATGACCCTGTCCCCATAGACGCTGGAATAGATAGCTATCTGTTGAGGAATCTGCGGGAGAATGCAATCCATTGAAGGCATGCATGTATGTATTCATGTGAGTCAAAAAGCGCAAACCTGGCAGGGTTGCAATGGAGCACCCACCAGTAACAATTAGGGTATGGTGGTAGTAGAGGCACCTTGGATGGGCAGTCCGTATCGAGAGGGTGGGGGGGAGCAGGTTTAAATGGAACGGTCAGCAATTGGTAAAATTGTTTTTCTTAAGGATTGGGGTCTTCAGGTCCTTAAGAAAGTGTAGAATGGCAGGGGGCCAGTGTGATTTGCATGTGTAGCTTGTTCCAGAAAAAAGCAGCATATGACAGAAAGAGCCTGGAGCTCACTCACCTGTATCGAGGATGTGATTGCAAACAGGAAACTCACCACTTGGGTTAGCAGAACTCAAGTCCACAAACACAAGAGCTCAATTGGAGCCACTATGGAAAATGTCATAAGATTCAAATCCCATATAGGAACAACAAACTGCTGTGGTGGATACTGCCTAGTTAACGCTCTCAAAAATTGATTGCATAACTGCAGTGCTAGTAAAACAAGCATTGGCAATGCCAACAGTTTTGACTTTTGTGTGGCCATGCATTTGCCAGGCCCTGCCACAGTGGTATTAACTGTCCATTTAGGGTAGCAGCTGCAAATGGTGCCAGTACCTGGGCATATACTAGTCCCTTGCAACCTAATACTTATATACAAACCAAAACTGTTTGGCTTTGTTGTTAACAGGACTTCAGTATAGGACACTCATAGTGCTTATAAATCGAGTGGTTGAAGGAAGACCTTGTTAAGGAATCTAGACAACTGGACCTTCTGGAGGGCTTCGGCAGCTTTAGTTTCAAACAGGCTATGGGCATCGAATGGCAGATCCAACAGCCTGGTCTAGACGTCGTCCTCAAACATTGATGTTCTCAGCCACGAGTGGCACCTGACGACTGTGCTAGTGGCAATGCCATTCCCACACAGTCTGATGTGTCCAGTCCCGACTGCAACATCTGATGTGCCGCCTCCTTCCCGTCAGAGACAAAGTTCAGGAATCCGTCCCTCATCTCTCTCTTTCCGGTATGTACTCAGGCGCATTGGCCACAGCCTTCCAAAGGCCAAAGGAGATCTTCGCTAAGGCGCAAGAGGCATTCACGGCCTGCAGTGCAAGAAAAAACATCTTGTTGCCCCATGCGTCGAACCTCTTACTTTCCCTGTCCAGTGGAAGTGACAGGAAGGTAGAAGTCTTCAGGCTACCCTCCGTAGCCAGAACCATCAAGCTCTCAGGCAAAGCAAGGGAGGAAGGAATGGCCGGATCCGGCTCAGAGTGACAGTGTTTCCTCACGTTATCCCTGTCCACTGAAGGAACAGAGGCAGGCTTCTCCCACAACTCCAATACGGGGGCCTCCACTGGTACATTGAAGGGCAGGAGCGTCTCTTTTTTGGGGGTGTCGGCCAGAATATCACAAGGGTTGTACTAAACCTTGGACCTGGACAGAGCAGATAGCCCCAGAGTACTGGCCACCTTAGCCATCATGTGCCTGAAGGCGGCGTGAGGCTTTTCTGGGGTGGATGCTGGCAAAACTTGCCTCTCTGAGAAGTGTCCAGACCACTGGCCCCCTGCAGGTTCTCTGCCAGGCTGTGCATGTCCTAACCTTCCCAGTATAATTCTTCTAAGAAGTCTCTCATCTCCCTTGAACCTACAGGTTCAAGCCCAAAAGGGACCTGGTCACCCTCCTGATCATATATGTCATGCATCCTTGCCACAAAGGTGACCCTAGGGAGTGGAACATATTCCTGTGGAGCTGCAGTGTCCATAGCGCCGGTCGCCGCTAACTACGTGAAGACGGCACTGAGAGACCTCTGTCTCCGTCTGGTCCAGGCCTGAACTCTTAGGCGTGCAGGAGTGGTCCCCAGAAAAGTACCTTGCCGGTCGCAGCAGACACAGTGTGACCCTGCAGCGCCATACCCTGAGCTGACACGCAGTCGCCTGCACCACAGGCTCAGAGGCTGGCGCTGCCAGCACCTTGATGTAGCTGTCCAACCTCTTAAGGCAGAAGGTCTCCCACTCCTCCGGCATGTAGGACTGGGTAGGAAAAGGTACCTGCGCTGGACGCTCACAGGACTCTCTGGAGTGGTGGCTCTTCTTCTTCAAAGAGGAAGACTAATGTCGATGTGAGGATTCACTTGGAGAGTGGGACCTCTTCCGATGCTGCACCTTCTTGCCTTTTCCTTGTGCAGAGCCACTTGCTCTTTAGAGCGTTTCTCCGCACCATACAACCTCGACAGAGACCACAGAGCCTCTTTACCAACTGTCACCAAATTGGTGAACACAACTTTCATCTAAGGGGGAAGGTTGACTGCTGCCTCCATCACCACTATTTCACAGCGTATGTGAGTATCTATCGAGGTTGAATAAGCTGTTAACAGACCTTGATGTAGGCTGCCTGAAAAGACTTCATGCCCAGGGTATTTAGTTTCTTGTTTAACATGTCAGGTGGCAAGGAGAGAAAGGACTTTGCATCAGAACAATGAGGGTGAGTTACTAGAGACTCTGGCGTAGGACAGATGGAGAAAAAACCTAGGTCAGAAGGGGTCCGGTGGTGCATCTTGTCCAAATATTTATCTACAGCCAGGAAAGAGGCATTCTTGAGCCACATTTTAATGATGGGGCAAGCAATTGGAGCACTGAAGTGAACAAGTGACGTGTAGTGGTACAAAGCAGGATAGAACCTCAAACGGAATGTGAAGTTCCTCAGGGAAGTGGCACCTGGACATGAACTCTGACTTGGAGGATTAGGTACACATCTGTTTCTCCTGTGCCTCTTCAGCGAGAAATACAATTTTGGGACATGGCGCTGGGGCTACCATGCTGAAAGATTGAGACACCGATGGGATAGGAGCAGTTTTCAAGACTGGGCAGTGGACTAAGCTCACAATCATGCAGCGATGGGTCAAAGAGATGTGACATGAATCCCTAGATGTTGTCACTACCCAACAGTCCCCCTGGGGGTGGTGCACAGCGGGAGGATCTAATAGGGAGACACTCCCCCTCTGGGGACAGGGACAACCATCTAGGGAACGGCCCGGGACATCACACCACAACCCCACATTCTCACTATCTTTTCGCCTCTTCCGAGAGCTCAGAACCTTGTAGAGACATGTACTGTGGTAAGACCCAAGACCATGGGGGTCATTACAACACTGGTGGTAGGGGGTTAATGGGGCCGGTAGAGCTGCCGGCCCCGTTAACCCCTTATCGCCTCATTACGAGGTCTGCTCGCGGGACCCGCTAAGGACGCCTGGTAGAACCAGGCGTCCTTAGCGGGTCCCGCGAGAGGTCCAGCATGCTAACAACGGGCCTGTCATTAAAGGGGCCCGTTGTTAGCATGCTCCCCATTCCCATTGAGCCCTATTGGGGCTCAAATGGGGATGGGGATGGACCGGGTCTGGGTTCCCTGAATGGGGAAAGATCGGGCCCTCCAAGGTCGGAATGGCCCAGTATTTCCCCATTCAGGGAAGCCAGACCCGGTACCCGGAATGGGGGTAGCCATGCCACAAAGAGCGGCATGGTTACCTCCTTCCTCGTAATGAGGCCCCATGTCTATTTGGGAAGTACTGGCATTAAAAGGAACATGCTAGACCCAGGAATGAGGCAAGTTAGCCCTGCGGGTCGATGGAGATCACACCCGGGGAAACAGAAGGAGGACTTAACCCTTTTACCAAGAATATGATTGCAACAAAGTATAAAGGTTGACAAAAGACTAGAAATGTTGTCAAACCCACCCGAAGGAGGCATCAGGTGCAAGGAATCACCAGCCCAGGGGATTCGATTCCTATCTGGGAACCGACGCGGAATGGAGGAAGCAGGCAGCGAGCCGCAAGATTTCTTTAAAGGCTTTGGAAGGAGCAGAGCCTCGTCAACCACTCAGAAGAAGGGAAGCTGAGCAGCCCAAGAACAGGAGACGCTCGATGACTGAAGATGTGGCCAATGAGAACCGGATGAAGCAGAGAGGCGGAGTCAAGCCCCAGGAAGCCTTGGCAAGGTACTGAGACCCGAAGCAAGTTAACAGGCGGTACGGGAAAGCCGAAGGGAGTGCAGGGACACTCAACAGGAGGGTGGAGGCAGCTACCTCACGGCCTAGTAGCGAGCCAGCGGCTACAGGCCCATTGGGGGGGCAGAGAGGTGCTAAGGTGGCACACAAGAACTATTAGAGGCAGGAGAGGAACCATAGCAACCAGAGAAGAAGGGTCTGACACCGTAAGAGTTACACAGAGGCAAGTAATCTTCCACGTAGCAGTACTTGGCAGGAGAGTGAACCAAGTTTGTCAAATTACAAGGACAGACAAATACGGATCCAGGACCCGCACCCAAACAAGGATAAAGATACAAGTCATCTTCTTTGTGGCTGTACTTGGCAAGCAAGGAGACCAAGTGAGCTATACTGGGGAAACCTGGGTCAAGGATCATATTTGTATATGAACTGTCGAGAAAGAAGGAAAGCAGTGAAACCTGTTCATCAGATGAAGGGAGTCATTCCCCCCCTCACACCAAGAGTATCGCTGAGGGTGAAGTGACTGAAACCAAGACGCCTGGGGAAGGGAGTCATTCACCCAGGTAGGTGAAAAGCCACAGTCAAGAGAAATAAATCATTCTCTTGACAATTGATAGAACGGAGTATGAAACCTTGAGGCCAGGGTAAGGGAGTCATTCCCCCGGTGTGAAGAAACAGTGAACCTTCTGATACAGAGTGTTATAGTGTTGGCAGTCCTTTGTGAAGTATTGGGGCCAGGGGAAGGGAGTCATTCCCCTGGTTAAGAACCTGCAACCACAACTGTGCCAACCAGCCCAGGAGAAGGGGGCCATTCAGCTGGACCAAGAACATTGAGGCAACCTTCTAGTTTAGTTCTAAGTGTAAGGGACAGATTTAGTATTTTAGTTAAGCAGGGAAACCCCTTCATAAGGATAGGGAAAGTTCGGTTTTCTCTTTATTTTCTGTGCTAATAAACATCTATAGCACTCACTATGCCACCTGTCTGTCAGTCTCCTCCTCCTGCAGCCTTACATAGGTCTCTGCAGGCCTGCAAAGGGAAAGGAAGCCCCTGCTGCAGCACTGGAGCCAAGGCCCCAAGCCACTGGTACCAGGGGATTGGCAAAAATGTCTATCATTTTCTGCCAGAACTCTCAATGCTCCAGAACTGCAGGGATTAAAACCTAAGGCTTTCCGGAAAGACATGACATGGGAAAATAAACTTGCTAGTAGCAGTGCTTTATTACAGATGCTTGGTGCTGAAAGTGCAGAAAAAAGTAACTGAGCTCATGGGGAGCAGCCATCCCCACAAAAACTCCATGACTCCGAAACCAGACTGAAGCTTGTTGCATATTTCTAAGATGAGGAATCTCGGAGGAAGGAATCCATTAGATATGCATTTTAAGTGATACCATGTCAATTGTTCTGTAAAATATATTTAAAATAAATGTTACTTACACTGCATGTTTCATTTCACATTTGTGTAACAAACAAATAAGTACGACAAAGTACATCAATCCAACGCAAGGTAGAAGATTAAAAGTAACATATATAGTTATATAAGATAACATACATCAGAAAAACCAAGACTCACTTTTTATGACTGCAGCAACCACAATGAGCTCTTCAAATGTTAATTTAGATTTCTAACCTACATTTTTCACATGCTTCTTCAATTGTTTCTTGCTGGGCTCCTGCACGTACTACTGTTTTTGGAAGTAAAGAAAAAGTTACTTACCTCTCAGTAATGTTCTTTCTGATGGATGTTCCTCCCATGAATTACTTATATATGATATGCCATCTTCAGCGCAGATGATCTTGAGTAACTTTTACCCCACCACCGATGCATTGCGGCTCCATGTCAGTTCTGCTTAAGGATTCTACGGGCCAGACGAGTTGTCGGGGTCAGTATATAATGAGGCACCGCGCCACATGACCTCAGTTCCGCCTTTTCCCCTAGCACTCTATGGATGAGTGACAACAGAACCAATTGAGGTGGGGCAGGTTGTGAGGGCGAAGAGGAACCTGTATCTTCCAGTAGAAAGAACAGTACAGAGAGGTAACAAATGTGTTTTTCGAATGGGTTCCTTCCCTCCCATGGATTCCTTATCTATATTAGACTCCTATAGTACTGCACAGATCTGAAGAAGGGAGGAGAGCAAAAGGCCACCATGTGAACCAGCAAACTCTGAAGGACTTGACTGCTGAAGCAAGAGGCATGCCCTGAAAGGGAATCCAAACAGTAATGCTTGACAAACGTGTGCAGTGACATTCATGTGGCTGCTTGGCAAATGTACAAGACAGGAACCCCCTTCTGCAGGGCAGAGGTGGCAGCCAGACCTCTGGTCAAATGGGCCTCAAGACCGTCAAGCACATCTTTCCAAGCCAGATCACCGATGAAGAGAAAGATGTACCTTGACAGGGTCTGTTTAGTCACAGCCTTGCCAGCACGTTCATCACCATAACATACAAAGAGATGGTCATCTTTCCTGATGTCCCTCGTGCATGTGGCAAAGCGGCTAACAGCCCACACCGGGTCCGACCAATGGAATTGCTGCTCTGCCTTGGAAGGCTAAGGCTGCGGAAAAAACTCTGGAAGAGAAATCTTTCGAGAGAGATTGAAATCCTAAACCATCCTTGGAAGAAGGATGGTGTCACTCTCAAGTCACCTTCTCTTTGGAAAAAAATAACAAATAAGGAGGTTTTACAGATAATACCTGGATCCCACTCACCCATCTCGTGGATGTGATCGCAACCAGTAACATCATATTAAGGGTGAACACCCTACAAGAACATGACTTCATGGGCTCAAATGGTGCCCTCATAAGGAATGTTAACACTGAACTCTAATACCACGCAGGAACAACAAACTAGCATGCTGGAAACTTACTGCACAATCCCTGCAAAAATTGCATAACAGTGGGTATTGCGGAGAAAGAACCATGCTCAGGGGTCCATTAGAAAACTGAGATGGCGGCCAGATACTCCTTCACAGTGCCAATATGCAGGCCAAAGAAAAAAGAAAATCCAAAACAAAGGAAACGGGACAGGGGAAAGTTGAGTATGTATGCCATCTACAGACAAAAATTGACTTAGCAAAGCGATCTCTGATTCGAGAGGAGCACATCCAGGACATCATCTAACAAGTCATACTCCTTATATCTCAGTCGTCACCATGCAAGATCTTGAGAAACTCTGCTGGAGACCCTCATGTTCCCCTGAAACCGAGACCACTAACAACAGAGGAGACAATGAAGCAACCTTATGCCCAGTCGGGCCTCCGACCAGAAAGCAGGAAGCCATGAGACCTAACAAGCGCAGGAAGGCTGATACTGGAACTTGCTCCTGAGATTGGAGGACTTCCATTCGGAAGATGTTTTCCACTTGGTCCTCAGACAGAACATCTCTGCATGCGCGATTGTTCAAGACCACACCAATACACGTCTGGGACGGCAAAATATGAGACTTCTTGAAGTTCAGAGAGAACTGAAGCTGTGCAATAGGCTGTATGTAAGGAATAGGTGCCTCAACCACCTGGTCTGATGAGCGAGCTCAAACAAGCCAGCTGTACAGGTAAGGAAAGACACAAATGCCTTCCTTCCTGAGTCGAGCCGCGACCACTGCCAGCAGCTTGGTGAAGACCCTGGGTGCCGAAGACAGACCGAATGGCAGAACTTTCAACTGGTAGTTGAAATGGCCCACTAGAAAACACAGCTACTTCCTGGGTTTGATGTGCATCAGCACATAGAAGCATGCATCCTAAAGATCCAGTGTAATCAACCAGTCCTGCAGATGGAGGATCTGTGCCAGAGATACCACTTTGAATTTGTCTTTGGGCAGGTACAAATTCAACAGACTCAGATCCAAGTTCGGGTGCAGGGCCTCATACTTCTTAGCAACTAGAGAATAAACTGAATACCAGCCTCTGCCATGTTACGAGCACAGCACCAGTTCTATCGCGCCTTTCATTAGAAGCTGGCAAACCTCCCCCAACAGGAGAGGATACAGCAGCAAAAGAGGGATGGAAGGAAGATGGTCTATAGGGCATTGAGTGAAAGGAATACAGTAGCCCTGGTGAACAATCTGTATGGCCCAAGTATTGGATGTGCTGCAGCAAAGGACACTGTAGAGGCGGAGACACCACCTGTGGGTGTTCCTCTGCCCTTTCCCCTGAGAAAATGGTGCTGTTGCTCCTTTCCTTATGGCCTTGTCCCCTTCCACAGAAGGCATAGGGTATCCAGTAATATTTTCCCCATATATATGGTCACCATACATAATGTTGCTGGAAAAAGGTAATGGCGACATTATATATGGTGACCATCTATATGGGGTCAAGGGGAGCGGGGGTTGCAGGGGTGTCCCTGCATGTTCAATGTAATAATGTCCAGCAAAAAACTGCAATTTTTTGGCGACTTTTTTGCCAGGCGACAATTCTGCAGGGACATTATTACATGGAACCAGGCATAGGAGGTGGAGGGTTGAAACCACCTATGCCCCAGCTGCTGCAGCCTCCTGTACTGCTAAGCCCAAAGATTTTGCTGTGGTCTAGGAGTACTGGAACCTGTGTCATTAGTCATCAGCTTTACCCTCAAAAAGGTTATATCTGTCAAAAAGGCATATCCAGAAACTGTTACTGCATGCCCTGGGCAAACCCTGTAGTCCTCATCGAGGGATGCCTTCTCATCACAGTGCTTCCCAGCTATCTCCTCTGCCACACTGTCAGCCGTGCCAAAACCTGATTGTAGTACCTGCAGGGAAGCCTCCTTATCATCCTGGATCAGCGTATAACAACTTTCTTTTACCTCCCCATTCAGTAGGTGATCTGTCAGCCCTGAGTCCAAAAGGCCATAAGAAAATGTGGGCAGGGGGCAAAGGAAGTATTCATCGATCTTAGAGCAATGCTACTAGAGGTGAAAACCTTCTTCCCCTACGTGCCCAGCCTCTTGCTCTCCCTATTTGCAGGCAGAGAAGGGAAGGTGGATGTCTTCAGGTTGGCCGTAGCAGACGGGACCACCAAGCTCTCTGGGGAGGCATGAGTGGACAGAAAATCTGGGTCAAAAGGCGCCAGGGCAGTGCTTCTTCATCAGGTCATGGTCAACGGCAGGCAGTCTTCCACCAGGCTTCTAGCACCAGAGTATCTACTGCGAGGTTAAAGGGCAGTATGGGCAGGCTCCTTAAATGGATTTTCATCTAGAATGTCTCTAAGTTCAAACTGAACTTTTGGTCTGATGAGGCCGATAAGCCTAGTGTCACGACCACCTTAGCAATCAGACATTGGAACAAAAAATGTGGATTCCCAGGGGTCGGCGCTGGTAAAATGTCCAACTTCGGGAATGTGTATAAACCACTGGCCTGCTGCAAGTCGGATACTAACTCCAACAGCCCCTCCTCCTCACCACAGAATGCCTCATAGAAGTCCCTTACTGCTCTAGGACATAGGGCTTCCATGCTAAAACGGAGAAGATTTCCATCGTTGTCAAATATTTCTCCAATCTCCGATATAAATGCCACATTGGAAGCAGAAAATATTCCAGAGTCTTCCTGGGGCCGTCAACCCTAATGATTCTGAGGCGGTAGGAGCTGGCCCTGGCCGGTTGACACCCAAGGGCAGAGCATGTTGACGCAGAGATGGGTGTTCAACCATAAGTGCTAGGGCCAATCCTTTGCAGAATCCCTGCCAGCTTGTCCAAGAGTAGTGGGTCATGATAGTGTGGATGGTGTCTGGGCCTTGGTAAAGATGTCAAGCATCTTCAGCCGAAAAGCCTCCCATTCCTCCGAAGTGGAGGGTTAGGTGAGAAATGGTACCTGCAGAGCTGTTTCTGGGGAGTTTCTGGAGGGGTGACTCCTCTTTTGGACAAAGTTGGAGAATGGTGCCGAGAGGAATTGCTTGGTGAAAGGGACTTCTCTTGCAGTTTTTCTTATTCTCCTTTCGGGCCAGTGACCGGACGTCTGACCTCAGCAACCTGAGACCTCGATTGAGACCACTTGTTGCCTTTTTCCAGAGGGCCTTTGGATGCACCGACGGACAAGACCTGCGGTCTTGGTGGCCGGTTTTCTGGACCAAACAGTAAAGACAGATGCTGCTGGGGTTGGGTATTGCTGACATCTATCGGCCCCAATCCCGGCACGGCAGGATTAGGTATAGAAAAACTCAAGAGTAGCAGTGGTTCTTGAAGTGAAAAGGGGGCGTGTAAAAAAGGAGTTGAGCTAATGGTGCGTGGTGGCTGGATATGTGCTGGGCCGACGTCATGTCCAGTGTGGAGCACATAGAGGTGTGAAGTGGAGCTGATGCGGAGACGCGCTGCGCCCCCTGGTGGCAGACACATTTCCAAAGATCAACTCCGCTTGAGACAGAATATCACAGATGATGAATCTATGGGAGGAAGGAATCCATTAGAAACATAATTATGGATGGTGGCCACCAGGGGGCGCGGACGGAAGCTGCCTAGGCTTGCATCACCGTCATCCGGACCCCGACCAAGTGAGAGCGCCCCCACTCATCCCCCCATCCCCGTGAGGTGTGTCATGGGACCCCCCCGGGACGTGCCTGGCTCCAAAAACAGAACAAATTGGCTGCATATAGCCAGAGATCGGCTGTTCCTGAGGCGACCGGAAAAAGTGAAAGTGCGGCACCCGTCAGGCGGGACCACGGGAAGAGGCTGGAGACGGTCAGAGCAGTGGCCAACGGCTGAGGCCCTGTCCCCCCTACACACAAGACAGCGAGGCATTTGGGGGATGGCGTCTCCATCGGGTGTGGCCCGCGTTGAGGGACGCGGCCAAAGAAGCAGGTGGACCGGAGGACTGCGCATTGCAGGCACAGCAGCCACCAGGTAGGAGCCAGACAGCAGCGGCTCTGCTGTGGGGGCAGCAGCCTGCTTGGAAGTGTGTGAGGGCCCAGGAGGGGCCAAATCTGGAGCGCCTGAGCCCCACCATAGCCCCACTGAGGCACTGCAATAGGGGTGGCAGGGCCACAACTAACTCATAACGAACAGGACCCCCAGTCTTGAGGCGTGTGCCTGCCTTCCCACACACCGAGAGGCTGCTGAGGGTCAACGGGGGGACCTAGCCAGTGGTCCCCCTCGACACTCTGGAGGGACCTTGTTGAAATGGGAGACAGACCATGAGCATTAGTCAAATGATCTCCCCCCCATCCCCCAGGGCAGCAGGGTCAAATAGCAGAGGACATGCTCAGCCCACTACTGGACGTACTGTGCGGAAGGTGTGGGCCAACGATTCAGGGGCATGTGCCTGCCTTGCTGTGTGTGGGGGATACCGCCCCCCTCTCCTCCTCCGTTGGAGAGAAGTTTGGACCTTGCGAGTCGCATAAAGTAGGGGGTTTGCTGTAGTGCTGGTGGCGAGGGGTTACTGGACATTCCTGTGTCTCCAATCTGGTGTAACAGCATATGGAATTTAAGGCCAAGCTTGCTGAATTTGCATACGCGAACAGGCCAGATCTTACGGGGCACACTGCAGTGAAGGGCATGGCGTTGGAAGGTGAGGTTTCCGTCACTAAGAGAGACGTAGCATCACTGATGGAGGCTATCCGAGGTATGAGGGCCGAGATAGGGGGAAAGTAGACAAAATCAATGTGCTGTTTGACTAAATGAATGTTAGGGAGAATTCTCATTTATGGCTAATTTCCCTCACCTTGTGAGTCCCCCAGCAGCTTTGCTGGACTTCTGGAGTTTATATTTTTCCACTTGGTAAGAGGGTGAACTTTTCCCCCACTCTTACCTGTGTTTTCCCATGTGTATTTCTCTGTTTGTTTGATTGTGGACTCTGAAGTACACCACTTCAGTAGCCCCCTTCTTTTTGTGTGTCACACAGCACCTTCAGTGCCGTGGCACTGGGTTGTCTTTGAGACTCCCCCCCCCGACTATATTTATGAGGCTGACTACAGTCCCACAGAAATGGGTAAAGTTACCAACCATTATCTTAACTTAGTCAATCTACCACAGATCCAGTACACCCCATCTTCCATGGAGTACTGGAAAGGGTTAATTCGTATCCCTTTTTATCTGTACCTCCTAGAGCATTGTTTTACTCTTTTAACATTTAGACTTGGCTGGTGGCAGTGGTATCTACCCTAACCTTTCTACCGCGATTATATCAGATAAACGTGGTATTGTTCTTGGCTATTATATTAGCCTCGAACATAAACCTGCTTGACGAAATTGTCTTTCTTTTGGCTCCGGTTGGGTTTATTCGTCATTTATTTTTGTTAAAGTCCTTCTTGTGTTTTACTTTGTGCTGCAAACTGGGTTTGCCTTCTTTGTTCACCGTCTTTTGGCGGGCTTCTGCTCAGAAGCCCTCCACCAGGCGCCTGGGTGTCTAGGTGGGCTGAATGTGAGGGAGGGGTGTAGCCATGATTGGCTGAGGTGGTTGTCCAGGCTGGACAACCCCCCTGCTGGGTGATTGACAGCCAAGCTGTGTGAATGGAGGTTTTGCGCATAAAAGGCAGGTCTCTTGGGCTAGAATTCGGAGAGTCGCCACTGGAACTACAAGGAACCGAAGAGAAGCGGAGAGAACGACGACTGCTGCAACTAACCCGTCCAGGTGAAGCCCTGCTGCAGTCCTGAGCTATCTACCCTTCGACGACTAAGAGAAGATCCAGTCCGGAGTCGTCTTCCTTTGAGCCTGGTGGGGATAACCAGCTCATCTTCCACAGCCAGAGGATCCCCTTCCTTGGCCGAAATCGCTGCACGCTGCTGTAGTGGTCCAGATAGCCATTTGAAGAGCCTCTCCTGTTTTTAAGGAGCACACCTTTTATTCGTTATCGCTGCTGCCGGCTTCATCCCTTTGTGGTGCAGACCCCCTTCAGACGTCCTCCTTCACAACGAAGCTCCAGGAATCGTGGGTCTGCGGGAAACCAACAGGAACAACTGCCAGGACACCAGCTGCACCATTGGAAAAAGGTACTGTGTTCTGCTAGAGGAAACTGGGTGAACCCCTTTTCTTTATCTCCAAGGCTTGCCCTTGTCTTCCCTCCTTCTTATAACTTTTGCTTCTGAACATTGACAATATCGAAGTACTTTTGGCTACGTTGAATCGTGAACTGTCTGACTGTGTGATCTTTGGCAACAGGCCCCCGGTGTCACTTGACCCTGGCTCCGGCCCTTTGACTTTTGAACTCCTGATCTGAGTGTTTCTCGTTTCTGTCTGCCTAACCAAAATATTGCCTGTGATTTTTGCCTCCAACTCCCTCTGGGTATCTCAGGTGCTAAGTGTGTTTTTGCCCCGGTAGCATTTCATGCCACAGATACGCGTTTATTTAGTAGACAGAACGGTCAAAAAGTGATCGCAATCGTATTCGTGGTAACGTGTTTTGTTTGTAACACCGGTTCATTCAAACACAGGGTACTTACCTTGAGACATACTGTACAAAGTGAATTGGTTAGTTGTAGCATATTTGACGTATGGTTTGTGTTTAAGTTTAATAGAAGTGTTGTGTTCATAACAGACGGTTTAAAAATAAATGTACTTATATTTTTCTACCTGAAACCTTGAGTCAGTGTTTGCTTGAGTCCCAGTAATTGTGGTCCCTTTGTGTAATCTCTGCTACTGCTCATATACTCTTGAGATAAGCCTGGCTGCTCCGCCACTGCTACCACTCTGGCATAGTAGTACAGGTTTGTACCAAAGGTAAAACTTGTATTGTAACCTGTAGTCTTAATTGTGTGTAGTGGTCCCTAAGGGCATTGCACAGGATTCTGCATAACACTGGTGTACAGTGGTGAGGATTTGGAAGTAGAGTGATTACACTTAGAGTGCTGCTATTGCTTGGGTTCAACTAACCACAAGGCTAACACCACTAATTCTATTTAACTAAGAAATCATGTCAAATATGGAAAGCTACACTGAAGAGAGTCTTTTACTCTAGACTGCTGAGGTTCTGAGAACCATGTGTAGGGATAAGAATCTCTCTGGCAAAGGAAAGAAATCTGAACTAGTTGCAAAGTTAATGGGAAAAAGTCTGGAGAGTGGGTCAGAAGGGCCTACCACTCCAGCAAATGTGGATTTTGATGTTTCTGATTCTGAGAGTGTTACTTTAGAATAAGTAGATGAGTCCTTGTTAGGAAACCGTACAACTCCTTTGCCTTCTCAGAATGCACAACCTCTGTCCACAGGGACCCACATAGGTCCTACACTTACTCCTGAGCTTATTGCACTTGAGAAAATGAAACTTGAATTGGAAGTGAAACGTATTGATGCACAAACTGCCATGAAACATCAAGAGTTAAGGCTCAGAGAAATGGAGCTGAACCATGAACTAGAAATGAAGAAACTGTCTCTAGAAAATGCTTCTCTCCCAGAGTCTTCTAGGTGTTCCAGCCCTAAGAGACCCTGTATGCCAAAGGAAATAATTGGTATGTATGAGACTGAACTTGATGTTTTGGATTGGTTAGCAATGTTTGAGTACAATCATGGGATTCAAGGTATCTCAGGGAATCGGTTGATTCCTTGGCTTTTCTCTAGGCTCCTCCCAGTTGACCCCTTCCCAGTATCTTAAGAGGTTTAGAACCCTCAAAAAGCATGAAGGTACCCCTTGGACTACCTGGGTGTGTGAATGTTTGAAAAATTTAGATGGTTGGGTTAAGGGTTACAAAGTGAAGACTTATGAAGGTTTGAGGAATCTTGTAATGTTGGAGTCTATTTTTGATGTCTGCTCTCCTGAGCTCAGACAGCACTTGGCTGATTCAAATGAGATAGATCCTAAGAAGCTAGCTAAGGCTGCTGACTTGTGGGTTGCCAACAGGGCTACTCACAAGGATTCTGGGGCTACTCAGAAGAAGGATGAGGGGAATCAGCCATAGAAAGACAACACAGAGAATTCCAATAATTCCAATCCAAAAGAGGGCCCCAAACATAACCAGGGTAAGCCACAAGGTAAACCGAATCAGGCTAATGTACCACCTGGTTCCACACCAGATGGACGTCCGAGCAAACCCCCATTCCAGAGAGCATTTGGGAAATGCTTTGTTTTTGGGTTACCTGGCCATGTGAAAGGAGATCCCAAGTGTAAGGGTAAACCTTCAGGGATCAACACTGTCTCCTTAGCCTTCTCCCAGGTGGATGAAGTACCTATGACCAGTGGAAACTTTCAGCTACTAGCTGATGAGCCCATAAGACTCTCAGCTAGTGTTTCTTTAGTGTCCTTGGGTCTTTGTGAACAACAGAACTTAGATGGCTATAACTCAATCCCAGATAATACTAAAGATTATTACAAAGATAGTGTTCTTGTAAATGGTCAGGAGACCCCTGCCATCAGAGACAGTGGAGCCAACATAACTGTGGTTAATGAATGTTTTTTCAAAGTGGAGGATGTTGCTAAGGCACCCAAACACTTAACCAAGTTAGCTGGAGACCATGTGCAAATGGTTCCCCAGTTACCAGCTCTCATCCAGTGTAATGAAATGACTGTCAGGATACCTGTAAGTGTGCAAAATAACGTACCTGGGAGGGTCCTGTTGGGTAATGACCTTAAAACTCTTGGAGTTGTGTCTAGCACCCCCAGGCCCCCCAGCAGAAGGAAGTAGGAGCACACAAGGTCTGCAAGGGAGCGAACCTTAAGAGGCTCTCCTGGGGACATGATAGAGGAAATTATCACCCCAAGTCCACAGGACTTACTTACTGCTATTGCAGGACAAGAAAAGACAAAGGGGAAACCTAAGTCTGTCAGCAAGAAACCAGCAAGCACTCCTGTGCCCAGAAGGACATCTCCGAGACTGTCCAAAGTCACACCTGTGACTCCAACACCAGCTGAGGCTGAGTGTGAGGTTCAACCCTGTATGGTCAAACAAGATACTGAGGAATCAGATCTAGAAGAGGATCTTACCTTGGTAGGAGATCTTGACCCTGTTGACCATCCTGAGCTGCAGTCTTTACTGGCAGAAGGTGGACCCAACAGGGAAGATTTCAGTAGGGGACAAAGAGAGTGTCCTATCTTGGAAGGTCTTTGCCAACAGGCAGCTTCTCAGCTCAATTGGACCGAGCCTGGGAAGTATAGGTTACACTCGGAGGATGCCCTCTTCTACAGTGAACCAACTGAGTCAACCCCTGGAGACTACAAAAGACTTGTAGTACCTCTTGTGAACCGACTCCAGTTTCTGCAGTTAGCCCATGAGGTACCTTTGGCTGGTCACTTAAGTTTTAAGAAAGGCTATCTTTGCACTTCTACTGGCCTAAAATGGGTACAGAAGTAGACAAATTCTGCAGAAGCTGCCACACTTGCCAAACCTCTGGCAAGAGTGGATCCAAGAATGTGGCACCCTTAGTGCCTCTCCCAGTGGTGGGAGTTCCTTTTGAGAGGGTTGGGATTGACATTGTTGGTCCTCTTGACCCTCCCACATCTTCAGGCAACAGGTTCATCCTGGTTGTAGTGGACCATGCCACTAGATTTCCTGAAGCCATACCTAGGAGGACTGTTAGGGCTCTGGCTAAGGCCCTACTTGGTATTTTCACCAGGGTAGGTTTTCCTGAGGTGATATCTGACAGTGGATCAAATTTTATGTCCCACTACATGCAAACCATGTGGAAAACCTGTGGAGTCACCTACAACTTCTCAACTGCCTACCACCCCCAAACTAATGGACTGGTGGACAGGTTTAACAGAACTATGAAGAGCATGATAGGTGCTTTAGAAGAACCCCTTAGAAGGAAGTGGGACCTTCTACTGCCATGTTTTCTCTTTGCATATAGAGAAGTCCCTCAGGAGGGAGTAGGATTCAGTCCCTTCGAACTTCTCTATGGCCATCCAGTCAGAGGTCCATTGGCCCTGATTAAGGAGGGGTTGGAGAGTGCTCCTTCCCCCAAGCCAGTCAGAGTGACTATGTGATAGATCTCCGGAGGAGAATGTCACACATGATGGCAGAGGCAAGTGATAACTTGAGGGCTGGTCAAGCTCTGGTCAAACATTGGCATGACCAGAAGGCTAACATGGTTGAGTTTACTCAAGACCAGCTTGCTCTTGTTATGGTCCCAACAAGGCAGAGGGCCTGGCAGGACAAATTGATAGGACCCTTCAAGGTTGTGGGTAAACTTGGAGAGGTGAATTATCTGGTGGACTTAGGCAATCCTAAGGAGGCTCCCAGAGTCTTTCACACCAACCGTTTAAAGGCGTATGTCTCTAGACCTGACATAGCAGCTCTGCTTCTAGCTTCAGCTCAGGAGGAGGAGAGTGAACCTCTGCCTGACCTCCTCAGAGGCTTACCTTCAGATGAGCAAGTGGAAGGAGTTAATCTCTCTTCCAGTCTCACATCAGACCAGCAGGATGAGTGCAAGTTACTGTTAAATCAGTTTGCCTCCCTGTTCTCACTTTCACCAGGCTTGACCCCTTGGGCCAGCATGACATACACACTGGTGACTGTTTGCCTGTCAAAGGCAGGGGGTACAGAATGTCAGACAATATCAGATCCCACATAAGGAATGAGGTCAACAAGATGCTTGAACTCGGGGTTATAGAGCCATCTACTAGCCCATGGTCTAGCCCAGTTGTGCTTGTACCAAAGGCAGGATCCAAAGAGTTGAGATTCTGCGTGGACTATAGATATCTAAATGCAGTCACGACGACTGATGCCCATCCTTTGCATAGGACAAATGAGCTGGTGGACAAACTTGGTGCAGCCAAGTACCTCAGCACATTTGACCTAATGTCAGGCTATTGGCAAATAGCCCTGACAGACCATGCCAAGGAGAAAACTGCATTCTCCACCCCAGCTGGCCTCTACCAATTCAAGGTAATGCCTTTTGGATTAAAGAATGCACCTGCTACATTTCAGAGGATGGTCAATCAAGTTCTGAATGGGATGGAGGACTTCTGCATGGCATACTTGGATGACATTGCAGTGTTCAGCCCTACATGGAAAGAACATGTTTAACACCTAGGTTATGTATTGCAGGCTCTTGAACAGGCCCATCTGACCATAAAAGCAAGCAAATGTCAAATTGGTCAGAGTTCAGTGGTCTACCTTGGGCATGAGGTTGGAGGAGGTGAAATAAGGCCATTGCATAGCAAAGTACAAGCTGTACAAAACTGGGCCACCCCTACTACTCAAACCCAAGTGAGAGCCTTCCTAGGTCTCACTGGGTATTATAGGAACTTCATAGAGAACTATGGGACCATAGCTTCTCCCTTGAATGTCAACTCCTCTCCCTAATTTCCTAAAAAGATCAGGTGGAATGAGGAGTGCAATCAAGCCTTTCAAGGTCTAAAGAAAGCCCTTTGTCAAGCTACAGTCCTAAGAGCTCCTGACTATCACCAACCCTTCATTGTTCAAACAGATGCTTCTAATGTAGTTATAGGTGCAGTTCTTAGTTATCTGGATGAGGAAGGTAGGGAACACCCCATTTGTTTCATCAGCAGGAAGTTAAAGGATCCTGAGACAAGGAGGGAAAAAATAGAAAGAGAATGCTTTGCTATTGTGTGGTCACTGAAGAGGTTTAGACCATACTTGTATGGATCTACCTTCATTATTCAGACTGACCACCAACCCTTGATAAGGCTGATGCAAATGAAAGGGGTAAATCCAAAGCTACTCAGATGGTCAATCTGCCTGCAAGGATTTGATTTTTCCATTGAGCACAGAGCAGGAAGTCACCACCAAAATGCTGATGATCTCTGTAGGATGTTTGTAACCGACTAGAGGTATGAGGTCCATCCAGGAGTGGATTAAATCCTCCTGTCCCTTAGTCTGGGAGGGGCGAGTGTTAGGGAGAATTCTCATTTATGGCTAATTTCCCTAACCTAGTGAGTTGTAACGCTCACCTGGCATCCACGGGGACGTCACTCAGCCTGTTCTGACCTCTTACGACCTCGAACCCTTCCCTGGAGGCTATTCGACTGGAGACTGGGCCATGTTTACTTGGATAGTGTGCTCTCCGTCCTGCTTCCAGCGCAGGGACGCGTTGATTGATGCGGGCTCATTGCTGCCTAGTTACTTCACTGGCAAGAGTCCGACAGGTAAGTATAATGAGTCTTTTGAACAGTTCTCCAACTTCTTTCCTTTCCTTCCTTAGATGATGGCCGGCGTCCGGGGATAGCGGCGTGCTGCTGAGATGAGTAGCGCTGAAGGTGAGTCAGAGCGCGATGCACCCCTTTCATATTTGCATTGAACTGAGTTCTATTTCTGTGTCTTTTAGGTGCTGCAACGTTTTCAGCATGGATGCCGGTTATGAAGAACAAATGTGGTGGGTAAGCGCGATATGCGGCGCCTCTAGATGTTTCCACACTAACCTGGAGTGTCTTTTCCCTCTTGCAGATGGATGAGAATTTCCGGAGACAGAGCGGCTGGGATTCCGGTAAGCGGTTGAAGCTCGTACAGTATTTAAAAATAAGCGAAGATTTGCAGAATGCTTAGTAATGCCTTTTTTCTGTTCGTTTCCTTTTTCCTTAGGAAGCGGCGTGCCGGGAGGGGAATGACACAGCCGAAGATGCCCGCAGAACAGAAGGAGCGATGAATGATGGGCAGAAGCGCTGCAAGGTAAGGCTGTTCCTAACAGTGTTCTTGTTCTTGCAGGAGCTGAGCGCAGAAGAAAGATGCAGGCCTACTGGAGACCGATCCGAACACGGCGAGTGTCATGCTGCAGTTGCAGAAACGCAAAGCATGTTTCTCAGCCTGGGTGTGGCTTAAATAGTCTCTGGGTATCCCAGGTGTCTCTGAGCTGAACCACACCCAAATGACTAGACCGCACATGCAGCTCTGGGAACCGAAATATGTGGGGGCATCCATCTTGTCCCCATCAATGCACTACAAGTCCAATCCCCAATGTTATCTTATGGGAGGGAGTGAGTCTGGTGCCACAAGCGCCAAGTCTGACTCCAAGTGGGTCTTTGGAGGGATGGAGAGGCCCTTGAGGGCCATGTAGGTGATCGTGGCCTGGCTCCAGCCTGACATCTTGGAGGGCTGGGGACATGAGGGGCAGAAATGATGACATGTGTCCCCCAGCAGCTTTGCTGGACTTCTGGAGTTTATTTTGTTCCACTTGGTAAGAGTGTGAGATTTTCCCCCACTCGTACCTGTGTTTTGTCATGTGTATTTCTCTGTTTTTGTGATTGTGGACTCTGAAGTACACCACTTCAGTAGCCCCATTCTTTTTGTGTGTCACACAGCACCTTCAGTGCCATGGCACAGGGTTGTCTTTGAGACTCCCCCCGCCCCACCCCGACTATTTCTGAGGCTGACTGCAGTCACCCAGAAAAGGGTAAAGTTACCATTAACTTTACTTAGTCAATCTACCACAGATCGAGTACACCCCATCTTCCATGGAGTACTGCAAAGGGTTAATTCATATCCCTTTTTATCTGTACCTCCTAGAGCATTGTTTTGCTCTTTTAACATTTAGACTTGGCTGGTGGCAGTGGATCTACCCTAACTTTTCTACCGCGATTATATTAGATAAATGTGGTATTGTTCTTGGCTATTATATTAGCCTCGAACATAAACCCGCTTGAACAAATTGTCTTTCTTTTGGCTCCGGTTGGGTTTATTTGCCATTTCTTTTTGTTAAAGGCCTTCTTGTGTTTTACTTTGCGCGGCAAACTAGGTTCGCCTTCTTTGTTCCCTTTCTTTTGGCGGGCTCCACCAGGCGCCTAGGTGTCTAGGTGGGCTGAATGTGCACAGGGTATCCTAGGAAACCCAAGTCGCACATTGCTGGGTGATTGACAGCCAGGCTGTGTGAATGGGGGTTTTGCGCATAAAAGGCAGGTCTCTTGGGCTAGAAGTCGGAGAGTCGCCACTGGAACTACAAGGAACCAAAGAGAAGCGCAGAGAACGACGACTGCTCCAACTACCCCGTCCCGGTGAAGCCCTGCTGCAGTCCTGAGTTATCTACACTTCGACGACTAAGAGAAGATCCAGTCCGGAGTCTTCTTCCCTTGAGCCTGGTGGGGATAACCAGCTCATCTTACACAGCCTGAGGATACTCTTCCTTGGTCGAAATCACTGCACGCTGCTGTAGTGGTCCGGATAGCCATTTGAAGAGCCTCTCCTGTTTTTAAGGAGTGCATCTTTTATTCGTTGTCGCTGCTTCCGGCTTCATCCCTGTGTGGTGCAGACCCCCTTCAGACGTCCTCCTTCACAACGAAGCTCCAGGAATCGTGGGTCTGCGGGAAACCAACAGGAAGAACTGCCAGGGCACCAGCTGCACCATTGGAATAAGGTACTGTGTTCTGCTAGAGGAAACTGGGTGAACCCCTTTTCTTCATCTCCAATGCTTGCCCTTGTCTTCCCTCCTTCTTATAACTTTTGCTTCCAAACATTGACAATATCAAAGTACTTTTGGCTACGTTGAATCGTGAACTGTCTGACTGTGTGATCTTTGGCAACAGGCCCCCGGTGTCACTTGACCCTGGCTCCGGCCCTTTGACTTTTGATCTCCTGTCTCTGAGTGTTTCTCGATTCTGTCTGCCTAACCAAAATATTGCCTGTGATTTTTGCCTCCAACTCCCTCTGGGTATCTCAGGTGCTAAGTGTGTTTTTGCCCCGGTAGCATTTCATGTCACGGATGCGTGTTTATTTAGTAGACAGAACTGTCAAAAAGTGATCTCAATCGTATTCGCGGTAACATGTTTTGTTCGTAACACCGGTTCATTCAAACACAGGGTACTTACCTTGAGACATACTGTACAAAGTGAATTGGTTAGTTGTAGTATATTTGACGTGTGGTTTGTGTTTAAGTTTTATAGAAGTGTTGTGTTTATAACAGACGGTTTAAAAATAAATGTACTTATATTTTTCTACCTGAAACCTTGAGTCAGTGTTTGCTTGAGTCACAGTAATTGTGGTCCCTTTGTGTAATCTCTGCTACTGCTCATATACTCTTGAGATAAGCTTGGCTGCTCCGCCACTGCTACCACTCTGACACAGTAGTACAGGCTTGTACCAAAGGTAAAACTTGTATTGCCACCTGAAGTCTTAATTGTGTGTAGTGGTCCCTAAGGGCACTGCACAGGATTCTGCCTAACAATGGAGGAAAGACTGCAGACAGTATAATATAATCAATCCTCCCTTGATACCCTCGAGACTCAAATGGACGTGAGAATGGGCGAAATCGAACGGAGGGAGGCACAGATGGTTCTTGAAATGGATGACTGATAACCGCGAGCGGAGAAACAACCTTAGATTTTTTGGAGTACGGGAGATGGCAGAAGAAATGGAAAGGGACCTCAGGAGGAAGATTCATGCCATCACGAAACTCGTGTTCGAAGATGACTCGATAGACGAGTTGAGAATTGAAAGAGTGCACAGAGCCCTAGATCAGTACTTGCAAGGTTCCACAGCTACCCTGATAAGCTCAAAATAATGGAAAAGGCAAGAGCCAAAGGCCCCGTGACCATTGGATCGGCGAGAATTACCATCTTTCGGGACCTGTCTGCCCTCACAGAGAAGAATGTGCTTGCCTCTGACTAAGTGGTTGACAGAAAAAGAAGTCGGGTACAGATGGGGGTTCCCTTTCTCGATCTCCTTTGAATTGGACGGCTCAGAATACAGGATGGCGATGGAGGAAGAAATAAAGAGAGTTTCTGGGGAGCTGCTGGGAGGGGATGAGTCGACCCCGGGAACCAAAGGAGACAGTGATGGGACAGACAATGGCATATTAAGGGACCCAAAAGGAGACGTATCTCCGGTTCAAGGAAATTTATGGTTCAAGGAAATTTATGAAGTTAAATACCTCTCTGGCAGACATGTCCTGATCGCTCCTCTGGGGGAAGCTCGAGAGGAGAGGGTAATGTTTCAGAGGAGGGTGAACTCCCCGGCGGCTCCTGGGGGGAGAGAGAGTGCTTGAATAAGCAGGAGAATGTTGCCAGGTTGTTGTTCATAAGGGTTGCGGTGGGTGACTGGGGCGGGGTAAGGAGGTTTGGTTGGGATTTCTATACTATTTTCCTCTTTTTGTTGTTTGAAGATCGGGGGAGGGGGGTGTGGAGGCTCCAATAAAGGAGGTTGCAGGCCTGACTGGTTGTTCGGTACACAGCTGGTGAGGGAAACTGGAAGGTGCCGGACGCCTTGGAGAGGGGAGCAGAAGGAAAGAAGTGGGGTGACGGGAGGGGGGAGTTTTAGAACCTACGAATTGGTAGTGGCAATGCTCGCTTGCACATTTTTTCAATATGACGGGAGAGGCTGGACTCTGAGGCGCGATGATGGTCTCGATGTGGGAGATTATCATGGCTGACTCGACTAAAAGAAACAGGGGGGACAATCTGTGGGTATGCACACTGAATGCCAAAGGACTCAACTTCACGGCCAAGAAGTCACTGGTTAGAAGGGAATTTAGAAGGTCTGAAATTGATGTTTTATTCCTTCTGGAGACCAAGTAACTTGAGGGGGAGGAGTTTAAGATCCCAAGCAGGCTGATAGAGGGAAAGTTTTGGAGCTCGGGAATAACAAGGAAAGGTGGGGTTAGGATCTTGGTCCGGAGAGGACTCAGGATGAAGTGTGGTCAGACTGAGAGGGGGGGGGTACTGGTCTAGGGTTTGATCAGAGACATTAGATTCACTTTTGCCAAAATGTACGCCCCGAATCAGGGACAAAGGAAGTTTCTACAGAGGACCCTAGAGAAAGTCATGAGCGAGGGACTGGGGCACCTCATAGTTGGGGGGGATCTCAATGTGTGGGTGGATCCCAATTTGGACAGGCAGTCAAAAACCCCAGGGGGACAGGAATCGCAGACAAAGGCGGGCAGAGCCCTAGATACAGCTATAGACCTATATGGGCTCCGGGACGTTTGGCACCACTTTCATCCGCAGGCCAGGGGGTTTACCTTCTATTCTTCCCAGCATGGAACCTCCACGAGAATAGACTATCTTTGTATCTCAAGGGACCTACGGGATCTCGCCCTGGGATCAGCGATTCATCCGATTAGCTGGTCGGACCATGATATGGTGTCCTAGGAATGGTAAGTGGAGGTGCAATGAGTCTTTGTGGAGGGACCCAGTGTTCAAAAAAAGAAGAGATGGAGAGGTGTATCAGGGAATTTTTTTAAATCAATGACACAGGGGAATTTCGCAGGGGAACTGTGTGGGATACTGCGAAGGCCACGTAGAGAGGCATACTAATCAGAGAAGGGACCCGTAAGAAGATGGAACGTGCGCTTATTGAAAATGGGCTGTGGGAGAAAATAATATCCTTGGATTGGCACGGACAGTTACCAAACAGTGACAGGAAGGCCTGCATAGTGAGGCGAGGGAAGCCAGGGAGGAGCTGCGGCAGCTGGGGGAAGGGAACATTGTTTGTAACTTTCTATTTCTTAAACAGAAGTTTAATGCAAAAGGGGACAGGATGGATGCTCTTCTTGCCGCAAGGCTAAGGAGACAACATGCAGAGAGATGGGTTTCAGGGACAGAAGGGGGGGGGGGGCGGATGGAGGTCGCACCTGAAGAGATTCAGGAGGCCTTTGTGTTGTTTTCCGCGGGGCTATATTGGAGTGAAGAGACAGCCTCAGAGGTGGATATACGGAATTATGTAGATGAGTCCAAGCTCCTACTACTATCGTTGGGCTTTCAAAAATGTACCAGTCAGTGAGTCCATTGTGTTGGCATGGGTGTAGATTGAGGGCCGACGATTGGCACATGTGGTGAGGTTGTGTGGAGGTCCAGGACTATTGGGACGAGGTCTTGAGCTGGATCAGAGACCTGGAGGCGATCACAAGAAATAAATCACTGATGCTGGTTTTATTTGGGTTGCAGGAACTGAAAGGGGATTATGTCAGGCTGCCGAAAATGGTTCATGGCCTACCTTAGAGGGGGAGGGCATGCCGGGCAACACAGTGGAAGCGAGTAACCCTCCCTGGAAAGTCTGAATGTGTCGCCACGGCCCAGAATTAGTACTTTATGGAGCGCTTAAAAGCGGCAAACCACAGAGAGCCCGGATCGGTGGAAATGGAGGGGGCAGATTTTTGTGCTCGATACCATCACCAGAGGTGAAGAGAACTCTGTTCTGGTCGGGGCAGAAGGTGTTCACGAGGCCCCTGTGTCCCTCAGTGCGTGAGTCACCAGTTTAAAGCAAGACTCGAGGTTGCCTAAGAGGACTCAGACCCTCCCGAGGGTTAACAAGTGCCACTGAGCATGTTAATGCCAACAAACAGTAGTTATGAGATGATGAGGGGGATAGAGATGAGGGTGGGGGGAAGGGACACTCTTTTGCATTGAGGAGATATAATGTTTGGCAACCGTGGAAAGCGGCTTTGCTGTTGTAACGGATTTAAAGAAAACACATACTCCAGAACAGGACTCTTTCTACTGGTAAAGGATGTGGCGCATAATAAAAACGCTTTTAAATTTATTAATTTCAGATTCTGCTTGGAGAAGGCAGCCAACCCGTCTCACACCCCACTTGACAAATACTCCATGTTGCAATGGACCATGGACCAGGCCTGTGTGTAATAATGACATTTTTTCTTTTTTTAAAATTCAAATGCAAAATCGAACAAATCCTTCAAATCTCCACAGCCAGCCTGCCCCCCGCCGTGTCAGTTCTGAACAACAGGGTTACCATAGCGCCCTTTAATCATGGGCAGTTGAAGCTGAGGAGAAGTGTCAAAGGAATTCCCACTTCTGTGACAGGGTTAGTTCCCCTTGGTCCATTGTTCCTTGCAGCAGAAGAACAAGTTACTCTCTTACCTGGTAACGTTCTTTCGATGAGATGGTCCGACGACGTATTCCATATCTATGACAGTAATCACCAGCGCTGTGCTGCTTCAGAAAATCTTTCGGCGTCTGCGTCCTGCGTCGATGACATTGATACGCCGCCCTCGAGGACCTCCTCAGACGGCCGACATCACTGGATGTTATAAGTAGGACGCACGACGCCCGTAGCCTCAGTTGTAGTTTTTTCCCAGAACGTGTGGCACCAGTCTTCTGCCAGTCTGACCACACAAAGCCTTGCAGAAACTTAAGCTGCAATCACATAAGAAATTCTGTAGCGGGGAAGGCAGGGAGGGAGCGATATGGAATATGTCGCCGGACCATCCCATCGAAAGAACGTTACCAGGTAAGAGAGTAACTTGTTCTTCGAGGGGATTGGGTCCTCCAACATATTCCATATAAGCAGTACCAATGCAAGGAGGTGGAAAAAATTTAGAATACAGAAATTTAGAATGCCCAATCAAATTGCGGAGCAAAGGACCGCCTTGCCAAAGGCCAGATCCTGCCCACGGATGGAATCGAGGGAGTAGTGACGTAAAAAAGTATGGACCGAAGCCCAGGTGGCTGCATCACAGATGTTACAAATAGGAATACCCCTCCGTAGGGCAGTAGAGGCAGCCATACCCCTGGTAGAATGGGCCCGCAAGCCGAACGGTGGGTCCTTACCCGCCAATCGGTAACATTCAGAAATTGCCAGAATAATCCAGCGAGACAAAGTCTGCTTAGTCACAGCTTGTCCCAAACGCTTTCCAGCATAACCAATGAAGAGTTGATCGTCCACTCTGACCAGGGAAATGCGTGAAATGTAAAAGCTTCAAGCTCTCCTAGGATCGAGCCTATGGAGCCTCTCCTCTTCCTTACCAGGATGCGGAGGAGGATAAAATGCCAGAAGAATAACCTTCTGGCCCATATGAAATTCCGACACCATCTTCGGAAGAAAGGAAGGACGAACCCTAAGGACAACCCTGTCCTTATGAAATACAGTGAAGGGTGGCTTAACTGAAAGTGCCTGTAACTCACTCACTCTGCGAGCGGAAGTGACCGCAACCAAAAATACAGTTTTAAGAGTTAACAGACTCAAAGGCCACGAATGCAAAGGCTCAAACGGAGCACCCATCAGAAACTTGAGGACAAGGTTCAAATCCCAACCGGGCACCTGGAAAGGTGACGGAGGGAACACATTAGTGAGCCCTTGTTAGGCAGAAACCTGTGCAATTCCCTTAGGGACCACTGCAAAAGGCTTAGGACTACAGGTGTTGGCAGTAAACCCAATTGGTAGCAGTCTGCACCACCCAGATTTACTTGGTAGCTGTGGCTGAGCAGCCAGACTTCTCTCAAGAAGAGTTAGACGGTATATAGAGTATACAAGATAGGTACCAAAATACAGTAGCACAAGCAAACACTGACCAGAGCTTGGATATAAAAGTATATAATTATTTATTTAAACACACACTTTGTAAAATACACTAACACTAATATGGCAAGCAAGTTCAAACACAGTCACTATTAATATATATACATCCCTGATTACTTATTGAACAAGTCTTAGTTAAAACACCACTTATTTGCAGACAGAGGTGAGCGCTTAACCTAAGATGGCACTCCAATAAGTTAGTTAAAAAGGGAGGGAAAAAGGCAGAATTAGGAACATACACAATACCCACACTTTAGGAGAACCAGAGCAAGACAGAAAAGGCAGAGTTTACTGAGGAGCAAGAAAGTCATAGGCCAGGCCCACTCTTGGAGAGAGCAAGGCGTAATGTGTCCAAGATCACACAGTTGAATAGTACTTTAAAAAGTCTTTGCAGATGGTTCAAAAAAAGGGTTGGATCAGTTCAGAGAAAATTAGTTAGCAGGTCCCAAGTCACCCCAGGATAGGGAGTCAAGGACTTACGGGACACCTTGATCAGTCTGTTGCAAGGGAGACCAGGCGGGACACAGTACCTGAAATGCGGTTGCAAGTCGGTGCTTCGTCCAGGGGAAGAGAAGATCTTGACGTGGAGGAAAGCTGGAGGTCGTTGCACTGCCAGGGAAGAAACCAGCCGCGCAGTTTCCCGGTTAAAAGGTACTACCCCTTTTATTTGCGGTAGTGGTGAAGCGTGGCTATCCGGCCGCCGGGGTGCTTGGCACGGGCGATTCGACCACGAGACGATCCAGGAAGGCGAAAAAGAGGGCGAACTGGTTATCCCCACCAGCTCAGAGGAAGAAGACTCTCCGGGATGAAGATCTTCTCTGTCGTTGGGAAGTGGTGAGACGGTTCAGCAGGGCTCCACCGGTGGTGTCGTCGTTTCAGGTCGGCTCAGCTTCTCCCTCTTCGGATTCTTTGGTCCTGTGGCGACTTCTGAAGGTCCAGTCCCCAAAGCCCTGCTTTTATGCAGAAAACCCCCATTCATCAGTCCTAGCTATCACTCAAACATGCTAAGTGGTGAGCCGGGCGGCTCACCACTGGGCCAATCACACAAGAGTGCGACTTGAGTTGCCGAAGCAACTCAGTCCAGGGTGCCTAAACCCCCCTCCCACACATCCTGTAGATCCAGACAGAGTGGCACCACTTTTGGAGGCTTCTGTGCAGAAGCCTGCCAAAAAGTGGAACAAAGGGCTTGACTTGGGTTGGAGTTACAGAGGCTAACACAAACACCATTTTAAAACAGAGTCCTGGCAAAAAGACCCAACCGGGGAATAAATATTAAATAAATAACCCGTCGGTATCTTTAACACTGCACCAAAAAAGTGGTGCGTTTAAAATGAATGGGAAAATCCCATAGGAAATATTCCATGGGAATATTTCGCGTGGTAACCACTGCCACCAGCCAGAAACTCGACGAGGGGGGACTGCACAGTGCCCCCTCGAAAAACAGACCCAGGGGCAATCTAATTACCCCTACCAGTACTTCCACAATATGATGGTTTGTACTGGTTCTGTTCACAATTTAAGACTAGTAAAGCCAATGGTGACTTTACATGCCCTGGGAGACAGTAGTCAGTCCCAGGGTATGGAGCCTATGTTTGAGGGTCACTATGACACCCCTGTATTACTGCACTGAGGGTGCTGTGTAACACACTTACCAAAAACACATGAAACCCTATGGAGTAAAAGACCCCATAGCCCATAAAACACATTACAAAGTCAATGGATATCTCAAATCATGTCTAAGAGTGGGAGAAAAAGAGTCTCACTCTTAGCAGGAGAAAAAAATTAAACCCCAAAAATCCAGCAAAGCTGCTGGGGGACTCACTAGGTTTGGGAAATTAGCCTTAACAGAGAATTCTCCCTAACAGCCCTTTAAGAAACTGAGAAATAAAAGGGATTTTAAAATAAGAACACTCTTCAGACGAGCGCTTAAATATGGACAGCGCCGCCAGGTAACATTTAACGGTACCCACTTGCAAGCCCCTGTGGGCTAAAGAAAGCAAAAAAGACAGAACCACAGGACGTCACATGAAAACGGATCCACATTCTTAACCCTGCACCAGTCGCAGAACTTTCTCCAACGGCAACGGTACAGGGACTTTGTTTTGCGGGCCTTCTGGCCGAAAGCAACACCTCCATCACGTCTTCAGGGAGGTCCCAATCCTTATACCTCAACCTTTCAGAACCCAAGCGTGAAGGTTGAGGAATCTGACCTCTGGATGGAGAACATGACCCCCCCTCCCGTGAGAGCAGATCTTCTCGGTAGGGAAGACGACGTGGAGGGCAGATGGACAAGTCGAGAAGGTCCGGGTAACACGTCCTCCGGGCCCATGCCGGAGCAATGAGGATCATCCGGGAACCAAACCTTCTTAACCTCCGCAGCACTTGCGGGATGACGGGGACTGGAGGAAACGCGTACAGCAGTGGGAATGACCACTCCACCACGAACGCGTCTACTAAGGCTCCTCTTGGAGGAAATTCCCGCGAGCAGAACCGTTCGCACTTCCGGTTGACACTGGAGGAGAAGAGATCCACTTGAGGGGTACCCCAAAGGGCGAAGATCTCCAGGAGAATCTCCTGAGCCAACTCCCAATCGTGAGAGATCGCGCTGAGCCTGCTCAGAGCGTCCGCCGTCTCATTTTCGTCTCCGGCCAGATGATCTGCCGAGATCAAAACTTCCTGCTGGATTCCCCAGAACCAGAGCTGCATCGCCTTGCTGCACAGAGGAAGTGACCCTGAGCCCCCCCCTTTTTGTTGAGGTAGTGCATGGCCACTATGTTGTCCGTCAGGATCAGGACATTCTTTTCTCGCACAGTTGGCAGAAAAGCCTTCAGGGCAAGCCTGACAGCCCTCAGCTCCAAAAGATTGATTTGGAGTCTGGACTCTGACGGAGACCAACGAACACTGACTGTCAACTCGTTGGCATGAGCTCCCCATCCCGTGAGGGATGCGTCCGTCACAATCGTCACCTTTGGCCAGGGTAGCCAGAATGGAGCCCCCTTCATCAGATTGCCATCGACGGCCCACCACAGAAGGTCCTGGGTGACCGAGGACGGCACATGAACAGGGTCGGACATCCTGCCGGAGGACTGAGCCCACTGGAGCTTGAGTGCCCATTGCAAAGATCTCATCCGCAACCTGGCCTCTGGCACCAGAAGAATGCAGGATGCCATGAGGCCGAGCAATCTCAAGAACTCGAACGCTGGGAGACTCTAGGCATGCTGAAACTTGTGCACCATCTGCTGAATGTGATGAGCCCTCACCTGGGGAGGAAAAGACTGCCCCAGGGACGTGTCGAGCACTGCTCCGATGTACTGGAGCCTCTGAGTTGGCTCAAGTGGGACTTCTTTAAGTTGAGGGAGAAGCCCATCTTGTGGAGGGAGTGGCAGGAGACAGACAGATGATCCAGGACTTGCTCGGGAGAGCGCGCCCTGATCAACCAATCGTCCAGGTAGGGGTAGACGTGAATCCTCCCTTTCCCGAGATGCGCTGCCACCACTACCATGAGCTTGCTGAAGACCCTCGGGCGGAGGTCAATCCGAACGGCAGGACCGGAAACTGAAAGTGCGAATCATCAACCACGAACCTCAGGTACTTCTTGTGCTTTGGATGGATCGGCAAATGAAAATAAGCGTCCTTGAGGTTGCGAGACACCAACAAGTCCTGAAGTTGAAGGGCCTGGAGGACTTGAGAAAGAGTAACCATCTTGAACTTGTCCTTCCTGAGGAGTTTGTTCAAACCGCGCAAGTCCATGATGGGTCTCAATCCCCCGTCTTTCTTGGAAATCAAAAAATAAGCGGAATACCATCCCTTGGTTCCTCTCCGCTACAGGCACCAGTTCTATGGTGCTTTTATCCAGCAGGGGTTGAACCTCCTGCAAAAGGAGCGGATCCGGACTCGGCAACAAGAGATTCCCCGGTGGATTGTCGTGAGGCCTCTGCCGAAAGGAAAGACAGTAGCTGTGGGCTAGAATCTCCAGAAACCACAGATCTGAAGTAATGGCACGCCATTCGACTAGATGCTGCGACGGCCTTCCCCCAACCGGCGAACCATGGGACATGGCCTCATGGCTGAGCTGAAGCGGCTGCGGCGTTGCCTGAGGGCAAAGAGGCAACTGCCAGAGCGTCCTTGAAACCTCGAGTACCCTGCTTTCCACCTCTGGCACTCCTACGGTGGCCCCTTTGACTGGCAGCTCCTCTCGCTTTACCAAAGGATGAGTAATGATGAAAGGAACCTCCCCTCCATTGCTGTCCCCTAGGACGAAAAGGCAGAGGTTGGCGAGCTGCAGCGCCCAACGACTTTGCTGCAGCTTTGGAGGTCTGCAAGCTGTCAAGGCTCTCTTCAGCCTTGCTGCCAAAAAGATGTTCACCGTCAAAGGGCATGTTGAGGAGCCGGGCCTGCATATAAGGAGCAAACCCCGACTTCCACAACCACGCAAACCTGCGTATTACGGTGCTCGCCGCCATGGACCGGCTGACGCAATCTGCCATGTCCAAAACCGACTGAATGGCCTCACACATGGCATCCTTGTCATCCTGGACCATAGCAAGAAAATCATCCCGTTCATCCCCTTCGGGAATATGTTCAGCCGCTAAGGAAACACAGTTCCACAGAGTGTGACAAGGCACATACAGAGTTGGCCGCCTGAAGAGCCATACCCCCTGAAGAAAACACTTTCTTCGCCCAACAATCACAACTTTTGTCGTCCCTATCAGGAGGGATGGAAGGATACAACGCCTGCTTTGCTGGGGCTGTAGCCGCCAGCACCACCAAACTCTCCGGAGTGGGGTGCTTGGTCAAGTAGCAGGGGTCGCTACTGGCTGGGCGGTATTTTCACAGCAAAGACTTGCCCACTGCTGGGAGACTCTCCGGAGCAGTCCAAGCCGCCGCCACCCTCCTCTGTAGAGCCATATGGAACGGAAGTACGGGGTCAGTTGGTGGACCTTGGTCGAGGATATCCGTGAGGTCATCCTGAAGAAAATTCCCTGGAGAAGCAGACCACCCCAAGTACTCAGTGACTCTAGACATAAGGCGCTGGTACGAGGAGTCGGCATGGGTGCCAGGCTCAGGCCTACAAAACTCCACCTCTGCAGTGGTGTCCAGACCACTGGCGTCGTGCAGGGACTGACACAGGTCCCCAATCTGGCTATGGCCCTAGAGAATCTCATCTGGCACCGTATCAGGAACCATGCCATCATCAGAGCCCTCATCCACCTCCGAAATGTACTCAAGATGGCGGAAAGAGGGCACAGAATGGGGAACAAAGCCATGCTTGATCTTGGCCAGAGCCTTTCTAGGGGGTTCCACCGTGCTCCGGGGTACCCCCGTCGAAACAGCCTCGAAAGGCTGTTGGGTGTCCTGACCCACGTTTAAGCTATCATGCTACAACATTTGGTGCTGTGGGCTTAGAAAATTCAAGATGGCGGAAAACCCACATGTGCGCCGAAATCCAGGAAAGCTGCGCAGTTTGTGCGCCCACCAAAATGGTTGCCTCACTTGCCACCCACCAGTGCGAGAATGAAAGGCCGGGTTGCCATGAGGGAAATGGGTTGCCAAAGGAAAAACAGTAGCGCCGGTTAGCTTCAAAGCGCTTTAAAATCACCATTGGACTACCCGCACAGTAGTCTGAAACCATTGGGAATGGCAATGCTGATTGCCAAATGCAACCTAGAATTGTTGGGAATTCATTTTCTTAAATCCCAAAAATGGGTGCAGTACCAGTACTCACCACTATCCAAAAGCCGGCAGTTTAAAACCACCCTGTGTTTCTCTGAAGGCAGGCTCAAACTGTCTATTTTAAACATTGCAACACATCTAAAAACTCACTGGACACCAGCAGACATTTGGTAGAATGGAGTGTTGTGTGCCTACAAAATCTGGGAAATGAAGAGCCCAAAACAATGCTTATAACAAAACTGCTATGGAGTCAGCAGTTTAAGTTGCACTGGATTTAAAGACACTAAAATCGAAAATGTTTAGATTAAATGAGTGACCTATGTTTGGTGTCACATGCCTTTGCAATTGTTTAAATGTCATAGTTTAAACTTAGAATCAGCATTCTAGCTGCATGTGTAAAATTGCAAGTTAATTTAAAAAGCAACAAAAAACATGACAGTTAGCTGAAAGTCTGGCTTAAGGAACTTGATTCTGCTTGACAGCTACCCCCATCAGGAGTGAAACTTGAGTCACAACTGTGTTCCCAGGCCCATCTGCCTTTTTGCTGGCCACACTAAGGATATGCCATCTATCTGATAATTGAATTACCTGTGCTCTACAGGAGCTCTGAACAAAGCCTGTCTTGACTCAGGCAAAGGTTTTATTACAGCGGTCGTAAAATGTAACTTCCTCTTGGCAGAAGCTGGGAGGGGCACTGCCTGTGAGAGCAAGCTGGCTTGGCAGAACTGGATAAACCAGTATTTCTACCTTGTGCTGAGAGGAAACCACACCCCTTTGGAGCCAGAACATAACTTTAAAAAGATGGATCATTCATAGAGCGGACATGTGAAAATTTTATAAATGATACCATAATTCTTGTGATTTTTCTGCCCACAGTTTAAGAGGTTTTTAGAACCGGTGGTATGTTCAGGGGGGTGTCAGCGGAAAAGTGGATATTACTCTAAATGTATGCATGTTAAAAATCTGAAACTTCATCAGTTAATGTCCATACTCCCTGCGCACATGTATGTAAAGTTGGGTCAATGTCAGAAATTGAAAAATCAGTTAAAAAGTGAAATATGTGCCATTTCTCAATGCAAGCTCTTAGAAACAGCAGATTTGGGACAGAGTATACCTCATGTGATCTGTGACATGGGTATGTAATTTCAAACAACTGTGTAACTGTGAAATATGTGTTTTGATCATATATAGATTTGGGTGCACAGATGACAGGAGGAGTGGACTTTCTGCAGGCTGTAAAATGACATCACTCTGACACAACCTAGCTCCCCCAATCAAATGAGAAATGGAAGTTTGACCAATTAGAAGCTGAGAGAGAGGTAGGGTCAGTGATGCTAGAACACACCCACATTCTAAACACATAAAAGCAGACAGACAGGACAGATAGGGACCTTCAATTCCATCTGCCGCTGGAAGCTCTGCCGGAAAAATCCATACTTTACCTCCATCAAACCTCCAGAGAGCCAAACTAGAGACTTCAATCTATCCAGAACTAGAGACCCAGACCAGAGAACCAGAGAGAGCTGACCCAGATCACTGTGAAGTGCAGAGACCAGAGGCGAGTTTAAAACCTGACCAGATCCATGGCGAGGCCCACTTCACTCAAGAATATAGTGTGAGTACCTAGAAAACTGTGCAGAACCAATCTCCTAGTTAAAATAATATAATTCAATCTAGCTTAATCTAAGTAGAACTGTCTCCTAACTGTCACCTGTCATTTGCATAGCTGTCACTTGTCATTTTCTAGTTGCAAGCTGCACTTGTCATTTTGAGCTTTCAAAATTTCAAATCTGAAAAACGACCTTCACTAAATCGCTCATATCTCCGCGACCGTTTGTGCTAGAGACTTGCAGTAACTTTCATTTGGAAGATGAGATCCTAGGCTGTCCTAGGACCCCAAAACGATCGTGATAGTCCTAGCGGTTCCTCTGTAATAGCGCTCGGCGCATCCGCGAATTTTGCCGCGATTTGCAAATTTCTTCACGTGTAAAAAGACAGCAGTTTTGCTTTTCCTTGCCAAAAACTTCGTTTACCTGCTAGTTACTACTAAAGCATTGTTAAGGTGATCCTGAATTCATAGAGAGTAGCTATCACTCACCCTGAACCTCTGAAAGGGAATTAAAAGCATTTTAGCATATTTTTTAATTCATTGCCAGCACATATCAAAGCAATTTGGGCCTGTGTTTTTAAACTTCTGTTGTCTAAGCTTGCTGTGGTGAACTGAATCACATTTGATTGCATTTCTGAGAACTGTGTTTTCCTTCCATTTCCTTGCCTTGCATCAAGGGGGGGAGGGGATTGCCAGAGAAAAGTGATTACATTGTTTGGTTGAAATCATATTGAGTATTTTCTGTACTGCATTCATTGAATATTGCATCCACCTGAGCTTACATAAAGCATTCTGTACCACCTTCTTCTTTTGTTCCTATTCACCTGTGTGCTATCTTATCCATTTCATCTCAACTCATTAGTGATTATAAAGAAGCGTGCTAGTGCCAGATTCTCCGTTGTTAATATTTATCATATCAGATTAAGTGTGATATTCAATTATTAATTTACTATAAAGGGTGATATATATCTATTGTTTAAATTATCAAATAAACCTTTTAAACTTGCAAAACAGAACTACTTCTTGGCTCAGTGGGGTCAGGGGGATTCCAAGAGAGGGGTGTTATATAGGGGTAGTCATCCAGAACGCATGAACTGGACATAAACGTATATCAATAAGGGTTTTCATTCAGTATTATAGACTAGGCGTTGACTTAGCTGTAGTGTTGAATTGAATCCTCTTACAAATTGGGGGCTCGTGCCGGACGTCTGGGTTAGAAGAACAAGTTACTTTCTTACCTGGTAACGTTCTTTCGATGGGATGGTCCGACGACGTATTCCATATCTATGACATGTAATCACCACAGCTGTGCTGCTTCGGAAACTTTTTCGGCGTCTGCGTCCTGCGTCGATGACGTCGATGCGCCGCCGTCGAGGACCTCCTCCGACGTCCGACGTCATCCGATGTGATAAGTAGGACGCACGACGCCAGTAGCCTCAGTTGTAGTTTTTTCCCCAGAACGTGTGACATTAGTCAACTGCCAGTCCGACACAAAGCCTTGCGGAACGTAAGCTGCAATCGCAACAGAAATTCTGCAGCGGGGAAGGCAGGGTGGGAGCGATATGGAATACGTCGTCGGACCATCCCATCGAAAGAACGTTACCAGGTAAGAAAGTAACTTGTTCTTCGAGGGGATTGGGTCCTCCGACGTATTCCATATCTATGACAGACTCCCAAAGCAGTACCAAATCAAGGAGGAGGGAAAGAATTTAGAAACAAAATTTAGAATAGCCAATCAAATAGCAGAGCAAAGGACCGCCTTGCCAAAGGCCAGATCCTGCCCTCTGATGGAATCGAGGGAATAATGCCGCACAAATGTATGTACTGAAGCCCAGGTGGCAGCATCACAGATGTTGCGAATAGGAACACCCCTCTGCAGGGCAGTAGATGCAGCCACGCCCCTGGTAGAATGGGCCCGCAAGCCAGCCGGTGGGTCCTTACCCGCCAAGCGGTAACACTCCGAGATGGCCAAAATAATCCAGCGTGACAAAGTCTGTTTCGTCACAGCTTGCCCCAAGCGCTTACCAGCGTAACCAATAAAGAGTTGATCGTCCACTCTGACCCGGGACATGCGAGAAACATAAAAGCTCAAAGCTCTCCTAGGATCAAGCCTATGGAGCCTCTCCTCTTCCTTACCAGGATGCGGAGGAGGATAGAATGCCGGAAGAACAATCTTCTGGGCCAAATGAAATTCCGTCACTACCTTTGGAAGAAAAGAAGGACGAACTCGAAGGACAACCCTGTCCTTGTGAAATACAGTGAAGGGTGGCTTAACAGAAAGTGCCTGTAACTCACTCACTCTGCGAGCGGAAGTAACCGCAACTAAAAACACAGTTTTCAAAGTCAACAGCCTCAAAGGGCAAGAATGTAAAGGCTCAAACGGAGCACCCATAAGAAACCTAAGAACAAGGTTTAAATCCCAACCGGGCACCAGGAAAGGCGACGGAGGGAACACATTAGTGAGCCCTTTCAGAAACTGTGAAATTAAAGGGATTTTAAAGTAAGAACATTCTTCAGATGAGCGCTTAAAGATGGACAGCGCCGCCAGGTAACCTTTAACGGTACCCACTTGCAAGCCCCTGTGGGCCAAAGAAAGCAAAAAGGACAGAACCATGGGGATGTCACATGCAAAAGGATCCACATTCTGAACTCTGCACCAGTCGCAGAACTTACGCCAACGGCAACGGTACAGAGACTTAGTTGCGGGCCTTCGGGCCGAAAGCAACACCTCCATCACGTCTTCAGGGAGGTCCCAATCCTTATACCTCAACCTTTCAGAAGCCAAGCGTGAAGGTTGAGGGATCCGACCTCTGGATGGAGAACCTGACCCCCCTCCCGTGAGAGCAGATCGTCTCGGTAGGGAAGACGACGTGGAGGGCAGATGGACAAGTCGAGAAGGTCCGGGTACCACGTCCTCCGAGCCCACGCCGGAGCAATGAGGATCATCCGGGAACCGAACTTCCGTAACCTCCGCAGCACTTGCGGGATGACGGGGACTGGAGGAAACGCGTACAGCAGCGGGAATGACCACTCCACCACAAACGCGTCGCCTAAGGCTCCTTTCGGAGGAAATTCCCGCGAGCAAAACCTCTCGCACTTCCGGTTGACACTGGAGGCGAAGAGATCCACTTGAGGGGTCCCCCAAAGGGCGAAGATCTCCAGGAGAATCTCCTGAGCCAACTCCCACTCGTGAGAGATCGCGCTCTGCCTGCTCAGAGCGTCCGCCGTCACGTTTTCGTCTCCGGCCAGATGAACTGCCGAGATCGAAACTTCCTGCCGGATGGCCCAGAACTCGAGCTGCATCGCCTCCCTGCACAGAGGAAGTGACCCTGCCCCCCCCTTTTTGTTGAGGTAGTGCATGGCCACAGTGTTGTCCGTCATGATCAGGACAGCCTTTCCTCGCACAGTCGGCAGAAAAGCCTTCAGGGCTAGCCTGACGGCCCTCAGCTCCAACAGATTGATATGGAGTCTGGACTCCGACGGAGACCAACGACCGCTGACTGTCAGCCCGTTGGCATGAGCTCCCCATCCCGTGAGGGATGCATCCGTCACGATCGTCACCTCCGGCCAGGGTAGCCAAAATGGAGCCCCCTTCATCAAGTTGCCTTCGACGGCCCACCACAGAAGGTCCCGGGCGACCGAGGGCGGCACCTGAACCGGTTCCGACATCCTGCCGGAGGACTGCGACCATTGCGTCTTGAGTGCCCACTGCAAAGATCTCATCCGCAGGCGAGCCTCTTGCACCAGAAGAATGCAGGATGCCATGAGGCCGAGCAACCTCAAGAACTCGAACGCCGGGAGCGTCTGGGCATGCTGAAACTTGTGCACCATCTGCTGAATGTGAAGAGCCCTCACCTGGGGAGGAAAACACTGCCCCAGGGAAGTGTCGAGCACTGCTCCGATGTACTGGAGCCTCTGTGTTGGCGTCAAATGGGACTTCTTTAAATTGAGGGAGAAGCCCAGCCTGTGAAGGGAGTGGCAGGCGACGGACAGATGATCCAGGACTTGCTCGGGAGAGCTCCCCCTGATCAACCAATCGTCCAGGTAGGGGTAGACGTGAATCCCCCCTTGCCTGAGATGCGCTGCCACCACCACCATGAGCTTGGTGAAAACCCTCGGGGCGGAGGTCAAACCGAACGGCAGGACCCGAAACTGAAAGTGCGAGTCGCCAACCGCGAACCTCAGGTACTTCTTGTGCTTGGGATGGATCGGCACATGGAAGTAAGCATCCTTGAGGTCGAGTGACACCAACCAGTCCTGAAGCTGAAGGGCCTGGAGGACTTGAGAGAGAGTAACCATCTTGAACTTGTCCTTCCTGAGGAGTTTGTTCAAACCGCGCAAGTCCATGATGGGTCTCAATCCCCCGTCTTTCTTCGAAATCAAAAAATAAGGGGAATACCATCCCTTGTTCCTCTCCGCTACAGGCACCAGTTCTATGGCGCCTTTTTCCAGCAGGGCTTGAATTTCCTGCGCAAGGAGCGGATCCGGACACTTCAAAGAGAGGTTCCCCGGTGGATTGTCGCGAGGCCTGTGCCGAAAGGGAAGACAGTAGCCGTGGGTTATGATCTCCAGAACCCACACATCTGAAGTAATGGCACGCCACTCTACAAGATGCTGCGCCAGCCTTCCCCCAACCGGCGAACCATGGTACATGGCCTCATGACTGAGTAGGAGCGGCTGCGGCGTTACCTGAGGGCAAAGAGGCAACTGCCCGAGCGGCCTTGGCACCACGGGTACCTTGTCGTCCACCTCTGGTACCCCTGCGTTGGCCCCTTTGACTGCCAGCTCCTCTCGCTTTACCAAAGGACGAGTAATAGCGAAAGGAGCCACCCCTCCACTGCTGTCCCCTAGGACGAAAAGGCGGAGGTTGGCGAACTGCAGCGCCCAACGACTTCGCTGCAGCTTTTGAGGTCTGCAACCTCTCAAGGCTCTCGTCAGCCTTGCTGCCAAAAAGATGTTCACCATCAAAGGGCATGTTGAGGAGCCGGGACTGCACATCAGGAGCAAACCCCGACTTCCGCAACCACGCAAACCTGCGTATCACGGTGCTCGCCGCCATGGACCTACTGACGCATTCAGCTAAGTCCAAACCCGACTGAACGGACTCACACATGGCATCCTTACCATCCTGGACCATAGCAAGGAAACCATCCCGTTCGTCCCCTTCGGGAATATGTTCAGCCGCTAACGCAACACAGTTCCACAGAGTGTGCGTGAAACGCGACAAGGCACAAATGGAGTTGGCCGCCTGAAGCGCCATACCACCAGAAGAAAACACCTTCTTCGCCCAGCCATCAAAACGTTTGTCGTCCCTATCAGGAGGGATGGTAGGGTACGACGCCTGCTTTGCCGGGGCCGTGGCCGCCTGCACCACCAAACTTTCCGGAGTGGGGTGCCTGGTCAAGTAGCAGGGGTCGCCACTGGCTGGACGGTATTTTCGCGACAAGGATCTGCCCACTGCCGGGAGACTCTCCGGAGCAGTCCAAGCCGCCGCCACCCTACGCTGTAAAGCCATATGGAACGGCAGTACCGGGTCAGTTGGGGGACCAACATCAAGGATGTCCGTCAGATCATCCTGCACAAACTCCCCTGGGGGAGCAGACCATCCCAGATACACAGACACCCTAGCCATAAGGCGCCGGTATGAGGAATCGGCATGGGAGCCAGGCTCAGGCCGACCAAATTCCACCTCCGGAGAGGTGTCCAGTCCACTGGCATCATGCAGCGACTGCCTCAAATCGTCAAATTGACTATGGCCCGAGACAATGTCATCCGGCACCTGACTAGGAACCAGGCCATCCGAATCCTCATCCGCCTCTGAAATATAATCCAAGTGGTGGAAAGGCACCCGAGAGTGCCTGCTCTTAACCAGAGCCTTCCTAGGGGGAACACCCGAGACACGGGGCACCTCCGACACGAAAGGCGTCGATGGCGTCGAGAGAATCGGCGCCGACGTCGAGAAAACCGGCAACGGCGCCGAGAGGATCGGCGTCGACGTCGAGGAAATCGGCGTCGACGTCAGATGCAGCGCCTCCAGTATCGGCGGCGTCGACACAGCCCTCGAAGCCGGAGCCCCGAGCGTGTCCCTCGACGACCTGACCCTCGACGGCTTCGACGACTTCCTCGGAGCCGGAGCCTCGAGAAAGCCTGTCGACGCCCTCGACGCCTCAGACGTCGATGTCTTCCTCGAAGACATCACAGGTGCACACGGTCTCGATCGCGTCGAGGACCGGGACCTGGAACGGGTACGGCGAGAACGAGCCCCCTTGTCCGAACGGGACCTCTCCCGTGACTCGCGCCGACCACTCTTGCGAGCGGTGGCTCTCGACCTCTCACGGCCGACCCCACTCGGGGGCGCGGACAGTTGAGTACCCTGCGACTCAAGAATCGCCAACATCTTCTTCCCGAAGGAAGCCCATTCCTCCGGCGTCGCACGGCTGGTGGGGTAACCGACGTGCCGGGCAGAGTCCTCTGAAGAGGACCTGGAAGGCGACCGGTGTCGGCGCTTCCGAGAATGCCTCGAAGAGGCCGAGGAGTGGCGAGACCGACTCCTAGAAGAAGACCGACGAGACTTCCGACGATGACGCGGAGAGTCACCCCTCGAATCATCCGTCGAAAGCCCCGCCGACTTCGACTTCCGGGGCTTGGACACCCGACCTACCGACAATTTCTTCTTACGTTCGCGTAAGGCCTTGGACGTGAGCGACAGGCAGTCGACACAGTCATCCGTGTCGTGGGCCTCCCCGAGACACCAGAGGCAGGCATCGTGCGAGTCAGTCACCGACATCTTGGACCCACACTCCCCGCACTTCTTGAAGCCCGGACGCGGGGTTGAAGACGAAGTGGAAGACATCGTCGAAGGAATATTCACAAACGAACAGGTTCGAAGAACCAGAAAGAACAGAACTCCAATGAGTCGAGGCTAGAACCGAGAAACACGAAGCAACACGTTCGCGGAAAAAACGGAACTGAGGCTACTGGCGTCGTGCGTCCTACTTATCACATCGGATGACGTCGGACGTCGGAGGAGGTCCTCGACGGCGGCGCATCGACGTCATCGACGCAGGACGCAGACGCCGAAAAAGTTTCCGAAGCAGCACAGCTGTGGTGATTACATGTCATAGATATGGAATACGTCGGAGGACCCAATCCCCTCGAATACCACTTGTGCAGCTTAATACAGTGTGCTAACTGACGGGATACATACATCCAGTCGGATCACCACGCTGCATTACGCTGTGAAGCATTCCTCAAAAGGGACACTCCAAGAAAAGTTCTGTTCTGCAAAAATAAAATACTAACTTCTGTAAGTCAGGACAGAGACCAATCTCTAGAATGACGACCTTGGTAGATATGAAAATAGCCAGAGAGCACTTCTTACATAAACTATTTGTGAGAGGTGAATGGGTTGAGCAGGGCCAGGATGCCTGGTTTCAGGCCATCACGCGACAGGTCACTGAAACAGGGTCAGACTTATGGAGAGATCAGGGTCCATTACATGTGGCCCTGAGTGAACTATATATGGCTCCTAAAGCCAAAGAGGAACACAATAAGATTACCAGGATAGCAGCATACCTGTACCTATATATGGGAGACATGCAGGATAGATGTGCTGAAAGCCAAAATCTGGCAAATAGGCAACAGATGGTGTTAGAGAAGGTCCAATCTAACCTGGACTCTTCTGAGCAAAGGCTGCACAGAAGCCAGGAGTCAGAAAATGAGACCAGACAGTACATCACTAAAATAAAGGAGGAAATGGATGTGCTGCAAAAGGAAAAGTCAGAACAGGATACCAGATTTCTGGCCTTGCAGAAGGAACACCAAGAAGGTTTGGACTCCCTACTGCAAAGCCAGAAAAAGCTGGAGCAACAACTGGACTTTAACAGGGCATGTGCTGAGCAGGTAGTCACCCTGCAAGGCCACCTAGATAGAGTGAAGGCAGAGAGCAACAAACTAATTCTGAAAGACCTGGATACCCAGGCAGAGTTTGATCAGGAGCGCCAGAATGCTGGTGCCTTCCAAAGGCAAAGGGACGACCTGGCGGCACAGATGCAGGCTCTTAGTCAGGAAAGGGATACCTTAGGCCAGGAAGTCTGCCATTTAAAAAGAAAAATGGAAGAAAATCACTTGGCCCTCCAGGGGCTGGGTGATCTCCAAAAAGAGCATGCAAACTTGTTAGAGCACACCAGAAGGGTGGAAGATGCTCTGGCAAGAAAGGAGCAGGCCAGTAGGGAGGGGAATCAGGAGGTAACCCTCCTGCAGCAAAGACTGGCCCAGTGCTCCAGGACCAATCAGGAAGCACAGAGGGAAAATGAGGCTCTCTGCCAGCACAATGAGAGGCTCCAGCAACAGGTAGCGATGCAGGAGAAACTGATAGAGTCGAGTAAGGCCTTAACAGAGGAACTGAAAGCACGAATGCAGGCTCTTGCATTGCAACAGGGAGCAGGGGCGGATAGAGATGAGGTCTGCTGGGAAAGAGAGATTCCTGACCATAACCGCAGGAGCCCTACCACCAGGGGCCTTCATCTCCCCCAGTCCCTGGACTCTACCACCCCCATGTCCCCTGGCGCACATGAGCACAGGGCCACAGGGATGGCAGATTACTATCCAGCTAAGAGTATGGGGCTCATAGGCCAGTACCACTCAGGAATGGAGGGGTGGGCATCCGGGTATGGGCACCCAAGTACAGTACAGTTCAATGGGGAACCCCAGGAGAATAGGCCCATTAAGGGCATCCTGAAAACCTCTGCCCAGTTAGGTCAGTGGAGGGGGTACCCATCAAATCCTGGCAGCAAGGAGGAATCTGAAGACTCCTCTGAACTGCGCAGGACACAGGAGACCAGGTCCCCACATTCTGCCAGCCATTCCCAGGCTCGCAGAATCCGGGAAAACCTGGAAGAACAGACGGGAACCTCTGGGAGCAGTGCCTCTGAGTCCGAGGACGAATGGACAAGGGTTACCCGAACCAAAAAGGCCAATAAGGCAAAAAGGGCCTTGCTTAAGGACCCCTTAAAGCAGATTAAGGCGATCAGGAGCGTCATCACGCCTTACCATAAGAACGCTAAGTATTCTGTTTGGGAGCACTTAGAGTTGTTTGAACAAATGATGGAGACTTTCCATTTGAAGGACAGCCAAAGCTGTATTCAATATGTAAAGTGGACCTTCTCCCCGGAATACTCCAGTTTCTTTGCGGGGCTGGAGGACCAAAATCATTTAAGATGGTCCACCTATAAGGCGGCCATCTTGAAACATTTTTCTGTTCACAGAAATCCTCAAGAGGCTCGCAAGGCAGTCTACAATTTGCAATGTGGGGAGGATCAGGCCCCACAAGAATTTGTGCAGGAGTTAAAGCGTGCTTTTGCGCAGACCACAAGAAGGGTGCGCACGGATAGCAGGGAATTTATTAATACGTTTTTCCATGCCTTGCCCAAATATATCATGACCCAGCTCGTGAGGGATTTTCACGAGAAAAGATCTTTAGACTGGGTCATTGAACAGGCTACCCGGATCTATGAGGTGCAGAAACCGATAGATAGCAAAAGTAATGCCCAGAAAAACCCCAAAGCCAACAGCACCCCTGCTGCTGCCAAGGTGGCAGAGGTAAAGGTCACCCCCGTTTTGGATTTGGAGATGGGGGGGGCCTAAAAACCTACCTGCACCTAATAATGCTAGGCCCAGGAGGTCCTCGGGTCAGTCACAGACAGGGAGCCAAGGAGGCAGCCCCACAAATGGGGTCCCTCGCTCTCCTGATTATGTAAGTCCCCGTTACAAGGGAAATCGACCCATCCTGGGTTATGTGTGGACTCCTCCAGCCCAAGGGGGGGGATCCAGCCAAGCACCTAACCCAGGGAACTTCCCTCCAAACCTCCCACAGGAGGGCAGAAATTTACCAAACCCTGGGCAGAACTTTTTCCCCAGATATCCACCCGACTTTCAGCCCCAAAACCATCCATCCTTCTTTCCCCAATTCCCTGAGCCCAGACCACTGAATCCGGGAGAGGGGAGGCCAAAGGTGGAGGGGTACCCAAATCTTCCCAACCCGGGGTATTACCAGAGGAGGGACAGCTACCCTTCCCGGGATCAGCCCAGGGGAGAAAACAGGGCCCCGTATCAGCCTGAGCGGGTTTCCCAGTTAGAGCGCCAGGTTCAAAACATGGCGCGGGATCTGGGTCACATACTGAGGGCTCAGCAGAACCCTCAGATGGGCGTGCCGGCGCAGAACGCACCCAACTCTGGACCTGGTGCTCCAGAACAATGACGGGGGCAGCACCCCGATAACTCACCGGTTCCCAGGGAGGAGGCACAAAGGGAAGGGGGGTGTAAAGCCTTGGTGGAAGCTTCCTTCCTCACTTGTAAACAGCCCCTGGAAACCCAGGAACCGGAAACAAAATCTCTTGCCCCTGAAAGTCTGCCTCCTAAGGAGCAGAGGGGGGGTAGGAGAAACAAAAGACCCAAACACATTCAGTTTGAGGAGGAGGTACAGATCTTCCAATTTGAGGGAGAGGGATCCTCAGGGGATCCTGGGAAAAGCATCTTCTCCTTCAGAGAGGGGGGAACTCCTCTCAAAGAAAAATGGGTCCCTAGGAATGCAAATCCAGACTGGGGAGATGTGGAGACTGAGCTACCGCTGCCCACCATCTCATCCCAGAACCAACAGCAAGAAAATCCCCTGGTTCAAACCCATCCTGGTGACTGCCTCCAAAAAGGGGGGGGCGGCCCAGAACCGGAGCCAGGGGAACCCACAATGGCTCTGATCTCCAGTTGCCAACTTTTTCTTTCAGATTCCCAAGGCTCTCCACAGAATTCTGCCCAAATCTCTTCGCTAGCGATGTCCAAAACCAGAAAATTAGCCCACCAGTTGTCCAAAAATGTACATTATCTGTGCCCCCTTGAGGAGAAGGAGGGAAGATATTATGCCCCGGTACAAGTACAGGGACAGGGTACAATTTTGGCACTGGTGGACACTGGATCTCAAGCTACCCTTCTGTCCAGAAGGGCCTTTGATGAACTGAATGCAGGAAGGGGTGAGAATTACCAAATTCCTCTCACCTCTCTTCCTGGACAACTGCAGAACTTTGACGGGACGGCAGATTTGGACATTAAAATTGGGCGACATAAGTTGAAACACCCGGTCATAGTTGTGACCCCAGAGGGCACCCCTTGTTTACTAGGGAATGACCTCCTGAGAAGGTTGTCACCCCTAATAGATTGTGTAAACAAGGTCCTCTGGACCCAGACTAGCCGACCAATAAAATTAAAACAGAGTGTCAACCATGTTAGTTTAAACGGCACCTGCCACATGGTTGAACAAAAATCTGACCAAGTAGAATTTCACTTCCAGAATAGCCAAATTCCAGACGTGACAGTAATGGCAGTAGGACAACAGACTAGTGATGGGGGGTCCTCTCTATTTCTGAAAATCAACCTTCCTTCCAGTTTAAGGTGGTATTCCACGCTGGAAGGAAACACTCTGAAATTCTATACCAATCCACAATCTGAAACTCCCACTCCTATAGTCCAGAAAGATGTGAAATCAGCTCAGAGCCTGGCTGATATTCAGCAAATTGGAGAGCAGTTGTTCATCCCTGTTCAGTTAAATGATGGGAAGGACTCTGTTCTCGCTCGAGTGTGTGTGAACAACGGTAAGAGCTTCATCAGCGAAGCCATGTTTCGCCAACTCCCAAAAGATCCAGCCATTCCCACCTTCAAACTGATAGACAAATGGGAAATGGACCTGGAAGCACCTAATTCCAAACATCTCCTGCCAAGCAGGTGTATGCTCAAAATCTCCATTGGCAACAAGAGCATTGTCCATAATTGTTGGGTCGTGCGAGACGTCCCTGCCGCCTTTTACTTAGGCAGTGACATTCTCAATCGCTTTGCCATTAGTTTGGACCTAATAAACTTCAAAGCTTGGTCCCGATTAGCGGATAATCCCATGGGCTTTGATGATCCAGAAAAAGCATTTAGGTCAGCTCAATTGCTACCTTATGCAGTTGAAATTCAGGTTAAAGAGGAAGTCACCATCCCAGAAAGGACCCGACAATTCTCCCTGGAAGTGAAAGTTAAAAGGGGACAAGAGTTGAAAAACCCTGATGCTTACATACATCTAAATGCTTCTCTCCAACAGCAAGGGTTGGGGGTAAACCCAACTCCATTAGTCAACATAGAACATGACACCATTCCAATAGAGGTGGATAACAGCGACTTAAAGAGTATTACTCTAGCCGCAGGCACCATTATTGGAATGGCGGTTGATGACCGACATTTTTCCATCGACTTATTAAATGAACTGTTAGGACCAATCCCCAAGGACTGTTTTGACAGTGACAGTGAGGACAATACAACACCAGACAGGATTTTTACCCGGCATGGGGGGAACTTCCTGGTGTACACTTCCTGCCCCTATGGTAAGGAAGATGTGACTTGTGACTTCAGGAGGGATGAGGTGATTTTCCAGGTCCATGAGGGCTGCCTTTCCCACCTGAAGCCTCCAGTCCAAATCAGCACTCTGACCAGGGACTTCTCCACCCAGCTGGAGGAGGCCGCTGAAATAGCCAAACCAGAAGTCTTTCCAGGCTTCAGGCAGATGGTGGAAGAGAGAGTCAACCTAGCTGATGCCTGTGTGACTCTGGAACAAAAGCAAAAGTTGAAACAAGTTTTCTTGGATTTCCAAGATCTCTTTGCGGTAGACTCATATGACTGTGGTCGCACTGACATCCACACAACAATAATCCCCACGGACCCAGGCATGACCCCAGTGTTTGTGAAGCAATATCGCTTGCCTCTCGCATCCATGGAGTCCCTTACTGAAATAATTAAGAACCTTGAGTCCAGGGGAATAATCCGTCCAGTCCACAGCACTTTCAATAATCCGGTGCTGGGAATATTGAAGCCAAACGGCCAGTGGAGACTCTGCGCCGACCTTAGGGAGCTCAACAAACGGGTCCATACTTCCCGATGGCCTCTGCCCTACATTGACCCAAGGGCTGGCCCAGATTCAGGGGTCACAGGTATTCACTGCAATAGACCTGACCAATGGATACTGGACCGTGCCTGTCAGCAGGGAGGACCAATACAAACTGGCTTTTACCTTTGGGGGCCAGCAGTACACATGGACCCGGACTCCCTTCGGATACCTCAACTCCGGCAATGAATTCAACATTTTTCTACACAAGGCCATGCCCGACCTGGGTGCGAGGGGTAACCTGGCTTATGTAGATGATGTCCTCATCAAAAGTTCATCTGTGGAGGAACACATAGCGGAGATCCGTTATGTTCTGACGCAGTTGAGGGCCGCCGGAGCAAAACTTTCCTTTCAGAAAGCACAGTGGTGTAGAACCCGTGTTAATTTCTTGGGGCATGAGATTACTCCTCAGGGTCTCTGTCCCCAGGAAAAGAAAGTGGAAGCACTTCAGAAACTGAAAGACCCCACAACTCTGCGGGAACTAAGGAGCCTCCTTGGACTGACTAATTACAGCAGAAAGTTCATTGAGGGCTACGCAGAGATCACCAGACCCCTGATTCATCTCCTGAAGGGGGGGGGTCAAGTGGGAATGGGGTCCAGAACAAGCTGAGGCAGTAAGACAACTCAAGAGAAGCCTCTCACAAGCGCCTTGCCTAGCTTACCCTGTCAGAAACAAGGAGTTCTTCCTGGAGACAGGGTTCTCTAATACGTGCTTGACGGCCGTATTATACCAAAAGCATGACAAGGTCAATAAAGTAATCTCCTATGCGAGCAAAAATGTATCCTCTGTGGAGGAAAAATTCAACGATTGTGAGAAGGCACTCCTGGCAACGGTGTGGGCATTGAAGAATTACCGCCCGTTTATCCAGGGGGAACACATCATAGTGGAGACTCCACACCAGCCTCTGCAATATCTCCAAAGTGACAGAATCCGGGCCGGAAATGTGAGTAATTCCCGAATTACTTCCTGGATTCTGTCAATGCAAGGCTTTCCTGTGGAGGTCCGATATGGCCAAAACAAGAAGAGTCCCCTCGCGCAAGGTCTGGCTGACTTGCATGATTGTGCCAGAGAAAACTGTCTCGAGGACGAAAGTCTAAAAATAAAGGACAACATGGAGGCATACCTTAATTCCCCCCACAAAGTCTTTGAAGAAGACAAGTGTGAGGGAATGCCCACTGTGTATGTGGATGGATGCTCTTACCATGTTGACAACAACGGGGAGAAAGAACTGGTGGCCGGCGTAGGGAATGCATGGGTGAATGAGTCCCCAGAACCCTCCGCTGGATACAAAATTGGTCCCCGAAGTAGTCAGGTGGCAGAACTGATGGCTGTGCATCAGGCAATCCTCACTGCTGTCCAGCATCAACTCCACGAACTGGTCATAATCACAGATTCGGATTATGTACGGAACGGGTTCGTGGAGCACCTGGTTAATTGGAAAACCAGAGGCATGTTATGTGCTAACAACAAACCCTTGAAACATGGGAAGTTGATCCAAAACGTTGATGATCTGGTCACATCGAATGGGATGACCATCTACTGGAAAAAGATTAAGGGTCATTCCAAAGTAGAGGGACCAGACAAAACTGGAAATGACTTAGCTGATCAGCTGGCCAAAACCGGGGCCATCCAAGGGGATCTAATTGAGATTGAGTCCCTGTTGGGGGAAATCCAGGTCACTGCCATCACTAGGTCCCAGACAAATGCTCACAACGACCTTTCAATTGCACAATGGAGTAAGGAGACCCCTGATGCTGATTTGATTACTGCTCAGAAGGGGGATCCAATTATTGGTAAATTTTACCAGCACCTTGAGGACCCTGAGAACTTTCCCCTGACGGATACCGATTACATTGGGAAAGAGGACCTAAGAGTGTTGATGAAATGTCCAAAAATGTTCCGAATCCAAGACGGTTTGTTGGTAAGGAAATCCAAAGCTGGCCACGATCAGTGGGTGGTTCCTACCTCATTCCGAAGCCTGATGTTAAGTCACGCCCATGATGCGGCCACCGCCGGTCATAGGGGGTTTCACACAACATTGGAAATCTTAAGAGAGGTTGCATACTGGCCACACATGGGGCAGGACCTCGACCAATACTTGAAGGGGTGTCTTGTGTGTGCACAATTTCAGCCATCATCCCTCACGCACCGGGCGCCTCTACAAAAGAGGGGAATGACACTCCCATGGTCAGATTTACAAATCGACTTTGTAGGCCCTGTGATTCGCTAGGCTAGGGGGAATAAGTACATATTGACTGTGACATGTTTGTTTACCAAGTGGGTGGAATGTCTCCCAGCCCCAAATTGCAAGGCAGAAACTGCAGCTGCCTTGATGATTAACCACATCTTTTCCCGTTTTGGTCTACCTCAAAGGATTGAGTCAGACAGAGGTAGCCACTTCACCAGTGAAGTAATGACAAAGATGTGGGAGATACTGGGGGTAAAAAGGAAGTTGCATATTGCTTACCGGCCAGCTTCTTCTGGGGCAGTAGAGAGATATAACCGGACAATTGTGAGCATATTAAAGAAGTTTGTGGCAGATTCTGGGCCAAGTTGGGATATCCGATTACCTCTGGTCCTAATGGCTATCAGATCTACCCCTTCATCTGCAACCAAAATGTCACCATTTGAGTTGATGACTGGGCGCAAGATGGTGCTTCCTCAGCATTTGCTCTATAGGACCCAAGAGCAGACACTGATAAATGCCTCCACTACTCATGAGTATGTGGAGAATTTAAGGAAACACCTCCAACATGCTTTTGCTTACGCTCAGCGGAATCTAGAAAGATCGGCTGATAGCATGAAGACCCATTATGACCTGAAAACTTCCAGGAAGGAATATCAGGTGGGGGACCGGGTCTATCTATACAACTTCCAAAGGAACCAGGCCAAGCAGCGCAAATTTTTGCCTACATGGAAGGGACCCTTTGAGATCATCGACAAAATCTCCCCTGTGGCCTACAAAATCCACATCCCCAAAGGTCCTTTGGCAGCGGGGGAAGACAAGTGGGTCCACATAAACCAGTTGAAATGTTGCCATCCCAGGCACGCTCTGCAACAACTGGAGGAATCCTCTGGAATCCTAGCGGGGACTGTCTCAGACTAATTCAGTTCCAATCATAAAACATACCACATCTAGTCTCTAAAATATTGTGATTTGCATGAAACTGTCTCTTAGTTATACTGTTTTTTTTTCAAAATAAGAATGTAATGTTTCGTTATGATGAAATGCATATGCTGTCCCACCATCTCAACAGTGGTGGAAAAACGTCTATGAGTAGGTATTGCCGCTCTTCCTTTGTCGTCCTAGGAGAAAGAAAACCTGAAGACGGGCCAAGGAGGACGATCCGGAGACCGGGAACGAAGATCCAATGGGCCCAGTGGACCGCCCAATATTCCCATCAGGACCGGCGAGGAGAACCGATCGATCAGTACCGGATGGAGAAGAAGATGCTGAACTGTGCCATCTACAGAGTAGGAAGAAGATTATGCGGACAGACCGGTGCGTGGGTCAAAACCCTTGGGCACGCGACTCCCCATCGACTCAAATTCAAAGTGCAGTCGCGTGGGGGGGCTTGTTGGGTGTCCTGACCCACGTTTAAGCTATCATGCTACAACATTTGGTGCTGTGGGCTTAGAAAATTCAAGATGGCGGAAAACCCACATGTGCGCCGAAATCCAGGAAAGCTGCGCAGTTTGTGCGCCCACCAAAATGGTTGCCTCACTTGCCACCCACCAGTGCGAGAATGAAAGGCCGGGTTGCCATGAGGGAAATGGGTTGCCAAAGGAAAAACAGTAGCGCCGGTTAGCTTCAAAGCGCTTTAAAATCACCATTGGACTACCCGCACAGTAGTCTGAAACCATTGGGAATGGCAATGCTGATTGCCAAATGCAACCTAGAATTGTTGGGAATTCATTTTCTTAAATCCCAAAAATGGGTGCAGTACCAGTACTCACCACTATCCAAAAGCCGGCAGTTTAAAACCACCCTGTGTTTCTCTGAAGGCAGGCTCAAACTGTCTATTTTAAACATTGCAACACATCTAAAAACTCACTGGACACCAGCAGACATTTGGTAGAATGGAGTGTTGTGTGCCTACAAAATCTGGGAAATGAAGAGCCCAAAACAATGCTTATAACAAAACTGCTATGGAGTCAGCAGTTTAAGTTGCACTGGATTTAAAGACACTAAAATCGAAAATGTTTAGATTAAATGAGTGACCTATGTTTGGTGTCACATGCCTTTGCAATTGTTTAAATGTCATAGTTTAAACTTAGAATCAGCATTCTAGCTGCATGTGTAAAATTGCAAGTTAATTTAAAAAGCAACAAAAAACATGACAGTTAGCTGAAAGTCTGGCTTAAGGAACTTGATTCTACTTGACAGCTACCCCCATCAGGAGTGAAACTTGAGTCACAACTGTGTTCCCAGGCCCATCTGCCTTTTTGCTGGCCACACTAAGGATATGCCATCTATCTGATAATTGAATTACCTGTGCTCTACAGGAGCTCTGAACAAAGCCTGTCTTGACTCAGGCAAAGGTTTTATTACAGCGGTCATAAAATGTAACTTCCTCTTGGCAGAAGCTGGGAGGGGCACTGCCTGTGAGAGCAAGCTGGCTTGGCAGAACTGGATAAACCAGTATTTCTACCTTGTGCTGAGAGGAAACCACACCCCTTTGGAGCCAGAACATAACTTTAAAAAGAGGGATCATTCATAGAGCGGACATGTGAAAATTTTATAAATGATACCATAATTCTTGTGATTTTTCTGCCCACAGTTTAAGAGGTTTTTAGAACCGGTGGTATGTTCAGGGGGGTGTCAGCGGAAAAGTGGATATTACTCTAAATGTATGCATGTTAAAAATCTGAAACTTCATCAGTTAATGTCCATACTCCCTGCGCACATGTATGTAAAGTTGGGTCAATGTCAGAAATTGAAAAATCAGTTAAAAAGTGAAATATGTGCCATTTCTCAATGCAAGCTCTTAGAAACAGCAGATTTGGGACAGAGTATACCTCATGTGATCTGTGACATGGGTATGTAATTTCAAACAACTGTGTAACTGTGAAATATGTGTTTTGATCATATATAGATTTGGGTGCACAGATGACAGGAGGAGTGGACTTTCTGCAGGCTGTAAAATGACATCACTCTGACACAACCTAGCTCCCCCAATCAAATGAGAAATGGAAGTTTGACCAATTAGAAGCTGAGAGAGAGGTAGGGTCAGTGATGCTAGAACACACCCACATTCTAAACACATAAAAGCAGACAGACAGGACAGATAGGGACCTTCAATTCCATCTGCCGCTGGAAGCTCTGCCGGAAAAATCCATACTTTACCTCCATCAAACCTCCAGAGAGCCAAACTAGAGACTTCAATCTATCCAGAACTAGAGACCCAGACCAGAGAACCAGAGAGAGCTGACCCAGATCACTGTGAAGTGCAGAGACCAGAGGCGAGTTTAAAACCTGACCAGATCCATGGCGAGGCCCATTTCACTCAAGAATATAGTGTGAGTACCTAGAAAACTGTGCAGAACCAATCTCCTAGTTAAAATAATATAATTCAATCTAGCTTAATCTAAGTAGAACTGTCTCCTAACTGTCACCTGTCATTTGCATAGCTGTCACTTGTCATTTTCTAGTTGCAAGCTGCACTTGTCATTTTGAGCTTTCAAAATTTCAAATCTGAAAAACGACCTTCACTAAATCGCTCATATCTCCGCGACCGTTTGTGCTAGAGACTTGCAGTAACTTTCATTTGGAAGATGAGATCCTAGGCTGTCCTAGGACCCCAAAACGATCGTGATAGTCCTTGCGGTTCCTCTGTAATAGCATCCGCGAATTTTGCCGCGATTTGCAAATTTCTTCACGTGTAAAAAGACAGCAGTTTTGCTTTTCCTTGCCAAAAACTTCGTTTACCTGCTAGTTACTACTAAAGCATTGTTAAGGTGATCCTGAATTCATAGAGAGTAGCTATCACTCACCCTGAACCTCTGAAAGGGAATTAAAAGCATTTTAGCATATTTTTTAATTCATTGCCAGCACATATCAAAGCAATTTGGGCCTGTGTTTTTAAACTTCTGTTGTCTAAGCTTGCTGTGGTGAACTGAATCACATTTGATTGCATTTCTGAGAACTGTGTGTTTTCCTTCCATTTCCTTGCCTTGCATCAAGGGGGGGAGGGGATTGCCAGAGAAAAGTGATTACATTGTTTGGTTGAAATCATATTGAGTATTTTCTGTACTGCATTCATTGAATATTGCATCCACCTGAGCTTACATAAAGCATTCTGTACCACCTTCTTCTTTTGTTCCTATTCACCTGTGTGCTATCTTATCCATTTCATCTCAACTCATTAGTGATTATAAAGAAGCGTGCTAGTGCCAGATTCTCCGTTGTTAATATTTATCATATCAGATTAAGTGTGATATTCAATTATTAATTTACTATAAAGGGTGATATATATCTATTGTTTAAATTATCAAATGAACCTTTTAAACTTGCAAAACAGAACTACTTCTTGGCTCAGTGGGGTCAGGGGGATTCCAAGAGAGGGGTGTTATATAGGGGTAGTCATCCAGAACGCATGAACTGGACATAAAGGTATATCAATAAGGGTTTTCATTCAGTATTATAGACTAGGCGTTGACTTAGCTGTAGTGTTGAATTGAATCCTCTTACAAGGCGTCGAGTGAATCGGCGTTGACACCGAGCGCGGCGCCGACAGCATCGACGGCCTCAACATAGGCCTCGTGGGCGGACTCCCAAGCGTGTCCCTCGACATCCTGGGCACCGATGGCGTCGACGACTTCTTCGGAGGTGGAGCCTCGAGAGAGTCCCTCGACGACCTCGGCGCCACAGGCGTCAACGTCTTCCTTGAAGACATCACAGGCTCACACGGTCTCAAGCGCATCGAGGACCGGGACCTGGAACGGGCGTGACTAGAACGATTCCCCTTGTCCGAGCGGGACCGCTCCTGCGAATCGTGCCGACCACCCGAGCCCGAAGGCGCACGAGCGGTGTCTCTAGTACGATCACGACTTACCCAACTCGGTGGCACGGACGGACCAGTGCCCTGCGATTCGAGAATCGCTAGCATTTTCTTATCGAAGGAAGCCCATTCCTCCGGCGTTGCATGCTTGGTGGGATAAGCGACCCGCTGACGGGCGGAGTCCTCGGATGAGGACGGGGAAGACGACCGATGACGGTGCTTCCGGGAGTCCGTCGAAGAGGCAGAGGAGTGGCAAGACCCACTCCGGGACCGAGACCCACTGGACTTCCGACGACGATGCGGAGAGTCGCCCCTCGAATCGTCCGTCGAAAGCCCCGCAGACCTCAACTTCCGGGGCTTGGACACCTTACCGACCGGCAGTTTCTTCTTGCGCTCCCGCAATGCTTTGGACGTAAGCGACTGGCAGTCGACACAATCATCCTTGTCATGGGCCTCCCCGAGGCACCAGAGGCAGGCGTCGTGCGAATCCGTCACCGACATGTTGGACCCGCAGTCCCCGCAATTCTTGAAGCCCGGACGCGGGGTGGAAGAAGAGGTAGACATCATGAAGGACTTTAACTTCACAAACGAACAAGTTCGAAGAACCGAAAGAACAGAAACTCCAAAGAGTCGAGGCGCGCCGAGATCTCCGAAGCGAACACGTTCGCTGAAAAAACAGAACGGAGGCTACGGGCGTCGTGTGTCCTACTTATAACATCCAGAGACATCGGCCGTCGGAGGAGGTCCTCGAGGGTGGCGTATCGACGTCATCGACGCAGGACACAAAGATTTTCCGAAGCAGCACAGCTGTGGTGATTACTGTCATAGATATGGAATACGTTGGAGGACTCAATCCCCTCGACATGCCTGTCAGTCTGCCAAGGTCGCGAATTCCCACACCTTGGTCCTTTCACATTTGTAAAGGAACTTCCTTTCCCAAGTGGGCTGGGTACCTTCAAAGTGCCTGCCTTGCCAAACTGGTTCTGGAGTCTTCAAACACATTTCTTTTTCTTTTTCTCTCTTTCTTCCCCAGATCCCAAGTCTTTTTGTAAATAAATATAATATACATTTAAACCACCCCAGTCCCACACATATATACTGTTTCTGTGCCAGTAGAATGTGCAGGATTGCACATTTTAGCTTTCAAAGTGTCATTTCACTGTTTTGTAAAAGTGGGTTTACAAGTGTGCTTCTTAGCTCATGTACATTTTACAAAATGCTTTTTATTTTTGCATTTACTTTCTGAAGGCTTTCATGGTTCTGGTCAATTTCTATGCACCGGGATATGCTTGGGAAATGGGTTCTTTGAAACTGACACCAGGCAAAGGAGACAAAGCTTTCTTTGAAGTCCTTTGCGTGGGTTAATTTGTTTCCAAAGTGAATGCTAGCAGTGAAGACTGAAATCGAATTCCCTGCTCTTCACAGACTTTATTTTACAAAACAATTCTGGTCGGGGAGGAATGGCCCTCATTTTATGGTGTTGTTAAACCTGAAATACATGGACATGGCTGTGCTTTACTTAGAACAAAACTGTGTGATATTTAAAGATGAAAAGTGGCACCAGTGCAAGGTCGTTTTTTTTTTTTAACTTTGTTTATTTTAAATGAAGGCAGGATGACAATTACAAACATTATAAGCATTGATTATTTAGCCATGTTGATCACCAGTCCTTTATCCCCCCCTGAGTTTCCTCCCTCCCTCCCTCCTCCCTTTGGTCCCTCTGTCCCTTAGGCCTTGTAGGCGGAATCTTCCCTCCTGGGCTGTCCAGTTTGCGCCTCAGCGTCTATGTATCTTCCTCAGGGATCTCTTGGTTTTTCAGGATCCAGCGGGCCCTGGTAGGTTTATAGGTCAGGGCGGGGAAGCGCTGGTCGAATTCCAGCACTAGGGCCCAGATATTCTGGAAACGATGGAGAGTTCCCGCTTGTGCTGCCGTCACCTTCTCCGCTACCAGAATGTCCCAAAGTTTGGTCCACCATTGGGCTATGTGAGGGCCTTCCGGGGTTTTCCAAGCTCGGGCCACCACCGTTTTCCCTGCTAGTAGGCAGTGGGTTAGTAGTTTCGCTCTGGTCCCGGAGCGCGGGTAGGTCCCAGGGATTGGAGCTCCCAGCAAAACTGGTTCTGGTTCCAGGGGAATCGCTGTTCCGGTAATTTGTGTGATGGACCCCAGGCATGATTTCCAGAATTGTTGGACCTTTGGGCAAGCCCACCACATGTGGAAGAAGGAGCCTGGGTGGCCGCATCCTCTCCAACAAGAATGATCCACCTGGGGGTTCATATGGTGAAGTCTGAGGGGCGGGTAGTACCACCGCAGCGAGATCTTGTACGCACATTCCCTATTGGTAATGCAGGTGGACGAGGTGTGTGTTCTGGTCCATATGTTCACCCAGGTTTGATCCTCTATTGGGTGACCCAGGTCCGCCTCCCATTGGGCCATGTAGCGGGTTCTTGTGGTCAGGAAGTCACTTAGGAAGCACCTGTATAGCGTGGATACTCTGCCGCGGGTTGGAAGGTCTCCCAGAGTGAGTTCTAGGGCAGCAGGAGGGCGTGTCGCTGCTTGCAGAGTTTGGGGATGTGAGCACCAGTGGCGTAATTGAATGTAGGTGAATCTATCCCTTTCCTGGAGTTGGAATTTCTCCTTGCATTGGGCGAATGTGAGAGGTCTCCCCCCCATGTACAGCTGGTCTATGGTCTCCAGCCCGCCCTTAATCCAGTTACGAAAATTGTGAGGATTCATTCCCGGTGCGAACGTTGGATTATGGAAGACCGGGGAGCGTGGGCTCAGTCATCTTGGCACTCCCTTTCGTTTTAGCGCCCAGTGCCAGGAGCTAAGGGTGTGTTTGGTTGATAGCAAGAGATCTCCCCATTGAGTCCTGAGGGGGGGCGGGATGTGTGGTAGAAATCGTACGGGTAGGGGCACTCATGATTGTTCCAACTCTACCCATCTAGGGCGGTTTGTCGTATTTTGCCATGCCTGGAACTGTGCCAATTGAGCTGGCACTCTGTAGGCCTGCAAGTCTGGGACCCCCAATCCTCCCAGTTTGGAACTCCCCAGCATAGTTCTGAGAGGGATTCTCGCTTTCTTACCTTTCCAGATAAAGTTCAGCATTTTTCTCTGGATCCCTCGAAGAGTTGGTGTGGGGATCGCTACTGGTAGGGAGGCACAGGCGTATAGGAACCTCGGAAGGAGGTTCATCTTGCATGCAGTGATGCGCCCGAGCAGTGAGATTTCTTGGGTCTCCCAGCGTTTCAAGTCGCCTTCCAGTTCTTTAAAGAGTCGGAGGAAATTGGCTTTGTATGTGTCTCTTGGGTCAGCCGGGATGTGGACCCCTAGATAGGGGATGGCTCTTTTTTCCCATGTTATCGGGCACATCTTAGTGAGTGGTTCCCGTTCTGTTGGGGTGAGGCCGATACCCAGGGCGGATGATTTATCGAAGTTTATGGTGAGGCCTGAGACCTCGCCATAGCTGGCAATTTCTCGTATCGAGTGTTTTAGAGATGAGTGGGCCTCCGAGATCGTGAGCAGAATGTCGTCCGCGTGTAGGGCGATTTTGTGATGCGCGGGGCCACTTTGTATGCCCTTGATTTGGTCGTTTCGCCTGATCTTTTGTGCAAAGGGCTCCATGGTGAGTGCGAAAAGCAAGGGTGACAGTGGACAGCCTTGCCGGGTTCCGCATGATAGGGGGATTGGAGCCGAGCTGTGTCCGTTGATTCTCAGGCTAGTTTTAGGGATATTATAGTTGGCTAGAACCATCGTTTGGAAAGTTAACCCGAAGCCGAAAGCCCCTAGGGTGTGTCTCATGAATGCCCAATCCACCCTATCAAATGCCTTAGCTGCGTCGAGAGCCACTAAGACTAATTTTAGGGAGTCCCGGGAGGCAAGGTCCACCAGGTTCAGGGTTCTCCGGATGTTGTCACCTGCTGTCCGGTGTAGGATGAAACCTGCCTGGTCGGGGTGGATGATCTTCAGCAAGATGCGATTTAAGCGGGTTGCTAGAATTTTTGAGTATATGTTTGCATCGATGTTTAAAAGTGCGATCGGTCTGTAGGACGTTATGCTTCTTGGATCTTTTCCAGGTTTGGGCAGGAGGATGGTGGTTGATTCCTGCATCGATGGTGTCACTGCTCCCGTTTCCCTGAAGGAGTTGAATAGGGTAACCAGGTGCGGGGTCAGTTGTGCTCTGAATAGTTTGTAAAACCTGGTTGAAAAGCCGTCTGGGCCGGGGGCCTGTGTTTTAAGTGATTTGATGGCTTCCTCAACTTCCTCCCTTGTAATGAGCTCCTCCAGTTCGTCTCTCGCTGCATCGGAGAGACGGGGCACTGCTGCCTGCTTCAGGTATTCCTTCTGTTGTGATAAGTTTCGTGGGGTTGCCTTCATGATTTGGGTCAGATAATCTATTACGAGTCGTTGCTTTTCGGGCTCTGAGTATAGTGTGACCCCGTTGGGATCACGCAGACCAGTGATCGCGTTGACGCGTCTCTGCTTGGCTAGCTTGGCCACCAGGAACTTGTTCGCCTTGTTACCCTTCGCGTAATATGACTGTTTGGCCTTTGCCATTAGTTGGGCGGTTTGTTCCGCATAGTGGGCTTCCAGTTTTTTCCTTGCCGTACGAATGATCCGTTGCGTTTTGGGGGACCAGCCTTTCTCCTTGTGGAGTGCCTCGGCCTCTCTTAGTACGTTCTCTAGAGCCGTCCGGGTATGACGCCTGTCTCGGTGGTAGGCCGCACCTTGGGCAATTAGGGAGCCCCTGATTACTGCCTTCATGGCGTCCCAGTTGTTCGCTAACGAGGTGTCCGAGGCTGGATTTTCGTTAAAGAAATTTCTTATTGCTGTTGCGATCTTGTCTCTGGTAGCCATGTCGTTAAGGATCGGGTCGTACAACGTCCATTTACGTGGGTTATTGAGGTTAGGGTTCTGAACCCGGAGTTCCAAGAGCACTGGGGCGTGGTCGGATATCGCTCTTGTGCCGATGGAGACTTCTTTGACTGAGGGGAAAGTTTGCGGGGGGATCAGGAACAGGTCGATCCTTGAAAAGGTGCGATGGACGAATGAGTAAAAAGAGAAATCTTTTTCGTCAGGGTGGAACACCCGCCATGAGTCTATTATCTCCAGGGTCCTGAAGAGTCGGAGGAGGCTAAAGGCAAGGTCGTTTTAAATCCAGGACATTTTCTTGTGCAGTTTTGAGTTTTGAGATGTCCGCTCAGCAGCGCTGAGCCATTCTGCCTTTGAATTCTTCTCTTTGGATTCACATGAAGAAAATAAATGCAGCCATTCTTGGAGTGACTATGTTCCATCTCGCCCCATATGTGCTCAGCAGACCCAGCGCAGCCATTATTTTTTAACTGCTAAAATGCAGTTTTGTAATGCAGGGGATTTCTGTTGGGCTGGTAAATGTACTGCACACTGTTTTTCTACAGAATTGTGTTCTTTTGTTTGAAAAATCAATGAAGTTCAAATAAAAAACAAAAACATAATTATGCTACTTGAGTGCATCCCTGGCTTGGCCACTAAATCATGATGATTTAGAAATAGGCATGCTTCCTGGATTGCAAAATCAACATTCCATATTTAACCACTGCAAAATGTTGATTGTGCAATCCAGGAAATGAAAGGCGTCAGCAGGAGTGCAAAGCAAGAAGACCGAGACCGAGTGAGCAGGGAGGCGGCAAAGCAACTGGGGACTGGACAGGGTGCGTGCAGCGGGTGAAGGAGCAAAGTGGCAGGGGATCCAGGTGTGCCCCCTGCGCAATCAGAGTATCTAAATGGTAACCCTTTCAAAGGAGGACGGATACAATCTTAGAAACATACCTCTTCTGGAAAAAGTAACCTTGCATATCAATTTTACCTGAGGCACATTTAAATATCCCCATCCTATCTCTCTTCTCACAAAAGCTGTACAAATATAAATCCGTGAAAAGTATTGTTCAAAAGACATGGTCCCCAGAACTGTAAAGAACACACGTGGTGAGACCTCACCAATGATTTATAAAATGGTTTTGCAACTTTCATTTGTCAACTATTTAAGCTTCTTCCTGTATATTCCAACATTTCCCTCTGATATGATTTTCAGTGTTGCCTGCCATACTGTTTGGAAACTTAGATGTCATTCATTAACATAAGTCCATATGTCCTCTGTTGTTTGATGGTCTTTAAGCACAAATGTATTAATCTGACTTGCCACCGTGCAGTGCCCTGGTCAGAGTTTACTTAAATCCCTTCTCATTTTAATAATATTTCCTATGTGTCATGTTTTGCATATCTTAGCCTCTGTTTAAGATAGTTTGACAAGTGAAGCAGACATCTGTGTGCAAACCACAGTCAAATGTTTGAATCCGGGCAGGACATATTCGAGCCTTCACCTTTCTGAGGTCGCTGAGTACCAATAAGAACTCTGTCATTGGCACTATATTAAATATGGTATTAAAATGATATTAACAAACAAGTATACCTTCCCTGCCATTGCTGCTGTCATGACACTGCCAAAGCATTAAAAGGCGTCATACATCTTATATAGCTGTCCAAACCATTATTTAGAGCGCTTTCAGTGGGTGAATGCCACTATTTCCCTGGATACCTTTTAGCAACATAGACCCTTTCAAAGTTACTATGCATTCTAGTTAAATGTTAAATGATTATAACTGCTCTCCACTTTGGGGGCTCTAAAAGGGGTATGTGGCCAAACGTGTGCTGGGCATGGCCGAAAGGAGGCCCCCGCCCCTAACAATACATCTTTTTTAAAATTATTTATTTGTGATATGGTTTACAGGACCTTACACAATCAATATAAAACAATCATGATTCCTAGAACATAAAATTACAAGATACATACTTATACACACTTCATACACCCCACCCATTAAAAAATATGCGATTTATACAATAGTTTGTACTGAATATATATAAAATGTTTATCAGTTAATTAGCAACAAGTGTAAAAGAGGAGAGGTTAAAGGAAAACGACTATAGGCATAGTCTAAAACCTCTGTATAAAAGGCTCCCCTAACATCAAATATAAAGCTTTGATAAAGTGAGCAAGCGCAATAATTGCAGACTTATGTGTGCCTGTGAATAAGAGGCACCACAAACTTTCAGCTTGATCCACTGATAGGTCTGATAAAAATTGGAGTAGCTATCGATGCCTAACAACTTAGTACCTTGACACTCAAGAATAAGGTTGTGATGCTGGAAATGCATTGAAGGGACAGAGCCTCCATGTCCTTGTCGTGTACTCCCCTATCATGTGTGTTCTGTGTTTTCTGCCCAAGAGTCCAGTTGGGATTCCTGGCAGTGCAGCTCTTCCTCTTTTTGGTTGTGGTGAACAGAGACCCTTGGGATACCCTTATGGAACCTATGGGTGGGGGTATAACCCTGTATACCTAGTGTATATTTTTGGGCACCTGTGTGTGGCCCACTGAGCAGGATATGGGCTGGTGGCAGCTCCATGCTGAATTTGACACGTGTTCTGATTATCCTCTATTTTGGGATCCCAGGCCCTGCCATAGTAATCAGTGGATTCCTGATAAGAGACAAGATGGCTCCTGTGGCCTCTTGGTTTCTATTACCTGTTACCTTGTTTTCCCAAATTCCTGGGAAGCCCCGACTCTGTCCCTTCCCCTGACGGCTGTTGGGTGGAAGAACCATATATGGTATTGTGGGGAAGTCCAGGCCAGACTGGCTGGAGCCTTCCCAGTGACTATGTTGTGGGTACATCCTTGGGGTGGGACCTGTGTGAATGGAGTGTGTGACCAATATGCATTCCATGTTATGGGTGTCTGGTTTCTGCGTGGATGGCACAATGAATGAGACAGTCATGCCTGAAACTGACATGAATGCAGTGTGGTGTGCTGAAAGACTGGGTGCGTGCCCCAATCCACATTCCTTGTATGGGTGGCTGGGTGGAAGTGAATGGCCTGAATGTACTGTGAGCCTGATTGGCTGGCTGCCTGTCTGCATGAATGGCCTTCCGAATGACTGGCTGCCTGAGCCTGGCTCAGCAGTGTGAATGAGAGACAGAACAGTGGGAACCTCTCACTCACCAGAACTGTTCAGAAGCTGAAGTTGAAGCTGCTTATCCATGAAGCCCAGCTGAAGAAGAAGGTTTGCTGCTGCTCCCGGTCGACGAAATCTGAAAGCTGCCATGTTTGTCAAGGAGTGATCCAAGAGAGGACCTGTTTAGGAGACCTCTCCCCAAGCTATGAGGGAACATCATGCAGAAGCTGATCTTCATCAAGGAAGTTTGGAAGTCAGTCCCAAACAGCTGTCGACCGGAGACGGGGTCCGCCGAGAAACAATGAAGTAAGCACTAGGACATTGATGCTGTCGACGACCATCACTGTCGACAGAGGTTCGGAGGACCGCTGTAAACTCGTCGACCGGAGCCGCAACGCTCCATTGACTAAGAACATTTAAATCAAGGACTCCCTTGCCATCACCGTCGACCGATTTGTCCCGCCGGAGAAAGTCGAGGTCTTCGATGAGCCGAGAGTATCCGCTGGCGGGTTTCCCCCCACCTGGAGTCCACAAAGGCATAGATCAACGATGATCTGAGAGCCAGCCGTGGTCGAGTCCCAATCGCTGATGCCAGCGGCGACACCTGACGCCCGCTGCCGGGCCTACGTTCTTCATCGAATCTGCTTTGCAGCAACAAACTCTTGTAATCGCGGTGCACCGCACGCCTCGGCTTCGCAGGATGTCCACGATCGATCGTCAATGAGCACCACAAAGACCGAAGCTACTGTTTCAATGACAGCGTTCCCATTTTCTTCAAGGAATCTCAACGTTCTGTGGCTCCTGCTTTAAAGGGAGTCCACCCTCGAGGGATCTGTCGACGAACCGTCTAAGAAACTCTGCTAAACTCGGGTACATTGGGGTAATAGAACATTTTAGCAGGAAACAAGACTATTTTAAACATATATGTACTGGGCTTGTGGATACACTTTATTTACAGGTTGCCCACGTGGTGGGATCCTCACACAGAACTGTGTCTTAGTAGCAAGAGAAACATTCTACCAATGTTTAACCTAACTTGTCTTCCTTCCTATGTCTGATGTTGATACACAGTACTGTTTGATTTGTATACCATTGGAACGGTCAGCAGTTGGTGCATTTAGTTAAGTGTGGTACCACAAAGATATTGTATAGATTTGCCATATTAGATTTACCAAAGTACAAAGTGTGATTATTAATTGTGTATGGGATACATTACTCACCGTAATCGTATTTCTGATGCTTGTATCTGCTTAGATTCACATGCTGTGCATAGGCCGACATCTAGTGGAAGCTGCGGAGTATTACAGTTTGTTTTTCGAAACTCGAAAATGGGCGTCGACACAGGGCGTGCCAGTTATACTATCCCTAGTATGATGTCCACTGTACCCATGATCCCTCACGCGTGTAGGATCCTCAGATTGTATTTTTTCTGACATGAGGTAGCATGAGGAGTAGCGTGAGTACAGATAATCCAAGCAGATAGATAGATAGATAAGACTACAAGCATCCATGCGCCTTCTCTCAGAGGGGAGGAAGGGCGGGCGCATGTGATTCTAAGCAGATACAAGCATCAGAAATACGATTATGGTGAGTAATGTATCCCTTATGAGGCTTGCGGAGTCTGCTTAGATCACATGCTGTGCATAGATTAGCGAACAGTGTTAGAAGGAGGAGGTGGAATGTGAGAAGGGTCATGAGCAAACAGGTGTCTTAGAACCGCTTGTCCCACTTGAGTATATGTCTTGGAATGAGTGTCAATGCAGTAGTGATGAATAAAAGTGTGAATAGAGCTCCATGTAACTGCTTTGCAAATGGTATCAAGGGGTACATTTGCACTGAAAGCCAGAGTGGCCCCAATGCCTCTTGTAGAGTGGGCTCTTGGCGTAAAAGGCAGAGTCTTCTCAGAAAGGGAGCAACATAGCTAATACAATTGACTATCCACTTGGAGATGGCACCTTTAGAGACGCAATCTCCCTCTCTGCCTGTAGCTACGGAGACAGTTGGTCTGTTTTTCTTAGCGCCCTGGTCTTGTCTACATAGTAGAGGACCGCTCTTCGCACATCTAGAGTGTGTAGTTTCACCTCAGCAGAGCTTTTGGGTTCTTGGAAGAAGGCCGAAAGCTCAATGGACTGGTTAACATGGAATTTAGAAATGAACTTAGGGTGTGTTCATAGAACCAGTTTATCCTTATGAACAGTAAAGAAAGGATCCTGCACTGACAGAGCCTGAATTTCACTGACCCTTCTTATGGATGTAATGGCTACTAAGAAGGCAGTTTTATAGGTCAGGTGTTTGAGACTGGCTTTATGCATGGGTTCAAAGGGAGGCCCCATGAGTTTAGCAAGCACCACATTAAGGTCCCATCCAGGTGGTGGGTTTGAAATTGGAGGGTGGAGTATCTTTACTCCTTCCATGAAGGCTTTAGCCACTGGTACTTTCCACCACAAAACCTTGTTATGGGAGGTGGTGTAGGCTGACAGCGCCACCAGGTGTACCTTTAGTGAATGAAATACCAACCCTGCATCCATCAGGTGAAGCATGTAGGTGACAATATTGGAAGGAGTGCAATCAACCAGGTTGATTTGCTTATTCTGGCACCAAATAACAAATCTCTTCCATTTAACAAAATAACAGTGCCTCGTGTTTGGTTTCCTAGATTCCTTTAGGATGTCCATGCACCTCTGTGGTAAGTTGAGATGTCCAAACTCTATGACTTCAGGAGCCATGCTGCCAAGTTCATTGAGCTGGGTTGAGGATGCACTGTTTGACCTTGGTGCTGGCATAGGAGGTTGCGCCAGCACGCGAGTCTGATGGGTTCGCACGATGCTAGTCTGCGCAGGTGTGGGAACCATGGTTGTCTCGCCCACATGGGAGCAACTAGGATGAGCGTCATCGATTCCCTGTGCATCTTGTTGACCACTTTCCTCATGAGAGGAGGTGGTGGAAAAGCGTAGGCAAACATCCCTGACCAGTTCATCCACAGGGCGTTCCCCTTGGAGTGTGGTTGGGGGAACCTGGATGCGAATCCTGGGCATTGTCTGTTTTCGCTTGTGGCGAATAGGTCTATAGTGGGGAAACCCAATTGTGAGAAGAGATTTTCTACGATTTCTCTGTGCAGACACCATTCGTGTTCTTCTCTGCTCAAAGCGTCTGCTAGTGAATTGAGATCCCTGGAAGATGTTGAGTTGACAGGTAAATGTTCCGTCTGAGTGCCTATGTCCAAAGTTTCTGGGCAAGCCTGGACAGATTTGGTGAACGAGTCTCTCCCTGTTTGTTTATGTAAAACATCGCTGTTGTACTGTCTGTTAAGATCTGTACCGACAGGTTCAACAGGTGGGGTTCGAACGTTCGAAGCGCTCTGAAGACTGCCAGAAGCTCTAGCAGATTGATATGATTCTTGGCCACTGTGTGAGACCAGAGACCCTGAGCTGTGTGGTGAAGGAGCTGTGCGCCCCACCCTGACAGGGACGCGACTGTAGTGACTACAGCTTGTATCTCCGGCTCGTAAAAGGGTTTACCCTTTGACAGTTTTTCTCTTGTCCACCAGTGAAGACTTTGTACAAGTGTTGGCGAAACGACCACTAGATCCTCCCACTGACCACTTGCCTGAGACCACTGTTTCGCCAACCATTCTTGCATGGGTCGCAGGCACGCGTGTTGGACCAGGTAAATACATGACCCCATTATGCCTAGCAAACGCATCGCTTTGCTCACCCTTATCTGGCGACCGGACTGATATTGAGGAATTTGAAGTATTATATTCCGAATTCTTTCCTCTGATGGAAAGGCTAACCCCTCTTGATTGTTTAGGACAGCTCCTTGGAACTGTTTGGAGGTGCTTGGCACCATGCTTGATTTTTTCTCGTTGAAAGAGAAACCCAATTCGAAGAGGAGGTGGATCGTTCTTTGGATGTTGGATCTGCAAATTACTGGGGTTTCTCCCGTGATGAGCCAGTCGTTCAGGTAAGGGTACACTGGGATTGCCTCCCTGCGTAGGTGTGCCGCCGCCACCGCCAGTACCTTGGTGAATACCCTTGGAGCCGAGGCTATACCGAAGAGCAGCACTTTGAACTGGTAGTGCTGACTGTCCACCTTGAAGCGCAAGAATCTTCTGTGCGCTGGGAACATGGAAATATGAAAATAGGCATCTTTCATCTCCAATGTTGCCAAGTAATCCTTCTTTTTAGGAGTGGTATTACCTCTTGTAGAGTAGCCATGCGAAATTTCTGAGGCTTGACATACTTGTTTGCAGGGCATAAGTCAAATACTGGGCGCATTGTCCAATCTTTTTTTGGTACAAGGAAGTAAGTTGAATAGATACCCTTGTTTACCTGGTTGTCCGGGACGAGTTCTATCATGTAGTTTGCGAGAAGATTGACGATTTCCTCGAGGAGGCTCTTCTGGTGGTCCAGGGAATGTATTTTGTGTCGTGGAGGGTGGATGCGGGGGCGCTCTAGCAGTTCGATACAGTATCCTGCGGACACTGTGGACAGCACCCATCTGTCCGATGTGATCCCTTCCCATGCCTGGGTGAAGTTGGAAATGCGCCCCCCTACTGGGGATGCGTGGGAAGGGACCCTGAGCGGAACGTCAATTATTTGCGGGAGGCGTACCGCCTCTGCAGGGACTGCCTCTACCTCTACCACGGCCCCTCTTGTTAACTCTGCCGTAACTCTGGGTAGTCTGCTGGTTGCCACCCCATGATATACCCTGTCCCTGTGTATAATTGAAGCCACGTTGTGAATTTTGGCCGCGTGAGCGACAAAAATTACCATTTCTTCTTTGATTAGTGGGCTTATTCATCAATTGTCCCAGGGACTTTAGAGTATCATACTCGTCTTTGTTAGTTTTCAGCGCGTCCTCTACCGCTTTGCCAAACAAGACATTTGGTTCGACCGGCATGTCAATAAGGGTCGCCTGTGTTTCGGGTTTAAACCCTGACTGTCTTAGCCAGGTGTGCCAGTGCTCTCTGCTATGAGGCGGCCCGCATTATCTGAGGCGTCAAAGGTTGTCTTGAGGATGCAACCTGACACGGCTCTACCCTCCGACGCGATCTGGGCCAACTGACCCTTTAGTGGTTCCGGTGCGGAGTCAATGAGAGCAGCTACCTGCTCCCACTGGTGGCAATTATAGCTTGCCAGCAGAGTGGTGGTGTTGGCGATTCTCGCTTGGTAAGCGGAAGTGGAGGCTACCTTCCTTCCTAACCCATAAACTATCTTGCTCTCCTTGTCTGGGGGAGCCTCAGATGATGATAGCGGTGTCCCCGCTCTCTTTCTGGTTTTAGCAATTACCAAGGAGTCGGGCTTCAGTTGACCCCTTATGTAAAGAGGGTCTGACTGGGCGGCCCTGAACATCTTCTCAATTCTGGGGTTTACAGCCCTGGTGATATTAGGATTAAGAAGGGAAGGATCAATTCTATGTTGGATTGATTTGAGAATAGGAATGTCTTGAGCAATGGGTTTCTTGTCTCTCACTAGCTCCTCTGTGAAGTACCTCTCCTCTTGTGCCCCCTGAGTGTCGATGCGGAAGTGCTCTGCCGCTTTAGCCAAGACCTCATTTAGCAGGGGCTGGTTATCTACTGGAGAGTCGGTAACCTGAGGTTCTTTGTGAACAGGAGAGTCTATATTGTAGACCTCTGTGACGTCTTCCTCCTCCCCATCCTGGCCCTCGTCATCTCTATAATAATCTACCCCCGTTTGGTCGTCCAACAAATGGAAGTCTGAATCCTCAGTATATTGTTGCGGATCCTCACTATACTGTTGATAAGGCTGTATATGGTAAGGGTCTGAAATCAGGCCCTGAGTTGGAGTCTGAAACCAGGGTTTTTTACTAGGGGGCTGAGGGTCCCTGGATCCTGAAGGAGTAGCGCTGTCTGGAGTGTAATTGAGGGAATGTTCTGGGTTTTTAGAGTAGAAATCAGCCAGGGAAGACATTCTCCTCATTACCCTGTCTATATCTTCACTGCTCCATTCTCTGGAGCTGGGGATGACAACCTCTTGTGAAGGTTCCCCTCCTATTTCCCTAACGTGAGGAGTGGGAGGAATAGGTTTGGTTTTAGGGACAGAGACAGGGGTCTTGGAAATGTCTTTATCTGAAGACTTAAGTGTCTCTGGTGCAGAAGTAGTGTGTACTGACATTTTCTGCTGTTTACCCTCTTCTCCCTGAGTAGAAGAGTGTTTTCCTGAAGTTTTCACCTTCTCTAAGCTTTTCGACGCCTGGCATAGAAATTCAGGGGTACTCTCTTTCTCTTTCGAGTGTGCACGTCGGGACTCGGAAGCAGATGCCAAACGGGCTGCCTGAGCCAACTTCTGGTGTGCGGCCTGTGGGTGGAGGTCAGAATCATCTTCTGACGACCGTACCTCCGTGACTTGGGGAAGCGAGGCACTCTTGGCAACTGTGGACGGTTGCCTTGTGTTGTGCGGCGATCTCGACCTGGAACGCCCAGAGGACACCGACTCCGTGGACCGCTCTCCTCGTGCCTCCTTCTTCCGAGAACTCGACACGGCTGGACTTAGAGTGTTTATGTGTAGTAGTAGTATGGTTAGCGCTTGTGTCGCCGGGTGTGTTCCCCATAACTGCCCTGCCGGACAATCCTCTGGGGTCGGGGACCAGCGCTTGGGTGTCTTTCGACACCTCTGTGCCCTCGCCGTCCGAAAGTATGGCGCCGCTGCCATCACTGAAGGCACCCACCGCTTCCATGGCCTCGAGTTGCCTGGTGTGGTGGGCCCAACATTTAGTGGAGCGGTCCTTTTGTGTTTTCGCCTTAAACAGGCTACACGCTCTGCAATTAGCCTCGGGGTGATCCCTTGCGTGTTTGTCAACCCAAGGGTACTTGCGCTTGGGGCAAAATTTTAATGGAGTACTCTCCATATGCACCTAGTGGCAGCGGACTTGTGTGTGTAGGAATAATAATAAGAGTGTACAGTATGTTACCACCCCCCACTCTCCGTACTTGCAGGGCCGAGGCCAGAGGCCTTCCGCGGCCCAAAGTCCGTCGTGCAGCTCTCGACGTTTGTTTGTTCTTCGGACCGGCGTCGATCTTCGATGTCTCGACGTGGGAGTGAATGAACAGGGAAATAAATATCAATTTTTTGCAAAATGGCTGAAATCCAGGGAACTCCGCGCAATGCTTCCGACAAGTATGGTGGAAAAAAACAATCTGAGGGTCCTACACGCATGAGGGATCATGGGTACAGTGGACGTCACACTAGGGAAAGTATTACTGGCACGCCATGTGTCAACGCCCATTTTCAAGTTTAGAAAAACGAACTTTAATACTCCGCAGCTTCCACTAGATGTCGGCCTATGCACAGCATGTGATCTAAGCAGATTCCACAAGCCTCAGAAGAACAAGTTACTTCTTACCTTGTAACGCTCATTCGATGGGATGTTCCTCCAACGCATTCCTTATCTTGATAATAGATCACTTCCAGCTTGCTGGCCTCGGAAACATTTTTCAGTATAGGGGGCGCTACGCGTCGACGTCCCTCGAGTTGGTGTCCCTCGACAGCCTCCGTATTGGCGCCGACGTCATCATGCGCATAAATAGACTCGCGCAGCGTCCGTTGCTCAGTTCCGTTTTGAAGCTTAAGAGTAGCTGTGCATTATTTGGTTATTGACCTTGAAGGAGCGTAAGCTGCAACCACAAGGGAAGTTTTACTGAGGGGATGGATGGGAGGGGCGATAAGGAATACGTCGGAGGAACATCCCACTGAAAGAACGTTACAAGGTAAGAAGTAACTTGTACTTCGAAGGGATTGTGTCCTCCGACGTATTTCTTATCTTGATAGACTCCGATAGCAGTGGTGTGTAAATGGAGGTGGGAGTAAAATTGCCATATTCCCCTTTAAGAATGAACAGAGTGTAACACGGCTTTGCCAAATCTAGTCTCTTGGCTAGAAGAGGAATCCAGATTATAGAATTTTGTAAAGGTATGTGCGGACGACCATATGGCAGCCGCACATATGTCTCGAATCGGTACCCCTCTTTGGAGGGCCGAAGAGGCTGCGATACCCCTGGTTGAATGAGCCCTAAGATATTGAGGGGGCTCTTTCCCTGCCATTTTGTAACATTCTAGAATGGCTAAAATAATCCATCTGGATATGGTCTGTTTTGTGATTGGCAATCCTAATTTGTGCCCTGTGTAACCTATGAACAGTTGGTCTGCTTGCCTAATCCTAGCAAGTCTGCTGATATAAAAACTCAAGGCTCGCCTTGGATCCAGCCTATGTAGCCTCTCTTCCTCTTTCCCAGGATGGGGAGGAGGATAGAATGAAGGTAAGGTTATCTTCTGAGTGATTGAGTGATGTGGAATTCAGAAACTACCTTTGGGAGGAAATTAGGCTTCACTTGTAGGACAACTTTGTCTTTGTGAAAAATTGTATGAGGGGGTTTACAAGATGAGGCTTGTAATTCGCTCACCCTCCTGGCAGATGTCAAAGCCACTAATAAGACAGTTTTAAGGGTGAGAAATCTTAACGAACAAGGGTGGAGTGGTTCAAAAGGAGTACCCATCAGGAAATTTAAGACAAAATTTAAGTCCCATAAGGGAACTTGGAACGGTCTCGGGGGATAGACATTAGTTAACCCCTTCAGAAATGTTATTACTAGGGGTAATTTGAAATATGATGGCTCCTCCGCAGTGCGCTTGAAGATCGATAGTGCTGCGAGGCAGCCCTTGATCGTACCAACTTGAAGACCTGAATTCGCCAAATAGAGTAGAAAAGATAACACCATTGGTGTACCACATGAAAAGGGTTCAATATTCTTTTCCCTACACCAGCTCCAAAATTTGTTCCAACGGCAGCGGTATAAAGTCTTCGTTGCTGGCCTTCTGGCTGAAAGCAACACCTCCATGACGTCATCTGGGAGGTCCCAATCCTTGTATCTCAACCTTTCAGAAACCAAGCGTGAAGGTTGAGGGTTCTGATGTCTGGATGGAGAACCTGACCTCCTTTCTGCGAGAGAAGATCCTTCCTGTGTGGAAGACGAATCGGAGGGCAGATGGACATGTACAGAAGGTCCGGGTACCACGTTCTCCTGGCCCAGTCTAGGGCAATTAGGATCATAGTCTTCCGGAATCTTTTCAACCTCCTGATCATCTGAGGAATGGAGGAAACGCGTACAGAAGTGGAAACTCCCAGTCTACCACGAACGCGTCCCCTAGAGCTCCTCTCGGGGGAAGTTCCCTTGAACAAAACTAATCGCACTTCCTGTTGATACTGGTGGCGGACAGATCCACTTGAGGGGTTCCCCAAAGGGCAAAGATCTCTCAAAGGACTTCCTGAGCTATCTCCCACTTGTGAGAGACTGTGCTCTGCCTGCTCAGAGCGTCCGCTGTCAAGTTCTAGTCTCCGGCTAAGTGAACTGCCGATAGAGAGATTCCTTCTTGAATTGGCCAAAACCAGAGCTGCATCGCCTCTATGCAAGGTGGCAGTGATCCTACGTCGTCTCTTTTGTTGAGGTAGTGCATGGCCACTGTGTTGTCCGTCATTATTAGGACATTTTTCACTTGTACAGATGGCAGAAAAGCCTTCAGCGCTAGTCTGATAGCTCTCGGCTCCAACAGATTGATATGTAGTCTGGACTCCGATGGAGACCAACGACCGCTGATGGTCAAGTCGTTGGCATGGGCTCCCCATCCCCATGAGTGAGGCATCCGTGATTACTGTTATCTCCGGCCATGGTTGCCAAAACAGTTCTCCTTTCAAAATGTTCTCCCAACAGGCCCACCACTGAAGGTCTCGAGCCACTTTGTCCGGAACCTGAAGGAAATCTGTCATTCGTCATGAGAATTGCGACCACTGAGTTGTTAGTGCCCACTGGAGAGATCTCATTCTCAGGCGAGCCTCTGGCACAAGGAAGATGCAGGATGCCATGAGGCCTAGCAACCTCAAAAAGTCGAAGACTGGGAGATGTTGGGCATTTTGAAACTTGGTGACCATCTGCAGAATATCTTGAGCCCTCACCTCTGGTGGCGAGGCTTTCCCCAGAGAAGTGTCCAGGACCGCTCCGATGAACTGGAGTCTCTGTGATGGTATCATCTGAGACTTCTTTAAATTGAGGGAGAAGCCCAGTTTGTGAAGGAAGTGGCAGACTTAATCTAGTTGAATCTGAGCTTGTTCCCAAGATACAGGTCTGATCAACCAATCGTATAGGTAGGGGTAGACGTGAATTCCTTCCCTCCTTAGACTTGCAGCCACTACCGACATTAGCTTGGTGAAGACCCTCGGGGTGGAGGTCAGCCCAAATGGCACAACTCGAAATTGATAATGAGAGTTGCCAATTGCGAACCTCAGGTATTTCCTGTGTTTGAGATGGATTGGCACATGGAAATAAGCATCCTGAAGGTCCAGAGATACCACCCAGTCCTGAAGCTGGAGGGCCTGAAGGATCTGAGAGAGAGTTACCATCTTGAAACTTGTCCTTCCTGAGGAACTTGTTCAATTCTCGTAAGTCCAAGATAGGTCTCAGTCATCCGTCCTTCTCCGGTATCAGGAAGTAGGGGGGAGTACCAACCCTTGTTCCTCTCCGCTACAGGTACCGGTTCCATGGCACCTTTCTCCAGCAGGTCTAGAATCTCCTGCAAAAGGAGCGGATCTGGAAACTTCAAAGAGTTGTTCCCCGGTGGAAGACTCTGAGGGGTGCGTAGAAAAGGCAGGCAGTAATCTTGGGCAACTGTCTCCAATGCCCAAGCATCTGACGTAATAGCCTGCCATGCCGTCAGATTTTGAGTTAACCTGCCCCCTACTGGTGTCTTGTGAGGAGAGTCCTCAGAGTGGTTTAGAGGCGGCTGACGCAGATGCAGAGGGTAAAGAGGCACCTGCTGCTGCTGTGGCTTTTGTACTTTTAACCCGTCCACCTCGGGTGAATCTTTTTTGGCCTCTTTGAGCCGGCTGTCCTCTGCCTTTTCCGAATGCGGAATAAAAACAAAAGGACCTACCTCTCCAAGAGGTTCCTGAGGGGCGATAGGGAGTTTGACGGATTGCAGCTCCAAGGGATTTTGCTGCTGCCTTGGATGTTTGTAACTTCTCTAGGCTGTCATCAGCCTTCTTACCAAATAAAGAAGCGCCGTCAAAGGGCATATTCAAAAGTCTGGCCTGTACATCTGGAGCAAAACCAGACTTTCGCAACCACGCAAATCTGCGGATTGTAGTACTTGCCGCCATGGCCTTGCTGATACTGTCAGCAGAATCAATGCCAGTTTGAAGAAATTCGCACATTGCGTCTTTACCATCTTTAATGATGTTCAGAAAAGCTTCCCTTTCTTCTCCTTCTGGGAAGCAGTCAGCCGCTGATGAAGCACACTCCCAAAGTGTATGGTTGAATCTTGCTAGCGTACAAGTAGCATTCATGGATTTAAGCACCATGCTACACAAACTTTTTTGACACAGCGTCAAATCTCTTATCATCCCTGTCTTGTGGAACAGTAGGGTATGCAGATCTACTGTTCGATGAAGTTGATGCTTGAGCAACCAGTCTCTCTGGAGGTGGATGTTTGGACAAATATTCAGGGTCAGAAGCAGATACCCTATATTTGGCAGATAGTTTTTTGTAAAATGCTGGGATAACCTTAGGAGTTTCCCAGTTGGCCGATATTTTCCTCTGCAATGCAGTATGAAATGGAACCACAGGATCTTGCTGTGGGCCTTTAATTAAAATGTCTGTAAGATCATCTTGTTGAAAAGAAGGTGAAGGTGTAGACCAACCCATGAATTATATTATTCTGGCCATTAAAGTTCTGTCAGGGGTCTCAGCATGTTCCCCTGGGTCTGGTTTGGCAAATTCTACTTCTGGGGAAGTATCTAACCCACTTGCATCATGCAAGGATTCTTGAGGGTCCTTTAACCTATTTTCTTCAGAGATAAATTCCTCTGGTACAGGTGTTGTAGTCCTCTGCAACCCAAAAGGTCTTTCATGATCAGAATCCTCCCCTTCCTCATAAATAGAGGACAAGGCTCTGAAATAATCTGACCTTGGGAATGGCTTAAAACCCATTTCTAAAGAAGAAGGGACCAGGCTTGTAGTAACCGGTTGAGAAAACGTCAAAGTTATCGACGCGGAAGTCAAAGGCTTCGAAGAAACCGAAAAAGGCGTTGAAAAGGTATGAAGAGACCTTGAAGAACTCAAGAGGATCGGAATCCTACTCCGAGTCGTCGAGGTTATCGACGACATTCTCGAGGTCATGGTCGAAGCCCTCAGTATGACTACTGACTGCAAAGTAGTGACAGCAGTAGGTTTGTCCTTTATCAGCGACATCGGCGGCGAAGACGGCGTCGATTCGATCGATCTGTGTGTCGATGGGCCCTTCGATAATGGCGTCGATGACGCAGATTTATGAATCGAAGGGACCTTCGACGATAGCGTCGATGACGCAGTCTTACTGCCTTTGCTCGACGGTTCATGACGCTCTCGGGCAGTTTCTTTCGCTGGGTGCAACGACTAGCGGCGTTTCAATTTTTCGGGTCTTTCACCCAGGGTATCACCTTTAGCCGTCTCTGAGGGGGTCGAGGCCGCTTTCTCGAAGACGCTAAGCATCTTTTTACAGAATTCCTCCCACTTAGCTATAGAGCTGTGTTTCATGGGGCAGGTGACCCTTTCCGGGAAAACAGAAGACGAAGAAGAGGGTGATCTATGATGCCTCTTTTTCGAGTGTTTGGATCTCGAAGACTGATGGGTACCGCTTCGAGACCTCGAACAGGAATGTTTCCTGTGACGGCGAGGAGACGAATGTCTCGACTCTGCCGAGGAAACTTTCCAAGGAGTAGAAGTTTTAAGAGTCTTACCTCTTTCGAGCTTCCCCTTACGATCCTTCAAGGCTTTCGCCGTCATGGACGTGCAGTCCTCGCATTCTGAACAATGGTGCTCCGATCCCAGAGACCACAAACAGATCCTGTGAGGATCCTTCAACAACATTTTCTTTCCACAATCACAACAGTTTTTGAAGTCGGACCGTGGGGTCGACGGTTCAGATCAGGAAGCCATTGAATAGAGTATGATATCTTCGAGGAATAAGTAGAATCTACTTGAAGAACAAACTGAGCAACACGATTCCGAGGCCCACGAAGCGCGGAAAAACAGAACTAAGCAACCGACGCTGCGCATGTCTATTTATACGCATGATGACGTCGGTGCCAATACGGAGGCTGTCGAGGGACACCAACTCGAGGGACGTCGACGCGCAGCGCCCTCTACTGAAAATAATTTCCGAGGCCAGCAAGCTGGAAGTGATCTATTATCAAGATAAGGAATACGTTGGAGGACACAATCCCTTCGAAATATATTTATATATAAAAAACTGTGTTAGCACATAACTTAGTGCGTGTGGAAATTCCTTTGTGGGGAGCTTGGGGAATACACTGTACTTAAGAACCAACCTGCATCACCTCCTGAGAGCTTAGGCCTTGGTTGCTCGTCCATAGCACCATATAGAGAATCTTCTGAGGTGCTCTGTGCTTCTACTCTGCCATATAGAGGACAGAGGTACATATAACCCCCCTCCAGTCTTTACAAAAGTGATTCCATGTTTCTTTAGTAAGCTTACAAAGACGAGACACTATCTCATGGCTCAATCCCTCTACAGGGCCCCATGACATCCTGCAACATGTATTTCGGTCACTCAGGTGGTCTTTATTCATCTAGTTTTTATGCTGTAATATTTTACTGGCTTGTTTGTAAATACATAGCTGTGTATAAATAACTCACTGTCTCAGTATAAAACAATTAAACTCGATCTGTAAATAAATAATCCATAAGAGAGGGGAGGGAGAACCAAAGCACCAATTTGGGTTGGCTCACTGCTTTGCATAAAATAAAAGAGCATTTTGGAATCAAAAGAATGACTAAAGATTTTTTATGCTTGACAAATATGTTATAGTATGAAACCGTTCTGAGCACGTAATGCTTACTTGGCTTGGTGCTCATTTAATCCTTAACAGTGAAGTGTTTGCAAACCACAAAAAATATATACTCATTTGGGCAGCCTCAGCTTTTGGTGTGTGATGGTTGAGCTGTCCTGATTCAGCAAAGGACAACTTTTCTTTTCCCTGAATGCCTTATGGGGATCACAGTGCCTGCAATTCACAACTGGCACAATTCTCCCCATTAATCTTTCAGCCGCCTAACAGGTGCTTGTTTGTGGGATTCTGAAGTAGCCCTGGATCAGGAACCCTTTTTTGAGACTGTAGGGGGTCTGGCACTTAAAACCCTCCACATGCCCCCATCTTACTAAATGCACCAATACGGTGTGTAGCTGATGCTTACATTTTGTTTTGTACTGTTTTCAGCAGCAAGTGTTTAGGCAGTGACAATCAGCAGCATGAGTCATTCTAAGAGAAGAACAAAGTACACACCTTTGGTAATGTTCTTTCCGATGGATGTTCCTCCAACGGATTCCTCATCTTATATATTTTCGTGCTCCATGCAATATCGGCCCCTCGACACACCTCATTCTTGAGACCAGATGGGATATCGGCATAAATAACTCAAACCACATGCTATTTTCTCAGTTCAATCGTTTTTTTCCCCTGTGCTCAGCCGCATTGGGTAATTAGTTTGCAAAAAACAATATTGGTGGAAGGAACCCTGAACAGTCTTGAAAGAGAGGAAGAGAGAAAACACAGAGAGAGATGGAGAGAGCTTTTTAATTGAGGGGCAGGATGGGAGGGTGATGAGGAATCCGTGGGAGAAACATCCATCAGAAAGAACATTACCAACAGTAAGTAATTTGTTCTTCTATTGGTTTGTGTCCTCCCATGGATTCTTCATCTTAGATATACTCCCACAACAGTAGATCTTCTAGAGGAGGAGGGAAGAGGGAACTCCAGTTAATTAAGACCATTTCATTTTGCAAGACCGCTCTACCAAAGCGGGCATCCTAACCAGACAGTGTGTCTAGCAAACAGTGTTTTGGGAACGTATGCAGTGAAGACCCCACTGCAGCCTGGCAACTGTCGAGAGTTGGTATTCCTGTCTGGAGCACTGATGCAGCAGCTACTCCTCTAGTAATGTGTGCTCGTAATCTTTCAGGGATGTCTTTGACTGCTTTGGTGGAGCATTCTGTCGAAAGACTAGAAAGACAATTAGTCATCTAGATAATGTCTGTCTGGTTATTCCCAATCTAGGACTGGCATAAACAGTTGGTCTTCTAGCCTGCAGTTTCTTGTTTTGTTGTTGTAGAAACTGAAAGCTCTTTTTAGGTCCAGCCTATGCAACTCCCCTCTTCCTTGGAAGGGTGAGCGGGTATAAAGCAGGTAAGTTAATTTTCTGTAGAAAGTACTACTTTTGGGAGAAAGGTAGGGTGAATCCTAAGCATTACCTTCTCTTTTGTAAAGACTGTGAAAGGTGGTTTACATGAGAGAGCTTGTAACACGCTTAACCTACGAGCAGAGGAGAAATTAAAACATTGTTTTCCATGTGAGATGCCTGAATGAACAAGTGTGTAATGGCTGAAAAGGTGCTCCAATCAAGAATGTTAGTAGTAAATTCAGATCCCAGACTGGCACTACAAAGGGTATTGGTGGGAAGGTATGTGTTAGACATTTAAGCAATTGAATTACTATAGGTATTTTGAAGCATAAACCTTGTTCAGTTGTGCGCTTGAACATAGAAAGCGCAGCCAAGCATCCTTTTACCTATAAAACCCTGCTGGGCCAGGTGTAAAGGGAAAATTAAGTGTAACTCGCCGAGGTGACTAACATACTCCTAGTCCATAGCCCCCTTTCCTCCATCGTGTACGGGCGTCCCTCACGAGGGACGGGAACGGAACCTCTTTTCCACCAGAAAAAAGACATTTCCCCTTAACCCGGCACACCAGCGCCACTCCTTGGTCCCCTTTTGACGTGTCGGCTCTGTGGAAGGTAGCAACATTGTGGCTCCTCCCCCTTACCCAGAAGGCCACATACACTGACACGCACTTGCGCACGCCAATTTCCAAAGTGTGAGGCATCGTCTGTTTGTTTTAACTTGTTAACATCTAAAGGTCAGACCGCTTGATGCATTTCTGTATTTAAAAGGGGTTTCATAATCCTGTGCAGTTAACCAATCGTGATCGCAACAGTTGGAAGCTCACTAACATACTGCTGGTTGATACGTGTGAAAGTGCAGAAGTCTGCCGTACTAGCTATAATGGTGTGGTGTTTTCACTGATCCAATTTTAGTGGAACTTGCAAAATTAGTGACCTTCTCTTGAATTAATCAGTGTTGTGTAGCACCGACGCCGTGATATGAAATACTGAATCCTCCAGTTATCGAGGTTTCAGCCACAATCCTTTTTCCTATCCCACCTTTCATTGTTTGCTGTGTAGAGTGAAGACTTTAGAGGCAGTATTTTGTGTTTCAATGACTTGGGGTAGTGACCGTCGGTGAAGGTTTGGACTCAGATTTGTGAGTCGTCCAGCGAGCGCTGTGTTTATATAGGGTTTGTGGGCATTTTTCTGTGTTTTACTTAGGGCTGTTTATTTATTCCCCAGCACTTGTTCACAAAAATGGTAATATCAAAGAAGTGTGACGTTTTGTTGGAACCTGTGTGTGATTCAACAGACTCAATTAACTGTGAATTACCTGCTGACTTTAGCCCTCAGAAACCCCTGCAGAGTTGTCGCCGGATCGCCCCCCAAAAAACAACTGCTAAACCTATGTCTGGGGTAAAGCCAAAGAAATTGACGACATTTTTTCCGAAAATAACCCCACTTTAGCGAATTGATGAAGAGACTGAGCTAAATTGTTCTTTAGGCTGTGTTGGGTCCAAATTGCTCGAATCTGTTATATTACACCCAGTAATGGAGGCTGTGGACATGGACATGATTGAAACAGCTGCCCCTACTAATTTATTTATGTGCAGCGTAGATCAAGTGGCACCCATCTTGATCTTGCCTATAGAGGATGAATGTGATCCACCACCTAAGGAGGCTGATACTGAAACGATTAGCGCTCCGCCCCCAGACACAGCAGATGTTACTGTAATGATACACGGCGGTAGTAACAATGGAAATGATGTTACTTCTGCACCTAGCCAAAATATTGACCTATTACTTGTTCCTCCGCAGGTAGAGTATTTGGGAGATAATATGGAGTTTGCATTAACGCCATTGGTGTCTAATATTGTCCCTCATTTTTTTAATGCGGGAATCTGTGCACCTGAGTGCCAGGTTGAACTTGCTGACTGTCATCAAGACGTTGTAGAATGTCCTAAATCTATCATGAATGAGGTGAGGATTAATGAGAGAGAAGAACAAGTTACTTACCAACTGTGACATTCTTTAGATTGGATATTCCTCCCACGTATTCCTCATCTTAGATATTCTTACCTTCCCGCTTTGCTGCTACGGAAAACAAAAAATATCCACCAGAGGGCGCTCTGCTCGAGGCAGCATCCGTCGATGTTCCTCGGCAGCATCCGTCAAGCAGCGACGTCATCAGTTGTATAAAAGCCTTGAGGTACGTCCGTTGGCCTCAGTTCAGTTTTTTCGTATATTATAGTCAATGAATTGTAGATAATTAAGTACCTCTTTTGACCCAAGCATTAAAGGAACTTTGAGTGTAAACCACGTAAACTGTACTCTGAGGTAGGCTGGGAGGGTCGATGAGGAATACGTGGGAGGAACATCTAATCGAAACAAAGTTACAGTTGGTGAGTAAATTCTTCTTCAAATGGATTGGGTCCTCCCACATATTCCACATCTTAGATAGACTCCCAAAGCAGTTTTTGTATAGGAGGTGGGAGTACAAGAGATATTAATCATGTACAGAATGAAGTACTGAATTAGCAAAGAGACCCCCCCTTTAAGGAAGTCGAATCTAGGGAATAGTGTTTTATAAATGTGTGCATGGATGACCAGGTGGCTGCTGCGCAAATATCTTATACTGGGACACCACTTTGAAGTGCTGTTGAAGTTGCCATGCCCCTGGTGGAATGAGCTCTCAGCCCATCTGGAGGATCTTTCCCAGCCAGTCTGTACCATTCAGTTATAGCCAAAATTATCCATCTGGACAATGTTTGCTTAGTCACTACCAGTCCTAATTTACGGCCAGTGTATCCCACAAAATGTTGGTTGCACTGACGTAACTTGGCCAGTCTTGAAATATAGAAACTAAGAGCCCTCCTATGGTCCAATCTGTGTAGTCTTTCCTCCTCCTTACTTGCGTGAGGTGGAGGATGAAAAGCAGGCAGTGTTATCTTTTGTGACAGGTGAAAATCTGCGACAATGTTTGGTAAAAACAAAGGTTTGACTCTAAGAACAACTTCATCTTTGTAAAGGATGGTGTGAGGAGGTCTGCTAGAAAGCGCCAATAATGTAAAGGCTCACACGGAATGCACGTGAGAAACTTTAATACCAAGTTTAAGTCCCACACAGGTATTGGAGGAAACACATTATTAAGACCTTTTAAAAATGGTATAATTAAGGGTATTTTGAAATAAGATTCCTCCTCTGAGGAGCGCTTAAAAATGAATAGCACTGCTAAATAACCCTTTACCGTACCAACCTGAAGCCCCAGATTGGCTAAGGGTAGAAGAAAAGATAATATTGTGGGAATATTATACTGAAAAGGGTCCACATTCTTATTTCTGCACCAGTTACTGAACTTGTTGCAACAACACCGGTACAGAGATTTAGTTGCTGGTCTTCTGGCCAAAAAGCTAAATCTCCATTACGTCATCCGGAAGGTCCCAATCCTTGTATCTCAGCCTCTCAGAAGCCATGTGTGAAGGTTGAGTGTCTTGACCTCTGGATGGGGAACCTGACCTTCCTCTTGTGAGAGCAGGTCCTCTCTTAGTGGAAGACGAATTGGACGGCAGATGGGCATGTCCAGAAGGTCTGGGTACTACGTTCTCCTGGCCCAATCGGGGGCAATTAGGATCATGGTTTTGATGATTCTCCTTAGCCTCCTGATTACTTGAGGGATCACAGGGACTGGAGGGTACGCGTACAGGAGTGGAAATTCACAGTCCACCACGAACGCTTCTCCTGGAGCCCCTCTCGGAGGAAATTCCCTTGAGCAGTACAGTTCGCACTTCCTGTTGACACTGGACGTGAACAGATCCACTTGAGGGGTTCCCCAAAGGGCGAAGATCCCTTGAAGGACTTCCTGAGCTAGTTCGCACTCCTGGGAGACTGTGCTCTGCCTGCTCAGACGGTCCGCCACTGTGTTTTGCTCGACGGCTAGATGAACTGCTGACAAAGAGATCCCTTCTTGTATTGCCCAGAACCAGAGCTGCATTGCTTCTCTGCACAGAGGTAGTGACCCTACTACCCCTCTCTTGTTGAGGTAGTACATGGCCACTGTGTTGTCGTCATTATCAGGACATTCTTTCCCTGTATAAAGGGCCGGTAGATGCTGGGCATTCTGGAATTTTGTTACTATCTGCAGAATGTGGTGAGCTCTCTCTTCGGGAGGCGAAGCTTTGTCCGAGCAAGTATCCAGGACTGCTCCGATAAACTATAGTTTCTGTGATGGTAGCATGTTTGACTTTTTTAAGTTCAGAGAAAAGCCCAGTCTGTGAAGGAAGTGGCAGGTCTTGGATACATGCTCCTGGGCTTGTTCGGGAGAATGTGCCCTGATCATCCAATCGTCCAGGTAGGGGTAGACATGAATTCCCCCTCTCCTGAGACTCGCTGCCACCACCGCCATCAACTTGGTGAAAATTCTCGGGCGGAGGTCAACCCGAAAGGCAGAACTCGAAACGGATAGTGAGAATTGCTAATCGCGAACCTCAGGTACTTGCTGTATTTGAGATGTATTGGCACATGAAAGTAAGCATTCTGAAGGTCCAATGATACCAACCAGTCTTGGAGTTGGAGAGCCTGAAGGATCTCAGAAAGTGTGAACATCTTGAACTTGTCCTTCTTGAGGAACTTGTTCAAATTTCTCAAGTCTAAGATGGGTCTCAATCCTCCATCCTTCTTTGGTACAAGGAAATATGGGGAATACCAACTCTTGTTTCTCTCCGCTACAGCTACATGTTCTATTGCACCTTTCTGTAGCAGGGTTAAGATTTCCTGCAACATGAGCGGGTCTGGATGTTTGGCAGAGTTGTATCCCGGCGGGTGATTCTGAGGTTTCTTTTGAAAAGGAAGGCAGTAACCTTGGGATACTGTTTCCAGTGCCCAAGCATCTGAAGTAATGCCCGCCATTCTTCCAGATGCTGCGAGATCCTGCCTCCCACTGGGGTCTTGTGGGTCAAAACCTCAGAGTGGCTTTGCGGCAGCTGCAGCAGTGGCTGAAGGGACAATTGCCGTTGCTGGGGCAGATCTAGTACCGTTTCCTCACCCCTGAGGACATTTCCTTTGTCACCTTTCACTGGCCAGTCCCCTTCCCTTTCCAAATGAGAAAAAAAATCGAAAGGGATGACCCCTCCAGGAAGATGAGCCTGTGTAGGGGCGTTGTGGAGGTTGTCGTATAGCGGCACTGAGGGATTTTGCTGCTTCCCCAAACTTTAATCCGCCTTGCTGCCAAACAACCTTGAGCCGTCAAATGGCATATTGAGAAGTCTTGCCTGCACATCCGGTGAAAAACCTGACTTCCTCAGCCGCACAAACCTACTTAGCACAGTACTAGACGCCAAGGACCTACTGATGCTGTCAGCCGTGTCCAAACCTTATGCAGGCATTCCCCCATAGCCTTCTTTCCATCCCTTACTATGGCCAGGAAACCTTCCCGTTCCTCACCTTCAGGGATGTGTTCAGCTGCCGCTGTCATACAGTCCCACAGGGTGTATGTAAATTTTGCAAGGGTGCAAGTTACATTTGTAGATATTAATGCCATGCTCCCCGAAGAAAAAATCTTTCGGGACCATGCATTGATCTTCTTATCATCCCTATCTGGGGGAATTGTAGGATATGCCGCATTCCTAGTAGAAGTAGCCGCCTTAACTACAAGACTCGTGGTTACTGAATGTTAGGCAGAAACCTGTGCAGTTCCCTTAGGGACCACTGCAAAAGATTTAGGACTACAGGTGTTTGGCAGTAAACCCACTTGGTAGCAGTCTGTACCACAGATTCACTTGGTAGCTGTGGCTGAGCAGTCAGACTTCCCTCAAGAAGAGTTAGGCAGTATATAGAGTATACAAAATAGGTACAGAGATACAGTAGCACAAGCAAACACTGACGAGAGCTTTGGTGTAAAAGTATATAATTATTTATTTAAAGACACAATTGTAAATTACACTAGCACAAAAGAGGTAAGTAAATTCAGCACACAGTCACTATCATATATATACAACCCCAATTACTTATTAGACAAGTCTTAGTGAGAAATACCACTTATTTTCAGACAGCGCTGAGCGCTTAATATGAGATGGCACTCTAATAAATTATAAAAAAGGGAGGGAAAAAGGCAGAGTTATGGAAGCACACAAGTTTCAATACTTTTAAAAGAAACACAGTAAGGCAGGATAGGCAGAGTTCTACTGGAGAGCAAGAAAGTCAATTACAAGGCCCAGCTTTTGGAGAGAGCAAGCAGAAGGGGTCCAGGTTCACACAGTGGGGTTATGCCCAAAGAGTCTTGTAGATAGTTCACACAAAAAGGATGAAATTAACGTCAGGAAAAGTTAGCTAGGTTGTCCCAGGCCAGCCCAGGTTAGAAAGTCGAGGCTTTACTGTCACCCCGAACGATCTGTCGCAAGGGAAGCCAGGCGGGACACAGTACCTTAAATGTGAAGAAAGTTCCAGCGGGGGCAGTTGTTCCTGGCAGCGGGTGCAAGTCGGTGTTTCGTCCAGAGGAAGAGGAGGTCTCGCCGTGGAGGAAAGATGAAGGTCGTTGCACTGCCAGGGAAGAAACCAGCCGCGGAGTTCTTCAGTTAAAAGGTACTACCCTTCTCTTCGCGGTAGTGGTAAACTGTGGTATTCCGGTTGCCGGGGTGCTTGGCACGGGCAAGGCGGCCACGAGATGCTCCAGGAAGGTGAAAAGAAGGTGAAAAGAAGGCAAAACTGGTTATCCCCACCAGTCAAAGGAAGAAGACTCTCCGGACTGGAGATCTCCTCTGTCGTCAGGAAAAGTGGTGAGACGGTTCAGCAGGGCTCCACCGGTGGCGTCGTCGTTGCAGGTCGGCTCAGCTTCTCCCTCCTCGGATTCTTAGGTCCTGTGGTGACTTCTGAAGTTCCAGTCCCCAAAGCCCTGCTTTTATGCAGCACACCCCCATTCATTCAGCCTAGCTGTCAATCAAACATGCTAAGTGGTGAGCACTTGGGCCAATCACACAAGAGTGCGACTTGAGTTACCAAGGCAAGTCAGTCCAGGGTGCCTAAACCCCCTCCCCCACCCGCTGTGGTACCCAGACAGAGTGGCACCACTTTTGGAGGCTTCTGTGGAGAAGCCCGCCAAAAAGTGGAACAAAGGGCTTGACTTGGGTTGGAGTCACAGAAGAGAACACAAAGGCCATTTTAGAATCGAGTTCTGACAAAAAATACCAACCGGTGAATTAATATTAATTAAATAAACCAGCGGTATGTTCGAGGCTATAAGAATTAAATAATTAAAGTTGGTAGCCTCGAACAATGGGTAAATCCCATATAGATATATTTGCGGTCGAATATAAAAAGTAGTATCCACTGCCACCAGCCAAAACTCAATCAGGGGGGACGGAGACGTGCCCCCTCGAACAACAGACCCCAGGGCAATCGAATTGCCCCGACCAGTATATCCACAATATGATGGTTTGTACTGGTTTCTGTTCATAATTTGGGACTAGTAAAGCCAATGGTGACTTTACATGCCCTGGGAGACAGTAGTCAGTCCCAGGGTATGGAGTCTATGTTGGGGGGTCGCTACGACACCCCTGGGTTACGGCACGGAGGGTGCTGTGTAACCCACATCAAAAACACATGAGACCCTATGGAGTAAAAGACCCCATAGCCCATAAAACACATGGAAAGATAAAGGAACACCTCAAATCATGTCTAAGAGTGGGAGTAAAAGAGTCTCACTCTTAGCAGTAGAAACAAATAAACCCCAAAAATCCAGCAAAGCTGCTGGGGGACTCACTAGAGAATTCTCCCTAACACTCACCCCCCGCACCTCCCAGACTAAGGGACAGGAGGATTTAATCCACTCCTGGATCAACCTCATACCTCTAGTCGATGGCATACATCCTAGAGAGTCCATCAGCATTTTGATGGTGACACCCTGACCTGTGCTCAATGGTGAAATCAAACCCTTGCAGGCAGATTGACCATCTCAATAGTTTTGGATTTTCTCCCTTCATTTGCATTAACCATCTCAAGGGTTGGTGGTCAGTCTGAATGACAAAAGTAGAACCATACAAGTATGGCCTAAACTTCTTCAGTGCCCACACAATAGCAAAGAATTCTCTTTCGATTGTTGCCCACCTTGTCTCAGGATCCTTCCGTTTTCTACTGATGAAGCAAATGGGGTGCTCCCTACCCTTCTCATCCAGTTGGCTAAGGACTGCACCTATACCTACATTAGAAGCATCTGTCTGCACAATGAAAGTTTGATGATAGTCAGGAGCTCTCAATAATGGTGCCTGGCAAAGAGCTTTCTTCAGGTTTTCAAAGGCCTGATTGCATTCCTCATTCCATTTGACCTTCCTTAGGGAATTTTGGAGAGGAGATCACATTCAGTGGAGAAGCTATGGTCCAATAGTTCTCAATGAAATTCCTGTAGTACCCAGTGAGGCCTAGGAAGGCTCTCACCTGGGTTTGAGTAGTAAGTGTTGTCCAATTTTGCACAGCTTCAATTTAACTGAGCAAAGGCCTTATTGTTCCACCTCCTACCTCATGCCCAAGGTAGACCACCTTACTCTGACCAATTTGGCATTTACTTGCCTTTATGATCAGATTGGCCTGTCCAAGAGCCTGCAAAACATACCCTAAGTGGTTCACATGTTCTTCCCAGGATTGGCTGAATACTGCAATGTCATCCAAGTATGCCATGCAGAAGTCCTCCATCCCATTCAGAACCTGATTCACCATTCTTTGGAATGTAGCAGGTGCATTCTTCAATCCAAAAGGCATAACCTTAAATTGGTATAAGCCCACTGGGGTAGAAAATGCAGTTTTCTCCTTGACATGGTCTGTCAGGGCTATTTGCCAATAGCCTGACTTAAGGTCAAATGTGCTGAGGAACTTGGCTGAACCAAGTCTATCCACCAACTCATCTGTCCTTGGCAAAGGGTGGGCATCAGTCTTGGTGACTGCATTAAGAGCTCTATAGTCCACGCAGAATCTCAATTCTTTGGATCCTGCCTTTGGTACTAACACAACTGGGCTAGACCATGGGCTAGTAGAGGGCTCTATTACCCCGAGATCAAGCATCTTCTTGATCTCCCCTTTGATGTGGGTCCTTACCTTTTCTGACATTCTATATCCTCTGCTTTTGACTGGCAGACAGTCACCAGTGAGTATATCATGCTGTCCCCAAGGGGTCAAGCCTGGTGAAAGTGACAACAGAGAGGCAAACTGATTTAACATGGCTTTGCACTCCTCTTGTTGCTCAGGTGTCAGATTTGAAGAGAGATTTACTCCTTCAATCTTTTCGTCCAAGGGTAAGCCTCTGAGGAGATCAGGTAGAGCTTCGCTCTCTTCTTCCTCTTCTGTTGAAGCTAGAAGCAAGGCTCCTACTTCAGGTCTGGAGACATACGCCTTTAGGCGGTTGGTGTGGAAGACTCTGGGAGCCTCCTTGGGATTGCCCAAGTCCACCAGATAGTTCACTTCTCCAAGTTTAGCCACAACCTTGAAGGGGCCCTTCCATTTATCTTGCAAGGCCCTCTGCCATGTTCGGATCATAACTAGAACTAGCTGGTCTTGAGTGAACTCAACCATGTTAGCCTTCTGGTCATGCCAATGCTTGACCAGGGCTTGTCCAGCTTTCAGATTATCACTAGCTTCTGCCATCATTTGTGATATTCTCCTGCGGAGACCTATCACATAGTCAGTCACTCTGACTGGCTTGGGGGAAGGAGCACTCTCCAACCCCTCCTTGATCAGGGCCAATGGTCCTCTGACCGGATGCCCATAGAGAAGTTCAAAGGGAGAATAACCCACTCCCTCCTGAGGGACTTCTCTATAAGCAAAGAGAAGGCATGGCAATAGAAGGTCCCACTTCCTTTTAAGGGGATCCTCTAAAGCACCTATCATGCTCTTCATGGTTCTGTTGAACCTTTCTACCAGCCCATTTGTCTGAGGGTGGTAGGCGGTAGAGAACTTGTAAGTAACTCCACAGGTTTTCCACATGGCTTTCATGTAGTGGGACATAAAATTCGACCCCCTGTCAGAGATTACTTCCTTAGGAAACCCAACCCTGGTAAAAATACCAAGGAGGGCCTTAGCCACAGCCTGAGCTGTAACAGTCCTCATAGGAATTGCCTCAGGGTACCTAGTAGCATGGTCTACTACAACAAGGATAAACCTGTTGCCTGAGGGGGTTGGGGGATCAAGGGGACCAACAATGTCAATCCCTACCCTCTCAAACGGGACTCCCACAACTGGGAGAGGCACTAAAGGTGCCACATTCATGGACCCAACCTCACCAGAAGTCTGGAAGGTATGGCAGCTCTTGCAAAACTTATCTACCTCAGCCCCCATTTTTGGCCAATAAAAGTAGAGTGAGAGCCTTTCTTGGTCTTCTTGAAACTCAAGTGACCAGCCAAAGGAATCTCATGGGCTAGTTGCAAGAACTGTTGTCTGTTTTCTTGAGGTACTACACGCCGCTTGTAGTCTCCAGGTGCAGACTCAGTTGGTTCACAGTAGAAGATGCCATCTTCCCAGTGCAACCTATACTTCCCTGGCTCTTGCCCATCAGCCTGAGAAGCTGCCTGTTGGCGAAGACCTTCCAGAGTTGGACATTCTCTCTGTCCCTTAATGAAGTCCGCCCTGTTGGGTCCACCTTCTGCCAGTAAAGACTGCAGCTCAGGATGGTCAACAGGATCCAGATCTCCAATGAGTTCTTGGCCTTCCACAAGCTCTTCTTCACAGTCTAGCTCCACCATACAGGGTTGTTCCTCCCTCTCAGCCTCAGCTGGAGGTGGAGTTACAGGTGTAACTTTGGACAACCCAGGGGAAGTCCTTGTTGGAAGCACTGGAGTGCTTGCTGTTGGCTGTTTCTTGGAAGTCTTGGGTTTCCCCTTTGCTTCTTTTTGTTCAGTGATAGCAAGTTGTAACTCCAGTGGAGTAGGATATCTTTCTTCATCATCTCCTTGGGAGTACCTCTCATGGTTCTCTACCTTGCAGGTCTGGTGAGCTCCTGTAACCTTTTACTAGGAGGTCTGGGGGTATGTGACACTACTCCAAGAGTTTTCAGGTCATTACCCAACAGAACCCTTCCTGGTACCTCACTTTGTATGCTGACAGGTATCTTCACAGTCATGTCATTACACTGGATGAGAACTGGTAATTGGGGAAGCATCTGCACAGGCCATCCAGCTAACTTGGTGAGGGGTTTGGGTGCCTTAGCAACATCCTCAGCCTGAAAAAAAGATTTATCCACCACAGTTATGCTGGCCCCAGTGTCCCTAATAGCAGGAGTCTCCTGACCATACACCTGGACACTGTCCTTATAATACTCTTTAGTATTATCTGGGATAGAGTTATAGACATCTAAATTCTGTTGTTCCCACAGACCCAGAGACACTGGCTGAGACGCCAATGGGTTCATCAGCCAGCAGTAGAAAGTTTCCACTTGCCATTTGTACTTCCTCCTCTGGAGCGAAGGCTAAGGAGACAAGTTGGACTCCTGAAGGTTTACCCTTACATCTGGGATCTCCTTTCACATGGTCAGGCGAGCCACAAACAAAGCATTTACCAAATGCTTTCTGGAAGGGGGGCTTGCTCTGACCTCCTTCTGGTTTACCACCAGAGGGTGCACTACTCTGATTTGGTTTCCCTTCTGGTTTACCCTTATTGTTCTGTTTGGGGCCCTCTTTGGGATTGGAATTATTAGAATTCTCTTTTGGAGTCCTTTTTTGGCTGCTTCCCCTCATCCTTTTTCTGAGTTACCCCAGAGTCCTTGTGAGTAGCCCTGTTGGCAACCCACAAGTCAGCAGCCTTAGCTAGTTTTCTGGAATCCAATTCCTTTGAATCAGCCAAGTGCTGTCTGAGCTCAGGAGAGCAGGCATCATAAATTGACTCCAACATCACAAGATTCTTCATTCCCTCATAAGTGTTCACCTTGTAGCCCTTAAACCATCCCTCTAAGTTCTTCAAACTTTCACTCACCCAGGTAGCCCAATGGGTACCATCATGCTTTTTGAGGGTCCTAAACCTCTTAAGGTACTGGGAAGGGGTCTTCCCAAATCTAGCTATCAAAGCTAGTTTCACACATTCATAAGGAACGAGTTACTTACCTGTACTGTTGTTCTCCAGCATGGGTCTGGCATGGATTCACATGCTCATGAATATTCCCCGTCGTCAGGCTGGGAATCCTCGGTAAAGAAAAAATCAGTATCAGTTTCGTTTCTGATCTGTCTTTCTTAGTAGTAACCAATCACTGATCTCTGGGTCATACTGCCCCCAGCCAATGACTGCCCTCTACCTAAGCCCCGCCTCTGGACGCCATCCTCAGATTTGGTAGCACGCCAAGTGGCAGTATGACCAAGTGAAGAGCCGCAGAGGGGTAGGTGGGAGGGTTCGCATGTGAATCCATGCCAGACCCATCCCTGGAGAACAACAGTTACAGGTAAGTAACTTGTTCCTTCTCCAGCATGGGGTCTGGCATGGATTCACATGCTCATGAATGAAAGAATACATATGTAACGCTCACCTGATTCCCGTAGAGGCGCCGGTCTTCTGGGCGTATACCGTATCTTCAAAGGTGATGTGTAACACACGGCTGGCTCTTTGGGCTGGACCTCTGTGCACTGTATGTCTGACTTGAAGGGTAAGATGTCTGCAGATAGAAAATATGGGATTAAGGAACTGGGTTATTGAATGTCTCTCTCTTCTTCCCTTTCTCTTCTCCTGTAGAACCCCAAAGGTTAACGCTCTCACCTTAGGTAAGTGAACGCCGTGCTCTCCATCTGCCTCGGGGCAGGGTGCTGTAACCAGTTTCTCCACTGGATAAGGGGAGCAGGCCTCTTGACTTCAGAGGACTGCTGTCCGTCGTTTACTGCACGAACGGTAAATTTCGAGTAATTCTAATGTCTTTAAAGTCTTTAGTAATGATGTTTCTTGTTTTGCAGGGTTCCGGCGATGGCGGATGACGGGCTGAAGTGAGTTGAAGATGGAGCCCGTGTGATGAATAGAAGCGCCTGGAAGCACGTAAGTAAGCGCTTGTTGCCTGCTTCACGATGCGCTCTAACTGTCTTTTTATTTTGCAGGTACAAGTTTGGAGCGGCTGCAGGGTGCCGGAATACCCACTGGATTAGATGTGGAAAGGAGTAATGGCACGTGAGTATTAAAGTTCCCCAATGTCTTTAAACGCACCTTTTGTCTTTCAGATGCGGGATGCAGCGCCGAAGGCCTCCGGAGCGTGCGAAGAGTTGGTAAGCTTTTGTCTTTCAGATGCCGGAATGCAGTGTGAAGACCTCCGGAGCGCACGAAGAGTAGGTAAGCCTTTGTCTTTCAGATGCCGGAATGCAGCGCGAGGCGTTGGTGACAGCCGATGGACCAGGTAAGTGAAGAGCTGTCACTGAAGCCCGTAATGCTAACCTGTTCTTTCTTGTCTTTATAGGTGTTGCTGAAGACTGGATTCAGGATGGTAAGCCTTTTTCCTTAGGCCCAGGATCAGATGCAGAAGACACGATGAGCGTTCTGCTGCAGAGGATGCAGAATAACGCAAAGCAAGATTCATCCATCGGGTGTGGTTTAAATAGCCTCCTGTAGTGCTTAGGTGTCTCCTTCCACAGCCACGCCTAGGTAAGAAAAGAGTTCCTGCTTTCCAGAAGAGTTCCAGTGTTCTGAATCTAGGGAGTGGCTCCTGCCCCACCCAACAGGAAAAGTAGTTCCAAACAGAAGAGGATCAGAGGCTCAACTGGCAGGCAAGTAAGCAGCATGGTCTGCTGCAGGTAAGTCCACCCAAGCATTATGAGCCTGGCGCTTCCAGCGCTGGGACTGGGCATATTTATGAGCCTGGTGCCACTGGCGCCAGGACTGGGTCCAAAAGGTCCCAATTGGGACTGGTTGGCACTCGGAACCTGGGTTATGGATCTGCTTCCAAGGGAGTTGGGAAAACCCTGACCTTTTGGAAGCAGAGATCATGACAGTACCCCCCCTCAAGGCCCCTCCCAAACCGGGCTTCTCCGGGGGTTTTGGCTTGTCAGGAAATGTTCGGTGAAATCTTTTGATTAGGCGAGGAGCGTGGACATATTCAGCAGGTTCCCAGGATCTCTCTTGGGGGCCATAGTCTTTCCAGTCAATTAGGTAAAATAGTTTAGATTTGGAGATCTTGGAGTCCAGAATGCTTTTGACTTCAAACTCGAGTTCTCCATCAACTAGGATAGGTTTTGGAGATTTAGTTAGTCGGGTTTGAGGTTGCACGGGTTTTAATAGAGAGACGTGGAAGACCGGATGTATCTTCATGTGCGGGGGCAAGTCCAACTTGACCGCTACTGGGTTTACTATGGTAGTGATGGAATAGGGACCAAGGTATCTTGGGTTGAATGTGCGTGGCCCTTTTAGAGGTAGATATTTGGTGGATAACCAGACTTGATCCCCTACTTGATATTGAGGGGCTTCCTTCCGATGTTGATCTGCTCCTTTCTTGTATTGTTCTTTAGCCCTTTGAAGGTGAGAAACAGCTTCCTTAAAGGCTTGGGTGATTGTAGAATGCAGGTAGTCTACTGCTGGTGTTTCAAGATCTTGGAGGGGATCCAACTCCGAGGTTCGAGGGTGACTGCCGTACAAAAGAAAAAACGGGGTTTTCCCAGTTCCCGAATGGACAGAGTTATTGTAGGCATATTCGGCTATCCAAAGGATGTCTTTCCAAGTTTTTTCAGTTTGTTGCAGCATGCAGCGTTAATACTGTTCCAGAGTTTGATTGGTCCTCTCGGTTTGTCCGTCGGTCTGAGGGTGGTGACTGGTCGATAGTCTCACATCAATTTGAGCCGACCGACAGCAACTTCGCCAAAAATGAGAAATAAATTGACTACCTCGATCCGAAATTAGAACCGAAGGAAAACCGTGCAGTCGGACGATGTTTTCGAGAAATTCTCGGGCCAGAGTTGCTGCTGTTGGCAAGCCTTTGAGCGGAATGAAATGCGCCATCTTGGAGAATAAGTCCACGATTACTAGAATCGTATTGTATCCGGAGCATGGAGGTAGATCGGTGATGAAGTCCATAGAAAGCATATGCCAAGGGCGTGGTGGGATGTCAATAGGGCGTAAGAGGCTTGCTGGTCTTTCCTTTTGACTCTTGTTTTGGGCGCATACTCCACAGGACATTATAAAGTCTCTAATATCTTTTTTCCAAGACGGCCACCAGAAGTAGCGCTTCATCTTTTCTGAAGTCTTGGCCATACCGGGATGTCCTTCCAATAAAGAATCGTGATAACAAGAGATTACTTTTTTCTGTAAATCTGTGCTGGGTAGGTATAATCGTTCTTGGAAATACAATAAGTTGTCCTTTACTGCAAAGTCCTTTCCCTGCAGATGCCAATTCTGTATGTCTGCTGGAGTTACAAGTTGCCTGGCTTTATCCTTAACTTCCTCTATGGATTCTGTGGCGATTACACCCAGAATTCTTTGTTCGGGAATGATTGGTACAGGTTTAGGGTTGATCAAGTGTTCTTCCACTCCCATCTGAGAAAGGGCATCAGCTTTACCGTTCTTTGTACCAGGTCGATAGGTAATTATGAAGTCAAACTCGGCAAAGAATAATGCCCAACGGAGTTGTCTAGAGGATTGGGCTTTTGCGGTTTTCAAATATTGCAGGTTTCGGTGATCCGTAATCACAGTAACGGTGTGTCGGGCCCCCAGCAGATAATGCCGCCAAACCTTAAAGGCAGACTTGATAGCCAGAAGTTCCTTGTCAGTAATCGTGTAATTGATTTCAGGAGGCGAGAATTTGCGGGACCAAAATGCCACGGGATGCAACTGATTGGTTACCGGGTCCTTTTGTGATAGAACTGCCCCCATGGCAAGGCTTGAAGCATCAGTTTCCACGATGTAGGGGAGTTCGGGGCGAGGGTGTTTTAAGATTGGTGCAGAGATAAATTTAGTCTTCAAATCCTGGAAAGCTTGTTCCGCCTCTGTAGACCATTCAAAACGTTTGTTTTTCTTTAACAAGGCAGTGATGGGCTGGACTATTCGAGAGAATTCGGGGATAAACCTGCGGTAAAAGTTAGCGAAGCCTAACATGCTTTGCACACCTTTTACGGAGGATGGTGATGGCCATTTGAGAACTGCATCGACCTTCTTTGAATCCATACGCACTCCGCCAGGTGATAATATGAATCCCAAGAATTCAACTTCAGTCACGTTGAAAACACATTTTTCCAACTTAGCGAAAAGTTTGTGTTGACGCAATCTTTCGAGGACCATTTTCACGTGTTTCCGATGTTCAGATTCCGATGAAGAATAAACGAGGATGTTGTCAATGTAAACAACAACACACACATCTATGAGCTCTCTGAGGACATCGTTCATAAAATATTGAAAGGCGGCCGGGGCATTGCAAAGTCCGAAGGGCATGACCTGATATTCAAATAGCCCATACTTGGTGCGGAAGGCCGTCTTCCATTCATCGCCCTCTTTTACTCGTACCAAGTGGTAAGCTCCTCTAAGATCCAGCTTTGTATATATGCATGCTTTTCTGACTTGGTCCAGGAGTTCAGGGATCAAATGTAACGGATATCTATTCTTAACGGTGATCTGGTTCAGGGAGCGATAATCTATACAAGTTCTAAGGTCTCCTTCCTTTTTTGGAATGAAGAACAAAGCTGAAGAAGCAGGGGACTTGGAAGGACGAATAAACCCATTTGCCAGGTATTGATCCAGGTATTGTCGAAGGGAAAGGTTCTCAGGCTCGGTGAGGGCATAAATTCTACTACAAGGAGGAGTAGATCCAGGTATCAGGTCTATCTGGCAGTCATAAGACCTATGAGGAGGTAGAGAGTTAGCCTGATCCTTCCAGAAAACATCTTGGTATTCTAGGTATTCGGGAGGTAACTGGGGAGTCTCTGAAGAAATTGCTGCCAGTGCAACACCAGGTGGAGGGTGACAAGTAGAGACACATTCTGGAAACTGGACCGTTCTTGCTCGCCAATCGATCAGAGGATTGTGTTTCTCTAACCAAGGTATTCCTAAAATAATCTGAAACTGAGGGGCTTTGATCACATCGAACACGATCTTCTCATGGTGTCCATCTTGACTTACTAGCGTCACCTCTTGAGTGGTATGCGTTACTGGCCCGGAGGCTATCTCCGTACCATCCACCGTAGTAATGACGTCCTTTACAGCCTTGGGACAAAGAGTTAGATTCATCCTCAAAACCATTTCATGATCCACATAATTGCCGATGGCACCGCTGTCGACGTAAGCTTCAATTGCATGTAATCGATCCGGATTATCAGGGCTAATGAGGAGCATAGGTATCACGAAATGCGAGGTCACGGAACTGGTTTTCACGCTCGGCAAGAGGACCTCTATTCTTGTCGGGGGAGGTCGTTTCCCTGCTCAGAGTTTGTAACTTTGGTAGGTAACTGCAGCTCCTACTGCCTTCTTGGCAGGTTTCACCGGACAGTCTCGAAGAAAGTGCCCTGAGTTTCCGCAATAGAGGCATAATTGCAACTGTTTTCTCCTTTCCCGCTCCTTTTGTGTTAGAGGACCTTTCAGACCCCCTATTTGCATGGGTTCCCCGGAGTCTACTCCTTTGGAAGGAGTTGGGGGTTTGGAAAATACTCGAGCATCAAACTTGGAACGATCGGCCTTCCTGTTCTGCAGTCTGTGATCTATTTGAACGACTAAGTCTATATAGTCCGAACAATCTTGTGGGGGATTCACTACTTGGGCTAACACATCTTTGAGCTCTCCACGTAGACCTCTATAAAACAGCGTAATCCTTTTGTCCTCAGGCCATTGAGTTTCCACTATCAGTCTGTTGAAAGACGCAATATAAGCCAAAAGGTCTTGATTACCTTGTCGCAACGAAAGAAGCTCATTGTCCAAGGCCTGCCCCTGTGAATGTCTTGCGAACAGTTTTTCCATACTGAGCTGAAAAGCTTGAAAATCATGGAGGACCGGATCATCTTGATTTACTAGAGGAATCGACCAGTCTGCCGCATTGCCACTAAGGTACGAAAGCACGAAAGCTACTTTAGCTTGATCAGTTGGAAAGGCTGCTGGCCGGCATAAGAAATGCAACCGGCACTGATTGATAAATACTGCAAACCTCTTTGGGTCACCAGACAATCGTTCAGGCGGAGCCAGAGGTACATTCCCAGGTAGGTTGATCTGCACTGGATTCATAGAGGATGTAGAAGGAAGATTTTCCCCCAGATGCGGGTAACGGGGTCTGTCCGGCTTGTGACTGTGGCAATTGTCTAGCGAGATCATCTGTTCGCTCCTTGGAAATAATCAGTTCCCTTCTTAGAGCGTCCGTTTCCTGACGGGCTGCATGCACGTCTGCCCTTAGTTCCCCAAGTAACTGGGCTAGCTGGTCGGTATCCGAGGTTTCCATAGCGCCTGGACGGGAGTTTTGTGGTAGGCTTTGCGTTCTGTAACGCTCACCTGATTCCCGTAGAGGCGCCGGTCTTGACTGGGCGTATACCGTATCTTCAAAGGTGATGTGTAACACACGGCTGGCTCTTTGGGTTGGACCTCTGTGCACTGTATGTCTGACTTGAAGGGTAAGATGTCTGCAGATAGAAAATATGGGATTAAGGAACTGGGTTATTGAATGTCTCTCTCTTCTTCCCTTTCTCTTCTCCTGTAGAACCCCAAAGGTTAACGCTCTCACCTTAGGTAAGTGAACGCCGTGCTCTCCATCTGCCTCGGGGCAGGGTGCTGTAACCAGTTTCTCCACTGGATAAGGGGAGCAGGCCTCTTGACTTCAGAGGACTGCTGTCCGTCGTTTACTGCACGAACGGTAAGTTTCGAGTAAGTCTTTAAAGTCTTTAGTAATGATGGTTCTTGTTTTGCAGGGTTCCGGCAATGGCGGATGATGGGCTGAAGTGAGTTGAAGATGGAGCCCTTGTGATGAATAGAAGCGCCTGGAAGCACGTAAGTAAGCGCTTGTTGCCTGCTTCACGATGCGCTCTAACTGTCTTTTTATTTTGCAGGTACAAGTTCGGAGCGGCTGCAGGGTGCCGGAATACCCACTGGGTTAGATGTGGAAAGGAGTAATGGCACGTGAGTATTAAAGTTCCCCAATGTCTTTAAACGCACCTTGTTTTGTCTTTCAGATGCGGGATGCAGCGCCGAAGGCCTCCGGAGCGTGCAAAGAGTTGGTAAGGTTTTGTCTTTCAGATGCCGGAATGCAGTGTGAAGACCTCCGGAGCGCACGAAGAGTAGGTAAGCCTTTGTCTTTCAGATGCCGGAATGCAGCGCGAGGCGTTGGTGACAGCCGATGGACCAGGTAAGTGAAGAGCTGTCACTGAAGCCCGTAATGCTAACCTGTTCTTTCTTGTCTTTATAGGGGTTGCTGAAGACTGGATTCAGGATGGTAAGCCTTTTTCCTTAGGCCCAGGATCAGATGCAGAAGACACGATGAGCGTTCTGCTGCAGAGGATGCAGAATAACGCAGAGCAAGATTCATCCATAGAGTGTGGTTTAAATAGCCTCCTGTAGTGCTTAGGTGTCTCCTTCCACAGCCACGCCTAGGTAAGAAAAGAGTTCCTGCTTTCCAGAAGAGTTCCAGTGTTCTGAATCTAGGGAGTGGCTCCTGCCCCACCCAACAGGAAAAGTAGTTCCAAACAGAAGAGGATCAGAGGCTCAACTGGCAGGCAAGTAAGCAGCATGGTCTGCTGCAGGTAAGTCCACCCAAGCATTATGAGCCCGGCGCTTCCAGCGCTGGGACTGGGCATATTTATGAGCCTGGTGCCACTGGCGCCAGGACTGGGTCCAAAAGGTCCCAATTGGGACTGGTTGGCACTCGGAACCTGGGTTATGGATCTGCTTCCAATGGAGTTGGGAAAACCCTGACCTTTTGGAAGCAGAGATCATGACAACATAGCAGTATACATATGCAAAACCACGGGAGGTGGCAACAGCCTCAACATTAAGCAATACAACAACCCAACATTAAGCATCTCTTACCTCCTCACCAGGCTCACCTTAAGCGAATAGGTTGCGCAGCACTGCTTGGCCCACCCTGGATTCCTCCCTGGAGTCTCCATCGACGCAGTAGAATCTTGTGAAGGTGTGCGTCGACCTCCACGTAGCAGCCCTGCAGATGTCCAGCAGGGGCACACCAGACAGGAACGCTGTGGCAACAGCGATTGCTCTGGTCGAATGGGCTCTCGGACAGCGGGGCAGCGGTCGGTTTGCCAACTGGTGACAATGCATGATGCAGCCGGAGAGCCATCTGGAAATGGAAGTCTTCGAGAGAGCCTTCCCTTGATTCACAGACCCAAAGTTCACAAACAGTTGTGACATCTTCCGAAAACTCTTTGTGCGGTCCACGTAGAACTTCAGCGCTCTAGCTACATCCAGCGAGTGCAAGGTCCTCTCGGCCGGCACCGAAGGCGACGGAAAGAAAACTGGTAACACCAAGGGCTCGTTGAGGTGGAAATCCAACGGCACCTTGGGCATGAAGGAGGGGTGCGTCCTCGGCACCACCCTCGTGTCATGAAAAGTCAAGTATGGAGGCTTGCAAGATAAGGCCTGAATTTCTCCCATTCGTCGTGCAGAGGTGATGGCCACGAGGAACGCTGTATTCCATGACAGGAACTTCAAAGGCGCCGAATGCATAGGCTCGAATGGGGCCCCCATGAGCCTGGTCAGCACGACATTAAGCTCCCACGCCGGGGCAGGAGCCTTCACCAGATGGAATGATCGGAATAGTCCCTTCATATACTCCTTCACCAGGCAATGAGACCACAAGGACGCCCGTCCCGTCGTCCTGGTATATCGGGAGATGGCAGCCAGATGTATTTTGATGGAGGCGTGAGCCAGTCCAGCCTTGGCCAGCAACAGCAAGGTACGGCAGCACGAGAGGGGCCGTAATTCACAGAGGGTTAATCTTCTGTGCACGGCACCAGACAGAGAACCTCTTCCATTTATGACCGTAACACTTGAGAGTTGAGGACGCCCTGGTCTTTGCAAGAACCTCCCTGCAATCAGCCGGGATATCGTACCCTCCAAACTCTAGTGCTGCAGGAGCCAGGCCTACAAGTTCAGCAACTGTGGGTCGTGGTGGAGAATGGCGCCTCCTTCTCTGGAGAGAAGATCCACGTCTGCCGGCAGCCTGACTGGCGGGGACGTTGACAAGTCCAGAAGGTCCGGGAACCAGATCTGCCTCGGCCACGCCGGTGCGACGAGGATCATCCTGCACCTGGACTTCTTGAGCTGGCTGATGAGGCGGAGCAGCAACGGCAATGGAGGGAACGCGTATAGAAACCGGCCGTCCCAAGGGAACGAGAAAGCATTGCCCATACTCCTCGGCTGTGGGAACCTGCTCGTGAACCTCTGGCACTTGGAGTTCGTCTCTGTCGCGAACAGGTCGATCTGGGGTTTGCCCCATCGTTGGAAGAGTCGATCAACTTGATCCTGGCACAGTTCCCACTCGTGGCACGAGCGCAGCTTCCTGCTGAGTGAGTCAGCAATGGTGTTTTTTATTCCTGCCAGGTAGAAGGGAACCAGAAACATCCCCTGGGCGACGGCCCAGTGCCACAGATCCTGGGCCTCCTTGGATAGGGCTGGGGATCTGGTGCCCCCCTGCTTCTGTATGTAGAACATTCTGGTGGTGTTGTCGGTGAAGATCCTCACCACTTTGTCCTTAAGGCACGGGAGGAATGACTTGAGCGCCCAGAACACTGCTCGGAGCTCCAAGATGTTGATGTGAAGAGACCTCTCCTCCGGGAGCCAAAGGCCTCTTGCGTGGAGGTCTCTGGTGTGGGCCCCCCAACCCTCCAGAGAGGCGTCCGTAGTCACCGTCTCCTGAAACGCCGGGGTTTGAAAGTTCGTGCCTGTAGTGAGGTGAGCCTGGGTGCCCCACCATAGGATCCCCGACGGAACTCCTCGTCGAGAGGGATCCTGTCCTCGAAGCAGCCCCTCGCCTGAAACCAGCGGGCGTCGAGGAACTCCGGTAGCGGACGCATCCGAAGTCTGCAAAGGGGCACAAGGTAGATGCATGAGGACATCATCCCGAGAAGGGACTTGATGGACCTCACCCTGGCCACGTCCGTGGCTAACAGGCGCCGCACCTTGCCCAGGATGGTCTTGGTCCTCTCCTCTGAAGGCGAGGCCAATTGCTCCACTGTATCGAGCTTTGCTCCCAAAAACAATGCTACTTGCGATGGAACCAGGTGGGATTTGGGGTAGTTGATGGCGAACCCCAGTTCCGTGAGCAACCAGACGGTCCTCGCTGTATGATCGATGGCGAGTTCCCTTGACCTTGCCCAGATTAGCCAGTCACCCAGGTAGGGGTAGACGTGGATCCCCTGCAGGCGCAGCCGCGCCGCCACGGATGCCAGGCACTTGGTGAAAACCCTGGGTGCCGACTTTAATCCGAACGGTAGGGCTCTGAATTGGTGGTGGCGTCCCTGAACCACGAACCTGGGGAACTTCCTGTGCCTTTTTAGAATGGGGATGTGGAAGTAAGCATCCTCCAGGTCCAACGACGATAGGAATTCGCCTTCCTCCAGCTGTCCCAGCACGCGCTGGAGGGTGACCATCCTGAATTTCTGCGCCTTGATATATTTGTTTAACCGACGCAGGTCCAGGATGGGGCGCCAACCGCCTGTCTTCTTTCTGACGAGGAAGTACCTAGAGTACACTCTGGAGCCCCGAGCCTCCTGGGGATGAGCTCGATGGCACCTTTCTTGAGCATCGCCTTTACTTCCAACAGCAGTTGAGGGACGTGATTCTCCTTCCTGGCCACAGGAGGAATGCGAGGGCACTTCTTTAGGAACTCCAGCGAGTGATCGTTGGCCAGGTGGTCCAACACCCAACGATCGGTGGAGATGGACTCCCACACTCTGACGAACTTCGTCAGCCGGCCTCCCACCGGGTTGCTTCAGTGGGGGCCCGACGACCCGGCCGGGTCAGTCTTGCTTGGAAGCGGCCTTGCCGCCTTGGCATCCTTGGCGACGACGGCGGGAACCCCCTTGCTTGCCGCAACCTCTGTAGGCCTCCTGGGAAGCGGAGTAGGCCGCTTGACGGTAAGTGGAGGAGCCACCGCTGGATCCTTTGGAGGCACCCTGTCTGCCTCCGGGGCTCCGAAAGGGCCGTTGCTGCTGAAGCACCCCAAGGGCCCGGGCCGTCTCTGAGTCGGTCTTGATGGCCTGTAGAGACTCATCCACCGCCTTACCAAAGAGGTTGTTGCAGTCGAAAGGTATGCCCAACACTCTGGTCTGGACGTCCTGGCGAAAGTCCGTAGCCTTGAGCCATCCTCGTCGTCGGAGGCAAACTCTGTTGCCCAGTTAGCGAAATCCGGTATCGGCAATGTCCGTTGCCACCGTTATGGCGTGATCCGACGCCACCTCGCCCTCCTGCAGAATTTCTAGGGCTTCGGCCCTTTTGTCATCAGGCAGGAAATCTAGCAGGGGAGCTATCTTGAACCAGAGCTCCCTGACGTAGCGGGCCACGATCGCTAAGGCATTGGCCGCCTTAATTGTCATCGCCGCCGACGAGATGACTCGTCGTCCCATAGAGTCCAACTTCTTGCCCTCGCTGTCCGGCGGGAAGTGGAAGTTGAAGCCGCCGTGCCCGCTGCCTTCTTCTTAGCCGCTGCCGAGACGACCGAGTCCGGCGTGGGCTGGGCCCTGAGGCACAAGGGGGCGGCATCGGGGACTCGGTACTTCTTCTCGTACCTGTCCCTCTTGGCAGGGTTCTTGAGGACAGCAAGCCCCTCGTCCCAGATGTCATTGAGTAAAGGCACCGCGAGGACCGGCTTCCTCTTAGCCTCTCGTCGTTGGTACAGAAACCCCTCCTTTTTCTGTTCTTCAGGGCAGAGCTGGAAGAGCTCGGATGCCCTGGTTATCATGGCGTGGAAGGAGCCAACCTCGTCGGCTGGGGACGCCCGCGGGGAGGAGACGATGGGATGTCCGCTGTGTCATCGCCGCCGTCATCGTCTGTCCCCGTATCCGTCGCCGTATCCTCTCTAGGGTCCGGCGAGGGGGAGGAGGGGTCCACCTGTCTCGCAGGCACAAAGGGCGGAGTGGGGTGGACTCTCCTCTGCTTGTTCGGAGGGCTTCCCGATGGGCCTGGTTCTGGCTCCTCTGTTGGGGTGCGTGGTAATCTCGTCCTTATCTCGGTACATAAGAATTGGATTGCCAACAAAATGGCCGCCAAGTTATCCTGGGGCTCGGGCAATGGCTGCGACGGATGGGATGGCCGCACCACTGGGCCCTGTTCGTCGTCGCTATCTTCGATCACGTCAGCAGGGACCGCCTCCTGGGATTGAATCTTCTCAAACCTCTCGTTGAGGTTTATGAACCTCTCGTTGAGGCCTATGGACCTTTCGTTGAGGCTCCACCAGTTCCTCCTCAGAGGCTGATTCTGAGTCTGTAATGGCCCCCAGCCCCCCCTCTTTTTCAGCCGGGGGCTTCACAGGGGTCTTAGCGATGGGCTGGAAAGAGGGTTCTCTCCGCGGCGGCAGGGATACTCTGGGCCCAGAGGCTGTTTCCATTGGCGTAGTCTCAGCTGGCTCCGCCAGGGTCGCAGCGACCTCTTCGGTAGAGGCCTTAGCCGGGTGGATCAAAGCCCTCACCACCTTAGGTGCGTCCTGGGCCTTCGACTTGGGGGGAGGGTCAGCGCCTTGCTGCCTCTTCGAGATCGACCGGTTCCGCTCCAGCGGCCTACCCGGGTTCTCGGACTTCCTCTTCCCCGAACCAGAGCGCTGGCTTGTGGTCGAACGTGCTGGGGAAGTAGCGCCCTGCTTGGCAACCGAAGAGCCCGACCTTTCGGCGCCCCTGGAGCCCGCTGACTCGCGGTGCTTGGCCTTCTGTTGGGCCCCCGTCGCGGTGGCGCCCTCAAAGGACTTAGAAGCCCTCTCAGACTTCTTCTTCGCCTTCTCACTTGCTGTGCCTTTCTCCAGCCAAATGGGGAGGCGGGAACGACGATCTTATTTGGTCTGTTCCGAAAGGTTCTTGCAGAACGCACAGTCCTTCTCCACATGTGTCTTGTCCCCATGGAGGCAGTAGAGACATCGCGAATGCTCGTCCTCCTTGAAAACGTTATATAATCCGCATCCAGGGCAGTCCCTGAACAGCTTGGATCCGGGCGTCGACCTCCCCTTGTCCTGGGCCATGTCCGTTGAGGTAGGCCGCAGATCTTCCAGAATCCTCCAAGAAGTGTAAACTCGGCGAAAACTTCACCCTTGAGGGGCTTAGAATAATTCCGAAACGGGTCCCCGTTATCGGAAGTAGAAACGGTGGAGCTTGAGGCTCGATTAACCGAAAAAATGAGATATTCTCCTGAAAAAATGTGAAAACGCAGTAAAGAACTCGAGAGCTAAACACGAGGACTCCCAGCACTTGAGCGTGCAGTAAAAATCTGAGGATGGCTGCCAGGGGCGGGGCTTAGGGAGAGGGCAGTCATTGGCTGGGGGCAGTATGACCCAGAGATCAGTGATTGGTTACTACAAAGAAAGACAGATCAGAAACAAAACTGATACTGACTTTTTCTTTACTGAGGATTCCCAGCCTGACGACGGGGAATATTCATGAGCATGTGAATCCATGCCAGACCCCATGCTGGAGACTCCTTCTTATCCTCCTCCCCCAACTCCATTACCACATCAGTTGCAACAGGGGGGAGCCTAGACAACAACCAGGAAAGTAACTAATTTCCTGTAATGTTCTGGAGCCCATGATTATATTCAAACAAACTCAACCAATCCAACACATCCAACTTAGGCTCATACATACCCACCAACTCCTTAGGCATCTGGGGCTTTTGGGACTGGAACTCCTAGAGGATTCGGAGAGAGAAGCACTTTCCACAGACATTTTTTTCATTTCTAGCTCATGGTTGAGCTCCATTTCTCTGAGCCTTAGTTCTTGGTGACGTTGTTCTGTTTGAGCATTAATTCTTTTGAATTCTAATTCAAGCTTCATTTGTTCTAGTTCCATATATTGAGGATTAAGTGTGGGACCTGGTAAGGGTCCAGTAGGTACAGCTGGCAGGGCAGGTAGAGGCCCAGGGGAGACACCTCTAACATCTTCCACCTCCTCTTCTGCTTCTGACTCAAAGTTATCAATACTAACATTCATATCAATATCATTGCTGTTATCTACAGTTGCTGGAGTGGTAGGTTCCTCTGAACCACCATCCAGACTTTGGTTTGCTAACAACCTTTCTATTAGCTCAATTTTCTTGCCTTTAGTCAGGAGATTATTATGCTTACAGAGAACTCTTAAAAAATCAGCAGTTTTTGTAGCAAGGCACTCTGGACTATAACTTTCCATAGTTGACATGTTTTAGAAAATACTTCTTTAGTGCTAAGCTTTGTGGTTAGTTGCACTAAGGTATCTATAAGCACATTAAAATGTATACTCAATACAAATCCCACCGCTGTACACCAGTGTTAGGCAGAAACCTGTGCAGTTCCCTTAGGGACCACTGCAAAAGATTTAGGACTACAGGTGTTTGGCAGTAAACCCACTTGGTAGCAGTCTGCACCACACAGATTCACTTGGTAGCTGTGGCTGAGCAGTCAGACTTCCCTCAAGAAGAGTTAGGCAGTATATAGAGTATACACAATAGGTACAGAGATACAGTAGCACAAGCAAACACTGACCAGAGCTTTGGTGTAAAAGTATATAATTATTTATTTAAAGACACACTTGTAAATTACACTAGCACAAAAGAGGTAAGTAAATTCTGCACACAGTCACTATCATATATATACAACCCCAATTACTTATTAGACAAGTCTTAGTGAGAAACACCACTTATTTTCAGACAGAGGTGAGTGCTTAACATAAAATGGCACTCTAATAAGTTATACAAAAGGGAGGGGAAAAAGGCAGAGTTATGGAAGCACACAAGTTTCAATACTTTTAAAAGAACCACAGTAAGGCTGGATAGGCAGAGTTCTACTGGAGAGCAAGGAAGTCAATTGCAAGGCCAAGCTCTTGGAGAGAGCAAGCAGAAGGGGTCCAGGTTCACACAGTGGGGTTATGCCCAAAGAGTCTTGTAGATAGTTCACACAAAAAGGATGAAATTAACATCAGAAAAAGTTAGCTAGGTTGTCCCAGGCCAGCCCAGGTTAGAAAGTCGAGGCTTTACTGTCACCCCGAACGATCTGTCGCAAGGGAAGCCAGGCGGGACACAGTACCTTAAATGTGAAGGAAGTTCCAGCGGGGGCAGTTGTTCCTGGCAGCGGGTGCAAGTCGGTGTTTCGTCCAGAGGAAGAGGAGGTCTCGCCGTGGAGGAAAGATGAAGGTCGTTGCACTGCCAGGGAAGAAACCAGCCGCAGAGATCTTCGGTTAAAAGGTACTACCCTTCTCTTCGCGGTAGTGGTAAACCGTGGTATTCCGGTTGCCGGGGTGCTTGGCACGGGCAAGGCAGCCACGAGATGCTCCAGGAAGGTGAAAAGAAGGCAAAACTGGTTTTCCCCACCAGTCAAAGGAAGAAGACTCTCCGGACTGGAGATCTCCTCTGTCATCTGGAAAAGTGGTGAGACGGTTCAGCAGGGCTCCACCAGTGGTGTCGTCGTTGCAGGTCGGCTCAGCTTCTCCCTCCTCAGATTCTTAGGTCCTGTGGCGACTTCTGAAGTTCCAGTCCCCACAGCCCTGCTTTTATGCAGCACACCCCCATTCATTCAGCCTAGCTGTAAATCAAACATGTTAAGTGGTGAGCCGGCCGGCTCACCACTTGGGCCAATCACACAAGAGTGCGACTTGAGTTACCAAGGCAACTCCGTCCAGGGTGCCTAATCCCCCTCCCATACACCCTGTGGTACCCAGACAGAGCGGCACCACTTTTGGAGGCTTCTGTGGAGAAGCCCGCCAAAAAGTGGAACAAAGGGATCGACTTGGGTTGGAGTCACAGAAGAGAACACAAACGCCATTTTAGAATAGTGCCCTGGCAAAAAATACCAACCGGTGAATTAATATTCATTAAATAAACCGGCGGTATGTTCGAGGCTATAAGAATTAAATAATTAAAGTTGGTAGCCTCGAACAATGGGAAAATCCCATAGAGATATATTTGCGGTCGAATATAAAAAGTAGTATCCACTGCCACCAGCCAAAACTCGATCAGAGGGGACGGAGACGTGCCCCCTCGAACAACAGACCCCGGGGCAATCGAATTGCCCCGACCAGTACGTCCACAATATGATGGTTTGTACTGGTTTCTGTTCATAATTTGGGACTAGTAAAGCCAATGGTGACTTTACATGCCCTGGGAGACAGTAGTCAGTCCCAGGGTATGGAGTCTATGTTGGGGGGTCGCTCCGACACCCCTGGGTTACGGCACGGAGGGTGCTGTGTAACCCACATCAAAAACACGAGACCCTATGGAGTAAAAGACCCCATAGCCCATAAAACACATGGAAAGATAAAGGAACACCTCAAATCATGTCTAAGAGTGGGAGTAAAAGAGTCTCACTCTTAGCAGGAGAAAAGAATAAGCCCCAAAAATCCAGCAAAGCTGCTGGGGGGCTCACTAGGTTTGGGAAATTAGCCTTTACAGAGAATTCTCCCTAACACTCAAATATTCAGGCTCTGAAGAACTGGGTCTGTATTTTGAAACATATTTTTTATTTACTAGACTCAGGGTTTTCCCATGCAGTGGTCACCTTCATTTGTAGAGCTATGTGAAATGGAAGTGGGTCTTGTTGAGGTCCCCCCGAAAGGATGTCAGCCATATCATCCTCCTGATAAATAGGAGAATTTCTGCTCCACCCCATAAATTCAGTTACCCTGTTCATTAACTTTCTGTATCCTGCAGCAGCATGCTCAGCCGTGTCAGGCTTTTCACATTCATATTCTGGAGATATGTCCAGACAACTTGCTGACTGCAAGCACTCATATAAGTCTGCCATCTTAGATTGAGGGTCAATCAACTCCCAAAGGACCTGTTTTGTAGCAAATTTCACACCAGCTGATGAAACATCTTCCTCTCCTGCTGAACCTCCCTCATAAATGGAAGACATGGTTTTAAAGAAATCCTGCCTACTTTCAGGGTGAAATAACTTCTCAGGTGGCATAGACTTCGACACAGATTTCGATTTTGCAACAGGAATGAACGAAGACGTCGACAAGGGCATCAATGGCGTCGACATTATAGGTATCGCCTTCGATACCGTTGAGGTAACCTTAGACACTTTCAAAGGAATTGTCAACACCGTCAAAGGAATTGTTGACGCCGTCGACACTGCCGACTGTGCACTCAACGTAACCTTCTTGGAATGGTCAGTCGACACCCTGTGCTCGATCGACTTCGATAGAGGCTTTGAGAAAGTATTCGACAAGGATTTTAATGGCGGATGAGTTTCCAACTCCATTTCATGGAGTACTACCCCCGATTTTTGCACCGGTAGGCGTTTTTTATGAGGCGTCGGGGAGGACTCCCTGGACGACACCTTTGAAGATTTCCCGCTAGATTTTCTTGTCTTAGATCTTCCGCGGTCACTCTTTGTATGAGCAGGGACATGGCCTACGCTAGACTTCTTTGAGGGGGTCTGGGCAGCATTCTCAAAGATCTTTAGCATAGATGTTCTAAAGGCTTCCCACTTTTTTGGGGAATCGTGTTTTGATGGACATGTGTTAGGCAGAATCCTATGCAGTGCCCTAAGGGACCGCTACACACAATTAAGACTACAGGTTGCAATACAAGTTTTACCTTTGGTACAAGCTTAAACTACTATGTTAAAGTGGTAGTAGTAGCGGAGCAGCCAGGCTTATCTCAAGAGTATATGAGCAGTAGCAGAGATTACACAAAGGGACCACAATTACTGTGACTCAAGCAAACACTGACTCAAGGTTTCAGGTAGAAAAATATAAGTACATTTATTTTTAAACCATTTGTTATAAACACACTTCTATTAAACTTAAACAAAAACCACACGTTAAATACACTACAACTAACCAATTCACTTTGTACAATACATTTTCAAGGTAAGTACCCTGTGTTTGAATGAACCGGTGCTAGGCACAAAACATGTTACCACGAACAGGATTGCGATCACTTTTTGACAGTTCGGTCTACTAAATAAACGCGTATCCGTGACATGAAATGCTACCGGGGCAAAAAACACACTTAGCACCTGAGATACCCAGAGGGAGTTGGAGGCAAAAATCACAGGCAATATTTTGGTTAGGCAGACAGAATCGAGAAACACTCAGAGACAGGAGTTCAAAAGTCAAAGGCCCGGAGCCAAGGTCAAGTGACACCGGGGGCCTGTTGCCGAAGATCACACAGTCAGATAGTTCACGATTCAACGTAGCCAAAAGTACTTCGATATTGTCAATGTTCGGAAGCAAAAGTTATAAGAAGGAGGGAAGACAAGGGCAAGCCTTGGAGATGAAGAAAAGAGGTTCACCCAGTTTCCTCAAGCAGGACACAGTACCTTATTACAATGGTGCAGCTGGTGCCCTGGCAATTGTTCCTGTTGGTTTCCCGCAGACCCACGATTCCTGGAACTTTGTTGTGAAGGAGGACGTCTGAAGGGGGTCTGCACCACACAGGGATGAAGCCGGCAGCAGCGACAACGAATAAAAGGTGTGCTCCTTAAAAACAGGAGAGGCTCTTCAAATGGCTATCCGGACTACTACAGCTGTGAGCAGCGATTTCGACCAAGGAAGAGGGTCCTCTGGCTGTGGAAGATGAGCTAGTTATCTCCACCAGGCTCAAGGGAAGAAGACTCTGCACTGGATCTCCTCTTAGTCGTTGGAGGGTAGATAGCTCAGGACTGCAGCAGGGCATCACTGGGACGGGATAGTTGCAGCAGCCATCGTTCTTCCGCTTCTCTTCGGTTCCTTGTAATTCCAGTGGCGACTCTCTGACTTCTAGCCCAAAAGACCTGCCTTTTATGCGCAAAACCCCCATTCACACAGCCTGGCTGTCAATCTCCCAGCAGGGGGGTTGTCCAGCCCGGACAACCTCCTCAGCCAATCATGGCAAAGTGCGACTACTTTATTTTCTTTCTTGTAAAAATCATTTATTTGATTAAATCAAGTAAATAAAAAAAAAAAAGTGCGACTTGGGTTTCCTAGGATACCCTGTGCAGGGGGTGACTACACCCCACCCTCACATTCAGCCCACCTAGACACCCAGTCGCCTTGTGGAGGGCTTCGGGGCAGAAGCACGCCAAAAGACGGTGAACAAAGAAGGCGAACCTAGTTTGCCGCGCAAAGTAAAACACAAGAAGGACTTTAACAAAAAGAAATGGCGAATAAACCCAACCGGAGCTAAAAGAAAGACAATTTGATCAAGTGGGTTTATGTTCGAGGCTAATATAATAGCCAAGAATACCACATTTATCTAATATAATCGCGGTAGAAAAGTTAGGGTAGATACCACTGCCACCAGCCATGTCTAAATGTTAAAAGAGCGAAATAATGTTCTAGGAGGTACAGATAAAATGGGATACTAATTAACCCTTTCCAGTACTCCATGGAAGATGGGGTGTACTGGATCTGTGGTAGATTGACTAAGTAAAGTTAATGGTAACTTTACCCTTTTCTGGGAGATGGTAGTCGCCTCAGACATGGAGTCGGGGGAGTCTGAACGACAACCCTGTGTCACTGCACAGAAGGTGCTGGGTGACACACACAAAGAAGGGGGCTACGGAAGTGGTGTACTCCAGAGCCCATAATCACAACGAAACAGGTTGAAACACATGGCAAAACACAGGTACGAGTGGGGGAAAAGCTCACACTCTTACCAAGTGAAAAAAATAAACTCCAGAAGTCCAGCAAAGCTGCTGGGGGACTCACTAGGAGAGGGAAATTAGCCATAAATGAGAATTCTCCCTAACAACATGTAATAATTTCCTCAGACAACGTAGAGGAAGAGGGAGAGGGAGACCGGTGTCGTCTTTTCTTTGTCGTTTTAGAGGAAGAAGAAGAGGACTTCCTGGATCTGCTCCTCGACCTAGACTTTTTAGATTTGTGAAGTCTTAAAGTAGACTCGGCCGAGTCTTTTTCCCCCTCGAAGAAAATTTTGAGGACTCCTCCCCCACCGCCAGTTTACCTCTCTGATCCTTTAATGCTTTTTGGTTCATCAACTGACAGGAAACGCACTTGTCTATACGATGGTCGGAACCGTGGCACCAGAGGCAATTCCAATGGGGGTCTGTTAGTGACATCTTCCTCCCACATTTCTGGCATTTTTTTAATCCAGTCTTCGGTGTGGAAGGATTAGATGATGATGACATTTTCACAAACTGAAGTGCCATTTTCTCGATCCGAAGCGAAGCTAACGGAAAAACGGAACTGAGGCCAACGGGCGCACTTCAAGGCTTTTATACAATGGATGACGTTGCCGATCGACAGATGCCGCCGAGGGAAATCGACGCTACAGCCTCGAGCAGAGCGCCCACTGGTGGAGATTTCTTTTTTTCCGAAGCAGCAAAGCTGGAAGGTAAGAATATCTAAGATGAGGAAAACGTGGGAGGACACAATCCATTCGAATGTTTGTTAGATAATGGGGAAAAGAGCAGTTATGATATAAGTATGAACAGTATGACCTTGAAAGATATGTTCTAGGCATTTGAAAATCTTTTAACTACTCGAGTAGCCAAATGTGGGCGCATAGAGAAAAAAATGGATGTACAATCCGTTCTCTTACATAAGAGTATAAATCGGAGTAGAAAAATTATGCGCAATCAAGGTTCAAATACTGCCCCCATACAAATTCTCTCTTTTGACAATACTGTGTTGAATGATGTATCTAATGCATATGCTGTGCCTAAAGTTATTAATGATAATGGTGGATGTGTGAAGAAAGGTGGACTAGCTAAACGGAAAACTAATGTGACTAAATCACAGCTCCCGGTCTGTGATTTAGTCGAGGCGTTGGCTGCCTTGACCGTGGTCTACACAGAGTAGATAACTCTCCCACCCATCGAGTCCAATTTCTTCCCCTCGCTGTCCAGAGGGGTGGATGAAGCAGACGACGTCGAGCCCAATGAGTTCTTCCTGGTAGCTGTCGAGACCACTGAGTCTGGCAACAGTTGAGCCTGCAAGCACTTGGGCGAAGAGTCTGGCACCCTGTAATTCTTCTCCAGCCGGTTCTTCTTCGCTGGGGCTGTAAAGGGGTTCTTCATCAGAGCCAGTCCTTCGTCCCAAACATCGTCCAGCAGAGGGACCGAGAGGATGGTCTTCCTCTTCGCCTCCCGACGCTGATACAAGAATCCTTCCTTCTTCTTTTCCTCCGGCGTGAGCTGGAAAAGCTCTGAAGCGAGGGCTATCATTGCGTGGTACGATCCTATCTCGTCCGGAGGCGACGGGAGGTCTCCCAACCCGCCACCGTCATCCGTGCCCGTAATCGCCGTGTCCGATTCCGTTTCCCTTGGAGGGAAAGGGGCAGTGGAGAAGGGTGGCATGGGGGCATCAAGTGTCCCCTCCTCTTCTTGGTCGGTGGTTCCCCGGTGGCAACACGGCAACCTGCACTGGTGCCACGGGAGGAGTGGACGGTGGGATTGCCGGTATGCTCCTCTGTAACTCGGACACCAACGAGTTGAGGGCCGAGATGATATCCAGTATAAAGTCTCTGGATGGCCTCTGGGGCGTAGGGGAAGGGCCTGCGCCCCTGTCGTCCTGGGGCCCCTCGTCATCGCCTCCATCGACGGTATCCCTGTCGTCGCCCTCGTCATGTGGCGTGTACCCGGCGCCTCCATCATCATCGCCCTCCTGGACGGTATGGACAGAAATTACCTTGTTATCTTCAGCTGAAAAAATGTCTGTTCCCTGCAGACCTTCAACACCCCCCGACCCCTTTCTTCGGGTCCAGAAGGGTCGGTCTCGGGCTCAGGTCTGGCATCCTCTTCTCCGGAATCTTATCAAAGGACATCTTTGAAGCCTCCCTCCTGAGAGGAAGGGTCACCCTTGCCGTCGCCAGGGCACTCTGCGGGTCCACCCCTACGGCTTTTGAAAGTGACACCACCACAACCTCGAGGGAGGGTGAAGGTTTCACTGGGTGAACCTGGGCCTTCACTGTGAGGCCGGGCCCCTTGTCTTGCTTGGCCTTGCCCTTCACGGCTGAATCGGAAATCTTGTCCTGTTTGGCCTTCTCTTTCAGGGCTGGGTCGGACCCTTTGTCTCCTTTGGCCTTCTCCTCCACGTGTAGACCGGACACTGTATTCTGCTTGGCCATCTGCCTGGCCTTCTCCGCGTTCTCCGATAGCTTACCGGGGGTTATCCGACTTTCTCTTGGATGAGGAACCAGAGCTTTGACTGGAGATCGACGTAGATGGGGATGATGGGCGTGCCCCAACCATTGCAGGACCCGCAGCAGCGGCGACCCCGACGGAAGCAGACTTGCAGTGCTTGGCCTTGTGTTGGGCCCCGACGGGTCAGCTTTCCCAGGTCCGGGAGAGGCATTCCCCTGGGTACCACCCAATGCAGAGGCCTTGGCATGCAGCCACACTTCCAACCATTGATGTCGGTCCCTCAACGTGCGCTTCGAGAAGCCACAGTAAAACGCACAATCTTCCTCCTTGTGCGTCGGGTGCAAGCAATACAGGCACTGGGAATGCTTGTCATCTGTGCATACATTCCACAAACCGCAATCAGAGCACAGCTTGAAAAGGGAAGGGTTGTCCTTCTTTTCGTCCAACATGATCTACGCTGTGTAGGCCTAAAAATCTTCTGGAAGCCTCCAAGAAGAACACTCGATGAAAACAGCCCTTGAAGGGCGTTGAAAAATCCCAAAAACGGGTCCCCATTAGTCGAAAGGATGATCGATGGAGCACATGGGCTCGATTGACCTAAAAATAGAGTTTAACTCTCAAAAAGCGAAAAGCGCAGCAAAAGCTCGAAGAGCGAAGCATGAGGACTCTGAACACTTGAACGTGCGGTAATAATCTGAAGATGGCTGCCTGAAGAGGGGCTTAGGTAGAGGGCAGTCATTGGCTGGGTACAGTATGACCCAGAGCTCAGTGATTGGTTGTTAGGAGAAAGACAGTTCCAAAATTAAACTGAAACTGATGTTTTTCTTTTACCGAGGATTCCCAGCCTGACGGGAATATTCATGAGCATGCCAGGCCCCATGTGTTACGCTCACCTGGTATCCACGCGGACGCCACACCGCCCTGGTTGCTGGATTCGCCCTGGACCCCTTCCCGATCCCGGATGGTGCCTTCGATAGAAGTCGGGCCTGAAAGCACATGGAGGACTGGATTTAGGATCAGATTCAGTCTCCTCCGACCTGCCCTGGGTTCGACCCGATTGCTCTCTCCTCACCTTGTTGTGATGTCTGGTGTGCTCTCCGTCCTGCCTTCTTTGCAGGGGTGCGTAATCTTCTGCGGGCTTGAGCGACCAAGTTAACTTCACTGGTGCAAGCCCATTTAAGTGTCTTTTAAGGTAGGTAAGTCTGATTGCAGCAGTCTTTATATGTCCTTGCCTTTCTTTCTTGTGATTAATGTCTTTTCTTATTCCCCCTTAGGTGAGCGGAGGTTCAGGAGTGCGCAGCTTGGATCAGGCTCTTGCCAGAATGGGGGACGCAAGAGCGTACTACAATTTTGGTAGGTAATGCGCGAAGTGCAGCGCTGTTTTGCCTTTTGCTTGCTAACCTGTACTCTTTTTTCCTTTTCAGGTCACGATGGGCTTTTCTGGCGTGCGAGGTGTTCCGGAACGATGCCGGCCGAGAAATGCCCAACCAGGTGAGGTTCTCGTGATGAGACTGCGGCTAGCGCCGTAAGTGACTTGTTTTAACGTTGTCTTTCTCTCTCTCTCCTTCCAGGTTGCTTCGTTCAGGTGTGTTCGTGGTGTCCCGAAGCTGCTGATGACTGGATGGATGACCGCGAGCAGCAGCAGGATGGACGAACGACGGACAGAGGCGGGATGGAATTTGCAGGTAAGTAGAGACTAATAATGATGTTCTTTGTCTCCTCTGTAGGTCCGTTGTTCAAGGATCGCCGGTATCAGGTCACTGGACACGATGAGCGTTACGCTGCAGGCTGCAGAATAACGCGAAGCACGCTCTGGAACTTGGGTGTGGTTTATATAGCCCTCTGTAAAGTAGTCCAGGTAAAGTAGTCCGGGCTACCACACCCCAAAACACTGCACCGCACAGTCTGGTTCTAGGAACTAGACGATGTAGGTGCCTGCATGTTGGCTGCAGGCACCCACAGAAAAAGTAGTCCCTTCAAGGAGGTTTCCTATTCTGAACCTGAGCCTGGCGCCAGAACTGACTCCAGGAGAGTCCAGGAAGATAGTGCAAGGTCCCTGAGGCCCCAATTGAACCCCGAGTCCTGGTCCTACCTGGCATGTGGGCATGCCAGTGGGGTTTTGGGTCAAGGGTCGTGACACCATGGTGGAGAACATGTCAATATTTGGTAAAGGCACAGACCGCATTTAGTGCTTTCAATGCCATACCCCCAGAGGCAAACACCTTCTTGGCTAAGGCATCAACCTTCTTCGACTCTCAGTCAGTTGAGAGGTTAATAGACATTGAGGGTCTTGAGCTCACCGTGCATGTACCAATGGTTTCTCCATGCTCGGGTTCGTGGACTAAAGGAGAAATGACTTACAGAAAATGTTCCTTTTATTGATTTCTATGGATTGTTCTCCCACAGATTACTCATCTTGATAGATATTCCATCCAGCATCAGGAAACTTTCGACAGGTGGCATAGTGCGGCTCAATGTCATCTCTCGACTTCCTCATATTTCTGTCGCTCCTCTCCTCAACTACGGATGTGATGTTGATCACTGTAAAGCACCATTCCTTCCCTATTGCATTCACACTCAAGAATGTGACAACAGGCACGTCACCAAAACATCTTAAGCTTCCAAGCGGGGTAGGTTGGGAGGGCCATGAGGAATCTGTGGAAGAATCCATAGAATTAACATTACAGGTGAGTAATCTCTCCTTTAATGCATAGCATTCTCCCACAGATTCATCTTGATAGATTCTCAAGGCAGTCCCTTCAATGGAGGGAATGGAGCTAGATTTAGAAGCTCTGTAGCATCCCACTACCAAAACGGGCACCAGCCCCTTGAGCAACGACCAAATAGTAATGTTTGGCGACCATGTTTCCGCTCGGTAAATGTCTTTTACTGGCACTCGTCTCTGGAGTGCCGAAGAAGCCACCACACCTCTCATTGAGGGACCCCTCAGACCTGAGGGCAGTTTCTTGCCTGCAACATAACATTCTGGAATGCACAGCACAATCCAGAGAGAAACAGTCTGCTTTGTAACAGCTCGACCCAGCCTGGATTGCAAATGATCGTCCTTACTGAAGGCACTTGTTCTAGCCCAAGAAAAACTCAATGCCCTCTTAGGATCTAACCTATGGAGCCTTTTCACATTCTTGGAAGGATGAGGAGCAGGGACAACCACTGGAAGGTCACATTAATTTCTGAAATTCTGAGACAACTTTCGGAAAGAACTTGGGATTCACTTTGAAGGCCACCTATTCCTTGTAGAACTTTAGGAAGGGAGGCTTACAAGAAAGTGCTTGAAGCTCACTAACAAGTCTAGCCAAAGTGAACGCCACCAAGAAGGTGGCCTTCAGTGTGAGAAGGCTTATGGAAGCAAAATGAAAGGGCTCAAAGGGAGCTGCCATCCGAAAGGTTAGAATCGTAGAACGCTAGGGGGCACAGGCGAAATGGCGGCCTGACCATTCGCCTCCCTTCCTTTCCACGGCGGAATGGCAAAAGGCAGTCATCAAAGCCACCATACAGCCCACAAAATGCCATCAGGCGTTGTCTTAAACACCCAGGCACCAGCAGAGCAAATGTGAGAGGCGGCACTGGCAGGAGTCGGGGAGAACGAGCGCCCGACACGTGACAGCTTCTCAGCATGTAGACCGCCGCAGAGGTCCCATGAGCAAGAACTGCAGTGCATGCGCCTGAAGCATCATGCTGGTGGCAGGGGGACTGTACACGGTGTGCTGATCTGAGCTGCATCAAGTGACCACAGGTGGTAAGGAGGAGCATCGCGAGTGGGGAGAAGCTGCCGGGCCTCCAGCATCAGCTGGACAGAGGCGGGTGATAGTGTGCAGCATAAGGGAGCCCGGGGAGGAAGGCGCCCACCCGCGCAGTCTCCACACGTTAAGTGTAGACATTCCGGCCTGATAATGGAAAGCTGCGCCTGCTGAAGTACGGCAGTGTGCTCCCCCAAGGTGGAGGTCCTTCTGCCAAGTGGAAAGCCCAGTGCTGTGGAACATAGATAGTGGGCAATGAGCGACCGCACAGCAGGCAGCATGAAGGAGTGCAGAGCAGGCAGACGAGAGCAAAAACGGAGCACAGCAACGTGGCCACATGAAGTGTCCCCAGTGGCCATGAGAAGCAAATACGAACGTGAAGCCAAAAGCACCAACAAAGCCCAGACACACTGGCAAGGCCATGGCAGTGCAGGTGCATGCAGGGGAGCCAGAGGGACCAAGGCAGCCACCTTCCACGGCCCTCGTATCAGGAAAGAGACTCCTTTCGCATTCAGGGGAGACAGAAGAGGCACCAGCCTTTATAGCACCACTTCCACGCGGCGGGAGCCACTCCAATACTGAAGGTGGAGCATCTGAGCAGCAAGGTACTGGGAGGACTATTGTCAACCACCCTGTGCACCCGGATATACTGCATGGACTCAGTGGCGCAGAGAGAGGGCTTCCCCTGCGAATGCCAAAGCAAAGGACAAGCTCTTTGGGGCCATGTGGACATCATAGAAAGGGCAATGGAGGGCTACAGTGCCATGGACAACCCCCGAGGGCACTAGGCGATGGAGCCCGCTGAAGGTATGGATGGTTAGGGTCAAGTGCACAGCGTTTGCGAACTACGTCCGCCACAGGGGACACAGCCCTGGAAGAAATAGCAAAACCCTACACTGCACGCTTTAAAGTGGAGCAGCCCACCACACAAGAGGGGTACCCACAAAGGAACCGTAAAACAGTAAATCAGCAACCTAACACCGCGCAGCTTGACCTGCTGCAGCATCAGCCACGCAGGACACGAGCATAAGTGCAGCCTTGCAGTTATTCCGTCGGGACATTCCAAAAATGGAAAGTCAATCTCAGACAAGCGAGCCAAACATTCCCTGGGATGATCATGAGGCTTTGACAAAAGCAGACATACGCCTCTTGCTAGATGAATTCAGGTCGATAAAGAGTAGCATCTCGGCAACTGTAGCAGCACTCCAGACAAGAATGGACAAAAATGCTGACCGCCTGGAATCAGCAATCCACAGCAGTAGTCGAAATGAAAAGTGGAAAGCTGCTTTCTCGATCAAGAACAAAGAAAAGCAGACTTGGAAGCAAAGGTTGACGACCTCGAAAATAGGGAAACGTGCACCAACATACAGATCATGGTCTTGAAGGAGGCACCCGGGGAGACACTGCAAGCGATAGAACAGCAGGTCAAAGCTCTCAAATTCCCTCTTTGAAGAACCGCCAACGCCTGCAATAGAATTTGACAAGATACACAGAGGAGGAGGTCCTCCAAAAGACCCGCGGTCGGTAATAGCAAAATGTCATCATTACAGGCAGAAGGCAGAAATTGTGTTGAAGGCAAGGGAAAGGGACAAGATTGACTTTGAGGGGTCGAGCATCTGCATATTCCAAGACCCGACTGCAACGACCCTACTAAAAAGGCGAGACTGCAAACAGTTGATGATATGGCTGCAAGATTAGGGCCTCAGATAGATGTGGGGGTTCCTATTCTCGCTCAACTTTGAAAACCGAGGGTAAGACTACAGGTTGACAACAGGAGATAAAGCGTCTAACGTCCTCCAACAGCTGAAAGCGGACGAACAGGGGATCGGCGCTCGGCGAGATTAGAAACACGCCGGAACCACAGGAAACAAGGCCTGGGTCCCCGCCGAGGTGTGGCCGAGTAGGATGATCATTGAAATTTCGCAGGTTTAACATTGTGTGCAGATTAATTGGCTGTAAAGTTGCAGAACATTACAGGAGCAGGCAATTGCCAATTAAGGAAGGTTGCCAATTTTCTGGACATGTTTCAGCGCACAAGTCAGAGGTCACGAGGCCAGCAAAACTGGAGTCCAAGAGCTTGAAGGCATGCCTGGACTGAAATATGTTGGTGTTGAAACTTGTCTCGCATTATGTAGATTAGTTTTAGAGTTCGAACGCCCTGCTAGGCAAGGGGTCTCACGAGAGTGGAACTAGTTTTTAAAGGGCGTCTCTATCACTTGGGAAATGGTTGTTTTGTTGGTTCTTGTTGGGAGGGGGGGTTACAGGGCGAGGAAAGGGGTGGGGGGACGGTAGTCGAATGTTACCGAGCATGGAAGTACCAAGGGCAGAAATATGTATGGTCACCACTCACCCGATTGCACACCACGGGTCAAATCCCAGCAGCGCATCAAGCAGTTTAGCCCCAGAGTCAAGGGTGGCATGTGCATGCCGTGGGATCCTGGTTTGTGCCACAGTGAGGTGTGGGACACTGAACTGGAAGGGGCTCAATTCTCTGCAGAAACACACCATGCTCTTAAGAGAGTTCAAGCTATCGGGATTAGATAACCGATTCGTACAGGAAACTAAGTGCAGACAAGGGGAGGAATACGCGCTCAAAGGAAAACACGTTGGGGGCACCATCTGGGCCTCAAGCGTGGCAAAGAGAGTGGGCTGGGCTTACTATAAAAGGCCACGCTGGGCCTGACAGTGACTAGCACATACAGGCACTCGAACGGAAGGTATTTTGTGGTAAAAGGGACCATTGGGCAAACTGCTGTGACCCTCTGCTGCATATACACACCTAACCAGCAGCAACCTGCTTTTTGCACATCAGTGCTCGAGTTTCTGGGGGGTCGGAGGGAAGGAGTCCTAATCTGCGGGGGAGACCTTAACATGATAATAGATCCCACGTTAGACTGGAGTTCACAGGCCCCTAGTAGGAGCAGCCTTTCAGAACTTTTACACAAAGCATATATGATAGATAATAAACACAGAGATCACTATTGTCGGTTGGTCTGACCGCGACATGACTACACTCATGCTGGAACTAGGGCCAAGAACCCCGATGGGACACAGATGGGTATGCAACAACACTCTTTACAAAGATCCCCTTCTTTAAGGAACAGCTATGCGAGGAACTGGGGGAGTACTTTAAGAACAATGACACAGGTGATACCTCGCTCAACATTGTGTGGGAGGTGACAAAAGCGACTATTCGAGGGGTTTTGATAGCGGAAGGCGCGACGAAGAAAAATCTTGTACACTTAGGGAGGTGGCCCTGAAGAAATATATCGGGGCCAAGGAGGCTGCCCTTCCAAAGGGGGTAGATCCGCCTGCAAATAATGTGGCAGAGATTAGGGATCTCTGAAGAGAGCTGAACGAATTGTGGAAAGGAAAAGTCCTGACCCAGCTTCACTACCTGAAGCAACGGACAAGTCACACACTATGCTAGCATCCAGATTGAGGGCACAGAGGGCAGACAGGGCAGTGAAAAAAGTAATGGGCACATTGGTGGAAACCCTAATTATCCTGTTGGAAATAAGCCAGCGCTTTGCCCAGTTCTACACAGCATTGTACACAACAGAGAGCCCTGAGGAAGCTGGCGGCAGTGAGCAATATCTCACTGGATTGGTGCCAAATACACTTATGGCAGAAGAGAGCGAATCACTTAATGTCCTCATAGATAGCATTGAAGTCCTTACATAAATTTCAAAGCTCAAAGCAGGCTAGACGCCAGGGCAGGATGGCTATATCGGCCTTCTACAAGGCGTATGGATCGACCCTTGCCTCGTTTCTTGCAAAGCTTTTTAATAACAAAGCAGACAGCCCAGGCACCAACATCATTCATCCAGGCCAGGGTTATAGTTTTGCATGAAGAGAGAAGGGACAAGACAGACTGCGGTTCGTACCGTCCAATATCACTCAAACGTTGTCAAAAAATATATGCAAGTGTTCTGGCAGCCCGGATGAGTAATATTCTTCCTAAGTTGGTACACAATGATCAAGTGGGATATGCAATGGGGCAACAGGGCTCAGACAATATCCGTAAGACCCTGGACCTAATTGCTGACCAGAAACCAGACGATGTAGACCAGAGTCTGATATCAGTTGACGCGAAAAGGCTTTTGACAGAGTGGAGTGGCCCTTTCTACGTGCAGTCCTTAGCAAATTAGGCCTGGGAGAGCAATGACCAGCTGGGGCCCTGGCGCTGTATAAAAACACAACGGCCCAAGTTGCAGTCAATAGGATAGCCTCAGACAGCTTTCGACTAAGCAGGGGGGGAGGCTCCAAGGATGCCCGTTATCACCCTTACTTTACGTGCTAGTCGTAGAACCATTAGCACACGCGATTCGCCAGAGTGCCAACATAAATGGGCTAGTGCAAAATGGAAGAAATATAAGCTTGCGTTGTTCGCGGATGACATCTTGGCTTACGTCACTCATCCAGAATCCTCTGCCCTAGCCCTTTTGGAAGCCATAGCAGAGTACGGCGCACACTCAGGGTTTAGCATTAACTTACACAAGACTACAGCAATGCTGTTAACAATGGATATCACCAGAGCGTCACACATCATAGCACAGCAGGGCATCCAAATATGAGTGGAAGGCATTAAATACTTAGGGGTGACGCTCATGAAACAGTTTGGCAAGCTCTACAAAGCAAATTACCCACCGCTGTGGGCAGCCATCGTTCAACACAAAGAGATGGGCGAAGCTCACCCATTTTTGGGGGGCCAAGTTCTCGACCAAAAAAAGGAATGTCTTACCCAGATTACGTTTTGTGTTTCAACCTTTGCTGGTCACGATACTGGCCGCATTTCACTCAGAGATGCGGAAAGAACTCCTCTCATTTCTATGAGCTGACCAGAGGCCTAGAATTGCATACAAAACACTGATTCTCCCAAAAGATAGGGGCGGTCTAGGTTATCCAGACCTACACGAATAATAATACTGCTAGACCATGTGCGAGAAAAAAGTGAAAAACCATGGGTGGCGTGAAAAACGGGCTCATTGCCCCATCACAATGGGGGAATGGCTGTGGGTTCCACAACACAAACTTCCCGTAGAATCCGAACACACCCTGTGTTAGCTGTTTTTTGGTCTCTGTGGCAGAAAAAGGGAGACACAGTAGGGGTGACATCATGGCCCTCACCTCTTAGTTGTATATGGGCTCCACCAATAAGGGACCTTTTAGGTAATCCTACCCGCTTCCAAGCACTCTATGAGGCAGGCCAGATTAGGGCCGGGCAAACGTGGTACAAAGGAAACATGCTAACAAAAGGAGAATTGGAACAGGCCCTAAACTTGAGGGATATCCCACCACTGCAATACTTGCAACTTTGTGGTGTGCCGTCAAATCCGCGCTGGAGGGAGCAACTACAGGGCCACTAACCTCTCGAGCAGGTTCTTGATACACAATGTTAGGCAGAAACCTGTGCAGTTCCCTTGGGGAACACTGCAAAAGATTTAAGACTACAGGTATAGCAGTAAACCCACTTGGTAGCAGTCCGCACCACCCAGATTTACCTGGTAGCTGTGGCTGAGCAGTCAGACTTCCCTCAAGAAGAGTTAGGCAGTATGCAAAGTATACACAATATGTACTCAGGCACAATAGCACAAGCAAACACTGACCAGAGCTTGGTTTCAAAAGTATATAGTTATTTATTTTTTAGAACACACAAATTGAAAACACTCTAGCAAAATATAATAAAACACTCCAAACACAGTTATATGGAAAGCAGTCCCAATCCTTATTCCTATCTAGACAACTCTAGGTTAACACCACATAATTAAAACAGAGGTGAGCGCTTAACGTTAGATGACACTCTAGTAGGTTAAAGAAGGGAGGGAAAAAGAGCAGAATTAGGATAACCACACCACTCTAAGGTCAAGAACGCTTTTGGTAAGCTCAACGAAGCACAAAGTCACAGGTGAGCAAAAGTCACTAAGCAGAGCCCACTCTTAGAGCAGACAGAGCGAAAACGTGCCCAAGATCACACAGTTGGTAGGGATTCAGAGTCTTGCAAAAGAGTTCGGAAAAGAGTTAGAGAGGCTCAGAAAGTTTAGCCAAAGTGTCCCAGGCAATCCCAGGATCGAAAGCCGAGGGCTAAAACTACCTCGTACAGTCGGTGGCAAGGGAAGCCAGGCGGAACACGGTACCTTAACGGGAAGGATCCTCCAGCGGGGGCAGTTGTTCCAGGCAGTGGCAGCAAGGCTCGACGTCGGTCAGGGGAGAAGAAGATCTCGCTGAAGAGCAGAAGAAGAAGGTCGTTGCACTGCCCGGGAAGAAACCAGCCGCGGAGTCCTCCGGTTAAAGGGTTGTACCGACTTTCGCGGTTGGGGTAAAAGTGGTGGGGTTCCGGTTGCCGGGGTGCTTGGCACTGGCAAGGCGGCCACGGGATACCTCGAAGAACGGAAAGAAGGTGAAAACTGGTTGTCCCCACCAGTCAAGGGAAGGAGCCACTCCGTTAAGAGTTCTCCTCGGTCGTCGGGAAAAGTGGTGAGATGGTTCAGCAGGGCTCCACCGGCGGTGTCGTCGTAGCAGATCAGCTCAGCTCGTCCCTCGTTGGATTCTTAGGTCCTGTGGCGACTTCTGAAGTTCCAGTCCCCAAAGCCCTGCTTTTATGCAGCAAACCCCCATTCACCCAGCCTAGCTGTCACTCAACCATGCTAAGTGGTGAGCCGGCCGGCTCACCACTTGGGCCAATCAGGACGGAGTGCGACTTGAGTTACCTAGGTAACTCAGTCCAGGGTGCCTAAATCCCCCTCCACCCCTCCTAAGTACCCCAGACAGAGTGGCACCACTTTGGAGGGCTTCTGTGGAGAAGCCCGCCAAAAGTGGGACAAAGGGCTCCACTTTGGGTCAGAGTTACAGAGGCGAACGCCAACGCCATTTTAGTATCAAGTTTTGGCAAAAAATCCCAACCGGAGTTATAATAATAAATATATAAACCGGCGGTATGTTTAAGGCTACCGTAAATAAATAATTAAATGTGTTAGCCTAAAACAATGGGAAATCCCATAGGAAAATATTCGCGGTCGAATATAAAAAGTAGTTTCCACTGCCACCAGCCAAAACTCGATCAGGGGGGACGGAGACGTGCCCCCGCGACTAACAGACCCTGGGGCAATCGAATTGCCCCAGCCAGTACGTCCACAATATGATGGTTTGTACTGGTTCTGTTCAGGATTTAAGACTAGTAAAGTCTTTGGTGACTTTACATGCCCTGGGAGACAGTAGTCAGTCCCAGGGTATGGAGTCTATGTTGGGGAGTCCCTAGGACACCCCTGGGTTACGGCACAGAGGGTGCTGTGTAACCCACATCCAAAAAATACATGAGGCCCTATGGAGTAAAAGACCCCATAGCCCATTCAACACAAGGTTTAACCAAGAAAACACACTTCAACATGCCCAAGAGTGAGGGTAAAAGAGTCTCACTCTTGGCAGGAGAAAAAAAATAAACCCCAGAAATCCAGCAAAGCTGCTGGGGGACTCACTAGGTAGGGAAATTCAGCCTAAACAGAGAATTCTCCCTGACACACAACGGGGCTCGTCTCACTGTTGTACGCAGCGCTACAAAACAGGGGTCACTTGCCCGTGCCACGCACTCCGCAGTGGGAAGCAGACTTGGGGCTGCAACAAAAGGCAAAAGTGTGGGCCACAATCTAGAGGACAGTGTGGTTCTCCACAGTAGAAATGCAGTATATAATGCATAATAGCAGATTGTTGTTTTGCTGGCACCTAACACCGCAAAGGCTATCCAGAATGTACCGAGTGGTCAGCCCAAACTGCTGGAGGGGCTGTGCAGAAGTAAGCGATTATTGGCATCGATGGGGAGGTCTGCCCAAAGGCACAACTCTATTGGAAAGAAGTGTTGGGCTGGGTGCACGCAATAGGAGGTATCACCAGAACCCTGTCACCATTGCTGTTGTTGTTTGGGCTAGAGGAGGGGGAGGGGGACTACACATCATACCCACATATGCCTCAGAACTTGGTGTTAGCAGCAAGGTTGTGCTTAACGAGGCAATGGAAAAGGGACACTGTCCCCATAAGTCAGAATGGTTAGACAAAGCCTACAAAATATAAGAAATGGAAAGCCTTACAGCAGCTCTCATGGAACTGCATGTGCACACAGACATGGAACGGCTCCTGTTCTTAAAGTACTGTAGGGCGGATAAGCATGGAAAAGGAGGCCATTGAGTTTGAAGTACTCGATGGAACGGCATGGGCAACCTGCCCCGAACATTTATGTGGGGTAAACGTGTCGGCCAGTGGACACACCAGTGAAACTCGTACAGGAGTGGTGAAAGTTCAAAGGGTGCGGACAGCTATCTAAATTGGGAAATGCTCAAGAAATGTTCCAATGTTTAATCACATTACTGCTGTAGAGAAGAGGAAGGGGGAGGGAGGGAGAATAGTAATTGTTACAGTAACCTCAGCGCTGTTAAAGTGTACACACATGTAGACTATAACAGGCCCCTGGGCCTAGCTCTCATTCTTGGATCTAGAAGCAGCAGCACTGGGGGAATTTCGTAATTTGGTGCCTGAATGGTTATTGAAATGTGTATAAACTGCTACTCCTTATTAGCACTGTTGTTGAAAATGACAAAAATCAATAAAAAAAAGGTTAGAATCAGATTCAAATCCCCATCAGGGACCACTTAAAGAGTAGGTGGGAAAGTATTTACAAGGCCCTCAAGAACTGCACTTCCAAGAACTGGACTTCCACAGGAATGTAAAAAAAACAGTCCTTGCCCTGGAGTCCTTTTAAACAGGGACAAGCAGCCAGGTTCTTTCTGGGGTGATCAGAACCAGGTGAGCCCGGAACCACCTCCTCCTGAGAACCCAAGGGATGACCAGAATTGGAGGGAATGAATAGTGAAGCAAACAAGTCCACCTCTCTGAAATGTCCTCCGGGCAAAGCTCCCTCACGCTGGAGACCAGGCTCTGCCTGCTTTGAGCATCTGCCAGCCCATTCTCCACCTCTGCCAGATGTGCTAGAGGCCTAAGAGGCGCAGTAAGGCAGATGCCGTTTGGCTGCGGGAGTTCTGGAAAAGGTTGACCATTTGTGCCACGTTGGTGACTCTCTCCATGGGGGAAAAGCCTTCCCCTCCCGAGTGTCCAGGATGGCTCTGATAAATTGAAGCCTCTGCACTAGTGTAACATGCAACTTCTGTAAGTTCAGTGAGAAGCCCAAGCTATGCAGCAGGGAGCAACTGTCCAACCTGCTCCGGATACCGACCGGCCAGTCGCCCAAGTAAAGGAATGCGAAGACGCCAGAAAGGGAGCACGTTTATTTATTTGAACTGATAATGGGTGTTGTGAGAAACCTTGGGGTATTCACCCAAGAAGACCTCCAGAATCCCTTATTCAGGTGGCCCAGGAAGGGCTGGCGCTCTCAGATCCCAACCCTGGGGGTGGACGAGCGAAGGCGAATCACCTGGGTAGGGGAACCCGGGGTTATGCTCGGGGGAATCCCCCAGGCGAGACGCGGTATCATACCAGGGAAGGAGATGAGCAAGCCAAGGTCCATTAAGCTTTTGTAGGCTGCTCCAAATCTACCTCCCTTTCACCCAACAAATCTCCCTTACCCGAATACACCAACCCCTCCGCATCTGGTAAGCCCATTAGGAACCCAAACCCCAATGCTGTGGGAAACTACATCTCCCAGGATCCCTGTTTTCCTGTTGTCTACCCGAGTAGTCCCTGTCATTCTCCTCCATGTCCGTTTGATTATTATTTCCTGACAAAACACTACCATTCCCACAATCCTTCTATTCATTTCACAAACCCTACCAAACTTCCCCCCTTTTCAACACAAACACTTTCTTACACGATGAAAGACAACAGACTAAGCACAGAGCAGTTTACCTGACATGTCCCAACACAAGGGTCAGGCAGAGTCAAGCAATTGACAATACCAATGCACACCTGATGACCCTTTCCCTTACATATAGGGATAAAAGGCATAGCACGAAAGAACACTTTGAGCAAGGCGGAGCATATGACGAGGCAGCTGTTCCATGACAGCAGTTCAAGAGGAGGAGAAAGGCGGCAAGAACCGAAAGGACGACCAGGAGGGAAGTGCCTGTATCCTTTTCAACCCACACCCACAAAGCCTCAGAGAAAGGAATGACAGGGCTGCAAACAGCCAGCATGTGGCGTACCAGGTGTCAATGGTGCACAGGACCCTCCTACACTGATAACCATCTCAGGGAGAGACGCTCGCTACTGTGGTACAGCCTTTGACTCCAGGGACAAGAAATACCAATCGGTTCATCACAGCCGTTGAGTCGGAGGGAGAACTGATAGAAAAAAGGAACTGTGATTGAGCGAAGGTTGCAAGTGGCGACGTAATGTGAATCAAGGAACGGAACAAAGACTTGGTGTGTTATGCAACTGTTTTGAAAACCCAGGGGGAGACCAGGATGCAGAGTGGTCTGGTGCCACGTGGGCGCTCATTCGAAAGACTCAGACCGGTCCCCTTTTTGTTGAAACTACTGATACCAGAAAGCCCTTGGAGGGCCGATGCATGTGGTCAAAGTGCTCATACAAGGGTCGAGTAAAACCCCTTGTACACTTAAACATTCTTTGACCTGTAACCCAGAGGAAAGCTGAGGGGAACAAATCCTGCATTGTGTAAAGCAAGATTAACTATATTTGTGGCAAATGTGAATCCGGCTGACGGAGGCCTACTAAATGGGGTGAGGTACAATAACCCTGTTAACATTGCGATGACAAGAGTGAACCTGCAATGAAACACTGTTTAAAAAGACATTCAGACTTGTTAATACGACAAGTGAAAGAGTCAGAGAAAAGGTCATAGTGATTCGACAGAGGGAGGCTAATATTGCAGAAGGATCTGAGCCCGGAAGAGGGGGATCCCAGGGTGACGAGTCATCAACCAATGTGCACAGAGAAAGGAACTTTGTTTTGTTATTTTTGGATACATTAGGCCCTCAGAGGCAAGAAACCTTTGTAGAAAGTGACTTAACCACCAATGGTCCTGATATTGCTGAAAGGAACTGTAGCCTTGTGCCGGAGAAGCCCAGGAGTGTGCTGTTCTCAAGAGTCCCACCTTGTCCCCTGCTAAAAACGTGGGGAAGGGAGACCCCGGCTATTACATCCTGACATATTATTTGTGAAGACCTTCCTTTCTTGTGAACATTATCCCACACTCTTTTGTAACTTAGCAGTAAGGATTGGCAATCGTTTTTTTTTAGTATAGGCCCTTTTATTTAACAAGACGCCACTAAGACTGCCTTATTATTTTTTTTAAGGTGTGTACCTTGCACCCATCTTAGATCTTGGTTTAGATTAGGTGTTTTTCTCACCCATTTATACAGTTTAATAAACACCATGAAACTGTGATCACTTGTGTCTGTCTTTACTTTTGTCACCATGAGTTCCTTACAGTGTCCCCAATGACAAATCTGAGGAAGCACCTGTGCCTCCTGTGGATAGTCACGTGAAAATAAGCATCCTGAAGGTCCAGCGACACCAGCAGGTCCTGGTATTGTTGAGCCTGGAGAATCTCCCTCAACTTCACCATCCTGAACTTGTCCTTCCTTGGGAATATGTTCAAGGGTCAGAGGTCCCCCTTTCTTGGGAACCAGGAACTATCAGGAGTACCAATCTGAGCCCTTCTCCCCAGCTTGTACCTCCTCGACCATGCCCTTCAACAGAAGAGTTTGCAGCTCTTCCTGGAGTTCCTGTTCCGGCTGACAAGAGGGTGGTGCTGGTGGTGGTGGTGGTCTGGTCGGAGGTAGTCAGAGGAACGGTAGACAGTAACCTAGTTCCACCAACTGGAGGACCCATGCGTCGGAAGTGATTTCTTTCCGTCGGTCTGCAAACCCACAGACTCTCCCTCCAACCAGAGAAACATGAAGGGATACCTGAAAGAGGTTTTTGAGATGCGGGTGCTGCCGATGTTAATTCCGATTCCCCCTTAGGTGCGCCTCTGCCCCTGTTCGGCCTTGGTAATGTTTTCTGCCCCTGCTTGGCCTGGGGTAGCTGTGCCCTCTTAGGGCAGGTGGCCTATCACCTGAACCCTCTTCTTCTATTGCAGAAAGAGAAAGCATGCTTGGCTGGTTGCTGTACCACGTTCTTTCCGCCAGTTTTAAGTCCTTAAACTTCTCTAGGAACTCACCGGCATTCGGATCAAACAAATGATCCCCGTCAAAAGGCAGGCCAAGAAGCTTTGCATAGGCATATTTGAGAAACACCTGGTAACCTGATCTCTTAATGTAAGATGACCTGCTCAGCATCATCGACGTGGCACACCTGGCATGCTGTTTCTTTTCCATCCTTCACAATGTCCAGAAGTGTGAGGATTCACTAAGTGCCTTCACCTCTCCCCAGGCGGGAGCCCCTTCTCATGAGGCAAGGGATGTGAGGCCACTACCTCTAGGGGAGATTTAATACAGGAGGACCTCATGGGGAGGGACTCCTCTACTGGGGATAAGGACTACCACCTGGGTGATAGGCGGCACAACACCGGAACCCGAACCTGCCCGAAACCTCTATTACCCTTTCACACACGCTCTCTGACTGCTACATCCAAATGCTATTGCAACATCATGTCAGTTTCCCCAACTGAGACAAAGAAGATCATCCGAGACATTAAGATCAACACCAATGCAAATACTGAGACGAGTCACACATGCAACAGGAGGAAACGTTCCAGTGCTCCGCAGGAAAGTGCTCACCGAAGCAACATAGAAATAGATGAAGGACTCGGTGAAAGGGAGAACAGTCCTGCAAGCAAGCCAGCCGAGGAGAGCAGTACTGGAGACAGTCCAGCCCGGGAAAAGCAAGGACGATGCAGAGAACACTTTGAAGAAGCCGAAAGCTGTAATCCGCTGGAGACAGGAAGCAAACGGCAAGAATCCTTGGTCCAGTGGTGTGGAGCCGATCGGGAACGTGGCTACAAGCTGAGAAGCATTGGCGCGACATTGGAAATGTGAACAGTGCGGTCCTGCAACAGCGCCTACATCGCCGGTCTGGAGGAAGGGAACAAGACATGTGGAGCAAGAGCTGCAAAGACACGGAAAGCCAGTGCAAAGCTCCCAAACAAAGCAAGACCCCAGGAAGAACCGGCAGAGCGTCTGGAAACCAGTGAAGGTAAAGTGTGGAACTAACGTGTGGAACGTGGGAACCAGTAGGGGTGTCAAGTTGGAAAAGGAATGCAAGCTGATTGCAAATAACGATACGAGTAATCTCCCTTGTGGCAGTACCTGCATTTGCATATTTTGCATTTTTCTATTATATAGCGCTACAAACCCTCAGGTATTTGAGTGCTGCTTATTATTACCCACGGTGTGTGGTGCTCATTTGTCAACCTCAGAAGGATGAAAGGCTGAGTTCGAACCTGCCAGCGGCAGGCTTTGCACGGATGTCAAAGTGAGTGCTCTACTCGCTGTGCTATCTGACCGGCTTGGCAGGAGAGGGAACCAAATGGGCTTAGCACAAGAGGGACAAAGGCAAGGGTTTGGAACCCAAGCAAAATAAGGGTCTGGGACCCGAACCAGCATCAAGCAAGTACCAGAGGGAGTCGCCCTCCAGACAGTGGCAGCGATAAACCCACTGGCCACCAGGGAAGGGTCGGGGACACAGGACCGTGGAATTAACTTCGACAGACATTCTGACAGACTCTTTTAGTATTAGTTTTGAGGCAGAGAAACCCCTCTTAGAAGTTAGGAATAGTGAGGACCTCTTTTCCATTTCCAAAATAAATGTCTATAACAAAAATTATGCCACCTTTGTGTCAGTCTCCATTTTCAACACCCTTACAGAAGAGATCATTGATCTCACCTTCTGGGAAATGGTGGGTGGCTTCTGTGATGGTTTTCCTCATTTACAGCTTTCAAAGCCATGCTCCCCGACCCATACACTTTTTTTGTAAAGGCGTCAAACTTCTTCGATTCCCTATCCATTGGGAGGTTAGATGTGGAAGTCGAAGGCCTTGAGTTCACCGTCATGGCTTGCACTTCAGGCCCTTTGGGGCTAGGGTGCGCCATCAAAAGTGGTAAATTGCCCATTGCCGGCTTATATTTTTGTGAGGTCTCCATTGAGCCACAGGGTCGAGCATGAAAGTTGCCAGAGATGCATGACAGGGACCGCAATGGCAAAGTTGAACGGTAAAGCCTGTTTTCTGATTGTGGTCCTCGGTCGAGAATGTCAGTTAGTCAGCTCATATTGCTGAAGTGGCTTTCGCCACAACTGATTGCGACGACCACCTTCTCGACTGCCTTGTGGTACTGGACTTTTGGGTTTGCATACAGAGCTGCTTGTTGAAGTTCGACCTTGGGGGACGTATCTGGCCTGCCCGCATTGTGTAGGCCATCCACCATCTCCAGTCGCCCCACTTAGCCATGAAATCGTGTCAGCCTCGATGCAAGTTTCTTTTCCGAGGTCGAGCTCGACAGTGGTGGACCTCCCCTGGCTACCTTTGTACAGACAAACGGGGAGCATTCTGAGCAGACTACACTGACAGCGTCAAGGCTGAAGCTGTACCAGTTGAGGCCTTATCGAATACCTGCAACATTTACTTCTTAAAGTCTCAAACCCTTTCCAACTAACCAGAGTCACGTCTGTGGCTGCACTTCTTATTTTTGTGTGACGATGAAGAGGAAGAGTTCTGGTATTCACTACTGGAACGTCACTGCTTCTAAGATTTTATAGGACGGCTGCCCTCCCACACCTTCTCGGGGGTTAGCCCCTTGATGTCAAGTCCTAAGGATTTTGTGACCGACTTAGTCGGTGACCAGGAATATGGTCAGCCAAGCACCAGTTTAGCCAAGCGTTTCTTTACCGCCTACGGGTTCATAGCTAGACATGAACCACATTGCTCGATATCATTTCTGAGGCTGAAACACCACACACAAATATTGTATGGATCCGTGAGGGACATTTTGGAGTTACAGTCTCTGCAACGCTTGAAACCGGATGGTCTAAGTCCTGACATTTTGAGGCAGTAGGGAAATTCAAATTGTGAAAGCAAAGGATTGAGCCATTCTCTGAGTAGCGGGCTGTGCATTCAGAAAAAAGGAACGGAGGTAAGAGGGCGTAGTGTGACCCTTAAGTACGGCGATTGACGTCAAATCCTGAGTCGATGAGTGGCACAAACAAACATGATGGGAGTCGAGGCTGCACTATGCCTCCTATTGAAATTGTTTGAGCAGTTGACCCTAGATGGGATATCTATTAACATGAGACATTTGTGGGAGAATGCAATCCATTGAAAGGGAAGGTAAACGCTTGCTGGTTTATACTTCTGGGCGAGTTTGGCGTTGACTGCCTACATCGAGCATATGTTTATGATAGGATCTGCAATGGCTGCATTGAATGGCAGAGCCCTGTTCTTCTATGGCTCTCTGTCGAGATGCGTTAACTCGTATTCTAACAGCAGCTTGGAAGGAGCGCCGAGAGCGGTAATCACTCTCTTAAAGGATAGTTCCGGGACTTTTTTTTTATTGTTCCTATGGTTCGGCCATGTGTTTTTAAGCATAAATCGGTAGATCGTAGAAAACTTTCCTATGGACCTTACCCGACTTTTCGTCCATTAACGCACTCGAAAACATCCACCATTTTATGATAATCCTATCATTTCCCCCCATCGCCCTGGCTCACCTGCTTTTGCGGCACTAAATCAAATCCCCTGCCCCTGAGCCTGACATCAGCAGACGCGTACCGCCCATTTCCCGTTTCGTGTCAACAATCGCTGCGCCTCAGCTAATGAAGTGTCGCCATGGAAATGGCAGGACGCCTCTTTCCTCAATAAGTATAAACAGACCGTTTCACAACACACAGCAGCAGATTTTCGAATCCATTCCTCTCTCTGTGTTACTTTGAGTATTCTGTGACTCGTTTCTGTGCTCTGGTCAGCTACCTTCGTTGATTGTAGCCCGTGTGAACAGATACCAGTACCACCGCTATAAATTATTTTACTTTCTTTACCACATAATGGCTACAATAATGCCGTATATGTACGAGCCCGAGTACACCGAGGAAGAACTACTGGAAAGGCAAGCACGCGAAAACGATGGGGATTCGGACGGCAGTTGGGAGGACCAGTCAACGGATGAAGAGCCTGGACCATGTCGCATGGACGGCGTCTCCACCTGGTGCACGTGCAATCGGTGCGAGCTAATGCCAACTGAGGAGGAGAACTGCTGCTGCCGAGAAAACTCGGGATGCCTGGCCTACATTTCGGAAGGCGAGCCAAGTCAGCAATGCATCACTGAGCTGCCAGAGTTCAGGGAAGCCTGCCTCTCACGGACCGTGTTGAGGATGATGATGGTGCTTATGCACAAACTTCGCGGCACTGTTCGTCCGCGTAATCCGAGTAACGAGTAAGTATACTCTGGTTGTGATGTCAGTGATGCCACTACTATGTCATGGTCGTCTCCCACATATAAAATTACATCTACATATCATTCGAATGCATGTAAATTGGTTCCATATTGTGCATTTTCTAGATAGAATTTTTTTCAAAGCAGAATGACATTTTTTACCTGAATCGACAGTGATAAGAAAGTTTTGTCATTTTAATACAGTTTGCATCTTTCATTTTCACAGGTGGTACAGGCTGGTGGCCTATCGTTGCTTCACTTGGTGGCTTCACGGGAGGCTCGGACACCGCGTTCGGAGAGTAATACCTGCCTGTGCGGTACTTGCCATTAGACAACATTTCCCCAGCGACAGTGGACAATACCGCAGATTTTCCCTGGATGTGCTGCAACCGCAAATTTACAATGTGTAATGTTTATTATTTATGTTCAATTGAAATTAAGATCCAAAATAAAACCCAATATATATTTTAACAATGGTTGTTTTGATTTGTTCAAGCGTTGGCAATAAAAGGAAGGCCGTTGTATTTTATTGATACAAAACATGGTTATAGGTAAATATGGTTGATCATAATAAATCATCCTTTTGGGCACCGGGTACAGAGATGACCACCTCTGGCCCGTGCCGCCTTGCCACCACAGGCCAGCCTGCTGCTGACTAACTGCCTAGGCATCTAGGGTCTCCAGGGTGAACTGCACCCATATATTCTCCTGGGAGTGTGAGGTATTTATAAACTCACCCCCCTGCCTTCCATGTACTAGATCCTGCAGCCAGCCTCTTACATGCAGTTAGATGGCCTCTCCTTGGTGAGGCCCTGCGGCAAACGAGTCTTGTCTGCACGACCACCGCCCCAATCCACCCCCCGCCCTATCAAAGGCAGTTCGCACCGGGGTACTTGTGCTGGCAACTGGAGCAGTCAGGGAGCGATAAAGGCCAAGAGGTGCCAAAGACCATGTACACTTCAAAGTGGTCTATAGAGCATGGGTTGTTGTTCCCATGTCTACCTCCAGACCCCGTGTCTCCTGCCAAGCATCCCCCCTCACGCTGGACGGCCCCCTGCAATCCACATAATGCCACGACATATACACGTCATTCATTCACAAACACACCCCTGTTTCGAATTCAACCCGTGAAGGTGCTGGTTATCTGCTCTTCGTCTCTGTGAACTTCCGTGACCACTTCGAGGAAACTCGTCAGTTTGCAACCTGTGAACTGCTCCCTGTTCTACGACAAGAAACTACTCTGATCCCTGCATCTAACTGTTTGTTCGTCAAGGTAAGGCCATGTACCATAATCATTTTGCGTCCAATTTCTTTTCGTTCGAGACAGTACATGCAAGGAACTAGTCACATGTTCTGAGTTTACATTGGTATTCATAGAGAATTGTTGATCTTTACTTTTCAGAACTTTCCACAATGCCTGCCTGTTCCATTGGCGGTTGCCCTTCGAAGACCCATAATAAATCTGAAGGTACTATAATGCATGTTTTCCCTAAGACAATAGATCAGATAAGAGAATGGGTCCGATATTGCGGATATCCACCGTCTGAGCTTGAAAGTAGAGTCCTAGAGGTCTTTGCGGACAAGAGGGGTGATCGATACCGCATCTGCAGCAGGCACTTTACCTCTGACATGTACTCCACATCATTGCTAATAAAGAAGAACACACCGCGAGCGAGGCGAAAATTGCTCTCAACCGCTATTCCCACTCTATTCGTCCACATCCCTACACTGGTGAGTCAAGTTTACGTATTTATCTCTTGGCCTTGCGGTAGTGTGTAGCATTAGCTAACAATAATTTCCCATTAATGTATCCACTCAATATGAAGGCGGAAGATTCTCCATCCGTGTCGTTATTGCAGTCATCAGCCACTTCAAGCGCCTATCGGGTAATCTTACTTGGCTATTCTGCCACTGACTTGTTTTAGGCATGTAAATCAATAGTTTTAATTTATTGTGTAAATATGTTACCTAATGGTACACCCTTGTACTCGTCCTCTAGTCTTTGTTTTCAGTTATAATTATTGTTATCCAAAATAATGCAAGTACTGTCTTTCAGGGAGATGCTGAGGAGTCCAACGTATTGACGACTACCGTTGATGTCACTCAGATGCTCGAGGTACGTTTCAGGACAGTTCCGTCGCCCTCCTATGTGTCTTCTTTTTTCAATTTTGTGTTCATTACTAATGAAAGTCCTATGTTTCAGGGAGTCGATGGAGCATTAGTCCAAGAAGAAGGGGGAGCATGCAGTTACGGGTCGGCGCAACAGCTTGCAGAAGTGTGCACCGCAGTTACATCGTCCCTTGATGTTCTTATGCATTTCGAGGTATGGATACTGACAGTTCGATCAAGCGAAATCATATGACGTGATTACATCCGCTATACTTCCTTCTTTATTAACGCAAGTACTATGTTTCAGGGAGATGACGGAGCTTCTTCTACAAGAACATCACCCCTAGTAGTTGATGCAGATCTCTGGGTGGTGACACTTCCAACGATCAAGCAAATCGAATCATATTTACATATCCATTATTTATTTTAGACAACTGATCATTTGTGCAGGTCTATTTAGATGAGCCGTTCACGCCTGCACAAAGTTTCTGTTCTTTTTATCAAAATAGAAAACCATACTAATGCAATTACTGTGTTTCAGGGAGTCACTGAAGCATCATCTTCAATAATATCATCAATGGAAGTCTATGAGGAGACCGAGGTATGGATCTTGACAGTTCCATCCAACTAGATCAACTATGCGTGAATAATTGTCGTTTGAATGTTCTACACAAAGCGTTCATTCGTGTTTTGCTATTGAGGTGTACGTGGGTATTGGTCCCCAAGTACATTTTGTGTTTTCGATATTATTATACATACTAATGAAAGTTCTATGTTTCAGGGAGTCGATGGAGCGTTAGTGCGTGATGGATGTGCTTATCATGAAAATGTAGTCGTTGCAGCGCAAGAGGAAGTGGAGACATGCACACACGAGTCGGAGAAACAGCGTCCTGATGTTGAAGTTCGAGGCAAGAAAGTTTCAAAGAAAAGAAAGCAAAAGAAGGTTAGTGTCCTGGTCACTATATTATGTTGTTTTTCACTGTTAATAGTTCAATACTGTAAGTTGTGTTTAAACTGAACATCCCTTTTCCAATCTGTCCTCTAGTTGCGAGTGGGTGTACGAACTAGATCTACACAGACAGTGAAGCGAACGAGAGATGTTGCTTGTCAAACCTTTTGGCAGGGACTTGAGACTGGAGATGCATCGTGCCAATGGGAAGAATATGAAGTGATTGACAACGGAGCTATACCACCACCAGCCATTGATAGTGAATGTCCTCCTGGTAGTTCGGATGCAGTTGGAGATAAATTCACAGAATCCACACCCGCAAAAACTAAGACCGCGAGAAAGTTGAAGAAATTGTCCTATTCACCCATTGCCGGAGAAGGAACAGATGTTGCAATGGAAGAGAATGAAGTGGACTACAATGAAACACCTTCAATATCACTGAACATAGCGGAAGACGATTTCAGAGATTCTACCTTTCATGTGAGTGACATGTCCTCAACGTTACAGGCCGAACCAGCTGGGATGCAGAGTGACAGTATAAGGAAAGAGGCCAAATTCATTGTATTCGATAGTTGTTTGATTGATATTATTATTCGGTTGAAATGTGGGCATTCGGTAGGTGGGGAAGTATGTGGGGAGCCATTGATTAATGTGACTCGTGCAATTCGAGGCACTAACCTTAAAATACATGCCACCTGTACAAAATATCATCCTTTCTCATGGTCTCCACAACCCACGCTGGGACAACTGCCAGCAGGCAATCTACTTTGTGCAGCGGCTGCACTTTTTAGTGGTTCAAGTTTTAAAAAATTAGAGTCTTTCTTTCAGTTTGTGGGAATCCGTTTCATTGCGAAAACTCAGTTCTACAAATACCAAACCGATTATCTATTTCCAGCCATTAGCGAAGCTTGGAGAATGGAAAAAATGTCTATTGATAGTACATTCGCGGGCAAACGGTTCAGGCTAGCCGGTGATGGACAGTGCGACAGCCCAGGATTTTCAGCCAAGTACTGCACCTACCACTTTCAGGACATGGAAAGTAAGAAAATTGTGAGTTCGGTGGTCGTGCAGGTGTCACAAAGTACATCCTCAGTGGCCATGGAGAAAGTTGGCTTTGTAGCATCATTGCAAGAACTACAATCGCGGGGAATGGTGATCGACCTGATAGCCACGGACAGACACGTTTCAATTGCCAAGACAATGAGAGAAGAGTACAAAAATATAAATCACCAATTTGACGTTTGGCATCTTGCAAAAACAATCAATAAAAAATTGTCGGCTGCAGGTAAAAAAAAGATATGCAAGGTATTTCACAGTGGTCCAAGTCAATCAGCAACCATCTTTGGTGGAGCTCAAAAACATGTGGAGGGTCGTTGGAAATTCTACTGGAAAAATGGCGGTCAGTAATGCTACACTGTACAAACGTGCACAGCTGGAACACGAACCAACATTTCCACAATTGTGAACATGGCCATTTGTCCACAGAGGAGGCACGGAAGAAGAAGTGGTTGATTCCTTCATCACCCACTCACAAAGCCATTGAAAAGATTGTATTTGATAAAACTATAACAAAAGCTTTGAGGGGACTCACGGAATTCTGCCACACAGGAGATTTGGAGGTGTTCCACAATATGTGCCTAAAGTACAGGCCAAAACGATTGCATTTTGGCATGGAGGGCATGATAAATCGGACTCTTTTAGCGGTCTTGGCACATAACCATAATGTCGGCCGTCAACAAAGTAGGACGACCGGAACTTTAGGGACGCTTCGCTACAATAAGGCCTTCACTAAAAGAAGTAAACAATGGGTGATCAAACCAGTGTTTGAGGATATGCAATATGAGTTTATTGAGAGACTTATTGTTGACGTCCTAGATAGGCACATAAATGGAGTTGTGAACGAACCTGTGCAGGTGACAACTGCATTGCCACCCAACATTGCCTCTGTTCCATGTCCACCTAAAGAAGAGCTCATTGAGAAATACACATCACGGTTTAAATGATTGTAATTTGATTGTCTGTTCTCTCGAGTCTCCTCATGTCGCAGGCCCATTGAATATGTTTATATATCCAACCTTGTTCATTTGCGCATTAAATTAAACCAAACAGTAATATAAATGATTTTTCCAAAAATATAGAATGTCTCCGTATTTATGGTTCTGTGGGGCAGCAAAGCACGCAGACAAAATGCAAAGATGGAGTGTAAATTTCAAGTCCTGTAAGACGGCCTTACACTGAATGTAGCTAACTAGGAATGTGTGTTCGTTCAAAGTGAAGGTCAGCTGCTTTGATTTTTTCTCGGGTGCCAGAATTGCCCACGACTCAGTATAAGGTTCTATTGTTATTTGACCTTGACAGGCCGGGACCACGTAAGAAACGATAATGAATATAATTTCAGAAACGAAAGCCATTTCATGTTCGTTCATTAGAAGAAATAAAACTTCGGCATAGAAGGAGTGGTATTTCGGGGCTGCCCTACGCACAGACACAATGGAAAATGCAAATATAATGTAAGTAACTCTTTAGATGAGTTTATACCGCAATTTAATTACTATACAGTAGCTTTAAAGACGGGTTAAGTTGTACTTGTTCATTCTATGTGGCATATTGTTTTGTACCGCGCACTATCTTGGGGAGAACCGTCTCCTTTTACGGAAGCACCTCCAAACCTTCCTCTTTGCTTCTGCTTTCTCTCTCCCTCTCCCCTGCTACAACTTGTCCACTGTCTGCGACCTCGGTCCTGGGCCCTTCCACTCTCCACCTGCACTCCCTGTCAACCCCTGCACTGGGGGACTGTCTCAGTATCCTACAGCCCCCCTTGACGTATAAAACCCAGTTGCACTGTCCTAGCTATGAAATAATTTCCAGACCTAATATATAAAATGAATAATTTTAATAAAGATCTGATGGTGAGACTAATTTCCTTTTTTTATGTTTTTCAAATAGATACATCGTCCATTATTGTCTGTGTCACGAGTACCAGACACCTGCGGATGGCTTCTATAATCGCCAGTTGCTTCTCCGCGTGAACAACGTTAGCACCCTGACCATTTTGTGGGACGATCGCCAAGTACAAGTATGCCCTTACGCGGTACTAACGGCTAGATGCAACATACAGACCGTTGTGGTGCCCTAGTGCCTCGTTGTTGGAATAGCCATGCGATTATCAGTGCGACCGAAGAGCTTATTTTATCGTAAACCAACACCCTGTCTACTGCACACGAACATCGCTTGCCTCAAGACGAAATATTTTGGATCGAGAGCAAATAAAAATTCATTTATCTAAGACCCTGTGTACAGCAAAGGAACATCGTGTGCCTCGAAACGAACTTTTCGGAACGTGAACAAATAAAAATGCAAATCGCTGAATATTCTCAAAACATTTGATGTCAAATAAATGTACTTTGCCAAATGTACAATCTTGCCGTTTGCTTTTAAACCACTGTTTCATATTCCGAATTGTGGCGCTGTATTGTGAGATGATCTAAGACCCTGTGTACAGCAAAGGAACATCGTGTGCCTCGAAACGAACTTTTTGGAACGTGAGCAAATAAAAATGCTAATCGCTGAATATTCTCAAAACATTTGATGTCAAATAAATGTACTTTACCAAATTTACAATCTTGCGGTTTAATTTAAAAGTACAGTTTCATATTCCCAATTGTGGCGCGCTGTGTTGTTTGAGCTCATCTGTGTTGATTTCCTGGTTCTGTGTGGAGTCGCGTAGAAGACGCCTGGGCGCGTTTGCCTACGCAGCTCAGTCACGTCACGGATAGAGGCAGGGAATATGAATGTTTTGACAAGTCTGTTTCAGGGGCGGGGGATTTGATTTAGTGCCGCAAAAGCAGGTGAGCCAGGGCGATGCGGCAAGTGAGAGGATTATCATAAAATGGCGGATGTTTTCGAGTGCGTTAATGGACGAAAAGTCGGGTAAGGCCATAGGAAAGTTTTCTACGATCTACCGATTTATGCTTAAAAACACATGGCCGAACCATAGGAACAATAAAAAAAAAGTCCCGGAACTATCCTTTAAACACTTTGCAGTAACTATGCATTCGGGTGTGTGTACGGGGACACCTGCTGAAACTCGATCCCGGGGAACGTATCTGGCGTTATGTAGTCCCACTGCCAACTTGACCCAAGCAGCATGGTCAGCCATGAAATCGGGTAATCAGCTTCCACTGAGGGGCTCCATCCCGAAAGGTATTGAGTCACCGTCTTCATCGGAGATCGACCACATGGAGTCGAAAAAGTCCGCTCTGGACTCTGGTGCACAGCTCCGGTGCCACTGCTGATCCGCTGCAAGCAGAATCTCGACGCAGTCTGTCGAGGACACAGATGGCGGAGATGGTGCAGGTTTCTTTTAGACCAAGGTTGAGCTTGAGGGCGTTGGACATACTTTGGTTACAATCATGCCGGATGAACCAGGCATGGTCGGTCCAAACTAGCCAAGGGCATCAAGGACGAAGTCATACCCACCATGGCATTTTCAAAGACATGCACCATTTGTCTTTTGAATTCCTCACATTGCTCCCTCGAAGTCACCTTAGCAAGGTAGGACTCACCCAGTTAGCGCGACGAGTCAGAGTCACACTGATGTCTGTGCTTCTTTTGCTTCTGCGAGAAAGAGGAGGAAGAGTGCTGTGACTTGCTACATGAAAAAGATCTTTTTTTGATTTCTTGTGGTGTCTACCCGGTTTCCTTTTCTGGGGGTAGGTCCCTCGGCGTCTGATGCAGAAATCTTTGTAGCTGACCTGCCCAGTGATTTGGATGGGGGCCTTCCAATTGCCAGTTTTGCCAGATGCACTCTCACCGCTTTTGGGTTCATAGCCTGACAAGAACTACACTGCTCTGTCATGTTCCACTCCAAGGCACAACTCACAAATAGTGTGCATGTCCGCGAGGAACATCTTTGAGGTACAGTCCTTGCATCACTTGAAACGCAACGGCTTGGACCCCGACATTCTGATGCAGGAAACAGGAGGTAAAGGAACTGAGGTGTGGGGGCGAAGTTCGTCCTTTATGTGCGATGACCAACATCACATCCGGAGTCCAGGATTGGCTGGTCAAAACACGAGATGGTCAAGAGACTGGCGTTTAGCCGCACTACATCCTCTGTCAAAATGTTCGGAACAGCTGACGCTGGATGGGATATCTATCAAGATGAGAATTTGTGGAAGGATGCAATTAATTGAAAGAACATTACTGAAGGTGAGTAATGTATTCTTCTAATGGATTACTTCCTTCCACAGATTCCCCATCTTAGAAAGACTCACAAAGCAGTACAGAACCTGGAGGAGGGAGAGTGGACATCAAGGAACCCTCAACTACGCCAGAACATTCTGGAACACTGCATGACCAAATCGAGCATCCCGACCTGAAAAAGAGTCCAGGCATTAATGCTTGGTGAACATGTGCAGAGAAGCCCACATAGCTGCCTGACAGAAGTCCACAACAAGGACAACCCCACATATTAAGCACAGGTAGCCGCCAGACATCTGGTAGAATGAGCCGTAGGACCCAAAGGCACTTCCTTGGAGGCCAAATCATAGCATTCACAAATGCAGAGGACAATCCACCAGGACAGGGTCTGTTTGGTAACAGCCCTGCCAGTCTGGCTACCAGAAAACTGACAAAGAGCTGGTTGTCCCTCCCGATTTCCCTCACCAAACCTGCTGGCTTTTGCAGGTGCGTTGGGACGTTCTGTACTTGCTGGTGTCGAGGTAATGTCCATCGACACCTCAGAAAAATGGCCAGCATTTGTAATCAAAATTTGGCCCATTTTTCCACAGGTGAAGCCACCACAGGGCATCTCACATTTTCAAGGAAGAGTATGAAGTTTTGTCTTCTGTCTCGTCCCTCCGTGAACAGTGCTTTCATTTCTTTTTATGGGGTGAGGAATACAAATAATTATAGGAGTGACCTCTAAAGGGGGACCTCTTGTGATGTCTACTCTTCCCTCCTCTGACGAGCAGCTCCAGGAGGAAGCCTATCTAGACATTTCAGGGGCACCCGAAAGCCAATTAGGCTGCATGATTTCCAAGAGCTTTAGGGTTCACTACCTGCCAGGAACCGCACTGTAAGACACTGTGCCCCATAATCAAACACCACACACAGATCACGTTTGTTAGGTTATTGATAGCATCGACGTGGGCTCTCTAAGGTGCCTGAACCCCAACTCTTTTAAAGCGCCTGACATATTGTTACTAGAAAACTAGATGACACAGATAGAAAACCCTTTGGAGAGGAGAAGAGCGTTCCTGAAGCAACTTGCTTATGGTGCGGAACAAAGGAACTGACGTCACTGGTTGTGGTGTGCGATGTACACACTACATATGCCATCACTTCCAGAGTCGAGAAGAGGACCACCAAAGCCAAACGGCACTGAGTCATATAATGCTCCATGCTGGGGAAAAGATTACGATACCAGCTCCGCTAGCCAGGATAAATATCTGAAGATGAGAAATCTCTGGGAGAATGTAGTCCATTGAAATATTTATTTTCTTGATGCTTTTTCCCCTTTGGCTGAAGCTTTCTTTTCCAGCAACCCCTTTTCCTTGTCCATTTGCAGTGTGTGCACCTGCAAAGTGAGGTGTTCTTGAATATAATGCAGGGGCTTCTGCGACGATTCACTGGATCTTGTTACTTCTCCCCAGGGGAGCCCTTCCCAGTGAGGCTAGGGAGGTGAGGCCGGAACGGAACCCAATAGTAGCCCCCCGCCCAAAGGTGGTGGAAAGCGGGACATTAAAGGGAAAGACTCCCCCCTCAGGGGGATAAGGACTCCAGTTCTGTGAAAGAACTCCCCAACTCCTTCCCCCTTGGGACCAAGTCCCAGTCAGAAATCCCTGATAACACTACTGTCCGTTATAGTAATGTCTCTTCCGTCTTTGATCCACAAAGTAATATGACCCAGTTGAAGAAGAGTCAAAGAAACCTGCAGAGTAATAACAGGTTGCCTTACCATAGCACTGAGAAGAGTTGGCCCCTAGGAGGCATAAAGATTACCTCAAACAGTAAAGAAGGACTTGGACTTTATGCTGGCAAGGATCCAGCTACAGTAAATAAAGAACGAGAAAAGACTGGAGAAGAAAGAGAGCCGCCCAGCCTGAGAAGTTCTGACCTGGGAAAGTGAAGTTGCAAGAACACAGATCCTCTGCGGTAGGTACATCCAGGAACGGTCGGCGGAACACAGCAGTGGAAGCCAAGCTCTTCACCAGTGAAAGAGTAAGTTTGAAGCCAGCAGTGGTGTGACCTCGGGGAGGTGGACCATGTGGTCCTGTAACTGCGCCGGAGCATTGTGGACCAAGTCCAGGCGGAATTGCAAGGACGAGGTGGGGAGCGGAGTGAAGGAAGCAGGAAGTGCTAAAGGAACGTGAGTTAGCCCATCGCCACAGGAGGAACCAGTGACACAGTCCCGACACGCTGCAGGTAACAGGATCAGCAGGACACCCGGTAGGGGTTTGGGCAGCTCAAGAGTAAAGAGAGCAAGAGGAGTAATCTCTCTTGTCACAGTGATGATACCTAGGAACTAGGAGTCGAGAGAACCTTGCAAGTAATCTCCCTCGTCACAGTAGTGATACTCAGAGGACCAAGAATCAAGAGAGCATTGGGAGTAATATACCTCATCACACTAGTGATATCCAAAGATCTAAGAGTCAAGGGTGCATCAGGAGGAATCTCCCTCGTCACAATGATAATCCAAGTAGGATTAAAGGGATACTAGACAATAAGATCTGTCTGGAGGTAATCTTTATAACGTCATAAAACAGGGAAGAATTACTGGAATTGTAAAGCAATCTTTCAGGAGCCCTTGGGAAGAAGGGAAGAGACTTTTGAGGACTATTGCCAAAGACTGTATCCCAAGACAGCCCTCAAGGCTGTGCAAGCTGGGTCGGGAGAAGGGAGTCACTCTCCGGACCATACTCTCTTTGTTGAATCAAAAGATAGAGCAAAGGATTGCTGAAAAAGAGATAAAGACTGAGCCAGTTCACCAGTATCATTCTCCTGATACTATTTTCATTTGGATGCTGAACCTGTGTGTAGATTAGCGGTAAGGTGAGAGTAGGTTTCCGAACAGAGGACGGACATTTTTTATTTGGACAACCTGAGTTGATATTTGTTTAGGTAGGAATAACCCTCTAGAGATAGGGAGAGGTGGTTCTTTTCTTTATTTTTTAAATACAACTTTGCTGAAACCACACTTCCCATTGCAGACACACCTCAAACTCTGCTTTGTCCCCCCCTTTCTAGTACCAACTCAACACTAAGGATAACCTTCTGGCACTTTCTGGTGCACCTTCTGGTCAATAAGCTTGGTGGGCTGGCATATGGAAAAACCATTGCCTAATGACTGACCAAGAGGGAGAGAGGACCACTTTGGCATGATACCCTTGTGTTGTCTGCATTGCATCTGATGCTCTCATTTGCATCTCACCTGGGAAACAGCATTATGCAAAAAGCAAAGAATGTATGAAGCCACAAGAACCTGATAATCTGTAGGAGTGCTCTTGTAAGAAAAAGTGTGGTATGGACATGCAATTCTCTATGCTCCACTTTGGAGGGAACGCTCAGAACAGCTCAGATGATTCTGCCTGTGTCCATAGTCCAGTCTTCTTAAGGTCAGCAAAGTGAGCACCCCAACCTTTAAGAGAGGCATCTGTGACCACCATCACTTGAGGCAAAGGCTGGCGGAAAGGCTCCCTATTCAGCAAGTTGTACCCAGTGGGTGAGGTAGTGAGGGGCGTTATTGTGGTGACATCGATGAGTGATGAACAGAATTTTGAATTCAATACAAGCCTTAATAGGAAACCAGTGTGCTTCACGTCTGATTAAAGAAATGTGATCTGATTCTTTGAGGCCCAAAACTGCTCTGAGTGCGTTATTCTGGGTCAGCTGTCATTTGTTGAGGAGGTCCCTGCGAGGATGGCATTGCAGTAGTCCAGTTTGCTGCCGATGGTGGCTCTGGCTAGAGTAAGGCAGTTGTTCATGGTGAGGAACTTTCAGGAAAGGTTAATAAGTTTGGTTGAGTATGCTGCGGATGAGGCTACAGCTTTCACCTGTTTGTGCATGTTGAGTTCGGAGTCAAAGTAGACCCCTAGTGTTTTGACATGTGGCGATACCGGGATACTATTCCCGTTGATGCGGAAGGAGGCAAAGGCAGGATCAAGGTGTTTGAGGCGTTGTGGGGAGCTGACAATAAGCATTTCCGTTTTATCATCATTCAGGCAGAGATGGTGGTTTGCCATCCATGCCTGGATGATACTGTAAATGCAGTTAATTTTGGCAGAGTCAAGCTTGTGGCTGCCTGTGAGTTTGAGGAGGATCTGCGTGTCGTCAGCAAAGTTAGTATAAGGTATGTTCAGGTTATCCAGGTGATCGAAGAGGGGCTTGGTGTACATATCGTACAGTGTGGGAGAGAGGCAGGACCCTCGTGGTACCCCATAGGAAACGGGAATGGGGTTGGCAGCTTTGGCTCCAGTGAAGACGCTGGAAGATTGCCTGCTCAAGAAGGACTTTACCCATTTAGCCGCTTCGGGGGAGAGGTTGAAGGTGATGATGAGGCGGTCGCAGAGGTGGTCAACAAAGTCGAAGGCTGCTGAGAGGTCTAATAGCAGGAGGATAATGAGGTTGCCGTCATCACAGATGTGGTTGAGTTGGATCTTTAGATCAAGGAGGGCTGATTCGGTGCTATGTCTGGGTCTGAATCCAGACTGGCGCATGCCGAGTAGGTTGTTGGTTTCTAGGTGGCTTGGGAATTGTAGGTAGGCAGTGCGGTCTGGAATTTTCAAGAGGAAGGGTACTGTCATGATGGGGCGGTAGTTGGTTGTCATGGTGGGGTCAAGGGAGGTTTTTTTCAGCAATTGTGGGACCCAGATTTCTTTTATGGAGTTGGGCACAGTGCAGGAGCTGAAGGAGGCATTGATAAAATTGGCAATGGTCGGGGCAAGGGATTCCGCACAGAGCTTGATGAGGTAGGCCGGGCAGACGTTGCCTGTGCAATTGGAAGCTTTGAAGCGTTGGATGGTGGAGAGCGTGTCTGCCAATGAGACAGGGGAGAAATGGAAAGGGAGGGAGCTGGGTGTGATGGGTGCGGGGATGTCAAAATTGATACAGGTGAGCTGTGATTTCTTTAGAATGGTTTTGTTTCTAAGGTTGAGGATTTTATTTGCTAAGGTGGTTTGTACCAGGGAGCACCAGGGCTTTGTCTTTGGGGAATATTATGGCAGGCGGGTCTGGCGTTTCAAGCTCTTTGAGGATTTTGAAATGTTCTCTGGTGTTAGAGCTCGCCCAGCTATGCAGGTGTTGTAGATGCTGGCTTTGGTGTTAATGACCACCGATTTGTAGGGGGTAGCACTGATGCTTAAGTATTCTTTGTTGAAGGGGGTGGGATTTTTTCTCTAGATGTGTTCTTTGGAGCATTCTGATTTATGGAGGGCTACTAATTCCTCAGTGAATCAATTGTGGTGGTGGTCTTTTTTCCGGGTAGACATTTTGAGGGGGGCATGAAGGTCCAGGGCACAGAGGAGCGAGGAATTGTAGGCTGTGAGAATAGCTTGAGGGTTGTCCTCGTCGTGCCATGAGTCGAGGGAGGCTTGGATGGTTGGCTCCAGTATTTCCTTGGTTTGTTTTTCGGTGTGTCTCGCAGTGATGGGAGAGAGGATTATAGTTGTTCTGGTTGTGTGCGGGCGCAAGGGACAAGGTGAACAGAATCACAAAGTGGTCAGTGCAGAGTACTGGGTCGATGGAAGTAACTTGAGTGGGGAAGTTAAGGGGAAGAATACATTCAAAGGTCCGACCTTTGGCATGAGTGGGGGTGCAGATGGCTTGCGTGAAGTTCATCTCATGGAGAGTGGTGCAGAGGGCGGTGGCGTTCAGGTCTGCGGGGGTCATTGAATCCAAGGTTAAAATCACTGAGAAGCAGAGATTTGGTGCTGGGCTTCAGGAGGGGGGAAATGAGGAGGGGCAAGCCGGCGTCATGGGGGCCGATGCTTTTGGGCTGGCGATAGAGGAGCAGGATGTTGATGGTGGTTTGCGGGGCTGATTCGAGTTTAACTAGCAGGATTTCGTGCCCTGGTAGGGGAGGGAGTGGAAGGATTCTGATGGGAAGGGAGGCTTTGGCGATGATGGCAACTCCTCTGCCTTGGCTCCCAGGTCTATCGGATTGGAGGATGGAGTAACCCAAGGAGTGGGCGAGTGATAAACTGTGGCCAGCTGCCTTGTGCAGCCAGCTTTCTGTAATGGCGAACATGTTCAGGTCATTTTTAAGTAGGAGGTCAGGAATATCAAGTGCATGAGCACAGATGGAGCGAGCGTTTATGAGAGCGCACGGCAGGTGTTTGGGCGCAGCAGGGGGCCTTGAGCCATAGGGAGGAGGGAGTTGCTTACGAGCAGATATGGGAGAAGGGTGGCGCAGGGGGCTGGGAACCACTGTGTGGGATTTGAGGCGTTGAACTCTAGTAGTGCCTGCGCAGGCAGAGGTGGTTGTTTTCAGGTTTTGCAGTCTGGTGCAGAGTCTGAGTAGGCAAGGGATTCCTAGGCAGGGGGCTGTGTGCATCTTGGTGTGTTCAGCATGTATGGGTGGCGAGCATGGGGTGGCATTCACAGTTTTGGAGCTGTCGCTCGGCAGCATTGAGGGTGGTGGGGTGGACAGTTTGCAGCTTCTGTCCGATGAGGTGGGGGCTGGGGGTATTGCACAATCGGACCAAAAAAAAAGGTCCGACCGTACAATACAAACGAAAAATGCTACCACCAAAGGTTCGAACACCAAAAGTTTGAACCTTTGGTGGTAGCATTGAAGGTAAGTAAAAAAAAAAGAGACGGCGGGGTGTCCCCTGCCTCACTATACTTTATAGTATCGTGAGCAGGGGTTGCGGGGGACACCCCTGCAGCCCCTGTAGTATGTAAATGTGTTGCATGAGAAAGGTGCAAAATCAGCCGCGGTCGGATCACTTAGAACCAGGTGGGGGTGGTGGTTTCTGGGGTGGAGGGATGGTCGGGAGTGAGACAGGTCTGGAGGTCGCTAAGTGTGTTTGAAGGGTGGGCGTGCCAATCCATTTTAGGGTGGGTAGGCATGGCGATGGTGGTGGGGGGTTGGTTGGATCCATATCACAGTAGTGGTGCGTGGTTCACCAGCAGTTGGCAGAGGGGTAGCAATAGAGTTAGTGCCGGCAATACATTTTTTAAGGAAAACGCATTTTGATGGAAGGGCAAGTTTAACCAAGGTAATGCATGGTGTGCCAGCAGGTGGCAAGGGGTACATACTGGACCTGGCAGCGAATAAAGGGATCTCATGTGCAACCAGACTCGCCCCAGAAGGAAAACGTAGGAGGCCATCAGGCACACAAGGGTGAAAAAAGTGGAGGCTGAACCTGGGGGCTTGGAAGAAATTGCTGGACCATCTGGTGAATATTTGCAACATGCTGCTCAGTAGGAAACAACCTGCCTGAACTTGTATCTAGGACTGTTCCACTGAAACACAAAACTTGACTCAGACAGGTGTTCAACTTTCTGAAGTTAAGGGACGTCCCTGGGGTGTGGTGTAGACAGAAAATGTGAAACAAATTCTCTAAGATTAGAATGAGCAAATTGAACAAACCCTAGAAAATCAGACAGAATGATGCTACAAAGACAAAGCAAGAGAGATGGCCTTGGAATATTCCAAAGGCTCATTGGCCTTCAAGCGGAAGAGGATGGCTCAATGAAAGGGTATGTCGAACATTGTGGCCTAGAAGTCCAGAGCGAAACCTGAGGTTTATATCCATACATTTCTGCCCAGGCTTGGCCACAACATTTGCTTGGCAGCCTCGTTCACATCGGAGAGCTCTGAAAAGGAAGGTATCCGTTAGAAGGTGGGGTGTATGGCTGAAGTCAGGTGAAAGATGTTGTTGTCCCTGGTCTATTGAGAGAGTCATGTGAGCAAATCTGAATGGATGTCTTACTGTCCCAGGTCCTTTCATGAGTCCGATCCATTTGAGCTAACTCTAAGCACAATATGGAGGAAGGAACATATATAGGCCGATTTATATTTTGCAGCTGTGACAGTGTGTCATCTAGTGAGGACAGGATAGCCCACGTTCTTCTGGTTTTTAAAATTAAAATTATGTAATAAATTCTGTTTCTGTGAGCTACTAATCAGATCAGACTTTCATAATATCTCATTCTAAAACGCATAATGCACTCATGTACCTTGCTGTAACTGACTCCTAAAATGCCAAGCAGCTGCCGTGCAGTGGCAGCTGGGCAGGTTCAAATGTCACATGTGAATTCCTAAAACAGCTTCTAGAACTCAATGTTCCAACAGGCAAAGGAGTTTTTTTAAACAGTCGGCACCTCTGATTCAAAATACTACGATTGTGTACCGCAGCAGTCCAGTGGCAGTCACTAATATCTAAATATAATCTATGTGTAGTTATAACATGGTGGCTACTGGGATTATGCAATTATAAAACCACATGCATTGTATGTCATATTATTGTCTTATTGGTAAGTAGTGGCTCATTCATGACAGTGCTTGCTATGTATTAACTAACTGACCTGGGTGCACCCAAAAAGAAATGTTGGGTCCGGCCCAGCAAGACACTCTATGAGTTCCCGTGAGGAGGGTTGACAGCTCACTCCAGTTAACAGGCAACCTACCCGGGAGGTCCCCCGGGAACTGGTGCTTCAAAGACCGTTCCGTCATCAAAATGACCACCTCACACCAAAGTGCAGATTACTGGAGACCAGTTGATGTAGGAAAACAGAAAAAGGGGGCAGAGTTACAGTAGCCCAGAGAAGTGGTTCAGACCACAGAGGGGTCTCACCGTCTTGGATTTCACTGGGGATCCCAAACTTCCTGGTTACCTTCCCCATTTTATTGTACACAAGGCACTCTGGATCTCACATCAGCAACCAAAGGAAACTTGTTACAGCAGCAAGCACTGGACCCTTAACATCAGGCTTGGTCTGGACCATTCCACTGTAGCATTCTGCCTATTTAAATGGATCGGGAGACACGCCCCTTATTTGATTCATCTTTTGCTACTCAGAAGAAGAATGAGGATTTGCTGGAACTGGGTTGAGAGTACAGTTTGCTCCAAAGTCCTCTGCCAAAGTGATGAAGGCCAGGAACTCCAAGAAGGTGGCAAGATCTTGTCCACAACCACTGCAGCAGACCAACTGGTGTGAAGGCTGTTTGGACAAGAACCTCTCCAGCTTGAACATTGGAACCAGGACTGCTCACTGACTGTGACAGATACCTGCAGGTGTCCAGGTGCCCTTACTGGACTAGTAGGGCAGAAGACTCATCTTGCCCATGGAGTCCCTTTACTGGGTCTCCTAGCAACCCAAAAGTCAAGGAACAGCCAGGTGTGCTGCTGGAGGTAAATCTGCCAAAGATTCAAATGTAATCCAATGGACTCCAAAAATAGGGAATTACGGTGCCACCACTTGTAATTCAGTGGTAACTCCACCTGACCAAGTGGCGGCAACAGTAATTAAGTTGATGACATTTAAGCAGATTTACCACAGGAATACTGCCAAACTCGTAATGAGGCCCCATCTCTTGAACATTGCTACTGAAATTCTTGCCCATCTGCCCCCACTCTTCAAACCCATAGCTCCCCTTCAATCCGAAATCTGCATTCTTTTTTCCTTTACAGGGGTATTTTACTAGTGTTTTTATTAGTTTGTGTATTTTTAGTTTCATTAAAGTTTTGTATTTTTATAGATTTTTGGTTGGACTTTTCTTTTATTTCGGTACCCCAGTACTGTTGCTGTTGTGTAAGCTTCTGTGCTAACTCAGATCTGTTCTGCAGAGTATAGCTTCCCTCGGCGTGCACTATCTGAAATTGCAAAGTAGGTATACTATTCACGTTGTCCATGTTTCACATTTATGATTGGACTGCTGTTGGTTTGGTATTAGTGTGGGGCTGAATAAGCACTTTAGCCACTATTCATCCCTGTAACTCCTGCACAACAGTAGATATGTCGTCACAGCTGTCTTGGGAAAAAACAAGATTTGAGAAGTTTTATGAGATTCATGTGGTCGTCCAGTGTTTGACTGACGTAGTGTTGACACATCTTTGAAGTGGCTTCTAGGTCCTTGCCGTGGAAGACTTGGTGCTGAAGCAGAGGGTTTTGAATCGGATCCTGCATTTGACTAGGAGCCAGTGAAAAGTCCGGGATACCAGGGTGATGTGCTCCCATCTTTCCAGGCTTCGCAGGAGTCTGGCTATGGGGTCGAGGAAAACGTGGAGGCAAGGTCTGAGCGAATATGAGTGATATCCACCCACTTATCCAGAAGTCCAGACACAATGCCTCCCGGGCCCTAAAGCGGAACTGTGGTAGGAAGGTTATCCCATTAAAGTAGCTGTAAGCCGTGATATTAGCATGGACACTCCCACTTCCCTTCACAAGACGAAAAGTAATGCTAGAACTGCTGGTGCCGGAACTTGCGGTACTGCTTCCTAAATGTTTTTATTGGAAAAGAGAGGTCCATAGCTCTAGTAGTGTCCGTATTTTGTTGGCATTTCATTGATGCAAGGTGTTGGGGGCTGCCTCCGGTCTCCGGGGCAGCCCACAGAGGCTATCGGGATCACCCGATAGCATAGGCACATCGGTGGACAACCGGCGTATCTCTTGTAGGGAAGCACCCTACGGCGCCCGGTGTCACTGGGCGCAGGCTACACAGTGCGGGGGTGCCACCCCCAGACTCCAGCGGTCGCGCTCCGAGGGCACTCGGGCTGCGCAGCACACAAGGCCACGACCACGTGGCAGGCCCACAACCCGTATCCAAGAACACACACACAGACACAGGTTGCCACTTCCTGGGGCTCTGCTGCTCTACCCTCGCAGTGCCAGCAGAGCCCCTTTTATTAAACAAGCACGTGAGCGTCATGACACAGTCACGGCGCTCCAGTCAACAAAACTCTAGACCCCCACACAACACAAGGGAATTAGTTGTGTACATAAAAAGCTCGCTATGACAAAAGGTACTCAGTGAAAATACCATCAAACATTTAAATTTTGGATTTTACAGTTAATTATGGAAAAAACGTATCAACCGTTGTATTACAAGGTGTCCACAAGATGGCAGTGGCGACCCACGAACACTGTCCTTGAATGCAAACCCATGTCTTTGGAATATAGCTTTATCTATTAAGTTGGGGGAGTCGCTGTCGTATTCCTGTGTCATTGAGGCCTGACTGCAACACAGGAAAACTCCAGTAAAAAAACAAAAAAAAAAAGACAACATGCAAGGGGAGCATATTTCTGTTTCACTGACAAAAGGCGCCTCTCTGAGTGTTTTTTTAAGCTGCATTATTAAAGTAACTGGGGCTCATTATAAATGGGTGCTAAATGGTCCCGCGCGTATTTATTATGGGGAGACAGGCTCTCCGCCTATTCTTTTTTATGCTCCAGATCATTCAAATGGGATTACGCACAACGAGCTGGGGTAGGCAGGTGGGATTTCAGGTAATTACCCAATATTGAATTTTGATGCAGCCGCAAGTGTTTAATTCTTTCGGTTTCTGTCTGCATTTTACACCAGTGTAAAGCAGAAGGAATCCGTGGGGATTCATTGTAAATTGTGGCAGGAGTGTAAACATGCATGGGGACTGCGACTGCCCATTTTTAAGTGCCTTATTTTTCGACCCCATCAACTTAAGCCAGACCTTAATAAAACCTTATTTATACCCCCAGAAGAAACAAGTAAACTTATATAAAAAGGGCAATAATTAGCATTCTTAAAATGACCCTGACTTTTTTTGTTTGTCAAAGATGGTTTTGAGATGTGTACGGCTTGCAAGTGAATGCAATCCGACTTAAAAGATAAAGTATTACCATTTTTCTCTTCGTAAATAGTTTTTTCTTCTAGAACAGTCGGATGTCCGCAGGCAAAAAGCTGGCTACCTTCAGTAATGTAATTTCTGATGGATACAGAGCTCTTCCCACAAAAACTTCACCAGTCAATGAGTTGCATTCTGGTTTCTAAATTGTTCTCACAGCCTCCGGCCGGGTCACGTCACACAGCTCTGCTCTGACTCCATGACAGGCCAGAGGCACCTTATATGCGAAAGTGATGTCCTTGCTACATATACAGAGAAACGTGACCACTCTGACCTTTGGGCACCCCTTTTTATCCAGTAAAAGAAGCTGGGGAACAGTGACACTGTCAAAGAACAAATGACTTACCCCTGATAATGTTCTTTCTGATGGATGTTCTTCACACGGATTCCTAATTTTAGATATATTTTGCATCAGCAGCACAATTTCAGAAACGTTTTCGTCCACCCATGGGCGCAGTGTGGCTTTACCGTCGAGATGCAACATTCCTTGGCCTCGGGTCCAGACATGACGAATATGCTGATATAAATAGCCAGCACTGCATCCCATAACCTAATTTTCACCACTTGCTTATCCGCGTTGGGGAATGAAGTTTTGTACTCCTCAGAGATTATTTTGCAGACCAACATAGGCCGTCGAGCAGAGAAGGAGAGACTTCTACGAGCAGTTAGCTCACTGATTTGAGGGGGCAGATTGTGAGGGCGATGAGGAATCTGTGGGAGGAACATCCATCAGAAAGAACATTTCCAGTGGTAATGGATTGTGTCCTCCCATGGATTCTTCATCTTAGATAGACTCCTATGTCACATGATTTAAATCGAATGAAAATCACTACATATAGCAGCGTGGGAAAGAGTCACTTGCGTCATAATCCCTTTATAAAGAATTTTGCAATACTGCTCTGCCGAATCAGGCATCCTGACTGTCCCATGTGTCCAGGAAATAATAATTAGCAAATTTGTGGAGGAAATATCATGTCACTGCTTGACACATGTCCGTGGTAGGAACTCCCCTCTTCAGGGCCGAGTAGGTTGCCTTTCCCCAAGTGGAGTGTGCCCTCAGTCCTTCCAGGACTGGTTTTCTTGCTATGGTGAAACATTCCGAGATAGCCAAAACAATCCATCGAAATGGTCAGCTTGGTAATTGCTTTGCTGATGAAAAAAAACAGGAATAAACCCTCCTATTAATATGTGAAAACCATTTAGGGGTAATTCATAGAATTCAGCGCACAAGTGGCGCACACGTGGCTGGCGCACAGTGTGCGCGTGCGGCAGTCTGCGCCAGCCACGTGAGCCAAAAGCTATTTCAGCGCACAGCGTATCCATGGATTTCAACATCCATAACCAGCCGTGGCTCAGAGTGGCGCAGCGACCCTGCAGCTGCGCCAGTTACGCCCCCCAACCCCGCCCCGTGCGCCATCAACAGCGCACAAATCCAATACATGGCGCAAAGGCCAGTGGACCAGCATACAGCCCCCCAACCACGAAAACGCATGTAAAACTTCCCGTGCATGCCCCAGAATACACGTAACCCTCCCGCGGCAGCGAAAACATGTGTAAAACTCCCTGCGTACCCCTCCGGATACATGTACCCCGCTCGCGCCAGGTAAATAGATTAGAAAAAGCACCCCCCCTGTGGCGTGGGCTGCCTGTGGTGCATGCCCAGGGTGGATGGGGTGCCTGCGTGTATTTGGGGGGTGCGTGGGAAGAATCACACGCGATAGGCTTTGTGCGAGTGGGGTACGTGTATTTAGGGGGTGTGCAGGGTGTTGCACAAGCGATAGGCCTTGTGCGAGCAGGGTACATGTATCTTGGGGTTGCGCGGGAAGTTTTACACGCAATAGGCCTTGTGCGAGCGGGGTATGTGTATACTGGGGGTGCGCGGGAAGTCTTACACGTGATAGGCCTTGTGCGAGCGGGGTATGTGTATACTGGGGGGTGCGCAGGGATTTTCACACGCAATAGGCCTTTTGCGAGCGGGGTACGTGTATCTTGGGGGTGCGCGGGAAGTTTTACACGCGATAGGTCTTGTGCGAGTGGGGTACATGTACACTGGGGATGCGCTGGAAATTTTACACGCAGTAGGCCCTGTGCGAGCGGGGTACATGTATTTCGGGGGTGCGCAGGGTGTTGCACACGCAACAGACCTTGTGCGAGCGGGGTACGTGTATTCTGGGGGTGCGCAGGAAGTCTTACACGCGATAGGCCTTGGCCGAGCGGGGTACGTGTATTCTGAGGGGTGCGCGGGGAGTTTCACACGCGATAGGCCTTTTGCGAGCGGGGTACGTGTATCTTGGGGGTGCGCGGGAAGTTTTACACGCGATAGGCCTTGTGCGAGTGGGGTACATGTATACAGTGTGTGTCCTCCCAGGTGTGCCCTCTCCCCCACCCCAGGCCCTGCAGGCAGCCCACAACACAGGGGAGTACCCTGCACCCCTGGCCATGCCCCGCAGGCAGCTCATCCACCCTGGCCATGCCCCCCAGCCAGCCCACATGTCACCATGCACAAGTGAGCACCGACACATTTCCCCCTGCACCCCCACCCACCCAGCAGTGACAGGCACCTGCCAGCAAGCCGCGACTCATGTCCCCCCACCCACTCACCCAGCCAGCAGTGACAGGCACCTGCCAGCAGGCCCCGACCCATGTCCCCCCACCCACTCACCCACCCAGCAGTGACAGGCACCTGCCAGCAGGCCCCGACTCATGTCCCCCTGCACCCCCACCCGCCCAGCAGTGACAGGCACCTGCCAGCAGGCCCCGACTCATGTCCCCCCACCTACTCACCCACCCAGCAGTGACAGGCACCTGCCAGCAGGCCCCGACCCATGTCCCCCCACCCACTCACCCACCCAGCAGTGACAGGCACCTGCCAGCAGGCCCAGACTCATGTCCCCCTGCACCCCCACCCGCCCAGCAGTGACAAGCACCTGCCAGCAGGCCCCGACTCATGTCCCCCCACCTACTCACCCACCCAGCAGTGACAGGCGCCTGCCAGCAGGCCCCAACTCATGTCCCCCCACCCACTCACCCACCCAGCAGTGACAGGCACCTGCCAGCATGCCCCGAATCATGTCCCCCCACCCACTCACCCACCCAGCAGTGACAGGCACCTGCCAGCAGGCCCCGACTCATGTCCTTGCACCCACACCCTCCCAGCAGTGACAGGCTACTGCCAGCAGGCCCAGACTCATGTCCCCCTGCACCCTCACCCACCCAGCAGTGACAGGCACCTGCCAGCAGGCCCTGACTCATGTTCCCCCACTCCCTCACCCACCCAGCAGTGACAGGCACCTGCCAGCAGGCCCTGACTCATGTCCCCCCCAACACGACATCACGATCCACAATCATGGGCCTTATGGCCACCCAAATCACACCCCACACCACCCCAGTTCAAACACACAACCAAGTATTACATCCACCCCACATTGAAATCCCCATCACATGATACATCCCAAACGGCAAGTATGCACATCAACCCATTTCCGTCACACACACACAATGGGTGCAAGTGATTGAGAAAACACACATCGTGACATGCATGAAACAAAAGAGAGAATACCACACATTGAAGTATGAAATAACAATGTATTACAAACAAAAGCAAGGGAATGAAATGAAACACACAATAATGGAAATAATAAAGAAAAAGCTGCATGTCCAAAATATAAAATAAAAATGTGTGAAAGCAGAATCCACATCAATCCAAAAGCACATGGGTCCAAAGTGTCTGTCCGACAAAACAAATCCAAAGTGAAAAAATAAGACAAAACCATTGATCCATGGAAAAAAATATACAACGTACAAATCCAGGGTCCATGAGCCCAACCATTGAAAGGAAACCTACAAAAAACACTACCTAATGAACTATATTCAAAAAGGTGGGGCATTGTCCAAGCACCCCAAAAGAAATAAAAACAGAAAGGAAACCTTACACTAAAACTATATACAATGGCGACGGGCAAGTCCTACGGCTCACTCTGTGATGTCCCGGGCCAGGGCATCATCGAACTCCATGTCGATGTCCCGGAGGCGGGCCTCTCCCCTGTCCCCGAGGTGTTGCAGGGATGCAGTCATGGCCTGTACCAACTCCCTGCGAGTTGCCTCTAGGCACTCAGCCCGCCTCAACGCCCTGCGCATGGAGAACTCCGCCCTGACCATAGTGAGCCGTTCCTCTTCCGCCCGCCGCCGCTCCGCATCTATCCGCTGGCCCAACCGCTGCCACACGGAAGACACTCCCATTCCAGGGTCCTCCTGCCCTCCGGCCGATGCCCGCCCCTCTGATGTTGATGGCCCGAGCCACCATGGCTTCCACCTTGAGCCTGCTGCTGCCGTCCATGTGCCCTGCCCGATGATGCCAGCACATCCTCCATCTGCTGGTCTCCAGTTGGTGGGGTGTCCACCCCTGCTGGACCTCCGACTCCCAACTGTGGCAGGGATGTGATCTCCACCAAGCTGGCTGCGTTGGTCGGGCCAGGTCCACAGGGGGCCCTGGTGGGGTCTGGGCCGGAAGACGGCAGGGAGAACGACTGGCGCATGGTCTGCACAGAACAGGAGAGGGCCGCCAGAGTGGTCGACACATGTAGGAACCCTCCGACCAGGGCCCCTCCTAACTGGGCCACGTTGCCACGCAGCTCTTCGTGATGGCGTGCGTGTTCCCCCCAGGAAGCACGCACGTCATCACGAATGTCACGCGTGCGCAACGCAACACCAATCAGGACAGACTCCATACGGTCACGGGTCTCCTCATCCGCAGGTAGTGGAGTGCCAGATGATGTGGGACTTCCCCCTACCTGCGGACGGGCCTGGGACGGGCCATCCCTGCTGGTGCATGGTGGTGCAGTCACAGGGTCAGGGACAGTGACATGCACAGGCCCCTCCGCGGCGACCTGTGCTGCCTCCTGCCCCTGGCCCTGGACTGCACAACTTGCACCAGTGGTACTACCCCCACTAGGCCCCATGTGCGGATCAGTAGCGGCCTCCTCCTCCTCTGTGTACACCACCAACCTGGATGGCTCTGCACCGTCTTCCGCCATCGCAAGCCCCTGTGGGGGCTCACCCACCCCTTCCGCTGCAGCCGTAGTGGCAGACGCGGCACCAGTCCCCTCGCTCCCGGATGATGGTAATTCCTAAGAGGGTGGCTGGGCCTTGCGTCGCTGGCTGGTGGAGGCATCCCCGCCGCTTTGCTCCACAGCGCCGTCTCCGCCCTCTTCTTTACTCGACGCTGTGTAGAGGGAGACATAGAACACAGGCATCAGTCCCCTAGACAGGAAGCAATAGCACATGAGTGGCACTGTCAAACGTCATTCCCATCATGTCCCTCCACAACACATGGGTCAATGCAGGCAACACACATGCAGAAACAGGCATGGCACATGCAATCAACATTTGCATCCATGTCCAAGGGCCTCTATTAACATACAATGTTGTCTTTAAACTCACATGCATCATGGGTCATACTGATCCCATGCACACACATCACCGGAGGCTCATGCATCTGGCCTCGTACACCACAGACACAGTGGATACAAGGATGACTAGACTGCATCAGTGAATGAACACATCATCACGGACATGTGTCATGCATCCATGGTGTTTCAAAGTCACACACACGCTACTCAGACACAGACATGTACACCATACATGTCCATGACAGCAGCACCCATCTCTCACACCCCATCCATGTCCAAGAACAGAGACAGGCATGCATTCATGTGTGCATTCCGCATGCTGCTCCCCATGTTGCAATGTAACATGCACCATCCATGTGGTTCATGCATGACTGGTCTCACATACAGCACCATGATGTCCCTGCACACACACATCCATACATGGCCTATGTCACACATACAGGCAAGTAGATGACTACCAGCACACTGCTACATGCCCTGTTTCACACAGCAATGCATGGCCACTTACCGCTTAACTCCAGAAGGGTCTGCCTCTGAAGGATCTGGACGCGGAGCGCTGGGCTTATGCGTTCCAAGACCCTCGTCTGGATGTTGGTCAGGCTGACCCGGCACCTCTCTTCTGCATCCTCTGCCTTCAAGAGGCACCGGGCCTTGCTGAGGGTCCTGGACCTGAAGTCCTCCCAGCGCTTCCGGACGTGTTTGATGTCGCGAGTTGCCACCCCCTCCGCGTTGATGGCAACCACTACGTCCTCCCAGATCTTCTCTCGTCCTTCCTTGTCGGCGCGCAATGGTGTGAAGAGGGCATCATAATGCCCCAGAACCTGCTCTACCAGGATACCAACTTCCTTATCGCTGAAGCTGGTAGCCCTCTGCCTCTCTGGCTGGGGGTCGCCAGTGGTCTCTGATGGTGTTTGCCCCGACATGGCGACCCCCGAGGCAGGTGTGGGTGGGCAACTGGGTCCTGGGGCTGGGCTGTGGAGCGATGGTATACCAGTCGGGAGTCTTCTGTTCCAGCAGGGGTGGACACAGCAACTGGACCCCTGCAGATGGCTGACGTGCAGGCACCAAATAGCAGGGCACGTGGACAGCAGGCAGCAGCAGATGGCAGTTGGGAGCGTGCTCGGGACTCTGGGGGCAGGAAAATGGCCTTCTGGGCAGGAGCGTGGTCATCCGTGTGTTGTTGCGTGGCCAGCTTGATACGGAGTGATTTGGCATGTGAAAAAACTGCACGTCAGCATGTAATTCGAGGAAAGGCCCTTAGCGCGTAAGCGCGTCTGTGACGTTACGCACGCAGGCATTTCCCTCATGATGGGTGCATAGTGATTCAGCACGTGAAAAAACAGCACGTCCGCGTGTTAATGCGTGTAATCTGAGGAAAGGGCCTAAGCGCGTAAGAGACATGACACGCGCAGGCGTTTCCCTCAGCACACGTTAAAGTTGAGCGGGGCCAGTAGTTTGCTGTACGTGCCTTTCGTGGAGACCGACATGTGTGTTGCTAATTCGTGTTGTTTCGTGCACCATTTCAACTTCACAGTGGATCAAGGACTTATCTCTTCTTGTGGCAGGGGTATTGGCTACGTGTGTTTTTCATTATCACGCTAGTCTGACGGTGAGTCGCGCACACTATTTTTCCCACTGCGGGTGCCCCTGTGTATCGCATACCCGTTTTCGAGGTCATAGTAGCCTGCGTGTCCCACGCGTATGTGTTTTTCGTGTCCCTGGGTGCCACCACGTACTACGGGAGGTTAATTCCACACACGTGGGCTACTGGGGGTTGCGTGCACGGTTTTACTGCAGTTTTGGGGTGCCTGAGCATTGCGTGACCCGTCACTTGATCACCGGGGTCACATACAGCCTTACAGGTGCAGGGGTGCTTTTAACATCTTGTATCGCACCCCCTTCATCCCAATTGCCCAGGACAATTGTCGTGTACACCTCCCATTGGCACTACTACATCTGTGCTGGCACTTCTCGATCTGTGCCATGGCTGGGAGGCCGCGAAAGGTGAGGGGCGCCTCAGCTGGGTGTATTCCTCATGGTGGGCGTGGTCAGGGACGTGGCCGGGGTGACCAGGGAGTAGGGGGACTCCAGGTGTCCAGGGTGGCTGCAGAGGGGGAAGAGGCACGGGTGCGCCACTTCCGCAGGATGTTTTGCCACGTGTTGGTGCATTCATGCCACCACCCCCTTGCGGCTCCGGGAGATGCAGTTCTTGCAACTGCACTGGTGCCCATGTGACCCGGCAGTCCGTTTCATCGACTGCCACGGGCCCAAGGGTAGTGGTAGCTGCAGGTGCAGCTGTGGACACCACCACCCAGGCTCAGGGTCTGCCAGCACAGGCTGCGTTGGCACTTGAAGAGTCCATGGAAGATTTCCAGCAGGTCAGCAGGCACACTGTAGGTGCACGCAGGGCTGCCCTGACCGAGGCACGTGTCCCTGGGGCAGTAATGTCATCTGCTGCCCCGACCAGCCGGGTGTTGGCAAGTGCAGGGGCAGATGCAGCCAACAACACCCCGGCTGTGAGTCTACCAACCAGGACAGTCGCGGTCAATGATCCTGGCACAGTGGATGTTGCTGCGCAGGGTACATTCCAGGGCACCCAGTAGCCACTGATGCAAGTCAGGCCTTCGGTCGTCCTTCCACCTGCCACTCCCTTGGTTCAATCCACCGGTGCCACTGGCCATACTGAACAGGGCGGCATTCGCCAGCCAGGGTCCGCACCACCACCCAAGAGGAGAAAGGTTGCACCTGCAGCACAGGCTGGGACCCCAGACACAGCCACAACCTCCTGCACGTTAAGGAAGAAGCCTTTCTGTGCGCAGGAACTGGACTCCCTTGTGGACTACGTGCGGGACCACAGCCGTGAGATGCTAGTGGGGCCAAATTGTCAAACTGCGGCTGCCCATCGGAATACCCTCTGGAAGCATGTCGTGGATAATGTGAGTGCATTCGGCCATGAGGTGTGCACAGCGCAAGAGTGCAAGAAGCGTTGGGATGACCTCAAACACAGCGCTAAGGCGAAGCGTGCCTCTAATTACAGCATGACTCTGGAGACTGGCAGTGGGCCACCACCTGAGCAGGATGACCTCACTCCGCACGAGTCACTCGTTGCGGAGTTCATACCGGCAGAATTGGTCAAAGGAGTGGGAGAGATGCAGGACTTTGATGCCCCGTCCAGTGAGTGTTGTTGCGTGTTTGTCGAGCCCATGTGTGTTTTACTTGTGTGATGTCTTGTGCATGACTGCCACTACATGTCATGTGTACATGGTTGTCATGTGCAAGTCATGCAATGCTTCACTGATGCGTGCATGCTGTGCAGGACGGTGGACATGTAGAGCAGACGGGGACTGTCCTCATCACCACACTTGCACCCTACTTGCATGCTAGTCACCCGGATGCCCCTCCGGTCCATGTTCCAGCTCACTGGCCCTTCTGCATGTAGTCAGTGGTGTCTTTCCTCTCAGCACTGGGACTATGTCATTGCATGACTGACGTGCTTGTGTCCTCTGCCTGCATGCAGGTACTCCACGTAGGCATGCCCCCTTGCCCCTCCAAACCCCTCCACCTCAATTTTACCATTGCACTGGTGTGCATCATTTTTGCATACTGCAATGGCCTGTTCAAGTCTCCTGTATACATGCTAACTTCCACCAGCCAACCTGTCAGACACATGCAGTGGGGGTACATCCTCTGCCCTTCATGTAGGGTGTCTCACTTGGACTGTGCAGATGCTCCGCAGGGACATGAGTGCCCATTCATGCTCCATGTGCATTCCATGCATGCCCCTATGTGTCCTTGACTGGATGATCATTGTAGTATGTGTCCAGCATGAGCTACATTTCATGGCATTTCTTCAGCCATCCCATGCCCACTCTGGATCAGTCCTGCATCACAAACATGTTTAGGGTGTCACAGTCTGTGTGGGTCACAGTCCTCCCCCTGTTTCAGGCAAACTGACTCTGTCCAAGTGGCTTCTGCACACATGGGTGTACTACTGAGGGTTCATCATGTGTCCTGCTTGCTGTCCCATCATCATCTGCTATTTTGTCAGTTGACTCAGATGATGTAATTGATGCTAGTCAACACTGTCTGCCAATACACAGGTCTCTTGTCACCCTTTTGCTACCATGCAAGGCATCCCTGCATTTTCACTCAGGGTGGGGGGGTTTGCCCATTGCATGCACATTGCACGTGATGCCTGAACTTGCCCTTGCACTGCCTTCACGTTTTTTGATACACATCATGAAGTACTTGTTCATGTAGATAGTGGGTAACGTACACATGTTCTGCACTGCATCAACCCACTTATGAGGCGTGTAACACCGTTCTACATGCCTACTCACTGGTGCAATGTCAAAGTGACCTGGCGTACATGGCAGGTTCTCATTTGTGTGTGACATGTCTGCTTCATGTGTTGGCTGTCTGTGTGATGACTATGTGTGTGTGTGTGTTATGTGCTTCTGACATGTGTACTAATGTTTTTTTTTCCTCCACTTTTCATATGATGACGCAATGGAAACAGAGGATGGAGTTGTCATGGCAGGCACAGTGTTGTTATCACAACAGCAACCCGGCACAAGTGGGGGTTGTGGGTGGTAGACCACGAGAACCCACACGTGCTACAGACCATCTTGTCTTTGGCTGGCAATGAGTCCAGCCCAGATGACCTCTCTGACATCCATGTCGAGTTGGATGTGCATCAGGTCCATTTGTCAGGGGGTGAGTGATTCTGATGTGGACGCTCCACTGCCCGCAACACCTGCACTGAGGGGCCAGACGGTGGTGGGACCTCTGCCTGTGGTGGATCGGGACGCAGGGTCACCCTCTACACCAGTTGCTGATGTGCCTGGGACATCACGTCGATGGGGGAATGTAGTCCTGCAGCCGCGGGCGGTGCCAAACCAACAAGGACGGCCCGTCCTTGGGACCCGCAGGTGTCAAGCCCAACAATGCGGTGGCCGCGCGCCACCAAGGTATACTGAGTGGGAGCAAGACATGACTGCCAATTCAGAATGCCAGGGGGCAGCAATTGAAAACATCGCTGTGAGCATGGAGCGTGTGGCCCAATCCATGCTCCCCCCTGCTAGGCAGGTGCTTCTCCAGAGGCGGGCCGCACAGACTATGGCCCGCTCGCTCAGGCTGGGCATGGCGGCCTCAGACAGGGCACGCCAGGCTGAAATGTCTCTGCGTCAAGCAATTGCTGCTCACGCAGAGGCACACATGGAGGCCGTGGAGGTTGAGTATGCTTCCCTCAGATCCACTCTGGGTGTGCTCATGATGACCCAGAGGGAGCGGGCAGAGGAGAGGTTTGCGCAGCTTGAGCGTACCATCTCGGCTGAGCTACGTGCTTGCCGGGAGGTGCATCAGTTGTCCAGCCAGGCCTTGCAGGATGAACTCTGTGTTACACGTATTACCGTCCAAGAGGAAGCATGCGTATCACGGGTGGTTCTGCATGCAGACCTACTTGTCATCACCGCACAGAACCAGGCTCACCCGTCCGGCAGACTTGCTGCCGACGAGGGGCAAGCTGCGTCTAGGCATGGTCAGGCTCTTGTGCCACGTCCTCCTTTTCAGGAAGAGGCAGACTTGGACAACGAGATATCTCCCACACAGGTCGTGGCGTGCAGGCGTTGAGCGCATGGAGGTTTTTTTTTGTCTCAACATCATTGCATGTGGGTGTTGAGGTGCAGCCTGTACCTCCTCCCCCCTGGGTGCCCTCCCCCCGGGTCGTATGTGGCCATTTTTGATTTTTGATTTTAGTTTAGTTAGTTAATATTGTGCATTCATGTGACGGTGTGGTGCTTTGCGGCTTTTGAAAGCATCCACTGCCTGTTCCAGCTGGGCCCTTCAAGCTTGTCTCGTGTATGTGTTTGCAGCTTGGGGTCCTGACTCACATAGGCCACTCCTGCTTCCCTTATTCATGGGCTTGCTAGGATGGTTCGGTGTAACAAACATTTACACAACGGCTTTGGACTTTCGTCATAACTGTGGCCTGTCTGCTGCTGTACTACTTGTGTTAACACCCCTAGTGGGGATTGGTAGCGTTTTATCCACCCCATGTCTGTAATCAGTTTGGGTGAGTACCTGATTGATGTCTCCATTAAATGATGTGGATTGTGATGCATGTTATTTTATTGCCTGTATATGTGCTTGATGCACTTCATGCTGTAGACAGTAGCCTGCACCCTTGGCCTGTCAAAGTCACACTGATGGTGGGAGGAGTTTAGATGTAGGTCTGTAATCTGGCCCAGTGACATCCAGCATGAAGACACACACACAGGGAAGTTTCCAGCCTTATTAATATCTGTTATGCCCTTTCTGGAGGAAAATGAGCCTCCACACTACCTTTGCCAGCAGACTCAGGGACGAGTAATCCTGATAACTGGCCACGTTCAGTGGTGCAGACATGTGCATGTGTGCGCAAGCAGAAGCACAGGGCTTGTGCTCAGACATCCGACAGAAGCCGACGTGTTTCCAGGAGCTCCAGGCAAGGTGGGCAGCACAAGGGCCCACACCGCAGCCAACCTTCCACCAGGCCACTTGCACATGCATTGTAAGTAGCACCAGTGCTGGGGAGCTTTGCCAGGCATTGTTGGAGAAGCGCACATTACAGCTGACATGCGTTGTGGGCCAAATGCCAAGTGGCTTTACAAGTTGTCAGGGGCACACACAGGGGCCATCGAACATATCCTTGAGTATCCCCTGCTCCACTGAAGCAGAGTTATTAGGCAGTAGCGTCCCTAGCCAGAAACTGAAACAGCGCACAGGGACACCCTGCGAGGCACAGACTTGTGTGCAGTGTATATCATTTGCATGTACAAATTGCCACGTGCGCTACCTATTGAAATCCGCAGCTGCTAGAACACAACTTGTACTGAAGTTGCACCTCACCTAGGGACCACTGTATCATGTGTGATTCTTGACGCATTGGTTTTCCATTTCCCGCGCGCCCACATGCGCCTGCCTTACTGCATTGACAGTGTATGAACCATGAGGGGGCCAAGCTAACGTATGGGTACAAAGCAGCAGACAGGATTGTTTGTTTGTGGAGAAGTCACTTACTTTGGGGCATGGATGGTGGTGTGTGTGTGTGTGTGTTGTTAACACACATTCAGATTAGTAACTCACGCTCTCTTTGCAGCATTGAACTGCTCCTGTTACCAGACCTGAGAGTGCGCAGGCAGGAGGCCAGCACTCACCCCAGAGATAAGTCTCTCTTTGGCTTGCATTTGACTCATTTGGTACAATGTGCATGATGAACATGTTTTCTCTGATTGAGTATGTGTTATTGTGAATAGTAGTTTTTTGTATTTTAACTACAGTCCCTTGCCAATCTGACTCCCTTCTCCTGCCCCTCTTTCCGGCTATCCTGCATACCAATGCCTGTCCAAACAACATATCCCTGTCCCTCCATCCCCGCTGGGGTCTCAGAGGCCTGTGTAAGTTAGCCCTCACAGGCGCCCAGACCACGGAGGGGGTGGTTGGTTTGTGCCACTCCTGCGCCTGGACACCGGAGCTGTGACACTACCCATCAGTTGTTGCATCCTCATTGTATGTTATGTACCGTAAATGGTATCCATCCTGTAGGACCATTGTTCAACTGTGCTACCTTAGTTGTTCTATCATTGTGCTTGTACATGTGCTTTGACATTTCCTGCTACTTCAAGTCATCTGCTGGAGACTCTTCCAGGGATTTTTGGTGCCTACAGGCTTTTTCCCTGGTTTGTGGGTTTGGCTCCTTGGAGTTCTCTGCGATTTGGTATTTTTACCAGTCAAGGTGGCCTCTGAGAGGGCTGTGCCCTATTTACACGCAAGCTGGAACATGGAGAACAATGGGTAGGATGATCCTGTAGCCAGGTAGACTTGAAGGAAGAAGGCTACATACCCCAGACAAATTGTCAGAAGGTCACAGTGATGTGTAAATGAGGGAGGGCCTTTTGTTGTTGGACAGTTGGCTTGGGCTACAGTGTTTTGGGCACTCTGACATTGTAATTGTGGGGTACTATGTACATGATGTGTTCTGCTGGTCAATGCCTGTTCTTGTGTTGTCTTTACTTTTCAGGTGTCAGGGGATTGGTGTGGTTTGTTAAGCGGCTTCACTTCAACACTACAGCTAAGTCAATGCCTAGTCTGGGATGCTGAGGGAAACCCTTATTGATATATTTTTAGGTCCAGTTCATGTACTCTGGATGACAACCCTTATATAACATCCCTCTCTTAGAATCTCCCTGACCCAATGTGATCCCCGATGATTTAGTGTTCCCGAGTGTGATGTACGAGCGTGGTTTATTGTAAAGCAGAGCTACTAGTTTCAGGAAGAAGTTGCCCAGACCCATCTGCTTCAGTGTCGCGAACATGAAAGGCCACTCAACAGAGTCAAACGCCTTCTCGGCGTCCAGCAGTACTGCTATCGCCTGCTGTGTCGAGTCTAGTGCCTCGATGACGCCAAACAGCCTCCTTATGCCGAACGTTGTGCTACGCCCCGGGATGAACCCGGCCTGGTCACCCAGCACTAGTGCTGGCATCAGAGGGAGCAGTCTGGCCGCCAGGATTTTGGCCAGGATTTTGTTGTCCAGGTTGATCAGAGAGATCGGTCTATACGAGGCGCAGCTCTCTGTAGGTTTTCCGGGTTTATGCAGCATCATCACGTTGGCTTCACGCATCGTGGGGGGAAGTGCTCCTCGACCCACTGCCTCTTCGTAGACCTGCAAAAGGAGGGGGGCCACTATGTCCATGTGCGCCTTGTAGAACTCGCCGTTGAGCCCATCGGGGCCGGGTGCTTTGATATTAGGTAGGGATTTGATTGCCATCCGGATTTCTTCCAGTGAGATGGGCGCATTCAGGGGTTCGCGCAAGTCTTGGCTTACCCAATACAGTTCTGTGTCATTCAGGTATTCTTGTATCGCTTCGGGGTCTGATGTTCCTTTTGAGCTGTACAGGTCTTGATAGAATTCCCGGAAGGTGTTGGAGATCCCCTCCTCCGTGTAGACTATCTGTCCCTGCGCATCTGTGACACATTCAATATGAGGTGGGACTCTGTCTATCGATAGTAGTCGGGCCAGTAGTGCACCAGGTTTTTGCCCCTCACCGTACTGCCTGATCTGCTGTCTACGACCCATGAACTTCAGTTCGCGGTCCGCTGTCTCCTTAAATTTCAAGAGTTCCTGCTTGAGTTTGGCTTGCGTGCATGGATCGGGGGTGTTGAGGAGATTCTGTTCCAATTCCTTTAAACGGTCCTCTATGTTGGACAGTTCCCTTCGGATCATTTTTAGTGTCCCGTTTTCTTTGGTCAGGCAGATTCCTCTGACAAAGCACTTGAATGTTTCCCAAATGGTGCCTGCGGAGTCAACCGAGTTTTGGTTGGTGTCTATGAAGGAGAGTATTTCTTGCCGCAGTTCTGCTGCAAACACTGCGTCTGTGAGTGAACCGGGTTTAAACCTCCAGTTGAGGCCTGGCACTGCTGTGCCCGCTAGGGTGGCCTCCAATACCACCATCGAATGGTCGGAATAGGACCTTGGTAGGATCTGACACGCGTCCCACCTGAAAGGGCTGTGGGAGGACGCCAGGATATAATCGATTCTAGAACTGGTGTTGTGCACAGCAGATCGGAAGGTATAGTCTCTCTTGTCTCGGTTGTGTCTTCTCCACATGTCGGAAAGATTGAAGGCCTGACAAATCTCTCGAACCTGAGTACTTGCTTTGGACGGGTTTCCTGAAGTGTTGTGGGACCTGTCGAGCCTGGGGTCGAGTGCGGTGTTGAGGTCGCCCCCCCACACCACAGTCGACGCGTCGGTCGTGGCTAGATGGGACATTATCCAGTTAAAGTTATCGTGTCCATCTGTGTTTGGAGCGTAAGAGTTGACCACCACCACTTCCCTTCCAGCGATTATTCCTTTCACCAGTAGGGCCCTTCCTTCGGTGTCCTTCTTTGATTCGATGAGGCTGAAATTGGTCCTCTTATCGATCAGGATCGCCACGCCTCTGGCGAACGATGAGTAGGACGAGAAGTACCGGTGGCATCCCCATGATCTGGCCCAGCGCTGTTCCGACGAGGGTAGTAGGTGAGTCTCCTGGAGTATCGCTATGTTGATTTTGTGTCTCCGCAGATATTGAAGGATTCTCCTCATTTTCGTAGGCTGGTTGCCGCCGCGTATATTCCAGGTGGCGATTCTCAACGTTATCGCTGCCATCTGAACGGATCAGTGTAATCCTGTCGGGCCGGGGCCCGCGGAGTTAGCTGGAGTCGCTTTCGGAGAAGGAGCCAGGAAGACTTGGCGATTGGTAGGTACATAGTTCCTCGCGTGGCTGTCGTGGATCGGGGGTATGTGGGTTGAGGCGGTATTACTGAATTAACTTCCCTCCCATGCACGGGCAACCCCCAACAGGCCCGTGGTAAACAGTCCCATAGTAACGAAACAACTTGCATTGCTGTGCTCGGGGCGCAAGTGGCCCTCCAAGAGAGGGCTAGCTCCCTTCCCCGGATACAATAGTGGTCTGCGGTGGTCTCTCCTTGTCAGCCATGCAGACACTCGCCCTCCCATTAGGTACCTTGTAGGCAAATTTTATGGTGGATTTCTTCTCGGTCTCTCTCCCCTTTGAGGCCTTCCGTTGGAGGAGGCGGATCTGCAGCCCGAGCGGTCCAGATAATCGCTCGTCTCTTCCGGAGAGTTGAAAAACCGGGTCGTCCCCTCATGTTGGATTCGGAGTTTGGCAGGGTAGAGCATGGCGTATTGTATCTGGTTCTCTTGAAGCCTGCGCTTTACTGCCGTGTACGATCTTCTTTGTGCTTGGACCGCCTGGGAGAAATCCGGGAAAAATTGGATTTTATCACCGTCGTACTGAAGATCGCCTTTCTCCCTGGCCGCCCGTAGGATGGCGTCCCGGTCTTTGTAGTTGAGTACTCTCGCTATGATTGGGCGAGGATTAGCCCCCGGGATCGGTCTGGTGTTGGGAATTCGGTGGGCTCTCTCCACAACAAACAGTTTGGACAGGATGTCTGTGCCGAAAAGGTCCACGCATAACTTCTCAATGTAGTCCTCCATCTTTATGTTGAGTTGTTGTTCCCTAGCTCCAACTATCCTGATGTTGTTGCGTCGAGAGCGGCCCTCCAAGTCTTCATTCTTTGCGTTTACCGCTTTCATTTGCACTTCCAGGGAGGCCACTCTGGAAGTCAGGGCCGCTGCTCCGTCGTCGAGGTCCGACACCCTCTGCTCGACCGTGTCAAGTCTATCGGCGTGTTTGTCTAACCGGTGCTGGAGCAGATCAACCTTAGAGGAGAGGGTGTCGAGTTTGCTCCCAAGACCGCCAATTCCGGCTTTCAGTTCTAGGAGAATTTCCCTGATGTCGAACCCGTGGGCCTCCTCCTCGTCTTGGATGGGAGATGGCGCTCTGCCATTTGAGGTGGTTGGTTTGGTCACGGAGCTGCCCTCAAAGTTTAGCTTCTTTTGAGCTCTGTCCATTTTCTTTGAGGCCGCCATTGGCGCTTGTGTAGCGGGGGTCCGGGGTCCCGGTTGGGGTTTCTCTCCTGATGTTTCCCTTTGTGATAGGGTATAGTGGAAGCGGGAGTGACGCCGGGTCCAAGCGCTATCTACTGCTGGTTCTCGGCTGGGTGGCCCGTACGTTGGGGGTTCACGCGGACCCCGGCTTGCGGTTTCCCGCGCCCCGTGCCTTCACACAGGCTGCGATTCACCCCGGGGAGTATGGACGGGGGCGCACGGGGGCGCGCGTACCTGATCTTCGGGGTTCGTTCAGGACGGCTCCTCTGGGATTCTGCCGGATGTCCCACCACTTTCGGCCGCTCAGGCCGTCCCCCTCCGGGCCCGCTCTGTCTCCGACTGCCTCGCGTCTAGCCCGCGCCGGCGCTCCACTCGGACCGGGGAGGGGGAGGGTTTCTCGTCGCTGAGGAATCTGGACCCAGCATCCGAATTACGACGAAAGAAGTACTTCGTTTTGTTCAGAATCGCTTTGGCTACAAACTGGGGGTGGCTGCATACACAATGCCCAGCGCAGATGCCTCGATTCGTCAGGATTTCTGAGGGAGCTCCGTGGAGCTCACAGGGAGGCCGCCATCTTGACAGGGTTGCCCTCTTTCGGCCCTTATCTTCGCCCTGGTGATGGAACCCCTGGCCTCGAGGCTACGGGCCGAGCAGTTAGAGCGAGGGTTAAAACTGGGTCCTCACAGGCTAATCGTCTCCCTCTACGCGGACGATGTCATGCTGTTCATTAGCGACCCCCAAGTCAACCTCAACCCCGTAATGCGAGAGGTGATAAAATTCGGGTTAATGTCAGGGCTCAAAACCAACCACTCCAAATCGATAGTATTCCCCCTGACTCCGTGTACCTCAGAGTTCGCCGACGACCATGGGTTTCAATGGGAAAGCTCGAAAGTGCGTTACTTGGGGATCAAGATGTCACGTAACCATCACGAGATATTTAGAGATAATTACGGAACCGCACTGCAGCTATTACTTGAACGTATTCAGAGATGGAAATCACTCCCATTGACGCTGTGGGGCAGGACCTCGCTGACGAAAATGGTTATTCTCCCCAAACTCTTATATCTCTTCACAAATATCCCGCTACTTCTCCCCAAGTCCTTTCTGTCAAAGATCAAGAGCACGATCCTAGAGTTAATATGGGCGGGGAAACCGGCTCGGGTGGCTTACGACACACTCACTTTACCCATAGCGAAGGGAGGTCTGGCGCTCCCAGATATAGAGAAATATTACTGGGCGGCTCAGGCCCAATTCCTGAGCCACTGGTACTCAATCCACTATGTAAGACCACATGTGCAAGTGGAGAGAGCCCTGGCCTCCCCCGATTTACTATCCGCAGTCATAATCAGCCACATCCCCGTGCCGCATAAGACACTGAACACGGTCCTGTCTACATATGCGATATGGAAGAAGATCGCCAGTGCATGTGGAGTGGCTGTACGATTCTCCCCCATACTACCTATAAAATTTATCCCCGGTATCCCTCTCACGAACGAAAAGGTATTCCTGCTATGGGTAGACAAAATAGGAGTAAAAACGCTAGGAGACCTCTTCCCAGAGGGCTCCTTTCTGACCACCCAAATGGCCAAGGACAAGGGAGGGAACACATCCTTGGACATCTTTCTCTATTTTAGACTCCGTCACGCCCTGCAGGAGCTATTCCCCTCATTCCCTAAACAACCCCCCACGTGGGAGCTGCTGCACAACACAATATTAGCACAGGGAGAGGGCAGACTGGTGTCAACTCTGTACAAAACCCTGGTGAGTGACACGAGGAAGCTCCTACCTAAAGTGCAACACAGGTGGGAATCGGTTTTGCAGGAACCAATCAGTGAGGAAGACTGGGCCTACATTCTGCGACAAACTCAAAAAGTGGCGCTAAATTCTCGCTACAAACTGATTCATTTCAATTTCGTACACCAAACATATTACACACCCGCCAAAAAACACAGGCACCACCCAGAGGCGTCGGCCCAGTGTGAGAGATGCGTTTGTCCCAACGCCGACTTTTTTCATCTGGCATGGGTCTGCCCCGGTATCCAGCAATTCTGGTCCACCGTTATACAAACAACATCCGAGATTATAGGAGAGCAGATGACCCCCCTGCCGCTGGGCCCGCTTCTCGGCCTCACAAGACATCTGCAGCCATCGTCACGCAAGCTGGCGGCACTCCTCATGGTGCTAGCACGAAGGAGAATAGCCATGTCGTGGGGCAGGGGCCCACTCCCTAGGGTAGCTGACTGGGAAAAGGATATAACTTATTGCCAAGATATGGACACTGAATTTATTCGTACACTACCTTTACACGCACGCCCTCCTGATATCTGGGGACCATATATCACCTACCTGATGAACAAATCTGTAGCTTCGGACCCTGATAATCCAAACACCCAGAACTCAGGTCCGTAAGAGGGAGGAGCGGGAAGACAAGGAGAGAAAAAGTCCATGTGACTAAGGCAATGAGTAGGAACTCTCAAAGATACTGTGGAAACGGGGGATGGGGGGCGGTGGGGTGGGGGAATTGTTGTGGGATATTGCATTCAGAAGCTCCCTGTTGGAGCCATGCCGACCGGTTATTGTAAAATATAAATAAAGTTTGGAAAAAAAAAAAAAGTAAAAAAAAAAAAAAAAAAAAAGAATCTCCCTGACCCCACAGAGCCAAGAAGTAGGTCTGTTTTGCAAATTTAAAAGGTTTATTTGAAAAATATAACAATATATATATATATATATCACACTTTTATAATAAATGAATATCTGATAGTACACTTAGACATATGAGGTGGATCCACAATGGGTAATGTTACAGTGGTACACTTGATTACTTAGGAGTAGTATAGAGGATGAGGTAGCTGAAAATGCTTGATGGTTTCAAGGAAATGCAAGGTGGAATAAAATGCAGTACAGCAAATAAACTTGATATGATTTCAACCAACAACAATGTAATCACTTTTTCTCTGGCAATTCACCCCCCCTATGCAATGTAAGAAATGGAAGGAGATGGAAAGAGGAGCACACAGTTCTCAGGAATGCAATCAAATACAATACGAAATTCAGTTCCCCCCCCAGCAAGCTTAGAGGAAACAGGTAGAAGTTTGAAACACAGGCCCAAAATGCTTTTAAATGTGATGGCAATGGATGGGGAAATGTGCTAACTGATTTTAATTCCCTCTAGAGATTCAGGGTGAGTGAGAGATGTTTGTTGGTATTAGTTCAGGCTCACTTTAGCAATGCTCTATGAATTATGACCAGGTTGCAAACAGATTTTTAACAAAGGAAAGAATGGAGCTGCTATTTTGACAAGTGGAGAAATTGAGCCAAAATCGCAAATCGCGGTAAATTTCGCGAGTGCGTAAATCGCGATTTTGGAAAAAGTTTAAAATGAAAGTTAAATTTCGTTCCTAGCCCAAACGGTTCAAGAGATACGGATGATTTAATAAAGTTAGTTTTTCGGATTTAAAGTAAAACTCAAAATGACAGGTGACAGCTTGCAGCTTTAGAATGACAGATGACAGCTCGCAGCTTTAAAATGACAGATGACACGATTTCTAGGAGGTAGTTCTACTTAGGTTAGAATAGTTTGGATTAGATTATTTTAAACTAAGAAATTGGTTTTGCACAGTGAGTACTCACACTATATTTTTGAAATAAGCCGTCAAGGTCTGGTCAGGTTGGACGGGACTTCCGGCGGGTGGTTCTGAAGTCCCGGCTATCTGGGTCAGCTCTGCTCTCTGGGTCTGTCAAGCACTGGTTCTGCTCACAGCGGTCTGGTTTGTGGTTCTCTCTGGGTCCGGATACAGCACTGCTTTCTGGATACTGCTACAGATTCTTGCAAATGTTCTTGGCAAAAATTCAAACAGCTCGCCCGGCTGTTGAATAGTTTGGTTGGTTTTGAGGCCTGCTGAAGAGGATTCAGATTGTGGATTCAGGCCTCTCTGCTACAAATTCTGGAGTTAATTTCTGCTACAGGTTCTGGAGATTGATGGATTTGAAGTCTGGATCTCTGGATGTGAAGTCTGAAGTCTCCCGGCAAAGCGTCCCGCAAGAAAGTGGAAAGTGAATATCTCTACCTGTCCCAGCTGTCTCTTTTTATGTGTTTTGGAAGTGGGTGTGTGCGTGGCATAACTGAGCCTGCCCCTCTCTACTTGTCATTGGCCCAATTCTCCCCTCTCCCATGATTGGGGGAAGGAAATGGATTGTCATCATGATGAGGTCTGTTTATGGGTCAGAGGATCCTCCCCTGGTCAGTTTGCCCACAAATCTATATTTGATTCAAATACATATTTGCCAGATACACAATTTGTTGAAATTACATGTACATATTATATATTCCTTATGGTCCATGCTTGTCCACCTCTGATCTTCCTGGGGGCTTGCATTCAAAAATGACCACATTTTGCGCTTTTTGACTGGTTTACCAATATCGGACATTTACCAAAAATTACACACATGTGCGCAAGGAGTATGGACATTAATTGATGAAGTGTCAAATTTTTAACATGCAGACATTTGGAGTGAGACCCTATTTTCCGCTAGCAACCCCCCAGAATACACCACAGGGTCCTAACGCCTCTTAAAACGTGCACAGAAAAATCACAAGAATAATGATATTACTTGTATAATTTTGACCAGTCCGCACTATGAGTTATCTATCTTTTTAACTTATGCCATGGTCAAAAAGGGGTGTGGCTTCCCACATCACATGGTGGATTAACTGGTTTATCCACTTCCCCCAAACTCAGCTGGCTCTCACAGGCATTTCTCCTCCCACTTCTCCCAAGAGGAATCCACTTTACGGCCCCCCCAATATAACATTTGCCTGAGTCCATTGTTCAGTTTCCTGCAGTCCCCAGGTAATTCAATCAGAGAGGTGTCACCTCCTTTTTGTGGGGGCAGCAGAATGCAGCCAGGCCTGGGAACACAGCTGTTGATCCAGTTTCAACTCCTGTCTGGGGTAGTTGTCAGGCAGAATCCAGTTTCATTAAGCTAGGTTTCAGCTAAATGTCACTTTTTGTTCCCAGTTTTCTACATTCAAATCAAACTGACCATTTTTACACATGCAGCTAGAGTGCTGATTCTAAGTTCAAAACTATGACATTTCAACAGTTACAAACTATGTGACACTCAAAAGTAGGTCCCTCATTTAATTTAAACATTTCGATTTTAGTGGTTTTCAGTTCAGTTTAACTTAAGCTGCTGACATCCACAGCTCAGCCAGTTTTGTTATGAACATTGTTTTGGGCTCTTTTTATTTCCAGATTTTGTATGCACACAAAACTTCATTCTGCCAAATGTCTGCTGGTGTTCAGTGAGATTTTTTGAATATCCTGCAATGTTTGACATAGGCATTTTTAGCTTGCATTCAGAGAAACCAAGGTGATTTCAAAGGGCTTTTTAAGCTAACAGGCACTGCTGTTTTTCCTTTGGCACACATTCCACTCATGGCACCCCTGGCCCATCACGCTCGCACTGGTGGGTGGAAGGTTAGGCGACCATTTTGGTGTGCGCACAAACTGCGCGGTTCTCCTGGATTCTGGCGCACATGTGGGCTTTTTGGCCATCTTGGATTTACTAAGCCCACACCACCAAATGTTGCAGCTTAATGACTCAAACGTGGGTCAATACACCTGACAAAGCCCCCCCACCTGACTGCACTTTGAATTTGAGTCGAGGGGGAGTCGGGTGCGAAGAATGTTTTGACCCACGCACTGGTATGTCCGCATCATCTTCTTCCAATTCTGCAAATGGCACAGTTCAGCATCTTTTCCTCCATCCGGTTGGATCGATCGGTTCTCCTCGCCGGTCCTGATGGGAATATTGGGCGGTACCCCAGGCCCCTCGGATCTTTGCCCCCGGTCTCCAGGTTTTCTTTCTCCTAGGACGACAAAAGAAAGCTGCAATACCTATTCGTAGACATTTCTTCCCCACCATTGATATAGTGGGGTGGCATATACATTTTATAGTCAAAACATTTGCGTTCTTATTTTAACAAAAAACAAGATACAATCATAAGACATTTTTGTTTTCCAAATCATAATATTTTAGAGACTATATGTGGGATATTTTAGGGTTGGAATTGAATTACTCTGGGGCGGTCCCCTCTGGTATTGCAGAGGACTCCCCCAGTTGTTGCAGAGTGTGCCTGGGATGGCAACACTTTAGCTGATTTATATGGACCCACTTATCTTCCCCCTCTGCCAAACTGCCTTTGGGGATGCAGATCTTATAGGCAACAGGGGAGATCTTGTCTATAATTTCCATGTAGTCAAGAATTTTCGCTGTTTGGCCTGGTTCCTTTGGAAATTGTATAGATAGACCCGATCACCCACCTTATATTCCTTTCGGGTAGTTTTCAAATCATAGTGGGTCTTCATGCTCTCGGCTGATCTTTCTAGATTCCGCTGAGCATAGGCAAAAGCATGTTGAAGGTGTTTCCTTAAATTCTCCACATACTCATGAGTTGTGGAGGCATTTATCAGTGTCTGCTCTTGGGTCCTGTAGAGCAAATGCTGGGGAAGCACCATCTTGCGCCCCGTCATCAACTCAAATGGTGACATTTTGGTTGCAGATGAAGGGGTAGATCTGATGGCCATTAGGACCAGAGGTAGTCGGATATCTCAACTTGCCCCAGAATCTGCCACAAACTTTTTTAATATGCTCACAATTGTCTGGTTGTAGCGTTCCACTGCACCAGAAGAAGCTGGCCTGTAAGCAATGTGTAGCTTCCTTTTGACCCCCAGTATCTCCCACATCTTTGTCATTACTTCACTGGTGAAGTGGCTACCTCTGTCTGACTGATTCCTTTTAGGTAGACCAAAACGGGAAAAGATGTGGTTAATCATCAGGGCAGCTGCTGTTTCTGCCTTGCAGTTTGGGGCCGGGAGACATTCCACCCACTTGGTAAACAAGCATGTAACGGTCAACATGTACTTGTTTCCTCTAGACGAGGGAATTACAGGGCCTACAAAGTCGATTTGCAAATCTGGCCATGGCAGTGTCATCCCCCTCTTTTGGAGAGGCGCATGGTGTGTGAGGGATGCTGGCTGAAATTGTGCACACACAAGACACCCCTTCAAGTATTGGTCGAGGTCCTGCCCCATGTGTGGCCAGTATGCAACCTCTCAAGATTTCCAGTGTTGTGTGAAACCCCCTATGACCGGCGGTGGCCGCATCATGGGCGTGACTTAACATCAGGCTTCGGAATGAGGTAGGGACCACCCACTGATCATGGCCAGCTTGGGATTTCCTTACCAACAAACCGTCTTGGATTCGGAACCTTTTTGGACATTTCATCAACACTCTTAGGTCCTCTTTCCCAATGTAATCGGTATCAGTCAGGGAAAGGTCTCAGGGTCCTCAATGTGTTGGTAAAACTTACCAATTATTGGATCCCCCTTCTGAGCTGTGATCAAATCAGCATCAGGGGTCTCCTTACTCCATTGTGCAGTTGAAAGATCATTGTGAGCATTTGTCTGGGACCTAGTGATAGCAGTGACCTGGATTTCCCCCAACAGGGACTCTATTTCTATTAGATCCCCTTGGATGGCCCCGGTTTTGGTCAGCTGATCAGCTAAGTAATTTCCAGTTTTGTCTGGTCCCTCTACTTTGGAATGACCCTTGATCTTTTTAAAGTAGATGGTCATCCCATTCGATGTGACCAGATCATCAATATTTTGGATTAACTTCCCATGTTTCAGGGGTTTGTTATTAGCACATAACATGCCTCTGGTTTTCCAGTTAACCAGGTGCTCCACAAACCCGTTCCGTACATAATCTGAGTCTGTGATTATAACCAGTTCGTGGAGTTGATGTTGGACAGCGGTGAGGATGGCCTGATGCACAGCCATCAACTCTGCCACCTGACTACTTCGGGGGCCAATTTTGTATCCAGCGGAGGGTTCTGGAAACTCCTTCACCCATGCATTCCCTACGCCGGCCACCAGTTCTTTCTCCCCGTTGTTGTCAACATGGTAAGAGCATCCATCCACATAGACAGTGGGCATTCCCTCACACTTGTCTTCTTCAAAGACTTTGTGGGGGGAATTAAGGTATGCCTCCATGTTGTCCTTGATTAAATAGACTTTCGTCCTCGAGACAGTTTTCTCTGGCACAATGATGCACGTCAGCCAGACCTTGCGCGAGGAGACTCTTCTTGTTTTGGCCATATCTGACCTCCACAGGAAAGCCTTGCATTGACAGAATCCAGGAAGTAATTCGGGAATTACTCACATTTCCGGCCCGGATCCTGTCACTTTGGAGATATTGCAGAGGCTGGTGTGTAGTCTCCACTATGATGTGTTCCCCCTGGATGAACGGGTGGTAATTCTTCAATGCCCACACCGTTGCCAGGAGTGCCTTCTCACAATCGTTGAATTTTTCCTCCACAGAGGATAAAGTTTTGCTCACATAGGAGATTACTTTATTGACCTTGTCATGCTTTTGGTATAATACTGCCGTCAAGCACATATTAGAGAACCCTGTCTCCAGGAAGAACTACTTGTTTCTGACAGGGTAAGCTAGGCAAGGCGCTTGTGAGAGGCTTCTTTTGAGTTGTCTTACTGCCTCGGATTTTTCTGGACCCCATTCCCACCCACTTGACCCCCCCTTCAGGAGATGAATCAGGGGTCTAGTGATCTCTGCTTAGCCCTCAATGAACTTTCTGCTGTAATTAGTCAGTCCAAGTAAGCTCCTTAGTTCCCGCAGAGTTGTGGGATCCTTCAGTTTCTGGAGTGCTTCCACTTTCTTTTCTTGGGGACAGAGAACCTGAGGAGTAATCTCATGCCCCAAGAAATTAACACAGGTTCTACACCAATGTGCTTTCTGAAAGGAAAGTTTTGCTCCGGCGGCCCTCAACTGTGTCAGAACATAACGGATCTCCGCTATGTGTTCCTCCACAGATGAACTTTTGATGAGGACATCATCTACATAAGCCAGGTTACCCCTCGCACCCAGGTCGGGCATGGCCTTATGTAGGAAAATGTTGAATTCATTGCCGGAGTTGAGGTATCCGAAGGGAGTCCGGGTCCAGGTGTACTGCTGGCCCCAAAAGGTAAAAGCCAGTTTGTATTGGTCCTCCCTACTGACAGGCACGGTCCAGTATCCATTGGTCAGGTCTATTGCAGTAAATACTTGTGACTCTTGAATCTGGGCCAGCCCTTGGTCAATGTAGGGCAGAGGCCATCGGGAAGTATGGACCCGTTTGTTGAGCTCCCTAAGGTCAGCGCAGTCTCTCCACTGGCCGTTTGGCTTCAATATTCCCAGCACCTGATTATTGAAGGTGGTGTGTACTGGACAGATTATTCCCCGGGACTCAAGGTTCTTAATTATTTCAGTAAGGGACTCCATGGATGCGAGAGGCAAACGATATTGCTTCATAAACACTGGAGTCATTCCAGGGTCCGTGGGAATTGTTGTTGTGTGGATGTCGGTGCGACCACAGTCATATGAGTCTACCGCAAAGAGATCTTGGAAATCCAAGAAAACTTGTTTCAACTTTTGCTTCTGTTCCAGAGTCACACAGGCATCAGCTAGGTTGACTCTCTCTTCCACCATCTGCCTGAAGCCTGGAAAGACTTCTGGTTTGGCTATCTCAGCGACCTCCTCCAGCTGGGTGGAGAAGTCCATGGTCAGAGTGCTGATTTGGACTGGAGGCTTCAGGTGGGAAAGGCAGCCCTCATGCACCTGGAAAATCACCTCATCCCTCCTGAAGTCACAAATCACATCTTCCTTACCATAAGGGCAAGAAGTGTACACCAGGAAGTTATCCCCGTGCCGGGTGAAAATCCTGTCTGGTGTTGTGTTGTCATCACTGTCACTGTCAAAACAGTCCTTGGGGATCGGTCCTAACAGTTAATTTCCTAAATCAATGGAGAAATGTCGGTCATCAACCGGCATTCCAATAATGGTGCCTGCGGCTAGAGTAATACTCTTTAAGTCGCTGTTATCCACCTCTATTAGAATGGTGTCATGTTCTATGTTGACTAATGGTGTTGGGTTTACCCCTAACCCTTGCTGTTGGAGAGAAGCATTTAGATGAATATAAGCATCAGGGTTTTTCAATTTTTGTCCTCTTTTAACTTTCACTTCCAGGGAGAATTGTCGGGACCTTTATGGGATGGTGACTTCCTCTTTAATCTGAATTTCAACTGCATAAGGTAGCAATTGAGCTCACCTAAATGCTTTTTCTGGATCATCAAAGCCCATGGGATTATCCGCTAATCGGGACCAAGCCTTGAAGTTTATTAGGTCCAAACTAATGGCGAAGCGATTGAGAATTTCACTGCCTAAGTAAAAGGCGGCAGTGACGTCTCGCACGACCCAACAATTATGGACTATGCTCTTGTTGCCAATGGGGATTTTGAGCATACACCTGCTTGGCAGGAGATGTTTGGAATTAGGTGCTTCCAGGTCCATTTCCCATTTGTCTAGCAGTTTGAATGTTGGAATGGCTGGATCTTTTGGGAGTTGGCGGAACATGGCTTCGCTGATGAAGCTCTTACCGTTGTTCACACACACTCGAGCGAGAACAGAGTCCTTCCCATCATTTAACTGAACATGGATGAAGAACTGCTCTCCAATTTGCTGAATATCAGCCAGGCTCTGAGCTGATTTCACATCCTTCTGGACTATAGGAGTGGCAGTGTCTCATTGTGGATTGGTAAAGAATTTCAGAGTGTTTCCTTCCAGTGTGGAATACCACCTTAAACTGGAAGGAAGGTTGATTTTCAGAAATAGAGAGGACCCCCCATCACCAGTATGTTGTCCTACTGCTATTACTGTCACGTCTGGAATTTGGTTGTTCTGGAAGTGAAATTCTACTTGGTCATATTTCTGTTCAACCATGTGGCAGGTGCCATTTAAACTAACATGGTTGACACTCTGTTTTAATTTTTTTGGTCGGCTAGTCTGGGTCCAGAGGACCTTGTTTACGCAATCTATTAGGGGTGACAACCTTCGCAGGAGGTCATTCCCTAGTAAACAAGGGGTGCCCTCTGGAGTCACTACTATGACAGGGTGTTTCACCTTGTGTCGCCAAATTTTGATGTCCAAACCTGCAGTCCTCTCAACAGGAATTTCCTTCCCGTCAAAGTTCTGCAGTTGTCCAGGAAGAGAGGTGAGAGGAATACGGTAATTCTTCCCCCTTCCTGCATTTAGTTCATCAAAGGCCCTTTTGGACAGAAGGGTAGCTTGGGATCCAGTGTCCACCAGTGCCGAAATTGTACTCTGCCCCTGTACTTGTACCGGGGAATAATATCTTCCCTCCTTCTCCTCAAGGGGGCACAGGTAATGCACATTTTTGGACAACTGTTGGGCTAACTTTCTGGTTTTGGACATTGCTAGCAAAGAGATTTGGGCAGAATTCTGTGAAGAGCCTGGGGAATCTGAAAGAAAAAGGCAACTGGAGATCAGAGCCATTGTGTGTTCCCCTGGTTCCGGTTCTGGGCCGCCCCCCCCCTTTTTGGAGGCAGTCACCAGGATGGGTTTGAACCAGGGGATTTCGGTATTGTCGGTTCTGGGATGAGATGATGGGCGGCGGTAGCTCAGTCTCCACATCTCCCCAGTCTGAATTGGCATCCCTTGGGACCCATTTTTCCTTGGAAGGAGTTCCCCCATCTCTGAAGGAGAAGATCCTTTTCCCAGGATCTTCTGAGGATCCCTCTCAAATTGGAAGACCTGTACCTCCTCCACAAAATGGGTCTGCTTGGGTCCTTTGTTTCTCCTACCTCCTCTCTGCTCCTTGGGAGGCAGGCTTTCAGGGGCAGGAGATTTTGTTTCCGGTTCCTGGTTTTCCAGGGGCTGTTTACAAGTTGGGAAGGAAGCTTCCTCCAAGGCTTTACACCCCCTTCCCCTTGTGCCTCCTCCCTGGGAACCGGTGGGTTATCGGGGTGCTGCCCCCGTCATTGTTCTGGAGCACCAGGTCCAGAGTTTGGGGCATTTCGCGGTGGCATGCTCATCTGAGGGTTCCGTTGAGCCCTCAGTATGTGACCCACATCCCGTGCCATATTTTGGACCCGGCGCTCAAGTTGTGAAACCCGCTCAGGCTGATAGGGGGCTCTATTTTCTCCCCTGGGCTGATCCCGGGAAGGGTAGCTATCCCTTCTCTGGTAATACCCCGGATTGGGAAGATTTGGGTACCCCTCCACCCTTGGCCTCCCCTCTCCCGGATTAGGTTGTCTGGGCTCAGGGAATTGGGGAAAGAAGGATGGATGATTTTGGGGCTGGAAATTGGGTGGATACCTGGGGAAAAAGTTCTGCCCAGGATTTGGTGAATTTCTGCCCTGCTGGGGGAAGTCAGGAGGGAAGTTCCCTGGGTCAGGTGCTTGGCTGGATCCCCCCCCCCTTGGGCTGGAGGAGTCCACACATAACCCAGGATTGGTCGGTTTCCCTTGTAGCGGGGACTTACATAATCAGGGGAGTGAGGGACCCCATTTGTGGGACTACCTCCTCGACTCCCTGTCTGTGACTGGCCCGAGGGCCTTCTGGGCTGTGAATTATTTGTTGCAGGCAGGTTTTTAGGCCCCCCATCTCCAAATCCAAAACGGGGGTGACCTTTACCTCTGCCACCTTGGCAGCAGCAGGGGTGCTGTTGTTTTTGGGGTTTTTCTGTGCATTATTTTTATTTTCGATGGGCTTCTGCACCTCATAGATCCGGGTAGCCTGTTCAATGACCCAGTCTAAAGATCTTTTCTCATGAAAATCTCTCACAAGCTGGGTCATTATGTATTTGGGTAAGGCATGGAAAAACGTATTGATAAATTCTCTGCTATCCGTGTGGATATCCTTCTGGTGGTCTGCGCAAAAGCACGCTTTAATTCTTGCACAAACTCTTGTGGGGCCTGATCCTCCCCACATTGCAAATTGTAGGCTGCCTTGCGAGCCTCTTGAGGATTTCTGTGCACAGAAAAATCTTTCGAGATGGCCGCCCTGTATGTGGACCACCTTGAATGGTTTTGATCCTCCAGCCCCGCAAAGAAACTGGAGTATTCTGGTGAGAAGGTCCACTTTACGTATTGAATAGAGCTTTGGTTGTCCTTCAAATGGAAAGTCTCCATCATTTGCTCATAGAGCTCCAAGTGTTCCCAAACAGAATACTTGGCTTTCTTATGATAAGGCGTGATGACACTCCTTATTGCCTTTATTTGTTTCAATGGGTCCTTAAGCAAGCCCCTTTTTGCCTTATTGGCCTTGGTTCGGGTAACCCTGGTCCATTCATCCTCTGACTCAGAAGCACTGCTCCCACAGGTGCCCGTCTGATCTTCCAGGTTTTCCCGGATTCTGCGAGCCTGGGAATGGCTGGCAGAATGTGGGGACCTGGTCTCCTGTGTCCTGTAATGCTCAGAGGAGTCTTCAGATCCCTCCTTGCTGCCAGGATTTTATGGGTACCCCCCCCCACTGACCTAACTTGGCAGACGTTTTCAGGATGCCCTTAATGGGCCTACTCTCATGGGGTTCACCAACTAAATTGCACTGTGCTTGGGTGCCCATACCCGCATGCCCGCCCATCCATTCCTGGGAGGTACTGGCCTATGAGCCCCATACTTCTAGCTGGATAGTAATTTGTCATCCCCGTGGCCCTGGGCTCATGTGCGCAAGGGGACATGGGGGTGGCAGAGTCCAGGGACTGGGAGAGATGAAGGCCTCTGGTACTAGGGCTCCTGAGGTTATGCTCAGGAGTTTCTCTTTCCCAGCGAACCTCATCTCTATCCGCCCCTGCTTCCTGTTGCAATGCGCTTTCAGTTCCTCAGTTAAGGCCTTACTAGACTCTATCAGTCTCTCCTGCATGGCTACCTGTTGCTGGAGCCTATCATTGTGCTGGCAGAGACCCTCATTCTCTCTCTGTGCCTCCTGATTGGTCCTGGAGTACTGGGCCAGTCTTTGCTGCAGGAGGGTTACCTCCTGTGATGTGTCCCTATTGGCCTGCTCCTTTCTTGCCAGAGCATCCTCCACCCTCCTGGTGTGCTCTAACAAGTGCTGGTGTTCTTTTTGGAGGTCACCCAGTCCCTGGAGGGCCAGGTGATTTTCTTCCATTTTCCTTTTTAAGTGGCAGACTTCCTGGCCTAAGGTATCCCTTTCCTGACTAAGAGCCTGCATCTGTGCCGCCGGTCATCCCTTTGCCTTTGGAAGGCACCAGCTTTCTGGCGCTCATGGTCAAACTCTGCCTGGGTATCCAGGTCTTTCAAAAGCAGTTTATTGCCCTCTGCCTTCTCCCTATCTAGGTGGCTTTGCAGGGTGACTACCTGCTCAGCACATGCCCTATTGAAGTCTAACTGTTGCTCCAGCTTTTTCTGGCTCTGCAGTAGGGAGTCCAAACCTTCTTGGTACTCCTTCTGCAAGGCCAGAAATCTGGTATCCTGGTCAGCCTTTTCCTGTTGCAGCACATCCATATCCTCCTTTATTTTAGTGATGTACTGTCTGCTGTCCTTTTCTTACTCCTGGCTCCTGAGCAGCCTCTGCTCAGAAGAGTCCAGATCAGATTGGGCCTTCTCTAACGCCATCTGTTGCCTATTTGCCAGATCTTGGCCTTCAGCACATTTGTCCTGCATGGCTCCCATATATAGGTACAGATATGCTGCTATCCTGGCAATCTTATTATGTTCATCTTTGGCTTTAGGGGCCATATATAGTTCACTCAGGGCCACATGTAGGGGACCCTGATCTCTCCATATATCTGACCCTGTTTCAGTGACCTCTTGCGCGATTGCCTGCAACCAGACCGTTTGGTCCTGATGAGTCCACTCACCTCTCACAAATAGCTTATGTAAGAAGTGCTCTCTGGCTATTTTGATGTCTACCAGTGTCGTCATTCTGGAATTTGAGTTCCTTCCTGACTTACAGAAGTTTGTATTTTATTTTTGCAAAACAGACCGTTTCCTTAGAGTGTTCTTTTGAGGAGTGCTTTACAGCGTAACACAGCGTGGTGATCCGACCGGATGTATGTCTCCTGTCAGTTAGCACACTGTATTAATCTGCACAAGTGATAGATCTAACCCAGAATCTCCGGCTACGAGCCCCCACTTTGTTAAGCGGCTTCACTTCAACACTACAGCTAAGTCAATGCCTAGTCTGGGATGCTGAGGGAAACCCTTATTGATATATTTTTAGGTCCAGTTCATGTACTCTGGATGACAACCCTTATATAACACCCCGCTCTTAGAATCTCCCCGACCCCACTGAGCCAAGAAGTAGGTCTGTTTTGCAAATTTAAAAGGTTTATTTGAAAAATATAACAATATATATATATCACACTTTTATAATAAATTAATATCTGATAGTACACTTAGACATATGAGGTGGATCCACAATGGGTAATGTTACAGTGGTAAACTTGATTACTTAGGAGTAGTATAGAGGATGAGGTAGCTGAAAATGCTTGATGGTTTCAAGGAAATGCAAGGTGGAATAAAATGCAGTAAAGCAAATAAACTTGATATGATTTCAACCAACAACAATGTAATCACTTTTTCTCTGGCAATTCACCCCCCCCCCTATGCAATGTAAGAAATGGAAGGAGATGGAAAGAGGAGCACACAGTTCTCAGGAATGCAATCAAATACAATACGAAATTCAGTTCCCCCCCAGCAAGCTTAGAGGAAACAGGTAGAAGTTTGAAACACAGGCCCAAAATGATTTTAAATGTGATGGCAATGGATGGGGAAATGTGCTAACTGATTTTAATTCCCTCTAGAGATTCAGGGTGAGTGAGAGATGCTTGTTGGTATTAGTTCAGGCTCACTTTAGCAATGCTCTATGAGTTATTACCAGGTTGCAAACTGATTTTTAACAAAGGAAAGAATGGAGCTGCTATTTTGACAAGTGGAGAAATTGAGCCAAAATCGCAGTAAATTTCACAAGTGCGTAAATCGCGATTGCGGAAAAAGTATAGGGATTGCGGAAAAGCCTAGAATCACAGCTTTAAAATGAAAGTTAAATTCCGTTCCTAGCCCAAACGGTTCAAGAGATACGGACGATTTAATAAAGGTAGTTTTTCGGATTTAAAGTAAAACTCAAAATGACAGGTGACAGCTTGCAGCTTTAGAATGACAGATGCCAGCTCGCAGCTTTAAAATGACAGATGACACGATTTCTAGGAGGCAGTTCTACTTAGGTTAAAATAGTTTGGATTAGATTATTTTAAACTAAGAAATTGGTTTTGCACAGTGAGTACTCACACTATATTTTTGAAATAAGCCGTCAAGGTCTGGTCAGGTTGGACAGGACTTCCGGCGGGTGGTTCTGAAGTCCCGGCTATCTGGGTCAGCTCTGCTCTCTGGGTCTGTCAAGCACTGGTTCTGCTAATAGCGGTCTGGTTTGTGGTTCCGGATACAGCACTGCTTTCTGGATACTGCTACAGGTTCTACTGCTACAGGTTCTTGCAAATGTTCTTGGCAAAAATGCAAACAGCTCGCCCAGCTGTTGAATAGTTTGGTTGGTTTTGAGGCCTGCTGAAGAGGATTAAGCTTGTGGATTCAGGCCTCTCTGCTACAAATTCTGGAGTTAATTTCTGCTACAGGTTCTGGAGATTGATGGATTTGAAGTCTGGATCTCTGGATGTGAAGTCTGAAGTCTCCCGGCAAAGCGTCCCGCAAGAAAGTGGAAAGTGAGTATCTCTACCTGTCCCAGCAGTCTCTTTTTATGTGTTTTGGAAGTGGGTGTGTGCGTGGCATAACTGAGCCTGCCCCTCTCTACTTGTCATTGGCCCAATTCTCCCCTCTCCCATGATTGGGGGGAAGGAAATGGATTGTCATCATGATGAGGTCTGTTTATGGATTAGAGGATCCTCCCCTGGTCAGTTTGCCCACAAATCTATATTTGATTCAAATATATATTTCCCAGATACACAATTTGTTGAAATTACATGTACACATTATATATTCCTTATGGTCCATGCTTGTCCGCCTCTGATCTTCCTGGGGGCTTGCATTCAAAAATGACAACATTTTGCGCTTTTTGACTGGTTTACCAATATCGGACATTTACCAAAAATTACACACGTGCGCAAGGAGTATGGACATTAATTGATGAAGTGTCAGATTTTTAACATGCAGACATTTGGAGTGAGACCCTATTTTCTGCTAGCAACCCCCCAGAATACACCACAGGGTCCTAACGCCTCTTAAACCGTGCACAGAAAAATCAAAAGAATAATGATATTACTTATATAATTTTGACCAGTCCGCACTATGAGTTATCGATCTTTGTAACTTATGCCCTGGTCAAAAAGGGGTGTGGCTTCCCACATCACATGGTGGAAGAACTGGTTTATCCACTTCCCCCAAGCTCAGCTGGCTCTCACAGGCACTTCTCCCAAGAGGAAGCCACTTTACGGCCCCCCCAATATAACATTTGCCTGAGTCCATTGTTCAGTTTCCTGCAGTCCACAGGTAATTCAATCAGAGAGGTGCCACATCCTTTTTGTGGGGGCAGCAGAATGCAGCCAGGCCTGGGAACACAGCTGTTGATCCAGTTTCAACTCCTGTCGGGGGTAGTTGTCAGGCAGAATCCAGTTTCATTAAGCCAGGTTTCAGCTAAATGTCACTTTTTGTTCCCAGTTTTCTACATTCAAATCAAACTGTCAATTTTTACACATGCAGCTAGAGTGCTGATTCTAAGTTCAAAACTATGACATTTCAACAGTTACAAACTATGTGACACTCAAAAGTAGGTCCCTCATTTAATTTAAACATTTCGATTTTAGTGGTTTTCAGTTCAGTTTAACTTAAGCTGCTGACCTCCACAGCTCAGCCAATTTTGTTATGAACATTGTTTTGGGGTCTTTTTCTTTCCAGATTGTGTATGCACACAAAACTTCATTCTGCCAAATATCTGCTGGTGTTCAGTGAGATTTTTGAATATCCTGCAATGTTTGACATAGGCATTTTTAGCTTGCATTCAGAGAAACCAAGGTGATTTCAAAGGGCTTTTTAAGTTAACAGGCACTGCTGTTTTTCCTTTGGCACACATTCCACTCATGGCACCTCTGGCCCATCACGCTCCCACTGGTGGGTGGAAGGTTAGGCAACCATTTTGGTGTGCGCAAAAAGTGCGCGGTTCTCCTGGATTCTGGCGCACAAGTGGGCTTTTTGGCCATCTTGGATTTTCTAAGCCCACAGCACCAAATGTTGCAGCTTAATGACTCAAACGTGGGTCAATACACCTGACAGGTTTGACATGCTGGGGTGTTCACTTGGGAAATGTTCACATGTGATGTGTACAGGACACTGAGGGTCACTTGATTTCACATTCATATATTGAGTGCATGTCCCTAATGACACACACAGTTGCACATTGATCCAATACACGTACAACCACCCTTCCATGGCCACAGGTGCACACAGATTGCCTTCTCGGTCCTGCTGTGTCCCTGCAGCGCGTGATCTATTACCATTTGGGTATCCTGTACATGCGTCATTTGGTTATTTATTTGATTTGTCCTTTTCATGTGTTGCTCAAGGTGTATCTGCAACACAATGGCTGCTCACTGTGCTGTGTGCTGAGCAGTGTGTTGCAGGAGACACACACAGCACACGGGTTCGGGAGTAGGGATTTTGCCGTGCCCAATGTGCATGTGAACAGGCATTCAGTGTTGTGTTCATGCTACGACTGGTGGAAAGCATTTGTGTCTGACTTTGTATATGTGGGAGGTTGTTGGTCAGTCATTTCATCTGATTCCATGTCAGGCATCATTGTCTCGGGCTAGTTTTCATTTATGACGTGTCACTTCGTATCTTATTGGTCATATGTTGGGCTTTTGCTATTGGTGTCATGGTGTAGCAGACAAGGGTGATGTGGGTTGGGAGGGTTTGGGTGACATACCAGGGATTGTGATGGCCTGTTTTGCGGGGGGGGGGGGGGGGTCATACACACCTTGCATGTGTTCCTTTTGGTCACACAGGATTGCTAAGTAGCTAGGGATGCACACAATGTAGCACTTCCGTGGCAACATTCTCAGGGTGGTAAGGTTGTGACAGTTGACTGTCTTTGTCATCATCGATTGTCACCTGGTATGTGCCAGGCCTGTGTGCACTCCGCAGGGGTGGGAGATTAGGTGAAAAATGTGGCCACAAGCTGGGTCCGGGCTGCCTCTCCACATGCTCTTTCCCCTCCCATGGGCAGCACCTGTGTCTGTGGTTGGGGATGTGGGGGCACCACCATGTCCACCGGTACGTCCCGCCGTGTTGCAACATTGTGCAGGACACATGCTGCCACAATGATCCTGCACACTACTGGTTGTGCATATAGTAGCTGGCCGCCAGAGCGGTCAAGGGAGCGGAAGCTTGACTTGAGCACTCTGAATGTGCGCTCCACTATGCCCCTGGTTGCAATATGGGCAGCGTTGTATCTTACTTAGGGTGGTGTGGTGGGGTTCCGGATTGGCGTCATCATGTGGTTGCTCAGAGGGTAGGCACTGTCCCCTGGGGAGGTGATAATGGTTGTGATTATTGGGTTCGTGTATTTGTCTGTGTGTGACATGCATGCATGTGCACAGGCATTTGTACTCACCTAGGAGCCATGTGTCGCCATGCTGCCCAGCTTCCATGGCCCGGCTCAGGGCGGACATTCTGTATATGAAACTGTCATGGGTAGAGCCAGGGTAGTTTGCATAGACAGAGGTGATGATTCCCTTTGCATTGCATACGACCTGCACTTTGATGGAATGCCAGTGCTTGCAGTTTCGATAGATGTGCTCAGTGGCCCTAAGTGGACGTAGGGCCACATGGGTGCAATCTAGCAATCTATAGCACCTAGCACTTTGGGGAAGTGTGCCACCCTGTAAAAGTCCTGGACCATGGCCTGCCTTTCTGCAGGTGTTCTGCGCATGTATATGTGCCTGCGGACTGAGGGGCGCGCAGTGATGATTGCCAACACCTGGTGAAGGCAGCGTGACTCCATGGCCTGCGAGACCCCCCTGCCACTGTGGCAGTTGTCCGTTGAAATTACCCAGTGGCCAAAAAATGCAGGACATTGAGCACCTTCTCCAAGGGACTCAATGCTTGGGAGCACACGGTGGGGGTGACCAGGTCTAGGATGATACGGGGTGGAAACCTATACATGCCATAGACCTGCATGTCAGGCATCCCAAAAAGGCCAGTCTGGGGAAATAAAATGCGGGCCCTGGCTATTCTCCTCCTCCTGCGGTGTCCCACGATCAGTGCTGCAACAAATGGGGCATTCATCGTAGCTGGATATACGTGTTTGTTGTTTGCACGCACTTTTATACTGTGTGCGGGGACGCTTCCGCCTGCCTTTGTGTGGCGGACGTGTTGACGCCTATGCGCGTCTTTTAGCGTGCACGGGTTTCCCATATTCGATTCCATGAATACGTGTTGTTCGCGTGCGTGTGGGCGTTCCATGTATTTCCCTGCAGTACTTCCCCAGTTACGCCTTCTTTTTCACGCATTGTTCCCCATTCTGCGTGCTCCGCCCCGTGTCCCGCCCCCTTTTTGGTGTGTGTGTCGACGTTGTGCGCTTTCCCAATGCGCGTCACGCACAGCGTTCAGGATGTTGCAATGACATGTGTGCCGTGTGCGCTACACACGGGTTTGGCGCACATCTCGAGGGAAACACGCGCAGGGACTTCCATGGATCGCAGGTGTGCACCTGTTTTTCACATTTGCGCCAGCTTGCGCCAAGATTTCCGGCACACGTTTGTTCCATGAATCGGCCCATAATCTCTAGTAGTTTCTAAATACCAACTATTAATGTGTTCATCAAGAGCATCTAGATCAGTTTCCTTGTTTGTTTAATGTCATGCAACATATTCGGAGACAGACAATTTTTGCAAACAACATTATCTTTAAATATGGAGCGTTGTTCTCAGTGATGTGGGGTGGAAATACAGCCCCAGAGTGACAGAGATCGAGATGGATACCTATTGGAAGATGTAGGCCAGTTCAAAACTTTTGACTTCCGAGATAAAGCCTAGGGAAGGAACACAAATGGGCCTCCCTCAACTTTGTCAAAATGGAAAGGCACTCAGCTGAAGGAGAGTGTGACTCAGAACTGTAATATTGCTAACTGTGTCCAATATATTCCAAAAAGACATGTGGGGCTGCAGATGCTGATTTCGTGTAAACTTGGAAAAGGCACATTTAGACAGATCCAAAACACCAGCAGTACACATGGGAAAAAATACATTGAAATGCTGTACATTTTAAAAATACAAGGAAATGTAAAAGGTGAAGCCAAGTGACATATTTAATTTGTCACGGAGAAAGACACTTACTTTCCACAAATAAACTGACATTTAAATGGAAAGGCCTACTTGTTGTAGAAGTGAACAATAGTTTCCTATGTTAACTGTGGCCTAGGGGTGAATACCAAAAGTGAACTTATATCTGTTTAAATATTGTATTGTAGTTATAAACAGCAGGACCACATGTGATAAAAAATGTCATGCTGAACACATCTTTTCAATTTAAAATGCCATTGTGTTAGAATTATGTATGTAGCTTGTTTTCCTCACTGAACTGAAAGGTCTGTGCCTCTGAAACTGTGATCTCAAGACCTTTGGGCTGGGTCCACCAAGAAAAGCAGGCCTGGTTTTCAGTTTAAAATACAAAGAAATACAAAGTAGAAGATCAGAATTGTGGAGTTTATAGATAAGAGAGCCAGCAGAAATTACCTTTACGGTCAGGCCTCCCCATTAACTGTGCATTAGCTTCGAACAGAGACCTTTGAAGACACTTAATGGCAGGGTGGAATAACATGAGCCAGGCAGATGTACTTGCCATCTGACTGTGAATAAATGAAACTCAGGACGGGCTTTTTTGGGAATATGAAACTATGACCGTCCATATGTATGCATTGCTATTGATTAACATTGGGCCCCCGTTTCTTGAATAAAAAGATAATTGTGCATCACAGTGAGCTCATCCAGGATGCATATCAAAGATCACAGAATGTCCGTCAGTTCTAGGCATCTCTTAATATTCTCTGATGTATAGAATTTGAGTTAGGAAGAAAACCATGATCATGAACTTCTCATAATTCAGAGAAATTCGAAAGTTTCTGAACTGATAGAATGCAAAATTAATGCTTGAATAGAGGAGTGGCATATTTGTCACTATTTCGGCTCAGGAGCAAATCGCGAAAACAAAAAAGGTTGCTCCTATCAGGAAGGCGGTGCCAAAATAAAACAAGTATTCCCCGATTCGACATAAAATGTAGAATTCAACAATACATATGTTCATGCAGTTATCTGAAAAATAAAGGTAGTTGCCATGTATAAATATTTTGTGTAAAAAACAGAATGAAAAAACGGATGCATCTTCCTCCTCCCCCATTATCCATAATACAGACCTCTAAACTCCTTGCCCTATCAGCTGGCGGATTAGTAGGAGGGGGAGAAAGAGAGATGTCCAATCCGTAGCGTGGGAATACTCATAACATGTAAGTGTCATCAGCTCTATAAAATATCAGTTTTTAATCTAAATAGGAGGTAGACAGAAGGGAAAAAGAAAGGAGAGCAGACTGACAACAGAGAGCTGACAGAAGGAAGGCTGACACCCAGGAGAGCCGATAGACATTGGACACTGGGATGCTTCCTTGGGACTTTTGCCTAGAAGCTGGGAGCCCTATCCGAGACAGAGGCCTAAAATCTGGCTGGAGGGACCTTGCTGTGAATAGGGACCAGAGGTGTGAGCTGCCTACCTATTCCCGAAAGAGGGTCTGAAATCCGACTGGCCTCTTGAGCTAAGAACAGAGATCTGCCATGTAAGCAGATATATCCCAAAGCTATCAATTGTGTGTGGAGCTACCTGCCTTAATCCCTTTCTATTAATGGGTGGGGGGAAAAACTGGGTAGACCCTGACTGCATTTGACTAAAAAGATTTTTTTTAAAACTATCCATTTAAAATGAATTGTGTTGGGAACTACCTGCCTTAATCTTGTCCATTTAATTGTGGGTAAGGGGGGAAAGAACCGTGAAGACCCTTAGCACATTTAATTAAAGTTAATTCAACTAATTCCAATAGAGAAAAGATCGCAGAATGTGTTTTGTAACAAATCGAAACTAAACACATTTCATACCCAGTGTGTTATAGCCATCCCAGACAATAGCGTACGTGGGTGACTCCACCTTTCTGAAACCCCTGACTTCCTTACAGAAGGGGGGTGTACATAATCCCAAAATAAGTAACGCTAAAACTCAGCCATTCAAGTGAATGTAGAGTGTGCAAAACGACATTTCCCTTGTATTCACTTGCATCCCAAATCAGAATCCTAAAGCCCTGCATTGTATTCAAATAAAAATAAAAAAAAATGTTCCCATTTATTTATTTAGTATTTGTGCTGCTTATATAGCGCGAAAAGCCCAAGGGCATCTGGGCGCTTGCTTACATAAAAAGATCATAATTGTTTACAATTTTCTTTTCATTTTATACATTTTGCAGCTTTTATATTTTACAATGATATACATGTCTGGGTGGATTTAGTAGTGGGATACAGAATGCAAATGGCTGGCGAGGCTTTAGTACCGTGGGATACAGAATGTAAGGTGCACCAGTGTTGTACGTTAGTCTTACAATTTATGAGTGAAGAGGTGTGTTTTAAGCGGTTTAAACACCCTGCATTTTATTCAAGTAAAAAGCCCAACACGATTTTCCCATTGAGTTCCTTTCCCAAACCCTCCCTTTCTAGTAAAATGTCGAAACGATTTCCCCGATGCCTAGGATTGGGGGTTGCTGGGAGAAAAGAGCATGGGGGTAAACACATTTTTTTTATGGTAACTGAAAGTCTATTAAGAAATACATATCAGTCAATTGATGAAAGTCATTTGCCTTGGTGATTATTGTGTTGTGCCACGGAGTTGGTGGCTGCTGTTGTGACATTTTGTTTTTGATTCACTGTAGAAATTCTAATAAATATACATTGTTATTTCTATACACCGGCCTGGTTTCTAGCCTATTGGTGATACAGAGGGTATCTGCTGAATGGTGTTATACAGGTTGGAGGCCTAAACAAATATGAATCTGCTAAGCACTTTGTTGTGCGATGCAACATCTTGATCGGGGGTTGGGGGGGGGGGAGGACTCCCTGAGTTGAGAGTGACCGCCCAATAAACCGGCACAGTAAAACAGATACTATTCTACTGGATTTGAAAAAAAAACAGAGCACATGAAAAATATACCTACGTATAAAGTGCAATCAATATTTTAAAATATTGAAATGTACAGCATGAAAAAGCATTCTGTGTGCAGACAAACAGTTGAATGGCAAAGAACAATCCAAACTGCCAAGGGCTAAACATAGCGATTCTTTTTGCAGCATGTATTATATGTATGAACCTTGTGACTTGTTACATTGCAAGCAAATATTATAACAAATTATGTAAAATGCTTTGTGTTTGTGGCATCAACGTAAGCACTTGGCTAGAGTGCCACATATTTACTATTTACATATGGCTCTTTCATTTCATCCAAACCGCCCTTTTCATCAACACATATTGCCACTATCTTAGCCCCAAAATATTCCTGCAATGTGGCCCTTAAAGCTCAGTGAAGCATTGTCTATCGTTTATCCACTTAGGTGTTCCTTATCATTCTGCAAGGTTTATTCAACAGGGGTCAACATGCCTGCACATGCAAGCCCTGTCCAGAATGTGCATATTGCTATGTGCTCAAGCACGCTTTCTTGCCAGAGCGTTGGTGGACCAGAGGTTGAAACATTAGCCTGGGAAGTTAGAAGCTCAAGGAACTATCAGTTCCATCCTCCCTATTAACAATTATTAACAGAGTATAAACAGCATTTCTTTTCCAGTACACCCCAAATATTTCACTAGATAATTGACCAATATTTGTTTTCCATTCAGGGACTTTAGTTCTGCAGTTCTACTGAATTTGTTACTGGGCAAGCATGCACGGAATGGACTGAGGAATGATGGCTTATATAACTGGTAAGGTGATGGGAGGATGATTCTACGGTCGCCTGTACGCAGAGAAAATCTTTGATTTTTTTTCTATCTTTACACCCACCACCTGCACTGCAGTGCTGCATGGCAGTAGCATGTCCTGGTGCTGCTCTTCTGTCCCTCCTCTATAGTAACTGTCAAGGGTACATTGCACTTGTATTCCATCCCAAAAAAGGCAGCAATGGTGGCATTAAAAGGTGTTACTGTACACTTTGAAGGTAAACCCTACTTAGAACGAAGTTGCCACAAAAAGAAAGACAATACGTCTGTGGATGTATCAAAGATTCTTGTAGCACCTAAAACAAGAGAGAGATTTCATGTCCCCCATCACTGCAGTCTCAAATCTGAACAGGGTATTTGCCAAGACACGACCGCATGACATTGTCAAGCTCTAAATAGAGGCCAAGATGTTCTAGCCAGGGCAGGCCATGCCACACAAATAGCTGAGGTTTGTCAAAAGACTAGTTTTGGGAAGCTAAGCGTCCACCTTGTAAATGAAGACACCTGAGAAGAACCTCCCCCAAAGGCTAATAAGTATTCATAGTGTGGTGTAAGGTTGCCTTCATTACAAAAGTAAACTATGGTGCAGTGTTTCTCTTTCCTGTCTCTAACCCTACTTAAAAGCAGTACATATTCTACGGGCCTTGTTGCCATTTGATATGAGGTACCAGCCTGCATATATGCTCTCTTTACCCAGGGATATTTGTGAATAATGGACAGCAAAGAGCCATTGAAAAAGTTAAAGTTACTCTTGGGTCGAAACGCAGCATTTTTCGGGACTCTTGCGTGAAGCTGTACACACCTCCTGCGCTGGATGTTGCTTCCGCATGCTCTCTGCCTCAGTCCTTTTAAGAGAGCAACACCATGGAATCTCATAAGTGGGGATGGAGCCGGTGGCAAATGGAGGAAAGATCACTAGGAGGTGTAGTACCCATTATAGGGAGTATATCAAAGTTACTTACATATAGATATGTTCTCCACCATTGGCATTTGTCTAAAGATTCACTCGCCTATTGACTATTTCCCAACACAGAAGCAAGAACACCCCTGGTTAAAAATGTTAATATTCTTCTTTAGTAATGCATGTGTGTCCCAATCATTATGTATGAGGCCTTCATTAAGGCTCTTTTCTATGGCCAGTAAAGCTTGCTTAACTACCACCAGCCCCAATGACCCCCAAAATCGACCTCTATCATTCAACCTCAGATTAAGGCATGTGAGATTAACAGTTAAAGCAACCTCTGGGGAAGTCTCTTTGGTTGCATACACATCTATAAACGATGCCAATGCTGAAGAACTAAACCTAGAGGTTCACAGGTAAGTAACATCGATTTCTCTAACAGTGGAACTTTTATAGATTTACATACTTTGTGAATATCCACAGAGTAGTTACAAGTAAATACCTGAGAGGTAGGACCAGAGGTTGGCTTCACTTGAAATGATTCTCTGATTCACCTTGGTCCACCAGAGTGTAAGATCTGGGTTCTTTGTCATTAAAATAGTGCTTATGGAACACCCTGACAAACTTCCATGTCGCTCGCTGCCTTGCAGATTTCCCTTAATGGGCCGTTCACCAAGAAAGTTGTTTTCACAACTTAACCTCTTGTGGAACGTCCAGTTACCCTTCCTAGCAAATGTTTATTTGCAAGCTTGTAACAATACTTATTTCAGTCAACTACCCATCTCGTGATGGGCACATTTGTGCCAGCCTGGCCCTTGTTAACTAACCCATAAACCAAGAACGGTTGAAATGTCTTCCCGAATTTCTTTGTTCTGCTGATGTAACAACTTACACATTGTGAATGTTGAGTACATGCCAATAATGTTCAGCTGATGACAACAGTTCCTTGAAAAAGATTGGTAAACTAGCCACTAATTTCAAGTGATAAAGGGTTGCTACTCTCAGTAGGAACTGTGGATGGAAAAAAGTGGCTTTACACCTGGCTGAAACTTAAGAAAAGGCTTCGATGATTAAATAAACTTTGATTTTTGTCTACCCTGTAAGCCTATGATATGACGTAGGCTTAAAAGGAGACGACATGAGTCTGGAGTGGACTACGCTTAACTTGAAGGACAGTGCAGGAGAAACTTACAGTATAGCGAGTACACATTTTACAGAATGCTCGAACAAGAGTGCATGAGTGAAAGTGTCCATTCCAGACTAGGACTAAAAAAAGATGTATAGTTTACTTCGTATAAATAAAATGAGTTTTCTCTTTAGATACACATGAAGTATGACATTCATTAAACAAAGTAGGGTCATAAAATATAGAAGGATCATACCCTTGATGCTCTCTTGAAAACTTCCTTTCTTGAAGCAAGATAGTGCGAATCCTGTGATGTCATCAAATTCGGTAAGAGGGGTTGCCATATAAGTTTGGATTGCCTTATCATAGTGACCAGTTGAGCTATCAAAAAAAAGGAAAAAAAATATGACCTTAATGGTGATTCAGATACTCTTATAATGTGTCTCTCCCTCCTAAACCGTTGTGACCAACCTGCCCAGAAATCTCCCTCAAAGATGCTGCACAATCCAGCAAAACATTTCGGAGTGTGGAATGGTCTGTACGTAAGCCCCCAATACGTGCTAGGGTCCCACACATTACCTGTTAGCGAGATTTTCTTTTTGCAAATATTACCCTTTCTGTCCTGAGTTTACTAACACTACTGTTGGAGCAACAAAGATGTTTTTTCATTCACTTTGAAGATGAGCAAGACTTTTTTGTATCTGCCTGCGCTTACCTCCTACACTTACTTTGTTTTGGATTCATCAGGCCCTCTTTTGAAGGTGTCATTGAGGAGAGACCTCTCCCCTGTGTTTGGCATCCATGTTTTGCTATGGCAGCTTTCCTACCTAGTTTGGTGTGCAACCGGGTGTTTCTAGGGCCCCTATTGCGATGCCTTTTTGGATGGACAGAATAGACCAGGTCTCTACTGGTGCAAGAGTAGTCATCTTTTTATCATTGCATCACAAGGCATCTTGCATGGAGTGCTGTGGAGATACTTTGTTTCACCCTTTCCTTGTCCTAAAGTAACCTTTTTATTATTTTTCAGACATCCTCTGAACAGGCTGGTGGCAGTTATTCCATTTTTACCATTTGTGCGGGTGTACTATCAGTTGCTGATTTTTTAGCCGTGACAATGCACAAGGACCATATATTCAAAATAGCCTCACCAAGTGATTTAAACCCTGTTCAAGATGGAGTGTCTTTGGTTGGCGGTTCTTCTTCCTTGCTAAGTGAGGGAGGGCTCCCTTTATTCATGCACTTTGGCGGGTTTCTTACAGAAAGCTCACAAAGAAGGATCTTCTGTTCGACAAGGAAGGGCTCTATGAGGTGCCCTTCCTCCATTTGTCTGGAGGGACTAACCAAGTACCTGTCCTGCTCAAGGTACATTGCCTGTTTTTGGTTATCAGAGTGTGAAACTTTGTATTTTGCCTGCAGTTGCCGGAACCCACCAGGCTCATCGTTGCAAGGACTTCTGGCTTGCCTCATGGCTCCTTGTAGGCACCCTTGAGCCTCTGTTGGGATGCTGGAAGTCCACTGTGCTGCCCTACACTAGGAGACTTGACTACTGGAGGACCAAAGTCGCAGAGTTGCTGAGTGCCTCCCGACCTTGCCAGGCTCAATGCAAGCCGTGCATCTGTGAAGTCATCCATGAGGGTCTATCCTTCATCGTGGGACCGAAAATGGGTGTCACCCAACCGTCCTGCTTACCTTAGAGCTATCCAGGGCTGGCCCACGGCGATGGTGTCTGGGTCAGTACTTCTGTGGGTCATCTTTTTGAACTTTAGGAGTGGTAGCTGCTGGTCTAGTCCCTTTAAACTGATTTAAGACTCTTAAAGCCCTATTTCATCTGTTGCCTTTGCTCTGCACTAACTTTCTTCACCAGTACTTTATCTACACTAGCTGGGTGGACTCTCCTAGATTACTCACCACAACACTTTGGAAACTGTGTGGTATGCGTAAAGACGCTCAGAGACTTGGTATAGGCTAGGGCTAGACTTATAATTAAATGGTCTATGTTTTGATATGCATACAACATATTTTCTTACTCTGTTGATTGCATTCATTGGCTGAATAACTGTTGTGATACAAAACTAATGTGTAACCCATAGTGGGTTACCCAACTGTGATCTGCATAGATGTTTGTTTCTGGTTTTTTAACTTACCTTTGAATATTTAAAGTGTGTTTTAGTTTAGTACTGTATTAAATATATTTCTTTATATACTTACCTGTAAAGGTCTATTTACTTACTGTTTCTCCTAAACGTTAGCTGTACTACACAATAGTCCCCCCTTCCTCCATTGTCTATTCTACTTAAGAGAGTGGCTTCTCTAAACAATGGTTGTGAATAGCCTTGCTAACCCTACGTTGTTTTTTCTAAGTCCAGCCACAGGTAGTGACTTTGAAAGCCCCACCCCCAACACTCCCCCATGTAACAAGCCCCAGCACCCCAAGAAACAGTTCCCAAATTGTTACTCCAAGCAGAAGTGTAATAGCATTGGTGTATGCAAGAGGGCGTAGTTACAGTTGTGAAGGAGAAAGAGTCACAGACTAAAAGTACCTGCATTTTTTGTTACTCTTTCTATTGGCAAGAATCCTTCCCAACATGTTCATACAAGTTACACAGCAAAACATTTTCTGGGAGGTGTAGCATTTGTCAGGTGGCTTCAAGCAAATAGATCATGCAGTACCCCTTGGTCAAATGAAGCATCCTGACTGGGGAAACATCCAGCGTACAGAGCTTACAGAACAAATGGGGAGTAGTCCATGTGATACAGCTACAGATCCCAGGAATGGGCACACGCCTTTAGTCTTAAACATTTTTTAATACATTTTTTGTCCATTTCCAAAGCATGTTAGTTAGAATTGTTGATACAACATAAACATTATCAACATTCCTCAACCGTGTTGCAGCACTTTGTCACAAGGGAAACATTACTCCAATATCATCTTGACCAGTTGAGAGTGAAATTAGTCTCTATGTGGCCTGCTCGGTTGCTTCTGTGGGTGAAATTCATTATTCAGTAATGGTGTTAGCACCTTTTCTACCCAGCTCGACTGTTTCTTATGTATTCAGTTTTAAGTTTTTTTAGTTGTTTCAAGGTATAATTGTGGAATGAGTCCATGACATCTTTTGGGTGGGATCTCGCAGGTAGGAGGTTGAAGAAGTCACTCTCAATTTCGTGGATGTGCATCGTATCCTTTAACCAGTCGTCCAGTGAGGGAGGTCTGTGTTCCACCCACCGCTGTGCTATACATCTTCAGGCCAGAAGTAATGTCATTCTTGAGACTCTTAAATTCTATAGTTTTTCCTTTGCATCGAAGCCCGGCAAGCACCCACCAAGGATGGCTTGATTACCAGCCCCAGCAACTCCCTGGCTCCTTGATCTGATCATTTTGGCAAACCCACAAACTATACGTTTAAAATCAGCATGTGCGGTAGCACACCTAGGACATTAATGTGACTTATTTGGATCACATTTCTTCCTCTGAGCTGGTGTAGAGTATAACCTATGAATGAACATGTCATGTACCACTGTGAGTCTGGTGTTTACTGATATGCTTCTGGTTAGTGCACAAATCTCATGCCACTAGTCTTGCTCCAATGCTACTGTTAGTTCCCGATTCAACTTATTTAAGGCCAAGTGTGAGTTTACATGTCTGTTTTTTTGTATGCGTGTTTATATTCTCGAGGTCACTGCTATTAGGAATTGGTTGTCTACTATTTCTTCAGCTATGTCACATTTAGCTGGGGCTGTCGGGGAGTTTGGCCAACTCTTCTTAAGGGCTAATCTGACTCTGCAGTAGGATAAGGTGTTCAATGGTGTACTCCCCTCTATTGCAAGGAATTATTCTAGTATAAGGAATTCCCCTTCATGCACCATATTGTTACATTTGTGCATCCCAAGAACTCTCCTGACCTTTTCACTGTCTGAATCATTCATGGGGTTATGATCGGATGTGCCAGAATCTGAGCTTTCAAGATAATAGTGGCCTTGTTTTCAGGATTTCTGCAATTTTATGCCATGTCTATTTTGTAATTGTGAGAGTGTTTATTCCCTTAGAAGGAGTGGTTGCAGTACTGGCTAGTGTTGCATTAATAGGTGTTTCCCCGCTACGATATTGTTCAATTCTAACATTTGGTGAATAGCCCAAGCCTTGAAGCCTGGATTTTGCCAAGCTGGCCTGTGCAACTAAGTAGTAAAAAAATATATTAGGAACAGTCAGGCCGTCTCTGTCATATGGGAGCGTTAAGTAATTCCTATTCATCCTTTGCTGTCGTCTCTCCCCAGATGAGCTTGCTGAAGATACCTGTGAGTTGATTGAAAAAGGCTTTTGTCAAATAGATTGAGAATTCTTGGAATAGATAGAAGCGCTTGTTGGGGTCACCATTTAGAGTGCCGCTGTTCTGCCCGATAGGGAGAGGGTAGCTGAATCCATTTATCTATTTTCTTGGAGATATGGACAAGGTTAGGGCCATAATTGTATTTGTAGTGTTCTTCTGCTCCGATAGCGATCTGTATACCTAGATATTTGGCAGTGTGCTGTCACCACCGCATTTCCCCATTAACAGGCCTTTCTGTCGCTTTTGTAGTTAGTGGGAGTATTTCGATTTTTTCAAAATAATTTCAATGCCTGCAAATGTCCCCCATATTCTTTAACATATACGATGGTGGGTTGGAGGTTTAGTAATGGTTTAGACAAATGACTTACCCTTGGTAATGTTCTTTTTGATGAATGCTCCTCCCACAGATTTCTCATTCTATATATAATTTCCTGCTTTAGCAGATCTTGGAAAGAAATTTTCAAAAGCAGGGGGGCACTGTGCGACGTCCGAGTCCCTCAACGCTCTTCACATCAGCATCCGGACGTGACGTCGATATCAATAGCTTGCACCATGGCCCGTTGCCTCAGTTCCTTGTCTTTCCCTGCCATGCTCAGTCATTTCGGGGGAGCGCTCAAAAATCATATTGAACGTTGAAGAAAAAAGAGAGATTGCTCTTTTGTTAGATGGGTAAAATGGGAGGACGATGAGGAATCTGTGGAAGGAACTACCATTAAAAAAAACATTACCATGGGTAAGTAATTTATTCTTCTAATGGATTGTGTTCTCACACAGATTCCTCATTTTAGATAGACTTCTATAGGAATAATGTGTAATGGTGGAGGGAGAGCAAGCTTATGTAATTTATCTCACACAACTTTGAAGAACCGCTCTTCCAAAACGTGCATCCTGACACAACAGGGTGACCACGCAATAGTGTTTTAAAAGCGTGTGTTGGGATGACCAAGTTGTCGCTTGGCATATGTCCTGAATTGGTATGCCTCTGCGTATGGTGGTCGCTACTCCTCTCATAGAGTGAGCCCTCAATCTCTCAGGAACTTCCTTTCCGGCCATTGAGTAAGATTCTGAAATGCAAAGGATTATCCATCAAGATAATTTTTTCTTAGTCACTCCGTTACCCACTTATAACTGGTGTAGCCGTGAAAAGTTTATCGTCTAATCTAAAGTTATTGGTTCTTGTAATATAACGACTAACAGCTCTATTTAGGTCTAACCTATGTAATTTTTCCTCCTGCTTGGAAGGATGAGGTGGATTAGAATGCAGGTAACTGATCTTTTGAGACAGATGGAATCCTGAAATAAACTCTGGAAAGAAGGATGGTCATACTATAATTTTTGTCCCTGGAGATGGTCGTGAAAGGTGGCTCGCACAAAAGAGCTTGCAACTTGCTCACTCTGTACGCAGAAGTAATAGCTGTTAGGAATATAGTTTTCCATGTTAGAATCTTGAAGGGACAAGAATCTATTGATAAAACTTAAAAGTATGTTCAAGTCCCAGTTTGGTACCAGAAAAGGGACTGGTGGAAAAATATTGGTTAAGCGCTTTAGAAATTGAATTACTAATGGCATTCTGAAATAGGATCCTTGATCAGTGTGCGCTTAAAAATAGAAAGCGCTAGGGGGCGCGCAGGCGGTGGCAGTCTGAGATCATAGCTCCCTTACTCACCGGGCCGTTATGGGACCAGAGCCTCCCCTAACTTACCCCCCAGTGAAAAAAGGGATGAAGGGTCGAGTGTGGGAACAGCCATGGACCAACCAGGAGAAATTTCGAGCGCTGGGGCCCCCCGCAAGTTGTAGAACGGGACAAGGCCGAAGTGCAACATTGAGAGGAGGAGCCTCCTCCCTAGGGACCGGGTTCTTGCAGTCCCAAGAAGAAGCAGGGGTGAAGTGGCAGTTGGCGTGAGGGGCATTCGGCCCCTTCACATCTGAAGAGCCTGCAGTGTTGGCCGCCTCCTCCTCCCCCCACAGCACCAGGAAGGCCCCTGCAGGAGAAGATGGTGGAAGAAAAGATAGACGGTGCCCCAGTGAGGGACGGAACAGAGGAGGAGGCCCGGAGCAGCTGAGGAGCCCCGTTTCGACTGCCGGAGGTGGGTTGCAGCCTCCCTCCACTTGCGGCTCACCCCCCCACCCTCAGGTTACCGTGTCTCAGCCGAGTAAACGCGAGCGCTGAGGTCGGAAAGGGCCGGCCCCCACCTGGAGAGTAACAGTGAACACAGTGATAGGAGAGGCCCAGGTGGGGAGGCAGAAACAGGAATAATTGGCAGACTAAGGATGGACTGGGGGAAAGAAATATACTTAGCCTTTTCTGCACAAACACAATACAGAGGCTTGACACTGCATGTATCCTCACCCAGGGCTCCCACGTTGTGCCGAGTAGGATCTACATTACCCAACAGAAGAAACAGGCGTGACCAAGTGATTGTATGTCCATGATTCAGCCACAGACACAGGGTTGTGAAGTTTTAGGCAAGTAAAGGTTGCTCACCTCTCTGTAATCCAAGAGGAGATGTCAAGCTGGTAGGGAAGAGCCAGTCAGAATTCAGCAGTTAGAGCTAGAGGAAGGTGAGGGCCCCCCTGGGCAGGGGCATGTGCCCACCCCCTTAGAGAGACTGAGAGGGCCCAGAGACTGAGGAAGATGTCTCAGTGCTGACAGACAATTGCACCAGGTCAGGCCTACTGGCGCTGGGGGACGTGGGAACATAAAGAACTGCTGGGATCTCAGCTGGAACCCGCTTCCCGAAGTGTGGTGTGAGGAGGGGGGAGCTCTATACACTAGAAAACGGAGCCGCCACTAAGTGGTCTCCTCTAATAGGGAAAATGACTGAGAAGGAACCTTATATCAGCCTTCGGGGTAAAGCAGGAAGGGGAATACTTGCCTGGAAAACAGGTGGCGGCGCAGGACCGGCCCTTGGGTGTCATGTGGCCCATTACAGGCAGAATGCAGAGTGAGGACCACCGGCAAGGGTGGCAGTAAAGGAAGGAGACAGCCTGGAGTAAAAAGGAGGACCCTGGGTGGGCAGACACAGGGACTCGAAGGTCCAAAGGAGAGAGAGTGACCCTCGAACACACCTCGGCCCCTAAACCCGCACTTGCACCCTGCGGGCGGCTGGTGGATTCTCTGCTGTTTTTTAGGAGAACTGTGGAAGTCAACTCCCCCTTATAGCCGTTGTGAGCTATTGGATAGTGGCGAGGGACTCCCCGCCCCTCTGCAGGGTGGGAGGAAGTACCAGGCCGGTCGTAGGAGGTTTGGGCCCCCGATCTCGGGGCAGGTGCCCGCCTCCCGGAACACAGGCGGAGGGGGCATTCCCTGAACCGAAGGCATTTGGAAGGTGGAAACATCAGTAAGGGGGTTGGCATAGGATAGAAAGGGAGGGGGCTCAAAGTTTAAGAGGTTCGATGTGCAAGGGGCCGGAAGGTAGCTGGTGGTCTGATCTTTCTCAGGTGATGTCAACCCGGGAGGAATCAGGCGCCGAGGCAGGTTAAGAAGCAGGGTAGGGGTGATCTTTAAATGGGGTAGGATAAGGGTCTTCTCAAAGTGGTGTTTACCGGTTGTGGTGGGACGGATTTATGTGCACAAGCCGCCCTTAGCGCTTAAAGGTCTAAAGAGAGAGAAGATGGGAGGATGGCTGTAGTCCCAGGAGACAAGGGATAGGCCTCCTGAGGGTGGGGATGCTGAATGTAAAGGGGATGAACTTGCCCACAAAGAGGTCTCTGGTGGCTAGGGAGTTTCGTAGAGCTGGCTTTGATGTGATGTTCCTTCAGGAGACTAAATATGCTAGAGGGGAAGACCGGAGGGTTAAGGGCAGCAATACTGGGGGCCAGGCCCCCTAAGAAAAGCAGGGGTTGGAATCCTTATTGGTAAAGGGCTAAGAATGGAGGTCACAAAGGTCTCGGCCGATGAAGAGGTTAGGGCACTCCTGATTTCTGGGACCATACACAAAGTGGGGTTCACATTTGCGACAATCTACTGCCCAAAGGTTTCTGTTGAAAACTCTCCCAAAGATAATGCTCGAAGCTACGGGCCATATAATACTGGGGGGTGATTTCCATATGTGGGCAGATTTTAGGACTGACATACAAACCCGATAGGGAGGGGCGGAAGAAGTATCTAGACCTGTGCACGGGGAGGTCTTGAGAATGTTGGATGTCTATGGGCATATGGCGGCACTTGCATCCGGAGGAAAGAGAGTATACCTTTTACTCGGCTCCACATGGCACTTTCACTAGAATTGATTACATGTACATATCAAGGGGTCTATGGGAGGAAGCATGGAGCTTGGAGATTTCTCTGATTACGTGGTCAGACCATGATTTGGTTTTGGTGGACTTGAATTGGCAAGATATGGTACCCAGGGGGTCTAAATGGAGATGCAATGATTCCCTATGGAAAGACCCGGTGTTCCATGAGGAGTTGTGGAATATTTCAAAACAAATAATAAAGGAGGGGTCTGCAGGAGAATGGTGTGGGAAGCGGGAAAGGCGACATGGAGTGGGATCCTGATCAGTGAAGGGGCTCGGGAAAAACGAGAGCGGAAACTAATTGAAAATAAGTCACAGGCCAAAATCGCCCAGTTAGACCGGAGGGTCAGGGACACTGCTGAGGGGAGGGAAGAAAGGGTCATGGAGGCAAGAGGGAACCGGGAAGAACTACGACTCCTAGAGGAAGGTCAAATAATCAGGAAACTGCAGTTTCTGAAACAAAAGTTCTATGAAAAGTGGCTTACATGGCAGTTAATGGTGGCTTTTCCCGATGGTTTGCTCTGGGCAGCGGCACAAAACAGGGTTGCCCTCTCCAATTTTATTTGCACTCTCTCTAGAACCATACCCCAGCTAATCTGGTTTATTGAACAGTACAGAGATCTCTCTGGGTTTAAGATTAACAGGTCAAAATCGGTCCTGTTCCCTCTGGACAGAGACAAGAACAGAGATATGCATAGGTTCACTGCCCTGGGGCTGGTGGTTGGCCAGGGCACATTAAGATACTTGGGGATTAATCTCACGCGTGATATGATGGATCTGTTTCAGGCCAACTTCCCTGCGCTGCTATCCGGATTTCCGACAGATCTTGAAAGATGGGGACATTTGACCATCTCGTGGCTCAGACGCCTCAACGCCCTTAAGATGGTGTGCTTACCGAGGTTCCTCTATGTGTTTCAAATGCTCCCTATTTGTGTCCCCGAAGCATTTTTCCAGGAAATAAAGGCCGCAGTGGTGAAATTCCTGTGGCAGGGGAAAAAGCTGAGAATATCCTTTCAGGTCCTTACCTTACCGAAAGACAGGGGGGCTTCCTAATATGAAACTGTACTACAAAGCCTCACAGCTGCGGGTCCTTATGCCACATCTCAGAAAGCAGAGAGAGTACCAATGGGTTGGTCTGGACAATCTCCACCTGTCCCCCGCCTCAGTTGGGGAATGGCTATGGGTGCCTAGAAGCAGGCTCCCCCGTAGAATCCATGACTACCCTATCATGGGCACAATAAGGGACTTGTGGAGACAGGGCATGGAAATGCAAGAGGTGACGACGTGGCCCTCCCTGTTGAGCCACTTGTGGGCACTAGAAATACGTGATGCAATCCCGAATCCAGAGAGATTCCAGGCTTGGTTTGAGGCAGGTCTGAAGCGGGTGGGTCAATTATGGAAGAACAATGCCTTTGTCACTATAAGTGAACTGGAGGGGGGGCGGGGTTTAGGTACCCTATCAGCTTTCTCATACCTTCATTTGAAAGGGGTGTTCATGTGTGGGAAATGGAGAGACAAGATACAGAGGGACCTTGCACCTTTTGAACAGCTTTTAGATAAAGGAACTGAAATGAGGGGCCTGATCTCTGTCATGTACTAAGAACTGGTGAATGCAGAGAAGGGGTCTACGGAAAAGCTGAGAGATGGGAGAATAACTTTGAGAGGGAAATAGACCCCGGTTTGTGGCTGAGACTGTGTAGCGGGGCCTCTCAGACATCGATTTCTAGCCAATACAAACTGCATGCCATCAAGCTCTTACATAGGTGGCAATATGACCCGGTCAGGCTCTCCAAGATGTTTCAGCATGCGAGGCCTGAGTGCTGGCGCCTGTGTGGGGAGAGGGCTGACTACTGGCATATGTGGTGGGGATGCTCACAAGTTAAGATGTTCTGGGATGAAGTGTGGACTGGATAAAGGAAATTGATGGTGTTCAACAATCTAAAATGCCATTCTTGACCCTGTACGGGATGGAGGAAATGGAGGGAGAACTGGGCAAGGTCGGGGGGTTGGCAGCGCCCCTGCTGGTTGCAGCACAGGCCTGCCTGGTGATGAAATGGAAAAGTGCCCGGACTCCAGGTAAAAGAGACTGGGTCAATGTGGCACTGAATATATGTAGCATGGAAAGGATCACTGCAGCACTTCATGTGAGGGCAGCATCCCATGAGACCATGTGGGGGGAATTCATGACCAAATACATGAATAATTGAAGCAATATGTTGTTCAATATAAGGACAGAGATGAGGCGGCGGGTGCCGTGCTAACAGGGGGGAATGGGAAAGAACTATACAACAGGGGACCCCCCGCCCCATTAAATGGACTATGGCCTAAGAACGTGGGAAGGCGCAGGAGGCGGCCAACGACATGTGTGTAATTCATTACTTTATTTCTATCCCACAGCAGAAAACCAAAGGTTTTTTTACTAATGTTTTTTTTAGTTAGAGAAGACTCCGTTATCCGGGGGGAGGAGGGTGTGAATGGGGTGGGGGAAAAGTGGGTTGTCTTGTTGTTGTGTTTGCAAAAGTCTGTTGTTTCTATTCTGTGAATAAAATAACATTTTTTTAAAAATCGCCGGTGAACAGAGGGGGAGTAGACGTGTTGGGCTTAGGACCAGAGCCTTGTGTGCCGCCAGATTGGGGTGTCGACTGCGAGTATGAGAGGAGGAAAGGATTAGACGTCCTCCAGGCTGTGTGCAGGAGGGGCAATGACATATGTGCTGCTGGGACTAGGACCCTCTGTGCCCTTCAGTGTTTGGTGGAGGACCTAGAGACGGTGGCTGGCTGGGCCACGGGCGAAGGGAGCATCACCTGCTGATATTTGGTGGCACTGGCCTGACTGTGCCTGAGGGGACATGAATGAAGATGTTCAAAAGGAGCCTCTATTAAAAAAATGAAAACTGAGTTCAAGTCCCAGGCTGGTACCTGAAAAGAGACCATACAAAAATAATTGTTAAGCACTTTAGAAATTGAATTACTTATGGCATTTTGAAATAGGATCATTGATCAGGAGTGCCCTTGAAAATAGAAAGTGCCGGTAAGCGGAGACAGAGGTAGAGTTGGCATGTGGTGCTCGAGACCGGAGCCTTGTGTGCTGTTAGGTCAGTTTTTCTGAAGTCCAGTTAAGGGCATAGCAAAACCATTCTACTGAGGCAGTACAAGACTCCACTCTTAGTACAAGGCTGTACCACCTGAGTTCGGGGTAGCGTAGACAGAGCAGCCAGGCTTATTTTAGGAGGGAGAGAGGGCAGTAGATACAGTACAATTGAACAATGTAATACAAATAATCCAAAGAAACACTGAAACACTATGTATTGTAAAAATAAAAGGATTTTTTTAAATACAGGTAGGCCCAGATAAATCTAGGGGTTAAGTAAGTATTAACACATTGTATGAAATCACAATATAAAACACAACACTATACTTGAAAGCACACAGGCCCAAGTATAAACCTTATTTGGAACACCTAACAGTAGTTCTAGGGAAGTCAAACCCTTGTTATACACATTTAGTATAGGCCAAGCCCATTCTTTGGGCGTAAAAGACCAATGGTTACTTTTAGATTACTTTTGGTAATACAAGAACAGTAGGCCCTTCCAGTCAGACCTTCTGTCACGATGCCTACCCCCGGGCATCCGGATCAAGCCCATCAGCCCCGGGAGCAGGCATCCAGGTTTTAAATAAAACCCCAGCAGCCCCGGCTGGGGGCTGTCTGGGTTCAGCCCTGGCGCCTTGGGCGCCAGGCTCATAATAGAAATCAGTCCTGGCGCCATAGGCGCCAGGCTCATAGACTTTACCTACCTCATGCAGACCATGCTGCAAATGAATCCAAGCCAACGTGAGGCCTGGATGGGACTATTTTACTAAAGGGACTATTTTTTACTCGGGTGTGGTCCCAGGGACTTCTTACCTGGAACTACTTTGGAGGCTATTTAAACCACACCCGAACAGCAGCACATTCTTCGCGTTATTCTGCATCCAGCAGCGCAACGCTCACCGTGCCTGCAGTCAGCATCCAGTCTTCATCCACGCCCGTCTCGAATCCAGAGCTCCTAGCAATAGAAGAAAGAAGAAGGAAAGGATAGAAAACAGATATTATTTCAATCCTTACCTGAATTCCGGATCCATCACGTCTTCGAACTTGAAAAGGACATTATTCTACACGCGTCGCATCGCCAGCTGCAGCCCCGCGCCATACTCACCAGTCCTCACAGCATTTTTCGATCCGGCGCAGCCTTCATCATTTTCTCCACCGAATTCCACCATCTAGGGGACAAAAGAGACATGAGGTGAGCCGAGAGAGCCAACAAATACAACCTCTCCACCATAGACTTACCTGATTAACAACTGGAGGCATTATTCTGTAACAAACCGCAACTCCTTACGCCGCACCTGTAAGGAGAGAGAAACCAGCAATTTAAACACACGCATCTTTTGCCGGACAGTGTTTGGTAATACAGACTCTTACCTCAACACCATCAGCTGCCACGAGACAATCTTCCCTTGGACCCAGCTGCAACACAAGAAAGGAATGTACAAGAGTGAACATCGGACATATTGAACTCTTTGAACTTTTTATTTACGGGTTCTCGCCTGGATCCTCGGAGTCAATATTCATCCGGAACTCTTCCAACGCCCTCAAACCAGTGAAGTAACTGGTATCTACGCGCCCCTTTATTCCACGCAGGATGGAGAGCTCATCATTTACAAACATAAGGAGAATACTTCTACGGGTCAAGCAGACGAGATCAGGCGGCCCAGTCCAGTCTGTCATCTCTGCACTACGCTTCACGTTGGAGGAGGTCGCAGCTGTCCGGGTCCGAACGACGCCTCTGTGGGAGCCAGGTGAGGGTAACACCTTCCAGGATTTTGCGGCATGAAATGGCAAATTTTGCGGCATGAAATGGCAAATTTTGCGGCACAAACCTTTATTTATTGCGGCATTTTTGTGGGACATTTTGTATTAATTGGAGGGTGTAAGATTGCCACATTGCAGGAAATAGGCAGAGTGCAAGGCTACAAGAGAGCCAAGGTATCATTTTTATGTATCTTTTGTATTAATGTAATAGGAAGAGTCCCAGATGTCTCTGGCTTGGCAGAACAGTGTTTGATTTGGCTACATTTCTGGTTTAATGTTCATGCCTATTTAATAGTATTAACTAAATTGATCATTATAAATTGTAATGCTGAAAATATTCCCCTTTTATGTTCTCCAATCCCCCAAACACCTCTCTCACCAACACACATCTCACCAACTCTCCATCACAACTTACATTCCTTAAACCTCTCACTCTGTCATACTAATACTCACGTGCTATGTCACACTGTAAAGTCACAATTTTCACTGCCCAGCCCCTGCCACACTCCAAATCATACTCCCAACTCACACCTTACACTCTACAATTCCTCCCACAATATACAGTCCTTCATTCTTTTGTGCTGCTTCTGCATCTTGCATCCTTTCTCTCATTCAATCGCACTCTTCCCTCATCCTTTTTCCCAATCTGCAGCTCACTGCCTCTTTCTGGCCAACCGTTTCCTCTCTACTTTCTGGCTCACTGACCACACGCTCCCTCTACTTTCTGTACCTCTGCTCGCTCTCAGATTTCTGGCCCACCGCATCACTGCTTCCTCTACTCTCTTGTGCAGTGCTTCCTCCTCTGACACACTGCTCTCCCTCTGCTTTCTTGCCTATCACTTCACATCTCACCCATCACTCTTCCTCTCTCTCATACTGTATCTATTTTTTTATTTTTTTAATGTAGATTTTGACCCAGTTCCTCAAATAATGGGGCATTTAAAAAAAAGAACGAAGGATATGCTATTTTTAGGCAACCCATTTTTGGAAATGAGCAGGTCACCTTATTCTCAAAGGTGACCGGCGTATTTCCACAGGCTTGAGCTGTAGCGCAAATTGTGCGCTGGCCAGCTGCCTTGAATGATGTTCTGGGTTGTTTGACCGAAGTGTAATTATTTGCGGTGGAATTGACCGTAGTCAATTTCGCTGCAAATTGATTTGCACTTCAGCCAAACAACCCAAAATGTACCTTTCACCACCACCCCAACCCCTCCCCTACTTAACTGCTTGGTCGCTGCCGCTTCACCTGCAACCCTGCAGTGCTAGATCCGTCCCTCTAACGCGGGTCGGATCCGACTGCGCAAGGTCCCTTTTTCGTTATTTTCTTTTTTTTCTGTCCCCTCCTCCAATTTTGAGGAATAAGGGGAAAACACTTCGTCAACCACCCTAGACCAAAAATACTGAACATGGGGAGCGGGTGACACCCCCGCAACACATGTTCAGTATTTATAAAAATCGATCGAATAGTACTGGACGAAATAGGTCAAATTGTAACATTCAATAGATTTTTGTCATCAAAATGGCCAGTACTTTGAATAGAATCGCTCTCCGACAGTGTTCTGCAAGTAAAATGCGACCCAAAAAAATGCATTTTTATCCTGTTTGAGGAACAGAAATGCAAGCGAGACAGCAGCGGTCCATACCTTAAAAGAAATGCATGACAGGGTCAGGAAAGACCCTGTCGTGCAGTGGCAGCCCCACATCCCGTGCGCGTAGGGTTGCCTACAATTTCAGCACATTTAAAAGTGCATCTTGCTTGGAAATGAGGGATGCGCTTTTAAATTGACAGAAACGCCACTTTATTTGATCAAGGAGGTGAAAAAGGCCATCTGAATGGGCTCGCATATATAATGTGCCCATTCATGTGTCCCTTGTGGATTGGGCTGCACTTTTTTGGAGCGCAAGTGATGAGATGTGTTAGCGCATTTCATTTCTTGTGTAAAAAAAAGTTGAGAACCTGGCACCCTGAGTATTATTTTTTTTAAAACAGTAATGTTTGCAGATTACTTACAAAAAAAATGGTTAAAAAAAAGTTGTTTTTTTTTAAAGATGCTGTTTTTGCACAAAACGGCTGTTTTTGCGGCATTTTGCGCAAAACGGCTGTTTTCGCTGCATTTTGCGGGATCGCAAAATTGCCATAAACTGGGGGGTCTGTCCAGTTGTACAGTGACTCTTGGAACAAATCACATAAACAGTCAACTGGACAATATACTTTTGGTGAATAGTGAAACACTTATTCTAGGTGCAGTAAAAACCTATAACTACTTTTGTCATAACACACAGTTATTCCAGGTGAGTAAAACCTAAGGATGTAATGTACAATTACAGATGCTTTGGAAATCAGGGAACCCCAGATTGAGGTAAGCAATAACTCTGGTCACTTGTTTTGGATGGCACACAGCTAACACAAGGTAAGTAAAACCCACTTACTTTAACTTCACAATGAAGGGGAAAGTAAAACCCAATGTCACACTTTACTGAATACTGAATACTTTACTGAATTCTAGGTAGGCAACAACCTAATGTAGACTTATTAAGGACAGGCTAGCAGCAAGTCAGGGGAAGCGAGACCCAGTTGGGGGAACACTTATTTATTTTATTTATTTATTTATTTATATTTATATAGCGCGCAGACAGCCCAGGGGCATTGTGGCACTGTTACTTGCAGGAACTTAGTTACAGGGGGTACAGGATTGGTAGCAGTCATTGACACATTATGATTGCTACAAACAGATTAGTCATTATAGTTCATGCATCTTTGGTTATTACATTAGACACGGTTTATTGGCAAACATGGTGCTGCGAGAGACCTTATGTGAAGAGGATGGTTTTCATAGCTTTCCGGAAGGCAATGAGGGAGGGCTCACCTCGGATTGTGGGAGGCAGGGCATTCCAGTGTGATGGTGCGAGATAAGGGAAGCTGGATCCTCAGGCTCTGGCTCTTTTTACTAGTGGCACACATAGCATGTTGGTATATGGTGACCTGGTTGGCCTTGTGGAGGAGACGGGGTGGATTCTTTGTGAGAGGTAGACCAGGGCGGTGAGGTGGATGCACTTGTGGGTCAGTGTCAGAGCTTTGAAGATGATTCTTTCCCTTATTGGTAGCCAGTGGGCTAGTTTTCTGGCCTCAGAGATGTGTTCTCTTTTCGTGATACCTTGGGCAGCACGAAGGGCATTGTTCTGTATGATTTGTAGCCTTTCCAGGTTTTTGTTGGAAGTTCCTAGGAAGAGTACATTGCAGTAATCTAGCCTGGAGCCGGTGATTGCTCTGGCTATGTTTGTGCAATTCTCTTTGGAGAGGAAGGGTCTGACTGCGTTGATCAGTTTGGCGTGGTACGCAGCCGAGGAGGCTATTGCGTTGACTTGTCTGTCCATGGAGATGTTGGAATCCAAATAGACACCAAGAGTTTTGACCGAGTCGGAGACAGGTATTTTAATGGAGTCAATGGTGAAATGACCGAATTGGGAGTCTAGATTTTTTAGCGTGTCGGGGGAGCCTACCAGTAGGAGTTCGGTCTTGTCGGAGTTGAGGCATAGTCCATTGTCTGCCATCCAGGCTTGGATGGTGTTGTAGAGGTTGTTGAGGGTCAGTGAGTCAGTGTCATAGTTCCCAGTGAGGGTGAGGAGGATCTGGGTATCGTCAGCGTAGTTGGTGTAGGAGATGCGCATGGCGTCGAAGATGAGGAAGAGGGGTCGTGTGAAGATGTTGTGAAGAGTGGGGAGAGGCAGGAGCCTTAGGGCACACCACAGCGGATGATGGTGGGTGAGACGGAGGCCAAGTCAGAGAATACTTGCATGGTTCTGTCTTGTAGGAAGGACGTGATCTATGCTGTGGCCTCAGGGGAGAATTTAGCGGGGGCAGAGAGGTGGTGGCATAGGACGTCATGGTCTACGAGGTCGAAGGCCGCTGATAGGTCGAGAAGTAGGAGAAGTGCTGGTTTGCCCATGTCTCTGGCATCGTCCATCTGGTTTTTCAAGTCAAGTAGCGCGGTTTCAGTCCCGTGTTGGGGCGGAAGCCAGATTGTCGGAGACCTAAGAGTTTATTCTCTTCAATGAAATGCTGAACCTGCAGATAGGCTGCTTTGTCCAGTATTTTGAGGAGGAATGGGACAGTGGTGATGGGTCTATAGTTGTTAGGGGAGGTGGGATCAAGAGTTGTTTTTTTTAATAGAGGGCGGACCCAGGCTTCGTTAAGGGAAGCGGGGACTTTCCCCGTGGCAAAGGAAGCATTGACAAAGGCTGTCAGGAAAGGAGCTAGTGCTTCAGTGCAGTCCTTGATGAGGGTAGCTGGGCATGCATCAACTTTACAGTTAGAGGGTTTGATATTCCTCATTATGTTGATGATGTCTTTTTGCTTTATAGGTTTGAAAGAGAAAGGTTGGGGGGGTCGGAGGCTGGCGGGGGACAGGGATGTGTGTGTTAGGCATGGCTTGTTTAGTGGCTAATATTTTCTTTTGGAGGAGGTTCAATTTGGCTTGCATGGCAGTTTGTATTTCGTCGCACCAGTCTTTGACTTTGGTGAAATTCTGGGGGGCGGGAGTGGGCGTCTCTAGCTCCCTGAAGATAGCAAAGATTTCTTTAGTGCTAGATTGGGCCTCCGAGATTCTGGATTCGAAGGATTTAGCCTTTGCTTGGGTGATTGCGTTTTTGTATTTGGTAGAGAGGGCTTTGAAGATCATCTCATCTTTGTCCGAGTGGGATGTTTGCCATTGTGTGAGTGCAACCTTTTTCTCGTTGCGGAGTGTGAGAAGGTCCGGGGTGAACCAGGAGTTGGAGTGGGTGGTGGGTTCGGATTTGCGAGGTTTCAGTGGGGCAAGGGAGTTGATGGCTCCTTTGATGGCACTGTCATATGCTGTTGCAAGTATTTCTGAGTCTGTGGAGAAAGGAGGTCTGAAGGCTGGGCCTTGGAGGAAAGGCAGTAGCCTTTCCTTCGTGAGCTGATGGGAGCTTCTTGCGAGGCAGGGTGGCAAGGGTTGTGGTGCCGGGGTGGAGGAGCTGGTGGTGGGGATGCTGAAGGTGATGATATGGTGGTCAGACCACGGGGTGGGCGTGTTACCAGTGATGGTGAGAGGACAGTTGTGCTGTGCAATCCAGTCGAGAGTTCGTCCCTGGGTGTGGGTAGGGCTGAAGATGGTGTTTTTGTAGCCTAGTGCCTTGAGGACTGAGTCAAGGGATTTAGCTGCTGAGTCTTTGCAGTCAAGGAGGCCTAGGTTGACGTCCCCAAGGAGAACGGCTTTAGAGTTCTTTTTAAGGTTGTCTGAAAGGAGGTGGATGAGAGAGGCTTGAAAGTCGCTTATTGGGCCTGGAAGGCGACAGACAATGTGAACAGCAATGGTACAGTGGGGAGAAAGGTTGATTTTGACTTGGAGGTAGTCACTGTTGTTGTGCAGGGATTTCTCTATCTTTCTAATGGAGAGAGAATCTCTGGCAATGGTTGCTACACCTCCACTTTTAGAGAGGTGATCTTGTCTCTTGATGGAGTAGGCCGGAGGTAGTGCAAGGGAGAGAGCAGGACCGGAGGCTTCATGTAGCCAGGTTTCTGAGATCATGAGCAGATCAAGATCATGGGAGATTATGAGGTCATGGATGTCCAGAGCGTGAGCATTAACGGACCTGGCATTGATCATGGCGCATTTCAGATGGGGTTGTGTAACAGCTGGGGGGGGGGGGGAGAGGGGAGCGAGGGAGAGGTGGTGGACACACATGGAATAGCAATTGGCACAGTAGCATTCAAAATGGTGGTAGAAGAATTGCACATCTCAGATTTTACACTGGGGCGCTCATTTTCAGTGGTGGTGGACACACATGGAGTAGCAGTTGGCACAGTAGCATTCAAAATAATGGTAGAAGAATTGCACATCACAGATTTTACACTGGGGGGCTCATTTTTAGTGGTGGTGGGCACATATGAAGTAGCATTTGGCATAGTAGCATTCAAAATAGTGGTAGAAGAATTGCACATCACAGATTTTACACTGGGGGCTCATTTTTAGTGGTGGTGGGCACATGTGAAGTAGCATTTGGCATAGTAACATTCAAAATAGTGGTAGAAGAATTGCACATCACAGATTTTACAATCGGAGGCTCATTTTTAGTGGTGGTGGACACACACGGAGTAGCAATTGGCACAGTAGCATTCAAAATAGTGGTAGAAGAATTGCACATCACAGATTTTACACTGGGGGGCTCATTTTCAGTGGTGGTGGGCGGCTGCAGAGTCATATTCAGTATGGAAGCAGTAGACTTGTAAGTGGGGTCAAAAACTTCATTGGCCGCTATATTGGCAGTCCTTGTATTGGCTGTGGGTTTAGAGGTTAGGCGGAGGAGTCTGGCTTTATTGGCAAATAGAGCGGGTTGCACGGTACGTGACCATAGCCTGGTATTACGGGTGCTTATGGGGATGGGCTGTGATATGACGGTGGCTTGCAGAGTACGGGCACATAGTCTAAAGCGCCTTGCGGTAGGGCATGGATTAGTAGGTAGATCGCAGTGGTTGTGCTTCTTACCTTCCGGATGCAGCATAGGTTTGGGGCAGACAGTAGACGAGCAGCGAAGAGCTGCAAAGAGCACCGGAAACGGGGGCCATTTTGTCTGGTCTCGATGGTGTTTCAGCACACGTGGCTGGAGCTGGAGCTGCAGACAAAGAGGAACACGTGGATGTTCCGAAGAGAAGATGCACAGCTGATTTAGCACTCAGCTGATCGGTGATGCTTTGTGCTCGCAGCTGAGCTGCAAAGAGCACCGGAGGCCTTTCCTGACGGCCTTCCCAGCTCGGCTTTGCCTCTCGGTTCTCTCCCCCTCCATATGAAGCAGGAGGGGAGGGGCGGGCTGGGGGAGCCGGCGAATCGGGGCACGGGCCCGCAAAGGAGATGTTGATTGCACTTTTAGTTTTTTGCACTGTTGATTGTGTTGATTGCACTTATACAGTTATCTTAACAGGACTAACCTGGTGATACCAACAGTTGGAGGACACTCATACAATTACCCTACAGGAATAATCTGGTGAAACCAACACATTACTTTTGTAAAGAGGCACAACCTAATCACAGGAGAGTAAAATACATTTACCTCTACTTTCTTTTAGACTGGTAAAACAATGGCTAAGGAAGAAAAGATGTTAACCATACTTTTAAGAATAGTGCATCACACATTCAAGATCAGTAAGAACTTTTGTAACTGTTCACTCTCAGAATTAGTTACCAACCAACCAACTCTTTACAAGTAAGTAAAACACTTGATTTCATTTCTAGGCAGGAGTCCCAATCCCTTCAAAGTCTTTCCCTTTGAGCATGAGTGTTCTCAGTAGCAGAAGGGGGGTCACTAGGACTAGTGACCAACAGGCAGTGTTAGAATAAGTTCTTTAGTAGCAAAAGTCAGAGTTTCCTTAGGAAAACTGGCAAACAAGTGAGTACTTTACTTCTAGGGTTAGAAGAGGGTCCAGGGGCTTCACAGAAGACACCCCAGCAGGATTCTAGCAGTGGGACTGGGTGTACTGGACGAGGGACCTCCCAATCACAGAAAACACCCCAGGACTACACAGAAATCCCAACAGGCTTAAGGTAAGTATATACCCAAGCCAACACAGTACCTCAGCAATGAAGAAGAGATTGCAGCAGGAGAACTTCAGGGACTGCAGCCAAATACCCGGTGAGTGGATTCCTTGTCCTGGAGACTGAACACAAGACTTCAGAAGGGACTTTGCAGCAGGGATCGATGGAGAAGGCTCTAGGCAAGATTTCTCTTGCAGCTGAATGTGGTTCTGTGGGTTTGGCGCCTTTTCAAGGGGCACAGAAGAAGACAGAAAATCGCAGTTGAATTCTCTTCATTTAAAAGGTCCAGTACTCTTGTGAGTGGACTTTTTGGACTCGATTCGTGTCTCTGGAGATAGACCAGGATGCCCACGAAGTTTCAGCGAGATTCGGAATTCGGAAGACAGTGGCTGGAGGTCCCAGGGTATTGGGGTATTGCAAGAACGCAAGGTTGCAGTAACCCGTGGGATGGCTCAAAATGCAGGTCATCTTGAGTCTAGTGGGTCTCAGCAGGCTCTGGGTTCGGGTCGTCGTTTTCGGAGACCCCAGGTCGAGCGGAAAGAAGGGCTGCAGCAGGCTCCGGCTACACAGCAGGCTCTCCAGCCGCTGGAAATCTTTCCCGCCGCTTTTCCTTCGTCATCCTTTACGGTTTTCTGTTCCAGTGGTCGACATGACTTCAGCTTCCTGGTTTCCAGTATTTATCAGGAACTGCAACACAACCTCTGCATTCTCTCCCCGCATTTTACAAGAAAGGGGTGTCTGGCTGTCCAATCAGGACAGCCAACCCTCCACTGGGATTTGGCCCAGTTGAAGGAAGGCCTAAGACAAAGAAGGGGAAAGTTTTGGACTCCTCCCCCACTTCCTGTGCTTGCAGACTGACTGGAGCCTGGGCGGGGTGTCCAGGGCACTCCCGCCAAAGACAAAATTCAAACAAAGGAATTTCCCGCCCTGGATGTCAGGGGAAGGAACAAGAAACGACAAGAAACACTAAAATGGCAGAAAAATAAGACCGGGCCATTTTTGTAAAATGAGCACCCTTAGGTGCCTTTACTGCAGCCGTGATTACAGCCCGCGGTAAAGGTGCACCAAATTAGTAAAAGGTATCACTGCCACCAGCCATTAAAGGTAAACTTGTCACTGTAACAGAATTGTTACAGTTTAAATGTGAAAGGGGATACATTGTATCTCCCCAGAACTCCACATAAGGTGGGGTGTGCTGGTTTCACAGAATAAAATGTAAAAGGGATCCAAAGATCCTTACTACCCTTGGGAACTGTAGTTCACTTAAGGTTAGCACAAGAAAGTTAAATGGGGAGGCCCTAGGGCAACCCAGCAACAACAGGCACTTATTGCCAATAAGTTGTTAGACATGATAACTTTAAAAAGACACTATGGAGAGTCTTAAAAATGAACCCATAAAAAGAGTTAAAGATTAGGTGAGTGTGGAAAAAGGTTCCCACTCACTGAGGTATTGATGAAAAATATCCCACTAGAAAAGCAAAAAGTTCTGGGGTTGAACCAGGAAAGGAAGATTTACCAGCTCTGTGGAAATCTTACCTAACATGTGCTGCCAGATTTGGGTGTTGACTGCGAGCATGAGAGGAAGAAAGGAGTAGACGTTCTCCAGGCTTTGTGCAGGAGGGGGAAGGACATATGTGCTGTGGGGAGTAAAAACCTCTGTGCCCCTTAGTGATTTGGTGGAGGACCTAGAGGCGGTGGCTGGCGGGGGGGCAGGAAGAACCAGCTGCTGACATTTGGAGGAACTGGCCTGCCTGGAAGACACAAGACGTGTCTGCTGAGCCAGTGGGCACGTTCCGTGGGGGATGGCGAGCTTCTGCCTAAGGAGAGCGGTGGCAGGCTGGGGTCCCGAGGTGTGTGCCCAGAGGGCTGGAACCCAGAGAGTGGAGAAAAGTGTCGAGGGCTTGAAGAAATTCCAGAGGCAGGAGAGCCCCTTGCAAGTTATGGATGAACATAGTTCCAGGAAATAGTTGTTTTTTTTTGGAGGTGGACAGTGCGTAGGCTGCGAATAAGGGCAACATTTTGCAGAAAATAAAGGCCCTCTGCTCGGATATTCAGACCTCTGTGGCAGAACATAGAGAAAGGGTTGACAAGATTGAGGAGAATGTGGAAGGTCTTGAGAATAACCAACGGTCAGCTGACCGACTGGAGATGAAGACGGATGCGAGATTGGTAGATCTGGAATCCAGGGAGACAGACTTGGAACTGAAGCTGGATGACCTAGTGAACAGGGAACTTGGCAACAACCTCAGGGTCACCGTATTTGTATTTGTTTATTTGTATAGCGCTCCAAGCCCAAGGGCATCTTGGCGATGTCTTCAAGGTTACAGTCAAATGTGTACAATATAACGTTACATTTACAGTTAATGATGTACATATAATACAATGGATAGCAGGAAGGAAAATATATACATAGACAAGTACCGCAAATACAAGGCAAATAGATACATTATTTACAGGTAGTACATATATATGCTGGGCATAAGACCTAGGATGAGAATGAAAAATGAAGGGTGGATAAGTAGGGCATCTAAAACTCATGGCTAGTGGTCTTGTGTTGTGAGCCAGATTTTTGTTTTAGATCTGAAGGAGTTGAAGGAAGGTTTGGTTCTGATAGAGATGGGTAGATAGTTCCATAGCTTAGCAGCAAGCAAAGGGAAGCTGCTGCCCACATCCTTTTGAAGCTTGAATCTTGGTATGGTGAGACAATGTGTTTGAGCCGGTATGGTGAGACAATGTGTTTGAACCGCTCTGCAGGGTCAATCAGAGGTGCTGTGAGTGAATCGTTTTCATAGGTAGCTAGGTGCCATGTTTGATAGGCAATGATTTAAGGGCGATTCTTTGGTTGACTGATAGCCAGTGTAGACTACATCTGGAGTCAGAGATATGAGATCTGGGGATATTCAGCGCTGCCCTAATGGCATTGTTTTGGGATACTTGTAGTTTGTTAGTATTCCGTTGACTAGTGCCTAAACAAATGGAAGAGAGAGCGGAAAAAACCAGCAGGCGTGAAAAGGAAGGTAATGGACAATGTCAATCTACTCTTCAAAGACAAAGGCAGGAAGGAAGGAGATAGCTATCGAAAGAGTGCACGGAGGAGGTGGTGACACCAAAGGGCGGAGAACTGTGGTGGTGAAATGCACAAGAAACAAGCAGAAACCCGAAGTCCTGCTGAGGGCCAGGAATCTGGAAGTGAGGCACTATGAGGGGTCCAAGGTCAAGATCTATCAGGACTGACACTGGCCAAAATGAGAGAGTGAAAGCAACTAACATCATGGTTTACCGCGAAAAGAGTGAGGTATAGATGGGTCGTTCCCATCACACTTCTTTTTGAATTTCATGGAGAGGATTACTAAATAACTCATGCAGGAAAGGCAGACCAGGCATTTCAGGCGGTGACAGCTAATTAGATGGGAGGAAGGCCCCGACTGGGAGCAGGGGGCCCTGTAGAGGGAAGGTGCTTCCCTGGGACCGAGGAAGAAGATACCTAGATCCCACATGTTTTGTAAGCTGAACATGCCTCTGCACTGAAGCAGCCTATGGCCTATGGAAAATACATCAGGGGGCTAAGGAGGAGCTCTGTGCATGGCCACAGGGGTTGTGAGAGAGGGTAGGTGGGCATAGTTGGGGACGTTTTTATTGTGGGGTAAATCTAAAGTACTGATTAGGGGTGATGGAGGAGGTTTCATTGGCATTCAGTGTTTAAGCAGCTGTCTCTTTGGTAAGCTAATGCTTTTGGGGTGTTTTGTCCTGGAGGTATAGTTGGGGTGCGGGGGGAGGAGTGCGGTGGGGCATGAAAATACCTTGGCATGATTGGGAATCATCTCAAAAAAATTCTAAATCACTCACCATAGTGACTAACATACTCTTAGTCCAGTCCCCTTTCCTCCATACTGCATGGGCGTCCCTTCCTAGGGACGGGAGACGGAACTTTTTTCACCAGAACAAACCTTCTTCCCCTTTAAATTTAAAGGCGTGCAGGGGTGCGGCCCTGGGAGCATGCGCTACCCTGACTGCGCCCACAAGCACCACACCTCAGTCCCCATTGATGTGTCGACAATATTTAACATTGCCTAATGACACCAGTATTATTAGGGGGGAGGATGGTGGGACATATGGAGGATAGGGGACTACTAAGAGTATGTAAGTCACTACAGTTAGTAACGTAAAATTACTCTTACGTCCCGTCCCCTTTCCTCCATACTGCATGAGCGATTACAACTGAATGTAGCTCCAGGGTGGAGAGTGGACCCTCCTTAAGCAAACAGGTTTCTTAGAACCGCCTGTCCGAAGGGCGCATCTGACTTAGAGCAGGCGTCCAAACAGTAATGCTTGCAGAAAGCCGAAGGGGTGGTCCAGGTGGCCGCCCTGCATATGACCTGCCACGGCACTTGCCGCTGGAAGGCGATGGCCGTGGCCTTGGTTATGACAGCGTGAGCATGCATATTAGCTGGCAGTGGCTTGTTCTGCCCTTCGTAGGCCTCATTGATGGCCGCACCCATCCACCATGCAATAGAAGCCTTGGATGCCTGATACCTGGACCCCCCCGAAGGTGACAAAAAGTTCATCCGACTTGCGAAAGCCTTTGGTTCTGTCCAGATAAAATTTCAGAGCGCGCCTGACATCCAGACAGTGCAAAACTCTCTGAGCCTCGTCCTCGGGGTCAGCAAAAAACAAAGGTAAGACTATTTCCTCGTTAAGATGGAAAACGGATGGTACCTTAGGCAGGTACGCCAGGTTAGTCCGCAGGACCGCCTTATCCCTGTGGAAAGTGGTATAGGGCTCTGAAGCCACCAGAGCCTGGATCTCACTGACTCTGCGAGCAGAGGCGAGGCCCACCAACAAAGCTGTCTTAATGTTGACCAGCCTGATGTCTGTGGATGCCATTGGCTCAAAGGGCTTGTGCGCCAAGGCGCCCAACACCACATTGAGGTCTCACACAGGGTGTGGCCTCTTGATAGGTGGGTAGAGCCTGTACAAGCCCGCCAAATGTTTCTTGACTATTGGGTTGGAAGAAGGGAAGACTTCCTCCTCCGAATTTCTGTAAGCCCCTATGGCTGCCAGATAGGTGCAACAGGTGTCCACCTGTACGCTTGAGTGCGCAAGGTGTGGCCGAGAAGGAGAGCACATCATCCAGTGTGCACGTAAGGGGGTCGATCTCCTTATAGTCTGCCCAATGACAGAACCTAGTCCATTTACTCCTGTATTGGCTCCTGGTAGCCTTGCTCCTGGCACCCTGAATGATCTCTAAGTTAGCCTGGGAGAGGCTCAGGTGCCTCAGGGTGACGTGCTCAGGAACCACCCTGCGAGGGCCAACTTCTGAGGTGTGGGGTGGAGGACCCTGCCCCGCTGCTGGGACAAGAGATGTGCTGGACCCAGCGGAAGGTGAATGGGTGGTCTGTCCATGAGGCTGAGCAGTTCGGAGAACCACAGTCTCGCCAGCCACCATGGAGCTATCAGAATGATGCTAAGGTGACAAGCTTCCTTTATCTTGCAGATTATCCTGTGGATCAGGGGTGTGGGAGGAAAGGCGTAGGCTGTCATGCCTTCCCACTGAATCAAAAATGCGTTGCACAGGGAGCCGGGGCCATGCCCCTGCCAAGACATGAACTGATGGCACGTCCTGGTCTTCCGGGAGGCAAATAGATTGTTCAATTGTCATTCGAAATTGTCTGCTCCCAGTCTGTGAGTCTGTCCGCTTCCAAGTTGGCCTCCCCGGGAGGTAGATGGCCGTAAGGTAGATGTTGTTCTCCAGGGCCCATTCCCACATGCTGACCGCTAGGCTGCACAGCCGAGGGGAACTTGTACCCCCTTGCTTGTTGACATAGTACATGCTGGTAGAGTTGTCGGTCTGGACAAGGACAGACTTGCCCTCATTGGAGGAAGGAAAGCCCCGAGTGCTAACCAGATGGCCCTGAGCTCCAGCCAGTTGATATGTGATTCCTACTCCTGTCGGGGCCACACTCTGTGGACAGTGTTGCTGTCCAGGGTGGCCCCCCCAGCCTTCCAGTGAGGAGTCCGTAGTGATAGTGATCTGCGGGGCCGGCTCCCGGAAGGGCCTGCCCGTACACAGGTTGCAGTACCTGGACCACCATGAGAGGTCCGGATGGAGAGAAGGAGGTATGCCGATAAGCTCTGCTTGGGAGCCCCTCTCCTGTTTCCATGAGGCTCTGAAGTGCAGCTGTAATCTCCCCATCCTGAGTCTCATGTGTGGCATGGCCAAGGGGACCGCTGCCATGATACCCAGTAAGTGTTGGTACCACCAGGCCGAGGTCACTGCTCTGGTAAGGAAGTGCGTAGCGGCTCTCTTGATAGCCGTAATCTTGTCCTCCGAGGGAAAGACCCTCTGTGAGCTTGTATCCCAGAAGAGGCCCAGGAAGGTCAGGCTCTGCGTGGGCTGCAGCTGTGACTTTTTGATCGTGGTGAGTGTTCATAAATTCGGAGGAAGTGTGGGTAAACCCCTCCTGAGATCTCGCCCTGACGAACCAGTCGTCCAGGTACGGGTAGACATGGTGGCCCTGGGCCGTGAGGAGGGCTGCCACCGCATTCATGATTCTGGTAAATACCCTGGGGGCTGAGTTGAGGCCAAATGGTAGCACCTTGTACTGGAAAGGGCATCCCATGATCCTGAAGCGCAGGAAGGAGTGATGTGGCTTCCAAATCGGGACGTGTAGATAGGTGTCCTTCGGATCCAGGGAGCACATCCATTCTCCCCTGTCTAGTGTTCTGAAGAGGGATGGAGAGGTTGAGGGTGGATAGGTCCAACACAACTCTCAGGCCAGCCTGGTTCTTCTTTTGTATAGCGAAAATCCTGTAATAAAAGCCCAATCCTCTCTGGGAGGCTGGGACTTTTTCCACTGCCTGGCTCTCGGCAAGCGACCGGGTCTCCGCCAACAGAGTTGTTGTCCCAATCTCTGGGAGTGGAGGGGAGGAAGGAGGAGGAAAAGGGACCGGTAGGCGGTACCCCGAGGATACTACACAGAGGATCCAGGGGTCAGCAAACTCCTGGCGCCAAAATTACACGCGAAAGGCAAGCCTGCTCCCCACTGGAGACACGTGGACCCGAAGGGACGTATCATGCTTTCTTTACTTCTGAGGCTGCTGCTGAGAAGGGGGCCTGGAAGAAGCATTTGCTCCCCCCTTTTGTTGTTTGCACCAGTGCAGACTGGATAAGCAGTCAGGTTGTCTCGACCTCCGTTCCTGGAAGCCCCGGAACCCGCCGAACAACCGCCCCCTGTCGGAGCGTTGATGCGACTGGGTGTGTGCCTTGGTAGTGGCCTTCGTTAGGATAGATAATGTACCGCTTACCTGATCTCCGCAGGAGCGTAAGTTGTCTGAATACCCAGTGGTCTGCAAATGCTTAATGAAAAGGAGTTCCCCTGTCGTCAAAGAGAGAGAAAAAGGAACATGGAATTAACCTAATGTGGGTCACTATACTGTGGCTCTACCCCCACCTGCTGTGCGCCCTTATGATAATCTGGATGCCCTGTTTCCCTTCTCACCTGTGATTTTTTGTTAGGGAGCTCTCCGTCCTGCTATCTTGTAGGGGTGCGTTGGTAATGAGGCACAAGAAGATTCCAGACTGGAGAGTGTACAAGAGCCTCGAGGTGGCAAGTGTCAGTTTGGTGTTGAAGCCTCTGAGGGAAAATATCATAGCTACTCTTTGTGAAAGTCTTACTCTCTCTTTGTCTCTTGCAGGTTCGACGAGGAAAGAATCACACGTGAGGAAGCACGGGCGTCGTCGAAGAAACCCACAAAGTCTTGCTCCTGAGGTAAGGCTGCACGCGCAAAATGGAAGGTGCACAGTGATACTTGGCTTCGTGACCAAGCTGCAGATTCTCACTGCGAGGCCGAGTGTTTGGAATGCTTGGAAAAGTTTGTAGGAATTTGCGGTAAATAAGCGCGTAGTTTTACTTTCACAGGTGAACTAATGTTAAATGTTTTTCTTTAACTAGAATACGTTGTTTTACAGGTTAAACAGAGGTCGTAGGATCCGCGGTGAAGCCGCGGCTGAAGAAGAAGGTTGTGGACTGCTTTGCGGAACTTGGAGGAAGGTTCCACCTATTGGAAGACTGCTGCTGCAGAATTCTTGTCAGGTACGTTGAATCTTTGGTCTGTGGATTTACTGGTAACTCGATAAGTTCATAAAATGACTTTTATCTTGCTTTTACAGGTCTCTGAGCAGAGCTCTGGTAAGCATTGCACAGCTGTCAGCGGAACTAACGCGAAGCACGTGCTACGGTGCAGGTGGGGCTTATATAGTCCTCCACGCCCAACTACTAGTTCCCTACTGCTATTCAGTCAGGGACACGAAAGGCAGCCATCTTAAGGGAACCATTTAACCATTAGATCTCTATGGGGGCCCACTGTGAATCTGATGCTGAGGAGTGTGAACAATGCCTGGCACACCATGCTAGTAACCATTTAGTCCCCACATATCTGCACAAGGAACCCTTGCTAGCCTGCATACCTGGTCCCAACCCCTTAACCCTTAAGGTGATCATGACAGATAAAGACTTTGCAGTGTCACGACCCTCACCCAAAACCCCCTCTGGCAAACCTATTGGCCAGGTGGAGTCAGGACCCGGGCCTCTAGAGCCTGGCATCCTCTTCAAAAGCCCTCATGGGGCCAGTCCTAGCACCTATGGCGCCGGGCTCATACACCATGAACAACAATGTGCTTGGGAACTACTTTATTGTATTGTCAGCCAACATGAAGAACCAAGCTATGCGGTCTAGTGTTTTGGGTGTGGCAGGCCTGGAACTATTTTCCCTGGTACAACTTTACATGGGCTATATAAACCGCACCCTGACTGCAGAACATGCTTCGTGTTACTTTGCAGCTTGCAACGTGACGCTCACCATGTCCAGCTATTCCCTCAGAGAAGCAGAACCTGCAAGGAGACAAAAGGAACATCATTAGCAGCAGCATCTTACCTGCAGTCTTCATCTTTAAACACTTGCAGCAACTGAGAACAGCTTCCTCGAATCTGCACGCCTCCCGGACAGAACAACCTGAAAGAGGAAGATAGAGGCAACATTAAAGAAAGCTGTAGAGACATTTACAAATTACGAACTGCTCAAAAGGCTTACCTCGCTGGTCGCCTCTCGGCTGGCACCACTCCGGACATTCCACTCACGCTGAAGAACACCACGACCTACAAGGAAAGAAAATACAGGTTAGCAAAGGCAAGACTTCACAGCGCTGCACATAGCGCTTACTTACCGCATCATAGCGCTCTTAATGCGCCATCATTTACCAGCGGGGCTCAACCAAGCCAGTTCGCCGCGCTGAAGCTCTGCATACCTAAGGGAGAAAAAAGACATTTTAAACAAAGAAAGGCATGCAGGATAGCATCAAAACTAAAGAACAGCAATAAGATCTACCTGAACAATATCAAACGGGCCGGCGTCAGTGAAGTAACTGGACCGCACTCGCCCATGAAAGACAACACACCCCTGCAAAGAAGGCAGGACGGAGAGCACACCTAATTCTACCACAAGGTGAGGAGAGGGCGCCAGAGGGACTGAAAGCATTCGGGGATGGAGGGAGGATACTTACCCCAATCGGTCAGTCTTGAACACAGTCCTCCTGTATTTTCAGGCAGAACCTTCCCCGGAGACCACATCAGGGCAAAGCTGAGAAGCATACCAGCGAGTAACCCAGCTGGGTGGCGTCCCTGTTGATACCAGGTGAGCGTAACATTGCAGTTTGCAAGCTGTTTTTCTTTTTAGCTAAATCCTCGTACGTGGTAGAGTGGAAGAGGTCACTACCCTCGAATGGAAGGTCCAATATGCGTTCCTGGACATCGGGGTTACATTTAGTAGCCTGAAGCCAGGCCTTCCTTCTCACGTCCTTGGCGATGCCGATGGCCCGGTCAGAGGTATAGATGTGGGCCACGGTGGACCCATGATGTCCTGCCCAACCAGCTTGCCTTCTCCTAGAACCCCCTTGAAGCGTGCCTGGCTCTGAGTCGGAAGTTCTGGAAGGAAGTCCGCTATTTCCCGCCAAAGCCTCTGGTTAGCGGCTGCCAGCATGGAATCCGCATTGGATTGACCCAGGTGCAAGGAGGCGTTGGAGTACAGTTTCTCCCTGTACGCCTCCAAGATCTGCTCCTCCTTGCCTAGCAGCACCGAGGACGACTGAGGCTTAGAGTAAAGTGACGCTGCAGCGATCACCGAAGAGGGGAGGAGAGCTGGAATCGAAGGAACCCGCAGAGACAGCAGAGGCTGCGCTGGGGCCTGTGGCGCCAGAGCCATGGGAGGAATGACTCTGGGTGCCAGTGGGGTGACCGGAGGGAGCAAGTCCCTGACTGCATCCCACAGGATGGCCCCCCTCTGGGGGGTTCGCATCAGCGCCAGGAACCTTTCCAAGAACCTGTCTTTGGAGGCTGAAGAGGTGGCAGGAGATATTGACGGAGTGGCTGGGGGCTGCTGGGGCCGGAGTACACCCGGTAAAACCTTGCGGCCCCTCAGCATTGTGCCCGGAAGGATCTGATGACCCCTCGGCCATGAGGCCGGTAGCTGGACTAGCCTTGGTGTGTGTGCTGGCACCAGAACCAGAGAGGTTCCTCCCGCTCTGGCGTTTCCTCAGGAAGGAGTCGCCCTTATGGGATGCGAATGAAAATTGCGCCCCTCCTTTGGGCCTCGATCTCTTTCTGACAAATGTCTTCAAGTCCTGTGGAGGAAACCTTGCGAAGAGCTCCCTCCATCTAGCTAGCCTGTTCTTCAGTGCGCATGGAGTCTGTACACCTGCTGAAGCCTGCTGAAGTCGGCATGCGCCGGAGAGGAGCATGACGCCGGAAAACCAAGTACCTTAATGACAAATAGAAGACAAAAAGATAGAAGAATCCGGGGAAGAGCGTGTGGTATTACATGGCAGGGCCAAACCCAAGAGCGCTGGTTAAATCGGCCTGTTCCGGTCGATGCAGAAAAGGGGACTGGGGTGTGGCGCCTGTGGGCAGAGTCAGGATAGCGCATGCTCCCCAGCGCGCCTCTAAATTTAAAGGGGAAGAAGGTTTTTTCTGGTAAAAAAAGGTTCCGTCTCCCGTCCCTAGGAAGGGACGCACATGGAGTATGGAGGAAAGGGGACGGGACGTAAGAGTACAAGGTTGTATCATGGGGCTCGGGGAGCAAAGGTGATCGAGGGCTCTGTGAGAAGTCTATTGTTACGAGATGACAGCGTGAGGGGGAAGGCAACAGGGTCGTTAAAGGTGGCTGCGATTAATGTTAAGGGATTGAAGGTCATTAGTGGGTAGAGAGTTTGGACGTCCTTTTCCTGTAGGAAACTGGACTGCAGAAGGAGGAGGAAAGGAGGATTCGGGGGAAAGGTGTAGGCCTGGAAGTCTGGACCACTGGCCGTCAGAAAAAGGTGTGTGTGGTGTAAGGGAAGCATGGTATCAAAAGCATGGCAGGCACAAAAGATGCGTTCAGAAAACCTTTATTGATCTCAAAAAAGGGGTTGGAAGAATGCCTATCTTGCACTAACGTCTAGGTTGGGAGCACAATCGACCAGCAAATAATAAATAACACAGTCTTAGTTGAGTCTGTCAAAACAAGATGGCCAATACTAACAAAACCTAATGTCAGCCCGTACTCTAAAACAATATGTGTGTGGGAAAAATGTGTATGCAAAAGGAATATTGTGCAAAACTATAAAGAATCAATGTGACAGAGTCAGCTCTCCTCCCCACGTTGGACAGCACAGGGAAAGGCGGCCTCCGCAGACAGGATGACACACTCTGGCTCGGGTTTTTCAAAATTAAAGGCAGTGCAAAACGTGGATGGATGCCGCCTGGCCTTCCACGCTAAAAGACTCACCTTCCAGCGTCAATATATAGTTCAACAAAATGTTCACGCTGGTCACCCTCAGTCGGGCTCGGACCATTTCAAAGTACAAAAAGTTCATGTTGGTCCCCCTCTGTCGGGCTCTGACCATACACAACAACATTGGTCCCCCTCTTCCGGGGTCAGACCTTTCACAGTTTAACAGGGCTCCCTTCCCCAAGCTTTTCATACTTCGCGCCTCCCTCAGTTGGGCCCAGACCGCTTTTCGGATGTCGAAGACTTTCAAATATGCATGGCTTTCGTTACAGACCACCGCTGGACCACTTAAACTCAGAATTCAATGTTCAGCTTTTCCTCTCCCCTTCTCTCAGGGTTAACTTTGTTCACGTTCCCTTTTATCGCTACAAACCAAGCACCTTTCACAGAGACTGTCGAGTTGGCTACTCCATTTCGCTAGACCACTCCATTACTCAGTATCGCTGATTCCACAGCTGTGCTTGCTTTAAAGTTCATTTACAGGTCTGTCTTTCCTCGCGTCTCATCCACACGTGTGCAGCCTTCACTTGCGATATTTTGTTGCAAAGTTCAATCTTTCCTAGCACACACAGGTCTCTCAGGTCACTTGCCAACTCGCCGGCTGTATGTGTCTTCCTTTTTGTTTCTGCAGTTTTCCACGAGTCAAGGTTAACACCACAGTCTTGGGCTCGCCTCCCCAACTCTGCCGTTCACCTGGGAGGGTCCCTGGCATCCTTTAAGCAGAATTCAGTTTCCTTGTTTTCTCCAGGGATCTCCATCAATCGGGCACAGACCCCCTCCTTGAAGTTCACATACGGGTCTCCCTCAGGTAGGCTCACACCCCTCCAAAAGTTCAGAGATGGGTCTCCCTCAGTTGGGCTCGGACCCCATTAAAAGTTCACAGATGGGTCTCCCTCAGTCGGGCTCGGACCCCTTCAAAAGTTCACAGATGGGTCTCCCTCAACCAGGCTCAGACCCATCCTAAAGTTTACAAAATAAATGTCTTTGGACTTCCAGTGCCAGAATCTTTAATTCTGATTGAGCTCCCACTTCGCTAGCTCACCCTTTTGGCCCTCTGGCGGTTTTGGGAGCTGCAGGAGTTTATGGGGATACTTGTTGAGGTCAGGGTCTCGCCACCTGCCCCTCAAAGGCCTGGGCGTGCCTGTTTTGCCCAGAGGAGGTGCTCTGGTGTGGGCACCGCCAGGTAACCCCAGCTGCCCCTGGTTTGACTCCCTGGAGCCTCCCCAGCTCTCCCAGACCCAGCAATCAGGCAGTCCTTCTTCCTCCAAGCCTTCAAGGGTCTCTCCATCTCAGGTTTTCTACCTCTGGCTTCCGTGCACCATCCAGCATCTACAGCTCGCTCAGAGTGTGCCTGTGTGCTCTGCCTTTTATAGTGAGGGGGAGGCTTAATAGGTCTCAGGTGAGACTGATTGTCAAGGGAGGCCTGACCTTGCCTGTCCTTGCTAAGGGGACAGCCTGTTGTTGAAAGGGAAGAGTCTGTCTTCTGTGTCCGAGTGGGTTTCTTCTCAGTGATCTTCATTCTCTCAATCTCTCTCTTCTTCGTCTCAGTGTTTGTATAGAAAAGGGGGGGGGAGTTGGGAAGTCATAGGGTTTTGTGTAATTATGGGAAAATTGGGTTTAACATATCCCATGTACACTGAGGTAGTGTCAGGTAGGGGGGAATACTGCATTTCTCCCGAGGGCATTTCTGCCGCAGTCCCCAAGAACCCCCTGATAATGGAGATCCTCCCGCACGAGTCCACCCCCAGGATCTGCTTCCAAAGGCGATGGCTGTGCCCTGGCCACCCGAACAAAAGATCCTCAGGTTCTATCCGCGAGAACACCCCGGGTTTCTCACAGTGGGTATACTGGTGATGAGATTGCTCCGACTTGAAATTTTGAACATGATTAAGAAGTGTGAGTAGATGCTTCTGCTGGAGATGAGATGGATGGGTGGGATGAGAATTACCCTCTGTTCTGTATATTGCCAAACCAGGGCCAGTATGAGAGCTAATAGGGTTGGCCCGAGGGCCTGTTGTTGATAGGGGCTTGAGGGGGAGACTTCAATGTGGTGGTAGGTAGCTCCGAAGACAGAATCTCCACAGGGACACGAGCAAGTGGGAGGGCAGGTTGCATCAAGAGAAAATGGAATACTCCTTGTATTCAATACTCACAACACTCACTCTAGGCTGTATTTTATTCTTATGGAGGTAGGCCAAAAATATGGGGTATTCAGCTGTGATAAGAAGGAGGTGGACTGGTCGAAACAACAGGATGGTGCTGCTCGACATGGATGTGAGGGAGGCAGAGTATAGAGATAAGAGTTGGAGGTGCAATGATTTTTTGCTGAACAATCCTGCTTTTTCAAAGAAGCTCCAATGGGAGAGTGACCTCTACTTTAAGGCAAATTACAGGGACATTGTTAAGTGCAGCCTAGTATGGGATGCGGCTAAAGCGACTATAAGAGGCTAGCTGATAAAGGAGGGCTCCAGCAAAAAAAGTGTGAAGTGCTTGGTGCAGCAGAGGCTGAGAAGTGAGCTGCAGAGTCTGGATGAAAGGAGGGGCGGAGTTTGGGAGGGAGAGTTATACTGGCGAAGAAGAGAGATCTTAGGGAGCTAGCGCTGGGGGAGCTTTTTCGCAAGCTTTGGTTCTTAAAGCAAAAATATTATGATAAGGGGGATAAGGTGGGTGTTTTGCTGGCAAGGAAATTATGGGATCAGACAATGGAGAAGAGAGTGAGTGCACTTAGAAACAGTGAGGGTACTCTATTGGACTCCATGATGGAGTGCTTCTCTGAGAACTACCAAAGGATATATTGTGGGGGGGTAATGACACACAGCAGTAAAGAGGCTTACCTGAGGGCGACGAACTTCCCAAGGCTCGATTCAAAGATGTCAGAGGCGATGGATGGTTTGGTCACGGGGGTGTTAGGGAGAATTCTCTGTTAAGGCTAATTTCCCAAACCTAGTGAGTCCCCCAGCAGCTTTGCTGGATTTTTGAGGTTTATTTTTTTCTCCTGCTAAGAGTGAGACTCTTTTTCTCCCGCTCTTAGGCATGATTTGAGTATGTCCTTTGACTGTGAATGTGTTTTATGGGCTATGGGGTCTTTTACTCCATAGGGCTTCATGTGTTTTTGGTATGTGTGTTACACAGCACCCTCCGTACAGTAACACAGGGGTGTCATAGTGACCCCCAAACATAGACTCCATACCCTGGGACTGACTACTGTCTCCCAGGGCATGTAAAGTCACCATTGGCTTTACTAGTCTCAAATTGTGAACAGAACCAGTACAAACCATCATATTGTGGAAGTACTGGTAGGGGTAATTCGATTGCACCTGGGTCTGTTTTCCAAGGGGGCACTGTCCAGTTCCCCCCTTGTCGAGTTTCTGGCAGGTGGCAGTGGATACCACGCGAAATATTCCACTGGAATATTTCCTATGGGATTTTCCCATTGATTTTAAATGCACCACTTTTTGGTGCAATGTTAAAGATACCGCCGGGTTATTTATTTAATATCTATTCCCCGGTTGGGTCTTTTTGCCAGGACTCTGTTTTAAAATGGCGTTTGTGTTCGCCTCTGAAACTCTAACCCAAGTCAAGCCCTTTGTTCCACTTTTTGGCGGGCTTCTGCATAGAAGCCCTCCAAATGGTGCCACTCTGTCTGGGGTCTACAGGATGTGTGAGGGGGGGATTAGGCAGCCTGGACTGAGTTGCCTTGGCAACTCAAGTCGCATTCTTGTGTGATTGGCCCAGTGGTGAGCCGCCCGGCCGACCACTTAGCATGTTTGAGTGACAGCTAGGCTGTTGAATGGGGGTTTTTCTACATAGAAGCAGTGGTTTGGGGACTGGAACTTCAGAAGTCACTACAGGACCTAAAGAATCCGAAGAGGGGAGAAGCTGAGCCATCTACAACGACACCACCGGTGGAGCCCTGCTGTACGAACTCACCACTTCCCCGACGACAGAGGAGACCACCTTCCAGGAGAGTCTTCTTCCCTTTGAGCTGGTGGGACCAACCGGTTCGCCTTTTTCGCCTTCCTGGAACGTCTCGTGGTCGAATCGCCCGTGCCAAGCACCCCGGCGGCCGGATAGCCACACTTCACCACTACCGCGAATAAAAGGGTGGTACCTTTTAATCGTGAACTCTGCGGCTTGTTTCTTCCCTGGCAGTGCAACAACCTCCAGCTTTCTTCCTCGTCGAGATCATCTCTTCCCCTGGACGAAGCCACGAATTGCATCCGCTGCCAGGAACAACTGCCCCCGCTGGAGATTTCTCACCATTTCAGGTACTGTGTCCCGCCTGGTCTCCCTTGCAACAGATTGTCCAAGGTGTCCCGTAAATCCTTGACTTTCTATCTGGGTTGACCCCAGACCTGCTAACCTTGCCTTTCTGAACTGATCCAACCTCTTTTTTACTTTTCTGCAAAGACTTTGAGTGCATTTCCACTGTGTGATCTTGGGCACATTCCGCCTTGCTCTCTCCAAGAGTGGGCCTGGCCTATGAACTTTTGCTCTACAGTAGACCCTGCCTTTCTTCGCTGTGGTTTCTTAAAAGTGTTGGTACTGTGTTATTTTCCTACTATGCCTTTTCTCTCCCTTTTTAAATGAATTATTGGAGTGCCATCTACGGTTACGCGCTCGCCTCTGTTTTGCTAAATAAGTGGTGTCTTAACCTAGACTTGTCGAATAATTAATTAGGGAGGTGTATATACTTATAGTGACTGTGTTTGAACTTGCTTGATTTATTAGTGCCAGTGTATTTTCATAAGTGTTTTTAAATAAATAACTATATACTTTTATACCAAAGCTCTGGTCAGTGTTTGCTTGTTCTACCTTATTTTTGGCCCTATTGTGTATACTCTATATACTGCCTAACTCTTCTTGAGAGAGGTCTGACTGCTCAGCCATCAGGTAAATCTGGGTGGTTCAGACTATTACCAATTGGGTTTATTGCTTACTCCTGTAGTCTTAAACTTTTTGCAGTGGTCCCTAAGGGAACTGCACAGTTTTCTGCCTAACAGGGAGGGAGGTACTTGCAGCCGTAAATTATATTGTAGGGGATGCATGGTATCGCAAGTATGACACTGACGCAAAATGTACAATTTGTAAAACCTTTATATATTTATTTGTTGGTTTGTGATAAACCTTTATACAAAAGAGAATACAAAAGAAAAAGAAGATGAAAGCAGGATGAACACACTGGCAATCACACGTAAACCTTCTCAGAAGCCACAACATCACTACTGGAAGTTCATTGTCCTCAAATTCGTTAGCATTCTCTTCCTCTTGTGCCAGTGTAGACTACTTTTATACTATCTTCTATAAAATCCAATCATCTTGGATCATTATTTGACTTGAACTTATCTTCAGTGCAGCTTGGGCTACTTTCATTTTCGTCTTTTGTGACCACATCCTACCATTGTTCTTCATTAAATTTGTGTATGTGCTCAATCAGTTTCTAATTCATTACTTCCTCTATGAACTTCATGGCGGTCAAGAGCATTCCTGTGTTTTCTCCCATTAGTAGTAGATGCCACCATTCCTGTGAGGATAATGATTTGGTCTGCTTGATTAATGTCCTCAGTGAACCATTCTCAAGTTTGTGAGATTGTATCACAGCACCATCAGATGATATATTGATTCAATGTTTTCTTTCCCTATGCAGAATTTACACCATGGATTGTTGTTAAATCTCAGTTTCTGCTTGTGAAGGATTTCTCCTGACAGCAGTGTATTCATTCTAAACCTCATGAATAGTTCTCGATAGTGTCTTGAGGAAAATTTAAACAAATACTTTGGTAAACAATTAATGCAAAGCCTTTCATGGGTGAGAGGAATAGATGACATATATTTTGCTCTCACATCCTGAGTTTCTATCCAATCTTGCTCTTTTAGTTTTGTTTTAGCCATATTTTGATTTTTAATTAGTATTTTATCTGACCCATATGTTCTAGCGGGGTTCTGCATTTTTCTCTCCAATTTATTAGCATATCTTCCTTTGAGACTGATGTGCTTGGAGCTGATGATGTCAAAAGGTTGTGGATTTGGCAGCATGATGCTTTTTCTATATCGTGAGAGAGTTTTCCAAATCATGATGGACTCTAGCGATTGCAAGGCTAGCTCATATCTAATGACAGCAATTGGTAGGCTCTTAACAATTCTTAGAGCTCGTTTCCAAAACAGAGCTTCTAATACTGCCCACATTTGCCATCGCAAATTGACGCACATATCGCTCCATATGTAAGAATTGCTTGCAACTTTTGCTTGTAAAACAGTACAAGAGGAGTTAGCGTGTATTTTCCAAATTTATTTAAGATTGCTTGTCCTTGTCGTGGTAGGCATATGGTTTTATGTCTCAACACTTTGTACCACTCACTTTCATTTATATTTCTGTTGATTAGAACTCCAAGATAGGTCAGAGATTTCACTTGTGATGAAGTTTTATTGAATTTTGATCTGACATTTTGTATGAATTACATTGTAACGACCACTTGATACTTCACTTTTGCAAAGGTTCTGTTGCTTTGTAATAGAACCAAGACAAATAAAATAATAAAAAAAAAATAGGTCAGAGATTTCACTTGTGTAAGCGTTTCACCAGCCAAATTCCACTGAAAGATTTTTCTGTGTTTGCAGTTTCTCCGATTGAGGGCTGCTAAATCGAGAATACGTGTCTTTTTGATGGTTACTTTAAGGCCATTACGGTCTGTATATGCTAGAAGCATGTTTAGTCTTCGCTGCAGTCCAATTTCAGTTTGATCAATAATAATTAAATCACCTGCATATAATAGCCATGGGATATAGTGATTCCCAACTCTTGGAGGAAAGGCGTGCACCTGGGTCTGCGCTTCATGTAAATCTGATATTTAAGGATTGAATAGTGACAACGCCAGTGGGCACCCTTGTTTAAGCCCTATGTATGTATACATTATTTGGGTGACCACTCCTTTTCTAGTCAATCTTCCTTCATTTGAGGTGTTTGAATATAATGCAAATATGGCCTCTAATATAGAGATTGGACATCCCCAGATATGTAGTTTCCACCATAATTCATTTCTATTTACGCTGTCGAACGCCCGTTCGGAGTCAATGAATGCAACGTAATAGTTTGTTTGGCTTTTTATCACTTTCAGTTTTAGCAGATTTAGTAGAAACAAGTTCAGGGACATTCCAACTCCTTTAACAAACCCTGATTGCCTTGGGTCTCTATGACCAGATTCAACTGCCCATTTGTTTAAGTCCCGCAGCAGAATGGAGCCAAAATGTTTACTCACGACATCCAGAAGGGCGATAGACCTGTAGTTTCTGGGTCTTCTCTATCGCCTATCTTGAATATCGGTACAATAATCACTCATTTCCATGAGCTCGGAATTTGCTTGGTTTTCAGGATTTGATTAAAAACGATGTACATGAATTCTGTCCAATTCTCCTGTGCTTCTATGAGCATGATGTTAGTAAGCCCATCTGGTCCTGGAGCTCTAGACGTATTCAGTTTGGGGATGCGCATTTTGATATCATCAATGTCAAACCCAATGTTCCATGGTGCTGATGTGCACGGTAATGTTCTTTCTTTCAGGCCTTTTTCATTTTAGCAAATAAGGCTGTAAAGTGTTTTATCCATGCCTTCGTTACCTTACCCACTTGAACTGCTATCTGGCTGGAGTCTTCGTTATTGATTAGATCCCATAAGAGCCTCGTGTTTTGGTTATTACATGCTTTTGGCATGGGTTTCAATGCCATTTTGAGATCTTGACGCTTTGGTGGCAATTATCCATTGTTTGTATTTTTTCTTTCTTTTATTGATAAGTGTATTTCTTTGGTTGCTATCTAAATGTTTGAGTTGCTTTATTTTTCTTAGATCTGATAGAAATAATGTATTTTCTGCAACTGTTTGCATGCTGTATTTGTGCATAGTAATATTTTCTTTGTTATCAATGGTCTTTTTGTTATGTTGAAATTGATGTAATAGACAAATGTATTCTGACTTTCCATTTTCATCTTTTAGTGCATGTTTAAGCTCTTTGGCAATTGTGAGGACATCATTAGATCAAATTCTAAGCCTATTTTCCTCCTTGAGTGGTTTCTATCGGAGTATTGTAGCATCGTCTGCTTTCTGTCGTTTGAATTTTACATGTTAGTTCAAGTAGATTATGGTCACTTGTCATATAGATCACAGAGAATTGTTCGACCAGATGAAGGCAATTGGAGGAGACAAACATGTAATCCAAGTTTGCTGTTAATTTGACTCTAGACCAGGTCCACTTAGCAGGAATATCTCCCCTTTTTTGGGCATTCAACATATGAAAGTTTTGCGCTTTAATTTCTTCCCACCATGGTTTAGATTTGGTGGGTATGTTGATTTTTGGGATCAGGTTGCCTTGGTCAGATATGAGTTTCATGTTTACGTCTCCACACAGCAGAATATGTGGATCTCTGTAGGTTGTTGATATATTATCCACTTGTTTGATTGTTTCACTGATGAATGTCTTAGCTGTGCCCTTGTTGGTTTGCAATATAAATTACATATAACCAAAGTTGTTTTCTTGTTCTTGTCCTCCAATTGTAGGTCAATTATCACTATTTGAGTGAAGATATTTGGGTTTAGGATCTTGATGACAGTCAGCCCTGTACCTCTCTTCACAAGTGTCAGAAGGCCTGAAGAAGGTCTACCGGCTGTACCTTTTTGTGAAATTAAATGGTTGAACGCTGTAATTTCAAAGCCTAATGGCAGATAGTTGTTTGCCACATACAATAGAGCATCTTTTATTAACAGTGAAGTAAGATGTAATATTACCCAATCCATTCTATGTTCATTTTTAAATTCAACCACTCTGATGTCCTGTGAGGTTATGAATCTTAATTTTGGAGAACTGTGAATTTGTTTCATAATGTTCCTCACATTCATGATTAGATTGTCGTTATCACATAGGATTCTCTCAACACATATTAGGTTGCTGTTTACCCAAAGTTTCTTGGGCCAATCTCAAGGAGCAACATATTTTCAGCATACATAGTTGGCTCTCTTCCTTTCTCCCCTTCTGGAAGTGCCAAAATCCTAATGTTGCTTCTCCTCACCCTCCCTTCCACATGTTCGGCTCGAGTCCCCCAACAATCTGACTTTTGTCATCAGATCTTGTACCTTAACTTTTAATTTGTTCGTGGTAGACGCCACCTCCTCCACTTTTGCCTCCTTCGCTCCCACTCGGTCAGCCACTGTTCGTACATCCTGCCTCACATCACACTTAATTTCATCAATACACTACTCCATGCACGCTCTAAGAGCTACAATTACCTACAGTATTTTGGTGTTTGTTTCTTTCTGTATCATACTATCCCCCTCAGGTTGCACTTCTGCTCCCGCTTCTGATGTAGCCACTGTCTCCTCCCTCTTCTTTGCAAAAGCCTCCATTCTTGTCTGCATTGGCTTCACTGGGGTCTTCTTGGAATCTGGCATGTTTCTCCAGAACCCCAAGATGAAATAATACTGTTGGTGCGCATCAAGCCTGCTGAAGCCCTCGCGCGCGTCGCCTTGTTGAAATGATGTCCTCTTCACCTCCACAGCTGGTCCTCTGGCTGGCCTCCTATATGTCCACCAGAATACCTCTAAATGTTCCTCTGTCCTTCTAGAATAACGAGTCACTCAGACTGAAATGAGCAGCCCCTCCAGCATCTCTGCAATGCTGCCATGCCGCTCCTTATATTGCCGCCAATGCCCTCACTCAGACCCGCTCTCTCACACCTTTTCCTGAAGCTGCCGGGGACAGGCAAATCCCCTTCCTCGCTGCCCGTCTTTCCGCCGTAGAGAGTGCAGCCTCGACTACCAATGCTTCCCAACCCCCCGGCCATGCAGCTCTGGGGGGAGGATTCAATTCGGCCCTCAGGCAATTACCAGCAAAGCAGCACACTGTTTCCAGCTCTTGCTGCTTCCTAGGGGGAGGGAGTCTGCCTCCTTGGTGGTCTGTCTGTCATCCTCCAGCACCCGCTACCTCCTGGGGCCACTCATTGGGGTTTGCCCACACAGGAAGTCTCACGGTTCCTCCTCATCACACAATCCGCTGTACCTCCCGAGGCTCACTGCTGATTTTAGCTGCAGCTTCTCCTCCACGTTCGCCCATAGCTCAATCAAGCTTCCACTCAGATACCCTGCCCTCCGACAGTGGTATTGTTATGAATAAAAGATGGCAGGCTTTGAGAACTCGCAATGCCAAAGATCACATACTTTGGTTAAGCAGCGTGCTACAAGCCCCTTGCATTATGGCCGGCCTCTTGGTGACTGTTGTGATACATCGCGTGACCCCGACTAACCGCATTTAACCAGCACCGAAAAGGGAAATAAAATGACCGGCTGCAAGAATAATATATGCCCAGGTACTTTTGCCCCCATAGCAAAAATCAGAAGCTTGCACCCACGAATATACACAGAGTAAGTGAACATATATCTTAAAGTGAAATAGACAAAAGTAGTTCAAATGACCTTCCCCTTAGAAGAAAGTTTTGAAGACAAAGTAGCATTGGACTGTCCACCTTTTAGGATATGTCCACGGATGTGGCGAATGCCGCCCCAAGCCTGCCTAATGCAGGGCAGATGCCCTGCTTACAACACTCCTCACAGGTGACTAGCCTTAGGACCTCACGGTGGCCGCAGCAACCCGGGGGGCCTTTTCATCACCAAAATGGGTTGCCGTGGAGTCTGGGGGAATCCCAGATAGCACGGCCTCCATTACCACTTCTGCAGTCACGGGATGTGACGCATGACGTCATAGAGCATGAGGTCCTTTCCTCTTGCTTTCACTTCACACACTTTCATTTACATAAATTGACCTCAGAAACTAGATGCAGTGTTTCACAACCGTAATCTTGTTGCCATGGACCTGTACATCCTGATGCCTAGTAAACCATGGTCACAGGTAATTAAGTTTAGAGTAAAAGATAGACTTACAAAAGGCACCAGGATCATTCACAGGAGTTCCACTGATGCCAGGAGCTGCAAGAAGAGGGTAAGAAACCTCCTGCTTGTGTTGTTTTTACATCAGTCTTGTAACTTCAGTCCACCCTGATTTATATTTACGCTTTGTCATTTCTGTAGCTCCTATTTTCCTGGTCACCAGTTCCAGAGGGTGTGGGGAGGTTGTCCAGTAGCACTCCTGCCTGGGGGCTCTAGTCACACAGGCTGTTTATTAGGCTGTTGGGGTTGGTCCTTCAGGGAGGGGGAGGACAGCATGAGAGTTATGGTCTTCGCCATGAGCAACCTGACATATTGCGAGACCTTGACCTCTCTCCTAAAATACAGTAGACCATATGGCAAAAAAGTCAACCTCTCGGGACTCCCTCTGGCAGACTAGCTCTGGGACCTCCACACAGTCAGATAGTCGACCTCTGTTAGCTCCCGCTACCTTACCAGCATCAGGGGGTACTCTGGCCAGTCCATCTCCACCCATGCTTCCCAAGTATAGAGGTGATCCTAGAGAATTTAAATTCTTTTTGATGTAATATCGGATCCATCATTTGAACTGTCCGCAGCTGAACGCATCAGACCAAGATAAGGTCTCATTCATGCTGTTTAATCTGGAAAAAACAGCATTAGCATCGGCTACTCTATACGTAGACACGAATAGTCCCCTCTTAACGGACTATGACCGATACCTAGAAGCGTTCCAACTCATGTTTGATAGACAGTATACAGGCCAGGCCATGCATATTAACTGCTAGAGATCAAACAAGTCTCTAGAGACTTTCTTGCATATGTATCTCACTTCAAGGGACTCATTGCCCAACCCACTTGGCCTGGAGACGCACAGATCACCATCCTCTGCAAACGCTTATAAGAAGAGCTGAAAGACTCCCTTAGTCAAGTGGTAGAAAAACCCCCAAACACCCTCTCGGCTTACGTTTCCTTAGTGGTAAGGATGAATCAAAGAGCCACAGAGAGAAAAGGAGAAGGATTGAGTTTGGTAGGAACCCTTCTCCTAGATGGGAAAAAGATACTCTCAGACAAGAAGCAGAGCCCATGCAATTAGGGAGCACTTGTGGCCCGATATCGCCCGAGGAACGTGAAAGACGTAGATGTCTCAATTTATGCTTTTATTGTGGTGATTCTACCCACACTCTTAGGGAATTCCCTAGAAGAACCAGTCCGAGTCAGGGAAACGCCAAAGCTCGCACTCAATAGGGAGTCCCTGTGCAAGCCTTATGGTATCCGACTCCCCTCATGAATTATGTCCTACTATGCCCAATCAATCCAGTCATGTGTTCATTTTAGTGGCTCCCTACCTCGATTCCCATAAATGGGAAGGAATACTGGCCTTTATAGGTAGTGGAGCTACAGTTAACTTCATAGACCTTGCCTTTTACACATTACCTTGAAATCCCTTTGACTCCCAAAGGCGTATCTGAACCTATTCTGTCAGTGGTTGGTTCTCTTCTTATTTCTGGATCTCATTACATACCAAGGACATGACCATGATATGTGACCCTTTCCATAAAGAGACCCTAGCATTTGATGCCATTGCTGCCCCTCATTTTCAAATCATTCTGGGGACACCTGGCCTTAAATTCCACAACTCTTCCATATATTGGAAAAATCAGAAACTCACGTTTAGGGGGTTCCCAATGTCCAACTTCTTGTTCTCAAGGCAACTCCTATACTTCAACCCCTCTCAGTATTCCTCCCATAGTTCCCTACTTACCCAAACAAGCTCTGATCCTTGTGAACCAGATAACCAAGGAATACGTTGAATTCAGTGATGTTTTCCATGCCAAAGAAGCGGACATACTTCCTACCCATCAGGAATACGACTGTTGCATCGAGCTCATGCATAATGCAAGGATTCTGTATCGTCGGATATATGCATTATCAGAGAAGGAAAATATAATTCTCAAGGATTACAACGATACCAATCTTGCTAAAGGGTTCATTCGGCACTACACTTCCCCCGAGAGGGGCCCCTTCTTTTGTATTGCAAAAAAACATGAGGAATAACTACGGCTATGTGTGGATTATCGCCAGCTAAACGACACTATGGTTAAAACCGTTACCCTATGCCACTCATCCAGGTATTGTTGGACCAGGCAAAAGACAGTGTAATTTACACCAAGCTAGATCTAAAAGCGGCCTATAATTCAATCCGGGTGGCCGATGGGGAGGAACAGAAGACTGCGTTCCGCAGCAAATCTGTCAATTTCGAATAAATCATTATGCCTTTCGGCCTTTGAAATTCCCCAGCGGTTTTCCAGTTTTTTCTCAATGTTATTTTATAGGCTTATGAAAGGCACTAGGATCCTTCACAGGAGTTCAACTGCAGGAAGAGGGTAAGAAACCAGCTGCTTGTGTTGTTGTTACATCAGTCTTGTATCTTCAGGCCACCCTATTTATATTGGCACTTTGTCAATTCTGTAGCTCATGTTTTCCGTGTCACTGGTTCCAGAGGGGTTGTGTGCAGTAGCACTCATGCCTGGGGGCTCTAGTCACTCAGGCTGTTTATTAGGCTGTTGGGCTTGGTCCTTCAGGGAGGTAGAGCACAGCGTCTCAATACTTAGAAGAGTTACGGTCTTCGCCAAGAGCAACCTAACACCAACCAGATGTGTCCTTTACTTGTGCCCTGGAAAGCAGTCACAATTAGGGGAAAATAACTGCACCAGTGTCCAGGATTGCAACCTCTCTTGCCACATCCTCTGCAAATACTCATGACTTACTTGCCTTCTCATAATTTCCCCTGCTCAGCTCCATGTCTGGCTTTCATCAATACTCTGCTTTATAAAGGTAGCTTGAAAAGTACACAGACCATAGTGCCACTCAAATATATAAATCCTTATAGAACTATATTAGGCAAAACGTGTGCCATTGTGGCATGATTCCCTCCATCTTGACTGGGAGACTACAAATACCAGAATGCAATTCAGCAAAAGGCAACAAAAAATAGTCTCTCAGAGAGCACTGGGAACATTATATATATATATATAGTCAATGAAAAAACTTTGTTAAAGGGATATTATGGTTAAGTTGCATTAATAAAAACCTATGCAATTCAATGAAAAAACTTTGTTAAAGGGATGTTATGGTTAAGTTGCACTAATAAAAACCTATGAAATTCAATGAAAAAACTTTGTTAAAGGGAAGTTATGGTTACAAGTAAAACCGAAAAACACCAGAAATTCGTCAGTTATGGTAAGCTAAGCAACCACAACCACCACCGTGCACTGCTAAGACTAACACCCAGGACATTAAAGATGACATCACAAATGTGCATTTTGATTGGTGACATCAGTGATGACATCACATATCTGGGCCACTTGTTTTTGTTCACCGACATACATAGGCCGGGTGGTTTTGTTCACTGACAGAATATTAAAATTGAAAAGGTGCTATATATCTTGACGTTAACCTTCTCATATGTTCTTTAAGTACTTCCCTTAGGGTTTGGTCTCAGCTCATGGTGCACATACTGGGGAAATAAGCAGGCCTCAAACACACAATTCATTTGTATACATGAAGATAAACTTCAATTTTATTAACATTTTCTGACGATGCTGTTTCTTTCTTTCTTACTTTAGTTTCCCTGTATGTGCCTCTGATTTGAATGCATTGTGGTTCTTCATATGTATTGTTTGTACCAGCACAAGTGTTGTAAGTCTTGAATTGTTAGCTAGTTATTACATGTTGAACATTACTCAAAACTCTGATAAGGTAGCATTCATTATTGTACTATCCAGAATTACAAGATTATAAATAGTGTACTTCTATGGTGCATGCTGCAGTCATTGCTTATGTTTATATATGATTAGGTTTCTGTATTAACAACACTCCATTACAATGATTCTAGATGAGTACATTAACAACACTCCATTACAATGATTTTAGATGAGTACATTCTTTAATAGATTAAAGGATAGTTCCGGGACTTTTTTTTTATTGTCCCTACGGGTCGGCCATGTGTTTGTAAGCATAAATCGGTAGATCGTAGGAAACTTTCCTATGGACCTTACCCGACTTTTCGCCCATTATCGCACTCGAAATCAGCCTCCATTTTGTGATAATCCTATCATTTCGCCGCATCGACCTGGCTCACCTGCCTTTGCGGCACTAAATCAAATCCCCCGCCCCTGAGCCTGACATCAGCAGACGCGTACTGCCCATTTCAAGCACGTCTCGTGTCAACAATCGCTGCGCCTCAGCTATTGACGTGTTGCCATGGAAATGGCAGGACGCCTCTTTCCCCAATAAGTATAAACAGACCGTTTCACAACATACAGCAGCAGATTTTCGATTCCATTCCTCTCTCTGTGTTACTTTGAGTATTCTGTGACTCGTTTCAGTGCTCTGGTCAGCTACCTTCGCCGCTTGTAGCCCGTGTGAACACCTGTACCATCTCTGTAAATTATTTTACTATCTTTACCGCACAATGGCCACAATAATGCCGTATATGTACGAGCCCGAGTACACCGAGGAGGAACTACTGGAAAGGCAAGCACGCGAAAACGATGGGGATTCGGACGGCAGTTGGGAGGACCAGTCAACGGATGAAGAGCCTGGACCATGTCGCATGGACGGCGTCTCCACCTGGTGCACGTGCAATCGGTGCGAGCTAATGCCAACTGAGGAGGAGAACTGCTGCTGCCGTGAAAATTCCGGGTGCTTGGCCTACATTTCGGAAAGCGAGCAAAGTCTGCAGGAAGGCGAGCAAAGTCCGCAATGCATCACCGAGCTGCCAGAGTTCAGGGAAGCCTGCCTCTCACGGACAGTGTTGAGGATGATGATGGTGCTTATGCACGAACTTCGTGGCACTGTTCGTCCGCGTAATCCGAGTAACGAGTAAGTATACTCTGTTTGAGATGTCAGTGATGCCACCACTATTTCATGGTCGTCTCCCACATATAAAATTACATTTACATATCATTCGAACGCATGTAAATTGGTTCCATATAGTGCATTTTCTAGATATAATTTTTTTCTAAGAAAAATGACATGTGTTACCTGAATCGACATTGATAAGAAAGTTTGGTCAGTTTAATACAGTTTGCATCTTTTTTTTTCACAGGTGGTACAGGCTGGTGGCCTATCGTTGCTTCACTTGGTGGCTTCACGGGAGGCTCGGACACCGCGTTCGGAGAGTAATACCTGCCTGTGCGGTACTTGCCATTAGACAACATTTCCCCAGTGACAGTGGACAATACCGCGGATTTTCCCTCGATGTGCTGCAACCTCAACTTTACAATGTGTAATGTTTATTATTTATGTTTAATTAAAATCTAAAATAAAGCCCAACATATATTTTAACAATGGTTGTTTTGATTTTTTAAATGAATCTGGTGTGTCTCCATTGAATAGCCTTCCAGTGCCTTGTCTTGTCACACCACATGTCTCCGGCCAGCATCCTCCCTCACGCTGGCCGCACACCTTCAATACACATAACCGTTGAACCCATATATGCAGCAGTCATACATATATTATTTTGTGGGTTGGCATCAAGCGTTGGCAATAAAAAGCTGTTGGATTTTATTGATACAAAACATGGTTATAGGTAAATAATAAATATGGTTGATCATAATAAATCCTCTTTTTGGGCACCGGGTACAGAGATGACCCCCATATATTCTCCTGGGAGGGTGAGGTATTTATAAACTCACCCCCCTGCCTTCCATGTAGTAGATCCTGCAGCCATCCTCTTACATTCAGTTAGATGGCCTCTCCTTGGTGAGGCCCTGCGGCAAACGGGTCTTGTCTGCACGACCACCGCCCCGATCCACCCCCCCGCCCTATCAAAGGCAGTTCGCACCAGGGTACTTGCGCTGCTGGCAAGTGGAGCTGTCAGGGAGCGATAAAGGCCAAGAGGTGCCAAAGACCATGTACACTTCAAAGTGGTCTATAGAGCATGGGTTGTTGTTCCCATGTCTACCTCCAGACCCCGTGTCTCCTGCCAAGCATCCCCCCTCACGCTGGACGCCCCCCTGCAATCCACATAAGTGTGTCTCCATTCACGAGTCTTCCTGTGTCTTGTCTGCACGACCACCGCCCCGATCCACCCCCCGCCCTATCAAAGGCAGTTCGCACCAGGGTACTTGCGCTGCTGGCAAGTGGAGCTGTCAGGGAGCGATAAAGGCCAAGAGGTGCCAAAGACCATGTACACTTCAAAGTGGTCTATAGAGCATGGGTTGTTGTTCCCATGTCTACCTCCAGACCCCGTGTCTCCTGCCAAGCATCCCCCCTCACGCTGGACGCCCCCCTGCAATCCACATAAGTGTGTCTCCATTCACGAGTCTTCCTGTGTCTTGTCTGCACGACCACCGCCCCGATCCACCCCCCGCCCTATCAAAGGCAGTTCGCACCAGGGTACTTGCGCTGCTGGCAAGTGGAGCTGTCAGGGAGCGATAAAGGCCAAGAGGTGCCAAAGACCATGTACACTTCAAAGTGGTCTATAGAGCATGGGTTGTTGTTCCCATGTCTACCTCCAGACCCCGTGTCTCCTGCCAAGCATCCCCCCTCACGCTGGACGCCCCCCTGCAATCCGCATAATGCCACGACATATACACGTCATTCATTCACAAACACACCCCTGTTTCGAATTCTTTATAACCCACTTCATATTTCTAATGAGAACTTCTTTGCGCTTTGCTAGTCAACCCGTGAAGGTGCTGGTTATCTGCTCTTCGTCTCTGTGAACTTCCGTGACCACTTTGAGCAAACTCGTCAGTTTGCAACCTGTGAACTGCTCCCTGTTCTACGACAAGAAACTACTCTGATCCCTGCATCTAACTGTTTGTTCGTCAAGGTAAGTCCATGTACCATAATCATTTTGCGTCCAATTTTTTAATTTATATCTATTTGCTAGTAGTCATCAAATTGCATCCATGTTTTCTTTTCGTTCACGACAGTACATGCAAGGAACTAGTCACATGTTCTGAGTTTAGTCAAATTACTTTTTCTATTTTTTGAAAGTTATTGAAATACTTATCCGCATGTGAATAACGTGTATAGTTCCAAGAACCAAAACGGACCTTGCATTGAACCTTTTATGTGTCATTTAATGTTTTAACACATTGGTATTCATAGAGAATTGTTGATCTTTACTTTTCAGAACTTTCCATAATGCCTGCCTGTTCCATTGGCGGTTGCCCTTCGAAGACCCATAACAAATCTGAAGATACTATAATGCATGTTTTCCCTAAGACAATAGATCAGATAAGAGAATGGGTCCGATATTGCGGATATCCAGCCTCTGAGCTAGAAAGTAGAGTCCTTGAAGTCTTTGCGGACAAGAGGGGTGATCGATACCGCATCTGCAGCAGGCACTTTAGCCCAGACATGTACTCCACATCATTGCTAATAAAGAAGAAAACACCGCGAGCGAGGCGAAAATTGCTCTCAACCGCTATTCCCACTCTATTCGTCCACATCCCTCCACTGGTGAGTCAAGTTTACGTATTTGTCTCTCGGCCTTGCGGTAGTGTGTAGCATTAGCTAACAATAATTTCCCCATTTATGTATCCACTCAATATGAAGGCGGAAGATTCTCCATCCGTGTCGTTATTGCAGTCATCAGCCACTTCAAGCGCCTATCGGGTAATCTTACTTAGCTATTCTGACACTGACTTGTTTTAGGCATGTAAATCAATAGTTTTAATTGATCGTGTAATTATTTTACCTAATGGTACACCACAGTACTCGTCCTCTAGTCTTTGTTTTCAGTTATAATTATTGTTATCCAAAATAATGCAAGTACTGTCTTTCAGGGAGATGCTGAGGAGTCCAACGCATTGACGACAACCGTAGATGTCACTCAGATGCTCGAGGTACGTTTCCGGACAGTTCCATCGATGGAGATCATCAGATCTTGCATTCTTGTAGCGTGATTGTTACACACAATGTTTCTTTCGTTTTTAGCCATTGGTATGTCCTTCTGTCGTCGCCCTCCTATGTGTCTTCTTTTTTCAATATTGTGTTCATTACTAATGAAAGTCCTATGTTTCAGGGAGTCGATGGAGCATTAGTCCAAGAAGAAGGGGGAGCATGCAGTTACGGGTCGGCGCAACAGCTTGCAGAAGTGTGCACCGCAGTTACAGCGTCCCTTGATGTTCTTATGCATTTCGAGGTATGGATACTGACAGATCAATCATGCGAGATCAAATGACGTGATTACATCCGCTATACTTGCTTCTTTATTAACGCAAGTACTATGTTTCAGGGAGCTGACGGAGCTTCTTCAACAAGAACATCACCCCTAGTAGTTGATGCAGATCTCTGGGTGGTGACACTTCCAACGATGGAGCAAATCGAATCATATTTAGATATCCATTATTTATTTTAGACAACTGATCATTTGTGCAGGTCTATTTAGATGAGCCGTTGACGCCTGCAGAAAGTTTATGTTCTTTTAAACAAAATAGAAAACCATACTAATGCAATTACTGTGTTTCAGGGAGTTGCTGAAGCGTCATCTTCAATAATATCATCAATGGAAGTCTATGCGGAGCCCGAGGTATGGATCTTGACAGTTCAATCTAACTAGATCAACAATGCGTGAACTATTGTCGTTTGAATGTTCTACACAATGCGTTCATTCGTGTTTTGCTATTGAGATGTACGTATGGGTATTGGTCCCCAAGTACATTTTGTGTTTTCAATATTATTATACATACTAATGAAAGTTCTATGTTTCAGGGAGTCGATGGAGCCTCAGTGAGTGATGGATGTGCTTATCATGAAAATATAGTCGTTGCAGCGCGAGAGGAAGTGGAGACATGCACACACGAGTCGGAGCAACAGCGTCCAGATGTTGAAGTTCGAGGCAAGAAAGTTTCAAAGAAAAGAAAGCAAAAGAAGGTTAGTGTCCTGTTCACTATATTATGTTGTCTTTCACTGTCAATAGTTCAATACTGTAAGTTGTGTTTAAACTGAACATCCCTTTTCTAATCTGTCCTCTAGTTGCGAGTGGGTGTAAGAACTAGATCTACACAGACAGTGAAGCGAACGAGAGATGTTGCTTGTCAAACCTTTTGGCAGGGACTTGAGACTGGAGATGCATCGTGCCAATGGGAAGAATATGAAGTGATTGACAACGGAGCTATACCACCACCAGCCATTGATAGTGAATGTCCTCCTGGTAGTTTGGATGCAGTCGGAGATCAATTCACAGAATCCACACCCGCAAAAAATAAGAGCGCGCGAAAGTTGAAGACATTGTTTTTTTCTCCCATCTCCGGACAAGGAACAGTTGTTGCAGTGGAAGAGAATGACATGGACGACAATGAAACACCATCAATATCACTCAGCATAGCGGAAGACGATATCAGAGATTGTACCTTTCATGCGAGTGACATGTCCTCAACGTTACAGGCCGAACCAGCTGGGATGCAGAGTGACAGTATAAGGAAAGAGGCCAAATTCATTGTATTCGATAGCTGTTTGATGGATATTATTATGATGATGAAATGTGGGCATTGGGTTGGTGGGGAAGTATGTGGGGAGCCATTGATTAATGTGACTCGTGCAATTCGAGGCACTAACCTTAAAATACATGCCACCTGTACACAATATCATCCGTTCGCATGGTCTGCACAACCCATGCTGGGGCAACTGCCAGCAGGCAATCTACTTTGTGCAGCGGCCGCACTTTTTAGTGGTTCAAGTTTTAAAAAGTTACAGTATTTCTTTCAGTTTGTGGGAATCCATTTCATTGCGAAAACTCAGTTCTACAAATACCAAACCGATTATCTATTTCCAGCCATCAGCGAAGCTTGGAGAATGGAAAAAATGTCAATGGAAAGTACATTCGCAGGCAAACGCTTCAGGCTAGCCGGTGATGGACAGTGCGACAGCCCAGGATTTTCAGCCAAGTACTGCACCTACCACTTTCAGGACATGGAAAGTAAGAAAATTGTGAGTTCGGTGGTCGTGCAGGTGTCACAAAGTACATCCTCAGTGGCCATGGAGAAAGTTGGCTTTGTAGCATCATTGCAAGAACTACAATCGCGGGGAATGGTGATCGACCTGATAGCCACGGACAGACACGTTTCAATTGCCAAGACAATGAGAGAAGAGTACAAAAATATAAATCACCAATTTGACGTATGGCATCTTGCAAAAACAATCAATAAAAAATTGTCGGCTGCAGGAAAAAAAAAGATATGCAAGGTATTTCACAGTGGTCCAAGTCAATCAGCAACCATCTTTGGTGGAGCTCAAAAACATGTGAAGGGTCGTTGGAAATTCTACTGGAAAAATGGCGGTCAGTAATGTTGCACTGTAGCAACGTACATCGATGGTCGACAAATGAACATTTCCACAAATGTGAACATGGCCATTTGTCCACAGAGGAGGCACGGAAGAAGAAGTGGTTGATTCCTTCATCACCCAGTCACAAGGCCATTGAAAAGATTGTATTTGATAAAACTATAACAAGAGATTTGAGGGGACTCACGGAATTCTGCCACACAGGAGATTTGGATGTGTTCCACAATATGTGCCTAAAGTACAGGCCCAAAAGATTGCATTTTGGCATGGAAGGCATGATAAATCGGACTCTTCTAGCGGTCTTGGCACATAACCATAATGTTGGCCGTCAACAAAGTAGGACGACCGGAACTTTAGGGACGCTTCGCTACAATAAGGCCTTCACTAAAAGAAGTAAACAATGGGTGATCAAACCAGTGTTTGAGGATATGCAATATGAGTTTATTGAGAGACTTATCGTAGATGTCCTCGATAGGCACATACATGGAGTGGTGAACGAACCTATGCAGGGGACAACTGCATTGCCACCCAACATTGCCTCTGTTCCATGTCCACCTAAAGCAGAGCTCATTGAGAAATACACATCACGGTTTAAATGATTGTAATTTGATTGTCTGTTCTCTCGAGTCTCCTCATGTTGCAGGCCCATTGCATAGCTATGTATTGTGTAAATAAAAGTGATTGCTCAGTGTAAATGCAATGTGTCTCTCGAACCTTGTTCATTTGCGCATTAAATTAAACCAAACAGTAATATAAATCATTTTTACAAAAATTATAGAATGTTTCCGTATTACAAACACATGGCCGACCCATAGGGACAATAAAAAAAAAGGCACGCAGACAAGATGCCCTTACACTAACTGCAGCTAACTAGAAATGTGTGCTCGCTCAAAGTGAAGGTCAGCTGCTTTGATGTTTTGCTCGGGTGGCGGAACGGCCCACGACCCAGTATAAGGTTCTATTGTGATTTGACCTTGACAGGCCGGGACCATCCTGAAAGACTAAGAAAAGATAATGAATAAAATTTCAGAAACGAAACGATGAGCCACGTTCATTAGAAGAAGTAACGTCGGCAAAGAAGGAGTGGTGTTTCGGGTCTGCCCTACACAGAGACACAATGGAAAATGCAAATATAATGTAAGTAACTTTTGATGAGTTTATACCGCAATTTCATTACTATACAGTGGCTTTAAAGACGGGTTCAGTTGTACTTGTTCGTTCTATGTGGCATATTGTTTTCTACCGCGCACTATCTTGAGGAGAAACATCTGCTTTTACTGAAGCACCTCAAAACCTTCCTCTTTGCTTCTGCTTTCTCTCTCCCTCTCCCCTGCTACAACTGGTCCACTGTCTGCGACCTCGGTCCTGGGCCCTTCCACTCTCCACCTGCACTGCCTCCCTGTCAACCCCTGCACTGGGGGACTGTCTCAGTATCCTACAGCCCCCCCTTCCCAGCACTTGTTCTGCACTTACCTTGCACTTGCCACCAGCTGGCCCTATTTATTTATTATTTTATGCTACTTACCTTGTACTCCACTCCCCCCCCCCTCCCTGCCTCGCCACGCCTTTAAACACTTGTGTACACCCAAGTAGCGCTGTCCTCGCTATGATTTTAATAAGGATCTGATGGTGAGACTAATTTCATTTTTTATGTTTTTAGGTACATCATTCACTACTGTCTGTGTCACGAGTACCAGACACCGGCGGACGGCTTTTACAGCCGCCAGTTGCTTCTCCGCGTGAACAACGTTACCACCCTGACCATTTTATGGGACGATCGCCAAGTACAAGTATGCCCTTACGCGGTACTAACGGTTAGATGCAACATACCTACCGTTGTGGTGGCCTAGTGCCTCGTTGTTGGAACAGCCATGCGATTATCAGTGCGACCGAAGAGCTTATTTTTATCGTAAACCAACACCCTGTGTACTGCACACGAACATCGCTTCCCTCAAGACGAACTAATTTGGATCGAGAGCAAAGAAAAATGCAAATCGCTGAATATTCTCTAAACATTTGATGTCCAATAAACGTACTTTGCCAAATGTACAATCTTGCCGTTTGCTTTTAAACCACGGTTTCACATTCCGAATTGTGGCGCTGTATTGTGAGATGCTCTAAGACCCTGTGTACAGCAAAGGACCATCGCGTTCCTCAATACGAACTTTTTGGAACATGAGCAAATAAAAATGCAAATCGCTGAATATTCTCTAAACATTTGATGTCAAATAAATGTACTTTACCACATTTACAATCTTGCGGTTTGATTTCAAAGTACAGTTTCATATTCCGAATTGTGGTGCGCTGTATTGTGAGCTGATCTGTGTTGATTTCCGGGGTCTGTGTGGAGTCGCGTAGAAGACGCCTGGGCGCGTTTGCCTACGCAGCTCAGTCACGTCACGGATAGAGGCGGGGAATATGAATGTTTTGATAAAGTCTGTTTCAGGGGCGGGGGATTTGATTTAGTGCCGCAAAGGCAGGTGAGCCAGGTCGATGCAGCGAAATGATAGGATTATCACAAAATGGAGGCTGATTTCGAGTGCGATAATGGGCGAAAAGTCGGGTAAGGTCCATAAGAAAGTTTCCTACGATCTACCGATTTATGCTTACAAACACATGGCCGACCCGTAGGGACAATAAAAAAAAAGTCCCGGAACTATCCTTTAAGTAGTTCATCATAGGTCTCCTCATCACCCCTGACATCGTGTTACCAACAATATAAACACAACTCCTTGTAGGGACTTTTCATCAACATTTATTTCACATGTGATGTCATCAAATACATTTGTGAAGTCATGTTTGATGTCCTGGGTGTTAGTCTTAGCAGTGCACGGTGGTGGCGTGAGTTATGGTTGCTTAGCTTACCATAACTGGCGAATTCTGGGGTTTTTCGGTTTTACTTGTAACCATAACGTCCCTTTAAGAAAGTTTTTTCATTGAATTTCATAGGTTTTTAGTAGTGCAACTTAACCATAACGTCCCTTTAACAAAGTGTTTTCAGTGAATTTCATGGGTTTTTACCAGTGCATGCTATTTTCCTACAACTTACTAATATCATACTTACCCAATATAGCAATATTTGTGTCCAATTTACAAAGTGTCACCTTAAAACTGCCATTTCCCATCTTCTAGAATCATTTTTAACACTTCTATACACTTTTTGCAACTATTTCAACTGGTTTTGCATCCATAGACGTCTACAAACATCTGACTTCGTCATTGCTGACCTTCCGGACAGTGCCACATGACCATACGCTGGCGTGCGGCATAATGACGTGTCCGAGAACCCGTTTGCATTTCACGATAAGATCAGTGCTTCGTGCACAGTTCGGAACTGCATTTTCTACCGATATAGGAACTTTCAACTTCAATATGTCCCTTGCACAGCTCCTATACATATTCCTACTCCTTATCCATTAACAATCTAGTACACAGTACATACATTTAGCACAACTGCAATCATCTTAACATGGCATCAGCTAACGCCATCCCTCCACCCCAAGAGCCACCACCACTGCTGTAATCAAGGAGCACGAGAAACACTGCCCCCTACCTTAGAAATAACACACGTGCCACATTTTCCCCTGTCCACCTGCCCCTCCATATTAGTGTTTGGTGCCTCTTCCCTCATTTCCCTGCCCACCTTTCGTTCTAAGCTCTCCTGCCAAAAATAAAATAATTCACAGTTAAAAAATAGAACTAAAAAAAACTTATAGACTACATCTACTTTACATTTCTCAGTAAAGTACATAGACTCAATAAGATTTTCCAACATTTGCATTTTGTGTTATGCTAATGGGAACACTGTGGCATTCATCCCCCATTCCAAGGAATGGAACAGTGGATACCGGGCCGGCAGCCCAAGTTATCAGCCCAAGCGAAGCGAGGGTGGATAACAAGGTCTCCGGACCATTATCGCCCCATTCCAACCCCTGTAATGGGGGATGAGGCCATTAGCACCCTAGGTTCCCAAAGTGGGGCCTGTGGCACCCCGGTGTAGGAAGGAAAATCCCTTTCCAAGATGGCCATCATGGAAAGGGAAGGCAGGGTTCCATACAGGGCCCCTCTTCGCTTTCCATGGCAGCCTGCTGAAGGAGAAAAGAGAACCCTATGACCTTATTACCACAAGCACATTTTTCTTCCCTTTCAAACCTATCCCAATTTCGAATAACTTTACCACAAAGCCAGTCCCAGGTGGACATGGCCACTTTAACCCTATGTTTTGTCCCTCATAGTCATGGCCAGTAGCCAGATTGTCCGGCTCATTACCTTATTTCATGACCCGGACAATCTGACCATGGCCAAAGGTTACACCTCAGTCACCAAAGGTATATCACTATTTTTTGTACCTACATTATGATACTTGTCAAAAAACAAAACACGGGCACATTTGCAAAACCATGCTTTCGGGCCCTTGCCAATGCTCCTTACACAAGTTTGCTGGAAATCCACCCATGTTTTATTTTTTCAAAAGTGTCAAATGTATGCACATACAATAGTCACATAGCCTAGCCCCCACGTGACAAAATCCATTAAGACTGTACGAAAACATTTATATCTAGATCTATAATAATTTTGCAAACCTTTGTGTATATTCGTCAAATGGCACCACATTTATAAGCCTTTACAATATTTTGGCCCCACGCTCTAATTATGCCCCCTCTTGACAAAATCCCACCAAACTTCACAAAAACATTTATATCTAGATCTATTATCAGTTTGCCAAATTAAGTGTAGATTTGTCAAATGGCACCTCATTTATAAGCCTTTACATTATTTTGGGACCCCCCCCTAATTTTGCCCTCTCTTGACAGAATCCCACCAACCTTTGCAAACTCATTCGGAATCAGGTCAGAAATATAATTGCAAAATGTCATGCAGTTTCATTAAGTGGTGCCAAAGTTATAAGCCATCCAAGAACTGCTTTTCACAAACCCTGTAATGCAGAGGTGCCCGCGAACTTCACAGGACTGTTCAGGAACATTCGAACTGTTTGCGGACTTTTACGATGAAAAACACCTGTTTTTTTACTTTTTGCAGCCATATCCCATCCCATCCTCATCACCCCTAAACTCCCCAGAGATTATTTGATAAGTTTGACAAGTGCATTGTTGTGTTTTTTTAATATGTTTTTACCGTGATGTCTGCGGACAGTGGCCAAAGTCTGTGAATCCAAGATGGCGAACGTTTCCAAAAATCTGACGCACTTCGCGCTTTTCACCATCCAATTAGTGGGTGCGTCCGATGTCTGCGGACAGCACGTTGCCTTCTAAGTCAATCAGAGTCCAGTCCGCGGACCGAACAGGGAAGCGTGTCCGCAGACCGGACCCAGACATTACTAATTTTTTTTTGGACCTACTTTTTGGTTTGTTTTTAAAAAGAAAACTACTGGACGGATTTCCACCAAATTTACAAAACAACGCTTTCGGGACCAATTCGCCGCTCCTGCAGCAAATTTGGTGAAAATCCGTCCAGCGGTTTGGGCTGTAGGCATGAGCAAAGTTTTTTCCCATTATGTCTATGGTAAAAAAAGAAATTTTGGGACCCCCCCTTTAACTTTGCCCCCCCTTGACCAAACCTCACTAGACTTTGTAAAAAAAATTCAGAGTGGGCCATATACTTTTTTTGCAAAGTTTGGTGAGGATTCGTCTAGGGGGAGCAAAGTTATAAGCCGCCCAAAAAGTGCTCTTCCTATGGGTTTAGCAACTTAACCATAACTACATGGCCGCTACCAGAGGCCATGTAAAATATATGTAAAAGTTATTCGCCGAGGCCGACGTGGGAACCGGTCAAAAGGCGCAGAGACAGGGCAGAGCAACACGCTCTGGGGCCAGAAACCAACCATAGATAATATGAAGATTCACCAAATTATCAACCTGTCGTCTCATGTCCTCACAAAATCTCAGACCTCGTTATTATCATTGGGTCTTAATTTCTGTCCCACTGTGAACTATGATTACACCCAAGTACGCATAGACTTTGACAAATTTATGCGCAAAATCAAGCTAAAAAAATTCTTTGCCAACACTGATGCCCCCATGAAACGTTCAATACCTCGTATGGGTGGCACTGATCTTTTAATTTCAGACATTCCTTCACTCATGGATTTGGCATGTCTTGAAGATGATCAATATGATCCATCTAATATTGATTTTTCTGATTTTGACATCAATCCCAATTGGGATATACGGACCAAGCTAAAAAGTAAATCGAGATTCAATCCTCAATTTCCTGTGGGCGGCTGTATTGAGGCTTTCCATGACTTATGCATCGAGGATTTCAGAAAACTTCGTCATAAGGCTGGTACCAGCAAACAGAATCTCACTATTGCCCAACGCCAGGCCTTGAATGAACTCCAGCTGCTATCGAATATTGTTATCAAGCCAGCCGACAAGGGCTCAAATGTGGTCATTCAGGACAGAATTAAATATGTTATTGAAGCCAACCGACAATTACATGACCGCCAATGCTATATTAAAATGTTGAAAGACCCATCAGAAGAAATCAGGACAGATTTGATTGCTCTGTGTACCAGGTGGATGAATGAAGGTCTACTGGAGGATGATTTGCTTAAATTTCTCACTCCTACATGCTATACTATTCCTACCATTTATTTCCTCCCTAAAACGCACAAATGCCTCATTAATCCCCCAGGTAGGCCTATTGTTACTCTCTGTGGCTCATTATTGGAACATCTAGCCCAATTCATTGATGAAACATTGATCAAATTTGTCACGGGATTACCTTCCTATCTGAGGGATACTAAGGATTTTCTACAACATGTTACTAATACACCTTGGGAGGAAGGTTTACTTTTGGCCACTTTAGATGTAGTTTCGTTGTACACATCTATCAGCCACACTGTTGGTATATCTGCATGTAAATACTTCCTGGACACTCGTTCTTTAAATTACCTTGGACATAGCACCATGATCTTGGATATGCTTTCATTCTGTCTACACAACAATGTTTTTCTTTTTGAAGGCCATTTCTATCGGCAAGTAAGGGGGACTGCGATGGGTATTACCTTTGCACCATCCTATGCTAATCTCACAATGGGGTGGTGGGAGGCTACTTTCCTTTCTGACCTATTACTATCTTTCTTTCCAACACAGATTATTTCTTGGTGGCGGTTTATTGACGATGTCTTTATCATTTGGAAGGGCACCGAAACTGATTGGCTCTCATTTGTTAAAAGTATCAATAATAACCAGGTCAATCTCAGCTTTACTGAATGCCACAGCCGTACTAAAATTGTTTATCTGGATGTAACCGTCATGATGGATGACTCAGGTATTAGTACGGCATTACATAAGAAATCTACCAATACTGGCTTGCCACTCCATGCCAATAGCTGTCATCCCACACCTTGCAAAAAATCAATCCCTTATGGGGAATTTATTCGATATCGTCGCAATTGCTCCAACATTGCATGTTTTGATTATTATTGTGCACAAGCAGCTATGGATTTTCTGAAGCAAGGTTACCAAAAAAGAACAATTGAAACGGCATATCTTCGAGCTCGTGGCATGTCTAGAGATGCCTTGATTTATGATACTGGTTCCAAAACTATGTCAAATGATGATCCTAGACTCATCATTACATTTGATACTTCGTCCAATGACATTCGTAAAATCGTAGCAAGACATTGGCATGTTCTTACCCTTGATGCTGACTTGAAGCCCATTTTGGGCAAGCGTCCCACTGTGACTTACAAACGTGCTCCTTCTCTAAGGGATAAACTTGTGTCTAGTTTTCTACCTCCTATGGGCAAGATCCAGCGTTTCAATACATGGCTTCCAGCCTCTCATACAGGATTCACTAAATGTATGAAATGTAAAGCATGTGCCCATGCTATTGTCAAGAAATTCTTCCTGCATCCTATTACACAAGTTCAGCAGATGATATGTCATTCTATTAATTGTGACACAAATTTTGTTGTTTATGTGCTTTTGTGCCCTTGTGGACGTTGGTATGTGGGCAGTACTACCTGTAAACTAAAACTCAGAATTCTGCAACATCTGAGAGCCATCAAGAATTCTGATCCGACATATCCTATGGCCAAGCACTTTAAATCTGTACACAACAATGATGCTAGTTTGTTAACATTTTTCGCTGTGGCACATGTACCCCCTCATCCGAGGGGCGGTGATCGTACTTTGAGGCTGAGACAACTCGAAACCAGATTCATCTTGGATCTTGACACTAAATTTCCCAGAGGTCACAATGTAGACGAGGAATTGTATACCTTTTTGGGAACCTAATTTTGCTCCCATGTGTAATTTTCATTTTCATTATTGCTTTTTCCTTGTCATTTATGCTGTGTTTTCCATGGTTGGGGTTATTTTGTCTCTCTGGTTTATCACTTTTATATTTTTGTATTCCTGCTCTATTTCTGATGGTTTATTTGCAGGTATTGACTGATCTTTTTCTGTTTTTGCACTTATGCTTATCATTTTGTCTTACCTGTTTGTTTTAGCTGATTATTTTGCAATAGGGGGAGCGTTGTCTCAACTATGTTTTGCTTACTTTGGGGACTTATATGTAGTCCTTTGTTTTAGTTATTTGTGTCATTCCCTTCATTTCCTGACATTGCTTTTTATTATCTTTCAATGTTTTGAAATTTCTGTTCTAGTCTACTGTATGTTCTGGATCTGTTATATTACGTTTGTGCCTTCAGCTTTAGATATTTTGACATCATGGTTTGCACTTGCACTTTGATGACTTAGCTGCTAATTTTTGCAATTTTGCACAGTTTTTCAGATTGATGCACTAGCACCTTATTACATCCTCCATTCTGGAGGTTGGATAGGCATACTGTTGCCTTGCTGCTTTATTTTGCTCATTTGCACTATATAATTGACATTTGATGTTTTAGCTGCTATCTTTGCTGTTTGCACCAAAAAATATTTTGCTGGCTGTATCATCTTGCTGCCAATTTTTAACATTTAGGTCCAGTTCTACTGTTTTTAACCTGATTTTACATCTAATCGTGGTTGACTAGTTTTATTGTCATTGTATTGCATTGTCTATTTTTAGTGTTGGGAATGACTTTTTTCACTGGACTGACTATGCATTTATATGGGGTGTTTTTTTAATGTTGGTTTATTTATTTTGAGTGTGGCTCATTATATCTTTTATGCTATGCGATCATCACACTGTTATTTCATACACTGTGTATTGATGTGTTGTCAAGTCCCCTTATATGTATTTATACATGTTTGAGGCCCTTTCTGCTTAATTCAGAGACTGTGGTGTTGTATTCTTTAATTTAAAACCCGGGTCAGCCTGAGATTTTCTCTACTGATCATTTGTAAAAGCATTTGCAAAGCACTGTGCTCTAATCTTTTAAGTTTTAGCATATTTGCACACTCCCTTCCAACATGGCCGCCCCTGTTCCCTTGCAATTGGTAACAGCCATTGCCATCGACATATTTGAGGGACTATTACTGATGATGTATTTACACTGTCCAACCTTCTCCCCCTTACGTGATCAAGCGCTCAGAATAGCGCGAAACGCGTTGTTTGCAGGCTGCTGCCCCTAGGCGTCCTGTTGTTGTTCTGTCTTCCTTGTGCTGCTATGTATCGTGCATTTGTTTTTTGCACGATGCGTTTGTTTTTTAACTTATCTAAACATTAAAGACATCAGTAATCCCTATCCTGTGTCTGTTTGTTTTTTCCGAACCTTTTTGAACCCGGCATTCATGTTTGTGTCTGCGGGAGTGCGATTCGTTTTTTCCTCCCTTTTTTCTATATATATATATATAGAAAGGAGAAAGAGGAAGAATGAACCGCACTCTCCGCGGCCTATTAAAAGGCCATGGTCATGGAGAAAAAAGGCACAGCTCACAGCAAAGTGTAGGTCTGAAAGTAATTTAATGTGTCATACAAAAAAAAGGGGACATCAATAAAAGATACGGCTGGAAGGAAGTAGAAAAAACAGAGGCAGGACGCCCATGAGTGCGACCCACACACAACGCGTTTCACACTCAACTTATTTATATATATATATATATATATATATATATATATATATATATATATATATATATATATATATATATATATATATATATATATATATATATATATATATATAAAACAAAAGGTTATTCTAGTTTTCCTCGTAGGTGCAAGCTGGATTTGCAATTTGGAGAAAAGTATTCTGTTCCAGCATGTGTCCCTGTCCACGTGATACATTTGGAACTAGGCCTATTATCCTTGGATATTTCATATAGATGGCAGTTAAATAACTTGTATAGAAAATGTATCATGTGTAGCCCAGATCACAGATCCATAGCTTCAATGGTAGCCTTTGTACTTGGCTCAGCAGAGGATCAGTCGGTGCTGACATGGAAGCTAGCCTGCTTGTACATAATGCAAAAAGCAGACATTAAGCTAGATCTTCTGATAGAAAATCCTAGGAGAGACAAAACTAAACTGTAGATATATGATTGGAGGCTGGCCTGGGAACAATGTAATAGATACAAAATGTTTCAAAGAGGTCATTTCTATATTTGTATTTATTTGTATTTTTATTGTTTTTTATAGCACCTTAATCCAAGGCGCTTTACAGTTAACAAGTAACACATGAAACATGGAACAGTAGAAGCAAAACAGTAAATATGGATCACACCATAAAATCGGTATTTAGAACAATTTGCAAGTAAGAAGGGAGAGGAGAGGAGGGGGGTAGAGAAGGATCGAGAGGGAGAGAGTAATGAGTGAAGTGAGCAACAAAAGAGAGGAGATCATAGGAGAGACGGGGACAGATCAAGATAAGGAGAACAGAGAGAGGACAATAGAAGGAGGGAGGGAGGGAATAGAGAGAGGGGGAAGGTATCAGGGAGGGGAGTGAAGAAGAAGTTCTTTCAGTGAGAAGAGAAATAGGTGGTGGAGGAGCGGATAGAGAGGTAGGGAGTTCCAGTGTAAGTGGGCAAGAAGCTGAAAGGAGCGGAAACGAGAAGAGACACATGGTGGTGAGGGAACAGAAAGTAAGAAGAGATCAGCAGAACAAAGGGAGGAAGAGGGGGGGATGGAATGAGAGGAGAGAAGAGAGGTAAGGAGGAGCAAGGTCATGAAGAGATTTAAAGACAAGACAAAGGAAGTGAAATTTAAGCTGGGAGTGGGAACGAAGCCATCCTAGGTAAGAAAGTGAGTTGGAAATAGAGACACGAGAAGAGAGTAGACAGAGAGTACGTATGGCAGAGTGATAAAGGGATTTGAGGGGGGCATGATGGGAAGCGGGTTGACCGAAGAAGAGAGAAGAACAATAGAAAAGGCGAGAGAAGATGAGGGAGGAAATTAAGAGTTTGGTAGCATGGAAGGTGAGAGAGGGACGGACTTTACGGATATTGAAGAGATGATAGCGACATGCTCGAGCAGTGAGGGAGATATGAGGAGAGGGAAGAGTCAAAGTATATGCCTAGATTACAAGCATGGTTGGAGATTGGAAGATTAGAAGGGAGAAAATGGATGGATGGAGATGGAGAGGGTAGGGAGTTGGAAGGAAAGAACAAGACTTCAGTCTTGTCAGTGTTAAGACAGAGATAGTGAGATTACATCCAGTCTTTAATGGCAGTAAGACATGAAGAGAGGTTGAGATGCAAGTCAGAGGTGAAGGAGGAAAAGGAGAGGAACAGCTCGGTGTCATCGGTGTAGAAATGGTGAGATATCCCGAAGGAGAGATAATAGGGGCAAGGAGAGAGGTGTAAAGAGAATAAGAAGGGTCCGAGGACCGAGCCTTGGGGGACGCCGTAATTAAGAGGGAAGGTAGTAGAGGAAACCACTATATAGACTCCAGGGTTATATGAAACCACTATATAGACTCCAGAGTTACCTCGCAAAGTTTCCTTCCCCAAACATAAGGGTGTTATTTTTAAGATTACATTTTAATCTGTGGGCCACTAGAGAAGTCCTAGGAGTTAGGATCCAGAGCGCCAGAAGAAGAAAAATGCTGTTGATTCTGTAAGAACGTTCATGGAAAAAGAAACTCTAAAACATTTCGTGGTCCTCTGTCTGAATGTATTGTCCAAGAGAACATTGTTTTCACAGATTATAGAGATTTTAGAGATTTAACTGCGGGTGCTTTATGGGAAATGATTGTTATGGGTCAGCGCCAGACAGATGTTCTAGCAGTGATCAGATATTTGTTGTCCTTAAATATCTTGTGAACATCTTTTTAGTATTTTGCACTTTGTCCCACTTTAATCAAATATAATATGATTGTTTTAACACTGAAGAAACATGAAATTATTGTTTTAATGTTGTTTGTTTTTGTAATATTGAAAGGTTAATATGTATTTATTCAACTGGAGGGCGCTGTTGCACGGCTGGGAAATGGTCGCCGCCTGAAAGAGCTCTGACACAGGCTGATCCTACTTCGTTTATATATCCTACTTTGCCGGCGTATTATCATCACAGCTTGGTTCCACAGGACGTGCAGACCCCTGAAGCACCGGTGGTGTGGCGACGACTGGAGTTCCCCGCTTCGCTGCGGTTCACCCACACTGACCTCCAGCCTTCTGGCTATACGCCCACCACCCGCGCCCGGAGAGACGAGAGGCCCATGCAAATGTGCGTGCTCTCAAACGGCGGACACAGCAGGACTCCAGCTACCGGATTCAACTGCCTGCGGGGCAGCTTGCCGTTGTACAGACTCTGCAGAGGGGACCCTTGTTGTGGGCTACTGACCCCTAGGATCCGGTCTGTAAGCACTTTTTACCATCTCTGAGGGGAGTGTCACTCGCTGCTCCTCCTCCGCGTCCCGGCTTGGAAGACTGCCACGGACGCTGGACTGCATCGCCGCTTCCAGCCCATGACGGCCAGGTTCCCCAATCACATCTGAGAACTAGGTGGGGAATCCTCTACCCCGACCCCACCGCGGCAGAGCCCACACACTGAGCACCAGACACCTCGGGCACCCCTTGGTACCGCGATGCTCCACACGCCAGACCGGCTGAAGATACGAACGGGAGACGAGCCCGTCTGAACTAGCACACACAGGAGTGCCCCATCACGGTACATTTAAGCCCCTGCTGATCTCCCTGCACACTCAGTCATAAAGTACACCCCACGCAGTCCTGAGCTATGCCCGGACCCGATGCTCCCTCAGCTGAGGAGCGGACCATCACCCCCCTTTTAGCACTCTGGTGGTGGAGGCTCAGTCCGTGACTGTTCGATCTGCCAATAACATCGACGAGTCACATACGGCGAAGGGGCTCGCCAGGGGGACAGTGAACCTTCTACACACCATGGGGAGAAACTAGAGAGAGGACCTAGCCCCCAGTGACTCAGCTCTGTACATGCCGCCTCTCTTAATCTCTACCACCTAGCGTATTCCGCTCTCTGCCTCGACATACTTCCCCTGCAGGGAGACATTTGGTGTCACGGCACGCGGCTCTCTTAGGCGCTGCATGGCTTAACTGCTAACTTGAGCCGCGCATGCTGCACTGGCCCCAGGCCGTGGATCTCCGGCAGTTGGGACCCCCTCTGCATTCTGGGGTTCTGGTTGGATTTGCCATCACCCCACCCAGCCTATGCCTCACTACGTACTCGTTAGGTACTCCTGGAAACACGCCGACAGTGGAGTCGCCTGCGGCGGATTGGACCACATATGCAGCCCAAATATCCCCAATGCCTGACAGGTCCTCTGCAAGGAACTAAATATCTGCCTGCGGGGGTTGCCTATAGTGCTGGATGACCTGTGAAGCAGGTGTGCACATCCCCCAGGTTCTGGAAATTCAGAGTCTAACACCACTGCCCCTACTGTGCATTCTACGTCCTCCCGTCACCCTCTGAGACATTGCAAGTCCCTATGCATTAGTGGAGACTCCCCACGGTGCCACAACTCGGATTCGCTATTGGACAAGGGCGAAAAAGCTGATCTCCACCTAGCAACAGACATTACCGAAGGATTGGTGTCCTGACTAACACACAGTGGGTGTCCCCCTCTCCATTCTGCTCTTCCCGTCTATATATGGGGAATCCTAAACGTCAATCCAAGATGGAGCAGTTTGCCAGGTCAGACCAGCCCACACCACCCCCCCAACCCTCCAGGTCCCTCTCAGCTGGACGTCTTGACACTCAATCAAATGCTGTTGGCCCTGAAGGGTAGCACGGACAATCTTGGGGTTAAGATAGATGCTCTTACTTGTAAGGTGGACATCTCTGCAGTACAAATTGAAAAGTTGTGGGGATGCATGTCAGAGGCGGAGCAGCACATAGGAGTCGGAGAGGACCTTACTGCAACCTTACAGGACCAGGTGTCCTCCCTCCAGCAAAATATAAAAAAAAGTCATGGCCAAGAACGAAGATCTCGAGGGCAGGTCCAGGAGAAACAATATTAGGATCACCGGGATCCCGGAGTCCACCCCAATCGAGAACATGGAGTCCTTTATCGAGAAGCTTCTACTGGAAATCCTGGAAAACCCTCCTCTCACCCACATGTTTATGGTGGAATGAGCGCACAGGTCACTAGCAATCAGACCTCCACCCGGTGCCCAGAGAGACCTATAATAGCTTGTATTTTCAATTATGGGGATAGAAACATACTCCTCCGAGCCGCCAGAGTGAAGGGAGAACTATGCTGGGAGTCAGCAACGATACAGCTTTTCTCCGACTTCACACCGCAAGTGCAGGACCAGAGGAGGTCATTTCAGACAGCAAAGAATATCCTTAGGAAAAAAGACATTCGGTATTCAATGCTGTCCCCGGCCAAGCTCTGGGTTGTGCGGGACAGAAAGACAATCTTCTTCACATCACCAGAGGCAGCGAACGATTCGCCAGGTTTCTATGAATAGCCGTCTACAGCTAATACATTATATATTTGTTCACCAGATGTATTACTCTACCAGGCTCAATCTCCTCAACGCATCAGATGTGGACTCGACACTGCTTATTTCCTACATGTAGCCTGGTCCTGCCTCCGAGTGCACCCCTTCTGGGACTGTATCCGAGACACCATGTCTGAAGTACTAGAGGGCCACAACCTTAATCCTCCTGAAATATGGCTGCTCGCCCTTCTCGACCCAGCCCCAGAAAGTGTGCCGAAGCTGCTAGCAGTGACCTCGGTTGTGGCTAGATCCCTGATGATTGCCAAGACCTGGGGTCAACGTCGAGTCCCCTCATACCTGGAATGGTTCCACTATATGATCATGTGTGAGAAAAAAGAAACCCTTATAGTTCCTTTATACAAAGATGTGGTAAACCACTGGATTACTGGGCCCCTTGATGCAGCTTTGTGTCCCGTATCCAAGACGAATCATGTCCTGACTCCCCAAGTGACTAGGATTAATGTCGGACCCTCTCGCTCCCCTTCTCCCTACTCCTCTCTCCATGCTTCCAGGTCTTGATAGCGAATTCTCCATCCTCTGCAATATGTTCGTGGCGACACCGCCCTCTTGTGCAATCTCTAAATTGGCCGTCTGTATTTGAAGCTGTGGAATTGTTTGGCACTGTTATTTGGGGGATGGGATAGGGTTGGGTCTGTTGTACTCATGTTGATTTGTTGTATATACAGTTGATACTTACTGTGTGTATCACCTTCTATGTGTACCGATAAATGGAAAAGTCAATAAAAAAGTTTTTAAAAAATGTATTTATTCAACTAAATCAATAAATAAAATAAATAAAAATACATGTGTGTGTAGGGTGGTATGAGGGACCTCCATATCGAAAAATAAAAAAATGTCTACCGAATTGTGGACTGTAACAACTCGCCAGGTAAAGGTTCTCAGCATTGGGCTTTTAAGTTCAAACACAAAGTAATTTCAGATGAAGTCCAAAATGAATAAAGTGAGCAAACCTACCATAGCAATCTGCCATAATTTCTTAATGCTTCGTAGTATTTTTCCTTGTCTTCACTATTTTGCAATAGCAGGACTGCCCTTGGAAAGAAATAGAAAGAACAAGACTCTTTAAAATGCCTAAAGCTTTCTTCTAATAATGGTTTATCATCTGCATGCTAGTAATGTATAAAGTTACAATGCAATTGCAATATACCTTAGGAATATACTAAGCATGGAATTCATTGACAGACTGAGAACTTTACATTCTAGCTAACCAGATGTCAGTTTGACCATGTGCTAAGGTCAACAGCAATGCACCAAATTGAAAATATTACATTATGCAGTGTTTGCAGACAAACAGTATTTGACTAAACTGCATCACTACCGCTTCACTCTGTGGCAAATATCGTTTGTGCCCCCCCAAGGTAACCTAAATCATTCAGGGACGAGTACCCCCAGTACCCAATTTCCATGCAGAGGTGGCCTTGTACAACTGGCAATGTTGGGGTTCCAGTGGTTCATGGAAGCCTTTTTTGTGGTTCTAGTGCAATACAGCCAACGATGTGGTCTACCCAGTACCCAAGTAAACTCCAGTACAGAGAGCATCCAGGCACTGTTCATTAAGGGCAAAGCACTACAGATTTGAAAAATGTGGTCCAGATTATTGCCTGACTCGGGGGTGAGGGTCAGAGCTGCTAGAACCGGATTCGTTGGTGACTGGTGCCTGAGATTCCAGACTGAATCCATACCTAAGGGAGCGCCCAGGAAGAGGTACACAAAGGTTTGAATGTGGTGTCCATAATTATTGGGCGGAAAACAGAATTGTTAAATGGATGAAACCTTTTGATTGAGGCCTCAATGACACTCCAGAATCATAGAAGAAATATTCTACAACATGGCTTGAGAGAAATGGCCATTCAACCTGTAGCTAACATCCATTGCACAGAGTTAACAGCGAGGTCCAAGTAGCAGCTTGGGAATTCATGTATTCAGAAACTATCTAAAAGCTTGCTTGATTGTGGGTTGGTACCATGGCCTATGAAAAACACCCCTTCCTGAAGGCTACCACGATTTCAGACTAAAATATAAGAGCATGCCTGAAATCTTAATTACGAAATATATGGGCTTCAAGTGAGCTGGGGCTAGCCGGGACAGCGCACCGGCAGTATCCAAAAACTGCTCCAGAGTCTGTGCGGTACTGGCACTCAATCTGGCCCACTAATAAACTGCCAATGCGATGCATGTGTCTGGAGTCTGTGACTTGCAAGGACTAAGCGCTAGAAGTTAGAATGCTTATAGATGCTGGCTCTGAATACACTATCATTAATATAGAAACCTGGCAAAACAAGTTTTCTAAAGTGAGTTTGAAGCCATCCCATGTTTAAGCCAGTGCGTATGGTGGGGCCCAAGATTGTCCGGGTCGGTTGCTTTGTCGCCACCCTTGCGTGTCAACCTAAGCTCAACAAAGCCAAGGTGTATATGTCGGATAGGGGTGGATGTTGGCTGGGATGGTATCAGCAAAGTGAAATGGGGATTATGATCAACCCACAGATTCCAGGAAGCATAGCTGCCTTTTCCTCATCAGAACATTTACTGTCCGAGGAGATTTCTACGGGTGTGTTCAGAGAAAACTTTGGTTGTCTTGAGGGTCTATGCCATAGAATTTGATTAAGAAAGGTATCTATTTCAGTAGTAGTCAAAATGAGATGCATAGCTCTCGCCTAAAGAGAGAAAGTAGCAAAATAAATCAAAAGGTTGGTTTCATAAGGACATAATTGAGTGCCTAGAGGCTTCAGAGTGGTACTCTCTGGTGATGCTCTCCGAAAGGCAGAACCCGCTTGTGCGTGCACCTGAGTACTCAACAGCAGTGTTATTGTTGACCATTTTCCATTAGCGAATATTGGAGAATTAGTTAGTCTCACAGCTGGGGCTAAGGTATTCTCCACTTTAGATCTAGCATCAGTGTACCATCAAGTCAGGCTACACCCCGACTCTAAAGATCTCACCGCCTTCATTACACACAAGGGAACTGGCAGATTCAAAAGGATGCCACGTGGGCTCATTTCAACTGCAGCATTCTTTCAGAGGGTAATGAGTGAGGTTTTGGGGGACATGGGAGGTGTGTTCTTTTACCAGGACAACATTCTGGTCATGGATATTTCAATAGGGGATCATGATGCTAAATTGAATACTGTATTGCAAAAATCGAAAAATGCAGGGTTAACGTTACAACAAAAAGTGTGTTGCTTCAGAGTCACTGAGATTGACAATCTGGGTCATAAGTTATCTAGTGAAGGGGTAGCGCCCAGAGAGAGAATGGTCAATTCTATTCTGCGAATTACTCTGCCAAAGGACAAACAAGCGGTATTGTCTTTCTAAGGCATTGTGGAATATTAAGCCAAATTCGTAAGAAACTTTGCTGACAAGTACAGGAACAGTAGGGCATTGTGTAGAAAGGATGCGAAGTTTGAGCGGTCGCCTAAATGTGACCAAGAGTTTATGGAAATCAAACAAGCCATCTCACATGCACCAGTTTTGGCATTTTCTGACACTACTAAGGACACGATTGTCATGACTGATGCCAGTGGTACAAGATTGGGGCTGTTCCCATACAGAGGGAGAAAGAATTGGAAAGAGTGGAAGTGTTTGCCACTTAAAGGCGCTGAACTTAAGTACTCAGTTATAGAGAAGGAGGCGCAGTCAGTCATGTGGGCCATAAACCCATTCAAAACATTATTGTGGGGAAGAAAATTCACTGTTTTGACTGATCACAAACCATTCGTATCAGTTTTTACTTTGAAAGTTCTGGATGGGGTGTCACAACGCATAGTTAATTGGGTTACAGTCCTGTAAGACGACTTTGTGGATGAACGTGTTCCAGTTAGGGACAATGTTATTGTTGATTACTTATCCAGAAATTTCTTGTCTTTACTTGAGGACAACAGTGAAGAACCAATCCAAAATGTGAATTGGGTGTGTGAAGACACCATTGCAAAGTATGAGTGGGAGAAGGCTGACAGTGAAGACCAGGAATTGCTCAGAGGAAGGGAGTTTATCCACAACCCTTGGTCAGGGTGGTCAAGTGATGCAGGATTAGGAGCTGTTCACAAGCTCAGGAATTATTTAAATGAAAAAGATAGTCATATTCTGCATGCTGGATACATAGTGCTGCATATGGGGGTGTGGAAAAAACTGTTGGAGCTGGCCCATTGTGGCCACTTAGGGATTTCAAAGACCAAAGGTCGACTAAGAGCCAATTATTGATGGACAGGATTAGATTCTGAGGTGGAAACTTAGTTAAAGAATGCACTTCTTCTGCAGCTTCTGATAAGGTTTTGAAACACATGTTCAGCCTCTCAAACTATTTAACTTTCCCAAGTTGCAATGTGATTACGTTGCACAGGATATATTACGACCCATAAGGTCGAGAGGGGGTATTAAGAAGTATGTTTTAGTGTTAGTTGAAATTTACTCGAAATGGGTGGAGGTCAAATGTGTACAAGAACTGGATTCCAAAACGGTGGTGCATTTCTTTAAATGGAATATTTCAAAGGGAAGGTTTCCAGAACAAATTATTGACAGACATTGATGTTCAGTTCACACCAAGGATCATGAGAACATTTCTCCAAAGCATTGAAGTTGAACACCACAAGACATCTATATTCCATCCTTCCACAAATGGTTTTGTGGAAAAGTTCAATAGGACCCTTATGCAAGGGGTACACATGGCTGTCAGTACTGGTAAGTGCTGGGGGAGTATATTGAGAAGTTAGTGTTTACCTACAGATTGGCACCTCACACCACACCGTGCCTAGTTCCGTTTGAGGTGTTGAGAAGAAAAGCTGCTTCATCTGTATGTCTTCTGTGGTCCGGCAGGATGCGTTTTGTGGAATGGGATGAGGTAGCTCTGAGAGAAAGGATGTTGACGAGGAAATGAAGAAGGTTTATGATACCAAGAATAGAGCTCGGCTCACCAGAGAGGAAGCTGGTGATAGTGTGTGGGTGCGTAGACCATGTAGAATGAAGAAGTGTGAGAGTATGTTTGTAGGTCCCTTGGTGGTGAGTAAGGTTATGGGTGATGCATGCAGTGGTGTTGGATGATGGTTGTACATGACACAAAGGTAGAATAGCGGTGAGACACGTCATGAAGAAGTGAAGGTGCAACATCGCCCTCCTGTATGAGGAGGGAGGTGTGTTATGTGTTGTAACTGTTATTGTATATATACATGATTGCCTTTGTATATATTTCATTTGGTCACTTGTTTACCTTGTTGTTATGTGACAGTTATCAAGCGCATGATATGTTTTTTTGTATCCTGGGAAACCTGGATTCTTGAAAGGTTCCAATTAGAGAGCCATATAACTTCTGCTAACTGTGCAGTGGTTAGTTGACAGGCCCGACAGGAGGGCCTCCATATATTAATAAATATTTATTTCATGTAACTTACAGTGGCTCCTCGGCATCCTGTATTACACTCACTCCTGTAAACTGATGCTATCCAAGCGAGTATATATTGCTTATATTTTTAAGACATTTCACTGGTAGGGTGACTGTTGTCATTAATGAAATTAGCACCAAGGCCAAGGTTCTGTGCATTACTAGCTCTGAAGGGTTGCATGCCTGCATCACTATTCAGAGAAACTTCTGACACGCTCAAATTGTGTTTTTTTTAATGCAAAACAGTCAGGAAACCACATTGGTACTATTGCCACCCTCCACTTTTTCATAGTGATTCATTTACAAAAGTATGTTAATTTACTCACTAATTGGAGACATTACTTACCGGTAATGTTGTTTCTATGCATTCTTCTCCCGCAGATTCCTCATCAGATAGATATCCCTTCTGGTGTCAGCTGCTCCGAAAACTTTTTTTCGACAGGGGGCATAGTGTGTCTCGACTCGGCCGTCGATTCATCTTGACTCGACATGGTGCTCGTCAACTCCGGACGTGACGTCGGTCGCCGTACATATACTAATGTCACTACGCCCCCACACTTCAGTTCCCTTCTCGCGTCCCCCCACCTGTCACGACCCTCACCTGGCCAATGGGCTTGCCAGTGGGGATCAGGGCTCGGATAACTAATAAGGCCTGGCATCCACTTCTCAGGCCCTCTTGGGGCCAGTCCTGGCACCTTTGGCGCCAGGCTCATCAGTAAGGAAAGACATCTGATTGAGGAACTACTTTATTTAGGCTTTCAGCCAACATGGAGGCATCCACATAGCTTGATTCCTAGTACCAAGCTATGCGGTCTACTGTTTTGGGTGTGGTGGCCCAGGGACTACTTTACCTGGACTACTTTACAGTGGCTATTTAAACCACACCCAAACAAGACAACACGCTTCGCGTTACTTTGCTTCAAGCAACGTGGCGCTCACCGTGTCCAGCTTTCTCACAAGCCTGGTGAATTCCGGACCTGCAGAAAAACCAAGAACATCGTTAGCAGCAGAATCTTACCTGCATTCATCATCCTTCACTGCTCGCAGCTCCTGAGCAGCTCTGTTGGTGGAGTTCACCGCCCGGATCGAAGGACCTGAGAAAAGGAGGAAGACATCATTAAAGGAGGTAGTGGAGACATTACAACCACAAAGCGCTTAAAGACTTACCTGGTTGGTTGCTTTTCGACCGGCATAGCTCCGGAACTCCATCTGCGCTGGGAACTCACCGCGACCTACGAAAAGAGAAAAGCACAGGTCAGTGAGGACAAGACATTGCTGCCCTACGCAAAGCGCCTCCTTACCTCATCATAGCGCCATAGCTCGCCATCATCTCCCGGTGAGAACCAGCATATCCGGTTCTCCAAGCGGACACTCAGCGCTCCTAGGGAGATTAAAAAAGAGACATTTAGAACAGAGAAAAGGCATGCAAGAATAACGACGCCATCAATCGCAATAAGACCTACCTAAAAGATACTACAAGGGCAGCGGTCAGTGGAGTAACTGGACCGCCCGCGCCCACAAAAGACAACGCGCCCCTGCCCAGAGAGCAGGATGGAGAGCACACCGATTCCGACAACCAGGCGGAATCCCATCGACACCGAGACCAAACCAGGGAATCATTGGGAAGGGCACCAACGACCAACTGGCTGGGTGGCGTCCCCGTGGATACCAGGTGAACGTAACACCACCTCCCCCTCGCCCCAAGCTCAGCCACTGCGAGAGATTCGACTGAAAACAGTCATGACTCAGGCTAAAAAGCATAACTTTTTTTAATCTCTTTTTTTTAAGTGAGAAACAGAACAGTTAGAAGCTGCAAGAAACAGCACAACTATAAAGGCATGAAAAGCCTATTAAGAAATCGCTCATCTCCTCTCCTAAGAGAAGGTTAGTCGTCAAGAACTGCAGGAGCTTTCATAGCGGGGCTGGATGTGACAGTCGCTATAGATCCCCTGCTGTTCTGCTCTCCTGTGCCCTGAAGCCAGCTGCACCAGAATTTTCTTCATACCGCCTTTGGAAGCTGAGAAAAAGCAACTTTCCCGTCACGGACGATTGTTCTTAACCGCATCTGCTGAGAGCCGAAACGCCACGAAACTGCTGGACTCAAACCTACTAGCGACCTCGACTAAACTGGCAAATTTTGGTCCGGAATGTGCAGAGGGTCGGGGAGTACCTGAATTACTGACCAGTGGCCCCCTAGCACAACTGATCCTTTTTATGCACGAGTATCCCTTAAAGGAATTCAAACATGGTTAGGTTAGCCTACGCTCCCTAGCTATTCTCGCCATTTGAACACTGCTTTGCCGCCAAGGGCAGGGCCTACTCGAATAGTGGGAACCAATTCTTCATCGCCTCAAACCCCTTCCTGACTTACTACAGCCCTCACAAAAAGAACCGCTTTTTGTTCATCTGTGCGATCATGCTTTTTTACACACAACTGTACTCTTGAGCACAAGGCTCCACTGTTCTTAGGGATGAACTTGAAATTTAGGGAACAAACTCTGAAGAATTGCCTAATGCCATCTGTGTGTTAACTTAACCCTCTCTTCACAGGTTGTGTTTGTATCTCATCACTAAATTGCCTTAGCAAACGTAATGTATAAGGAACAAGTTACTTACCTGTAACTGTTGTTCTCCAGCATGAGTCTGGCATGGATTAACATGCTCATGAATATTCCCCGTCGTCAGGCTGGGATTCCTCGGTAAAGAAAAAATCTGTTTCAGTTTAATTTTTGAACTGTCTTTCTACTATTAACCAATCACTGGTCACTGGGTCATACTGCCCCCAGCCAATGACTGCCCTCTACCTAAGCCCCTCCCCTCTGGCAGCCATCTTCAGATTTGGTAGCACGTAACGTGACAGTAGGACCAAGAGAAGAGCGGCAGAGGTGTTGGAGGGAGGGTTCGCCTGTGAATCCATGCCAGACCCATGCTGGAGAACAACAGTTACAGGTAAGTAACTTGTTCCTTCTCCAGCATGGGGTCTGGCATGGATTCATATGCTCATGAATACAAGAATACATAGCAGTACCCACATGCACAACCACAGGGGGTGGCAAGGCTCAACATAAAGCATTACATCAACTCAACATTAAGCATCTCTTACCTCCTCACCAGGCTCACCTTCAAGCAAACAGGTTGCACAGCACTGCCTGGCCGACTCTGGACTCCTCCCTGGAATCCTGGTCGACGCAGTAAAATCTCGTGAAGGTGTGTGTCGACCTCCACGTAGCAGCCCTGCAGATGTCCAGCAGGGACACACCAGATAGGAACGCCGTGGTAGCAGAGATCGCTCTGCTCGAATGGGCTCTTGGACGGCCGGGGCAACGGTCGGTTTGCCAATGGGTGACAGTGCATGATGCAGCCGGAGAGCCACCTGGAAATGGAAGCCTTCGAGAGGGCCTTCCCTTGGTTCACAGGTCCAAAGTTCACAAACAGCTGTGATGTCTTTCGAAAACCCTTTGTGCGGTCCACGTTGAACTTCAGCGCTCTAGCCACATCCAGCGAGTGCAAAGTCCTCTCAGCCGGCGACGAAGGCAACGGGAAGAAAACCGGTAACACCAAGGGATCGTTGAGATGAAGTCCGACGGCACCTTGGGCATGAAGGAGGGGTGCGTCCTCAGCACTACCCTTGTCTCATGGAATGTCAGATATGGAGGCTTACAAGAGAGGGCCTGGATCTCACCCACTCGTCGTGCGGAGGTGATGGCCACAAGGAAAGCTGTCTTCCACGATAGGAACTTCAGAGGCGCCGAATGCAAGGGCTCGAACAGGGGACCCATGAGCCTGGTCAGCACTACATTGAGCTCCCACGCCGGGGCCGGGGCTTTCACTGGCGGAAACTAGCGGAACAGTCCATTCATGAACTCCTTCACCAGGCGATGAGACCACAGCGACGACCGCCCCGGAGTTATGGTGTATCGGGAGATAGCCGCCAGATGGATTTTGATGGAGGCATGTGCTAGTCCCACATTGGCCAGCGACAGCAAGTACGGCAGCACTTGAGGGGCCGTGATCCGTAGAGGGTTGATCTTAGTTGCACGGCACCAGACAGAGAACCTCTTCTACTTATGTCCATAGCACTTAAGAGTCGAGGACGCCCTGGCCTTTGCAATAACTTCTTTGCACTCCGCCGGGATGTCGTAGCCTCTGAACTCTAGTGCTGCAGGAGCCAGGCCTGCAGGTTCAGCGATCCCGGGTCATGATGTAGGATGGCGCCTCCTTCCCTGGCGAGAAGATCCGCGTCCGTCAGCAGTTTGACTGGTGGAGACACTGACATGTCCAGAAGGTCCGGGAACCATATCTGCCTCGGGCTCGCCGGTGCGATGAGGATCATCCTGCACCGGGACGGTCTGAGTTGACTGATGAGTCGCAGAAGTGGAGGCAACAGTGGGAATGCATACAGGAACAGGCCATCCCAGTGGAAGGAGAATGCATCGGCCATGCTCCCCGGCTGGGGAAACCTGCTGGCGAACCTCCGGCACTTCGTGTTGGTCGCCGTCGCGAACAGATCGATCTGGGGATTGCCCTACTGTCGGAATAGGAGGTCCACTTGATCCTGCCAAAGTTCCCACTCGTGGCAAGAGCGCAGCGCGCTGCAGAGTGAGTCGGCAACAGTGTTTTTCACTCCTGCCAGATGAAAGGGTTTCAGGAACATCCCTTGGGCGACGGCCCAGTGCCACAGATTCTGTGCTTCCTTGGATAGGGCTGGGGATCTGGTACCTCCCTGCTTCCGGATGTAGAACATTGTGGTGGTGTTGTCGGTGAAGACCGCACCACCTTGCCGTTGAGGGACGAAAGGAAAGACCTGAGAGCCCAGAACACAGCCCGGAGCTCCAGGACGTTTATGTGCAGGGACTGCTCCTGCGGGAGCCAGAGCCCTCTTGCGTGGAGATATCCGGTGTGTGCTCACCATCCCTCCAGGGAGGCGTCCGTTGTCACCGTTTCCTGGGGTCTGGAAGTCCATGGCCGCCGCGACATGCGCGCAGATGCCCCACCACTGGATTGCTTGACGGAAGGTCTCGTTGAGAGGGATCTTGTCTTCAAAGTTTACTGACGCTTGCATACCACGGGCGTAGAGGAACTCCTACAGTGGCTGCATCCGCAACCTGCACAGACGCACAAGGAAGACGCAAGATGACATCAAGCCTAGCAGGGACTTGATGGATCTCACCCTGGCCACTTCCATGGTCAACAGCCATTGTACCTTGCCTAGGATGGCCCTCGTCCTTAATTCCGATGGTGAGGCCAACCGTGCCACTGTGTCGAGTTTGGACCACAGGAACAAGGCGTCCTGTGACGGTACCAAGTGGGATTTCGCAAAGTTGATCGAGAATCCCAGTTCCGTGAGCAGGTAGATTGTCTTCGCCGTGTGGTCGACGGTGAGTTCTCTTGACTTTGCTCGGATGAGCCAATCGTCCAGGTAGGGGTATGCATGGACCCCCGGCAAGCGCAGCCGCGCCGCTACCGGTGCCAGGCACTTAGTAAAGATCTTGGAGCCGACTTCAATCTGAAGGGCAGGGCTTTGAACTGGTAGTGCTGCCCTTGGACCATGAACCATAGGAACTTTCGATGTCCTTTGTGTATGGGGCTGTGAAAGTACATATTCTCCAAGTCCAGCGACAATAGAAAGTCGCCTTCCTCCAACTGTGCTAGCACGTGCTGAAGGGTAACCATCCGGACCTTCTGTACTTTGATGTATTTGTTGAGCCGTAAAAAGTCCAGGATGGGTCACCAGCCGCCGGTCTTCTTTCGGACGAGGAAGTACCGCCGGAGCAAGGTGGTGTTGTTGGCGATGCGTGTTGAAAAAGCTGCTGCGGCCGTGACCCTCTTCCCAAGGGCGTAAAGCCTTTTGCCTTCTTTGTCAGGGGGTGCCTCGCCGGTTGACAGAGGGACCCCTGCCCTCTTTCTTGTAGTGGTCACTACCAGGGAGTCTGGGGTGGAGTGACAACTGATATAAAGGGGGTCTGAGGGGGAAGGCCGAAAAAGCTTTTTTATCCTCGGATCAACACCTCTTGTGAGAGCAGGTGTTGATAACGAGGGAGCCAGATGCTTTTTAATCGAGTTGAGGAGAGGAATAGCCTGACTGGCCGGTGGCTTCTCTTTAAGAATGTCTTCCACAGGCCCAAAGGGCGACCCAGCTGGGGAAAATGACAATGCATTACTTACCGTAAAAGCATTTCTGATGGTTGTATCTGCTTAGATTCACATGCTGTGCATAGGTCTGACATCCAGTGGTCACTGCTGAGTATTGCATTTTGTTTTTCATAGTCGAAAAGGGAACGTCGACAAGGCGTGTCTGTAACTCTATCCCTATAGTGACGTGCGTTGTACCCACAATCCCTCACGCATCGAGGTCCCTCTGTTTGTATTTTTTCTGCCCTGAGGGAGCCTTCTATACGTGAGTGAGTAAAGAAAAAAGAGAGATGTAGAAAGATGTCTATGTTCCTTCCATCCAAGCGGGGAGGAAGGGTGGGCGCATGTGAATCCAAGCAGATACAACCATCAGAAATGCTTTTACGGTAAGTAATGCATTGTCTTCTGATGTTTGTTAATCTGCTTAGAATCACATGCTGTGCATAGACTAGCGAGCAGTACCCGGAGTTGGCGGTGGGTTATGAGAAGGAACAGTAGAGAAAAGATGTCTTAATACTGCCTGTCCCACCTGGGAGTCAGATCTAGAGTGTGCGTCTAAACAGTAGTGTTTTGTAAAGGTGTGCACCGAACTCCAGGTTGCCGCCTTGCAGATGGACTCAAGGGGAACATTTGCAATGAAAGCTATGGATGCCCCCGTGCCTCGAGTAGAATGTGCTCTTGGCTTGAAGGAACAAGTTACTTACCTGTAACTGTTGTTCTCCAGCACGGGTCTGGCATGGATTCACATGCTCATGAATATTCCCCGTCGTCAGGCTGGGAATCCTCGGTAAAGAAAAAACCAGTATCAGTTTCGTTTCTGATCTGTCTTTCGTAGTAATAACCAATCACTGGTCTCTGCGTCATACTGACCACAGCCAATGACTGCCCTCTACCTAAGCACCGCCTCTGGCAGCCATCTTCAGATTTGGAAGCACGTGAAGTGGCAGTATGACCAAGTGAAGAGCCGCAGAGGGGTAGGCGGGAGGGTTCGCATGTGAATCCATGCCAGACCCATGCTGGAGAACAACAGTTACAGGTAAGTAACTTGTTCCTTCTCCAGCATGGGGTCTGGCATGGATTCACATGCTCATGAATAAAGAATACATAGCAGTATACACATGCACAACCACGGGAGGTGGCAAAGGCTCAACATTAAGCATAGCATCAAACTCAACATTAAGCATCTTACCTCCTCACCAGGCTCACCTCAGGCGAACAGGTTGCGCAGCACTGCTTGGCCGACCCTGGACTCCTCCCTGGAATCCCGATCGACGCAGTAGAACTTCGTGAAGTTGTGCGTCGACCTCCACGTAGCAGCCCTGCATATGTCCAGCAGGGGCACACCAGAAAGGAACGCCGTGGTAGCTGCGATCGCTCTGGTGGAATGGGCTCTCGGACGGCCGGGCAGCGGTCGGTTTGCCAACCGATGACAGTACATGATACAGCCGGAGAGCCATCTGGAAATGGAAGCCTTCGAGAGAGCCTTCCCCTGATTGACAGGTCCAAAGTTCACAAAGAGTTGTGACGTCTTCCGAAAACACTTCGTGCGGTCCACGTAGAACTTCAGCGCTCTAGCTACATCCAGCGAGTGCAAAGTCCTCTCAGCCGGCGACGAAGGCGACGGGAAGAATACAGGCAACACCAAGGGTTCGTTGAGATGGAAGTCCGACGGTACCTTGGGCATGAAGGAGGGGTGCGTCCTGAGCACTACCCTCGTGTCGTGGAAAGTCAAGTACGGGGCCTTGCAGGAAAGGGCCTGGATCTCTCCCACTCGTCATGCGGAGGTGATGGCCACAAGAAAAGCAGTTTTCCACGATAGAAATTTCAACGGAGCCGAGTGCAGAGGCTCGAACGGAGGTCCCATGAGCTTGGTCAGCACCACGTTGAGCTCCCACGCCGGGGCCGGAGCCTTCACCGGCGGGAACGATCTGAACAGTCCCTTCATGAACTCTTTCACCAGGCGATGAGACCACAAGGACGTCCGCCCCGTGGTTCTGGTGTATCGGGAGATCGCAGCAAGATGAATCTTGATGGACGCGTGCGCCAGGCCAGCTTTGGCCAGCGTCAGCAGGTACGGCAGTACTTGGGGAGCCGTAATCCGTAGAGGGTTAATCTTCTGTGCGTGGCACCAGACAGAGAACCTCTTCCATTTGTGTCCGTAGCATTTAAGAGTCGAGGACGCCCTGGCCTTTGCAAGAACCTCTCTGCAGTCGGCCGGTATGTCGTATCCTCCAAACTCTAGCGCTGCAGGAGCCAGGCCTGCAAGTTCAGCGACTTCGGGTCGTGGTGGAGGATGGCGCCTCCTTCCCTGGAGAGTAGATCCGCGTCCGCCGGCAGCTTGATCGGCGGGGACGCTGACAAGTCCAGAAGGTCCGGGAACCATATCTGCCTCGGCCACGAGGGTGCGACGAGGATCATCCTGCACCGTGACCTCTTGAGCAGGTTGACTAGCCGGATTAGCAGAGGCAAGGGAGGGAACGCGTAGAGGAACAGGCCCTCCCAGGGGAACGAGAAAGCATCGCCCATGCTCCTCGTCTGGGGAAACCTGCTGGCGAACCTCCGGCACTTGGTGTTCGTCGCCGTCGCGAACAGGTCGATCTGGGGTGTGCCCCACCGTCGGAAGAGGCGATCCACCAGATCCTGCCGTAGTTCCCACTCGTGGCACGAGCGCAGCTCCCTGCTGAGTGAGTCGGCGATGGTGTTTTTTATCCCTGCCAGATGAAACGGCACCAGAAAAATCCTTTGGGCGACGGCCCAATGCCACAGGTCCTGCGCCTCCTTGGACAGCGCTGGGGACCTGGTTCCGCCCTGTTTCCTGATGTAAAACATGGTGGTGGTGTTGTCGGTGAAGATCCTCACCACCTTGCCCTTGAGGGACGGAAGGAAGGACCTGAGGGCCCAAAACACTGCACGGAGCTCCAGGACGTTGATATGCAGGGACTTCTCCGTCGGGAGCCAAAGGCCTCTTGCGTGCAGATTTTCGGTGTGCGCTCCCCACCCTTCCAGGGAGGCATCCGTAGTCACAGTCTCCTGGTGGGCTGGGGTCTGGAAGTCCATGCCCGCCGTCAGATGCGCGCGGGTGCCCCACCACCGTATCGCTCGTCGGAAGTTCTCGTCGAGCTTGATCCTTTCCTCGAAGCTGCCCGTCATCTGGATCCAGCGCGCATCCAGGAATTCTTGCAACGGGCGCATCCGGAGCCTGCACATGGGAATGAGGTAGATGCAGGAAGACATCATCCCGAGGAGGGACTTGATGGACCTCACTTTGGCCGCGTCGGCCACCAACATCCGTTGCACCTTGCCCAAGATGGTCCTGGTCCTCTCCTCCGACGGGGAGGCCAGAAGGGACACTGTGTCGAGCCTCGCTCCCAGAAACAGTGCGACTTGCGCGGGCACCAGGTGGGATTTGGCGTAGTTCACGGAGAATCCCAGGTCCGTGAGGAGTTGGACGGTCCTTGCCGTGTGAACCACGGCGAGCTCCCTCGTCTTGGCGCGGATGAGCCAGTCGTCCAGGTAGGGGTAGACGTGGATCCCCTCGCGGCGCAGCTGCGCCGCCACCGGTGCGAGGCACTTGGTGAATACCCTGGGTGCCGACCGTAGTCCGAAGGGGAGGGCTCTGAACTGGTAATGACGCCCTTGGACCACGAACCTGAGGAATTTTCGGTGCCCCTTTAGGATGGGAATGTGGAAGTAGGCATCCTCCAAATCCAATGACGATAGGAAATCCCCTTCCTCCAGCTGGCCCAGGACGTGCTGGAGGGTGACCATCCGGAACTTCTGCGCCTTGATGAACTTGTTCAGACGTCGGAGGTCTAGGATGGGGCGCCATCCTCCCGTCTTCTTCTTCACGAGGAAGTATCTCGAGTAAACTCCGGAGCCCCGAAGCCTCTTTGGGACGATTTCGATGGCGCCCTTCCTGAGCATCGCCTTTACCTCCAGGAGAAGTTGAGGGACGTGAAGTTCTTTCCTGGCCACGGGGGGGACGCGCGGGCACCTTCTTTGAAACTCGAGCGCGTGGCCCCGGGCCAGGGCGTCCAGCACCCAACGGTCGGTGGAGATGGACTCCCACACGCTGACGAAGCCCGCCAGCCGGCCTCCCACCGGGGTGCTCCGGTGGGGGCCCGACCCCACAGCCGGTTCAATCCTGCTTGGACGCGGCCTTGCCGCCTTGACCTCCTGGGCGACGACGGCGGGGTCCGCTAGACTTGCCTCGTCCTCTGTAGGCCTCTTGCGACGACGAGCGGGCCGCTTGACGGTAGGAAGCGAAACCGCCGCCGGAACCTCTGGAGGCGCCCTTGCCTCCGCTGCTCCGAAAGGGCGTCCGACGTTGCTGCAGAACTCCGAGGGCCCGGGCCGTCTCAGTATCCGCCTTGATGGCCTGAAGGGAATCGTCCACTGTCTTCCCAAACAGGTTGTTCCCGTCGAAGGGCATGTCCAGGACTCTGGTCTGGACGTCCTACCGGAAGTCGGTAGCTTTGAGCCATCCACGACGTCGAAGGCAAACGCCGTTGCCCAGCTGGCGGAACCCAGTGTCGGCGATGTCCGTCGCCACGGTGATGGCGTGGTCCGAGGCCACCTCGCCTTCCTGCAGGATCTCCAGGGCCTCCGCCCTCTTGTCGTCCGGCAGAAAATCCAGCAGGGGAGCTATCTTGTACCAGAGCTCCCTGTCGTAGCGAGCCACGATAGCCAAGGCGTTGGCCGCTTTAATCGTCGTCGCTGCCGACGAGATGACTCTACGTCCCATAGCATCCAATTTCTTTCCCTCGCCGTCCGGCGGGGAAGTCGATGTGGAGGCCGCACCCCCCCCCGCTTTCTTCCTGGCTGCCGCGGAGACGACGGAATCCGGGGTAGGCTGCGCCCGGAGGCACAGGGGGGCCGTGTCCGGTACCCGGTACTTTTTCTCGTACCGGTCTCTTCTAGCTGGCGTCGTGGAAGGGTTCTTGAGGAGGGAAAGGCCCTCATCCCAAATGTCGTCCAACAGAGGCACTGCGAGGACCGTCTTCCTCTTGGCCTCGCGCCGCTGATAAAGGAAGCCTTCCTTTTTCTTCTCCTCAGGGCAGAGTTGGAAAAGCTCGGAAGCCCTGGAGATCATGGAGTGAAAAGATCCGATCTCGTCGGGCGGAGAAGCCCTGGCGGGAGGCGACGACGGAATATCCTCGTCGTATGCCTCGTCGTCCGTACCCGTCGCTGCCGTGTCAGTCCCCGTATCATCCCCTCGGGTGGACGGGGAGGAGGGCTGGACGGGGCGCGACGGTTGAAAAGGAGGTGGTGGATGGATCCTTCTTTTCTTGGTAGGGGGAACACCAGAAGGTCCCGGTTCTGGATCCCCCGACGGGAGAGGTTCCTCCGTCGGTAACGGTAGTCTCGTCCTTATCTCGGAGCATAAGGACTGTATGGCCAACAAAATGGCCGCCGAGTTGTCTTGCGGCGCTGGCAGAGGGGAATCCGACGGGCGAGCAGGGGCCCCGTCGGTATCCTCGACGATGTCGTCGTCGTCGTCACCTGCGTCGGGGTCCATTCCGACGGGCTGGCCTTCTTCCACGCCTAGGCCGTGGCTTAAGACCTCGATCAGCTCCTCTTCTGAGGTTGAGGCCGAATCTACGACGACGCCCTGCCCCCCCTTCTTCTTCCCCACGGAGGGTTTCACGGGGGTCCTATCGATGGGCACAAAAGTAGACTCCCTCCGAGGAGGCAGGGAGATTCTGGGCCCCGAGGTCGCCACCACTGGCGCAGCCTCCACAGGCTGAGCCAGGGCCGCCGCGACCGTTTCGATAGAGGGCTTGGTCGGATGGATCAAGGCCTTCACCACCTTAGGTGCGCTCACCGCCTTATCCTTGAGGGAGGGGGCACTGCCACGCTCCTCCTCTGTCTTAGAGCTCGACCGGGGCCTCTCCAGGAGTTTCGCCGGGTGCTCGGCCTTCCTCTTACCCGACCCAGAGCGTTGGCTCGTGGTTGATGGTGCCGGGGAGGGTGCGCCCTGCCTGGCGCCCGTAGAGCCCGACCGTTCGGCGCTCCCGGTGCCAGCGGACTCGCGGTGCTTAGCCTTATGTTGGGCCCCCGTCGCCGGGGCGCCCTCAAAGGTCTTAGAAGACCGCTCGGATTTCTTCTTCTTCTCGCCAGACGGGCTCTTACCCTCCAGCCAGTTGGCGAGACGTTGATGGCGGTCCTTCATGGTCCGTTCCGACATGTTGCCGCAAAACGCACAGTCCTTCTCCACGTGCGTCTTGTCCTCATGAAGGCATTAAAGGCAGAAAGAGTGTTCGTCCTCCTTAAAGACGTTCTGCAGCTGGCATCCAGGGCAGACCCTGAACAGCTTTCCGGGCGTCGAGCTTCCCTTCTCCTGGGCCATCTCCGAGACCGGGCCTGAGAAGCTTCTGGAGTCCTCCGAAGTGTAGCTCGACGAAATCTTCACCCTTGAGGGGCGCAGACGAATCCGACACGGGTCCCCGTTGATCGGATGTAGGATCGGTGGAGCTTGAGGCTCTTTTGACCGAAAGAATCGAAGTTTTTGTGAAAAAAGCGCGAAAAATAGCACTAACGCTCGAGAGCAATAGCACGAGGATCCCAACACATGAACGTGCGGTAAAAATCTGAAGATGGCTGCCAGAGGCGGTGCTTAGGTAGAGGGCAGTCATTGGCTGTGGTCAGTATGACGCAGAGACCAGTGATTGGTTATTACTACGAAAGACAGATCAGAAACGAAACTGATACTGGTTTTTTCTTTACCGAGGATTCCCAGCCTGACGACGGGGAATATTCATGAGCATGTGAATCCATGCCAGACCCCATGCTGGAGAAGGGTAGTTCTCTCTTAGCAAGAGTGTAACAGAGAGTGATGCATTGAACAATCCATCTAGATATAGTGGACTTTGAAACTGCATCTCCTTCTCTTCCTGCTGCCACAGAGACGAAGAACTGATTAGTCTTTCTCAGTGGTCTGGTTCTTTCCATGTAAAACATGACAGCTCTGCGCACATCGAGTGTATGCAGGCTTTTTTCTCCCAGATTTGAAGGGTTTTGAAAGAACGTTGGTAGTTCTATTGACTGGTTCACATGGAATTTCGAGATGAATTTCGGTGCAAACCTTCGGTGTGTGCGTAGAACCACCTTGTCTTTGTGAACTGTTACGAAGGGATCTAGAACTGAAAAAGCCTGTAGTTCACATACTCTCCTAATGGAGGTGATAGCTATTAGGAAAGCAGTCTTAAGAGTGAGGTGCTTAAGAGTTGCCTTGTGCATGGGTTCAAAGGGCGAGCCCATGAGTCTGGTAAGTACCACATTTAGGTCCCATCCGGGAGCTGGGTTAGCTATCGGAGGGTGTATTCTCTTTACCCCCTCCATGAAGGCTTTGATAACTGGGATTTTCCACCACAACACTTTAAGTTGGGAAGTGGTGTATGCAGAAAGTGGACTTTAATAGAATTGAACACCAGACCTGAGTCCAATAGGTGGGTCAGGTACAGAACAATTTGTGTGGGTGAGCAGTCAACCGGGTTGATGCTTTTCCCTCTACACCAGATGACAAATCTTTTCCACTTACTAGAATAGCAGTGACGAGTGTTAGGCTTTCTAGCTTCCCTGAGGATGTCCATGCATCTCTGCGGGAGTTCTAGATGTCCAAACTCTATGATCTCAGGAGCCAGGCTGCTAAGTTCATGTTCTGAGGGCATGGATGCAATGTCCTGCCCTTGTTCTGTGACAGCATGTTGTACGGGCAGGGAAGTTTCACTGGGGGGGATAGGGACATCTCCATCAAGTGAGCGAACCATGGCTGCCGGGCCCACATAGGGGCCACTAGTATCATGGTGACTTGTTCCTGGTGCATCTTGTGCACGATTTTGTTGAGAAGGGGAGTCGGGGGAAAAGTGTAAACAAATCTCCCTGACCATGGAATCGACAGACTGTTCCCCTTGGACTGGTTCTGGGGGTATCTGGAGGCGTAACTTTGGCATTGTGAGTTCTCCAGAGTTGCGAACAGGTCTATTTCTGGGAATCTCCATTGTGTAAAGACGTCGAAAACTATGTCTTCTTGCAACTGCCATTCGTACTCTGAGGGCAGAGGGAAGTCTCTGCTGAGCTCGTCTGCTAGCAGATTGAGTTCCCCTGGTACATGTCGTGACAGTAGGAACATGTTGTGTCCGAGAGCCCACTTCCATATATTCTGGGACAGCTTGGACAGTCCTGGAGAGTGGGTGCCCCCCTGCTTGTTGATGTAGTACATGGCTGTGGTGCTGTCCATAAGGACCATCACTGTCTTCCCTTGTAGGTGTTCTTGGAAGGCTTCTAGTGCTTTGAACACCGCCAGTATCTCCAGTAGGTTTATGTGCTTGGATGCTACGCTCGGAGTCCACACTCCGTGAGCAGTCTGATGGGATAGGTGAGCCCCCCATCCTGTGAGGGATGCGTCTGTGGTTAGAGTGGCTTCCACTGCGGGTGTGGCAAAAGGTTTCCCTATTACCAGGTTTTCCTTTGTCCACCACCGCAGCGAGAGAACCAAGGCCTGCGAGACCACCACTAGATCGTCCCATTGTCCGCTGGCCTGACACCACTGGCTGTTGAGCCACTCTTGCATTGGGCGCATGCGCAGGCGCGCATGAAGTACCAAATAAATACACAACGCCATTATTCCTAGCAAGCGCATCGCTTTGCGCACCGTCACCTCTCGACCTGCCACATATTGGGGGATCTGAAACAGCATGTTTTGGACCCTCTCGTTGGAGGGGAAGACAAGGCCGTCCTTTGTTCGAATTAGAGCCCCTAGGAATTGTTTGACTTGGCTGGGGTCTAAGCTGGACTTCTTCTTGTTTAATGGAGAAGCCCAGTTGGAACAAAAGGTCTACAGTCTTTTGGGTGTTTGAGAAGCATTTCTCGTAGGAATCCCCTGTTATGAGCCAGTCGTCGAGGTAAAGGTATACTGGGATGGATAACCTGCGCAGGTGGGCCGCTGCCACTGCCAGTACTTTCGTGAATACCCTTGGTGCAGATGCTATGCCGAAGGGTAGCACTCTGAACTGGTAGTGTTTGCCCTCTATCATGAACCTGAGGTATTTTCTGTGTGCTGGCAACATTAAAATATGAAAATATGCATCTTTTATGTCCAGTGTTGTCATGTAATCTCCCTGTGTTAGCAGTGGGATCACTTCCTGTAAGGTCACCATACGAAACTTTTGGGGTTTGACAAACTTATTCGCTGGGCGCAGATCTAATACAGGGCGCATGGTTAGATCCTTTTTGGGTACAAGGAAGTACACTGAATAAATACCTTCCGTTACCTGAGATAGAGGTACGACCTCTATAGCTCCTTTTTCCAGTAGCTGATCCACTTCTTGGAGAAGGATGGCGAGGTGTTCTGGTGTCATGCGTCGTCCCCTCGGGGGTCTATATGTTGGGGAACTGTTGAACTCTATACAGTAGCCGCGGGCTATGGTGGATAGTACCCAGCGGTCTGTTGTTATTCCCTCCCATGCTGGAAGAAAGGATGTTAACCGGCCCCCGACCGGCGTTGCATGGGAGGAGACCCGAATCTTCGCGTCACTTGGTGTTGTTGGTGGCTTGGGAGCCTCTAGGGGTGGAACCCCGGCCTCTCCCCTTGCCACGGCGTTGGCCTCTCTGATTGTATTGGCCACTATTACCTTGGTAGTTGTTGGCAGAATACTGTTGTTGCTGGTTTTGGTGCTGGCGTTGGTCACGAAAAAAGCACTTGTTACCAAATCCCCGCCTGTTAGGGGGCTTTGAGATTTGGTCCAAGGTCTTTATGGTGTCAAATTCTTTTTTCGCATTCTCCAGAGCGTCGTCAACTGCCTTACCAAAGAGGTTAGACTCTTTAATGGGCTTATTAATGAGGGACGCTTGCGTTTCTGCCTTAAACCCGGAATTGCAAAGCCAGACGTGACGCTTCAGCAAAATTCCCTGTACCAAAGTACGGCCAGCCGTCTCTGCTGCATCGAGTGTATTCTTAACGATGCTTTGGTTGACCAGAGAGCCTTCATTAATTGTAGCCAATAATCGAGTTTTAAGGGGTTCCGGGGCCTCTTCGATGTCCTGCATAAGCTTTCCTCATTGAGCATCTGCGTAGCTTGCCAATAATGTATTATTATTGGCAATTCTGGTTGAGAATGCTGCAGAGGTGGTGATTCTCTTGGCCAGGGCATAAAGCTTCTTCCCCTCTTTATCTGGGGGTGCCTCGCTGGTAGACAGTGGGACCCCAGCCCTCTTCCTAGTGTTGGTCACCACTAAGGAGTCCGGGATTGAATGACCCCTAATATGTAGTGGGTCTGACTGAGAGGGTGAGAACAATTTCTCAATTCTCGGATTGACCCCTCTCACCAGTGCCGGAGTAGACAGTGAGGGGGTAATACGTCTTTTAACTGAGGCGAGGATGGGAATTGTTTGGCTAGTGGGAGGTTTTTCCTTGATAATCCTTTCCACGAAGTCAGTATCTGGGGTGACGTCCCCGGTTTCGAGTTCGAAATGTGCTGCTGCCTTCTTCAGTAGCGCATTGAAGGTGGGCTGATCATCAACAGGCAAAGGGTTCCTGACTGGTGTAGTCTCAGTAGACCTGATGACTATACTGTCTCGGTCTGTAGACCTAGCTGGTGACTGCCAGGGATTTGGGTCACCCTCGCCTGTGTCCTCCTCGTACCCCTCCTCACCTATGTTAGAGTCCTCATGAAACCCTTCTTCTTCTTGTTGGTCTTCATCATTAATGGACTCATCTTCCTGCTGGAAGTGAGTGTCCTCCTCAGTGAGGTCGTAAGAGTCCATGTCTTCGTGTATGGGGTTATAGAACCTTGGGTATTTAACCATTGGACTCTCCTGGGGTGCCTCCCTTAGTGTCTTGGGTGCCCTATTTTCTGGGATGGCCATGAACCTGTCTATTTTATCCATACAGGACTGGAACTTCTCTAAGGTCCACTGAGGTAGGCCAGAGCGGTCTGGGAATGAAAAAGGATTTTCTACTCCCTGTAGTTGCCTGGTTCTGTCCCATAACGTCGAAGAAAGCGATCCTTCACCTTCTGAGTAGCCTTCTCGCAGGCTTGGGCTTTCCGTCGACGGCGGGAGCTGTCCTGACCTGTTTTCCTGCGCCTTCGGCGTTTCTTTGGCCTTGTGCGCGGTTTTCGGCGTATCGCTCGCCGTCCGTCTCTGGGCGTCTTTAGTGGATATACGTGCAAGGCTTTCGGCGATCATTCTCTCTGCCGAGGGATCGGTCGCCGTCGTGCTAGGTAACGTCGAGTCTTTACTGGTAACGTGAGCACTCTTACAAGGCGCGTTGCCGGAGGATTTGGTGCTAGCGCCCTTATCTTTAGAATGCCCGGACGCCTGTCGCGGAAGCGGTGGCGGGGAGGGCTGATGACCCTTATGGTCGGCGGAAGACTCCAGTGGACCCGACGCCCCCGATGGCGCTATGGCTGCCTTCGTCTTTGACGAATGCGTGCCGGGGGGTATGTGTTTTTGTGCTTTTCTGTGTGTGTCCTCGTCGCCGGGGTGTTCATCCCCATAAGCTGGGCGTGAGCCGGGCTTATCGGGGCCGGGGACGGGCGACGAGGAGCGTGAACGCTCCTTTGAGAGGTCTACAACCTCCGTTACGGGGCCGTGTAATCACTGTCCTCATCACATTCGGCGGCGGCAGCAGGCGAGGAGTCAGGGCTAGACATGGCATAGCCCGCCCACCTTTTGACCTTGCGGTCCTTTTAACGTTTTGGGCTTCAGTAATTTACAGGCCGCACAGCCGTCCTCCTTGTGATCGAGGAGCAAGCAACGGTTGCACCGATTGTGCTGGTCTTTCCAGGTATATTTACCCTTGCAAAGCGGGCAAAACCTAAAGGGCGTCCTGTCCATAGCTGAGGGCCAGAAGTGTGATTACGACCACGAAAGAGAGGGAGGGGAAAGAGAAAGGCATTCTCAAAGAGAAAAGAAAGACCACACAACCCCACTCTCCCTACTGTGTAAGGCTGGCGAGGCCAGGCCACGTGTTCGGCAGCGCCGAAGGATCTCCTCCGCTCCTCCTTCCGTCGAAGATCTTGCTCGGCGGAGAAACAGCTCTGCGTCAAGGGAGGGATCTATGTTATTAATATTAATAATAAACGACCAAAGGTTGAAGGAATGATTTGGCAATGTCTCTCGAGGAGCTCAGCATAAAAGCGACCAGTAACTGGGCGGAAAAAAACAATCTGAGGGACCTCGACGCGTGAGGGATTAAGGGTACAACGCACGTCACTATAGGGATAGTGTTACAGACACCCCTTGTCGACGTCCCTTTTCGACTACGAAAACAAAATGCAATACACGCAGTGACCACTGGATGTCGGACCTATGCACAGCATGTGATTCTAAGCAGATTAACAAACATCAGAAGTAGTATTCCACCCAAATGTTTGGAGGTTATGTTGGGGCAGCGGGGGGTTCTAATAGTTCAAACTCACGAGCAAATGGAAATCAAAGACTGGAGCGAATAAAGCGGAAGACATGGGCAAGGCTATTGTTTGTTACTCTCTAATGCATGCATGTCTGTAATTTATGCTCTTGAAAATCTAAATAACGTTGATAAAAAAATAAATTAATGTCCTCCACAAAGTCGGCTTCAGGAACTGCTTCATCGGTGGCGATCTTGAAGTGTTCTGCTGCTTTGCGTAAAATGGCGTTAAACGCCATTTGGTCGTCCACTGGCGAGGGCTGTCTAGTGGCAGTGGTCTGGGAGGGGAATCCAAACACAGGGCATCAGGATCTGGTGAAGGATCTGGAGACCGCCAAGGTTGAGGGTCACCCATATCCGGGTTTTCCCCCGACCCCTCTATGGGATCATGCATGTCCTCAGGATTGATGAACTGGTCCTCATCCTGAGTGTCTGCAGGAATCTCTTCCTTAGTGAGGTCATAGGTGTATATATCCTCTTCCTGAGAGGGGTCAAAGAGCCTTGGGAATTTTGCTACAGGGGCCAAAGGGCTCTCATCCTGTGGTCTTCTTGGTGTGGGTTGCTCTGAACGGGTAACAAACTTGTCAAGCTTTTCCATCCAATTTTCAATCTTTTTCCCTAGTCCAAACAGAGGCCCCAGAATGGTCTAGAGGTGGAAAGGGATCCTGTAAATGATCCTCATAGCAGTGCCTTAGCCGTGCCTGGCGGGCCGGGGAAGGACGATGCGGAGCGGGAGCGCTCAGTCGAAAGGTCAATAACCTCCGGTTCGGAGGTATGTTCGTCACTATTGCCATCGTCACATGAGGCGGCAGCGGGAGATGATTTCGGGCTTTGACATCCCGTAGGTAGCCCACCGCTTAACTCGGCACTCCTTCAATGTTTTAGGACGGAGGAGCTTGCAAGCCGCGCAACCGACTTTGTTGTGATCGAGGGGCAAGTAACGGTTACACCGTTTATGCTCATCACTCCAAGGAAATTTGCTTCTGCAAATGGGGCAAAACCTAAATGAGTCCTCTACATAGCTGAGGATAGGTAGAGTGAGGAAGACCAAAGAGGAAAGAGGGAGGAATGGGACAGGCATTCTCAGGTTGTACAGAAATGTCCACCCTGACCCCACTCTCCCTACTTTGTAGGCCGGCTGGAATGCCCGACCACATGGTTGGCAGCGCTGACTGGATCACCATCCGTCAAAGGTCTGCTTTGAGGTTTTTGGTGGAGATCTGGAACAGCCGTCGAAATGAGGGATGGATAGGGTGATCTTAAGTATTTATATAAACTATTCGACAAAAGGTCGAAGGGACAATTGGCAATGTCTCTGACGAGCTCCGCTTATGGCGACCAGTATGCTGTGCGGGAAAAAAACAATCTGAGGGACCTCGACGCGTGAGGGATTTTGGGTACACTACACGTCACGTAAGGATAGTGTTACAGGCACGCCCATGTTCGCGTCCCCTTTTGATTCTCGAAAGACAAGATGCAATACTCTGCAGCGACCAGTGGATGTCGGACTATATGCATCTAATCAGATTAACAAGCATCAGAAAGATATTTTTCATATACACTGGTCCAAGAGTAATTTGTGGTTCATTGCTGTGTGTGCACATTGTGGGGTTCCGATCACTCTCACCCCTCATGAGACTTAGTCTTGACCGCCTGCGTGCCTAGATTGGTCTGGCTTGTCCAAAAGGTCACCCTGTTTCACTAAACCGAGGGTGGCCTCCTAAACCTCTGCCCACCAAGTCAGAGTTTAGAAATCCATCTTAACAGTATTTTCTTGGGAAAGCCGACCCTGGAGAAATACGGAAGAAGGTGTTTAAGGATTTGCTGTGTGGTATTATTTCGCATTGGGAATGCTTCGGGATATCGGGTGGCATAGTCCACAATCAGAAGGACATATTTGTTGACCATTCTGGATATTTCTAGAGGTCCAATTATGTCCATACCAATTCTCGAAAAAGGGACTTCTATGATCGGCAACGGATTCAGAGGGGCAGGTAATGGGATGTGCATGCTGGTCCTTTGACATATTTCACACATCTGGATAAAGGTCTTTATATCGGCGTGGATACCTGGCCAGTAAAACTTCCCACTAATATGTCCCTGGGTTTTAGATTGTCCTAAATGCCCCCCAGTAAGATGGGAATGTGCAATCTCCAGCACAACCTTTCGGTGGCTCTTGGGTATTACCAACTGTGTTTTTTATTAAACCTTCCGTAGATGTCTCTCTTCTATAAAGTAATCCTTGTTTAAAGAAGAAAAAGGGTCTTCCTTTCTGTAGATCTTCTCCTTCTGCAATAGCTTGTAGAAAAGCTTCAGCGAGAGCTGGTTCATTTCGCTGGGCAAAGGCTAGGTCGGGATAGATGCTAGGCTCTTCTCCCTTCCTTTCTTCGATGTTAAAAGGTTTATCAGCTTCCCCAAAGCCTAAGGTACCTCTTTCTGTTTCATCTGTTCACTTTCTTTAAACTGAGGAAATGAGCCCTTTCCAAAATTCCTTGAGCAATTTGATCTCTACATGATTCTGTAAGAGAACCTTTACATCTACCTGGAAGTCAGGATCGATGATGCCTGCTAGGACGTCTACCCTGAGCTTCCACCCTAATGTTGGGAAGGAAGCAGGGTCCTCCCGAACCCCCAAGCCTTTAGAGTTAGGCAAGACCTCTTTAAGATGCTATAATGGACTCGGGGGGGAGCAGGGGCACTAGGAAGGCTCTCTCATGCAAACATAATCACATACACAGACATAGGCAACCACTGAAGAAGGTAGCTATTGTCTAAATATAATGCGCAATTAACTATTAGTGGATAGATTTGTAATGTCAGATCCCAGGCATTTTAAATGCTTAGCTAGTGCTGTAGATGAGTCAAACTGTCAAACTCTCTCTCCTTCCCAGAAGGAATGTGGCCGGTGGAATTCAAAATAGACTGCAGGCTTTGTTAGGGAGAATTCTCATAAATGGCTGATTTCCCTTACCTAATGAGTCCCTCAGCAGCTTTGCTGGATTTCTAGGATTTACTTTTTTCACCTGGTAAGAGTGTGAGCCTTTCTTCCCACTCTTACATGTGTTTTGCTATGTGTATTTCACATTTTGTGTGATCTTGGGCTATGGAGCCTCACCTACTCCATAGACACCACTTTCTTGTGTGTGTTGCACAGCACCCTCAGTGCAGTGACTGTTAGGCGGAAACCTGTGCAGTTGCCTCTGGGACCACTGCAAAAGATTTAGGACTACAGGTGTTTGGCAGTAAACCCACTTGGTAGCAGTCTGTACCACACAGATTCACTTGGTAGCTGTGGCTGAGCAGTCAGACTTCCCTCAAGAAGAGTTAAGCAGTATGTGGAGTATACAATATAGGGCAATTCTTCACAGTAAGACAAGCAAACATACAACGAGGCTCAGTGTAACGATATTAAGGTATTTATTTATAACGGAACATCTATGGAAAACACTATGGCACTATCACGGCAAACACTTCAATCACAATTACTCTACGAAGAAGAACACGATCAATCCCCCTAACAATATTTCGACAAGTCTACGTTCTACCGGTATCACTTATTTTCAGACAGAGGTGTATACCTCAACCTAGATGGCACTCTAATATCAGTTAGGATGGGAGAGAAAAATAGGCAGGTTACGAAGTCAACACAGTTCAATACTTTACGGGAAAAAAAAAGTCAAGGCAAGAAGACAAGAACCACAATAGATCATAAAGTTCAGAGGCCAGGCCCACTCGGAGAGAGGCAAGGCGATTTGTCCCAAAAAGTCTCTTTGTGGAAATGCGTTCGAGCCCGTATAGCAAATTGTTATTGGAAAGTTTGGAACCAGTTCAGAACCACACGTTAAAGAAAGCTTGGAGGCGACCCAATGGAAAGGCGAGGATTAAGACACCTCACCCGATCCAGCAGAAAGGGAAGCCAGGCGGACACGGTACCTTGTTTGTGGAGAGACAGCTCCGGCGGGGGCAGTTGTTCCTGGTGGTGGATGCACGTCGGGTCTTTGCCAAGAGTAGAGATGATCTCGTCGTCGAAGAAAAGTGAAGTCCGGTGCACCACCAGGGAAGAGACCAGCTGCGGAGTGCTCCGTCACAAGGCACCACCTTTTGGTCGCGGTACAGGGGTAGTGGCTATCCGGTTGCCGGGGTGCTCTGCACGGGCAATTCAACCACTGCGTCCTGAGGCGAAGAAAAAGGAAAAGGGGACTGGTTGTTCCCACCAGTCAGGGGAAGAGACTCTCCGGCAGGGAGATCTCCTCTGTTGTCGGGAAGTGGTGAGTCGGTTCCGCAGGGCTCCACCGGGAGTGTCGTCGTGCAGGTCGGCTCAGCGTTACCCTCGTTGGATTCTTAGGTCCTGTGGCGACTTCTGAAGATCCAGTCCCAAAAGCCCTGCTTTTATGCAGAAAACCCACATTCAGTCAGCCTAGCTGTCAATCAACACACGCTAAGTGGTGAGCGGGGAGGCTCACCACTTGGGCCAATCACACCAGAGTGCGACCGGAGTTGGCAAGGCAACTCGGTCCAGGGTGCCTAAACCCCCTCCCACACCCCTGTGGTAACCCAGACAGAATGGCACCACTTTGGAGGGTCTCTGTCCAGAGGCCCGCCAAAAGTGGAACAAAGGGCTCAACCTTTGGTTTAGGAGTCACAGAGACGAACACAAACGCCATTTTAAAAATCGAGTTCTAGCAGAAAATTCCATCCGATAAACTTATTTAAGATAAGTAGACCGGTGGTACGTTAGAGATTAACGAGGAAAAGTATCAATCTCCAACAATGGGACAAATCCCATAGGGTTAAGTTCGGGGTCGAGCATAACAAGTAGTTTCCACTGCCACCAGCCAAAACTCGACGAGGGGGGACGGGACAGTGCCCCCTCGAGTAACAGATCTAGGAGTAATCGAATTACCCCTACTAGCACGTCCACAATAAGATGGTTTGTACTAGTTCTGTTAGTAAATTTAGGTCTAGTAAAGCCAATGGTGACTTTACATGCCCGGGGAGACAGTAGTCAGTCCCCTGGTATGGAGTCTATGGTGGAGGTCCGCTAGGACGCCCCAGTGTTACGGCACGTAGGGTGCGGTGTGACACACATAGAAAAACATATGAGACCCTATGGAGTAAAAGACCCCATAGCCCATAGAACACATTGATATTTAAAGGAATGACACACATTCATGTCCAAGAGTGGGAGGAAAAGATTCCCACTCTTGGCAGGATGGAAAAAAACAAACTCCAGAAATCCAGCAAAGCTGCTGGGGGACTCACTAGGTTAGGAAATTCAGCCTAAACAGAGAATTCTCCCTAACAGTGACGCAGGGCCGTCTTTTAGACTTTCCAACTCCAACTCCATTTTCTGGGACTGACTGCTGTCTCCCAGAACATGTAAAGTTGCCATTGACTTTATTAGTCTTTTAAAACCACAGACCCAGTACACCCCATCTTACATGCAGTACTGGAAAGGGTTAATTCTTATCCCTTTTGTCTGTACCTCTTGGAGCATTGTTTCGCTCCCTTTCCATTAAGACTTGGTTACTGGCAGTGGTAACTACCCTCTTTTTTCTACCGCGGTTATGTTATATAACCATGGTATTGTATTAGGCTATTATATTAGCCTCAAACTTAAACCCGCTTGACCATATTGATTTAAATATTGTTCCGGCTGGGTTTAGTCACCATTTCTTTTTGGTAAAGTCTTTCTCGTGTTTCTCTCTGCGCGCCAAACCAGGTTTGGTCCCTTTGTTCACTGTCTTTTCATGGGCTTCTGCACAGAAGCCCTCTTCTAGGCGCCGGAAAGTCTGAGTAGACAGGATGTGAGGGAGGGGTCTTTGGACCCCTGCCATGGGTTCCCTTGGTAACCCAAGTTGCACTCCTGTTTGATGGGTCAGGGGGCTGTCCGGCCAGGACAGTCACCCCTGCTGTGTGATTGACAGCCAGGCTGTGTGAATGGGTGAAAACTGCATAATAAGCAGATCTCTGGGACCGGAAGAGCAGAGTCGCCACTGGAACGAAAGAACCAACGAGGAGCTGATAGAAGAGGACCCCTACCACGACTGAACTGCCCGGTGAAGCCCTGCTGCAGGTCAGAATCCTTGAACTCCAACGACAGAGAAGATCCTCCAGGAAACCTCTTCCCTTGAGCTGGTGGGACCAACCAGTTCGCCCAAACTTCAAGCCAGGACCCCTCCTCTGGACGAATTCGCTGCACAGAGCTACAGTGGGTCGGATAGCCAGGAAGGTTGGACCCTGCTTGGGTTTTAAGGAGCGCACCATTTATTTGTCGTTTTGCTCTGCTGCTGGTTTCTTCCCTGAGTAGCGCAGGACCCTCCAGTTTCCTCCTTTGTGTCAGTCCGACAGTTGCTTCACGAACCATGAGCCTGCAGGAACTATCAGGAACATCTGCCTCAGCTACCGCCTCTTCTCCGTTTTAAGGTACTGTGCAAATCCGGTTACTCGTTTCGTTCAGCCGCGATGAAAGTGTTTGAAATCTTTCTCCAAACCGAGGGCTTGTCCTTCTCTTCTCTTTGAACTAACTTTTCCACCAACCAACCTCGTCCAGCACCCGTGGCACAAACTTTACCGCAAACTACCCTGAACTGTGTGATCTTGAGCAAAAGACTTTTGACCCATTGACTTTGGCCCTTTGACCCATTGACTTTGGCCCTAAGCCGTTTCTACTTGATGCTATCACTGTAGTGCCTCTTGTTCAATTGCCTGTTGGTGAGGTTTAATTTATGCCTAACTTTGTTCCCCTCACCCCCCATTTAAATTGCTGGAGTGCCATTTTGCTCCCACTTCATTTTGTGAGCTTTAACTTTTCTGGAATTTATGGGAAGTGGTGTGGTGTATTAAGATTGTGATTTTTAAGACTGCTTATAATAGTGTAATGTTATACAACTGAAGAGTGGAATAAATGTATAGTCTTTTACTTGAAAACCTTGAATCAGTGTTTGCCTGAACCACAGTAAGTGTTGTCCTATGTGTAACTATTTTGATACTGCTCACTTACTCTTGAGATAAGTCTGGCTGCTCAGTTACTGCTACCACTTTTTCTTTGTGGCACAGGCTTGTACCAAAGGTGAATTTGTGCTGCTCTTTGTAGTCTTAATTTTGTGTAGTGTTCCCAAAGGGTATTGTATGAGATTCTGCCTAACAGGCTTAGTGTGCAGTGTTCATCACCATGGCCAGCACAAACAGACTCACCAGTTGTCCACTGTCCATCAAAGGTCCATGCGTATTAAAAATAGGACTAGCATGTTTTGTACGGCAAAGTGCATTTAGAAATAAAAATGAGAAGTCTAAATTGTGGAGGAAACTACAGGACCCAGATAAACGTGAGCAGGATGAATGGAATATGGAAATAATGATTGGAAAATGTTTGAACTTGGATAACAATGTTTAGTTTTTCCTTGGGGCAGGCCTCAAGGTTTGTAAAAGTCTGCAGAGTTGCAGTGTGTTTTTGCATAGTTAGCAAAATGGAGGAAAGCATGAACTACAGTGTGTTTTTGCATAGGGAGCAAAATGTAGCGCAGCATGCTCTGACAAAACCGCTGACAAGGAAGAAAGAAGGCTTTGGAGCATGGGATGATCCAGCTCCAGTACATCACCATGGCAAGCTAGACCCTGCTTGAGACCACTGTGGCAGGAAAAGAACGGGGTAGAGAGACAGTAGAAGACCGTTCAGGCAGCAGAGTCCTTTGTCACCATCCTCATTTTTCATGATTAACCCTTTAACCCCTTAAGTGCCAAGGACGAGATATCTCGTCCTTGGAAGTGCATGCACAGTGCCAAGGACGAGATAGCTTGTCCTTTTCGGCACCTTGTTTTGTGTGATCCCTGCAAAGCAGGGATCACACAAAACAGTAATCCAACCCCCGGGCTATCACTGCCAGGGGTCTGGATTACCTTCAATTTCACATTGGCGTGCGTAATGCACAACAGCCCTGCGCCCGATCCGCGGACAGCAATGCTATCACACACAGTGTTGTTGGAAAGGAGAGAATCTCCCCTTTCCAACGGCACCCTTTCCGACAAAATCCCTGGTGGCTAGGGCCCCCAAACCCCCTCCCCCCTTCCCATCACCTTTTTTTGTTTCCCCAGATTTCTTTTTTTTTATGCCCCCACCCCTGGGAGCAGATGGTCACCTGTCTGCCCCCAGGGGTCTTTATATATGGGCCCCCATGCTTTGGGGGCCGGGGGGTAGAGGGCTGTTTACTGTAAGCAGCCCCCCTCACCCCCACGTCACAAACGTTTCCCTGGTGGTCCAGTGGGCAATGCTGCCCGCGCATCGAGCGCCCTGCGCCCGACACGCGGGCATCAATGCTGTCACACAGGGTGTCGGTGGAAAGGGGAGAATCTCCCCTTTCCAACGACACCTCCCCCGATCTCCGGCTTGAAATACAGCCGGAGATCGAGAGGGAGAAAGGTGAACATGAACCTTCTGTTTTCACCGCAGCAGCCCGAAATGGCTGCTGTGGTGAAAATTACTTTCAGTTTCACGGCAACGTGCATTACGCATGCCGACGTGAAACTGAAGGTAATCCAGCCCCCTGGCAGTGAGGCGGGACCTCCCCCTCACAAAGCCCGGGGGTTGGACTACACTTTTGAGCGATCCCTGCTTTGCAGGGATCGCTCAAAACAAGGTGCCAAAAAGGACAAGATACCTCGTCCTTGGCACTAAAGAGGTTAAAGTTGTTATCCTTACAAGATCACCTTTTTGCCTTATTTCCCTAAAGGGGTGTATTGATTCTGGTGTGAGCATAATTAGGAACCCTTACAAGTGGTGACTATTCTGACATGATCCCAGTTCTCCCCGTAATTTGCAGAAGGCTCCAGGCCACTTCTCCAGGAAAAAGAGCCACGCCCACCTACAGCAACGGTCCCCCAAAATCAAAAAACACGTGTTTCCTGAGAGGTTTTAGAAGGAGCCATTTTAAAGGATAGTTCCGGGACTTTTTTTTTATTGTCCCTACGGGTCGGCCATGTGTTTGTAAGCATAAATCGGTAGATCGTAGGAAACTTTCCTATGGACCTTACCCGACTTTTCGCCCATTATCGCACTCGAAATCAGCCTCCATTTTGTGATAATCCTATCATTTCGCCGCATCGACCTGGCTCACCTGCCTTTGCGGCACTAAATCAAATCCCCCGCCCCTGAGCCTGACATCAGCAGACGCGTACTGCCCATTTCAAGCACGTCTCGTGTCAACAATCGCTGCGCCTCAGCTATTGACGTGTTGCCATGGAAATGGCAGGACGCCTCTTTCCCCAATAAGTATAAACAGACCGTTTCACAACATACAGCAGCAGATTTTCGATTCCATTCCTCTCTCTGTGTTACTTTGAGTATTCTGTGACTCGTTTCAGTGCTCTGGTCAGCTACCTTGGCCGCTTGTAGCCCGTGTGAACACCTGTACCATCTCTGTAAATTATTTTACTATCTTTACCGCACAATGGCCACAATAATGCCGTATATGTACGAGCCCGAGTACACCGAGGAGGAACTACTGGAAAGGCAAGCACGCGAAAACGATGGGGATTCGGACGGCAGTTGGGAGGACCAGTCAACGGATGAAGAGCCTGGACCATGTCGCATGGACGGCGTCTCCACCTGGTGCACGTGCAATCGGTGCGAGCTAATGCCAACTGAGGAGGAGAACTGCTGCTGCCGTGAAAATTCCGGGTGCTTGGCCTACATTTCGGAAAGCGAGCAAAGTCTGCAGGAAGGCGAGCAAAGTCCGCAATGCATCACCGAGCTGCCAGAGTTCAGGGAAGCCTGCCTCTCACGGACAGTGTTGAGGATGATGATGGTGCTTATGCACGAACTTCGTGGCACTGTTCGTCCGCGTAATCCGAGTAACGAGTAAGTATACTCTGTTTGAGATGTCAGTGATGCCACCACTATTTCATGGTCGTCTCCCACATATAAAATTACATTTACATATCATTCGAACGCATGTAAATTGGTTCCATATAGTGCATTTTCTAGATATAATTTTTTTCTAAGAAAAATGACATGTGTTACCTGAATCGACATTGATAAGAAAGTTTGGTCAGTTTAATACAGTTTGCATCTTTTTTTTTCACAGGTGGTACAGGCTGGTGGCCTATCGTTGCTTCACTTGGTGGCTTCACGGGAGGCTCGGACACCGCGTTCGGAGAGTAATACCTGCCTGTGCGGTACTTGCCATTAGACAACATTTCCCCAGTGACAGTGGACAATACCGCGGATTTTCCCTCGATGTGCTGCAACCTCAACTTTACAATGTGTAATGTTTATTATTTATGTTTAATTAAAATCTAAAATAAAGCCCAACATATATTTTAACAATGGTTGTTTTGATTTTTTAAATGAATCTGGTGTGTCTCCATTGAATAGCCTTCCAGTGCCTTGTCTTGTCACACCACATGTCTCCGGCCAGCATCCTCCCTCACGCTGGCCGCACACCTTCAATACACATAACCGTTGAACCCATATATGCAGCAGTCATACATATATTATTTTGTGGGTTGGCATCAAGCGTTGGCAATAAAAAGCTGTTGGATTTTATTGATACAAAACATGGTTATAGGTAAATAATAAATATGGTTGATCATAATAAATCCTCTTTTTGGGCACCGGGTACAGAGATGACCCCCATATATTCTCCTGGGAGGGTGAGGTATTTATAAACTCACCCCCCTGCCTTCCATGTAGTAGATCCTGCAGCCATCCTCTTACATTCAGTTAGATGGCCTCTCCTTGGTGAGGCCCTGCGGCAAACGGGTCTTGTCTGCACGACCACCGCCCCGATCCACCCCCCCGCCCTATCAAAGGCAGTTCGCACCAGGGTACTTGCGCTGCTGGCAAGTGGAGCTGTCAGGGAGCGATAAAGGCCAAGAGGTGCCAAAGACCATGTACACTTCAAAGTGGTCTATAGAGCATGGGTTGTTGTTCCCATGTCTACCTCCAGACCCCGTGTCTCCTGCCAAGCATCCCCCCTCACGCTGGACGCCCCCCTGCAATCCACATAAGTGTGTCTCCATTCACGAGTCTTCCTGTGTCTTGTCTGCACGACCACCGCCCCGATCCACCCCCCGCCCTATCAAAGGCAGTTCGCACCAGGGTACTTGCGCTGCTGGCAAGTGGAGCTGTCAGGGAGCGATAAAGGCCAAGAGGTGCCAAAGACCATGTACACTTCAAAGTGGTCTATAGAGCATGGGTTGTTGTTCCCATGTCTACCTCCAGACCCCGTGTCTCCTGCCAAGCATCCCCCCTCACGCTGGACGCCCCCCTGCAATCCACATAAGTGTGTCTCCATTCACGAGTCTTCCTGTGTCTTGTCTGCACGACCACCGCCCCGATCCACCCCCCGCCCTATCAAAGGCAGTTCGCACCAGGGTACTTGCGCTGCTGGCAAGTGGAGCTGTCAGGGAGCGATAAAGGCCAAGAGGTGCCAAAGACCATGTACACTTCAAAGTGGTCTATAGAGCATGGGTTGTTGTTCCCATGTCTACCTCCAGACCCCGTGTCTCCTGCCAAGCATCCCCCCTCACGCTGGACGCCCCCCTGCAATCCGCATAATGCCACGACATATACACGTCATTCATTCACAAACACACCCCTGTTTCGAATTCTTTATAACCCACTTCATATTTCTAATGAGAACTTCTTTGCGCTTTGCTAGTCAACCCGTGAAGGTGCTGGTTATCTGCTCTTCGTCTCTGTGAACTTCCGTGACCACTTTGAGCAAACTCGTCAGTTTGCAACCTGTGAACTGCTCCCTGTTCTACGACAAGAAACTACTCTGATCCCTGCATCTAACTGTTTGTTCGTCAAGGTAAGTCCATGTACCATAATCATTTTGCGTCCAATTTTTTAATTTATATCTATTTGCTAGTAGTCATCAAATTGCATCCATGTTTTCTTTTCGTTCACGACAGTACATGCAAGGAACTAGTCACATGTTCTGAGTTTAGTCAAATTACTTTTTCTATTTTTTGAAAGTTATTGAAATACTTATCCGCATGTGAATAACGTGTATAGTTCCAAGAACCAAAACGGACCTTGCATTGAACCTTTTATGTGTCATTTAATGTTTTAACACATTGGTATTCATAGAGAATTGTTGATCTTTACTTTTCAGAACTTTCCATAATGCCTGCCTGTTCCATTGGCGGTTGCCCTTCGAAGACCCATAACAAATCTGAAGATACTATAATGCATGTTTTCCCTAAGACAATAGATCAGATAAGAGAATGGGTCCGATATTGCGGATATCCAGCCTCTGAGCTAGAAAGTAGAGTCCTTGAAGTCTTTGCGGACAAGAGGGGTGATCGATACCGCATCTGCAGCAGGCACTTTAGCCCAGACATGTACTCCACATCATTGCTAATAAAGAAGAAAACACCGCGAGCGAGGCGAAAATTGCTCTCAACCGCTATTCCCACTCTATTCGTCCACATCCCTCCACTGGTGAGTCAAGTTTACGTATTTGTCTCTCGGCCTTGCGGTAGTGTGTAGCATTAGCTAACAATAATTTCCCCATTTATGTATCCACTCAATATGAAGGCGGAAGATTCTCCATCCGTGTCGTTATTGCAGTCATCAGCCACTTCAAGCGCCTATCGGGTAATCTTACTTAGCTATTCTGACACTGACTTGTTTTAGGCATGTAAATCAATAGTTTTAATTGATCGTGTAATTATTTTACCTAATGGTACACCACAGTACTCGTCCTCTAGTCTTTGTTTTCAGTTATAATTATTGTTATCCAAAATAATGCAAGTACTGTCTTTCAGGGAGATGCTGAGGAGTCCAACGCATTGACGACAACCGTAGATGTCACTCAGATGCTCGAGGTACGTTTCCGGACAGTTCCATCGATGGAGATCATCAGATCTTGCATTCTTGTAGCGTGATTGTTACACACAATGTTTCTTTTGTTTTTAGCCATTGGTATGTCCTTCTGTCGTCGCCCTCCTATGTGTCTTCTTTTTTCAATATTGTGTTCATTACTAATGAAAGTCCTATGTTTCAGGGAGTCGATGGAGCATTAGTCCAAGAAGAAGGGGGAGCATGCAGTTACGGGTCGGCGCAACAGCTTGCAGAAGTGTGCACCGCAGTTACAGCGTCCCTTGATGTTCTTATGCATTTCGAGGTATGGATACTGACAGATCAATCATGCGAGATCAAATGACGTGATTACATCCGCTATACTTCCTTCTTTATTAACGCAAGTACTATGTTTCAGGGAGCTGACGGAGCTTCTTCAACAAGAACATCACCCCTAGTAGTTGATGCAGATCTCTGGGTGGTGACACTTCCAACGATGGAGCAAATCGAATCATATTTAGATATCCATTATTTATTTTAGACAACTGATCATTTGTGCAGGTCTATTTAGATGAGCCGTTGACGCCTGCAGAAAGTTTATGTTCTTTTAAACAAAATAGAAAACCATACTAATGCAATTACTGTGTTTCAGGGAGTTGCTGAAGCGTCATCTTCAATAATATCATCAATGGAAGTCTATGCGGAGCCCGAGGTATGGATCTTGACAGTTCAATCTAACTAGATCAACAATGCGTGAACTATTGTCGTTTGAATGTTCTACACAATGCGTTCATTCGTGTTTTGCTATTGAGATGTACGTATGGGTATTGGTCCCCAAGTACATTTTGTGTTTTCAATATTATTATACATACTAATGAAAGTTCTATGTTTCAGGGAGTCGATGGAGCCTCAGTGAGTGATGGATGTGCTTATCATGAAAATATAGTCGTTGCAGCGCGAGAGGAAGTGGAGACATGCACACACGAGTCGGAGCAACAGCGTCCAGATGTTGAAGTTCGAGGCAAGAAAGTTTCAAAGAAAAGAAAGCAAAAGAAGGTTAGTGTCCTGTTCACTATATTATGTTGTCTTTCACTGTCAATAGTTCAATACTGTAAGTTGTGTTTAAACTGAACATCCCTTTTCTAATCTGTCCTCTAGTTGCGAGTGGGTGTAAGAACTAGATCTACACAGACAGTGAAGCGAACGAGAGATGTTGCTTGTCAAACCTTTTGGCAGGGACTTGAGACTGGAGATGCATCGTGCCAATGGGAAGAATATGAAGTGATTGACAACGGAGCTATACCACCACCAGCCATTGATAGTGAATGTCCTCCTGGTAGTTTGGATGCAGTCGGAGATCAATTCACAGAATCCACACCCGCAAAAAATAAGAGCGCGCGAAAGTTGAAGACATTGTTTTTTTCTCCCATCTCCGGACAAGGAACAGTTGTTGCAGTGGAAGAGAATGACATGGACGACAATGAAACACCATCAATATCACTCAGCATAGCGGAAGACGATATCAGAGATTGTACCTTTCATGCGAGTGACATGTCCTCAACGTTACAGGCCGAACCAGCTGGGATGCAGAGTGACAGTATAAGGAAAGAGGCCAAATTCATTGTATTCGATAGCTGTTTGATGGATATTATTATGATGATGAAATGTGGGCATTGGGTTGGTGGGGAAGTATGCGGGGAGCCATTGATTAATGTGACTCGTGCAATTCGAGGCACTAACCTTAAAATACATGCCACCTGTACACAATATCATCCGTTCGCATGGTCTGCACAACCCATGCTGGGGCAACTGCCAGCAGGCAATCTACTTTGTGCAGCGGCCGCACTTTTTAGTGGTTCAAGTTTTAAAAAGTTACAGTATTTCTTTCAGTTTGTGGGAATCCATTTCATTGCGAAAACTCAGTTCTACAAATACCAAACCGATTATCTATTTCCAGCCATCAGCGAAGCTTGGAGAATGGAAAAAATGTCAATGGAAAGTACATTCGCAGGCAAACGCTTCAGGCTAGCCGGTGATGGACAGTGCGACAGCCCAGGATTTTCAGCCAAGTACTGCACCTACCACTTTCAGGACATGGAAAGTAAGAAAATTGTGAGTTCGGTGGTCGTGCAGGTGTCACAAAGTACATCCTCAGTGGCCATGGAGAAAGTTGGCTTTGTAGCATCATTGCAAGAACTACAATCGCGGGGAATGGTGATCGACCTGATAGCCACGGACAGACACGTTTCAATTGCCAAGACAATGAGAGAAGAGTACAAAAATATAAATCACCAATTTGACGTATGGCATCTTGCAAAAACAATCAATAAAAAATTGTCGGCTGCAGGAAAAAAAAAAGATATGCAAGGTATTTCACAGTGGTCCAAGTCAATCAGCAACCATCTTTGGTGGAGCTCAAAAACATGTGAAGGGTCGTTGGAAATTCTACTGGAAAAATGGCGGTCAGTAATGTTGCACTGTAGCAACGTACATCGATGGTCGACAAATGAACATTTCCACAAATGTGAACATGGCCATTTGTCCACAGAGGAGGCACGGAAGAAGAAGTGGTTGATTCCTTCATCACCCACTCACAAGGCCATTGAAAAGATTGTATTTGATAAAACTATAACAAGAGATTTGAGGGGACTCACGGAATTCTGCCACACAGGAGATTTGGAGGTGTTCCACAATATGTGCCTAAAGTACAGGCCCAAAAGATTGCATTTTGGCATGGAAGGCATGATAAATCGGACTCTTCTAGCGGTCTTGGCACATAACCATAATGTTGGCCGTCAACAAAGTAGGACGACCGGAACTTTAGGGACGCTTCGCTACAATAAGGCCTTCACTAAAAGAAGTAAACAATGGGTGATCAAACCAGTGTTTGAGGATATGCAATATGAGTTTATTGAGAGACTTATCGTAGATGTCCTCGATAGGCACATACATGGAGTGGTGAACGAACCTATGCAGGGGACAACTGCATTGCCACCCAACATTGCCTCTGTTCCTTGTCCACCTAAAGCAGAGCTCATTGAGAAATACACATCACGGTTTAAATGATTGTAATTTGATTGTCTGTTCTCTCGAGTCTCCTCATGTTGCAGGCCCATTGCATAGCTATGTATTGTGTAAATAAAAGTGATTGCTCAGTGTAAATGCAATGTGTCTCTCGAACCTTGTTCATTTGCACATTAAATTAAACCAAACAGTAATATAAATCATTTTTACAAAAATTATAGAATGTTTCCGTATTACAAACACATGGCCGACCCATAGGGACAATAAAAACAAAAGGCACGCAGACAAGATGCCCTTACACTAACTGCAGCTAACTAGAAATGTGTGCTCGCTCAAAGTGAAGGTCAGCTGCTTTGATGTTTTGCTCGGGTGGCGGAACGGCCCACGACCCAGTATAAGGTTCTATTGTGATTTGACCTTGACAGGCCGGGACCATCCTGAAAGACTAAGAAAAGATAATGAATAAAATTTCAGAAACGAAACGATGAGCCACGTTCATTAGAAGAAGTAACGTCGGCAAAGAAGGAGTGGTGTTTCGGGTCTGCCCTACACAGAGACACAATGGAAAATGCAAATATAATGTAAGTAACTTTTGATGAGTTTATACCGCAATTTCATTACTATACAGTGGCTTTAAAGACGGGTTCAGTTGTACTTGTTCGTTCTATGTGGCATATTGTTTTCTACCGCGCACTATCTTGAGGAGAAACATCTGCTTTTACTGAAGCACCTCAAAACCTTCCTCTTTGCTTCTGCTTTCTCTCTCCCTCTCCCCTGCTACAACTGGTCCACTGTCTGCGACCTCGGTCCTGGGCCCTTCCACTCTCCACCTGCACTGCCTCCCTGTCAACCCCTGCACTGGGGGACTGTCTCAGTATCCTACAGCCCCCCCTTCCCAGCACTTGTTCTGCACTTACCTTGCACTTGCCACCAGCTGGCCCTATTTATTTATTATTTTATGCTACTTACCTTGTACTCCACTCCCCCCCCCTCCCTGCCTCGCCACGCCTTTAAACACTTGTGTACACCCAGTAGCGCTGTCCTCGCTATGATTTTAATAAGGATCTGATGGTGAGACTAATTTCATTTTTTATGTTTTTAGGTACATCATTCACTACTGTCTGTGTCACGAGTACCAGACACCGGCGGACGGCTTCTACAGCCGCCAGTTGCTTCTCCGCGTGAACAACGTTACCACCCTGACCATTTTATGGGACGATCGCCAAGTACAAGTATGCCCTTACGCGGTACTAACGGTTAGATGCAACATACCTACCGTTGTGGTGGCCTAGTGCCTCGTTGTTGGAACAGCCATGCGATTATCAGTGCGACCGAAGAGCTTATTTTTATCGTAAACCAACACCCTGTGTACTGCACACGAACATCGCTTCCCTCAAGACGAACTAATTTGGATCGAGAGCAAAGAAAAATGCAAATCGCTGAATATTCTCTAAACATTTGATGTCCAATAAACGTACTTTGCCAAATGTACAATCTTGCCGTTTGCTTTTAAACCACGGTTTCACATTCCGAATTGTGGCGCTGTATTGTGAGATGCTCTAAGACCCTGTGTACAGCAAAGGACCATCGCGTTCCTCAATACGAACTTTTTGGAACATGAGCAAATAAAAATGCAAATCGCTGAATATTCTCTAAACATTTGATGTCAAATAAATGTACTTTACCACATTTACAATCTTGCGGTTTGATTTCAAAGTACAGTTTCATATTCCGAATTGTGGTGCGCTGTATTGTGAGCTGATCTGTGTTGATTTCCGGGGTCTGTGTGGAGTCGCGTAGAAGACGCCTGGGCGCGTTTGCCTACGCAGCTCAGTCACGTCACGGATAGAGGCAGGGAATATGAATGTTTTGATAAAGTCTGTTTCAGGGGCGGGGGATTTGATTTAGTGCCGCAAAGGCAGGTGAGCCAGGTCGATGCGGCGAAATGATAGGATTATCACAAAATGGAGGCTGATTTCGAGTGCGATAATGGGCGAAAAGTCGGGTAAGGTCCATAGGAAAGTTTCCTACGATCTACCGATTTATGCTTACAAACACATGGCCGACCCGTAGGGACAATAAAAAAAAAGTCCCGGAACTATCCTTTAATAGAAATCCTCTCTGCTCTCTAAAGGGGGGCGTGGCTCCAGAGAGAAGGACAGCACGCTATTGGACCCCGTAACGGAGGAAACTCGGGTGAACAAGCACATGTAAGTAGACTCTTGTAAGAGATAACAAGAAGGGGACATGTGTTTATGACAGTATGTGAGGTGTGAATGGATAAAGTACAAGGTCAATGACAGAGTGGATAGGACTTTTGGTGATGTGTTAAGGTATAGAATGAATAGGATTTCAGTGATGTGTTAAGGTATAGATTGGATAGGATTTCGGTGATGCGTCAAGGTATAGATTGGATAGGAGTTGGGTTATGTATTGAAATTGTTGCGTATTTCTGTTTTTCTACTTTTTATAATGGAAAAAGGGAGCCTCAGCGTGTAAAGACTGGGAAGAAAGGCAGCCTCTGCGTATAAAGACTGTGACGGAAGGGATCCTCAGCCGGAATAGGTTGAGAAGGTAGTGCCACGCGGACTTCTTTTATGACGATAAAAGAAATGGGATCCTCAGCATGTAAAAAATCTGAGACAGTGTTACTATGAGGATATAAGGAAGTAGTGGCTCGGTATAAGGAATGGGCCTGGGCTTTAGTCAATTATCTTAGTATATTTTCTCTTGCTGTCTTTTGTGGTAAAAAAGGAAGGAAGGTGGATGAGTCGCGATGTGTGTGAAAAAGTGGGAAAAAAGGGGTGTTGGAAAAAGTGGGTTGATCTGTATTTTTGTGTAACAAGCTGCAGCGTGTGCAGCATGGCAGTAAGGTCTAAGTAAAGCATAAGGGACACACAATATTAGTATGGGGGAAGAAACCACAATAAGACACATGCATAGGGCCCTGCCACTGTACTGTGACAGGATAGAAAAATATCATAGACAATGGGTGTTGGAAACAAAGGAAGGGGTGGGGGGTGTCCTGCTCCTGGCCAGAGCAGGGTTCCCATAACAGAAACACGCTAGAAACAACGTCCATCTTTTTAGCAGCAAAACATAAGGGAAAGAAGTTACAAAAAAGAAAAGAGATTTTAGATCTCTGTCGGTTATTCGAGGATAAACCTGCAATAGTGTATACAAATCTAGTCTATAAGCCTCCAGTGGTAAAGAAATAGTCGACAACAGTATCATAAGGATCAGCAACATGGTGGAGGGGTGGGTCAAGAGCTGTTGCACCTCCACCTGCATATAAACCTTCCACAAGCGCTGACATGCCCGTAGCATCTGTGTACCCCGGGGATTCACAAGCAGATATGAACAACAAGTTAAGAGCATTGTGGGAAAGCTTTGTCAGGTTAAAAGAACCTGGAGAAGTACCACCATAAATAAGGGTAGCAGTGCAGAAAATAGGGTATTGGAAGGCAGGAGATTGTTTGGTAAGGTTCAACCCTGGGGCAATAAGACATTTTTGTGTCAAAAAAGATGATGGGGAGAGGATATGGACGGTTCTGGGACAAGAAGTCGAACCAGCAAGTGAAAATGAATGGCAAGATCAAGGTGGCAGAAATAATGAAGAGGCAGGGGCAGAAAGAGATTGTGGAAAAGAGGCAGCAAGACACCCATCCCCGGCACAAGAGGCAGTGGGGGAAGGGATGGACCGAAAAATAGACAAGATTTAATGGTGGTAGTACAAGATCAGAAAAATACAAAAAAAGGGGTTGAAAACAAAATAGACATGCAGATGCCTCTTATACATAAAGCAATAGGGATAACGCAATATGTGCCATGGACTCAAATGGACAAAAATAATCTGATTAAAGCTCTCCCTCAGGTTACAGCTGGAGCCAGTAAAAGGATCTATGAATTTGAGAAACAAACAGCAGGGGTAGCCTTAGCACTAGGAGACCTTATGGGGTGGGCAACGTGGGCAACAACTGCAGTAGGGTGAGGCAACATAGTTTAACGGGATGGCAGGGGAAACAGGCGCCCCGTTCCAAGGAGTTACAATGGAGGGGGGCGGCCCTTTTTCATTCAATGGGCACAAATACAAATTCTGATTAAGACAGCCCATAGAGAGGACTTGCATGTCCAATCCTATTAACAACCCTATAAACCCTATAAACGCCCTGAAGAGGAGCCCTTGGTGGAGGCGGAAAAAGGAAACAAACAATATATATATATTACGGTAGATTCAGGTGCAACCAAATCATGCGTTATGGAGAGGAACTTTCCATTATCAGGTAAAACTCTTGACACACAGGGATTCTCTGGGGCTATTTCTACGGTTCCATACACTGAGGAGCTGGATATAAAAGTGGGAGGGAAGGTAGTACAAGCCCCCTTGTTATATTGTTATTTTATATTAAGATTTGTTCATACCGAGGATATGCGCAACCAACACCAAAAAGGCAACCTGGTGCTAAAAACTGATGCTAATTTAGCAGAGCAAGAGAAAGGGGGAGCTAAAAAAGTAGGGTTTTCAAAGCTTTCCTAAAAAGAATATGAAGGGCAATCAGCAGGGCATTCCACAGCATGGCATTCAGAGAGTTCCCCTGTTAATTTGTTGGCTAGGGATCTGCTTATTAAACTAAATGTAACTATATCATTCACAGATCAAGGGGTAGTGTGCTCCACTCCAGGGATGTGTGTAGCTCGAGCAACGGTAATATCAATACAATGGCAAGGGAGTCAGTAGTCCATGAGTTCCTGTGGTCCCGGACATATTTGTCAATGGCATCAAGGTACTGGCAAAAGTAGTGCCTCAAATTGTGACAAAATGTTGGCGAGTGCCCACAGATTTTATTTTCTGACCCATGGTGCCACCCGAGGTGGTGGCGGGGACAATATTGTCATTAGATTTTCAAGGACTAGTAATGTCAGACAAAAGAGTAGTCCTGATTTGAACAGTTCAGGACGAGTGCGAATGGTGCACAGTACTTTGTGTAGACCTGACAGTACAATTGAAGGAAATGACTGATGAGGAGTTATTTGAGGACAATGAGCAAAATGGTGCTGTATAGGAAGGTACGGTCCCCCCTGATGGTGGTGGTGACCCCGTCTTTATTTTTTGAGGAGGACATGCAATATGTGCTAGCACAATTATGGATTGTTAATCCGCATGATGTTGGGTTACTGAGAGATGTGACCCCAGTAGAGATTACATTGAAGTCAGGAGCAGTACTCCTGAGGGTGCGGCAGTATCGGTTATCAAGGGAAGCGGAGGAAGAGATAAAAGGCACTATTCAGGCTCTATTAGGGCAATGGATCGTCATGCCATCCACGTCCCTGTGTAATAGGGCCGTATACCCAGTCAAGAAAGCAACAGGAGGTAGTTGCAGGGTGATCCAGGATAGTGCAGAAGGAGTTTCAGGTTGTTCCAAATCCTGCAACGATCTTCACAGTGGTAGATCTTAAGAATGCGTTCTTCTCAATCCCACTCCACACTGATTCATGGTATCTCACTGCATTTACGCATGGTCAACGCATGGTCAACGGTGCTTCAAGCACACGAGATTGTCTCAAGGTTATGTAGTGAAAATGAACAGTGGTGCAGGAGGGATTCCATTGCATTACTGCATTTGCTGGCTCACAAAGGGTACCAGGCAGAATAAAAGGAAGATACAATACTGCCAACAGGAGGTACTATATTTAGGGCAACCTATCTCTGCAAGTGAAATAAATACTACCAGATAGGGCAGCAGCAGTATTGTCAAGAAATGCAGCTGTTTTTGGCCTTATGTAATTATTGTAGGGCATGGATCCTAGACTAGGCAGCCTACACAAGGCAGCTGTTACAAAGTCTCAGAGAAGGATAGAAGACAAAAAACTGTAAATTCAGATTGGACTGAAGAAATGAATAGACAATTTGAGGACTTGAAAGAAGCTATTTGCACAGCCCCTGTTTTATACACAGGAGTTATATTTATTTTCCAACACTGATGAACGGCTCATAACTGCAGTATTGACTCAAAGGAGCACAATGGGCCACAAGCCATTGGCTTATTATAGTGGGTCACTCGATTCAGTCATGCAGGGACAGTTTGCGTGCAAACAAGTACTCGCAGCAGGTGCATTTACGATAGAGAAAGGTCCCACGATTTTCATGGGGTGCTCTGTTACCTTGTTTGTGGCACATTCGCTATTCGCAATTTTGGAAAGGTTTAAATCTAAATCGACCTTGACGACTCAGAGATCCGCTGCATATGAGATTATAAAATCCAAAACTCATTTTCATATAGTAAGGTGTAGGACAGTGAATCCCACCACATTTCTGACAGAGGCATCCACTGATGATGACCTGTAAGCGCATGACTGTGCGACATACAAGGGTGAAGAAGAGGGTAAATCTAGAGCTAGAGACAGTGCATTGACGGAAGGAGATATACTATAGGTTGATCGGTCATCAACAATTGACCAGGGGACGGGATGGAGGCACACAGGGGTGGCAGTGGTGCGCGGTAAAGAGGGGTAGCATGAAGTTCTGATCATGAAAAGATTCCCTATGCACTATTCAGCTCAGGCAGCAGAACTTGTCGCTCTCATAGAGGCATTGAGAGCCTCTCAAGGACGGTGTGTCACCATCTACTCAGACAAGGCATATGTCACAACAACAGTTCATACGGGTCTGTCTCGGTGGAAGAGGAGAGAGGATTTCGAAGGGCAGATGGCTCTCCAGTGCAGCATGCAAGGCTGGTGGAAGAACTGATTGAAGCCTTATCATGGCCCTGCCCTGTGGCAGTCGTCAAATGTGTTGCCCATACTAATGCCACAGAAAAAATCTCTAAGGGCAACGCCGCTGCGGACCAGGCAGCCAAGTTGGCAGCCTATCTCCCAGATACAATGTTAACAGAGTGTATAGTGACAACCGCTGTAGAAAGCGAGACCACAGTTCCATACACCACATTGCCCATATCACAGATCATAGAGTTCCAAGGGAAAGCGCCCGAGGAGGAAAAGGAGCTATGGTTGCGAAGGGGATGCAAACAGTCTCCCACTGATTTGTCGTGGAAGCAGGAGAGTTCTGGGAAGGTGGTGATGCCCCAAGAACTACTCTCTGTGGCATTTCAAACAACATATTGTGGCAGATATCCAGGACGACTATGGCACACATTTCTTTAATGTGCTATTTCAGCATGTCACAGCACTATTGGGCCTAAAACATTGAATGTGCTCAATTTACCACCCTGATGCTAATGGCGTTGTGGAGAGGATCAATGGGCATTTGAAAAGTAAACTGTCAGAATTGTGTTCCACGTTGAAATAAAACTGGGTACGCTGTTTGCCCTTGGCCCTCTTCAGTTTACGCACACAGCCTACTAAGGACCACCATTTGACACCACATAAAATAGTCACAGGCAGGCGCATGCAACCCCCCATATCCTCTGTGAGAAAAGCTTCAGATGCACATCAAGCAGCGACAGTACAAGGAGAAGAATTTAGGAAATATTGAATGGCACCAACACATGCAATCAATATATCTCCCGACAGATTGCGCCACCGAGTAAGCGAAGTACAGGACACACCGGAATGGATAGCAACTGCAAACATATCTGCCACAACTGAACCATTATTACCTGGGGAGCTGATCTACGTGAAAAATATTGTGCTTTGATGGAACAGTCCCAGGTTTCAAGGTCCATATGAGATGTGTTGTGTACGTCTCTCGCTTTCCGCGTGAAGGAGTTACGATATTGGGTGCATCTCTCAGATTTCCAAAGTGCACCTGAAACTAGTGCATTACAAAAGTCAATTGACGGATCAAGGACATAACTGATGAAGTAGACGTTTAATAAAGGATCCATGCCAGGGTGGTGTGCAGTGGCACACCTCTGATTTTTCTGTTTTGCTTTTCTTTTTTCATTTGTTATTGTTCTTTTATTTTTATCTTTTTCTCTCTCTCGCTCGCTCTCCCCTCTCTCTTTTTCTTTCTCTCTCTTCCTCCCTTTCTTGGTAACCTTTTTTCTCCTCTCCAGGGATAAGCAAGGATGCCTGAATGACGTGTTCAAACCTCTCTGTTATGTAGGGATAATGATAAGCTGAATGTAATTCGTTCTAGGAATTCTGCATTATGCTTTCTTGTTAGACCGATAATTATATTTTTTTGTGTTACAATGGTCGTTGTTATCAGTGTGTATGAAGGTATGTCTGTTATATGGGGTGGCCATACAAAAGGGGTAGGGAGTGTTCAGTTATATATAAAGTGAAATAATGCTAGTATGAAAATGTCTATGATAAATAAGAATCAAACAATGTCTCACTTTTTGCCGGCCACCTCCACTGATTTTCCTAGACAAATAAAACGGCAAGTAAAAATGACATATGATTTACAAGAGATTGGGCTTTGACGCCATTTCTGACATTCAGCATTCGGAGTCGGCTAATAGCTGGTACTTCAATATGCGCACTGCTGGAAGGAATGTGATGAATGAAAGCCGTTACGTGTGCGCACTCATCCTGCATGCGTGAGGGGCTCCTAAGGTTTTAGTTCCACGTCCAGTCCCAATTATAGAGGCACAATGTCTGGTACACCTTGCACTATGTAGGATAAAGGAACAAGTGTCTACAAGCACCATATTTTTCCTTAGGAGGTCACTCGCATGTCAACAACAAATGGCAGGGTACCACAGTGACGTACCCGGCAGATGAACTGATCGAATACAGCAAAGAAATAATAGCCCAAGTAGAAACTATGTGTGCGCAAATATGGTCCCAATAGATCACAAGGCTGACATGGATAGTGACGATGGAGAAGCCAGTGCGAATACACAGAGACATGTACCATGAACTTTGTTTTAGCAGAAACACACAGTGATAGACTCTTGCATGAAGATTTCAGAGAAGGGCACTGTGTGCATATTGGAAATAGGTTAAATACTAATGACCTACAGACTCAAGGATCGGTGTGGGAAGGGGGGCGAGAGGGTGGCATTCAGTTACCTGTTATATGTAGTATGTTGTTCAATTTTCAAGATAACCAAATAGAAATACTTAAAAAAAATAAATAGGACTAGCTTGTTTTGTATGGCAAAGTGCATCTAGAAATAACAAAGTGTAAATTGTGGAGGAAACTACAGAACCCAGATAAACGTGAGCGGGATGAGTGGACTGTGGATAGAATAACTGGAAGATGTTTGAACATGGATAACAATGTTTATTATTTCCATGGGCTAGGCCTCAAGGTTTGTAAAAGTCTGCAGAGCTGCTGTGTGTTTTTGCATAGTTAGCAAATTGGAGGAAAGCATGAGCTACAGAGTGTTTTTGCATAGCTAGCAAAATGTAGAACAGCATGCTCTGACAAAACCGCTGACGACAACGAAGAAAGGCGGCTTTGGAGCATCCCCATTATGGAAAAAGGACGGATTGGGATGAAGCATTGATCCAGCTCCAGTGACATCACCATGGCAAGCTAGACCTATATAAACACCTGCTTGAGACCACTCTGGCAGGAAAAGAACAGGGGAGGGACAGGAGAAGACCGTTCAGGCAGCAGAGTCATTTGCTACCATCTTCATTTTGTAAGATTAAATTTGTTTTCCTTACCAGATCGCCTTTTTGCTTTATTTCCCTTGAGGGGTGTATTGGTGTGAGCGTAATTAGGGACACCCTAACACTAGGCCAGATTTTGGGGCCAATCATATATAGCACCCTGGAGGGGGTATCAAGACAAGTCTGTAGGAATCATTCCTCTTTGCCCAGGTGGGATAATAGCTTCCCTTCTGCTACAGATATCAAAACATATCGATACCAGAGGGGTTAGAAGCTATGACTACGTTTTGAGTCAATTCCCAACTCTGACACCATATGTAAGGAACTCATGGTGGCAACAGTAAAGACAGAGACAAGTGATCACAGTTGAAGGGTGTTTATTAAACTGTATAAATGGGTGAGAAAAACGCCTAACCGAAACCTAAATCTAAGATGGGAGCAAGCTATGATGATCAAATAACGATACAGTAGTCCTAGTGGCGTCTTGTCAAATAAAAAGAGCCTATACTAAACAAAACTATTAGCAATCCTTACCGCTAAATTACAAAACAGTGTGGGATAGTGTTCACAAGAAAAGACAGAAGTGTTAACAAATGATAAGTTAGAATGTTATGGCCGGGATCTCCCATCCCCACGTTTTTAGCACGGAACAAGGCGGAACTCTTGAGCATAGCACACTCCTGGGCTTCTCCAGCACGAGGCTACAGTTCCTTTCAGCGATAGCAGGACCTTCGGTGGTCAATTCTCTTTTCTACAAAGTCTCTTGCCTTCAAGGGCATGATGTGTCAAAATAACAAAATAAAAGTTCCTTTCCGTATTCTTTTACGTTGGGTGATGACTCTTCACCCCTGGATCTCCCTCAACCTGGCTCCAATCCTCTCAAATGTTAGCATCCCTCCATCAGGTTCTCTACGGTCTTTCACTTTGAATATTTTCATCTGTCGTATTCACGAGTCTCCATGTCTTTTTTAAACAACCTTTAACTGTGGATATCCCTGAGCCCGGTTCACTCTTGTCAACACAATGTTCACTCAGTTATCACGCTTCACCTCGCTTTGCATGCATCCCTCAGCCAGGTTCACATTTGCCAGCTACACAGTTCACTTTACTTTACCACAATGCAGGATTCACTTCCATTACATTTCCTCTCATTTAGGGGTTAAAGACCTTCGATTGTACAAGGGGTTTTATTCGGCTCTTGTATGACCACTTTGACCTCTTACATCGGCTCTCCTAGGGTCTCATGGTATCTGTAATTTTAACATAAATGGGACCAACCAGTCTTTCGAGTAAGCGTCTACGTGGCACAGGACCACTCTGCAGCTGGTCTCTCCGTGAGCTTTAAAGGTTCTGTAACACACAAGGTCTTTCTTCTTCAATTCATATCATGTTGCCATTGGCAACCTTTGCTCAACACAGCCCGGTTTTGTATCGGTTCTCCCTCCGACTCACCGGCTGTGCTGAGCTCCTTAGTGCTTCTTTTATCTGGAGTCAAGGATGGTACCACGGTAGCAAGCGCCTCTCTCCGCCTTGGTTATCAGTGTGGGAGGGCACTGTGCATCTTTGACATCTGTTACACCACATGCTAGCTGTAATTCCCGGTCTTGTAAGTCCTTTCATGGAGGCTTTGTGGGTCTGGGTCGAAAAAGGCAAGGGCACGTCCCTCCTTGTCATCCTTTCCAGTCTCACCCCCTTTCTCCTGCTCTTGAAGTGCCGTCCTGAACAGCCACCACCTTGTGCGTTTTGCCTTGCTCAAAGTATGCTCTTGTGCTCCACCTTTTATCCCTGTGGGGAAGGGCAATAGCCGTCAGGTGTGTGTAGTTAGTGTCAATTGCCTGACCCTTGTGTTGGCACATGTCAGGTAAATGGCCCTCGTGTTAGTCCGTTGTCTTTCATGGTGTAAGAAATTGTTTGTGTCGGAAAAGGGGGTTGGGGGTGAGAACTTCTGAATATCCTACGGGGTAGGAGGGTGAAAAGGTGTTATAAGGAAGGGGGTACCACATCGCACCCGTTGGTGTCCCACTTCCACTCCCCAAAGACTCCCCATCCAGGTGGTCCTCCTGCACTGGTCCACCCCCAGGGACTGGATCCAATAGTGATGGACATGTCCTGGCCATCTAGATGACAGATCCACAGAGACTAGCGGGTAAGACACCTTCAGGTTTCTCAGACTACAACGATGTACCTCAGTTCCTCACCCAAGGTTTCAGGTATTTTATATATAGGAATAGGATTTGACACTGACTGACAGCGTTATCATTGAAAGGCCTCAAATGGGGCCTAATAGACAATTACTCAAAACCTTGTCCCACAAGAAGAGGACAATGACATATAGAGTGCAGACCACTTTCATAGAGGGGCCAGATGGGAGAGTGATGAGTAATCTGCGGGAAAAAGAACATTACCGGTAAGTAATCTCTCCTTCAATGGATTGCATTCTCCTGCAGATTCCTCATCAGATAGACTTTCAAAGCATTACATAGTATGGAGGTGGGATGAAAGCCCTTTAGACAGGGAAGCTATGTAAAGCTGCCCTACAGAAATGGCGTCCACACCACGTGCTACATCCAGGCAGTAATGCCTGGTGAATGTGTGGAGCGCCAACCACGTTGTTGCTCGGCATATTTCCTTTACTGGAACGCCCCTTTGAAAAGCAGATGAAGCTTCCATGCCCCTGGTGGAATGTGCCCTGATGTCTGGGGGCAGATATTTCCCTGTATTCTGGTAAAACTCTTCAATGCAGAGAGTTATCCACTGAGAGACTGCCTGTTTTGAGACAGCCAAACCTTTCTGGACAGAGGTGGTCATTGTGTCTGAATTCCGCAGTCCTTGCCACATAAAAGATGTGAGCCCTCTAGGGTCTAGCCTGTGCAACCTCTCCTCATTTTGGAAGGATGTGGAAGATGGTAAAACACTGGCATGTCAATTCTCTGAGACACGTGGAATTCAGAGACTGCTCTATGCAGGAATCCATGCTGCACCTTGAGTGAGACTTTCTCCTTAAAGAACCAGAGGAAAGGAGGCTTACAGGATAAAGCCTGTAGCTCACTTACATGTCTTGCTGATGTGGCTGCCACCAGGAAGGCAGTTTTCAAGGTAAGCATCCTGACCGAACAATGAATGCATGGGCTCAAACAGGGCTGCCATTAAAAACGTGAAAACCAAGTTTAGGTCCCAATCCGGAACAAAGGGTGTCGGCAGAAAACTATTTACAAGGCGTTTTAGGAACTGGATTATAACCGGGATCGTGAAGAAGGATCCTTGATTAAAAACAGACAAAACCGCCGTGTAGCCCTTGACTGTACCAATCTGGCGGCCTAAGGAGGCCAGTGACAAAAGGAACACCATCATTCAAGTGGTGGGACAAGCAATAGGATCTATCCTGCATTCACTGCACCACGGCTCAAATCTTCTCCACCTGCACACGTACAGACATCTGGACTGTGTGCAGCCAGTGCCACGTTAAGTAGCTCTTCTTTGAGGTCCCCGTCATCATATCTAATCCTCTAAAGAGCCACGCATGTAGGTTGAGGGATTCTGGGTTTGGGGGGGGGGATTACCCAACCTTCCAACCGGGATAGGAGGTCCGGCTGTCGCGGCAACCAGAGAGGTGGGCAGATGGTCAATTATAGGAGTTCGAGTGCCATGTCCTCTTCGCCGAACGCATGTAGGTTGAGGGATTCTGGGTTTGGGTGGAGTACACAGCCTTCCAACCAGGATAGGAGGTCCGGCTGTCGCGGCAACCAGAGAGGTGGGCAGATGGTCAATTATAGGAGTTTGAGTGCCATGTCCTCCTCGCCGAATCCGGGGCGATCAAGATCATGGTGGCTAGAAATCTCAACCTCCAGAGAACCCACAGGATGACCAATATCGGAGGAAAAGCATAGTGGAGGTTGAAGTCTCACTCCACAAGGAATGCGTCCCCTAGTGCACCTTTGGCTGGTTGGCTCCCATGGCAAACAGATCTACCGCCGAGGTACCCCACCGAGCCAAGATCTCTTTGAGACGTCCTGGCACACTTTCCACTCATGTGAGAATGTGCTCTGCCTGCTAAAAGCATCAGCCTGCCCGCTCTCTGTTCCTGCTAGATGGACAGCTGAAGCAGAGATCTGGTTTGCCAGCAACCATAGTTGCAGCGCCTCCTTGCAAAGGGTTAGAGACTAAACACCCCTCTGTTTGTTGAGGTAGTGCAGGGCCACTGTATTGTCTGCCATAAACTTCCCTTTGATTGAGGGCGCAAAAGCCATCAGGGCTAGCCTGATCTCCCGCATATCCAACCTGCTGATTTGCCACTGGCTCTCCGTTGGTGACCAAAGGCTGCTCACCTGCAGATCTCCGCAGTGAGCACCCCAACCCTTCAATGACTCATCTGTAACCACTTGGGCCTGGGTCACTGAGGCCAAAAGGGGTCCAGCGTCCTCATGTTTTCTCTGTTGGCCCATCAAGACAGGTCGCTGGCCACTGACCTCAACACTTTGAGGATGTCCTCAGGGCATGGAAGTAATGGGACCACTGATCTCTCAATAGACATTGCAGAGAGCGCATGTTGTGGTTCTAGAAGAGTTCAACCATGTGCCTGACACTGGTGGCACTCTCTTCGGTGGTGGGGGAGTAGCCTTCCCCACCCGTGTGTCCAGGAGAGGTCTGATGAACTGGAGCTTCGGCGTTGGTGTGGCTTCTAGATGCTTAGAGAGAAGCCCAACCTGTGTAGCAGTGAGCAGTGTGCAGGTGTCCTCGAGTCGATATTTGCTCTAGCGACACCAGCCTTATAAACCAGTCATCCAGGTGTGGCAATACATGGACATCAGATCTCCTGAGGTTTGCTGCCACCACTGCCGTCAGCTTGGTAAAGTCCCTGGGTGCAGAGGTTAGACCAAAGTGGAGCACCTTGAATTGATAATGAGTGTCCCTTATGAGAAATCTTAGGAAACGCCTGTGCTTCCGATGGATCGGCACATGAAAATAAGTGTCCTAAAGATCCAGCGACACAAACCAGTCCTGAAGTTACAGAGCCTGGAGAATTTCTTTCAACGTCACCATTTTTTACTTGTCCGTCCTCAGGAACTTGTTCAAGGAACTGAGGTCCAAAATAAAACGGAGTCCTCCTCCTTTCTTGGGTACCATAAAATAACAGGAATACCAGCCAGATACTCTCGGCTCGGGTAATACCTCTTCCACAGCACCTTTCAATAAGAGAGCTCACAGTTCTCCCTGGAGCTCCTGTTCCAGTTGTTGGTGAGGGGGAGGTGGTCTGTTTGGAGGCAGTTTGTTTAAAAATGGTGGACAATTCCCCCATTCGATGAACTGCAATGCCCAGGTGTTGGAGGTTATGTCCGTCCACTGAGGCAAATGCTCGCAAATTCTCCCTCCAAGGGGAGAACTCAAAGTTGTTTGGCGGGTGCTGTCACCCCAGTCACAGCTGCCACAGTCTAATGACCCCTAGAGGCCCCCTTGCCCCATCCAGGATGCAAGAAACGTCTGTGCACTGGCCTGGCTTGTGGGAGCGGTGCTCTTTTCCCAACTGGAATGTACAGTCTATAGCCTCTTCCCCTTGAAAAGAAAACAAAAGATTGTTTAGGTGGTTGTTGCACAGCACCTTGGCAGCTATTTTAGAGTCCTTGAATTTCTCCAAGGACTCACCGTCCCTAGCGCCAAACAGGTGCTCACTATCTAAAGGTATGTCCAGCAACCTAGCTGAGACATTTGACAAGAGCCCAGAAATGTGAAAATAGGCTGTCCCAGTGGACAATCTCATTGCTATGCCCACACGATCTGCGGTATCCAGGCCCGACTGTAGTGCCTGACAAGCTACCTCCTTGCCATCACCCAAAAGATGCACAAAGCCATCCCTCATTTCGCCAGCAGAGATATAGTCTGCTGCCTGCTCAGCAAGTCTCCACAGGCCATGTGAATATTTGGCGAACGCACAGGATGCAGTCACTGTTTTGAGGGCCATGCTGCTAAAAGTAAAAATCTTTTTCGCTATGGCATCAGTCTACTTAGACTACCTGCCTGTGACAAGTTGGAGGTAGATGTGGCTGGTCTGGAGCTCAATGTAACGGCTTGCACTACTAGACCTTCAGCAGTAGGGTACGTAGACAGAAACTGAAAGTCCCCCCCTTGCCGGTTTGTACTTTTTGGTACGCTCTGAATCCACAGCTGGAATGTAGTGAGGTTTCAGCCTCAAGGTAGTAATGGGATCTGAAATAGCCACATTGAAGGGCAACAGACCCAAGGTTTCCACCACCCTCTCAACCATCCTGAAGTGTTGGGCATTACCATGCCCATAAGGGGCGGCTTGTTGCATTTCTATGTCAGGAGATGTGTCCAGACCACTATCATCATGGAGCCCTTCTGCAAGAGCAACCAAATCAGCCTGGTTGGCATAGAAGTCATCTGCACTGGCCCTTTCAGCCAGATGCCCAAATCCAAAAGGTACCCGGTGCCCCTCATTGACGAAAAATGTACTGCATAGTGATGAAGAATGTTGATTGAGACCCAGGAACAAAGGAATGGTTGGCCGTCGGCACCGACATCGATGGCGTTGTACCCAGGCCTAATGGCGCTGATGGCATTGGGCCCTTCGGTGCTATGGCCGGGTTCCCGGTAGTCGTGGATGAGCATGAGGGCGTCAGGCCTGACTTGGCTTCCTTCGTACCGAAGCCTCTGGGCACAAATGGAGCTATAGGAGCCTGCAGCATCAAGACCTTAGTTGTGCAGGCTGAAGCTGTTTTAAACATTTGCAGCATCTGCTCCTTGAAAGCCTCCCACTCAGCTTTCGAAGCACCAGGACTCAGATAGGTCTTACCACGTTCCTCTGATGAATCAGAGTCGTGCCTGTGTCGGTGGCACCGCTTCTTTTTGTGGGAAGATGAGGATGACGAATGGCTCAGAGAATGCAACCTTTTCTTGGCCTTCTTCCAAGGCCTGTCCTCCTTCTCGAGTGTAGAACCCTCTGTCTCTTGTCTCAATGACCTGGCGGTCGAACGAGCCAGGGATTTCGACGGAGGTCGCCTGAGCGTTAGCGTTGCCAACCGTTCCCTCAACGACTTGGGGTTCATCTGCTGACAAGAACCACAATCCTCAATGATCTTTACCCAGACACCACACACAGATGCCATGCGGGTTGGTGATGAACATCTTGGTGTTGTAGACTTGACACTGTGTGAACCCGGACATAGCAAAGAAAAGTGGTTGACAATGACAATTTTAGTTGAATTTTATCAAATTTGCAATTGCTCTCAGGGGACTCATTCCGAAAAGCAGCGTGTTGATCATGCAGAAAGAAGGAACATAGGTACAGGACGTAGAGTTGACGAGTGGCACGGCCGAGTCAAGACGGATCAACGGTCAAGTCAAGTAGTACTACGCCCCCCTGTCAAAGAGGTTTCTGAGCAGCTGACCCTGGAATGGATATCTATCTGATGAGGAATCTGCGGGAGAATACAAACCATTGAAAACACTTTTTAAGTGTATTGTAGCATTGCCAGCAGAAGAACACCATACATAGTTAAAATATTCTAGCTTTCTGTTTGTGTCTTTTTAAAATAATACAATTAGATATTTCGATAGAAGCCAAGTTACCTCTTGTATGCTTCCATTGCCTGAATTTTCAATTTCAGATGTTCATTCAAATAACCCAGCATTGTAAATGCAGAGGCGTCACTCTGAATTCTTTCTGGAAGATAATAAAAAAATCCACAATAGAAATTAACAGCATATCGATAAATGTAGACAAGCCCTCAATAATGACAGTGCTTGTATTAAACTAAAGTTCTGTATTGGCACAATACTTTTCTTGGTACTGTGATGAATGCAATGGAGTCATCAAAGATTCCCCCGGAGGTAACCTCCTCCCATGTGGACAGGGAACGGCAGCCGTTACCTGATCCTGGACCTGGGGCAGTTTTACGAGTGAGGATCACATGGGGGAGAGAACTACCGGCTGGATCTTTTGGTTTCATTGGTTAAGACGAGGTATCCCCCTCTTTCCAAGGAGGAAGATCCTTTGATACCCATTTTCCTAATGGCCTATTGTCAATCCAGTCTGGCCACCACCTCCGGCCCAAATACCCCTAACACACACATACAACCTTCTCTTCTAATATGCTTCACTGTAAACATCCTGAGAAAAACATTTGCAAAGTATAAGCCCAATAAAATCCATGGACTCCAATTCCCATAATCACTCAGGTACTGATACGAGGAGGAGAATGAGAGAATTTGTGCAGAGTGACCAGTGCCCAAAGTACAACACGTAGGCTAGTTGTTTGTTAAAGCCTACATTGCGCAGGACATTTAAAGATGGTGTCCGCACACGGAAGAGGAGCCGCCGTGCAGGAGAGGACGGTACACTCCAGGCAGACACACAGAAACGCCTAGCGGTACCGAAGAAGGGATGCTGCAGATGAGCAGGAAGTGCCCTGGGGATGCTAGGATCTGTACAGAAGCTCCTGGGTGTCATGCCTCTCATGGAAGCAGCATTCATTCACTCGGAACGGGAGAAGCCGACAGCGTGTGACTCCGGAGCCGCACAGAACGCTGGGGAGACCTCTGCTACCTCCAGGGAGGAAAGCGAACAAAGCAGCTGTTCCACAAAGGTGCGGGCAGAGTCAGAGACACTGTTGAGTCTACCCAAAGCAGCTGGGTATCCCGGGATGTTCAGACAAGCATGCCAGCCCGCATTTGATAAACTTGAGATTGCTAATGATGAAAAGAGCGTAAGAAGAATATCTGAATGCAGTCATGACAAAGTATTATTGCAACACCGAATAGGAAGAATGTTTGCATGCAATGCCATATATCATTTATTTTATTTTTGCATTTGTTATACGCCCAAACCCAGGGGTATCACGGCATAGTTACAGACATCTTAATTATGATTCAACAGTTTTCAAGGTACATACATATTCCATCAGTTACAAGACAAATGACATGATGTAGACACATTGGTTGACGTGTGCATTGATAGCTATTACAAAGTCATGTTATTATTTACAATTTTAAGTGGAATTTCTTATCTAAAATTGGTTGAACAACCAGGTTTTTTGAAGTTTTTTGAAGCACTGGAGGGATTCTTCACTTCTTGATGCTAACGGAAAGGGCAATCTAGTGTTTAGGGGCCAAGACTGGGAAGCTACTACCGCCGGCTCTGAAGCTTTTGTAGCGAGGGATCACCAGGAGTGAGTTTTTATTAGATCTGAGCGTTCTGTTGGATTCTTTTTTAATTATTGAATTATTGATGTAAATGGGTGCTTTCTTATTAAGACATTTGTGGGTAACACACAGAGATTTGAAGATAATCCTGGCCTTAATGGGTAACCAATGGTTATCCCTCCTGATATTAGAGATGTGGTCAGATTATTTTAGCCCTAGTGCTGCTCGTAGCGCTTTATTTTGCATGAGTTGTAGTTTGCCTAGGTTGAAATTTGATGTCCCTGTTACAACAGTCCAATTTGGATACTATCAATGCCCTTGCTAAGGTGATGCAGTTTGTGGGTGAGAGGAATTGTCGATTTAGGGCAATTAACTTAGATGTTTAGAAGGTGAATGAGGATAGAGCATTCACATGTTTCGTCATATTTAGGTTAGCGTCGAGGTAGACTCCTAAGGTTTTTACTTGTTTTGAGACTGGAATCAGAGTACCATCGATGTTGATAGATGTATAATCCGAATGGAGGGTGTTGATTGGGAGCCCACAATGAGAATCTCAGTTTTCTCATCGTTAATGCATAGGCTAATCAGAGCCATCCAGTTTTGAATTATTGCGTATATTTTATTGATGATCATCGTGTCATGGTCATAGTTTTCTGTGATTGGAATGAGGATCTGGGTGTCATCTGCAAAATTAGTGTAGATGACACCCATAGCATGCAAAGCAGAAACAAGGAGCTTAGTATATGCGTTGTTTAGGGTAGGCAAGAGACTTGACCCTTGCGGTACCCTGATGGGGACTGGGATTGGATCTGCAGCCTCTTTACCAATGGATACTCTAGACGTATGTTCAGCTAGAAAGGATTTCATCCAGAGGGTGGAATCTTTAGAGAAACTAAAGTCATTCGCAAGTGTAGCACATAGTTTATCATGGTCCACTAGATTGAATGCTGCTGACAGATCTAGCAACAGCAGTATGCAGAGTTTACTGGTGTCGCTAATGGTGTCCATCTGGATTTTCAGATCAAGGAGTGCCGTTTCGGTACTATGGTTAGGCCTAAAACCCGATTGTCTGGTTTTGTTCTAGATGGGCTTGAATTGGGGTGTACGCTATTTTATCTATGATCTTAAGCAGAAATGGGACCATAGTTATTGGTTGGTAGTTAGTAGGTATTGTTGCGTCCAGCGAAGGTTTTTTCAGAAGAGGGGTCACTCATGCTTCTTTTATACTCGCTGGCACTATGTTCGTATTGAACGAGGCATTTAGAAAGTTGGTGATAATAGGAGTGATTAGGAGCACATAATTTTACTAAGTGTGCTGGGAAGTTATACCCTTTACAATTGGATGCTTTTAGTTTGGATATGGTGGTTAACACTGAATCTTGGATAACCAGAGAGAAGTAGAACAGAATATTTGTTTTATTATCCGTTGAATTGAGAGTGGATTCGGGCATATTTTTGTCAGCTAAGATTTTTCTTTTGGTGATGATTTTCTTTTGTAGTAATTCAATTTTGGAGGTTAATGCATTTTGGATAGTGGTGCACCATTCTTTGCTGAATTTGCCGGGGTGGTGGCTGGGGTTGGATTTTCCAGTTCTCTAAGGATGGTGAAGAGCACCTTAGAGTTTGAGGAGGAGTTATTAATGCGAGTGTTTGCTGTATGGGTTATGATTGCTGCTTTGTAGATTTTATTGCCAGCTATGAATGCATTAGCTGAGTCTGTTGTGAGAGATTTTTTGGTGTACTTTGTGAGAGATTTTTTGTGGATGTGTTCAAGGGATCTTTTGGTCTGCCTAAGCATGACTAGTTCTTCATTGAACCAAAAGCTTGTGCGTTTGTCAACGTGTCGAGTTTTAGTTATAATGGGTGCTACTGAATTGATAGTAGTTGTAAGACACTTATGGTACATATCTGCAAGGTGACAAGGGTTGTCCCTTATGGCAGAATAGGTTGAAAGGGCATCGCTGAGTAGTGGGCAGAGGTTATCAGCTGTTAGCTTACGGGTGTTTCTTGTTTCAAACGTGTCCATTGTCATGGTCTTGGGGGCACAGGTATCATTATTGATAGTAGTAAAGTTGATGCAGTGGTAATCTGTCCAGTCAAGGGGTACGACTGACTCAATGGTTACCTGGGAGTTAAGCATGAGTACCCAATCGAGTATTCTTCCCTTGTTATGGGTGGGCACCTTCACTACTTGAGTAAAATTAATATCTTGGAGTGCAACATGGAAAGCTTCTGCTTTATGGCCCAGATTATCATTGAAACCTAAGTTGATGTCACCTAGGATGATACATCTGGTATTAGGTTTGATGTGAGGTGCTAATAGAAGCTGGATATCTAGGTCCGGGTGGGAGATAATGTTAAGTGATCTGTAAATGACCAGAATGTTAGTTGTTGATTTAGGGTTGGGTGAAAATGTGGCTAGGAGAAGTTCAACCCCAACCCAATACAGGGGCAGGAGATGTCAATGTGTAAGAGAAGTTTGAGCTAGTGCTACCTTAGGCAAACATAGCAAGTACCTCCCGGTATAAGCAATTTTTGTGTATAACCAAGGAACTGTGAATTAATTACGAAAAAGTCCTGGCAGGCAAGTACACCAAGCAGTTAAAGTTATGTACAGATTCCTGGCAGGAGACTATACCAGGGAATTTGAAAGGAGCTATAAGAGAAATCCTGGCAGGCAAGTGTAGAAGGAAGTTGAGATTGATTAAAGGAACTATAAAAAGAAACCTTGGCATGCGAGTATACCAGGTCGATGAGATTAAATAAAGATTCCTGGCAGGCGAGTACACCAGGCAATCTGCAGAGTTAAAGGAAATTTTACAGAACAGATTTAAAGAAAATCTTACAAAAAGACTGTTGCAAATCTTGTGATGTAAACACAAACTTTGTGAGTCCAGTGAAGAAACAAAGGAACTGTTAATTAAAGTGGAACTTTTACCATCCTATTCAAGAATCCAGGGGGAAGGAACCACCGCCTGGATCGAAGGGTCTTTACCGTGGAGAACATTCAAGTTGAAGTCATTATTACATTTTTGGTTTTTAACACTTTTTGGCAATACCAAGAAAAAGACATTTCCTTGCAGCCTTTGTTGTGTTGTTTTAGTGTGAGGGTCAGGATAGGACGTTTTGGACACAAAGCCGGGAAGGCTTTCCAGTTACTGACTCCTGATATAGAAAGATCCTTAGTTTTGATAGGGAGGGAAACTCCTTTTAGAACAGGGCCAGTTCGGCAGTTTCCCCAACCCAATTTTATTATAATAAAACTAAGGGGGCTCTGTCCCCTTGGCGCCCAACCCCCCCTCGGCGACTGCTGTGTGTTGAACTTGGTGGCTTGGTCACCTCGTATGACTACTCCACCAAGGACTCTCTCGCTCAGTTCGCACCCCCAACCCTTTCGTTACTTGTTTATTTGTTAAGTAACAGAACTTCGAAAAACGAAAACACTGGACCTACTTGGGCACATCTTTATTTACAGCATTTCTTTCCAAACAATATTATTGTTTGAGAACTTTCAATGTTTATACCTGTTTTTGAGCAACATCTTGACAATGCAACATATAATTGTCCATGGCTGAACAGCCATCTCCTCCCATGTGATCCTCCCTCATAATACGACCCCCAGGGTCAGGATCAAGTAGCGGCTGCCGTCCTCTGGCCACATGGGAGAAGATTTTAGCCTGGGGATCAGTGATGACTCCACAGGATGCATCACAATACATACTCTGTTAAGGAGGTATAGGTAATTAAGGCTTCACACTGGTTTACCCAGTCCTGTCCACGTATTTCGTGTTTAAGACTTTGGGGATTGGCAGATAACAGATCTTCGTCACATAGAAATTAATTTAGATCGTTCCTACATTCTTTACTAAATGTATTTAGTACAGTTGATGAACCAGGTAACAAGATTTCCTAAAGTACTTCATATAACACCCGATCTTTCTTCCCAGGCAAATCCACTTTTTCGAGGCCACACATCTGATAGGGTATAACTTCCCATTTGTAGAATCTCACTACAGGCAGGTGTGAGAATATGGAAAATTTCTGTTTAACCTTTTCATTTGTGCCACTAAAGGAATTTGTTTTGTACGGAGTCTTTCTGAAGTGTTGTTTCTATTGGACGAATTAGTAATTGGATATCCCAAACAAGTCATAAACTAACATCCTCAATTTGTTCATATATAAAACCAACTGCCTTGTTCCTGCTTCCTACCCTTTTTAAATGTCATAGTGGCAGTTTTAGAGATGAATAGGTCAAAAGAAGGAACACCTTCACACTCTCCTGTGTACCCTGTTGTCTAAAATAAATAAACACAGACACTCAAGTAATGGTATTTCACTCAAAAGATTGTTTGGACTGTATTATACATCGTGAATGGGAATGATTGATGTGTCAATATTTCTTTTCACCAAACATTACTTTCTATACCACACATATAGGCCATGAAAGCAGACACCAGTGATGCCGGTGAATGCTTGTGCGACAGAGCCGATGACAAATTCAGTAATAGTCACAACATAGTGAACAGCATAATAACAAGTACAAAACAAAACGAAAAAAACATAGTATTCTTGACACAAACAGTGATGTTACACTGTAGGTAAGAGGTGCGTCTACATCAAGGTGTTTCTGCCGTCTCAGGGGGCTAGATGGGCCTCGTGTCTACTACGGCATTCATCAGGACGTGGTCTGTGTGGGGGTGCTGTAGACAGGGAAAGGGAATATTGTTTAGGAGAGAGTTCAAGTGAAATGATTTAAAAGTCAATTTAATGGTTGGCTGTACCATGTATATAATATCATGGAAGGAAGACAGCTTACCTGGGTGGAAGAAATTCCACCAGGTATTCCTGTGTGGGGCCGTCAGTTGGGGCTCCTAGAGCAAGAAAAAGGAGGTATTAGTCTCCTCAGATGAGATCATGTGTAAAAAATCGACACATGCAGCACCAAGTGATTGTGCAGCTTGTTGTATCAGTGAAATAAAATCTTCCCTCACGTGCAGGACTGGGATCCACCAGGATTTCGTGTGATGCACAGTCCTGCAAGAGGTCACTAAATCAGTACCATGTTATTGATACGAGAAGCATTATCTAGGTGGACAAAGAATTTCAGCGCCGTAAGCGTACCTGGTGGCAAAGCGCGAGCGATGCTCCGTGCAGGCTGTGTTCTGCCGGGGTCTGCAAGGACAGCTGAGTCACTCCAGGACAGACAGAAAGCGAAAGACGCAGCGTAATGGACGCCGTCGCTAAGCAGCCGATCATTATATACCGGCGGCCATGTTGGAATGGTTTAATGGCGCCGGGATACCACGTTTCACCCGGGGGTAACCCAATCCTCTACACCGGTGTGGAATAGGGGGTCCAAAACGTGTGGGCAATGAAACAGGTGACTGTTAGGTACTTATTTGGGATTATGGAGTAACCAAAAGCGTAAGATGATAACGGTTGTCATGGTAACAAGTCAGACGTGCCGTAGCAGCAAAAAAACATTATACAAAAACGAGCATAATTTAACTAGACATATATGGCTAGACATCACTTGAATACATGGACAAATACAGTAATTGGTTCAGTAATCAATTGCTGACCGAATGGTAATAACAGTTGTCACGGTAACCAATTAGACATGCTCTAGCAGTAAAAACCCTTACAGAGGAGCGAGCATAATTCACTTGGACATATATGGCTAGACATAGCTTGAATACATGAAAAAACCGAATGGTGATAACGATTGTCATGGTGACAAGTCAGACGTGCTGGAGCAAGCATAATTCACTAGACATATATGGCTAGGCATAGTTTGAATACATGAAAATACATAGTATTAAATTCCTAACCACAGTGTCCTGCGGGTGTTAGCCATTTTGTGTTTATAAGAAAGATTTCCACTCAAGTGAAATGTTGAGTCCTGCTTGCACTGTATCTAGTTTATGGACCCATCTTTGCTCAAGTTGGGTCAGGGTCTTATTCAAGTCCCCTCCCCGTTTGCCTCTGGTCACCTTCTGCAGTATAAACCATCTAAGGTCTGTGTGTTTGTGTTTTGCTTTATTGAAATGTTCAACCAGGGGTTTATCTGCTACCATGTTCCTTATGCATGATCGGTGCTCAGAGATGCGCATTTTTATTGGGCGAATGGTCTTGCCTACATAGAGTAATCCACGGGGGCACTGTATGATGTATACCACACCTTTGGTGTTACAGTTCGTGTGCTCTTTCATCGTCCATTTGATTGTCTTATGTTCAAACGATTTCTTCTGCAGGGTGAGCGGGCATGCTACACAGTTCCCACATTTGAAATGTCCCTTGGTGGGTGGTAGATCCCAGAGAGTGTTTTCGCTTCTTTCCGGTGTGCCAATGAATGTATGGACTAGGGAATCCTTCAGGTTTTTGATTTTCTTAAAGGCGAAACATGGTGTTTTACTCAAAATGCCTGGTTGTTTGACCAAGTGCCAATTTTTCTTCACGGTTTTCTGTATGAAATGGCTCAATGGTCCAAAGGTGGTCACACATACTAGTCTTCCTAATTCCCTTTTGGGCTTGTTTTCAAGGCAGATCTCCCTCAGTGTGTTTCTTGCTCTCTTGTTAGCTTGCTTTATGGATTTCCGTGGGTATCCTCTCTCAATTAGACATCCTTGTAGGTCTTCTGCATGTTCCCTGTATCTTTTTCGACATTGGTGCAGTTTCTACGAATACGTAGGAACTGTCCATATGGTAGATTATACTTTAACCCCATGGGATGATAACTGCTGTAGTGGAGTAGGGTGTTACAATCTGTTGGTTTTCGAAAGAGTTCTGTTTTGATTTGGTTCCCCGTTCTGTATATGTGTAAGTCCAGAAAATCAATCTGGTGATGTCCCAATGGATGGTGAACTTTATGTGCGGGCTACGTGCATTCAGCCAGAGGTGGAATGCCTGGAGTTCGTTGGGGGTACCATCCCAGATGATCAAGACGTCGTCGATGTAGCGTTTCCAAAGGGCAATGTGGTCATGGAAGGGGTTCACTTCCGTTGCCACATTCTTTTTCTTGTATTCAGCCATGAAGAGGTTAGTGATGTCAGGGGCAAAAGTTGCCCCCATGCTCACTCCCTTGATTTGTTTATAAATTTGGTCTTGAAAGAGGAAGAAGTTCTCAGACATGGCCAACCTGATGCATTCCAAGATGAAAGCAGTGGGCGTAGTGTCTACATCTTCTCGGGTGTCAAGGAGGTCAAGTAACGCCTGCAGGCCCTCGTCCTGAGGGATGGATGTATATAGTGCCTCGACATCCATAGTGGCAAAAAGGCTGTTGTTAGTTAGGGAAATACCATTGAGCAAATTGATGGTGCTGGTGGAGTCCTTGAGGTATGAGGGCATCCTGGCAACAAACGGTTTTAGAATACAATCGGTGTAAAGAGATAGGGGTTCGAATAATGACTCACATGCGGAAACTATCAGTCTTCCTGGTGGTGTATGTGTGTTCTTGTGCACTTTCGGCAGGATGTAAAAGGCTGGAATTCTTGGATTTGTTTGATTCAGGAAGGATTGCTCCTCCTCACCGATCCATCCTTCTTCCAGAGCATGTTGGGTGAGGCTCATAATTTCGACTTGTAGAGTCTTAGTAGGATCGGACATAAGTGGTTTGTATGACGTGGTCTCGCTGAGGAGACGTAGACATTCGGTATTGTATTTGGTGGTGTCCTAAACAACTATACCGCCGCCTTTGTCTGCCGGCTTGATCGTGATAGATAGATCTGTCTTGAGTACTCTCAGGGCTGCTCGTTCTTCCCGATCTAGGTTATCTCTGTAGTAGTTTTGTTTAGAGAAGCCGGCCATCACGGTTTTGGTGACTACCCTCTTAAATGCTTCAATTTCGCATGGAATCGAATTTGGTGGTGGGTAGAAAGTAGATTTTTGTTTGAGACCAGTAATATTGTCTGATCTAGATTCAGGATGTTGATCTTGTTGCTCCACCTCTCTCGTAGCAGGTAGGTAGACTTCAAAAAAATGTTTGAGGCGTATGTTCCCATAGAACCTCCGAAGTTCCAGCTCGATTTCGAACGGTTGAGATTTCTGGCCTGGGACAAAAGAGAGCCCCTTTCCTAGGAGCCTTAATTCAGCAGGAGTCATCACACGGTCGAAAAGGATGAAGACGGGTGTCCTGAGGCTGGTGCTTGATTCTGATACCACAGGCGTGTCCTCATACGCTGACCCGATGGCGCAGGTCTCCTTCTGGGTATGCCTCTTTGACCTCCCCTGGGAAAAAAGGTTGTTGCTGGCCTCCAGAGCCTATCAAACCAGCAGAGCTTCCGCTACCACTGGATGAGGACCCAGAAAAATTGGCTCCTCTATTTCTCCTGTTATATCCCTGACTGATTAGTAAGTCAGTATAGTAGGTGGGCCTCAAGTAAGGATATGTCCTCTCCTCCGAGTAGTTAGTCAGGTCCTTCTTGAATTTATCAACCTTCCTGTCTAGAGTCAGACTTTTGAATTTCGTAATCTCAATCTCTAATTTATCAAGTTTTTCTTTAGCTTTGTGTATGGTTTGATCTTCAAGGAATATTTTCTCAAGTTCCTGTAGTTCCTTGCCTTGTTTTTCACATTCTTCTTTGGCCGTGTTGATGACTAAGATTAGCCAATCTCTGCTACATTTGTTCCCAACTCTGCTGAAGTTCTTGGTGAATTTGGGATTGTCGGTAAATACTCGAGGGATATTGTGCACTTGTAAACCCTCTGGGATGATTCCGGCTTTCAAATACTCAAGCATAAATGTGCCGTGGAGCTCGGTGCGTATTATCTTCTTCTTTTTTTGATTGAGTATTTCTATTTGGTCTTCTGTCAAACCCCTGGTGATGGCACCTTCTTCATTACGAAGTGCGGATGCTGTCCCAAGGAGCTGCTTGAAATAGTCGTCAGTGAATGAGACTATGTTGACTTTATCCATGAGGATTCTAGATTAGATCGGCAAAATCCGGCCCAGCAAGGGTCGGAGTGGCCCACAGCCACGGGCTGTACTAAATAGATTTCTAAATTAGGGCTCCTGTAGGGGGACCTATTCTGCCCAGGAAGGCTACTTATAAACACGGATACAATTGAACAGGTCAAAAGAAGGAACACCTTCACACTCTCCTGTGCACCCTGTTGTCTAAAATAAATAAACACAGACACTCAAGTAATGGTATTTCACTCAAAAGATTGTTTGGACTGTATTATACATCGTGAATGGGATTGATTGATGTGTCAACATTTCTTTTCACCAAACATTACTTTCTATACCACACATATAGGCCATGAAAGCAGACACCAGTAATGCCGGTGAATGCTTGTGCGACAGAACCGAGGACAAATTCAGTAATAGTCACAACATAGTGAACAGCATAATAACAAGTACAAAACAAAACGAAAAAAACATAATATTCTTGACACAAACAGTGATGTTACACTGTAGGTAAGAGGTGCGTCTACACCAAGGTGTTTCTGCCGTCTCAGGGGGCTAGATGGGCCTCGTGTCTACTACGGCATTCATCAGGACGTGGTCTGTGTGGGGGTGCTGTAGACAGGGAAAGGGAATATTGTTTAGGAGAGAGTTCAAGTGAAATGATTTAAAAGTCAATTTAATGGTTGGCTGTACCATGTATATAATATCATGGAAGGAAGACAGCTTACCTGGGCGGAAGAAATTCTACCAGGTATTCGTGTGTGGGGCCGTCAGTCGGGGCTCCTAGAGCAAGAAAAAGGAGGTATTAGTCTCCTCAGACACATCAATCAATCCCATTCACGATGTAAAATGCAGTCCAAACAATCTTTTGAGTGAAATACCATTACTTGAGTGTCTGTGTTTATTTATTTTAGACAACAGGGTACACAGGAGAGTGTGAAGGTGTTCCTTCTTTTGACCTGTTCAACTGTATCCGTGTTTATAAGTAGCCTTCCTGGGCAGAATAGGTCCCCCTACAGGAGCCCTAATTTAGAAATCTATTTAGTACAGCCCGTGGCTGTGGGCCACTCTGACCCTTGCTGGGCCGGATTTTGCCGATCTAATCTAGAATCCTCATGGATAAAGTCAACATAGTCTCATTCACTGATGACTATTTCAAGCAGCTCCTTGGGAAAGCATCCGCACTTCGTAATGAAGAAGGTGCCATCACCAGGGGTTTGACAGAAGACCAAATAGAAATACTCAATCAAAAAAAGAAGAAGATAATACGCACCGAGCTCCACGGCACATTTATGCTTGAGTATTTGTAAGCGTAATCATCCAAGAGGGTTTACAAGTGCGCAATATCCCTCGAGTATTTACCGACAATCCCAAATTCACCAAGAACTTCAGCGGAGTTGGGAACAAATGTAGCCGAGATTGGCTAATCTTAGTCATCGACACGGCCAAAGAAGAATGTGAAAAACAAGGCAAGGAACTACAGGAACTTGAGAAAAAATTCCCTGAAGATCAAACCATACACGAAGCTAAAGAAAAACTTGATAAATTAGAGATTGAGATTACGAAATTCAAAAATCTGACTATAGACAGGAAGGTTGATAAATTCAAGAAGGACCTGACTAACTACTCAGAGGAGAGGACATATCCTTACTTGAGGCCCACCTACTATACTGACTTACAAATCAATCAGGGATATAACAGGAGAAATAGAGAAGCGAATTTTTCTGGGTCCTCATCCAGTGGTAGCGGAAGCTCCGTTGGTTTGATAGGCTCTGGAGGCCAGCAACAACCTTTTTTTCCCAGGGGAGGTCAAAGAGGCAGACCCAGAAGGAGACCTGCGCCATCGGGTCAGCGTATGAGGACGCGCCAGCGGTATCAGAATCAAGCACCAGCCTCGGGATACCCGTCTTCATCCTTTCCGACCGTGTGATGACTCCTGCTGAATTAAGGCTCCTAGGAAAGGGGCTCTCTTTTGCCCCAGCCCAGAAATCTCAACTGTTCGAAATCGAGCTGGAACTTCGGAGGTTCTATAGGAACATACGCCTCAAACATTTTTTTAAAGTCTACCTACCTGCTACGAGAGAGGCGGAGCAACAAGATCAACATCCCGAATCTAGATCAGACAATATTACTGGTCTCAAACAAAAATCTACTTTCTACCCACCACCAAATTCGATTCCATGCGAAATTGAAGCATTTGAGAGGGTAGTCACCAAAACCGTGATGGCCGGCTTCTCTAAACAAAACTACTACAGAGATAACCTGGATCGGGAAGAACGAGCAGCCCTGAGAGTACTCAAGACAGATATATCTATAACGATAAAGCTGGCAGACAAAGGCGGCGGTATAGTTGTTTAGGACACCACCAAAAACAATACCGAATGCCTACGTCTCCTCAGCGAGACCACGTCATACAAACCACTTAAGTCCGATCCTACTAAGACTCTACAAGCCGGAATTATGAGCCTTACCAACATGCTCTGGAAGAAGGATGGATCTGTGAGGAGCAATCCTTCCTGAATCAAACAAATCCAAGAATTCCAGACTTTTACATCCTGCCGAAAGTGCACAAGAACACACATACACCACCAGGAAGACCGATAGTTTCCGCATGCGAGTCATTATTCGAACCCCTATCTCTTTACACCGATTTTTTTCTAAAACCGTTTGTTGCCAGGATGCCCTCATACCTCAAGGACTCCACCAGCACCATCAATTTGCTCAATGGAATTTTCCTAACTAACAACAGCCTTTTTGCCACTATGGATGTCGAGGCACTATATACATCCATCCCTCAGGACGAGGGCCTGCAGGCGTTACGTGACCTCCTTGACACCCGAGAAGATGTAGACACTACGCCCACTGCTTTCATCTTGGAATGCATCAGGTTGGCCATGTCTGAGAACTTCTTCCTCTTTCAAGACCAAATTTATAAACAAATCAAGGGAGTGAGCATGGGGGCAACTTTTGCCCCTGACATCGCTAACCTCTTCATGGCTGAATACGAGAAAAAGAATATGGCAACGGAAGCAAACCCCTTCCATGAGCACATTGCCCTTTGGAAACGCTACATCGACGACGTCTTGATCATCTGGGATGGTACCCCCAACGAACTCCAGGCATTCCACCTCTGGCTGAATGCACGTAGCCCGAACATAAAGTTCACCATCCATTGGGACCATCACCAGATTGATTTTCTGGACTTACACATATACAGAACGGGGAACCAAATCAAAACAGAACTCTTTCGAAAACCGACAGATCGTAACACCCTACTCCACTACAGCAGTTATCATCCCATGGGGTTAAAGTATAATCTACCATATGGACAGTTCCTACGTATTCGTAGAAACTGCACCGATGTCGAAAAAGATACAGGGAACATGCAGAAGACCTACAAGGACGTCTAATTGAGAGAGGATACCCACGGAAATCCATAAAGCAAGCTAACAAGAGAGCAAGAAACACACCGAGGGAGATCTGCCTTGAAAACAAGCCCAAAAGGGAATTAGGAAGACTAGTATGTGTGACCACCTTTGGACCATTGAGCCATTTGATACAGAAAACCGTGAAGAAAAATTGGCACTTGGTCAAACAACCAGGCACTTTGAGTAAAACACCATGTTTCGCCTTTAAGAAAAACAAAAACCTGAAGGATTCCCTAGTCCATACATTCATTGGCACACCGGAAAGAAGCGAAAACACTCTCTGGGATCTACCACCCAGCAAGGGACATTTCAAATGTGGGAACTGTGTAGCATGCCCGCTCACCCTGCAGAAGAAATCGTTTGAACATAAGACAATCAAATGGACGATGAAAGAGCACACGAACTGTAACACCAAAGGTGTGGTATACATCATACAGTGCCCCTGTGGATTACTCTACGTAGGCAAGACCATTCACCCAATAAAGATGCGCATCTCTGAGCACCGATCATGCATAAGGAACATGGTAGCAGATAAACCCCTGGTGGAACATTTCAATAAAGCAAAACACAAAGACACAGATGTTAGATGGTTTATACTGCAGAAGGTGACCGGAGCCAAACGGGGAGGGGACTTGAATAAGACCCTGACCCAACTTGAGCAAAGATGGGTCCATAAACTAGATACAGTGCAAGCAGGACTCAACATTTCACTTGAGTGGAAATCTTTCTTATAAACACAAAATGGCTAACACCCGCAGGACACTGTGGTTAGGAATTTAATACTATGTATTTTCATGTATTCAAACTATGCCTAATGTTATATGATTGGGTACTCCCAATTTTTTGTTATCGAGGGGGCGGCACTATCAATGGGAGACTAATATGTAGAAAACAAAAAGTGATAGGTCGCCTTCCCCTACCTCAAGACCCTGAGTCGCAAAAAGGTTATGTCCAAGGTAGCCTTATATAATTTTCAGGTTACAAACACCAACCCTCATACAAACACCCAAATTATTGTTCAATTTTCAATTTATTATTCAAAAAATTAGTATAAAAACATTAATATGCAAAACAACGCCTAAAGAAATATAAAAAAAAACATAAAAAAAAAAACACACTGTGCTGATCACTTACAATCTAAATGGTGACAATGCACCAGACCTTTCAAAACGTCAAATGACCATAGTGAAAGGTGATGGGAAAGGACAGTATACATGTACATACTTACAGTAAGATATACTGTCCTTTCCCATCACCTTTCACTATGGTCATTTGACGTTTTGAAAGGTCTGGTGCATTGTCACCATTTAGATTGTAAGTGATCAGCACAGTGTGTTTTTTTTATGTTTTTTTTTTATATTTCTTTAGGCGTTGTTTTGCATATTAATGTTTTTATACTAATTTTTTGAATAATAAATTGAAAATTGAACAATAATTTGGGTGTTTGTATGAGGGTTGGTGTTTGTAACCTGAAAATTATATAAGGCTACCTTGGACATAACCTTTTTGCGACTCAGGGTCTTGAGGTAGGGGAAGGCGACCTATCACTTTTTGTTTTCTTCAAACTATGCCTAGCCATATATGTCTAGTGAATTATGCTTGCTCCAACACGTCTGACTTGTCACCATGACAACCGTTATCACCATTCGGTTTTTTCATGTATTCAAGCTATGTCTAGCCATATATGTCCAAGTGAATTATGCTCGCTCCTCTGTAAGGGTTTTTACTGCTAGAGCATGTCTAATTGGTTACCGTGACAACTGTTATTACCATTCGGTCAGCAATTGATTACTGAACCAATTACTGTATTTGTCCATGTATTCAAGCGATGTCTAGCCATATATGTCTAGTTAAATTATGCTCGTTTTTGTATAATGTTTTTTTGCTGCTACGGCACGTCTGACTTGTTACCATGACAACCGTTATCAACTTACGCTTTTGGTTACTCCATAATCCCATATAAGTACCTAACAGTCACCTGTTTCATTGCCCACACGTTTTGGACCCCCTTTTCCACACCGGTGTAGAGGATTGGGTTACCCCCGGGTGAAACGTGGTATCCCGCCGCCATTAAACCATTCCAACATGGCCGCCGGTATATAATGATCGGCTGCTTAGCGACGGCGTCCATTACGCCGCGTCTTTCACTTTCTGTCTGTCCTGGAGTGACTCAGCAGTCCTTGCAGACCCTGGCAGAACACAGCCTGCACGGAGCATCGCTCGCGCTTTGCCGCCAGGTACGCTTACGGCACTGCAATTCTTTGTCCACCTAGATAATGCTTCTCGTATCAATAACATGGTACTGATTTAGTGACCTCTTGCAGGACTGTGCATCACACGAAATGCTGGTGGATCCCAGTCCTGCATGTGAGGTAAGATTTTATTTCACTGATACACCAAGCTGCACAATCACTTGGTGCTGCATGTGTCGATTTTTTACACATGATCTTATCTGAGGAGACTAATACCTCCTTTTTCTTGCTCTAGTAGCCCCGACTGACGGCCCCACACACGAATACCTGGTGGAATTTCTTCCACCCAGGTAAGCTGTCTTCCTTCCATGATATTATATACATGGTACAGCCAACCATTAAATTGACTTTTAAATCATTTCACTTGAACTCTCTCCTTAACAATATTCCCTTTCCCTGTCTACAGCACCCCCACACAGACCACGTCCTGATGAATGCCGTAGTAGACACGAGGCCCATCTAGCCCCCTGAGACGGCAGAAACACCTTGGTGTAGACGCACCTCTTACCTACAGTGTAACATCACTGTTTGTGTCAAGAATATTATGTTTTTTTCGTTTTGTTTTGTACTTGTTATTATGCTGTTCACTATGTTGTGACTATTACTGAATTTGTCCTCGGTTCTGTCGCACAAGCATTCACCGGCATCACTGCTTTCATGGCCTATATGTGTGGTATAGAAAGTAATGTTTGGTGAAAAGAAATGTTGACACATCAATCAATCCCATTCACGATGTATAATCCAGTCCAAACAATCTTTTGAGTGAAATACCATTACTTGAGTGTCTGTGTTTATTTATTTTAGACAACAGGGTACACAGGAGAGTGTGAAGGTGTTCCTTCGTTTGACCTGTTTAATTGTATCTGTGTTTATAAGTAGCCTTCCTGGGCAGAATAGGTCCCCCTACAGGAGCCCTAATTTAGAAATCAGTTTTAGAGATGATAATTGCAAAGTAGTTATTTCATAGATATCTTTGTGTCTGACTTAACGCTCTCTGGAGTCTAACTCCAGTTGTGTTCATTAAGATAATATTATCGGCGAAAGCCATGAACTCAATGTGCTTATAACCGATCTCTGGGGGGAATGAGAGTTTATTATCAAGTTTGTCAGCCAAATCACTGATGAACAGATTAAAAGGGCAGAGTGCAGGACGCATCCCTGTCCAAGACCCCCATCGGTACAGATCTTATTAGTAAGATTTCCCTCGATGTTCAGCCTGTGGTGGGGCACTTACTACCTAACCGAGATTGAGTGATTGAATTAAAACTAGAGCATCATTGTTGCCCACCAGAAAAGTGTTTACAACCGGCATCAACTTTAGAACTTTAAGAAATCCATGCACACAACTCGAAAAAGGGATGTGCAGTATGTGGAATATATTAACAGAAACAAGTAGGTAATTTGATATACCAAACACAAAATAATTGCATTCAAGACATGCCAGAAAATAGAATGTCATTTTGGGGACTTACCAGTGAACTTGCACATAACAACCTGAGCCGCAGAGATGGCATTCATTTGCAGGATATTGTATCGGTACAGCTCTGTATTTCTGTTGGTCTTGTCTTGAAGAGTTGAGCACACCCAATGAGCATATCCTTTTGCACCTTCAGTCTTACCACAAAAAGCAAATTGTTTTACTAATTGTATCAGAAAGCATCTGTGACAATACTAATTACAAATACACAAACAGGAAAATAGGACATTATGCTGACCACCATTCATTTTTTTCATATAATTTGACGAAAAATGACTAATTTAAATTTGATAATGTTTTTTCTAATGCATACTATGTCTACCCACAAATTTAACCTCTTTCAAAATAAACTCCAATGCAAGCTTGACATTTATAATCCTGCAAAGCTAGCCAGGGTAAACAGTGCTAGAACAAATCCAAAGCTCATAAAAACACCAATGACATCACCAGAAGTGATGTCCTCTGTTTCTGTACGTGCTCCAGAAATCTATTCCAATTATTTATCTTATGACACATAAATTAGGCAACAACAAAACTCTAAACCCAAACTAATAGTATCAATCAGTGGGTAAGATGTTGAACAATAAGGATGCTTCAGGAAGAAAAAGTATTCAAGATTCAACAAGAATTAAGAAAGATTTCCTTCTAAATTCAGAGCCTGTACCTTTATATTGTCTAAGAGTCAGGCTTTATATTTTCTAATCCAATAATCAAGCAGAGAGTATCCATAATAAGAGAGGACTGGTGGAATCTGTCATCAATCATTGGAGGAAATCCAAACTGGAGAACTATTTCTGGAGGAGAAAAACTCCATCAGCAAGGATCCTACCCCCAAATTATTAATGGTATAGAACTCTGGCATTAGAGGACCTTTATAGTCAGACTGCGTCTGATGTGTGAACTAATCTCCTAGATTGGTTCTCAGCTAAGAATCCAAACACTTGCAACTCCAGAATATGTGCCTGGATCTCCATTTTTCAGTCATGTATATTTCTCTTACATGTGATTTGTATCATTACAGTCCCATTCACTGAGGTACCTCTTGTTAAATTTGCCATCCAACATTTATTTTTATTTTTTATTGTGTTTATGGTTTACAAAGAAAACCTTACACAAAATATACCTTACACAAAATAAATTACAATGTGCATACATACTAAGACAACACAATCATTACACATAAAATTCCATTAAAATTATTCTCAAGGTTACAGAAATTAACTATCCCAATTCTTTCTATAATGTGCAATAATGCTAGAATTAGTGCAACAGATTTGATATTTAAAACTCTTTCCCATACTACATCGCTTATTATAAAATCTGTACAATGTACAAAGCTCCCATTAGGCACTCACATTTTAAAACCAGATGTAAGGTCTCACATTTTTAAAACAAAACCTACAGATTGGTGAGGCCTCAACATCTTTCTTCCAAAGAATAAGATTATCTTTAGTTTTTAATAAATTAAGATGAAAAAGCATATAGGTTATCCTGGCTGAAGGAGAGGGGAAACGCTGCAGATAAACTGGAATCTCCACTAACGGTTTATGTACCAAAAATAAACCGCTGACTTGTTTATACTTTGATACAACCGTCCAGATGTCACACCAGTCATGATGGTACAATTTCTTTTTAGAGAGACTGCATGTCATCCATACCTTCAGCTATTGGATTTCACCACAGCAACAAAGCAGATTCACAGACTTCAACATATGCATTATTCCCACCCCGCACTACGTCCCCAAATGCAGCACACAAAAGAAATTGTGGAGGGGCCCAGATTTCTGAACATAATAATCTTTTCCAAAGTAATCTGGTGTTCAATGAGAATAAACCCAACTCGTAGCAAAGAGCTACCATTGGTACACTCTTGGGTAGAGAGAGAATAACTTTCCATATTATAACCACTATGGAAGTAAGGTCAACCTAAAGAAGAGACTGCAATGTCTCTAAACAATAACAGTGCTGGGACAACCTTTCCCTCATAAAATGTTCGTGCTTATAGGATAGTACTTTTCCCATATTTTCTTAAGAAGGAGAAACTTACTTACCGTAATGATCTTTCTATGGATTCCTCTCCTAGAGATTCCTCATCTGATAGATATCATCATCCAGCTCTGCTGCTCAGAAATATTTTCGACAGGAGGAGTGCGTAGTGGACCTCGACTCGGCTGTCGATCCGTCTTACTCGGTGCTCGATCGTCAGCTCTGGATGTGACGTTAGGCATCGTATATATATCACGTCACTACGCCTCATACCTCAGTTCCCCCCTTTTTCCTGTGCTTGAATGCTGCAGAGGAAAAACGATGGGAGGCAAGGCTAATTAGCCATTAAAAAATGGAACAATGGGAAACATCCCAAAGGGGTAATACCCCATCAAATTAGTAAATGTAAAGAATTATTTTTTGTTGTAGAAACACACGGCTAGCCATACAGAAACGGTCACCTCAGAGCCATCACAGGCATCCCTTCGCTTAGACAGAAGCGCAAAGCCATAAAAACTTTCTGAGCGGGGATGGATGGGTGGGTGGGGTGATGAGGAATCTGCAGGAAAAGAATCCATAGAAAGATCATTACGGTATGGAATTTCTCCTTAAATGGATTGCTTTTCTCCCGCAAATTCCTCATCTGATAGACTCCCCAAGCAGTTAGGATGACTGAGGTGCCCAGAAAGTGTCATTGTAGAAGATTTTGCAGCATTGCCCTACCAAAACACGTATCGCTCTGCGGGCAACTTCCAGCCAATAGTGCCTGGTAAATGTGTGCAAGGATGACCATGTGGAAGCACGACAAATGCCCCTAACAGGGACTCCTCTCTGTAAGCCTGTCAAAGCCGAGACTCCTCTTGTGGAGTGAGGCCTGATTCCGGAAGGACGCGCTTTACCAGGAGATTGGTAGCAATCTGCGTTGCAAAGGTTAATCCATGACGAAAGAGTTGGTTTTGTTATGGGTAGACCCTAGCGAGACAAAGAATGGGCCACGAAAAGCTGGTTAGATTTTCGTAACTCCATGCATTAGCAACATAAAGCTCAAGGCTCTTTTAGGATATAAAAAGTGAAACCGTTCCTCCTCCTTAAAGGTGTGTGGTAGAGGGTAGAAGAATGATACATCTATGGACAGAGAAGTGGAACTCAGAAACCATTTTCGGGAGAAAGCCAGCTCTAACCTCAAGGGAAATCTTTTACCGAAAAAAATTCAGGAATGGGGGCTGCAACTCACTAACACTCCTGGCTGACGTAATTGCAACCAAAAAGGCTGTTTTCAAGGACAACAGTCTCAAGGAACAGGAATGCACGGGTTAAAACGGAGCAGCCATCAAAAATGTCAGAACCAGATTTAAGTTGGTGGAAACTTATTCACAAGGCCCTTCAGGAATTGGGCCATAACCAGTATCATAAAGAACAGGGACCATTTGCACACAGACAAGGCCACCAAATATTCTGTGACTGTGGTAACCTGAAGGCCTGCTGAGGCGGTGACAGAAGTAACTCCATCACTGTAGTGGTTGGACAAAAGATGAGATTGATCTTGCATTCCCTGTACTACGCCTCAAATATTCTGCACGCATACAGAGATCTTGTAGACGGTCTGCGTGCAGCCAGCAACACCTCTAGTACCTCCTCCGAGAGGTCCCAGTCATCATACCTCATCCTCTCAAGAGCCACACATGTAGGTTGAGGGACTCCGGAGTCGGGTAGAGTATCCAACCTTCTGACTGGGTCAGAAGATCCGGGTGGCGAGGCAACCAGTGAGGCAGACAGATGGACAGGTCCAAAAGATCGGAGTACCACGTTTTCCTCGCCCAGTCCAAGGCGATCAAAATCATGGTGGCTCGAAATCTCTTCAAACTCCTGAGAACCCATGGGATGACGGGTATCGGAGGGGAAGGCGTAGTGGAGAGGGAAGGTCCAATCCACCAGAAACGCATCCCCCAGTGCACCGTTCGTTTGTAATTCCCTTGAGCAAAACGGTCTGTACTTCTGTTGTACTCTGCGGCAAACAGATCCACTGCTGGGATACCCCAGAGAGAGAAGACCTCTTCCAGGACTTCCTGGCACACTTCCCACTCATGTGAGACCGTGCTCTGCCTGCTCAGAGCATCCTCAAACCATTCTCTGACCCTGCCAGATGAGCTGCCGAGACCAAGATCTGGTTCACCAGCAACCAGAACCACAGCTGCATAGCCTCTCTGCAGAAGGGAGCGCACGCCACCTTGCTTGTTCAAGCAGTGCATGGCCACTGGGATTTCCGTCAGAATCAGGACATGTTCCCCTTGAGAGATGGGGCGAAAGTCCTCAGGGTCTCAGGGTGAGCCTGATGGCTCGCAACTCCAGCCTGTTGATGTGCCACCTGGCTTCCGTTTCTGACCAAAGGCCACTCGCCGGCAAATCTTCACAGTCAGTGTCCCAACCCTTCAGAGATGCATCCATGACCACCCGGGCTTGAGGCCAGAAGGGTTCTCCCGCCAAAAGATTGCTGCGGTTGGTCCGCCAGCTGAGGTCGTGGACCACTTGGCTGGACACCTTGAGAGGATCTGCGAGTGCTCCGAGGTATTGTGACCACTGACGACCTATGAGCAATTGATGGGATCTCATGCGGAGCCTGGCCTCTGGTAACAGAAAAATACAGGAGGCCAGGAGAACTAAGAGGCAGAGGAAGGAAGCCGCTGGTAAGGTGGCGTGATTTTGGAACTAGTGTACATCTGTGTTATGTTGCCGACTCTCATTGGGAGGGAAGGCCTTCCCCGCCCAGGTGTCTAGGACTGCTCTGATGAACTGGAGCCTTTGGACAGATTCTTCAAGTTCAGGGAGAAGCCCACCCTGTGCAGTAGAAGACAGGTATCCTCCAGATGACACAAGACCTCTGCCGTCCGACTTCCCTTGGATCAGCCAGTCGTCCAGGTACAGGAATACATGGACCCGGATCTCCTGAGGTGAGCCGCGACTGCTGCAATGAGCTTGGTGAAGACCCTTCGAGCGGAGGTCAACCCAAATGGAAGCACTTTGAACTGATAGTGCTTGTCCCCTATGAGGAACCTTAGGAACTTCCTGTGCTTTCGATGTATCGGCCCACGGAAATAAGCATCGTGCAGATCCATTGACACCAGCCAGTCCTGAAGTTCAAGAGCGTGGATCATTTCTCTCAACGTCACCATCCTGAATTGGTCTTTCCTCAGAAACTTGTTCAAGGCCCTGAGGTCCAGAATGGGATGCAGACCTCCTTCTTTCTTGGGCAACAGGAAATACTGGGATACCAACGCGACCCTCTCTGATCGGGAGGTACCTCTTCCACCGCAACAGGGCTTGCAGCTCTTCCTGAAGCTCCTGTTCCGGTTGAATGGGAGGCGGTGGGGGTCTGTCCGGTGGTTTCCTTAAGAAGGGCAGACAATAACTAAACCGAACGAGCTGCGGAGCCCAGCGTCGAGGAAATCTCCTGCCACTGGGGCCAATGTTCTGCCAACTGTCCACCAACTGGCAAGTTGTGGGAGGGGAAATCAAAGCGGCTTAGAGGGTGGTGCCGCCCTGCCGCTCCTTCCAGGAAGTGAGAAATGCCTCTGCCCCTGCCTGTCTTGTGGGAGCTGCGCTTTCCTGCCATAAGGCACATAGTGCCTGTAGCCTCTGCGCCTAGAGCCAAAGAGCCTAGAACCAAAGCTGAAGGCAGGTTTGGCCGGCTGCGCAGCTAGGCCCAGTGATTTTGCGGCTATTTTATACTCTTTGAACTTTGCCAGAGAGTCCTCAGCCTTCTGGCCAAAAAAGAAACTCTCCCTCGAAAAGGCATGTCTAGTAGCCTATTCAGGACGTTCGGGGAGAAGCCAGAGGTTTTAAGATAGGCTTGCCTTCTTAGTACTATCGCCGACTCCATCGAAAAGCCAATGCAGTCGGCCACGTCCTGGCCCGTTTGCAATGACTGCTTGGCTACCTCCTTTACCATCTTCCACTGGCCGTGTAAATCATCCTGCATTTCACCTTCGGGGATGTACTGCATTGCTTGCTCTATGGCTTTCCATAAACCAAAGGAGTACTTTGCAAATCCACATGTCACATTGGTGGCTTTTAACGCCATGCTGCCAAAAGTAAAGACCTTCCTTGGCCATTGCGTCCAACTATCCGGAGGTAGATTAGAAGTGTATGCCGTGGGTTTAGTGGTGATTGTGGCTGCTTGCATAACAAGCCCTTCTGGAGAAGGGTGAGAAGCCAGGAAAAATGGAACTCCTCTTGCCAGCCTGTCCTTCCCCAATAAAGTTAGAGTTTACTGGGGCGATGGAGCAGGGATGTTGCAACAAGGAGGCTAGCGGTCCTGCAATTGCCGGGTTTAGTGGCATGCTATGTTAATTCACAGGACCTTCATCCAAGATGTCAGTCAATTCATAGTGGGTGAAGAGGCCTTCAAATCTAAGCTGTATACTATTCTTTCCACCAAGGTCCTATATTTAGCATGGGTGTGCGTGTAAGGCTGACCTGCTGAAATTCAACAGCTGGAGATGTGTCCAGGCCGCTGGCGTCGTGTAACCCCTGGGCTAAAGCCAACAAGTCAGCTTGGTCATCGAAAAAATCTATAACTCCCGACCCTGTACACATGGGATCAATGACATCCTGGTGGTCGTCCTAGTCGATGCTGAAAATCGACATCATGGATTCAAAGAACCCTGAACTGGAGAGCGGAACGAAAGATTTGTCGCCGACAGTCAGCACCATGAGTTTTTCCTTCGATGCCGATGGAACGGCTGTCGGAGTTGATCGAGGCTCGAGTAATTCTGTGACGTCAGGGGCGCCAGAGTGTCGACGCTCAAGAAATGGACCAGCCGTTGATGATTTATGCACCTTTTTCGACATTTAGCTTAAAGGTTTCTCTGATATTGATGGCGTTGACAGGTTGGCGTGCATGGGGTCAGGAGTACCAAGCACCGCTTTCGCTGCCAATGCTTGCTGTTCGGGGGGAGCGACTCGCACATGCAGCACCTGATTTTTAAACATCTCAAGCATTTCGTTTGTAAAACTGGCCCACTCTTCTCGAGTAATCGGCTCAGCCAAGGGCTTACATTTTTCCGACGACGAGCTGGACTTGTGTCGATGACGTCTCTTCTTTTTATGTGATGAGGACGAGGAAGAGGGACTCCTCAAGTGTGATTGCTTTTTGGATTTTCGCTGATGCCTTTTCCCACTCCTTCTCAGGGGTGTGCCCTTCCGTCTCTGCCTCGGAAGACCAGAGGAGCAACTGTGCCATTGATTTCAGGGACGGTCGGACTAAAGCAAATTTGGCAACCTGCTTCCGGATAGATTTCAGCTGCATTTTGGAGCACGACGCACACCCCTCCGTGTTATGATCCGCACCCAGACACCACAGACAAATGTTGTGTGGGTCGGAGACTGACATTTTGTAATGGCAGTCGGGTGAGAGGACATCACAGTCGAGGAATTATGAAGAAAATGTGCCAATTTTAGTCAAAAACTCATAGTCGTAGACTCAATGTTGTGTTCCTAAAGCAGCATGCAAGCGTGCGGAAAAAAGGAACTGAGGTATGGGGCGTAGTGACATGGTACATATACGACACCTGACATCACGCCTGGAGCCGACGATCGAGCACCAAGCAAGACGGATCGACGGCCGAGGTCCACTACACCCCCAGTCGAAAATGTTTCCGAGCAGCAAAGCTTGATGAGGATATCTATCAGATGAGGAATCTGCGGGAGAAAAGCAATCCATTGAAATGTCGCATTTGATAACTGAGGGCTCTCGCTTTTCTTATAATCAATGGCATTATAGCAATTTTATTAAGTCGGGACAGAATTGTACGCCCCAAATATAAAAGCGCATTAACATTTTCCAATTTCTGTTCCATCAGCCACCAACCCTTAGACCATTTCCTCTTATGAACATTAAGATGCTAAATCTTTGTTTTATCTTCATTAATAACAAGATTGTTCTGTTGAGAGTATGAGAAAAGGGCGTGGATAAGGCTCGAGACCCACCTTCGTACAGTCTAACAGGAGAATGTCGTCTGCATATGAAAGCCAAAAATCCTTCACGTCAAATATCTGAGTAGGAAAGTTGCCTGAATTAAATACTCCCCCATATCTGGTAAATACAGATTAAATAAGAGTGGAGCCAGGATATATCCCTGCCTTAAACCCCTAAAAGTGTTTACAGGTTTTGAGAGTGCACCCTGAAAGTTGAGTCTAATTCTTAATGCTTAATTATTTACCTAAAACACACAAGCCCTATGACCAACTACCTGAAATCAGACCTATCATGAGTGGTATCAATTGGGCTACGGAGGGTTTGTCTAAATACATAGATGAGGCTTTGAAACCATTTGTACTTAAAATAACATCATACATAAGAGACAGTACTCATTTACTTTGATTCCTACAGGCTGTTAAATGGGAACCAGACTACTTGTTGGCTACTATTGATGTGGTTTCTTTGTACACAAGTATAGATCATGAGTTGGCTGTGAAGGCTATAGACTACACCTTTCGCAATTCTTCAGCTTCATATTTACAACATGTTGAAATGCTGAAAAGCTTTTTAAAATGTACGCTTTGTAACAACGTTTGTATATTCAATAACGAATACTATGTACAACTAAAGGGAGTTGCAATGGGTGCGAAATTCGCACCTTCTCTTGTCAATCTTTTTATGTCACAATATGAAGAAACACATGTTTGAACCAGAAAAAATGTGTTCACAACCTGATAACTTGGCTACGCTTTATTGACGATAGTCTGATAGTTTGGAAAGGTTCACAGGAATCTTTTCAAGCATTTTTGGAACATACTAACAATAATACCTTTGGTATTAAGTTTACTGGGAATTCAAGCTCGTCAGAAATTGACTTTTTGGATTTACACATCTTCATCGTGGGAAACACCTAAAACTACAGAAGTTAATACTGTACTTTCTGCTCAGAGTAGTCATCCACGAGCTACCATTAATAACATATCGGGTGGTGAAATCCATAGAGCAAGAAGGAACTGCAGTACTGCTGCTGATTATACTAAGGAATGTTATATCCTCACCCAATGTTTTCTTAGCAGAGGTTACAGATTAAATGTCATCAATAAAGCGTCTGTTAAATTTGCTGACAAAAATCAATGTGATCTCTTGGTAAATAAGAGTTTGTCTAGGGAATCACCCAAACAAATTTCTATAATTACACGTTTTCTAAGGATTCGTCAATTCTGTACAAATCGGTTCAGAGACATTGGCATATCCTCAGACTGGACAAAGACCTGGTACCATTTCTATCTGACAAATCCAAATTTACATTCACCAAAGCACTCAAGATTAAACATAAAGTGAGTCCATCATTTCTTGAAACGGACGACACTGGTCCAAACAAAAATTGGCTCAAAACCACCAATGTTTTTTTCAAATGTGGAAACTGCAATCAATGCCAGTATTCTCATGACAATTGTCAATCGTATATGGATGCTTTTGCAACAGCAGTCAAAATCAAACATTTTATTAACTGTAAGTCATGTTTTGTTGTGTATGCAATTATTTGTGTGTGTGGAAAGTTGTATATTGGAAGTACCATTAGGCAATTGAGAACAAGGATTAGAGAACATCTAGTGAGTCTCAGGATGCCAGAAGCCAAATCACCATTGGCTTTACACTGGCAACTTGAACACCAGTTAAGTAACAAATCAGACCTTAGATTTATTAGTCTCATGAAAGCTAAAAGGGGAAAAGGAGGTGGCAATATTCAACTTAAATTGAGACAGATGGAATCAAAACTTATTTGTTTTCTGAGATGCACCGTGAGGGGCTTGAACAGTGACCATGAAATGCATGAGTTTCTATAATTCATTATCATGGAGGATGACACACCAGACTGACTTGCCTACCAGTGTTATACACACCCACAATTTCACTGTCATGGATAGCCTACATCTGACTCATACTTTTATTTGCCAACCAATTCACTTTATGTTTCTCTTAACTTCTAATCAGAGACCTTTGGCCTAATGTTTCATTGGGTCTGATACATACTGCATTTTGATCCAAGTACTTCACTTCCAACATCTATTATATTCTGTGTGTCCAACTCTGATCATCAACCGTATTGCAGAGGTTCATCATTTTGATGTCTGGGAACCAATGATGGTCTGCTCGGTGACAATTGGTAAAATACTAGATAATTTTTCAGTCCTGCCATGCGTTACTATTTTGGCAGTATATTACTTCATTTATGTGCGCCTACACACACAATTTGGCAGGAGTTTGGTGGGTCCCTGCAACAATTCACAACAATTCTTGTAACTTCTACTTTATCATACGTGCCTCTATATCGCCACCACATCACTTTTCTAATGAGCTCCAGAGTTACATTCTTGTTCTTTGTAATTACTTTGAAATTAGCGGAATTGTCACGCTATGACAGGTGCACTGATTATTTTAATATCTTACCCTTGCAATGCATTTCTATATACACAACATCACTTGCGCGGCTATTATTTCTGGTCACTGCACCAGCTTGTTTACATATGATGTCACACGCCCCTTGACGTGTGACGTCATCATGCTGCAATGTCACTTCCATGACGTTTATGTTTATATTCAGTGCTCTGGAATTGATGGTTCTTTTGCCATACAGCACGGGACGCAGGGATTTTGCCCCTTTACTTTTTCATCTACCAATGTACAGGTAAGATCCATATTTTTGCCCACTAGCGTATTCTATCTTTAAGGTTCATGCACACTAAAACGAGTACATGAACAATCTATTAATATGCACTACCCTGAGTGATAGAGGCTTATTAGGGCAATAACAGACTTTGGCATTAATTCCTTTACCGCATCTCGAATATTTCACTTCCTGGAGCCAACATGGAGAATGTTCGCAATGTTACCCGCACATGCATTTTCTTCCCTTTTTTTAGGTTTGTGGATAGCAGAACGAGTGCATGATTAATCTATCAATATATATGTGGCCAAGTGACAGATGCACAATATAGAAACAATGTATTTTGGCACTAACTCCTTTTACCCGCCGGGAACACTGTATTTCTTGAATCCATATAAGAGTAAGCCTACTTTCAAAGCTTTAACATGGCACTTCTGGCCATCTATTATCTAATATGGATGCTTCTCATTTTGGTCCAAGATATATATTTTCTGCTTGTTATTGATTCAACGCTGAACCCACTGAAGGGTATTTTTTGTCAACCCACCAATATTTCTTCCCGCAATTGTGCGGACCTTATCAAATAACTCCAAGAGGGAGTCCCCAATGGACTAGTTTCCATTTACAGGTATGCTCCGCAAACTATGTATTTCATCTCTCACTGTTAATTCAAGTTACTATTCGATTCTTCGTGATTCCTCTTCAACATTACCATGATTGTCCTACCTTTGCATAAATTGGGTATACTGAAACAAATTTAGGGTAAGAGTTTATACTTATCCTCCCATTGATTCACCTAGAGGACTACACCATAACGGACAATCAGTGTTGAATTTCTTAATTTCACAGGTGAAATTGTCCGGCACATATGTATATCTTTTCTCAATATCAGAACCAGGTTGCTTTAGGTGCATCCCCCTTGTTTAATTTCACATGTGACTGGGTGATCCTGGTGGCAAGCCTAGTCTGGCACGGTATCTCACTTTGGGTATCATACCCTCTCTAATTTTTATTTTTATTTTTCTTTCCTTTTTCTAATTTTGCTTTGTCAACAATGTACACCATTTGCTTGACCTCCTCATCGGCAATCCAAAATGTGGTGTTTTGTTTTTGATTATTATTCATTTCTATTTTATCAACACAAATTGTATCATTTGAGTTTTATTATCATAATTTCTGACTTTTTTCTTGCTGAAACTGTTGATTTGGATGGTTTTTAAAATTGTGTAAATTGGATGGTGTATATAATCTCTGTAACTTTGTAGACTTATGACTTGTTATGTGGGATTAACACAGCCTTGAAAACAACCCGATGGTTGAAACATGTGTCGGCTGTCCAATATCCAATATCCAGAATAAATTATCTTACTTCTTTGGAAACACTTGTTTTGGAATACTATAATTTGGATGTTGAACGTTTCTGTTGTATAAGTCAACTTGAGTGCGATTCACCTTCCCACACCAACAATCTATAATACTTAATGCTGAGTCATGGTGTAAGCAGATCAATATACTAAGAAGCGAAGTGGGGATGATCACGATTTAAGCTTCTTCCAGAGGTTCCCACAGTTAACAGTATCAAAAGCGAGGGATAGATTGGTACTGGCCACATATATGTCAGAAGATCCCTTTACGACGAACATATTTTGAAACCAGTCCATTAGTCCCCTGGAAGAGAAGCCCCCACCCTCTTTCGTAAAGTCAGCTTGAAAAGGCTTAAGACTCCCTTTTTGTTCAGCCCAATGAGTAAGATCTCTCAGGACCAGGGAAGTAAAGATTGTTGATTCCGTGTCCAACAAAGCAATTGTACAGTAATGGAATGGGTCTATTTCATTCCCCTTCTAATAAATGGGGATATGTGAGCACAATGCCAAATTTCCAGAAAATTGCAGTGCTACTAAATTTGTTTAAATAGTGTATGTAGGTAGGTAGCCCATAATTCAGGGGTGGCTTTAAAGGCATGGTTACAGAGGCTACGAGGGCCTTGGGCTCGTGAATCATTGCGTTTCTTAATCATCATCAGAACATCATCCTGATCAAAAGAAAGAGCCCATGGTACACAGTTCAATTCCTCAATCACCCCACAAACTGGCAGGGAGAACAAAGACAACAAATGTGCCACCCACAAGCACTCCAAAATGGGATTTTCCTTGCTGTTAGGTTGGAAATTCTCTTGTCTGTTTATTAATTTCCAGTAATTTACATTAGACATGTGCATCACACAAGGCAGCATTTTCGCTGCATTCTGCTGGTGCAGCACATTTTTATTTGCATCACTTTCTCCTTATAACGCTGCTTAATTATTTTAAGAGTTTCAGATAATGCTCGCACTGTTCCACCAGACCCTTTCAGAAGCCTGATCTGTATTCTCTTTTCTTTTTTACATTGCTCTATTTCTGAATTATAGCCAATAGACCGTTCAGGGATAATCGGTGCAGGACGGGACATAATCTGAATGCAACCTTGAATAATTATCGGGAATATTACATGGGTTAGAATTTGATCTCTCCGGTCTGTGGGACAGGCTTTCATATAAAGCTCTATACATTTGTTTAATCGTTTGATAGTATCAGTTTAGAAACCAACAAGCCTGTAATTCCTTTATCATCATTATTACACCCCCACTCCTCGATGGTTGCACACACCATCATGTGAATGTTTAAAGCAGTATTAACTATTTCAAAAGGAATAAAGTGATTAAACAAATTCCCAGTAGCAAACATACAATCAATCCAAGAACTTTGATCTCCCTGGGGCCAAGTGGGTTTCCCTTCCAGGTCCCCTTCGATATTCCCGTTGAAGCGGGTAAAATGTCAATCTTCTAAAATTCGAGACCAATGCTTCCCCCTATTGGACTGTTGCTTCTGATATTTTGTTATAAAATTCCTACTACTGGAAGTGGATTCATGGCCTCACATACAATTAGAGTTGAAATCACCTAGCAGTAAAGAATGCATGCAATTTGTTTTATAAAATTCCCAAAGGACATGTTTGATTTGTTGCAATATAAATTAATAATCCAAATATTAGTTCCCTCAACTTTCCCTTTGATGTGGATCGCCAGTATGCCGTTGATGGTTTCGGCAAATGTTGTGACCTTTTGCACCCAGGACGATTTTACCGCTGTTAACAGGTCACCATGCGGTCTAGCTTGGAGCTCCCTACTAGCCTGTTGGGTTAAAGTGTAGAAACCATAAAACGTTACATTTACCATAGAAAATGTCTCCTGAAGAAATATCACATGTACATCTTTAAACACATTTCCCATGTTTAGGTTATTGGACAAGTGTTTAAAACCAGTTCCAGGGGATTACTCTCCCTACTATGGGCCTGCTAGAACCCTGGCCTGGTAACACCCCTGTTAGAGACCCCCTTACGTTACCACCCTGGCAACCATGTCCAATCAGAGCCACCCTTATCCAAAGTGTCACTCTTCAGGTTGATATTGATATTTCATTTGTATCTCGCTCGTACACAAGTGTTTCAGAGCGCGACGAGGCAAGGGAGGGGACAAGGGAGAACACAAACAAACAACGATTTTACTAGGCTCAGTGACATTGAGAACACGCAAGTGCATGGAAGAGGGGGAGGGAAGGAGAGGTGGAAAGTGCTGAGCAAAAATAAAAATAAAGTAAATAAAACATGAATAAATAAATAAATAACAAAGAGCAACAAACAGTGGTAGTGCAGCCAGCAAGTGGCAAGTGCTAGGAATAAGGCAACAGACAGGGTGTGTCTGAATAAACGCAGAAAAAGAAAAAAGGGGGGGACTGTACGGTTACAGATACAGACCCCAGCAGTGTGGGTGGGTGGCAGGGTGAGCAGGTACCTGGGCCCCAAAGAACACAGGTGCACGATGCCGAGACAGAACAGATCAACAGGGGAGTGGAGGAGAGAAGGCAGAAGCAAAGAGGAAGGCCTTGAGGAACTTCAGGAACCGCAGATGATTCTCCTCAATGTTCAGAGTGGCAGTGAGGCTGTTCCAGAGGGAGGCCCGAGACGAAGACAGAGATCTACCCCCAGCTCATTTTTTAGAAAAACGACTGACCCTGAAGGAGTTAGAAGTGGGGGAGTGAAGGCTCTGGAAGGAAGGTATCATGGAGGGACAGCTGAATGTATTTTGGACCCAGGCCCCAGACAGCCTTGTGGACAATGCAAAGGGTCTTGAATTTAATCATTGCATCCACTGGGAGCCAGTGAAGAGATTTCAGGGCTGGAGAGATACGATCCCAGGGCTTGAGGTCAGTTGCATCCACTCTTAACTCTCAAGCAATTTGAATTTGTGTCGGAGCTTGTTCTACAAATGGCCCCAGCAAACCTTTGTGATGCCTAAAAGGGCCTTGCTGGCCTGGGCTCAGAAGTCAAAACCACGTAATCGTAAATCATCAGCAGCATTTCTACAATGTCCATGCGTATGCATTCCCAAAAATAACAAGGGCCATATCTTTTTAAATCATTTGCTGCAAGGTAGATATCCCACACAAAAAGCAATAGGACAGTCTACCGGTGTAACATAATGTGATCTTTGTTACGGAGCACTGCTTCCACTATAAGCCTCAAAGACTCTCCTCCAGGCTGTGGACCAAGAGGCTCGGATACAGGATTTAAGTGGGCTCAAACCTGGGGGTTTTAAATAAAGGCCGTAGGACCTGAGGAACCCAATTCCACATTGCTCTTTACTACGCAAGAGATTATAAATTTACCACCCATCCCTAGATTCTACCATTTTGCTCGATGGTAATGAAGGGAAATCTGTTCTTGGGTTGGTCTTTGAGGAGGCATCACCACTTGCCATAATGCACACTGTAAAATTCTCAACTTTTTTTATTTTTATTGTGACATAACCACATTTTAGGTTTTTTACACATTCTTTGTTTAAAATTAAACATATGAAATATATAAACACAAAATACAAAATTCAATACAACATAGAAAATTTAACTCAGATATCATTAAGACCTATTCTTCACGTACCTACAATTCTAACATGTTTTCTAAAATAAATAATGAATTAAGGTTGATCAGTGACTGTCCAAAATGAAATAATCATAAAAAGACTTTACCAATCCTTCGGAGTGACTAGATTACCAGTATGTTTGTGGAATAAAACCTGTGAATTGCAATACTCTTAATACATTTACAGTCAATTTGATTTCATGACCCGCAATCATTCTTTCCCAGAAAGCACTAGAAGGCAACCTATCAAGTGATCCAACTAGGTTTCCCAGATATTCAACCCTTGTGTCCCAAGTACCTTTGCAGAATCTTAACAAATGCTCAAGGGGTTTGTTTGCTTGTGTCTGAACATTCCATACACAAACTCCGAATTTCTTCTGTTCGGCCCCATTTAACCAGTACTGCACCCGTTTTGATCAAATTCAGGCATACTCTCATAAAGTTCTGCCTTCCTTTTTTATCTGGGAACTTTGTCAGATACCTCGGAACAAAACCCTGTTTTTTCCCATACTTAAAGAAAGATGTAGGGATGGAAGACGACCTCACCACATCCACTGTGGAGATCCAGTCTCTCAAATTCAAGGCTTTCTTAACCTTCAAAGGGTTTGAGATCAGTATGGCTTTGTCTAGTTCACAATAAATCAGCAGGTCTTCTGCTACCTGTCTAAGTTCTCTCAGGGTTAGTGAGGTGTCTAATTTCATATTATCCAGAAGACTTTGAAACAATGTGTTGGTCATTGGTACCATGATAGATCTATATAGGGAGAGGAGTTTCCACTCAACTGCAGATTTAAGAGATTTTAAACCCAGTTCTAATTTGAGTGTCGCCTTTAAACCCAGTTCATATTTGAGTGTCGCCATGTGCAGTCCTTTGGGCAGGCCTAATACCTGTTTCCAGATATAGCTTTCTAGTTTTTGCCAGTCTATAGACCATAAAAGAGGCTTTGCCTCAATTCCATATAGTAATACGGGAATTACTCTCGCAACGTGAAACTTTAGAACTGGCATGATGGAAAATTTGCCATACAAACTAGAAATCTTCTTCAATTGAGCTATTAGTTGTGTGCCTTTAGCCAATAATTCCCCATACTGTGTCGCAACTGTAGGGGCCGCATGCAAGGTAAAACCCAAATATATAACTTCTTTTACAACAGGGATCGAATAACCACCAATTGACCAACAGTATTTAACATCTTTAAGGCCCTTTCGTCCAAAAATTACAATCCTTAATTTTTCTGGATTTACCACCAGGTCTTTTGCTTTCATATACAGGTCAAGTGCCATAAGCAGTCTTTGCAGACCGACAGGAGTCCTGTCAAGCAGGACTATGTCGTCTGCATACATAAGACATTTTATGGCTAGTGAACCCACCTTTGGACTTGCCAATGCTGAAGACTCTATGGCCTGTCCAAAATCTCCCAAATAGAACTTAAAAAGAAATGGTGCCACCATACAACCATGTCTGACTCCCCTATTTATACTTAGAAACTCTGACAGATGTCCAGCTGAATTGAGTCTTACTCTGGCTGTGTTTCCTTCATGGAGATTTACTAGAATATTTATCAGATTTTTCGGGGCTCCTTTTTGTTCCATCTTGCGCCAAAGTTTATCCCGATTCACCATATCAAAGGCGCTCGACAGATCAACCAACGCCCCATAGAGTCTTCCTGTGTTTTTTAAATCTTTATAGTTTGTTAGAGAGGCGAGTATAATACCGTTCAAGGAGGTAGAGTGACCTCTTCTAAACCCTGTTTGTTGTTTGGGGATTATGTTATTATTCCTTGCCCAAGTTTCCAGTTCTCTTAATATTAGGCTAGTGAACAACTTGCTCTCCACATCAAGCAGCGTAATTGGCCTAAAACTTGTAGGATTTTTGCGATCTCCCTTTTTAAAAATAGGGACTATGATCGCCGACTTCCAAGTCGGAGGAATTGCTCTTTTATCTATCACTCCCCTGTACAATGTGTACAGAATTTCTCCCCACAGGATCCCATTTCCTTTAAAGACTTGGTAAATTAAACCGTTAGGGCCCGCAGATCTTGACGCAGAGGATTTTGTTATCAAGTTCAAAACATCCTCTTTTTCAAAACTCAGACCCCAATTTCCATTGCCCCCCTTATATTTTGGGGCTCCCGGTGGGTTTTGATATTTCTCACCAAAAAGGGTCAGCCAGCTTGCTTCTGAGAGGTTGTTCGTTTGAACAATATCTTGGTCTATTTCAAATGCGTTAATTAGTGACCAAAAATTCCGTGAGGAATTATTTTGCAGTGCACACAACATTTCTTCTACATCATTCTGCCACATCTCTTCTCTATGGTGTCTGGACCAACTCCTTAAGTTGTTCTTGATTTTTTTTGTTTCTATGGCAAGTCCTAGCGTACTTTTTGCCGATTTTTTTGCAAGTCTTAATTGCCTCTGGGTCTCATGTTTTTTTGCCCAGACTGCTTCATCGAAGTGATGTTTGTGGGTTTGTTGAAGACCCCTCCGAGTATTCGATGGTGGATCAATCGACCATATAAACTCGTGAAAAAACAGCGGATTACAATTTTGATGTAGGATTTCCGGATTCTCCCAATTATAGAGTCTATCTAGGCCATCATTTAAACGTTCCCCTTCTCTCTTATATTTCACCAACCGATTTTTCTGAGCATTAACAACTACCCAATGGTCCCAAACCTCTATTGTGTCCCTACAGTGCCAACTTATCTATGTGACTAGTCGTTTATGGTCGCTTGTTCCACCATCTTCCACTGAGAAGTGCATACATTTCCCAAACTAATTTGTCGATAAAAGGACGTAATCCAATGTTGACTCTATGGACCCCCTCTCCCACGTTGTGGCAGGTGGTACATCACCTTCTACAGATCCATTTAAGAATTTTCAGTCCCATTCATCAAAGAAGTTCAACCACTTTCTACCATTGGATGTTATTTCTTTTATTTTTCCTTTAGGGCATTTATGTTTAATTTTAATGCACTGTGAGTTTAGATCTCCTGCAACTATTATGTAGGCCCCAGGGTATATTATACTAATGTCACTGAGGACTACCGAGATCGATTCTAAAAACTCCAGTATTTTTTCCCTGGCCGGGTTCCAATACAGGTTAATGATTATTATCTCTTTTGACAGGTCGTTTTCTAGGGGAGTGACTGCTCTCACCAGAAGAATTCCTTCTTGTTTACAGGGTATAATTATTTCTTTAAATAAAACCCTTCTACAGGCGATCAATAAACCCCCCACCGGTCTGCCCCTGGCTTTACTATATGCTGGCTGTGTTATCAAGTTGAAACCCTGGAATTTTGGAGTATTTACTAGCCAGGTTTCTTGTAGTAGGATCAAGTCATTCTCCCCGAATAACAAGGCTCTCATTTTATTGTTTTTGAAGGACCTGGACCCTCGTGAGTTCCAACTGGTGATTCTTAAATTTTTACTACTAAAGAGACGCTTGCACTACTCCCAACTTCTGACAGACTTGCATAATTATTTCTGGTAGCATTGGCCAGGATAACGGTTGTGACCCTTCTTTGATATTATCGTCTTTCTTTTCTTGCTGGCCGGCTTGCATTGCAAAGCTATTCCCCTGGGTTGCTTCGTTTTCCTCAGCTTTTTCCACTTCTACAGCATAAGACAGTAATTTGTCATGCACGTCCAGACCCAAACAACACAATTTTTCTGCCAAATTTAGGAAGGCCTTCACCCCCAGTTTAGAAACAAATCCAACTTCGGCTAAACTTGTGCAGTCTGGTTTAGGAAAACGAACATATTCGATGTCTTTTGTTGAAAATAAATATAATTCAGGAAGTTTTTTGGCTAATGACAAGATCGCTCCCCTGTTCCAATGGTTTGCCGGACTGACTATTTTCCTCATTAGTAAACCGAAGTCTCGGGATTGCATAGGGATTTTGATCTTCTTGAATGGTTGTTGGTCTCTCGACTATAGCTTCAGGAGATGAAATTGCTACTAGAGCAATTGCATTCACTTTACTTCCTACACCTGCTCGTTGATCAAGATTATTCTTCTCCGATTTAGATGTAGGGTCACATTTTATTCCCTCTGGGTGACCGCTAACCGGTTTCGAAGATTCTGCTGGACTTCCAATCTTTACTCTATTCATATTAAATATTGGAGCAATCCTTAAACCCGTCTGGTTCTGCATAGGTACTTTTGAAACTGTTTTCTGTTTGGACAAAAACATAGGTGCTATTTTTAGCAGCTTCCCTGTGATCTTTGATCTTACTGAGCCATGTTTGCTGTCGATTTTTGTCCAAGCTCACTAATTTTTCTTCTGTCTGAGTGCTCATAGATTTTTTTTACCGTTTGTGGGTCTTTCACTTCTTCTGGGACTCGATCAATTTGAGTTTTTTTCATTTGTTGTTTTTTGGGCTTATTTAATCTTGATCTTCTCTGCTCTTCCTGATGTAAGGAATCATTTTCCAAGTTCCTGCCGCTCTTTTCGAGTGCAATTTGGTTTTCAAAATGTTTCTCCGATTCCGGGATCCCCTTTACAAAACTGTTTACATTTGATTTTTTGTTTTTGTATTTTTCATATTTTTTGTTTTCTTTTCTGGTCTGCCCCTAGATTTTGAGGATGTATGATTTAATTTTTGATTTTTCCGCCTTTCCCTTTTCCGTCTCTTATAAGTTTGTTGAGTACTCTTCTTCCATGTGTTTGCATTTTCCGTCGCTTCTTCTGTGGAAATATCAATTATTTCATCTTGATTTCCAGTAAGCTGTTCCAATGTTGAATCGGCCACCTGTGCCAAACGACAGAATTCTTCCATTACAGACTCGGATAGGGGCGTGTCATCAACAAAGGCACTTGGTTCGGGTGGTAAATTGTCTTTTTTAATTCCAGATTCTTGATCTGTTATATATCTTGTATTGATTTTTAGTAACAAATCCTTAATCTCCCTGTTTTCCGTCAGCAAAGAAGTCAGTTGCTGCTTAATTTCGGCTAAGTCTTCACTTTGCTTTGTAAAACCATCTTCAATTTTTACCAGTGTAGGCAATACTGAACAATTTATTACATTATTTTGGCCTACCACTGAAAATTCAAGTTGTTCAATGTCTTTGGTCATTTCCATTAAAATCCCTGTGTGCGTCTGCACGTCTCTTTTAGGGAGGTCAAAAGCTTTCACCAATTTGTTTAGGACATCATTCAAAGCTGGTAAAGTTGAGTCCCCTTCTTTGGGATCTTGGTTCTTGTTTCCAAGGGCCACACAGTATATGGACTGGATGATCTATTATAGATTCTTCAAACACAGCTGGATCTCTTCTAGGTACCTCTGTTGAGTTCAATCTCTCTCCTTGGAATGATACATTTTGAGTTATACTCAATCAATGATTAGGGGTCCTTGAGAGATCCATTATTGAGTTTGGTAATTCCGATTGTCCATTCTCCGTCTGTGAATTGGAGTTGTTTTAAGGGTTTTAAGGAATTTGAAGTAAGGGCACTTGAGCTATTTTGATGACGTTTCTGGAAATAATTGTCAATAGTCCCTTTTATATTTGTTGATGTCAGGGTAAAGTCCTTTGATTGTATGGGTGGAGTATTTCTTACTATGTCCCTTAAAATTGCTCCTGCTGGTGTCCTGTCAACTTGAGGTTATTGATGAACTTGCACCTCCACTACGTTGTTGTCCCTTGTCGAAGCAGTGAGAGTTTGTTGAACTAAGGTATTTACCTCCACCTGTAAGGACTTTTCAGTGTAGAAGCCATCCGATTCGGGAGCTCTTAAATCGTCAACAAGAGGTCCACTCCTCAAACTGTAACGAGAAGACATTTCTCAGAATTATAAAACTGAGTAAGTAAGGAAAAAGGATGAAGGGATCAAAGGAGTAAAATATCCAACAGTCTCCCAACAGTCTCCCTACTTCTCACTTTTTTGCCCACGACTGGAGCAAATTGAATTATGGGGAAGTTTAATGAGCAAGGGACCACTTTTTTATTTAGGGGCTTGTGGGATGTGGTCAAAACATGATAAGAAAAAACAATTTCCCAAGAACAAGCTACCTATTGGTGTCACACATATGGGCTTGAGGTCTAGACAAAGATTTGGCACATTTTGACAATAATCTTGTGTTTGAAGCAAATATCACAAGATATAACACATAGGCTAGTATTTTATCACAAATATATTAACTTTTATTAATCTTCATAAAATATTGAGCCCGGTGGGTTCAATTATTAAAAGAACACAAAGAACAATAGAGATAAATCACAATCCTGTTAAGTAGCATGAAACAATCATATGGAGATAACACAGTGTGAGTCAACTTGTTTCATCCTGATCCTATATCAAAACACTATTGTTTCTCAAGGTGATGTTAGTCATTCTAAGGGTGACTTGTCAACATGAATATTTTTATAGTGAAGCTATTACAAAGAGTCCCCAGTTGGTACAGTCTGTGGGCATAAGCCCATCTATACAAAGTGTCGCAAATTGAATTATGACAGTAAATTTGCGCTATTTTATCATTCCAATTGTATTTACAATTCAAAATGTTAGCACGAATCTCCAAGAAGCCATTTGTTTTAAATAGGGTCCTCAAAGAACCCAGAAAACAGAACAGTGGCTCCACTGCACTCTGGTAATCTCTGCATGTATGTTTAGCGTATATTTAGCCCCCCTTATAGCGTGGTCTGTGTTACCGAGTCGATAAGAATAGATAGGATCTAGAGACTCGGTCTCCACAGTCTCCCTGCTGTGTGCCTACTAGTAACCGGCACACCAGCACACACTGCTTCACACTGCTTCACCGCACACACTAACGGCCCAGACCCAAGCCCAGGCCCAGGCTCCAGGCCCCCTCGGGATTTTATCGCGTTGTAAATCTAAATTTCGAGGGGCTTACCAATATACAGCTGGTGCTGCAGTGCTCCTGCCCCAACTACAGCGTGGAGCACGAAAGCGGGTCGTCTGCTCTAAATCAAGCCGATCGCCGGCCGATCACAGAACTCTCCCCAACTTCCTCCTTGAGTTTGCCCAAACCTCGACGGCTTGCCTCCAGCAACATAGTCCACTTTTCCAGAAAGTCACGGCCGTAGCCGTGGCCACCGGTTGTCCGCCGCGCGGCTCCAGCCACTTCTCGAGGCTCGAGGCTCCGAAAACTTCCTGGTAGAGGAAAGGACCTAGCACGTACTATGCACCACTGTCAAGCCGCACTGAGAGCCGTATCGTGCAGGGTCAGCCGCTTCCGACAATGGTGCAAAATTCTCAACAGGGAAAGCGGCTATGGTGGGGCAATATCTAAAGAGACACGCCATACAGCTGGCACTACTGCAGGAAACACATATGTAGGGGGCAGAGTTGAACATGCTGGAATCTAAATGGGGGCAGTATTTGGCTCTTCTTTCTCCACGTTCGCCATTCGGGGAACCCCTTACAAGTGGAACATACATTACGAGATACGGAAGGAAGAACGATAGCCTTAGAGGGGCATCTGGATGACAGGACATGTGTGTGGTCAACTCGTATGCTCCGAACGTGGACGACAAGGACTATTTCCCTTCAGTGTTGAAATTGACAGGGGGTTGTCGATCCGGCCTATCCGTCTGGGGGTGGGGAGAGAGACTTTAATTGTCTCCTGGATCTGGATCGGATGGGTAGGAAGGATCCAATAAAAACGGTTGGCATTACGCCAGGTCATGGAAAGGCTAGATTTGGTAGAGATATGGCGGGAGTCACATGGGGCGGAAAGGGGATATTCATACTGGTCTGAGGTCCATCACTCATATTCTAGGTTAGATTATTTGCTGGTGGGCAGAGAGCACTTCCACTGGTTCACTGAGCCCACATATTTAGATAGGATTTTATGGGATCACTCCCCACTGGTGGCCACTCTGGAAGACCCGCATCAGAGGCCTCCCGCAGGGATGTTGAGGATGAGGACGGCTATGTTGGACTACGGGGCAAACGTGAAGTCAATACGGAACGCAATCACCTCCTTCTTTGAATTAAATTAGGGATCAGTGGGAGATGTTGGGACACAATGGGAGGCCGTCAAGGCAACTGAGGGTAATATGCATGTCTCAGGCAATGGGGAACAGAATGACACTGGACAACTCACTAAAAGGTCTAGAGGGGGAGATTCATCAGTTGTAGAGGGACCTAGCAACAGGTAGGAGAGGAGTTAGGAGCAAAAATGAAAGTCCACCAGAAGGCCCAGGACTCGCTTTCACAGTTCGACCGAGGACGCTATACAGCGAGGATACACGGAGAGGGGGGAAAAAGCAGGTCGGTGGCTGGCATGGCTAATTAAGCAGGAATGCTATCTAGACAACAATCACCCAAATCCGAGACCTGGCAGATGATCTGGTGTCTTCGCAACAAGAGATCAATGAGCTATTCCAGGGGTATTACAAAAGGCTGTACTCCAAGAGGGCAACTACTTGGATTTAGAGGCCTCAGACTTTCTGGATCTGGTGTGGCTACCCAGGCTGGATGGGCGAAGCAAGGGAAGGGTTGGAGGTGCCCATAGAAGAGGGGGAGATACTGTGTGCAATACTAGCCATAAAGACTGATAAAGCCCCAGGGAGTGATGGGTTCCCAGTGGAGTTTTACTGGGAATTTGCACGTGTCTTGGCCCCACAAATGAAAAGGGTATACAACAATGCACTCCATAAGGGTGTATTACCAGAAACGATGAGAGAGGCGATAATCACTGTTTTTATGGAGAGGGATAAGGACCGAGTCATTGTGCCTCCTTTAGGCCGATTTCTCTGGTAAATGTCGACACGAAGATTATAGGCAAAGTGTTGGCGTCTAGGTTGGCCAGGGTAGCCCCTAATCTAGTGTATCCGGAACAATGTAGGTTCATAGGAGGGTGGGATACTAGCATGAATCTGCGTCGCCTGCACCATGTCAGGGGCCGAGTCAAGGGTCCATGGAGGGAAATGGCACTGGCTGAGTTGGACGCAGTCAAAGCATTTGATTCACTTGAATGGCCATGGGTGTTCAAAGTACTGGAGGCCTATGGCTTTGAGAGCACGATCCTGAAGTGGCTCTGGTTGTTGTATAATAGCCAGGTGGCCAGGGTCAGGACAGGTGTCACCGGGGTGGGCTCTGGGGCGAGGTGCGCAGCAGGGTTGTCCGGTCTGCCCGATTTTGTTCTTGCTGGCACTTAAGCCACTGGATTGGTATTTTTGAGCATACATTCCAGAAACAGGCATCATAGCAGGTGTGTTGGTGCATAATATCTCGCTCTATGCGGACGACGTTTTGATAAATGTAGATAACCCTCTAGAAAACATGTTGATCCTCTTGGAAATATTAGATAACTTCCGAAAGTTGTCAGGATTCAAAATTAACTGAGAGAAATAGCTTCCGTTTCCGCTGGCAGGCCTCAGTTTAAGGGATAGCGCAACTCTCTCGGATAGGGGAATCAGATGAGAAAGAAAATCCTTCAAATATCTGGTGATTCAGGTCTTTCATGAGGTGAAAGAAACATATTTCTATGACACAGGGTGAGCGCTCTCGGGGATAGCGGAAGCAGTACAGTTTTGGGGAAAGCTTCCCCTCACACTGATGTGGAGAGTGGCTCTTTGCAAAATGGTGGTGCTCCCTAGGCCATTATATTTTTTCGTGGATATCCCATATGCCATCAAAAAAGTGCTTTTCAGAATGTTGGATAAGACATTAGGAGAGTTACTATGTAATACAGGGCGATGCTGTGTGGCCATGCACACGCTACGGCGTAGATGCGAGAAAGGGGTACTGAATATGCCAGATTTCGAGTTATACTTAATGGCGGCCCAACTAAAAGATGTGGCCCATTGGAACATGACCCCGGGGGGCGTGATCATGGGGTTGCTGTGAGGGATTGTGGGAGACAAGACAGGGCATGGAATTACTGTGGAACTCCATAGGGGTATACGAGGTAGCGAGTTAGCACTTACTTACATATGCTAACGTGGTGCAGTGGCTAGCAGAGCTGTGGGAAGTAAGACCGGAAGAGCCAGAGGCAAGTTTTTCCTGAAGACATTGTTGGGGCTCGAGAGAGGCAGAGGGAGGATATCCAGGGTGCATATAGCACTACAGATTTCGACAGCAGATAAGGAACTGGTGGTTAAAGCGATTTGGAGGAGAGAGATGTGGGGTCGCCAGTTCCGGCCAAAACATGGGCAAAGATGTGGGAGCAAGTTAGAAAGACATTGAGAAACACCCGATTCCAGCTCATTCAATTTGATTATATACACAGGTTGTACCCAACGCTAGAGAAATTGCATGTCATAGACAAATCTGTGACTCATGACTGTCTGCGGTGCGGGCAGGGTCATGCCGGCTTCTGGCATATGGTTTGGAGCTGAACAGTTATTACAAGATACTGGGGGAAGGTGGTAGGCGCCTTAATACGTTCTCTCTGTAACTACAACTCGGCACGGCAGAAGCAGCTGCTTGCATCCACCATGAGGCAATCAGCAAAAGAATCAATGCTCAATGTGACTATGATCTAAGTAAGCCCTGTTGGACTTATATCTAACACCATGCTTCACTTTCATCTATGGAAGCGGCAAGCGCTTCAAAAATCCTTTAATTGCCCAGATGTGATGTTCGTGTGATGTGCGTGCTGCGATTACTCGTGCAACATTATCTCCAATTTCTAGCGCGTACTTGTGTATGTTTAGTCCAGTTGGGCTGTGAGGGATTTTGGCCTTGAACTACACCCCAACATTGCTGCCTCTAATACCGAGCACCAGAGTGCTCTGATGCCCGCCTTGCCTCTATAGTGACTGGCCAGAGCCCTACTTTTCAGGGTCAATCAGGGAGTCGGCAGGCGAGAGCCGGCCCCCCGACAAGGCCCACGGTAAGGCCCCTATCTGGTCTGTCTGGCCAAAACAGCTGTTACCGTCATTCTACACGCCGCCTGTCCTGCTTCCCTGCTGTTCTTCATCGATGCAACCTATGGCGCTCTGATACATTTGACAACATAGTGAGCGTCCCCTTTCACCTTCAATGTCCCACTCTGCATATTTTGCTCCAGCAAGCTGGACCTTGGTGCCGCGCTTCCTCCTCCTGGCCACACGGTTACTGCAGAGACTGACATTTCTCTTCTGAATTCCTTGTCAATCTCACAGCTGCTGCTAAACTTGCAGATCTCACTATATCCCCTAACTCTTGTTGTTCCTCATCTCACTGTGACTTTTGGCCTTCAGGTTTGTGGTCATTTTACTGAACCAAGTGACCTTCTGAATTTACGCATTTAGGTGCATTTCGATGTGCTAAATGATTTTTGAATTTGTGCATTTAAGTGTGCTATTGATTTTTGATTTTGGGTATTTTAGTGTGCTAAATGATTTTTGAGTTTGGGCATTGAAGTGTGCTAAATGATTTAAAATTTTGGGTTTGCTCTTGCCCCGGATGCTGATGGACTGTTCTGTACCTCATATCTGCTAGGCCGCCTAGTGAATTCTATTGTGCACTGTGCATTACTGTGCCTCTCCCTCCCCTGTCATCTTCCGAATCTCCCCCTTGTTTGCCACCATGGTGCTCTCTGTCTCTCCTATCTATTTGAACTGCTTCTGCATCACCTACCCTCCCTCTCTCTCGAAGTCTGGAAGGACGACATTTAAGAAGGAACTCCTGATCTCCAGCCCTGGTCTGCCCATTAAAGACACCTACATCAATTCTTCCTCCAGACAGACTATCACTGACATTCTATTTGCTGTTTCATCATCTGACATATGGACTCCACACATGGTTTCTGTCCTCAACCATTAATGGTGGTACCAGATAGGAAGTACTATTGGCTCACTTTGCATCTTCCAGTTGCATCATTCATGTCTATTGCAATAGCACTATCATGGCCCAGGGCTTTCAGCCCAACCTCCTCCTCCTTGAAAGGCACTGTCCGTCTCTTTTCAACTTCCCTCACTCTCATGCCTGCCCTCCATCTCCCACCCCCCCTTTGACCCACCCCTGTGGTGGCACACCGCCCCTGTGCCCGCAGTGGTAAATATTTAAACGGGGCAACCAGTTTCACTTAGCTATCCTCAAATTTTGCTCTGCTATCTAACAATCATTAAAGACCTTGATGTCCATGCTCTTACAGAGATGTGGTTCAAGGCCAGCTCTGTCACTGCTTTTGATACTCTTCTCCCAGAGGGCTACACAATCCTATCCAATCCCAGCCCCTCTCGGCCTGCTGGCGGAGTGGATCTGATCTTCCCTGAGTGGGTTCCTGCCACCATCATCCCCACTCAATCCTACTCATCCTTTGAAAGCCTTGTCTGTAGGTTGTCTGTCTTGCCTATCCTCGCCTTACTCTCACCACCATCTACGGGCCCCCTGGACCCACCTGCCTGTTCCTCTCGGAATGGGCGGACCTCTCCACCTCTCTTCTTGCCTCCTCCCCAAAACTTCTTCCTTGGGGACTTTAACATCCATCTTGACTCTCTGGATGTGGCTACTGTACTCTTTTGTGAGCTCTGCAAATCTCTTTCCCTCACAAACCTTCCCTCTGGCCCAACCCACTCTCCCGGGTACACCTTGGAAGCTCTCATCGCAACAGACATGGCTCTCTCCAACCCTCAAAGTACCCCTCTCTCCTGGTCTGACCACTCTCTCCTCTCCTTCCACCATGAGCTCCCCTCTCCCCTGATGACGCCTCTGCCCGCACTGCCAGTTACCTTCTCTGTCATTCGACCGATAAAGCGTGTGTCAGTTACTGCATTTGCCTCTACCTTCTTCCCTCCTGCCTCCCCTGCCTTTGACTCTACTTCTGACTCTACTCTGACTTACCTCCATCTCTCTATCTCAGACACCTTGGACATCCTTGCTCCTGTTATGAGGATCCGAATGAAGCCTGCCTCCAAATGCAACTCTTGGTATGACTCCGACTTGGCAGCTTTGAAATGCAAGTGCAAAGCTGCTGAGCGGAAGTTGCAGGACTCTAGTTCATCCTCTAACAAACTGGCCTTCCACCTACTACAAAGGGCAATATCGTCTCACCATCTTCTCCAACTAGATGGCTCATGTCCAAGCCTGCATCATTGGGGCAACCAATAACACAGCTGAACCTTTTAATCCTACTACAGTCTCCTCCTCCCTCCCATGTCGTCTGCATCACGCTGGACATCCAGTTCTCCTCCAAAACTCAGGACATCCTGTCCTCATTGTGTTCTACTCGCCTCCACCCCCTCTTCTCATGCCTACCTTGGCTACCCTCTCCATCTCGTCCCCCCATTTTCTACTCTCCCATTGCACCAGACAAGGTCTCTAAAGTAGTCCGCTATATGAAAGTCTCAAGACAGGTGCTCCCTGTTCTTCCAGAACCATCAAGGACAACATTGCTTGTTTCACCCCAGCCTTGGCCGACATCTGTAACCATTCCTTTGACACTGGCTCCTTCCCACAACCCCTCAAGCACTCTCTTGTGCATCCCCTCCTAAAAAAGCTGTCTGCTGACCCTTCTTGCCCGGCTAACTATCGGCCTATCTCCATCACCCCTTTTTTAGGCAAATGCATGGAGAAGCAGGTCATCCCCCAACTGACCCTCCACAACGAAATGGTTGGCTGCCTCCATGACCACCAGTCTAGTTTCAGAGCATCCAGAGGCATGGAAACTGCTCTTCTGAACACCTGTGAACACCTGCTCTCAAACCTGAACTCTAACCCTCCCTCTGTTCTGATCCTCCTCGATCTCTCTTCTGCCTTTGACACAGTCAACCACTCCATTCACATAAATCGCCTTCATGATACCCTAGGTATCACAGACCGGGCACTGGTGTGGTTGAGCTCCTTCTTTTCAAACAGACCCTCCCAAGTGCAAACAGGTCCTTTCCTCTCCTCGATCTCCCTCTCTACCTGTGGCGTTCCTCAGGGCTCTATCCTATCGCCATGGCTCTTCAACATCTACCTAGCCCCTCTGGCCCACTTGACCTCCACCGTCTCCCCTCATTTCCAGTGTTATGCGGATGCCACATAGTTATCCGTTAAGCTGCCATCCTCTCCTTCCTTCATACCTGACTGCTATTCATGCACATGCTCTGACAATGATCTCTGCCTTAATGCCAGTAAGACAGAGATTCTTCTCATTGGGATGCCTGCTCCAGTTCCCCCCCACCCTCCTGGGCCATCTCCCCTCACCCTCCTGGAGGCAGAAAACCTTAGGGTCATCTTTGACTCCTCTTTCTCTCCACACATCACTGCCCTTGCCAAGAAGTGCAACTTTCAGCTCCACCTCCTCAGAGGCATTCTCTCTTTCCTCACCTTCCCCCCACAAGCTCAACCTCTCCAGAGCCCTGGTTCGCTCTAGGCTGGACTACTGCAACACTCTTCCTGAAGCTGCCTCTTTTCTTACTTCACCACCTTCAACTAAACCAGAACAGACGTATCCATGGCCTCTAGCCTAGAAAACATATCTCTCCAGCATTAAAATCTCTCCACTGGCTCCCGGTGACCGCAAGCATCAAATTCAAGACCCTTTGCATCATCCACAAGTCTGTCTGGGGCTTGGCACCTCTCTAGATCCAGCTTTCTCTCTCTAAATGCCTCCCTGCTACAGTTTTTCGGTCCTCTAACTCCAACTCTCTGCAGGTCAGACATTTCTCCAAGCAGAGAGTAGGAGGTAGATCCCTTTCCTCGGCAGGTTCCTCCCTCTGGAATGGCCTCCCTGGCCCCCTCAGACTTTTTTTTGAAAACACTCTTTATTGGCATTTCATTATAACAGTTCCACAACTTCCTCCCTAACCTCCCAGATACCAATCCCTCCACATAGCAGAACAAAATGAATCAAACAATCCAAGCGATTCCCAATCCCACCCCCCCTCACCACTTCCCAGTGTCCCATCTAATTCCTTTTGTCTCCATTGGTCACAGCACAACAGGCTTCAGTGTCAATTGTTCGTTGAGAGTTAAGCCTATCCACCTTCTGCTCACATCTCCGGGCTACCTCCTCCCCCATAACCTAAACATATTCCCCCTCCTGCGTCTGCCTCTTCACGGTGGACGTAAATCAGTGTCCGTTGCCAGATCATTTAACAGTTGGGACCAATGTCACCTCCTCCTGGACCTCTCCCGTCTCCCAAATATGCAGCACCGTTAGTTCCGCTAGCCCCTGGCCCCCTCAGACTTGAGCCGGACCTTCATACGTTCCGGAAACTTCTCAAGACTTTCCTTTTCTCCTCTTCCTTCTCTCTCCCTCTCCCGTGCTAATGCCCCTCTGCCGCTGCGACTGGGGGCTGGTGCCTTCTGAGTCATACAGGGGCCAGGCCACCCTGACCAGTCTCCCCCAGCATCCCTTTCCAGCACTTGCCCTCGGGCACCTTTCACTGGTCCACCCTGTCCATCGCACTTATCTGCCCCTCCCCCTCTTTTCCCCTGGCATTTACCCTCTTTGCCCCCCAACACCTGCTCAACCCCCCTCCACCTCCGCACTCCTGCACCTCTCCACTCCCATCCCTGTCCCCTCCTCCCCTGCATGTATCACCTTTGTCTTGCACTTGCACGGTAGGATTGTTACAAGGCCAATATAACCGTCATTGTTTTTTTCCCCTTTGCCCCCCACCCATTTTTTTTCTTGTGGCGCCTGGAAACCTTTGGGTATAGGCGCCATACACATGTCTAATAAATAAATAAATAAAATACGAATGTACACATGTGATATGATTGTGGGGCCTTCTACAGGGAAAAAGGAGGCATGAAGCGAGGAATAAAATTGCCAGATTCCTAGTAGTCCTAGCTAAAAGGCAGATAGGCATCTCATGGAAGGGGCAGGGGGTCCGTCGCTAAGGCAATGTCTTCAAGATGTGCACAGGAGGGGTTTAGCAGATGTGAAGCCCTTAAGCAAAAATAGAGACCCTGAAGAGGAGAATGATTTGGAACTGAACTGGGGGCAATTACCGAATGATTTGGCATCCACCTAAGGCCCCTGTGAACTGGTCCATATGAGACATGGACGGGAGTGGACAGTAATGAAATGCTAGGAGTAACTGGTCAGCCACCAGGAGAGTGAACAATGAAATTGAGTACGGAGGGTGGCATGGTCAGACACCATTTTACAGTGGCAGGGATTGGTGGTGGAGGGTTTGGAATTCTGGGTGGTTGGGAGGGTGAGAGAAAAGGATTGGGCGGGGGGAGATTCATATTGCCTGGTCACGGTATGTTGTATTTCATGAAAACCTAATAAAGAATACAAAATTTAAATACATTCGCACCAGACTCAGTCCTGCCGGCCTTACTGTTTTTCTTTTTTGGGGATTTAGTTGAATTATCAGTGGCATCCGTAGCTAGTAAAAAGGGGCCTGTAGATGTTGAGGGTTGCCTTCTTTAAAAAGAGTGTAAAGCATGGGTTGCTGTTCCTCTTATGCCTTGGACTGCACTTTGCACAAGAATTTGCAGGAAAAGCCTTTATTTGGCTTCCTCCAAAATGTTTGTTATTTAGATTTGTTCTTTCTATGGATCTTCAATGCTGGCTGCGGATTGTCCAACTCAATAACAGAAGGATCCATGCCGAGAACCGAGGATTTATTCGAAAGCGCCTTGTCGACATTAAACAAAATTGCATTCAGCCTTGCAAACTCCCTTATTGCCAAACCTGAAGGAGTCGTGTCCAGTTCCATACCATAAGTGTCGTGTATTCTGTGACATTCCGTCTCCACATTTCAAGACCGATTCACTCTGTTTTTCCTTTATGGAGTTTTCTCAAAGACTGGTGACGCATTTGTCCAGTTTAATCTATATGCCTACAAACTGCATGCTATGACTTAACTTCTTCCTGCAGCAACTCAATGACAAGACCTTCACCAAAGAATTCAAAACAAACTTAAGAGCCGCCAAAGACAGGGAACTTATGTTACGAGTACGGTATTGGTGATTATTACTCAGTGCGCCTTCCCTTTATTTAGTTAAAGTTGATTGTATATTCTATATCCTGATTACAGCTAGTATTAGTACTAGGAGTTAATGATGTCATATAAGCATCAGCAGCATTACACATGCGGCTGGACATTTAAGAAAATGTATGCAAGAGTCTGTAAGTTATGTTGTTGTTTAAAATCAATAAAATATGTTTAAAAAATAAAAAAAAACATCGGCAGCAGAATCTTGCAAAGACTGGTATCCACTAGCCAGTCGGTAAATAACTTCAACAGGCGGTAGGTTTGTGAGGTCACTTGCGCCTACCCTGCTAAATTTGCTTGTCTTTAAATAAAAACCAAAGCGGTTATACTTTTTTAATTGTATTGGTAAAATACCGTAAGTATTCTTTTAATGTAAATCGGTGCCAACATACTCCATTTGGAGGCACGTGCATTTGTTTCACCCTTGCCCGGGCTTTATCAAGGCACAATTGTTAGTAAACGTGTAATATGCTATATTTTGTTCTATCAGTACATTTTAGTATATATTGATGTATCCGGTCCAATTTTCATGCATATGTCAGTTCAATCACCCTTGTGTAAAAGTTGTATGATTTAACTGTAATGTGATTGAACTGACATATGCATGAAAATTGGACAGGATACAGCAATGTATACTAAAATGTACTGATACAACAAAATAACAAATATTACATGTTTACTAACAATTGTGCCCTGATAAAGCTCAGGAAAGGGCGAAACAAATGCATGTGCCTCCAAGTATGTTGGAACTCATTTACATAAAAAGAATACTTATGGTATTTGATCAATACAATTATGAAAGTATAAACACTTTGGTTTTTATTTAAAGACAAACAAATTTAGCAGGCTAGGCGCAAGAGACCTCACAAATCTACCTCCTGTTGAACTTATGTTACAAGATCCATCGCAAGTCACATGAACTTGTGGTGCAGATAATTCAACAGTTGACATTGACAAATTAGATGATGAATCATGATCATTATCACTTCAAGTTTTAAATATTGCTGGAGTTTCAGATAATGGTATTGAGTCATTTGCCATGTCGTCCTCAGGGCCAGTTGGATATGTATCTTTTTGAGGTAAAGGAGAGTGACGACAGGGATTAACTAAAATTACAGCCAAGGAAGAGTTAGGCCCCTTCATTGGCGTAAGATCACAAACTAATCAGACACTTGCCGCTGGCAGGTCACCCATACTGACGCCTGAAAAAGTTGGTGATCTTTTTTTTTGATGTTCGTAGATGTAATTGTGTAATCGTAGGCCGAGGACTGGGGGGGACCTCCGACACAGACAGGGTCGGATTGGCCCTTCGGTCTCTCGGCCCGTGGCCGGGCTGAAATCTTCCCTGGGGCGTGGGGGCCGGTTTCTTCCCACACCTGAGCCGGTTTGGGGGGATTTTGTTTTGGAAAAAACAAAAAAAACACCTGCAAAGACATCATTCATCAAAGCAAGGTAACACATGTTACCTTGCTTTGATGATTGATTTGCATGCATGATGTGTGCATCATAAATTATGATGCATGCATCATTCACATGCTGCTGCAGCATGCAAAGTTGAGGGGCCGGGGCCGCCGCTGGGCCGGCGGCTGTCACTGAGCCACCACTCAAGGGGTCACAGTGCCCCCTGGAGTGGCTGTGTTGTTGTATTATTGATAAATATGTATTAGTGATATTAGTGATAAACAACCAATTTTAGAGTAGAATAAGCATCAATTTCGGACTATGTATTTTGCCTTTCGCAAGTTGCAGTAATAGCATGTTTTTCTCTGCCGTTGTCTCTGTTACAATCATCACAAGACATTCCATCTCAGTGTTCTCGGTAACTTGACAAAATCCTTGTGCCTAAAAGCTTCTGTACAGCATAGAAATATTTCACCATAGCAAATCAAGTGGTCATTGACTTCATTGTGCCACAATGAGTGCTTTGTTGTAATGTGTCCATCTTTCCCATCTCCCTGGCATGCTGTTCAGGATGTTTGTTTGCATGTATGCGGTAACGAGCGCTCAGAGTATGGAATGTCCTGTGAGTGTGTTGCTTTCCCTATTTTGCCAACCTCTAAAGCCTGAAAGTAGATGCATGCAGGCTTGACATGCGGCCAATTTTGCACCAGACCTGCAGATTGACTTAACTGGTCTGCTGTTAAATCTCAGTTACCAGTTTAATGATATTCACTACAGGTTAATTGCTAATTTTACCATCGCCGATATGATCGCTTAATGGGTTGAGCGCTCGCTGCTGCAATATGTGTTTAATCTGCAGGTTCGAATCCCAATAAGGCCATCTCAGCCTTTCATCCTTCTTAGGTCGATAAATGAGTATCAGTAAAGGTTGGGTGATAGTGTATGCATATCTGTTCTATAAAAAAAGAGCTTACGCGTAAGTGCTATATGATAACATTATCATTTGGCGTTGGACGTCTGCTTGCATTCACAGTAATTTGACAATATGGATCTATACACACAGATATTAATGATACAGATGCTGATCCATTCTTGTATGAAATGTATATCACATTAGTGAAATCATAGCCGTATTTTTTGTAGTGTACTTAGGAACAATGCTATTTGATGCCACTTCCTGTTTTGTCAAGGGGTGAAAGGTTTTGTTTCATCGCTTCCCGGGATGTCACTTTGGGGTCGGGTCAAATGACATCACTTCTGGTGATGTCATCAGAGGTCAAGGGTCGTGAGGCGAAGGATGGGCCACTTTTTTTTGGGTGTCCGGGCCTATTTTTTGTCCCAGTCCAACCCTGGACACAGATGATAGTTCTGTTTAATATACTCTCCTCACCCTGCTGTTTCCGTCCAAGCCCGAGCGAATCTGCGTTCACCCGCGGACCACAGCAGACTACACGCTCTGCTCTCCGTGCTCCGGGAAATGCACTGCATGCTGCCTATTAGATTTAAAGGAGCCAAGTGCCTCAGTCGAAGCAGTCCCCCTCAGCAACAAACTTCTTCCTTCTATAGCCATCTAAAGTTCTGCACATTTACCTGTAATGTCTGGATCATTCAACAAACCAAGATTCTTATATATCCTGTAGAAGTAGGTATATAAGAATATGAAAGAAAGTCCCCAGCTCTTCCACACAGTCAGCAAAGGGGTATTCGCATCTCCCTATTCTCTGCATACAGGCTGGGGGTTAATAGCTCCTGCGCAGCATTTTAAACTGTACCATCTTTCATCTTGCACATATCACGATTTCTCTAGGTTCAAATTATGCTTTTGTCCAGTGTTAGGACTGATTTTCTATACTCTGGCCTTGTGGACAGAAATATAGAAGGCCAACCAATATTGGGACAGGGACAACTCTGGGCAGCTGTAGCCAAACCAGTTCAGGTAGCACCGACAAGCGTTCTAGGCTAAGTTCTTCAGAGTTGGTGAGCTTGTGAAGGGTCCACAATGAGTTCACACAATGGGAATCACTGATTACACTTAGACAGGATGTATAAAAATACAATTATCATGTATTGGCCAAATGCACTATAGAAAAATGACTACTGGCAGGTAGAGTTATCACAGAATACTAGAAACATAGATTACATATATACATTAACTTATAAGAGGACATAATATACATCACAAACTCTTGCAAAGGAAACATAAGGTTATATTATATTATGTACTTTAGGTCCACAGAGAATTATCCCTAATTTAAAAGGTCCAGCCCTAAGTTGTCTGCAGCCTTTTGCACAATAGTTCAGTAAAGTTCCACAGATTCTGTAAGGCAGGAACACATGCAGGTAGGGTCTCTGGGGTCCAGTGAAGGGTTTTAATTGTCACCGTACAAATTAAACTAGCTAACAGAAGTAGCCCCAACTTTCAGAAGTCGTGCGCGAGCAAGCAATGGCAAAGCCAATATTGTTAAAATAAAGTTTATTATAAGCCCATAGGCTTACAATGGGAGTTTAGGGGTAGGTAAGCACCACTATAACTTATCCCCCGTACTCCGATTCTTCCCAGGACTTCGCAGGTCGATGGAAGATGGGCCGAACTTGCTTTTCTCATCATCAGCCGCAGTCCCCGATTCGCTGGGGTTGCAGGTTCGAGCTGATCTCTGGTTGGTATCTTTTGCTGTTTGCAAGGACGATCGAATGAAGAATGCAGCAAAAGTCGTTGCACGACCCCTCCCAGGACTGGACTCGGGTCAGGTAATCGATTTCGGACGGTGGTCGCTGCAGCACAGTGACGCAAAGGCACTCAACTGCCGCGGTCAGACCATCCCTCCTATCTCGGGTCCCCTTGATGCTACGACACCTTTATGTCGTAATCTATACTATCAAGATTAGTCAGTATTCCCCCTAGCACTGGGTCAAAGCTCACCGGTAGGTCCGGGCTGTACAGTTGGGGGTTCTGTAATTTCCCTGGTGTCTGTTTCCAGATTTCCCATGGTACTGCGTATATCTTGCACTTTCCTATACTTGCTATCGGGTCCCACAATAGTTCAATCCCTTTCCTGTGTGGTGGAAAATGTCCGAATAATCTTCTCAAGTCTTCTTCCGGTGTGTCCACTGAGTAGGAAACCGTTTGCAGCTGAGCTGCTGCATAGTAGGCCTCAAAATCAGGTAATGTAAGGTAAGTCCCCCTTCTATATAAGACCGTCGCAGAGTGGTTAACGCCACCCTTCTCCGGTTCGAGCCCCGGAGATGTTCCCCTATGTAGGTGTCCAGCATTTTAAAGAATACTTTCTTGATCTTATATGGAATATTAATGAAATAATAAAGTAACCTGGGTAGTCTTACCATTTTACACAGGGCTATTATTCCCATCAAGGAGAGCGGTAGGGATTTCCAAAATGTTATTGAGTCACCTGTGTTGGACAGTGCTCTCCCAGTGGTGAACATGAAGGTCTCCACCATTTCATAGGAAATTGTAACTCCTAGATAGTGGAAGGTTTCCAGTTCCCAACGAATCCCCCAGTGTGGGAGTGAATCCACGGGTTGTGTGCGCATTGACCCTAACGGGAACACCAGGGATTTCTCCTTGTTCACACGGTAGCCCGACCGCTTCCTAAAGTTAGCTAGTACTTCTAATATTACAGGGACATTCGTCCGGGGGTTGCTCACATATATTAACACGTTGTCTGCATTTAATGATATATTATGCATTATGCCTCGGACCCTAATCCCCGTCTCCTGTATGCATTGCCTGAAATATCCTGCCAGGGGCTCTAGTGCTAGGACGAACAGAATTGGTGATGCCGGGCATCCTTGACCTGTGCAGCTTTCTAGTGTCCATTTTCCAGATATCCAGTTGTCCGTTTTGACCCTTGCTTGGGGGCTTGCATACAGTAGCATGATTCACTGCAGTATTTGGGGTCCCATCCCAATCCCTTTTAGCACTCTAAATAGCCACTGCCACTCCACGGAATCAAAGGCCTTTGTGGCATCTAATGCCATCAAGGCCAGTTCTTCCCCTGAATGTTGGACGTGTTCCATCATAAAGTGTAGCCTCCGAATGTTCATGGAGGTATTTGGCCCCCCTATAAAACCACATTGGTCCGGGTGCACTATACTGGGGACTCCTTTCTCCAGTCTCAGTGCTATTATTTTTCCCAATATTTTCCTATCAACATTTAGTAACGATATAGGTCTGTATGATCCACAGTAATTAGGATCCTTCTGGGGTTTTAGGAGAACCGTAATCAGCGCTTCTCTCATCGACTCTCTTTAGTCTTTCAGCATATTCTAAATAATATTCCACCGGGAGGCTGCCCGTACCTGGTCACTTACCTTTCTGCATTGTTTTTAACACCCATTCGATCTCCTCAGCCTCTATTGGTGCTTCCAACATTTCCCTATGGTGTTCTGTCAGCCTAGGCACGTGTGCTATTTCTAACAGGTCCGCGGCCTTCTCTTCTGAATACGTACCTTCTCTAGAGTACAGTGTCATATAATATTCTTGGAAGACCCTATTGATCTGTTGTTGCGTGGCTACTCTGGATCCCTCCTTATTATACATATACGTAATTGGCCCCTCTTGGGTGTTCTTTCCGGATCAGACAAGCTAGTAACCGACCCGTTTTATCGCCTTTGCCATGTATTCTCGTGGTGTAAAGATTCCTGTCAAATTTGGACAGGGCTTCTTGGTGTGAATTTTGGGTTGCGATAGCCCTTGCTAGGTCATGCTCCACCTCTTTTCCCATCCCCAGATCAGTCTCTAGATCCCTGATTATTCTCTCTGAGTCCTTTAGTTTTTGGGATAGAGTTTTCCTTATTCCCACCATCTCAGATATGCATGCCCCTCTTACTGTTACCTTAAGGGCTTCCCATACAACGCCCTTTTTGTCCACCGAGCTCTCATTGTTCCCAAAAAAAGCGACAATCTCCTCTCTCAATGTTGTATTGAATGCCCTGTCCTGTAGTAATTCCACTCTTAATTTCCAAGTTGGTCTTGCTGGGCAATGACACCCTATCTGTAATAACGTGACCGGGGGGGGGGGGCGGGGGTTGCTCATGATCTCATAGCACCTTCCTGGTGTCCAGTTAAAGTTTCGAAAATAAAGGATCGAATGACCTTTTATTCGAAAGTCAAAGGGTTGAAAAAAAAGGTTAGAATTTTTATTCATATATTTATATATTTTTTTTGTTTGGTAAAAAAAGTTTTAATAAAGAAAACGGGGGCTGGGGCAGAACCCTCCCCCCCCATAAAAAGAAAAATTCAAACCTTTTTTTTCGACCCTTTGACTGTCGGATAAAAGGCATTCGAACCTTTTGATTTCAATACTTTAACCTAGAACCCACCTTCCCTAGGTATTCCATCTGGGAAAATCTGTGTGCGTTCTCTGTGCCCGTGAATAAATAATCTAGGCGAGAGTGTGTCCCATGTACTGGTGAATAGAATGAATATTCCCTATCGTTTCCATGTGACCCCCTCCATAATTCCTGCAATTCGACCCCATTCTGTTGAGCGTGTTAATCGCAGGTGTTGGGAGACCCCTGTTCCTGTCCGTCTTTGTCTGGGTCTAAATAACAGTTAAAATCACCACCCCAAATAAAAATATCTGCTCTATCGGCGCCCACAAATTCCCATACCTTTTGAAAGTAGTCATCGTTGTCTATGTTAGGAGCATGAAAATTTCCTATGCAGATGTTATGCCCTTCTAAACTGCCCCGTATCATAAATGTGCGCCCTTCATTGTCCCCCTTGGTAGCTTTCAGCTATAGAGGTACTTTGGCATCCACCCAGACAAATACCCCTATGATGTTCCCACTAGTATGCCCCGAACCCCCATCTCCTTCGTAGATCTACAAGGTCAGCTTTGGTTAAGTGCGTCTACTGTAGCAGCGCCACTTGGATGCTGTGTCTGCGTAAAAATTGTAAAACCCGAGAGCGTTTGAATCTATTGCCCAGGCGCGTGTATTCCAAGTTCCTATCTTTATTGACATCTAAAAAGTTTTAGTATATCGGTCTTCTGAGATCTACCCCCGTATTGGAGAAACCATGTTTGTCCTTTGTGTCCTCATCGGCACCCACGTGTCATCCAACAGACTCACCCTCCAATTTGAACCAATGAGTATGCCTTGATCATGCCAATCACTCTTCATATTGTTGACCTGCTGCTCATTTATTACCACAAGTAAGTTTGTGCTGTTTTCCCTTTTCATTTTCCTCCTTTCTCCAATCTCCCCTCTCCTCCCTCTCTCCCAGTCCCCCCCCCACTCTCCTAGTTGCCCATTCTCCTACATTCTTCCCGCAGGAAATAGTTCCTGCTTTAAAGCGTGACGGGTCCCTGTCACTTAACATCTTTAAAAAAGATACTGGTTTGACTGTACGACCCTTCAGTCCTGCTTGTGATTGCGAGGCTTACAGGACTCCAGTCAGGGGCTTAGGCCTTAATATTGGCCTCAGATTCTGATGCTTCTGCGCTCCACTAATGTCTTTTTTCTGGATATTTCCACTTCCAGTTCCATCATCGTGTTTGATTCTCCCTGTTGCCCTGTGCTCCTGGGTTATCAGTCTGTCCATATTTAGATTCGATCCAGGACTAGGCTTTGCTGGCTGAGAGGAAGAAGTGTGACTGGTTATCTGCTACCACCTTCAACTTGCCCGGAAAGAACATTATGTATCTCCTGTAGGATTGCGTCCTAGTCCCTAAAGTTAAGTAAATTAGCTATTATGGCTTGAGGCGATGCTCCCGGGGGTGGCGGGCGACCCGGCACCCTATGTGCCCTTTCAACTGTAAACAACTTGGAAAGACCACAGCGTATCGAATATACATTTTTCTACGAGGAGCTCTTTGCTCTCCCCCTCTTCGCTTTCAGGGACTCGTATCATCCAGATGTTGCATATTCGAGACCCTGGATTTGTCCTGCATGGATTCCACAACATCTTCAAAGTCACTTAATCGCTCTCCGCTGATGACACTCTATCGTTCATTTTTACCAGGTCCGCCCGTACCAGCGAAAGTGCCTTTCTTGTGTCTTGTATGGCCGTCATGAGGTTTTCCAGTGTCTATCCACCTGACTGTCGACATGCTTGCTTGGATCTCCTTCCTATTGGTCCTGGGTCTGCATGGTTGTTTTTGGTTTGGATCCCATGCATGCTTCCATTGTTTGTTGGCCTATCACCACTGTGCAGGAGGTTGTTTGGATATCTGCAGAGGGTATGCTCCTTCCGTTCTTTATTGATCTCCTGTTAAATTCCTTGTGGTGCCTTGCAGATTGATCAACAAGTTTAGTTTCCCCCTCCCTTTATTACTTCCTCCTATGTGAGTCGGTCTGGTCCCCAATGTATGGCTTGGGGCCTGTTCCAGCCTGTATACCTGTAGTTCGCCCTAGGTAGTTGTAAGCTGCCGGCTGGTGTTAATGTGTTACTTCTTCCCAACTTGGCATTCTGAGGAGTGCTCCTCCAGCTATAACCACAGTGTTGGGCAGTCCTTTGGCTCTCCTAGCCTCATTTGAATGTGCATCGATATCTTCTCTGTGTATGCAGGGGACTCCCACTGTCAATATCCCCAAATGTCCCCCAGGTCTCGCCCTTCCTTATGGGTGCCCTGTTGGTTGATGGTACTTGTTCCCGCCGGTCTTTGCCTCTTATTGGAGTGATATGCCGACCTTGCGGCCTCTGTCCTACAGGTTGTGTGTGCTAGCCAGTTAAATTGCTTGTTTTCCAATCTCTCAGCTTAATAACCGGGGGATCGTTCCCCCGATGGCTTAATGTCGGGTCTCTTTGTGCCCGCTTTCTCCATGTGCAGTCTCTATCCACTGCTCTGCTATTATCCGGCAGTCTGTGTGTCGGGATTCCTAGCGTTCTACCCGTGGCTCCCCTTCGGTCCGGCTGCTGCGTTTGCTGTGTAACAGAGTCCCCCGCCCTTTCTGCCGTCTTACTTCTGCTCTCTCCCGTGTTATTTTCCCTTGCGGATTCTGCACTACAGGGTCCTACCACAATCTGTTCCTGGTGCGGCGAGGCCTCGCTGATGGGGCAGGGTCATCCTATCTGTATCCCGCCTCTCATGTTGTACTCATTCGTGAACGTCGTTGCTCGCCTCTGGTTGCTCCAGTCTGTACTGAGCAGTGTCTTTCGGAGCCTCGGGTCCCCGATCAGTAAAGCAGGGAAATCAACCTTCGCTTCCACTACGCTATACATACACGCATTGCAGCTGCTAATGTGTGCTTTCGCCGTTCCGTTGTGCTGGGATGTCCCGGGCAATTTCTATCCTGCAGTCCTGGCAAGATGGCGCCGGGTGCACTCCATTCAAACTGTCTCACACTCGATCTCGCACAAACTGCAACCTTCTGAGTGGCTCATTACATGGAGGCAACTTTCCGATCAGGTATTTTAGAGAAATTCTGGCAAATATCGGCCGATTTCAGGATATTTTTACCAGGATATGTACGGCCACAGCAGAGCAACTGAGGCTTAGCTCCTCATCCTCGTGCTGCTCAACAGTGACCCCCAAAGTTCTCTTTAATATGAAATATTTAAATAATCTCTTGCCACCTTCTGGATTAGTTCTTACACAATGTTCTTGGGTTTTAACTCCCCTTTTCCGGTAGCTTTCCGGTAGTCCTTTATATCACTCTTTCCCATAATTTGACAGAGGCTTGTATGTTTTCCGGTTTCTTGTAACCCAGGCTTCCTGAGATGGGATATACTTTCTTGCGGTTTGGGTCTGCCCCTCTTCTGGGGTTGTTCTACTTGATCAATTTTTTCATTATTTAGCAAATTTACATTCAGTTTACATTCAGATTCATGGAATATGTTCTGCAGATTGTTCCACTCTTTATCTCTCAATCTCTGAGGTCCTTTCTTCTCTTCCCAGGATATTTGGGCCCAAGTCTTAATGCCTTCTCCTTCAGGCTTATTCGTTATCCTCTTTATCACTGTAGTACAGTTCCACTTGAATGACATTATGTTTAGTAACTCGTCATTTGCACTGGGTGGAGTTTCTCTCCCTTTAAAACAATGTCTCAGCAGCCTCTGGTTCTCCCGTTTCCTGTTACCTCTGGGTCTGTATGAAAATGCTCTTGTGCTTGGCACTCGCTCAGGTTGGTTTCCTCCATTCGCCTTCTTGACGCTACTGATGAGCTGTCCTCATTACGACCGGGCATTGGGTATGGTTAGCAGGGCATCTCGTCGACTCCCTAGCTAGGTGGTTTCATCATTGTTCTATGGCCTCATGGCCCACCACAAAGTTGTCATGGTCACGCCACCACAAGGATGCGTATTCCCCTCTTCTCTGCTTCTTTCGACCAGTAAACGCCAAGCCTGCAGCGTTTTCCCATGGCATGCAGGAGCGTTCTCAAAGTTACGGGCTCTGCAGCTCACTTCGAATCCACCTCCTCCAGGCGTTACGTTGTATGGGGACTTCCCCTGCTCACGCTTCTTTCTCTCACTCTCTGTGCGCTTCGTCTCTCCTTGGCGTCCTCTCGCCCTTTAGTCGCCTCGTCTCAGTTATTTGTATGTCATTACTTAAGGAGACAGATCCTTTACCTTGTTCATCAAGGTACATTTTACTTTTGCCATCAGCCAAGTCTCTGGGTACTACAATGTTCTTCAGATCTTATAGTCCCATATATGCTACTAGGCTGCAGGGTCTAGGGAGTTCCTCACAGGAACAAGAGTCCTTGTCTCCAAAGGGGGAGTCTACCGCAGTGAGGTCCCACTTGCCCAGAACTGTAGGGAGGGTCTTACGCAAAAGCCTCAAAGGTGGAGGCTCCCCCTTGGGGAGTGGGAACAAATACCCTAGATCCATCACATTGCCGATAAGGTGAGGCCTGCTGAGTCTCTAAATCATGTGACATATTCAAACCATTTGTGCCCTACATATCTGAAGCCATGCTAATGGCGTCAATGTAATCTGCAATCAATTCTGGTAAAAAGGTTTGGCCTTGAAAGGTGAGGGTCTCTAATCATGCTGGAAAAAGGACTCCGCCTTTATCATAAAATGCTGGCATGCCTAAGAAATACTGAGCACTGGACTCTGGGACGTAAGCCTCCCCCGATTGTGTCCTAGAGGCAGCTGCAGTGGTGGGCACACGCCAGGCCTGACATTGAGGGATTGACCAAACAGTCTATGCGCTGAAGGAGTTGCCAAATCTTTCGGACAAGTCAACAAGGTCTGGGGCGTGTAGTTGCTAACCTTGCAGTCACCTCTCCCTGTGGGATATTCTAACTCACTAGTCTATGCCCTGCAACATCACTGTGCGCTACCGTCATCAAAAACAGAATGGCCGCCGGAAAGCATTATGCACGCTAAAAATCGGCCAGAAGTGCGCAGGAAAACCTGAAAAATAGGCCGCCAATCCATTTTGCCTATGTCAGTGGTAACTCAGAAGACCACTGCCAAAACCTATCATTGGGCTGCCTACAGTGTAAAATGAAACTACTTGAAAAGACAGTGCTGCATTGCCAGGAAAATCCAGAAGTGCCTAAAATCCATTTTTCCTTGGCTGTTAAATTTGCAAAACAATGATTCTCAAACAGCACAAAAGATCCAACATCCAAGGTGGGTGTTAAACATCACTCTATTTAAAGAATCCACCTAAGCACAATGGCAGCAGAAGCACATTTCATCAGAAGAAAATCCACATTCAAAGGTGCTTGCATGGGAAAAATATGTCAGAAATAGGCGCATTTGTCAGAAGCTGGCATTTACCTATACTGTCATTTAAAACTTGCAATATAGGTTGTACAATGTAATCTCTATATTTTAAAAAGGCTGGAATTAAGAGATTTGTGGCTATATTTGTTAAAAATGTAAATTGTATTGTAGAAAAAGACCATTTTAAACATTGTTTTAAACGTGAGTTAAAGCCAGCCACACTGAGCTTCAAAGACATTCCACAGCTTCTCCCAAACAAAGGAATCTTCCCCCTTGCTCTCTGCTGAGGAACTGGCAGGGAGTTGCTAATGGAGGTAGGAGGGGGACTTTGGCCTGTTGCTCTGGCTGGAGACCAAAGATTCCCTTGACTGAAAGGAAATGCAAATTTGGGTGTCAACAGAAACCAGCTCCTGGCAGGAAGAGGCTCAGGTTGCTCTCGGCTCAGCCAAACCTTAGAGGCGGGGCTCAACTGAATTGTGTATCTGGAACTGAAGGAAATATAGTTTTGAGAAAAAGACTCAGAGAACTGTGCCAAACTGGTAAAAATCTGGAATGTATGGGTTATTAAAATGAAAATGTTGCTCACAGTTTAATACTACTCTGGAATCTGTGCGATGTTCAGACACAGAACCACTAAAATGTTGATGTTGTAGCAATTGTGATAATGCTAAAAATATGAAACTTTACAGGAGTATGCCCAGATGTCATGCGCATGTATGGAGAAAAATTTGTACAGATCTGACACTGGGTAACCAGCCAAAAGCGCAAAAAACTGTCAGTATTGAACTGAAACTCTCAAGAAGATGAAACTTGGACAGATATGTGCTTTATTAAATCTGGGATGTGAATATGTATTATCAGCAAGTTGGTGATATTGTAAATATGATTTATGTGAAAAATAAGATATACTGTACAGAACCAAAGGGGAGGTTTTTTCCCTGGACCATAAACACAGCGTCATCATGACACATCATGACACTCTGGTTGCTTCTCAGATCAGGAGAAAGGGAATACTTTGACCAATCAGTTTCCTAGAGGGTGGGCTTATTATAATCAGCCTATCCACCCCTTTGGGAAATACATAAATAGGGACTGTTGAGGACCTAGAGACACACACACATTCACCCATCAACTGATTTACTGGCGAAGTGCTCTGCAGGAAGCACCCAGATCCAGACGCCAGAACTCAAAGCAGAAGGCCCAAATCCAAAGCTGAATCCTTCTCAGCTGGCCTTTAAAATCTTGCAACCTGATTTTAACCCCAAACTTACCATGGGCACAACAAATTCAACTGCCGGGCTGTGCTGTTTTTCTGCTTCTTGCCAAGAACTCTTGCTAGAACCCAGAGATCCAAACCAGTAGAGCAGAGCTGTAACCCAGAACCAACCCGTCAGATCCAGTCCAAGAGGCCGTGCAGACACCAGAGTGCCTTGCTGAGAGCAGAACTAAGCACCTGAATCCTGTCCGGTGGCTAGCAGATTCCAGTCCAAAACCCTTGACCAGATCTCTGACGGGCCTATTCCGAAACCATAGTTGTGAGTATTTAGCATAGAATTGTCCATAGTCAATCTGATATACTTAAGTAATCCAATCCAACCCATTCTATCATAGCCAGAACTGCATTACAGAATCTCTTTTGTATGTCCTGAATCTTTCTCTCATCCATATAGTCCTGTGATAATTGTAGTGATAATCATCTTTGCGCTAACATAAATTTGCTGAAGAAAGGCAAGTGTTGCAGCGGGCAAAGATCAGACAGAGGCGCCTCTGTACTGGTGGCTGTACTGTTGGTATCTTGTATCTTCATAGCCCCTTAGTGCAAAGCCAATCCTTGTTTGTAATCTTCAAAAGCGCATCTTTCATTTGAAATCTTGACTCTTTTTGAGAAAAATCGACCTTTACTAAAACCTTCATAACTTCTGAACTGTACATGCTAGAAATGAAATTTAAGTGTCACATTGAAGCTAACATCTCCAGCTTCCAAATTAATACTTATAGTTGTGCCGCAATCGCACTTAACACACGCTGAAAAGTTTGACGCGATTCTACATTTGGCTCAATTTCACCACATGTAAAATAGCTATTTCTTTGCATTCAACCTCTGAATTCAGTTTCCCATCTGCCAGCCATTCAATCATCATTGCTAGTGTCTACCTGGAACTATCCCAAGTGGCTCCCACTAGTTCTGAATCCTATTTAGCGAATTAAAGTCATTTTCAGTGTTTTGCGCATTCATTAACAAGCCACATTCAAAAGCATCTGACCCGTTTTAAAATCATTCCTGTTTCTCTCTAAGCTTGCTGGGGGAATTGGGATTGAAACTGCATTTGTAGAGTGTTTATTCCTGAAACCTGTTTTCTCTCCTTCCATCTCTATATTGCATATTAGGGAGGATTGAGTAGTATCAGGAGGAAAGAGTGATTACATTGCATTTGATTGAACACACAAAAGTATTATTTCTGTGCTGCATTAATTTCCTATCCTTGCATTTCATTGAACACTCACAAAGCTTTATTTTATGCTACATTATTCTTCTCATCCATACTCCTATTGATTAAAGAGATTGTTGATTGTAATATAACCCAAAGCTGATCATTCTATAAATATTGATAGTGTGATATCTAGATATTGTTCAAATTCATAAAAGTGTGATATGAGATACATTACTCACCGTAATCGTATTTCTGATGCTTGTATCTGCTTAGATTCACATGCTGTGCATAGGCCGACATCTAGTGGAAGCTGCAGAGTATTACAATTTGTTTTTCAAAACCTGAAAATGGGCGTCGACACAGGGCGTGCCAGTAATCCTATCCCTAGTGTGACGTCCACTGTACCCATGATCCCTCACTCGTCTAGGACCCTCAGATTGTATTTTTTCTGACATGAGGTATCATGAGGAGTAGCGTGAGTACAGATAATCCAAGCAGATAGATAGATAGATAAGACTACAAGCATCCATGCGCCTTCTCTCAGAGCGGAGGAAGGGTGGGTCGCATCTGAATCTAAGCAGATACAAGCATCAGAAATACGATTACGGTGAGTAATGTACCTCTTCTGAGGCTTGTTGAATCTGCTTAGATCACATGCTGTGCATAGATTAGCGAGCAGTGTTAGAAGAAGGAGGTGGGATGTGAGAAGGGTCATGAGCAAATAAATGTCTTACAACCGCTTGTCCCACTTGAGTATCTGTCTTGGAATGGGTGTCAATGCAGTAGTGCTGAGTAAAAGGGTGAATAGAGCTCCAAGTAGCTGCTTTGCAAATGGTGTCAAGGGGTACATTTGCAATGAAAGCCAGAGTGGCCCCAATGCCTCTAGTAGAGTGGGCTCTTGGCGTGAAAGGCAGAGTCTTTTCAGAAAGAGAGTAACACAGCTGGATACAGTTAACAATCCACTTAGAGATGGCACCTTTAGAGACGCGATCTCCCTCTCTGCCTGTAGCTACGGAGACAAACAGCTGATCTGTTTTCCCTAGCGGTCTGGTCTTGTTTACATAGTAGAGGACCGCCCTACGCACATCTAGGGTGTGTAGTTTCACCTCAGCCGAGCTTTGTGGGTCTTGGAAGAAAGCCGGAAGCTCGATGGACTGGTTCACGTGGAATTTAGAAATAAACTTAGGTGAGAACCTAGGTTGTGTACGTAAAACCAGTTTATCTTTATGAACTGCAAAGAATGGATCCTGCACTGACAGAGCCTGAATTTCACTGACCCTTCTTATAGATGTTATTGCTACTAAGAAGGCCGTCTTATAAGTCAGGTGTTTGAGACTGCTTTTATGCATGGGTTCGAATGGGGGGCCCATGAGTTTAGATAGCACCACATTAAGGTCCCATCCTGGTGGTGGGTTTGAAATAGGAGGATGAAGTCTCTTTACTCCTTCCATGAAAGCTTTAACCACTGGTATCTTCCACCACGACACCTTGTTATGGGATGTAGTGTATGCTGACCTCGCTGCCAGGTGTACCTTCAGTGAGTTAAATACCAGTCCCGCATCCAGCAGGTGGAGCATGTACGTGACAACTGTGGAAGGAGTGCAATCAACTGGGTTGACTTGCTTGTTCTGGCACCAGATAACAAATCGTTTCCATTTGTCAAAGTAGCAGTGCCTCGTGTTTGGCTTCCTAGATTCCTTTAGGATGTCCATACATCTCTGCGGTAAATTGAGATGTCCGAACTCTATGACCTCAGGAGCCATGCTGCCAAGTTCATTGAGTTGGGTTGAGGATGCACTTTCTGACCTTGGTGCTGGGACAGTAGGTTGTACCAGCCCGGGAGTTTGATGGGTTCGCACACCGCTAGTCTGCGTAGGTGTGGAAACCACAGTTGTCTCGCCCACATGGGAGCAACCAGGACGAGCGTCATTGACTCTCTGTTCATCTTGTTGACCACCTTCCTGATGAGGTGTTGGGGAAAAGCGTACGCAAACATCCCTGACCAGTTCATCCACAGGGCGTTCCCCTGGGAGTCTGGCTGGGGGAACCTGGATGCAAATCCTGGGCACTGTCTGTTTTCGCTTGTGGCGAATAGGTCTATAGTGGGGAAACCCCACTGAGAGAAGATATCTTCTACGATTTCTCTGTGTAGACACCATTTGTGTTCCTCTGGGAGGGGATCTCTGCTCAAAGCATCCGCCAGAGGATTGAGATCCCCTGGATCATGTTGAGATGACAGGAAGATCTTCCGTCTGAGTGCCCATATCCAAATTTTCTGGGCAAGCTTGGACAGATTTGGCGAACGGGTCCCTCCCTGCTTGTTTATGTAAAACATGGCTGTAGTGCTGTCCGTCCGGATCTGCACTGACAGATTCACCAGGTAGGGCTTGAACGCTTGAAGCGATCTGAATACTGCCAGAAGCTCTAGCAGGTTGATGTGATTCTTGGCCACTGAGTGAGACCAGAGACCCTGAGCTGTGTGGTGGGGGAGGTGAGCTCCCCACCCTGTCAGGCATGCATCGGTTGTGACTACCGCCTGTATCTCAGGATCGTAAAAGAGTTTCCCCTTGGACAGATATTCTCTTGTCCACCAGTGAAGGCTTTGTACCAGTGTTGGCGAAACGACCACTAGATCGTCCCACTGACCACTTGCCTGAGACCACTGTTTCGCCAACCATTCCTGCATGGGACGCATGCGCAGGCGCGTGGGGGACCAGGTAAATACATGACACCATCATGCCTAGCAAACGCATTGCTTTGCGTACCGTTATCTGGCGACTGGCCTGATATTGCGGAATTTGCAGCAGTATATTCCGAATTCTTTCCTCTGATGGAAAGGTCAACCCCTCTTACGTGTCTAGGATAGCTCCTAGGAACTGTTTGTAGGTGCTTGGCACCAGACTTGACTTCTTCTCGTTTATTGAGAAGCCTAATTCGAAGAGGAGGTCGATCGTCCTTTGAATGTTTGTTCTGCAAATTACTGGGGTCTCCCCCGTGATGAGCCAGTCGTCCAGGTAAGGGTACACCGGGATTGCCTCCCTGCGTAGATGTGCTGCCGCCACCGCCAGTACCTTGGTGAATACCCTTGGAGCCGAGGCTATCCCGAAGGGCAGTACCTTCAACTGGTAGTGCCAACTGTCCACCTTGAAGCGCAAGTACTTTCTGTGCGCTGGGAACATGGAAATATGAAAATAGGCATCTTTCATGTCCAATGTTGCCATGTAATCCCCCTTTTTTAGGAGGGGGATTACCTCCTGGAGAGTAGTCATGCAGAATTTTTGGGGCTTGACATACTTGTCAATACTGGGCGCATTGTCAAATCTTTTTTTGGCACAAGGAAGTAAGTTGAATAAATATCCTTGTTCACCTGGTGTCCCGGGACGAGTTCTATCGCGTCCTTTGCTAGAAGATTGACGATCTCCTCGAGGAGGATCTTCTGGTGGTCTAAAGAATGTATTCTTTGTCGTGGAGGGTGGTTTTGGGGACGCTCTAACAGTTCTATGCAGTATCCTGTGGACACTGTGGACAGCACCCATCTGTCTGAAGTGATCCCTTCCCAAGCTTGGGTGAAGTTGGAAATGCATCCCCCTACTGGGGATGTGTGAGAAGGGACCCTGAACGGAACGTCACTGTTTTGGTGGAGGCGTGCCGCCGCCGCCTCTACTGGGACTGCCTCTACCCTTACCACACCCTCTCTTATTACCCCTGCCATAACCCTGGGTAGACTGCTGGCTGTTGTTGTTCCATTGTGTACCCTGCCCCTGGGAATAGTTGGACCCTCTCTGGGAATTTTGTCCGCGTGGGTGACGAAAATTGCCATTCCCTCTCTGGTTAGGGGGTTTATTGGTTAATTGGCCTAGGGATTTGAGTGTCTCATACTCGTCCTTGGCATTTTTCAGCACGTCCTCGACCGCCTTTCCAAACAATAGATCCGGCTCCACCGGTTTGTCTATCAATGAAGCCTGGGTTTCGGCTTTGAAACCAGACTGTCGCAACCAAGCATGCCTTTTGATAACAGTACCTTCTGCTATCATTCTGCCAGCGCTATCCACGGCATCAAAGGTTGCTTTTAATATGCAACCGGACACGGCTCTTCCTTCTGCCAAAACTCGTGCCAATTGGCTCTTTAAGGGTTCTGGGGCAGAATCTATGAGTGCCGCGACTTCTTCCCACTGGTGGCAGTTCTAACTCGCCAGTAGGGTGGTGGAGTTAGCAATCCTTGCCTGATAGGCGGAAGTGGAGGCTACTTTCCTGCCCAAGCCATAAATCTTCTTGCTCTCCTTGTCGGGAGGAGCTTCTGACGATGACAAGGGTTTTCCCGCCCTCTTACGGGTGTTAGTAACTACCAGGGAGTCCGGTTTCAGATGCCCTCTTATGTACAGTGGGTCTGTTTGGGCTGCCCTGAAAAGCTTCTCAACTCTGGGGTTTACCGCCCTAGTGAGATAGGGATTAACAAGGGAAGGGTCTATCCTCCTTTGTATAGACTTAAGGATAGGGATGGCCTGGGCAACAGGTCTCCTTTCTCCCACTAACTCCTCGGCAAAATCCCCCTCTTCTTGCGCACCCTGGGTGTCAATGTGGAAGTGTTCTGCCGCTCTGGACAGCACTTCATTCAAAAGAGGCTGGTTATCGACAGGGGAGTCGGTAACCGGAGGTTCTTTATCTACCAGGGAATCTAGCCTGTAGGTTTATGGGTTGTCCTCCTCCTCCTCTTGGTCCTCGTCATCCCCATAGTAGCCTGTCCCAGTTTGTTCTTCCAACATGCCCAAATCTGGATCCTCATAAAGGGATGGATCTCCCTGATATAGAGAATAGGGCTGTATACTGAAGGGGTCTGACGTAGGAGCTTCAACCCGGGGCTTCTTACTTGGGAGCCTGAGGGAGTTGACCCGTCTGGGGTAAAAGAGAGAAAGTGTTCAGGGTTTTTGGCGTAGAAATCTGCCAATGATGACATCCTTGACATGACTCTGTCTATGTCATCAGTAGACCACTCTCTTGAACTGGGAATGATTCTTTCTTGAAGGCCTTTCCCTGTCTTTTCTAGACTAGACCTACTGGTTTGAACAGGGGTCTTTGGGATAACAGAAGACCGAGACTTGTCCATCTGTTTAAGTGGGGTAGAAAGTCTTTGAGGTGTGGAAGTAAGCCGAGACTGCTTTCTCTGTTGTTTTTCACCTTCCCCGTGTGTGGAATAGTGTTTACCCTGTTTTTTCGCCCCTCCAGAGGCTTTCGACACCTGGCGTCGAGGTTCGGGGGTAGTGTTCCTATCTCTGTGTAGTGGAGGCTGGGACTCGGGAGCAGCCGCTGCGCGGCCTGTTGACGCCGACTCCTGGAGTGCGGACTGGGGATAGAGGTCGGTTTCGTCTTCTGATGGTCGAACCTCCGTTACCTTGGGGAGCGAGGCACTTCTGGCAACAGTGGATGGTTGCCTGGAGTCATGTGGCGATTTAGATCAAGAACACCCAAAGGACACCGAATCGGACCGTTCTGTATGTGCCTCTTTCCGAGTACTCTGCCTGCGCGTCGAGTCTCGGTTGGGCTTCATGTGTTTTGTGGAAGTGCTGTGGGTAGCGCTTGTGTCGCCGGGGGTCTTCCCCATAGCCGCCCTGCCGGATGACCTTCCGCGGTCGGGGACTTGCGCTTGGCTGTCAATTGACGCCACTTTGCCCTCGCCGTCCGAAAGCACGGCGTCGCTGCCATCGCTGAAGGCGCCCTCCGCTGCCATGGCCTTTTGACGCCTGGCGTGGTAGGCCCAACGCTTGATCGAACGGTCCTTGAGTGTTTTCGGTTTGAACCTACTACACGCTCTGCAGTTAGCCTCGGGGTAGTCCCTCGGTAAGCAGAGATTGCACGTGGCGTGCCTGTCAACCCAAGGGTACTTGTACCCTTCATACGCACCTTGTGGCAGCGGGCTAATAAGTATAGGAATGTACCTATATACCAAAAGAGTGTAGAGTATGTCCACCCCCCACTCTCCCTACTTGCAGGGCTGAGGCCAGAGGCCTTCCTAGGCCCGGGCCGAGGCCAGAGGCCTTCCTAGGCCCGGGCCGAGGCCAGAGGCCTTCCTAGGCCCGGGCCAAGGCCAGAGGCCTTCCGAGTCCCAAATCCGTCATGCAGCTCTCGACGGTCGATTCTTTCTCTGTGCCGGCGTCGAGTGTGGATGTTCGGTGACTCGACGTTGGGATGGAGAAATGGGGAAATATAACAATATTTTAGCAAAAGTATGGCTAAAGCCAGGGAACTCCGCGGAATGCTTCCAACCAGTATGGCGGAAAAAAACAATCTGAGGGTCCTAGACGCGTGAGGGATCATGGGTGCAGTGGACGTCACACTAGGGATAGGATTACTGGCACGCCCTGTGTCGACTCGCCCATTTTCGAGTTTCGAAAAACAAACTGTAATACTCCACAGCTTCCACTAGATGTCGGCCTATGCACAGCATGTGAACTAAGCAGATTCAACAAGTCTCAGAAATATATGGGATACATTACTCACCGTAATCGTATTTCTGATGCTTGTATCTGCTTAGATTCACATGCTGTGCATAGGCCGACATCTAGTGGAAGCTGCGGAGTATTACAGTTTGTTTTTCGAAAGTCGAAAATGGGCGTCGACACAGGCGTGCCAGTAATACTATCCCTAGTGTGACGTCCACTGTACCCAAGATCCCTCACGCGTGTAGGATCCTCAGATTGTATTTTTTCTGACATGAGGAAGCATGAGGAGTAGCGTGAGTACAGATAATCCAAGCAGATAGACAGAAAGGTAAGACTACAAGCAATCATGCGCCTTCTCTCGGAGGGGAGGAAGGGTGGGTCGCATGTGAATCTAAGCAGATACAAGCATCAGAAATACGATTACGGTGAGTATTGTATCCCTTCTGAGGCTTGTGGAATCTGCTTAGATCACATGCTGTGCATAGATTAGCGAGCAGTACCAGAAGGAGGTGGGATGTGAGAAGGGTCATGAGCAAACAGGTGTCTTAGAACCGCTTGTCCCACTTGTGTATCTGTCTTGGAATGAGTGTCAATGCAGTAATGCTGAGTAAAAGTGTGAATAGAGCTCCAAGTAGCCGCTTTGCAAATGGTGTCGAGGGGAACATTTGCAATGAAAGCCAGAGTGGCACCAATGCCTCTAGTAGAGTGGGCCCTTGGCGTAAAAGGCAGAGTCTTTTCAGAAAGAGAGTAACACAGCTGTATACAGTTGATAATCCACTTCGAGATAGCGCCCTTAGAGACGCGATCCCCCTCTCTGCCTGTAGCTACGGAGACAAACAGTTGATCTGTTTTCCTTAGCGGTCTGGTTTTATTTACATAGTATAGGACCGCCCTACGCACATCTAGGGTGTGTAGTTTCACCTCAGCTGAGCTTTGCGGGTTCTGGAAGAAAGCCGGAAGCTCGATGGACTGGTTTACATGGAACTTGGATATGAATTTAGGTGAGAACCTAGGGTGTGTGCGTAAAACCAGTTTGTCCTTGTGGATAGTAAAGAAAGGATCCTGCACTGACAGAGCCTGAATTTCACTGACCCTTCTTATGGAGGTAATGGCTACTAAGAAGGCCGTTTTATAAGTCAGGTGTTTGAGACTACTTTTATGCATGGGTTCGAATGGGGGTCCCATGAGCTTAGCTAGCACCACGTTGAGGTCCCATCCTGGCGGTGGGTTCGAAATAGGAGGGTGAAGTCTCTTTACTCCTTCCATGAAGGCTTTAACCACTGGTACTTTCCACCACGAGACCTTGTTATGGGATGTGGTGTAAGCCGAGAGGGCTGCCAGGTGTACTTTCAGCGAGTTAAAAACCAACCCTGCATCCAGCAGGTGGAGCATGTATGTCACAACGTTGGAAGGAGTGCAATCAACCGGGTTGATTTGTTTATTCTGGCACCAGATAACGAATCTTTTCCACTTATCAAAGTAACAGTGCCTTGTATTTGGTTTCCTGGACTCCTTTAGAATGTCCATACACCTTTGTGGTAATTTGAGATGTCCAAACTCTATGACTTCAGGAGCCATGCTGCCAGGTTCATAGAGTTGGGTTCCTGATGCACTGTTTGACCCTGTTGCTGGGACAGTAGATTGTACCAGGCTGGGAGCCTGATGGGTTCGCACACCGCCATCCTGCATAGGTGTGGAAACCATGGTTGTCTCGCCCACATGGGAGCAACTAGGATGAGCGTCATCGATTCCTTGTTCATCTTGTACACCACCTTCCTGATGAGAGGAGTTGGTGGAAAAGCGTACGCAAACATCCCTGACCAGTTCATCCACAGGGCATTCCCTTGGGAGTCCGGCTGGGGGAACCTGGATGCAAATCCTGGGCATTGTTTGTTTTCGCTTGTGGCGAATAGGTCTATAGTGGGGAAACCCCACTGAGAGAAGAGATCTTCTACTACGTCTCTGTGAAGGACCCATTCGTGTTCTTCTGGGAGGGAGTCTCTGCTTAGAGTATCCGCTAGGGAATTGAGCTCCCCTGGAACATGTTGCGATGACAGGAAGATGTTCCGTTTGAGTGCCCATATCCATATTTTCTGGGCAAGCTTGGACAGATTTGGCGAACGAGTCCCCCCTTGCTTGTTCAGATAGAACATGGCTGTCGTGCTGTCCGTCCTGATCTGCACCGACAAGTTCAGTAGATGGGGCTCGAACGCCTTTAGCGGTCGGAATACTGCCAGAAGCTCTAGCAGATTGATGTGGTTCTTGGCTACTGAGTGAGACCAGAGACCCTGAGCTGTGTGGTGGAGATGGTGAGCTCCCCACCCAGTCAGGCATGCATCTGTAGTCACCACGGCTTGTACTTCGGGATCGTAAAAGGGTTTCCCCTTTGCGAGATTTTCTCTTGTCCACCAGTGTAGGCTCTGTACGAGTGTTGGCGAAACGACCACTAGATCGTCCCAATGACCACTTGCCTGAGACCACTGTTTCGCCAACCATTCCTGCATGGGACGCATGCGCAGACGCGCGTGGGGGACCAGGTAAATGCATGACGCCATCATGCACAGTAACCGCATAGCTTTGCGTACTGTTATCTGTTGACCTGACTGATAATGCGGAATTTGCAGAAGTATATTCCGAATTCTCTCTTCCGAAGGGAAGGTCAATCCTTTCTGAGTATCTAGGATAGCTCCTAGAAACTGTTTTGAGGTGCTTGGCACCAGACTTGACTTTTTCTCGTTGATGGAGAAGCCTAATTCGTGGAGGAGGTCGATAGTCCTCTGAATGTTTGACCTGCAGATTCCTGGGGTTTCCCCCGTTATGAGCCAGTCGTCCAGATAAGGGTACACCGGGATTGCTTCCCTGCGTAGGTGTGCAGCCGCCACCGCCAGTACCTTGGTGAATACCCTTGGTGCAGAAGCTATCCCGAAGGGCAGTACCTTGAATTGGTAGTGGCGACTGTCTACCTTGAAGCGCAAGTACTTTCTGTGCGCTGGGAGCATGGAAATATGAAAATAAGCATCTTTCATATCCAAGGTTGCCATGTAATCCCCCTTTTTTAGGAGGGGGATTACCTCTTGTAGCGTGGTCATACGGAATTTTTGGGGCTTGACATACTTGTTGGCAGGCCGTAAGTCCAATACTGGGCGCATTGTCAAATCTTTCTTTGGCACAAGGAAGTAAGTTGAATAGATACCCTTGTTTACCTGGTGTCCTGGGACGAGTTCTATCGCGTCCTTTTCTAGCAGAATGGCGATCTCCTCGAGAAGGATCCTTTGATGCTCTAGGGAGTGCACTCTTTGTCGTGGAGGATGGTTCCGGGGACGCTGCAGTAGTTCTATACAATATCCTGCGGATACTGTTGACAGCACCCATCTGTCTGAGGTGATCCCTTCCCAAGCCTGGGTGAAGGTGGAAATGCGTCCCCCTACTGGGGTTGCGTGGCAAGGGACCCTGAACTGAGCGTCACTGTTTTGGTGGAGGCATGCCACCTCCCTTGTTGGGGCTGCCTCTGCCTCTTCCACGACCTCTCTTGTTACCCCTGCCGTAACTCTGGGTAGACTGCTGGTTGTTATTCCATTGTGTACCCTGTCCCTGGGCATAGTTGCCTCTTTGTGAATTTTGGCCGCGTGGGAGACGAAAATTACTGTTCCCCCTCTGGTTAGGGGGTTTGTTGGTAAGCTGGCTAAGGGATTTGAGAGTCTCATATTCATCTTTGGCATTTTTAAGTGCGTCTTCGACCGCTTTCCCAAACAATAGGTCGGGTTCCACTGGCTTGTCTATTAAAGAAGCCTGGGTTTCTGTCTTGAATCCCGACTGCCGTAACCACGCATGTCTTTTGATAACAGTACCTTCTGCTATCAATCTCCCTGCGTTGTCAGCGGCGTCGAAAGTTGCTTTTAAAATGCAACCAGACACGGTTCTCCCCTCTGCCGAGATCCGAGCCAGCTGGCCCTTTAACGGTTCTGGAGCAGAGGCAATGAGCGCCGCGACTTCTTCCCATTGATGGCAATTGTAACTAGCCAACAGGGTGGTGGAATTCGCAATCCTTGCCTGGTAGGCGGACGTTGAGGCTACCTTCCTGCCAAACCCGTAAAGTTTTTTGCTCTCCTTGTCGGGAGGAGCTTCTGATGAAGATAAGGGCGTGCCAGCCCTTTTTCTAGTGTTGGTAACCACTAGGGAATCTGGTTTAAGATGTCCCCTTATATACAGAGGGTCAGACTGGGCTGCCCGGAAAATCTTTTCAATTCTGGGGTTGACAGCTCTGGTGAGGTTCGGATTCACCAGGGAAGGATCTATTCTTCGTTGGATGGATTTAAGGATAGGGATGGTCTGAGCGACCGGTCTTCTCTCTCCTACAAACTCCTCCGCGAAGTCCCTTTCCTCCTGTACACCGTGGGTGTCGATGTGGAAGTGTTCCGCTGCTCGAGCGAGAACCTCGTTAAGGAGGGGCTGGTTATCAACTGGAGAGTCAGTAACTGGGGCTTCGCTTTGTACTGGGGAATCTACTCTGTAATTTTCCTGCTCATCTTCTCCCTCCTCCAGGTCCTCATCCTCTGCATAGTAATCTGTCCCGGTTTGTTCTTCCATAATTTCAAACTCCTGGGTCCTCTTCAGGGAAAACTTGTCCCTGGTAACTGGGGAGTGGAGTAGAATATGGAGTGGAGTAAGGCTGAACCTCGAAGGGTTCAGGTCTTTCGAACCGGGGCTTTTTATTTAGCGGGATAGGATCGGAGGAGCCTGAGGGTGTGGCCCCTTGAGGGTTATATGAAAGAAAGTGTTCTGGGTTCTTATCATAAAAATCAGCCAAGGAAGACATCCTAGACATAACCCTGTCTATGTCTTCACTGGACCATTCCCTGGAACAGGGTATTACTTTAGCCGGTGGTGATTTATGGGACTTTTCAAGGGTAGACTTGTGTTTGCTTGTCTGCCTAGGGTGAGAGGATGGCTTTACAGGGGTGGAAGGCTGTGCTTTCCGCTGTTTCCCCCCCTCCCCGTGCGTGGAAAAATGTTTTCCCTGTCCCTTGGGGGCCCCAGAGACTTTCGACGCCTGGCGCCGAGGGTCTGGAGAGGTATCTGTGTGCTTCGGGCGTGGGGCCTCACTGGTGTTAACCGCGGTCTCGGTATCTTGGAGCGCGGCCTGGGGGTGGAAGTCGTCTTCGTCTCCCGACGATCGAACTTCCGTTAATGTGTGTAGCGAGGCACTCTTGGCAAGAGTGGATGATTGCCTTGCGTCGTGAGGTGATCTCGATCGAGAGCGCCCAGAGGACACCGAGTCGGACCGTTCTTTTTGTGCCTCTTTCCGGGAAGTCGACGTCGTCGAGGTCCGGTTGGTCTTAGTGTGTTTAGTGTGTGTTAGGTGTGTAGCGCTTGCGTCGCCGGGGGTCTTCCCCATAGCCGCCCTGCCGGACGACCTTCCGAGGTCGGGGACCTGCGCTCGTTGGCTGTCTTTCGACGCCATAATGCCCTCGCCGTCCGAAAGTACGGCGTCGCTGCCATCGCTGAAGGCGCCCTCCGCTGCCATGGCCTCCTGCCTGGCGTGGTGGGCCCAACGCTTTGTCGAACGGTCCTTAAGTGTCTTAGGTTTAAACCTACTACACGCTCTGCAGTTCGCTTCGGGGTGATCCCTCGGCAAGCAGAGATTGCACGTGGCGTGCCTGTCGACCCAAGGGTATTTGCGATTGCACTTGGGGCAGAATTGAAAAGGGGTACCCTCCATACGCACCTTAAGGCAGCGGGCTGCTAAGTGTAGGAATATATAAAATGTAACTATATATCAAGAGTGAAGAGTATGTACCACCCCCCACTCTCCCTACTTGTAAGGGCCGAGGCCAGCGGCCTACTAGGCCCGGGCCGAGGCCAGCGGCCTTCCGAGGCCCAGATCCGTCGTGCAGCAGTCGACGGTCGATGACTTCTCCAGCCGTCGTCGAGGTTGAGGGTCGACGTTGGGGTGGGGAAGGGAATGAATAAGAATTATAATTATAATAACAGCAAAAGTATGGCTAAGGCCAGGGAACTCCGCAAGATGCTTCCGACCAGTATGGCGGAAAAAAACAATCTGAGGATCCTACACGCGTGAGGGATCTTGGGTACAGTGGACGTCACACTAGGGATAGTATTACTGGCACGCCTGTGTCGACGCCCATTTTCGACTTTCGAAAAACAAACTGTAATACTCCGCAGCTTCCACTAGATGTCGGCCTATGCACAGCATGTGATCTAAGCAGATTCCACAAGCCTCAGAAATATATATATTGTTCAAATCCATATAATAAATATTTTTACTTTGCAAAACAACCTTCTTCTTGGTTCAGTGAGACCGGGGGGGATTCAAAGAGAGGGGCGTGATATAAGGGTACATCGTTCAGAAATAAAAGAACTTTAGACATAAAAATATACAATTAAGGGTTCCAGCTGGGCATCACACGTTAGTCATTGACTTAGGTGGTGTCCTGGGTTGAAACCACTTATATCCCAACGAGAGAATGCGCAGCGGGTCCTGACACCACCACCAACGTCGAGATCAATGCAGAGACCTTGGCAAACACCTTCAGCATTTCGGTCTTAAATTCCTCCCACTCCTCTCTGGATGCACTATTTGTAGGAAAGCATGGTTGACTGTCATGTGAGTCCGACGCCACTCTCATTCCATATAGGCCGACATATCTTTTTCTTTTTATGCTAAGACGAATTAGGAGATTCACTTCAAGGGCTACATCTTTTCTTTGCTTTCTTGTGCCTCTTTTTGGGCCTTTTTTGTGTACTCCTCCAACTCAGGAGAGGTCAGTTTAGACAGAAAACGGGCCAGAGACTTGGAATGATATATATGATATGATAGGTTATTTATAACGCTCTTAATACCCAGAGGTTTCCAAAAATGGACCCGGGGATCGAACCTGTGGTGCTTCGTGTCGTCTTGTTCCAGGGCGAGCATGTTGCCCCTGACCTATCCTCCCGAGACCGTGGCGTGTGTTTGCTCAAATTTGTCAGCATGTTGCCTCATTGTGATGAAGTGCATTGCCTGGCAGGATCCACATTGCGTGACGCCATGATCTGTACCAAGGCACCTCAGACAAATGGTGTGCGGATCAGTGATAGAGATCCATGCCTTACATTCCCTGCAGTAATTGAATCCTGATGGTTTAAGACTACCATGCATGATGGCGCAGATGAAAATCGATTTGAGTGCTCCAAGGAAACTGCATGCTGAGTGTGCAGAAAAAAGAAACTGAGGTCATGGAGTGTGGTGTGCTTTACTTATGGTGGAGATTGTATCACGTCTGGGATCATAGAGCAAGATCATGGGAGGTATTGGTGTTGAGCTACACCACATACCCTGCTGATGCTGACGGTTGCAGAGAACAGCTGTTGCTGCAGGGTATCTATCAAAATGAGGAATCTGTTCAAGGATACCATCTATTAGAAGTACCTTTTAGATAGTGGAAGTCTTTCAAAATTCACCCATCTGAAGACCTTAAGCTGCTGGACCCCTTGTGAAGTAAGCAGGATGAGCAGTCCACACCGCTTTGCTGGCTAAAGGATTGCATTCTTTTTAGCCAAACTACTCTACACGGGGCAACACATGAAGCAGCAAATACAGGAAAGCTGCACCTTCGAGCCTCATGTGAGCTCATCGAGCATGAGTGAAAATGTGTGAATGTTGGCGGCCTAGTAAGAATAGAAAACATGCAGCCTGAAGGGTATATCATCAGTCTTTTCGGGTGTTTAATTAGTCATGTCTAGATTGATTAGTACCTGCACAGTCAAGTGCTTCATTGCTAGATGCCATTTAGCCTGCCTAAGAGCAAGGCATTAGAAGTGTAGTAACATACAGCATCTCTTTTAGTATGAGAATGCCCTTTTTGAAGTGATGTACTTTCTGAGCAAGCATATAGCAATTAATTCCCACAGCTCATAGTAGTGGAATAAGGTGCTATATAGCCTGACATTTATTAAAATGCTCATTTGCATACATGTGTTGCAGCGGTAGAGGTAGTGTGTTTAGCAAGACCCTCTTTAATAAGATGGAAGTTATTGCCAGCCATTTGCACAAAAGTCAGGTTCAGCAGCCCGCATATGCTGCAAGGGCATTCAACCTTGTTCCTAGTAACAGTTGCCCCAGACATAGCATCACAAACCATATTTTGGTAAAGTTGGAGAAACTTGCATATTGTTGATTTTTCAACCTTCTGGGAGCTTTTTGTTGACTTTGTTGTGAGCTCTCAGCCTTTGTTTAATAAAACAATAAAGAATGGCGCTTCGCTGGCTTCAGTAGACGCAGAGGTGGGGAGTGAAATGCAGCTAGCATAGGTAAGGGGAATGGCGCCAAAAGTAGTAAACCTTTGTTTACTTGTCCCTAAAGTTCTCTACTTTTCGTTTACATTTTGAAACTCCTACATAGAAGTCCGTTATGAAGAATATTACAAAATCCCAGTTTATCAAGAGAAGGCTGCTGGCGCTGGACACACACGCCAGTGTGGGGTGCATACTCAAAAAACCAGGCTCTGCACATGCATTTGGTTCCCGCACACAGATTGTGTTCTTTGATTGAGCAGAGCATTAGGCTCAAAACGCTTTTATTGATTGATATTATGCTTTTCTGTACGGCTTAGAAGTGTATGCAGTTACAGATAGACATGCCTTATGTAAATGCCACTGCAAGATGCTTTATGTTTTAATTGTATTCAACCCATGCAAGTTTGATTTATGACACTGCCATAGCTACCTATGAATTGATACAGATAAGAAGGGATTTAGTCATCCATAGAGGTATGTGTGCCTTGCCATGTGAAATTGCCTCATGAAGTATTATTGCTTAATTGGCATGCTTAGAGCTGCATTAGAGTGAGCACTACGCAATGCAGGTGTTTAGAAGCTGAAGTTGAACCACTGAGGATAGATAGGGTGATATTGTGGTGATATGAACAAAAGGTGGTGATCTATATTTTGAGATGGTTTATGTCCAATTGTGGAATAAGGGAACCCACTTCGAGTGGGTGTTTGGTACTTGATATTATTGAATTGTATGACTATGAGATACACATTAGTGAGAAGTGCTAATGATAATCATGCGTTAATAAAACCTATTTTTTTATAAAAATGTGACTAGCTCTTCCTGCCCTGGGGGGCAGCGAGGGGGTACTCATTGATTACACGTATTGTTTATTCTATGCATGTTCTGTTCTCTCATTATCCCCGTGTGCATTACATACATCATCCAGAAACGTGGTTAGCTGCTAAGTGAGTATTAAACAGAGCTGATTTATTGTTCGTTCATAATTCATGACATGAACATGTGTGGGGACGGCATCCTTCGGACCTACTATAAAAAACGGTTGTAGTATGTCACATATATACCTGTGTGAAGATATTGGAGCAGAGAGTGCTGCTTTCTGTCAAAATCTGTGCCCCACTGATAAAGACATATCCACCGTTCACATTTAGAGGGTAATCCTGGCTCCCATTTGGGGCAGATGTTTAATCAGGGCAAATCCCGTGCACCCAGACAGCCCAGAGGAAAGCAGGGTCGCCCTACCGACCTGGAGGTACAGGCTACCTGCGACATCCAGAGATTATAGCCTACCCACTACCAAGGTCCACCCTCCTCGGGTTGAACCTGCTACAGGCTGCAGTCAGATTCTTAAGGTCAAAGCTTCTCTTTAGCTCTGGTATCTTTGCTGTAATCACCTGGATCTGTGATGGCACCCTTGAACTCCAGGCTTCTTGCCCTCTCTATCAGGACGCAATGGCTGCTCACTGAAAGGTCATTCAGACTGGCCCCCTAAATTTTCAAGGATGCATCAGTAACCCCGATTGTCACAGTTTATGGTTGACAAAGGGGTTGCTCTTCTGGGATCGCCAACTAAGAGCTTAAACCAGACGGTTTGTGACTGGAATATACAAGAGAGGAGCAGTGCTTTCCCTAGATGGAAATTTCATTTTATTTAAGTAACACTGCTTTATATCATGCTCCAGTGTAGTCCCTGGTAGGTGAATATATCTCATAATTATGGAGAAAAGAGGAAGTAGCAGTGCACGCTTCTGTTAAGTTACATCTTAAACACTACTGGAAAAAAAAAACCATTGTCCTCTCCAAGTCTTTAAAAGAACATTATTCATTAAAACTTACATTCATACTGAGTTCAGTTGTATGTCTAAAAAGGTCCATGGTTTCATAACTACCCACAGCTTCTGCAATAAGAGCCTAGAGAAAAGAAAAAGAAAAAAGAATATAAATATCCAATCACTAGAATCCAGTATCTGGCTATCCTATAAATATTGAAGCTGGGGAAAAATTGCACATTGGTACATTAGAAGGAAAATAAGAATACATAAAGTTATTCACTGAAGAAGTTAATGCCTTTGTATTTTTTTGTATTTTTATTGTTCTGTATATAGCGCCTTTATCCAAAGCGCTTTACATAAGAGATCAACAGTACACAAGAACAATGGAGTAACACATGGATGAGGTACAGGTAACATGGATTGCATAAGAGATCAACAGTACATAAGAATAGTGGAGCAAAACATGGATCAGGTACAGGCGGTAACAATTAATCAGGGTACTGAAGTAGGTGAGTTTTTAAGGAGGAATGGAATAGAGAGTAAAAGGTAATAGAGCGAAGGGACAGAGGGAGAAAGTTCCAGTGAAGAGGGGCGAGAAGCTGAAATGAGCAAAAGAGGGATTGAGCGCAGGGAGGACGAAGAACGGTCAGTCTAAAGAGATCCAAGGAGCGGAGAGAACGAGTGGGAGAGTAGAATGAAAGGAGGGATGCAAGATAGTCAGGGGCCAGTCCGTATATAGATTTGAACACTAATGCAAACACAGTAGCTCATTCCCTTTAGTTATACATGTGAGAGGTTCAAGATCATCAGATGGTACCACAGCATCTGTGCCGTAAAGTAGGCTCAGGCATGGTAGTGTCTCAGAGACTAGGCCTGCTTCCAACAAATGCCTTAATAAGGCGATAACATATTTGAAGAGAACAGGAGAGTGGTGAACCATCTGGGGACCCATTTCCCCGGCAGAAAGGGTCTAGAAAAAAGTAGACGAGGAGCCGGTTCTTTAGACAAACCGGCCATTGGGAAGGGATCCACAGTAGCATTGGGGGAGCTGTGGAATCCCAAGTTGTGAAAACCCAGGAAAACAATATCATGGCAGCAAGAGCAGCACTACCACAAGGGTTCATACTAATGCCCACAATCTTTACCTTCTACTTCAACATGTAGGGACCCACACACTGTCACCAAAAGTGGTACCGCCTGCTTTATACTGCACACCTTTGTTCTGCATATTCAGAGAGTGTGGCCCGCAGCTGGAAGCTGCTTTTAGTGGTGCAAATGGCATCTTAGGGGTAGAGATACATTTTTGAGTCAACCGAGTTTTTTGGACCCGAGCCACATCTCGATTGAGGGGTAGGGCCGAGACCCATATAGGGGCCTCCCCACAACCCATAAGCCGACCTGCCATGGGGAACAGTTTAAGCACTAAGGCAAGGCTAGGGACCAGTGTATGCAAGAATTACTTGGGCCCTTGTTGGGAAGGGGGCAACCCCGTCCAACCTCCCTAAGCGCTTTAGAGTAAGGAAAGCTGCATTCAAAGCACTATGATTGGCGAGTGGGGATGGTGGTAGGAACCCACCCCAAAATATTTAACCCACAGAGTGTAGCCAATATAATCAACCCACATAGTGTAGCGCAGGGCTGCTATTTTGTGTAGATGTTAGGAGACAAGGCCTGCGTGGTGAAAGGAAGCGCCCCCTATTTCAGCACGATCCTCCCCGCAATGAGAGACAATAAGGGACTCTCCCGTAGTGGGAATAAGGCCAAGACAGAGTGCGGGTGAGCGTAAGTGGGAGTTTATCCAAAAATAAGGCATGCAAAGAACTCTGCAACCTACGAGAGCGCTCTGTCTGACAATAGCAAAGACAGGCGTATTTCTAATACAAAAAACGTCATCAGAACCTACACACTATAGGGGGCACAAGTTAATTGGGATTGGGTGGCGTCGACTAACTATAGGTGTTGCTGCAGCGCGGTTGGTCTTTGGCGTGAGGACGTCACTGGTCAGCCTCGAGGGTTGGGTTGGGCCTGGCAGGCCAGCTTGAGGTCATCCGAGCGGTGTTGGTATGCTGGGGCAGCCTGTGACAAAGATGAATACCTCTCCTGACTCGTTTGCCCTAGGCCATGCACACTGCAGTTATTCAAGAAACGACATCTAAGTCCATCAATAAATCGCTCCGCAGTTTGTCTTATACAATAAACGCAACGCATGAGGAATGCACCTCTTGAGAGGTCCGGTGACTGTCGGTTAGGGTGAGATTTACCTGTGTCCTATTGACCGGTATTCTAGGTCGAGGGGCTGAGTTTTGGGGCCTGAGACGACTGGTACATGCCTGTCTGACGCGTTAGAAGTTATTATACAAATGGGTCTCTGTGTCTTGTCCCAGTGATGGGGGTCGTTCTTGGGGTGGTCTAGGGGGGAGGGTTGTGGACTTTACGAGAGGGTGCTGGTAGATCAGAGGATTCAAAACTTGGGTTTATTACCGTGCTGTAAATAACCCAGGTGGTGGGCTGTGGCCTTGGGTGCGGTACCGGGGCCTCTGACTCTCTGAAGCGGCTCCAGCTTGGTTGGGGGAGGTGAGGGAGCGCGGCACAGGCCTTAGCTTCCTTATCTGACAGGCTTGGCCGGGTGGGAGGGAGAATGGCCTTGCATATACTCACAAAGGTTTTTTCCTCGTGCGTTGCTAACTTTTAAATGCAGAACTTTTATACTGTTCCGCCTTATTTTGATGTCATTTAAACACACATATATATATTTTCATTTCGTTACACATTTCTTTAATACAGTCGGTTCCAGTACCTTTTCATTACCTAACATTATATTCACTACATTGTGTGCGTATTTGTATGTACATAAAACGTTATACAAGGCATTACTAGGTTATGGCCTACAGAGATTGATGCTCGCCGCTTTGGGTGGTTAAGGAAGCATATATGAGTTCAGGTTTCTACATACTATTGAAAAAACACTTATACAGTTAGAGGTTACACGTTTGGTCAACATCTTTCTCTGTGGTTATAGCAGCACTAGTCCAGACCTGGAGTGATATCATATAACGTTACATTTTTGTGGTTTATTCACAGTTTACAGGACTTGTTTAAACAGAGGTAGTTCGTTAATACTAATACTTGAATTATTTTCTACTTTCTTCAGATAGTGATGCGTCAGCTCTTTCCCCGTCACCCCGGCCTTGCGGACCGGGTCATGCGAGGAGCAATATTACATTGTGAATGGGAGAAGGTTACAGTGTTGGCATCTCGGGTTTAGCTCATATCTGACTTTCTCATGGGAACGCGCTCGCAGCGGATCCACCAGGGCTGCTGTGGCGGCAGAGATGTATGAAAGGCCCTCCAAAGGTGGGGGCCTCGTTACAGTGTGCTGAACTCACGCCATGCTTGCTGGACAAGATGGCTTCTAGGCCTAACTGAATTTTGGTAAATGCATGGAAAGGATATGTGTGGGCAATGTCGTCGGCGGGTGAACCCTCCTCCACCTGGGCCCGGGTGGCATGAGGGGACGCCCACCGAGTCATGGTCCTCACCTGGGGAGAAGACTGTAGGTGAGGAGGGCCTCGCGGCCAGTCCTCCCCTACAGTGGTGAATGCAGCATCTCATGCACTAGGCCCTAAAAAAAGAGAGGCACAGCTTCACCTCACTGATGATGCCCAACTAGGCTGAAACACGTATATGGGGTTGCTGCGTTACTCTTATTTAGAGGAGAATTGCCTAGCATTTCGGTGCTGCACTGCCCCTGGGCAGGACAAAGACTGATATGCAGGTAAATGTCTTATCTGTGAAAAGAACAGTGAGCTAACGACTTGGTTGAGACTCTGCCAGGGGCCATTCACCCAAGAACAAGTAAATGGGCTGTGTTCGTTCTGGTAGAGAGTTTCCGAGACCCCCTCTGTTTTGCATATCGTGTACAAGGAATAATTGGCTGTCTTCAGTTCAACAAAACAGTGCAAAAAGTTCAAACTGATACGTTTTAAAGAGTAATCCTTGTGACCAGGGTTGGGGTCCCTTCCCTTGTATCAATTCAGGAATACCCTTGAGAAAGTTCTGTTGCCATCCACTGCATCTTCCTACTTGGTAAAGTAAATGTCTCTTTCACAAAACACTTGTTCAAAAACCAAGGCAATTGTTTTTCTCCCCACATGTCTTTCACAGGATGTAAGGCAAAGATTAGTATCACCACTATTCATTCAATTGAATACTTTGGTCACGATAACACAGCAACTACTTTTGATGATGCAACAGTTTGTCAGCATGATGAAGTTATCAATACGTTTCCAAATGCCTTTTTTACTGCAACCCCATTTCTTCAAAGCAACTGTCTGTTTCCTAGTATACTCAGCTACCAGGACTAACTACAATTGGTCCCTTCACTGGTTCACTCTCCTGCCAGGAAGAAAACTCCTATTACTACAGTTGATCTCTTCATAGTGGCAATATGGGTTACAAATTTCCCCAAACTTGTGTCTCAGAAAAGGAGAATAGCATTCTTGTTGCCCTTTTATCTCTTTATCATAGTCTCTGCTGTTGGCAATGTGGGTTACAGGTTTCTCCAAGTTGACATCTCAGCAATGGAGAATTGCGCACTTTATGTCTTCTTACTTCTTCTTTATGACCTCTTGGCTGTTGGCAATGCGGGTTACAGGTTTCCCCAAGTTGAAATCGAGAATTGCGCCCTTTTTGCTCTCTTACTTCTTCTGGACAGCCTCTTTGCTGTTGGCAATGCGGCTTACAGGTTTCCTGAAGATGGCATTTCATAGATGGCGAATTGTGCCCTTTTTGCCTTTTTATATTTTACCAATTAAAGGGTTCCACATCCGCCTCCTCCCCTTTCTGCCTGCTGTCCTGTACACGCTCCGAACCCGAGCCACAGCTTGGGAGAGTGAACTCTCTTATTGCATGGAAGAAGCCCCAGGGTCAATCCGTGGCTCACTGGATGGAGGCCAGGTGGGGGATGGAAGAGCTGGATATTTTCCAAAGAGGCTAGACCCCGAGTTGGACGAAGGGGTGACAGCGGACTGGGGCCAGCTGCTAAATGACCTACGTTCCTCTGCAGACTGGGAAAAAATGGGTTGGTAATGTGCTCAGAGGCGGGGCTGAGGGGTAGGGATGGTTGGTATGTTGTTTGATGGGTTTATAGTCATAATCTCGAATACAAATATGTAGAAAAACAAAAAGTCGAAAAAAAAATGTCGAAAACAAAAATGTCGAATTTATTTTTTATGACGTTTTTTTTCGAAATGAGGGGGTTCCCCCCCCAACCCCCGTTTTTTCTTTTTTTTTTCTTTTTACCTATTTTTTTTTATATAAACTAGAGCCCAAAAAGAAATATCGAAAAAAAAAATAATTCGACTTTTTTTTTCGACATTTTTGATTCGACTTTTTTGCCATTCGAAATTTTGTATTCGATATTATGACTGGACACCTGTTTGATGCACCTGTTCTTTACTGCATGTTAACACCTGTGGATGTACATACTATATTTTGGTTTTCATACATACTGAAGACTAGAATAAACAAATGTTTACAAAAAAGTCTATTCTTGCTTCTCCTGCAGCTTCAACCACCTTGGAATCTTTATGGATGGCATCTGCCTCTGCTCCTCCTTACCTTCTACCAACACTTCCAGCTTCACACAGCTGTGTTCATGTTCAGGTTTAAAGTCCCACTAAGGTGCCTTGCCTCCAAACAAGTAGACTGCATATTCTCTTCAGTAGCACTTTTGATCCTCATTGACTCTTGACCCTTCTTCCTCGTCCCAGTACCACAGAAATTATGGACTTAAATAATGAATTTTAAGTCTTTTAGGTCTACTAATTTCTGTCTGGTTGTTGAACTGAATATTATTAAAATAAGGAGAGGTTATATGCGGGATGTGTAATTTAACATTAGGACATAAGGGCTAGGATTTCTACCTAAGTCAGAAGCATGTCCATTAGAGGGTGTTTTACCCAATTCAGGAACAACCAAAGGATATAACATATGCTGCTTAGATAACTTTTCACAGAAGGTCCTTTGGTTTCCCTCAGTCCCGCCCTCCCCTCTTGAAATTGGCTGAAAAAGTCAGGTGTGTCTTTGCCTTGCTTCCAGCAGCCCTTTTCCACTTGCTTTGTGGACTGCAATCTGGAAGGATCTGGTAGGGAAACCACTTTGGAAGCAGCCTTAGGGGCTGGTTAATGCTCAGTGAGTAGTTGTACATTGATTGTAATCCGGTTTGGGCCTTTTTCATGTACTCTATTGGAGTGTGTGAGTGTTTTTTCAATCATTATTGGTGAGCACTGTGTGCTAATCTGGTGGTTTTGTCTAGAGTTTTTGTGGCTTCTGACCCTGTTTTTCTGTGCGGGCCTGCATCTAGAGTGTGCAGTCACTTGGGTGTAGTCCTTTGTTTGTGACTGGCCTTTTCCCACCCCCACCCTCCCACTCCCGCCTCCCAGCCCGCCCACCTCCCCTGATTGGTAAGTCCACCTGTTCATACCTGACCTTCCCAGGGCAACCCTCTGCCTGTGCAGTCCCTGTGGCTAAGGGCCCCAAGGCAAAGGGCGGCTCCCACAGAGGTGACTCCAGATTGTGTCTGTAGGTGTCAGAAGGGGAGGCCAGCGGTCAGCCGTCAACCAGCAGCAACCATCAAGGTAGGTGTGGCCTGGGTGGGGAGTAGAGCAATTACTCTACTCCAGAAGCCCTGTCACTCTACCTGCCCTGAGACCATAGCAGACCAGAATATTAACACTAACTTGCTGAACAACTAGATAACATTGTGCACACTAGCCTGCGTCGCATCTAGATAGAATTGTGAATGTTAGCAAGTACCACATTTAGATAGAATTGTGAACATTATCCTGCATCGCATCTAGATAGGATTGTGAATGTTAGCAAGTGCCACACTGAGATAGATTTGTGAACATTAGCCTGTGTCACATCTAGACAGCATTGGGAATGTCAGCCCCAGTGCCACATCTAGATAGAATAGCGAATATTAGCCATTGCCACATCTAGACTGCATTGGGAATATTACTTATGCCACATTTAGATAGAATTGTGAATGCTAGCTTGTTTCGCATCTATACAGGATTTCGACACAATGGCTACCGACCGGAAAGCACCCCCAAGCTCAGCGAACAATGTTTACTGAACTGAAGCTGCCAATAGGTCATCACTGCTCTCTTGCACTTATCCCGGTTGTTCCCACTAACTCATCCTCCGCCCCTTTCCTTTTCAGATCCGCCAGAGGACCACTCCAGTGGTGATAGTGCACAGTACAAATATCCTTTAACATTAACATGAGAGGGATTTTTGCAATGACAGCATACCATTAGAAATTTGGGGATTACAGGACTCTCATACTAACAAGAAGATGAATACTGGGTCCCTCCCAAAGGAGTCACCACTTCCCCCTGACAGCTATCTCCTCCCATGTGACAGTCCCTCATGATTCCACCCCCAGGGTTAGGATCAGGTAGCGTCTGCCCTCCCCCCTGACCACATGGGAGGACATCTTAGGCTGGGGTTCAGTGATGAATCAGCAGGGTTCATCACATACCCGTCCCCTAAAGACCCAGCCTCCCGTTCCAGGTTCTTTGTCTTGACCTGACCCAACAGCCTCCCTCATACCAAAGGAATTTTTTGGGTTTCCTAGTCCCAAACAGGGTCTGCTGAGAAAAAAGTCCCTCTTGAACCCAAGAATTGACTGCGGAATAAGGAAAACAGGTTTTCTCCTTCTCCTCTATGGGATATTTAGCTGTTCTAAAATTTACTTGGGCCACCCGGGGGGCCCACTGGTCAAAATGGGGTATTTCACTACCCAAAACCAATTGAGTTAGAAGGTCCGGTATTACTGCCACTAATAACGGTACCTCTTTCCCAATATGGTAACATAATTCTCGGTTAATGGGCGTTCCTTTGTCTGACCATGAGCACAACCTACAGTCCTCTGTCACGTAGGTTTCCAATCTGGAGGAAGAAGATCTGCTTTTATGACACATCGCCTACTTCCTGTATCTAATTGGGCCCAGACAGTCGTTCCCTGTAATATCACTGGGATTCGATACAAACTCGTATCCCCATTGCAAAGCATATTGTCAGGTTTTTCTAACGATGCAGCTTCTTTGGAGTGAAAAGATATAGTGCTTTCATCTTTCCCCTGAGGTATTATTTTCCTGAAGTGGGCAGATATAATGTTGGCATAGGAAAACCTGGTGTATGGTTTGTTTCTCCAATATAAATTCTGCTCTGATGGTAGGTTAGAGCTTTCCAGTTTATTGAGTGAACAATGTTTTGTGGGATGTCCCAGTTTTCCACAAGAAAAACACTTGTATTCTGGGGGTCGGTTTCCGACAGGGAATCCACATTCTTCCAAAGAGGGATCAGGTTCATCCTTACTTTCTTCTTCTATCCAGTCTGTACATCTTCCCCTCCTACTTCGAGGGTCTCCTCTTTGTCGGCAGGAGTATGGCTCGAAGCAATGACTATAATATTTTGGGACTAAGAGACTTCGCAGTACTCCGTCTCTGTGGGACAAGAAACTGTTCTATGGCTTCAGTAGCTTCGTCAGCATCTGTGAGGTCTTCGGGTGGCGGGAAACCCACCAGCGTATTCTCCTCAGTCGTCGGCGGCCTTGACTTTCTCCGGCAGGACGAAAGCGGTCGACGGTGTTGAACAAGGAAGTCCTTGGATCTAATGTTCTTAGGCAAAGGGAGCACTGCGGCTCCGGTCGGTGACGGTGGACGGCTGTCCAGTGCTTCTCTTCGTTCTCCTCGGCGGTCCCCTTCTCCGGTCGGCAGCCTTTCGTAGGTCTGTCTTCCAGGGAGCTTTGGCAAAGATCAGCTGGTGCACGATGGTCCCTCGTAGCTCGAGAAGAGGTCTCCTAGCCAGGTCCTCTCTTGGATCAGTTCCTTGAAGGCACAGCAGCTTTCAGATTTAATGAAGGACAGCAGCAGCAGTTCCTCTTCTTCCAGTGGGCTTCAAAGTTAAGCATCAGTTTCAACTTCAGCTTCTGAACGATTTCTAGCAGTGAGAGGCCCCCAGATATACTGTTGATCTCCCATTCACTCTGCTGGGTCACACACTCAGGTAACCAATCACTGAGATGGGCATTCAGTCAGTCAGGCAGCCAATCAGGCGCATAGTGCATTCAGGCCATTCACTTCTCTCCAGACACTCACAACAAGTAATGTGTATTGGGACAAGTACCCATCCATTCAACACTCCACACTGCATTCATACCAGTTTCGGGCCAGGCCTTCTCACTCTGTGTGTCACATACCGGATAGTAGACATCCTCAAAAATAAATGCATATTGGTCATCCACTCCATTCACCCAGGTCCCACCCACAACATACAGTCACTGGGAAGGCTCTAGCCAGTCTGGCCTGGACTTCCCCCCAAGAGCCAGTAAGGGGGAAAGGACAGAGAAAGGACTTCCTGGGACTTCGGGAAAAGTAAGGTAGCAGGCGATAGAAAGCAAGAGGCCACAGGGGGCATCTTGTTTCCATCAGGAATCCACTGATTCAAATGACAGGGCCTGGGCATCCCAAAATGGAGGACGCTTAGGGCACTTGTCAATTAATCACAGAGCTGCCACCAGCCCGTACCATGCTCTGTGGGCCACACACAGGTGCCCAAATACATACACTAGGAGTACAGGGTTGTACTCCCACCCATGGGTGCATTAAGGGTATCCCAAGGGTCTGTTCACCAAACCAAAAGAGAGAGCTGCCCCGCCAGGAGTCCCACATGAACTCCTGGGCGGAAAACACAACAGAACACACATGATAAAGCAATAAAGGACAAGGATACAAAGGCCCTGTCCCTCCGATGCATTTCCTGCATCACACAGAGCTCGCACATCCTGCAGGAGGTGTTGCAGCTTTTCTGGCTTGTGTGCGGAAGGAATGTCCGGTGGATAGTCTACAAACTCCAGCAAGTGGCCCTGCTGGAGGAGGGATAGCACCCATTCGTCGGTTGTGATGTTTCCCCATTCTTTAACATATCTTGACAGTCATCCTCCCACTGGCTACTGAAGCAGGTGGACCGGGCCCTGGGCTGGTCATGGTTGTTTGCCGGATTGTAGCCACGGCAGCACTGCGAACCCCTGTAGGATTGGGACTCCTTACTATACTGGTCCCCTGAGGAGTGCAGTGTCTTGTAGGAAGATGAAGATTAGTAAATGGAGCGGATGTCCAACAAAGTTCTACCATAATGCTGTTTACAAGAGCGAAAGGACTGGCACCTTTGCTGCAGCGTGTCCAGTGAACGAGCAGTCTCTGTGTCTGTTTTAATGGACTCTAAAGCCTCATCCACCTTATTCCTGAATAAGTCTTTTTCATCAAAGGGCATATATACGACCCGGGAATGGATATCAGGTCGAAAGTTTGTGGCTTTGAGCCAACCTTGCCTGTGCAGCACCGCTCCATTTCCAAGCTGGCGAAAACCAGTATCAGCAATGTCCACTAAGACTGAAATGGAATGGTCGGACGTCAATTCGCCCTCATGGAAGATGTCCATAACTTCCTGTTTCTTGTCATACGGCAGAAACTCTAATATGGGACCCTTCTTGTACCACAACTCTCTATCATAAAGTGCGATCATGGCCATTGTATTCGCCGCCCTGAGAGTCGTGGCTGCGGTGGTAAAAAATGTATTTCCGAAGACATTGAGTCGTTTGCCCTTCTGGTCCGGGGGAACGGAGCAGGAGGATGATGGGTTAGCTGATCTTTCCCTGGTGGCAGCAGAAACAACAGAGTCTGGCATAGGTAGGGTGCGGAGGCAGCCGGGAGCACTCTCCCGAGCCCTGTGCTTTTTATCAAAGCAGTCCTTCTTAGCTGGGTCCGTAGCAGGATGAGCCAAGGTGACGAGGCCATCCTCACAGACATCCTCCAACAACCGGATAGACATCACTGATTTCCTGCGCTGTTCTCTGCGTTGATACAGTACACTGTCTTTGCGCTGCTCCTCCAGGGTAAGGACGAACATCTACCTCATCAGGGGGTGAGTCCCTGATTGAAATTAGCCGTGATGAAATCTTCAAGTCTGTGTGGGACAAATGTGTGGACACCACGTTCTCCAAGTGGTCAGGATCCAAGTCCATCTCTGTATCCAACAGTTGCTGTGGTCTTGACTGGTGTTCACCCCTCCTGGGGCTGGGGGGTGGAATGTCATCATCCTCCCTGGATGGTCCAAGGACATCTGTATAAGGCCGTCTACCGGAACTGGAGCCGGTGCAGGTAGCCTTTGTTGCAAGGTTGCCACCAGTGTGGTAAAGGCAGATAAAATATCTAGGGACTTGTCTCTCTGGGATGCAACGATGGAGCTGGCTACATCAGAGGCAAGTCATCCCCTGCCGGAGATGTATGCAGGGGCGGTAATACTGGCAGTCTGATTAGGCTTGCCTCATCCATGGAAAACGAGATTGTCTTCTAGGAAAGTGGTGCCCTTCTTGATGAAAAAGATGAAGGTTTACTTGATGGCCTCTTTCTCCCTCTCCTCTACACCCTCAGATGAGGAAAGAATAAGCTCTGCTACGATAGTACCGCCTGGTAATACTGCCACCCCAACGTTGGGGTACGATGCTCATGGTCGTGACAGCTGACTCTGTGTTGGTCGGGTGTCAGAGATGTACGTTACTATGGCAGTGGTGTAATCCTGTGAGAAACCCCAATTTTTCCCGTCGACAGGGCCTTCAACGAGGGTATTACAGTCATCAACGTGGTTGCCGTCAATGAGTCCTCGTCGATGGAATAGCGTGTCCGCTTGTCGTTGTGGTTGTCACCGTTGATGGTCTCGTGAGAGGAGTGCTGGTGGACAGCATTGATGGCTTTGGTGTAAATGACCTTTAGGGAGGCCTGGGCGTCGTTGATGACTTACTCAGTGCATACTTCCAAGACGGCGTCGAGGGAGTAGCTTTTGCCACCGAAGACTAAGAGTGGCAACTAGATTTAGATTTGGCGATGGGATCGCATCCTTGGGACGATGGAAAAGGCCTTGGCTGCTCTTCTCCGTAGACAACCCTTGGGTACTGACCTTTGGTGAAGAACGGTCCTTGTGCGAGGATCTGGGCTCATCATCAGGTTTCTTTGTGCTTCCTCTTGCTGGTGGCGTGGACCTCATACGACCTAGACCTCTTAGTAGAGGTGGTTTGCTGTGCTGTACTGCCCTGCCGTAGCGAGGCATGGCTGCATACAGACACAGTGTCAGTGGCCCCACTGGCGTCCTTGAGCCATGCGACGAGACGACAGTGACAATCCCTCTGAGGCTTGTTGGAGAACCACTGGCAGATTTCACAGTCCTGAATGACGTGGTGAGGGTGAAGGAAGTAGAGGCAGTGATCATGCTGATTTTCCACATAGACATTTTTCAATCCGCAGCGGGCACAGGCCTTGAACAGGCTCTTCCTCATGGACTCGTCCATGAGGTAGGTCCAACTGTGCAGATGATAATTTGTCGAAGACTACCGGTGGTGGGAACAGTCAATGGACCCAGCAACTTCGCCGCAAACGCTGCTCGTCGAGAAGACGTCTAAAAGGATTAAATCGTTCATCGAAAATGATTCATATGTCAAAGTTTTGTGAACAATAGGTGGGGTGCTGTTGCGCAGCATCGAAAATGGCCGCGGCCTGAAAGCGCTCCGTTGGAGGCTCGGGAACACGGTGCTCCGTTGGAGGCTCGGGTGCTCTTTGCGGCTCAATCCAGCATTGCCTTGCGGGGAGCTTCTTCGGGGCCTGTGATCATTGCGGCCGCGGGGGAACGGTGCGCCCCTTCCCCACCTGGCGAAGATCCTAGCAGTGGAAGTTTTGCGGCGGTCCCACTGGGGGAGAAGCCGCTGCTTGGGTGCGGGGGCACGTACTGGAGGGGACCTCCGGACCTCCAGATCATCATTACCCAGCAAAATTCGGAGGCTTGGGCTCCCCCCGCTGAGAACGACAGCCGAGACGCCCCTGGTGGATGCTGGATTGTTGTCGGTGACCAGGTGCCGACGTCCGCTGGACCCACAGTGGACCTGCCTGTGTTCAGGATTGGTGTGCATCAGTTCTTGGAGGCGAGGAGGAGCAGCTGCGGGGGCCTTGGGAGGTGTGTTGCGCACCTTCCTTCCCCCAAGCTCCTTACATAACGGCTTGGGCTGCCGTGAGACCGTTCCCTGTACCCACCCGGACTGCTGCGAACTACAACAGTGCAATGAACACCTAACACTTTATGACACAGACAATGGGGGACGGGCGGCGGTGAGCCTGAGGAGTCTGGACCAGATCGCCCCGACGGGGGGGGGAGGGGTCTGCCCCCCGTGAGGTTGGAAGCTGGAGGCAGATTCCTGTGGCGGGGACACAATTATACCTCCCCCTCTCTCGGTCGGCGCTTGCTGCTCCATCCTCCCTTGAATGGTTTACTGCAAGTTGGAAATACCACCCCCTGGGCTGCCTGCTGAACGGGGATCACGGAAAGCTAGCCATGTGGCTTGATTTCATTAATGGAGCCGGTAACTTCTTGCTAGGAGTGGAGCGGGTCGAGGCTTTGGGCACCTGGTGGGTCTGTAAAAGCGCTTACTCAACAGACTCCAGTACTGTGGGACCGCCCACACGGTCTGCAGATCCCATAGAGCAGCGTGGGGCCCTTGGGGGAGAGGACTAAAGATCCGGAACCACACTGGGTTGGCCTGGGTCTGGGCCGGTCCCTCCGCACATTGCATTTAGGGGTCTAGCAAAATAGTCCTTCACTCTTTGGAGACTGGTTTCACCGCTGAGTCCTTGCTCTTTGTGCCCAGTGACGGTGTGAACTGCAAGTGGACTGCCCCGCTCTGGGGCCTCGAGCGGGTCAACGGTTCTACAAACCACGACCCGGTGGTGAGTATGCAAGTCCCGGACACCATACCCTGCATCTCCCGGAATGGGCAACCAGAAGCGGCAATCAAAGATGGAACAATTTTCTAGGCAGATCGTGCACCATCCAGGCAGGAGGAAGCGGCTGGCACAACCCACATTGACATCTCTGCCTTAAATCAAACCCTACTGGCCCTAAAGGGAAGCACGGTCTCGGGGCAAAGATAGATGCCTTAACCTGAAAGGTGGATGTGTCTGCGATACAGATAGAGAAACTATGTGGGAGGATGTCGGAGGCAGAGCAGAGGATCGGGGAGGGTGAGGATAAGATCTCCGAACTACAAAGAGAGGTAGCCTCCCTGCAACAGACAGTTAAGAAAGTAACTGCTAAAAACGAGGATCTTGAGGGGAGAACTAGGAGGAATAATATTCGTATTACAGGGGTGGCCTAGAGTACTCCTATCGACAACATGGAACTCTTTATTGAAAAGCTTCTAAAAGTAGTATTGGACAACCCACCAGTTACAAACATGTTATGGTTGAAAGAGCCCAACGCACACTGGCGGCTAGACCTCCCCCAGGAGCCCTGGAAAGGGCTATCATAGCCCGAATCTTCAACTACAGGGATTGTGATACCCTGCTGCGAGTGGAGAGAGAGAAGAAGAACCTGCAGTGGGGTTCGTCGACAATACGTTTATTTCATGACTTTAGCCAACAAGTGCAGGATCAGAGAAAATGTTTTCAAAATGTCAAGAACATACTGAGGAAAAAAGGGATTTGCTACTCAATGATGTACCCGGCCAAAATCAGAGTGGTGCAAGATGGAAGGTTATCTTTCTTCACAACCCCTGAATCAGTTGAAAGGTTTGTCATGAATATACCTGATTCAGGCCCCACTCAACGGGGACCCCTTGACAGAGGCACCTCAAACGCATGTACCAACGAGTCAAACGCATCCAGTGGCGGAATAGTAATCCCCAAAGCAACACAGAAATACATAAATTAAAGCACCCATTGAGTGGGTATCCAAAATTGGTATGTAACTATGGTAAAGAGCCTCCGAACTTCAGGAACCGCAGAAGCCGCCAACACCCCCCGTGCCCAGCGGCCACTTAGCCTGGTGTTAGTCAATGTTTGATGGGTGGGTATAGGGATGAGGGTGGGATAAGGCGGCCGGTTGGTTGGTGTTTCTGGCATGGGGTGGGGCAATGGATTAGCTATGTAAGTCTGTTTGAGTTATTTAAAATGGGCGGGGGACTCCAAGTTGCTATGTGCACAGACAAAAGTATCAGAACAGACACAGGAACTGACAAAACACAATACCTAAATCCCAACGGTCTAATAATACAACCGGTAGTGACGTCCACCAATCCGGGAGAGAAATGGCATCCCCAGAAAAGGGTGAAGGGCAGCACGGGAGGGATATAACTATACTAACGTGGAATATACGTGGGTTCACGGATAGTAAAAAAACACGCCTGATCACAAACTATACAAGGAACCATCATGCGAACGTACTATGTCTCCAGGAGACACAATTTGGCATGACATATAAACTCCCCAATTTTCCAGGATGGGGGATCCACAGGTACGGCTCCTCCTACTCCTCCTCGCAATCCCGGGGGGTGGCCATCTACATACACCGAACCCTAGAGTTTAAATTGCACAAAGTACTTTCTGATACGGAAGGCAGATTTGTTCTGGTTGCGGGGGAGATATCTGGGTGGCCTATTCTCTGTATTAATATATATGGCCCTAACTACGACAGCCCAGACATCTTTCAAATGTGTGCAGATCATTTATGCACCTTTCCTCACTATGATGTGGTCTGGGCAGGGGATTTCAATGTCGCCCTCATATTGGATATGGACAGATCCTCTTCCACCCAGACCACGACACCCTGGGCAGCTCAGAAGTGGTGGTCCATAACGAGAGACTACTCCCTGACTGATACTTGGAGGTTGTTACATCCTAATGATCGTGAATTCACTTTCTATTCGGGGGTTCATGGCAGTTCGTCCAGGATAGACTACATCCAGATGACCCCCAGAGATAGCCCGATTGACCCACAAAACCCACATCCTTCCTCGTACTCTATCGGACCACTCTCTAGTAGTGGTTCCATTTGAAAAGCCCCAAGTCCCAATTAGTAGGCTCAGAGCCCGGGCACTGGAGAATACTGCGTTTAGGGAGCATATCTGCCGAGACATAATAGAATTCTTCCACACAAATACAGACTCTGTCCCAGACCTCAGGGTTGTCTGGGAAACCTTTAAAGTTTATATTCGGGGGTGCTGTATGTCTAGGGAGGGGGGTGTCCTGAAATGTATTCGCAGATCTATATCAACCCTTGAAAAGGATATCAAAGACATGGAAATGAAACAAGCTCAGGGCGATACCCGGGAGTTACAGTCTCTGTTAGGGGAAAAGAGGGCTGAGATTCGCACACGAATGGATAGTGAAGAGCGATTTTTGGGGGACTCTATCGTAGCGGCAAGATACGGGCAGGTGGACCGCCCTAGTAGAAAGTTGGCTTGGCCGGTTAGGCAGGTATGGCATCTTGACCCTATACTGGAAATAGAGACAGAAAACGGGGATAAGGTTAGGGACAACGAGAAAATTAATGAGACCTTCCGGGTCTTCTATGAGAAACTGTACTGTACACGGCTGAAAGTGGGCCACGATATTATCACCCAATACTTAGACAGTGTTGCATTGGGGTGGCTGGGCCCGGAACAGGGCGCACGGCTGAACAATTCTCCCACTGATGAGGACATTCTTAGAGCGATACACTCCCTCCCAAATGGCAAAGCCCCAGGCACGGACGGCATTACTGCGGAGATGTATAAAGCCTACGCTGATCTTCTCATCCCGACACTGCGGAACATGTTCGAACATGCCAGGTCGGCAGGCACACTCCCAGAGACCAACAGGACGGCCCTGGTTACAGTACTCCTTAAATCTGACAAGGATCCGGGCAGGTGATATTCATATAGGCCTCTATCCCTGATGAACACCGATAATAAGATCTTGGCGAAAATTCTGACGGATAGACTCCTTCCTCATATGCCTGCCCTGGTCTTGCCAGATCAGGCCGGGTTTATTCCGGGCCAGTCCACCCAAAATAATTTGCGGAGATTATTCTTGCTAATGCATAACGTCAACACCGAAATCCCAATGGCCGTTGCAGCCCTCTACGCAGAGAAGGCCTTCGACTTGGTCAAGTAGCCCTTTCTGTTGGAGGTGCTCCGACAAGCGGGTCTAGGTAACATCTTTATGCAGTGGATTCGCCTGCTGTACATGGCCCCCAGGGCATTGGTATACACCAACCAAAGGCAATCAGCAGCAATATTCCCTACTCGAGGAACCAGACAGGGTTGCCCCCTCTCCCCTGTCCTATTCACTTTAGCGATTGAGCCTGTGCATTACGTGAATTCCATTCACACAGGGGTAAAAGCCTATATTCCAGCACTTCCATTGTGTCATTATATGCGGACGAGATGTTGATTTACGTGAAGCAGCCAGGGTTAACCTAACCCCCCGATAATGAAGGAAATTGCAGACTTCGTGGCCCTATCAGGTCTACAGATCAACTGGTCCAAGTCAGACATACTCCCTCTGACCACACATGCAACACGAAACGACATCGGTGATGAGTTTGCATGGTGCCCGCAGGGGATCCAGTATTTGGGTGTCCGGGTTTCTAGGTCTCCCATTAAGCTATATGAAGAAAACTATTTGGCGATTCTGGAAAGTATGGAACATAAGGTGGAAACGTGGATGCGTCTCCCGATCTCCCAGGTGGCCAGAATCTCACCATCTAAAATGGTGATTCTACCAAAATTCCTATACATTTTTAATAACATGCCGATTTGGCCGTCCAACAAGATTCTGGACCCAATTTAGGAGCCTGATGAATAGGTTGATATGGGCAGGGGGGCACCCTAGAGTCTCTTTGGACAAACTATGCCGCCCATACTCACAGGGTGGGTTTGAGGTACCAGATCTCCACCTTTACCATCAGGTCGCGCAGGCCCATTACGCTGTATGGTGGTGGTCACCCACTTCGGACCTCACACATAGACGTTTAGAGAAGGCTATGATTTACCCGGATAGCTTGAGAGGGTTATTGGGGGGATCGCGTGATCGAGGCGATAGGTTGGAGGTACAGCCGATAGCAGCCACGCTTAAAGCATTGGATTGCTTGGCGGATACAATAGGCCTGGATCAATGGTACTCTCCGGACATGGCTATTTATCACGTTCGGGGCATCCCCCTCACCCAGGAGGAAACCTTTTGTAAACACTTTAGGAAACTCTGCATACTCACGATGGGGGATTTGGTGGTGGAGGGTAGATTCATAACCTGGGATGAACTTAAAGAGGGAGGGGAGAGGACACCTATAACAATGTTCCGCTACTATAGACTTAGGGAAACGATGAGCTCCAAATGGCCAACCTTCCCCGATAGCCTCAACCCTCTCTCCGGTCTTAACGTACATAGCCGCCCGCAACATAAAAGTAAACGATCTCCACGATATATAAAATAGTATGCACTAACACGCCCCCCCCCCTTCCTGGGGAGCCAAAATAGGATTAGGTGGAGGAAAGTCTGGGCTTCACATTATCAGAAGCTCAATGGGACATAGTCTGCGCACAAACTAAGCAAATATCTATGAGTAACAGGTTGCATTTGATACACTTAAGTATATACACCAAATGTATTTCTCTCCGGCTCACCTAAACAAGTTCTACCCGGACAGGTGCCCCAGCTGTAAGCGCTGCAGGCAGTCACCGGCTGATTTTTACCACGTGGCCTGGTTGTGTCCCCCAGTGCAGGCACTATGGAATACGATTAAGCAGACGATGGCTACTATACTAAACGCACCAATCTCTCACTCTTCGGCAGTGTGAGTGTTAGCCCTGTCGGACCAAGGGAGCACTTGATATGGAGCAACTTGCCTCGTCGTGTAGATGACGAAGTCTTCCAAATAATGTACCTGTCTGGCTATTAGAAATAACAACCAGAATGGTCTATTACTGGAAAGACAGGAGACCGATGACCCAGGCGCCGTAGAAGTGTAGACTCGGTATACAGGAGGACACACCACCAGCTGAAGACAAGGCAAGTATCAGACTTTGCATAAACAATAAGGCCAATACAAACAGCATACACGGAATACCACTAACCTGCTAACTCAGGAAAGAAGTGAACCGGCTGGTAATTCTGACACCTGCAGTCTAAGCAAAGAATACGGCAATGAGCAACTTATCAATAAGCATCAACAGAATAACTAGGAGTCCCTAATTACTTTTATAGTCTTATCGTGTTGGACTCCTGTCCAGTGGTAACAAGGGTCCGGATGGACAGAGGAAGTTCGTAGAAACCTCAGTCGCGAGGTTTAAGAAGCAAACAACCCACAACGTACACCACGGAAGTCTCTAGTCCGTGTACTTGTGAGGGACGAAAGCAAGGAAGTTCAAAAACCAAAACAAAGCCAAAATCATTCAAGGTGAGGTAGCAGCATGGAAGCAATCCAAGGCAAGTCCAATAACAATCCAATGTCATGCAGGGAGCGAGCAAAGCAGACCAAATCAGTATCCAAGGCAATATCCAATGTCAGGCCAATGTCGAGCAGGGAGCGGGCAGTGCAGACCAATTCAGAATCCAAGGCAAAATCAGGGACAGTCCGAGTTCAAAAGGAGGAAGGCAAAAGATCAAAAGGCAAATCCCAAAGAGCAACCAAAGCAGTCCGAAGTCAAAAACTGGGAGGACCAGGAAAAACTATGATCAGGAAACAGGAATCGAATCCAAAACACCACCGAAGAAAGTTCAGAAGCGCCGGTGATTGTACAGGGAGGAGCTTATGAAGACTGTATCACGTGACTTGGTTTGCGTGATACCGTCACAGCAGGGCGAGTGCTCCTGTAGTGTAGAGGACGCCAGCGTTGCCAGGCTACCTTCCAGGCACCGCGCTGCATCCGGGGTAAGTGAAGCACTCGACTGCTAGGATACACTTTAGTTTTGCGCTGAAGTCTTTGATGGTGGATGCGCCGGTGAGCAACTGGCGACGCCGTGCTTTCTTTCCCAGCTAACAGACTGGAAGGGCAGAGAGATCTAACAAGCCCTGATAGAATCTGGATCCAGAAGTGAGAAGCGTCTCATGAGCATGGCCTCGATAACAAGATCGTTAATCGCTAAAACTTGGGGTGCGAAAATAACTCCTGCCTTCCCTGAATGGGTCTCCTCAATGTCCAGATGTGAGAAGCGTGAAGCGCTGTATAGTCAAATACTACCTCCAACCGGCAGACCTTTGGACTACTGGGCCTGTTTTGGCATTATGTGGCTGAGCAGGAAGGGCCCCTGGATTGCCCAAGTGCCGTCCATGAGACTTAAGAGGAAAACTAATTACTTCCAGATTCTGTTAAAACGTTGTTCAATATAATGACCGGGTTGATTGGACAGGATGTCGGAATGGTTGAAAGGGGTTGTTCTGCAGATGATAAGCCGATTTATTTATTTATTTATTTGACCGGGGAAACGAATAACTAATTGGAAGCTGAGAAGTGAATCCATCTGGAATGTATTTTTCCTCCTTGTAAGTGTCTAACTGTGGTAACCATTTGTGCAACTTGGTTTAAGGGTAGATAGGGGGACGGGAAGGGGTTTGGGGATCAGGCTGTAGTTTGGTGTTATTGTTAGATGTCATTGATATAAATGTTAATAAAAAAACAGTTAAAAAAAAAGGTTTGTGAACAATAGTTGGAGAGAATACATGAGGACTCCTTCCAATAACATGGTAGAAAATCTGAAGATGGCCGACAGGGGAGGAGTTAAGGGATGTGTTCCTATTGGTTGTGGGCAGTATGACCCAAAATTACTGTACTAGAGCACAAAAGTGACAAAGTTTTCAGTTTAAGTTTAAACTGCACTATGTTACCGAGGATTCCCAGCCTGCCGATGGGGAATATTCACAATATGTTAATCTATGAAAGATCCAATGCTGGAGAAGGTTATGGAAACTTTAAATATTTGTTTTTGAGTGTGAAGAAACCCTTTGAAACTGAAATATTCATTTTGTCAAGTGAAAGACATATTGAATGAAAATAACTTTATATCCTACCTTGAGTGGAACCTGGCTTGTGAAAAGAACTTTCTTGAAATTGAACTTTAGTTTAAAACATCCTGGATTTGTCCAGGGGAAGGGGATCCAACCCTGGTTACAAGGATTTTTGTTTAAAATCTTTATGTTTGAATGTATAGGATAAGCCCGGAAGTGCGACATGGGCGGAAACATTTTCTTGTGTTGCTGTTTTGCTGTGCTGATATTCGACACTCGACATTTGACAGTCTGTGTAGCTGGGAGAACAGGGAAGCCATGTGTTCTCGGCATTAAGAAGCAAGCCCTGTGTCCAGCTGACTGTCCCTGAAACAGGCGCCCTGTGCAACAGGCGTACTGCATCTTTAACTTCCATCCTTATTCCACACTTGAGACACGACCACCAGGAGGTGCGGCTCAAAGTCTGACCAGCAGACCCTCGCCGCGATAAGCCCAGAAGCGCGACAAGGGCAGAAGCATTTTCTTGTGTTGCTGTTTTGCTGTTCTGCTGGGATGCTGAGACTCAGCGCTCGCAAAACCTAATGGTAAGGCACAAAAACACTTTAAGAGGTGACGGCCGGTAAACCGGAAAACATAAGCTATACCTACGGTGCAGCGGGAGACTGCGGGACGTCGGTCCTTTGATCTTGCTGCGCACAAACGAAAGTAAGGTGGAACTGCTACAAATCGTATACTCCCCCCCGAATGAAAGTACATTAATTGCAATATACGGCATACCTGCTCCGCCCTTCTAATCACATGCCAGCTGGTGCTGCTTCTGACCTCTTGTATCTCCTACACCTTGACTGCACTTACGGGAGTGGTCCTGAGCCCCTAAAAGACTCTTACAAAGTGGGCGTTCCACCCGGCGTCCTGCTCTGCCCTGGAAGCACCCCCTGCCCTATTTCATAAAAGCAGATGCACCATAGCGAATAGTGCAGCACGGTGTGGAGACATTTTACGTGAGCTAATATCCTACACCTACCGACCCTAACTTGACCTGCTGCGCTACTATTGACACTCTTAATCCCACATAACGGCTGTGCAGGGACTGTAGGACTCCTTCGTTTGACCTGCACGGTTGGTTTGAAACCTGCCGGCCCCCACCTGCTTCTGACACCAGCCCATTGAGGCCCTAACTGTACGATAGGATACCAGGAAAACTCTGTGCCTGTCTTGCTGTTTACATCATGTACATAATACACAGTGGGACCTTTATAAGAGCGGTGATCAACTACAAAGCACATCCACCCAGGAATCTAAGCTGATTGAAGAGGCTGACATGCCAGGAACTCTTCAAGATATAACATCTAACGGGCCACAAACGAGATATCGGACCCAAGCACAGACTCACTCTGCTTTAACACATCTACAAGGAAACACAGATATTTCCAATATAACGGACCATTCTGATTTGTCCACAAAACAATTTCGCCCTTTCAAACAACCAACCACGAGCAAGGTGGTTACATTAATGAAGAACACATCGGTGCTGGCGTCCCAGGAGGGAATGGAGGATACTGAACTAGACGATCCGGATATAACTTCTACATCCAGCAATGGAAAGCCTCTAGAAGTTAATGAACTTATTGCTACAAACCCTGATCAACCTGCTATTTTTACTAATAACCAAAAGGGCCGGTAGATGCACTACCTACAGGTGTGCCAAATACAGAGTGAGACACCATCAAGTAAAGAACCCAACTTGTCTCATACAGAAATCGCCCTTCACTCGGATCAGACTGCACCTACGGAAGAGAAAAGCACTCCCTCTTCCTATATCAACAAATCTCTCCCCTGTGTGAAGAAAGGAGTAGTAGACGACCCCTTTCAACTGATCTCAGACAGTACATCTTCTAAAATATCTGATACACTACCAGCTATAGATACGACACCTTTAGGAGCCATGCAAAAAGACCGAACAAAACTCGCCAAATTAAGATGGAAATCTCTCCACGAACGAAGAACCAAATCAGAACTCCATGAGGGCCTGCCGCCGCTGGTTACTAAACAACCTCTACAAAGACTTTCGCTTGACCTAACGGAGATCGAAGCGCTAATGGAGCTACAAGAGACTAAAAGGAGGGCAGCAAGAAATTGCCTTGGTCAACTCCAAAGAACTCAAGAAGAATCTTTTCACGACTCATCAAACCCACAGGTATATCCCACAACGAGTACGCCATTCCAAACTGGATTACCTACTCATTCACCCCCTCCAACACCTGAACTCATGAACAAGGCCATACCTCGACAAGCTCAAAATTCGCCCTCTCCACCTCCAGGAAATGCATATCAGGAATCAGTTGCCACCAAAATGGTAGATCTCCAGAACATGTTAATTGCGGTCTCCACACAGGCCCTAATGCCTTACATGAAATTACAAGAAGCGCAAGTTGAAGCTGCCAGAGACCAAGCAACAATCTTGGCCTCAATATACTCTAAGCAGAGAATTCATGAAGTCTTGATGCTCAAACTCGAAGCCTGGATACAAGCTGAAGCGGAAGATAGTGCAGTATGGCAACAACGCCTAGCTGATATCGCATGTAAGGACAGGGCAGAAAAAGCCTACATTAAAGATGCCTTGCTTGAACTCATGTTCGCAAATATGACCAACGCAACAGGAACCCAATGTACGCAACACAATCCGCCGATTCTACCGCCTCGTACCATAGACATGGCAGCACATACAGTCCAACCGAAACATCACCCGACTAACACCGTAGATGCGACCCCTATATCCAGGCTGACCTCAGATAATGCGGAAGCACTCTTGATTGATTTAACCACTGACCAGAATGTGCCCAAAGATAACCAGCACCATCCTAAAACCCTGCCCAACCAAGAAAATGTACTAAAAACTAAAGACCAATATAGCATCTTTGATCAAACACGCCAGCATCAGCAAGCCAAGCTGGTAACACCAAAATCAAAGAAACAAGCAAAAAAACAACAAAAGGGTTCTAGGGCCTTTCTCCGGAATCTAACCATTACACCAGTTCAACAGCCCAACCCTACTAGTGTACCCCCCTCCCCCGAAACACGGAAAATAAGCCCATGGACAACTACAAAGAAGGCCAATCCACTTTAAAATCGTGCAAACAAACAAAGGTTGTCATTGACATTCAACCAGACGAAATAGACGCGGCCACATTAGACCTACTAATGAATTTATCCACCTACTCAAAGATCGACAATATACCATTAGCACAAGAGGATCCACAGCTAAATGAATCATCACAAATCACAATAGACTGCTATGAACAAACTTACTCTGAGCAACAGTCCACAATTAACATCACCAGCGATAAATCAGCTGATCATGACAGCATCAGTCCCACGGCTGGAATGAACTTGGATGGAACTGCTATATCGGAGACGCCCCTAGACAATACGATTGTTCACCAATTAGCTCCTTTACCACTGAAGCTCCCACAATTCATTGACCCGAGAAAGCCACATGCAAGAAATAGGATAAAACTGTAAAGAGTGAGCGGAAGCGATGATCTTTTGATCCTTAACAGAACAAACACTCTACGACTGTTACATGCGATCCCCGGGCTAAGGACAATTACAACATAAGACATTCAACTGAATTTATTGACTATCAACCTAAATCGTATCTGGATTGATTGCAGCACCAGTAAGATATTACATCTGATTATAGTTCAAACAGAGGATCTTCATGCCTTGGGATTTCATCTCAAAGTCATAGAATTGAACACTGATTTGACAACTGAGAGATCTAACACCAATACAGACGACACAAATAACATATCAATGTACTCAACATTAAGTACATCTGCCAGCAAATATTCAGCAAGTAGGACACCTAATCTTGGAAAAAATATATTGCACTCCTCTATTAGAGAATATCGACAAGACAACTTATACTGGCAGCATGATCATCAACCGTTCTGGAGAGAGATGAGCAATTCTCGAACAACATCAAACACTATCATCGATCAAAAGTATTAGCAGCGAACCACTCAAGCAACCTGCACCCTGACTGTTTGCTCATGGAATACTCGTGGTAACATGCACCTATACCGGACTAGTAGACCAGACCTAACAAATGCTGATGTGATATGCCTACAAGAGACGTCTTAGTTACTTACCTGTAACTGTATTTCTCCAGCATTGGTATCTTTCATAGATTCAGATGCTTGAATATTCCCCGTCGTCAGACTGGGAATCCTCGGTGATAAATTAAATAATAACATTTTTTTTTTAAATATATATATATATATATATATATATATATATACACACTGCCACCTAGCAGTGCGTGTACATAGCCCATTATCGCCTATGAGCCACTCCATTATGTAGTCCCTCCACCTCACTTTGGTCCTTTATGGCCCCAGCCAATGAGGTGGCAGGGCTTAAGATCCGCCCCCGGCAGCCATCTTCAGATTTTGAACCGTAGAGACTACAGTATGATGGATGCCGAGCATAGGAGCAGCCTCTCAGGGGAGGCGGGCGGGCGCATGTGAATCTATGAAAGATACCAATGCTGGAGAAATACAGTTACAGGTAAGTAACTAAGACTTCTCCAGCATTGGATCTTTCATAGATGCAGATGCTTGAATAGAATACCAAGCAGTTAAAACATGCCACCATTATGAACAGATATGCATAATTACAGAAAAACATATTTCTGATCAAACCTTTACCATGCAGCAACACAACGGTTACATACTTCGGGAAAGGTGGGAAAGGTGGGAAAGGAGGCTGGTCCTACCTTATACAAAGAGATGGCGGAGCACTGCCTGTCCAACTGCAGTTTCTTTGTTGGTATCTTCAGTCAGGCAGTAGTGTTTCGCGAAAGTATGCAGAGTGCTCCACGTGGCAGCTCTGCATATGTCTTTCAAGGCCACCCCTGCGTGGAATGCTGTTGACGCCGCCTTTCATCTGGTGGAGTGCGCAGACGGTGGTCTAGTTAAAGGGTCGCCTTTCAACTGATGACAGTGGGAGATGCAGGACGATACCCAGTGTGCCAGGCTTTGTTTGGATATATGTTGGCCCTTGGTACGGCCAGAGAAGGAAATGAATAGCCGGTTTGAGGAGCGGAACTCCTTGGTTCTTTGCAAGTAAAACTTCAACACCCTAGAAACGTCTAGAGAGTGTAATGTCCTTTCCGCTTCCGAAGCGTGATTCTGGAAGAAGGTTGGTAAAACAATGCGCTCAGTGAACGACATCTCCGAAAGTACCTTGGGGAGGAACTTAGGGTGAGGCCTTAAGATGACGCGGTCCTTCTGGAACAAGGTAAACGGAGGTTCCGAAGACAAAGCTTGTAACTCACTGATCCTTCTGGCCGATGTGATGGCTACCAGGAAGGATGTCTTCCAGGACAAGAATTTCATATCGCATCTATGTATGGGCTCGAAGGGAGGTTGCATGAGGGCTGTTAAGACGGTGTTGAGGCTCCAGTCCGGAACTGGTGTAGGTGTAGGCGGATAAGTACGCATCAGTCCTTTCAGGAAGATCTTGATCGCTGGTAAGGAGAGTAAGGCTTGCGTCTCCGCGGTTACTGTGTAGGCCGCTATGGCTGACAGATGGACCTTGATAGAGGACAGTGAGAGCCCTGATTTAGCCAGGTGCAACAAGTAAGGCAGAATTTGATCAACCGAGGCCGTGAGGGGATCGATCGCAGAGGTCTCGCACCATTTGGAAAACCTAGTCCATTTTCTGGTGTAGGTGAGTTGCGTGGACGGGGCTCTAGCGGCCCTGATGATATCCCAGCATTCTGATGGTAACTTTAGGTGCATCAGTTTACGCTGCTCAGGAACCATGCTTTGAGGGACAGGCTCCTCGGGTTGTGGTGGAGGACCTTGCGGTTCTGTTGTGTCAGTAGATATTGATGTGATTTGAGACGAATCAGGGTTTTGCAGGATAGATGTCTCAGCGTCGGGTACCAGACTTTCCGTGCCCAATCGGGTGCAATAAGAATCAAGGAACAATCCTGTTCTTTCACCCTGCGAAGTACCCTCGACATGAGGGGAATGGGTGGGAAGGCGTAGAGGAGCTTCCCCGACCAATCCACTGAGAACGCGTCTCCCAGCGATTGGTGCTCGGGGTATCTTGACGCAAATATCTTGCATTTTTTGTTGTTCCTGGTGGCAAAAAGGTCGATCTGCGGATGGCCCCATAAGGCAAATATCCGTCGGGTTTCTCTGTCGTCCAACTCCCACTCGTCTGACGCTGTGTATTCTCTGCTTAATCTGTCCGCTAGGACATTGTCCACTCCTGGAAGGTGCTCTGCCCTGATCTGTATCCCGTAGCGCAAGGCCCATGCCCATAGCTGTTGGGCTTCTTGCGACAGAATCTGAGACCTCGTGCCTCCCTGCTTGTTTGTATAGTGCATGGAGGTCGTGTTGTCTGTCTGGACTGTAAGAACTTGACCAGCTATAACCGGTAGGAAGGCTTTCAGCGCCAACCTTACGGCCCTGAGCTCCAACACGTTGATGTGGAGCTGGGACTCTTGTGCCGACCAAGATCCCTTGGTTTGGAGGTCCACAAGATGAGCGCCCCAGCCTGATAAGGGAGCGTCCGTCCGCAGCAGGAGGGTCGATGTCGGTGCTTGAAACGGCATTCCCTGTAGAAGATTCCTCGGAGCGTTCCGCCATCGAAGGGCCTTGTGCAACGTCGATGGAATCTGGACAATGTCTTCCCAGCATCCGAAAGCTTGTTTCCATTGGTGGTCCAGAGCTTCCTGAACCGGCCTCATGCGAAGCCTGCAGTTCGGTATGAGGAATATGCATGATGACATCATGCCCAATAGGGATTTGTAAGAGCGTACAGATGTTGTCTCTTTCTGTAGGAAGTTCGAAGTTAAGCGTAGAATCGCTGCTATTCTCTCTGTGGATGGTCTCACTCTGGGAATGCTGGAGTCGAGCTCGGCTCCCAGGAAGAGAGCTACCTTGCTGGGAACGAGGCAGGACTTCGTCTGGTTGATGGAGAAACCTAACTCTTTTAGGAGGTTGACCGTCCTCGACACTGCCGAACGAGCCTTTGCAGCTGAACTTGCCTTTATCAGCCAATCGTCCAGGTATGGAAAAACGTCCGTTCCTGCTCTCCTGAGACTTGCCGCTACCGGTGCCAGGCATTTCGTGAAAACTCTTGGCGCCAATTTTAGACCGAACGGAAGCACTTGAAACTGAAAGTGGAGCCCTCCCACTGTGAACCTGAGGAACTGCCTGTGTGCTGGATGGATCGGAATGTGGAAGTATGCATCCTCCAAGTCTAAAGTGGCCAAGAAGTCGTGCTTGTTTAACCAAGGTAGCACCCCTTGTAGAGCTACCATCTTGAAAGTTATGCGCTTGATGAACTTGTTGAGAGCCCTCAGGTCCAAGATGGGCCTCCATTGACCGTTTTTCTTTCTGACGAGGAAGAATCGGGAGTAGAAACCTTTTCCCCTCTGAGAATAGGGTACTGGTTCTACTGCTGCCTTCTGGAGCAGTTTTTTCACTTCGGACATGACCTGTCCTAGCATATGCACTCTGCGGGGAGTTGGAGGCAGGGAAGGAGGTTGGTCCAGAAATTCCAAGGTGTAACCCTTTCGGATCACCTGTAACACCCATTTGTCCGATGTAATTGACCGCCAGCGCTGGGAAAAACTGGCTCACCCTTCCCCCCACCGGGGTGTGGCGAAGGGGGGGGGGGGGAGATTGGTCGTCAGTTCTGCTTGCCTTGCGACTTCCCTTGGGCGGAGCCACGTCTGCCTCTATGGGCGTATCTGTTTGATGACTGATATTTATTGCCTTGGTACGTGCCGCCTTGTGCTTTTTGACCATAGGAGGAACGACTGTATCCCCTGAACTTGGAAGATGAACCTCTAAAGGGACGAAAAGACCGGTGGTCCTTACTTTTGTCCTTTAAAGAACTGATGGCTCTGGCTGTGTCAGTGTCTGTCTTGATTGCCTTCAAATGGTCGTCTATCTTTTTCCCAAAGAGATCTTGGCCATCAAATGGCATGTCTAGTATCTGCGCCTGAACTTCAGGTCTAAAGTTAGTAGCCTTCATCCAGGCCTGCCTTCTGAGCACTGTGCCGTGCGCCATCTGCCTGAAGCCTGATTCGGCCACATCAACTGCTGCGTCGATCATGTGATCCGATGTTGCTTCACCATCCGCGATTATGGATTTTGCCTCCTCCTGGAGCTCCGGTGGTAATTGTTTCGCCAAGTTAGACATGCAGAGCCAAAGCTCGCGATCGAATCTTGCGGTCATGGCCAGTGCATTACCCGCTCTGATTGTAAGTGATGCAGAAGATGATACTTTCCTGCCCATGGCTTCCAATTTACGTCCGTCCTTATCCGGTGGTGCCGACAACTGTGAGGAGGGGTTGGCGAGTTTCTTTCTGGCCGCCACTGTAATAACTGAGTCCGGTTTCGTATGACCCCTTAAACAAAGCGGTGCTGAATCCGGAGCTTTATATTTCTTTTCTGGCCTGGACACCAACGCCGGAGTCGATAAGGGCGTAGATAGGATCTTGGATCCGGAATCCCAGATGGTATCGAGGAGGGGAATTGTGGTCACTGTCCTCCTTCGTTTGTCCCTGTGCTCATAGAGCACTGATTGCCTTTCCTCCGAAGAAACCTGAATTTTAAACAGTTCTGCGGCTTTACCTATTATGGTGTGGAAAGAGACGAGATCATCCGGTGGTGAGGCCTTGCCCGGCGAGTCTCTCCTCCTGGGCTTCTCAACGACGTAGTCATCCCAATCACTGGGTGCGTCTCGCTCCTGAGTAATTTCTCCTTCTTCTGGTTCCGAAAATTCACCAAAAGGATCCTCCTGCCAGTCTGATACCGAGATGGTGGATGGTACCATGGTGGGATCTACGTCCGGAGATCGCGGTCTGTGCGATGACTGTGGTGACAGGACTCTTGTAGGTGAAGCACTGTGGGTGCTGCTCCTCGGTCTTCGAACAGGTGATCTCATCCGTTTTTGCACTCTACTCCTATAAGAAGAGCAACCCGATGTGCCTGGAATCGGGGATGACTCTCTAGGAATGGGATTAATCGGAATTTGCTTCTCCCTTTGCCGTTTGTAAACTTCTTCTACAATCCTCTGCACGGATAACATGAGCACCGGGTCATGAGGATATTCGGATTCTCCCGTGGACGGGTGCCAAGGAGGGCTGTATTGTTTCGGTAAGGGACCGATGGACTTTTCCACCACTTCCGCATCGGAGAATTCTTCCTGAAGAATTATATCCGGAAGTTCTGCCATGTGCCCCAAAGGTGAAAATTGCTGCACCAGAGGTTCAGTTACAGTATTCTTCTCAATGATATTGCTTGTAATGACAGGAGCTTCAAGAGTGAGAGGCAGTAATTCCTCTGTAACTGCCGAAATTTGCGGTGCCTCTGAAGGCGTTATGGATGATGTTATCCTCGTCGACGACTGAGATTTTCCCGTCGACGAGGGCTTCTCCGCCGACTGAGATTTTCCCGTTGACGACTGAGATTGTCCCGTCGACGAAGGCTTCGCTGTCGACTGAGATTTTCCCGTCGACGAGGGATTCGTCGTCGACGACTGACATTTCCCCGTCGACGAGGGCTTCGTTGACGAATGTGGAGTGTGTTCCGTGGACGACTGCGTCATGGACGAATGCTTCATGGACGAGTGGTGTTTCTTGCTCGTCGACGATTGCTTCGCGGTCGACATGTCCGATGACGATGATCTAACTGTCGACGATGTCTTAAGCGTCGTCGTCGTCGATGCTGGTTTCGTCGACGGTATGGCCGATGACGGGCCTTTACCTTTCCCTTCATTCGTGGGCGGTTTAACCGTCGACGACTGCCCCCCCCTGTTTTTTGCAAACTCCTCCTTACCTCTGGAGGCAGATTTTGCTGAGGCAGAAAGGGTATCAATTCCAGCTTCCTCTTTTTGGATTCGGGAGAGGAACTCCTTTCCACTGAAGAGGCCCTTCTCTTTGAAGTTTGCCTCTCAGATGGAGTGCTGGATTGGACAGGAGCTGTTCTGACAGACTCTTCGTCCGAAGATTGATCCCTGGATTCCAGGTATGAAAGGAGTCTTCTATGCCTGTCATGAAGGGTCTTGGTGGAAAAAGTTTTACAAATCTCGCATTTTTTAATGTCATGTGGGTACAGACAATAAATGCAATGCTCGTGGGGGTCCTTGTAGTAAACCAATTTCTTCTTGCAGCTCGTGCAGTCCCTGAACAGGGAAGGCTTCCTGACAGCCTGAGCTGCCTCCATTTCTGAAGAGAAGTTCAGTCGACGATTTTGAGAGGAAAACAACAAGTTTTGCCACCAAGGTTAATTGGAAAGAAAGCCCCTAAGAAGGGGAACAAGATGGAATATATTTTACAAATATATTCCACACAAAAATAGAAAGAATTTGAAAAAGCTCAGAGAGCTTGAGGATTCCCTGTGTCTGATAGACTGCGGTGAAAAATCTGAAGATGGCTGCCGGGGGCGGAGCTTAAGCCCTGCCACCTCATTGGCTGGGGCCATAAAGGACCAAAGTGAGGTGGAGGGACTACATAATGGAGTGGCTCATAGGCGATAATGGGCTATGTACATGCACTGCTAGGTGGCAGTGTATATATATATATATATATATATTAAAAAAAAAATTATTATTATTATTTAATTTATCACCGAGGATTCCCAGTCTGACGACGGGGAATATTCAAGCACCTGAATCTATGAAAGATCCAATGCTGGAGAAATGGCTGTACCAAAAACCGGTGTGCGATGGTTACACCACATACATGAATCCGGCCATTTGCAGACAGAAAGGACGACCATCTGCAGGTTCTCTTATTTTAATCAAGATGGGTGCACAATTGCAACTAATTAATAGCCAGAACATCAATCCATGGACCCCAATCGCAATACTGCTACAAGATTTAACGCCTAGCAATGCAAATTGCAATATTCCTGTATGTTCCCAGAAACAGTACTTGGGTATCCTGAACGCATACTGGAATCCCCAAAATATATGGGATGAAATTTACATTGACGCATTCTTAACTGCAATGGACAAAGCAGTATTTAAATACCCAGGTATTGCATTCATTATATGTGGAGACCTTAACATCCATTTCTTCTCTAAAAATGGCCAAGAGCTTGACGAACTTAGATTAGAACAGCGCGTCCGGACATGGTCCAAAGAGATGCGCTATAGAAATATGATACGACTTGATGCCATTGATGTAGCAACTAGGATCCCGACTATGACATGGTCACGCGGGCAGAGCACAGGGATCATTGACTATATGTACCGATCAGAGTCCATAAAAGCCCCAATACAACGAGCCGACAACATCTATATAGAAGATAGTGACCACTGCATTCTGATCTGAGCTTGGCCGACTACACGACAGACCCTAACCCAGATTAGCCTACCGGATTTAGAATTAAACATGGCCGCTACGAGGTTGAAAATAACTCACAATCAACTAAAACAACTTCCTAACAAGTTCATGCACACAAAGATGGCTGATGAAAGTAAGATAAACTATGAATGGATCCTTCATAACTTCCATCAGGGACCAGCCCACATGAAGGGGATGAAAGATGAACATCGCCATTCCTATAGCCACTTAATAGCTGCCAAGAAGAAAGCTCTAAGGAAGCAAATAAAACAAATTAAAAAAGAACTCTGGTCAGGGCAACAAATGAACATCAAAAGAGCCAAACAAAAACACCAAAACTGGTTAAAAAATATGAAGATGACCCTTAAACAAAATGATGCGGAGACCATGTGGAGAGCCATGGGCCCAAGGAACACCAGAGATCTATGGAAATTGCTAAACCAGCAAATATCTTCAATTGACAACATGATCTCAGAGGTCTCAGAAGCTAGCTGGACAACTCATTTTGAACAACTTTACCAGCAACGACCATTTATGAGTATGGACGAGAGACCCATTATTTCAGCTAAATGGTCACTTGAGTGGGATAAATCTGACATAACCGATGCCATACGTAAATTGAACGTGTCACGAGCACTGGGGCCAGAAGGGTTATCTAATTCCATCATAAAAAAGGATCCTGAAATAACAAACCGTATTCCATGTTCATGGCAAAAAGCTGTCCTAATTCCAATCTTCAAGCAAGGCCCAACAGAGAACCCCCTAAACTACCGACCAATTGCTCTCCTAGATCCGTTGGGGAAAATATTTGCAAATATCCTGCTCTCTAACCTAAAAACCTGGGCAGTGAAAGCAAAAAGATAAGCCATTAGGCAAAGAGGGTTCGTCAAGAAAGTTGGGACATCAATAAATGTATTTATACTAAACTTACTGAAGCAAGAAACAATAAGAACTAAAACCCAGACGTACGCTGCGTTCATTGACTTACATCTTGCTTTCGATAAAATTAATCGAAATATGCTATGGGATAAGTTGATGAAATGGGGTTGTCCAAGCAACATCATTGAACCCATAAAACTTCTCTACTCGAACACCGAAGTACAGATTCGTCTGAACAAGACTGGCCTGGTAACACACCCAATAAAAACTTGGCACGGGTTGAAACAAGGCTGTCCGCTCGCTGCAGCCTTGTACAATTTGTTTACATCAGACTTTGAATAATCAGTGGCCTCTGTATTAATAAATCCACCGAAATTGAATTCAACACCAGTTACATCAATTCTCTACGCTGATGACATTGTCATTTTCGCTAAAACACCTAGAGGACTTCAAACAGTGTTGAACAATATAGAGGTGCACATGGATGCCAACAAACTGGAAATAAATGTTAAAAAAAAACAAAGTCATGACTTTAGCCGGTGCCACGGGTTCAAGAGCCAAAATACCAGCTTTCTTTCAGAACAAAGAAAAAAATCGATCAAGTCAAACCTTCAAGTACCTGGGGGTTTGGATTAACAAATCCAAAGTTGAGTAACCCTGGTCAGACCATCTGAAAATCAAAGCAAGAACATTAGCACGGCAAGGCCTGATACTGCATAAAAAATTCGGGAAATTCTCTTTGAAACCCATCATCCTGTTCTATAAACAGAAAGTGACACCAATTCTGACATACGGTAGCGAGGCGATGATACAATTTACTGCCAGATATTTGGGACAAACTGGAACAAATCTTTTAGACAAAGGTGTTATCCCTTTCCGAATTCTGTTCCATCTTCATGTTTTAGATTCGAACTAGGTCTGCAATCCCTGCACTCCACAATAAGATGGAAACAACTCGACCTGCTCAGGAAAGTCCTTAATCCCGACCTGATTCCAGCTTGGGTCATCCTGCAAACCAATCCGGGTAACATTAACGCTACAGCCCTGATTAGATGGAAAGATCACATCAATGCCCAACAAATTGCAAGTCACATATCCATGGATACCCTGCTCAATAGACCCCAATGAGCAAAAGTCCAAATTGCAAGACTGGACTGGATAACAACACAAAATGAAAAAAAACAAGTATAAACTAACGTTGAATTGTACAGGTGATGTTAGAGCTCTGAACGAACTACCACCTTATCTTAACCTCTTCCCAGACCGTATGATTCGTGATCTATATCTGCGACTCAGATTCAACATTCTTCCGACTCAGGAAGTCCTTGGAATTCGAACTCAATTCAGTAACAACACTCAATCACGACTCGTATACAGAACTGCAGATTCTGCACACAATTGGAAACCATTGAAACTCTCTACCATCGCCTGATGGAGTGCACCGCACTTGCAGATAAGCGCATCACAATCGCTCACCTATATTTGAAGGCAACCAAAACTCTGGATCCGGAAGAGCGCTGGTCGCTCATTCTTAATGGCAACAACAAAAAGATGATAACTGCCGTTATTCGTTTTTGGTTGGACCTTGAGTCGCAAATATTGACACGATAAGCTACATATTCCTTTAATCGTTATATTTTTCCTTTTTTTTCCTTTTCTTTTCTAGCGATTTAATGAATCTTAGTATTGTACAAATGTAAGGGTTAAAAACAAAAACCATATACATTTTAATAAAGAAAATATGTTATTTTGTGAAGTTTGAGCAGCCAAATAATTCCTGTATGATTTTGTTGTATGTATTAGTGTGAGAGAAAGATACTTTTGGACATTAGGTCAATTTCCTTTAGCCTTAGTTTGTCAGGTAGGAAGAGCCTTGTTCGGCTAGGGAAAGATAGGTGTTTGTCTCACCCTTTATCATTTGATACAAATGGCTACTTGTGACCAAACTATAACTAAGTGTCTGTCTCACATTTCTGACCCCTCACAGTTCCCTCTGTCTCCCTTCCAAATCTCAAACTGGGACAGAGATTCTCATGGGATTTCATGTACCAAGAGTCCTACCAGCTCATCCCTCTTAATTTGTACTGGATTGTGTGACAAAATCAAAAGGGCCATTTTCATTTCTTCTCCATTGGACAGAAGAGGCAACACTTTTAACCTCCCCATCCACCTAACTTCACCCAGGGCATGAGATAGATAACTGAGCTGACTGGGATTTCTACCTTAAGGTCTAAGAAAACTATTTTGTCCCTACCGGGTATTTGAAATGACAGAGGAAAGAAAAGGTTGTAAGAGTTACCCCCACCGGTTCCCTAGTGGGGAAAATAGCTTGGTGGGTTAATAGTTGAAAAACGACCCCCATCCTAGAATGTGAATAAGGGGCTCACTATTTTTCTTTCTAGAGGTCCCGGCCCACTGGTAGAAAAAATGACCTGTTCAGATCTTTCATCGGGTACAAATGGTATGGGACTAGATCCACTGATGGGAGAGGTAATGTCTCTTCATTCCTTCCCAGATCTAACAACTGTGGGGCTAGTTTTATCATACTCATGTTGGATCCCCAATTTGTTTCAGCTAAATCCGATCCCACATCTGACAACATATATAAGGCGTCAGAAATGTGAGACAGACACAAAGGTATAGTTCTCTCAATGTTTGCCATTTATTAAAATAAAAAGGGGTGAGACAAACGCCTATCATTCCCTATGCTAATGAGCATGTGCCTAGCTAGCAAACCTAGTGTCCAAAAAGCATCTGACCCTCACACTAATAGATGTAACAAGAGTGTAGAGGAATAATTGGCTGTCTTCAGTTAAAAAAAAACAGTACAAAGGTTCCAACTGATACGTTTTAAAGAGTATTCCTTGTGACCAGGGTTGGGCTCCCTGCCCCGAGATCAATTCAGGAATAACCTTAGGAAAGCTCTGATTCCATCCATTGCGTCTTCCTACTTGGTAAATTAAATGTCTTTCACAAACACTTGTACAAAAACCCAAACAATTGATTTCCCCCACAGAATTCCTCTCGGTAAGGCAAATGTCTCTTTCATAAAACACTTGTTCAAAAACCAAGGCAATTGTTTTTCTCCCCACACTGTCTTTCTCAGTATGTAAGGCAACAATTAGTATCACCACTATTCTTTCAATTGAGTACTTTGGTCAGGATAGCACAGCAACTACTTTTGATGATGCAACGGTTTCCTAGCATGATAAAGATACCAATATCTTTAAACAAAGCCTTTTTACTACAACCACATTTCTTCAAAGCAACTGTTCCTGGTATACACGCTTGCCAGGACTAACTACAAATGTTCCCTTTCCTGGTTCACTCTCCTGCAAGGAAGAAAACTCCTACTTCTACAGTTGATCTCTTCTTAGTGGCAATATGGGTAACATTGTTAAATGACTCCAATCAAGCAATCCCACTAAGTCAGTGCCTTGTCTGGGATGCCCAAGGGAAGCCCTTATTTATATATTTTTATGGCAAGTTATAATCTGGATGATGAACCCTGGTATAACACCCCTCTCTTAGAATCCCCCTGACCCCACTGAGCCAAGAAGTAAGTTTGTTTTGCAAATTTAAAAGGTTTATTTGAGAATTAAACAATATATATATATATATCGCACTTTTATAATAAATTAATAATTGATATCACACTTGTGAATATGAGCAGTAATCAGCAATAGGTAATCCTACAATAGCACAGTTCTGGTGACTTATGACTAGGAACAGGGGAATAAGGTATCGGAGAATGCTTTATGGTTTCAAGGAGATGCAAAGATGAATAAAATGCAGTACAGAAATAAACTCGATATGATTTCAGCAAAAGATAATATGATAACTTTTTCTCGGACAATTCACTCCCCCCCCTATGCAATGTAAGGAGATGGAAGTAACACACACAGTCTTCAGGAATATGATCACAATACAATACGAAATTCAGTTCCCCCCCTAGCAAGCTTATAGAAAAACAGGTATGAGTTTTAAACACAGGCCCAATCCTTTTAAATGTGGTGGCAATGAAGTGAAAAATATACTCAAATTGCTTTTAATTCCCTCTAGGAGGTTCAGGGTGAGTGAGAGATACTTTAAATCAGTTCAGGCCAGCCCTATAAATGATTCAGGGATGGTTACCAGATCGAAAACAGAATTCCATGGAAGCAAAAGACAAATGTTTTTACACTTGGCTGGAATGAAGCATAATGTCAAATCGCTGCAATTTAGTTGCGTGCGTCGAGCGCAATTACGGAGGAAGTATAAGGAGTATAAAGGCTTGTTGGAAAGCGTAGAATCTTAGCTGCAGAATGAAAGTTAAATTTCGTTCCTAGGACAAACGGTTCCAGAGATACGGATGATTTTGTGAAGGTAGATTCTCGAAATTAAAATAAAGCTCAGAATGACAAATGACAGTTTTGCAGCTTTAGAATGACAGAATGACACGATGGATCAGATCATCAATGTTTTGGATTAACTTCCCATGTTTCAAGGGTTTGTTATTAGCACATACCATGCCACTGGTTTTCCAATTAACCAGGTGCTCTACGAACCCGATCCGTACATAATCCGAATCTGTGATTATGACCAGTTCGTGGAGTTGATGTTGGACAGCAGTGAGGATGGCCTGATGCACAGCCATCAACTCTGCCACTTGACTACTTCGGGGACCAATTTTGTACCCAGCGGAGGGTTCTGGAAACACCTTCACCCATGCATTCCCTACACCGGCCACCAGTTCTTTCTCCCCATTGTTGTCAACATGGTAAGAGCATCCATCCACATAGACAGTGGGCATTCCCTCACACTTGTCTTCTTCAAAGACTTTGTGGGGGGAATTAAGGTATGCCTCCATGTTGTCCTTGATTTTTAGACTTTCGTCCTCAAGACAGTTTTCTCTGGCACAATCATGCAAGTCAGCCAGACCTTGTGCGAGGGGACTCTTCTTGTTTTGGCCATATCTGGCCTCCACAGGATAGCCTTGCATTGACAGAATCCAGGAAGTAAATCGGGAATTACCCACATTTCCGGCCCGGATTCTGTCACTTTGGAGATATTGCAGAGGCTGGTGTGGAGTCTCCACTATGATGTGTTCCCCCTGGATGAACGGGCGGTAATTCTTCAATGCCCACACCGTTGCCAGGAGTGCCTTCTCACAATCGTTGAATTTTTCCTCCACAGAGGATAAAGTTTTGCTCGCACAGGAGATTACTTTATTGACCTTGTCATGCTTTTGGTATAATACTGCCGTCAAGCAAGTATTAGAGAACCCTGTCTCCAGGAAGAACTCCTTGTTTCTGACAGGGTAAGCTAAGCAAGGCGCTTGTGAGAGGCTTCTTTTGAGCGGACTTACTGCCTCGGATTGTTCTGGACCCCATTCCCACTTGACCCCACCCTTCAAAAGATGAATCAGGGGTCTAGTGATCTCTGCGTAGCCCTCAATTAACTTTCTGCTGTAATTAGTCAGTCCAAGGAGGCTCGTTAGTTCCCGCAGAGTTGTGGGGTCTTTTAGTTTCTGAAGTGCTTCTACTTTCTTTTCCTGGGGACAGAGACTCTGAGGAGCAATATCATGCCCCAAGAAATTAACACGGGTTGTACACCACTGTGCTTTCTGAAAGGAAAGTTTTGCTCCGGCGGCCCTCAACTGTGTCAATACATAACGGATCTCCGCTATGTGTTCCTCCACAGATGAACTTTTGATGAGGACATCTACATAAGCCAGGTTACCCCGCGCACCCAGGTCGGGCATGGCCTTGTGTAGGAAAATGTTGAATTGATTGCCAGAGTTGAGGTTTCCGAAGGGAGTCTGGGTCCATGTGTACTGCTGGCCTCCAGAGGTAAAAGCCAGTTTGTATTGGTCCTCCCTACTGACAGGCACGGTCCAGTATCCATTGGTCAGGTTTATTGCAGTGAATACCTGTGAACCCTGGATACGTCCCTGTGTAGGGAAGAGGCCATCGGGAAGTATGGAGCCGTTTGCTGACCTCCCTAAGGTCGGCGCAGAGTCTCCACTGGCCGTTTGGCTTCAATATTCCCAGCACCGGATTATTGAAGGTGCTGTGTACTGGACGGATTATTCCCCGGGACTCAAGGTTCTTAATTATTTCAGTAGGGGACTCCATGGATGCGAGAGGCAAGCGATATTGCTTCACAAACACTGGAGTCATGCCAGGGTCCGTGGGAATTGTTGCTGTGTGGATGTCGGTGCGACCACAGTCATATGAGTCTACCGCAAAGAGATCTTGGAAATCCAAGATAACTTGTTTCAACTTTTGCTTCTGTTCCAGAGTCACACAGGCATCAGCTAGGTTGACTCTCTCTTCCACCATCTGCCTGAAGCCTGGAAAGACTTCTGGTTTCGCTATCTCCGCGGCCTCCTCCAGCTGGGTGGAGAAGTCCCTGGTCAGAGTGCTGATTTGGACTGGGGGCTTCAGGTGGGAAAGGCAGCCCTCATGGACGTGGAAAATCACCTCATCCCTTCTGAAGTCGCAAGTCACATCCTCCTTATCATAAGGGCAGGAAGTATACACAAGGAAGTTCCCCCCCATGCCGGGTGAAGATCATGTCTGGTGTTGTATTGTCATCACTGTCACTGTCAAAACAGTCCTTGGGGATCGGTCCTAACATTTCATTTCTAGATCAATGGAGAAATGTCGGTCATCAACCGCCATTCCAATAATGGTGCCTGCGGCTAGAGTGATACTCTTTAAGTCGCTGTTATCCACCTCTATTGGAATGGTGTCATGCTCTATATTGACTAATGGTGTTGGGTTTACCCCTAACCCTTGCTGTTGGAAAGAAGCATTTAGATGTATATAAGCATCAGGGTTTTTCAATTTTTGTCCTCTTAACTTTCACTTCCAGAGAGAGTGGTCGGGTCCTTTCTGGGATGGTGACTTCCTCTTTGATCTGAATTTCAACTGCATAAGGTAGCAATTGAGCTGACCTAAATGCTTTTTCTGGATCATCAAAGCCCATGGGATTATCCGCTAATCGGGACCCAAGCTTTGAAGTTTATTAGGTCCAAACTAATGGCAAAGCGATTGAGAATGTCACTGCCTAAGTAAAAGGCGGCAGTGAAGTCTCGCATGACCCAACAATTATGGACTATGCTCTTGTTGCCAATGGAGATTTTGAGCATACACCTGCTTGGCAGGAGATGTTTGGAATTAGGTGCTTGCAGGTCCATTTCCCATTTGTCTATCAGTTTGAATGTGGGAATGGCTGGATCTTTTGGGAGTTTGCGGAACATGGCTTCGCTGATGAAGCTCTTACCGTTGTTCACACACACTCGGGCGAGAACAGAGTCCTTCCCATCATTTAACTGAACAGGGATGAACAACTGCTCTCCAATTTGCTGAACATCAGCCAGGCTCTGAGCTGATTTCACATCTTTCTGGACTATTGGAGTGGGAATGTCTGATTGTGAATTAGTAAAGAATTTCAGGGTGTTTCTTTCCAGTGTGGAATGCCACCTTAAACTGGAAGGAAGGTTGATTTTCAGAAATAGAGAGGACCCCCCCCAACATACTGTCACGTCTGGAATTTGGTTGTTCTGGAAGTGAATTTCTACTTGGTCAGATTTTTGTTCAACCATGTGGCATGTGCCGTTTAGACTAACATGGTTGACACTCCGTTTTAATTTTATTGGTCGGCTAGTGTGGGTCCAGAGGATCTTGTTTACGCAATCTATTAGGGGTGACAACCTTCTCAGGAGGTCATTCCCTAGTAAACAAGGGGTGCCCTCTGGAGTCACAACTATGACCGTGTGTTTCAACTTTTGTCGCCCAATTTTAATGTCCAAATCTGCAGTCCCCTCGACAGGAATTTCCTTCCCGTCAAAGTTCTGAAGTTGTCCAGGAAGAGAGGTGAGAGGAATACAGTAATTCTCCCCCCTTCCTACATTTAGTGCATCAAAGGCCCTTCTGGACAGAAGGGTAGCTTGGGATCCAGTGTCCACCAGTGCCACAATTGTACCCTGCCCCTATACTTGTACCGGGGCATAATATCTTCCCTCCTTCTCCTCATGGGGGCACAGATAATGCACATTTTTGGACAACTGGTGGGCTAACTTTCTGGTTTTGGACATTGAGAGAGAAGAAATTTGGGCAGAATTCTGTGGAGGGTCTCGGGAATCTGAAAGAAAAAGTTGGCAACTGGAAATGGGAGTGTTTTTTGGTTCACCTGGTTCCAGTTCTGGGCCGCCCTCCCCCTTCTGGAGGCAGTCATCAGGATGGGTTTGACCCATGGGATTTTGGTATTGTTGGTTCTGGGATAGGCTGATGGGCGGCGACAGCTCGATCCCCACCTCTACCCAGTCTATTGATGCGGTTTTGTTCTGGGATAGAATGATGGGCGGCGACAGCTCAATCCCCACATCTACCCAGTCTATATTGGACTCCCTTGGGACCCATTTTTCCTAGGGAGGAGTTCCCCCATCTCTGAATGAGATGATCCTCTTCCCAGGATCCTCTTGGAATCCCTCTCCCTCAAATTGGAAGATCTGTACCTCCTCCTCAAAGTGGGTCTGTTTGGGTACTTTGTTTCTCCTACCCCCCTCTGCTCCTTGGGAGGCTGACTTTCAGGGGCAGGGGATTTTGTTTCCGGTTCCTGGGCTTCCAGGGGCTGTTTACAAGTGGGGAAGGCAGCTTCCTCCAAGGCCTTACACCCCCCTTCCTTCAAGGCCTTACGCCCCCTTCCTTGTGCCTCCTCCCTGGGAACCAGTGGGCTATCGGGGTGCTGCCCCCATCATTATTCTGGAGCACCAGGTCCGGAGTTTGGGGAATTCTGTGCCGGCATGCCCATCTGAGGGTTCTGTTGAGCCCTCAGCATGCGGCCCAAATCCTGTGTCATGTTCTGAACCTGGCGCTCAAGTTGTGAAACCCGCTCAGGCTGATACGGGGTCCTGTTTTCTCCCCTGGGCTGATCCCGGGAAGGGTAGCTATCCCTTCTCTGGTAATACCCTGAGTTGGGAAGATTCGGGTACCCCTCCAACCTTGGCCTCCCCTCTCCCGGATTAGGCTGTCTGGGCTCAGGGAATTGGGGAAAGAAGGATGGATGGTTTTGGGGTTGGAAGTTGGGTGGATACCTGGGGAAAAAGTTCTGCCCAGGATTTGGTGAATTTCTGCTCTCCTGGGAGAAGTTATGAGGGAAGTTCCCCGGGTTAGGCGCTTGGCTGGATCCCCCCCTTGGGCTGGAGGAGTCCACACATAACCCAGGATGGGTTGGTTTCCCTTGTAGCGGGGACTGACATAATCAGGGGAGTGAGGGACCCCATTTATGGGACTACCTCCTTTGCTCCCTGTCTGTGACTGGCCCGAGGGCCTTCTGGGCTTAGAATTATTTTGTGCAGGCAGGTATTTAGCCCCCCCCCCCCATCTCCAAATCTAAAACGGTGGCAACCTTTACCTCTGCCACCTTGGCAGCAGCAGGGGTGCTGTTGGTTTTGGGTTTTTTTGGCTGATTCTTGTTTTCCACCGGTTTCTGCACCTCATAGATGCAGGTGGCTTGCTCAATGACACAGTCTAAAGATCTTTTCTCGTGAAAATCTCTCACGAGCTGGGTCATTATGTATTTGGGGAGAGCATGGAAAAATGTGTTGATGAATTCTCTGCTGTCCGTGCGCACCCTTCTGGTGGTCTGCGCAAAGGCATGCTTCAATTCTTGCATGAATTCTTGTGGGGCCTGATCGTCCCCACATTGCAAATTGTAGGCTGCCTTGCAAGCCTCTTGGGGATTTCTATGCACAGAAAAGTGTTTCAAGATGGCCGCCCTATAGGTGGACCATCGAATGATTTTGGTCCTCCAGCCCTGCAAAGAAACTGGAGTATTCTGGGGAGAATGTCCATTTTACGTACTGGATGCAGCTACTGCTGTCCTTCAAATGGAAAGTCTCCATCATTTGCTCAAAGAGCTCCAAGTGTTCCCACACAGAATACTTGGAGTTCTTGTGATAAGGCGTGATGACACTCCTGATTGCCTTAATCTGTTTTAAGGGGTCCTTATGCAAGGCTCTTTTTGCCTTATTGGCCTTTTTGGTTCGGGTAACCCTGGTCCATTCATCCTCTGACTCAGAAGCACTGCTCCCAGAGGTGCTCGTCTGATCTTCCAGGTTTTCCTGGATTCTGCGAGCCTGGGAATGTCTGGCAGAATGTGGGGACCTGGTCTCCTGTGTCCTCTGACGCTCAGAGGAGTCTTCAGATCCCTCCTTGCTACCAGGATTTGCTGGGTACCCCGTCCCCACTAACCTAACTGGGCAGAGGTTTTCAGGATGCCCTTAGTGGGCCTACTCTCCTGGGGTTCCCCACTAAATTGCACTGTGCTTGGGTGCCCATACCCGGATGCCCGCCCATCCATTCCTGGGTGGTACTGGCCTATGAGCCCCATCCTTTTGGCTAGATAGTAATCTGCCATCCCTGTGGCCCTGTGCTCATGTGCGCCAGGGGACATGAGGGTGGCAGAGTCCAGGGACTGGGAGAGATAAAGGCCTCTGGTACTAGGGCTCCTGAGGTAATGCTCAGGTGTTTCCCTTTCCCAGCGAACTTCATCTCTATCAGCCCCTGCTCCTTGTTGCATTGCAAGAGCCTGGGCTTTCAGTTCCTCAACCAAAGCCTTACTATACTCTATCAGTCTCTCTTGCATGGCTACCTGTTGCTGGAGCCTATCATTGTGTCGACAGAGAGCCTCATTTTCCCTCTGTGCTTCCTGGTTGGTCCTGGAGTACTGGGCCAGTCTTTGCTGCAGGAGGGTTATTTCCTGAGTCCCATTCCTACTGGCCTGCTCCTTTCTTGCCAGAGCATCTTCCACCCTCCTGGTGTGCTCTAACAAGTCGTGATGCTCTTTTTGGAGGTCACCCAGCCCCTGGAGGGCCAGGTGATTTTCTTCAATTTTTTCTTTTAATTGGCAGACTTCCGGGCCTAAGGTGTCCCTTTCCTGACTAAGAGCCTGCATCTGTGCCGCCAGGTCGTCCCTCTGCCTTTGAAAGGCACCAGCTTTCTGGCGCTCTTCCTGAAATTCTGTCTGGGTGTCCAGGTCTTTCAGGATCAGTTTATTGCTCTCCTCTTTTTCTCTATCCAATTTGCTTTGCAGGGTGGCTACCTGCTTTGTGCATGCCCTGTTGAAATCTATCTGTTGCTCCAGCTTTTTCTGGCTCTGCAGTAAGGAGTCCAAACTGTCTTGGTGCTCCTTCTGCAAAGCCAGAATTCTGGTATCCTGGTCAGCCTTTTCCTGTTGCAGGATATCCATATCCTCCTTCGTTTTAATGATGTATTGTCTACTCTCGTTTTCTGACTCCTGGCTTCTGTGCAGCCTCTGCTCAGAAGAGACCAGGTCAGATTGGGCTTTTTCTAACACCATCTGTTGCCTATTTGCCAAATCTTGGCCTTCAGCACATTTGTCCTGCATGGCTCCCATATATAGATACAAATATGCGGCTATCCTGGCAATCTTATTGTGTTCATCTTTGGCCTTAGGAGCCATATATAGTTCACTCAGGGCCACATGTAAGGGACCCTGATCTCTCCACATATCTGACCCAGTTGTAGTGACCTGTTGTGTGATCGCCTGCAACCATACATTTTGGTCCTGTTCAGACCATTCACCTCTCACAAACAGTTTATGTAAGAGGTGCTCCCTAGCTATCTTCATATCTACCACGGTCGTCATTCTGGAGATTGATTTCCTTCTTGACTTACAGACGTTTGTATTTTATTTTGCAAAACAGACCGTTTCCTTAGAGCGTTCCTTTGAGGAGTGCTTTACAGCGTAACACAGCGTGGTGATCCAACCGGATATGTATCCTGTCAGCTGGCACACTGTATTAATCTACAGTGATAGATATAATCCAGAATCTCCCGGCTCGAACCCCCACTTTGTTAAATGACTCCAATCAAGTAATCCCACTAAGTCAGTGCCTTGTCTGGGATGCCCAAGAGAAGCCCTTATTTATATATTTTTATGGCAAGTTATAATCTGGATGATGAACCCTTGTATAACACCCCTCTCTTAGAATCCCACTGACCCCACTAAGCCAAGAAGTAAGTTTGTTTTGCAAATTTAAAAGGTTTATTTGAGAATTAAACAATATATATATATATCACACTTTTATAATAAATTAATAATTGATATCACACTTGTGAATATGAGCAGTAATCAGCAATAGGTAATCCGACAATAGCACAGTTCTGATGATTTAGGACTAGGAACAGGGGAATAAGGTATCAGAGAATGCTTTATGGTTTCAAGGAGATGCAAAGATGATTAAAAGGCAGTACAGAAATAAACTTGATATGATTTCAGCAAAAGATAATATGATCACTTTTTCTCGGACAATTCACTCCCCCCCTATGCAATGTAAGAAGATGGAAGTAACACACACAGTCTTCAGGAATACAATCACAATACAATACGAAATTCAGTTCCCCCCTAGCAAGCTTAGCGAAAAACAGTATTGAGTTTTAAACACAGGCCCAATCCTTTTAAATGTGGTGGCAATGAAGTGAAAAATATACTCAGATTGCTTTTAATTCCCTATAGGAGGTTCAGGGTGAATGAGAGATACTTTAAATCAGTTCAGGCCAGCCCTATCAATGATTCAGGGATGGTTATCAGATCGAAAACAGAATTCCGTGATGGAAGCAAAAGACAAATGTTTTTACACGTGGCTGGAATGAAGCAAAATGTCAAATCACGGCAATTTAGTCGTGTGCGTCGAGCGCAATTACGGAGGAAGTATAAGAAGTAGAAAGACGAATCTTAGCTGCAGAATGAAAGTAAAATTTCGTTCCTAGGACAAACGGTTCTGGAGATACAGACGATTTTGTGAAGGTAGATTCTCGAAATTAAAATAAAGCTCAGAATGACAAATGACAGTTTTGCAGCTTTAGAATGACAGAATGACACGATTTCTAGGATGCAGTTCTCAATAGGTTAAAATAGTTTGAATTAGATTATTTTAAACTAAGATATTGGGTTTGCACAGTTCTGGCTGAGTACACACACTATATTTTGGACAGGAATGCGACTTCGTCACGGATCGTGTCAGGATTGGCTGCGGTTCTCTCGCCACTTGGTACTGGTTCTGCGCACAGCGATCTGGGTCAGCTCTGCTCTGCTGGTCTGGCACTCGGCACTGCACGGATCTCTGGACCTCTGGTTTCTCTGGATACAGCACTGCTTTCTGGGTCTGCTACCAGTTCTGGCAGAAGTTCTTAGCAAAGAATTCAAACAGCTCGCCCGGCTGTGAATAGTTTGGTTAGGTTTTGAGGCCTGCTGAAGAGAACTCAGCTTGTGGGTTAGGCCTTTGCTTTAAGTTCTGGAGTCAGAGTTCTAAGTTCTGGTCTCTGTCTAGCTGGAGTCAGTCTGGATCTCTGGATGTGAAGTTGCCTGTCAGTGTGCTCCGCAAGGAAATGGAAATTGAATGTCCCTACCTGTCCTGCACAGTCTCCTTTTATGTGTTTAGAAAGTGGGTGGGTCGGCTCATTCTGCATGCCCAACCCTCTCAACTCATCATTGGCCAGTTCCTCCTCTCTCCCTTGATTGGGGGAACTGAGTTGTGTGTCAGAGTGATGCTGCCATTTACAAACTATTGAAGAAACGCCCCTTTGCTTTTGCTTTAGAAAATCATTCTCATAACTAAACCTATTTCCCAAACGCACAAGTGGTTGACATTACATGTACAGATTGCAGATGACTTAAGGTACATTCTGGCCCAACTCTGATCTTCCTGGGGGCTTGCATTCAAAAATGGCAACTTATTTTCATTTTTAGTTGGTTTACCAATGTAAAATCTTTACCAAAAATTACACAAATGTACACCCCCCTTCTACACATATTCCAGTAATTTACTAGGTCTCTAGCATAAGCACAGTGTCTGCAGTATTAATAATTAGCGGGGTTCGGTCGTAGAACACCGCACAAATTGGAGTTTGGTCTCAAATCGTGAGGGCCTTTTCCATTTTATGGACCCCCAAATTGCACATTTCTGTGAGCTTAATACAAGATTTTAAAAGCAATTTAATCAAACATACATTTGCTGCAATATGAATTCACACTCCAGTCTGGCCCGCCGCGAGGAACTGGGAGAGTCAGGGATCACATGTCACTCCTACCAGGCAGAGCTCTGTTTACAGTCAACACCCAAATCAGCATATCTATTCAATGGAAAGAGTCTACTGTGTCGGCTGAGGTCAGCAGGCCAGGGGGCCACTCTGCATTTGGTTAGCATGTCCATGTGATCTCCTGGGCTGTTGCTGGTAAGGGCTGGTGGGAATGCTTCCCATGGACAGAGGCCCTTTGAACTGTTAATTGAATCAGCCTGCCTCCTGGGAACAAACCTTTTAAGTCCCAGTTAGCTCAGGATCCTCTTGCATTCCTGAGATACAGTTCTACTGTCCGAGTTTAGACCGCTAGCGCCGGCTTGTGTCCAAAGCTGGTACTGCACCTATTTTTTTAGGAGTTGTCTTGAATTTGACAGGAGGATTTTGCTTGACAGCTCTGATCCTTGCTGCCATTGTTTTGATGGGCATCCTTACAGTAGAGTGGTGATGTGGAACCCCCCACAAGAAGGTTGATTCTTTAGAGTGGTCTTGTGCCCATGATTTTAGCAACTTTTTGACATCAATTAAAAACGGATTTTGAACAAAGGGTCTCCTGTATTAGCTATCTTGCAATGTTTGAAATGGACATTTTGAGCTTGCACTTCAGAGAAACAGAGGTGATTTCAAGGCGCTTTTGATCTAACAGGCACTGCTATTTTTCCTTTGGCACCACCTTTCACCCCTGGTGCTTCCGGTCCATCACGCTTGCACTGGTGGGTGGCAGGTTAGGCGACCATTTTGGTGTGCGCAAAACTGTGCGGTTCTCCTGGTTCTGGGATAGAATGATGGGCGGCGACAGCTCATCCCCACAGCTACCCAGTCTATTGATTCAGTTTTTGTTGTCGCCTAATAATTCAACATGGGTCAAAACCCGTGATAACATAATTCCCCAAACTGGTGTCCCAGGAAAGGAGATTTGCACTCTTGTTGCCCGTTATCATAGTATCTGTGCTGTTGGCAATGTGGGTTACAGGTTTCCACAAGTTGACATCTCGGAAATGGAGAAGTGCACTCTTCTTGGCCTCTGACTTCTTCTGGATAGCCTCTTGGCTGGCGAGAATGCGGATTACAGGTTTCCCCAAGTTGGTGTTTCATAGATGGAGAATTACACCCTTTTTGCTTTCTTATATTTAGCCAATTAAGGGGTTTAGATAGGCATTCATTCATTCAACTCTTTTTGCCACCCCCACCGTTGCTTTTGGACTCCCCGTGACTCAACTGTGGGAGTGCCCAATGCTATCAAGTGCCCAGTGCCCTGTATCTCTTCTGAGGCTCACCGTCTACTGTGGGCAGCTTCGGCATCCTCCTCATGTGCTGCATGGCCCAGCAGGTCTTCTCTTCGGTTCTCTCGCCATATGGGTCTCTGCTGCTCCACTTTCCACGACCACGGCTCTCCCAATCTGCCTTCCTCCTTGCAGACACCGCCACATCCGCCTCCTCGCCTTTCTGCACACCTGCTGTCCGTACATGCTCCAACCCCAAGCTTGGGGCAGTGAAGTCTCTTCTTGCTTCGCCTACAGCTTCAACCCCCTCAATCTTCATGGACGGCTTATGCAAATAATTACATTGGGCTGCTGGTGCAGCCAAAACAAAATTACTGCCGTCACCAACCTACTCCACAGCAGACATTCAGAGCGATATAATCATCCCAAGACCAAAAAGGGATTCTTCAAAAGCACCAGTCTACTGATTGCGATACAGGTCACAAAGGGCAGCACATCAGAGTTGTGATGACCAGGGGACTTCTGTAGAACGGCGTCTCTTCAGCCCCAGCATATTACGGGCTGTGCTTTTCGTTCGGCGCTCCTAAATCACAACTGCTGAGCTTCATGGTTTTCCTTCTCTTCGTTCTCCTTGTATTCTTACGGCAACCTCAACCTCGGCTCGTTTACTGGACTGCCCGTCTTGCTCCATGAATAACCACTGTGTTTTGGCAACCTTGACCTCGGCTCGTTTACTGGACTGTTTTTCTTGTCCCTCTGATATTCTCTTGTCAGTAATCCTGACTCATAGGAGCTTACATCTTTAACCCTTCCTTGCCTACGTTTTTTGTGCTTTGACTATTGGTATCCTGTTTCAGGGTTTCCCAGCAGTTCCTTGGAAAGGACTAAGTGCTGTGACCTACCTCCTGCCATTCCGATCACAATCTCTATGTTTGCCTACAGATTCCATAATCCTCCACAACCTGCAAACTGAACCTTCACACCTACACGCTTGGATTACAGCACTGCATCCAGATTTGCCTACAGATCCCATCATCCTACAAACCTGCAAACTGAACTCCATCTCCTAAACACCTGGATTACAATATTGTATTGGGACTCTGTAGTTGTGCCGTCGTTCGGCCCGGCTATAGTATTGAGGAACGTCCTCCTGCCGTCGGGGACCGTTTACAAGACTACTACCTTTTGGATTACTGGATTTCTCCTTTCTGAACTATGAACTCAGACTAGAACCCTGCATCCTGGAATTTCCACTGGTTACCTGACAGTCCTCTGTGGGTCCAATACACGTCAGCACAGGTGGGTCAAAGTTTATAAGACTATTATAACATATCATAGTTCTAGTTTGTGTACTGATATACTGTCTTTCTCCGTACAGCCGCTGGTCGTGCATCTCCTGTCTTTTCACCCGAGCCCTCATTCCACTATCAAATATTCATTAGTGGAAAGTGCTCTCAGGAAGCCTTGCCTGTGGTTACTGGCTTATACATTCCTCATCCACACACAGACCTGATAGTGGCCAAGAGCCCCAGGGTATCAGCCACCTTTGCCATCAACCTCTGAAAAGAGGCCTGAGGCCTACTGGGGGTAGGGACTGGAAGAATATCCAGCTCAAGGGAGGTATCTAGGTCAGTGGCCTCTTGGAGATCCAAAGCCAGCCCAAGGACTTCCTCACCCTCTTCATTGAATTCCTCCAGGAAGTCCCTCTCTTCCCTAGACACCAAGAGTTCAAACGCAAAGAATACATGATCCCCATCCTCATCATAGATGTCACATATCTTTTCCATTTAAACCCTATATGTCGAAGAATCATTCTCCTGAGGTACTTCGGGGCCTATAGCGCACACCGGTGCCAGCAATGTCGAGGATGGAGTAGACGGTGTCGAGATCTCGATGCCCGAAGGCAGAATGGAGTGGCGGGGAAGCTCTTCCCTCTTTTGGGCCAGGCCGGAGCGGCTCACAGCGGGGTTGCAGACTATGTGGTTCGTCCCACCGGGCCGCCAAAGGCACCATAGCCAGAGCCGAAAGCGCTGCAGCCGAAGCCAAAAGTGCTATGACGAAGATGTCAAGCATCTTTTGGCAAAATCATTCCCAGTTCTCCCGGGTGGAGGATTGGGTAGCAAAAGGTACCTTCTCTGGCTCCAGTGAATTTCTATTAGTGCTTCTTCTTTTGAGAAGATTAGGAAGAATACTGGCATGAGGATCCACTCGGAGTGCGGGATCTATTGAGGTGTTTCTTTTCTTTTTGCAGAGGGGACCTCTCCTCGGACTGACGATCAGATACGCATGACCTCGAATGAGATAGCGCGACATCACCCTTCAATCACCCTTCACCTTGTGCACGACAGTAAAATGTTTTGCTGCCTGTTCTCGGAAGTCCTCAGTTGCATGGACAGACAATCTGCAGTGTTGTTTTCCTCGCCCAAGCAGTATGAACAAATCCGGTGCGGATCCAAAACCGACATCTTCCAGCTGCATTTGTGCATGATTTGAAACCTGAGATCTTCCTAAGCTTGGGCATGGCGATGATTCAGGTGGTGTATTCTTACAGAGAACAGTGTGTGCGGAAAAAAGGAACTGAGATCACGGGGCGCAGTGCCTCTATATATACTGGCCCTAACGTCATGTCTGGTGCAGGGCGCATAGAGATGTCAGACAGAGCCAACGTGGAGCTGTGTAAAGGATATCATAGATGAGGAATCCATGGGAGGAAGAAATCCATTAAACAAGGCAGTCACCTTTAGGATATTACTATCAGCAAGCTAGTTATTAGATAGTACAGAGAAACAAATCAGTATATGCTAACCAGAGGAGCGGGAACACCTGGGGTAGGGAGGGTTTGGTGTGTTCTTGATGAAAGGGAGAGGGACAGCTTCTATAGACTATGAAAGAGAAACTAAGAAAAACCCTTGACACGTTTTCTGGGAATGAGTGTGTCCTATGGCCAATGTGACAGCATTATTTTGTGAATAGAGTTCCACTCCTCATCTGTAATGGTGCACTCAATCTCCTTTTGCCACCCCAATGTCTTTTCCCATCTTTGATAGTCACCCATCCTTTCCAAGACCTTAACAGTTTGTAGATTAAGTCCTTCAATTTAGGTGTCTGCTGTCTTGTGGTCTCTAAAGTACACACCTTCCATTTTGCCCCTGTTTGCAACAACGGGTGAAGAATCCACTGTCGAACCTGGCAATATTGGAGCGTTTTCTGTTCATCCAGATCAAAGTCGATTGCACTGCTAAAATTCCAATCTCACTTTTCTCAAAAAAAACCTGATTTTGGCGCACCCTCCTTTAGCCCACCTACCAAACCAATTGTGAAAAATCCACAATTATCCTGGATTGGGGTCAAAGGTGAGAGGTGTAAAATGCATTGAGCCATATTAGCCAAAATATTCAACAATGCCACATTGCCTTGATTACGTGGTTAACATATAGCTCATGAGACTGTTGTATTTCTTCAGCTATGGCTGTCTCTAAACGGCTCATCTAGACATATCTTATTTCATGAGAAGGTTATGTTTTTCAGTTGCCCCTTGATACCATTCTCTGACCGCCTTTAACTGAGCATTCAGGTAGTATCTATAAAGACCCATAAAGGTTCAGGCACGCACAGCACCCTTTAGATTTAGGAGTTATCTTCCTTTGTATTCTCAATTTCTTTCATACTAAAATAAAATAAATAATTTCTGCTTCTAAAGTATGCAAAAACATGCAATATTTATTTATAGGAACTGCTTGAAAAATATAGATGCATAGAGAATGTTCATTTTCACTATGAAAATCCTGCACAGCTAGGAAAAAACTTCACTCCCTATCTAGCCATGTCTACCCTTATCAAATCCAACAGCTTGAGGCATTTTGCTTTGTATAATTGCATTAAACTTGGGGTCAAATCAATACCCAAATATCGGATGGATTTCTTGGCCCATCTGAAGGGAACCCAAGCGCTTAACCTTTCTATTACGTCAATTAAGCCCAATCTCTGATTTATTTGGATTAACATCAAAATCAGAAATCAAATAGAAGTTGTCCAATTCAGTCATTACTGCTTTCAGTGAGTGCTCTGTCTTTGACAAGGAGAGAATGATATCCTCAGCGAAAAAGCTTATTGTATGCTGGGTGTTTTAAGTGTATACATGCACTCTATATATAAATGTGATCTGATCTGATCTTTGATGCGAGGGGTCCTTGCTCAAAGCAAATATCAATGGAGAGCAGGAGGAACCCTGTTTCATCCCTTTATGTAGGACACACCAATCAGTGAAGTTCCAATTAACCCCAATTCTTGCTCTGGCAAGGATAACATTTCACCCTGTCAAATGCTTTTTCAACATCTAAAGCCAGTAGCATGGCTTTACTTAATCACCTTTGTCAATATGATGCAACACTTGCCCAATGTTATCGAAGGCGCTTCTGGCAGTGATAAATCCTAATTGATCAGGCTCCACCAAGTAGGACATGTCATGTTCAATCCATTTAGCTATAATTCGAGGTATAGGGCTTTACATCCACATTCAGTAGTTCAATCAATCTATAGGAAGCGCATCTGCAATCAATCTATCGGAAGTTCATACCTTGAAGTTATTACCCGGCTTGTACAGAATCGTTTAGGGTCTCGCACATTGCCTCCTCTAGGGTATTTCCCTTTCTGCAACCATTAAAAAGCTCTGCCATAGGCTTACAAGAATCAGTGTCAGCAATTGAAAGAAGCCTTGTGTTAATCCATCAGGGCAAGGGCTTTTGGCACGTTGTAAGTCTAACTGCCACAAGGACTTCCTCAACTTGGCCTGGCAATTCCAGTTAGACATACCAGTTTTTTGATAGTACTGGTAGGTGCACAGAGTCCAAGTATTGTTTCACTGCTCAGGGCACGACGCCTTTATCATATCGAAGGACTGATAAAATGCATGGAATGCCTCCAGCTTTTGATTCTGCTCAAACCTTTCCTCCCCTTGACATCAATGATGGTCATAATTAATGCTTTACTTACTTGAGCCTTGTGCCTACAGGCCAGGAGCCTTCCCGCTTTATTTCTTTCCTCATAAAATCTAAGTAGAGCCTATTCTGCTATGTTAACTTGTAACAATTTAAATTGCCCTAAAACCTGGGCCACTTTCTTAACCGCTGCTCTGGAGAGATTGCCCTTAGCAATTTTATCAACTAGGGCAATGTTTTTGTTGCTGCTATCAAGTTTCCACTATAAACTCTGTGACAATTGGTCCCAGTGGAGGTAGCCTTTGGATAATGGATTTTTAGGCATTCCATTGCTAACATTGTTACCTCTTTTTAAATAGCTGGATCCTGAATAACTGTTTTATCCAGTATCCAACACGGACTCATGAATTTGGTACTCAGTATTATCAGGTGTAGTTCTACAGGGTAATGGTCAACTAATCCTTTTGAAAAAACACCCACTGTAAACAATGCCTACAACAGGACCCCAGTAGCAAAATCATAATCTACTCTCAAGTGTGATTTGTGAATAGTGTGTGTAGTGCTTTTCTTTAGGTATGGATATTTCGCTGTGAGTCCATCAGATCCCCTCAGTAAAACATGGCTTTATGCCAGCCAGAGGCTCTCCACTGACCTGAAACAAGTATACAACTGATCTGTCTATGTATCATCTATAACCAAGTTAATTTCTCCAACTATGACCCGTTTCCGCTCAGAAAACCCAGCTAAAGTGGATAGAAAATGTTTTATGAATTTCTCTTGCCCTGCACTAGGAACAGAGAATGAAGCAAATGTATATTTAGCTTCCCAACCAGCCTTGTAGCTATTAGAAATCTCCACAGGCTGTCTCTTTGTTGCCTTTCCAAAATAATTGATAACCCATTATGAAACAGTAGTGCCAAAACTGTTTTTAATCTTTCTTTGATTAGTTAAATTGTAGAGTATAAGTTCTATGCTAAACTTGAATCTCTGTTGGTCAAACGCTTTCAAAGGTGCTTCATGCAATGCCACCAGTGGTAACTATTTCGCCACACATCTCCCAAAAGAGTCAGACTCTATTTTTGCTTGCATTCAGCCCTATAAGGTTACAAAACCAAAAATTGAAATTAGAACCAATAGCAATGTTGGCCTTTTTCAGCAAGTATGCAACTTCAGAAGACAAACTTGCCCCATATACCAGAGAACCTTGTTATCCAGACAAACACTGAGTTGCTATAGCGATCATAATGAGATCCTATAAACATATTTTCTCCCTGTCTCCCGTTCCCAAAAACTAGATTTGCTAAACTTGCATCGACCTCACACTCTCCTCGAAGGGTATGACCTAAACAGACCCTCTCTTGTAATCTCCTGTCCGTCGATACCAAATGAAACATATCTTCTGGTAACCAGTCTGAACCCATTCCACTAAACTATATAAACTCAACCGGAGCTAAACAATTGGGCACATTTATGCAGATTACTAATGAAGTAACACCTCCTTACCACATTGGAGACTTCAATTAAGACATGTGTAATACTATTACAGCAGCCTAAAATAAAGATAAATATTCATTATAACCAATATTTCCTTCCCATACAACCTGCGGAAGGCATGAGCTAGCTTTGATACAAATCTCTCTTGTAGCCGAATCAGGGCAGATTGTCATTGTCCACTGCTTTTCCATAGCATAATCTTTTAGATCACTTGGTTTCCCATCTCAATTACACTTGTCCTGGCGCCGTAGAGAGAGTCATTTCTCTTGAGTCATTATTCAATACATGAACTTCTAGGAGCTTGGCTCCATCAGAAGTAGTTGATGCGCCCATTCTACAGACACTGCACTGCAAATGGGTAAATTCACTTATATCTGATTTGGCGTTGCCTTAGTTCCTCTGTTATTGGCCTCATGTCCTTCCTTCTTGCCATATTGGAATATGGAAACTACACTATGAAAGTATTTAATGTGTGCCATCTGCCTGGGAGCTGTCAAAATTGCCACAGTGGTTGAAAAGTCAAAGAGCTTGACTGCAATATCCTGTGGCAGACTTTGCGGCTTACTCCAAAAGGCACCCAATTCAATGTGCTCTATAAATCTTGATCAGTGTGTCCTCACTGCCTTTCATGACCAGATAGAAACAACCCTGGACGCATCCCGGCATATTGTGCAACTATGGGCACTCTTTGAAAAATGTGATTCTTACGTACTAGTGATCGAATTCCCATTCTATTATTCTGCTATTTCCTCAGTTACTCCAGGTCCAAGCACTGCCATCTTTGTTTTCAAATAATCTTTGAGGTCCTCTTTCAGAGAGTGAAGACTTTGAACAAGCACCTTCATTGAATGTGGTTCACCACCATCTCCTCCCACCTCTGAGCTTTTGCCTGTCATCTTTTTCAGAGCTCCCTCTGTGCTTACTCCCGCATGTGTTGATACTTAATCCAGAAAAGAGCGCATAGAAGGCTTTTTGGCACCCCAACGCAATTTGGTCATCCTTCTGTAGATCTCAAGCAAGGTGTCACTGCCCAGACTCACAGCTGGATTTTAACTCAGGCCAAAATGACAGGCCTTGAACAGATACTCAGAGTCTGGGCTGCTTCTACTTGGAAATAGGAGATCTCATCCACAAAATTGTTATGCTAAGCTTGGACGTGTTCTCCAAATGTTGCTTGGGCCTTTTTTTACAACAACTTGGCTCCCGGACAGCAAACCATCCAGAGTGACAGAAGGGCCCTCAGCACCAAACACTCAGCTTCTGCTCTAGGCAGAGCCCAGACAGCCACGCCCTCCAGCCTGCAGTGCCGTGTGAAGGCCCCCTCCAGTCTCACCAAACAGGGCAGCCAGCCCAATGCCCTCCAGACACTGGGCCGCCCTCTTCCCAGCACCCACCCACCCATGGCTCAGTTACAAGGTCAAGGAACTCCAGCTCCACAGCATCCACCATTTTAGGATGTGCAGTGACCTGCAGAAATACCAGCAGAAATCAGCAGTACCGTCACTTACTACTTGCATGCAGTCTCCTGATCATGAGATGACATCTACACCTGTCTACACTCTCCTATGTATTGCAAAGGTACATTTATACTAATTACGGCATTTCAATAGGGCAGGTGGGATAACAGGAAAAGGATCTCAGCTGGGTTTGCTCTCTCCGCTAGCTTGACCGCCACCCCAGATGGGTCCTCTTACCACCAGTGTGGTAATAGGTGAATAGATTGGTGGCACACTCTGTGAGGACTTTGGAATGGATTGATTAACAGTATTTATTTACTTCTTTATTTATTTTGTCATTTGTAAAGTGCACCCAACCCTGGGGCATCTGGGTGCTACATTTCCTGTGAACATTACATAACAGTAGCAGCAATCCTCTATGTTGTGGTCCTCCCCAAGGAATTAGAAACAGATCCTGTGAGGATCCCACACATACATTTGCCTCCTGCAGCTCCAGCAGGGCTAGACGCCCCAGCCTTATGGGGGATTCGGCATAGTGCAGTTGAAAATAACAAAAGATAGGTGGCATTCCAGAAGAATACTGATTGAGCAGTAAAAAAAGGAACTAGGTAAAGGGGAGCAACAATTCCATATATACTGGTCCTGACGTCAAATCCGGTGCAAGGGTGAGAAATGGCGCCAGGGACAGGTGCTGAAAACGTTTCCAAAGTCGGCTGGCACTGAAGAGTGCAAAAATCTAAGATGAGGACACTTTGGGAGAAAGGAATCCATTAGAATGTGTATTTTATTACTTCCTTTACAGCTTTGCTCTTGAGACCTGGTTGAGATAGCCTCGAACAATATATTCACCTAAGCTTGAACATCAGTGGCCTCCCTTGGAGCGCTCTTGAACTAGGGTACATCTACAAGAGATGTTGTAGAAACATATTTTTTAAATATCATTCTTCATAGTCTGCTGCACATTGAATGTTTGTTCTCAACAACAACACAGCATAGTAGCAGTCATTCTTACTATCCAAGTGGAGAACCTAAAATGTACAAATTATTATTCACTTAAATGAATAATTACAAGATTGATTTTGGTACAAAATAATGCTAAATGTAGCTTTCACATCCAATAACCTTGCTTTTAATTGCATTTAGTACAAATGATGTTTCTGTGCCAATATAAAACATGCATCCTTCTTAAAGGAACAACACTTTGTTTTACTGTAATCCAGCTCACCTGCCCAATCCAGCACTTGACATAGGATGGTTCAAGCGACTGTGCTACTTTAAAAGCTTCATGAGCCAGCTGAAAAACAGTACATACACAATGTATTAAAAGAGGAAATATGTTTAAAAAATAACATATGTATTCTTTTGGTAGTACAGTGATCAGCCTTTAAATAAGCAGTGTACCATCCACTAAAAACAGACAAATAACCCAAACAAAAAAAATAGGGATTAAACATACTCCCAACTGAAAACAGGAAGAAACAGACACAAATTTCTGCTCAGAGCTTTCATTCAGAACTTTACAGTAAAAACATCAGTCTCTAAATCTGCATGAATAACGAGGTATGAAGACACAGGTATTTTATAAAAAATCTTTCTTTATTGGCACACTTGGCATCATCAAATACATGTAACAATAGTACAAACATCAGTAATGAAAGAAAAAGCAATAATTTAACTCGCATACATCAACTTAATAGGCTTGTCCCAGAGGGGTGGAATCCGACAAACACAAAAGGGCCATCACAGTACCCAGTTATTTGCCCAATGGGCACCCATAGGTCATGATCAGTCTGATTATAGAGACACTGGGGTGCTCGGGGGAGATGATGCATGCAGGTGATATCCTATGAGGGGGCCCCATATATAAGTTGGGCGGGATGCAGCAGGTTGCATAAGGGACCATTGGTCCTCCATATTGTTGGGCCCTGTAAGGAAGGCATGAAGACAGACACAAGTGACCAAAGTTCAAGGGTGTTTAGTAGAACTTTCACAAGGGTGAGATAAACGCCCATCTAAACTTCTTATCTACAGATGGGAGCAAGCTACGACCATCAAACAATAATAATGCAGTCCTAGTGGAGTCTTGTCAAATTAAAAGGGCCTATACTAAAAAAAACTATTGCAAATCCTTGGTACTAATTTACAAATAATGTGGGGTGATGTTCATGAAAAAGAAAGAAGTGTTCACAAAATTATGAGTTCGGATGTTCAGGCTTTTGGCCTCTCTTCCCCACGTTTTCAGCACGGGACAAGGTGGTTCACTCAAGCAAGGAACACACTCTGGCTTCTGCGGCACAAGGATACAGTTCCCTTTTCACAGTTCAAGACCTTCTGTGTCCAAGCTTCTTTACTTCTTTCAAGTCTCTTAACTCAGAACGTCTGGTATACAAAAACAACACCAAAACATTATTTTCCTTTCCGAGTATTCAATTTGGGTGTTCACCCTGGATCCCCCTGAGCCGAGCTCAGATCCCTTTCAAGCTGTGTTCAGATAATTCTTTCTCGGATGACTCATGGTGCACCCCGAATCTCCCTCAGCCGAACTCAGATCCCTTTCTTTCACTCGATTAGTCTCCTTCAGCTGGGCTCGGACCAATTGTGATGTACTTTAAACTATCAAAGACTTTCGAATGTGCACTGTGTTTAGCTTGACCCGTTGCATCACCACTTCGATCTCAATATTCCTTTTTCTCACCCTCAGAATCAGTTGGATACCTAACAGACTTTCTGATGAGCAACCATGTGGTGCCAGACCACTCTGTGTATGGTATCTTTTCTTGGCCTCCCAAAGATCAATTATAAAGTTCAACTACTCCTTTGGTTTCCACTTATATCCACGTCACTCTTTGCACACTGTTCGCTTTGTCCAATGTTGCCGCTTACAACCTTGGTTCAAAACACAAGCTGGTTTGGTATCAGTCTCTCCAACTCGCCGGCTGTGCTGCCTTTTCTGACGCTGCTTTGTTGTAGGAGCCAAGGACAGTATCACAGCGGCAATCGATCCTCCCCGCCTGGGTTATCAACGCGGGAGAGCCGCGGGTACCCCCGAGACACGGTGCAGGTTTGGCTAGCCTTGGTTCCTAGTCTTCGGTTTTCTTACTTTCAAAGGCCCACGAAAGAAACTATAGAGGTCATGGATACTTCCCCTCCTTGCAGCCCTCTCAGGTCTCGCCGTCTTTCTCCTTGTATTAAACTGCCATTTTGGAACTGCTATTTCCTCGTGTGGTTTGCCTCGCTGAGAGTGTGCCTTTGTCCTCCGCCTTTTATCTGTGTGGGGAAGTGTGATGGAAGTCAGGTGTGTGTAATAATCCGTAATTGCCTGACATTGCCTGTCCATGGTGTAGGGACATGTCAGGTATACGGCTCTGGTGTTAGTATGTTGTAGCTCACAGTGAACTGTCTGTGAGAAAGAGTTTGTATCGGAAAAGGGGAGGGGGTGCTGAATTCCTAGGTATCCTACCTGGTAGGATGTGGAAAGGTGTTATTGAGAAGGTGATACCACGTCTCACCCTCCGGTGTCACCACTTCCACCTGGAATACAGATCCGAAGAGAAAAGCGCGTGAGACACCTTTTGGTTTCTCACAGCCCAAACAACTGCATTCAAACAATATTCCCTAGTGGGGATTTGAGTGCTAATCCAATACATCTGTATGCAGCGTTTGGCCAGTAACAGGCATACACTCACAAACCTGCCCATTTGCTTTAAGTTGGGTACAAAGAAATGAAATAAGCAGTGCAGTGGGGAAGAGGGCTATAGCCATACCCGTCATCTCAGACAGTAGCATGCATGCATCCCTCCAGAAGGGTACCAACAGTGGACATTTCCATATCATGTGAAAATAGGGAGCTTCTGTGACACGGCACCCGAGACACTCCCCTGTGCCCTCTTGAAAACATTTGCATAGTCAAGCTGGCATGTAGTGGTAGTGATGTAGTACCTTCAACTGGATCAAATGAAACCTGAAATTACTGGACACATTGAGTGCATGAGTGCACATATCCATCCACATGTCGTCTGTAATATCTAACTGCATATCTCCTACCCGTCTAGAGCAAGCATTGGTGCGTGGCTTCTGCATACGATTCTGGACTAGGTGACACAAGGACAACACCAGGCCACCACCCTCTCTTGCTGTTAGTATATATCCTAGTACATTGTCGTTCTCCGGTTCAACCGGGAATACCTTCCATTGCTTCTCTTTTTTTTAAAACAGATTTATTTTTCCTTCGGTAATACAGTAATCCATACATAATAAGTGCAAGAGAAAACTACTTACAACATAATAAGTTGAGTTATATTCACTGTTGTTGCTATATCGTAGATTGTCCTGTATCCCCAGGATTTTCCCCCTTTTTTGTTTTATTTTTGCCCCCTTAATCTTCCCTCCATCGCCCCCCCCTGGCCAATCTACCTGGGTTCGTGAGTCCCTTGCTTTCTCCCGCTGGTTTCCCTCGTCGTGCTGCCTCCCTCTTTCCTTGTTCTAGATTGTCAGGTGATCAGAATATTTCTAAGGGTCCATGGTTTGTAAAATTGAGCTTCCCTGTCCCCAACGATGTCTCTGAAAGGGAGCAATGTGGACAGGTAACTCTGGTATTTTCCTGTTCTTATGGTGGTTACCTTCTCCATTGCCATCACTCCCCATACTTTCACCCACCACCATGGTGTTGTCTGGCCCTCTGTCGTTTTCCACCGTTGTGCCAATGTCATTCGCGCTGCTGATAGTAAGTGTGTTATCAGGGTGGCCATGTGCCAGGAGGCTGCGTATGATCCTTCTGCCACCGCTCCTAGCAGGATCACCTTAGGTGAGAGCGGTAAGTCCCTGCCAGCAATATCTTTGATGTGTCCCAGTAGGATATTGCCCTGGGGCATGTCCACCACATGTGGAATAGATCTCCTCTCCATCCACATTGTCTCCAGCAGTCTGGGGGATATTCTGGGTTTATTTTGTGTAAACGGTGGGGGGACATGTACCATCTGTAACATAATTTATATACAGCTTCTTTGATTGCTGTACTTTTGGAGGATCTATGGGCTCTTGTCCATATCTGGTCCCACTTCTGTTATCGACTCTCCTACATCTTTTTCCCAGTTCTTTTTATATAGTAAGTTGTCCGTTGGTTGTGCCCCATCAAGCAGTCTAGATTTTCGATATCCCCCTCTTTGGTTCCCCCTCTTGCATAGTTAGTTCCAAGCCTGTTGGGGTTCTTGTTCCCGCCTTTTTCACTGACGGGTGGGAGATCCAGTGTCTTACTTGCATGTATCTAAACCTTTCATTTTCCCCTAGATCGAATTTCTTTTTGCATTCTAAGAAGGGAATTTGGTTATCGTTCTGGTACATGTCCTACAGTGTCAGGGTATCTGCGCCCTTCCATCCCTCCCAAAATGTCTTCTGCAAGCTTGGGTTGAAGTCGGTGTTGTGTGCTATTGGGGAAAATTGGCCCAGACCTCATTTCATCTTTTTTATTTGCGTGGCTCTATTCCAGCTACGTAGGGCTGTTTGGGTGGCTCCTAGTAGTTTTTCTTCGGATTCACGGGCCTTGGGGTTCAGTGCCAGGAGCGCAACTAACAGGATCTGTGTGGATGTTTGTTCTATTCCTCTCCATCCTTTCGTGTCCGTTGGTTTAGCCCATTTGAGTATGGGGGCCAAATGAGCTGCCCTGATGTAGCTGCCCATCTCTGGCACCCCGTGGCCTCCCAGGAGCAGGGAGCAACTTAGAATGCGTCTCTGTATTCTGGGTGTCTTTTTCGCCCATATGAAGCTATATACTGCGTTTTGGAGTTCTCTGATTAGCTGTGGCGGGACCTTGGCGAGTATTGAACTGGTCACGTATAGTAAGCGGGGGAGAAGGGTCATTTTTACTGTTGCTATTCTGGCAAACCCCGATAGTTCCTGGTTATTCCATCTCAGCAGTTCCCCTTTTAGTTGTTTCCAAAGAGGGGGGGATGTTTGCTCTGTATAGGTCCTCAAATTTCTTTACCAGGTATTCTAGAGTGTTTTTTTCCCATTTCAGGGGGAACCTCTGCTTCATACTGTTTATTGTATTTGTGTCTTCGGTTATGTTCAGTGCGTTTTATTTATTGTAGTTGATTGTAAACCCGGATATGGTGACGAATTATTCCAGTGTCGCTACGGCTCTCGGTAGTGTATTCGCAGTGTCTACTATATAGAGCATCACATCATCGGCATATAATGCTATTTTCTGCGAGATCCCCTTGATTTGTACTCCTTTTATATCAGGGCCTTCCCTTTATCGTGCTGCTAGTGGTTCCATAGCCATTGCAAAGATTAGTGGGGATAGGGGGCAGCCGTGGCACGTACCTCTCCGTATATCCACCTGTTTTGACCATCTGCAGGTATTCCCAGTGCAAGCTGTCGAAAGTGCGTGTAGTGTCTAGGGCCGTTATCGCAAATTTCTGGTTTGTGTGTCTCCCCCATTCGATTACATCTATGGCTCTTCTAACGTTATCTTGCGTGTGTCTTCCCCTGATAAAACCTGCTTGATCCTCATGAATGATGTCTGGGAGGACCTGCTATAGCCTGTTTGCTATTATCTTGGCATATAGTTTTGCATCCGTATTTAGGAGTGCTATCGGGCGGTAACTTGAGCATTCAGTGGGATCCTTGTTTGGTTACAGGGTCAGGATTGTTAGGGATCTGGCTATATCCGGGGAGATCGATCCGGTGTCCATGATTGTGTTAAAGAGTCGGGTGAGGGGGCCCAGTAATTGCGTTCGCAATGTTTTGTAGTAACCATTTCCGAAGCCGTCAGGGCCCGGGGGCTTTGTTCCCTGGTAATGAAGAGATGGCTTCATTGATTTCTTGGGCTATGAACCATCTCTCCAGAATTTCCTTGTCCTGATCCGTGATTTGGGGTAGATGAGTGGCCAGTAGATAGGATTTTTGATCTGCCGCGTTTAGGTTTGCTCCCTGTAGGAGTTCTTCGTGGAATCGGACCATTTTCTCTAGTTTTTCTTCCTCCTTTTTGATCACTTCCCCTTTTTTCATTTCTTAGGCCGACTATATAGTTACGGGTTTTCTGTTTGTTTAATTTGGCTGCTAAGAATTTATTTGCTTTTCCTGCATGGACATAATACGATTGCTTGGTGTTAAGCAACGTCTGCGCTACCGTGTCAGCGGTGTGACCTTCCAGTTGGGCACACACTTTCTTTAGCTCTCGCCACAATTTCTGCATTTGTCAGGATTTGTGGTTATTCTCTGCGTCTTTTAGCGCCAGTTCCATCTTCTGGGTTAGTACAGCTCGCTCCCTGCAGTATACCGCTGCCCGGGCCATGAATTCCCCCCTGATTACAGCCTTCCCCGCATCCCAGACTGTTTTCCAATCAACCTCACCGTTGTCATTCTCTCTGAAATAAGTGTTTATAGTTTCTTTCATGTGTGTCCTAAGCGCTAAATCACGTAGGATCAGGTTGATGAGTCTCCGTGGGGGGGGGGGAAGGGGCGTTTGCTCTTCCCTCTGTCTATTTCCACGTTGACTAGTACTGGGGCATGATCTGTAAGGTATTGTGCCACGATTTCCACCTTCGTCACTTGGGGAATTAGAGTTGCAGAGACCAGGATCATGTCGATCCTGGAGTACCCTTTGTGTACTGCAGAATAGTGAGTGTATTCTCTCGTGTCTCCTTGGAAGAAGCGCCAGGTCTCTATTAATTCCAGGTCTCTAAATAGCTTTCCCAGAGCCTGTCTGTTCCTCTGGTCGGCAGCCGTGGGGGGCAGAGTTTTGTCGAGGCTAGGGTCCATTACGCAGTTGAAATCACCTTCTATGATTGTCTGGCCTTCGCACCAACTCCCCAATTTCAGGAGTAGATCTGTGATGTATCGATCTTGTCTGTCATTGGATGCATATATGGCTAGGATTGTGTAGGTCTTCCCCTTAATCTTCCCCTTCATTCCCAGGTATCTCCCCTCTGTGTCGCTAATCATTTGTTGCTTTCGGAAGTTCAATTCTTTAGCCAGCAATATTGCAATCCCTTTTGATTTTGTCTCACTGGAGGCAAAGTATTGTTGTGCATCCTTTTTTCATCCGCTTTCAAGAGGTGGGTTACTTGCAGGATCACTATCGTTGCAGGCATCTTCTCGAGCCTGTTGAGAATCGCTCTGCGTTTCCCGGGGAGTTCAGCCCTTGTACATTTAGTGAGATGATCAGTGTATTTGCCATTGTTGTATGGGATAAGCTTGTTGCTTCTGTCTATTAGTGTCTCTTTTGGGGCGTGTCTCCCTCTTGAGCTTTGTTGATTATTGTTTCTTCCATTTTTGTGCGTTGGGCCTTTTCTCCCGGACCCGGGTAACCTCTTTATGCTCTTCCGTCTCTGTTTGACCAGGTTTCCTTCCTCCTCCCTCCCTTTTCTCCCTCTCCCCTCCTCTGGGGTGTTCAGTGTAGGGGATTTGAGTTTCCCCTCCCAAACCACACCCATTGTGGGTTGTCCCCCCCCATTATTCTCTATGTCGGGAACAAATAATTTCCTGGTTTTCGTTCCAATATGTCCATTTTTTCCCTCCTCTGTGCAGGGTTCGGTTATTTTGAAGTGGCCCACCTGCTGTGGTCAGGTGTTTCCTCGGCTCCTCTTCCAGTCACTTCTTTGTTCAATGTCTTCTTCTGGGTATCTCACTCGTGATATTTGAAGGGGCCTGCCAGTTTCCTTTCTCTGTTAGTTCTTTTCCTTTCGGATGGCCATTCCCATTGGTTGTTTTGGCTGCTAAGCGCACTAAGTTGTGGGCTAGCTTCCGTTTTACTTTGTTCTCCCTCGATTTGTAGTAGTGAAAGGCATTCCTCGCATGTACTGATGCTCCTTTGTTTCTCTTTCCAGGAGAAGGTTAGTCCAAATGGGAATGTCCATCTATATGCGATTTGTTTGGCCTGTAAGGCTTTTATGACTGGCTGCATGAGCTTCCTCTTGTGTATAGTGACTAGCGCTAGGTCCTGGTACAATTAAATACGCCCTCCATTGATCGTAAGTTCTTTGTGGGTACGTGCGGCCCTCAAGATATCCTCCTTCGGGCTATAGGAGGACATAGCAATGAGAACATCTCTAGGTCTTACCCCCTGCTTGTTGCTTTTGGGGCCCACCCGGTGAATTCTGTCAAATTCGAATCCCTCCGGAGGGAGTCATTCAGGATACTGCTGAAGCAGTGTTGCATGGTGTCTCATAGGTCTTTATCTTGGATCGTTTCTAGGAGGCCCTTGACCCGGATGTTGGATCTTCGTGAGTGATTTTCCAAATCTTCAGTTTGGATCTCAAGATTATTTGTGGCCCTGGAAACTTGGTCTAGTAGGCTATTGTATTGCTTTGCCTCCTCTGCCATGTACGATAGACCATTTTCAAGTGTGTCTACTCTGCCGCCGAGTTCGTCTATTTCTTGTCGGACCTCTTTCAGGGATGTCTTCAGCTCTTCCTCATCGTTTCTAGTTGGCTCTGGAGCGTGTTTGTTATCCTGGTTTCCATGCCCTTTAGACAGTCAGGTTCCTTATTTATGGCCATGTCGTCCCGTGGCAGAGTATTGTTGGGCACAGTTAGTTTCGCCCTGATTTGGGGAGTACGGGGGGGCAATCTGTTGTGTTGTGTTCCAGCAGCTTTCTAGCTGACGACCTTGGGTTTTCGCCGGCATTTTGGATATCGGGTGGGTGGTTTTCCCTTAGTTTCCAGGCATCAGGTTCTCTCACAGTTGGGACTCCGTGTGGGCCTCACATCGCTGCTTCTTGTACGTTTCTGCTGAGGGTGGTTTCGTCCGAGTGAGTTTCCCAGCGGTTTTCTGTGTGGTTGAATATTATAAGTTCTTTATTGCCCAATGTTGTTGGTCTTTTCGGGCTCCCGCTGGTTTCACGGTTATTGGCTGGTCTGGGTTTTGGGAATAAGATCTGGAGTAGACTCTTCTGTGTGAATACTCGGGTCAAAGCTTGGCATGTGCGGTCCCCCTCTCCCCTGCTTCAGATTGTATTTGTGGTTCTTTTCCAGCCCGGGTCTGGGCCTGATCTCATTCCACTCCCGGAGTTCTCCTGGGTTATGCAGAGCCACTAGGTACGTGGCTGTAAAGTGGCTGTACTCCACTAGACTGGGGATAACTCTCCTCTGGGTCGTTTGCCCCCCACTCAATGATTGGGGTGAGCGGCGAGGGATCTGTCTCCTACTCCCTCCGCTTCCTTTTGAGGGGGATTGGGGCTATTTTCCCCCTTCATCCTGTGCGCTCTCTGCCCTTGAGGGTGGAGAGGCACCTGGGCTCCCCCTCGTAGGATATGTGGTCTCCCGGGTTTCTTGGGTGCCCTCTCGTTTGAATGTCTTCTGGGGGGCTTGGGTGGCTTTATTGGGGTCCCCCTCCCCTTCTTACTCTCCTGCTGGAGTATACTAATGATGATTGTGGTCTCTGGGGGAGGGGGGGCCCCTCCAATGGTGGCGGCGTAGTGGGTTGTATGGTATCTCCCAATGTGGGACGTTCCGGGGTGCCCCGTTCCCGCAGCTCCTTACCGGCTTGCCTGGGCAGCTGTATTGCTTCTTGCATGCCCTGCGCAAGCCAGTGTACTCAAGCCAGGTGGAGGAACTACTCTGCTGCAGCATTGGTATATCTCTAGCTGACACAAAGTTACCGTCATAAAACAGTGAGCCCAATGTGCTGAACCCATGGCACGCCCAGACAAGACCAGAAGATGCAGAGGCAGGGAAGGCATGTAACCCCATAGGGGTAGCTCCATGTGATACAGAGCTGTCCCCCCAACCATATTTTATGCCAGGTCAGCACCTTGACACTATCCGGGTCGAATTCACGCCGGTCTGCAAAGAGAGGAGGGAGGATTTGCGATTGCTGATCTCTATCTCCGTCAGAGTACCTTTCCAGATTAACATGGGGGGTGAGGAAGTGGACCCTCCCGGAACCAGGCAGCCTCAAACTGTGCCTGTGCTACAGCCCAGTACAGCCAGAAGTCAGGGGCTGCAAACCCTCTCCTTTCATATGGTTGAGTTAACGTAGCTCATTTCAATCGCATCGCACCAGAGTGCCATCCAAATTTGGTGATTTCCACCTTCAGTTCCATAAAAAAAAAAAAAATATTGCCCTGGACATAGCGGGATGTTAAGAAACAAGTATGATAGGATATATTTTATTTGTATCACACTAATACACACGTGTTTCAGAGCGCGACGAGGCAAGGGAGGGGAACAAGGGAGGACAAATCAACAATCTTACTAGGCCAGGTGACATTGAGAACGTGCAAGTGCAGGGGAGTGGGAGGGGGGAAAGTGCAAGGGAGAGGGTAGAGGTGGAAAGTGCTGAACAAGGGATAACACAACAACTGATAGTGCAGCCAGCAAGGTGGCAAGTGTGAGGTTTAAAGCGCAGACAAGGGGTGTCTGATAAGTGTAGGTAAGGGGACTGTAGGGTTACAGATAAAGACTGAGGTGCAAGGGTTGCCAAGAGGCAGTGCAGGTGTGTGGCGGGGTGGTTAGGGACCTGGGCCCGGAATCTGAGGGCGGCTACGTGCACAGAGCCAAAGCAGACAGATCAGCAGGGGAGAGGAAGAGCGAAGGCAGAAGCAAAGAGGAAGGTCTTGAGGTGCTTCCGAAACCGGATATGGTTCTCCTCAAGTTTCAGAGTGGCAGGGAGGCTGTTCTAGAGAGAGGCCCCAGCCGAGAAAAGAGATCTATCCCCAACTCGTTGCTTGGAGAAGTGACTGACCCTGAGGGAGTTGGCGTTGGAGGAGCGAAGAGCTTGAGTGAGAAGGTATTTACGGAGGAAGAGTTGAAGGTATTTTGGACCCAGCCCCCAGAAAGCCTTGTGGATAATGCAGAGGGTATTGAATTTAACCCTTGCAGCCACTTGGAGCCAATGAAGAGATTTCAGGGCTGTAGAGATATGTACCCAGGGCTTGAGGCCAAGGACAAGTCTCGCAGTCCTGTTCTGGATGAATTGCAGAGGGCGGAGAGTAGAAGCAGGCGGAGAGTAGAAAAAGGCTGTTGCAGTAATCTATCTTAGAGATAACCAGAGCTCTAGAGACGAACAATTACTTTCTTACCTGGTAACGTTCTTTCGATGGGATGTTCCTCCGACGTTTTCCACATCTATGACAGTAATCACCTCCGACGTATTCCACATCTATGACAGTAATCACCACAGCTGTGCTGCCTCGGAAATTATTTTCAGCGTCGGCGTCCTGCGTCGATATGCTGTCCTCCAGGGCTTCCGTCGAGGGTCGACGTCACCGGATGTTATATCTAGGACGCACGGCGCCCGTAGCCTCAGTTGTTGCTTTTTCCCAGAACGTGTGGCACCAATCTCCTGCCAGTATGACTGCAGAAAGCCTTGAGGAAACGTAAGCTGCAATCGCATAAGAAATTCTGTTGAGGGGCAGGCTGGGAGGGTGCGATGTCGAATACGTCAGAGGAACATCCCATCGAAATAACATTACCAGGTAAGAAAGTAACTTGTTCTTGGAGGGGATTGTGTCCTCCGACGTATTCCACATCTATGACAGACTCCCAAAGCAGTACCAACATCTGGAGGTGGGAAAAATAATTTAGAATCAAATTGCAGAATAGAGGACTGCCTTACCAAAGGCCAAATCTTGCCCATGGATAGAGTCCAGGGACTAGTGTCTTACAAAAGTATGGACAGAGGCCCATGTGGCTGCTTCACAAATTTTACGAATGGGAATACCCCTCTGTAGAGCAGTAGAAGCAGCCACACCCCTAGTAGAATGAGCCTGTAAGCCTACCGCAGGGTCTTTACCCGCCAAACGGTAACATTCAGAGATTGTCAAAATGATCCATCTGGACAAGGTCTGCTTGGAAACAGCTTGACCTAAACGCCTTCCAGCGTATCCCCCAAATAGCTGATCGTCCACTCTGACCCGGGACATCCGTGAGAGATAGAAGCTCAAAGCTCTCCTCGGATCCAACCTATGGAGCCTCTCGTCTTCCTTAACAGGATGCGGAGGAGGATAAATCGCCGGAAGAATAACCTTCTGGCTCAAATGAAATTTCGACACAACCTTTGGAAGAAAAGGACGAACCCTAAGGACAACCCTGTCCTTATGGAACACCGTGAGAGGTGGCTTGGCGGAAAGTACATGCAACTCACTCACTCTGCGAGCGGAAGTAACCACAACTAAAAATACAGTCTTAAAGGTCAGCAGTCTCAAAGAACTAGAATGTAAGGGCTCAAACGGAGCTCCCATTAGGAATTTTAGAACCAAGTTCAAATCCCATCCCGGCACCTGGAAATGCGACGGTGGAAAAACATTACTGAGCCCTTTTAGAAACTGAGAAATCAAAGGAATCCTAAAATAAGAATACTCCTCAGACGAGCGCTTAAATATTGACAGCGCCGCAAGGTAACCCTTAATAGTACCCACTTGCAGCCCCTTGTGAGCTAATGAAAGCAAAAAAGACAGAACCACAGGAATTGAACACTGAAAAGGATCCACATTCTGAACCCTGCACCAGTTGCAGAACTTTCTCCAATGGCAACGGTACAGGGATTTTGTTGCTGGACTTCTGGCCGAAAGCAACACCTCCATCACGTCTTCAGGGAGGTCCCAATCCTTGTACCTCAACCTTTCACATACCAAGCATGAAGGTTGAGAGGCTTGACCTCTGGATGGAGAACCCAACCCCCCTCCCGTGAGAGCATATCGTCTCGATAGGGAAGACGGCGTGGAGGGCAGATGGACATGTCGAGAAGGTCCGGGGTACCACGCTCTCCTGGCCCATAACCTCCGCAACACTTGCGGAATGACGTGGACTGGAGGAAATGCATACAGCAGTGGGAAGGACCACTCCACTACGAACGCATCCCCTAAGGCTCCTCTTTGAGGAAATTCCTGCGAGCAGAACCTTTCGCACTTCCGGTTTTCACTGGTGGCGAAGAGATCCACTTGTGGGGTCCCCCAAAGGGCGAAGATCTCCAAGAGAACTTCCTGAGCCAGCTCCCACTCGTGAGAGACCGTGCTCTGTCTGCTCAGAGCATCCGCCACTGCGTTTTCGTCTCCGGCCAAATGAACTGCTGCAAACGAAATTTCCTGCTGAATGGCCCAGAACCACAGCTGCAACGCCTCTCTGCACAGTGGGAGTGACCCTGCCCCCCTTTTTTGTTTAGGTAGTGCATGGCCACTGTATTGTCTGTCATAATCAGGACATTCTTCCCCCGCACAGACGGCAGAAAAGCCTTCAGGGCTAGCCTGACGGCCCTCAGCTCTAAAAGATTGATGCGGAGTCTAGACTTCGACGGAGACCAACGACTGCGGACTGTCAACTTGTTGGCATGAGCTCCCCATTCCGTGAGGGATGCGTCCGTCACGATCGTCACCTCTGGCCAGGGTAGCTCCCTTTATCAGATTTCCTTCGTCGGCACACCACAGAAGATCCTGGGCAACCGAGGATGGCACCTGAATGGGATCCGACATCCTGCCGGAGGACTGCGACCACAGCACCTTGAGAGCCCACTGCAGAGATCTCATCCACAGCCTGGCCTCCGGCACCAATAGAATGCAGGATGCCATGAGGCCGAGCAACCTCAAGAACTCGAACGCCAGGAGACTCTAGGCATGTTGAAACTTGTCCTCCATCTGCAGAATGTGATGAGCCCTCACCTGGGGAGGCGAAGACTGCCCCAGGGATGTGTCCAGCACTGCTCCAATGTACTCAAGCCGCTCGGTAGGTGTCAAGTGGGACTTCTTTACGTTGAGGGAGAAGCCCAGCTGTTGCAGGGAGTGGCAGGTGACGGACAGATGATCCAGGACTTGCTCGGGAGAGCGCGCCCTGATCAACCAATCGTCCAGGTAGGGGTAGACGTCAATCTCCCCTTTCCTGAGATATGCTGCCACCACCACCATTAGCTTGGTGAAGACCACCGGGGCGCAGGTCAATCCGAACGGCAGGACCCGAAACTGAAAATGCCAACCGCGAACTTCAGGTACTTCCTGTGCTTAGGATGAATTGGCACATGAAAGTAAGCATCCTTGAGGTCGAGAGACACCAACCAGTCCTGAAGTTGAAGGGCCTGGAGGACTTAAGAAAGAGTAACCATCTTGAACTTGTCCTTCCTGAGGAGCTTGTTCAAACCACGCAAGTCCATGATGGGTCTCAATCCCCGTCTTTTTTCGGGATAAAAAAATATGGGGAATACCATCCCTTGTTACTCTCCGCTACAGGCACCAGTTCTATGGCGCATTTCTCCAGCAGGGATAGGATTTCCTGCGCAAGGAGCGGACCCGGACTCTTCAAATAGAGCTTCGCCGGTGGATTGTCGTGAGGCCTCTGCCGGAAAGGAAGACAGTAGCCGTGGGCTATGATCTCCAGAACCTAAACATCTGAAGTAATGGCACGCCATTCTACAAGATGCTGAGCCAGCCTTCCCCCAACCGGCGAACCATGGGCCATGGCCTCATGACTGAGAGGAAGCGGCTGCTTCAGTGCTTGAAGGCAAGGAGGCAACTGCCCGAGTGGCTTTGGCACCTTGAGTACCTTGTTTTCCACCTCTGGTACTCCTACGTTGGCCCCTTTGACTGGCAGCTCCCCTCGATCTACCAAAGGAAGAGTAGTATCGAAAGGAACCTCCCCTACATTGCTGTCCCCTAGGACGAAAAGGTGGAGGTTGACGTACTGCAGCACTCAATGACTTCGCTGCAGCTTTGGAGGTCTGCAACCTCTCAAGGCTCTCATCAGCCTTGCTGCCAAAAAGATGGACACCATCAAAGGGCATGTTGAGAAGCCGGGACTGCACATCAGGAGCAAACCCCGACTTCCGCAATCATCCAAACCTGCGCCTCCCGGTGCTCGCCGCCATGGACCGGCTGACACAGTCTGCCACGTCCAGACCCGACTGAACGGTTTCACACATGGCATCCTTGCCATCCTACACGAGGGCTAGAAAGCCATCCCGTTCCTCCCCTTCGGGAATATGTTCAGCCACCAAAGATACACAATTCCACATAGTGTGAGTGAATCTTGCTAAGGAACAAACGGAGTTGGCTGCCTTTAAAGCCATACCCCAGATGAAAATACTTTCTTCGCCCAGCCATCAAAGCGCTTGTCGTCCCTATTCGGAGGGATGGAAGGGTACGCAGCCTGCTTTGCTGGGGCTGTAGCCGCCTGCACCACCAAACTCTCCAGAGTGAGGTGCGTAGACAAGTAGCAGGGGTCACCACTGGCTGGATGGTATTTTTTCAGAAGCGACTTTCCCACTGCCGAGAGACTCTCCGGAGCAGTCCAAGCCGCTGCGACCCTTCTTTGGAAGACCATATGAAATGGCAGCACCGGGTCAGTGGGCGGACCTTGGTCCAATATATCTGTCAGGTCATCCTGCAGAAAATCAACAGGTGGTGCAGACCACCCCAAGTACTAAGTTACCCTCGACATGAGATGCCTGTACGAGGACTCCGGAGAGGTGTCCAGACCACTGGCGTCATGTAAAGACTGACTTATGTCTTCCATTTGGCTGTGACCAGACAACAGGTCATCAGGAACCTCAGGAGGCACAACCCCCTCCTCATCTGACCCTTCTTCCACCTCTGAGATGTAGTCCAAAGGCTGGAATAAATCAAGCCTGGGGGGTTGACCAGAGAAGGGCTAAAAAAACAGGCCTCACTGAATTGCAGAGGGCCTTCCTCAGAGTTTCCACCGCTCTCCGGGGAACCTCTGGCAAATTCTCCTCAAACGGCGTCGAGGGAGGACGACTTCGACAACTGCTTCGAGGCCGGAGCCTCAAGCGTGTCCTTCGACAGCCTTGGCGCCAATGGCATTGACGACTTCCTCGGAGCCGGAGCCTCGAGAGAGAGTCCCTCGACGGACATGGCGCCGACGGCGTCGATGCCTTCTTCGAAGGCCTCATAGGCTCCGACGGTCTCGAGGGTGTCGAGGACCGGGACCTGGACCTGGCACGGCTATTGCGATCAACCTTGTCCGATCGGGACCTCGACCGATCCCGATGATCGCATCGATCGCCCGAGCCCAAAGACGTGCAAGCGGTGGCCCTAGCTCGTTCCTTGCCGGCTTCTCTCGAAGGCGCGGATGGAACGGTGCCCTTCGATTCGAAAATCACCATCATCTCCTTGCGGAACGCGTCCCATTCTGCCGGTGATGAATGCTTGTTGGGACAAGCCACCCGCCGTCTGGCGGAGTCCTCTGACGATGACGGGGAAGGCGACCGGTGACGACACTTCCTAGAGTGCCTAGAAGAGACAGAGGGATGGCGGGACCTACTCCGTGACCGAGACCCCCTGGACTTAAGCCGATGTGGAGAGTCGCCCCTCGAGTCGTCGGTCGAAAGCCCAGCGGATTTTGATTTACGGAGTGTAGAAACCCTACCTACCGTTAACTTTTTCTTCCGCTCATGCAGGGCCTTTGAAGTCAGGGACTGGCATTCATCGCAGTCGTCGGTGGCGTGGCTCTCGCCAAGGCACCAGAGGCAGACGTTGTGCGGGTCTGTAATGGACATTTTAGCACCGCAGTCCCGACAGTTTTTAAAGCCCGACTTTGGGGTAAAACAAGACAAAGACATAGTCTCAAACTTTCACAAACGAAGTAGAAGAATCGAGATTGCCAAGATTCCGAGGCGAACACGTTCGTGGAAAAAACGGAACTGAGGCTACGGGCGCCTTGCGTCCTAGATATAACATCCGGTGATGTCGACCCTCGACGGAGGCCCTCGAGGACAGTGTATCGACGTCATCGACGCAGAAAATGTTTCCAAGGCAGCACAGATGTGGTGATTACTGTCATAGATGTGGAATACGTCGGAGGACAAAATCCCCTCGAAAGTCGAGGTAGATATGGACTCTGCTGGATCCCAGCATGAGATCACCTAGTTCCCGGGCGGCGCAGAGAAGGGCATCTTGATCGCAGTGATTGAGAATACGATTAATAATGGGGCGTGACGGGGCACCAGGCTTGGGTACCATGGAACTATGAGCACGCTCCACTGCAAATTGAGGTAAAAGTTTTCAGTTGCAATAATGCAAATATTGTTGCGGCGGGATCTTGCTAGTTCATCATTTTTCTTGGAGATCACCTGAACCTGCTTGGACAGCGCTGCTACCTCGGTATTCAAGGTGTGTACATCATCCTTACTGTGTGTCACAATTCTCACCCCTTCTCACCTGTTTTTGTTGTTTGCTTGAGACCTTCTTTGGTGACTTCTTTCGCACGGTCCGGGATTTGTATAAACCCGTGCACTGGTTTTCGGATTCCAGCGTGAGGATAACAATCCATCTCCAGGATACGTTCAGATGTCCAGGACGGAGACCAGGAAGGAACAATGTCCGAGCTCGTAGAGACGGAACGCTGTGACACGAGCGCGGGTGAAAATCCAGGAAGAAAGAAGGTAAGTTTTGAGGAAAGAAGCAAGGAAGAGGGATTCAAGGAACCGGGAAACAGGATTCAGCGTAAAGCCCGAAGCGAACTCCGGCAACACACGTCCAACTACAGCAAGCGGTAGCGTTGAGACGCGCAGAGCCACGGGGGCATGTCTGTTAAATAGAACGGAGAGCGTGGAGCGTAAAGACTGGCAAGCAGCGTTCCGTGTCAAGTGGCCATGTTGGAAGGATTATGGCAGTCAATCCCCTATGGGTCAGGGACCACGAAGTCCAGAAAGGACGTAGGTGACGGTTCATGACAGTATACCTCTTCTGAAGCCCAGCTCCTCCGGGTTTGCCTGGATGGATAAGATGGTATCTTCGAATCAGCCTGGGGCCATTCATGTTTGACACAGGTTCCCAGGTGCGCTCACTGGGAAGATAACCTTTCCACTCAACCAAATATTGTAATTGACCACGTCGGTACCTAGAGCCACAGATTCTGGAGACTTCATATTCGAGTTGATCATTGACAATCACTGGGGTAGATCTTGGAGCAGTTCGAGAGGGCTGAATATATGGTTTTAACAAAGAGGTGTGGAAGACTGGATGGATCCTTTTCCATGACTCTGGTAGTCATGGCTACTGAAAGGCCACTGGATTGATAATTTCTTTTATAGAAAAGGGTCAGTAATACCTGGGAGCCAATTTGTTTGGTCGTAGGCGACGGGGAAGGAGTTTCGAGGATAACCAGACTTTATCGCCTACTGCATAGGAATGCCCAGGTCTTCTCTTGGAGTTAGCATAATGTTTAACGTCTCTTTGGGCCTTTTATGGAGATCCTTTGCTTCCTTGTGGACATTAATTAGTGTTTCAATCCAGGAATCAACCACAGGAACTGGGGTAGGGTGTGGAAGAATGGACGGTAGGACTGAAGGATGAAATCCTTGACTACAGAAGAAAGGGCTGGTTTTGATAGATGAATGATCCGAATTGTTGGAAGTGAATTCGGCCACAGGTATTAAGATTGACCAATTATCACTGTACAAGTCAGATCCTCACACATATTCCTACTTCTTTCAGGGCATATAGTGCCTCTGACCAGTCCCCTTCACCCATATCCTCCAGATCATGTGTCCATTCAACCCTCAACTTGGTTATAAGTCCTGAGGTATTGTCACAATAGCCTTATATAATATTGAAACATGTTGTTCTGAAATGTTTGATTCTGTCACCCATCAATCCACTGGGAGAGGCTGAGGAAAGTCCAACTTCCCCTTAAATTGGCCCCATAAGGCATGTCGGAACTGCAGGTATTACTAGAAATGTTCTGCCTTATGTCAAAAGCCATTTTGTAGATCTCTAAAGGACCTGAGCGCTCCATTCCTGACCGGATCCTTGATCTTTGCATTGACTAGCTCTGCCCATGTTCTGTTACATCTTACCATGTAAATTTCTTTTATCATGCCATTAAACCAACAAGGAGCCTGAAGCGTGATCTCTTTTTCCTCAACCCATCCTGTCCCTCAATTCCTTCTAGATCTTCGTCAAAACCAAGCCCAATAAGGCACGATTTCCATAGAGGACCTGAATTGGAGTCCGCCTTGCCATAAGCTCCCTTTCCAGCCCAATGCCCAGCCTACCCTTCTTAGCAAATATCTAATTTTTGGGCAAATCCATTTTTGAGGCCCAATAGGATTTCTGAAGGTGTGGCAAACCCAGAACGGTATCTATAGAGTGTTCCCGCAGGTACTCTGACAAACTCATTACACCCTAACAGCTTACGGATGCTCTTGTATAATTGGTTGAATTCTTTTGTAGGGTTTCTAAAAGGTCTGCCTTGCAAGATATTAAAGAAGAAAAAATTACTTACCTATTGGCAATGTTTTTTCAGATGGATATTCCTCCTATGGATTTTGCATCTTTGATACCTGTCTAGCAGTGCAGCTGCTTTCTGGAAACTATGATTAACGCCGAGACACCATATGCATACCTTGTGAGGATCGGTTAGCGATATTTTACAGTCGCAGTCTGTACAGTGCTTAAAGTCTGGAGGTTTTGGCATCGATATTGTGTAGAATTTTTTGGGGTACTTCAGAAATAATAGTTCTTTTGAGGTTCGAAATTTCGATCGTAGCGCGTTGAGCATGATGAAAAGAAAGGAACTGCAGTCACGGATCGCAGTGCAGATTATATGTATCAATGTCCCGTCCGAACCGGAGGCTGTGTGTGTTGAGGGGCTCTTGATGCTGATGCCACAAAGTGTCCCATGGTGGAGAAAAACAATCCAAAATTGTGCTTCTGCTGCAGAATAAATCTAAAATGAGGAATTCGTGGGAGGACACAATCCATAGAAACAGGCATTACTGTGAACATCTGAGGGGTCCATCAACTAACCTGGGAGGCCTAAGAGGAAATCCGGCTAGCTCTTCTTGGTTTACTTGGTCGACTTGCCCAGTGTCTCTTATAGCACAGGAATCTCTCTCCCCATCAGTACACTATCCCTAAAAAGCACTTAGAATGATCCGATATACCACATATTTTTCAGCCACTCTTGGCTCTCAGGACCCAAGGGACATGAATGTAACCTCAGCACTTATACCTAAGGGTAAAAAAATCGGACGAGAAGGATGCCCCTGTGAGAATATTTCCCTTATCTTAAGGGAAGGCCAAATACACAGAGGGGACCACCAAGGTCTTATCCTTACATCTGGGGTCCCCTTCACAAGGTCACATGCTCCACAGGTGACACGATCCTATGGATCTGTGAAAGTAGGGAGGTTTACTGTTTTGTTAATGGGCATTTGTACAACACCTTTCACCATTGGAATGGTCTCAACACGCTAGTAAGTGGAGATAGTCGGAGAAGTAAATAGTACATGTGTGCACTACTGTATGTGTGCAGCTTCACCATCTCCCGATCCAAAGAGACTCAACACCAGGGGCGGGGTAGTGGCACTTATAGCAAGGGACTCCCTGCTTATTAGAGAATTCCATCCCACCTTAAATGACAATTGCAATATCCTTTCAGTGAAATTGACCCTCTCAGACACCATCACTCATCACACCATTTATCGCCCCCTGGGCCCAGCTCCTTCCTTCCAAGAGAACCTCCTACACACCTTGGGTGTCCATATCAAGCTCACGTCTAAAACAATTCTCTCAGGAGACTTTAACCTGGGATATACCGACCCTACCGATCTAACAGCTACGTCAGTTGCTAACTTGCTTAATGCCCTAGGATTCCATCAATGTGCCCCCATGGACATCAGAGGCTGCATCCTAGACTGGATTGCAGACCTCCACTGCCAGGTCGCGAACCACACCAGTGGCCTTTGCCCGTGGTCCGACCATCACATAGTGCACTTCACTATCTCGCCTATAGGACATTCAACCCCCCCTTCCATTCCGCTGCCCCCGACTCTGGCCCGTAGCTCCAGAAACCTCACGAAGGAGCGTATTGCGACCCCTACTCTACAGACTCTAATACACTTGCTTACCTGTATTATAAAACTCTAGCCATTGACAATATTGCCCCACTAATGCCCCGCAAATCCAAACTGTCGGCTACAGAAACTCATGGTTCACCCCAGACCTCCAAATGTTCCGTGCAAAGAAACAGCTAGCAGAAGCCAATTGTAAATAATCAATGCCAGAAGCTAAGAAGCTACTGTTCACTGCTGCCGCCAAATACTATATAAATCCATCCTTCTTGCCAAATCTACCATCTACAAGGCCTGTATTGACTATACAAAATCCAACACACGTGCGATCCTCAGGGAATAGGAACCCCTTCTAACCTCCCGGCCACGATCACCAAAGATGATTCATGGTGTACCAACATTCAAAACGCCATGCTCACCAAAATTGACACTCCCCACAGAAAAATTGACATCAAGTAAGCCCTGCTAAAACCCCCACAGTTGTATCCGGCGGCCACCTCGCCCCCCTCTACCAGTCAGCAAGACCTGCCCATGTTTCACTTTGCCAATGTCTCAGAAGTTGAAACCATTTAAAAATGGCTTATACCACCTAGATGTATAGCAGACCTTTGCCCAGCGGCCCTCATCAGGGACTGTTTGGAGGTCCAGGTGCCCCTCATCACCGCCTTTATCAGTGCTTCCCTTTCTACCGGCATAGTCCCCAACAGCCTCAAGGAGGGTTAGGTACTCTCTCTTATTAAAGAAACATATCTAGACCCTAGGATTCAAGCTAATTACCGCCTTATTACAACAGTCTCTTTCCTACTGTAAATCTTGGACAGAGCAGCTTACTGCAAATTCAGCACTATTTGGTAGCCACCCATATCCTGGGTATGCGCTAGTCAGGGTTCTGCCCAGGCCATGTTACAGAATCAGCACTACTTGATCTGAAGATCCAGATCAATGATATTAGGGACGAGGGCAAACCTGCCCTGCTGCTGCTCCTTGATCTATCGGTTGCATTTGACCACAAGATCCTCGGCCGTTACCTAACGTCCGCAGCCAACTTGTCACTCGAGGGTACGATCTGGATTCCCCCCTTCTTAGGTGAAAGATCCATTAGAGTTTTCGCTGAGAATGCCAGTGCCCCCCGGCACCCATCACATGCGGCAGCCCTCAAGGGTCTTGTGAATCCCCAACCTTGTATAACATATTCACAAAACCTCTATTTGTCCTGCTTGACTCGATCAGCATATCCTACACAAAGTATGCTAATGATATCCAAATGTTACTCCCCCTGTCCGGCAACTACCTCGAGGACTCCACCTCGCTAAATACTGTCACACAACCATCCAGGCCTGGATGGCTACACACCGTTTGTGCTTGAACGACAATAAGACGGAGATCCTCTTGGTGGGTCCCGCTGCAGTGATCAAGAAGCTTGATCCCCATTACACAACCTTAAACATTGACGGCATCCCAATCCCTGCATCACCCTCCGTGAAGATAGGAGGAGTCTATCTAGATGCTACGTTATCTCTCTGACAGCAAATGAATGCCATTGCCTCATCTGCCGCCTACACGACAAAATTAAATCAATGCACCCAGACCTTTCCTTTCCCCTGACAGCTGCCTTACAATTGCTTGAACTACCATCAGATCGAGACTCGACTATTGTAATGCTCTCTTTGCAGGTACCACTGATCACAACATCAAGAATATACAGTGATTCAGAATAAGGCACTTCGAGCAGTGCTTAACATACCCAAACTTGAGCACATCACTGCAGTAGGGAGAAAGGCCCACTGGCTCCCCATTCTCAATCATGCACAGATGCCTCTCCAACGATGCTCTCCCTTACCTAACACAGAAAATTACAAAAGCAACTTCTTCCACGCCCACCACGGCAGCATATGCCTACCGTCTTATCCAGCCCACGGGCCAAAGCCAGAGGCTCCAGCTTCCCTACCATTGCAGCCAAACATTGGAACTTAATCCTGCCTACCTTGCGAGCCAAGCACTATTACTGGACCCTCCAGAAATCACTAAAAACATTGTTTGCCTAAAATGTTGATTACTAAACTGCTTGGTACACGGGCTCTTTTGTACATGCTATGTCTTTGTGAGTAACTGGTTATGTAACAGCGCCTTGATGCCTCAAGGTTTAGTGCGTGCTATAAATGGAAAAATAAATAGACCCACTTTTTTTTCATGGGGGATAGCTGCATTCTAATTCTGGAAGTGGCACTGTGCCGCGTGTAGGAGGTACGGAACAAGTTACTTACCTGGAACTGATGTTCTCCAGCATGCATCTGGCATAGATTCACAGGCTCATGAATATTCCCCGTTGTCAGGCCATGAATCCTCTGTAAAAAAGAAAGCATTCTTGCCTTAAAAGCTTGAAAATGGTCTTTCTCCCATTAACCAATCACTGGAGTCTGGGTCATACTGCACACATCCAATGACGACCGTCTCCCTAAGCCCCACCACTGGCGGCCATCTTCAGATATAAAAGCACGTGAAGTGATAGTATGAACCCAGAAGAGCCACAGCAGGGAAGGAGTGAGGGTTTGCATATGAATCCATGCCAGACCCATGCTGGAGAAAAACAGTAACTCCAGCATGGGGTCTAGCATGGATTCACATGCTCATATGATAATATATGATATGATATGGCATTTATAATGCGCCTATACACAAGTGTTTCAAGGCTTGACGTTACTCATGAATACGATTACACAGCAGTCCATATGCACAACCACAGGAGGTGGCAAGGCTCAACAGAAGTACGACTTACTCCTGGAAGAGACTCAGCTCAAACAAACAGGTTGCGTAGCACCACCGGGCCAACTCTGGACTCCTCCCTGGAATCCCCGTCGACGCAACAGAACTCCGTGAAGGTGTGTGCTTAGACCTCCATATAGCAGCACTGCAAATGTCCAGCAGGGGAACACCAGAGAGAAACGCTGTCGTTGCAGCGATGGCTCTGGTGGAATGGGCTCTCGGCCGGCCTGGAAGAGGACTGTTGGCCAGACGATGACTGTGCATGTTGCAGAGAGCCACCTGCAAATGGAAGCCTTCAACAGGGCCTTCCTGTGATTAAAGGGGCCAGAGTTGTGAACTCTTCGGAAAATCCCTGGTGCACACATAGAACTTCAAGGCACGAACAACTTCCAGCGTATGCGACAACCTTTCAGCGACCGAAGAAGGATTCGGGAAAAAGGCTGGAAGCACCAAGGGTTTGTTGAGGTGGAATTCAGACGGAACCTTTGGCATAAAAGGGGGTGGATCCGAAGCACCACCCTTGCAGCATGAAAAGACAGGTATGAGGGCGTTTGCAGGAGAGCACCTGAATCTCCCCGACCCGCCTGGCCGAGGTGATGGCTCCCAGGAACACTGTCTTCCAGTAGATATATTTCAGCTGAGCCTGATACAATGGTTCGAACAGAGACCCATGAGTTTAGTAACAACAACATTGAGCGCCCACGCCGGGGCAGAAGCCTTCACCGGCGTAAAAGTCCTAAAGAGGCCTTTCAGAAACTCCAATGCGAGCCTGTGAGACCACAGCGAAGGCCTGCCCGGTGACAGAGTATCAGGAAATGGCCGTTAGATGCACCTGATGGAGGCGTGGGCCAATCCGGCCTTGGCTAAAGACAACAGGTTCACCAGTAGCTGAGGGGCTGCGATGCGCAGAATTGCAATCCTATGCGTTCTGCACCACACAGTGAAGCGCTTCCATTTGTGGCCGTTACACGATAGTGTAGAGGACGCTCTAGCTTTGGCCAGGACCTCAATGCATTCCAGAGGAATGTCATGATGTCTGAACTCTAGGGCTGCAGGAGCCAAGTCGTAAGGTTCAGCAATGCTAGGTCGTGGATTAACATCCTTCCTTCTTCTCTGGAGAGGAGGCAGCCGTATGGCTAGTGCCATCTTCTGCGACAGCATTTCTGAGTGTTGATCACACAAAGCAACAGAGGTATTGGTGGGAACAAGTACAGGAAGAGGCTATTCCATGCGAAAGAGAACGCATCTCCCAGGCTCCCTGCCTGGGGAAACCTGCAGGCGAAAGCGTGGCACTTTGAGTTCGCTGCTGTGGCAAAGAGGTTGATCTGAGGACGTCCCCACATGCTGAACAGGCATGATGTCTATTCCTGCTGGAGCTCCCACTCGTGGTAGGATAGCAGCTCGCTGCTGAGGGAATCTGCAATGGTATTCTTGAAGCCCGCCAGATGAAATGGGACAAGAAACATGCCCTGAAGAATGGTCCAGTGCCATAGAGCATGCGCGCCTCCATGGACAGAGCAGGGGTGCGGTTCCCGCCCTGTTTCCGGATGTAGAACATGGTGGTGGTGGTGTCCATGAAGATCCTACCACCCGTACTCGCATAAGAGGTAGGAAAGACTTGAGGGCCCAAAACACAGCCCACAGCTCCAGGACATTGAGGTGCAGATCCTTCGCCTCCGGAAGCCAGAGGCCTCTGGCGTGGGACTGCCCGTTGTGGGCCTCCTCCATCCTTCTAGAGAGGTGTTTGTGGTGACCGTAGCCTGGAATGGGGGAACGTGAAACAGGGCCCCTGCACAAGATGCTGGCGCACTTCCCACGACTGAAAGGCTTGTCTGAAGTCTTGGTCAAGGGTAATTCTGTCTGTCCACTTGCCCATAATCTGGAGCCACCTGGCGTCCAGAAACTCCAGTAGAGGTTTCATCTGCAGCCTGCAAAACGAAATCAGGTGAATGCAGGATGACATTATACCTAGCAGCGACTTGATGGTGTGCACTGTCCTGGACTGAGATGAATCTATGCGATGCACCTTCCCCAACATAGCTGCCACCCTCTCCTCTGAGGGAAACACTAGAGATGCCACTGTGTTGAGTTGATGCAGAATCTGAGTTCTGTCAGAAGGCGCATGGTCTTCCTGGCGTACTGCACTGCGAGGGGGACCGGCAGAGCAAGTCTTCCAGGAACGGATAGACATGTATGCCCTTGAGACGTAGGTGCGCTGCACCGGAGCCAGGCACTTTGTGAACACCCTTGGCGCTGATGTGAGGCCACAGGACAGAGCCATGAACTGATAATGATGTCCCACAACCACACACTGGAAGCAAAGAGTACTGTTAGGCAGAATCCTGTGCAGTTCCCCTAGGGAGCACTACAGAAGAGAGCAATAAATCCCCTTTGGTATCGGTCTGTACCACAAAGATTTAGTTGGTAGCTGTGGCTGAGCAGTCAGACTTATCTCAAGAGGGAGATGAGCAGTATTCAGGGTTTACACAATAGGCCTACAGTACTATGGCACAAGGAAACACTGACCAACGCTTTGTAGTAAAAAGTAGTTATATATTTATTTTATACACGTCTAATAAAACACATGTATCACAGTCATCAAGCAAGTTAAATTAAGTCAAAGGAAAAATATACACACTCCCAAGTTAAATTGTAGACCAAGTGAACCAGAGTGAAAACTGAGCAAAACGGCACAGTGAAAACTACATACAAGGGATGCTCTAGCAATTTCTCACAAGGGAGGGAAAACACAAGTTATTCAGAAATACCTTATTACACACCCTAGCAACACTTCCCATAAGTTTGTGAACCAGTTTAAGCAGGACAGTGCATCAGTATAGGCAATACTTAAATGAAAACTGAGCAAAATGGCATTTCACAAGGTTTAGAAAAGGGAAGGAAAGGGCAGTTGTAAGATATAGGGTCACCACACAGTTCTAGATGAGAATCAATCTAAAGAAGGCAGATCTAACTAATGTAGCCAGAGTCAGTAGGCCTGTGCCAGAGTCAGTGGTACAGGGCAAGGGCCCAGGAGCAAAATGTTCTTGTAGCTGCAGTCAAGTCTTTGGTTAATGAATTTGAAAAGGTGGATGCAGAAGTTGAAAAGACAATGTTAAGAGAGAGGGGCGGCCAACCCAACAGGTAGGTAAAGGATTTAAAACACCTTTAGTGCTACCGCGAAGAAAGGGCGGCCTGGCGGAACAATGTACCTTGTGGCTCCTGCGGTGGCGGTTGTTCCTGGTAGTTCCTGCAGTTCGGGAGATCCAGCAGAGGAAGAGAGAGACTCGTCGTGGAGGAAGGTTCGAGTTACTGCACTACCCAGGGATGAAACCAGCCGCGGTGCTGCCCGACGAATAAAAGGTACGCTCCTTTAAATCGCGGTCCGGGTGGACTGGTGCCTGGCTATCCGGCCTCCGAGTACAGGGTACGGGAGATTCGACCAAGGCAGGTCCAGGAAGGCGATTGGCAAACTGATTGGCCCCACCAGCTCAAGGGAAGAAGGCTCTTGCAGATGAAGATCTTCTCTCGTCGTGTGGAGAAAAGTGGTGAGACGCTGCAGCAGGGCTTCACCGATGGTTCAGTCGTTACAGATGTCTTTGGCTTCTCCCCTCTTCGGCTTCTTAGTTCCAGTGGCGACGTCTTGCTCTTCCAGTCCTCAGGACCCTGCTTTTATGCAAAACGATCCCCATTCATACAGCCTAGCTGTTACTCACACAGTGGAGAGGTCATCTTGGCGGGAGACCCTCCAGCCTATCAGGATAGAGTGCGACATGGGTTGCTGAGGCAACCCTGTCCAGGGGTCCTACTCCCCGTCCCACACAATGAACCCACCCCAGACTCAGCAGCGCCGAAAGGAGGGCTTCTCGACAGAAGCCCGCCAAAAGGACGAACAAAGGATCCCCGACCTGGGTTAGGAGTTTAGAGAAAGACACGAGAAAGAAGTTATATTAAAGTTCTTGCAAATAAAACCTACCGGAGTCAAGTTAATATTAAAATGCACCGGTGGTATGTTAGAGGCTGTCAGAAAAAGTGGTAGCCTCGAACAATGGGAAAATCCCATAGGGAAATATTTGTGGTCAAATATTTATGGTAGTAACCACTGCCACCAGCCAGAAACTTTTGAGAGAGGGACTGTACGGTACCCTCTCGAAAAATTTACATAAGGGAAAAACTATTAACCCTTTCCAGTACCTCCATAGTAAAATGGGTTGTACTGGTTTAGTTCATAGGATTTGACTAGTAAAGTCAATTGGGACTTTACATGCCCTGGGAGACAGTAGTCAGTCCCAGGGTATGGAGTCTATGTTTGGGGGTCGCTACGACACCCCTCTGTCACTGCACTGAGGGTGCTGTGTAACACATGTGAATAAAGACGGTTCCTATGGGGTTGAGAAAGATCCCATAGGCATTAAACACAAAAATAGCCTAGAACACACACAGCAAAAATGCCTAGGAGAGGGAAAAAGAGTCTCACTCTTAGCAGGTAAAAAGAAACAAACCCTTCAAATCCAGCAAAGCTTCTGGGGGACTCTATAGGTAAGGGAAATTAGCCATAGAATGAGAATTCTCCCTAACAAGTATCACTTGAGGAGTTCCCCGGCAGAAGAAAATCCCCTCTAGAACTTCCTGGCAAAGCTCCTACTCGTGGGAGGCCAACATCTGTTTGCTCAAGGCCTCCGCCATGTAATTTTCTCTTCTGGAAAGATAAGCAGCCGCCGGAGAGACACTGTTCTCAAGAGCCCAAAACCACAGTTGCATTGCTTCTCAGCAAACAGTTAAGTCTCTGACACCACCTCGTTTTGTTAAGGTAGTGCATGACCAATGTGTTGTCCGTAAAGGTCAGCACACATTTCCTTTTTAAAGAGGGGAGGAAGGAGAACAGAGCCACTCTGATCACAATAAACTCCAGCAAATTGATGTACTGCCAAGGCTCCGAAGGAGACCGCAGTCCAACCAGTCAAGTCCGATAGCGATAGATGAGGGCCCCAATCTGTCAGAGCTACTTCTGCGACTATCGTCACCTGAGGCCAGAGTTGATGGAACAACATGCTATTTAGCAGGCTGTCCCTCCCGGGCCACCACGTAAGGTCCTGAGGAACACTGCTCGATACCTGTAGAAGATCTGAAAGGTGGCCCTGAATCTGAGACAAGTGGCAACAGAGAAGCCGCTAAAGCAACCTCGTACATAGTTGGGCCCCTGGAACCACTAGAATGTAAGAGGCTGTGAGACTCAACAGACATAGAAAGGCCGAGACAGAAAAGTGTCCCTGGGATTGCAGAACATGTGCTATTTGGGTGATGCTCGCCACTTGATCATCGGGCGAAAACACTCTGCCAAGATGAGTGTCCAAGAATGCCTGATAAACAGGAGGGACGGTGACACATGGGACTTTTTGAAATTCACGGAAAATCCCAAACTGGGCAACAGACTGCACATGCGGAAACAGATGTGGCGATGACTGGTCTGAGGACCGTGCTTGGACAAGCTTTTTGTCCAGGTACGGAAATTATATGTTTTTCACTGTAATGACTAACGTACTCCTAGTCCGTATCCCCCTTTCCTCCATACTGAACCTTTTTCAACAGAATAATTGTCTTCCCCTTCATATTCAGAAGCGTGCAGGGGCGCAGCCACAGGAGCATGCGCTCCCTTGACTCCGCCCACCTGCGCCACTCCTCAGTCCTCTGGCGCGTCGGCTATATTACAATTGCCTAATGACACAGGTTTTTTAAGGGGGAGGATGGTGGAAAGTATGGAGGAAAGGGGACTATGGAGTAGGAGTACGTTTGTCACTATGGTGAGTAACTGAGTAACATATAATTACGTCCCCTCCCCTTTCTTTCATACTTTATGGGTGATTACAACTGAATGAAGCCGTGTGGAGGAGAGTGCCCCTCTAGGAAAACACATTTTTTTTTTAAAACTGCCTAGCCAAATGCATCTGATCAGGCACTGGCGGCCAAACAATAGTACTTACAGAAGGCTGATGGTGAAGCCAAAGTAGCAACCTTGCTGATTGATTGCCATGGAAAATGTCTTTGGAAGGCCACAGCCGCCACGGCTGTGGCCCGTGTGGGCATGCATGTTTGCTGGCAAAAACATGTGCTGTCCCTCGTATGCTTCCTTGATGACCATCACCATCCACCTTGCTATTGATGCCTTGGATGCTTGGCAGCCTGGCTTTGACCCACCGAACATGACAAACAGGGCATCCGAGTTGTGGAAGCTCTTAGTTCTATCCAGGTAAAATCACAGAGCGTGTCTGGCATCCGGACAGTGCAACACTTTCTGTGCCCTTTTACTTCCGATTTGGAAAGAATGTTGGGAGCACTGTCTCCTCGTTGAGGTGAAAAGACGACGACAACCTTTGGGAGAAATTAAGGGTGCGTCCTTAGCACCACCATGTCCCGGTGAAATGTGGCCAACCATGAGAGCAGTCTTTATAGTAACCAGCATCATCCACTGATGCCATGGGTTTAAAAGGCTTGTGGGCCAGGCGCCTAGCACCTCGTTGAGGTCCCAGACCGGGTGTGGTCGCTTGACTGGGGCATACAATCTGGTAAGACCCACCAAATGCTTCTTGACCACTGAATTGGAAGAGGAGAAGAGGTTATCTCCAGAGATTTTGAAAGCCCCTATGGCTGCCAGATAAGTACGACAGATGCACACCAGAATTAGCCATATGCGCAGAGAAAGACAACACATGGTCTAGTGTGCATGGCAGAGGATCTATCTCGTGTGTCTTGTCCCAGTGACGGAACCTGGTCCATTTGCTTCTGTACTGACTCCTGGTGGAGTTGCTTCTTGCCCCCTGAATGATAGCTAAATTGTCCTGTGACAAGTGCAGATATTTCAGGGTGACGTGTTCAGGAACCACGCTGCAAGGGTGAACCATTGTACCTCCCTTCTGGGATAGGAGTGGGGGTCGTCCCAATGGAAGGGGGACTGAAGGTTGATCCGACAGTCTGAGGAGTTGTGAGAACCAAGGTCTGGCCGACCACCACAGCGCTATCAAGATGAGCCAAAGCCTTCATGATGCCTTGACCTTGCAGATGACCCTGTGAATCAACAGGGTAGGGGGAAACACACACACATGTTGTTCCACTGAAACTGCAGCGCATCTCCTAGAGATCCTCTGCCTTGTCCCATCAGGATGCAAATTGGTGACATTTCCTGTGGTTCGGGGTTGGCGAATAAGTCTACCTGGGGGTGGCCCCACCTGATGAAGATCTGACAGAGGACACACTTGTTCAACTGTCACTCGTAGTTGTCGACCCCCAGCCTGCTGAGTCTGTCCGCCTCCAGGTTGGATTCCCCCAGGATGTGGACTGCCAAAAAGTAAATGTTGTTCGACAGTGCCTACTCCCAAATGTTGATGGACCACCTCCAGAGGGGAGGACACCTGGTACCCCCCTGCTTGTTGATGTAATACATGCATGTGGAGCTGTCTGTCTGAATGCAAACCGACTTGTTGCTGACAATGGGTAGGAACGATCTGAGAGCAAGCCAGGTGACCATCTCGAGCCAGTTGATGTGCTCCAGTTGTTTGTGCCTCAACCAGATTCTGTGGACACTGTGGTTGTCCAGGGTAGCCCCCATCCCTCAAGGGATGACTCTGTGGTAATGGTGACCTCTACTAGTGGATGTCTGAATGGCCTGCCCACTAACAGGTTGGCCTCGGTCCTCCGAGAGGTCCTGGTGAAGATGCTGTGGTATGCTGATTAGAGGCACAAATGTAGCTGGAGCCTCCTCATGTTGAGCCTTGTGTGTGGCACAGCCAAGAAGCAAGCAGCCATTATTCCAGCAGGTGCTGGTACCACCATGCCGAGGTTACTGTCTGCTGAGAAAATGCCCTGTGACCTTCTTGATTGCCATGATCTTGTCCTCCGAGAGGAAGATCCTCTCCACCCTCGTATCCCAAATTAGCCCCAGGAAAGTTAAGGACTCCGTGGGCAGTAACTGCGACTTCTTGAGGTTGATGGAGAACCCCGAATCGTATAGCATGTGCACAAGTGTGGAAGCTGTGTGCTGGACACCCTCAGGCGACTCAGCTCGTACAAACCAGTCGTCGAGGTATGGATAAGGGAGTAGTTTCTTACCTGTAACTCCATTTCTCCAGCGTTGGTATCTTTCATGGATTCACATGCTGTGAATATTCCCCGTCGTCAGGCTGGGAAAACCCCAGTAACTTTAAAATAGTCGTTTTCCTTGGAAAAAACATCGACACCTTGAGTGTCCCATCAACGTTGTTATGGGTGCTTTGGGCAGCACCGAGTGGACGTTGAGTGTATAGCTCTGCATCGACAGCTTACCCTCAGATTCAAACCTCTCCAAAAGGAGGAAGTCCTAAGAAGGAAGTTTACCTGAGGGGGAAGGCTGGAGGGCGCATGTGAATCCATGAAACATACCAACCCTGGAGAAGAACAAGTTACTTCTTACCTTGTAACGTTCTTTCGATGGGATGTTCCTCCGACGTATTCCTCATCTTTGATAATTCGTCTCCAGCTTGCTGGCCTCGGATATTTTTTCTCTGTAGAAGGCGCTGCGCATCGAAGTCCGCCGAGTCGATGTCCCTCGACAGCCACCGTATCGGCGCCGACGTCATTATGCCCATAAATAGCCACGCGCGGCGTCCGTTGCTCATTTCCATTTTGTAGCATAAGATAAGTCATGCCTGAATTGGTTATTGACCTTGAAGGAGCGTAAACTGCAACCACAAGGAAGTATTACTGCGGCAATGGATGGGAGGGGCGATAAGGAATACGTCGGAGGAACATCCCATCGAAAGAACGTTACAAGGTAAGAAGTAACTTATTCTTCAAAGGGATTGTGTCCTCTACGTATTCCTTATCTGTGATAGACTCCCATAGCAGTGGCATGTAATTGGAGGTGGGAGTAATAATGTCATGTATCCCTTTTAGGGATGAACCGAATGTAATACGACTTTGCCAGATCTGGTCTCTTGACTAGTGGAGGAATCCAGGTTGTAAAATCTTGTGAATGTATGTGCGGACGACCATGTGGCAGCCGCACATATGTCTCGGACCGGTACCCCTCTTTGGAGGGCTGAAGAGGCTGCGATACCCCTGGTTGAATGAGCCCTAAGATTTTGGGGTGGCTCTTTTCCTGCCAGTTTGTAACATTCCAGAATGGCCAAAATAATCCACCTGGAAATGGTCTGTTTTGTTATGGGTAGTCCTACCTTGTGACCTGAGTATCCTACAAACAGTTGGTCTGCTTGCCTAATCCTAGCCAGTCTGCTGATGTAAAAGCTTAGAGCTCGCCTTGGGTCCAGCCTATGTAGCCTTTCTTCCTCTTTCCCCGGATGGGGAGGAGGGTAGAACGAAGGTAAGGTAATTTTCTGAGTGATGTGAAATTCAGAAACCACCTTTGGGAGGAAATTAGGCTTCACCTGTAGGACAACTTTGTCCTTATGGAAAATTGTATGGGGGGGTTTACAAGAAAGAGCTTGTAATTCGCTCACCCTCCTAGCAGATGTTAGTGCTACCAAAAGGACAGTTTTAAGAGTGAGAAATCTCAGCGAACAAGAATGGAGTGGTTCGAAGGGAGTACTCATTAGGAAATTTAAGGCTATATTTAAGTCCCATAAGGGAACTTGGAATGGTCTTGGAGGATAAACATTAGTTAATCCCTTGAGAAATGGTATTACTAGGGGTAGTTTGAAATACAATGGTTCCTCCGCAGTGCGCTTGAAGATTGATAGCGCTGCGAGATAGCCTTTTACAGTGCCCACTTGAAGGCCTGAGTTTGCCAAGTAGAGTAGAAACGATAACACTGTTGGTGTACCACATGAAAAAGGGTTGATATTCTCTTCTCTACACCAGCTGCAAATTTTTTCCAACGGCAGCAGTATAAAGACTTTGTTGCTGGCCTTCTGGCCGAAAGCAACACCTCCATGACGTCATCAGTGAGGTCCCAATCCTTGTACCTCACCCTTTCAGAAGCCAAGCGTGAAGGTTAAGGGTTCTGATGTCTGGATGGAGAACCTGACCTCCCTTCTGAGAGAGAAGATTCTCTTTCAGTGGAAGAAGGATTGGAGGACAGATGGACATATCTAGAAGGTCTGGTACCACGTTCTCCTGGCCCAGTCCGGGGCAATTAGGATCATGTTTTTCCGGAATCTTCTCAACCTCCTGATCATTTGAGGAATAACAGGGACTGGTGGAAACACGTAAAGGAGTGGGAACTCCCAGTCCACTACGAACGCGTCCCCTAGAGCTCCTCTCGGGGGAAATTCCCTTGAAAAGAACAGATCGCACTTCCTGTTGGTGCTGGTGGCGAACAGATCCACCTGAGGGGTTCCCCAAAGGGCGAAGATCTCTTGAAGGACTTCCTGAGCTAGCTCCCACTCGTGGGAGACTGTGCTCTGCCTGCTCAGAGAGTCCGCTGTCAAGTTCTTCTCTCCGGCTAGGTGGACTGCCGATAGGGCGATTCCTTCCTGAATTGCCCAAAACCAGAGCTGCATTGCCTCTCTGCACAGTGGCAGTGACCCTACGCCTCCTCTTTTGTTGAGGTAGTGCATGGCCACCGTGTTGTCCGTCATTATCAGGACATTTATCCCCTGTACTGATGGCAAGAAAGCTTTCAGCGCTAGTCTGATCGCTCTCAGCTCCAATAGGTTGATGTGTAGTCTGGACTCCGATGGAGACCCACGACCGCTGATGGTCAAGTCGTTGGCATGGGCTCCCCACCACGTGAGTGAGGCGTCTGTGACTACAGTTATCTCTGGCCATGATTGCCAAAACAGTTCTCCTTTCAAGATGTTCTCTGGATAGGCCCACCATTGAAGGTCGTGGGCTACCTTGTCCGGAATCCGGAGGAGATCTGTCATTCTTCCTGAGTATTGTGACCACTGGGTCCTTAGTGCCCACTGGAGAGATCTCATTCTCAGGCGAGCCTCTAGCACAAGGAAGATGCAGGATGCCATGAGGCCTAGCAACCTCAAAATGTCGAAGGCTGGGAGATGTTGGGCATTTTGAAACTTGTTGACCATCTGCAGAATATCTTGAGCCCTCACCTCTGGTGGCGAGGCTTTTCCCAGGGAAGTGTCCAGGACCGCTCCTATGAACTGGAGTCTCTGTGATGGTATCATCTGTGACTTCTTTAAATTGAGGGAGAAGCCCAGTTTGTGAAGGAAGTGGCAGACATAATCTAGCTGGATCTGAGCTTGTTCTGAAGACACAGCTCTGATCAGCCAATCGTCCAGGTAGGGGTAGACGTGGATCCCTTCCGTCCTTAGACTTGCGGCCACTACCGACATTAGCTTGGTGAAGACCCTCGGGGCGGAGGTCAGCCCAAATGGCAGAACTCGAAATTGATAATGAGAGCCGCCAATTGCGAACCTCAGGTATCTCCTGTGTTTGAGATGGATTGGCACATGGAAATAAGCATCCTGGAGGTCCAGAGATACCAACTAGTTCTGGATCTGGAGGGCCTGAAGGATCTGAGAGAGAGTTACCATTTCGAACTTGTCCTTCCTGAGGAACTTGTTCAATTCTCGTAAGTCCAAGATGGGTCTCAGTCCTCCGTCCTCCTTTGGTATGAGAAAGTAGGGGGAGTATCAGCCCTTGTTCCTCTCCGCTACAGGTACCGGTTCTATGGCACCTTTCTCTAGCAGGTCTACAATTTCCTGCAAGAAGAGCGGATCTGGAACTTTTAGAGAGCTGTGCCCCGGTGGATGACTCTGAGGGATGTGTAGAAAGGGTAGGCAGTAACCCTGGGCAACTGTCTCCAATGCCCAAGCATCTGACATGATAGCCTGCCATTCCGTCAGATGGTGAGTTAACCTGCCCCCTACAGGTGTCTTGTGTGGAGAGACCTCAGAGTGGTTTGGGGGCGGCTGATGCAGATGCCGAGGGTAAAGAGGCACCTGCTGCTGCTGCGGCCTTAGTATTTTTGACCCGTCCACCTCGGGTGGATCTCCTTTGGCCTCTTTGAGCCGCTGTCCTCTGCCTTTCCCGAATGCGGAATAATAGCGAAAGGACTTTCCTCTCCCAGAGGTTTCTGAGGGGCGAAAAGGAGTTTGAGAGATTGCAGCTCCTAAAGATTTTGCTGCTGCTTTAGATGTTTGCAACTTTCCAGACTGTCATCAGCCTTTTTACCGAATGAAGAAGAGCGTCAAAGGGCATATTCAAAAGTCTGGCCTGTACATCTGGAGCAAAGCCAGACTTTCGCAACCACGCATGCCTGCGGATTGTAGTACTTGCCGCCATGGCCCTGCTGATACTGTCAGCGGAATCAATGCCAGTTTGAAGAGATTCACACATGGCATCTTTGCCATCTTTAATGATGTTAAGGAAGGCTTCCCTTTCCTCTCGTTCCGGTATGCAATCAGCCGCTGATGAAGCACACTCCCACAGTGTGTGACTGAACCTGGCGAGCATACAAGTGGCGTTGATGGACTTCAACGCCATACTACAAGCAGAAAAGACTTTTTTTGCCATAGAATCGTACCTTTTGTTATCTCGTGTGTTTTGTCGGGTGTTTTGATAAATATTCAGGGTCAGCCGCAGCTACCGTATACTTGGCTGACAATCTTTTATCGACTGCAGAGATAACCTCAGGAGTTTCCCAATTTGATGAAATCTTCCTTTGTAAGGCTGCATGGAAGGGGACCACCGGATCCTCCTGTCGACCTTTGTCTAGTATGTCTGTAAGGTCATCCTGTTGAAAAACAGGTGAAGGCGCAGACCAACCCATGAATTCAATAATCCTTGCCATCAGGGTTTTATAGGGGGTTTCGGCATGTTCCCCTGGGTCTGGTTTGACAAATTCCACTTCTGGGGAAGTGTCCAGCCCACTTGTCTCATGTAATGATTCCTGTAGGTCTTTCAACCTTCTTTCCTCAGAGGTAAAATCCTCTGAAACAGGTGGTGTGGTCCTCTGCAGCCCGAAGGGTCTTTCCTGGTCAGAATCCTCCCCTTCTTCGTAGATTGAAGATAATCTGTGGTACTCTGACCTCGGAAATGGTGTAAAACCCATTTCTAAGGCAGAAGGAGCCAAACTCGTCATTATTGGGCGAGAAAACGTCGATGTCGTTGACGCCGATGTGAAAGGCTTTGAAGGCGCCGAGAAAGGCGTCGAGAAAACTGGAAGAGGCCTCGAAGAACTCGAAAGGATCGGGATCCTACTCGAGGATGTCGACTACGTTCTCGGCATCGTGCCGGAGGCTCCTGGTATAACCGTTGGCTGTGAAGTAGCCATGGTTTTCTCTTTTATCGGCGTCGATGTCGGCGTCGACAATGGCGTCGATTCAATCGACCGATGCGTAGAAGAACCCTTCGACAACAGCGTTGATGGCGCCGATCCATGTGTCGAAGGGATCTTCGAGGACGGCGTCGAAAATGGTGCCTTCTTACCCGATGGCCCATGGCACTCTCGGGTGGACTCTTTCGCCGGGTGCAACGACTAGCTGCGTTTCGATTTTTGGGGTTTTTCACCCAGGGTATCAGCCTCAGCTGTCTTCGAGGGGGTCGAGGCCGCTTTCTCGAAGACGCTTAGCATTTTCTTCCTGAATTCCTCCCACTCAGCCTGAGAGCTGTGTTTTGTGGGGCAGGAGACCCTTTCTGGGGAAACAGAAGATGACGAGGAAGGGGATCTTCGACATCTCTTTTTTTTGAGTGTCTAGTTCTCGACGAGTGGTGGGAGCTACTTCGAGACCTAGAATGGGAATGCTTTCGATGGCGAGGAGACGAATGCCTCGGCCGAAGAAACTTTCAAGGAGGTTTTTTTGACTGACTTACCTCCCTCGAGCTTCCCCTTGCGCTCCTTCAAGGCTTTCGCCGTCATGGACATGCAGTCCTCACACTCCGAACAATGGTGCTCGACTCCCAAGCACCACAAGCAGATCCTGTGAGGATCCGTTATCGACATTTTCTTTCCGCAGTCTCGACATTTTTTGAAGCCGGACCGCCGAGTTGTCAGTTCGGATGAAGAAGCCATCGAGAACAAGTTGGTTTTATCGAGTAAATATAAGAGGTTTATCTGACTGAACTGAGCAACGATATTCCGAGGCCCCACGAAGCGCGGAAAAACGGAACTGAGCAACAGACGCTGCGCGTGGCTATTTATGGGCATGGTGACGTCGGCGCTGATACGGTGGCTGTCGAGGGACATCGACTCGGCGGACGTCGACACGCAGCGCCCTCTACAGAGAAAAAATTTCCGAGGCCAGCAAGCTGGAGACGAATTATCAAAGATAAGGAATACGTCGGAGGACACAATCCCTTCAAAATGGAGTTACAGGTAAGAAACTACTCCCTTCTCCAGCATTGGATCTTTCATGGATTCACATGCTGTGAATAGACTTTGTAGCAGTAGAAAAGCTTGCAGGGGCATATCAGGCAAACAGGACGTAAATCTTCAGTAATATAACAAACAAGAAGCCTATAACCTTAAGGTAATAAAAAGGAGCAGAGCAAAAACCCTGGAAGCTGCGGGGCTTACCTTCCTGCAACAGGCGTTGGAGCACTGCTCGTTCCATCTGTACATCTTCAGCATGTTGTTGATGCAGACAGTACTGCCTGGTGAACCTGTGGGGCACTGCCCACGTTGCTGCCTGGCAAATGTCTCTGATTGGTACGCCTGCCCATAGAGCTGCTGAAGCTGCTGTGGACCTTGTGGAATGAGCTCTGGGAGCCGATTGTAGTGGTCTGTTGGCTTTTGTGTGGCAGAAGGATATAGTAGTGAGATCCCCTGTTTAGAAATCGGCCCACCTTTATTGGAAGGGCCAAAAGCCACAAAGCGCTGATTGGAGGATCCGAATGATCTTGTATGGTCCAAGTAGTACTTTAAAGGTCTCTTAACGTCCAGAGAATGCAGAGCTTTTTCAGCCGGAGTAGAAGCATTAGGAAAAGAGGTTGGAAGAGTGGTAGTGTTTTTATGAAAATCCGATGTAATCTAATACAAATGTGGGTTCGTAGAGAGAACCACCTTGTCCATCATGAAATGCAGATACGGTGGATCGATGACCAAAGCCTGCAGTTCTCATACTCGTCTGACAGACGTAATGGCCACCAGAAAGATTACTTTCCAATTGAGAAATTTGATGTCAACAGTTGTCATAGGCTCGAACAGCGGTTTCATGAGGGCTGTTAAAACTAGGCTTAGACTCCAAACAGGAGGAAACCTTTTCCTTGGGGGAAAGGTTCTGAAAAGGCCCTTTAGGAAATGATGTATTAATCTGTCGGTGTAAACCGGGGTAGATGTTCTTTTTCGTGTGAATCTTGATATTGCTGAAAGGTGAACCTTGATAAGACGATATTGCCAGACCCTCTTTCTCTAACAACAAAACGTAAGGAAGGAGTTGCCGAGGTGTTACACTTAATGGCTGTAGGTTAAGCTGCTGTGCACACCAAGTGCAAAACCTTTTCCACTTACGCTATATGATTTGTTCCTAGATGGAGCTCTTGCAGCGGCCAAAATGCAGCGACACTCTTGAGGTAGATTTAGATTTTCGAACTCGGATTGGTCAGGAGCCATGCAGCCAATTTGAGGGAGCCTGGGTTGTGATGCCATACCATTCCCTTGTTCTGAGATAGGAGATCGGCTGGGAGCCTAGATAAAACAAATCGTCTACTGCCAAGTGAAAGAGGTTGGAGAACCAGTTCTGCCTCAGCCAGAACGGGGCCACTAGGATGATTTGCAGGTAACTTTTCAAATTATATTCACTGTTTTCCTTATGAGAGGAAAAGGGGGTTGTTGCGTAGGCAAACAACCCGGTACAAGTAAAAGAGAATGGGTCCCCCCCGGGAGTTTGGATGAGGGATCCTGCTGGCATTGTTTATTTCCGGGGCTGGCGAAAAGGTCTAGAGGGGGGAAGGCCCCATTTCACGAAGATCTTTGCCACCTGGGAGCTGTTTAGTTGCCACTCGTGTGCCTGGGAGCAGTCCCTGCGGAGGGTATCTGCCTGTTTGTTCTGAGTCCCTGGTAGGTGGAAAGCCAGGATCTGCATGTTTTGCTGAATGGCCCAGTGCCACATGGTTTGAGCTTCTTGGGATAGGATTTCTGAGCGTGTTTCTCCCTGCTTGTGCAGGTAGAACATTGTAGTTGTGTTGTCGGTGAGCCATTGATGAGGGGGAGAAAGGATTTGGGAGCCCAGTATAACGCCCTCAACTCTAGGACGTTGATATGTAGAGAGGTTTCTGCGGGTAACCACAGGCCTTTGACTTGGAACTGGTCCAGATAAGCACCCCATCCTATTTGTGAGGTGTCCGTCACAATAGTGTAAAGGAAGTCCGGTTCTACCAGGGGCATGCCCGTGTGGTGTTGAAGGGGCGAGTCCACCACTATAAGGTATAAGGCGTCTGCCAGGGGATGACTATTCTGTCCGACCAGGAGAGGAATGTTTGTGCTGGTCGGCTGTAAAGGCGACAGTTTGGAATGAGAGGGATGCAAGACGACATAATGCTGAGGAGAGACATATAAAAGCGGATTGTGACAGATTTGTCTGGTGTCAAAGAGCCCGCTATCGCTAAGAGCTTCTCTATTCTTTCTTCTGAGGGTTTTACTTGATTGTGGGTTGTCCGGAAATGTGCTCCCAGGAAGATCAAACCCTTTGAGGGAGTCAAGCAGGATTCGCTGTAGCTGATGGCAAAGCCCAGAAGTTGTAGTAGGAGCATTGTGCTTTTGAGAGACTCCAACGCCTGTTGGTAAGTCTTTCCCCGGACCAACCAATCGTCCGAGTACAGGTGACCATGATGGCCTTTTCTCTAGAGCTAAGCTGCCACAGGATCCAGACATTTCGTGAATGTTCTGGGAACGGATATTAAGCCAAAGGGGAGAACCTGAAACAGGAAATGGCTGTTGCCCACTGTGAATATGAGGAATTTCCGGTGCTTCGGGTGTATTGGTATGTGAAAATAAGCGTCCTCAAGATCTACAGACGCTAAGAACTCCTCTGGCTGCATTGCTCTTATTATGTCTTGCAACGTTAGAATCATGAATTTTTGTTTGTTTTCTTATGTTTTTGTTCAACACCCACAGGTCTAGAAACGGGCGCCACTTTCCATTTTGTTTCTTGACCACAAAAAACCTGGAATAGATGCTGTTTTCTCTTGCTGAGAGGGGAACCCTCTCGATGGCCCTTTTTTGTAACATAAGATGAACTTCTCGATGTAAGATGTGCAGGTGAGATTGAGACGTTTTTACGGGAGGAATGGGAAATTGTGGACATTTGAACTCCAGCAAGTGGCCGTATTCGATAGCATCTAGTACCCATCTGTCTGTGGATATTGAACGCCACTCGCTGAGGTAGAACGCCACCTTCCCTCATATCTGACTGTGCCTGAGGAGGTTATTGTTGTGCCTTGCTTTGACGGCCTCTTTGTGAGGAGGAAGATCCCCGTTTTTTTTGGCCCTGGTAGTCCTTGTTGCACTGGGCGGTTTGAAAGGTACACTTGTAGCATTGGGAATAGTACGCAGATCTGTTGTATGCCTTGTTATCTGGAGAACCGTAAAATCTTGCGTTTCCTCAGACTGCACGAAATGAATGAAAAGGGCGAAAGGATCTTCTGCTTTGTAGAGCCGTAAGGGACCTTGCTGTATCCGAATCCACTTTCATGTTCTTCAAAGCTTCGTCTATTTTTTCCCTGAAAAGATTCTCACCCTCACAAGGCATGTCCACAACCGTGTGCTGTACTTCCTGGTGGAAATCCATGCAGCAAAGCCAAGCTTTTCGCCCGAGAACCACCCCATTGTTAATTTGGTTGAAGCCAGTCTCGGCAAGGTATACAGCAATGTTTATGCTATGGTTCAATGCCTCTTCTCCCTCTCGCACCAAAAGCATAGCTTCTTTCCTGTGCCGCTTTGGAAGGTGGTCCAGTAGTGGGGCTAGATGATGCCACATCTCGCGGTCATACCTTGCAATGATGGCCAAAGAGTTTGCAGATTTCACAGTCGTCGCTCCTATGGCGAGGACTTTCTTGCCGAAGGCGTCCAACTTGCGGTTATCATTGTCCGGTGGAGTGGCACACTTGTGTTGGGTGCATGCGTTTTGGCTGGTAGCCACTGACACAACAGACTCCAGGGTTGGTTGTGATGTTAAATACTTCGGAGTGGATTTGGGTGCTTTACACTTTTTTTTTTTTACCAAGCAACCTTGGACTGGTGGTTCCGTAAATGGGTGTTTTTTATTGTAGGGAGGGCCTCTTGCCATACATGATCTAGCATTGGAATTGAGAAGACAGCCTTCTTCCTTTCCCCCATGTAATCGAATAAGAAGCAATCCTTCTTTTCCTCCTCTGGAATCAGGCAGAATTCCTGCCAGGCCTTAGCCATCATAGAATGGAATGCTCCTATGTCATCCGGAGGGGATTGTTGAGCCGGACTACCCAGAGCATTCTGGTCCGGGTCTGTATCCCAAGTGTCCGCTCTCCTTGGAAAAGAAGAGACAGTGGAAAGGGTGTCCTGTGGGGCAATGTCCTGGTCTGAGTCAACCAGTTCTCCTCCTTCCTGCTCCCTACGCCGAGGACTAAATGCTCTAGGGGACGGAGGAGGAGGTCTAGCCGGGGATTGCCTTCTGGGGAGAGCGCCCTGGTCTTGTAAGGAATCAGAAGTATCCCTCTGGCGATGAGTAATCTGCGGGCTTGCCAACCGTGGAACTGAAGAGCCTGAGGCATGGGAAGCCTAACATCCAGTTGTCCTAGGAGATATTGCAGAGTGGAGAGTACTTGCATAGACAGCAATGAATGGGGATTAATGAGAGGATATTGTGATGGGACAACACCCATGTCTATTGATGTGGACGGCTTGGAGGGTGCTGGAGTTGTCCGCAGCAAGCCCAAGATAGAAGGATCCAGAAAAGGTGGTTATAAACCTCCTTCCTCTGGCTCTGACTCGAAGACCGCCGACTATCGTAAGAAGGTGCCTCAAAATCGGATGTAATTTCATTTTGTAGTATACCCTCAGGTAGTATGGTCGGGGACCTTACTGAACAAGATTGTTCCGTACGAGCAGTTGTCTGCTTTGATCTGCCCATGCGGGACAGGAGTTCTGTTTCCATTTCAGGCTGGTCCGGCCCAGTAGAGGATGTACGTGTCGCCAGGGATTTTTTTTTCCCGCTTCATCGACGAGGCGATCGTCGCTGTGTTGTCGTCGATGGGACAGTAGTGTAACGCTCACCTGAGACACTGCAAGGACATCTGGATTCACCCTGCAGAAGTGTTCTGCCGTGTATGGGTTCCGTGTGTCAAACGACCAGCTGGGTTCCCTCCTAAAAAGAGAGCATGGATGTCAGGAGTGGTGTTTATACTGACAATAGATATCACCTAACCACTTTCCCCTGATTGACCCTCAGCCTTCTTACCTTAGGGTTTGTTTTGTGGCGCCCTCCGTCCTGCTGTCAAATGCAGGAATGCGTTTGTGTGTCTCCAGTTACTTCACTGGAGGTGCCCAGTCCTGCTGTGGCTTGTGACACACTCTCTAATTCTATGACAAGACCGGAGGCGAGCATTATGCTTAACTTCTTTAATTACTGCTAACCACAGCTTTTCAAATCTTTCTTTTGTTTCAATGTATTTTTTTTTTTTTATAACTCGTATAAACAGAAAAAATGAAACATCCTAGCCTTAACGCGGCTAAACTACATCCCCCATGAGGATATGGTATGTCCAATAGCCTCTCTCTCACTGTCCAATCAGGCAATCCCTTCTACTATAAGTCACTGCCTCTCTGGGTCCCTTCCTCTTCTTTTTTGCTGCACCACAGATAAGTGACATCAATTCTAGCAGTACCTTGCTATGCTGTGTTTTTATGATACTTAATTGTCGAAACGTTAAGTTTATATATTTGTAAAGCGCGCGCGTACCATTAGCGCAAACGTATTAGCATTCGAGTTTGAAACGCTCGCGTTCATTTCGCGGACAAGTTAGACTTTCAGGACGGCTGACTGCCGAGCCCGCGAGTGATCTCACTCGCTCTAGGGCTCGGCCAGTCAGCCGCGAACCAACACGACGGAAATAAAGAGTATCGCGGGCAACGCGTAGTACGCGGTAAACCCCACTCCCTTTAGAAACAAGGGAAACGCGCGCATGCGCATTACTGTATTCCTCTCACAGAGTTTTGTTCTCGCACGGAGAAAGCCAACGGCAATTCTACGCTCCTGTTCTTCGCTCCCGAACGCGCGAAACTCGTTAATTTGTTAGCGGGTCGCCTCCGCACATCAGAGGCATTCAAGGCAAAGAGAAAATTAAATTTAAAAAAATAATAAAAAAAAAAGAAAAGGAAAATATATTTTCTGTTACCAGCAACAAAAGAGGAGGTACAGTTCTCAATCTGATAGCCATTCTCTGTGAGGCACACACAACACCATGGTGTACAGCATGGATAACGAGGCTTGGAGTGAAGGGAGTGACAGAGAACCAGAGCAAGAGGTGGAATACATGGGAGAAGATATAGACCTCTCCTACAGCTTCAAGAAAGTGCTAGGCGACTCATTGGTTCAAGCCGTAGCACTAGGAGTCAAGCCTCTACAAGACAGGTTATTGGTCCTGGAAGAAATACTGGGCAAGAAAGCTGGCACGCTCGACAACCCCGGTGAGGGAACCTCCACACAAGAGCCTCTGAGACAAGAGAAGGGGAAGAAAGTGGCCCGGAAGAGGAAACACTCTTCTACTCCCCCGGGCTCAGATACAGGGAAGGATAAGTCCCTAGAGGTGGCTGATGCTTTCAATAGGCTGAAAAGCGCTTTTCTTACTAAGACAGCCTTGCCCAACCTCGTACCCCCTACCCCAGGGGCGACAAATATAGGGGATACCTTATCATCCTCAGAGCATTCGGACCAGGAAAGGGGAGAGGATGATGATCAGAGCATAAGCAAAGTGAGCGTAGTCTCGCAGAAGAGTACAAGCGAGCCTAAAGCCAGCGGTGTGGAGGCCCCTCTCGATGAAGAAGACATGTCAGACATGTTTGAACCTGACACAATAAGGCACCCCAGGAACAACGGACTGGACCCCATCACCAAGAGTAGCCCCGTATACGTCCCAGAAAATGAGAAAACCTATGGAGAAAGACATTAGATTCAGACTTAAAGCGGAGTGTCCGAGACCAGAGCTGACAGGGAAAGTAGCAGAGACTCCCGAGCTCGATGCAAAAATGCTAACCTTCATAACAAAGGCAGGAAAGGACACCAGAAAAGGCATGGATAGGGCATGGAAGACGTGCCAAGATAAACTGTTAGACCTAGCTGGACTCATAGCGAAGATAATGGATTTAGCCGAGAGAGCTAAAGACACTGGGGAGCCAGTCAACCCACTTATACAAGCAGGATGGGCGCAAAGAGCAGTCTGCATGCTGCGCAACGCAAACTGTGCAATATCTTCAGAGCGACGCAGATCGGCTTTACTGAAGATTGATAACAAATTAGGAGACCTGGTGTCTTACGAAGCTGGGGTAAGCGCCCAAGGGCTCCTGTTCGGTGACACTTTTGTGAAAGAAATGAACAGATTCGTCAGAACATACACAGCGCTGGAGAAAGCGCAAGCCTCCATTAGGAAGGTATTCCCGGGGAGAGTTTTTTCAGGGGCCGGTCGATATAGAGGCCGCTCGACCGGCCGATTCAATAACAGAAGAGCACAAGGCCCCAGAGGCCAGTACTGGGAGACCCGACAACAAGACGCCTTTTTCCCGAACAGAGGACGAGATTCTCGGGGACGCGGATATTACCGACACCAGAACAATAACTCAGGTGAGGGAACGCGCAGCGACCTATCCTCCTGTGGGGGGCAGGACAATGCTTTACTTGCACAACTGGCGCGATCTATCGTCAGATGCATGGGTTATTCAGACCGTACAAGGCTTCATTCTAGAGTTCCTAGTTCATCCGGTGCAAGATCGCTCCCCTCACAGAATTCAAATGACACAGGCCGAAGAAGATTTACTAGACGCAGAGATCCAGGATTTTGCGTGGAAAAACTTGATAGAGAGAGCTACAGGGAGCGGCCAATCCTTCCTGAGCAATATGTCCCTAGTCCGTCGCAGGACAAAGTTCGTCCAGTAATCAATCCGAAAGAACTCAACAGCTGGTTAGTGTACAAGCCCTTCAAGATGGAGGGAATCCATCTGCTAGGAGACTTACTCAGAAAGGGGGACTGGCTCGCGTGCCTAGATCTGAAAGACGCTTACCTCACAGTTCCGATAGCACCCCACTGTCGACCCTTTCTAAGATTCAGGTGGAGAGACGAACTCTGGCAGTTCAGATGCCTACTGTTCGGTCTAGCGTCAGCACCATGGGCGTTCACCAAGTTTATGATTGTCTACCTGGACAGCATCCTATTTATGGTCGAAAATGAAGATCGCTTACAGAAGCAGATTGAATGGGCAATAGAGCTAATTTCCAGCCTAGGATTCCTAGTGAACAAAGACAAATCAGAGCTTACGCCGACCAAGAGGCTAGAGTTCTTGGGTTTCACTATAGATACAAAGAAAGCTACCTTGGAGTTACCAACTCACAAAATGAGAGCTATCAAGAAAGATCTGAGAACAGCACTCAGGAAACCGCTGATCTCTCTTCGTTATCTAGCCAGGATAGTAGTTCTTTTAGCAGCATCCATACAAGCAATATTTCCCGGCCGTTACATTATCGAGCTCTTCAGAGGCTGAAGATCAAGTATCTAAGGAAAGGCTGGAAATACCATCGACTAGTTCCCCTAGACGAAGAAAGCAGATCAGAACTCACCTGGTGGCTCCACAATATGGAAGCCTGGAACGGCCGAGCCATCTTCAGAGACATACCAGGGTTAGTTATAGAGGCAGACGCCAGCAGGTCCGGCCGGGGGAGCGCCATGCGGCGACAAAGAAACAGCCTGGAAGGGATAGCCTTTACCATAGCGCAGCGTACAAAGACCAATTCTAAAGTGATCTCATACCCATACTGGCCGAATAACGAGAAATTGTGTGTGGCGAATTGTATAAAGTGTTATGAAGCAGCGACAGCAGCGGTTAGACCGAAGGGGGTTACCCAGTTGCTTATAGCGGGTATTAAACCATACAAAGCAGTTACGTCAGCTACTATTGCTAGATGGGTGAAGGAAGTGATGGAGTTGGCAGGTATAGACACGTCTAAATTTGGAGCGCACTAACAGGGGTGCCATGGCTTCACAAGCTTTTACAGTCGGAGTTCTGCTGCAAGAGATCATGAAAGCAGCAGACTGGTCGAGCGATTCAGTCTTTAAGACATTTTACTTCAAGCCAGTATCTAATATAGCAGCTGCTGTTGTTGAAAGCTTTGAACAAGCATAATGCTCGCCTCCGGTCTTGTCATAGAATAAAGATTGCCCATGCGACTAGCGCAGGAAGTCTTGATTCTATTAAAGACACGGAGGCGAGCATTATCCCACCCTAAGGGAATACGGCTGTAAGGGGCATGGTATGAACTGTAAGACATATCGCAGCAAATCTATGTAAATGCTTGATTATAACATGTGATAAATCGTATTCCCCTCCCTAACGTGCACATTTCTCTTTTTGCATAGGAGAGGAGCAAAAGAATCACCGAGATTAGAGTGTACGAAAGCAGATGAGCTGCAGAGTTAGAATAAGGAGATCCTACCAAGAATAGAAAGGACAGACTCAGTTGGATTATACGAGAGGCAGTTAGATTTTAGCCATTTGTTCAGTAAAAGCTAGCTGCAAAAGAAGAGGAAGAGACCCAGAGAGGCAGTGACTTATAGTAGAAGGGATTGCCTGATTGGACAGTGAGAGAGAGGCTATTGGACTACCATATTGAAGAGCCTCATGGGGGATGTAGTTTAGCCGCGTTAAGGCTAGGATGTTTCATTTTTTCTGTTGTTTATACGAGTTATAAAAAAAAAAAAGAAAATACATTGAATCAAGACTTCCTGCGCTAGTCGCATGGGCAATCTTTATCGTCTCCTTCTCTTCGGGAGTAAGTACTGTCCTTGCTTGATACTACCTTGGGGCTTGCTCCAGTGTCCTTAAAGAGTCTATGGGCCTGGTACACGTGTGAGGGGAGTTGTAGTCAAGCCCCATCTTCTGGGTGCAGTTTGCTTCATGTTATTAAGTCTTTCCCTCCCTGCTGGGCAATGCGCGAGGCTGGCGAGCATTAAGGAACTCTTGGGAGGGCCTTTCCCTCCTCGTGGGCTGCGCATCGTTAAAGTCACGAAAGCTGTGGAAAACTTTCTATTATAGCTTAATGAATGCACGATCCAATTGCTGCTTTATAAGTGTCCGTGCGATGCCAGAGAGCGCAGACACAGCAGATCTTATTGTTCTTTCTTTTTTATGCAGTGTCGGACGGTCCTGTCAGCAAAGTGGATGATGGGAGCGCTGTGCGGCGAGGAAGCGCAGGCACAGCTGACCTCGTTGCTGTCAGCAGGCCAGCACGGTACGGCAAAGGAGCATGGGAACAGCTGGCCCTGTTGTTGCTGTCTGCAGGCCAGCGCGATACGGCGAGGGAGCGCGGGCACAGCTGACCTTGTTGTTTGCTGTCAGCAGGCCAGCGCGATGCGGCGAGGGAGCGCGGTCACAGCTGAGCTTGTTGTTTGCTGTCATTTGGCCAGCGCGATACGGCGAGGGAGCGCAGGCACAGCTGACCTTGTTTTTGCTTTTCCCTTTGTAGATCCGGAGTTGGAGCAGAGTGAGCTGAAGACTGGGAGCTGTCCTAGCAGTGTGTGCGAACTGAAGGAAAGTTAAACGCTGGCTGGTAGCAGAACTGACACAGAGCCAACCATGAGCGTTCCACTGCTGAAGGCAGAAGAATCACGGAGCAAGGCTGCATGCATGGGTGTGGCTTAAATAGGGATAATAAAGGCTCAACTGTCAGCCCAGTTGGAGTGCCCCTTAGAGTCTATAATGGAGGCCATCTTGTATTTGTATTTGTATTTCTTTATTTGTATAGCGCGCCTGGCCCAAGGGCATCTGGGCGCATATCATAGTTAACAGGGACAGATAACAAGTACATGAAGACGAAAGATACAGAGTTAATGTACAATATACACAGAACAGTAATAATAGATATACACAATACAGGATGCAATAGAATCTGGGTGATGAACAGAGATGAAGTTATCTACAATCATATTTACAGAACAGGTATATACAAGTGTGTGTAAGTGAATAAAGTCTGGTAGCGAGCTAGGTAATAGCCTCTGGAGGTGGTGTGGCAGCTACAAAAGGGAGTTGTCTCTGCCATATAGCCACAGTTTGGCTTTACTCTTAAGGAGTGGAAAGAGGGTTCGGACCCCGAGTGTGGCGGGCAGAGTATACCAAAGTTTGGTAGCTAACACAGGGAAGCTGCTTCCTACCACTTTTTGCAGCTTAAACCTGGAACAGAGCGAGGCAGTGGGCGGGTGGATGTCAACTAGCGAGATAAATGGGGGCCTGGTTGGGTGAGGGCCAGTGTTTTCAAGGAGATTCTCTGAGCTACTGAGAGCCAGCGCAAGTTGCGTCTGGTGTCAGATATGTGCTGTTTTTTTTGGAATGTTTTGGGCTGCCTTGATGGCGTTGTTCTGAGTGACCTGAAGTTTATTAAGGTTACGTTGGCTCGTCCCAAGGTAAAGAGCGTTACAATAATCAATCTTGGACATGACAAGTGTTCTGGCTAAGATTGTACAGTTAGCTGTAGAGAGAAAGGGGCGGCATGCTGTAATGAGTTTGCATGTGTAGGCGGAGGCTGAGGCTACTGAGTTAGTTTGTCTGGATGATGACAGGGTGGGATCAAGGTAGATGCCTAGAGTTTTGGTATCGTTGGAGACCTTGATGGTGTTGCCACCAATGATAAAGGATTTGAAGGCAGGATCTAGTTTATTCAGATGATGATGATGAGAACCAAGAATAAGGAGCTTGGTCTTGTCATCATTAAAACAATGCTCGTGTTGAGCCATCTAGGCCTGGATGACCAAATAGACATCATTCAGGGATTTAGTGTCCACTGTATGATCTCCAGTGATGGGGATGAGTATCTGGGTGTCATCAGCGTAGTTCATGTAGGTGGCACCAAAATAGTCAAGGATATCAAATAAAGGTTTGGTGAACACAACACAAAGTGTTGGTGAAACACAAGAACCCTGGGGGACGTTGCATCGAACAGGTGCAGGATCAGCTGCGGCTGAGGGGGGAAACAACCTGCATAGATGTGTTCTCTAGGAACGATCTAATCCAGGCGATGGCAGAGTCAGAGAAATTGGCAGCTGAAGAGAGTTGCTGACAAAGTATTTGGTGGTTGACCAAGTCAAAGGCTGCTGATAGGTCTAGTAGGAGTAGCAGAGCCAGTGTCCCTTTGTCTTTCAGATCCTCAATTTGTGTTTTCAAATCAATGAGGGTGGTTTCCGTCCCATGCCTGGGCCGGAAGCCAGATTGCCTAAAACCGAGGAGTTTGTTAGATTGCAGGTACTCCTGTATCTGTATGTAAGTAGCTCGGTCCAAAATTTTAAGTAGGAACGGTACCGTGGTAATGGTCCTAAAGTTGGTAGGTGTGTTAGGGTCGAGGGAGGGCTTTTTGAGAAGTGGGATGACCCATGTGTCTTTTTAGATTATCAGGGACAATGCCTATATTGAAAGACGTGTTAATGAGGGCCGTGATGAAAGGGGCTAGTTCATGTGCGGCCTCCTTAATTGTGGGGGCTGGACACAGGTCACCTTGACAGTTAGAAGGTTTAAGATTGTTAATGAAGATTTCAACCTTCGTAGTACTAAGAGGTGAGAAGCTGAAAGGCTTGTGAGTCTGAGAGGTGGGAGTGGTAGTGTGTGTGGGGGGAAGGAGCTGACGGTCAGTCTGGAGACAAGTTTGTTTAGCGTTGGGCTTCTGCCTATACTACTATACTGCTTGGTTCAATGGAAGTGTCGGTTATGCACCAATGCAGTCCAACCTACCCCCTTCCTAACCTTCCCAGTCCCGCTCACAGTATGCAAGTGAGGCCTATTGAAAGTGTGGCTGTGTGCGCTTCTAGGGGTTACCCTGGTAGTCATGACAAGTAGTCGACAGGGTGGTCGTTGACACGATGGACGTCGTCGATGCAGTCGTCAATGGGAGAGGAGACTGATCGAGGCAATACTGCCGTCGATGTTGACTTTTTTTTTTTTAAAATTTTTTAATTTTATTTTTTTTAAAAACCAAACAAAACACTGCACAATACAACTGTTTCCGCATGTAGAAGCATCATCAAACCATCATATTACATAACATAATTCCCCAACTCCCCCCTCGCCCCCTGAAAAACTAGAGCCGGCTCCTCTGTGTCGTCTGCTGGAGCACTATCGGGTGGCACAGTGCTTATGCGCTCATCGTCCGAGTCCTCAGATTCATTATGACCCTCGTGTGGATTAGCCATAGAGACCACCAGTTGCCGCCAGGCCAGCAGGGGCCCTATTTCCTCACCCCCTCTAGTGACCGCTTCAAACCATACTACGGATTCCGCCTCCGCCCACCTCAAGAGGTCCGCCCACCATAGATCCACCCTGGGCCTGTGGGCCGCCTTCCAGCTCATAGCAATCCTGCGCTTGGCCAGAACATAAGCCAAATCCTTCATCTTGCTTGTGTGCCTTAAGTCCCGGGGTCTGGGAAAGATCCCAAGCATACATGACCAAGCTGATCCTACTTCCAACATCACTCACCCACCAGCCAGTTTCATTTTAACCTCCTCCCAAAATCTGCACACTTCCGGGCAGGCCCAAAACATGTGTAGTAGCCCCGCTTCCACCTCCCCACACCTGGGGCATTTCTGCGTAACCGAGCCTCCAAACCTTGCAATCTTCTGGGGAGTCAGATAAGCCCTGTGAGTAACATACAGCTGGAGATGTTGGAGTCTCGCGTTTCGGGACACTTTTTATGATACCTCTGGACTCTCTCCCACTGCCCGTCCGTCATGGGTCCACCCACCTCCTCCTCACAATCCTGTTTCAATTGGAGCAACTCCTTCCCAGCCTTCGCTCTCAGGAGCTCGTATATCCTCGATATTTCGTGCCCGCCCTCTGAAACATCATACATGGTTTCCAGGGAGGCATCAGGGTCATCTGCCAATGCCGTCTCAGGCCATCTCTCTCTTACCCATTTCACAAGCCTAGCGTAGGTTATGTATTGGCCTCTGTGCACCCCTGTCTCGTCTTGCAGCCTCTGGAAGTCCAATGCCTCCACTTCTTGCCATATGTCCCCAAGGGTGGCCAGGCCCACTGATTCCCAATATCTACGGACTGACTCAAATAATTGAGAGTAGTTACCACACAACGCCACCAGTGGGGCCTGCTGGGAGAGCGGCTCCGACTCACCCATCATTTTCCATGTTCTGTGCCAGACCTCCCATCCCAGCCTCAATAGCCGCCCCCTTCCCATCAGTTTATCCTTTTGTAACCACACCACTTCCCTCAGGAAGTATGGGGCCGAGTCTTCCTGCAACAGCCTAGATTCCGCCAAATCTTCATTTGACAGCCACCTGGCCACATACAGCAGCTGCCCCCAGATAATAAAGTTCAAAGTTTGGCAAGCCTATGCCCCCCCTTATCGCACAGGTTCAGAAGTTTCCACAAAGCCACCCTGTTTCTGGAGTTACCCCACACGAAGCCCCTGCACATGCTTTTGAGTCGCACAAATAGGCTCCTGGGAATCAAAAACGGGACGTTCACAAAGAAATGCAAGAGTCTGGGCAGGACCACCATTTTAAGCAAGGCCGCCCTCCCCATCATGGACAGGGGCAATCTAGACCAAAATACCATGCTGTTCCTGGCCCCTTCTATGGCTCTCTCTGTATTATGTTTGTGCTCCGCCTCAATCTTGTGGTAGATACTTACTCCCAAATACCTAAATGTCTCGGTCTGCCATGGTATTGGCAGGATAGGCAGCCTTTCCAACGGGACATTCTTATACTGCCCAGGGGGAACAGACTAGACTTTCTAGGGTTCACTGATACGCCTGAGAGAGTGGCGTAGCGGTCCAGCACCTCCAGTACATACTGTAGGTTCTCCTCCGGATAAGGCAAATAAAGGAGCATATCATCTGCATACAGTGATATCAGGTGTCTACCGCTCACTGTGCTAATACCCACCTCTCTGTACTGTTGCCGCAGGCATATCGCCAACGGCTCTAGTGCAAGTATGTATAACATGGGTGACCAGGGGCATCCCTGCCTGGTCCCCCTGCTGAGTTGCCAGACATCTGAGACTATGGCTCCTGTTTTGACTCTCGCCATCGGGGTGCTATACAACAACTGGACCCACCTGATATACCCAGGTCCCATACCGTATCCCCTTAGGGCCGCTTTGAGCCAAGGCCATCGCACTGAATCAAAGGCTTTGACAGCGTCTAGCGACACGATAGCCAGCTCGCCCGTGTCTTCCTCAGTTTGGTCAATAATGTGGTGCAGCCTCCTATGGTTATCAGTAATGTTTCTACCTGGGACATAGCCCGTCTGATCTGGGTGTATCAGCTTACCGATCACCTTCTTCAACCTATTAGCCAGCACTGCCGTGAGTATTTTGCTGTCCTGTTTGAGCATGGACAAAGGTTTATAGGACCTGCACTCCGCGGCCGGTTTACCAGGTTTCAGTAGTGGGATAATCACGGCCTCGCGAAGGGACAATGGAAGTTCTCCCTGCTCATAGGCCTCATTAAACATGGCAAGCAGTGGCTGAAGCAGCTCCTGCTTGTATGTCTTGTAAAACTCACTGGGCAGCCCATCCGACCCAGGCGCTTTACACGTGGGGAGGTTCCGAATCACCACCTCCAGCTCGTCCGAGGTGACAGGGGCGTCCAACTCCTCACGTTCTAGGTCATCCAGGGTGGGCAGCTCAATATCCTCTAGTGTGTTCAGTATATCTTGGCACCTATCCTCCCCGGTGTCCTCATACAAGTGTTTGTAAAACTTGAGGAACTCCTCGTTCACCCCTTCCTGGGTATTGCAGATGCGACCTCCCTCACCGCTAATCTCATTGATCACTGACCGGGGGGTCTCACTCTTGTACAGCCAGGCCAGCAATCTGCCTGGCTTGTCGCCCCCAGCGTGTAACCGCTCTGTATATTTCTTGTAGTTTAATCTACACAGTCGATCCCAGAGTGCGCTACAGGCTAACTGAAGGTCTCTTACCTTTGCTCTATCATCATGGGCGGCGTTCTCGCGTCGTGCAAGGCTCTCCAGCTCCCTTTCAGTGTCCTGAAGTTCCCTTTCGATACCCCCTTGGAACCCTTTAGATTTGGAAATGGCTACTCCTCGCACCACCACCTTCAAGGCCTCCCCACAGCGTCCCCACAGAGCGCACGCTGCCCGTGTTTATCTCAAAGTATTCCTCGATGGCATCCCTCAAATCCTCTCGGAACCCCTCATCCTGCAGTGCCTCTGTCCTAAGTCTCCATGTTGGGATCCGAGGCCTGGGGGGTTGGTGTCGCCATTCCACCACCAGAGGCGAATGGTCTGATAATACCCGGGCTTTGTATTCCGCTCCCACCATTTCTCCCGCTATCTCAGCTGCCACAAACACATAATCTAGCCTCGTGTACAAGTCATGTGGCGCTGCGTTTTGCGAGTACTGCTTATCCGTGGGGTGGAGTCTTCTCCACACATCTTCCAGGCCAAGGTCTCCCAACAATGTCCCAAGCGCTTTGGCCGCCGGTGACATTTTCCCGGTCCTATCAACGGACCTGTCCATTCTGGGATTCAGGGTGCAATTGAAGTCCCCACCCCACACCATCGCACCCCCAGCCAGGGGGCCAAGTTTACCATAAAGGGACCTAAAATAAGCTGCAGTATCGTGGTTGGGGGCGTACAGATTTAAGATGTGCACTTCCCTGTTTTTCAGGAGCCCTGTTACCGTCACCATTCTGCCTTCCGGGTCTACCGTTGAGCTAAGCACTTGAAACGGCACATGCGGCGCCACCCAGGTGATAACCCCTCTAGCGTACGCTGAGTACATAGCACCCACCACATTACCCCTCCATTTCTTCTTGACCACCTCCAACTTCTCCCTGGTGAGCTGAGTCTCCTGTAGCAGGGCTATGTCAACACGCATCCTTTTTAAATACAGCATTACTTTATTCCGTTTCAGATAACTATTGAGGCCCTGTACATTCCAGGTCACTATACAGAGATTACCCGATGCCATCTATTCGGTCTGTTCCCAACCCCCCCCTCCCCTTAATGCTCCCTTTAACAATCCTCTCACCGGCTCTTTCCTTTCCCCGTTCCAACAATGCCCCCCATCCCTGTTTCTCAACTTCACACCACAGCACACAACCCAACCCCTCCCAACAAAAGCCCAGCTCCATCCCTGGATCTCAGGCCCACCTGCGTCTGGTCTTATCCCGTATACGAGGAATAGGACCCCGCGGGGTGTCACCGATCTAACAGTGACCTAACTAAGTATATTACTATTGGGTTCAAGGGAAGCCTCTCAGGAGCTCCTAGTCGTATAATCAGGGATTAGTGCGCCAGATGGGACCAGCCTGTCAGTACTACAACACACGCCCCATAGGTCAAGTACCCCTCTATATTCAAGTCCCAATGTCGGGGCCCTGTCACCCTAGGTGCCATAGCCACGAGCTACTTATCTCCCGCAGCTTCCGCCTGGATATCCGGTTCTTGAGGGCTGCCCTGCATGTCCAGCCAATCCATCGCTTCAGTCGGCGTTTCAAAAAACAAGGATCTGTTCTTGTAAAACACTTTCAGCTTGGCCGGGTAGAGCAGCATATAGCGATGGCCTGCCTCTCTTAGTCTCCTTTTCACTGACCCAAAGTTCATCCTGCTTCGCTGTACATGTAGCGTGTAGTCTGGGTACGCCGTAATCCTTGCCGATCCTTTATCAAACGTTCCTCCCTTCCGAAAAAATTCAAGTATCTTTTCTCGGTCTCGGTAGTTCAGGATTTTTGCGATCACCAGCCGCGGGGGGGCCCCTGGAGACGGTCTCCTGGTCAAGGCCCTATGCGCCCTCTCAACCGCGAACCCCTGGGTCAGCACCCCGCCAGTTATCTCCTGCAAGAACATGGTTTCCACAAATTCTGTGGGGTTTGACCCTTACGTTCCTTCTGGCAGGCCCACTATACGGATGTTATTGCGTCTGGCGCGTCCCTCTGCCTGCTCGGCTCTGTCCTCCAGATTACCCACCCGTTGCACGAGGGCGTGGAGCTCCTTCTCATGTGCGGCGCACCACTTTCGAGGACATTCTGTTATGTTGGCTGGGCGGAAGCTTGTCTCGCCTCCTGCCACTTGGGAGATCAAGTGGCCGCAAACCCCAGTCGGCAGTCCAATTGTGTATTCCCCTTTCCCCTCGCACTCAGAGTGGGCTGTGTCCTCCCCCGTATTCGTGGCCTCACGATATTATGATCAGTCGTGTTCTCTTTATGGCCAGCTTACACCGCTCCACCACACTCCTTCCGTTTCCCAGCCTCCGCGGACACGAGGCCACCCCACCACCAGAGCAGATTCAGATGTGCACACACGTGCCCGGATCAAGGGGGGGTCATTTTAAATGACAAGGGATCCGCAAATGTCACATGTAGGCCCGTGCCTGTTGTAACAAGGGCCCTCCATGGTCAGGCCCAGGTGTTCCAACCCAATGTACTGGGTCTCTGTCGGGCCTCACGATGCCCTGCACCCCGTCACACCAGGGGAGGGTACTGCGCTCCTTACAATGCCCACGGCAGCCCTCTCGTCAGGCGGCCCAGCTCAGGAGAGATTTAGTATAAGAGCGTTCCTTACAGGCTGCCAACACAGTCATTACGGGAGTCCTCCCCGCTCGTTGCGAGCGCAGAATCCGGTTCTCCACACCGCGGGGCACCCCACTCCCCAGCACACGCCAGCATCCAGGCCCATAATTACTTTGTTGCTGGTCCGTCAGAAGGAGGCACGCTCCAAGTTCAGCTTGCGCACCCTCCTCCTTGAAGTACGCTGCCACAACGTATCCACAATGTTCCCATCATCCGCATGCATTCGGGCGACAGCCCGGGCCCAGCGCCAGCCGCGAGCTCGCTCAACGTGTTCCAGCAGCAATTAGATGACTATAACAGCTGCGAGCGGGCGCACAAACTCTCGGATGTGCGCTGCATCCGTTCGGTCCTCCAGCCCGCAAGGCAGCAGCCCGTCTCGGGCTGACAAGTGCTCCTCTCTCGCTCGGCTCCGCGGTTTGCCTCCGTGCACAGGTCCAGGCACCCAGTGCAGGGGGCCAAGCAGGTCCTGCGTTTGCGATCACGGCGGTGTTCTCACGACCCCCGATTTTTGCTTTGTGTCGCCGCCATTTTGTCTTTGTTCGCCGGTTCGGGGCTCGCGTCGGTCAAAAGCATATATTTCGGCATCCGAGCCTCCCAGCCACAGCAAACTTTCAGCGAGTGTGGTAGTGGCACTCGCACGCAGGGACATCAATTTCCAGTGTCGGCTGGCCCCCGCAGACGCACCTCTCCTCCAGGATCAGTGCAGGATTGACAGAGCTCCACAGGGGCGCGTCCCCTTACATGGTCGTCCAAGCCATGCCCCCCGTCGATGTTGACTTTGTCATCAACAACGTCGCCGTTGGAGAAGGCGACAGTTTGGATGACGACTTGGATTTGATGTGATGTTTTGTAGAATAGTGGCCAGACGAGGACCTATGGGACAATGACGAGTGATGTTTATTGCCAGTGGAGGACGACTTCTTCACCGAGGACGTCGGCCTCGATTTAGATTTTTCTGTCGATGATAAAGAATTTCTGGCCAAGTCTGCTGATTTTTGCGGGTGTGTGCCCTTCACCCTTGGTCCTTCCAAGCGTGATGTGAAAGTGTCCTGAGACGGGAGAACCTGTGACCCCCTCACCACTCAACAGAGGCCTTTTCATGGGTAATGAAAGCTTCGCCTTATCCTGACCGGAAGATGATCTAGTCTCACCTGTCCTCTATTTCTTTGGCAGTGGTTCTTCAGAACTTGATCTTTGGCGCGGTGGCGACCTCTTGTCTGAGGGAGTGGTAGCCCTGCCACTGCGTGAAGAGCTGACCTCCAACGCCAGATAGGCTCCTTCATTTAGTCAACAAATTAGGCGTCTATTCCCTTCTTTGAGGATTCTTTTGTGAGAACCCTTGACAGATATCGCAATCTTCGGCCGAATGATTAGGGTACAAACAATAAAGGCACTTTGAGTGCCTGTTTCCCACGTATACATTCTCTGAGGCCGAAGGTCTGACACAGCCTGACAAAGATTTCTTCAGACCCTAAGATTCCATAACGGGGCCGGAAAACACGATTTTCCTACGTCGAAAGACTGGAAACAGCAAAAGCTGAAGTGAAGAAAAGTTTTCTCACAAAAAGAAGAATTCTCTCAAGAAGAATGTGAGGTAATCCCAATGGTTTGGAAAACGGTTGAAATCGGAGGGGAAGCTGCAGAGGTGCAGCTATACACTAGACATCCCATTGGTGCTGCCCAAAGCACCCATAATGACTTCGATGAGACACTCAAGGTGTCAATGTTTTTTCCATAGGAAAACTACTATTTTAAAGTTATCAGGGTTTTCCCAACCTGACAACGGGGAATATTCACAGCATGTGAATCCATGAAAGATCCAATACTGGAGAAAGGTGGTGGCCTTCTGCTCTGAGCAGGGCTGCCACCGCATTAATTCCCCTTGTAAAGACCCTCAAGGCCGAATTGAGGCCAAATGGGAGGACCTTGTATTGGAAATGAAAGCCCATGATCCTGAAATGTAGGAAGGAATGACAGGGCTTCCAAATCGGGACGTGCAGGTAAGCATCCTTTAGATCCAGGGAGCACATCCAGTCTCCCCCACACAGTGTCTCTGCAATGAGCGCTGTCGTAACAATCTTGAACTTTTGAAGGGGTAGGGAAAGGTTCAAAGTCGAAAGGTCCAGGACAACTCTCAGGCCAGCCTGGTTCTTTTTCTATATGGAAAAGATGTAGGAGTAGAAACCCTTGCCTCGCTTTGAGGTAGGCACCTCCTCCACTGCCTGGCTCACTAAGAGTGACCGGATCTCTGCCAGAAACGTTGCAATCCCAATTTGTGGGATGGAGGGCGGGGGGGAGAAGGAGATGGAGGTACTGGTAGGCGGAAGCCCGAGGAAACCACTGAGAGAATCCATGGGTCCGCAAACCTTGCCCACCAGGACTGAAAATAAAGGGCAAGCCTGCCCCCCACTGGTGAACTATGAATCTGGATGGCACTGTCGATGTTTCTTTCCCTCTGAGGCTGGTGCCTGGGAGGGGTATTGGAAGAATCGCTTATCTGATGCTTTGTGCTGCTTCTGCTGGTGCTGGCTGGGCGACCTGCCTAGTACGGCGCTCTTTGAAGCCCCGGAAACCACCAAAGGAACGACCTCTGTCAGAGCATGGGTGACTCTGGCTAAAGCTCTTAGACACAGGCTTAGTTAATACTTCACTGTTTGGGAGCGGTTCTTCTAGTCAAGCTCCTCGTCTGTAGGCGAATGGAACTAGTCCCTTCCCTCGAATGGCAGATCGAGTATGCGTTCTTACACATCAGGGTTAAACTTGGTTGCCCTAAACCATGCGGTCCTCCTCATATCGGTGGCAACACATACAGCCCTACCTGTGGTGTCTGTGTCCCCCGCTGTGTCTTGCGGGTCCGGGCCTACTGGTGTAGTGCGGCGGGGAGCTGAAGGCAGTTGTGGCGTGCCGCAGCATGAGCCAGGGGGGGACTGCTGCAGCAATTGGCCCCTGGGGTAGCGGTGGGAACCTGGACATGCACTGGTACCTGTGTACGTACAAAGACAGGAGGCTGCATGGGGGCTACAGGGAGCATGTCTTGGATGAGGCCTTTGAGTATAGTGCCCCTTACAGGCGACCTCATGAGTGTGAGGAATTTCTCAAAGAACCTGTCCTTGCATGCTGGTGATGTGCATTTCTGCGTGGGTGTGGGTCCTTAAGCCTGTACCTGTTGCAGTGCCCTCCCCCCCACCTTGCCTCAGGTAGCCGGGGTCTGTGTATCTCCCCTGCGTGGATGTAGTTGGGTACAAGGTGCACCAGGTGACTGGTGGTGACCTATCCAACCTTGGTGCACGCTCTGATCCCTGCACACTGGAATGGTGAGGCTCAGGATGCGCCACCATTTTGTCTGGCTGGGAGGCCATTCTGTCTGGTACAACACCACATGCTTGCTGCGTCACGACTGTCATATTGGGACCAGTTTCCGCCTGCTTGCTTGACTGAGAAGGCTCGGACCTTCCCTGCACCTCCGGTGAGGGCCTGTGAGGCAAAGTGCCCTTGGCCATGTCGCCCATTAGTGAGCGTGGCACTGCGTTTAAGCGCCCCCCCTCGGGTTTGTGCCTGGTATCAGAGCTAAGCCCCTCAGGGAGATCCCCGGTACTAGAGCCTTGTGGCCCCTCATCTACGGGACCGGGAGGATCCTTGGTCCCCTCAGCTGTGTGCCCGGTAGCTCCTAGAGCCTCGGTTCCCGTGCTGTAGTAGGGTGCCTGGACGCTTCGCAGGAAAGGAGTCGTCTTGGCGGGTGCATGCGGTTTATAGTGATAATTTCGACAACAAAAATGTCGAAAGTCAAAATATCGAAAAAAAAATGTCGAAAAAAAAATGTCGACTTTTTTTTTCAATGCATTTTTTTTTTTAATGGGGGGTTCCCCCCCAACCCCCCTTTTTTAACTTTTTTTTAAATTTTTCCCTTTTTCTAACTCCTGAACCCCTAAAATAAATATATAATTTAAAAAAACGAAAGTCGACATTTTTTTTTTCGACATTTTTTTGTCGACATTTTTGTCTGTCGACATTTTTTTTTCGAAATTATGACCACCCACCGCAGTGGAGAACAGGGTACCTACCTTTGGCCTGGTCTTCCACCTGACGTACTCTTTGATTTGCTCCGGTGGTGAGCTTGAGAACAGCTCCCTCCACCTGGCGAAGCAGTTCTACAGTGAGCGTGGGGTGAGCGTGGCGCACGCCGAGCAGCCGTCCCAGCCGTGGTCCTCGCCAAGGCACCAGAAGCAAAGTGCGTGGGGATCCAATGTGGGAAGGAGCCATCACAGGCCGGACACCTGCTGAATCCCGCCGCCGTCATGTGCAGGGGAGGAGCTTGGCACCGGAGGAAAGAGTACTTATGACTCTGAAGAAATTAGCTAGATGGAAAAAAGGGAAAACATTATCCCTGGGGAAGTTCTAGCGTGGAATTAAGGGCAAAAAATAGGGGCTCAACCACAGCCTGAGGTGAAAGAGGTCTGCTCCTGTCGACGCGGATAAGAGGACTGAGGAGTGGCACCGGTGGGCGTAGTCAAGGGAGCGCATGCTCCCTGGGCCACGCCCACGCATGCATCTAAATTTAAAGGGGAACACTAATGAGGGATGCCCATTCTGTATGGAGGAAAGGGGATGGGACGTAGGAGATAAGACACGAACAACCTCCCTCCTAAAGCAAGCTGCTACCACTGCCAACAGCTTGGTAAAACCTGAGTGCCGAAGAAAGACCGAACAAACTCGTAGTGATGATAGCCGATAACAAACTGAAGGTACTTCCTGTGCTTCACATGAATGGGCACGTAGAAGTAGGCATCCTGAAGGTCCAGTAACAGCAACCAGTCTTGCAGATGGAGGGTATGGAGGATCTGGGCCAGAGTTATATCTCAAATTTGTCTTTTCTTAGGTACAAATTCAGAAGCCTCAGATCCAAGATTGTTTGCAAGCCTCCATCCTTCTTGGGGACTAGAACATAAGTTGAATACCACCCCTCATCTCGTTCTGAGTGCGGTACCAGTTCTATTGCGCTCTTCGAGAGAAGCTGACGAACCTCCTCCAAGAGGATAGGGTCTCGAGGCAAAGCAGAGTGGTAAGGAAAGTGTTCTGGAGGATGCTGAATAAAAGGGAAGCTTCGAACATGCTGAACGACCTGTGAGGTCCAAGCATCAGATGTGGCTTGAGGACCATTCCTTGCTGAACAGGGAAATCCTCCCTCCATAAGGGGACTCGTGGCAGAATTTCTCACACAGGTTTTGTACCGTGGGTGGCTGATGGGGCAGTTGCCGCTGCTGTTCCACCCCTAGCTGTACCTCTGCCTCTTCCCCTTGGGAAGCGTAAGCCTTGCAGTCTCCAAGGGCCTGTCTGACTTCCTCCCTGGACGTAGAAGTAGAAGGGTGAAAAGCCTGACCCTTATAGATAGAGTGGAGTGTTGCTGAACAGCTAGACCCAAAGACTGCCACCTTGGATGACTGGAACCTATGTAGAACATTGTTGACCTTGGTCCCAAACAGGTTTTGCCCATCAAAAGGCATATATAGTTTTGCCTGCACTTCTTGCGCAAAGACCGATGTCTTCATCAAGGAGTGACGTCTTACCACTGTGCTTGTGGCCATAGATCGCACAACGTAGTCAGGAGTGCTGTGTCCTGAATGCAGCATCTGGCGGGAAGTCTCCCTGATGTCACAAACTGTGGCCAAAAATCCTTCTCTCACATCCCCTTTTGGGATGTGGTCCGCTGCTTTGGCTAATGTGGATCAAAGACCGAAAGAGAACTTCAGCAGGGTGCCTAAGGTGTTTATTGCTTGGAGGGCTAGGCTGCCCGAGCCAAACACCTTTGTTCCCCAGGGGCCCACTCTCTTACTCTCTCTGTAAGGGAGGAGGGAATGAAAGGTGAACGTCTTTAAATTTGCAGTTGTGACCTGTACCACCAACCACTTCAGGGAGGCATGCATGGACAAAAAAGCCAGGTCCAAAAGAGCAGGACGATGCTTATTGGCGAGCTCCCTGTTGACTGTGGGTGCAGAGATGGGCCTTTCCCCCACATTTAGCACAGGAGCCTCCACAGCCATGTTGAATGGTAGCAAAGTCTGCTCCTTGGGTCCTTCATCCAGGATGTCGGTTCATTCAAACTGATTCTTTGGTCTGGACAGGGTTGACAACCCTAGGGTATAATCAACCTTTAGAAAGATGCTTGAGGTTTATCCGGAGTGGGGGCTGGCAGGATATCCAGCTCAGGGGAGATGTCACATCCATTGGCCCCCTGAAGATCTGCGGCCAGGTCTTGGACATCTTCGCCTTCCTCATACAATTCAACTGAGAAGTCCCGCTCCTCAAAGGGCTGATCTGGGATGGCCGCCTTTCCATCATCGTCTAAAATTGAATTTTCTGTGCTTAGTTTTTACATCTCTCCATGTCCTCGCACCTCCATACCGCTCTTCTCTGGATTCACTGTAAATTCCTTCTGGTTCCCTCTGCTCCTCTACCCATCCCCTTCTTGCTGTTCCTCGTCCTCCCTGTGCTCAGTCGCGTTTTTGCTCATTTTCTCTTCTTGCCCCCACTGGAATGCTCTCCCTCTTTCGCTTCATTCTGTTTCTCTCTATTCTACTTTCTGGGTCTCTTTGAGATCTTATCTTCTTTATTCTGGTTAAGAAGGTTACTGTAAATACAGATTTCCTCTGTGTTTTCCTATTTTATCTGCATTTTATTGTACCTTGTTGTTCTCATGTACAGCGCTTTGGTGTAAAGCGCTATATAAAAATCAAATAAATACAAATGCATCATAACTTTGGCACTTTTATTTTACATAAATGGCCTCATATGAAGCTGGGCGTATTCCAGAAGAGATCCGACACCCTCGATGCAGATTGGCACTACTGACTTAAAAAACGAGGGCGGAATCTGTACTGAGCAAGTTTTCCCATGCGGTACTCTGTTGGTTCGAGGCAACATACTGGGTCCCGTTGCAGCCAGCGGCTGTCGGTGACAAGGCCAAAGCCATCGATGCCGGGGCCCTGGGGAAGATATCAAGCATCTTCAAGCAGAAGTTCCCCCATCCATCCGGCGCCACTTTCGGGGAGTACCTGGAACGATGACTCCTCTTCCTAGAAGAGGAAGAAGAGTGATGTCTTGAGGAACAACCATGAGAGCGAGACCTCTTGCAGCGCTGCTTCTTCTTGTCTTTTCTCATGGGGACCTGTCCTTAGAGAGCCGCTCTGCAACCTTTGACTGAGCGACCTCACAGACTCCTTGTGGAGGCAGGTGGAGAGTTTAGCCACCCTTTCCAGGAGGACCTTGGATTCATGTATTGTCACAACCCGCAATCATTGATGTTGTGTTTCGCCCCCAGGCAGTATAAATCAATATACGATGGAAAACAGAAACTGGCATCTGGTGGCTGCAATCCACCCAAAGTTTAAAACTCAAGGCCTTAGCGGAGGTTGGGTATTTTCTTGTCAAAACAAAGTAGCATGTTCCCGAAGTGTACAAAGTGCACAGAAAAAAGGAACTGAGGTCACAGGGAGCAGTGCCTCGATATATACTTGCCCCAATGTCATGCCTGGCACTGTGCATGTAGAGGCATCAGGCAGAGACAACGCAGGACTGTGCTGTGCCCCCTGGTCACGAAAACGTTTCCGACAATTAGCTGCACTGTGGATAGGATGACTGTAGATCAGGAATCCGCGGGAGGAGGAATCCTTTAAGGATGATCATAGATAAGGAATCCGTGGAAGGAAGGAATCCATTAGAAGCTTTCTTACTATAAGTAACGCCAAAGGATGGGTATCCATCGATCTACCGATGCGGTCAGTCACATCTGTACCCATTTCTAAGATATCACTGACAATGGCATGGTCTCTTCTGTCCTACTCTAACTGTTTGAATGAGTCCTGCATCTGTGGAGGAAGGTGTGCCGCAGCTAATTCTGCAATCTCTCAGAGAGAGTGGGATTATCTCAACAGCATACAGGTGCCATGCATTGTTCTTGGGCCAAGGCTACCTCTCAGAAACACTTTCCTTCCCCAAGCATCGTGTCTCTTGAATTTCCAGTCATTTGGGACTCAGGGGAATGTTTTGGACTTCGAGCCTGTTGTCACTGATTGGATAACTGGGCTGTCCGCTGAGGGATGTAAGGTTAGAAATTGTGGATCCCTGGATACTGCTCTACATTTTTGTCTACAATGACTGAAGGAGCTAATTGTCCCCCCAAACATGCTTTAAAACTACTACTGCTCCATTAAAAGCTAAGATAGGAACCCTTAGCTCTTTTGGTTTGACAATATCAGTGATGCCTTAGGTGACTAGCTCCTCAAAAGAGGATATTAAATGAAGTGTGTCTACTGACCTGGCTACTACTGGCCTGAAAAAGCCATAAATGTGACCTAAAGCCATTATAGGTTTGAGCCCTAGTTCTTAGGATCAGGGGATGTATCCTACTGACTTGCACCTTGCAGGTCTTTCTGGAGTCATAACAGAAAATCCAAAGACTGGGTGTCTAAGTTCTTCAGGCCACATTTGTTTTGGGATGTCTGAAGTCGAAAGCCTGGAGGAGCTTCTTCCTCATGTTCTTCAAATATATCTTGACATACTCCACTTCTTTTTCAAGGCTTACAGAAGAAGCAGTCCAGCTCTGATGGTTCTGAAATTGTCTTTTCTGCAAGTCTTCTCTGTACTGTTGCCAGAGTCTTCTCCAATGCCATCATTGACTGCGCCAATGCCAGTGGTGCTGAGAGATGATTAGAAATGTCCTTCTTCAGAGTCAGAGCAGTTGGCTCCGAGGCCGACAGCGCAAAGACAATGGCGTCTTTTATTTATTTCGGGGCCTAAGCTCAGAAATGTGCAGAGCCCTTTTATTTTTTTATCTCTGGAAGATAGTGTTCTCTGAATACCTTCCAGCGCAGCTATAGTATTTTAAGTAAGTGAGAATTAAAAGCTTCCCATTCCTCACTCGAGGAAGATGCTGTACTCAGGCTTCGGCCTGCAGCTTTTTTTTATGTCTCCTCGATAAGGATAGTAAGCACGCTCTCGACGATAATGGATGGCTTCCATAGAAGTGGTGGTGGTGCTTCTTTTTCTTCTTCTTTTTCTCTAATTTAGAATGATGGTGAGAGGAATCAGAGGTTGGTGATGATTTCCACTGTGTAACGATCTTGGATTTCACAGGGGTCATCTTTGTGGAAGCCATAAAAAGTCTTGCCAGCCATTCCTTAATGGCTTTCAGCGTCATCATCTGACAGGACCTAGACTCCTCCATATCATGAACTTTCCCATAAACAGAAAAGAAGGAGGAGTGTGGATCCGTCACAGACATCGACCAATGCTAAATCTTACACGCTTTGAAGCCCAATTTCGTAGTTGCGTGACTATCTCTCATGCCGGTGTGTTTCTACCAAAAAAAGGAACTGAGGAAAATGGTTTCACCGATGCTGTCACAGTACGAGGTGAAGCAACGGGATGAATCTGTTCAGCACCACCTAGTGGCTAAAAATGCTTCTGGCATATTTCAAAAGATGAGGCATCTGTGGGAGGAATGTGTACATTACAATATTTCATTTACCTTGTTCTCATTTGATCCCTGTAGCTTCAGATGTCAGGTTACCAGTGGGCAAGTAATTATTTTTATTGCACATAGGGAACTGGGGTAGCCTTGCACTGTTATATTACATAGTTTAACCAGACCAGATTAGAGGGTACATTATGGATCATTTAAGCTCCCAAAAGGGCCTGGGACTCCCCTTCCAAACTAAATACCGACTTTCACTGGGCCACCCTATATGAATTAGCAAGCATGATCTATTTCGTACTCCACTGAATGCCCTTTGCTGTGCTCAGCTTGTGGACTGATGGCTGCTGTGAAAGAAATGCTCTGGTAACCTCTCTTTGGGAGGAGAAATCACATAAATCTTAAGAAACTTGGGATGAGATCCAGTGTTCCAGAGCTTTGCAGTCTCATGGGAGAAAACAAGATTTAACAAAGTAAGGAAACACATATATCAGACATCTGACACCTGATTGTACACGTCCCATTTAGGAGTACTGAGAAGACGTGTCACTGCCCACAGTAGAGTACTACATCTTTTCAGTCTCTTGCAGTGGCCGTAGTTTGCTCAGACAGTGCATCTAAGTCACTTTGGCAGATTGTTGAAGGTTTGAAATAATGTACATTTACATAACAAGTAATGTCTTCTTGTGGAGAAATACAAAATAGAATTTACCTCAATATTTTCATTTGCAACATATAAAACTCCTAAATTGGTCCAAGCAGCAACATTCTGGAAAAAAAAAAAGATTTAACAAAATGAGATATACATTTTGCATTAAAACAACAATTGTATTAATGCTGAATTATAATACACGATGTGCAGGTACTCTGATGAATTCAGCGATTTCATCACTTCCTCTCTGGGGAAACTCTCTTCCCATGTGGCCCGGGAAGGGCAGCCGCTACCTGATCCCGAACCTCGGGGTGGCTGTCCGAGGGAGGACCACATGGGGGAGGGGACGCTCGTGGGAGGGAAGGAGACTCAACGGTAGAAACATTGTATCCCCCTTTCCACTCAGGGTATGACATGCACCTAAGTTCACAAACCTTTATGGCCTATTGTAGTACAAATCCAGTCCAACCCCTCTATACTGAGAACAGGGTTCTTTTTTCCAACTTCTGCCAAAACACTTAGACCTGGAAGAACCTGAGAGTAAGGCAGAGCGCAAACGCCTTGGAACGAGAAGTGCGCGCTAGTGGTTGGAAGTACCCGATATGTGCTGGGACAATTAAAATCCTGGCACTGCAAGGAAGATGGAGATCCACGGTAACTGACGCGGGTCGGTAAGCGATAAGCAGACCAGCTACAGCAGATATGAGAAGTCATTTATAACGCACCTGTGCACAAGTGTTTCTAGGGAGCAGAAGGGCCCCTACTCGTGCCATCACAAGGGGAAAGGTTTGCTGCATGCAGACCTGCAGTAAGTGAGGTTGATGAAAGGAGGCCCAGGCATGGCGCACATCGGAGGACAGGCAGGACGCTAGCAGGAAGAGGTGCCCTGCTGGAGAATCCGAGAGACGCGGAGAACGCCAAAACCGCCAGAGAAAACCTGCCAGCCCAAAGAGGGGAAGTGGGACACCGGGGCGCTTTGAGGCGTATTCAACACGCCAAGGGAAGGAAGAGACACTTGGAGGGTGAACTCAGGAGACCCACACCCCAAGGGAAAGAGAATATTGGGAAAGCTCTGGCAGGAGAGGATACCTGGCAGTGTGGTTGTGACATTGGGGCCCACACTATTACAAATAAGAGTTATACAAGTAAGAGGTGTCGGAAGAGGAAAGGCAGCCTCTGGAAAGTGTATGAAACCCTGGGGAAGGAACCAAAACCACTTAGGCTGGAAAGATGATTAAACTGTGGAGAGACAAGCAAGTCAAGGGGAGGAAAAGAACCCTTTAGTGTGTGAAGTCTAGAGGAAAGGAAACCATACACCGTGGATGAGATAACTGCACATTTCTGGGAAAGAGAATTGTGCATAAAAGCGGAGAGAAAGCTGAGAAACTCAGGGGAAGGTAACCCCCTCTCCTACCCCCTCCAGAGGGTTGTGAAACATTATGGAACTTTGATTATTTATTTGTGCACCTTTTGAACTTTGTGTTGGAACATTAGAAAGATGGCCAAGTGAAAGACTTTGCCCCTTTGCACATTTCTTTTAGTTTAGCTTGTAATGGTCAGGATAGGATTTTGTACACAGGATGCAGAACTCTTTATTTTTGGACATTCTGACACTGACATCCTTTGGTTTTGGTGAGGCAGGGAAGCCCTTCGTAGTGACTGGGGGGAGATAGGTCTTTCTCCAACCCTACTTTTACTTTCATAAAAGTCTATAGCAATCACCACAATACCTCTGTATCTAAGACTTACTCCTGATTAATTACAGTACTTACGTTTTGCTCTGACTGGATTGATTTGATGAAGGCATGTTGAGCAAGTGCATGGTTTGCGATTTCTAAAAATTAAAAGATAAAATAAATATGAAGACAATCCAACAACATACTGTAAAAGGGTCTTTCAATTCTTAGACAACTAGATCGAAACAGTTAGTCATATGTACACCACACTTTCTGAATGAATGATGCATATATTTTGTAACCAAAGTCCACATTCTCTTATTTGTTTGAAGCACTTGTCTGTTAAAAGCCAAGTTACAAAAGATGAGGACAAAACACAATTCAATATTCACAGTAATCTTAAATTCTACACTGCAGAAGAACTGGGATGTTAACACTGTAAGAGGCTCACTTCTACATGCTGAAGTTTTTAACATTTCTGTGTCCCCTATTTTGCCTCAGATAGCATTTTGGCCCTGTGTAGTAAAGTAAGCAGCTTTTGTGCTTCTGTCTGAAGATAAAACATGCAACTATATATGAAAGGTGAAGGCCATGTCAGATTTCAGGTTTTGAGCAGGATAAGATGTAACATGAATTCCTATGTTAAGAAAAAAGGGCCGCTATGCTATCAACAAAATGCAGTGAGTCAAGATGCTAGCTGCAGGCTTACCTTAAACCAGACACACCACATCTTAATATAGTCTAATTCCTAGAAGTAGCAGGATTTGAGTTACAAAAGTGGCACACTTTTTAAACGGCCTCCCCATGTGGTCCCAGTGCCAGGACAAAAAAGGGGGTTGCCCTCTAGCCCCAAGGATTTGGGAGCGGGGAGGACCTTAGGACTTGATCTCTGTGGCATATATACACACACATACGTAAGCCTTGTTGTGGAAAAAACAAGAGTAGTCTTTAGCAAATATTTATACATCCTTAGGACAGTCAAAGGGTTTATCATTATAGCTCTCTTAATTCTGATTTAAACATTACCAAAACAATTTCTAAAACCAAATAATGTGGATATAATCACACATTTTCCAAAAGCCAGCATGTGTTTGGTGGAGGGTTCTTACATGGTGTTATAAAAAAAAAAGGACTTATCTCTCTGTAATATTCTTTCTAATCGATGTTCCTCCCATGGATTCAGCGCTTTTGAAACGTTTTTGCCACTAAGGGGCTTTGCATCGGCGCTTCGATGAACCCCATTCCAGATGTGAGGTTGGGGCCAGTATATACAAAGCAGCTGCACCCTATGACCTCAGTTCCACCTTCTTCCCTAGCACCTGGTCACCCAGTGGCTGCAGAATAGATGCAGTGTACAAGCAATCCAGAGGGGCAGTTAAGAATGGTGATGAGGAATCTGTGGAAGAACATCCATTCGAAAGAAAATTACTGAGATGAAAGTAGTTTGTTCATCTGCAGACGATCAAGAGGAAACCACCTAAAACCGAAAACGGTGGAGGACTACTCAACCAAACAAAGCGTACTGCCCCGACAGGGAATTTAAGCAATAATTTTTGGCAAACGTGTGCAGCAAACGTGTGGCTTCTTGGCAAATGCCAAAGACCACCCCCTCTGCAGAGGAGAGGGGCAGTCAGGCCTCTCATTGAATGAGCCCAGAGACCCCCAGACACATTTTTTGCAGCCAGGTCATAGCCTTCCAAGAGGCAAAGGATGATCCACTTTGACAGGGTCTGTTTAGTTGCAGTCCTGCCAGCACAAGCACCAGCATAACTCACAAAAAGCTTTTAATCTTTCCCCGACGACTCTCATCCCAGAAATGTATTAGTTTAGTACCTGCAGTGGTTCCAGCCGATGGAATAGCTCCTCCTACTTAGATGGTAGAGGAAGAGTAAAGAACACATTGTCATGCATCTTTTAAGAGAGATGGAAATCCTAAACAACCATAGAGAAGGAAAGCCTTACTCTCAAAATCACCTTATCCTTGGAAAAGGATCTGCATGAAATTACCGAGTTGAAAAGTCAGACCACCAAAAGCCCCCCCACCTTACACCTATACATTTTTATTAACTTTACCCCCTTCCCCGCCCACATATACATATGCGAATAAATGGGGGTCGGACTTTTGGTGGTTGGACTTTTCTACTTAGGTAATTTCATCCTAACCCTTGGAAAACACCAAATAGGGAGATTTAACAGAAAAAGCATGGAGCTCACTCACCAGTCTTGCACAATTGATGGTTACCAGGAAAATCAACTTACGGGTGAGTTATCTTAACGAAAATGAATGCAGGGGCTCAAACGGCACTCACATTGTGAAAATGAACACTAAAGTCAAGTCCCAGATGGGAACAACAAACTGACGTAAGGAAAACTGGTTAGAAAGGCCTGCAAAAACTGTTTAACAATGGGGATTGTGAACAAAGCCTAGCCTAGGGTTCCTTTTAAACACCGAGATGGAGGCTAGGTACCTCTTCAAAGCACCAATTTGAAGGCCCATCTGTGCCAACAAAATCATAAAATCTAGAATGGAGAAGACAGGACAGGTGAAAGGATACAGATCCATTTCCCAACACCAAGTCAGGAATTTAAGCCACCTGCAGGCATCCATGGTTTTAGTGGCCAGCCTATGAACTGAAAGGAGTACATCCAGAATGTCGCCCAACAAATCTCACACTCAATATCGCTGCTTCTTTGCAGCCAAGTTTCAAGCTGCTGAATATCGGTAGAAGGACCCCCCTCAAATAGAGTAGTTCTACACTTGCTGGGAGGCTCTAGGGAAGCAGACAGACATGTCCAGAAGCTCTGGGTACCAAATCCTCTGTGCCAAGTCTGGAGGGATCAAAATCAATGTGGACTCGAGCAGCGTAGCCTCCTGAGAACTAGCAGAATGTCAGGGATTGGCAGGAAGTCCTAAAGAAGATTGCAGTTCCACTTGACCGTCAATGCGTTCCCCAGAACTCCCTTCTGAGGAAACTCTCTGGAACAGAACAACTCACACTTCCAGTTCACACTGGAAGTGAAGAGGTCTACTTGTGGAATCCCGAAAAGGAGAACCTCCTGGCTGGAGATTCCACTCGTGGAAGGCTATAGCCTGTCTGCTCAAGGTGACTGCCATGACTGTCTCTGTTCTGGCGAGAATGGGCGCCATCAGACACATTGTTCTTCAGAGCCCAGAATCACAGTTGCATTGCTTCTCTGCCAGGGTCATGAACCCTACAACACCTCTTTGTTGAGGTAGTGCATAGCCACTATCTTTTCTGTTTTCCGTAAGGACCTGTACACACTTGCTCTGCATTGAGGCGGGGGAGGCAACCAGGGCCAGCCAGATCAACCTCAATTGCAGTAAATTGATGTCTTCTTAGGTCTTCAAAGGCAAGCAAATGCTGCTCACCTTTGGATTCAGCAAATGAGTACCCCAGCCTTTCAAGGAAATATACATGACCAAAGTCAGTTGGGCAAGAGTTGCCAAAGCACACTCCTCCAAGTAGAATGTCTTGCAGGGACCACCATATGGGGTTGCAATACACACTCCCAAGACTCGTAAAAGATCTAACATATTGCCCTGAAACAAAGACAAATGACATCGCAGTAGCCACTGAAGCAACCTTATGCGTAAAGGGGCTTTCAGCACCACCAGGGAGCCATCAGGCCCAGTAAGTGCAGAAAGGTGGAGGCTGAAACCAGCTTCCAGAATTAAAAGACCAGAACCATCTGGAAGATTTCGCCACTCAATCCCCGGGAAAGAAAAACAGCCAAGCCAAAAGATTTTGCCATGATCTTGTATGAGTGGAATTTCTGAAGTGAACCATCAGCTTTGGCTCAAAAAAGAGATTATTTCCAACAAAAGGTATGTCGAGGAGCTTCCCCTGAAGATCTGGAGCGGACCCTGAGCTCCTCATCAAAGAGTGTCTCTGGAAGACGGTTCCAGTAGCCTTGGTAGGTGCCACGCAGTCAGACATGTCCTGGCCTAACTGTAGTATCTGACGTGTCGCCTTTCTGCCATCCTGTACCATGGAACTGAAGTCCTCCCTCATGTCACCGAACAGTATATTTTCAGCAGCCTTAGATATCACAGTCCAGAGGAAAAAAGAACATTTGGCAGATGCATTTACCAACCACGAGGGGACACAGCCTGAGGCGTACACCTTGTGCACCCAAGTGTCCACTCGGTCGATCTCCCTGTCAGGGAGGAAGGGAGCTTGTCTTGAAACGTTCTGCCACTGCCTGTACCACCAAGTTCTTGGGGGAGACATTGGTGGAGAGGAAAGTTGTATCCACCTGTGCAGGATGGTGTTTGCTGGCAAGGTCTTGGTTCGGCGCAGGTAACAAGACTGGCTTCTTCAAGGCCTCTAATACCGGCAGCTCCACTGCTGGGTCAAAGGGCAGTAAGCTCTCTCTCTCTCTCTCTCTCTCTCTCTCTGAGGGCCTTCATCCAGGATGTCATTTATTTCAAACTGAGCCTTTGGCCTGCTGGGTACCGACAAGCTCAATGTGCCTGCCACTCTTTCCCTCATATTCTGCAAGAAAGCATGGGGCTTCCCCAGAGTCAAGGATGTCCAGCTCATGGGAGGTGTTGAGGCTGCTGGCCTCGTGCAAGTTAGAGGCCAGATCCATCAGATCCTCTACCTCGCCATAGAATCCCTTGGGGGAAATCACTCACCTCTCGAGGGCATTGGAGTCCAATCCAAATTGGATGGCATCACCTTATTCATAAAAGACTTCCGACATCTTCGATATGAATTTGGCCACTGGAAGCGGGATATATTCCTGAGGAGCACTGTGCTAGGAGCTCGAGGCCAGTAGGCGGAGCCGCACGGCTTCGTCTGGATCAGATTCCATAGGAGCTGGGGCTGAGTTGTAAGTGCGTGACTGCAGTCTCGTGAGGGTTCCTGCTGACTCCACTAAGCAAGGTGGGCCCTTTGGGATTCTCCAGGGCAGAGGCCAAATCCTTCAGCGCCAGGGCCTTGGCGAAGATGCCGAGCATTATTAGCCAAAATTCTTTCCATTCCTCCAAGGTGGAGGATTGGGTGGGAAACAGAACCTGCAGGACCGAATCCTCTGAGGAGTCCCTGGATTGGTGGCTCCTTAGAGCAACCGCCAGTGGAGTGGTACCTATTGTGGTGGTACTTCTTTATCTTGTCTTTCCGGGATGAGGCTCACCATTCGAATGGGAAATGGCAAGGATGTAAAACTGGATTTAATAAATACTACCAACTCACACCAAACCAGCCCTCTGACTTCATCTTTTCTTGAGAGAACATCCTGCCCTGGCAACCTATCAACCACCTTTTCCTACAGAAGCAGTTTTCTCTATTTCCTCTCCTAACCTATTTGACCATTTAATTCTTAGGTAAATGTTACCCTTACCGTTACAGGCTTTGTTGCTTACTAACTAGAATAACGCTCTATAAATACCCCACCAACAAAAAACACCCAACTTGGGAGTAGCTGTGCCTGGACCAGGCAAGAGGACATGGGTAAAATGAGACCCAGAAGGGAAACCCTCCTGCTAGGAATATAGGGCCCATAATTCTCTTAAGACATCGGCGCTCCTTGCATGTTAAAACTGCATGATAACCCAGCTCAAAAGTAGATCAGGTCTGTGACCCATCCTATTTCATCATGCAAACAAATAAATGTCAGCAATCCACCTGTTTAACAGGCAGTCAAATGCAGAGCAACAGAAAAAAAGGAAAACAATAATATGAATACCCCAACCAGCACCTGTGTTCTCCTCTTCTCAGCCATCTGTCCCCAGCAGCAGGCCTCCCAGCCCCCTTGTGTAGGCCACAACCATGTGCCGAAATGTCCTAACCCTCAACACACGGAATAGATCCTCCCCTCACAATGTCATACCCCTCCACCCCCACCTGTCTGGCGAGAAGCGCCTTCATGAACCTAATAGAGGCATCAAGTCTGGTGAATCCAGCACAGCATCCAGGTATTCGTCCAACACAGAATATATGCCCTCTTGTTGCCTGAACTCAGCTTGCTTGCGACTGATTGCCCATGTAATCATATCTCTGGCCCAACTCGTCAATTATAGCCCGGTAGATTGCTTCCACTTCATCGCATTCCACCTCTTAGCTATTATTATCCACAGCATTACAAAATTCATCAGCAATTTACATCTCTTTTTACCAGGCACAATACCCAGGAAGCATGTTTAATTGTGCCCAACAACACCCGCGTATTTGAGCATTTGGGGCACTCAGTGCCCGCCTGACTATACATTTTGTGTAGTCTAGTGGGTGCTACTGGAGACATATGTAATGTATAAGCTTGAACCTCCTGTTGCAAGGCATTTTTAGTGTTCCCACATGCCCTCATCCATTCTCTATCTTCCAGAGCCTGCCTATGTCCTCCTCCCACTTCTCACTCACTGCCTGCACTTGTGGCACCAACCTCCTAAAATATAGCCTGTACATTTTGGTTATTCTTTGGCTTCCCTCACATAGTGAGATAAGGGCTTAATTGACCGTGTGTATTTGGGGAAGTTTCAGAAACCCCGCCCATGCTGCCCTACTGCATGCCACCCATTTGGCATATGTCAAAGAAATGAGCCAGCCGCATGTCAAACAAGAGTCAGAATGGCTCACGGCTCACAAATCTATCCTCATAAAGATGTCCCCGCTGCTTGATGCCCCGTTCTGTGACGTCCCCACCCACATGTACCTGCTTCAGCATGGAGCATATCTCATTTCCACACACTGGTATCTGCAGCATGTACATATTCCTGTCCCCGTCTATCTTACTGACTTTTTCCACTTTTTATGTATCGTTTGCACCTGCCATAGCAGGGCCTTGACCTGTCTCTTGTTCATCAATGACATGTCTAGGAGCGCCTGCAGGGGAATTACTGCCTATATCAACCTCACAATAATATCTTATAATCCCCCAAACCATGGGAAAACGAATTGCAACAGGGAAGCTGCACACTAGAGCATACAGTCAGGCACTCCTATGCCCCCCCCCTCATATGCTAATCTCAGCGTTTGTAAGCTTATCTGTGAACTTCTATCACCCCAGTAGAGGCATCCCATTATTCTATCCAGTCTCTGGCAGTTTTTTTAAAGTATCGACACAGGAATCCCTTTAAATATGTACAGAAGCCTCAGGCGGACTATCATTTTGGATATTGCTACATTGCCTAGCAGCGAGAATGGAAACTTCTGCCAATAATCCACAAATCTCTCCAGTCAATCAAGTGGTGGTGTCATGTTCGCTTCATACACTTCCCCAATATTCACACTATCAGTAATACCCAGATAACAGGAACTGGAATGACCAAGTCAGCCAAAACAGCCCTGTCGTGCCTGATAGCGCATATACATAGTTAATCTGTAGGCCCAACACCAGCCGAAAACTTGGCAGATTTTTAACATGCAATAAAATATCATCATAACTATGTGACGTGCTCCTGTCCCCTGACGCTACAGACACTAGCTCCAAACCTCTTCCTCAACAAGCAAGTTAGCAGTTACATCACCAATGCAAACAGCAGAGGCAACAGTCCTCTCTAGTGTGTAAAGAAGGCAAGTGATCACAGTTCAAGGGTGTTTGTTAAACTGTATAGGTAAGTTGGAAAAATGCCTAATCTAAACCTAAATCTAAGATGGGAGCAACCTACGAACATCAAATAATAATAAGGCAGTCCTAGTGGCGTTGTGTCTGTTAGGCAAGATTGTATGCAGTACCCTTTAGGTGCAATACAACAACCTTGACCTCCTGGCAATAGGAACCCAACCTTTGGTATAAGTTTGTACTACACAGGCTGGTAGCGTGATTGAGTGGCCGGGCTTATCTCAAGAGGGGTCAATGTGAGCTGTAGGGGAGTTACGCAGAGATTCACAGTGACAAGTTTTCAAATAAACTCTTACACACAAGGTTTCTTGAATAAAATATTATTAATTTATTCATCAGTCAGTTAGAATAAGCCTTCTTCAGACAGGAGCAATATAACAGTAACACTCAAATATACTTAATAAAATACACACTCTTAATATTCCTAAATCAGTAAGTGCCCTTTTGGTAAGGCCCACAGACGCAACCTACACCCTCAGGTGACTCCAATAGCTAGGGTGCTGGGCACATTAATATATCACTGTTGCTTTTAGAATCATTTAGGATTAAGTTAAAGGAAAAGGTTATTTAGAACATGCAAGAGACCACACACATTCTTAAGCAGGCAAATACTTTCAGGTCCCCCAATAAGAGTCATTCAGTGGAACAGGCTAAGCCAAAGTCAAAGGGCAAAAGTCTATATGTGCTGAAGCACTTCTTTCCAGGTAAGTAAGAAAAGTCTTTGCACAATGTTTTAGAAGTATTTGAAGAAAAAGAAGAATCAAATTAGGGCCACAAGCTGTTAGACTTGTGAGTAGTAGAAGATGCAAGCAACACTACAGCAATAGGTAAATTCTCTCAGACTTTTACAGTACCTTAGTACTGAAGAAAAAGTGCAGCAGATGACTTCTGCTTCTGAGCAGCTCTGCAGATCTCACTGTTCCTGGGCCTCAGTCGTGGGGACAAGAGGGAGGACATTTGGGGACTCCTGCACTGCAATGGGATGGTCACCGCTCGCAACATGCAATCTTCGAACAAGTGGCTGTTTGGTGTTTCAGCTCCTTGCGTCTACCGCAAATAGCAACACAGCGGTTCCTTGCTGTCGAGATGGGCTTTCCTTGCTTCTGAGGTCCTGCACTCTGTTGAGTGGGCTCAGGCTCAGTCAGTCCAGCTTCCTAGGAGTCTGGAGGATCTTCCTGGAGCTCTTGGCCAGCTTAAAATCTGGTGTTCCTCTCCCTGGCGTTTCGGTTTCCAGCAGCAACTCTGTGGAAAAAGCTCAGAGAGAATGTCTAGGTGGCTTACTTTGGAGTTGATTGGTCCCACCAACTCAAGGGGAGAAGTCGTCCTTGCCGGGGCTTCTCTGTCGATACGAATTTGGAGTTTCAGCACAGCAGCAGGGCTTCACTGGGTAAACCAACGGCCCAGAAGTTGCAGCAGGCGTCCTCTTCAAGTTCTTCTTCGGTTCCTTCGTCCGGTGGTTGACTCTGCCTCCTAAGCCAAAAGTCTTGCCTTTTATTCAGTTCTCACCCATTCATTCAACCTAGCTGTGAGTCACCCAGCAGGGTGACTGTCCTTGACGGACAGTCAGCTGTCCAATCACTACAGAGTGCATTTGGGTCTCGTAGGAGACTAAGCACAGGGAGTTTCGGCCACCTCCCTCACTTCCTGCCCAAAACAGACACCCTGGAGCAAGAGGCGGGCTTCACTCCTGAATCCCGCCAAACGTAAAGGGAACAAAGGGACCAAACCAGGTTTGGCGCGCAGGGTAAATCTCAAGAAGGACCTCTCCACAAAGAAATATCAAAAAAAAGAAGACCAGGGCCGTTTTGACAGAAACGGCACCCATGGGTGCTTTACCGTGGCCCGCAGTAAAAATCCCATAATGGTAGTAAAACGTAAACCACTGCCACCAGCTATTTGTCGAGGAAAGGGTAACATGAAATGTTACATGAGAAGCAAGACAAAGGGGATACTAGGTAAACCCTCCAGCACCCTATTGTAAGTTAGTGTGTACTGGGTCTAGAAAGTTACAAATACAATGAAAGTCAATTTCACCTTACTGCTCTGGGAAACAGTAGTTTATAACAGAGAAGAACAAGTTACTCTCTTACCTGGTAACGTTCTTTCGATGGGATGGTCCGACGACGTATTCCATATCTATGACAGTAATCACCAAAGCTGTGCTGCTTCGGAAAATCTTTCGGCGTCTGCGTCCTCCGTCGATGACGTCGATATGCCGCCGTCGAGGACCTCCCCTCGAGGACCTCCTCCGACGGCCGACGTCACTGGATATTATAAGTAGGACGCACAACGCCTGTAGCCTCAGTTGTAGTTTTGGCACCAGTATTCTGCCAGTCTGACCACACAAAGCCTTGCGGAAACGTAAGCAGCAATCGCATAAGAAATTATGTAGCGGGGAGGTTAGGGAGGGAGCGATATGGAATACGTTGTCGGACCATCCCATCAAAAGAACGTTACCAGGTAAGAGAGTAACTTGTTCTTCGAGGGGATTGGATCCACCGACGTATTCCATATCTATGACAGACTTCCAAAGCAGTACCAATGCAAGGAGGTGGGAAAAGAATTTAGAAAACAGAAATTTAGAATGCCCAATCAAATTGCGGAGTAAAGGACCGCCTTGCCAACGGCCAGATCCTGCCCCCAGATGGAATCGAGGAAGTAGTGACGTACAAAAGTATGTACCGAAGCCCAGGTGGCTGCATCACAGATGTTACGAATAGGAACACCCCTCTGTAGGGCAGTAGAGGCAGCCATACCCCTGGTAGAATGGGCCCGTAAGCCGACCGGTGGGTCCTTACCCGCCAATCGGTAAAACTCCGAGATAGGCAAAATAATCCAAAGTCTGTTTCGTCACAGCTTGTCCCAAATGCTTTCCAGCGTAACCAATGAAGAGTTGATCGTCCACTCTGACCCGGTACATGCGTGAGATATAAAAGCTTAACGCTCTCCTAGGATCAAGCCTATGGAGCCTCTCCTCTTCCTTACCAGGATGTGGAGGAGGATAAAACGCTGGAAGAACAACCTTCTGGCCTAAATTAAATTCCGACACCACCTTCGGAAGAAAGGAAGGACGAACTCTAAGGACAACCCTGTCCTTACGAAACACAGTGAAGGGTGGCTTAACTGAAAGTGCCTGTAACTCACTCACTCTGCGAGCGGAAGGGACCACAATCAAAAACACAGTTTTAAGAGTTAACAGTCTCAAAGGGCATGAATGCAAAGGCTCAAACGGAGCACCCATCAGAAAGTTGAGAACAAGGTTCAAATCCCAACCGGGTACCTGGAAAGGTGACGGAGGGAACACATTAGTGAGCCCTTTCAGAAACTGAGAAATTAAAGGAATTTTAAAATAGGAACACTCTTCAGACGAGCGCTTAAATATGGACAGTGCCGCCAGGTAACCTTTAATGGTACCCACTTGAAGGCCCGTGTGGGCCAAAGAAAGGAAAAAAGACAGATCCATGGGAATGTCACATGCAAAAGGATCCACATTCTTAACCCTGCACCAGTCGCAGAACTTACGCCAACGGCAACGGTACAGGGATTTTGTTGCGAACCGCCTGGCCGAGAGCAACACCTCCATCACGTCTTCAGGGAGGTCCCAATCCTTATACCTCAACCTTTCAGAAGCCAAGCGTGAAGGTTGAGGGATCTGACCTCTGGATGGAGAACCTGACCCCCCTCCCGTGAGAGCAGATCGTCTCGGTAGGCAAGACGACGTGGAGGGCAGATGGACAAGTCGAGAAGGTCCGGGTACCACGTCCTCCGGGCCCACGGCGGAGCAATAAGGATCATCCGGGAACCGAACCTCCGTAATCTCCGCAGTACTCGCGGGATGACGGGGACTGGAGGAAACGCGTACCGCAGTGGGAATGACCACTCCACCAACTCCCACTCGCGAGGGGTCGCGCTCTGCCTGCTCAGAGCGTCCGCCGTCTCGTTTTCGTCTCCAGCCAGATGAACTGCGAGATCGAAACTTCCTGCTGGATTGCCCAGAACCAGAGCTGCATCGCCTCCCTGCACAGATGAAGTGAGCCTGCCCCCCCCCCCCCGATTTTTGTTGAGGTAGTGCCTGGCCACTGTGTTGTCCGTCAGGATCAGGACATTCTTCCCTCGCACAGTCGGCAGAAAAGCCTTCAGGGCTAGCCTGACGGCCCTCAGCTCCAACAGATTGATATGGAGTCTGGACTCCGACGGACCCCAACGACCGCTGACTGTCTATTCGTTGGCATGAGCTCCCCATCCCGTGAGGGATGCGCCCGTCACGATCGTAACCTCCGGCCAGGGTAGGCAAAATGGAGCCCCCTTCATCAGATTTTCTTCGATGGCCCACCACAGAAGGTCCTGGGCGACCGAGGACGCCACCTGAACGGGGTCTGACATCCTGCCGGAGGACTGAGACCACTGGAGCTTGAGTGCCCATTGCAAAGATCTCTTCCGCAACCTGGCCTCCGGCACCAGAAGAATGCAGGATGCCATGAGGCCGAGCAATCTCAAGAACTCGAACGCTGAGATACTCTGGGCAAGCTGAAACTTGTGCACCATCTGCTGAATGTGATGAGCCCTCACCTGGGGAGGAAAACACTGCCCCAGGGACGTGTCGAGCACTGCTCCGATGTACTGGAGCCTCTGAGTTGGTGTCAAATGGGACTTCTTTAAGTTGAGGGAGAAGCCCAGCTTGTGGAGGGAGTGGCAGGTGACTGACAGATGATCCAGGACTTGCTCGGAAGAGCGCGCCCTGATCAACCAATCGTCCAGGTAGGGATAGATGTGAATTCCCCCTTTCCTGAGGTGCGCTGCCACCACTACCATGAGCTTGGTGAAAACCCTTGGGGCGGAGGTCAAACCGAACGGCAGACCCGAAACTGAAAGTGCGTGTCGCCAACCGCGAACATCAGGTACTTCTTGTGCTTGGGATGGATCAGCACATGAAAATAAGCGTCCTTGAGGTCGAGAGACACCAACCAGTCCTGAAGTTGACGGGCCTGGAGGACTTGAGAGAGAGTAACCATCTTGAACTTGTCCTTCCTGAGGAGTTTGTTCAAACCGCGCAAGTCCATGATGGGTCTCAATCCCCCGTCTTTCTTGGAAATCAAAAAATAAGGGGAATACCATCCCTTGTTCCTCTCCGCTACAGGCACCAGTTGTATGGCACCTTTCTCCAGCAGGGATTGAATTTCCTGCGCAAGGAGCGGGTCTGGACTCTTCAAAGAGAGATTCCCCAGTGGATTGTCTTGAGGCCTTTGCCGGAAAGGAAGACAGTAGCCGTGGGTTATGATCTCTAGAACCCACACATCTGAAGTAATGGCGCGCCACTCTGCAAGATGCTGCGCCAGCCTTCCCCCAACCGGCGAACCATGGGACTTGGCCTCATGACTGAGCTGAAGCGGCTGCGGCGTTGCCTGAGGGCAAAGAGGCAATAGCCCGAGCGGCCTTGGCACCTCGAGTACCTTGTTTTCCACCTCTGGCACTCCTACGGTGGCCCCTTTGGCTGGCAGCTCCTCTCGCTTTACCAAAGAATGAGTAATAACGAAAGGAACCTCCCCTCCATTGCTGTCCCCGAGGATGAAAAGGCGGAGGTTGTCAAACTGCAGCGCCCAACGACTTCGCTGCAGCTTTTGAGGTCTGCAACCTCTCAAGGCTCTCGTCAGCCTTGCTGCCAAAAAGATGTTCCCCGTCAAAGGGCATGTTGAGGAGCCGGGTCTGCACATCAGGAGCAAACCCCGACTTCCGCAACCACGCAAACCTGCGTATCACGGTGCTCACCGTCATGGACCGGTTGACGCAATCTGCCATGTCCAAACCCGACTGAACGGCCTCACACATGGCATCCTTGCCATCCTGAACCATGGCAAGGAAACCATCCCGTTCGTGCCCTTCGGGAATATCTTCAGCCGCTAAGGAAACACAGTTCCACAGAGTGTGCGTGAAACGTGACAAGGCACATACAGAGTTGGCCGCCTGACGCGCCATACCCCCTGAAGAAAACACTTTCTTCGCCCAGCCGTCAAAACGCTTGTTGTCTCTATCAGGAGGAATGGTAGGATACGATGCCTGCTTTGCCGGGGCCATAGCCGCCTGCACCACCAAACTCTCCGGAGTGGGGTGCTTGGACAAGTAGCAGGGGTCGCTACTGGCTGGGTGGTATTTTCACGGCAAAGACTTGCCCACTGCCGGGAGACTCTCCGGAGCAGTCCAAGCCGCCGCCACCCTCCTTTGTAGAGCCATATGAAACAGCAGTACTGGGTCAGTTGGTGGACCAAGGTCGAGGATATCCGTAAGGTCATCCTGAAGAAACTCCCCCGGGGGAGCAGACCATCCCAAGTACTCGGTGACCCTCGACATAAGGCGCCGGTACGAGGAGTCGGCATGAGTGCCAGGCTCAGGCCTACAAAACTCCACCTCCGGAGAGGTGTCCAGCCCACTAGCATTGTGCAGGGACTTCCTCAGGTCCACAAACTGGCTATGGCCCGAGAGAATCTCGTCAGGCACCGTATCAGGAACCATGCCATCATCAGAGCCCTCATCCACCTCTGAAATAAACTCAAGATGGCGGTAAGAAAGCACAGAATGTGAACCAAAGACATGCTTGACCTTGGCCAGAGCCTTTCTAGGGGGTTCCACCAAGCCTCGGGGTACCCCCGTCGACACCGCCTCGAAAGGTGTCAAGGGCATCGAGTGAATCGGCATTGACGAAGGAAGCCCATTCCTCCGGCCTCGCCTGCTTGGAAGGGTAAGTGACCCGCCGACGGGCAGAGTCCTCGAAGAGGCAGGAGTGGCAGGACCGACTCCGGGACCGAGACCCACTGGACTTCCAACGACGACACGGAGCGTCGCCTCTCGAATCGTCCGTCGAAAGCCCCGCAGACCTCGACTTCCGTGACTTAGACACCTTAAGTACTGATGATAACTTCTTGCGCTCCCGCAAAGCTTTAGACGTGAGCGGCTGGCAGTCGACACAATCATCCGTGTCATGGGCCACCCCGAGGCACCAGAGGCAGGCGTTGTGCGAGTCCGTAACCGACATCTTGGACTCGCAGTCCCCGCACTTCTTAAAGCCCGGACACGGTGTGGAAGACGAGGTAGACATCTTCACGAAGAAAAGACTTCACAAAACGAAACAGGTTTGAAGAACCGAGAAACAACTCCAAAGAGTCGAGGCGCGCCGAGATCTCCGAAGCGAACACGTTCGAGGAAAAAACGGAACTGAGGCTACGGGCGTCGTGCGTCCTACTGATAACATCCAGTGACGTCGGCCGTCGGAGGAGGTCCTCGAGGGCGGTGTATCAACGTCATCGACACAGGATGCAGACGCCAAAAGATTTACCGAAGCAGCACAGCTGTGGTGATTACTGTCATAGATATGGAATACGTCGGAGCACCCAATCCCCTCGAAGGTATTTAAACATTGGGAAATCTTGAAAACTTCCCAGTGTCACTGCACCGAAGGTGCTGTGTGACACAATGTAAAAGATGATGCCTATGGAGTTTGTCAGACTTCACAAACAAAGAAACACAGAGTACAAAATCACATTCAAATACATGAGAGAGTGGGGAAAAAAAGGTCTCACTCGCTCCAGGTTAAAAAAAAATCAAGTCCTCAAAATCCAGCAAAGTTGCTGGGGGGGTCTCTAAGATAGAGGGAATTTGCACATTTCTGAGAATTCTCCCCAACAGTGTCAAATAAAAGTGCCTATCTTAAGAAAAACATATTGCCAATCCTACGCTAAATACAAAGAGTGTGGGATAGGATTCACAAGAAAAGAAGTGTTCACAAATGCTAAATCAGGATGTGTTAGCTGGGGGTCTCCCTTCCCCACGTTTTGAGCACAGGACAAAGCGGGACTCCTGAGCACAGCACTCTCTCGAGCTTTCCCAGCATGAGACAACAGTTCTGCATCACGTATCAAGACCTTCAATGGTTACGTCTCTTTGCTAAAAAAATTCTCTTGTCCCCAAGGACCTGATGGGTTTCAAAAATAACAAACAAAAGAAGTTCTGTTCCAAATGTATGTTGGGTGATCAGCCTCCCTCCTGTCGGGTTCTGGCTTTCTATTCCACGTGTCGCTGGGTGATGGCTTTCGCCCATGGATACCCCTCTGCCGGGCTCAGACCCTTCTCAACTGCCTGCTGAGTGCCAAGGAGGACAATCCACTTCCCCATGTCTTTCTGGCCTCCCTCGATCGGACTCAGGCCTTTCTTTCGGGATCTCCCTCTGCCGGGTTCGGACCCGAGTGCCAAAGGGGACAATCCACTTCCCCTGGTCTTTCTGGCATCCCTAGGTCAGGCTCAGACTCTTTTCAAATGTTTGCTTCCCTATGGCGAAGTCACTCTGGCTTTTGCAAATATATTTTCTCATTGGCCTTTGCAAATCTTAATGTCGTTTTAAACAGTTCCCCGTGTACCTCCCTCTGCCAGGTTCACTTTTGTCAACACACTGTTTCTTGGGACTTTAGACTTTGCCGCTCTTTATTGGCATCCCTCCTTCGGGTTCACTCTTGCCACTTCATTTTCCTTTTGCTTTCACTTGATGCAGGAATCACTTCCCTTGCTTTCTCTTGATGCAGGATTCACTTCCCTTGCTTTCTCAACAGTTTGTCGGTCAAAGACTTTCGACTGTACAAGGATTTTGCTATACCCCTGTATGACCATTTTGACCGTTCTCAGCGGATCTCCTAGGGCCTTCTGGTATCAATAGTTTCACTCAACGTGGGATTTACCAGAGTCTCTCAAGTGAGCACCCACATGGTGCCGATTCCCTCTGCAGCTGGTCTTCCCTCAACAATTTACAGTTCTTTGAGACTTTCTCAATGTGCCACTTTGCGACTTTCATTCAACACAGTTCGGTTTATCGATTCTCCACTCGACTCACCAGTTGTGATAAACCGCTTGCTTTCCTTGTATCTGCAGTCAAGGCCGGTACCACGGTAGCAGGCGTTTCCCTCAGTCCTGCTTATCAGCGTAGGCACTCTCCGTGTACCATTGACATCTGCTGCAACACACTTGAGCTATTGTCCGCGGTCTTACAATTCCTTCTGCGGAGGTCTCGCGGGTCTGGGCCAGAAAGGGCAAGGATGCTTCTCTACTTGTCAGCCTTTCAGTTCTCGCTGCCTTTCTCCTCCTCTTGAACTCTGTGCCTGGATAGCTGTCTCCTCTCGTGCTGTCTGCTTTGCTCGTCAAGTGCTCTTTTATCCCTGTTGGGATGAGAAAGGGCCGTTGGGTGTGTGAGATTCTGGCTAATTGCCTGACTCTGCTTGATCCTTGGGTTGGGACATGTCAGGTAAATGGCTTTTGGTGTTAGTCTGTTGTCTTTTGTGTAGGGAGAAAGTATTTGTGTTGGAAAAGGGGAGAGGTAGAGTCTCTAAGTATTTTTTGTGGTAGGATGGGGGAAAAGTGTTATGGGGAATTATAGCTTTCGTCCTGGGGGGTAGGTGATTTAGGAGGGGTAAGTTTGGTAGGGTTTGTGAACTGAATGGGGGGAGTGGTGTTTAGTCAAAAAAGATTGTGAGTTCGGAAAATAATAATTAGAGGGACGTGGAAAAGAATGATCAGGAGTATCGGGTCTGTAACATAAAGACAGGGATTCTGGGCGATGTAGTTTCACACGGTACTGGAGTTTGGGTTCTTAAATGGTTTACCATAGACGGATGGTTTGTTGGCTTTGGCTAAGGGAGATTTATGGGGAGGTAGGGGGGTAGATCTGGAATAGCCTACAAAAGATTCACTTCACCCTCCTCACAGTCTTCTCCGGTGTAACACTGCGTCTCCCCTTGGTTATTTCCCCAAGCACAACCCCGGCACCCCTACCTACCCAGGTGATCCTTCCCCGCTCATCTGCCTTAAGGGTTTGGATAAGAGAGGGGCAGTTCTTCCCTGGCCACCTGAATAAGGGATTCCCGGGATCTAACTGGGAGAATACACTCTGGTTTCTCACAAGTGCCTCTGCACACTTGCCAACTACCTGGGATAACATGGCTTGTCTTAACTCTGGCATATGACTCACTGTACATCACTTGAACCCAATTGACAAAGCTTTCTCCTATGCCAAGCTTCTGAAGTGCCCTGGACATATAGCCCCAATCGACACAGTCAATGGCCTTATGTGCATTTAGACTTGCAATCGCCCACTGCCCGTCTTCCTTCAGCATTCCTTCGATATACACCTCACGTCCAGTATTGTATTCCTCTGGGCACAAATCCGGACTGATCCTTGTGCACCAGCTTGTGCATTATCCGGGCGAGAATCTGTGTCTGTATCATAGCCATACTTTTACTATCTACATTTATCAAAGAAAGTAGTCTATAGGAGCTGCACTCCCCTAGGTCTTTCCCAGTCTCCAGGAATAGTATAATCAGAGCTTTGCGCATGGACTGCATCATTATCCCTTTCTAATTTTCCTCAGTGTAAACTTCCAGCAACTTGGGCACATGTAGCTCCTTATATGTTTTATATAATTTGACAGGTATATCGTGGATCGCTGGCGTCTTCCCACTTTGTAGGTCCTCTATCATCCACTGTACTTTCTCCAATTCTAAAGGCTTGTCTAATTCCACATCCTCCTCTAAGCATGGCAAGCCCGCATCCTCCAACAGACCCATAGGGCCTCATTACACGGAAGTCGGAGAGCCATGGCGCTATTAGCGCCATGGCTCATGCCGGTAAAATACCGGCACTGCCTTGGCGGCAAGGGGATTTACCGCCCCATTCCAAGGTTGGTGGGGCGGTAAATCCCCCTTCCGCCATTGCCCTTCCCCATTCCCATTTCTGCCCCATAGGGCTCTATGGGAATGGGGAAGGCGCTAATTACGGCACCGCAATTTTGCGGTGCCGTAATTAGCTCCGAGGTCCCTTAGCGGGTTGGTTTTTAACGCCTGCAAAAAGCAGGCGTTAAAGCACCAACCCGCTAAGGGACCTCGTAGTAAGGCGGTAATGGTTAACGGTCACCGTTACCATTAACGGTGGCCGTTAACCATTACCGCCTTCCGTGTATTGAGGCCCATAGTCTGAGTCTCATCTAGTAGTACCGGTGGAGTGTATAGCTCCTCACAGAATTTCCTGAACACTTTGTTAATCGCTCTTTGCTCATGTATGGTATCACCAACCTTGTTCCTTACCTCAGTGATAGCACCCTTTCCTTTTTCTCTATCGACTAGCCATGCAAGGTTCTACATTGCTTATCTGCCTCATCATGCATTCTGCTCACACATGCTGTGTACTCCATCTTGCCAATGCGCTCATACGCTTTGTAAAGCTGTTCCTGTTTAGCAGTAACTGACACTACCTGCACCCTGGCGTTCTCTGCCTTCTTATCGAAGTCCCCTATTTCATTTTCCAGCTGGCCAATTTTCCTTGCGAGTGTCTGCTTAAAACAGCATGTGGTGGAAATACATACCCCTCTAATGGCTACTTTAACGGCTTTCCACATCTTGCCCACAGACCCTACCGAGTCCTTATTGTTTTTAAAATACTCCTCTATTGCTTGTGGCACTGTGAACCTATACTCTCCATTCATGAGTACCTCAGCCCTTAGTCTTCATGTTGGTATTGAAGTCGGCTCGTGAGTACAGCGTGATCAGCAGAGGCGCGTGGTCTGTCAATGACTGATCCAGATAGTCTGCTACCTCCAGCCCCTGCACTCCCTCCGTCTGCATGAAAGCAAAGTCTATCTTGCTATAATACTCAAGTGCCACCAAATAAAAGGAGTAAACACTTGACCCCTCAGCTGTGTATGCCACCAGGCTTCAACCATCCCATGTACCGTGGCAGAATTTAACAGAGCCCTAGAGGCCGTCCCCAATACACTACCCGTAGCTCTGGATGTATTCAGCACGTTATCTAAAATACAGTTACACTCCCGAATCCAATAGATCTTGTACATAGCATGTCTGCACAGTAGAGAGGAGATTTGCATGAAGAAATCAGCACTGTCTGTGTTGGGAGGATAGGTACACTATAGCAATACATGCTGCTCCCTCAATGAAGATTACCTAGGCTTGCAGCGCTGAGTCTCTTGATTCTATTAAAGACACAGAGGCAAGCATTATGCTACACCTTCTTTAATTTTACTTGTCAGAAACTTCAATTTGAAACATAAGAATTATCAAACTTTCTATCATTTCTTTTGTTGAAAAAATAATCAAACTTTCTATCATTTTCTTTTGTTGAAAACTACATTTCCCAAACTTTAGTCACTCATTTTTAGTCCTTCTCATTTCCTGTCCATGGAGCCCTTAACCACTTTCTATCAGTAGCTCATCCGCCCTCTGGATGCTCTGAACTAAACCTCATACAATGAGACTGTAGAAATGCACTCCAATTAATCATGTCCCTGATAAAAACGTCTCAGGAACCCACAAAACTCAGAAAATCGGCTCTGAGCCTTACAAACTCTGTTAGCTCCATCTACACTTGCCCTCGGCCGTCTTCGGCCGTCGTTCTTGTCATCTGCTGTCAAAACAAAAAAAGACACCATTGGGGGTTGGGGGATGCACTGCCCTTGGTCACAGCTATCGTAAAAGAGTACAGCGTTATCATCATATTACAAGACAAGCTGCATGCACTGGGTGGGAAAATGCTTGCCTCTGTGTCTTTAACAGAATCAACACTCCCAGCGCTGTAAGCCTAGGTAATCTTCATTCTATGTCAAGACAGAGGCGAGCATTATGTTTTTTTAAAGCTACTCACCACTGCTTCAGCCACTGATGGGACTGATTTAAGGTAAAACTGCTTAAAAGCACTATCGCTTGACCAATCTGGCACTCGCAAAATCTGTCAAATCTGTCTAAATCCACCCCTACGAGCTGCATGATCTTGGGACACCTCTGGCAATTGTAGCCGACGCTACCGCCTTGAAGGGGCTCCTGCGAGCGATGAGCAACTGGGTCACTCCCGCCGGCCGAAAGGGAGTGACCCATATTGTCAGATAAGGGTACGAAATGGAGGAGGAATTGGTCTTAGTTCTGCTTGCTAGAATGAACGTTCCCCCATTCGGACACTGTATCTTCCTATTAATCTCTAGCACCTTGAAGTCATAGACTCTCCTTCAGGAAACTAGGCACAACAACATAGCGAACTTCCCTGACAGTTGCGTCCGCGAGAGGTGCCTGTTTGTTGGGCAATATGCTAAGAAAACAACACTTGGTTCACGTCCCAAAGGTACGTATCACTCGGTGCTGGCAGGACATTAAAACGCGCACCTTTCATAAGCCTAGCCACCGCACAGTGGTCTTCCACTGGCGCGCCGTCTACTTGTTTGTGCCCCACCGATATGGCCGATCAATACACCCCAATTGGCCTTGCCCCCTTCTAGGAGAGCCAGCAGGAAAATTCAAGACAGATACTAGAGGGGCAAAAATGGGAGGAAGACCACTCCACTTGCACCACTGAACTCACTTAACCCATATATATACATATAGGTATAGCTCATGCGGGTGGAAGGGGCCCATGAGTCTTCGATAAGCTGCGCAGGGTGTTTCGAAATGCATGGCATTGCCCATTTTCACTTTGCAAGCCATCAGAGGGAGCGCCCCTTCACTCTCAGAGGATGAAACAACCCAGTTGGGCTTGTGAGCAGATGGGTCTCTGATGGGGGAGTCCGTGAGAAATTCGAGGAAAGTTCCATCAGAGCGGAAAACCTCACTTGCGATTTCCACAAGGGCGCCACAACAACCATCATTGCCATCTTTATGCATTGATTGGAGTTAAGGTGACAGGGCTCCCACTCAACTGCGCACCTGGTATTTTCTTGTTACTAAATCTAGCTGCAGCCTCAATCCTGGTTTGTCTAGGAACCAACTCCAAGGTTCCTGGTTCGTTTAAGGCTTGGTGAGGATGACAAAACCATGGGTTGGCTTGGCGCTGGTCGGATGGGTTAGTCTGTGTTATCACAGTTTGTCCGAGTTAGTTGTATTAAGGATAACGTCCAATGTTTTTGTCATTACAAGCATTATTTATTTCTTGGTTGGTTGACAACAACAAGAGCATCATTGTATAGATAAATGACAATTTTGTGACATGGTGAATGGCAACACAGCCGACGCGTGTTTCAACCTTAGTCTTTTTCAAGGCTGTGTTGTGCGAGTTGGTTCGGTGGTGAGGTGATGCAGATGGTGAAGTGACATAAATAGTGGATAATGGTATAAAAAACCCATTGCATTTGTTCCAATATGTATACATGATTGCATTGAGACATGATATTTGGGCACACATTGTTCATAAGAAAATAGTTAATATATCAGTGGTGATGAGTGATAGTGGTGAGGTGAAAATGCGACACGCATGATTGGTAATGCAATAATTGGTTGTATATATGCACATTGACATGTTAACGATTGTAACAACGAAAAGGAAGGCATAGACAATGTACCAAGGAAGAATGAGAGAAGGGGAATTGGCATGTTAGTTGGGAGTTGGAGCCACAGAGTTTAGATGGCGTTCGTAATAGAAAATAAGGTATATATCTTACCCTATTGCGTTGGAGGGTGAGTTCAGAAAGGTTATGGACTGATCCTCCCAGTTGCGGGCATCAGGAGGGCTGGGTAGCCAGACTGTAGGAGTAAGGGATGAAAGTTGGTTATAGAGGGGAGTCCCGCTAGTAGCGTTGGGTCTGGGTACAGGCAAAGCATGTGTGAGGTGCCAGGGGTTATGCCCTAGGGAGGTGTTGGCATAAGGGAGGAAGTGATGCGCAGTGAGAATTGCCTGGTGGTTAAGCGGGCTTGAAGGTGAAGGTTGGGGGAGGATCCGGTTCAAGTGGTATGCAAGCGGGGATGTTGGCCAGTCAAGCAAGTGGTTAAGGGTGAGTGGTAGTAAGCCTGAAGGGTGCGCCCGGGGACGCAGGCGTCCTGATGGAGGGGATTGAGTATGGTTGGCCGTTTCTAGAATGACGGGCGCAGTCCTGTGGCTTGGTTGTGAGCGCGGCACTTAAGTCCGGTGAGGCGGTGGTCTGCAGGGACTGGTTGGGCAAGGACCTGGGTGGCTCGGGTGCTGGTTGAGCAAGGGGAAGGTGACAGTAAGATCAAGCGCTCGATGGCACCGGATGCGGTCCTGTGGCTGGGTTAAAGATGCAGCACATGGGTTCGGTGAAGCAGTGGCCTGCCAGGATGCATTGGTCAGGTCCCAGGCTGTTGGGTTGCTGGTTAAGCAAGGGGGTGAGTGAGTGGGTTGTCCCGTGCTTAATGGCACTAGATGGTAATGCTAGTGCATTTGATGGGGTATGGCCAGAGGCGATGTGGGGCATCAGACGAGTGCGAATTGAGTCGAAAGTGTCGGGGCCCGTGGGGAGCAGAGAATCTCGAGTGCAGGAGGCTGGTTCCGGGTGGAGGAGCGAGTGAGAGACGATTAGTCTCAAAAACGTAACGGGGCCGCGATCGGCCGGTGCCTTGGAGACCGGATTCTCGAGGGGCGCGTTAGCTAATGGCAGTGCTGCTTCCTGGTGTTAAGTAAGTGTGTAGTTGATTCGACGGGCGGTCACGCAAGGTGATTGGCCAAACAGTCCGGACCCGCGGATTGGTTCCAGGCGGGGAGCACGTCATGGGGGTGGTGCCGGCCTCGAGTGAGGTTGGCAAGACGAGGAGAGACCACAGATTGGTAAATCTTAAAGTAAGTTGGAGTTGGGCATGAGAGCTCGGACAATAATGTGTCAAGGCGATGGGGCACTCCTTCATGTATGGGAATAGTAGTAGAATTGTGAATCGTGCAAGTGACAGGGCTGCGTGGTGGTAGACCTAGTGCAAGGAGATGGAAGGGGGCAGGTGGGCAGAAAGCAGGGTACCGAGGGTCCTCGGCATAGCTGAGGCAGAAGGCTGGTGATGCAGGGTGGGGTGGCTGCCCCAGATGAGGCACTGGCAGTGCCAGGGGTAAAAATGGTCAGGCCAGGTGCTGAGGGTGATGTATGATAGGATGGTCCGGTTGGACCATGGCCCCAAGTTGGACGATTGGGATGGGGAAAGGGGGGGGGGACAGATAAGAAAATGACCTGAAAGTAGTGTGGCAGTATGGATTGGTATGGTTGGTGGAGGCCACCTATTTCTGCACATAGTCTAGATGGATAGTGCATGGATTATTACAGGAAAACATGGAAATCATGATCACTGTTTAAACCTAGGGTGACTGTGTGATATTTGCATATCAGCCTGGCTTCTCTCTGGTGTAGTCTGAGTTCTCTGTCGCCACCTCTTCTGTCTGTGGGTATTTTTTCCAGTGCCACGAAGGTGATATCTTCTTTGTTGTCCCATTGGTGTTTTTCCTGCCAGTGTACTGCCAGTGGATATCTAGTGTCTTGGGCATGCAGAGAAGTAAAATGTTCCCTGATTCTTGTTCCGAGTTCTCTCTTCGTACTCCCAATATATTAGCGATTGCATACACAGTTAATAGCATAGACAACATATTTGGATTTACAATTGATATACTGTCTGATTATGTGAGTATCGGTAGTACTGAAAGTCACGGTCTTGGTGGTTGTGGCGAATCTGCACATAGAACAGCTTCCACATTTGTAACAGCCTACTGGTTTGGTGTTGGTGAGCCAGTTGTCAGTTGTTTTGGGAGATGGTACCATGAATGATGGACTTAGAATGGTTTTCAGTGTTCTAGCCTTGGGTTAGGTCAGAATGGGTTTTTCGGGTATCCATGCCTTGATGTCTTCGTCTATTGTTAGGATGTGCCAATGTCTCTTCGGGATCTTCTGTACTTGTTTACTGTCGCTACAGAACTGAGTAATGTAACGTAGTTTGCTGTCATTCTCCGTCTGTTTTGTGTTGGGTGTCTTCGGAGTCAGTAATGTACTCTATCATTGGCCTTAGTTAAGGCTGCCTGTATTGCTTGTACAGGGTAACCCCTGTCTGTGAAGCGTCTGCTGAGTGTTGTACATTCCATTCCATATGCTGGCTGGGTGCTACAATTTCTTTTAGCTCGCAGGAATTCTCCTTTGGGGATGTTATTGATGACTGATTTTCTATGGCAACTAGTTGCATGCAGAACTGAGTTGACTTCAGTGGGTTTCCTGTAGGTAGCGGTCATTAGATCAGAGCCTGCTGGTGTGATGGTGATGTCCAAGAAGTCAATGCTCGTCTTGCTCGAAGTTCCTGTTAGTTCAATGCCAAAATTGTTTTTCTTCAAATACTGTTTGAATGACTCAAGTTCTTCTGTTGTTCCACACCAGATCATAAGGATGTCATCTATATAACGCATCCATGTGTGGCTCAATTTGTTGAAGTCGTTGTTAGCAAAGGCGTGCACTTGTTCATAGTGATGCATAAATAGATTCGCCATGGAGGGAGCATATGTGGCCCCCATGGCTATGCCTTTTGTTTGTTTGTAGTACTGTTGGTCAAACAGAAAGATGGTGTTGGTTAATGAGAATTCAAGGAATTCTTTTGTGAGTTCCAGGTGTGACCAAAAGGAGGCTGATGCTTTTGTAAAGGCAAAATCTATTGCCTTGAGAGCTAGTCTGTGGTCTATGGACGTGTAGAGTGCTTTGACATCCAGAGTCACCAAGGTGAGATCTTCGTTCCACACAATGTCTTGTAGGACTAGCAGGGTGTGCATGGTATCTCGTAAGAAGGTCGGTATCTTTGGGACCTCCGGTGCAATGACGTTGTTGATGTATTTATTTAGTGGTTCCGTTATCCATCCTAACCCACTCAGTATTGGGCGTCCTTCTGGTATGGATTGAATTTTTTGTGTATCTTAGGCAAGAAATAGATGGTTGACATCCTTGGGTGTGTTAGATGCAAGAATTTCATTTCATCGTCTGACAGAAGTCCACGTTTGTGCCATTTGGTCAGCAGGGTGCTGGCTTCTGTTAAGATTTCATTTGTTGGGTTCTTGTTTACAGTGTCATAGCAGCCAGGGGTGGCCAGGTGAGTGAGGGCTATTTGTACGTAATCAGTTCTCTCCATTATGACCATGTTGCCCCCTTTGTCGGCTTCCTTGATTATGATTTGATTATTCTCTTGCAGACTCTTGAGCGCCAGTCGTTCCTGACTGGTAATGTTGTCTCTTCCTCCTTGATGTTTTGTTCTCATGCGGTCCTCTAATGCTTGGAGATCTCTTGTCACCGCCTGGCTAAAGATTTCTATTGCATTGTCTGTTTGTAAGTTGGGAGTGAATTTGGATTTGGTTTTCAGTTCCGGTATTACCAAATTGCTTGCCTCAATGTTGAGTTCTTGCATGGTTTGGTGCATGGTATGCGTCTCTTTGTTGGGTGAGTCTTCAAGGGTTGTCAGGAGGTGTGTACACTCCAGATGTTCCATGTCCAAGGTACTCAGTGATACTGTGGTGGTCTTAGGTTGTTTCCACTTGACTTGTTTTGAGAAAAATTTCTTTAATTTGAGTTTCCTGGTGTATTTGAATAGATCAATCTGGGCATCTACGTAGTAGGTGTGCTGGGATGGAGCAAATGAGAGACCTTTGTTGAGGATTTCACTGTCGTGCTCGAACAGGGGGTATCTTGATAGATTAGTCACTAGGTACGGCGCCTCGGAGTTTGCTGATGTAGCTGTGTCTTTGATCTTGTAAGCCTGATAGCACTTTCTTGTTCTTCGTGAGCATTGCTTGGTCCCCGATCTCTTGCCTCTCTTGGTTCTAATCTTGGTGGTATATTTCCCCGGGTAGGCTCTAAAAAATGCACTTGCTTGTTTCTTTGTTGCTGTTGTTGTTGCTGTGGAGCTCGTGTTCCTTTTCTGTAACGTTGGATCTCGTCGAGAAAGTTATAACCAATACTTCTGCTTGATTCGTGTTGTCTGCACAATCTCGAGGCCACACTTGCTGTTTCTGAAATAGGTACTGTCCCTTCCGTGTCCGTTTGTCGTGTTTCAGGTGTCAGGTCCGAGGCCTCATTTGTTTCTGTTTCTTGTTCTGGTTCGCTATCAACATCTGATGTAGCTGGAGAGCTGGCCGGGGAGCATTCTTTGGATGGGTTACCCTGAATGTTATCGAATTTGGGTTGGAAAGTAAAGACTCTGTTGTCTTGATAGTCTCTTTCGTCTCTTGCAAATTTTCTGCATTTTCTGATTTTGACTTCATCTTGTTGATTTTGCAGTATTTCATACATGATTTTGTAATTCTTTTCTTTCGTTGCCGAAGGGGAGTTGCTGGATTCAATCTCATCTTTTAATTGATCTATCTGTAGCACAAGTCTTCCATGCGCCCTGTCAGCATGCTCTAAAAGTATTTTTGAACCCATGATCAGGTTTTCCTCCCATTTGGCCGCCAGGTCGGCGTCTTCAGGGTCCGTGAAATCCAGAAAAATGATCATCCTTAAACCCCTTGGGATTTTTTCTTGTTCCAGGTAAGTTTGGAGGGTGAATCTCTCCCAGAATTTATTAATTTCCTTGGTACAATGCCTTGCTAGTTTAACAAATTGTTACCTTAAATTGTCCGGCGCCCTTGGAGTGGGTGGGAATGCATGTATTGTGGATCCTTTTGCAGCAAACAGATTCTTGGTGTCCATTTTCCTAGAATCAAGATAGTCGGCCATGTTGGCTCTGGTGCTGCGGGGTGTGGGCCCCTTTAGGTATAGTTATGCATTGATTGGAGTTAAGGTGACAGGGCTCCCACTCAACTGCGCACCTGGTATTTTCTTGTTACTAAATCTACCTGCAGCCTCAATCCTGGTTTGTCTATGAACTCCAAGGTTCCTGGTTCGTTTAAGGCTTGGTGAGTATGACAAAACCATGGGTTGGCTTGGCGCTGGTCTGCCCACCCGCCCACTTCCATCTCCTTGCAATAGGTCTACCACCATGCAGCCCCATCACTTGCACGATTCACAATTCTACTACTACTCCCATACATGAAGGAGTGCCCCATCGCCTTGACACATTATTTTCCGAGCTCTCATGCCCAACTCCAACTTACTTTAAGATTTACCAATCTGTGGTCTCTCCTCGTCTTGCCAACCTCACTCGAGGCCGGCACCATCCCCATGACGTGCTCCCCGCCTGGAACCAATCAGCGGGTCCGTACTGTTCAGCCAATCACCTTGCGCGACCGCCGGTCGAATCAACTACACACTTACTTAACACCAGGAAGCAGCACTGCCATTAGCTAACGCGCCTCTCGAGAATCCGGTCTCCAAGGCACCGGTCGATCGCGGCCTCGGTAAGTTTTTGAGACTAACCGTCTCTCACACGCACCTCCACCCGGAACCAGCCTCCTGCACTTGAGATTCTTGGCTCCCCACGGGCCCCGACACTTTCGACTCAATTCGCACTCGTCCGATGCCCCACATCGCCGCTGGCCATACCCCAACAAATGCACTAGCATTACCATCTAGTGCCATTAAGCACGGGACAACCCACCCACTCACCCCCTTGCTTAACCAGCAACCCAACAGCCTGGGACCTAACCAATGCATCCTGACAGGCCACTGCTTCACCGGACCCATGTGCTGCATCTTTAACCCAGCCACAGGACCGCATCCGGTGCCATCGAGCGCTTGATCTTACTCTCACCTTCCCCTTGCTCAACCAGCACCCGAGCCACCTGGGTCCTTGCCCAACCAGTCCCTGCAAGCCACTGCCTCACCGGACTTACGCGCCTCGCTCACAACCAAGCCACAGGACTGCGCCCGTCATTCTAGACACGGCCAGCCATACTCAATCCCCTCCATCAGGACGCCTGCGTACCCGGGCGCACCCTTCAGGCTTACTACCACTCATCCTTAACCACTTGCTTGACTGGCCAACATCCCCGCTTGCATACCACTTGAACCGGATCCTCCCCCCAACCTTGGCCTTCAAGCCCGCTTAACCACCAGGCAATTCTCACTGCGCATCACTTCCTCCCTTATGCCAACACCTCCCTAGGGTACAACCCCTGGCACCTCACACATGCTTTGCCTGTACCCAGACCCACCGCTACTAGCGGGACTCCCCTCTCTAACCAACTTTCATCCCTTACTCCTACAGTCTGGCTACCCAGCCCTCCTGACGCCCGCAACTGGAAGGATCAGTCCATAACCTTTCTGAACTCACCCTCCAACGCAATAGGGTAAGATATATACCTTATTTTCTATTACGAACGCCATCTAAACTCTGTGGCTCCAACTCCCAATTAACATGCCAATTCCCCTTCTCTCCTTCTCCCTTGGTACATTGTCTATGCCTTCCTTTTCATTGTTACAATCGTTAACATGTTAATGTGCATATATACAACCAATTATTGCATTACCAATCATGCGTGTCGCATTTTCACCTCACCACTATCACTCATCACCACTGATATATTAACTATTTTCTTATGAACAATGTGTGCCCAAATATCATGTCTCAATGCAATCATGTATACATATTGGAACTAATGCAATGGGTTTTTTATACCATTATCCACTATTTATGTCACTTCACCATGTGCATCACCTCACCACCGAACCAACTCACACAACACAGCCTTGAAAAAGACTAAGGTTGAAACGCGCGTCGGCTGTGTTGCCATTCACCATGACACAAAATTGTCATTTATCTATACAATGATGCTCTTGTTGTTGTCAACCAACCAAGAAATAAATAAAGCTTGTAATGACAAAAACATTGGACGTTATCCTTAATACAACTAACTCAGACAAACTGTGATAACACGGACTAACCCATCCGACCAGCGCCAAGCCAACCCATGGTTTTGTCATCCTCACCATCATTGCCATCTCCCTGCATATCGCCAATACTCTGCTCAGCATCATGAACGGCAGAAACTCATAGTGTACTCCTCCGCTCCAACTCTGTAAGAGCGCGTCTGTCCCTCGAGCGCCCGGGCCTAGCCTCCAAATGAAGAAGCTGTCTGACCTCGCTATCAGCCTGGATGCAAAAAGGTCTGTGTGGATCGGCCCCCGAAGCTGGTCTAGCCACCAGAAATACACCCCTTTCGAGTTTGCAGTCGCTGAAGTCCGTCAGATATTGTGAGTTCCAGTCCGCCACCATGTTGATGGACTCCGGTAGATAATCTGCCGTCACTGAAATCCCTGAGTGTAGACATTAGTGACAGAAGTCCTTGGCTAGCTTCACTAGTAGCCTGGATCTGGTCCCTCCTAGGTGATTTATGAATCAGACGGCTGATATGTTGTCCATCTTTAGGAGGATGCAGCAGTGTGCTCTGCCTTTGGTAAATGCTTTGATTGCGAAAGACCTAGCTAACAGGTCTTGGCAGCTTCTATGTAGAAAGAGCTCCTCAGGCACCCCCGGTCTCTATTGCACCGCACCTGGCTTCCGAGCCTGCTCTGCTGGCTTCCGACTATCACTAGGTCCGGCTGTCCCAGAAAATGGCCCAACCGTTCCACGTTTCCATGTTCTGAAGCCACCAATGCAACTCTGTGTTCGAGTCTGGTTGTACCTCAGACCCTGCTGAAGATGTCTGATCTTCACTCTCTGGAGAGACCTGGAATGCTGGGGCCCCGGGAAGAAAGCCTGATGGATGACACAGAAGCCCCATTAGCCTCACTAAGGAGCGCAAAGAGATCACCTCCTTGATGAGGCATGTATCTCTCTCTTGATATCCCGGATCTTCCTCGCTGGAAGCTCCAGCATTGCCTTCCTCATGTCTACCACGAAACCTAGAAAGTCTAGCCTCCTGGCTGGGGTCATACCTGACTTTTCCTGATTGATTAGAAAACCAAGCAATGTCAGGAGTTTCTTGACCCACTGAGTCTAATATATCAAGGACTCTCTGTCATGCGCTAAAAGCAGGATGTCGTCGAGGTATATTATAATGCAGATGTCTTTCTTCCTGATGGTGGATGCTACCAGCCTCATAAGCTTGGTGAAAACCAACAGGGCTGATGTGACCCCGAACAGCAGTGGTCTGAATAACCAAAATTGCCCTTCCCACCTGAATGCAAAGAAGGCGTGATATTCTTCTGCTACTTGGCCCGTTAGGTTTGCATCTTTCAGATCCACCCTGACCATCAAGTCGTTCTTCCTGAGAATGTCTCTCGGCATGTGGATGCCCTCCATTTTGAAATGCCTGCAAGTCACCCAGCTGTTCATCTCTTTCGGGTTTACTACGGGCCTCACTTCCTCTTTCCTCTGAACCAGGAACATACTGCTCACGAAACTGGGGGTTAGCGCGCCACAAGGTTCTATGGCACTCTTTGCTTTGAGCACTGTGAGTTTGCCTTGCAGGAGCACATGCTCCTTCTGCTACAACAGAACGGGACGAGGTCAGGCGCTCTCCTCTGGTGGCTGAATAGAAACCCTGGGCTTACTGCACACCCAGGCATCTCTTGCAGAGCGTGTGACAATTTTGCCAACATTCTTTGGTTCTCCCCCTAAGGGAGGATAGTGTATCTGCCCCTCTCTCACCTTGTGCCCTGCCGGCTCCTCTTCCTCTGTGCCCTCTGAAGTTACTCCCTCTGGTCCAGAAGGAGGAGTCTTGCTGCCTTGACTCCCAGTAGTGGACTCTGGCGCTTTGGTTCCTGCTGGAAGACGAGAAGTGACCGGTCGATCAACCCCGATAACGACAAGTTCCGGCAAAAACCCTGTTCGGGAAGATCTTCTTGATGGAGGCCTGTGATTTCTCCAGGGAGGTATAAGTCTGCACAAATCTCCCCATTTCCTTGCTGAAGGCATCTCCAAAGAGGAGCCCCTGCACTGCCTCTCCCACCTCAAAGGAGGCGAGATTGCTTAATTTAGTGTCGATCTTCAGCAGGAGACCTCTTTGCCTCTCTGAAGAGATAGCGCAATTGGTGTTCCCCAGGAGGCAAATGGCTTGCTGCACTTAAATCGCTAGCATATCTGGGTCAACATCTTCGCCAGTATCCCTGGTGCGGATCGCGGATCCTGGCGGTGACAACAAGGCAATCGGACCTTGCTGATCAGAACAACTTAAGAGGACTTAAGAGTTTTGGCAACCCAACTCTAGATCGAAAAATAGAGACTGAAAAGTATCGTTCAAACTACCTTTAAGAAATCATTCGAAACAGAGGTATCTCTCCTGAAGAACCACGGCTAACACTGTGGGGAAACACGTGTTGGGAGATCATGATAAACAATGCAACGAGCATAAGATAAATGTGTATAAACAAAATGTATGAAATCAATACATGAAAAATACATCTGTATGAAGAATACTAATAAACACATCAGTTTATTATTAACCGGATTAACGATTGTCACTGATTTTCTGGGATCGCATACAAGTACCATCTCAAGAGAAATACAGTATCCCTGGTGTGCTCCACTAGGTTCATCATTTTAGCTATGGGCTCAGTGAGGTCGAGCAGCTTCTCCTGACAACTATTCCAGGACCTATTCATACCTTGGTGATGAAAGTGATCATTTTGGGACCTAACTCAGGGGCCTCAGTTACTTTCCCAGCTAGATCTTGGTGCAGGTATTCAGTCCTTATATGCATTCTGGTTTCCTTGTCCAATGGCTTCCTGATTCTTGGTGCCATATACTTTGCCACTCTAGGCGAAGGCTGCCAGTCTGAAGATTTGGGGTTTTTGATCCCTTCCGGGTCAAACATGTCAACTATCTCTTCATCCTGGATCTCCAGGTGCTTCTCCTTCCAGGGCCTTTTAACGCCCGTTGTGTCTGCCAAATTGTTGTTCCCTTTGTTGTCCCCTTCTTGCGAGGAAGCAGTATTCTGGGGACCCTCCTTCGGTGTCCTCACCCGTATTGTCTTCCCCTGGGGTGGGCGTCGGGAGGCTTGGCACCACTGACCTCTGTAGGAAAGCTTCTTTCAGCTTCCCGAAGGCATCAGCCACCTCTGGGGTGTGTTCAACCAATATCGTTGACCCGGGGAAATAGAAGATATTTTCCTCTTCCGCGTCATGTTACTCTCCTGAAGGATCATGCCCTGTCCTGTTGTATTCGCGGACATGCTTGCAACACTTTTAGGGGTGCTCTTCTTCTTCACCCCTAGGATATACTCTAGAGTGACCAGCATGCCTTGTAGAGGCTTTACTCCCTCCGCCACTGCTTCCACCAAGGAGTTTCTCCTAGCACTTGCTTAAAACTGAGCTCTAGGTCACGCCTTGTCTGTTCCTCTTCACTCCACTCCGACATGCTGAGTCGTGGATGTTGGGTTCAGGTGCTGATAATTGGTGCCTGAACTTTGCAGGCTGAAATGCACATCCGCTGAAACTCAGGTATGGGGCTGTAGTAATGAGCACCTGCTACACTGATACTTCTTTAGCGTTGCTCAAGTAGAGCCCTGTGTTCCAATGGGTAAAATGATCCTGCGTGGTGACTGTTTCTCTGTTTTGAGCCCTGGGCCTCTTCCAATAATACTGTGGTATTTCCACTGCCCTGGCCGTGATGGGCCTCCATTAATACGAGCTATCCAGCATGCTTCAAGCAGGCACCACTGTAGGAAGCTGTTGCTCTCTGTGTTGGAAATGCTCTGCTTAATTTCCCCTGGAGCTCCATATTGCTTTCTTAATGCCTCTCGGCATGTCCGTGCGCGCGTCTCTATGTGCTTGTGGAGCTCAATCTGTCGCACAAGTGACAGGAAGAGGGGCTTCTCCCTCCGAGGGAAGGGCCTCTCCCGCTCCAAACTGCTCTCGCTGGCTCCCCGTGAAGCACCCCAGCGGGTCCCCGAGCGTGCTTGCCATCAAGCACAGGTTCCGCTCTGCATTTCTATGAGCTGCATTAAACCAATCCCGACAAGGAGAAGTAAACCGACCAGTCGTGCAACACTTCCCTAATGCACACGTTCGCTGAGAACAAAAGGCTGCGTTCTCAGATACGGCTTGCGCTTACACATGCCATATCTATAGCCTCACGTTCCTACATTGCAAATATCACAAATAACTGCCACTTAACATCAAATAAGCATCAACTATACATCTATTAGATACAGTATGGCTCGACAGTACAGATAATACTCATCTTGCTGAAGAGCAGCTAAAGAAGAGGAGAAGCTACTGAAAGGAAGTGGCTAAGGGCGGCAAGGACAGGAAATGAGAAGGACTACACATGAGTGACTAACGTTTGGGAAATGCAGTTTTCAACAAAAAAAATGATAGAAGGCTTGATTATTTTTCTGTTTTAAGTTGAAACTGCAGAAGAGTAGAATGAAAGAATTTGAAGCATAATGCTCGGCTCCGGACTTGACATAGAATCTACCCGCCACCCCCACATATCTATCCGCTCGGTCCTGAGTTATTGGCTCTGTTTGCCAGAGTACAATATTTCAGATCTAGATAAGGACCCCTCCAGCCGACAAAGAAGGAGGAGCTGAATACATTCCCACCCCATTTTGTGCCTGCCTTCTCATATTTCTCGGCTGTAAGATGAATCTCTTGCTACATCGAATGTTAACTCCCTTTCTGCATATGTAAGATCGTATCCTAGCCCTTTTAAGCACACCATTAATACCTTTCACGTTCCAAGTTAAAACCTTTATCCTCCCCATTTATTTTGGCCCATATATGTCAACCAATGTGAATCTGTCTGTCGTCTCGACCCCTGCTAGGTTACCTTGCTGCCAATAGACCTGATGGCCCTAGAGGAAAGCGAACACTGGTGCATCCAAACATACCCATAACCAAACAACACCTCACCCATGCATCCAACCCCCCCCACAACTTCAGATACAACATTACATGCTCCAGCAACATCCTGCAAACTACCACCATCTTTCCGGAAGGAAACATTCCAAACTCCCTGCACCCCTATGAACCACAGAGGCTTTCTGATCCAGCTGCTTCTCGACCGCTGCAAGCAACAGAAGGAACCACACTGTGTACGCACCTCTTGAGGAGGTAAGCAGTTCCTTGTCCAACCTTCGCTCCTTAATCACCATACACATGTGAGAAACATATGTATAACTGTCAGCCATCATGCCTATGATGTATAATGTCCAATTAATAGTTCCCTGATCTGCCACTCCTGCCTCTTTCACTTAACACACCCAAGTCTCAATATAGTGCACTGCTGATTTGGCATCTTCGAAGAACTGCTGGTCGCCATTAATATCTATACGAAGTTTCACTGGCGGCGGTAGAACATAATGGGCCTCATTACAGGTCGGTCAGTCTGGAATTAACAGTGGTGATAAACCCGCCGCCACTGTTAATTCCAGACCGCCCAATCCCGACTGCTGCAGGCGGGAGGTGATGTTCCCGCCATGTCTGACCTGGCGTGTTTAACACCGCCCGCCTGCAGGCGGACGTGGAAACACCAGCACCATCACGAGATGGTGCCAGTGTTTCCACTTCCCCATTGAGTCCAAAAGGACTCAATGGGAATGGGGATTTACCGAATTCCGCCTCCGGAATTCCCGGGACACCAGGGTCGTAATGCCCTGGTATTTCCGGGAGTCACGGAGCCGGAATGGTAATACGAGTCCGGCGGTAACCAGGCGGTTTTACTGCCTCGGTTACCGCCGGACTCGTAATGAGGCCCACTGTGTCTTCTTAGCCCTCAGGAGATTTTTGGCCTCCTTGAACATCTTCTTGCGCTTCTGTGTCGCCACTAAATAACCCAGATAAAAAAACAATCTATTGCCGTAGAAGACCACTTCACCTTGCGCCTTTGCCATCAACAGGAGTTTGACTTTCTCCCGGTATATCAGCAACCATATCATAATGGCATGCAGATAACACCCTGGTGGCTGATACAGTGCTGGAATGCAGTAAGCTCTATCCACATTCCTATCCTGTAGGTCAGAACCATCTCCAAACAAGGTGGGGAGAAGCATCTCAAGGTATACTTTCATGTTGCCTTTCTCTGTGCTCTCCGGCAGTCCTAGTATTCGGATATTGTTCCTCCGTGGCCTGCCTTACCAGTCACTGAGCTTAAGTACCTGCATCCAATTTACTTCACGTAGATGTACCAGTTCTTTTGCATATGCATACCCATCGTCTTCCAGCTATGATACCATATTTTCCAGATCAGTCGTCTTCTCGCTTAATTTACCCACATCCTGCCATACTTGTTCCATTGCGATATAGAGCAAGTCAATTTTGACCCTCCCCTGCTAATTTCCCCTTTGCCTGACACTGGTAGCCTGGTTCCTTCAGAGTCATACAGGGTTCAAGGCCCCACCCTGCCCAGTCTACCTATGCACTTGTTCCCCCGTGAACCTGCCCCCCACTGTTGGGCCACCCTGCCTACACTAGGCTGGTTGCTTTGCACCCCTTGGAGCCATTCCAGTCCCTTAACTTGCACTTAATTGTGGACCCCCTCCCTTCATTCTCTGCTTCCCCTGGCCCTGCTCACCTGGCCTCCCTGGCACTCTCCTTGCTATGAGTCCTTCTACCCTTTCCTGCACTTCCCCGCCTCCTCTCCCCCATGCACTTCCTGTTACCGCACTTGCACAATCTGAATGTCGTAAGGCAAGGATCGCTACTTCCCCTACCTGTTCCCCCACACCTCCCTCCTACCTTGCTGCATCTCGAAACACTTGCGTATAGGCGCATTACAAAAGAACAATAAATAAAATAAATGCTCTTGCTCCCTTCTATTATCAGTGCGCTCAACTCAACATTGGATGGGTTTCCTGAAGGTACACCCTCCTCCACAGCCACCTCTGTTGGCCCACCCTCCATTTGCACTTGTTTCTGCACCGCACTGTGGAAGTTTATCTCAAGAGGGCCACGTGTGGATGAGCAGGCTTGTCTGGCATCTTTCCCTTCGCTTTTAGACATTTTGTCCACGGTGCCAGTTGCTACTGCACTATCCAAAGCCTTACAACTCTCCAAGGATGCCTCACTTGCACGCCAACAGCCTGGGTTGTGGGTCCAGCAGTCCTGACTCAAGTGCAACCCCCACACAGGAGACTCACTTGGGTGCGTAATAGAATGTCAACCCAAGCTTCACATCATAGTCCTTCAACCGCCGCCCAAAGGCCAACTCCTCCTCCACTTTTCGAGCCCGGACCCCATGTAGCGCGACAACGCTAGGCCCTCCGCCAAGCACAGGAACAGAGCATAAAGGCCGGCAGCTCTGGTGTCTAATGAGACCGCTGATGGGGAGCATCTCGTCACTCGTTCCATCTCCCTAAAGTGTGCATCTTATAGGAGCTCTGGTGACAGGGCCGACCAGCCACCCCCTGCACAGTGCCTGACAACCCCCAACCAGATCACGTCAGCCACACGGCTTCCGCTCTGACGCAGGTCTCACCATGGACGGCTACACACCAGCCCGCCCGGGACAAACGATCCTACTACGACAGCCTCTCTTCCTCTTGACAGCAGCACAGTCTGCAACGTCAGATTTGGTGCCCCACAGCAGCCATGGAACTACCCATTGTCAGTGGCATGGCAGAGCTTCGTCAAAAGGCTGCTCACTCGGCGGGCAGCTTGGCTCCTCCCCGCCTGTCTGTGACCCATCTTTGAGAGGACTTTATTTTGCCATAAAGACCCCATTCTTTATGGCAAAGGCTCATAATAGAGCATCGAAAAAAAATGAGGAGTGTGCTTTCTTATTAAAATCCTCTCTTAAATACATAACTGTTTGATCAAATCTATTGTGCTAATGGCACATTTTAACCAGGAGTTGTAAGACACTCTTAATATGACTATTTGATTGAGCAACCAATAACGTTCCCTCTATTAATTCTTCTCCTGCAAATTCCTCATCTGATAGATATCCCCTTCCAGCATCCAAACACCCCCTCCCCCTGCCCTGAGCTCAGCAGTAACAGGGAAGAATCCAACAGGAATCAGCTTAAGGGAAGCCAAAACACCCTTTTCATTTGTGCGGAAGAGTCACCCTACTGTGAGCAACAGGCAGACAGTACCCAATTGAAACTGAACAGAAGAACAAGTTACTTACCAACTGGTAACGTTCTTTCGATTGGATGTTCCTCCAACGTTTTCCACATCTTTGACATGTAATGTCCACAGCTGTGTAGTTCGGAAACTTTTTCAGCAGAGGGCGTCCTGCGTCGATGGCGCCGGGTCGATGTGCCTCGAAGGCCTCCGTCGAGGGTGATGTCATCGGATGTTATAAATAGGACACGTGGCACCCATAGCCTCAGTTTATGTTTTTCCCCCTAACGTGTGGCACCAATCCAATGCCTGCTTGACTGCACATAGCCTTGCGGAAACATAAGCTGCAATGGCATAGGAAATTCTCCAGAGGGGCAGGCTGGGAGGGCGATGTGGAATACGTTGGAGGAACATCCAATTGAAAGAACGTTACCAGTTGGTAAGTAACTTGTTCTTCGAATGGATTGTGTCCTCCAACGTATTCCACATCTTTGACAAGCTCTAAAGCAGTACCAGACAATGGAGGAGGGAAAAGAATTTAGAGTACCCAAATAGATAGCGGAATAAAGAACTGCCTTACCAAAGGCCACATCTTGACCATGGCTCGTATCCAGGGAATAATTTTTAACAAAGGTGTGGATAGAAGCTCATGTGGCTGCATCACAAATATTTCTAATAGGAACTCCCCGTTTTAGGGCTGTGGAAGTACCCACGCCCCTAGCAGATGGTCCTTACCCACCATTCGGTAACTTTCAGTAATGGTGAGAATAATCCACCTGGACAAGGTCTGTTTGGTAACAGCCTGGCCCAATCGGTGTCCAGCATATCCCACAAAGAGTTGATCGTCCACTCTGACCCTGGACATCCAAGAAATTGAAAAGCTCAGAGCTCTCCTAGGATCCAACCTATGGAGTTGCTCCTCTTCCTTACCAGGATGAGGAAGAGGATAGAAAGAAGGAAGAACCACTTTCTGGCTCAAATGAAATTCAGATACTACCTTAGGTAGAAAGGAAGGATGTACCGTTAGTACAACCCTGTCCTTGTGGGACACAGTAAAGGGCAGCTTAGAGGAAAGTGCCTGCAATTCACTCACTCTGCGAGCGGAAGTAACCGCAACCAAGAACACTGTCTTGAAGGACAATAATCTCAAAGGACAAGAGTGCAAAGGTTCAAACGGAGCATCCATTAGAAATTTCAAAACAAATTCAAATCCCAAACCGGCACCTGGAAAGGGGACGGCGGGAACACATTAGTCAGTCCTTTAAGAAATTGAGAAATCAAAGGAATCTTAAAGTAAGAGCATTCCTCAGACGAGCACTTAAATATAGACAGCGCCGCCAGGTAACCTTTAATGGTACCTACTTGAAGGCCCCTGTGGGCTAAAGAAAGTAAGAAAGACAAAGCCATAGGAATGGAACACTGAAAAGGATCAACATTTTGTCCTCTGCACCAGTCGCAAAACTTACGCCAACGGCTACGGTACAGGGATTTTGTTGCTGGCCTCCTGCCGGAAAGCAACACCTCCATCACATTCTCCGGGAGGTCCCAATCCTTATATCTCAACCTTTCAGATACCAAGCGTGAAGGTTGAGAGTTCTGACCTCTGGATCGAGAACCTGACCCCTCTCTCGTGAGAGCAGATCCTCTCGGTAAGGTAGACGGCGTGGAGGGCAGATGGACATTTCTAGTAGGTCCGGGTACTACGCTCTCCTGGCCCAATCTGGAGCAATGAGGATCATGTAGGAACCGAAACTCTGTAACCTCCGTAACACTTGAATGACAGGAGCTGGAGGAAACGCGTACAGCAGTGGGAATGATCAATCCACTATGAATACGTCTCCTAAGGCTCCTCTCAGAGGAAATTCTCTTGAGCAGAATATCTCGCACTTCTGGTTGGCACTGTTGGCGAACAGATCCACTTGTGGGGTTCCCCAAAGGGCGAAGATCTCCTGAAGGACTTCCTGAGCCAACTCCCACTCGTGAGATATATGCTTTGCCTGCTCAGAGTGTCCGCCGCCGCATTCTTGTCTTCGGCCAAATGAACTGCCGAGATCGAAATGCCCTGCTGCATGGCCCAGAACCAGAGCTGTATTGCCTCTCTGCACAACAGGAGTGACCCTACCCCCCCTTTTTTGTTGAGGTAATGCATGGCCACTGTGTTGTCCTTCATGAAAAGGACACACTTCCCCCGCACAGATGGCAGAAAAGCCTTCAGGGCTAGCCTACTGGCGGGTCAGCTCTAACAGATTGATGTGGAGTTTGGACTCCGGCGGAGACCAATGAATGCTGGTGGTGAAGTCGTTGGCATGAGCGCCCCATCCTGTGAGGGGAGCATCTGTCACTACAGTCACCTTCGGCCACGGTTGCCAAAACGTTTCCCCCTTCATCAGGTTCCCTTCGTTGGCTCACCACAGAAGATCCTGGGAGACCGAGATTGGATTCTGAACGGGATCCGACATCTTGCCTGAGAACGTCGACCACTGCATCTTGAGGACCCATTCAAGGGATCTCATCCTCAGCCTGGCCTCGGGCACCAGAAAAATGCAGGATGGCATGAGGCCGAGCAACCTTAGGAATTTGAAAGCCGGGAGACTCTGGACATGTTGAAACTTGTCCACCATCTGCACAATGTGATGAGCCCTCACCTTGGGAGGCGAGCACTTCCCCAAAGATGACGTGTCCAACACAGCCCTGATGTACTGGAGCTGCTGAGAAGGTGTCAGATGCGACTTCTTCAAATTGAGGGAGAAGCGCAGCTTGTGGAGGGAGTGGCAGGTGAGACCGAGGTGATCCAATACTTGCTCGGGAGAAAGTGCACGGATCAGCCAGTTGTCCAGGTAGGGGTAGACGTGAATCCCCCCTTTGCCTGAGCTACGCTGCCACCACTACCATTAGCTTGGCGAAGACCCTCGGGGCGGAGGTCAATCCAAAGGGCAGGACCCGAAACTGAAAGTGCGAGTCACCAGCCGCAAACCTCAGGTGCTTTCTGTGCTTGGGATGAATTGGCACATGAAAGTAAGCATCCTGTAGGTCCAGAGACACCAACCAATCCTGAAGTTGAAGGGCCTGAAGGACTTGAGAAAAAGTGACCATCTTGAACTTGTCCTTCCTAAGAAGTTTGTTCAACCAACGCAAGTCAAGGATGGGTCTCAATCCCCCGTCTTTCTTTGGAATCAAAATAAGGGGAATACCACGCCTTGTTCCTCTCCACTACAGGCACCAGTTCTATTGCGCCTTTCTCTAGCAGGGTCAAGATTTCCTGCACAAGGAGCGGATCCGGAAGCTTCAAAGAGAGATTCCGTAGTGGATTGTTGTGAGGCCGCTTTAGGAAGGGAAGACAGTAGCCGTGGGCTATAGTATCCAGAACCCACACATCCGAAGTAATGGCTCGCCACTTTTCGAGATGCTGAGACAGTCTGCCCCCAACCGGCAAGCCATGGAACATGGCCTCATGACTGTTTTGGAGCGGCAGCGCCTGAAGGCAAAAAGGCAGCTGCCTGAGTGGCTTTGGCACCTCTATTTCCCCGACCCCCACAGGTACTTTTCCGCTGACCCCTTTGACTGGCGGTTCCTCTCATTCTACCAAAGGAAAAGTAGTAACGAAAAGAACCTCCCTCCACTGCTGTCCCCTAGAACGAAAAGGCAGAGGTTGACGCACAGCTGCGCTTAAAATTTTGCCGCAGCTTTTGAGGTCTGCAACCTTTCAAGGCTCTCGTCAGCTTGGATGCCAAACAAATGCACGCCATCAAAGGGCATTTTCAAAATACGGGCTTGCACATCCGGGGCAACATCCGACTTTCGCAACCACGCAAATCTGCGTATAACGGTGCTCTCAACCATAGACCAGCTAACACTGCCGGCCATGACGAAACCCGACTGAAGGGATTCACACATGGCATCCTTGCCATCTTGCACGAGAGCAAGGAACCCATCCCTTTCTCCCCCCCTCGGGAATATGCTCAGCCGCAAGAGAAACACAGTTCAACAGAGTGTGTAAAAATCTTGCCAAGGCACAAGTGGAGTTGGCCTATTTCAGCGCCATACTCCCTGCAGAAAACAACTTGCGTGCCCAACCGTTGAAGCGTTTGTCGTCCCTATCAGGAGGGATGGTAGGGTACGCCGCCTGCCTCGAGGTGGCTGTAGCCGCCTGAACCACCAAACTCTCGGGAGTGGGGTGAGACGAAAGGTAGCTGGGGTCGCTACCAGAAGGGCAGTATTTTTTGGTCAACGATTTGTTAACATCTGGAAGAGATTCCGTCACCCTTTTTTGTAAAGTCAGATGAAAAGGTAACACTGGGTCAGAGGACGGACCTTGATCTAAAATGTCCATATGATCGTCCTGCACAAAAGCTTCAGGTGGACTGGACCAGCCCAGATACTCTGTGACCCTAGCCATGAGCCGCCTGTAGGATGACTCTGCATGAGCCCCAGGCTCAGTCCTGCCAAATTCCACTTCCAGAGAAGTATCCAAACCACTGGCATCATGAAGAGTTTGCCTCAGCTCTTCCAACTGGCTGTCTCCTGAAAAGACAGGAGCTACATCAGACTCAACAGGGTCCAGATCGAAGTCTGACCCCTCCTCCTCCTCATATATGCCATCAAGAGGGAGCTAAAAACCTTGCCTCGAGACAGAAGAGGGTCAGGAGTCCACCACTGGCCTCATAGACTTCAAAGTAGCCTTCCTAGGAGGATCCACAGCATCAGGGACCTCCATCAGTAAGTTTCGGGTAAAGATACCCAAAGGCGTTCGTCGAGAGCACCGACAGCTTCGACGTCGAGAACGCCGCTGATGGCACCGAGGGCTGGAACGAAGGCACAGCTTCGACATCGGTATCGGACAGACACAGCGCTGATTGAGTCGACGGCGCCCTTGAGCCCTCGCCCGGTTTCTGTGGTCTCGCTGGAGACGAGGACCGAGACCGGGAAGCACGTCTCTTGCGACTATCCTCAGACTTGTCCACACGGGACCTCAAAGGTTCCCGGTGAGAGTCGCGTCGAGGACCCGAACCCGAAGGCGTGCGAGCCACGGTACGAGACCGTTCCTTGCCGGCTTCGTCAGAAGGCACGGACGGAACTGTGCTCTGCGATTGAAAAATCGCCAACATCTGCTCCCGAAAAGCAGCCCATTCCTCTGGTGTCGAGGACTTGGTCGGACCAGCCACTTTCCTTGCGGCACCATCCTCCGAGGAGGACTTGGAAGGCGACCAATGACGGCGCTTCCTAGAATGCCGAGAAGAGGACGAATGGCAGGAACCACTCTGGGACCGAGATCCCCGGGACTTCTCCCGACGCAGAGAATCGCCCCTGGAGTCGTCGGTGGACATCCCCTTGGACTTAGATTTACGGGACTTACTGGGTTTAGAACCCCTAGCTACCTGAATCTTTCCCTTATGCTCCCGCAAGACCTTAGCAGTCAGCGACTGGCATTTGGAACAGTCGTCGGTGTCGTACCTCTCGGCAAAGCACCACAAACAAAAGCGATGCGGGTCGGTTATCGTCATTTTAGACTTGCAGTCCTGGCAAGTCTTGAAGCCAGACCGCGGAGTCGCAGGGGTCGAAGAGGAAGACATCTTCACAAGGTAAAACACGAGGCACGGCGAGTCTCCGAAGCAAACACGTTTGCGGTAAAAACAGAACTGAGCTATGGGCGCTGTGCGTCCTATTTATAACATCCGGTGACGTCGAACTCGACGTAGGCCTTCGAGGGACATCGATCCGACACCATCGATGCAAGACGCCCTCTGCCGGAAAAGTGCCCGAACTACACAGCTGTGGACATTACAGGTCAAAGATGTGGAATACGTTGGAGGACACAATCCATTTGAAATGTGCTCATCATTCCAGAATGTCACAATAAGTTGTCGTCCCACCAACGAAGAGAAACTAGCAGCGGCAACAGACCTCTTTCATAGTGGGGTAGGACGATGAGAAATCTGCGGGAGAAGAAAGAGCATTGCCGGCAAATCATTTCTGCTTCAATGTATTGCATTTTCCCACAAATTACTCATCTTCAAGACTCCCAATGCAGTATAGCATGTGGAGACGGAAAGGAAGCCTCAAACGAAAAAGCTTTGCAACACTGCCCTTCGAAATTGGGCGTCGGAGCCACACGCCATGCCCAGAATTTAATGTCTTGTAATCATGTGGAACAAAGACCACGTCAGCGCCTGACAGATGTCTATCACCGGCACACCCCTTTGCAATGCAGAGGCGGTCACCACACCTATGGTGGAATGCGCCGTAATGCCGGATGGCAATTCTTTTCCCGCTTTCTGGTAGCATTCTGCAATGGGGAAATTGTCTGTTTAGACACCGCCAGGCCCTTCCTGGATTGTGAGAAGACAATAAAAAGTTGGTCTTCACGTCTAAAGTCTGCCATCCTAGGGACATAGTAGCTGAGCGCCCTGTTTGGGTCCAGTCTGCGAAGCCTTTCCTCATCCCTGGAAGGGTGAGGCAGTGGGTAGAAAACTGGCAGGCCTATGCTTTGAGAGACATGAAACTCAGATACCATCTTTGGTAGGAATGTAGGTCAGACTCTAAGTAAAGCCTTCTCCTTGAAAAAATGAAGAAAGGGCGACCTGTAAGAAAGAGCATGTAGCTCGCTTACACACCTTGCTGATGTAATGGAAACGAAAAAAAACTGTCTAAAGGGGACCTAACAGAAGAGGAATGCATTGGCTCAAACCGAGCCGCCCTCAAAAGTCAGTTCAAAATTGAGGTCCAAACCCAGAACCACAAATGGTGTTGGCGGAAAACTATTTATTTGCATAGCACCAGCATATCAGGCCTGCAGGCATAAGGGCATTAGCACTTAACCCCAAGACATGCATAACAGAAGCATGCAGAAACAAAGCCACAGGGGACATGGTTTTAGGAGACAGGCAGGACCATTAATGGACGAGATAGGTGTTTAACTTCTGCCTAAATGCGTCCACAGATTTATACTCCTCAGATCCGGTGGCAAGGTGTTCCATAACAAAGGTTCAGCCGCAAAATATGCTCCTTTACTCACAATGAGCAGTTTTGTTGTAGGAACCCAGAGTAGATTTGAGACGTTAGATCTTAAAGCCCTTCGACTCGGAAGCTTATCAGGCTCTCCGAGAGAGACGAGGTACTAATGGCCAGAAGACATTTTTGTGTGATCCTTAAGAAGCAATGTACCATCCTGGCTTCTATAAGAAGCCAGTGTAACCCCTTCCTAGCCTGGAATACATGATCACGCCTGCCTAAATCCTCCATGGTGCCAACCGCACTATTCTAGGTCACTTGGATCCCGGCACAATCTTGTTTGCTTATGCCCTAGAGAAGGCCATTACAATAATCCAGTTTAGGTTCTACAATAGATCTAGCCACTGTATTACAGCTATCTTTGGTCAAGAACGGGCAAATTTGAGTCAGCAATTTGATATAATAAGCAGATGATGAGACAAGGTTAACTTGCGCTGTCATGGTCATGGTTTGGTCCAGATACACTCCCAGTGTTTTAACCTTGGGGAGTGTAGCAAGCTTAAAGCCAGTGATGGAAAAAAATGAAATTGTGACCCTGGCTTGTGCAGTCTCCCAGCTGTATCCACAATCATGAGCTCTGTTTTCTCATCATACAAAGCTAGTCCATGCTCGACCATACGGACCTGAAACAGAGAGTACACCCAATTAACAGCTTCCAGATCGTTATCATACGCTCCGGAAAGGGGATCAGACATTGGTTATCGTCTGCATAGTTGGTAAAACAATCCCCCCATCCTCTTGGAGCAGGAACAGAGGAAGGGGAAAACGTTATACAGATTAAGGGATAAACAAGATCCCTGCGGTATGCCAAACTGAATCACCACTGGATCTTCTGTTTTCTAACTACAGACTCTATCCTGATGATTTGGCAGAAAAGACCCGACACTCTGCTGCAGATGTGGAAAAAGCAGGGACATAAGGCCCTTCAGAAACTGGGTCATTACTGGAATAGTGAATAAGGATCCCTGATCCAGAAACCTCTTGAACACCGACAACGCAAACCAGGTAACCTTTCACTGTGCCTACCTGAAGGCCCAGTGAGGCCAGGGACAGAAGCAATTCCAAAGCTGTGGTGGTAGAGCATGAGATGGGGTCCACTACACCAAGCCTCAAATGTTCTCGACCTGCATGCATTCCACCAGCAACACCTCAAGTACCCCTTCTGAGAGCTCACAGTCTTATTACCTCATCCTCTCAAGAGCTACGCATGAAGACTGAGAGACTCTGGGTTCAGGTGGAGCCCTCGACCTTCCTACTGGAATAGGAGATCTGACCGCAGAGGAAGCCGGCGAGGTGGGCAGATGAGCATTTTCCAAAGCTCCGACTACCATGTTCTGCTCACCCAGTCTGTGGCGTACAAGATCATGATGGACCAGAAGCTCCTCAACCTCCTGAAAACCCATGGATCACGGTGTATCGAATGGAGGTCGAACACCCACTCCACCAGGAATGTGTCCCCTAATGCACCCCTAAACATGAATTCCCTCGAGGAGCACTACCAACACTTCGCGTTGGCCTCTGTGGCAAACCGATCTGCTGCCGGGGTAACGCACAGAATGAAGATCTCCTCCAGGACCTTCAGGCACACTTGGCACTCATGTGAGACCATGTTTGCCAAACTCTTCTCTGCTCCCATCAGGTGGGCTGAAGAAGCTAACATCTTGTTTTCCTGCAGCCACAACCATAGTTGCAAGGCCTCCCTGCATAGCGGTACGAACGCACACCCCCTTGCTTGTTGAGGTAGTGCATGGCCACTGTGTTGTCTGTCAGATTCAGGACATGCTTCCCCCTGATGAACGGCACAAAAACCATCAGGGCTAGCCGAATGGCCGCAACTCCAGTCTGTTTATATGTCAATGGCACGCCACTGGGACCGAAGGCCGTTTACTTACAGATCCCTGCAGTGAGGGCCCCATGCCTTGTGATGGATCCGTCACCACCTCAGACTGTGGCCTTGGTGGCCAAAATGGTTCCCCCGCGATCATGTTCTCCCTGCTGGCCCAGTATAAGGGGTTGTTGGCCACTCACTTCGACATCTTGAGGACGTACTTCATGCTGTCAAAGTACTGGGACCATTGATCCCTCAAGAGCCAATGAAGGGATCACATCTGCAGGCTGGCCTCTGGCACCAGAAAAATGCAAGATGCGGAGGCAGGAAGCAACTGGCAAACTGTTGTGGTTTTTGAATAGGCTGACCATCTGCCATACACTGGGGACTGTTTCCTCAGAGGGGAAAAGCCTTTCCTGCACGGTTGTCCAGGACTGCTCTTATAAATTGGAGCTTTTGTAATGGTGTAACATGGGACTTCTGGAAGTTCAGGGAGTATCCCAAGCTGTGAAGCAGGGAACAGGTTTCCTCGAGCTACGTTCACACCTGCCCATCGGCTTGGTGAAAACCCTAGGTACAGACGTTAAGCCAAAGGAGAGCACTCTGAACTGAACTGATAGTGAGTGTGCCCGATTACACATCTCAGGAACCGCCTGTGCTTTTGATGGATCGGCACATGGAAATAGGCATCGTGAAGATCCAGCGACACCATCCAGTCCTGGAATTGCAAAAGCCGGAGATTCTCTTTCAACATCACCATCTTGAACTTATCCTTCCTCAGGAACTTGTCCAAGGCCCTGAGGCCCAGGGTGGGACAGAGTCTTCCTCCTTTCTTGGGTACAATAAAATTATGAGAAAACCAGCCAAATCCTCTCTCCTCAGGTGATACCTCTTTCACTACATTCTTTAACTGCAGGGCTCTCAGTTCCTCCTGGAGCTCCTACTCTGGCCCTTGGGGAGGTGGGGGAGAGTGGTATGTCTGGATGTTAGGGAGAATTCTCTCTTTAGGCTGAATTTCCAAACCTAGTGAGTCCCCCAGCAGCTTTGCTGGATTTCTGGAGTTTGTTTTTTTCTCCTGCCAAGAGTGAGACTCTTTTTCTCCCACTCTTGGACATGATTTATGGTGTTCCTTTGACTGTTAATGTGTTTTATGGGCTATGGTGTCCTTTACTCCATAGGGTCTCATATGTTTTTACTATGTGTCTTACACAGCACCCTCCGTGCAGTGACACAGGGGTGTCATAGTGACACCCCACCATAGACTCCATACCCTGGGACGGACTACTGTGTCCCAGGGCATGTAAAGTCACCATTGGCTTTACTAGTCCCAAATTGTTAACAGAAACCAGTACAAACCATCATATTGTGGACGTACTGGTCGGGGCAATTCAATTGCCCCGGGGTCTGTTAGTCAAGGGGGCACGTCTCCGTCCCCCCTGATCGAGTTTTGGCTGGTGGCAGTGGAAACTACATTTTATATTCGACCGCAAATATTTCCCTATGGGATTTTCCCATTGTTCGAGGCTACCAACTTTATTTAATTCTCATAGCCTCGAACATACCGCCGGTTTATTTAATTAATATTAATTTGCCGGTTGGTATTTTTTGCCAGGACTCGATTCTAAAATGGCGTTTGTGTTCTCTTCTGTGACTCCAACCCAAGTCGAGCCCTTTGTTCCACTTTTTGGCGGGCTTTTCCACCGAAGCCTCCAAAAGTGGTGCCACTCTGTCTGGGTACCACAGGGGGTGTGGGAGGGGATTTAGGCACCCTGGACTGAGTTACCTTGGTAACTCAAGTCGTACTCTTGTGTGATTGGCCCAAGTGGTGAGCCGGCCGGCTCACCACTTAGCATGGTTGATTGACAGCTAGGCTGAGTGAATGGGGGTATGCTGCATAAAAGCAGGGCTTTGGGGACTGGAACTTCAGAAGTCGCCACAGGACCTGAGAATCTGACGAGGGAGAAGCTGAGCCGACCTACCACGACGACACCACCGGTGGAGCCCTGCGGAACCGACTCACCACTTCCCGACGACAGAGAAGATCTCCCGGCTGGAGAGGCTTCTTCCCCTGACTGGTGGGCACAACTAGCTTACCTTCTTCTCTTCGCTCCCCAGCCCGGCTTGTGGTCGAATTGCCCGTGCCAAACACCCTGGCAACCGGATAGCCACTTACCACTGGACCGCAAACTAAAGGACCGCTCCTTTTACCTGAGAACTCTGCGGCTGGTTTCTTCCCTGGCAGTGCAACGGACTCCTGTCTTCCTCCCCGACGAGATCCTCTCTTCCCCCGGACAAAGCACCGACTTGCATCCGCTGCCAGGAACAACTGCCCCTGCTGGAGTATTCTCACCACTTTAAGGTACCGTGTCCGCCAGGCCTCCCTTTCTAAAGATTGCTACAAGGTAATAATAACCCCTTAACCTTCTGGATTGGGCTGGCCGTCTTGACCTTCTATAACTGGTCCCTTTCTTTGGTCCAACTCCTTTTTGAACCGTTACAAGACTTTATGTGCACTGCAACCGTGTGACCCTGGACACATTTCGTTTTGATCCTCTTAAAGCGGATCCGGCCTACTGACTCTAAATTCACAGTGTTACTTTGCCTTCCTCTCTTGCTGTGTTCGCGAAAAAGTGTTGGGATCTGTTTCAATTTATTCTCTGCTTTTCTCTCCCTTTTTAAAAACGAATTATTAGAGTGCCATCTACGTTAAGCGCTCACCACTGTCTGAAAATAAGTGGGGCTTTACTTAAGACTTGTCTAATATTCTTTTAAGGGAGTGTATATCTTTTAGTGACCGTGTTTTTGAATTGCTTACTATTAGTGCCTGTGTGTTTTTCTAGATGTGGTTTTAAATAAATAATTATATCTCTTTTACTCCAAGCCCTGGTCAGTGTTTACTTGTTCTGCTGTGTTCTCTTGACCTATTGTGAATACTCTGTATACTGCCTAACTCTTCTTGAGGGAAGTCTGACTGCTCAGCCACAGCTACCAAGTGAATCTGTGTGATACAGACTGCTTCCAAGTGGGTTTACTGCCAAACACCTGTAGTCTTAAATCTTTTGCAGTGGTCCCAGAGGGAACTGCACAGGTTTCTGTCTAACACTGGGGGTCTGTTAAGAAGAGCAGGCAGTATCCCCATCGGACGAGCTGCAAGGTCCAGGCATGAGGGTAACTCCTTCCACCTGTCCCAATGCTCAGAGATCCTCCCTCCAACTGGTGAAACCTGTGGGGAGAACTCAAAGCGACTTAGAGGGTGCCGCCGCCCCTACCACTGAAGTCTGCTGGTCCAGAGAGGCCCAGCTGTCCCGTTCGAGGGAGTGAGAAACGGCTCTGGCCCTGCGGCAGTTGTGCTTTCCTTCCAAAAGGAACATCCCGTCTGTAGCCCCTGCCTCTAGAGGAGCAGCAGAAGAACTATTTGGCAGGCTTCTGTACCGCTAGCCCCAAAGACAATGCATCCAGTTTTGATTTGTTAGTTTTTGGCTGTGGAGGTATCCCGCCCTTCTCAGCACTATGGAAGTCGCCATGGCCCGGCATACAGAGCCTGTGGCGTCGAGACCCGCCTGCAGAGTCCGACAAGCCACCTTCTTTCCATCATTAACCATATCCATCCTTCATCTCCCCTACTTGGAGATGATCAGCTGCCTCAGCTATGGTTCTCCACAGCACGTGTGAATTTTTAGCGGAGGCACAGGTGGGATTGATTGCCTTTAGAGCCATGCTCCCTGACGCACACATTTTCTTCATTAAAGCGTCAGTCTTCTTGGACTCTCTGTCTGTAGGCAGATTGGAGGTTCATGTGGCTGGCGGTGAGCTTACCATTGCAGCTTGGATCACCAGCTCTTCTTGAGTAGGGTGAGCCGAAAGGAAGGGCAAATGCCCTTTGACTGGCTTATATTCTTCTGGTGAGCTCGTCATTCATGGCTGGTGTGGAACATGGTTTCTGCCACAACATGCCAATGGGGTTAGACATGGCCACATTAAAGGGAAATGTTCTCTCAGTCTGTGGGCCTTTGTACAGGATGTCCATGAGCTCGTAGGGCAAGAGTGGCTTGGCTAGGGTACCCAGCGCTCAAGCCAGAACCACCCTCTGCACTGTCTTTATGTACAGGGCATTGGGGTGTCCATAAAGGGATATTATTGGAGGACAGGTGGTGATGGACATCTTTGAGTTGCAGTCCTTACAACGATTGAAACCCGAGGGTTTAGGGCCTGACATATCGCCATCAATTGGAAAACAATTTCTCACTGAAGAGAATTTGCATTCCAAAACAGCGTGCAGATACAGTATTCCCCCCATGTCAAAATGTTTCAGAGCAGGTGACGGTGGAAGGTTTATTTTATTATTTTTTTTCTTTAAATGTTATAGTTTGATTTTTCAAACTTTTCATTTGTCTCCAGTTTTCCAAGGTTTCTTTTTAACTTATTACAGGTTTGCCAAGACTTAGAATTTCTTGTAGAAATTGGCATATTGTAAAGATGAGTTTTGTGATCTGCCGTTAAGCATGTCCATCCATCTCTCTTCTGTCTCCATCGTTTGTTCACCGATCTTATAGTAACTGCCGAATCTGGATCTTTGTTCTGAGAGATCATTGCATTCCATTAGTAGGTGGAAGAGTGTTTCAGATTTTTCGGTATCTGAACAGAAGCGGCAGAAATGTTCTGTTGAAGCAATTTGTCTGGTTTTGGCTAGATAGAAGCGTGTTGGTATTGTGTTCGTTCGGACTTTCAGGTATATTGCACGCATTTTGGCATCAGGAAAGATGGTCAGGTAGGCTGGTAATTCGTTGATGGATCTGATGTCTGTCTCACATTGTAAATTGAGGGTGTATTTTGTTTTTTCCTCGAGGGTTTTTATCCAGTCATTTTCCATTATTTTTATTTTTGCATGTTGAGGGCGTAGCGTGAGCATTTCATGTGAAATGTCTTCTGTTTTCATAAGTTGCTCCAAATTATCTTTCCACTTAGCGAGGATTGTGTTCTTCATTGCTCTGTCATGGGACTTCAAGATTTTAATTGCTGGTGTTTTCTTGTCGGTGAGGAGCTTGCGGTATAGGCCTAATTGTTTCCATAAGACAATTGAGCTGATGGACTGTACTGCTATTTTGTGTCTGACCCTAGGCATAGGGAAGGATGGTGGCAGCTGCAGGATCGTACGCCAGAAGAGTGCTTCTAGTTTTGTCCAGCCGTAGTCCGTTGCGTATATCATGGCTTCTGTTCCATAGACTATTGTCGGGATCACCTTTTGCTTGTAATATGTGGTTATTGGTTTGAAAGAGTATTTGCCAAATTTGCGCTGGATCACACATCCTTGACTTGCCAGAGATTGGATCCGTTGTTCCAGTTTCAGAGTCCACTCTTTTTTAGATTTGGATTGGTTTATATGGATGACCAAGTACTTGAATGTTGTTACTTCAAGCTGTTTGTCATTTAGATAGATTTTTAGTTGTTTTCCGTTGTTGTTAGTCGGTCTGGACAGTTGCATGATTTTTGTCTTTTTTGTATTGATGGTGAGTTCATTGAGATTCATGTAGAGGCTTAGTTGGCTGAGGCTGTTTTGTAGACCTGATGGTGTCTTATCCAGGAGAATGATATCATCCGCATATGTCATGATTTTTGAGTTGATCTTTGGGGGGTTGAGGGCATCGGACTGTAGGTGAGTCTCGATGTCTGCAGTAAAAAGATTGTACAATGTAGCTGCTAGAGGGCATCCTTGTTTTAGTCCGTTTTCGGCTTTTATTTTTGATGTTGTGTGGGCTTCTCTTGTAAGTCTTATTGTTATAGATGTGTTTGAATAAAGTTGTTTGATTGGGCCTAGTATGTCGTTAGGGCATTCCCATTTTTCAAGTTTATCCCAAAGTTGTTGCCGGCATATCCCATCAAAGGCCATGTGAAGGTCTATGAAAGCTGCGTAGATATTTGTTTTGTTATGGATTGCTTCGTGTTTTATCAGATTTAGCAATAGTAAGTTGATATTTGTCCCGACATTTGGGGTGAAGCCAGTTTGTCTTGTTGCAAAGCGCTTTGTTTCAGTTGGCCACTGATTGAGTTTTTTCAAAAGAATCGATGCAAACAGCTTTCCTAAGGGATCCAGTAAAGCAATTGGGCGGAAGTTTGTCGGGTCGTCCCTCGGACCTTGTTTGTGAATGGGTACGACGGTCACAGTTTTCCATGATGGAGGTATCTGATTGAGCTTGTTTATGAGTGTCATGATGTTTCTCATGAGATTGGCCCATGAGTGCGGATGTTTCTTTATCATTGCGTTTGATGTCCCGTCAGGGCCTGGAGCACGAGCTATATTGAGTTTTTGAATCATCTCAAAAATGTCTTGATAGCTGCAGCTTACTGTCCACTTTGTGTTCTGTCTTTGTGAATTTTTTCCAGTTTCTGATGGCCGGGCTTTGTATATTTTTGTATAGTGTTCTATCCATTGATGTTCTGTCATGTTTCCTGCCAGTTTTTGTTGGTGTGCTGCGTTGTTGTTCAGAAGGTTCCATAGGTCGCGGAAATTGTGTGTTTTATAAGTTTCTAAGATTGCTTCTGCATCTGCTTGTAGTAGCATCATCTTGTGCGTTTTGATCCAGTTTTTGTAGGTTTGTTTGGCTGCTTTTATTTTGGCGCAAGTTTCCTTGTCTTTTTTTTTGGTCAGTTGCCGCACTGTGTTTCTCAGTGCCCTTTTCCTCTCGGCAAGCTCCTTGTTGTAGGAGTGTTGGTGAGTCTGTAAGGTTTGCTGTTTGGCTGGTTTAAAGTGGAGTTGGAGTAACCATTGGTAGTTTAATTTCCGGTCGTCAGGTAGAGTTGTATGCATAAATTGTCTTGTAAGTAAGCTTGTTGCTTGTTGGGTTATGCAAAGTTTTCTCCCAACTGTACAGACTTCTAGCGGGGTAGGACGATTGGGCCGAGGTTGCCGCGGCATATCTTGTCCATGTACGACAAGTTGGTTCTGGTCGCTCTTTGTTGTTGCAATTATGCTAGTTGTTTCTACTGCAGCTCTTAGTTCTTTGGAGAGATAAATGTAGTCGATTATGGCAGATGATTTCCCTCAGGACCAGGTAGAGAGGGGCTTGCCTGTTTCATCTTTAGGATAATCGATAAGTAGTAGGTTACGGATGTTGGTTTCTTTAATCCATTTTTTTGCACGGTTTGTTAGTTTTTCGTTAGGAGTTGGTTGTCCGTCTTTTTGCCATAAGTGTAGGTTTAAGTCTCCACATAATATGAATTTGATGAGGTTGTCAATTGTTAGAAAGACACCATCCAAGAACGCTTTGTTGTTGATTGCCGCTGGATTCCAGTACAGATTCATAATTGCAATTTTTCTTTCATGCTTAGGTGTCGATGCAGCAGAATCTAGGCCTCCCTTTGTCGTTATTTTTATGACTGTGTTTTGTATCCACGGGTTGATGTTTGTTGTATGCAGTATGGACCATGTAGGGTCGGTCTTGATTAACGTCAGTAGAACGGAGGGTCTTCCTTTGGTTCTTGTCGGAGCTGGGTTGAGGAAGGCTAGAAAGCAGTCACAACATGGGGTATTGGAGAGCCAGGTTTCTTGAAAACAGATGATCTGATATGAGTCGAATTCGGGTGATGGGTCAGTAAACAAGTGGGAGTTTCCCTGTGTGTTCCATGAGCACAGGGTCCAACTGTTTGATGTGTCGATTGATGGTTATGAGATATTGCTCAGCTCTGTAGTGTCTGAGTAGTTTAGGCTATCTTCCGATGCATACTGACGTCTGATTGGACGATCGTCGTTGTAGCTCGTCCTTGTTTCATCTTGGTTATGTATACTGTCTTCTAGGGTGTGCTGTCGTCTGACTTGCCGATCGCCGTTGTTGTTGGTGGTCTCAGTATGTTCAGTTTTGGAATTATGGCCTGTGGTATTCTTAAAGTGGTCAGACACAGTTGGATGGTTGTTTGGATAGTTATGTCTCTCTTTTGGCTGATTTCTCGAATGTTCTGGACTATGATTTGATGTGAAGGTGTTTCTGGGGTTTTCCTTTCTGGTGATTTCTTCGTATTTCGCTGAGATGTCAGGCGTACAGCTAAAACCCAGATTGTGTAGCGCGTCTCTTGATGTTAAGATTTGCTCCATAATTGATTTATTGTGCAGTTTTATCAATATATTGTCATTAGAGTTTTCATCTACAAAGATGACTAGGTCAATGTCTCTGGAACGTACTTGAATGATATTTGTTATTGCTTGGAAGAGAATTAAAATGTTCGCTCTATTTAGGACCAGTTTGGTAGGCCCAGTAATGATGTTTTCTATTTGCACCGTGTGGCTCTCTGTTGACTGAAATGGGTTCAGGAATATTGGTTTAGATAGATCTGTGTGTTCTCTCGGGTGTTGTGATCCAAAGTGTTCTTGTGTTGGATGAGTTGGGGAGTAGCTGGTTCCGATGCTAGTGCTTGTTTCGTTGAGAAGTGAAGTTGAGGAGATTTCATCATAGGTTGACTGTTTATTTGAATCGTTGGTTAGATTGGTCATTGATCTGTCTGAAATTTCTTCGCATGAAATTGTGTAGTTACACTGATTTGGTTGGTATTCGTCAATGACTATTAGACTTGAGTCATTTAATTGCCTTTTCGTTTTCATTTTTTCTTGTGTAGGTGGGTCTTCATGCGTTGTTAAGTTGAGTAGATCGTCTAATTCCGAGCTTTGATCCTTGTGTATTAGCGCAGTTGCAGCTACTGGTTTTTTGTTTAGATTTTGTACTGATGGGTCCGGATGTTTCATTATGAGCTTCTTTGCTTGGTTTTTAGGTGTTTTTTCTGTGGCTGAATTTTTAGGTGTTTTTTCTGGGACAAGCTTTGGTATTGACAGGTTTCGGAGGAATGCTCGTGATCCCGTTTGCTTTTGCATTTGTTTGGTGGGTTTCTTTGCTGGTTCTTTGTCGGTTTTCTTTACTGGGGAAAAGACCCCGAAAGTGTCATTGCCAGTCATGTTTTTTGATTCATTTATCGGTTTTGTTTTCTCTTTGCACGCGTTTGATGGATTTGTTATTTGGGTCGATGAGGATGTTAAAGGTTTGCTTGGTGTAGATCTAACTTGATCAAGATTCAGTTTTTCTGGCATCATGCAAGGTGGTGTATTTTCTTTTGGTGTGTTCTGCGGTAAGGCCATTTGTTGTTGTTGGTTTCTGAGTAAAATCATGAGTTCTTTTGTGAGTTGAATCTCATCTTCCTTATCACCTCGTGCTATCTCGAAGAGTCTTTGTTGCCAGGAGCAAGACTGTTCTGCTTCAGAGTCTAGACGCTTTCCAATTATGTTTATGAAATCTTCTGTGTGTATTTGCTTGGTGTGGATCATTGCCAGGAGAGTGGCTTGGTCTCGTATGTTGTCTTTTATTGCTTCATGAAGTTTCAGGAAAGGTACCATGGATTGAGATACCACTGCCAGCAGCATGTTTTGTAGTTCTAACATTGATGTTGGAAGTCTCTGGTTTTGATTGTCGTTGTTTGGAGAAAAGTGTTTTTCTGTGTCGCCAGATATTGGGGTTGGGTATTTTGTGGCGTTTTCTTACGCCGGCGTATGAAAGGATTCTTCAACGTCATATTCAAATTGGGTTGTTTTTTGTTCCTTTTTTATTTTGAGATGTAAAGGGTGTGGTGGTTCTCTGCGTGAACTTTGTTTTTCATGAGATTCGCAGTACTGTTGGTTAGAGTTTTTTGGTAGTGGCGTCGAAGTGCAGAGTGGAGTTGCCAGATGTGTTGGCTTGCTGAAGATTTCTTTCCTTCTTTCTGCACTATTCATGATAGATTCTATTTCAGTGATGTCTAAAGATAGACGAGCTGCTTTTCCTGTCACTGTGTTCGAGGGGTGTCTGATAGGTTCATTTAATAGTTTTTGAGCAGTGTGCGTTTGTAACCACTGTAGGCTTGCCTGTTTCTCTTTTTCTTTTTTTGTCATTCCTGCTGTCGACACTCCTGGTGTTTTCGTTCGGCTTGATTGTTTAGATGATTCATCATTGTCAGTTTGGTTCTGGGTAGTCATTGATGTTTCAGCTGATGGGAGATTTGGCGTTTTGGTTGGGCTTGTGTCTCTAGTTGGATCGTTGGCAACGGCCGTTGACGGGATAGGCTGGATTTTTGCGAGGATTGGTTTTGCAGTTATCTCGCTCCGTTTGTTTGTGTCTTTTGTTTCAAGTTGCATGCCTGATTGTTTGTTAGCTCGGACAATTTCATGATCCTCTGTGTGGGCTTTGCAGGTTGATTGGTTGGATTGGTTGTTTTTTTCTGTTGTTGGCTGGTTTTCAATTTGATCCCAGGTGATTGGGATTTGTAGATCTTGAATGCTTGAGTTTCCTTGGTTTGTTTGGGCCAGGTCTTTAGTTTGTTCACATTCTAATTGTGGTGAGGGTTCGCGAAGACCTTCTGAGAGGCTCTGTTCCATATCTTCAGGCTGTTTGTGTATTTCGTTCTCTTGGATTTGTGGTTCTGAGGCGTTGACTTAATCGATTTTCAGTGAGATGTTTGTTAGGGTTCTTCTTTTGGAATGCCTGTTCCATTGTTGTTTGTGAGGGATCCGCGTGAAGCTTTCCTCTAAGCCTTGTATTTGGAAGCATGGGTTTCCTGTCCTCTCTAGTACTTTTGCTGATTTTGATATTGGGAATGTCCCAGTTTGTATCTCAAGGTGAGTGAGTCTCTAAGTGCGATGCCAGAGAGGTTGTTGTTGGTTAGGGTTTCCTTGTTACATCACCCGGGACAGGATCAAAGGGGTATGGGCCCCCGCAGTCTCCTGTGCTCCGGTAGGTTCAAGATCGAGTGAGCGCTTTAAATGTAACAGTGCAGACCAGGGTGATGAGTTGGATCGTCAGAATTTCTTTGATGCAGCGCCTAGGACAGGATCAAAGGGGAGCAAGCCCCTGCAGTCTCCTGTGTTCTAGTTAGGTGACTGGGGGGTATTTGCTGTAGCACAAAAGTCTGGGCAGGATCAAAGGGGGGAGAGCCCCTGCAGTCTCCTGTTTTTTGATAGGTTGTTGTTATAGTAGTGAACTTTCGATGGTAATGTTTCCGTTAGTACGGGGTAGGGTGGGCAGGATCAAAGGGGAGAAAGCCCCTGCAGTCTCCTGCTTTGTGTTGGTTGCTAAGGTTCTTAGTTCGGCACCCCAAGGAAGTCACTTATGCTGTTGATGTTTATGGTATTGTTGAAGCAGGGAGATCTCCTGTGCTGTTAGTATTTGTAATGTTCTTGTGGCGAGGGAAATACTCAATGCAAATCAGAGAGGAGAATGCTTCCTGTATTCTCTTATCTTGTGAGAGCTTGGGATGTTCTTATTGTGGCACAAGGAGGGTGATGAAGGCCGAGCAGTCTCTTGGTTAGGTTGAAAAATCGGTGTTTCTTTTGTTATGAGGCGAGGCTCTTTGTGCGACACTTTGAGTTTTGAGCAAGGTGGATTTTTAAATGAAATTTCCTGAATGATTCTTTATTGCACAGGATTGCGGTTTTCTCAGCTCGTGAGAGGTTGTCTTGAAACAGAATGCAGCGCTGCTTGGGTGGACACTGAGCAGCGTGTCAGATTGGGATCTTTCTGCCAGTCAATGGCAATGGATTGCCACTAGATGGAAGTTGGCGTTCTCGTGCGATGTGGGATGGCAGAGCTCAGCTCACTAACAGCCTCAATAGGAAGCTGGGATGTGATCAGCCTCGCGTCCTGTGGAGCTCGCGGGAGACCAGACACCACAGGTTATGCGAGGGGGAGGGTGGGCGTGCAGGTGTTCAGGGTTTGTTGGTGTCAGTCCGCACAGCGGCGAGGCAGACAGGCCCGCGGCTCGTCCGCGCGCAGCTGAATCGGTGGAGCCGGCGTACATGGACAGGGAGGCCGGGCTCCGAAAGCACGCAGGTAAGAGTTGGCGGGCGGGCGCGGGTTTCTTGTATGTTTCTTGTGCGAGCGAGAGAATTCCAACTGAGACAAACAGAGACTTGCAAGGACGGGAGTTTGTCCTTATTTACATCGGGGTGTGGGATCGACCAGAGGGAGGCAGGGGGGAGCGGGCAGGACAAGCTTTGTGGTTCGGTGAGTGTGTTTCTGGGTGGAGGGGGAGAGGGGGAAGGAGTGGTGGAGGGGGGAGGCGGGGTGGGGGAAGATGGAGCAGGGGGTAGGGGGGGGTGAGGCGAGGAAGAGGACAAACAGGTAGGAAGGGGAGGTGTTGCCACTCACCGCAGAGCAAAGGTTTTGTGAGTTGTTTGAAGCCCGTCTCAGGGATTTCTCTTAGTGGAAGTCTCTTGTTCTTTTTGGGAGTAAGGCGGAGCGGCGCTGCGGAGCCTGCAGAGCCTAAAGACCAAAAGACTCTGCAGCAGACTCCGCGCCTGCTCCGCGGCTTCCTGGGGATTATAAATTGAGTTGGCAGAAATAGAAAGAGGACTGGAAAAGTCTTCTAATTTCCTGGAACAAAGCAAATAGAGTCCTGCAGTATCAGTATCCAAAAGACTCTGCAGCAGAGGTTTATCTATCAGATGAAGAATCTGCAGGAGAATGCAATCCGTTGAAAGGGATGTATTTTACACCTATTCTCCTCCAAACATATGGACTTGTTGGCAATTCTATTGCATACCTAGTACCGTGGGTGCTTAGGTTTCCTTTGACTATGCATACATCATTGGCAAGTTGGTAAGCCTGTGGTGGATTAAACTGTGGATTCTGTTTATTTTTATGCAGTCACTATTATTATGCCCATGTGACTTGTGACAGTATTACAGAAAATTATGACTAGTCATGACCTACGATCTTTAACTACATCCTCTTCACACCAATATGGACACTGGTTGGGTTTGGTGTTACTGTGCGGTTCAGGTTTCCAGATGGATAACAGCAAGGTGATTTCCTGGTCAGACCACGTCCTTAGAATTTTCTCTTTTGCTATTAACGTGAACCTGCCTATTGTTAATCAACATAAGGAAATACTAAAAATGTGTAGCAAGAAAGACCACCTTAAGATCCCAGGACCCGATTTAGCAACTGCTTTGGCAGCTATTAAGATCAAATTTTAGTGCGAATAATTTTTCTACAATGGTACTGAAATCCTCAAATAAATCGGTGATTCTATAGCCCCTTGTAAATTTAGAACACCAAAAAAAAGTGTCAAATCCATAGTATTCACCCTCGCTTGCCAACTTGAAACAATGATATCGTAAACAGGAAAGAATAGGGAGGAAATCCAAAAACTTTGGCAACCAGAGAAAGCACAAAGTTCCATCAAACATACAAAAAAGCCATATTCAAGGCTAAAGCCAATTATCTACAGAGTAAAAAAAAACCTCAATATCGTTGAACAAACCTTGAGAACTTTTTTCCGCCATCTCTTTATTTATTTATTTCACATTATTTCTCTAATTTTATGAACCCTACAAATCCCTTCCCCAGCATTACCTTCTACACTTAAAGCAAATAAATTCAACAAATTATTAAAAAAAATAATAAAAAACATTCAGGAGAAGATTGGACAAGCAGAGGTGCAGACATACATTATAATGTAAGTGACTCCACAACCAGAAGTGCTTTTTGATTTCTCACCAGTTAATTCTGATCTTATGTCATTCTTATCTAAATTAAAACCCACTAACAACCTGCTCTATGGCTTTCCTGCTTGTACAGCGCAAACACAAGACACATTTCTAGATCAATGTATTACTACATATGTCAACGTGTCGTTAACCTATAGTATAGTTCCAGCTGATTTAAAGGTATCAACAGTTTCCCCTCTACTAAAAAAAAAAACCTCTTTGGTTCCCATGGATCTACACAATTATAGGGTGGTGGCAGGTATTCCCCGGCCAACTAAAATACTTGAAAAAATAGTCACCCTCCAACTACAGGAACATGTTGAGAAGTTCTCTTTGCTTGATACTCTGCAATCAGGATTCTATCCCCTTCATGGCACTGATTCTGCTCTGGTGGTCGTATGGGATGATATACTTAAAATTGCGGAGCAAGGGGACATTATATTGCAGCGTTCAACACAGTTGACTATAACATCTTGTTGTCTAGATTGATTACGATGGCCAGAGTCTACATCCATGTCTTGTCCTGGTTTAAATCTTTTTTTGTTAATGGCTATCAAAGGGGTAGTCACTGTCACCACTGTTGTTCAATCTATATTTACAATCATTGATAGGTATTTTCAGGAAATATGATCTGGGTTATCATTCTTATGCAGATGATAACCGAATCTACATGAGATTGAGTAAGACTTCGGCATCCATATCTAAAAAAGGTAGTGCATCGAAGAATAGACTCCAACTGAACCCAACCAAAACCAAGCTGATCCTAAGGGGGCCCAAACTCGATTTGGCCCCTATTCTTGGCAGATCACTCCCGTTGTCCCCCGCCACCACGTATCCTAGGACAACCAATGTCTTTTGTGTCCAAGGTAAAGAAAATCTAGGATGCCCATGGCAGTCGAATCTGGGATGTGATCATCAGGTAGGAGCTAAGACACTTGATATTTTTCTCCCTTCGACTGCTACACCACATACTCCCATGTATCAATCAGAAAGACCATACAGTCGTGGTGGGAGCATTTGTCGATTCCAAATTGGACTACGGAAATGGTCTTCTTATATTTTTCTCCCTTCGACTGCTACACCACATACTCCTATGTATCAATCAGAAAGACCATACAGTCGTGGTGGGAGCATTTGTCGATTCCAAATTGGACTACGGAAATGGTCTTCTTATGGGGATACCTGAAAAGCAAATCAATCAACTTCGAAGGGCACAGAACACAGCTGTTCGTCTAATATTTAGAGTACCCAAATCGACTCATAGTTTTTCCCTGCATCGATCCTTAAACTGGCTTCCAGTTAAAAATAGAATTGAGTTCAAAATCCTTTGCTTGGTTTTTAAGTGCCTCAATAACTAAGCAACTGTATAACTAACCAGAAAGCTGGCTTCCTATAAGCCCAAGCAACATTTATGGTCTCTGGATAAACATCTATTGACCCTACCCTCTAGATTTGTTTACATGGGAGACAGGCGCCTAGCAACACATGGTCCTAGATTATGGAACCTGTTGCTGCTTCACATACAAAGCATTACGTCCCTTACCTTATTCCGAAAATCCTTAAAAACTCACCGGGTTAATTAATCTCTGATCTTCTGTCTGCTACTAATGAACACTAAATGGCTGTTTTTAACACGAACTCAGAAACAAGCACGCTTGGATGCAGTTAATTATGGCTGAAGCGCGTTTCAAAATCAAAAATGTTATTATTTCAAGCTTTTGTAATTGGTATCTTGTGAAGTACGAGCCGGTCTTGTTACCTTTTCCTTTTAATTGTAGTGAAATTGAAGTCCCAGTAGCCTTGTTCACCCTTCGGGAAATCCAAAAGGGAATACACAGATTGAAGAGCTTGTGAGAACCTCGCAATTTTGGTAGATTTTCTCCAGTGTTAAAAAGCAGGTACAAAGAAAAAGCAGGTTCAAAGAATAATAACATTAAAGCATCACGAGTCAAGAGGGGCATGAGTAAGGGGACTGTAAAATATACATGTGAGGCCAAACCAGAAGATCTCTCTTACTCAGACGACCTTGAACTTTGTCTCCAACAAAGTCTGCCTCTAGCTCACACAGGTATGAAGAAGAATGTCATTTATTTAATGAGCATTTTAAGGCACGTTATACAACAGAATTGTGTTCCAAAGCGCCACAAGGCTAAATGGGAAGGGAACAGGGGGAATAATAACAATGGCAAAAACATAAGTGTACCGTCGTGGCCCTACTAGGCCTTGTGGGATTCGGAGGTGCAAGTACATTTGAGGGAAAGTGCAGGGGATGGGCAAGGAAAGAGGAGCAGAGGCGTGGACAGGTGCTGGAGGAGGGCCTTGGAGGTAAGTGCTACATGTGCCAAGGAGGAGGTGTACTGGATTGATAAAGCTATGTAGAATATAGTGCTGCCCTAGAAAACAAAGAATTTATCAATAACTCCTACCTTTCCACAGGGGCATGGCTAACCGCCATGTAGAACAGACATGTCTGTGATTGCTCCTGCAGGTCCGACAAGAGATTGCCTTTAAAAAGCTGCAGAATCATTTATAAATCAAAGCGTTGAAATATTAGACCCTCTGCAACCAGAGGGTAAGTCCCACGACCTGAAAGTGCCCAGCTGGCGAGAATACTTGAGCCGGAGCTCTACTCGTAGAGCACGACCTATGAAAATGGCGGCAGGCGCCGAGTGACTTCGGAGATAGCAGAGCAACGCCTGTGTGCCGTGACAACCAGGAACTCGACTGACTTCGCACACAGAGGAAACCTCCATCGTAGTGGAGCTTCGGATCCTTATCAGGGCGACCTGGGCACCACCTGTAGGACCGAAAGCATCCGATCTGGCGCACTTTGGCGGAGCGGGAACCCTGCATTCCTCGGCAGGAGAAGAGCCGACGAGCCAGAGAGGCGAGTCCACAAAACAGTGCGGGCAGCGGGCAGTTAGCTCTCACAGACTCTGCTGGGCGCGTGCGGCCGCAGTTCCGGCTTTCCCTCAGAGAGAGACTTAATGTGCCAGGAAGCAGAGCTGTAGGAGAAGCCATGGCGGGAGCCCCAGAATGAAGAAAATCCCAGCAGACATCGGATTCCGGTCATCCCCCTGATTGGAAGCGGCATCCCAGATACCAGCACGGCGGAATGGCAGCGATCAGCACGGTAAGGAGCTGGGGTGGAAGAAGGCAGAACCGCCCGTGCAGAGCCGCAGAACTCAGCCTGCACAGTGCGTGCAATGTGCAGGCAAGGAGTAATTAGAATCTCAGGCCATCACAGGAGGAAGAACGCACGCACTAACAAACAACTGTGCTCTGCACTACGCCACCGGAGGGGTTACCACATCTAATTGTAGCTTTGAGTTGCCAACACTCAAGAAGGAGAAAATCAGAAGCTAATATGAATCCCCATAATTGTTGGAGGAATCAGACCAATGCCTTCCCTCTCGGCAATTAGAAACAACTGAAGAAGTCATTCCCCTTGCTTGGAGTTAGGCAGGCCTAGAGCAGCAACTGAAGAATAGGATGCCAGAACTGGTGTCAAGACGCATATAATATACTACCTTTGATGTAGGTGGAAGTATTTAATGTCAGCACCCGAACAGTTGGGCCTTTGAAATAGGACAAGCTAGGCATCAAGCCTTACAGTTAACAAAAGAAGGGCACAAGGTTAGCCATTCTCTCCAACAAATTTACACTGCTACTTCCCTATAAAGGCCAACCGCAAAACGTTGCAAGCATAATCAGACCAGAGTAAAGCCCAACATCATAACTAAGCGTGACAGTGCCCGTTGTATTGAAGATGGGATACATAGCACTAATACAACGGAATACAACGGGCGGGCCAGGTGGCACACGAGAACAGATCTGATGGCAGCGAAATCCAACAGGTCAAAGGGCAAGTAGACTATGATGGAGTCGTTCGCAAAGAACCAGGAGGGACAGGCGGAGAATAGAAACAAAAATGGCGAAATGAGCAACACAAAGGGCCCTAATGACACCACAGACTACAGGTACCAACAGATACTAAATGCCATTGTGGCACTACAGGCCACCCTTGAATCTAAAATACATGAAGTCAGAATAGACGTCAGCTTACTGAGACAGGACGTGCGTGGGCTGGCGGAGCGCACAGGTAAATTGGAGACCCTGGTGCAAGAAAACACCACAGAAAGGATACAAATGTCCAAAGAAGTGTATATCCTACAACAAACAGTCAAACTGCTGGAGGAAAGAGCAGAGGATGCGGATGCAGAGCGAGACGCAACGACATCAGGGTCGTCGGCCTGCCAGAGGGCATGGAAGGGGCGGTCCCCACCAATTACATAGAGAATCTACTTCTGCAGGAATTGAGTCCTGGGAACCCGATGCAGGGGTTCACCATAGAGCAAGTTCACCGCTCCCTAGTATGAAGACCACCACCCGACGCCCCGCAAAGGCCTTAATTATAAAGACAGGGAGAAGCTCCTTGCCTTCTCCAGGAATGGGGGCAATATACAGAGGTCCTCCGCCAAGATAACAATTTTTCCGGACTACACCTTTCAAACACAGAAAAGACGTGCACAATTCATCACAACAAAAGTAAGACTTAAAAAAGCTGCTCTTAAACACATGATGATCTAGCCAGCAAGATTAAAGGTTATATACAATGGAAAGGCCCTGTTTTTTAAAACTCTGTCCGAAGCGCAAGACTGGTTGGACAGCGCACAGACACCGGAAGCCGAAGCCTAAAGGCAAGATAGGAATATGAGGTTGGAGGCTCGCTGGTGGCTAACTGTAGGACTCAAGGACTTAAAGTAATGCAAACGCGAGCCCTGACAGCAAAGAAGCTGAGGAAAATACATTAACTCTGCAGCTCACGATAGCGGCTCACCACAGGAGCGATACAGATCGGACATGGAAGACGAGCAGGAAGGGCATTTCCAAGGAAGTTCCCCCTGCTACCCCACACACCTTTCTTGGGGTACATTATTGTACTCACCCGTTGGGCACCATGAGCCCGATTATCTGGCTGGGCGTTCGTGGAGCGGAAGCGGGAACAGGCGGAGCATGCACCGCATCGTTAGACAGTTTCAGTTTGGGGAAGTTTGGTTAAAGGTTTTGGGTTTGGGTTTACCCTTACGGGAGGGGGTGGAGCCTGAAATAGTCACATGTAACTCACACCTGGTTAAAATGGAGGCCCCATCCAGGGCCATAGCTCCTATTGGACTCAAGAGGTCATTCCTTCAATGGCAGGGGACATCAAGATAATTACCTGGAATGTCCGGGGCTTGAATAACTATAGTAAAAGACAGAGTAATCACGTACCTACGCAGTCATAAAGTGGGAATTGCGCTGTTGCAAGAGACCCACCTGAATGAACAAAAACTGATGAAACTATCTGAGAAATGGGGAGGTGTAGTGGTAAACTCTAACTACTCAGCATACACCAGGGGGGTTCTAACGTGGGTAGCTCCATCAATCCTGTTTAAAGTGCTGCACGCTAAAACAGATAATGAGGGGAGGATGGTCATAGTGAATGGCAAACTTGAAAATAGAGAAGTACATATAGTCAACAGCTATGCGCCCAATCAGGAAGCCATTATGTTTTTGGGTCACTATACACAAGACTGGCACCTTGCAGGGATGGAGTCATGATATGGGGTGGAGACTTCAATTGTACTCTGAACCCCATAATAGACAGGTCTGATGGAATATTCAAGAGGCCGGCCCCTCCAGCCAAAGTCTTAAACTCTCTCGTCCCAATTCTAGGTGGCGGACATGTAGAGGTCTCTGCACAAAGGCAAGATGAACTTCTCTCACTATTACGCCCCACACAGAGTATATACTAGATTAGACTACCTGTTCATATTGGACAAACACATCACAGAATTTGTGGAAGCAAAATACATGCCCAGAGTCCCCTCAGACCACGCTCCACTCCTACTCAAATGGGTGATCACTGCTCTGAGACTGCGTATACCCACCTGGAGACTCAGCAGTGAGGCTCTACTAGACCCAGCATTTAAAGATCATGTCAGGAAGCGCACGTTACAGTTCATGGAAGTCAATGATGGTAGTGTTAAACAAGCAAGCATTCAATGGGAGGCATACAAGGTAGTGATTAGGGGAGAAATGATAGCAAATGCGGGAGGAGTTAAGAAAGCCATAACTACAGAGATAGAGGAAACTGAACAGAAACCTGCGAAACTAGAGAGGCAAAATAGCAACGGGGAAGATCACTTATGAGAAGAGATTAGACTGCGCATTGGTATTAGGGATTAGATGCAGGCTTGCCTTATGCATTGGTATAGGCTGGGTAAATTCAGTTATGCTAAATTCCTAGAAAGAACCTTTGATATTGACTAAATTGCCAGGAGTTCCTGAATGTCGTATTTGCAGTGCAGAAATCTGCTGCCCTAATCTTTTGCGGAGCCTCAACGTGACGGTGCTTGGCCCTGCCCACTTTCACTTCGGAAATAAAGGTTCCGGGCTCTCGGGGCTCGTAGTTTCCTTTGATATTGACCAAATTGCCTGGAGTTCCTGAACGCTGCATTTGCAGCCCAGAAATCTGCTGCCTTAATCTTTTGCGGAGCCTCATCGTGACGGCGCTTAGCCCCGCCCACTTTCACTTCGGAAATAAAAGTGCCTGGCCATTACCCTTGTGGCGTTAAGCCTGCGAGGTGATAAAGGCGCGATCCAACTGTTGAGCTGTTGGGGCGTTGATGTTACACTTGTAAAGTCCAGCCATCCTGAACGTACACCACACCCCTCAGTCGATAAAAAAAACAGGCAAACACCAGGAACAATCACCGAAGATGGTTAGATTTTAAAGTTTAACTTCATTGGGTTGTGAGGAGGCCAGAAGCAATATCATCACATCATAATATCAACCCACGCAAGAAGTGTCTTTTTGCAGTGTGGGGGGGAGGGGACAGACACACTCTGGCAGCTCCTCGAGCTGTCGGGCGTTCCTCGCCCTGTTAAAACTTTTACTGACCTACATGGTGAAAAATAGCATCAGTTTCTTTTAATATATGTTTTGAGTTATTCAAATGATTTAACTTTGCTTAAACAGTTAGTGTATAAGGTGGGGGGCTGCAAGGTTCTCTCTCCCTCCTTCTTATTCATATATAACCTAATTAAGGGAGACTTTTAATCCGGTATTGGTTGCTTCTATTTAATCTTGTATTGGGTACGTCATTTTCGAGAGATTCTTTTATATTTTAGAGGTCTATTGTCTTCTTATTAAGATTTCTTCCTTAGCAATTCTGGGATCGCCTTTTTTTTATCACACTTCACTTTGGAAAAGCAATATATTGTATAATTTCATATACGATATCTAGCTATTAGTCCACTTGAAATGGCCCCTAAATTGAGATCTAATGAAAATGCACAGAAGAAGGGCGATATCGGAAATTCAAAGTCTCAGCCCCCTAAAGTGTTTTTTTTTAGCACAGAAAGAAAATAAGGGCAATAAGGAAAGCATTACTCTGGAGCAGCCCAAAATTTCAGACTTCCTTACAAAATGTCGATTTGGTTAAAGACTTCACCAGAGGAAATATTATTCCTATGCCTGTGAATAGCTCAATAATTGACAATTCTTTACTTAATATGTGCCATGATTTCAGACGTTACTCAATGGGTCTCCAAGTAGGCTCTCTACCCTCTCAGCTAGAAAAAAGTACGGAAGTAATCAGTAGTATGAATAACATTATAGGTACTAATCTATCCATGAGTCCTGACTTAGAAAAAATAGCATAGGAGGACATTGTTTCATTGTCTGCGGATGAGATAAGCGACACTTGGAATTATTCTGAATTATCGGAGGATAATTCTATTACAATGAGTGGAAAAATGGACTCACTTATTGTTACAGTAGACATTCTTTTAGGCATTTGTAGAAGGTTGATAAATGAACAACAAATCATGAAAGATCTGGTTACTGTGGTTAATGAAAATACAAAAGAACTGCTAACTGTGATCCCTGCTGAGTGGCTAAAATTAAAAAACCTATATGATCAAAAGGGCTATAATGATGAAATTGGGGGTGATTTGAGTGAACTCTGCCAACTGGCAAATGAGGAAAAGGCTGAACAGAGCAACATTGCAGCAGGTAGCACAGCAATTATTGAAATAGAGAAGATACCTTCAAGAGGGAGAGAGAAGGTAACAGTTTTAGAGACACCGGTTGAACAGTCAAGGCCACAGACGCAGATTACAAAGCATAAGAAATTATAAGCGAAGTTCTAAAAAATAAACGCGGTAAAACTGTTAAAGCTAGAAAGAAGGATTCAACCAGAAAGAATAGGCTAGCATTATCAGAAACCACACTTAATGGTATAGAATGTAGAGATTGCAAATAAGTTTGAATTAAATTAAAATAATGCGCCTAAAGATAGCATTGCTAACAAACAATTACCTAAGCCAAAAACTTTGAGCAATTGTTTAAATGGCAATAATAAAATGCCTACTTTAGAGGAAATAATAGATCCTCAGATAAAGGTTGACATCATAGATACTGAAGATAATTGTGAACCAGCTGACCTCACCCCTCAGGTGGAGAAAAAGGAATCGACAGTGAGATTCTTAGATATCTTGGTAAACCCAGAAAGGGGAGGGCTGAAACTTGGAGACAGGGAGATTTACGATATGGAAATGGAAAGACTGGCCATGAGCAGAAGCAGTAGGAGTAATGAGCAGTTATATGAGGAAATAGGCAGAGATAAACAACTATTGCCAATAAATAGGGGCACAAGTTTAAAAATGATTGAGAAAAATCCTACTGAGGATAGCCCCTATTTAAATAGGAAATGGTTGCTAGAATATTTGTCATGATGCCTACCCCCCGGGGACCCAGACCAAATCCAGCAACCCCGGAAGCAGGCATCAAGTTATCCCAAGCAAGCCCAACAACCCCTGCTAGGGGCTATTTGGGTGCAGCCCTGGCGTCTATGGCGCCAGGCTCATATGGAGAGTTAGTCCTGGCGCCATAGGCACCAGGCTCATAGATTAAAACTTACCTGATGCAGACCATGCTGCAAACTTACCTGATGCAGACCATGCTGCAAGAACTCCAAGCCAAAAGAGGCTTGGAAGGGACTACTTTACCTAGGGACTGTTTTTTTACTCGGGTGGGGCTGGGGAGGAATACTTACCTGGGACTACTTTGGAGGCTATTTAAACCACGCCCGAAGAGCAGCATACGCTTCGCGTTATTCTGCATCCAGCAGCGTAACGCTCACCGTGCCTGCAAGTCTGCATCCAGCCTTCTGCCACGCCCGCCTCGAGTTTGGAGCTCCTAGAAAAAGGGAGAAAGAAGGAGAAAAGGTTAGAACAAGAGCAATACCTTTAATCCTTACCTGAATTCCCGATCCATCGCGCCTTCGAGCTGGAAGAAAGAAGTTATTTTATGCGCGTCGCCTCGTCTGCTGCAGCGCCGCGCTGAACTCGCCGGCCTTCGCAGCATCTTCACATTCCACTGCATCCTCCTGCATATTACTGCCGCACTCCGGTACCTAAGGAGAATAAAAGAACAGACAAGAACAGCAAGGTGAGCTAAGGGAATACACAGAGGAATATTAGTTACCCCCCCATAGACTTACCTGATTTTACCACTGGGGGTACTATTCCTCTTCACGGGTCGGCGCAGCTTCCACTGCATCTTTGCCGAACCCCGGCCCCTAAGGGGAAACAAAAGGACAGCAAGGTGAAACAAAGGGACTAACAAGGGGAACCCTCCTCACCACAATAGACTTACCTGATTTTACCGCCGGAGGTATTATTCCCCAAGACTTCATACTTTCTCTCAGCGCCTGAATAAGGGACAAAGCAACAGGTTACATATTGACTTTATTTTATCGAACTGTGTTGGAAAATACAAATCCTTACCAGAATACTACCGGTTGCCACGAGGAACTCTTCATTAGGGTCAAGCTGCAACCTGCAAGGAATCGGCAAGAGTGAAAGTCAGGCATTTGAACTCTTAGGAACTTTATACTTACAGCGTCTTGCTGGGAATCTCGGAGTCAATATTGTTCTGGAACTCACCAATTCCTTCGAGCTAGTGAAGCAACTGGTTATCTACGCGCCCCTGCACTCAAAGCAGGATGGAGAGCTCATCTTTCCAAACCATCAGGTGAGACTATAAGAGGGGACATCAAAGGTGATCAGTGGGGAGAACAGCGAGAGTGGGGGGGTTTAACGCTCAACTCCATGGGTGGTTAATTCCCTTTCTCCATTTGCAGAAGAATATTCCTACGGGTCAAGCAAACGAAGCTAGGTGGGCCAGTCCAGTCCGTCATCTCGCCACTACGTGTCACATTGGTGCAGACCGCAGCTGTCCAGTTCAGATCAACGCCCCTGTGGGAGCCAGGTGAGCTTAACATATTTTGCCAAAATACCTCAGTTGCAAAGCATAAAATCATCGGACATAGAAAGAGTAATTTTACCTAAGGTAGGGAGCTGGAAAAATTGGGCCATTGTTCAGTTCGGCACAGCTGTTATTGTTGAATTACTTAGAGCAAGGGTCTGCAACCTTTGGCTCTACAGATGTTTTGGACTACAAACCCCACGATCGCTCCCCATTGAATTTGCTAGCTGGGACTATTGGGAGTTGTAGTCCAAAACACCTTGAGAGCCAAAGGTTGCAGCTCCCTGACTTAGAGCATACTCGGGTGAGATTTGGAATAACAAATATGAAATCGTACGATGTAATAAATTAGAATTTCCCAGCAATACCAGATCTTGTTTGATGGAGGATAATATGCCATCTACTACCAGCCTAGGTGAATCCATAAAATCTGCATTGTTGATTCCTGATGAAAATTACAGATTGGGAAATTGAGCAGAGGAATCGGGTATCACAGTAATGTCATGGAATAGCTGAGGCTTCCGCTCTATCTTACAGAATGAAAGTGTACTTTTATTAAAGAGTAGCAAAATAGTCGCACTACAAGAAACATGGGTCCTTGGAACCATAGTGATGGATGGCTACAATATTCTAATGAAGCCAGCATTAGCTGGGAATAGGGGGAGACCTATGGTGGGTCTCTGCATTGGTGTAAAATCAGCTTTCAATATTAGAAAATATGAGCTATCAGACCCCTCAACCTGGGTATTATGTGCTATTATTGAAAAAATAATTTTGGGGGAAAGACCTATTAATAATTAATGTTCACTCTAGACCAGGAGGGGAGGATTTTGAAAGCATAGAAAAAGTCATCAGATATACTATTAACAATTGGAAGGAGGAATCGCCCGATGGGCATGTTATGTTAGTGGGCGATTTAAATAGCTACTGTGATATGGCTCGGGAAAAAATGGCGGATTGGACAGAAAAATGTGGTATGCATAATGCCATACCCCCTACCTCTATTAGGAATTCGGGCTTTAAAATGTTGCCTCAAATTAATTATGGTATTGCCTGGCTGAATCTACTGCAGCACTGGGATTTAAATATTGTAGACCCCTCTAATTGGGATACCACACATGATACTTGGAGCAACGGAACTGTGAGTTATAGATTAGATTACATGTTTATAGATCAAGGATTGAAAAATAGAATAATAAGGTTTGATCATGTCACTTCCCTGTTAAGTGATCATAAGGTGTGAAAATGCCTCTTTAAAGGTGATAGGGATAGGAAGGGTATGGCAGGCGAAAGCTTGAATGTACAAATTAATGGGGCCTCTAACCGTATTTGCTTGCCAGAAAAAATTCTAAATAAATTTGATGAGCTGTTTGATTACTTACCTATAGCAGGCCAGGAGATCACTTTAAATGGTCTTAAGGTGATTGGGGACCTCTTAAATATGGTGATGAAAACAAATAGTAGAATTGCACTGTCCCAATTTAAGAGAACCAAACTAAAGAAACATATGAATCTTTATGACCGACAGATCCAAGAAAAGAAAATGGTATTGAAGAAGGATATAATCAAAATTAAAAAAGATATGGACATTCAGAATATAGATAAAATATTGTCTATCAGAAACCTGCGTACAAAATACAAAAATTGGATTAGGTCGCACAAGAGCAGTATACAAAATGCAAATTGGAAAATGATTTTATCCTTATGTCGGACCCATGATTCAAAAAAGTTCTGGTATCTTTATAGGCAATATCTCATGGAGGAAAATTACTCTGATATCAATAACATAGCTTTGGATCTTTGGGTTAAGCATATTAAAGAACTTTATTTAGTTGAAAATGTGCCGAATACTAGGCAAGAAATTGGGTCGTCTGGAGAGGACAGAATCTTACCGTTCAATTTGCATAATATCCTGGCCATTATTAATAAGATGAAAGCTTCAAGGGCTCCTGGCCCGGACAAATTAGCAAATATTGTAATGAAGAGAAATCCTTTGAAATGGGCCAAGATAATGCTACTTTTGTTCACGCAAATTTGGAAAAGCAGTGAAATTCCTGCTCGCTGGAGAGAAGCTCTATTCATCCCCATTTTTAATAAGGGGATTAGAATTTGCCCCAACAAATCGCTTATTAGCAATGACTGATCCAGCTGTAAAATCTTCTGCGCACTATTATTGACTATCATCAATGACTGGATCAAAGATAATAAGCTCTTATCTCCCTATCAAACTGGATTTAGAGCGGGCTTTAACACCTTGGGATAATATGATAGCCCTAAATTGCATACTAGGAGAAACTAGAAAAAACAAAGAATCAAGACTGTACGCTTGCTTCATAAACTTCTCCAGAGCATTTGACTGTGTGAATAGGGAAAGACTATGGAGTAAGTTAGCTAGATGGAATATGAATCCGTTGGTATTACATCTTTTGCTGGAAATGTATAGAGACACTTCTTTTACCATCTGTCTGAATAAGGGTATCATTCGATCCTCTCCTATATCCACTAACCTTGGCCTCAAACAGGGATGTGCCACCTCCCTGGTGTTATACAATCTATATCTAGCGGATATGAAAGAGATGTTCGATAATGTAAGAAACTTTCCACCTAAAATTGTGGGGCAGAAAACAATCTCAAGATAAATGCAGAGAAAACCAAAATCATGATCTTTGGGGGAAGGCATGGCAAGTATAAGAAATCTAAATATAACTGGAAAATGGATACACAAACCATTTAAATTGTAGAGGCATACCCATACCTGGGCATGCCAATCTGTGAAAAACCTACCGCCAAATATTATCATTAGAAGATAGCAGATAAAGTCTCTAGGAAATGGAACGTGATTGGATCATACATCTCCACTAAAGGTGGCCACTCAGCTGAAGGCCTTTTAGAAATGTATAAAAGCTGCATAGTACCGGGCGCCCTGTATGCCCTTGAATCTTTGCCTTCTAGATTCTTGGCACACTTGGACAGAATAGAAGGTAAATTGTGGAAACCATCACTAAGACTTCCCGGAGCCACGCCTATGGCCACAATTAGATGTAAATTAGGCCTTACCTCTCTCACCACATTATGGAAGATAAATTGCTGTAAGCTTTATATAAGAATGCTATCCCAAAAGGAAGACGGTTTGCTAAAATTGGTTGGTGGTAGTATGATTAAGATGATTAATAATAATTATTACATGAAAGGCCTTTTACATACTTTTTAAAAGACATATTTTAAACTCCCAGGTGAAATTATTGAGTCAGTTCACCTTATTATAATTTTGAAAAAGAAAGCCATACGGTGGGACATGTGGAACAATCTTGACTCACTTGGAAATAAGAAAAGGTTTACAGAATATTGTCTACAAGGCTTGGAAGCTTCTAAACCTAGAAGCTATAGACATCAACAGGGTTAAACATATGGTTTCTATGTATGCTGCTGATACGCTGATATATATAAAATACCCTGATGTGAATTTACAGTATGTGTTGGAAGTATTAGACAATTTCAGTGTGCTAACTGGGATAGATATCAATAAGAATAAATCCTGCTTATTGCTGCTAGCGCAATTGGCGGGGAAAAGTGATATTGAGCTACCAGTGCTCCCCCTGCCATGGAACAGAACCTCTTTCAGGTATCTTGGTCTTGGTATATACCACGACCCCAAGCGGGAATTCGAGCGTAACACCCTAGTTGCAAGAGATTGATTGACTAAGTCCATGCAATTGTGGGGAAGGTTACCCCTATCAATGGTTGGGAGAGCGGCCTTACTAAAAAGGGTGGCGTTACCTAGGCTAATGCATTGTTTTGGCAACATCCCATATGACATACCTAGGAGATTTTTTCAGGAATTAAATAAAGTATGCACAAGCTTTCTGTGGCAATGTGGCAGCTACAGAGTTGCCCTAAACACACTACAAAGACCTTACACATAAGGTGGGCTTAGAATCCCCAATTTCGAACTGTATTTCCTAGCATGTTAGTTACAGTACGTTGTGGGTTGGAAGGCTGATGAGCCGACTGTAGACACTGCACCAGCCTGAGATAAGACACTTATATTTGAGAGACCTGGTTTGGGCGGCCCCGCAGGAGTCACAACGGTACCCAAGGTAAGAATCCAAATATGGCAACGGACCTTTAAGACCATGGGTATCACCAACCCCATATGGCCACAGATAGCACTAGCAGCGATAATGGCAGAGAAAGGTGGACTACGAGCGGGAGTGCGAGCAAACTGAGTTCTGTGGAGTAGCGACAATTGGTGATCTGTGGGTGGTTGACAGGATACTAAAATTTGCAGAATTTCAAGAGACCACGGGTATACATGTAGGCCAATTCCTATTGCTTGGGGCTATAACGCACACAATAATGGGGAGGAGGCCGCCACTGCTGATGATACTATAGAAAATGAGTATATTGAGAAAATAATAAATAGCTCAGGAGGACACGCTATATCCAGGCTGTACGAGGTCTTGATAGGTAGTCACTCGAGGAAAGAATTGCAATGTATATCGAGTTGGGAAATAGAAAAGGGGATAACCTTTGAAGAAAAAGAAGGGAGCAAAGTAGTCTTGTATCACAAGAAAGTCTCAAGGAACGCTAGAGTACAACAGCTGCAACTTTACATCACCCAAAGGGCCTATCTCCCGCCAGAGATGGTATCCAAATTCAAAGGTGCAAGCCGGCAGATGTGCCCCAGATGCAATAAAGAAATCGCTGGTATGACACATATGTTCTGGGAGTGTGGCAGTATACAAGACTTTTGGGAGAGTATAGCAAACAGGGTGGCCTCGGGTGGCGTAACTCTAGATAGAACATCCCCAGAAGCATGCATATTAGGGCTGTTTAAGAGAGGTACCAAACAGAAAGCGTTGGGAAAGATAAAATACCTCATATATGTACTGGTAAAGCGCAGCATAGCAATGAGGTGCAAAGCAGACACAGTTTCGAGTATCAACAAATGGTGGGAAGATCTGCAGAAATGGTCAACAGCGGAAGCAGGGTTGTGGGAAAGAGCGCTGAGCGAGCAAAAACAAGAACCCGGCACAGATATAATGCAATGCATCGCCCTCACGGTTCAGTTGTTCGGTCAAAAGGAAGATGAACATACAGACTAACCAATATACTACATCCACGGTGTGAGGATGTGAAATATACAAGACACTGCAACAAACTACAGCAGGCATTGGGTGGAGGAGGAGGGTGGGAAGTTGGGAGTTCTAAGAATGGGAATCGCAGTAATGTAATATTGCATAGTTTGGAAAGTCAATGTATACTGTTTATGGAAAATTAATAAAAACATTTAAAACATTTTTTTTTAACTCCTGCCTTTCCACTCATTTACATACTCAAAATGATTTGCTCAGTGGCTCTGAATTGGAGGTGAACTTCCAAGGATGACTACTGGGCACCACTGTGGCATGTGTGGCGTCTTAGCTGAAATGCTCCATTCTACTTTCACATTTTATCTAGAAGTTTTTTTGTTCATGCTCTTCACTCTTTACTATATTAATGTTCCTAATCCTTCAAATTTAGTTGTTTTCTCTTCCTGGTATAATCAGTAAATTATTGGTCCCTTTAACTTTCTTTGTGATGACTACTGCTCGTTTTTTTGCCACTGGTCACCTAATCCCTGCTTTTGACCATTAGTGCCTGCTCCCCACACAACCTGAACCTGCCCCCTCTTTTCTGATCAGCAAAGTAGTGCCTGCCACTGTGGTCACCAGTGATTACTACGATCCTCCCTAATAATCAGAACCAACTTCTCTGGTTATCAGTTCCAGCACCTGATGAGAGGAGTTAGATTTTATGAATTCAGAAGTCTTAGCTTTGGAAGAATCCATCACAAAAGATGCACAAGCACAGATTTGGAGTGAACTGTTTGGGGGTCTCATGGAGGGAGTAGAGCTATAGTGCCCCTAGGCATGTCTGAAGGCTGACGTGGAATGAAAAGCCAACTCTCTGGAAGAAATAAGTATGGCTGAGCCCTGAATGGAAGACACATGCAAACCTTAGCAAGCTCTAAGTTTGGGAAAGCCTGAAAGCAGAAGGAGGTTGGCGCTGGTCTGGCCTGGCCAAGGAGGCCAGAGCTGCTCCATCTCGTTTCAGCAAAAGTATGTAGTCCTATGTTCAGCACTCCCCCACAGAAGAAAAGATTTGCAATGTTTACTTTTTTTATTTATCTAAAACTATACACATACATTCAAAGAAAAATAAGAAAAAAGCACATCATAATAATAAATACAATTCATTTGTTTTTAACAATGAAACAAATCAGTACCAATAAATACCAACTTCGTTTACCAATAAAATGACAATATAGAGCTAAAATCAATTCATTAAGACTCTGTTCGGCCAACCTGACAGCAACCACCTTCCAAACATGTACAATTGCTATCCACATACCCATACAGCAACTGTCATGACCACACAGGACGCGCCCCTTTTGGTCTTCCTGGTCCTTATCGCAATGGGCCTTGCATTCCCTGACACTCCCAACATGGCCGTCCAGCGTGAGACGCCTTCCGCGGTCTATACGTTGGACATAACGTATTCTACTAATAGACTGCACCCTCGCGGCTCAATGCTATTGCCAAGTAGCAATTAGACGTGTGCACTGTAGTTCGCAGTATTGCTTTCTTGGTTCCTAGCTTTTCTACTTCCATTCCTTGCCCTTTCCCTTTTCCTCGTGCTTCCTGGACTAGTGCGCCATCAGCACGTCCTCTTCATTTCCCGGATCCCCGGATTGCTGCATCCCGGAATCTTAAACGCACGCTGGAGTCGGAAGAGACTCGCTCAGCCTTATTCAAGTCCAGGTCTGTCCGCAAGAAGACACCGCCCACGGAGTCCAGCAAGGATCAGTCTCAGGTGAGAAGGGGGGAACTCCGTGACAGCAACTTGATGCACATCTCAGTCACAAATTCTCATTTGATATTGCATGTATGTTATCCATGTGTTTGCTATAATACAAAAGATAAGTCCTATGCATGGCCGGTCACATGTCTAACAGTTTCAGCTTGTTGTACACCAAAACATAGTCTACATGTGCAGTTACATTTTGGAATGCCAAGCCATGCTCCCCTATTGGCCAAGACTTGTAACCTGAAGAATCTAAGCAACACAAACAGTCTTCTCGTAACTGAAGATGGAATGAGACGAATACATTGTTTGGGTTTCTTTTTTTTTTTATATAACTGTTCATTGTTTTTAAAAATAAGACATAACAAACAAACAGGTGGCAGTGCATGATCCAACCTCACCCATCTTACGAACACAGAATTACAGTGCAGCAACAGATGAGACAACCATTGGTGGCAAAACATCTGAATACAAGACCCAGGGTACAGGCAAAAAAGAAGAGGAGAAAGAAAAATAAATGCATAATCCTAGCTGCATATCTCAACCCTCTTCCTTCCACCAACCGTGCACCTTTTGAAGTTTTTGGGGGCAACGCCTAGAATTGTATACACGCCTCTCAAGGGACATCCATCTGTCAATTTTTACAGACCATTGACAGAGCCATGGAAGGTCCGCAGAGCCCCACATTGCAGCGATAATCCTATTTGCCATACCCAATGTGATAGACAAGAACACCTTTTTTCATATTTGGTGACCCTGCTTCCCCTCAAATTCCAAGTATTGCCAACTTAGGTTCGCAGGGGACCCGAGATCCCAGTAATGCAGTCAACCTGCGGAAACACATCCCACAGAATATTTGGATTTGTGCGCACTCTCACAATGTATGCAAACCGGTTCACCCGGCTATCTCACATCGCAGACAGTTGTCGTGGTCTGTTGCACCTCAACGGGCCAGTACTGTTTGCGAGTAGTATACACAATACAGTATTTTATACTGGATAATCCATTCTTCCGGGTCTAATGGTTCAACATCTCACTCCCATCTGTCCTTGATTCGGGACGGTGGCTGCGCCACGAATGCCGTTAACACCCGATAAGTGTTGAGGTGACCTTGGCAGCAATGCGTTCGATGAAAATGTTGGCTTCTATGGGTGAGCACTTGGGAACCTCTCCCAGGGTGGGGAAGTGGGATCTGATGGCATGAGCAAGTTGCATTAGTCTGTAGTGTTCGCTCCCTTGCAACCCAAATGTGTCCTGCAGTGACTCGAACGGGATGAGCCACCCATCTTGCGCCACATCGGTCAGAGCTTTTACCACTTGTTCCTCCCAGTTCCTGAAGGGACCCATTTTACATATTTCGGGGAGGTGCCTATTGTTCCAGATGGGCTGGTCCAGCATTTGTTTTCTCCCCCATCCTAAACACTGATGTGTATCAGCCCATACCTGCCGAGTGTGGTGTATCATCAGGGGAAGGCCCCCCCCATGAGTCTCGCCCTCATAGAGCACATGTTAGGGTGACCTCTCTCCCATCCAGCCCCTTTCAATCGCCATGTGGGGGAGCCTCAGATCCCCATGCAACCAGTCGTTCACTGCCCCAAGTTGCGCAGACCAGTAATATCTTTGAAGACAGGGCAGCCCCAACCCTCCTTCCCATAGCGAGCGCTGTAGCGTTCTGAGAGCGATGCATGGCTGTTTATCCCTCCTCCCCCACAGCAGACCCCGCAGGGCGCTCTCAGTCATGACAAAGACTGATTTAGGAACCAGAAGTGGGGCGTTTTGTAACACAAAGAAATCTAGGGAGTGCAAACATTTTAAAAAGCGCTGCATTGCCCAGCAGAGTCAGCGTGAGAGCTTGCCAATGAAGGGTGTCTGAGTTAAATTTGTGCATTCCAGGATTAAGGTTAAGTCGAAGGAAATCTGATGAGCTTGGGCTCACGTGAATGCCTAGATACTTAAACCCTGAGACAAAGACTGGATAAGGGCAGCCGCAGGGAATAGTTCCATCTCCCCCCGTGCAGTGGGAAAAGCACCGACTTCAGCCGATTTACCTTAAGCCCACTAAACCCCTAGTATTCCAATAGTATTCTGGTCATGACTTGACAGGAGACTTCAGGATTTCTCATGTAGATCAGAAGGTCGTCCACATAAAGCGAGACCCGGTCTTCTCCCCTCAAGGCCATTTGAGTCCAGCCCAGTCCAGGGATGACCACCATTTAATCGCAAGCGACTCTATGGCCAGAGTGAACAGCCAATGGGAGAGTGACAACCCTGCCTCGTCCCTCGCCCCAGCGTGAAAGCCCTAGAGGATACCCTGTTGACCCAGACCACTGCTTCAGGGGAGGTGTAGAGCAAGTGAACCCATTTCAGAAAATTCTCCCCGAACCCCATGATCTTCCAGAGAGACGCCCAACTGACTGAGTCAAGCACTTTCTCGAAGTCTTCAGCCAAGAGTGCCACCGAATCTGGTATCCCTGAGGCTTAGCTGATGGCAAATGGAACCCTGCAGAGGTGTATGCATGTGGATCTGGAGGGCATGAACCTGCATTGGTCCAGGTGTATTAGCGAGTCTATTACCCAGAGTAGGCGGTTAGCCAGAACCCTCGCTAGGACCTTGGTCTCCCCATTAATCAATGATATAGGCCTATAGGAGGCGCAATGTTCAGGTGGCTTCCCAGGTTTTGGCAGGTACCCTATACGGGCTTTTCTCAGGTCTGGGGGGATGTATCCATCCAATTGACTTTACATAAAGAGGCGGTGCATGTGTCCAGTGACCAGGTCCTCAAGCCGCTTTCATGTCCCTACCGCGAAGCCATTGGGCCCCGGGGCCTTGCCAGACTGCAGTTGCGCAAGCGCTGCGGCCACCTCCTCTTCCATAATGTCTGCCTCTAACCCCAATGTCTGTTGTGCTGTTAGGCAGAGAAGTGTCACAGAGTCCAGGACACACTGTCTGCCCATGCGGCAGGCTCCTGCAGAGGAGAATAAAGCACTTCATAAAAGGTAGCGAATCTGCCCGCAATGTCAGCATCCTCTGTAGTCATCCCACCCTGGTTGTCCCGCCTAACATGCACATATCCTTTCACTTCATCCCGCCGTTGTAACCACGCTAGCATTTTACCCGCTTTATCCCCAGTTCAATAAATTTGGGTGCGTACAGCCCAGGGGGCCTGCCTAACGTTGTTTAGGGCTACATTCCGTAGGGCCTCCTGTGTCGTGACTAAGCCTTAGAACCTGAAGCGAGGAATTCTTCTGCCGCCCTAACAGCCCAGGCTTCCACCTCCTCGCCTTCCTTGTCTGCTTACCCCATATGGCCGCTACCAGTGATATTGTCCCCCGCTCCCCCACAGTGTGACTGGGCTATCTACTGACCCCTCGTTGATGGTGAAATATTCTGCCGTTTTACACGACAAACCTTCCTTAATGTCTGGGACCCCTAGGTAATATGCGTTAAGAAGCCACATTGCTGTGGGCCTTGCATGCCCACTTTTAAGCTCTATAAGGAGTGAGGAGTGATCCGAGACCCCTCTGGCCAGAAATGCCGCTGATAGGATCCTATGTATAATGTCCTGGGGGATGTAGAAGTAGTTAATATGCGACATTGAACCATGCGCATTAGAGAAAAATGAGTAGCCTGCTTCAGACTCATGTAGCGTTCTCCATACGTCAACCAGACCCATCGCAGTGGCGAAGGATCGCAGCTTGGTGCGGAGTGCTGGGTTTCTGCTGCAAACATGGGCGTAATTTTAGGGGGGGGACATGGGGTTTTGTCTCCCCCCCAATTTCTGTGCTATGCCTTTTTGTCCACCCCCATCTTTTGGAGGGAGGGCAGGGGGACCGCAATCATCAATTATGTAATTGGACAGCGCGAGCCCGGCTGGGGTGCTCAGCAATGCTTGCGCTGTCTCATTACATAATGCAGAGATGCCTGGCAGCCGCGCTGCAACACATTCAGGGCTGTGATGCCTTGCGTGGCTCAGCGAATCACCCTGGATGGCCTGACTCAAAGTCAGCAGCCTGGGTGCTGAACGGGTATTGCAGGGCCTAGCGCCTGTGCTGTTAAGCTAGCAGCAGCACTTCCGGGGGCCAGCGTCACAGAGCATCGCTTTCCGGCTTCGTGTTCGTGCGACACACAGACATGAACTAGGAAGCTCATTGAGCTTTCTGGTTTCTGTCTGGGGGAGCGTGAGTGCAAAGAGGGTAGGTCGGTGTAACATGAGACGTGGCCCCAGCAGCATTTGAAAGCAGAGCAGAAGTACTTAAAAAAAAAAAATTAATTGTGTTTGCGTATGTATGTTGGGGAGCTCTGTCCAAGCCCTCTGGGGCAAAATACATGCAAACTTCCTAATTAGCATATGGATTGCAGAAGTGACTTCACAGAAAAGGACATTGGAAGGCACATCATCAGTCTTTGATACTTGGAGGCACCATGGAAGGGACTTTAGAATAAGGAACAAGTTACTTACCTGTAACTGTTGTTCTCCAGCATGGACCTGGCATGGATTCACATGCTCATGAATATTCCCTGTCGTCAGGCCGGGATTCCTCGGTAAAGAAAAAATCAGTATCAGTTTCGTTTCTGATCTGTCTTTCTTAGTAGTAACCAATCACTGATCTCTGGGTCATACTGCCCACAGCCAATGACTGCCCTGTCCCTAAGCCCCTCCCCTGGCAGCCATCCTCAGATTTGGTAGCACATAAAGTGGCAGTAAGACCAAGTGAAGAGCCGCAGAGGGGAAGGAGGGAGGGTTCGCATGTGAATCCATGCCAGACCCATGCTGGAGAACAGTTACAGGTAAGTAACTTGTTCCTTCTCCAGCATGGGGTCTGGCATGGATTCACATGCTCATGAATACAAGAATACATAGCAGTACACACAAGCACAACCACGGGAGGTGGCAAAAGGCTCAACATTAAGCATTACATAAACTCAACATTAAGCAACTCTTACCTCCTCACCAGGTCCACCTTCAGGCGAACAGTTTGCGCAGCATTGCTTGGCCAACCCTGGACTCCTCCCTGGAGTCCCGATCGACGCAGTAGAATCTTGTGAAGGTGTAAGTCGATCTCCACGTAGCAGCCCTGCAGATGTCCAGCAGGGGCCCACCAGACAGGAACGCCGTAGTAGCAGCGATCGCTCTGGTCGAATGGACTCTCGGACGGCCGGGCAACGGTCGGTTTGCCAACCGATGACAGTGCATGATGCAGCCGGAGAGCCATCTGGAAATGGAAGCCTTCGAGAGAGCCTTCCCTTGGTTCACAGGTCCAAAGTTCACATACAGCTGTGATGTCTTCCGAAAACTCTTTGTGCGGTCCACGTAGAACTTCAGGGCTCTAGCCACAACCAGAGAGTGCAAAGTCCTCTCGGCCGGCGACGAAGGCGACGGAAAGAAAACAGGTAACACCAAGGGCTCGTTGAGGTGAAAGTCCGACAGCACCTTGGGCATAAAGGAGGGGTGCGTCCTCAGCACCACCATCGTGTCGTGAAAAGTCAAGTATGGAGGCTTGCAGGATAGGGCCTGGATCTCTCCCACTCGTTGTGCGGAGGTGATGGCCACAAGAAACGCAGTCTTCCACGACAGGAACTTCAACGGTGCCGAATGCAGGGGCTTGAATGGCACCCCATGAGCCTGGTCAGCACCACGTTGAGCTCCCACGCCGGGGCAGGGGCCTTCACCGGCAGGAACAGTCCCTTCATAAATTCCTTCACCAGGCGATGGGACCACAAGGACGCCCGTCCTGTGGTTCTGGTGTATCGGGAGATCGCAGCCAGATGTATCTTGATGGAGGCGTGAGCCAGTCCAGTCTTGGCCAGCGACAGTAGGTACGGCAGCACTTGAGGGGCCGTAATCCGTAGAGGGATAATCTTCTGTGCACGGCACCAGACAGCGAACCTCTTCCACTTATGTCCATAGCACTTGAGAATTGAGGACGCCCTGGCCTTTGCAAGAACCTCTCTGCAGTCATCCGGGATATCGTACCATCAAAACTCTAGTGCTGCAGGAGCCAGGCCTGCAAGTTCAGCGACTCCGGGTCGTGATGAAGTATGGCGCCTCCTTCTCTGGAGAGAAGATCCGCATCCGTCGGCAGCTTGACTGGTGGGGACTCTGACAAGTCCAGAAGATCCGGGAACCAGATCTGCCTCGGCCACGCCGGTGCGACAAGGATCATCCTGCACCGGGACCTCTTGAGCTGGTTGACGAGTCGGAGCAGCAACGGCAATGGAGGGAACGCATATAGGAACAGGCCGTCCCAGGGGAACGAGAAAGCATCGCCCATGCTCCTCGGCTGGGGAAACCTGCTGGTGAACCTCTGGCACTTGGAGTTCGTTGCCGTAGCAAATAGGTCAATCTGCGGTTTTCCCCATCGTCGGAAGAGTCGATCCACTTGATCCTGATTTAGTTCCCCACTCGTGGCACGAGCGCAGCTCCCTGCTGAGTGAGTCGGCGATAGTGTTTTTTGTCCCTGCCAGATGAAAAGGCACCAGAAACATCCCTTGGGCGACGGCCCAATGCCACAGATCCTGGGCTTCCTTGGAGAGGGCTGGGGATCTGGTTCCTCCCTGCTTCCAGATGTAGAACATTGTGGTGGTGTTGTCAGTGAAGATTCTCACCACCTTGCCCTTGAGGGACGGGAGAAAGGACCTGAGGGCCCAGAACACTGCACGGAGCTCCAGGATGTTGATGTGGAGCAGCTTCTCCTCCGGGAGCCAAAGGCCTCTTGAGTGAAGTTCTCCGGTGTGCGCTCCCCACCCTTCCAGGGAGGCATCCGTCATCACCGTTATCTGGTGAGATGGGGTCTGAACGTCTGTGCCCGCCGTCAGATAAGCGCGGGTGCCCCACCACCGGATCGCTCGTCGGAAGGTCTGGTTGAGCGGGATCCTATCCTCGAAGCTGCCCGTCGCTTTGATCCAGCGGGTGTCGAGGAACTTTTGCAGAGGGCGCATCCAAAGCCTGCACAGGCGCACGAGATATATGCAGGAGGACATCATGCCAAGGAGGGACTTGATGGACCTCACCCTGGCCACGTCCGTGTCCAGCAGACGCTGCACCTTGCCCAGGATGGCCTTTGTCCTTTCCTCCGACGGCGAAGCCAGACGCGCCACTGTGTGGAGCTTGGCTCCCAGAAACAGTGCGACTTGCGACGGGACCAGGTGGCATTTGGGAAAGTTGATGGAGAATCCCAGGTCCGTGAGCAACTGGACGGTCGTCTGTGTTCTACGGCAAGCTCCCTTGTCCTTGCTCGGATGAGCCAGTCGTCCAGGTAGGGGTAGACGTGGATCCCCTGCACTTGGTGAACATCCTGGGTGCCGACTTCAATCCGAACGGGAGGGCCTTGAACTGGCAGTGCCGTCCTTGGACCACGAACCTGAGGAACTTTCGGTGTCCTTTTAGAATGGGGATGTGGAAGTACGCATCCTCCGAATCCAATGACGACAGGAAATCGCCCTCCTCCAGCTGTCCCAGCACGTGCTGGAGGGTGACCATCAGAACTTCTGTGCCTTGATGTACTTGTTCAGTCGTCGCAGGTCCAGGATGGGGTGCCATCTTCCTGTCTTCTTTTTCCCGAAGAAGTACCTTGAGTATACTCCGGAGCCCCGGAGCCCCAGAGCCTCTTCAGGACAAGCTCAATCGCACCTTTTTTGAGCATCGCCCTTACCTCCAATAGCAGTTGAGGGACGTGATTTTCCTTCCTGGCCACGGGTGGAATGCGGGGCACTTTTTTAGAAATTTGAGGGCGTGCCCCTGGGCCGGGGCGTCCAGCACCCAACGGTCGGTGGAGATGGACTCCCACGTGCTGACGAACTTCGCCAGCGGGCCTCCCACCGGGGTGCTTCGGTGGGGGCCCGACACCACGGTCGGTTCAATCTTGCTTGGAGGACGCCTTGCCGCCTTGGCCTCCCTGGCGACGACGGCGGGGTCGACCCGACTTGCCTCGTCCTCTATAGGCTTCCTGCAACGAGGAGCGGGCCGCTTGGCGGTACGTAGAGGAGCCACCGCTGAATCCCTTGGAGGCACCCTGCTTGCCTCCGGTGCTCCGAAAGGACGGCCTTCATTGCCGGAGAACGCCTAGGGCCTTATTTGTCTCCGTGTCCGCCTTGATGGCTTGGAGGGACTCATCCACTGATTTCCCAAACAGATTATTCCCGTCGAACGGCATGTCCAAAACCTTGGCTTGCACATCCTGGCGGAAATCTGTCACCTTGAGCCACCCTCGTCGTCTAAGGCAAACGCCGTTGCCTAGCTTGCGGAAACCGGTGTCGGCAATGTCCGTTGCCACCGTAATGGCGTGGTCCGACACCACTTCGCCTTCTTGCAAGATCTCCAGGGCCTCGGCCCTCTTGTCGTCCGGTAGGAAGTCCAACAGGGGGGAAATCTTGTACCATAACTCCCTGTCGTAGCGGGCCGCGATCGCAAGGGCGTTGGCTGCCTTAATCGTTGTTGCCGCCGACGAGATAACTAGTCGTCCCATTGCATCCAGCTTCTTTCCTTCGCCGTCCGGACGGGGAAGTTGACGTTGAGGCCGATGCCCCCCCCCCGCTTTCTTCTTGGCCGCCGCTGAGACGACCGAGTCAGGGGTCGGTTGTGCCCTAAGGCACAAAGGGGCCGCGTCGGGGACCCGGTACTTCTTCTCGTACCGATCCCTCTTGGCAGGCGTCGTAGACAGGTTCTTGAGAAGGGTGAGGCCCTCGTCCCAGATGTCATCCAGCAGAGGCACGGCGAGGACTGTTTTCCTCTTGGTCTTGCACCGTTGGTAAAGAAAACCTTCCTTCTTCTCTTCGGGGCAGAGCTGAAAAAGCTTGGATGCCCTGGCGATCATTGAATGGAAAGATCCGATCTCGTCGGGCGGGGAGGCCCGGGCTGGGGTCGATGGGAGCTCTGTCCCGTCTGCACCGCCATTGTCGTCAGTACCCGTCATGGCCGTGCCCGTTCCCGTGTCATCCCCAGGGACGGGGGACATGGGCAAAGGTTGAGTAGGACGCGAGGGCTGAAAAGGTGGGGCTAGATGGATACGTCTTCTCTTGTTCGGGGGGCTTCCCGCCGGGCCTGGCTCTGGCTCCTCCGTCGAGTCTGGTTCCAGTTCCTCTGTCGGTGGTAAGGGCAATCTCGTCCTTATCTCCGAACATAACGATTGTATTGCCAACAAAATGGCTGCCGAGTTGTCCTGCGGCTCCGGAAGTGACGGGAGCGACGGGTGCCAAGGACCCTCGCCGGTGCCGCCGTCGCTCTCGTCATCACCTTTGTCTGGATCCCGCCCGTGGGAACGGGCCTCTTTGATGCCCTCGTCGAGGCCCTCTAAGACTTCTACCAGCTCCTCCTCGGATGCTGTGTCCGTGTCCACAATGGCCACCGCCCCCCCCCCTCTTTTTCCACCGTGGTCTTCACGGGGGTCTTTTCGATGGGTCTGAAAGCGGCTTCCCTCCGCGGAGGCAGGGAGACTCTGGGCCCCAAGGTCGCCTCCACTGGTGTAGCCTCCACAGGCTGCGCCAGGGACGCCGCAACTTCCTTGATAGAGGCCTTGGCCGGGTGAATCAAGGCCTTTTCCACCTTATTTGGGCCTGTGGCCTTCACCTTGGGGGGGGAGGGTCACCGCCTCGCTCCCCCTTGGCCGGATTCTTCGAGCTCAACTGGGGCCTCTCCAGAAGCTTTGCCGGGTTCTCGGCCTTCCTCTTCCCTGAGCCAGAGCGTTGGTTCGTGGTTGATGGCGCTGGGGAGGATGCGCCCTGCCTGGCAGCCGAGGAACCCGACCGTTCGGCGCTCCCAGTGCCCGCGGACTCGCAGTGCTTTGCCTTCTGTTGGGTCCCTGTCGCCCTCACAGGACTTAGAAGACCACTCGGACTTCTTCTTCTTCTTCTTCTTCTCACCTGACGGGCTCTTTCCTTCCAGCCAGTTGGAGAGACGAAGATGTCAGTCCCTGATGGTCCGTTCCGACATGTCCCTGCAAAACGCACAGTTCTTCTCCACGTGCGTTTTGTCCTCATGAAGGCAGTAGAGACATTTCGAGTGCTCGTTCTCCTTGAACACATTCTGCAGCTGGCATCCAGGGCAAACCCTGAACAGCTTTCCGGGCGTCGAGCTTCCTTTCTCCTGGGCCATTTTCAGGTAGGCCGCAGAAACTCCTGGACTCCTCCAAGAAGCGTAACTCGACGAAATCTTCACCCTTGAGGGGCGTAAAAAAATACGACACGGATCCCCATTAATCGGATGTAGAGACGGTGGAGCTTGAGGCTCTATTTGACCGAAAAATGAGAAATTCTCTTTGAAAAAGTGCAAAAACGCAGCAAAAGCTCGAGAGCTAAACACGAGCACTCCCAACACTTGAGCGTGCGGTAGAAATCTGAGGATGGCTGCCAGGGGAGGGGCTTAGGGAGAGGGCAGTATGACCCAGAGATCAGTGATTGGTTACTACTAAGAAAGACAGATCAGAAACGAAACTGATACTGATTTTTTCTTTACCGAGGATTCCTGGCCTGACGATGGGGAATATTCATGAGCATGTGAATCCGTGCCAGACCCCATGCTGGAGAAGTTGCCATACATAAGCCAAGTGACAAATAACTTTGGGATGCAAAATACCTAAATTGCACTATTGTTATATGTGGAGCAACTCTATAGTCATTAGCCTTTTCCATTTTAATAGCATTAAACATCAAAATAAGCTTTGAAGTGAATCAGAAATACTTACAGAGCTGCAGATAAGGCATAATGTGATTAAATAATTTGCTCAGGATCACACACTTGGTTAAATGGCAAAACTGGGATGTGGACAATTTAAGAGACCGTGCACATCTTTCAAGGCTTATTTGATATCGATATTTATTAAAATTTTGCTTTACATTTCATGTGCTTATTATTTGTATGATGCATATAACATATAATTATTTATAGCAATGCATTGGTAGCAAACCACATTACATAATAAACTAGCCTGTTATAGCAAACTAACCATACACTATATACATTGTCATAGAAATATGTTGAGCAATGGGAGTATGGCTTTAGTTTCATTCTCCCCATTCTGCATGCAAAGTCACAATAGTATAATGCAGATTAATGTGAGCCTTACAAATCCTCCTTGGGTTTTAAAGCCATAGTCCTTATTTCATAAAACATTCAACATTATGCATCCTTCTCACTTCTGATCACTCCCTCCCATTCACATTTCTAAAGGGACAACAGTTCCCACTAATAGTACCCCCCTCTCTCCCGTCAGTGCCTAATGGCTCACATTGCAATACTCTATTGAAACAGAGCAACGTGAGGACTCTCTGCTGCCCAGTTCTCCTTGGGACATTGTCCTGGCTTCGGAACACCTCTAACATTCAGAACGGGTAAGGTGTCCTGCTGCCAGGACAATGAGTGTGCTGAGCAGGAATTGATCAGCACATATTGTCCTGCCAGGTGGACACTTTTGCTGTTGGGCACCCTCTTTGAGGTGCCGAATGGGAGAGGTGTCCCAATGACAAATTTCCCGGTCTGGCTCTTAAAATAGCTACGGGGGGGGGGGGCAGCTTGACCACCTCCCTGTGACTCTCCCGCTCGTACTACACTGCTGGAAGCCAATGGAATACAGGAAAACATAACTTAATTTTAATCAGTCAGAATCTTGTAGAAACAATCCATCAGCATGTAGACATATAAGGTGCTATGCAGAACCCAAGTTTGGAAATATATGGCATTTAAAAATCTATACCAGTTACACTTGGTCACCCACTGCACTGCATTAACCAATGGTTTCTGCCTTTGATGAAAGGAAAAATCAGGCAAATTGCTGACATTCCAGTGAATCTGGTCCTTTCGGCTATGGCTTTATAGTTCAGCTAGGTCAAGTCAACATAGCCCAAAATGTCAGGTATCGGGGGTGATAAAATCTGGCCTGCTCAATGGACATTGTGTAACTGTTCCCGTGTTTTATTGTAAATGTACATATAAATGTTGGGTACACACAGTCTATGTCAGTGGAAGTGCTGGGTGCATTTGTGTGTGATTGAGAGAGCGTGCAGGCATAGGTGTGTTGACTTTTGTGTCTGAATGAATGATAAATAATGCATTGTTTGTATGTTCTGGTGGAATGTTATATTGTGTCACTGGGTGCATGGCAGGCCGGCTAATCGTGTGTGGGGGCCCAACTGAATTTTAAAGATACGCCACCAGTCTTATGAAAGCTATAACAGAGCGTCATCAATGGACTTGTGTGGTGTAGTAGTTTAGTGTTATCTCTCAGGGATATAGGTTGTTGGACCGACGTACAAAATCAAGGCGGAATTAACCATAGTCATTTTTGCTGCAAATACGCTTTTACCTTGGTACAAAAAAACAACCCATGTCCCCTCAAACCACCAGTACACCCATAAACCCCCACTTACCTTTTCTCCATCCGCTGCCTCTCCTGTAACCTGCAGCGCCAGATTCATCCCTTTAACGCGGGTCGGATCTGACGCTGCAGCGTCCCTTTTCTTCTTCTTTTTTGTTGGGTCCCCTGCCACCAATGCTGAGGAACCAGGGGGGACACCCCCGCAACCGCCAAAGCCAAAAATACTGAACATGGGCTGAGGGGGCACCTCCTGCAACCACTGCTCTTCATGTTCGGTATCTTTGGCTTCGAACTAATGGTGGTGACCGAATTCGGTCAAATCTACCATTTGACCAATTTCTCTCAGAGCCACCATCCGCCCTCGCTTCACCCCACCTCTTTCCTTCAGTTGTCATGTCCCCCCCAACATTTTCAGCAAAGTTACTCCACTTGCTGCCAAATGAGCGTTTGATCCTCCCCCAGGTCCATAACCTCATTGAAGTCCCCCCTAGTACCCACGTATCAGCTTGGTTGTGGAGTGTAAGGGCTTGGATGTCATTTAACAGTTCGAGCGTGAGAGGGGGAGAAGCGTAGACAGCTTTGATGTCCCAGGCTGCCCCCCGCAGTTCCCCTTTCACCAGAACGGATCTACCCCTAGGGTCAGCCCAGACCCCTTTGAGCTGGAAGGGAATACTCTTTTCTATTAGTATCAGTGTGCCCCCCTCAAAATTTCTGCATAAAAAGACTTGTGTAGTTAGTACTTTTAAAACGTTTATAATCTGTCCCGACAAGGTGTGTTTCTGCCAGAAGCACAATGCCCGGTGCATACCTATTGAGCGAAGTTTGATGCTGGAGCCCAACCCATTTGCATTCTACGTAAGCAGAGAAATCCCCCCCCTCGAGGGCTGTCATCCCTGAGAATATGTGTTAAGAATTTAATATGTGTTAAGAATTGTCTCGTCCCTGAGTGCCAACCCCTCCCCTGAACCTTTCCGACCACCAGTCCGTATCTCCCCACCTGCTGCACAGAGATGCCCCAAGCGAAGCTGCCAAAGTTCACATCTCCTCCCTCACCCCACAGAGAATAACACCAAGCACCACTGCCAGCCAGAATCAACTTAACTAACCTCCCCCCCCAAAACGACCATCTCAACCGGTGGTACAAAGAAACAAAGAACCCCCCCCATGCCATCCCGTACTTTCCCCCAACAGGAAGCACCTGTCGCCCTAACACTACACCCAACGGGTGCAGGGAAACAAAATCAACCATCTGTGGAGTGTCTGTTGATGCAGCCCATGTGCCTTTGCACAAATCGCCTTTATCAGTCTTGCTGGTAGTGAGTCTGTGTCATCCTGGCTGGGCAGTCATCCATTGCCCACCGTCTCAGGCACTGTCTCTGCGGGTGTGGGCAACTCTGTAATCAGTGTTTCGAACAGGACAGGCCCAGATATGGTTCTCGTTGGGGTTGCACGCCCAATGACTGTGAGTTAGACATGGACAGGATCTGCGTTTCCAACCATGTTAACGCTTCCTTTTGATTACTGAAGAGGTGCACAATCCCACTGTGGTAGACCTTAAGTTGTACTTGCAAAAAAGGGCTATTTAATGTCCAACGAGTGCACCCACTTCATAGAGTCAAATGATTGGCGTGCTTTCTGGGCCTCTTTGGTGTAATCCGGAAAGAATCTGACTCGGTAGCCGTTGTATGTGATGGGACCATCCTCCCGCATCATTTGCAGCATGATATCTCGATAGTTCACGATCCTTGCAATTATTATGTGAGGAGACGCACCTTGGGTAGGATGACCCGTCAGGATTCCATGCGCCTTTTCCACAGAGAAGAATTTTGAGAGCTTTCTTGGAGCAAACATTTCTGCAAGCCATCATTCCAGGAAGAGCTCCATGCTGGGCCCTCTTCCTTTTCCGGTAACCCAAGGATGATGAAGTTACTGCGGGGTGCTCTTCCTTCACTGTCTTCTGATCTATTTTTCAGATGCGTGAGCCTCTAAGTGACTGTTGCTAGTTGCTTCTCCGTTGGAGTTTCTTGAAAGTAAAAAACTGTTGTGCAAAGGTAGAGAGCGAACTCATTCTAGCTATTTCATTGTGATTATTAACCCAGTCCCACTTTTCAGCGCTGTTTCTCAATAATTTCAACAAAGCTCCTGTACCATAGTCCCACATAGCTTTCCAACTAAAAGAAAGGAAAAAATCATCATTTATCCTTTTAAGCACCCAGAGACTTCCCCTGGGTGGTAGCAGTGCATGGTATAAATCAACATAACAATGGATTGCAATGCTGCACTTTTATGGGTCACAGGGGCAGTCTTCACAATCCCCAATAAAGGACCTCCCATCACACTCATTATCTTAATATAAAGATTGCCCCGATTAATCTTCATCACGGTTGACAAACAGGTCAGACCCAGTTTGAGTCTCACAGCCTCAATTGCATTGAATTCCAAAGACCTAAAACTTTTCTCCATACTACACCCTCAACTCCGTTCGACCAAGCAGAGTGATCTCTGTAGGAAGTTTCTAAGGCATAGGTAATGGTAGAAACAAGCTTTTGTTTATAGATGCATATAACACCAATTCGGCTATATACAGCAGTGCACCTGGAGAACTGCCCGATAGCTGCCATAGTGGCTGTGGCTCGTTTTTTCCTCAGAAGCATATCCACACTGCCTCCCGACTCAATCTCACAACCCAAATAACAGTAGTTAGTTACTCTGGCACCTTCCCCAAAGGTAATATTGTGGCATGGCACACATTTCTTGCCAAATACCATAAATTGGATTTTTTTCATGTTCACAGTGAGCACATTACATTCTGCATATTCTAGGATGGCCCGGGCACTCCAACTGATTCCCATATAGGTACTGTCAAATGTAACAAAATCATGGGTGTACCCAAGCGGTTTGGGCCTATCTGACCTAAAACATTGGACCTAATCACATTTGATCTAATTTATTTGACCTTTTTTTCAGTCTTAAATGTGGGTGGAGACCCGCTGCACCCCCCGCCCCACTTCACCTCAACCTAATATATACCCTTAGCCACCCCCATATATACATTTAAATACATTAGACCGGAAAAAAAGGTAAAATAAATTCGATCAAATGTTTTAGGTCAAATGATTTTAGGTCAATTATGCCAATACCTACCCAAGCCACCCACTTTAATATGGCCCAATCTAGGATAAGCATTATTAACTTCCTCTATAAAATTCCCCAGATCAGACACAAATTAAATAGGAGGGGGGCAAGCACACAACCTTGTTCAACCCCCTGCCTAATAGACACTGGAGCGGAGAGTTTGCCCAAGCCATTAAATCTCACACATGCCATATTGTCATGATAAAAAAGTTGGCATGCAAAAAGCACATTTTCAGGCAACGCCATACTTTCAGTTTTGACCACAGCTTTGATCTATAAACAGCATCAAATGTTGCTGAAAAGTCACCAAACAGAGCGTATAATGGGTGGGCATGCCGCAATTGCTCAATTGATATGTTCATAATGTTCGATAGTGGCTTTCTGAAGCAAGTTTGAAAACAGCTCAAGGCAGTACTAGACTCAACCCAGGTATTTATCTCTTGAACAAGAAGGTTGAGAAATCATTACTAGCCACATCGGTCAATGCCAGTACCCGATAGCTCTCCTGAATGTCTCTCGACACTTTTATAAATGGGAACCATGTGTGACATCCTCCAACAGTCAGGAACGTCTCTGTTCTCAACCACCTTGTCAAACAGTACACCCAAAATCTCTGCCAAGAGGATAGGATTAGATTTCAGTATTATATTATGAATGCCATCAGGCCAAGGCTCCCAAGACTGTTTAAGGCCCTTTATGATATTCCCCAGGACATATTGATCAAACATAAGGCCAACCTTAGTTTTAACCAATGCTGCTTGGTCATCGTTCACAAATTTATTTGGTAAAAATGCATGCCAATGGCTTCATTAATACAACACACTAGCTCTGTCGAACTTTTTTGAATAATCTTCTTGTACAACATCCACAGCTTCTTACTTTGCCCAGTCCTTCAGCATGGTGTTCCACACTACATTGTGGGAAGAAGCCTTATATCACTTCAACCAATTTCTATACCTATTTCTCGCCTTTTTTATACGCACCATTTTATCAATTTCAGACATACCAGATAGCTGAATACTTCCTAGTTCCTATCTCATAACTTTCTTTTAATAGCAGATCTTTTTTTATCAAATACCTGCCCTGAATGATTACCTTCCTTAAAGAAATTACAACTTCCCATAGGCAAGTATTTGAATACAACTATCACATTAGATGAACCAAAATACTTATAGTCCTCCTGGACAATGTACATAAAATTATGAATCTGGTACAAATTCTTGTCCGACCAGCCCAGACTGTTATCACCAGCAGTCACTACCACAGAACCAACTTTGTCATACTTCTTGCATCTCACTGCGTCCATCTCCCACTCTAAGGTTAAAATAACATGGTCGCTGTAGTGAGCAAAAGAGACACACAACTCAATAAGGTAAGCGTAATGTTTACTGCCCACCTGATTCGGAAGTACCTTTGTTTCCAGCCCAAGTGCTTGATTTTCCCTTGACTCCAGAAGTAATCCTATGTTCCTTGAAGCAGCCTGCAGGTAATGTGGCAGGGGAAGAAGGCACCTCTCTTGACTGGGTCTTAACTGTTTTGCAAGATGGCCCCCACCTAAATACTCCTGTATAGTACCCGAGTTAAAAAAGGAAGCCGAAGAATTACAGCCTGTAATGATAAACGTTTCCATCCTTAATGCAAGATCTTTGCCCAAACATGCTGAAGATATCCACGATTATATCATAGATAATCAGGTGGAGATTATGTGTCTCACAAAGACATGGTTATTGGATTCTCATGGGCCTAAAATGGAACACGCGACCCCACCACAAAAACCAGATAGAGGGCTTAGGGGGTGGCGTGGCCATAATTTGCAGGAGATTTAGGGATATATGAAACCAAGATAGATTCTATTACAAGACCGGAGGTGAGCATTATGCTTTATCTTCTTTAATTACTGCTCAACAGCAATTCAAAACATTTACTCTTTAAACTGTTTTTTTTTTTTAAGGACGTATGCCCAACAGGCTTAGAAAACGAAAACAAACAAAACATGAAGACATAGAACTATCAATCCCAAGAGTCTTAGAGGCTCTGTAGCCCTTAGCCTCCTTTCTGTCCACCAGTGGCAATCCCTTGGTAAGTATAACCCCCATGTCCTTAGGTCCTTTCGTCTTCTTTTTTTGCTGGCTCAACAGTTAAGTACTCTCTTAATTTGTGGGTTTTATTACGACATTAGGTCAAGAACCTTTGTTTCATTTGATCACACGCTTTTAGTAGCCTTATTCTCTTGTGTCAATAAGCAGCGCGTAGGAGCGTTTTATTGCTTGCGGGCGCAGCATATTTTATTCAAGCGCATCGCGTTGTGTGGTAGAGCGCGTCTAGCGTAGGCGTCCGTTAGATGTGATATTTATTACCGGACAGGGCGCATTAGAGGGAATGGGTATCCCACAAGTGATTTTACTCGCTTCGGGGAGCCCATTCCCTCTGTGACAGAAAGAGCGTGAAAGGCGCGTATTCTCTCCGGAGCCGCGGACAGGGAGGCAGGCTCATTGGAGAGTTATGCGCATGCGCGGAGGAGTTTTACACTCGCGTAACGTTCTTTACTCTAGCCTTACACGTTTTGACAGTTCCCCAAGACCCAGGCACACAAAAAGACTCGATCCTGATTAACAGGCAAAAAAATAAAATAAATAACATTCTTTGCATATCTAATTTACACGCTCGTGAGCTGCTTTGTAGCAGACAGCCTAAGCAATTTCTGAGCAGCAGATTGCAGTACCTCCAGTCAGGCAGACATGGCCTTTGAGAGGGGAGAAGAGTGCTGGGACGAGTACTCTGACCAGAATCAGGAGCTGTAAGAGGAGGAGTTCGACCTCTCTCAGAGCTTTAAGAAGGTTTTGTGGGATTCCCTGGTTAGAGCAGTAGCTCAAGGGGTCCAGCCTATCCAGGACAGGCTTCAAGTCCTTGAAGACATATTGGGCACAAAAGCTGGCAAAGATGAAGATCCAGATGAGGGGACCTCCACCGACAAGCCTCTACAGAAAGAACATAGGGGGTGTAAAGCAGTCCGGAAGAGGAAACACTCTTCTACCCCCCCGGGCTTAGATATGGTGAAGAGAGAGAAGTCCCTAGAGGCAGCTGACGCCTTTGACAGACTAAAGGAGGCGTTCCTTTCTAGATCGGCGGTGCCCAGCCTCGTACCCCCTACCCCAGGGGCAAAAAACATAGGGGTCAAGCCGAATTCCTCAGATGAATACGATGAGCAAGTGGAAGAGGTGAGGAGTCTGTCAGGGAGCATTAAGGAGAAAGGGAAAGAGAGACAGACAGAAAAGAATGCCAGCTTGGTGGAGTGTCTCCCCGAGGAGGACACATCGGATATGTTTGAGCCTGAAGCCATCAGGCATCCGCGATCCACGGACTGGACACCATCCCCTAAGGTAGCGCTATACATGTCCCAGAAAATAAGGAAACCACTGGAGAAGGAGATCAGGTTCAGGTTAAGATCAGAATTTCCCAGGCCAGAGCTCTCGGGGAAGGTAGCAGAGACCCCAGAGCTTGACCCCAAAATGCTGCCTTTCATTACAAAAGCCAATAAGGACACGAGAAGAGGGATGGATCACGCATGGCGGTCCTGTCAGGATAAGATATTAGATCTGACAGGCCCGATAGCTAAAATCAAGGACCTCGTAGAGAGGGCAAAGGACACCGGAGAGTCGGTGGACCTGTATGTTCTAGCCGGATGGGCTCAAAGAGCCGTATGCCTCTTAGGAAATGCTAACACCGCCATCTGAGCAGAGAGGCGTAGGTCTACGATCTTGAAAATAGACAATAAGTTGGGAGACTTGGTCTCCTACGAGGCAGAAGGGGCGCAAGGCCTTCTTTTTGGCGACACGTTTGTCAAAGAAATGAACAGATTTGTAGGGACTTATACTGCTGTTGAGAGGGCTCAGGCATCGATCAGAAAAGTATTTCCTACTGGTGTTTTTGCAGGGGCCGGCCGCAACAGAGGTCGCTCGCCCGGCTGCCTCAATTACAACAGGAGACCTCAGGGGCCCAGGGCCCAATACTGGGAGTCACGCCAACAAGACGCGTTCTTCCCGAGCAAAGGCAGAGGCTTCAGAGGGCGCAGAGGAAGAAGATACTTCAGGCACCAGAATAGCCCCACAGGTGAGAGAGAGCGCCGTGAGTTATACCCCGGTGGGCGGGAGAACGTTGCTTTTTATGAACAACTGCCGCACATTATCAGCAGACGTGTGGGTGCTTCAGACAGTTCAGGGATTTCGACTAGATTTCATGGAGGAGCTGAGGCAGCCCCAACCCCCTCAGCGCATGCATTCCTCAGTGGAGGAGTTAGCTCTTTTAGATGCAGAGTTAGAGGCGCTAGCGCAAAAACAGGCGATAGGGAGAGCGCAACCTCAGGCAGAGGGTTTTCTGAGCAACATGTTCTTGGTGCACCGCAAAGGGAAGGTGAGACCGGTTATCAATTTGAGGGAACTGAACGGGTGGGCTGGATTACAGGCACTTCAAGATGGAGGGGATGCACTTATGGGCAGACCTCCTAAGGAAAGACGATTGGCTAGCCCTGCTAGATTTAAAGGACGCATACCTTACAATTCCAGTAGCCCCGTTACACCGTTGCTTTCTACGTTTCCAGTGGAAACAGGAAATATGGCAGTTCAAGACGTTGCCTTTCGGGCTAGCGTCGGCGCCTTGGGCCTTCACAAAACGAATGAGGCCTATAGCGACCGCGATGCGAGAACAGGGCATAAGGATGATCATATATTTGGATGACATCCTTCTCATGGCGGAGAGCAGAGAAAGACTGCAGAGACAGATCCAGTGGTCGACTGCTTTTATCTCCAGCCTAGGTTTCTTGATCAGCGAAGAGAAGTCAGAGCTCATCCCAAGCAGGAACCTAGAATTCCTAGGTTTTACCATAGATACAAGAAAGGCCACACTAGCCCTTCCTCCCTCCAAGATAAGAGCCATCAAGAAAGATCTGAGATTCAGCCCTGGGGAGACAGCTTATTTCGCTTCGGAATCTAGCCAGGATAGTGGGACTTCTGGCGGCCTCGATTCAGGCTATTTTCCCCACGCCTCGGCACCATCGAGCCCTTCAGAGGCTCAAGATCAAGTACCTCCACAAAGGATGGAGATACCATCATCAGGTCCCTCGGGACGAGGACAGCAGAACAGAACTCCGTTGGTGGCTGAGCAATATGGAAGCATGGAACGGCAGAGCCATTTTCGGAGACATGGCAGAGCTCATAATAGAATCGGACGCCAGCAGGTCAGGCTGTGGAGCCAGGTGCGGAAGCACAGAAACAGGAGGAAAGTGGTCTCCAGAAGAGCTGGAGCTGCATCTCAACTGCTTGGAGCTACCGGCGGGATCATTTGCGGTGAAAGCCTTCTCCAGAGACAGGGCTCAATGCTGCATTCTGCTTCGCATGGACAATATCTCCGCAGTGAGATACATCAACAAGCTAGGTGGAACGAAGTCCAAGATGCTAGTGGAGATTGCCAAGGACTTCTGGCATTTCTGCCTGAGCAAGAACATAGCAGTCAAAGCGGAATATCTTCCGGGAACGAAGAATACTGTGGCCGATTGGAATTCTCGCTATCTAGTAGACTCCAGTGACTGGAGACTGCACAAATCAGTTTTCAACAAATTGCAGCACAAATGGGGGCCGCTGCATACAGATCTGTTTGCCTCCAGGCTAAATGCACACCTGCGGAACTACTTCAGCTGAAGACTAGGATCCAGAAGCATTGGGAACAGACGCGTTCCTTCAGAATTGGGGACTGCACATTCATTACGCATTTCCCCCCTTCGCGATGATAGCCAGAACTCTAGCGAAAGTGCGCAGGGACAAGGCCGAGTTAGTGATAGTAACTCCGGAATGGAGTTCTCAAGCCTAGTTTCCGATTCTGATGGAACTTTCCACAGATTTCCCTCAGAGGATCTAACACCGAGAGGATCTTCTCCTAGATCCAGCAGGAGCGCCTCACCCTCTGATCGTGGATCAGAGCCTGACGCTGCTGGCCTGCAGAATTTCAGGAGAAGGTGGCGCTTGCTGGGACTTTCAGAGGAGGCAACAGAGCTCATCGAAGTATCATGGGCTCCCTCGACGGTCAGGAGCTATAATTCCACTTGGTAAGCCTGGGAATTATGGTGCAGGGAGAGGAATATTCCTCCCATTTCAGCCCCTATAGCCCAAGTCATAAACTTCCTGGCGGCCCTGAGAGCAGAAGGGAAAGCATTCAGAAAAATAGGTGTGTATAGGTCAGCCATTTCGGCAGGTCACAATCTGGTGGAAGGAGTGCCAGCGGGAGAACATCCGGCAGTGATAAGACTTCTCAAGGGCATTAAAGTGAGCAAGCCTCCGCTGCCTAGGTACTCAGTCCTGTGGGATGTCACGAAAGTGCTACGTATGCTGGAGCAATGGCCAAGAAACGAGCTCCTGTCAGAGAAGCAATTGTCCGGGAAGCTAGCTACGTTGCTATGTTTGGTTTCATGCAGACGTATTTCCGATGTGAGAGCTCTCGAGCTAGACTGGAAGACCTTCTATCCGGAGGGAATAACTTTCAACATAGCGCAGCGCACCAAAACAAACTCCAGGACAATTACTTACCATATTTTCCAGATAACAGCAAGCTCTGCGTAGCGCAATGCTTAAAGAGATATGAGACAGTTACAGCCGCGGTGAGATCTGTAGGAGTGACTCAACTGCTTATTGCGCGTAGGAAGCCTTTCAGAGCAGTAGCTGCAGCAACCATATCGAGATGGGTGAAAGAGTTCATGGAATTGGCTGGATTAAACATGTCTATATTCGGAGCTCATTCAGCCAGGGGGGCTATGGCTTCCGGAGCTTTCGCAGCTGGAGTTCCGCTGCAGGAGATCATGAAAGCCGCAGACTGGGCCAGTGATTCTGTATTCAGGACTTTCTATTTTAAGCCAGTGACTAATATTACAGCAGCAGTTATTCAAAGCTTTGAACAAGCACAATGCTCGCCTCCGGTCTTGTAAAAGAATACAGATTGCCCATGCGACAAGCGCAGGAAGTCTTTATTCTATTAAAGACACGCAGGCAAGCATTATCCCGCCCTTCAAGGGTTGAAATCTAGGAATAATGTTGTATTGCATTATTATCATTGGTATTTTAAGAGGAATTTCCCGACCCTAAGGAAGATGACCTTCTCTTTGTTGCAGGAGAAGAGCAGAAAAAAATAGAGACTGAAGGAATGACAGGGTCTACACTTCGAAGCATAGCAGAGAGATGCAAGTTGTATAAAGTTGGATCCGTTTTATGATTACAGGAGCCATACAGCGAGGGAGAAAGGAAAAAAAAGAAGAGGAAAGACCTAAGGACATGGGGGTTTATACTTACCAAGGGATTGCCATTGGTGGACAGAAAGGAGACTAAGGACTACAGAGCCTCTAAGACTCTTGGGATTGATAGTTCTATGTCTTCATGTTTTGTTTTCGTTTTTTAAGTCTGTCGGGCATACGTTCTTAAAAAAAAAACAGTTTAAAGAGTAAAAGTTTTGAATTGCTGTTGAGCAGTAATTAAAGAAGATAAAGCATAATGCTCGCCTCCGTGTCTTTAATAGAATCAAGACTTCCTGCGCTTGTCGCATGGACAATCTGTATTGTGAAGGGTGTGACGTTCTACATACAAAGATCACACCCAATCATAATAATAGAGTTAATTTCATCCTGATATATAGGCCTCTCACAGAGATACCCACCTTTAAAGAGCATATTGTTCAGCTGTTATCTCCATTACAGAAACCTAACTGTTTCACAATTTTGTTGGGCAGTGTTAACCATTGGGAAGGAGATCTGAGGTATAAGTAAGCTATGAATTTAGAGCTTTTGCTAAAAAAAACATGGATATTTGTGTGCATAATTCTGACCCCTAACATAAACAGGGCCACACTTTAGATGAGCTCTCTATCAGGAATATGAAGGTGGTTGATGTGACCATGATACCATGTTTATGGTCGGACCATGCCTTTATCACCTGTAAGGTGGAGTTTCCATTATTCTATCAGCGCAAACACGGGACTCCCCATCAGGTTCTGAGTAGAAATGTTCAAAAAATTAAGCCCCCAGAACTAGCGAGTTGCCTGAGGGATCTTATGTCCCAGACGACTAATAAGGATTCTTCTGACCATTTGGTTGGGAGAAATAATACTCATTTGGAGGTATTTTTTAACAGAATCGCACTGCTTCAATCTAGAATAGTTAGAGATTGCCCCACCTCCAGAGTTGGTTCACTCCCCATTTAATACTGCTCAGACAGACGAAGAGACAGGCTGAGCGTAACTGGCTTAAAGGGAAAACACAGGCCAGTAAAGAAGCCTAGAAAATAATTGAGATGGAATATAATCCAAAGATTATGGAGACCAAGAATTTTTTTTTGTGATGAACAAAACATTAAAGCAGAAAAAGAAACAAAAAAAACTGTTCAAATTATTTAAAAACCAGGAAAAGCCTAGCCCTTTGAACAGATCCTTTGAGCCTGATAGAGACGATTGTCTCCACATACAGAAAGATTTTGCAGAAAAAATATTCATGGCACGTGCAATAATTAGTAAAGATTTGGACAAACAGGCCTTGTTAGAGCCTCAAGATACAGCAGGGACTGAGCAATTTCGCGACTCCCATGTCATTTTTAACTTTTGCTCAGTATCAAATATCGAGGCAGTCAACTTGCTGAGGGATAGGGCAACCGACTAGCTGTCCTGGAGATCTTCTTCCCTCAAAAAGTATCCTGCAGAAAAGGGAAATGTGTGTGCCCTTTTAGAAGATTTATAAATGCTCCTTTGCACTAGGCATTATTCCCCCAGCCATTAAGGATGTTGTGGTAACCCCCATATCAAAAAACAGGTTTGAATCTAAAGGAACCTTCCAATCTCAGGCCAATAACAAATACCCCATACCTTCTGAAAGTAATATAGACATAATGGCTACCATCCAGTTGTAACATCACATGGAGGTTACGGGTCTTCTGCATAAGAAACAGTCAGGTTTCTGCAGTGATCGTGGAACCGAGAGCGCCCTGCTAGACCTACAAACTCATATGATAACAGCTTTAGAAAGGAGGGTTCGGGGCTGCTGATTCTTCTTGATTTATCAGCAGCCTTCGACTTAGTTGATCATAAATGGCTGCTGAACACATTGGTTCATACAGGTCCTTGCTCAGAGAACACTAACAAGTGGATGGATTTCTTGCTCTGTGGCTGTAAATCTAGAGTTTGCTGGTGAGACGCCTCATCTGATCCTGTTCCGACTGCTTGTGGTGTCCCACAGGGTGCCTGTCTGTCCCCATCCTTGTTCAACATTTATATCAAGCCCTTATGTGTTGAAATGGAGAAACTGGGGCTACAGTTCACAAATGATGCCGATAATTTTAAGTTAATTATGGAGCTCAGCAGGAATCGCAAAATTGATCAGGAAAACTTGAATAAAATCTACAAGTTTATCAACGATTGGATGACCGCAAATTTGTTATGTTTAAATGCAGCCAAAACAGAACTAATGGTTTATGGGTCGAAGCATGCCAGAGAAATGCTGAGCCCTGCTGAGAAGAGCTTTAGTGTAGACGGAGGTTGTATATCTCTGATGGATAAAGTAAAAACCCTAGGTATTTACATGGAAGCCTTGCTTAATGCTGATGCCCATGTAAATCCTGTGGTTAAGAACTCCAATTACTATCCGAGGGTCTTGAGACAGATTTGCACACGGTTCACCCTAAAATATCATAAGAAGTTTTTTCAAGCTATCATTTTACCCAGACTTGATTATTGCAACTCCTTGCTAGGCGGGACAAGCAAGGAATGCCTGGGTAAATTACAAAAGATTCAAAATGACGCGGTTCAAGTGGTTTGCAACATCGCCTATAAAGAACCGGTGTCTGGGTCTCGGAAAGAGCTTCACTTGCTCTCTGTCGCTGCAAGGGTTCAGTTTAAGATACTCACGTTGGGCCATAAATGTCTGTTTGGAAATGCCCCTCCTACTTGAAGGAGGAATTGGAAATCTACATACCTGCCCGTAACCTACGGTCTTCTGATGCACATGGTCTCATCCTCCCTAGGTCATTCTTCTGCCGTCTTGATTGTACAGCATGGAATGAGCTGCCCAGAAACTTGCGAAAAGAAAATATCTATCTTGCTTTAAGGAAAGGTTTGAAAACTAGATTATTTGCTTAGGTAAGGTCGGACTTGGCCATTTCGTCTGTCTTTTTTGGTTTTGTGTTGTATTTGTTCTGTGTAGTGCCCTGATGCCTAAGGGCTTTTAGCGCTTAATAAACAAATAGAAATAGGACAACGTTTTCACAACCATAGACCTAATCGATAGTGGACTTGGAGCCACTTCTCCATGTGGTTGCAGTAGGGACATCACCCTTCACTGCTCCATTAAGAATATATAGCTCCAAGTCCTCAATAAATCTAGTCCAAAATTCGGTCGTTTTTCCTTATGACCGGTCTCAACCCAGATTTTACATCATTTTTCGACTTTGTAGCATAGGAAAGGTAGTTAACATTCAGATCACCACAGATAACAAATCTAAATGATAACACTGGACAGATCTAGCACACATAATTACATAAATACAATGTTGGATAGTTCCTTGCCCCCCCCGGGCGCTCATAGATATTCACCACCAGTAGGTTACATTGTGCAGATATATTTCCACCATTAGAACATTGGAATACACACTATGGGCGAAGATTTCTTTAGATTTCAGACCATTCGATATTAAAGTTGTCAGGCCCCCTCATGGACATCCACCGTCTCCCCTTTTTGCTTTCTTAAAGTAACAGGTATAGCCATCAAACGAGCCTCTCCTAGTAGCCAGGTCTCTTGGAGCAGACAATGCCTGTCCACAGAGCCCTCATGCCTAAACAAATGATAGTGGCCCCTCTTGTTCCAGGATTTTATTATAATGCAAGATCAAGGTTTGGAAAACATAGGGGTTAAAAAGGAGCATAGCCAGTCCCAGTGAGATTTTGCCAGGGGTCAAGTACAGCCTCGGAAAATACAGCCTCGCCACAGACCGTGCAAGCTTTCTTTGACTGAGCACAATTACTCCAGGCAGCTTCCCTCTCGCCTCTATATCACTGTCTGCTGTCTCATCAACCGCACAATCAAGATCATATCCCCATTTTAAGAGGGATTGTAAATTTGCCCTAACACACCTCTAATGCCAAAAATATAAAGCAAACAGCTACGGTTGATAGGAGTCTTCTCCCCATCAAAGAGACTAAAAACTGTAAATGTAGTTGGCAGCAAGAAACCTCATGCTCTGTAGTGCTTTAGGCTCACCAGGGGCCCTCAAAGATACACACATGGCTTTTTTGCCTTGCACAACTTTTCATAGACATTACAGATGAGTTATCAGAGAGATCCGCCTGCCCATTCTCTACATACTCTGAGAAGTCTGCACACACTACCTTGGTATTTGACTGATTTACGTTTCTTTTTCCTTTTCAGCCAACAACCAGTGTGTTACATTTTCTATTTTATTGATCACTCTCTTCTCCTGCCTGACAGTTTTGCCCAAAACATAGGCCCACGCTATTAGCACCACTTCAGGGCATTTGCCTTCTTTAACTTTTCTCTGACCCCACTGGCTCATCCACTTTCGTTGACTCCAACACATCCATACACGGAGCCACTGATTTATCAGGTATTAAGGTCATATTACGCACTGCCTCCCGGTGAAATGGAGAAACTGGCTTAACAGCGTCCTTTACTGGGTCATTATCGCATGTTTTCGCCTTGACAACGTCCGCCAAAACATCAGAATGTTTTTGGACAATACAATAAACATTGTGTCATAATGTCAGCAGGATTTTTTATACGACACTGGAAGCCACATTATGTGCATCAAGAGCAGCAGAAAGCCCCGCTATTTGGATTATGCGACATTAGGCCATGATTCTCCTGAGAAGTCGCCAGCTGTTGAGACATGGAGATAGAAGACGGGTCAATGTTGCTTAGTGACTACGCTGTATGCGCATGCGCGGCCCATAGCGTTAATAAAGAAGGTCCCAGCCGGCAGTTGCGCCTGGGACCCGAGCAGGCAACACTTGTCCCGTGTGTGTCCTTTCAGTATGGATGCCTGCGCACAACACTGGCGACGAGGAGCGGCGACGACGGGGAGACAAGACATTGCTCCGGTCGAGTCGGAGATAGTGTCTTCTCATTTCATCGCGTACCTACGCACATGGCTGGCGGCCATCTTGGGTAACACGCGGATCGCAGCGGTTGCGGCCCAGGCGGGTGCTCGTGCGCCGGCTGCGATCCTCTTTCAATAAGGAACAATTTTTGGACACTCCATGGCCCTTTCACTCTGAGGGGCCGTGGCTTAAAAAAAATAAAAAAATAAACCCAGGAAGACATTTTGAGACGGCTGGGGGTGTCTCCATCCACTGCTGAAGGCCCAGTATTTCTTCATCCTGTCTCTTGGGGCCTCATCACCCATCCTGTGGCTGGGTAGACTGTGCAAACGTTTAAGGAGTGGCCTGGCAGAGATACCCTCTACCCTATCGGCATCATGTGTGAGTAGGGTGAAGAAGAGGGAGCCCCCGCGCCTATCCCACACAGAATGCACAGCACCCTTGCACCTATGCCCGAATTCGACACTACAGGCCCACCATCAAAGCTAGGGCCGAAATGGCTTCTATAGGTTAAGAAGTTGGAAATGTTTTTCAGGGCATCAGGGGAGACGGATGATGATGCGAAGGTTGCTACAATGGTGTACTCAGCGGGCACTGAGGTTCACAGGATCTATGACTCTCTAAATCTTCAGGTGGTTACCTACGATACAGTGAAACAGGCTCTGCAAGACCACTTCCTCCCCATGGCAAATGTTGATTTCGACAGATTTGTAATGTGTGCAGAGAGACGGCAAGGGGAGGAGTCACTGGACCAGTTCTGTGCACGGCTGAGACACCTCGCAAGTACCTGCAGGTGGGTGAATGAGGAGGAGATGGTGAGGAACCAGCAAGGGGTGCAGCTCGGGGAAGCTAAGAAGGAAGTTGATAAGGGAGCTGGGCCTGAGGCTGCAACAGATTCTCGACACAGGGAGGGCATACGAACTGGCGGAGTCCAGGGGGGCGGAAATGGACGCTGCCATGCACCCTGGGGAGGGAGAAGACGCTTTTGCCATTGGGCGTTCCGCCCCAGGGAGGGCGCGATGGACACCCAGGAGGGTGGACAATCCCTCTACGCCTGGCACTCCGCAGTCTTGTCCATATTGCGGGTATGACTTGCCTCATGTAGGGTAATTCCCAGCAAAGACGAGGATCTGCGGCCGGTGTGGCACACCAGGACACTATGCAAGGGTGTGCAGGGCCTCTACCCCAGTGGCGGCGTCGAGGGGGCCAGCGAGAGCAGGTGGGAGTGGTGCCCGGAGAGTGAGGGGTGTGTTGTTTGTTGAGCAAGGCCTGCAGGATCTGGACATTGCTGAGGAGGAAGAAAAGGAGGAGGAGATCTTTTTCATTTCAAGCATTGCGACAGGGTCCAGAGGAAGCAGACAACCGACGTGCACAGTGAACATCAGTGATGTGCCCACCCCCGTTTTGATAGACAGAGGAGCATCAGTCTGCATGCTAGCGGCAGAACACTATGAGGCTCTCCCAGGCCCTTCCAAGCTTGCAGAGTCAAAGGCCCGGATATACTCTCTCGGTGGAGATACGCTGCTACCGATTCGGGGAGCGTTTGTGGCTCTGGTGTCGCATGGGCCCAACAAGATCAAGGAGAGGTTCTTTGTGACGAGCGTGAGCCCGCACTCCCTCCTGAGTTGTGCTGCTTCCGAGGCCCTTGACATTGTACATTTTACGCTGGCTGTATATCACACTGACATTGATCGGCTCCTGCAGCGTTTTGATGGCATCTTTCAGGGGGGTCGGAAAATTGAAGAGTGACCCCATCAGGCTTCACATTGATGGATCTGTGAGGCCGACAGCCCTCAAGCACAGCAGAATACCCTTCCACCTGAGGGCACAGGTGGAGAAGGAACTTCAGTCGCTCATCGACCTGGACATTGAGAGGGTGGAGGGCCCAACCCCATGGGTCTCCCCAATTGTCGTTGCCCCGAAGCCCAAACAACCAGGGGCCGTCCGCATCTGCATGGACATGAGACTGCCTAACATCGCCATCAAAAGGGAGCGTCACCTCACGCCCACGCTGGATGACATCGTCGGTGAGCTGCAGGGAACGAAGGTCTTCTCCAAACTGGACCTGAGGTCTGCCTACCTGGAACTTCACCCAGAGTCGAGCTATATCACCACCTTCATGACTCATGAGGGGCTGTACCAGTTTAAGAGGCTCAGCTTCGGTGTCTCGTCGGCGGCAGAGGTTTTTCAAAACGCCATCCGGGGAGCCTTGGTGGGATTGAAAGGGGTGATTCGGAGGCGGAACACCTAAAGAGACTGGAGCGGGCACTGGAGGGACTCAAGAGTTTGGGGTTGACCCTGCATCGAAAGAAATGTGAATTTCTCAAGGACCAAATAGAATTCTTCCGATTTGTGTTCCATGCGGGAGGTATCTTGCCCGATCCGGAGAAGGTAAGGGACATTTGGGGGGAGGCCCCGCCAGAGTCACCAGCCGAGATAAGGAGCTTTCTAGGCATGGTCAACTACTGTGGACGATTTATTCACGATCTGGCGTCGCTGTCTGAGCCTTTGTGGGCCCTGACGAGGAATGACGCGGCATGGGCCTGGACGTCGAAGGAGCAGAGGGCGTTTGCGGGGATCAAAAATGCCTTGTCGGGCCAAGAGACCATGGCATATTTTAACCCGGAGAGGGAGTCAGAAATAGTGGTGGACGCCAGCCCAGTGGAGTTAGGAGCGGTGCAAGCTGCAGGCTGATCCGCAGGGAACCATGCGTCCCATCGCCTATGCCAGTAAGGTGCTTACAGAGACAGAAAAGCGGTATTCACAAATTGAGCGCAAGGCCCTAGCCATCCTGTGGGGCTGCAAGCACTTCAGGATCTACATCCTGGGGAAGCCTGTGGTTGTGATAACTGACCACAAGCCACTGATTCCGATTATGGCCGGCGCCTCCTCCAAGCCACCACCGCGCATCGAGAGATGGATGCTGTCGCTTATTGAATATGGGGTCAAGCTACAGTATCGCCCTGGCACCCACAATCCGGCGGACTACTTGTCCCGTCACCCTGGGGCCAGGCGACCTCGAGACTCGGCCGAAGTGGTGGACTGCATTGAGATGGTGCAGTACGTGGTGGAAGCAGCCCTGCCAGTGGCCCTGGAGGGCCAAGAAATTGCGGATGTGTCGAACGTAGATGAAGTATTCCTGGTCATCAAGGAAGCCATGGCTAGCGGGGAATGGCGTGAAGTGCTCACGAACAATGCCAGGAGAGAGTGCGGGGCACAAAGAGATCTCCAAGCACTATGGAAGGTGCACAACGAGCTGTCAGTTGCCGAAGACGGCCTTCTGCTGAGAGGGTGCCAGATCGTGATCACGCGGGCCTTGGGGGGGAAAGTGCTGCAACTCGCCCATAATGGTCACCAGGGTAAAGCAAAAACGAAGGCATGCCTAAGACTGAAGGTGTGGTTCCCGGACCTGGAGAGGAGAGTGGACGAGTTTGTGCGTGTTTGCGTACCGTGCCAGGCGGCTAGCCCAGTGGAAAGAGGGCCGCCCATCCAGGCAATGGAAAGAAGTGAGCAGCCTTGGGGGACAGTGCACGCCGACTTCGGCTCCATGGGCAGAGGAATGTACTTTCTTGCAGTTGTTGACCAGTGGTCGTGTTATCCCGAGGTGGAGCTGGTGGAATGCATGCCAGCGACCACACCATTCTGGCCCTGGAGAAGATGTTCGCCACCCACGGGTTACCCACCAAGATTTGTTGTGACAACGGCTCGCCATTCCAGGGGCAGCGGTTTGCCCGATACTGTGAGGAGAGGGGGATGAAACACCGGAAAGTCACCCCACTCTGGCCCAGGACAAATGGGGAAGTTGAGCACTTCATGCAGACACTCAATAAGGCCTTCAGGATCTTGCTGGATGGGGGAGAGGAGCTACGCCGAAACCTCTTCGAATTTCTGCGTGAGTACCGCACTACCCCACATCAGTCCACCGGGGTTGCGTCTGCCGAGGCCCTATTCAAGCGTTCTCCCAGAGGACTGCTACCGGAAGTGGAAGGGCGCAGCCCTGGAGTGATTGACAACAACCGGGTGCGCTTGGAGAGGGATATCCAAAACGAGCGGGAAAGCGCACGCCGAAACTTGCCGGAGAAGTCGATTGCAGTAGGGGACAGTGTGTTGGTCCGGAATCGGAGGCCGGAGGGGAAGCTATCTCTCCCGTATGAGGCCCAGCCGCTGGGCGTGACCCATGTCAAGGGGTCCATGATCACCGCGCCCAATGCCAGGGGCACCGTCACGTGAAATGTGTCGTACTTCTAGCGGATTGAGGCTGTGCCTTCCACAGTGCCGCCCGAGACGCCCAGACCCGGGTCAGGGTCACCACTGAGGGACGAGGGACCTCCAGAAGCTCCAGAGACCCCAGAGACACCTCGATAGGAGTCCAGAAGGTACCCGAGCAGTCATGGTCATTAACAAGACCCGCTAAATATGGTTAGCTGCACAGCCTCCCCATTGTCATGTTTGAATGTTCAGATGCCATTGTCACTGTCTTTTCAGTTACTGAAGATATTTCCATCTGCACAGCAAATGCAGCCTCGGACTGTAACGAGTAACAAAGGTTTAGAAGCAAGTTATTTTTGTCTAATTCAACTGAGGTACACGCTTCAGGGCTGACAATGGACTCAAGGCTGCTCAGGATAGAGTGCACCTCCACCATGCCATCAGCAGCTCCTTTAACGAAGTTAGTAATCTTTCCCTTCTTGAGTGAAGGTAGAAGGACTGCTTGCCCTGCACAGTGGAATTTTCTATTAACCCCAATAGTTTGACTTGCAGGGACCATAGGCTGCTTATTGCCGTTCCTTAGGTTGTAGCCTTTTTCACCCCCTTTTCCAGGCAAATTAGGACAATTGGCCACTCCTTAGAAATAAGCTTCCTATAACAATACAGCCTTATACTTAATGCAGGATGCTTATATCGGGTGACACTGACACTCACCCGTCTCACTGCAGACTGCACTCTCCAGCACTCCACACGAGCGATTTGTAATGGTAGTAAACAATTTGGCCGGTGATCTTAAGACCTGTGAAAACGCACAGCCCCCAGGCGATGTTGAGCAACTATTTCACGCAGGAGCAAGCGGAAACAATGCTTGCATACGGAGATGGCAGTAGAGTGGTACTGGTACTGTGCATACTTGTGAGTTGTGCACATGCTGGCTGCATCCGTCATTTCCTTAAACAATATCGATATGAAAATACCAAAAATATCATTACGGGAAGGAGGACAGAGCAAACAAAGGAATACCACAAAGGGCTGTAAAATGCAAAGCGCATTCAAAAATTGCTAGAAAGAAAAGAGGTCTGAAAAGCACACAAGTAGAATGAAGCTGAGGCTAACATTCATAGTGCTTTTGCAGAATAAGGGATGGCTGATGCTTGGACTACAGTGTCATAGCAATCAATGCCGCGTGGGGACTGACTGGAGAGCAAAAATATAATGCATAATTACTAATTCAGTAAAACACTACAAAAAAATAGTTAATTTCCCCTGCAAATTGTAAGAGTAAAAGAAAATTCAATTATCTTCTGACGAAGTCCCCTGCCTAACTTTGGGGACTGTCTGGAGGATAATGAGCTGGGTACTGCACCAAATTAGAGGATGCTGGGCTGAGAGGAGGTATAAGGGGATACGATACAGAGACAAAACCATGCTGAAACAGGGCGCTCCAGCTCAGTGCAGTTTGCACAAGGGAGGGTTACATTGGGCCCAGCCCGCCTTGTTTACTTGACATTAACCAATCAGGATCTGCTCAGCCGGTTATCACAGAGGTGCAGACCCTCACCCAGTCTGGAGGGTGGGTTGTTGGAAAAGGAACTTGAGAGAAGAGTTTGGTAGCGGCCTGCAAGTAAAGGGGATTTGGACAGAAGGTTCTGGAGGAGTGTGGAGCGGAGAGGGGAAAAAAGAGATAAAGAGAGAACGAAGGTGTGAGTGTGAACATCTGGCGAGGATGTAGAAAGTAAAGAGGATGGAGGGTGAAACATCAGGAGACAAAGGAGGAGGTGAAGAAAGATCCAGCTTTGAGAGCCAAGATCAAGAGGGGGAAGAGGAGGTACAACGAGGACCAGAGGAAGAGGGTGAAGGAGTGAGACCAGCAAGTCTGCTGAGGAAGGTTGAAGTGGACCTAGGCAGAACTTCAAGACAGGTGGTGGTATGTAATGATGCTACTTATCCAGGGTGAAGGAGCATATTAGAGGTTCAGAGAAGCTGAGAGGGACAAGGGTAACAGGACCTTAAAAGAGGGGGGTAAGCAGGTCTGGCACCGCCAAAGAGAACCTAACAAATGAAAGAGCCCTCTTCAAAGCCATCAGATACTGCATGGATCCTGTGCCCTACCCACCTGTACTGCACAAAATATCCACCACCATCAACTCTTTCTTCACCAACAAAATCAGCATGATCCACCAACACAGACACCAATGCCACACCTGAACTGACATTGCACTACACATGCCATCGAGCAAAACCACAACCACCTGGATGACTTTTAAGACACTCACTATGGGAGACCACATTGCCACTTTAGCATCCCTCAAGGCCATATTGTACACAGACAACATACGTCCTGCCTCCGTAATCAAGACCCATCCGACTGAAGCACTCCTCTCTGACCTGACAATCGTCAACAGCTCCCTAACTCAAAGCACGTTCCCATCAAGCCTCTGGACAAATCCTCTCGCTTCTGAAGAAATCAATACTGGACCCTGACGAATTGGCAACTACTGCCCGATCACCCATCCTCCCTTCCTATCTAAGATGCTTGAGAAAGCAGTAGACACGCGCCTCCTTCAACACATTGATGCCAACAACCTCATTTAGTCATACTGATCTGGCTTCAGACCCAGATGCAGGACAGAAACGGCTACCATCGAGGTGGCCATCCTTGCCTCCTAGTTCTCCTTGACTTCTCTACAGCATTTAACACACTAGACTATCAGATACTCACTGACAATCTACACTGCTGCATGGGGATCAGTGAGATCATCCTCAGCTGGTTCATAACCTACCTAGCTTATCACCACCAGTTTGTACAAATGGATTCCCCCAGACCACAAACTCTACCCATCACATGTGGAGTCCGGCAAGGATCCATTCTCTCCCCTGCGATCTACAAACTTTACATGCAATCGCTTGCATCCTTCCTCGCTCCACACAAAACCACATGCAGCAATACACCGACGACACACAGCTCCATCTAAAGATATCCTCCATCGAAGAAACCCACAGGTTCAAGGCCTGCCTCATATTGATCCAGTCATGGATGTCCAGCGCTTAGCTGAAGCTCAACCCCTCCAAGTCTGAATTCCTACTGCTAACCAACAACCCTGAAACACCCTGACATCCAGACCTTGCTCTCTGCTGTGCACCTCAAGAGCTTCACACTGCAGCTGGCTACCTCTGTCCCTTGAGTTCGTCACCGACAGACACCTCTCCTTCAAACAGCACATAGCAAGGAAGACACAAACGGCTTATTACCAACTTTCACTTTAGCGGAAAATTAAGCCTTTCATCCCAGAAAACCTTAGATCTACTGTAGAAGCCTTGGACCTCTCCCACCTTGTCGTGGCTTGGCCCTTTTAAAATGGCTTCCTGCGACTACCCACCCCCGAGATGTGTCCTGCATGCTGTAGCATAACTCAAAGGACTCTGCAAATTGAACCACATCACCCAGATCCTTATCAAACTGCACTGGTTCCCGCTGCAAGCCTGTATCATCTTCAAAACCTGCTGCATCATCTACAAGGCTGGCACCCTGAGGTCACCAAGCAACCTCACAGAGAAACTCAGTATCTTGGTCCACCAGAAGCAAGGATATGTGCAAACTTGAACTCTGCCACTGCAGGAACACAAGAACAAGAAGACAGGCATTCTCTGTCTACACCCCAAGACTCTGGAAGCTTCTACAGTTAAGGAATTAGCGCCCCTTCAAGGGGCTGCTCCATAAAACCTAGGTCCACAGAGTCTCCAATCCCCACCATACCAGAGACTGGGTGATCTGCTCCCCACTGTTTCCTTCCCAGGTTGCTTGTAGACCCATTGCTGCCACGTTGCATTGCCTCTCTATCCCCTGTTAGCTCCCTGCTCCCTAGTTTCTCTGATTCCATCACCATGTTCTTCCCACTATGATTGTAAAGAGCTCTGTTGCTTCCCGAAGCTTGGTCTCCACTCAAGAAATGTTATAATAACAATAATCATCGACTTGTAGAGAGCAAGGGTGATGAGAAAGAAGAACAAGTTACTCTCTTACCTGGTAACATTCTTTCGATGGGATGGTCCGACGACGTATCCCATATCTATGACAGTAATCACCACAGCTGTGCTGCTTCTGAAAATCTTTCGGTGTCTGCGTCCTGCGTCAATGACGTCGATACGCCGCCCTCGAGGACCTCCTCCGACGGCCGACGTCACTGGATGTTATAAGTAGGACGCACGACGCCCGTAGACTCAGTTGTAGTTTTTTCCCAGAACGTGTGGCACCAGTCTTCTGCCAGTCTGACCACACAAAGCCTTGCGGAAACGTAAGCTGCAATCGCATAAGAAATTCTGTAGCGGGGAAGGCAGGGAGGGAGCGATATGGAATACGTCGTCGGACCATCCCATCGAAAGAACGTTACCAGGTAAGAGAATAACTTGTTCTTCGAGGGGATTGGGTCCTCCGACGTATTCCATATCTATGACAGACTCCCAAAGCAGTACCAACGTAAGGAGGTGGAAAAAGAATTTAGAATATACAAATTTAGAATGCCCAATCAAATTGCGGAGTAAAGGACCGCCTTGCCAAAGGCCAGATCCTGCCTCCGGATGGAATTGAGGGAGTAGTGACGTACAAAAGTATGTACCGAAGCCCAGGTGGCTGCATCACAGATGTTACGATTAGGGACACACATCTGTAGGGCAGTAGAGGCAGCCATGCCCCTGGTAGAATGGGCCCATAAGCCGACCGGTGGGTGCTTACCCGCCAAGCGGTAACCCTCAGAGATAGCCAAAATAATCCAGCGAGACAAAGTCTGTTTCATCACAGCTTGTCCCAAACGCTTTCCAGCGTAACCAATGAAGAGTTGAACGTCCACTCTGACCCGGGACATGCGTGAAATATAAAAGCTTAACGCTCTCCTAGGATCAAGCCTATGGAGCCTCTCCCTCTTCCTTACCAGGATGTGGAGGAGGATAAAACGCCGGAAGAACAACCTTCTGGCCTAAATGAAATTCCGACACCACCTTCGGAAGAAAGGAAGGACAAACTCTAAGGACAACCCTGTCCTTATGAAACACAATGAAGGGTGGCTTAACTGAAAGTGCCTGTAACTCACTCACCCTGCGAGCGGAAGTGACCGCAACCAAAAATACAGTTAAGAGTTAACAGCCTCAAAGGGCATGAATGCAAAGGCTCAAACGTAGCACCCATTAGAAACTTGAGAACAAGGTTTAAATCCCAACCGGGCACCTGGAAAGGTGACGGAGGGAACACATTAGTGAGCCTTTTCAGAAACTGAGAAATTAAAGGAATTTTAAAATAGGAACACTCTTCAGACGAGCACTTAAATATGGACAGCGCTACCAGGTAACCTTTAATGGTACCCACTTGAAGGCCCCTGTGGGCCAAAGAAAGCAAAAAAGACAGAACCATGGGAATGTCACATGCAAAAGGATCCACATTCTTAACCCTGCACCAGTCACAGAACTTACGCCAACGGCAACGGTACAGGGACTTTGTTGCGGGTCCATCACGTCTTCAGGGAGGTCCCAATCCTTATACCTCAACCTTTCAGAAACCAAGCGTGAAGGTTGATGGATTTGACCTCTGGATGGAGAACCTGACCATCCCTCCCGTGAGAGTAGATCGTCTCGGTAGGGAAGACGACATGGAGGACAGATGGACAAGTCGAGAAGGTCCGGGTACCACGTCCTCCGGGCACACGCCGGAGCAATGAGGATCATCCGGGAACCGAACCTCCGTAACCTCTGCAGTACTTGAGGGATGACAGGGACTGGAGGAAACGCGTACAGCAGTGGGAATCACCACTCCACCACAAACGTGTCTCCTAAGGCACCTTTTGGAGGAAATTTCCGCGAGCAGAACCTCTCGCACTTCCGGTTGACACTGGAGGCGAAGAGATCCACTTAAGGGGTCCCCCAAAGGGTGAAGATCTCCAGCAGAATCTCCCGAGCCAACTCCCACTCGTGAGAGATCACGCTCTGCCTGCTCAGAGCATCCGCCGTCTCGTTTTCATCTCCAGCCAGATGAACTGTGAGATCGAAACTTTCTGCTGGATTGCCCAGAACCAGAGCTGCATCGCCTCCCTGCACAGAGGAAGTGACCCTGCCCCCCCTTTTTGTTGAGGTAGTGCATGACCACCGTGTTGTCCGTCAGGATCAGGACATTCTTCCCTCGCACAGTCGGCAGAAAAGCCTTCAGGGCTAGCCTGACGGCCCTCAGCTCCAACAGATTGATATGGAGCCTGGACTCTGACGGAGACCAACGACCGCTGACTGTCAACTCATTGGCATGAGCTCCCCATCCCGTGAGGGATGCGTCCGTCACGATCGTCACCTCCGGCCAGGGTAGCCAAAATGGAGCCGCCTTCATCAGATTGTCGTCGACGGCCCACCACAGAAGGTCCTGGGCGACCGAGGACGGCACCTGAACAGGGTCCGACATCCTGCCGGAAGACTGAGACCACTGGAGCTTGAGTGCCTATTACAAAGATCTCATCCGCAACCTGGCCTCCGGCACCAGAAGAATGCAGGATGCCATGAGGCCGAGCAATCTCAAGAACTCGAACGCTGGGAGACTCTAGGCAAGCTGAAACTTGTGCACCATCTGCTGAATGTGATGAGCCCTCACCTGGGGAGGAAAACACTGCCCCAAGGATGTGTCGGGCACTGCTCCGATGTACTGGAGCCTCTGAGTTGGTGTCAAATGGGACTTCTTTAAGTTGAGGGAGAAGCCCAGCTTGAGGAGGGAGTGGCAGGTGACTGACAGATGATCCAGGACTTGCTCGGGAGAGCGCGCCCTGATCAACCAATCGTCCAGGTAGGGGTAGACGTGAATCCCCCCTTTCCTGAGGTGCACTACCACCACTACCATGAGCTTGGTGAAGACCCTCAGGGCGGAGGTCAATCCGAACGGCAGGACCCGAAACTGAAAGTGCGAGTCGCCAACCGCGAACCTCAGGTACTTCTTGTGCTTTGGATATATCGGCACATGAAAATAAGCGTCCTTGAGGTCGAGAGACACCAACCAGTCCTAAAGTTGAAGGGCCTGGAGGACTTGAGAGAGAGTAACCATCTTGAACTTGTCCTTCCTGAGGAGTTTGTTCAAACCGCGCAAGTCCATGATGGTCTCAATCCCCCGTCTTTCTTGGAAATCAAAAAATAAGGGGAATACCATCCCTTGTTCCTCTCCGCTACAGGCACCAGTTCTATGGCGCCTTTCTCCATCAGGGATTGAATTTCCTGCGCAAGCAGCGGATCCGGACGCTTCAAAGAGAGATTCCATGGTGGATTGTCTTGAGGCCTCTGCCGGAAAGGAAGACAGTAGCCGTGGGTTATGATCTCCAGAACCCACACATCTGAAGTAATGGCGCGCCACTCTGCAAGATGCTGTGCCAGCCTTCTCCCAAACGGAAAACCATGGGACATGGCCTCATGACTGAGCTGAAGTGGCTGCGACGTTGCCTGAGGGCAAAGAGGCAACAGCCCGAGCGGCCTTGGCACCTCGAGTACCTTGTTTTCCACCTCTGGCACTCCTACGGTGGCCCCTTTGATTGGCAGCTCCTCTCACTTTACCAAAGGATGAGTAATAACGAAAGGAGCCTCCACTCCATTGCTGTCCCCTAGGACGAAAAGGCGGAGGTTGTCGAACTGCATCGCCCAACGACTTCACTGCAGCTTTTGAGGACTGCAACCTCTCAAGGCTCTCGTCAGCCTTGCTGCCAAAAAGATGTTCCCCGTCAAAGGGCATGTTGAGGAGCCGGGCCTGCACATCAGGAGCAAACCCTGACTTCCGCAACCACGCAAACCTACGTATCACGGTGCTCACCGTCATGGACCGGCTGATGCAATCTGCCACGTCCAAACCCGACTGAACGGCCTCACACATGGAATCCTTGCCATCCTGAACCATGGCAAGGAAACCATCCCGTTCGTGCCCTTCGGGAATATGTTCAGCAGCTAAGGAAACAGTGTGCGTGAAACGTGACAAGGCACATACGGAGTTGGCCGCCTGAAGCGCCATACCCCCTGAAGAAAACATTTTCTTCGCCCAGCCGTCAAAACGCTTGTCATCCCTATCAGGAGGGATGGTAGGATACAACGCCTGCTGTGCCGGGGCCGTAGCCGTCTGCACCACCAAACTCTCCGGAGTGGGGTGCTTGGACAAGTAGCAGGGGTCGCTACTGGCTGGGCGGTATTTTCGCGGCAAAGACTTGCCCACTACCGGGAGACTCTCCGGAGCAGTCCAAGCCGCCGCCACTCTCCTCTGTAGAGCCATATGAAACGGCAGTACCGGGTCAGTTGGTGGACCAAGGTCGAGGATATCCGTAAGGTCATCCTGAAGAAACTCCCCCGGCGGAGCAGACCATCCCAAGTACTCAGTGACCCTCGACATAAGGCGCTGCTACGAGGAGTCGGCATGAGTGCCAGGCTCAGGCCTACAAAACTCCACCTCCGGAGAGGTGTCCAGCCCACTAGCATCGTGCAGGGACTGCCTCAGGTCCTCAAATTGGCTATGGCCCTAGAGAATCTTGTCTGGCACCGTATTAGGAACCATGCCATCCTCAGAGCCCTCATCCACCTCTGAAATAAACTCAAGATGGCGGTAAGAAGGCACAGAATGTGAACCAAAGCCATGCTTGACCTTGGCCAGAGCCTTCCTAGGGGGTTCCACCGAGCCTCGGGGTACCCCCGTCGACACAGCCTCAAAAGGCGTCGAAAGGCATGGAGGGCATCGAGTGAATCAGAGTCAACGCCGAACGCGGCGCCAACAGCATCGATGGCGTCGACACAGGCCTCGAGGCCAGAGCCCCGAGCGTGTTCCTCGACAGCCTGGGCGCCGATGGCGCCAACGACCTCTTCGGAGGCGGGGCCTCCAAAGAGTCCGTCGACGACCTTGGCGCCACCAGCGTCGATGTCTTCCTCGAAGACATCACAGGTTCACACGGTCTCAAGCACGTCGAGGACCGGGACCTGGACCGGGCATGACGAGAACAATTCCCCTTGTCCGAGCGGGATCCTCTTCTCTTTGTCTCCCCTGGTCTCTCCCCTCTCTGGGTTGTCTATGAATTTGTTGTGTCTGGTGTTGCGGGCTGTGCAAGGTCTTTATATAATTCCTAGTAGTTTCATCCTTCTTGGACAACACATGCCTCTGGAATCTTTCATTAGAAATGTTATTACCAGGTCCCAGTCATAAGAAATTTGTGGTGGTCCCCCGCAAGGAGTACGACAACCATTCCATGGCTACAAACTCCCATACCTTCCCCACCCATTCTTGCTCCTTGGGTGCGTTGTTTGACTTCCATTTGTGGGCCAGGAGCAGGGCCCCTGCCATGAGCACTATCACGTAGACTTTGCGTTGTGCTCTCGTGGGGAGGTTAGACAGGCCAGCCCAGACCCATTATAAACAGCCTGGTGTTGCGCATCTCTTTCACCCCTAGAATTTCTTACACTGCTTCTTGTATCATCCTCCAGAAAGGGTGGATTTTCAGGCACTCCCAACAGATATGCCTCCAGCTCCCTTCCCTCCCTCATTCCCTCCAACAGAGTGTGGATGTTGTTCGGTAGAATGTAGCTAATTGGTGGGGTTTAGGTGCCACTGGTACATAATCTTGAGCCATATTTCCTGTATTTGTATTGATTGCGCGGCATTGGGTATGTTTTCCCACAGGTCGAGCCATTGGGCTTCTTCTATCGTGGTGTCTGTCTCCTTATCCCAATCGGGCATGAAGTTTCTTTCCCCACCTTTTTCAACTCCTTTGATTAGGGCCTATACAGACCCCACTAGGGGTTTGTCTCCTGCGATGGTGGTAACAAACTTTTCGAACAGGGTTAGTTCCCTTGTAGCCACCTCTTTCACTTTGGGGTCCAGGAGCCAATGCCTCAGTTGGGCGTAGCACAATCTATCGCCTTCTCCAACCTCAAAGTTGGATTTGCACTGGGGGGGAAGGATTTTATTTTTCTTCCTTCGAACATGTACTTTCTCTTATTGCACCCTCCTGCCTGCCAACTTTCGAAACCCCTTCCGGTCAACCCTGGCGTCAACTACGGATTTCTGAAGATCGGCGTTAGAGGTGACGGGAAGGTAGTCATGTTGGAGTGTTTTACCACTGCGTCCCAAGAATTTGCGACCGAGGACAAGATGTCGCTGCTGTACATTTTATGGGGTCTGTTTTCTCTGGGGACCCAGAGGACTTCATCCAAGTTCGTCCCTACCACTGCACTGTCCATATCCCTCTATTTTTTCCCTCTATAATCTTTAGTCCAATTCCTGATAACTCTAATCTGTGCTGCGTGGTAGTATGCTCGCATGTCAGTTTCCCCTATGCCCCCTTTGTCTCTTGGCATCGGCATTAGCCTTGTGTGAAATTCTTGTTTTTTTTATGGGCCCAAATAAAAGCTCTTGTGATTTTCTGGATGGCTTGAAAGAATGTCTGTGGGATTTTTATGGGGAGGGCCATGAAAAGGTAGAGTAGCTTCAGTAGTAGAATCATTTTCAGGACATTAATCCTGCCCATCCAGGAAATAGACAGAGGGGACCTGCTTTGCAGCATGTTTCTGATAGTTTTCATCATGGGAGGGAAATCTGCGGCGAACAGCTGGGCAGAGATTTAGTGATGGATGTACCTAGGCATTTAACGATATTTGGGCCCAGAGGTATGGGAGGGTGGATTTTAGAATGTTTTCTTTATCTGGCGGCACCGACAGGTTCAGTATTTCTGATTTACCTCTATTTATCTTCAGGCCTGCAACCTTTCAAAATTGGGAAATCTCCTCTTCCATTGCTTTCAGTGATTGTTCCGGGTTTGTTAACATTATTAACAGATCGTCGGCAAACACAGCCACCTTATGTTCCTTCCCTGCGAATGGGACTCCCTCTATGTGTTTGTTGGCTCTTATCCTGCTCACTAGGGGTTCTAAGTGGATGGCATATAGGAGAGTGGACATGGGGCAGCCCTGATTTGTTCCTCTGGTCACCTTCATTGGTTCCGACAGGTCCCCGTTGATTAGAAGGCATAATGAGGAATTGCGATAACTAGCCGCAATTTTGGCTGTGAAGGATTCTGTGAATCCCATTTTGGACATAGTTTGGAATAGAAATTTCCACTCCGCCCGGTCGAACGCAAGATTTACCCATTTTGTCCCCTATGTGGGCTACCCTCCGGATGTTGTCGTGCGTCTGTCTGTTCCTTATGAAGCCTGACTGATAAGGGTCTGTACGTTTGGGGAGGAGGTGATCTAGACGGTTTGCTACGTTTTTAGTGAAGATTTTGGCATCAGTGTTAATAAGTGCTACTGGCCTATATGAGGCACACAGTGTTGCGTCTTTCCTAGATTTGGGCAGAGGTACTATTTTTGCTTTGTCCATTGACTGTGTGATCCCACTCACCTGTCCCGTTTTATTGACGAGGATGGTTAGGTGGGGGGCCTGTGTTTCCCAGAAGTCCCTATAAGTTTTGTCAATTTTGATGTAATAAACTACAGATGAGAACTGCAATCTGGTCGTCCGCATCTCTGTGTCCCACTTGATTTCCTGACAGAACCACAAAGTAGCATTGCCGGAATGCAGAACCCCATGCAGTTGCCATTTAATGAATGAATCCCATTAGTGAAGCCCATTTAATAATATAATTTAGAAAGGTTTTTTAGAATGAAAAAATATGCAAATTGTCTTCAATTAAATTCTTTATAAGTACATTTCTTTCATACATATTCCTTAAGCATATCTTAAAAATAGGAAACATGCTTTACTGCACAAGTCGAGGCCTACAATAAAGGTATTTAAAGTTAGGGTGTGAGGTTTCTATAAAGATTACAGGCTAAGGATCTGACATATACACTGCACTCATCACAATGTATCTATCTGTTGACATTTACCTGGACAGCAGGCAACAACTCCAAGTGCATTCCAGTACAGATGGTTTTGACTGTTCAGCATAACTCCTTTTTTAAGACACTAAAAAACAATTTAAATATCATTTCAATCAATAAACATTGGAGTGGTAGAATACATTTTTAGATGAGGAAACATTTAATGTGCATTTACAACCTTCAATTTATGGTTCTATGTGAAAAGGCCCCAAGGAAATTTGATGTAAAAAAGTAGTCAGCAAAAAGTAGTTTAAAAAAATGCATTCATTCAATGCAAGTAATGTGAACTGTGAAAATGTTGCCAGTAATAAGGTCACTAAAAAGATATTTTTAAAAACACAAAAGTAGGGGGCGCTGTTGAGCGCCGAACAAGATGGCCGCCTGAAGCTCAAGCTCAGTGGCTGGCAGATCGCAAGATCCTAATTCGGTACCTTCACCACCTGGCAGCCGATCCCGGCTTACACGCTTTTGGAGCCGCTACCCCAGGGACCCTGCAGACCGAATCCCGACGGAGCTGTGGAGCGCTATCTCTGGGCGCCGCCGTGACCATCTCCCCACCTGCCTGCAGTGCTCCCGCGTGCCAAAACCCGGCCCCGGCGGAGTGGCGGACAGACTCGCCTGGGGGCCTGCGGCGTGTTCTTGCCCCAGTGGATGTGCGCCGGCGGGAGGCGGTCCGCCTCTGCCCTGGCTGGTGGTGAGATCTGGAGGCGGTCCGGGCGCGTCCTGAGGCCGCGCACCGCCGGCTCGGGTGACCGCGACCGCTGGTGCTGGGCGGCCCGGGGCACACTTGGAGGGACGTCTGCCCTGCATCGGGGCTGCCCGGGCCCCTCCCTTCGATTGCTGGGCCTCACCATGGTGCCGACTCAGCGGGAGCTCTCCCCCCCCGCCGACAGCGAGACTTCAGCGCTCGGGGAACACACGCGGTGCTGCCGGATCCTTTCAGCCGCCAGGTACGTGGGACGGGGGGGCCCCGCGGACGTCCCTGGGCGGCGACACTGCCTCACCCCCTCCCTGCAGTGCCTCGCGGATTGCCCACCGGCGGCCCCCGGCCTCTGGGCCCATTAGCGGTTGGTGTTGCCCCGGGCCTGGCGCTTCCCCGGCCTGCAGACCTCGCGGGCCCCGTGTGTCTTCATTCTTGGGGGACTCCTACGTTCTGGGGGGGGGCCACGGTGATCTCGGTGCCACTACTTCACCCAGGACCTTTTGTTTACCGGCTGCCTGCCCTATCCTTCATCGCTGTGCTCGAGGCTGCGGCCTGTCTACCCTGCGGAGCATTGCGCTGGGAGGCGCTCCTCCTCATTCATCGCACTTGGCCACTCATATTTGAATTCCTGCTCTCACAGTGTCCGCTGGGCATCATCGCCCCCATCCCTGGGGTCTCCTACCCCCGATGTCTCCTTGCGTTGCTCCCCACGCCTCCCTGGGCTGGCTGAGACCCTGCGGCCTGCACTGGTAGCCGCAATATCGCATCTATACGGATTCACAGCCACGACTCCCTCTGCATTACTCCCTGTTTCATACCATACTTCGCACTCTCCCTCACGTGGTACAGGCTCCGAGCTCCCCCCTGCCACTCTCCCAGGGCTGCTGGGGTTCTCCTCCTCACCCCCACTCGACCTCCAACATCGTCAGGATGACCAAGGGAGGGGTGAGGAAACAGAGCTCCATCAACATGTTTACGAAGGCTGCGGCGAGATCATCAGAGGAGACCACTGAGCAGGCCCCTGTTGCATCACCACCCGTCACAGCACCGGAATCCCAAAATATGATGGACTTCATCCGTGAGGGCTTCACTGCACTCCACTCAAAACCGGATGACATGAACGGTACTATATCCTCTATTCAGGCCCACATCGAGCGGACCGACAGCCGAGTGTCGGAGGTCGAGACACGGGTCGGTTCCGCAGAGGATGCACTGGGTGCCCTGCGCTCCGAGGTCACCGCTCTCTCCAACCGAGTCCTCGAGGTAGAGAAGAAGATCGAGGACTTGGAATCCCGATCGAGGCGTAACAACCTCCGCATTATCGGGGTTCCCGAGAATGAAGTTCATGAACCAATGGAGGACTTTGTTGAGCATACATTGGTCTCGCTCCTGGATTCTCCCAAGCTCTCCCCGCACTTCGCCATTGAGCGGGCACACCGAGCCCTGACGGCTAAGCCCAAGCCCGGTGCTCCACCTCGGCCATCATAGCCCGGGTGCTGAACTTCTGTGACCGAGATGCCCTCCTCAGGGCCGCCAGACTTAAAGGTGAGCTACTATTGGCGGCGCAAGGATTCATCTTTATCCGGACTTCTCAACGGCTGTCCAACGTGAACGCAAGACTTTCCAAGCTGTGAAACGCAGGCTGCGGGATCACTCAGTCAAATACGCTATGCTCTATCCTGCCAAACTCCGCATAGAACACGCCAACCAGGTGTTTTTCTTCACGATTCCCTGGTTGACCCCTCTCCTCTGATCACGGTTTCTGCATCGGGGTCACTTTGATCCTCTATTCCGAAATCTGCTTGTTTTGTTCATTTTACAAATATGTGCCACATCAACATGTGCCAGAACCCTAGTTATTTGCAAATGTCTACTGTGGGCACCTTTTGTCTTATTTGGATCTGCCGCAGCCCGGACTGCGGCGGCCAGTCCGGCCTTCAGGCCCCCAGGCGCTGATGCCTCTGGTTTGGTTTTGGTTGAGGGGGGTTGGGATTGTCATCCCTCTGTTTGGGGAGGGGGGATGTGGGTGGGGGTGGGTCATGTCGGGGGTTATGTTGTTAAAGAGTTGGCGTTGGCAGCGAAGGCGGAACGCGAGGTGGTACTCAGGACATGGTGCTGCAGGGCTGTGAAATTGGCCCGCTGGGTATTGACATTTTTTCTTTTTCAACCACCACTGCATCTGTGACCATGAGTGACCTGACCATCATGAGCTGGAACGTACGTGGGTTGGGCAATTATAAAAAGATGAGGCAGCTCCAGTTGCAGGCCGAGCGTCATGGGTCCAAGATTCTGTTTCTACAAGAGACACATGCTCGCGCGGAACAGTGTATGCGTTTTGCCAAAACCTGGGGTCCCCATAGATTCTTTACCGATTTCTCTACCCAAAGTCGCGGGGTCATGACCCTCATTCACAAGAGCCTCAAGTTTACTCTTATTTCCTCACAAATAGACCCTCAAGGCAGATATGTGTTGCTTCATGCTGCGCTCCAACACAGGGAGGTGGTCCTGCTGAACATGATTTTTATGTACAGGTCACGTCCCTCCTTGATGGCTTACCCCTTGTCCCCATCCTTTGGGGGGCGACTTCAACACGATTTTCGATGTAGCCCTCGACAGATCTGGATCCAGGCCCCGTCAACTTTCCAGGGCAGCCTACGCTGTACTATCATCCCTGCCCCGTCTCGCCATGGTAGACGCATGGAGGTTCTTCTACCCGGACTCCCGTGTGTACTCTTTTTACTCCTCAGTCCACGATTCCTATTCCCGTATTGACAGATGGGTGATCTCCAACGAATTGGTTAAGAGCGTTATACAGCTAATGATCCTTCCCAGAACCCTGTCTGACCACCCTCCAGTTACTGTGACCATCGGTTGGGGTCCTGATCCCGGCCGGACACGCAACTGGAGGCTGAAACCCCTCTCCTTACTGGACCCGGAGTTCTGTTCCGAGCTCGAGCGGTCGATTGAACAATTCTTCGAGACTAATACGAGCTCGGTAACGTCTCAGGCCACTTTATGGGAGTCATTTAAAGTTTATATTAGAGGGATTGCGTTGTCCAAAGAGAATGGGGTCCTTAAGTCAATCCGGAGAGATCTTGCCGCTAGTGAATCCAGACTCTCTACCCTGGAAGCTACATGCTCACTTCACTCCACCCCGGGCAACCTGGCTGACATAGGGATGGAATTGGACACGTTCCGATCCCTCGCGGATCATGAACAAAGGTTTTTCGATAGTCCTGGCATGGCGAGGAGATACGGGGAGGGGGAACGCCCCGGTCGATTTCTGGCACGACTGATCCGTCACGAGACGGGGTCCCCTCACATACTCGGAATTGAGAGGCCTGACGGCTCCATGGCTGTCTCTTCGCAAGACATCAACAGGGAATTTTTCACATTCTACGAAACCCTATACTCTAACTCAGATGAGGTATCAGTGGCGGAGATCGACTCCTTTCTCGATGCCCTTCCTCTCTCAGCCCTGTCCCCGGAGGCCGCGGCCTCCCTTGACTCCCCTCTCACACTGGAGGAGCTGTCAGACGCTGTTGACTCCTTATCCTCGGGGCGAGCCCCCGGCTCGGACGGTATCCCGGTCGAATTTTACAAGCATTTTAAGTCACAGCTGCTCCCTCACTTGCTGGCTCTTTGGGAAGAGTCTGTGGAGTCCGGTGTATTCCCCCCTTCACTCCGGGAGGCCACAATCACAGTACTACTTAAATAGGGTAAATCCCCCTCGCAATGTGGTTCATATCGCCTTCTCTCACTTATAAATTGTGATGTCAAAGTATACGCCAAGGCTCTGGCGCTCCGGTTAGCTCCCTTCCTGCCATCTATCATCCATCCAGATCAGGAGGGTTTCATCCCGGGTCGCTCTACCTCCCTGAGCCTGAGGCGCCTATTTAATATAATCAACAGAATCAGTCCCGAAACGCACGCAGTGGCTGTCAGCCTCGACATGCAAAAGGCGTTTGACTCGGTTTCTTGGAGGTACCTATAGCGGGTTCTCGAGAGTTGCAAATTCGGCCCCTCCTTTCTCTCCTGGGTCAGATTGCTTTACTCTACCCCTGTGGCCAGGGTCCGCACCGACGACCAATGCTCCTCCTTCTTTGAGATCGCCAGGGGGACGAGACAGGGGTGCCCCTTCTCTCCCTTGATCTTCGCTATAGCAATAGAGCCCTTCGCTGATATGATCCGCCAACTCCACGCTCATAGAGGCCTCCGCACTGCGGGCCAGTCGGACATAGTGTCCCTATATGCGGATGACACATTGTTGTTTGTGCGTTCTCCCTCCATCAACTTACCCCCAATACTGGAGGACATCATTGAGTTTGGGCAAATCTCTGGCCTTAAAGTGAATTGCTCGAAATCCACTCTTTTCCCACTCACGGAATGCACTCTCCCTCCTCCTGACACCTTTGGCTTCACATGGGCTCAATCCACATTTACCTATTTGGGAATAGTGGTAACGCGCCAGCAGGCGCTGACCTTCCAGGAAAACTATCAGAAGTACCTCACACACCTGACGGCTAAGGTCTGGGTCTGGGACAAACTCCCGATCTCCCTGGCAGGCAGGATAGGGCTGTTGAAGATGGTGGTGTTGCCCCAGTTGCTTTACATGCTCACGAACATACCCTTGTGGCCAGGGGGGGGCTTCTTCCGTGACTTGACCCGTACTGTGAATTCCTTTCTCTGGCACTCGGGTGCGGTCCGCCTAAAAATTGATACCCTGTCTACTCCCATGTCTAACGGGGGCTTCGGTGCCCCTGACTTTCTTAAATACTGGCTGGTATCCCAAATCCAATATACTTCTTACTGGTTTAATACAATGGACCCTCCCCCGCATGTCCGACTCGAGAAGCTTGCGGTCTGTGACCGTGACATCCGCTCCTTGGTGATACAACCCGCTCCCTTGACACTGGACTCACAGAGCCCGGTCGCCTGCACGTCCATCGCATTAGCGAAGATGTGGAGGCTAATCAAAACTACTTACGCCTTCCATGGCAACCTCCCTCTCTGGAATTTCCTCCCGGGGGTCCCGTGGGTCCCACCAGGCACGGTTCGTCGCTGGGCGGACGCGGGCTACGAGTTGTTGCGTGATGTGTTTGACCAGGGTATATTTGTTGAATGGCCCGATCTCCCATTGCCCCTGAGGAGTGGCCAGAGTGTATGGCTTCAATACGCATCCCTCCGCAGGACCCTCAAGCGTAATTATCAAACGTTCCCCGCGTTGCCAACGGACGACCCTGCTATTGAGGAGCTCACCTCCCCTGGGCCCACGAGGGGTAAAATCTCCAGGCTATACACTATGTTACAATCCAGATCTGTCCCAGACTTTGCCAAACTGAAGCGTGTGTTGGGGGTAGACCTTGGTGTTGAAATGTCGGATGAGCACTGGGCACATCTATGCGAGCGCACACATCGAGTGTCCTTCAACTCCCGGCTTAAACTCATTCAGTTCAAAGTACTACATAGGTTTCACTACACCCTGATCAGACTACATCGCATGTCCAGGGATCACCCTTCCAGCTGCCCTAGATGCTGCCGGGACGATGCCGACTACATTCACATGATTTGGTCCTGCCCTCGCCTCTCACAGTTTTGGGAGGCAGTTTGCTCGACAGTGTCTGCTGCGCTCGACCATCCCATTGTTCCTTCCCCGGTGGTATGCCTCTTTCATGACCTCCCAGGCCTCTCCCGTGATTCCAAAAAATTAGCCGGCCTCTGCCTGCTACTCGCGGTACTCTCCATCCTGCTCTGCTGGCTTCGCCCTCACCTCCCACACACGCCCAATGGCTGAGAGCGGTCACGTGGGCCTCGGACTCTGAGGAAGCCTGGTCCCATATGCAACCCGCCCACTCCAGGCCTAGGAATGTCTGGCTCAGGTTCCGCTCTTACATGTCCGATCTAATCGCGACACCGGATACCTCCCCCCCGCCTACTTCCCCCCACCTGCTCGGGTCCTCACCCCTATCACAGTCTTCTGTTGCCCTCTCCATGCTGTGATTGTGCCCTTTGATTATGTTATTATGTGAAGTAACCTCTGCGCTCCTACATTATGTATACTGTATTCATATTGTAATGCCCGACGCTGTTCGCTTGTGTTTTGCTGGCACGCTGAATAATAAAAAGTTTTAAAAAAAAAAACACAAAAGTACAAGGCTGTCACCCTAACAATGACACAAAACCTCTAATTAAACCTCTACAATCACCCTATCTCCATCCCTAACCCTGGCCCTATCTCTAATTACAATTCTAACTCTACCCTGAACCCTTGACTAACACTAACCCGTTTGGGTGCTAAAGCATTTTATTTTTTGCATGTCACTCAATGCAAAACACCAAAATGCCAATAATAATTCCTTAGCTCCGGCCCTAATGCTAACCTTACCCTTAACAGTTACACTAATACTTCCATTACCTTAACCCCTAGGTTTATCCTAACCCCTATCATGCGCCATCACAAGCCTCCCTAACCTCCCTATCTCTTTCTTTAACACATGCCCAAACCATTAATTTATTAGCCCTACATTTACTATAAACTCTACCCTAATACTTACCCTGACACTTAATCTACCCTAACCACTAACCAAACTGCAACATCACCACTCCTCCCACAACCACCCTGACCCAAACTCTTACCAAATTCAAAGCAAATCTTTACTCTAATACCAAACCCTTAGCCTCATCCTAACCCCTATCCTACCTTAAACGAGGTAATCACAAGCCCAGTAACACCTCCTGAATCCTAACATCTACTTTAGCAGCATTTTTGGGTACTTTTCAGCTGCTTTTTTAACAACTTTTTGCTTGGCACATTTTTCACCACGTTTTTTCACTGACTACATTTTGGTTGCCAATATTTTCCCTGGAAACGGAATGTATGATGACACAAAGTTTGCCCACAAATAATGGTCACAGCTATTTCATCAAACAGCTACTGAAGTACTCTTTACCTGTATGCTTTACCTTTGCATACCTATGACTGCAGCCTTATAAAATATGACTATGCTTTTTTTTTAACTGCTACAAAGGAGTCACTAATATTCTTGTGTTGAACGTTAAAACCTTTTAGCTTTTATGTGAATACAATTCTTCCCCTTCAGCATGACCTATGTCCATGGGACTCATTTAAAACATGTTCTGTCCTCCAAGAGATCGCAGACAGACAATTCCATATTTCTGGGAAAAAACAGCCGCTCAACGGCCATGTTCATTGGATGTGGTCACATCATGGAGATGACTGTATTCTCGTTGGTGCTTTATAAAACACCAACAACAACAAAATTCGGAAACATTAGGAGTCAAAGGAATTACAAGTATATCCAGTTTGATTGTGGTGGTACAGGAGAACAGTGAAGGCAATTAAGATGGACTATATTCATTGCATAAAGTAGGAAGAGGTGGTCTTTGAGCTTGTCCTACATCACTGCTTCTCACAGGTTAAGGTGTGACCAGCAAAGCTGGCTGACACCATCACAAGCTGTGAATCCAGGATACGGGTGGGTTCAAGGAAGAGGTTTAATAGTTTGATTTTTACCTGGAACTCCAAAAGACAGGTCAGAAAAACAAGAGGTAAGAGAGCACTGTGAGAATCAGTAAAGCAGGAATTGCATGCTGTCCTAGCTGCCAACCGCTGGGCTGTATCACCTTATAAATATATCCTGCAGCAGTACTAAGAGTTAGGCGTAGAGGTATGAAGATAAAAGGGGCTGCCATATTGGGGGCTGGAAAGTGAAGGAGCACTGCTTTGTCAGGTACCAACAAGGGTGTGATTACCAAGAAAGACAAATGGCTAAGGGCTGGTAAACTATCCTGTTCTGGCCCCACCACATCTAAGTCCGTGCACGACTACTTTCTCCTCTCCATCTTGAGGCACTGTGGCACCTCAAAATACAACGTGGAGGTGAGTAGTGCGTATGCATGGCAGATGAGCGTACACGCAGCAAAGAGCAGGGCAGACGAGACAGTTTGATGCTGTAAATAATGTTACATAACTAAAAAAGTTCTGGTTGGTCTACACATTTCAGTAATTTCATGTTGTGGTGTGTCCACGGAAGAACAAATAACTTATTTCAATAATACTCTTTCTTATGGATCAGTCCTTCCGCCCAGATTCCTAATCTCAGAAGTATCCTCAAGGTGAAAGTCTGGAGCCCACTATGCCCCATGACCTTAGTTCTGTCCATTTTCCCACACACTGAAAAGCTGAGTAACCACAGCACTGCAAAATGTTATGAGCATTATGTATGAGGGGTATGTTGGGAGCACAATGAGAAGTCTGTGTAAGGAAGGACAAATTCATCAGAAAGTTGAGTCACTACCGCATGTTTTCTTCTAATGGATTATTTGCAGTAATGTTTAATGAGCATATGCGTGAGGCCCAAGTTACCGCCTGACAGATGTTCTCGTTGGGGACGTCCCTCTACAGGGCAGAATTCGAAGCCAGGCCACTGACAGAATGTGAGACATGCAGGCCCTTCTATGTTGTCAAGACTTACAGACTTAGACGTAGTAGGGCCCTTTCCTTTAGCAAGTCTTTTCTTTTGCGTTGCTTACTGTGGCTTCCCACTTGTGTCGAGATGCTGTCAGGTTGGAGCATCATCGCTAGCAGGCAGCAGGAAAGCTGTTCCGGGGACCTGTCTCTGCCTCCACCTAACTTATTTACATGACTGATCACGGCGTGAGGCCATCTTCTGTCGGTATGTCGAGATGTGCATGGATGTAACTTCTGACTTCTGCTGATGTGCTACGTATGCGGAAGCATGAAGCTCCTCACACTTGCAGCCTAATTCTAGTTACCTGACATTACATAATGACTGTGTTATAATTAGCGTGTCTGGGAAGTCAAGATCACTCCCTGTGCAAACCATGCATTCCTTCAGTGTTTTGGAAAAGGTAGGGCAAATTTATGAGCCAGAGTCAAAAGGTTTGATGTTGGGAAAGCCCACATGCCCCAAAGTATATGTATCTTCAGGGAATTTGAGTGATTGCCTGTCCCCTCATCCCCATCAATATAATGATGCCCAGAAGACGGTCTTGGATCTGAACCCACCTGACAAGATAGTCCCTATTGCTAACAACATACACCCCCACGCAGCAATAATGAGCTCCTTGAAAGCAGCTTTGGAGTGTGGTGTGTTAAATGAAGAGATTCTCACGAAGGAATTAAATCTAAATGGGGTAAATGCAATTGCATTGGAATCTGTCAACGGGGTTGGCCCACAAGAACTTAAAAAGAATGATGGTTTGGAATGGGGCGATACAGTTCATCGGGCTTATGAAGGTACGAATGCTTCGCATGACCATCTTCCTGTTCCAAGAACTGAGATCTAACAAGATCAATGTTAAGACTATGGTGAACGAAATTGATATACCTAAGAGTGGGTGAAGGGCAAAGTGCTTACAATATTATTGGTTTAGAGGGCAATCCGGACATTCTATCATGAGCAAGAATTAATCGCAGGTAATTGTTGCACTTGTTTGCCCGTATTCCCTCCCTTCGAATTCTAACAAATAGGGACTTTGAGAGAATCTCCCTAGCATGTAAGAACAATTAAAAGATGATTTGTTATGTGCCTACTGCCAATGTTTTGAAATACATATGAGGTTATCGTGCTGATTTGTTGGAGTTAGGTTTTTGTCTGCATACTTTTAACAACGGGTTGTTGGTCAATGAGTTCCTAGCCCTACCAGGACCCGAGCAGGAAAGGGAAGAGGAGCCATTGCATGGAGGTTCGGGGGCCACCTCAGTTGAGAAACAATGTATTTCACAATTGTTATCAATTGCTGAAGGAAAAAAGATCTAGCTTGGGTTGAACCCTTATTGCGATCAATATTTACCATCAAAACAGATAAGCCTCAGAATTAGCAAGTGATGAAACATGACCTGTCTATCGTATCATGGAATTCATGTGTCTTCCTCAACCTTTACAAATGGATGGCTTCTCTTCCTTCTTTGCAATCCGTTAACGTTATTTTCCTTCAAGAAACCATGAGTACTAAAGAACTGTTGTTGCAAGGATGCAGTACCTAGTGCTCTCAGGCAATTAAAGGCAATGAGGGCCGTCCGATGGGTGGGCTAGCAATTGCTGTTAATAATCATATGATTCACAATTCAAGATATATGCACATTGCTGAAAATATCTTAGCAGTCGAATTGGATATTTATGACAAGGTACAGGATCCTATTTTGCTAATAACATTATAATGGAATCCATTGAAAGTGACTATAGATGACATGTTTGACAAGTTGGATCACTGCCTTGAGAGTATTTTGATACACAATTCCAACTATAAAATTATTATTGGTGGCAATTTCAACTCAATGTGTTTTGCTAGTAACGGGGGCACGGTGAGCGAACAAATTGAGGGTGTGACTAGGGCTAGGTGAAGAGGCCTTAGATGTGTGTCATATCTTGATGACTGGGAGATTAGTTTTGTAAACTGTTCAGAGTTATGCCCCAAATATACATGGAGTCGGGGCCTGACATCCTCCATGATTGACTATTTTGCAATATCGAATTCGCTGATCCATTGTGCGGATCCAGTAACTATTCATTCTATTATTCATTCTATCGCCCATAGTGATCACGCTCCCATTCAACTATCCATGAGAATATCCCATCGAGGACTTGTCATTGATGAGTTATTACCATTGACTGAGACTGAGCGTGGTAACATCTCTCTCAGATGGAGCCCAACTAGGTGCGGTCAGAACTTAATGACATGGTTTAAGCAGATATTGAATCCTAGATTCTGCTGTTACTCGAGGGAAAACATTGTAGCTGACAGTTTCCAATGCTATTACATATTTGCAGGACAAACAGAAACCTAAAACCACAGTAACATCGCATAAGTTTGACTATGAAGTGAAGTTGCTTTAATGTAGTCAAAATAAGGAACTGCGATCTCTTAAAAAGGCTCAAGTAAGCAATGATCAGTACCGATACTTAAAAAATCTTTAAGACAAACAAAATAAATTGCGATCTGATCAGAGCAATTTGCAACCACGATTCAAGAACAATATGGTCAGTGATTTGCAAACCAAATTTAGAATACAGTGGCCCTATTGAGAATGTTATTTCATCTGATGTGTGGACAAAGTATATATCTGAGAAATTTAGTTTGCCAGCACATTTCACTTCTACTAAATATTATCATCCGATGGATGTAGATAGGGGATGCTTTAAATTGACCAAACAGGATATAGTATGGGCAATCAATAAACTCGCCCACTCTAAAGCTCCTGGCCCCGATGGAATTCCACCTTGTGCATACAAGATGGATCCAATACTATGGGCTGGGATCCTTAAAGATATATATGATATCATTTTGCAGACCGGTAACATACCGGTGAAGTGGGGAACATCAATAATTGTACCTGATTATAAAAAAGGCGATCATAAAAACCCTAATAATTAACAACCTATTTCTTTAATTGACACTGTTGCAAAAATATTTGCTATCTTAGTTTTATATGACTTGGATACGTTTATAGTACAACACAATATCCTGTCCAAATTCCAAATAGGATTTAGGAGGGATATGGGTACAGTACTGAATGCTACTATCTTGGCTCAAGTACTGGCGGGAACCAAAAAGAAGGGAGTGTATCCAGTCTATGTGGCTAGCATAGATATGTCCTCAGCCTTTGATACGGTAGTGGAGATCTGTTATGGTTCAAAATGGCGGGAGTGGGAATTCCGGTGGTCTTGATCTTCTGGATTGCTATGCTCCACAACCATACTGCATACAAAGTCAAGGTCACCAGGGAGGGTGCATTCACTGAGCCCATAAGGGCATACATGGCCCTGAAACAAGGCTGCAATCTGGCAGCAACACTTACTTGTGTGATCTGGAGAAACAGCGGAAAGGTATGGGAATGAACACTGTGAGAATGGGAGCGTTGCCAATGCATTGGTTAGCATTCGCTGATGACATTATCTTACTGGATTCCACCCCAGCAGGGTTTCAAGCTAAGCTCCATTCCTTGGAGATATGTGCCCACGCCCAGAATTTAAGACCTAATGCAATAAAAACGAGCACAATTGCATTTAACGCAGGAAGGAAGTTAAAGGTCTACAAATAGAAGATTTGGGGAGAGGTAATTCTTCAAATGTCAGAAATAATATATTTAGGCTATTACTTGAGTAACTCCTCCTCCGTTAAACTGCGGAAAGACAGGCTTAATCAGAAAGTGCAACCGTTGGCAAGTCATTTAAAGTTGATCTTTGCCAAATATTGCTGATTTTCTCTAAATCCGCTGCGTGACTTCTTGTTAATGAAGGTTCAAGGTGTGATACTATATACTTTGGACATATGTCTGTTCGATCTTAGCCAACTACTTGACTCTTTAAAGGGGTGTTTAATAAAGGGTGCCTTGCATCTAGCACTCTCTATCCCAAACTGCGTAATTCGACACAAACTTGGCCCAGTCTTGCTATCATGTAGGGCAGTGTGGCGTTCCTTGGCGAATTATGCAAACATTTCAAATCCACCCAAAAACTCCCTATATCAGGATTTGCAGGAAGTCATTGAGTCTAAAAGTGTTGACTCTCTCAATCAATTTCAAAGACAAATGCAGAGGGTGCTAGAGGAACTCTCTGTAACCAACAACGATCTTTGTTTAAGACCAGCTCTTGTAAAAAAAAAAAAAAAAAATTCAAGAAGGATTGGATCTGCACATTGGTTCAGATTAAGAATTCTAGTGTGTTTACCGAATATGCAAAATGTACGCATAAAAGATCGCCTTGCTGCTCATACATAAGTATTTTCCCTTGCATGTACACACGTATGTATTTTATACGCTTTAAATTTAATCAATTTCAAATGAGAGTACGCTGTAGGCACTGGGAAGGCACATTAACGAGTTCGCAATAGGCGAACTGCAGATTTGGCACTTGTCTTGAGCCCTTGGAAACACTTAAACATTTGGTACTGGAATGCCCTCAATTTAGGGTAGCCCGGACAAATCTCCTGATAAAATTTGTCAATTCAAACTTTGTGGACTGTTTGGAATTTCTATGGGAAAGGAAGATGGTAGGAAACTAAAATCCATTAACCTTTGCCTTAGTACATCTATCAAGGATTATTGAAGACAATTTAGCGTCAACCTTGTAATTAGCTATGAAGCTGAGGGATGTAATATCCATGGGGTGTTTGTTAACTACATGCATTAATGTTTACATTATGTTTCATATTACACACTGGCAAGATGTAAAATAATTTACCATGTAGCAACAATTTTGGTTTTAATTTTATGGATATTGTTAGACATTTGTAGAATAACACTTTCCAATTGGCACTGTTAATGGAGTTGGAACGTGTGAATTGTACCAAGCATAAACAAGGTTTTTTGTGCTTTTTAGGATTAATATGGAAATTAATTTTATGTATTGACTTTTGAGAAGAAATGTTTTATCGACTTTATTTGATTGTTAATGGTCTTATACTGGTTAAATGCTGATGCATCTATATGTAATTTGCCTTGATTCTGTAAAGGTTTGTATTAACCATAAACAAATGAAAAGAAAAAAAAATAACTCACTACTAAGCATTCAATGGCCTCAGTGGCAACGCCCTTATCGGCAGCTGGTTTCACAGATAAAACTTTTAATATTAGCTTATCTGTTGATCCTGTTTCCTTGCACAATACTAAAGTACTGCATCGATCTCATACAAGTTTGTTCTCGAAAGACAATGAGTCTATCTCGTCTTTTGGCTGTTCAGTTATCTCCATACAAACCACAAACTATTATGCCTGTTCCTACAGTCGACACTACCGAGCCTATAATTTCTGCAACTCTAGAGGATTCTACAGTTGATATTATTGAGCCTTGTCTTCTATCATCCTCGACAACTTTGTCTAAGTCCCATAAACAATTGCTTAACCCCCTCTCCATAAAGTGCACGCTCTGAACACATCTTCCCTCATGAAACATTCCACCGAGGTGGCTGATCTTATTTGTGAATTTAGAATTGACATCATGGTTCTAAAAGAGACATGGTTGCATCCAGCTGCCGGCCGCTCAATCTTTCCCTGTTGCGGGCTCCCACCCCATTCACAAAGACTAAACAGATAGGGCCAGAGGGGGAGTTGCTATTATTTCCTCTTAAAATCTCAAGATTCATTCATTAGATGTTCATCCTATATTTGGGTGTGGAATTCTGCATATTGAACTCTTGATAAACCCTAATGTGACATACAATTTCTCATGCATATACCGTCCTCCTGATTGAGATGCCAGAGTTAAAAAATCTACTGATTGAATCAATAGAACCCTTCCTGACTAATACATCTGTAAACATTATTCTGATTCTGGGGGATTTTAACTTGAGATACTTGAACCTGTGATGAATCCGGAATCCTCACAGAATTCCTGCCTAAAGTCTCCTCCCAGGTAGTCAGGGGTAGGCAGACACTTCCTGATCCTAACCCCAGGGCTAGTATTGGCCGGGTTGATCACCTCGGAGTAGGAGGGTTCTGCTAGGAGAGATGCAGTACTCATCATCTCCAAAGGATGTGATATCCAAGATACTAGAAGATCTAATTGCTTGTTGTCAGAGTCGGACTTCCTTTCCTAAAAGTACTGTGAGAAACCAAAGGGTGTCTCACCTATTAGTTCCTGGGTATCTCTCCCACAGGTGGCCTGGGCACGGCCATCGCATTTGGATCCAGACCCTGGGCGTGGACCAGTGCGGGAGGATCACCTGGGTGAGGCTTCCTGGGGGGGGGGGGGGGGGGGGTGAGGCAGCCGATGGTGAGATGTGGTATTCTGGCCTTTTTTGTACACCTAACCCATCCTACTATTTTTAAGGACTCTCCGATGTCCCAATTCCACCTCCCACACCTTTCTGCACAAACACTGGGCCGAGGTACAGGGCGACAGAGTAACAAGACTAACTCTTATACATCGCACTGGACATGTCCCGCTAATCGGGTCAGGAAAAGTCAGGCACTTGACTTTAAGTGCATACACCTGATACCAATTAGCTCTCCTCACACGGGTAAAAGGTGGAACATAGAGACACAATCTGAGCAAGGTGGAACACGAGTAAGAGCAGAACTTCCGGGGTAAAGGCACACCTACTGGAGCAGAGCAACAGACTGAAGGACGAGAGTAGCGGGTCTAGAACACCAGGATTTACCTACAGGAGGGTGTTGCCTCCAAAAGGCAGCGAAAGGCACATGGCAAAGGCCTGATCCCAAAGCAGAAGGCTGCTTTGTGGTTCAAGAATGCCAGCGACCCTCACAGGTGAACCCCAGAGTTGAGGAGGCAAAGCCTGTCGTACTAACCTTGAATTGGAAAACTGTAAAGACAAGAAAGAAACGCACACAGCCGGTGAGTTGGCAAGCGACCTGAGAGACCGGTGTGTTAACGAAAAGATTGGAGTGCAACATTAAATCGCAAGTGAAGACTGCACACATGCAGGTGAGACGCGAAGAAAGGCAGATCTGTGAATGAAATTTGAAGTAAGGACAGCTGTGAAACTAGAAAACTGTAAAGACAAGAAAGAAACGCACACAGCCGGTGAGTTGGCAAGCGACCTGAGAGACCGGTGTGTTAACGAAAAGATTGGAGTGCAACATTAAATCGCAAGTGAAGACTGCACACATGCAGGTGAGACGCGAAGAAAGGCAGATCTGTGAATGAAATTTGAAGTAAGGACAGCTGTGAAACTAGCGATACTGAGTAACGAAGTAGCCCACTCGAGAGTCTCTGTGAAAGGTGAATTGTACGTAGTGATAGTGAATGAATTGTAAAAACAAATTGATCAGAATTAAGCCTGAGAGAAGGGAGAAGTAAAAGCTGAACGTTGAACTTTCAGTCAAAGTGGTCCTGCAGAGATCTGTAGAGAAAGCCACTCACATTCGAAAGTCGTCAACATCCAAAAACGGCCTGAGCCCGACTGAGGGAGACCCAAAGTGTAATAAGCTTGGGGAAGGGAGCCCCTGCAAGTATTGTTGAACTTCTGCTGTGAAAGGTCTGAGCCCGACAGAGCGACCGGCGTGAACGTTTGTTGTAAAAGGTCTGAGCCCGACAGATGGGGGATGTAAGAAAGGCATGGTGTCAACAGTAAGACAGACACAAGTGACCACAGTTCAAGGGTGTTTATTGAACTTACACAAGGGTGTGATAAACGCCTATCTGAACCGAAATCTACAGATGGGAGCAAGGTGCGACGATCAAATAATAATAATGCAGTCCTAGTGCAGTCTTGTCAAAATAAAAGGGCCTATAATAAAAAAACTATTGCCAATACTTACCACTAATTTACAAATAATGTGGGGTAATGTTCATGAAAAAGAAAGAAGTGTTCACAAAATATTATGGCAGGATGCTCGGGCCACTGACACCCTTCCCCACGTTTTCAGCAAGGGACAAGGCGAGTCACTTGAGCTAAGCACACACGCTTGTGTGGCACAAGGATATTGTTCCATTTTCCCAGTTCAGTACCTTCTGTGTCCAAGTCTCTTTACTTCTCGCAAGTCTCTTGACGCAAATAGCCTGCTGTACCAAAACAATATGCAAATGTTCTTTTCCTTTCACCAGTATTCAACTTGGGTATTTACCCTGGATCCCCCTCAGCCGGGCTCAGATCGCTTCCAAAACAAGTTTCAGAGAATTCTTTTTCGGGTGACTGATGGTTCACCCCTGATCCCCCTCTGCCGGACTCAGATCCCTTTCTTTCGTTCAATTAGTGTCCCTCAGCTGGGCTCGGACCAATTGTTATGTACATTAAACTACTGAAGACTTTTGAATGTGCACAGGGTGTAGCTTTACCCGTTGAATGACTACTTTGGTCTCAATATTTATTTCTCTCACAATCAGCATCAGTTGGATGCCTAACAGAGTCTTTCGAATGAGCATCCACATGGCACCGAACCACTCTGTGTATGGTTTCTTTTCTTGGCCTTCCAAAGTTCAATTATAAGTTCAATTATAAGGTTCAATTACTTCTGTTGGCTTCCAATTGTATTTGCGTCATTCATCAAACGCTTTACACACTTATCTTTATACAATGTTGGCACTTGCAACCTTGGTTCAAAACACAAGCTAGTTTGGTATCAGTCTCTGACTCATCGGCTGCGTTTTCTTTTCTGATGCTGCTTCATTGTAGGAGCCAAGGACAGTACCACAGCAGCAATCGCTTCTTCCCACCTTGGTTATTGACGCGGGAGATCCCCAGGTACCTCTGACACACTGTGCCAGTTTGATCAGCCTTAGTTCCTGGTCTTTGGTTTTCTTACTTTCCTAGGTGCACGAAAGTAACCGTCTTTACAGGTCAAGGGTACTTCCCTCTGTGTAACCCTCTCTGGTCTCACCGTCTTTCTCCTTGTATTAAACTGCCATCTTGGAACTGCTGTTTCCTCGTGTGTGTTTTGCCTCGCTCAGAGTGTGCTTCGTGCTCCGCCTTTTATCCACATGAGGAAGTGTGATGGAAGTCAGGTGTGTGTAATGATCCGTAATTGCATGACCTTGTCTGACCATAGTGGTGGGACATGTCAGGTATACGACTCTGGGGTTAGTCCGCTGTCGCGCACAGTGTCGCGCACAGTGAACTGTCTGTGAGAAAGTTTTTGTGTCGGGAAAGGGGTGAGGGTTTGAGTTCCAAGGTATCCTACCTAGTAGGATGGGGGAAAAGGTGTTACAAGGAAGGGGTCCCACTTACACTCCCCGAAGACCCCTCATCCAGGTGATCCTCCCACACTGTCCACCCCCAGGAACTGGATCCAAAAGCGATGGCCGTGTCCTGGCCACCTGGATGACAGATCCTTGGGGACTAGCGTGTAAGACACTGTCAGGTTTCTCACAGAGACCAATGTGAACTGTTGTTGTGAAAGGTCTGAGCCCGATAGAGGGGGACCAACGTGAACTTTTTGAAGACGTCTGAGCGCAACAGAGGGGGACCGTCTTGAACTTTGTGTTGAACGTTGTTTGGAAGACTGGAAATAGAAACTTTAACGTGGAAGGCTAGGCGGGCCTTGATCCACGTTTTGGAACTGTATTTGTCCTGAGAACCCGAGCCAGAGTGTGTCATCCTAACTACAGGGACCACCTTACTATGTGCTGTCTAACTTGGGGAGGATAGCAGATTTGGTAACATTGATTCTTTACATTTGAACACTGATTTTCCTTCACATTTATACACTTTTTGTACAGGAGATAGGGCAGGCACTAGGTTTTATTAGCATATGCCATTTTGATTTGATGGTCGAGACTACTCTCATCCTAGTTATAGGGCAAAATAGGAGTTTTTCCAAATCTAGAAACTTTAATAAAGGTTTTACAAATTGTACCTTTTGTGTCAGTGTCACACTTGTAATGCCATGCCTCCCCTATAGTACCCAACCTATTGGTAATGAAAGCCAGTATGATCTGTATGAGGATCAGAACATTAATACCCTTCCCTTCTGAGAAATGTGATATTTCTTTTGGTATAAAAGTGAAAACAAAAAACAAACATTAACATCTTTAAGACCCTTATCTAGATGTAGGTTTTGCAGACCGCATGGGCTAAGTAAAGTTAAAACCGAAATATGTGATGAAATCAAGAACGAGAATGTTGGCGACTTCAAGTCCCATGGTGTCATAGGTACTGGGACGAGAAAGAGGAGCTCAGAGAAACACAACTGCATAGAGCAGTATAGTGTTTATTTTTTTTTATTCGTTTTCAACAAAATGTTCTTTTACACAGTGGTTGTAAACAATCTCAAACTCCCTCCCCCCCTCCTCCAACCTCTTTGACGTAGAGTGCCAGGTACTCCAATGAGTCTAATTTCAGTGTATATTGTCTGTGATTTTGATATTGTGTGGACACCATTGTTGCATATAGTCACTTTGGAGATGTGCCATCAGTTGCCCCCAGTCTCTCGTAAATGTTTCTTGGGCCCCTTGAAGCTTTTAAGTCACCCATTCTAGGGAAACAAAGTTCCATACCTTTTGTAGCCATTCATATGTTGAGGGTGCTGTGCTTTTCTTCCAGTATTGGGCTATCACGAGTTTCTGCGGCATTGTGAGGCTTCTCGGTCCAGGTTCCCATATCCCCACCATCCAGACCCTCGGCTTAAATTGCTCGGAGCCTCTCATCATCCTAACCTGCCTGTTCTTTTATCCCTTTCCAAAATTGTTGTATCACCGGGCAACACACCAAATGTGTTCCCAGTCCCCTTTCACTGCGCATCCCCTACAGCTTTTGTCGGATTCGGTAGGGAACATTGCATGGAGCCTTTCCGGCGTGTAGTTGTAACGCTCACCTGGTTCCCTCGGATGCGCGGGTCTTGATTGGGCGGTGAAACCGTCTTCAATGTCAGGCGTAGGATTCGTTTGGCTCCCGGATTTGGCCCCTTTCAATCAAGGTATTAGTGGCTGGAAGATTGGGAGAAGTTCCAAGCCCCTCTCTCCCTCTCTCACTGTGGTACTCGGTCGATTGTTGTGCTCACCTTAAATAGGTGAATGCTGGGCTCTCCATCCTGCGTCTCATGCAGGGGCGCTGGGTCCAGTTACTTCACTGGATATGAGTTCAGCCTCTTAATTGCAGAGGGTAAGTTGAGAGCGATGCCGCCGTGTGCTGCACGAGCGTGACTTGTAAGTATTAAAGTTCCCTTTAGATTGCTCTCTTCAAATGTCTTATCTCCTTAATGTCTATGTCTTTTCCCTTTCAGATGCTGTCGGTGCCGAAGAAGATGCTCCCCCCAGGTTCGTGGCAGAGAGCGTAACAAGATGATGGTGCATACGAAGGCACGTAAGTAGAAAGGCTGCTCTAGGGCTGTAGAATGCACCTTAATGTCTCTTTTGTCTTTACAGGTGCCGGAATGCAGCGTGAGCAGAGTTGGAGCGAGCGTAACACAGGTAAGCAGTTTTGTAACTAAGCGTTACTAACCAATGTTCTTTGTCTTTGCAGGCCCGATGCCGGACGAGATATGCAGAAAAAACGCCTTGAATGCTGCCGATGGATCGGGTAAGTTGAACCGCTAACTTTGCCTTTGCCTAACCTGTGCCTTTTGTTTTGCAGGAGCTGCTGAAGACTGAGGATTGGTTCCCAGCAGGTAATTTTCGTATTCACAGGATCCGGAACTGAAGATTCGCTGGAGCTGACACAGTGAGCGTCCTGCTGCAGATGCAGAATAACGCGAAGCACCTTGCACCAATCGGGTGTGGTTTAAATAGTCCATAGGAGTGCTTAGGTGTCTTCTTCCACAGCTTCGCCCAGGCAAAAGAGTTCCTGCTTCCAGAAGGGGTCCAGCATCAATGATCCAGGGAGTGGTGCCTGCCCCACCCAGAAGGAAAAGTAGTCCCTGCCAGAAGAGAGTGAAACATCATCTTGCTGGTAAGTAAGCAGCATGGTCTGCTGCGGGTAGGTCCACCCAAGCACTTTCACACTTGTTATGAGCCCGGCGCTTCCTGTGCCGGGACGGGTCCATGCTATGAGCCGGTGCCAGGACAAGGTCCAAAAGGTCCCTATTGGGACTTGCTGGTGCCGATAGTATATGTTATGAGCCTGCTTTCAAGGATGTTGGGTAGGTCCTGACTCTTTGGAAGCAGTGGTCATGACAGTAGTCCCATTGGAGTAGCACTTTTTGCCACATCTCTCTCACTTGCATGGATCCTGTTAGTTTAGGAACTATTCCCCAGATGTACTCCAATTGCTTCCTGGTAATCACTTCCTCCAGTGTCTTTTCCCATTTCCCCATGTAGTTCCAGCTTATCTCTTCCCCCTGGTTGTTTAGGAGTCTGTAAAGGTTCGAGACCAGCTTACCCAAACCCATGCTTGTCGTTAGGTATGGCTCAAAGGGTGTTAGGTGTCTCATGGCAGCCTGTCTTATGTGTGGGAAAAGGAGTTGAGTGTATTTGAATACATCTCTACTTGTCAGGCCCAGAGTCTGTTTACAATCTTGGAAAGTAATTAAGTCTTGTCCCTGGTACATGTCCTTTATCGTCTTACATTCTGCGTTTGTCCGCTTCATCCCTGGTTGGAATTCTGGATTCTCAAACATCGGAAGAAAGGGGGAGGGCTGAGTCAACAGTACCCCCTCTTAATCGCTGCGTTCCATACCTCCACGCTTGCCCCCACCACCTCACTGATCGTACCATTCGGGTGCCTATGTTGTCCCATTAGCCATAGAAGTCCCAAAAGTGGAGTCCCAGCCACCGCCCTGTCCTGTTTTGCCCATATGCGAGTTGCGGAAGTGGGGGAGTAACACGCCTCCCTGGTTTCTTGGCGCCGTCAGCGTTGGCATCGCTACTCTTGGTGGTTTGTGTTTCCATATATATGTCTTGATAACTTTATTCAGACATTTCAAAAATGCTTTTGGAATTCGAACAGGTAGGGCCTGGAAATAGTACAACAATTTTGGTAGAACCACCATTTTAGTTGCTAACATTCGCCCCCACCAGTAGGTCATTAGTGAGTTCCATTTTCTAATGTGTGTTTTGATTTTTTTCCAGCAGGGTTGGTAAATTTACTTTGTACATCATGTTCAATGATGGAGTTAGTGTTACCCCTATGTAGTATATAATGGTTGTGTTGAGCTATCCCTTGATAGTGCGCCGAAAAATAATGGAATGGCAAGTAGTGATGATTAATCAATTCCTGTTTATTTTTGTGATGTTAGAGCCTTTGTGGATGACACATGTTTCGGCAGAGCTGCCTTTATCGAATACAGGCTATATAGATAGCTCATAAGTCACTGCATAATGCATAAAGGTGCTGAAGTTCACAGGGATGAATCCCTCCTGATACAAAGAAGTCCTCCGTAGGTACGAGTGTCCTGTCATCCCTTTTAATTTAACGGGGCGCGTAGGTACTGCAGCAGGTGTCATCACAAACAGTCCCTCACCAAGAATGCATTACCCCTATGTAGGTTATCCTCGATTTTGCCAACTGCAATTGTACATTTTGGGTTAGTGTCACTATTGTATCGTGTTTTGCCGATAACTTTAGTACCTGAGACTTTTGTCTATTTATCTTGAGGCCGGAAATTTCCCTGAACTGTTCCAGTTCTTTCATGAGTGCTAGTAGGGAGCTTTCTGGGGTTGTTAGTGCCACCAGCATGTCATCTGCGAAAGCCATGGTTTGTGCTCCTGTCCTGCCATAACTATACCCTTTATCCCCTCCGCCTCTATGATCTTTGCGAATAGTGGCTCCAGAAAGATTGCGTATAATAGTGGCAAAAGTGGGCCCCTTTGTTTTGTTCCCCTCCCCAGGGTTACCGGACCCGAGACTATTCCATTGAGGGATACCCGCACCAAAGGTGATCGGTAGTTGGCCCTAACCATTTTGGGGAAATTCTGTCCAAACCCCTTTCGCTCCATAGTACGGAATAGTAGTGTCAGCTCCACCCTGTCAAACGCTTTCCCAGCATCTAGTGACACTAGCATAGCCGGTATTTGTGTTATTTTCATTTTTTCTATTAGGTGACAGACTCTATGTTTGTTATCGAATGTCTGCCTTGTCGGTATAAAGCCTGATTGCTCTGGAGCAATGAGTGATGGGAATAGATGTGAGATCGTCTCAGCCAGTATCTTTGTGTACAGCTTTTCATCTAGGTTTATTAGAGCTATTGGTCGATATGAACCCGGGAGATCCGCATTTTTACCCTAATTGGGGAAGACTACCAGTTTTGCCTCATTCATCGTTTGGGTAATGTTGCCATGTTCTTTAAATGTATTAGATAGCTCTGTTAGTTTAGGGGCCAGAATATATTGAAATTTCCTGTAAAAGCAATCAGGGCAACCGTCTGGTCCCAGTGATTTATTTCTCGGTAGATTTTCTATTGCTTTCTTCACTTATTCCACCGTTATGTTTCCTTCTAGGGATTATTTTTCCTACTCCGAAATCAGGGGGAGGGGGAGGTTCTCCAGATATTAGACCTGCCTATCTTTTTTTAGGGTGATCAGAAGTGTATAACGTTTGGTAATACTCCCTTAGGATCTCCCCCTTTTCTTCATCCTTAGTCTTAACCTAGCCATCTTCGTCCCAGAGTTTTATTACTGTTTTTTTACTCTCCCTTGATTTATGCTGGCGAGTCAGGAGTTTATCTGCCCTGTTTGCCCTTATGTAATTCCAGTGTTTCAGGTATAAGAGTATTTTTTCAGCCTTCTTAGTGCGCAGGGCGCGCAACGTACCCTGAACATGTCTCAGTGTTAACCAGAGTTTTTTGCTTGGTTTCTTGGACATTTCTCCTTGAATCTCTTTTAGTTTCCCTTCCAATTCCTCCTCCCACCTGTGTCTCCGTTTGTCCTTATCCACTTTTAGCTTTAGCGCTATTAAGTCTCCCATTAGCACTGCTTTGAATGAGTCCCAGACTATTCCTAGCGGTGTTTCCCCTGTGTCATTATCCGAAAAATATGGGTCTATCTTTCCCCTAATGGAGGCTTCCACCACCTGGTCCTGCAACAGTTCTGTGGGGGAAGTTCTACTTCCACAGGCCCCCCTTGTTATGCCCCAGGTTCAAGGTCAACATAATTGGGGCATGGTCCGATAGGGAGATGGACCTGAGGTCTATCTCCTTAACTTTACCCACCAACCCAGTGGGGGATGAGAAGTAGCCTATTCTAGATTGGGAGGTGTGGACATGGGAGTAGTGTGTGTGAATCCTTGTGCTTGACCCTTGATCTCCGTCCATATCTTGTGTAATGCTAATATCTCCATTTTTTGTTTCAGTGCCTTAGATGGGCCCAGTATAGTGGTTCTAACAAGTTTAGTGGTTCTAACAATCTACACCTGAGCGGGAATTTTGACTATTTAAAGCCCCCTCAGGTCCAGTGCTGGAAATGGAAAAAATGTATTGGGGGAACCGTCACCTCTTTGGAGGGGCGGGGCTCTGGGAAGGAGGGAGTGGGGTAAGGGGTGCGGCCCCCGACCAGGTTACGCAAAACACAGTATCTCTTCATACAACGCAATCCTAGCGATTTGCATAAAAACAAAGAGCATTATGGGAACATCATAATGTCCACAATTTTAAATGTTAAACTTGTCAGTGATTCAGTAAGAAGCCCTTCTAAGTGACTACTGGACTCTTCTGTTTTGATTGGTCACAATATTCACCCAAATAAAGAGATGTCTGTAAATTGCATGACATATATACTAGTTTGGACAGGTGCAACACTACATGTAAGGCTTTGGCAGTTTCTGCCTGCAGTGCTGAGTCTTCTGAAAGCTTGTTAAAAAATGGGTTACTCGTGCGTGCAATCCAAGGAGCACACTGCTTTCAGAAAACTAGCCAGCGCTCCGTGCCAAGTCTTCTGAAAGCGGTCTGCAACCTGGTAGAGTCATGTGCTGGCCCCTGCATCTGGCGGACGGAGCGTTGCTTCGGCAAGACATTTTCTGCGGGAGCGCCGCTCCATCTTGTTCCAGCCCATTCCCTGCACTGCTAAGGTGCAGATGCAAGGCAGTAGCAGCAGCAGAAGTTATTTATTTTGTTATTAGTATATGGTGTATTTCAAACCTTTACTATACAACACACATTACACAAAAAATAATGAACACAATGATACATCATATAAATAGATAAACTAATAGAAACAGATTAATTTGCTAACTACTGATAGCGTCTGATCACACAATGTATCTTTCACTATAGCTGTCTTAGTGGAAGCGTGCAATTATGTAGGGGATCTTGCTCTATATGTGTTTCTTTAATCTCTCAATCGCCACAGCTAATTTATGACGCTATTGCTTCCGGTATGGATTTTAGGAACTTAGTCAGTGCCAATGTAAGGTGGCGATTATCCCCTGCACAAAGTTCTTGTCACCAATCTTCCACATTCGTCGATTGAAAATTAGTCATGAGAGGCCCCAAATGGGCTGTTCTTAGGGATTTGAAATGAGAGCAGAGAAGAAGCAGATGTTTCAATGTTTCTCTGTATTCGCTGCAATAACGACATGCCTCATTATCTCCTCCCAGTTGTTTGAGTGCTTTAAGAACTTCTTTAGTATGAAAGATGTTGAATCTAAAATCTAAATCTCAGAAATAATGCTCAATTTACATGGCATGGGAACTTGGACAAGTACTTAGGAACTTTGTTCAATGCTTTGATTTCAGACGCTATGGTCGAATAGAGACTATATTTAAATTTTCCGGACTCTGTTGTGATCCAGCCTCTGAGCCAGATAGTTTTCTTTGCTGCCTCTGGATTAGCTATTAGCATATCAATAGACATTTCGGCATCTGATAGAAGATCAGCACACCATTTCAGCCAAGACTTTAGGGTCCAATCTGTGTTCTTATCATTATTAACTTTCAAAATATCGAATTGGCTCGGTGAGTCTTCTATCCGGTACAATGCCAGTGAATTCCACACTCCTGTCTAGTAAAGAGAGTGTAGGCTCAGTTCATGGCTTATTATACTGATTGGGACACTTTGAGGGAGCTTTAAAATCGTTTTCCAGAAGATGCCCTCTAATGTGGACTAAATTTTCCATGACGTGCATAATGAGGTTTCTGCATCATATGTTAGAATTAGGCAGACTCTCCGTTTGAAAAAGTCAATTGTCGGTATTAAAGAAAATTTACCAAATTTACGATGGATGCGTCTGTCTTGAGTTGTCAGGGTCTTTACTTTGAGTTTTAAATCTGCTGTTCTTTGGGTGTCGGTGATGTTTGAATTCATATCAACGGCCAAGTATCTTGCATTGGGTATCTGGTAAATCTGATCTTTGACAAAATTCCATTTAAATTTGATCTTCCGTCTAAATCCTCCTGTTTTTTCAAGGACCATAATTGCTGACTTAGATATATAAATTTTGAGACCACTGGAATTGATGTATGTGTTCAGCAAGTTCAATTTACGCTTCAGGGGCGATTTCGGTTTGATCTAATAAAATCAAGTCGTCGGCATATAACATACACCCCTGTGGTTCACTGTTTATCTTTGGCGGTTATGAGGTTTGATCATTCACAAAATCTTTCATATCATAGGTGAATAAATTCAAAGGTTCTGCTGCATGTGGGCATCCTTGTTTTAGACCCTTCACAGTCCTAATTTCCTTTTACAATAAATCTTCTGAATTTAGTTTTAATTGTATAGACGTGTCACTGTAGAGGGAATTTCCAAAACGCCAGTTTTGCCCATAATAAAGGGCGATCCACACTATCGAAGGCTTGCGCGAAGTCGGCAAGGGCGATATAGGTTTTCTTACTCTCGGTTCATGCTCTTGCTTTTAAAATATTCAAAAGAAACAAATTCAAGCCATAGCCAACTCCTTAGACAAACCCAATTTGTTTGGCGTCAGATTGTCCTACTCTCAATGCCCATTTTGCTCAACACATCAAGAAGGGCAATAGGGCGGTAGTTTCTAGGATCCGCTCGAGAGCCCTTCTTGAAAATCGCTATTATTATTGACTTTTTCCAAGAATCTGGGATTCTTCCAAGTCTGCCAATTCTGTTAAAGGGTTCAAAGAGTTCAAAATAAAATATTCCCCATTCTTCGCGTGGCTGTTTAAGCATGAAGTTAGAGAGACCGTCGGGTCTAGGGGCTCTCGAATGACTTGTTTTCTTGATCAGGGCCAAGATTTCATTTTCTGTAAAGTCTATATCCCAAGATGTGCTTGCCGCCATATGGGGATCCAAAGACGTCTGTCCATACATCTTCTGTGACTGCGTTTATTGTGGTAGATTTTAGCGTGCAATTTGTATCATTTACCAAGGACCATAATTGTCAAGTATCCATATTTGCAAGAGCCATCAAGATTTGTTCTGCATCATTTTGGGCCATTATTGCTCGATGTGATTTTATCCAGTTTTTGTATGTTTGCTTTTGTTTTCTTATAGCTGATTTTTTAACTGGTTTTTCCTGTCGATATAATGAAGCTATATCATATCAAAGCTCTTTTTCCTTTATTTGAATGTCTTAATCAAAGACGTGCTTGGTCCTATAATGTGTATGATTTAGACTACACCCAATTTTACAAAAACCACCTCAAAAGAGGCACATAACTGCAACCCATAGTCATATCATATGATGTCTTCGAATAGCGGTCACATAATGTTCTAAGGCGTAGCCGGTTCCACCCTGAGGTCACCTCTGTGTTAATGCTCCACTTCGATTTGATTCTACACTTTTCTAGTAATAGAGTCAGTTTCACAAGATCATGGTGACTACCTCTAGTTTTTCAACTCGAGGTGAACAAGTTACTTACCAACTGGTAACGTTCTTTCGATTGGATGTTCCTCCAACGTATTCCTCATCTTAGATGTATTCCATCCAGCATCCAGCTTCAGCTGCTTCGGAAAAAAAAATCTCAGCAGAGGGCACCGTGCATCATATCGTCGAGTCGATGGTCCCTCGAAGGCCTCCGTCGAGGGTGACGTCATCTCAGTTCTGTTTTTCCACCATCCTTATTGATTTCTCATTGTGTGGACTGTGCCGGCAGACAGGTATTTGCCTTGCGAGAGTTAGAGTGGCAATAACCCAGAAAAATCTACAGAGGGGTAGGTTGGGAGGGCCATGAGGAATACGGTGGAGGAACATCCAATCGAAAGAACGTCACCAGTTGGTAAGTAACTTGTTCTTCGAGTGGATTGTGTCCTCCAACGTATTCCTCATCTTAGATGGACTCCCAAAGCAGTATGGACAATTTCTCTGGAGGAGGGGTTAGATTTTTTGATATCCATTGATGGCTGAATATAGTACTGCTTTACCAAAATTCAGCTCCTTAGACTGGGAAGCATCCAGGCTATAGAATTTTGAAAAAGTATGCAGCGAGGACCAAGTTGCTGCTTCACAAATGGACCTTATAGGAACACCTCTTTGTAGGGCCGTCGAAGAGGCGATGCCTCTGGAGGAATGAGCCCTTAAACCTTCTGGTGGGTCTTTTTGTGCTAATCTGTAGCATTCTGAAATACAAAGCACAAACCAGCGTGATATTGTTTGCTTTGTCACTGATTGACCCAATTTCCTTCCTGTGTAGCCGATAAACAGTTGATTGTCCACTCTAAGCTTAGAAAGCCTGGAGATGTAAAAGCTTAAAGCTCTTCTTGGATCCAACCTGTGTAATCTTTCCTCCTCCTTACTAGGATGAGGTGGAGGATAGAATGTGTGTAAAACAATTCTCTGACTTAAATGAAAATCAGATACCACTTTGGTAAAAATGTGGGTTTAACCTTCAACACAACTTTGTCCTTATGGAACACAGTATAGGGTGGCCCAGAAGACAGTGCCTGCAATTCGCTCACTCTTCTTGCAGATGTTAAAGCAACTAGGAAAGCAGTTTTCCATGTCAGTAATCTTAATGGACAAGTGTGCAAAGGCGCAAAAGGGGCACACATTAAGAATTTTAGTACCAGATTGAGATCCCAAATTGGCACTTGAAATGGATAAGGAGGAAACACATTAGTGAGTCCCTTTAGGAATTGCACAATCAAAGGAATTTTGAAATAGGAGCATTCTTCCGACGAGCGCTTGAAGATGGAAAGCGCCGCAAGATAACCTTTAATGGTTCCAACTTTTAGACCTCTATGTGCTAGGGTCAGGAGGAAGGACAGTACTTCCGGAATAGAACATAGAAAAGGATCGACATTCTTTTCTCTGCACCAGTTGCAAAACCTTTTCCAACGGCAACGGTATAGAGACTTTGTTGCTGGCCTTCTTGCCTAAAGCAACACCTCTGTGACGTCATCTGGAAGGTTCCAATCCTTGTATCTCAGCCTTTCCGATACCAAGCGTGAAGGTTGAGCGTTTTAACCTCTAGATGGAGAACTCGACCCTCCATTTGAGAGAGAAGGTTCTCTCTCTGAGGAAGACGTACTGGAGGACAGATGGACATGTCTGGAAAGTCCGGGTACCACGTTCTCCTGGCCCAATCCGGGGCAATTAGGATCATGTGATTTCCGAAGCGTCTCAGTCTCCTGATAACCTGAGGAATGACGGGAATCGGAGGGAACGCGTACAATAGTGGGAAATTCCACTCCAACACGAACGCGTCCCCCGAGGCTCCTCTCGGGGGGAAATTCCCTTGATTAATACTTTTCGCACTTCCGGTTGATTCCGGTCGCAAATAGGTCCACTTGAGGGGTTCCCCAAAGGGCGAAGATCTCTTGAATGACTTCCTGAGCCAGTTCCCATTCGTGGGACACTGTGCTCTGCCTGCTTAGAGCGTCTGCCGTCATATTCTCTTACCCGGCTAGGTGAACTGCTGTTAAAGAGATACCTTCTTGAATTGCCCAATACCAGAGCCATTGCCTCTCTGCACAGAGGTAGTGACCCTACACCTCCTCTTTTGTTCAGATAATGCATGGCCACTGTTTATCCGTCATTATCAGGACATTTCTTTCCCTTGACAGATGGCAGGAAAGCTTTCAGCGCTAGTCTGATTGCTCTCAGCTCCAGAAGGTTGATGTGTAATTTGGACTCTGATGGAGACCAACGACCGCTGATTGCCAGATCGTTGCATGAGCTCCCCACCCCTTGAGTGAGGCGTCCGTCAATACTGTGATCTCCGGCCATGGTTGCCAAAAAAGTTCTCCCTTCAGGATATTCTCTGAACAAGTCCACCATAGAAGATCTTGACGAACCTTGTTCGGAATTTGGAGAAGATCCGTCATTCGACCTGAGAACTGGGATCACTGAGTCTTTAGAGCCCATTGAAGGGATCTCATTCTCAGATGTGCCTCTGGCACCAGAAAGATGCAGAATGCCATGAGGCCGAGTAACCTTAAGAAGTCGTAGGCCTGAAGATTATGGGCATTTTGGAATTTGGAAATCATCTGAAGAATGTCTTGAGCCCTCGACCTGCGAGGCGAGCTCTTTCCCAGGGATGTGTCGAATACAGCTCCTATATATTGGATCCGTTGAGAAGGTGTCATTTGTGACTTCTTGAAATTGAGGGAGAAGCCCAGTCTGTGGAGGAAGTGGCAGGTGACTTTCAGGTGATCTAGTGCCTGTTCGGCCGAACGTGCACTGATCAGCCAATCGTCCAGTTATGGGTAGACGTGAATCCCCCCCTCTCCTGAGGTGTGCTGCCACCACTACCATCAGTTTGGTGAAGACCCTCGAGGCGGAGGTCAATCCGAATGGCAGGACTCAAAACTGATAGTGTGAGTCGCCAACTACAAACCTCAGGTATTTTCTGTGCTTGAGATGAATCGGCACAGGAAAATAAGCATCCTGGAGGTCCAATGACACCAACCAATCCTGGAGTTGAAGGGCCTGAAAGATGTGAGAAAGGGTAAGCATCTTGAACTTGTCCTTCCTGAGGAACTTGTTCAAGTTTCTTAAGTCCAGGATGAGTCGCAGTCCTCCGTCCTTTTTGGGGATCAGAAAATAAGGGGAGTATCATCTCTTGTTCCTCTCTGCTGCAGGTACCGTTCTATAGCACCTTTCTCCCGCAGGGTTAAAACTTCCTGCTGTAGGAACGAGTCTGAAAACTTCAAAGGGTGTCTCCTTGGTGGATTGCTTTGAGGTTGCGTTAGAAAAGGAAGGCAGTAACTTTGGGCTATTATTTCTAGTGCCCAAACATCTGAAGTAATGGCTCGCCATTCTTGCAGATGCTGTGACAGACTGCCCCCTACAGGTGTCTTGTGATGCAACTTCGCAAAGTGGTTTTGAGGCGGTTGCTGCAGCCGCTGATGGCAGAGAGGCTGTAGCTGGAGCTGGCTTTGCGCGTTTTCCTCATCCACCGCGAGTGGCCTTTCTCTGGCCCCTTTGACTGGCCATTCCTCTCGCCTTTCCATATGAGGAGTAGTAACAATAGGATCGTCCCCTCCAATACTGACCTGGTGCACGAAAAGGCTGAGGTTCCCTGATGGCAACTCCCAAAGACTTGGCAGCTGCTTTTGAGGTCTGCAACCTCTCAAGGCTCTCTTCAGCCTTGTTGCCAAAAAGGTGAGACCCGTCAAAGGACATGTTCAGGAGACGGTTCTGCACGTCTGGTGCGAAATCCAACTTCCGTAACCATGCAAATCTGCGCATTACCGTGCTAGTGCCCATGGACCTGCTCACACTATCTACAGTGTCCAATCCAGATTCAAGGGATTCCTGCATAGCGTCCTTTCCATCTCTAACGATGGCTAGGAATCCTTCCCTTTTGTCCCCTTCCGGTATGTGCTCCGCCGCCATCGCAATGCGCTCCCACAGAGTGTAAGGAAACTTTGCCAAGGCACATGTGGAGTTGGCTGATTTTAACGCCATACTCCCAGTTGAAAATGCCTTCCGTGACCAGCCATCCCTACGCTTATCGTCCCTGTCCAGAGGGATAGAAGGGTACGCCAGTTTGTTAGAAGCTGTGGCTGCCCGTATGACCAAACTCTTGGGAGTGGGATGTTTAGACAAATAGCCGGGATCGCTACTGGCAGGGCGGTATTTTGAAGTAAGGGATTTATTCACTGGCGGAATAGAATCCGGAGTCTCCCAATTTTTGCCCACCCTATTTTGCAAGGCTACGTATAAAGGTAGTATTGGGTCTTCAGTAGGACCATGATCCAATATGCCTGTTAGATCATCTTGGATGAATTGGGCTGGAGGTCTGGCCCATCCTAAATAATCTATTATCTTTGTCATTAGCTGACGGTTTGACGGACTGGCATGTTCTCCTAGTTCTGTTCTACCAAAGTCATTTTCAGGAGATGTATCAATACCACTCGCATTGTGCAGTGATTCAACCAAATCCCTCATCTTGCTATCTTCTGAAATCAGGTATTCTGGGACATTTGGGGTGCCATATTCTTGCCCAAAAGGTACATTCTCCTCATCAGATTTCTCCTGTTCCTCAAAAATTGAGGTCAGGGACTTGAAAAAGTCCTTCCTACGAAGAGGTTTAAAAACCTTTTCTGGGAGAGATGGAGGAGGAGTATTAATGGGTCCTGAAGGCATTACAGGTCTTGTAGCCTTCTCTTTACCTTTTTCTCGTTGATTTTATCGAATTGGAGGTTTCGGCATTGAGGGCTTCGGGGTTGACGTCGACAGAGGTGTCGATGGTGTTGGCGTAATACCCGTCTTCGACGGCGCCGGCTTTGAGGCGCTCTTTGAAGACTTGCCCTTCGAGGTGTGTTCGGTCTCGACAGTGTCGGTGACCTCGAGTGGTCGACTCGACTCGAGCGGCTTTTCTCACTCGGCGTCCTGGAGGGTTCTCTATCCTTCCTCTTTCGATCACCCAGGCTCGAGGGCACGCGAGTGTCAGAGCGATGACACTCCCGGCCGGCTTCCGAGGAAGGCGCGGACCGAGGCTTTGCTTTCTCGAACACCTCCATCATTTTGACCCTGAATGCTTCCCATTCTTCGGATGATCAATGTTTAGTAGGACATTTCATCCTTTTTTGGGATTCGTCCGAGGACGAGGTGGAGGGGGACCTGTGGCGTTGTTTCTTCGATTTTTTTGTCGAAGACGACGAGCGATGGGAATTGCTTCGGGATCTAGACCGATGCCTTTCGTGTCGAGGAGATTTCTCCTCACGGGACCTCGACTCGACGCTCGAGGCTTTACGGTCAGATTTACGACCTACCTGTAGTTTTCCCCTCCTCTCTCACAAGGCCTTCCCCATCATCGCCTGACACTTCTTACATGCCTCCATGTCGTGGCCTTCTTCGAGGCACCACAAACACTCTCGGTGTGGGTCTGTAATCGACATTTTTGAACCGCATGACTTGCACTTTTTGAAACCTGATCTCGGGTTCGTGGACGGCGTCGATGACGAGGACATATTCTTTATTTACTATTCTTCACAGAACTCGAGGCGCGCCAAATCTCTGAAGCAACGTATACTGCGGAAAAACGGAACTGAGGCTAACGGGCGCCGCACGTGCTACTTATACACCCGATGTCGTCACCCTTGACCGAGGCCTTCGAGGGACCATCGACTCGACATCTGCCGAGAAAAAAATTCCGAAGCAGCTAAAGCTGGATGGAATACATCTAAGATGAGGAATACGTTGGAGGACACAATCCACTCGAAAGAACATTACCAGGGGTCAGTAATTTGTTAATCTGCAGCAGGTGCATTGATTGTTGAAAGTTTATGCAGCAGAATGCCTGTAGTATCTGCAGTAGACATAGGGCCTCATTACACGGAAGGCGGTAATGGTTAACGGCCACCGTTAATGGTAACGGTGACCATTAACCATTACCGCCTTACTACGAGGTCCCTTAGCGGGTTGGTGCTTTAACGCCTGCTTTTTGCAGGCGTTAGAAACCAACCCGCTAAGGGACCTCGGAGCTAATTACGGCACCGCAAAATAGCGGTGCCGTAATTAGCGCCTTCCCCATTCCCATAGAGCCCTATGGGGCAGAAATGGGAATGGGGAAGGGCAATGGCGGAAGGGGGATTTACCGCCCCTCCAACCTTGGAATGGGGCGGTAAATCCCCTTTCCGCCAAGGCGGTGCCGGTATTTTAACGGCATGAGCCATGGTGCTAATAGCGCCATGGCTCACCGCCTTCCGTGTAATGAGGCCCATAGACTCCGACAGCAGTAAGACATTGTGGAAGAGGGCAAGAGCGAACTCTGCAGCAATTATGTCACTACCTGTGGAAGGACAGCTCTGCGAAAACAAGACTCATTGGCTCATAGGGTATCCAGGCAATAGTGTTTTTGCGAACGTATCTATGGAAACCTTTGTCGCAGACAGATATTCTTCCCCAGCACTCCTCTTTGAAGAGCTGAGGTAGTTATATCCTTAGTAGAGTGTGCCCTGAACCCGTCAAGGATTTGCTTACCCGCTCTAGTGTAACATTCAGAGACACAAAGCATAATCCATCTGGAAATCGTTTGTTACTCCCTTGTCTATTTTTTTAGGCCTTTGTAATCAATGGAAAGTTGGGTCTTCCAGTTTGAATTGATTCGTGCAAACAATGTAGAAGGTCAGAGCCCTTTTGGGATTGAGTGTATTTGGTCGCTCTTCCTCCCCAGATGGATGAGGTGGTAAATAGAAAGCTGGCAAACAAATTGTTTGAAAAAAGTTAAACTCAGAAACGGCCTATGAAATAAATAAAGGACATACCCTAAGAGTCCCTTGTCTCGTAAAAGGTGGCTGGCGAAACAGGGCCTGCTATTCACGCGCCCTTCCAACTAAGAATGTAGCGGCCAAGAAATCCATGTAAGAAGTCACAGAGGGAACAAATGCATTGGCTCAAATGGAGAAGTCATAAGGAATGTCAACACAAGGTAAGTCCAATGCCCGCACCATGTGGTAGCTCAGAGGGAAAGTGTTAGTAAGACCTAAGAATTGGACCAACAAAGGAATCATGAAATATGACCTCTGCTCAGGCGTGTGCTTAAAAATAAAGGGCGCTGCTAAACAGCCCTTGACTGTGGTGACCAGAAGACCCTGTCTTGCCAAATTAAGTAGAAATGACAACACTTTGATTTGTTGCATAGAAAAGCATCGACATTTTATGCTCTGCACCAGCTGCATTCGTATTTCTAACGGCAGCAGTAAAAAGACTTTGTTGTTGGCCTGGCCGAAAGCAACACGTCCATCATGTCTTCCAGAAAGTCCCAATCCCTGTACATTAGCGTTTCAGAAGCCAAGCTTGCAGGTTAAGTGTATGCTCGGGTGAAGAAACAGCCCCCTCTGATGAGAAAGGTAGTAGGCCTGGGAAATAATCTTAATAAAAGTTAGCCGAGCAACAGATGATAAACTCCAGTAAATTTCTGGTGTCCCCTCGTCAATTTTCACCTTTCATGATGAGATTACTCTACACTTTAAATACATGCAGAGAAGCTGAGTTTGAACATGTTTACAATTGTAATGCAAATGTGCTGAGGGAGAGGCACATATTTGTCTGCGGATATGGGAGAGTGGAGGCGGATTAATGCGGGAGGGAGCAGCGTGACTTAGCCATTGTCGGATGTGGCCGGATGCCCTGATAATGAAAGACCAAAAGACCTGTGTTTGTTGTTTTATTGATGCAATGATCTGTGTTGAGCAGTCTACCTTGTTATCCCTAATACCATGTTATCTAACTGCCCGGTATGACATGACGACTGTTAATTTACAGTTATATGTAAAAGACATTTTTTTTAAAAAAAATCTGGCCTCGGGGGAAGACAATGTGGAGGGCAGATAGTCATATCCATAAGTTCCAGGTACCACATCCTCCTGGCCCAGTTCAGGGCAATCAGGATCATGGTTGCTCCATACCCCTTCAACCTGGTGATCACTTAAGGAATGATGGGAATTGGTGGGAACGCATACAGGAGTTGGAAGTTCCAGTCCACCAAAAATGCATCCCTCAAATTCCCTCTCTTTGGGGTTCCCCAGAGAGTGAAGCTCTCCAGAAGGACTTCCTGGCACAGCTCCCACTCGTGGGAGACCGAGCCTTCCTGCTCATGGTGTCTGCCGTTGTATCCTCCTTCCCAATTAAGTGAATTGCTGATAAGGAGACCTTGTTCTGTAATGCCCAGAACCAGAGATGCATTGCCTCTCTGCACAAGGGGAGTGACTGCAACATCCTCTTGTTGATGTAGTGTATGGCCACTGTGCTGTCTGTCATGATCAGGAAAGTCTTTCACTGTATGGTGGGCAAAAAGGACATCAGCGCCAATCTGACTGCCCTCAGCTCTAACAGGTTTATGTGAAGCTTTGTCTCTGCCAGGAACCACAGCTTGATTACTGTCAACTCTTTCAGGTGAGCGTCCCAACCATTCAACGATGCATCCGTTACTACGGTTGTCGATGGCCATGGTTGCCAAAATGGTTCTTCCGCCATCACGTTCTCCCTGCAAGTCTACCACAGGATATCCTGTGCAACTGCTCGGTACTTGAATCAGGTCTGTCATACCGCCAGAGAATTGCGACTATTGAGATCGGAGTGCACATGGGAGCGATCTCATCCTCAAACGGGTCCCTGCCACCAGGAAAATGCAGGATGCCATGAGGCCTAGCAACCAGAGAAAGTTTAGGGTTGGCGGGCAGAGGCATTGCTGGGTGGGGGCTGAGGGGGCTATAGCCCCGAATCTTTTGGTTGTAGCCCTAGATATAATCTCAGGAACTAAAACCAAAAGACTAGCTAGCCCCAAGTCTCGACAGTCCCGACATTAGTGTAGCCCCGGATCTTTTCCAGACATAGTAACACCCCTGTTGGCAGATGTTGGGTGTTCTGGAATCTGGTGACCATCTGCCGGATGTGTAGAGCCTGTCCTCGGGAAGAAAGGGCTTGCCTGGCGGTGAATACAAAACATTTCCTTTTGGGGCTTTAGTAGAGGAAGTTACCCAATTAATCTTTTACTGACCTTTCCTAAAACACAAATAACCAGGCTCGTGTTCAGTATTAGAACACCAAATTGCATAACTTCGGTAATGTGCTTTCTGATAGATTAGTCCTTTCTCCCAAGGATTCCTCTTCTTAAAATATCCTCCAGGTACCAGAGTAGCTTCGGACATTGTTTTCAGCTACCAGAAGATGCAATGTGGCTCTGCGTCCACTATACACAGATTCATTGGCACCCATCACACCAAAGGTGACACCATGGGCAGTCTATATGAAGCCGGCTGCATCCCATGGCATCAGTTTGGTTCACATTTTTCTAGTTGAGTTGCAGTGGAAAGAGAACTACATGCTATGCTACATGTATCTAAACATGTGTTGAAAGGGCCATGAGTAATCTGTGGGAGGAAGGACTAATCCATCAGAGAACAATACAGAAGTAGCAACATTTTTCTTCTAATGTATTCCTTCATTATCTTAGGAAGGATTCCAAAGCAGTACAGAACCTGCAGGATTGAGGAGAGCTAGGGACTATCACCTACATCAGGAAACTCTCGAGCACTGTGCGACCAAAGCAGATGTCCTGAAAGGACAATGAATAACATCAGTAATGTTTGGCAAACGTGCGCAGAGACGCCCAAATAGCCACCAATAAGAGATATGCACCACGGGTACACTGCTCTGCATGGCAAAGATCGCTGCCAGGCTTCTGGCAGAATTGGCCCACAAAACCCTTGGGCACCTTCTTGGTGGCCAGACTGCAGCATTCAGAATTGCAAAGCATGATCCACCTAGAATGGGTCTGTTTAGTAACAGTCTGGCCAGCACAAGCACCAGCAAAACTGAAAAGGCTGATAATTACTGGTGGTATAAGCCAGGAAATTCAATGAGCGTGCGTCAAGTAGGCAAAGAAGAAAGTGGTAGATGAGAACTTTACAGTATTCTGGGAAGATAAGATTTGTCAATAGAAGAAAGGTTATTTTTCAAATAAATACAAATAGTGCATGGGTCATGGCTACAAGTTAGTCTCCACAGTCTGCCAGTGAATATTTTATACAATTTTCACACAAAGGTCATCCTGGAATCACTGCCACCAAGCAGAAGGTCAGTGAAGGCTATTGGTGGCTAGGTTTGAACTTCCTTGCACAATGCCTAGGGACAGTGTGTTGGCCTTTGGTGAACTTTCCCAAGTGCATGGAACTGCAGAAACAACCATTGTGTCCCATTCCTGCATTGCAAGGGTCTATGTAGTGCCTGGAATCAGGCATAATAGGGCTGTATCATGTGTTGGCGACCAGGAAGAAGTACATAATAGTCAATGTTGATTACTTTTCTAAGTGTCCCGAAATGAAGTTACTAGTGAGAGCAAATGGTGGAGATCTATTTTCTGAAGAGCATATTTGAAAGGGAATGCTACTCTGAAGAGATTGTGACAATGCTCCATAATTCAGGAGTGTAGAAGTAGCTAAGTATGTTGAAAGGAGATTAAGCAGAAATTTAAAGTTGTGCACCATTCAGAGGGCAATGGACTCAGAAAGTGTTAATGGGGGCTCACCAGGGTGGTTGAGCACTGAAAGAGTACAGCTGTTCCCGAAGCTGTTAGTGAAAAGATATGGAGGATAACGTCAGCATCCAATGCTGTGACAGGAGGGTCACCCAGCCACTTAATAAAGCGATAAGAGGTTCATTCTAAATTGAACCCAGTTTAGGCAAATAACCCCTCAAAAAGTGATGAGGTGCTTTTGAGTGAATTGCAGGAACGCATATCAAGAGCGCAAAAAATATAAGTTGAGTTCTACAAACGGATCAAGACTGTGAATGGGGATATGAAGAGATTGAACAAAGGAAAGATTGTGAGTGTAGGAATGTCCATATTGTACAGATCGATTAAAGTACAGAAGTATTTCTCAACACAAGAGTGGAAGATGGCTCCTTTTGGAACCTAACAAGAGTGGTAAATGGAAAGGAAATAGGGTAAGAACAGTGACCAGGACAAGGATCAGCAGTCAGGTAAGTGGAGGAGCATGGGCGAAGGACACTAGGAAGGACAACAGCGACACATGGCATCCCATGGTATACAGTGATACCAAAATAGTCTTTGAGAAATTATCACCAGAAAGTTGGCAAGTAAACTAAATGATTATGAATTATAATGAAATAAGTTTTAGCTGCTTCAGCCATTGTTGGTGGGGGCGTGGCAGGTGTAGCATCCTATGTGTGTTTTGTAGATAGCATGCTCCGGGTCTAGAGTCTAAGGGGGGCACGATTGGCAGCTGAGCCAGTTGGTTGGTCAAGAAAAAGAGAGCTAGTAAAAAGTGTGCACCCTAAGAAAAGCTTTAGATTAAGAATTTCTGAATCCACTCTGATGTCTAAAGGATATTCTAAGAAGAGGACTCCATTAGAAATGTATAATCTGTTTACACACATCTATGTTAAACACATGCCTTAATATAATGCTCATTATGCAACATAACTGCTGAACTTCTGCCGGGAAAGCTATCTCAACAGTATACCAGGTGCTCAGTTGTTTCAACAGATGCCCCCTGATGAGTCTTCATAACAAATGGGAGGCACACACGGGTCCCTTAGAGGCAGAGGAATGGCAGGAAGCCCTCATGGCACCCTGTGAGGTGCAGATCCCAGGCAGATTCAGAATGTTCCATCTGAAAATGTTGTACCAAACCTATTACACAAGGGAAGCACTGTGCAGGTGGGCCCGGGCAGATGACTCAAATGGTTTACGCTATTGCACTGAATTGGGGTCGTTCTACCATACTATATGGTATGGTCAAGAGCCCCAGGCCCGGATGGGCTGTCAAATGCTCACCTGAAAGAGGAAGCAGAACTTTGGGTCCAATTTCTGGCAACCCTGTTTGACTATGTTAAGAAGCAAAAGTGGGTCCCACTGTCCTGGAAGACCTTCGTAGTCCTCATCTTTAAAATAGGAGACAGAAAAGATCCCAGCAATTACCACCCCATAGCCCCTTTTTTAAATTTTTTTAAAAACTGTTATTTAAGTTCAGCTTAGAATGGTGACACATATATTTTGCCAAGCAGTTGTTTACACAGAGTAATACATTATGTTCATAGATACATACAGCTGTTCACCTCGCAGTATCAGCCACCAGGTCGAACTTTAGACAAATAGGTTCTAAACTCAACCCAGATGTCCTTGTGTCTCGCCGCTTGGGGCCATCCGAGTATATATTGTTCTTCATTATTATTGATCCACGTCAATTCTTTGAACCATTCTTTAAATAAGGGAGGGTTACTGGATTTCCACTTTTTCAATATGCATCTTTTGGCCACTAAATAACCAATGTTAAACAGGGCTTTAAGACTATTGTCCACTGTGCTCTGCCACATACTGAACATAGCAGACAATGGGGACATCAGTATTTGTGTGTCCGCCATATCAGTTAGTGCTGCATAAATTGACACCCAAAAGTGTGTCCGTTCCAGAAAGTTCCACAGCATATTGTACCTGCTGTCTCCGACCCACAGGGCGGGCATAAACCATTACCATTTTTGCACATTTTCTGGAGTTTAAGAGGAGTGTGGTGTAGCATATGTAGTATTTTGTATTTAACCAGTTTTAAACGCATGTTCATGGCTACCTCATCAGTGAGCTTACACATTGCGGTCCAATGCTTATCTGAAAATGTTAACTTTAGCTCAGTATCCCATTTTTTCTGTGAACCGTCCAGTCCTTCTCTGTACAAGATGGATAATACATGGCGGCAGCCTGCTGAGTTCGCTATATATATAACAACAGTTTAGTTTCTGGGGGCTCAGTTGGGTACCCTCGCCATTTGGCTCTAAGTGCAGCCTGCACTCTGTGATATTGCAGGGCGTCTACTCGTGCTAACATATGTTCATTTCTGCAATTGTCCGATGACATATATTCGCCCTCCACAAACAGGTCCCCAATAGTGCAATAGCCTTGAGGTTCCCATTGGTGCCTAATTGCCAAATCACTTGTGTGGGGGTAGCAGTGGGTGGTTCCATAATGGGAGCCAGCGGTAATATGGGATCGCAATCTTCAGTCTAATGAATATACGTTTCCATGCGTCCCGGACACCTGGTCCAGCTGGCATTCTTCTTTATACGACCTATCAAGTATTAAGGACATCATCTCCCCATTTCCTGCTGCCTTTTTTTCCAGTTTGACATGTGGCGGGGCTGCCCCGCTCCAATACCAGTAGGTAGCGTGTTGAGTTTGGGCGGCTAGTCAGTATACTTCTAAATTAGGCCCGTTAAATCCACCCAGAGCATAGGGAAGTGCCATATCTGAACACTTTTTTCGCACTGCGCCGGTGTGCCACAGGAATTGGGATAAACTCCTGTGTAGGTTAGAAAATAATTCCTTCCCCCGCCAGATAGGGACATTAACAAATGTATAAAGTAACTTGGGGACCAGTATCATTTTAACCAGAGCCATCCACCCTGCCAAAGACATGGGCACCCGAGCCCAGGTAGACATTTTAGTATTTGCATATTTTTGCAAGCAGGTGTAATTATTTGCCATAAGGGATTCTTTATCCCTAGTCACTATGACACCTAGATATTTCAATCCATCGGGAGACTTTAGCTGTGACTGTATACGAGGGCGAGGAGTGTCCGTGAGGGGGAATATTTCCGATTTACCATAGTTTACAGTGAACCCAGAATATGCACCTAATCGTGTAATGTCCTGCATCATCGGGTCCAGATTATATTGCGGAACAGTAACATACAGCAACACATCGTCTGCGTACAGAGATATAAGTTCTGGGGTGTCCTGTATTCAGATACCTCTATTTCAATGCTATGAGTCCCCATAGCCCTTTTGGACGTTTGTGGCAAGGTCTTTGGTAAATTAATTCTGGTGGGTCTGAAAAAATTGACTGGGGGATCGGGCAGGCTGGATCACTGAAAGTCGGGCTTCGTTAAAGGAATGAATATGTCCTTCAATCTATTTGTGAGCAACCTCTTGAAGAAGCGCCTAAGAAAATCCAAAGGCTAACTTTTTGTGGCATTCATAGACTTGGCGCAAGCCTTTGACTCAGTGGACAGAAGCAGATTATGGACTAAACTGTCAAAGTGGGGATGCCCGGGAGATCTACTGGAGGCCATCACAGATTTGCACACTGACACAAATCTTCGAATCAGACTAGACCAAGGAGCGGTCCCCGTCAGCATCAATATTAACAGCAAGAGGCCTAAAAAAGGGTTGTCCGTTGGCGCAGGTCCTGTTTAACTTGTTCCTTCCAGACCTTCCGGACGCTCTGAATAAAACTTTCCACCTAATATTGATGGGGTGAAGTAGGACCATCTACTGTATGCCGATAATTTGGTACTAACAGACCAAACCTATGTGGGCCTTCATAGGCAACTAAAAGCTTTGGAACAGTATACTCTTGAGAACGGATTAAAAATAAATTTGAAGAAATCCAAGGTCCTAGCCCTGGGTCAACCCAGGAGGAGGAGGCCAAGAGAAAAACCCTGGCACTGGGAAAATGAAAGATTGATGGAAGAAACCTCAATTGTGTACTTGGGGGGGTTGCATAAACACTGCCTCTACAGAATGTATGGTGAGGAATAACATCAAATCATTAACTTCCCAAGGAAAGCTGATTCAAAGGAAATATGGAAAATGTTCTATTATCTCAGCACTAACATTCTACAAATTAAAGGTAATACCTATAGTAACGTATGGAGCAGAAACATTCATGGCACTACCTCCAAAAATCTGGGACTCCCTGGAAAGAACCTACTGGAAAAGCTTGTTGAACCTTCCAAAGTGATTCCCTATGGCAGTAGTAAGACAAGAGATGGGTCTAATCTCGCTCCAAGCGCACATCAGTTGGAAATATCTTGCACTCTTGCGGAAAGTCACAGCATTGGGGTAAGAGGTTTTGGGACTTTAAAGAGGGCATTACAGGGAGCGAGAGACTGTGGGTTGCCAGACTGCAAGTGAACCTGTATGGGGACATTGGACCTTGTAACATCAACACAAGATCAGCTGATGACCAATCCGGATTCAGTGAAAACTATGATCTGGTGACAGGACTGGATTTTGACACAGGATAAAGCAAGTAAAGCAAAAATATGTTTCCAAAAGAGGGTAGCAAGGGGTCCTTATCACATGCTTCCCAAATACCTGTCAAGGTGTCCAAGATAAGCAATAAGAACAAAATTCATGAGATTCCGTTTGAACCTATATCCCACCCAGGAGGTTATGGCATCTAGAGATAAAGGGCCTAAGAGATATACTGACTGCAGACTATGCAAACTGAAGTGGGAGAGAGAAACCCTAAAACATCTGGTCCTATTCTGTAAGGCCCTTACACCCTTAGGAACACAAGTATTGGGTGGCTTATTTGAAGAACTGAAGTCGTACACTGCGGACAAATGGTGGAGAGAGAACCACATTAATCATTGCATTGACGATCTTCCTACATAGGACTCTTAAAGAAATAGACACAGTGGAAAAAAAAGGTCAGGGGGAGCCTAAGAGACTGTGGCATAGGGAAGTGTTGGGTTGAGAAGGCTTGTGTTTGGCCTTTGAACTGCACTTTATTTAACCTGATCAATAGTTTATGGAATACATTTTGTTTTTGTAAAATTGTAAAAAGAGTGATGTATAAATATATATATTTGTAAATTGCGTTGAGGCACTTTGAAACAGAATTGACTTACTGTATGAGTGCCTAATAAATGCACAATAAATAAATAAAATATGGAAGGTATAACTCTTTCGAAATAAAAAGAGATGATACCTTGTAAATGCATTTTAACATTTTTTAAAAAATGTCTATGCTGTCGCACTGCATTGGGGTTGGTCGTTCTACAATACTATATGGTTGTGTTTGAAGATTCAGAACTTCTGGAAGAAAATTGCAGGGAAAATGTCGACTGTAGTGTCACAGCCGGTCCCGATGGAACCGAAAATTGCTACTACTTGGAACTTGGGGGGTGGGGGAAAGGCGGCCTATTCGAGATATGAGAAGCTGTTTATCTTCAATACATGATATGATACCTTTATAATTACGAAAATAAATATTGCCATGATTTGGGGGGGCAAACGAGACCCCTAAAGTGTCTAAATGGGTTCTGGACATGAATAGCTGAATGGAAATGGAGGGACAGATGTACAGGGATAGGGGCTGCCCTGATAAATTATGGAAAATCTGTAAAATAAAATGGGTGGATGCCGAATGATCATACCGTTGGGCGATGATTGTTTTCTATGCTGCCACAAGCACGGATGCATACTACCTATGATGCTTCGTGTTGTTACTATTGGGAAATTTTATTTCAATCATGATGGAATGTTGAGAAATGACTTTCGTCTTTTGTTTGTTTGGGAAAACTAATAAAAAGCGTTTTACAAAAAAAAATATATAATGCCCATTATGGAAGATAGATGACATTTTCTAGTGCACATAACACAAAAAGCAATACAGTAAAATGTAAGACACATTATTTTGATTTAAAATGTAAAATACCAGTAAAATGAATACCTGTAAAGATTTTTCAAGTATTTCCCTTGCATTACTCTTTTGCTCTTCTGTTAAGTTTTTTGCTTGATAGTAGTAATTTATCCCAAGGTCGCACCAGAGATTTGCTGAAGTCTGCAGTTTTAATGCTCGGCCGTAACACCTTGAAATGCAAATTGTGTTTCAATTAAAAGAACAAACAACACTCTTGGAAACATGAATGTTTACATTGACAAATTCCATTCTGTCTTTAAAAGGTTACCTCAAGACCCTTTAAAAAAAATGTTTAAACGAGATCAAATCGGGTTCATAAGTAGAGGGTACCACCTTTAATAACACAATTGGAAACTGCTTTTCAAAACTGTTATTTCAAACGTAGTTATGTAGCTGGTAGCAGACGGGTGTCCCATTAATGCAGCCAAACATCTGACATAATGTGTGATGTGTAGTAGGGAGGGAAGAAACCATAACCACAAACCTTAGCAGTGTTGGACTGTTGACAAATAAAAGGATTTATCAATAATGTAGCTGCTAGTGTAGTTATTGGCCTTACTCTTAACCGGACGTGCTTTAAAAAAATGTATTCAAACCATTTGTTTTACATAGATATTGTACATACAATAGGGGTATTTACCAAGCCCCTATTTGACAAACTGGACAGACTGGGTGTCACCTACACAAACTACGCAGATGACACCCAGATCCTCATTCCCCTTTCGGGCAACTTCATTGCTGATACGGCCTTGGTAAATGAAATATACATCCTCATTCAGGCATGGATGGCAACTCATGGCCTCAGCCTGAACGACGATAAAACAGAGATCCTGATCCTTGGCTCTGCCGCCAATCTAGAAAAACTTGACAATAATTACTCCAGCTTTAACATCGATGGCAACACAATTACAGTAGCCAAAGAAGTGAAGACGCTAGGCTTCTATCTTGACTCTACCTTAACCTTCAGAAAACAAGTACATGCTCTGGCTTCATCTACCGCCTATACCTGTAAACTTATTAGATCTTGCAGGCCATTCCTAACTCAATATAGTTGTATTATCCTAGCTAATGCCCTAATACTATCCAAACTGGATAACTGCAACGCCCTATATCTGGGAGCTAATAAATACATCAACAAAATCCAGACACTGCAAAATAACGCCCTTAGACCGGCCTTGAACCTACCGACCAGAGAACATGTATCCAACAAAAAGATCATCACTGGCTCAAAATCAGCGATAGGATCCTCCTCAAAACTGTTTTGCTAACCTTCAAATGTCTGAATAACGCAGCCCCACCCTATCTCAAGGATAGAATAGTCAGAAGAACATCAACCCGCCCCTCTAGAGCGGCCAACTCCCACTGCCTACAAATACCTAGATTCAGATTAAAAAAAAAACAGGTCAAAACAGCTTTCCAGTAAAAGCTGCCCAGCATTGGAATGCACTCCATCTTGATCTCAGAATAGATCAGTCCTACTATAGCTTCAGACGGAACACCCTTAACTGGCTATGATCCAAAGACATTATGACTAACATACTTGCACTAGCCTTGGAATTTCCGACTGCTTGTACTTCTATACCTAGCTCCCTATTGTATTTTACTCTGACTCTGTAATTATGTATATATGAACTTTTGCTGACTACCTGCTTACATTGTCAGTCTAGAAAAATTGATACCTCTCATGATTGATGGCAAACGTATTTTGGTGGCCGTGGGCCAACCGTCTCATACACGATACGATAGAAATACAGGTTTCCGAGTTTACCAATGAACGGCCATTTTGATGTAACAAGGATCGCCATTTTGTTTTCTAACAATTGCTCATTGCTTTCTGTTCTTATTGCTTCGCAGCACATTTTCTGCTTACACTGCTCGACTGTTAATATTGTTGTCTGAACGTGAAAGGACAAGGCCGCAGGGCCGCAAGGCTAATAAGAGTTCGTTGAAACACAACGTAGGCAGCGCCAGGAAGGAATGCCTCCCGAATGTAGCCTTGGAGCAGAGCCGCAGGGCATTTAATCATTTCACAGCTGCCAGCCAGTCTCATTATATGGTAGAATATGTTACAATAAAGCAGCTAAAGGCTTGAATTATGCTCTTCTTACGGCCCCCCTTTACCGAGCCCTGTAGAGCGTGTCGGCTCCCAGGACACGAATAGCACCTCATAGATAGCAAGGTCTGGAATGTGACTCTTCCCCCGTATGTAGCTCGCTTCCAAGAACAGAAGCACTGTGTTCTGTTCAACAACTAAAAGATGCCTCTGCACTTGCAAAATTGCATATTGTTACTAGAATAGATATTTGAATGTCTCATAATTCTCGAAAGTGTCCATCATCACATCGAGTTCAAAGAAACCCAATAAAGGGGGGTGTTAAACATGTCATAGCTGATTGTATGATATGCATTTTGTATATATGTAACTGATGTACGTAATTCACTCTCTTGCGTCTCTCGAGGTCTAGAGATACACGTCGCGGGGCGTGAGACTATTTGCTTTGCAATAAACCCTAGCTTTGGGAATACAACCTTGTGTCTGGCGTATCTATCTTGTGTGGTGACTTGCCTTGTTTCCATAGACGTAAGGGACCCCTAGAGGCCCCTTTCAAGATGGCGCCCGAATAGGGCCCCTCCCCCACTTGTTCCATTGTATACTTTATAATTGAGTAAAGGCGGAGAACGGCGAGGACGGCACGATCGAGCCGGGATCAAGAGGTGTTCGGGGCGCCCTGTAGAAGAGATGAGAGATACCTTTGCAGATCTGCACACATCTGATCCCTGATCGACGTACCCGGCTAGAGAACAAGGAGGTGAGGGTCCCGAAACGAGGCGGAAGCGAAGAAACGCAGACACAACGTCATTGGTTGCGTCAGTATACAGACGACTTGTGTCCTGAAGGACAAAATGATTTATCAGGTGAGTCATTCCCCGATTCAAAGTAATCCTGATATTGGTTGAGAGTTGACTTTGCAAAATCAAACGCCCTAGGTAAGGTTGATTAACCAGGGGGAAGGTTGAAACATGCCTGGGGTATTGTCCACCCTAGCAGGGTTTTTCCGCTGTGCTAGACAATCTTTGGAAGATGGCCAAATTACACCACCTGGGGGAAGGAACAAGTTACTTACCTGTAACTGTTGTTCTCCAGCATGGGTCTGGCATGGATTCACATGCTCATGAATATTCCCCGTCGTCAGGCTGGGAATCCTCGGTAAAGAAAAAATCAGTATCAGTTTAGTTTCTGATCTGTCTTTCGTAGTAGTAACCAATCACTGATCTCTGCGTCATAATGACCACAGCCAATGACTGCCCTCTACCTAAGCCCCGCCTCTGGCAGCCATCTTCAGATTTGGTAGCACGTGAAGTGGCAGTATGACCAAGTGAAGAGCCGCAGAGGGGTAGGCGGGAGGGTTCGCATGTGAATCCATGCCAGACCCATGCTGGAGAACAACAGTTACAGGTAAGTAACTTGTTCCTTCTCCAGCATGGGGTCTGGCATGGATTCACATGCTCATGAATAAAGAATACATAGCAGTACACACATGCACAACCACGGGAGGTGGCAAAGGCTCAACATTAAGTATTACATCAAACTCAACCTTAAGCAATTCTTACCTCCTCACCAGGCTCACCTTAGGCGAACAGGTTGCGCAGCACTGCTTGGCCGACCCTGGACTCCTCCCTGGAATCCCGATCGACGCAGTAGAATTTCGCGACGGTGTGCGTCGACCTCCACGTAGCAGCCCTGCAGATGTCTATCAAGGGCACACCAGATAGGAACGCCGTGGTAGCTGCGATCGCTCTGGTGGAATGGGCTCGCGGACGGCCAGGCAGCTGTCGGTTTGCCAACCGATGACAGTACATGATACAGCCGGAGAGCCATCTGGAAATGGAGGCCTTTGAGAGAGCCTTCCCCTGATTGACAGGTCCAAAGTTCACAAAAAGTTGTGACGTCTTCCGAAAACACTTCGTGCGGTCCACGTAGAACTTCAGCGCTCTAGCCACATCCAGCGAGTGCAAAGACCTTTCGACCGGCGACGAAGGCGACGGGAAGAAAACAGGCAACACCAAGGGTTCGTTGAGGTGGAAGTCCGACGGCACCTTGGGCATGAAGGAGGGGTGCGTCCTGAGCACTACCCTCGTGTCGTGAAAAGTCAAGTACGGGGGCTTGCAGGAAAGGGCCTGGATCTCTCCCACTCGTCGTGCGGAGGTGATGGCCACAAGAAACACTGTTTTCCACGACAAGAACTTCAACGGAGCCGAGTGCAGAGGCTCGAACGGAGGTCCCATGAGCTTGGTCAGCACCACGTTGAGCTCCCACGCCGAGGCCGGAGCCTTCACCGGCGGGAACGATCTGAACAGTGCCTTCATGAATTCTTTCACCAGACGATGAGACCACAAAGACGTCCGCCCCGTGGTTCTGGTGTATCGGGAGATCGCAGCAAGATGAATCTTGATGGACGCGTGCGCCAGTCCAGCCTTGGCCAGCGTCATGGCAGTACCTGTGGAGCCGTAATCCGTAGAGGGTTAATCTTCTGTGCGTGGCACCAGACAGAGAACCTCTTCCATTTGTGTCCATAGCATTTAAGAGTTGAGGACGCACTGGCCTTTGCAAGAACCTCTCTGCAGTCGGCCGGTATGTCGTATCCTCCAAACTCTAACGCTGCAGGAGCCAGGCCTGCAAGTTCAGCGACTTCGGGTCGTGATGGAGGATGGCGCCTCCTTCCCTGGAGAGAAGATCCGCGTCCACTGGCCGCTTGATTGACGGGGACGCTGACAAGTCCAGAAGGTCCGGGAACCATATCTGCCTCGGCCACGCAGGTGCGACAAGGATCATCCTGCACCGTGACCTCTTGAGCTGGTTGATGAGCCGGATCAGCAATGGCAATGGAGGGAACGCGTATAGAAACAGGCCCTCCCAGGGGAACGAGAAAGCATCGCCCACGCTCCTCGGCTGGGGAAACCTGCTGGCGAACCTCCGGCACTTGGAGTTCGTCGCCGTCGCGAACAGATCGATCTGGGGAGTGCCCCACCGTCGGAAGAGGCGGTCCACTAGATCCTGTCGTAGTTCCCACTCGTGGCACGAGCGCAGCTCTCTGCTGAGCGAGTCGGCGATGGTGTTTTTTATCCCTGCCAGATGAAACGGCACCAGAAACATCCCTTGGGCGACGGCCCAATGCCACAGATCCTGCGCCTCCTTGGACAGGGCTGGGGATCTGGTACCGCCCTGCTTCCTGATGTAGAACATGGTGGTGGTGTTGTCGGTGAAGATCCTCACCACCTTGCCCTTGAAGGAAGGACCTGAGGGCCCAAAACACTGCACGGAGCTCCAGGACGTTGATATGGAGGGACTTCTCCGTCGGAAGCCAAAGGCCTCTCGCGTGCAGATTTTCGGTGTGCGCTCCCCACCCTTCCAGGGAGGCATCCGTGGTCACTGTCTCCTGGTGGCCGGGGGTCTGGAAGTCCATGCCCGCCGTCAGATGCGCGCGGGTGCCCCACCACCGGATCGCTCGTCGGAAACTCTCGTCGAGTGTGATCCTCTCCTCGAAGCTGCCCGTCGTCTGGATCCAACGCGTGTCCAGGAACTCCTGCAACGGGCGCATCCGGAGCCTGCACAGGCGGATGAGATAAATGCAAGAAGACATCATTCCGAGGAGGGACTTGATGGACCTTACCCTGGCCGCGTCCGCAACCAGTATCCGCTGCACCTTGCCCAAGATGGCCCTCGTCCTTTCCTCCGACGGAGAGGCCAGAAGCGACACTGTGTCGAGCTTCGCTCCCAGAAAAAGTGCGTCTTGCGCGGGCACCAGGTGGGACTTGGCGTAGTTTATGGAGAATCCCAGGTCCGTGAGTAGTTGGATGGTCCTTGCCGTGTGCTCCACGGCGAGCTCCTTCGTCTTTGCTTGGATGAGCCAGTCGTCTAGGTAGGGTTAGACGTGGATCCCCTCTCGGCGCAGCTGTGCCGCCACCGGTGCGAGGAACTTGGTGAACACCCTGGGTGCCGACCTCAAACCGAAGGGAAGGGCTTTGAACTGGTAGTGATGCCCTTGGACCACGAACCTGAGAAACTTTCGGTGTCCCTTTAGGATGGGAATATGGAAGTAGGCATCCTCCAAATCCAACGACGACAGGAAATCGCCCTCCTCCAGTTGACCCAGGACGTGTTGGAGGGTGACCATCCGGAACTTCTGTGCATTGATGAATTTGTTCAGTCGTCGTAGGTCCAGGATGGGACGCCCTCCTCCCGTCTTCTTCTTCACGAGGAAGTATCTTGAGTAAACTCCGGAGCCCCAAAGCCTCTTTGGGACAAGCTCGATGGCGCCCTTCTTGAGCATCGCCTTTACCTCCAAGAGAAGTTGAGGGACGTGATGTTCTTTCCTGGCTACAGGGGGGAAGCGCGGGCACCTCTTTAAAAACTCGAGCGCGTGACCCTGAGCTAGGGCGTCCAGCACCCAACGGTCGGTGGAGATGGACTCCCACACGCTGACAAAGCTCGCCAACCGGCCTTCCACCGGGGTGCTTCGGTGGGGGCCCGACCCCACGGCCGGATCAGTCCTGCTTCGACGAGGCTTTGCCGCCTTGTCTTCCTTGGCGACGACGGCGGGGTCCGCCTGACTTGCCTCGTCCCCTGTAAGCTTCCTGTGACGACGAACGGGCCGCTTGACGTTAGGTGGAAAATCCGCCGCTGGAACCTTTGGAGGCACCCTGTTTGCCTCTGCCGCTCCGAAAGGGCGGCCGGCATTGCTGGAGAACCCCAAGAGCCCGGGCCGTCTCCGTGTCCGCCTTGATGGCTTGAAGGGAATCGTCCACTGTTTTCCCAAACAGGTTGTTTCCGTCGAACGGCATGTCCAAGACTCTGGTCTGCACGTCCTGACAGAAGTCAGTAGCCTTGAGCCATCCACGCCGCCTAAGGCACACGCCGTTGCCCAACTGGCGAAATCCAATGTCAGCGATGTCCGCCGCAATCGTAATGGCGGGGTCCGACGCCACCTCTCCTTCCTGCAAGATCTCTAGGGCTTCCGCCCTCTTGTCGTCTGGTAGGAAGTCCAGCAGGGGGGCCAGTTTGTACCACAACTCCCTGTCGTAGCGGGCTACGATAGCCAAGGCGCTGGCCGCCTTAATGGTCGTCGCTGCCGACGAGATGACTCTGCGTCCCATCGTGTCTAATTTCTTTCCCTCGCCGTCCGGCGGGGAGGTCGACATAGAGGCCGCGCGCCCCCCCCCCGCTTTCTTCCTGGCCGCCGCGGAGACGACCGAGTCCAGGGTCGGCTGTGCCCGAAGGCACAAGGGGGCCGCGTCTGGGACCCGGTACTTCTTCTCATACCGATCCCTTCTAGCCGGCGTCGTGGATGGGTTCTTGAGGAGGGCGAGGCCTCCCAGTATCATCCCCTCGTGTCGTGGACGGGGAGGAGGGCTGAACAGGGCGCGATGGCTGAAAAGGAGGTGGAGGATGAATCCTTCTTCTCTTAGGGGGAGGGCTCCCAGAAGGGCCTGGCTCCGGGTCCCCCGTCGGGAGCAGTTCCTCCGTTGGTGGTAACGGCAGTCTCGTCCTTATCTCCGAGCATAAGGACTGAATAGCCAACAAAATGGCCGCCGAGTTGTCTTGCGGCACTGGTTGAGGGGAGTCCGACGGGCGGTCAGGAGCCCCGTCGGCACCCTCGACTTCTCGTCGTCTCCTACGTCGGGGTCCCTTCCGACGGGCTGGTCTTCTTCCACGCCAACGCCGTGGCTTAAGACTTCGATCAGCTCCTCCTCAGAGGTTGAGGCCGAATCCACGACGACCTCCTGCCCCCCCTTTTTCTTCTCCGTCGGGAGGTTTCACGGGGGTCCTGTCGATGGGCATGAAAGAGGACTCCCTCCGCAGTGGCAGGGAGACTCTGGGCCCCGAGGTCGCCACCACTGGTGTAGCCTCCACAGGCTGAGCCAGGGCCGCCGCGACTGTCTCGATAGAGGCCTTGGCCGGGTGGATTAAGGCTTTCACCACCTTAGGTGCGCTCACTGCCTTCTCCTTGGCGGGACGGTCACCGCCTAGCTCCCCCTCCGATGAGTCCTTCGAGCTCGACGGGGTCTCTCCAGGAGCTTCGCCAGGTGCTCGGCCTTCCTCTTACCCGAGCCAGAGCGTTGGCTCGTGGTTGATGGCGCCGGGGAGGATGCGCCCTGCCTGGCGCCCGTAGAGCCCAACCGTTCGGCGCTCCCGGTGCCAGCGGACTCGCGGTACTTGGCCTTCTGTTGGACCCCCGTCGCCGGGGCGCCCTCAAAGGTCTTAGAAGTCCGCTCTGACTTCTTCTTCTTCTTCTCGCCTGACGGGTTCTTTCCTTCCAGCCAGTTGGCGAGACGTTGATGGCGGTCCTTCATGGTCCGCTCCGACATATTGCCGCAAAACGCACAGTCCTTCTTTAAGTGCGTCTTGTCCTCATGTAGGCAGTAAAGGCAAAGGGAGTGTTCATCCTCCTTAAAGACATTCTGAAGCTGGCATCCAGGGCAGACCCTGAACAGCTTTCCGGGCGTCGAGCTTCCCTTCTCCTGGGCCATGTCCGAGATGGGCCTGAGAAACTTCTGGAGTCCTCCAAAAGCGTGGCTCGACGAAATCTTCACCCTTGAGGGGCGTAGACGAATCCGACACGGGTCCCCGTTAATCGGATGAAGAGACGGTGGAGCTTGAGGCTCTTTTGACCGAAAAAAGAGAAATTTTTCTGAGAAAAAACATGAAAAAAGCACTAACACTCAAGAGCAATAGCACGAGGATCCCAACACTTGAACGTGCGGTAAAAATCTGAAGATGGCTGCCAGAGGCGGGGCTTAGGTAGAGGGCAGTCATTGGCTGTGGTCAGTATGATGCAGAGATCAGTGATTGGTTACTACTACGAAAGACAGATCAGAAACGAAACTGCTACTGATTTTTTCTTTACCGAGGATTCCCAGCCTGACGACGGGGAATATTCATGAGCATGTGAATCCATGCCAGACCCCATGCTGGAGAACGCCGGCATATGAGATGTATGTTAAGTATGGAGTGGGTGCAATAATATTCTGTGAGACTTGGCATAGGCAAACCAGAAAGCAACAAGACAATCAGTGGCCGATTAATGGTAGCTTCGAGAATAGATAACCTGGAAAGGGTGTTGATAAGAAAGAAAGCGCGTCCTGCAGCATTTGATATCGTTAAGGACTGGAAAAGGGAAGCAATGCTCCGACTTAGAAGTAGAGCGAAGCATGCGCGCAGGTATAAATCGAAAGGTGAAGTAGCGGAGGAAAAAGAGGAGGAGGAGTGGACTGAGAGTCTAAGGAGGTCAGGTAGACGTGACCAGTTGAATATAGAAAAAATATATCCACAACGAGAATTGCCCATAGCAGACAAATTAATAGAAAACATATTGATCCATACAAAACAAGGCCCAAGATCAGAAGCAAGGCCAAACACGTCAGTAACTATTGCCCAAATCCCTCCCAAAGCCCAAACTCTCCCTCCCGTAGCTGAAGCCCTCCCACAGCCACAGACCGCGCACGTAACACTTCCTATTAGCCAACCAGGCCCACAGCAGACTCTCCCCGCTTCTGTTGTCCCATCCGCACCTCCCACCTTAGATACAGACTCGGTACCGTCCGGCCCTCCCGGGGGTGAAACAGAAACCACGGCGGCGAGAGGCGGGAGGCGGGACAGAACAAAGTAGATGCACGAGGGTAACTCGCAGTGCGATCAGCAAAGAAAGGAAGGTGGAATTACATCAACAGGCAGAAATGTATATAGACGGGAATGATGGGACGACAACATTGGCTTCGATATATGACTTCCGAAGAAGCAGCGAAAGACAGGTAGTGTTGGAATGTATGGGTGAATATTTGGCGGAGAGATGGAAACAGTTAATTGGGAAATTGCCACCGCAGCGATTGTTAAATTTGAATGCATTAGCACGCTGTAGAGAGATGAAGAAGTGAGAGAACATGTATATGGACTTTTTGAACTTAAAAATGAATTAGATAATAATTATGCTGAAATGTTTACTGCAACTGGGTACAGGGTTAAGGATATTGGGAGAGATAGGAAGGGAATACAGGGGTCACATAGTGGACGGCAGCAGTTACCATCACCGAGGCAGAAGGCAATGGTGGACGAATTATTGTTGTTGAAACAAGTGGGGAAAGATTTGAAAGCATGCATACTGAAGACACGGGTGCTACTGCAGCAAGTACAAGGACATAATAGAGGGAGAGGGAATGCACAAGGAAGGAGTAATTCGAATATGCATGGGGGGCCATTGGGACCAAATCAGTGTGCGTACTGTAAGGAGGAAGGACACTGGCGAGCGTAGTGTCCACATCTGCAGAATAGAAATGGGTCTGGTCAGAGAAGACAGCACAGAGGGCACCAAGGAGCGAATGGACCAAATAGGAATAGTATGCAGCAGCACCACAATAATGGAGGTAGTCAAAACCAAGCCAAAAACCAAAGTGCCCCTAACCAGAGTCAGGGTCAACAAAACCAACAGTACAATGGAAATCAGAGTGGGGGAAATAGAGGGAAGAGTGGGAATGTTTTCGATACACAGCCAAATACGTATTACAGTAATAGTAATGATTACATATTGGATGATGTGTTATTTCCCCAATAGGACAGCCCAGGACAGGGGTCGGAACCAGTGTCCATTCCTGTGAATCAGAGAGGACCCTACGTAGAAATGAGAGTTGGGAATGAGGAGCACCGCTTCCTTGTAGATACAGGAGCGCAAAAGTGTTCAATAGACCATCACTTGGTTCCGGATATACCACTGTCAGGGCAAAAGAATGTTTCCGTAGGGTTCGCTGGTACACCAGTCATAAACCCAGTGTCCCCACCAGTCCCACTTACCATAGGACCATTCACTGAACATTGTCCTTTCCTTTTAACAGAAAATTGTGGGGAGAACCTGTTGGGATTAAATTTGTTGAAATAATTAGGTGCAGTTATACATTGCACGGCAGACGGGGTGTTCCTGACGATTTGGCCACAAAATGCCCCTGGGTCAGAATTCATGTCTGAAACTTTACCAGGAGAGCTAAGTAAAGTGCCAACCTGCATATGGGCAATGCATGACAACGATGTAGGATGCTTAAAAATAGAGCCAGTAAAGATCCTTTTGAAAAAGGGTGTTACACTACCACGAATTCCCCAATACAGAATTTCGGCTGAAGGTGAGAAAGCATTGAAGAGTATTGTTACAGATTTGGTGAAATTAGGGGTGATTGAAGAAATTACAGGCAGTACATGCAACAGCCCGATTCTTCCGGTTTATAAAAAAGGAGACAATGAAGTACCATACCGTTTCATAATTGATTTGCGCTCGCTAAACAAAGTGGTAGATCCACAATTTCCTTTAGTCCCAGATGTCACTACAATATTGACAATGATACCTGTCTCAGCAGAATACTTTAGTGTAGTTGATCTAAAAAATGCGTTCTTTAGCATTCCGGTGGATAAGGACAGCAGATATTTGTTCGCGTTCACATTAGGAAGACAGTCATTTACATTTATGCGGATTCCGCAAGGATACACGGAAAGTACGAGTATTTACAGTAGAGCATTGAAAGAGTAGCTAGACATGCTAGAATTACCAGTGGGTTGCGTACTCTTGCAATACATAGATCTGTTATTAGCTGCTGACAGAGGAGATTTGTAAAGAAAGCACTGTATTACTATTGTCACACCTAGCGGCACATGGCCATAAAGCTAGTTTGAAGAAGTTTCAATATAATCGAAAGGAGGTAGCTTATTTGGGCTACCTACTTTCGAAAGAGGGGAGAAGGCTAACGCCAGAACGCATAGAAAGTATTTCTTGTATGCCTATTCCAAAGACACAGAAAGGAGTCAGAGCCATAATAGGCATGGCTTCGTATTGCCGACAATGGATCGGTAATTTTGCGTTAATTGTGAAACCGATAGTGAATTTGACTAGAAAGGATGCGGTTATGCCTTTACAGTGGGATGAGGAATGTCAGAGAGCGTTTGATCAATGTTCTGCTCCAGTTTTGGGCACACCGAATTATGAAAAGGTTTTTAGACTGTTTGTGTGTGAAAGTGAAGGATGTGCATTGGCGGTTTTGAGACAGGAACAAGGTGGAAGAAATAGGCCGTGCGGCCATTTCTCTTCTGCGCTGGACCCAGCAGCGCGCGCACTACCACGATGTTTGCGATCTGTCGCGGCGGCTGCTGCGTCGGTGAAACAACGGAAGGGATGGTATTGGGGCATACTTTAATTCTGATGGTGCCACATGCCATAGACATTCTATTAAATAGGACACAGACGCAACACCTCACCTCTGCTAGATTGACAAGATATGAGTTTATCTTGTTCGCGCACCATATCCAAATTCTGAGGTGTAGCTCTTTGAATCCTGCAGAATTAATGCCACTGCCCATAAAAGAAATTGGTGACAACGAATAACCTCCCCATGATTGCTTGATGGTCACTGAGGAAGAAACGAAGGGAAGAGTTGATTTAAGTGACACCCCACAGAAAGAGCCAGATGGATTGTTATTTTGTGACGGCTCTTGTTTTAAAATTACCTGATGGCACGACAACTGCCGCCTATGCTATAACTACCCTAGAGAGCGTTGTAGAAAGCAAAAGAATCCCCTACAATTCGGCACAAGCCGCAGAGATAATAGCATTGACCAGAGCCTGCAAGATTTCTGAAAATTTAAATGTGAATATATATGCTGATAGTCAGTATGCTTTTGGGGTGGTTCATAACTTTGGTCGACTCTGGGCTGAGAGAGGTTTCTTGACATCACATGGTGCCAGAATTCAACATGGCCCTTTGATTGTACGATTACTATCTGCACTCACGTTTCCAAAGCGCCTAGCAATAGTGAAATACGAGGCACATAAAATGGTAACATGCAAAGTAGGAGAGGGAAACATGTTTGCAGACAGAATTGCGAAACAAACTGCCACTGATTTAAATACTAAAATGATGACAGTCCAGACCGAGGAAGTACCCTGTATGATATAAAATGGAATTGCCACTGTCAAAGAAATGCAGGCCGAAGCCACGGCCGATGAAATACAAGGGTAGGCAAAGGGCTCTGCTGAGTTAGATCTGGAGGGTTGTTGGGTGGACAAGGGAACTAGAAACTGGATGTTGCCAACTTCTTATGTGACTGCAATGGTCACAAGGCCCACAGCCCTACTCACATCTGTGTGAAAACGATAATACAGCACCTATCTACAGTATGGCAGAATGTAAACATAAAGAAGAATGCAGAGAGGTTGGTGCGGAACTGTATCACGTGTTTACAACACAATGTAGGTAAGGGAACAGTGACTCCAATAGGCAGTTTTGGCCCGCCCTCTATGCCTTTTGAGGTAATCCATTTTGATTTCATAGAGATGGAGAGATGCCAAAACTTGAAATATGTCTTAGTGGTGATCTGTGCATTCAGCAAGTGGGTGGAGGCATATCCCTTAAAAGATTGCACATCAATAAGCACGGCAAAAGTAATGCTTAAAGAATATTTTTCCCGTTTTGGCTTGCCCCGTGTCCTGTGGTCAGATAATGGTCCACATTTTGTGGGCGCAGTGGTGTTACAGTTATGTGCGGGTCTTCAGATTGATAAGAGATTTCATAGTTCAAGACATCCGAGTTCGGCCGGTCTTGTGGAGAGGCACAACGGGATCCTCAAGTCAAAAATAAGCAAGATATGTGCAGGAAGCAAGTTGAGTTGTGTGGATGCATTACCAATAGCGCTATTATGCATGCGTACGTCTGTACAGGTTAGAAGTGGGCTCTCCCCGTACGTAATTGTAATGGGGAGGCCGTCAAATGTTTGGTGCGCACCTCAGCCAAAATGACTTAGCGAGGTAGAACATCCTGTGCTTAGTACTTATTGTGGCCTTTTAATGCAGAAATTGCGTTCGATTCATCAGCAGGTGCAGGAGGCTCTACCAGTAAGATACACCGGTCCGGGGCACACGCTGGGGCAAGGCGACTGGGTGCTGATAACATTTTTTGAAAGAAAATCATCGTTAGCACCCAGGTTGCGCGGCCCCTATCAAGTAGTCTTGGCAACGCAGACGGCGATACGGGTGGATGGACGGAAGTCGTGGATCCAGGCCACCCATGCCAAAAAGATCCCAACTTCGCTGAAAGACTTGCCTGACCCAGACGACCGGGAAGAGACAGCTGTCCCAGATACGAAAGAAACTGTTGCCAGTAAGATGCCACCAAATCTGTCAGAACGAGAAGTGAAACTCGAAACAAAGCCTGAAACGATTGCTAAAAAGGGGGCAGGGCAAAGAGTGCCCCAACGTTGCCCAACAGAATTTACATCACTGTTGGCTGACACAAAATCTGCATAGCAAATACTGGCAGACACTTAACGTGTACCCCTTTGGCGCCCACCAGCACTTGCCAGCACGCCAAAGACCGAATCTGCATCACTGGCGCGGCGCACACCAGCACCTGCAGTAGCGCCACAGGCTGACTTTGAGCCTGGATCTGGAAGTGCACCGGCACTGTTCACACAATACCAGGAGTGAGGCGATAGGATTTACGGCCTCGAAAGACAAAGTGATCCACAGTTCTTTGGTGCCTATGTTAACCTCTGGTTCCGCTCATGGACGGAGAAGGAACTAGAGGTGTAGAGGAGAGAAGCGTGAGAATTGTGCAGGTCGGACAATTCAAGACTCGCAGCTCCTCGGTGCGATCATAAAAAGTACATGTGTCTGGAACCAGAGCGGACATGCTGGTCGCACATGGTACTAAGGCAATAGATAACTGATCAAAAGTCATCTGAGCAGTATGAGAAAGGACAAGTGATCTTGCCTAAAAACAAATAAGTAAATCCAGGCTATAAAGGACTGGCAGACTGAACTGTGACAATTCCGTTTAACTTATTGATATCAGAACAAGTGCAACGAAGAGAGATATCCACGACGAACTCTAATAAGGAAGAAGAAGGACGATGAGAAACATGTCGGGACTGGTTTCAGCCTCCTCCTGCACCGCTGCTGAGAATAAGTTGATTGTAAAGACTGTAAGCTTAAGAAAAACGCATGGTAAAAAGAATTGTATGCTGGCACTGACAATAATCATGTGCTTCATGAGTGTGGTAGCACCAATAATGACAGCCTTAGTATTATGGTATGCGGAATCGATACACCCATTGGGAATGTTTTTTCCAATAGTTAATATATCCACTACTGAAAGCTCGGTTCAGGTGATTACTTATACCTTGTCCCCGATGGAAGAAAGACACAGGGAAGGGTATCGAAACAATACGTTGTTATTGATTATGAATATGATACATGCAATTCTAAAGAAAACAAATTGCTGGGTATGTGCCCATTTACCGCAGCATGCTGGGAAAGGAATAGGTTGGTATGTACAGCCATTACCATTAAGTTCTGCATGTAGTGCATCTTTAAGTGCAATGTTCTATGGGAAATGGAATAAGAGTAGTACGGGTCAATTAGACAAAACAAACATGAATGAGTTTGAGGAAATGATTATGAGGCCTGTGGGTTGTTCCATATTCCATAATGCGTGAGCGATGATCCCAGAGCCAATGGCTAAAAGTACGCGAAAAATAACACAACAAAATAGACAAGATAGATTGTCCCCACCAGTTAAAACATCTGTAATGATGTTTCGTGTAAGAACACACGGGAACAAAGATGCAGTTCCCCCTTCTTACACAGTGAATTATAACCCGAGAACTGTCCCTTTTTGTCTAAAAAAGAAAGGCTCCTAATCAGTCGGAACATTTACTGGATGCATGAATACAGTGGTATTAAAATGGGAAATAGAACCAGTGTATGTGGGAGATTGAGTTTATTTTATATGTGGAGAGAAGGCATATCCTCGGTTGCCCAGAAACTGGGGAGGTACATGTTACCTTGGTCTGCTGTTCCCTGGAGTGTTCCTCTTAGAAACAGCAGGCATGGCCAGACTATCCAGATCTAGAACCAAAAGGAGTAGAGAAGGTGTTTTGATAGCGACCGACGTAGCAAAATTATTAATTCCATTCTTGTCCCAGACAGTGAACTCCTACAACATAAGGCAGCTGTCCAGAATACTAAAAGATACCATAAACACAACGACAGATATACTTTTTAACATGACGTTGGAAGAAAAAGGAATTAGGTTAATGACACTGCAAAATAGAATGGCTCTCGATGTGATCCTGGTTGATCGTGGGGGAATTTGCAAGATTGTGGGATCAGCGTGCTGTGTATTAGTAGATGACTATTCCCCTACGATTTTTGAAGCAATAAAGAAAATGCATGTACTAAGCTCCGAACTCCCAACTGGAGAAGAGGGCTGGGGAGTCCTGGTTATGGGGAATATTGCGTTCTTGGGGGTGGAAGTTGATCTCGATATTAATAGTAGTGTTTGGAATATTCATAACGTGCTGTTGTTGCATACACTGCCTACCGTTAGTTTGCACTGAGGTAACTGAGGGATGTACGAAGGGATGTATGCATATGATAACAAAAAGAAAACAAACTTATGGCCGGGATGACAGAGACACAAATGAAATGAAAACAGTGAAAGAATTAATGGCTATAGATATTAATGAAGATGATGATGCTTATAGTGGTATGCAAAACTCAGACATAAGTACTTTAGACTTATCGTCATCAGAGGAGGATACAATAAATGAATGAGACGTTTGGCATACGGCCAAAGGAGGGTTTGTCAGTCTAGAAAAATGGATACCTCTCATGATTGATGGCAAACGTATTTTGGTGGCCGTGGGCCAACCGTCTCATGCACGATACGATAGAAATACAGGTTTCCAAGTTTACCAATGAACGGCCATTTTGATGTAACAATGATCGCCATTTTGTTTTCTCAAAATTGCTCATTGCTTTCTGTTCTTATTGCTTCGCAGCACATTTTCTGCTTACACTGCTCGACTGTTAATATTGTTGTCTGAACATGAAAGGACAATGCCGCAGGGCCGCAAGGCTAATAAGAGTTTGTTGAAACACAATGTAGGCAGTGCCAGGAAGGAATGTCCGGCTCCCTCCCGAATGTAGCCTTGAAGCAGAGCCGCAGGGCATTTAATCATTTCACAGCTGCCAGCCAGTCTCGTTATATGGTAGAATATGTTAGAATAAAGCAGCTTAAGGCTTGAATTATGCTCTTCTTACGGCCTTCCTTTACCGAGCCCTGTAGAGTGTGTCGGCCCCAAGGACACGAATAGCACCTCATAGATAGCAAGGTCTGGAATGTGACTCTTCCCCCGTATGTAGCTCGCTTCCAAGAACAGAAGCACTGTGTTCTGTTCAACAACTAAAAGATGCCTCCGCACTTGCAACATTGCATATTGTTACTAGAATAGATATTTGAAGATGTCATAATTGTCGAAAGTGTCCATCATCACACCGAGTTCAAAGAAACCCAATAAAGGGGGGTGTTAAACATGTCATAGGTGATTGTATGATCTGCATTTTGTATATATGTAACTGATGTACGTAATTCACTCTCTTGCGTCCCTCGAGGTCTAGAGATACACGTCGCGGGGCGTGAGACCGAGTTGGCCAACTGAGACTATTTGCTTTGCAATAAACCCTAGCTTTGGGAATACAACCTCGTGTCTAGCGTATGTATCGTGTGTGGAGACTTGCCTTGTTTCCATAGAAGGGACCCCTAGGGGCCACTTTCAACATAATGTATGGAATGTAATGTACCCTACCTTACCTGTACTTCTATAATGTAACTAAGCTATAAGTATCCTTTGCAGTCTGTTGCTCCCAGTTACCTCAGGGTTCGGTGCGCCCTACAAATGAATAAACAAACAAACAAGCGCAATAAACCAGTGGTGTCAATGCAGAACACAATCCATCCCCATGTAGTTTTATCTATCATGTTATTAAAATTTTTAATATACCTCATAAAGCTTTCTTAATGAAACATGTCCAAATCTCCTCAAAACGATTACATTTCTTTCTTCTTTTGCATAGAAGCCTCACAAATAAAGAAATTCTGCAAATTGCCTGGACCCATTCAGCCTTGGTCGGAGATCTAACACTCTTCCAACCTTTTAGAATGAATCTTTTAGCCGTCTTTGTAGCTCTACATGCTTCTTAATGCTAATAATAGAGCTAGCATGACTAACTACATACAAAAGGAGAAGACCAACTGTATTCACCACAGTTCAATCCTTTCATGAAAAGCAGCTATGGGGTTGAACTGCTAAAAATGTCAAGTAATCCCAGACTTGGCTATTCCCCATTTCATACATAATGCACATTTCAAGGCACAGTGCACAAGGGAGTCATGCCTGGGTCTAAACACTCCCAGAAAGGAAGAAGGCTCAGAAGACCTGCTCGGATGCAATGGAAAGGATTCCAATGTGGGATATATTGACCCACTCAACAGTATTTCCCCATATCACCAAGCTGCATTTGTGCAGAAACAGCAAAATGGCTGCGCTAGCTCTGGTGAGCGCCATGGCCCCAAAACTGTGTTTTTGCAGCAACAAAAAGATGGTTGCACCTTCTTGCCAAACATACATTGGGCAGGATGGAACAAGGGGACACACTGAAAGAGCGTGCCAGTGTGTTCTGACATATACAAACGGAAGAAAATGAAAAGGCAGCACTGCTTTGCTGAAAACCCCAAAATCCCCAATGAAAAAGAAGCTTTTTCACCTTTAAAAAAATGTGCTGCTTTGACGCTAATCCCCTCTGTTCTTTCTTAAACCACTGTGATCAATAAGGCCCTGCCATGCCCAGGATATCTCATTGTGCTTCAGCAAAACCAGGCATGATTTCCGGATGACAGGCCCTGTCAAATTAACTTTGAGAAAAATCAACAAGGAGCTTCACTTTTCCCGCACGGGAAAACGCTTTCATTTTTTTACAAATGTATCAAAGCTCAGTAGTTCAAAAGAGACTCCCGCTATCTGAGCCATGTCAGTTTCAATGCATCTGTGCTTCAGACAAAACCCCTGCACTCAGGAAAATAACCATGGCTGCAAGGCAATACTGGGAAGTCAGATGGCAAAATAGAATTTGAAAGGAAATGCTAGCAGTTTTCACCACATGTGTAAAAATGGGCTTTGCAAAACTAGAGGAGAAAAATGCCTATTTAAAAAGTAAACTGTTAAAAGAAAGCCTGCCATTACCTAGCAATGTGAAGGGGTTTGTGGCTGCTGAAAATACATACACAGGCTATTTTATTCCATAGGCTTGTTTTAATTCAGGACCAAATATCAGAAAATAAAGGTTTTAAACCGCTTTGGCTGGATTTGCAAGCTGTCAAAAACAGGTTATGCCGGTTGGCAGAGTTAAAGCTTCCCCCTAGGAAGGGAGCCATCATAAACTTCCAGGACACGAAAGTGATAATTGCTAGCTTGAAAAACTTTGAATGGACCAAGACAAAGAAAGTTCACACGCTCGTCAGACATTCGTCTGTGCTCCAGGCTAGGACAATAGAAGTTCTGGGACACTAACCTGTGAAGTGGAGGGGGCCATAAAACCTTCAATCAAACAGGGAACCCCCACCTCACACAGGGCTGAAGTGACAGTTGGTGGCGGCTGAAGAAAGAAAAAAATTGTCCAGTGCAGGACAAAGGACTGCCATTTGCTTTCAGAGACCATTTCATAAATAAACTTTAAAGTCTTTTATCTCTGCAGCAAGACTTTGTAAAAATGTGAGAATGCTACAGTTTAAATTTGATTTTATGGGCTTTTATTTAAGACATTGTAGAATTCCCTGACACCTTGGGAATAGAAATGGTAAATTATTGCAGATTACAAAAAATGTATCCCTGTTACCAATGCAAATTTGTATACTTACATCCCTTATGATAATCCACTTATGTGTATAAAGTTATGGAATTTTAGGCCGAATCTTTCATACTCAAAATGGCCAAAACGTATTAAAAGGACAAAACAATGTCTCACAGATTGCAGGATTGGACTGCTATGCTCTACATAGAATATGTAACCTGATTATGTCATTTATTAAGGTGCTGCAAATGTACAAATGTGTAAATTCTGTTATGACTGATTTTTGGCAAAAAGGTCTGTGGGAAGTCTTTTTACATCATAGAATACAAGCCCTAAACTGAGTCACATCCTAGGGGAGGCAGACAACATTGATTGCCCAATCCAGTTGGTAGAGGCGTGTTTAGCAGACCCTGCCCAGCCATATACTTCCATGATGTCACTATGCATTATAAGAGACCCTGACAAGACTCTGGACACACACTCTTCCTGACGTTCCTGCGCTGCGTTCCTGTTCCATCCATCCAGATTCCAGATCCCAACTACAAGGCCAAAGCATTGCTGACCCTACTCCAGGGCCCACTGCAAAACCCAAGCAGTGCTCATCCTATACCCAGCAAGGCCTCAATTCTGAAAACCCACTAATCTCCCATGAAAAAGGGGAGAGCTGTGGTCCTTTTTGCATCCTGAACCAACCTGGCTTGCTTCCCCTGCCCACTGCCTTCCTGCAATCCTGCCATCCAGCTGACCTTAAGTATCCAGTGACCAGAATTGCCATTCCAGTCCAGTGCCATCCCATGACCAGAACTGCCCAGCTGTTTGCCAGGCGCGCTGCCGTGTAGTGCCCAGAACCTGTTGACGGTCCAAAAATCCCAAAACTAAAAAGTGGACTGTGAGTATAATCGCTACCCCATAGAAACCCATAGCCCATCACTTCTTGCCTTTATCCTTAATGCACTCTCCAAGTCATCCTATCCTGATACCTTGTTGAAATTGTCAGACTCATTCGTGCAACCCTGCCCTTGATTTCTAGTGCTAGCGCCATCTCTTTAGTAATTTTGTCTTGTGTAATCCTAAACCATTAGTCCTATTTCGAGTGATCGGACTGGTTTCCGCCATGGTTGGGTTCTGGGGTGACAGGGTTGAAATCACAAATCAACCTTGGATCTTACTGTGTCCCTCTTTGGTGGGCTAGCCCGAATACTCTAGTTTAAAGTAAAACTGGTCTTGTCACAACTGATTTCCTTTCCTGTTTCACAGCTTAATTTTACTCAAAGCGCACCTTTTATATCTTGTATAACTTCACCAATTTACCAGCTAGAGACCTACTTTCACTTCTAGAATATCCCTTGGATATACCTCTATTGCCCAGCCCAAAAACCATTTGGGTAATTTAAGGCGAGAATTGAAAAATTGCAAAGTTTCCAACGTGTCATTGTGCTGAAATCTGTTTTAAACTGTCCTCTCATTTTCGAACTGTATGCTCAATTCTTTATCATTATTAGTTTCTTTGCATTGTTGCTATAGTGAGGCATTATATTTGCCTTCAAGGTTTTTAACACCCATTCATTATTTATTTGTCCGTTTCAGAGTGTCATTTCATAACATTGCAAGGGGTTTAAAATCTGTTTTTCTCTCTTATTTGGGGAGGGAAGGTCAGATTTGGAATCCGTTTCCTGTTTCTTCTTCCTGATTACCTGCTGCTTCTTTTTACCCACTCACAATTGATTATTTGTGGGTTGAGGGAATATTGCAGGGGGAAATTTTAACTTGGGTGCTATCTTTCCTAAATCAAAAAGTGCTTCTATTCCGCTCTGTTGTGTATATGTTCCACTAGAAGGTTAAACCCTGTGCATTGCTCACATTCTCATTGTAATTATCACCCCGTTGGTGATTGCTGCCCCATATTAAAAAGTGTATGCTTTCTTTTGAATTTTAAAATAAATAAATACATATAGCATTTTACCAACCAGCCTGGTTCATGGTCCATGGCGACCCGGAGTATTTGAAAAGGGGGTGTGATATGAGTGGTGTGCCATCTCAATATTGAATCTATATAATATAAAGAGATAGGCATTTCAGTTGTGCGCTGCATACTAGGCCGAGACCAAGGTGTTTGTCGCCTGATTGAAATCCTTAACACTAACAATGAAGTTATTGCGAACCATCTGACTACCAAAGGCTGAAACCTGAGACGATGGGCCAAAATAAGAATCCAACCTGTCTTAATAGAAAACCATTCAGCATGTATGACACGTAGCTGCTTTGCACAGCCACTTTTTGGATCTCATAGTTTAAGTAGATACAAAACAGAATGTAGCAGAAGATTGCTAGCTTAAATTGCTGAGGATATCCAAACTCTTTAGAATGAAGGATGTGTACAGAGGACAGAAACTTATTTTAAAAATCTCTGTGTTCCAGGAAACCAGGAGGGGGCCTGAAGTTGACCAAATCGCCTAGCTGAACTGAAAAATACGTTTGCCTTTTGAATAAAAAGCTTCTAATCAGACAGAAGGCAAGATGCAAAAACAAAGGACAAATCAATGTTGACCCAACGGAGAATGAGGATTCCCAGTTGGATGGACCAAATTAAAATGATCAACAAAATACATTTGCATGGCAGTGTGGGACAGTGGAAAATACACATCAGCATTTGTGTAGACTCTGATTACTTTACTTTTATTATTTATTACAGTTTACAGATGGTGGTGTGTGCGCAGTGTGTTCAGTGTTCGGTGAACGGCTGAGTTCCAACATTCTGATGGCATTTCTGAGTACCGAATCCTAACAAACTCCAGTGAGGCTAGAGGAAATATTTGTATGGACCTCTTGTGAACAGCCCTCTACAGGAAAAAAACAATACAATATAATTTGTTCACAGGGTCCCTTGCTTCCCCAAGACCATTCGGGTTTTCCCTTTTGTTGTATGTGAATTATCACATACGCTACAGATTAGTATCAACAAATAGTTATTTATTTATTTTTTATATCAAGTATTTCATAAAAATATATTTCATCTACAATAATATAGAATCTTTTATACAATTCTAAAAAACAGACATCTCACAATAGTACTCACCTCTAATGTACATCTTCAATGATTTGTAGTACTCAAAATTATTTAACAGTTCTCCAATATCATTTTTCAATTAAGATCTGTTTGCTACCTCATCTCATTAGAGAAGCACACCTCAGTCCATATAGTTTTTAACTATCTGTGCTCATGTCACTCATTCCTTCTCTCATACTCCATTCATACCATACCCGACATGTTTCATTCCTTCACACTGTCACACTTGTAGTTAAGAACTTCTTCAGGGGTCATGTACCACACTGATTTAGAAATACACAAATTGTGTTTGTCTTCTATCGGATTCGTTGGGAGCTTTACTTCAAATGGCCTCCCTTTGATACTTTCTTTGGGTTAAATCTCCGAACGGATATCTGTGGGAAGCAAGTATAGGATATTCGAATATTAGTGCTCGAAAACATCCCATTGTAATTATTATTACATACAACCAGCTGTACTTAATGTTACAGCAGAAGGGAATCATTCACTTAACGTGCTCCGTCTTATCATCTGTTTAGAAACCATTTTACTTGGGACTTGATACAGGATTTACATGGATCGGTCGTTCATTTTTGGTTTTTCGACTAGCCAATTCTGGGTGCAATATTTTTACCATGATATTATAGGGAACGTTGTGGTTGAGTCATGCAGGTCAATATCTATAGGCACCACCCTTTTTCTTTACCTTTAAGATGATCGCCCTGTTTTTTTGCTTTGTCTTTGGCCTGTTTTTATTGAGACCACACCTCCGGAGGCATATACTGGCAGTGTCTCCTTGCCACCTCTGTGTATCAATGGGAGCCACGCCTGTATGGAGACAAAGTATGAGTCGTAGGCCCTTTATTGCCCAACTATTTTTTTAAAATATATGTAATATTCACTAGCACCCTGTATGGGAGTGAGGGGCCCCCAGGCCCCCTCGCGCCGTACACTCCTCAGTACGGGACTTGGGCCACGTGCCTCCGGTAGTGGGGTTGCCCCTTGCCCTTATGTAAAGTTAACCACGGTTGACCGCTACATAGACGGGACTACTGAGCAGGACACGGGGCATCCATCTTTTGTGCCCCCTTTCGACTCCATCTTCCGTAAACAGGACTCACTGCGATAGTACAGCAAGGCTCAGCTCCCCCCTCCACCGCAACAGCCAAGGACAGAGGCACACACAAGGTGCGCAGGCAGCTGGCTGGACCCCACCCTTGCACTCACCCTGCGAAGGAAAGCTCTGCGCTCCCATTCTCACGCTGAAGCTGGAGAAAGTTGCAACAACCAATATGATACAGTTTTCTTCCTCTGAGATCACTGCCAGCATGAGAACCAGCATGTGAACCAGGATGAGCTAAGCACTTTTTGCTCGTTCGTCCCCATAAACGTGCAAGCCACCCACCCCCATTTAGAGTAATTTATTGCCATCCTGAACCTGCGCTCCCTGTAAGGTATTTCTTTCAAGTGCCAGACCCTCACCTGCGCTGCGAAACCCACCCAACACACCCGCTACTAACCTTAAGCACTTTGCCACAATATATGTTTTTACTTATACTAATAGGTCTAAAGCTTAGGAGATATGTGAAACACAGCTTGACTTTTTTACATGCACAATAAAGGTCAAGGCCTCCAATTAAAGCCACAAATGAGCCAATTGTACTGACAATAAATACTATGTGTGATTTGTGTAGATATATGAAAAGAAGTATAAAATGTTCAGATAATTTGTTATTTTGTGTTTTACGAATGCAACATATTAGCTTAGGTAGTGACCACAGTGACCGGACCCTGACCTGCGTGGAGCACAAGATATTTGACGTCCATCATCTCGTCAGCCACTCAGCCAGTCAGAAGGAAGAGATGCCACCCACACCTACAGCACCACACCGCCTGGCCAATCGGGTCCATTTAGTATTTCTTGTTAGAGTTACTTTAATTGATATATATATATATATGAGTGATGATGTAAATGGTTTTTGTTTTTTTTTTTGGTTATTTCCTAGCTGGAGAAATAAACCATCCTTTGAACTCTTGCAGCCGGTTCTCAGTGCCTCCTTCCCCGACAGGGGTTGTGTTGGTTATTTTATTTTCTCTTACACGTAGTAAGCCGGGGAAAGGCACCTACATTTTCGGTGACCCCCGCAACGTGATTTAGAGAGGTGCCTCGAGGCCTGCACCACCCGGCAGAGAGATCCAGGACGCCCCCAGCAAGACCATCGCCTCCGCGGTTGACCAGACTGTGCACATCAAGAAGAAAGGGTCAAGGGTTCCCGGTTGACGAATACCCGATCAAAAAGGCTGCTCGCCAAGGGAGGCCACGGCTTGGTTGGGGGACGGACCTGAGCGAGGTCCGGCCGTGAGCGGCGACCCTCGGAGTACCTTACTGAACACGTGGAGTCCCGGTTGCAAAGACCCCAAAGGAAGGTAAGGGGAAATACGGGAAGAAGGGAATTAGCAACAAAGGGAAGGTAGTTAAGAATAGGGTCTGTGTGAGTGACGGCGAGGCTTTTCTGATCTATCCTTTATATGGCCATTAGGTGTTGTAAGAAGTGAGAAGAAGAGAAGTGGTATCCTAGCCCATACGGGGTAGAAGGCGGCGCCGCGTAGCATTTGTCCCGACCAAGTGCAGAATAGAGATAAAGAGAAAATAGTAGGGGTCTCGTATATTGAGTAGACTCGGAGTAGTTTTAGAATATTCTTTTTCCGTGGAGGTAAGAAATCTTGAGACATAATAAAGGTAAAAGAGGTGGGGAGTGAATGTGAAATAGCAGGTAGAATAGGGAAGAAGAAAAACCGGGGACAGTAACGGGAATAGGGAAAGAACAAACACGCGCAGGCAGTGCATGTGTAGGTTGCATGATTATATGTTTGTTGGTCTGCTTTGTGTATATGTCCTGTTGAACACGCCAAAGTATTTCAGTACAAGTAACTTGTTGATTAATGAATAATAGGCAAAGAAATAAATTGTGAGAGGTGACCAGGTAACACCTCTCAGAAAGAACAGCTAATGTGACATACCATGATTGCGAGCATTGATAAAGAACGTATTTTCACATATTGTAACTGACATACCAAGTGAGAGGTGGGAAGGGACTCAAGGGTACCAGAACACACAAAAAAGGAAAAGAAGTATTGCCATGGGGGGAGTAACGCCACTAGCACATATTTGCCAGCACCTTCCACTATATAGCGACATGATACAGAAGTATCACGATCAGTGGATCACTGAGATAAAAGGAGATGGGGTTATACCAATTTGGCCAGAAGGAGGGTCAATCGACAAAAGAGTGTTGGACCTAGTATCAACATATTTGCTAGCACGATACAAAGGGAAACAATTACAGAACCGGAGAGAAGTGTTAGATTTATGGCGAATGTTCGAGGAAGTTACCCCCACGGCAGAGGTAGGCACAAGCCGAATGATAGAAAAGCAGAAAATACCTGAAGAAGTAAGCGGGACACCAAAAGGGGAGTTGCTCAACAACTACAACCGAGAACGAAGTAACAAAAATCTATCCCTTAATGACCAGGCTAGCAGTAGGGTTTAGTGAGCCCATGTATATACCACCCACCCCCACTGCTCCGTGCGGGGCAACAGTGCATGAACCCCCACCATATGACAAAGGAGGCCTGTACGGCCCCACGAGTGCACCTCCTGTGAACCTAGCACGTTTAACAGGCGATTTAAATCGCCAGCTACCACACGCACAAATGGAAATAACACGGTTAAGAGCTCTATGCGACAAAGGGCAAATGCTGCCAGGGGGAGGGGAGGTACCACCGCTGTCACTGGCAGATCTCACACCTCCGATAGGGGCAGCAAGGAATGCAACCCCAGCAGTCTCAGTATCAGGACAATCTATAGCATCACAAGGGACGTCATCACAGCAAAGACAAGAACAAGAGTGGCAGTCAGGAAAGTTCCTGTTCCAATTGAATAACAAGCCAGTGAGAATTATACGCCCAGATACACCAGAGAGTCAACAAAGTGGAGATCAGGGTGAAAGGCAAGGAAGTGAACCCAAGGAAAACTGGGAGGATAATAACGAGCCAGAGTCAGAAATAGAAGAAGTATGGGATGATTTAGATGAATACGAAGAGGCAGCTGCCGCAGAGGGTTCCCCACTGCCAAACTGCCATTACCCAGACACACTATCACCACCATTACGGCAGGGTAGATTAAGACAACGAACAGGGAGGACAGGGAACATACTGGTAAGTAAAACGAAAAAAGGGAGAACGAGCAAAACAGGAAAGAAACAGAAACTACAAATGCCACTGATACATAAAGGAGAAGGTAGGCCAAACTAGATCCCGTGGGCCCAAATGGACAAAAACAACCTGTTAAAACTCCTCCCCCGCTGACGGGAGGAGCAGGTAAGTGGATACATGTATTTCAGAAGAACACGGCAGGCGTGCCGTTAGCTATAGGTGATGTGAAAAGCTTATTAGTATCAGGAATCGGGGACCAAGCAGACACAATCTGGGAAAGGGCAGGGTTCCCGGGAGTAACAATGAACTGTGATCGCCACGATGGATCACCATTCAACAATGTTCGAGCACAAGTGTGGGATGCATTGAGGCGTGCATTTCCAGACGTTCCAGATTTACACGCAGTGATGCAGTGCACGATGGAGGAGAGCGAGGATCCTGCGCAATTCATTTTGCGAGTGCAAGACTTATGGAGAAGTGAAACTGGTATGGCATGGAATCAATCAACAACCTTATTTTATTTTATCATTAAAAAGGGGTTGCCGAAAGAGGTGCAGAAGGCCTTGGACAAAATAGCTGGGATCGAAGCCAAAGGGTGGCCTGAAATTCAGAGCATAATTGTACACCATTGGAGGAGGATCAAAGAGAAGGAAAAGGAGGTCACACAAAAGAGGCTGGCTGACGAAGCAAAACTAGTGCAGACAAAATTAGTGAAGGTCGCCGCCATTACTGCCAGTGTAACCGCAGACAGAGAAAACGAAGGAGCGCAGTGGGTTGGAGAGGACCAAGGACAGTGGAACGGAGAGCAACAGCCATGCCAAGGATCACAGTGGCAGAACAGGCCGGCCCAAGGAAGAGGTGGGTACCGTGGCCAGAGGGGAGGATACGGAGGAATGGGAAACAGAGGTCATGTTGGAATTGTGGAAGGTGGGGATATTATTCACGAGATTTTAGAATGCGAGCATCAGGGTATTTTCAGGGGCAGCAGCAGCCCATGAACAATGAACAGGGGTGGGGCTGCCCACACCCAGGTAGCCCTTGTGGAGCTCCAATGGGGAGGGGGGAGACAGCAAGATCAGTACTGCTATGACCCCCAAATGCAACAAGGACAGCCAGCTCCACAACAGCAGCAAAAGCAGCAGCCACAACATCAAAAAGCACTACAGCCCATGGCAAGACAAAACTCAGTAGGAAACATAAACAATAACCCTTTTGCAGCGGCTGCAAATGGTGCCCTTGCACCATTCCGTGGCGTAACGGTCGTAGGTGACAACGTTTTTTCAGTGCCAGGTCAGCAAAGATACCAAGACTAGGACAGCCCACAGGGAGTACTTGCGTGTCCAGTCCTATCCACCACACAAAGTGCAAATGAGGAACCACTAGTGGCGCCAGAGATAGGAAACAAGCAGTTTATCTTTATGGTAGACTCTGGAGCAGAAAGATCATGTCTCACAGAAGGGCAGTTTCAGCTCTCGGGAAGAAATTTGGAGACGCAGGGGTTCTCTAGGGCTATTTTAAAAGTTCCTTACACAAAAGATCTTGATGTAACAGTAGGGGGAAAAACAGTGCATGCACCCTTATTGTATTACGAAGACGCGCCAATCAATTTGATGGGACGAGACTTGCTCAGTAAGTTAAACATGACCATAGCTTTTACTGAAAGAGGGTTAGTGTGCTCGACGCCAGGGGTATGCCCAGTACGAGCACTCCTGATAATAAGCACGATTACAAAGGAAGTTGCAGTAAGAGGGATCCCCATTGACATGGACATGTTCGTCTATGGAATACAGGTATTAGCCCGAGTAGTACCTGAAATAACACAAAAAGATTGGAGAATACCATCAGACTTCATATTCCGCCCAATCACACCAACAGATGTAGTGCCAGGCACAATTATATCTATAGACATTGAGGCAGTTCAAGTTTCCAACAGACGCATTGTGGTCATAGGCCTGGACACGCAGGGACGCGAGTGGAGAAGTGTGCTATGCATAGAGCTGAACATAATGCTAAAAGATATAACTGATGAAGAATTGTTTACCGATTACGAGGGGGATGGATAAATAATAATGCAAATAAGCATACCATGTGACATTATGATCCAATACAGAGAAATGCACAACCCACTCATGGCTAACATAAAGGCCCCACTGACAATATTTGAGGAAGACATGGCCAGGGTAGCACCTGAAATTTGGACTACAGGGCCACACGATGTGGGATTGTTGCATGAGGTGACTCCCATAAAGATAAAACTGAAACCACGTGCCCTCCCACCCAGAGTGAAACAATACCCAATATACAAAGAAGAAGAGGAAGGTATTAGAGAAACAGTGAATGCACTCCTAAGCCAAGGTATCTTAGTGCCATCAACTTCCCCATGCAACACAGCGATTTTTCCGATTAAAAAAGCGAAAGGAGGGGCGTGGAGAATGGTCCAGGATCTCCGCCCACTCAATGACGTCATCCAAAAAGAGTTCCCATTAGTGCCTAACCCGGCATCAATATTGTGCAGTATACCAAAAGAGGCAACTTGCTTCACTGTCATTGATTTGAAAAATGCTTTTTTCTCTGTGCCACTCGCACCAGAGTCACAGTACCTTACAGCCTTTACATTAGGAAACAACAGATATGAACACCGCAGACTCCCACAGGGGTATTGCGAGAGCCCAAGCATTTTTAACAGAGTACTACGAGAAGACATCGGCAACATAGATGTAGGGAGCACCATTATACAGTACGTAGACGATTTACTCGTCTGCAGCAAAACAGAAGAAGAGTGTAGAGAAGACTCGATAACACTGCTTAACGTATTGGCTGCCAAGGGATACAAAGTGGACAAAGGAAAGTTACAATACTGCCTTGCAGACGTTGTATATCTCGGCCAGCAAATATCTAAAGATGGAAAAAGAATACTACCAGACAGAGCAGCTGCCGTTCGACATATTATCATACCGAAAACAGTGAAGGACATGCAGAAATTTCTTGGCATATGCAACTATTGCCGAGCATGGATCCTCGATTACACGGCCAATGCTACAAGCACTGAAGGAAGCACAGAAGAACAGGGCCCCAATAAAATGGACACATGAGACAATTGCCCAATTCTCCTGATTAAAAGACCTTATTGCAGACGCCCCAGTCCTTGCAAATCCAGATTATGAAAGGGAATTTTTCCTGTTTTCACACAGTAATGGAACATTGATGACAGCAGTATTGACACAAAAGACATCGCTAGGCCACAAACCATTAGCATACTACAGTGGAATATTAGACCCAGTAATGCAGGGACATTTCGCTTGCGAACAGGCCCTCACTGCAGCGGCCTTCGCCATTGAGAAAAGTGCCACGATCGTAATGGGATGTTCAGTGACACTGTATGCGGAACACTCATTATTTGCTATCTTGGAAAGATCAAAATCTACTCCCACAACACAGAGAGCATCTGCTTATGAAATAATAATATCCAGTCCAAATGTACACGTGGTCAGATGCAAGACAGTGAACCCAGCCACATTCATTACAGAGCCATGCACACCTGAAGATTTACAGGAACACGATTGTAGCATGTATGAGGGAGAGGGCGATGACATTCCCAAAGCAAGAGAAAATGCCCTTACAGAAGGAGAAATCTATTTCATAGACGGGTCAGCATCCATAAACTCAGAGACAGGAGAGAAACATGTGGGGATGGCAGTAGTGCGCATGGAAGAAGACACATACGAAGTGATTGTTCAAAAGCGCCTCCCCTCACACTACTCTGCACAAGAAGCTGAACTAACTGCACTAATCAGCGCGTTACACACAGCCAAAGATTGTGCAGTAACAATATATTCAGACTCAGCTTACGCCACCACCACAGTTCACTCAGGGCTATCACGTTGGCGAAGGAGAGGGTTCAGAAGAGCAGACGGGTCCCCCGTACAAAATGCCACGTTGCTAAATTAACTAATAGAAGCTTTAGCAGAGCCATCGGTAGTGGCAGTGGTTAAATGCCAAGCCCATACCAATAAAACAGACGCTGTCTCATTGGGGAACGCGGCAGCCGACACAGCAGGGAAGGAGGCTTCGTACTTCAATAAGACACCAACATCAGAGTATGTTGTAAAACAGCCACAGCAGAACAACCAGCAGAAGCATACAGTAACACCCCCATAGCACAATTGATAGAACTCCAGAGAAGGGCCCCACCGGAAGAGCAGGAGTTGTGGGGCAAACGAGGGTGTAAACAATCAGCCACAGATCTCATTTGGAGACAGGAAACTACAGGCAAGGTAGTGATGCCTGTAGAATTATTAGAAGTAGCGTTCCAACAACTGCACTTCCCAGCTCACGTTGCACATCGCCTCAGACATTCAGGAGGATTGGTTTGTTCCCAATCTGCACGAATACTTGTCTAAATTTGTGATTGAATGTACTACATGCCAAACTTACAATTCAGGAATGACATTACGAACTCTGTGTGGCACTTTGCCACGCCCTACAGGTCCATTCAGAGAACTAAATATCAACTACGCCGATATGGGAGAAAGATGTAATGGAGCGAGATACTTGATTGTGGTGGTATGCCCTTTTTCACGGTGGGTGGAAGCAGGCCCCTGCCCCCATCCTGATGCAAAATGTGCTGCCAAGTTCCTTGTGCGAGAAGTATTCTCGCGGTGGGGAATCTGTGACGTGATCCGTTCAGACAACGGCACGCACTTTGTGAATGATCTTTTCAAAGAAGTAACCTCCCTCCTGGGGGTGAAACATAAATTATGTTCGATTTATCATCCAATGGAGTTGTGGAGAGGATCAACGGGCTGCTCAAAAGCAATTTATCGAAATTATGCAGCATGTTGAAAAAAAATTGGATAGATTGTCTGCCCCTAGCACTGTTCCAACTCAGAAATCAACCATGCAAGGATCACCATTTGAGCCCCCATGAAATCGTGACGGGGAGAAGAATGCACACGCCGCTCTCTCCTGTTAGGAGGGCGTCTGATTCAAACAGGGCTGCCACAGTGTTGGGGGAAGAGTTTAAGGAATACCTAGCACAGCTAACGCGCGCAGTACGCAGCATAGCAAAACAAATTGCTCCGCCATTTACTGAAGATGTAGCAACAGACACCTCCATGCCAGCAGCAGATAGCCCGGAGGGGCCATTATTGCCAGGGGAACACATCTATGTTAGAAGCTTTGTAAGAAGGTGGAATTCACCAAGATTTCATGGTCCATACACAGTGATGTACAGCACACCAACTGCAGTTAAGGTGAAGGGACTGAAATACTGGGTGCACCTCTCAGACGTGAGAAGGGCGTGCAGTGTTGCACTCCCACAAAATGAAACAGACTGTGTGGATGGCACTGCTAACACAGTCTGACATGATGAAAACTGCTCCCTCTCTCTCTCTCTCTCTCTCTCTCTTTCCCTTTTTTCTCTCTTACTCTCATATGAATTATGTTATTTTTCCTATTTTTCCTCATTGTTTTTATGATAAATGGAAATACATTGTTAAATGCCTAACTAAGCAAAAGATGAAAAAGAATGAACAATTGCAAATATGTTTCTTTTCATGATGACTTAACGAATTTGTCTCGCCCACATAGGTACAACATGAGCCAATGCGATGAAACGGCTGAGCAGGCTGAAATGTTAGATAGAAATAGGGATGCCACTAGGGCCAGTAGATTGAGCAATGTGGAATGCGTTATAAAATATGCTGCCATACTATTTGCAATAATGATGTTTTATTTTATTTGGTATAACGTCGTTTTATTTGTGGCAAACGAAATGAACAAAGGGGGGAGCGGGGCTAACATGATAAAACCAGGGTCTAAACTAATATGGACTGGAGTAACAACCATTTGGAAGGACACTTATAACGTTGAATCGAATAGTATAAATACAACGCCACCCTACGAACCATCGCATGAAAACAAAACTGCTCTCCCTTTGTTGAGTAATACTATGGCCAAGGAAATAGAGCCTGGATGGGATGTAAATGACGATTACTATTGGTTGACTAACTCCAGAGATACAAGCATGCACACACACACGGCACCAGAAACCACTACTGAATACACACGTCACCATGAACAACATTTATGATGCATGGTCCAGAATATTCCCGCTGCAATATCAACAAGTTGGTACCCAATTAAAAAACAAAAGAGGGAGGAGAAAAAGGGGGGCGGGAAAAAACAGATATGATATTTATCACAACCTGGGGTTAGATGAAATAGAGGACCCCCGACACCCTGACCAATCAAATAAATGGTATTCAGACATGAGCACTGCAGCAAAGCAAGCAAGTAATGAAAGTTGCTACGTGTGCTCACTTATTCCTCATGCAACTGGAACCCCAAAAATGTTAATTCCACAGAAAGTACCCTCGTCTGAGGCCCAATGTTTGATTCATCTGATGCTGTGTAGAATAAAAAAGACATTTCAGGCACACACAGTCACTATGGAAAAATTGGAAAACGAACAAACGTGCACCAGCAGACGACAAGGAGTAATCTGCCTCCAAGAGCCATTTTTCATCATAAAAGGGACAAGGTATGCAGACATCAAGTGGCATGATGAAACGATTGAATGCAAAGCTGAGGGGCTTCGAGGGCTGCCAGACGAAACATACGAGTGGGTAAAAGAAACGTGCATCCCCATCTGGTCACAGCATATCACCAAGCTGACATGGGTCGCACCACTGGAGAGACCCATAAAGATTCAAAAGGAAATACCGCACAAACTTTGCTTCCATGGAGAAGGGAAGGTGAATATGGGAAAGGCACAGCAGTGCAATGAGACTTTAATAATACCAGATATGAAAAAAGGCACTGCCGCATTAATGGACATATACTGGATCTGTGGCAAACGAGCTTACCTGCATCTCCCAGCATGCTGGAGGGGCACTTGTGCCCTAGCCACACTTTACTCAGCACTAATGGTGATAGCAGAGAGCCACGTTCAGTTTACAGCAAGGCCTTCGGCTGACAGTTCGACAGCAGGCCAATCGGCTGACAGTTCGACAGCAGGCCAATCGGCTGAACCATCAACAGCGCCCGATGAGACAATCACAGAGCCCCCAGCATACGAACTATTGTCAGAAGAAACATGGAGAACCAAGTTGTCACGCAGCAAAAGATCCAATTATATTTCGTCCAAATCGTCAGAACTCCTTGCTGAAATCCCGCAGCAGTACAAGCTTTTCTCATCTGCAGAGACATTTTTTGCATCATTTCTAGCACCAGGCGTTCAAGCCAGCACAAATGCGAAATGGCTGCAGATAACACGCTGGGAGCTCATCCAGCTGGCTAACGACACTGAGGAAGGATTCAACATCATAAAAATAGAGCTCCGTGCACTGCGCCTGGTGACGATGCAAAACAGACATGTCTTAGATCTTATCACGGCGATGGACGGCGGTGTTGGCCAAAAAATTGGGGGGGCGTGCTGCACGTTCGTACCAACTTCAGATGCTGACAACAGGACACTGTCACATGTGATAACAGCAGTGCATAATTTAGGAGAAAGAATGACAACGGAAGGTGGAGCAGACAACAGCACGTGGTTCGACAATCTGTTCAGCTGGATACCATCATGGGTGAACATAGCAGCGAAGATACTCATTCCCATTATTGTCTTTCTTCTCCTAATATTCTGTGTGTGCCAACTGGGACTAAGATGCTGTGAAAATAATATGCCTAATTCAGCGATGATGATGGTAACAGTGGGCCGACAGACAACGGTGGCTACTCTGATAGATGCCCAAGTACAAACTGGAGAATACACCACACCGCAGTATAGAATGACTGCCATCTATAGGCAGTATGGGGACGTGGTCGATAATCTACATCACATTACCATTAAAGAACCAAAGGACTTGCTGTGGTATAACGAGGTTTGGATAGATTTGGATGGGGATGGTGGGATATACTTAATGGTCACCCCAGAAGAATACGCAAGAAGGGGTAACCGCTTAAGAAGTGTGTGCAAAGCATGGATGCCAATAAAGGGTACACCTGCTTGGGATGAGGCTGTGGCTGAAGCTGAGCGCTACTGAAGGGAGAACGGAAAGAACGAGATAAGTAGTTTGTTACTTTAGATGTAAGGGGGAATGTATGGGAGTGAGAGGCCCCCAGGCCCCCTCACGCCGTACACTCCTCAGTACACGACTTGGACCACGTGCCTCCGGTAGTGGGGTTGCCCCTTGCCCTTATGTAAAGTTAACCACGGTTGACCGCTACATAGATGGGACTACTGAGCAGGACATGGGGCATCCATCTTTTGTGCCCCCTTTCGACTCCATTTTGGGTAAACAGGCCTCACTGCGATAGTACAGCAAGGCTCAGCTCCCCCTTCCACCGCAACAGCCAAGGACAGAGGCACACACAAGGTGCACAGGCAGCTGGCTGGCCCCCACTCTTGCACTACCCCTGCGAAGGAAAACTCTGCGCTCCCATTCTCACGCTGAAGCTGGAGAAAGTTGCAACAACCAATATGATACAGTTTTCTTCCTCTGAGATCACTGCCAGCATGAGAACCAGCATGTGAACCAGGATGAGCTTAGCACTTTTTGCTCGTTCGTCCCCATAAACGTGCAAGCCACCCACCCCCATTTAGAGTAATTTATTGCCATCCTGAACCTGCGCTCCCTGTAAGGTATTTCTTTCAAGTGCCAGACCCTCGCCTGCCCTACGAAACCCACCCAACACACCCGCTACTAACCTTAAGCACTTTGCCACAATATATGTTTTTACTTATACTAATAGGTCTAAAGTTTAGGAGATATGTGAAACACAGCTTGACTTTTTTACATGCACAATAAAGGTCAAAGCCTCCAATTAAAGCCACGAATGACCCAATTGTACTGACAATAAATACTATGTGTGATTTGTGTAGAAATATGAAAAGAAGTATAAAATGTTTAGATAATTTGTTATTTAGTGTTTTACGAATGCAACATATTAGTTTAGGTAGTGACCACAGTGACCGGACCCTGACCTGGGTGGAGCACAAGATATTTGACGTCCATCATCTCGTCAGCCACTCAGCCAATCAGAAGGAAGAGATGCCACCCACACCTACAGCACCACACCGCCGGGCCAATCGGGTCCATTTAGTATTTTTTGTTAGAGTTACTTTAATTGATATATATATGAGTGATGATGTAAATGGTTTTTGGATTTTCTTGGGTTACTTCCTAGCTGGAGAAATAAACCATCCTTTGAACTCTTGCAGCCGGTTCTCAGTGACTCCTTCCCCAACAGGGGTTGTGTTGGTTATTTTATTTTCTCTTACACGTAGTAAGCCGGGGAAAGGCACCTACAACCCCTAACTCTAATGTACTGACCTATCTGGTGCTTTTTGCCAAGCTGTCCGGATGTCGTATCCGTTGTGCTACTGGGTCCTTCCGTGGGAATCAGGATCGCCCACTTCACCTCTGGTCGGTTTCTCATGGGTTTCAAAGTATCTGGCTGCGGATGACATACCACACCATGAGTCTAAAGTCAGCCTATTCATTTGTCTTTTACCTAGCATCTTATTGGCTAAGCATTTTTAATTCAGAAGGAGTGTGCATTTGCACCTTTGGTTCTTACCCTCTCATCCGGATTGTGGTTCACTTATTTGTTGTCCCGGGTGTCTTAATGCCTGATGGCTTAGTTTATATCTCTCAGCGGATCTCGCAGAGTATCTTGGGCTGACCGTATCCAGTCATCAATGGATGTCCTAGGGGGCGTAATCCCACGTTGTATCTACGGGAAAAGGGAAATAGCCGGGAAAAGAAAGAATTGATCATTCCCCATTCTATTGTCTAACCCAGTCTATTGATCTACCATGCCTCGCAGACCACCTGCTCCAGCTCTCATCCTCTCAAGTCTTACCTGGAATCTCCCTGGCAGCTTCGCCCTTCCTGGGGTTCGGGTAACTCCTAGCCCAGCTCCTGTCTGGATCGTGTGCCTCCTCTGCCGTGTCCGCTTCTAGACCCGTTGTTCGCCTGTTTTTTTGGTATTTACACACTGCTTTTTATTCTTCTCGACATCACGTGTGCACCTTGTCACGTGATCGTATGTATGTCCGGGTGCTTTTTTCTATCTTATTTGTACTCAGATGGCCGTTTCCTGCCTTCGGCCCCCTTAGTATCGCCAGGTTTGCGCACTCATCAGCCACGTTGAACCTGACTGTTTCTCTCGTGCGTCCTGCTTTGCCGACACTTAAGTGGTATTGTCAGTGCCGTATTTTTATATTTATGGGATTTGACACATTCGAGCGGGTATTCTCCGCGGTTCAGCATGGCAGGGTTCAGCCACAATGCTGACCACACATGGCACAGCTGTGACTTCTACTGCACATGTGTTTTATCTCGCACCCCACTTCTCACAACGAGTGAGTGACCTTGGTTCCTCCACTTATTAAGATGTCTCACAAACTAATAGGTCATACTCCAGGATTTCCTGGCCTAAGTCTGTGCTTTGAACCAAGGGTCCGAATAGTCCAACGGGATCTCCCAACCACATGTCCTTACACATTTTCAGTTATTATTAAACTTCAAGGGCTGCAAGTAGTCTTAGTATCTACAGAGCCTTAACCCTGTATTTAACTGTTTGCCTCTTCGGGAGACTAGGTTACAATGCACCTCTTAACTAATCTCATATGTTATGGGAGATTTAAGTTGCACTGTGCAAGATAATTTATTTAACAGGTCTTATGCTTGCCATCTGTAGACATGTTTGCCAATGGTAGCTACGCCTTTTTTGTGTCAAGGGACCAGATAAATCAAGTAAGTGCCATCATTCTGTTTTTTCATTCAGACCCTGTTCTGTACTTTTAGTTAGGAATATTAGTTCCTTTTCTTTCAGTATTAGCTTTCTTCTATCAAGGATGGTGTCATTAGTGGGCCTCATCAAAAAGACGATCGACCACCTCAGGTCTACAGCTTTGTGTAACATTTCTATAAAATGTCCCACTAAAGGGGCAGAATGCACTCTGTTCTTTATGCAACTTTAATGCTCTGAAATACGGATTTTAATCTTTCTTTCCGTCTTCCCTATATAAATCTTCTTACAGGGGCACAATATAACATATACCACAAAGCAGGAGTTGCAATTCGTAAGCGTTTTTTGTTTCCATGGGCTGTTCAGACCGAGGTCTATCTCTGTCGACTTTTTTGTTTGTTGGCAGCAGACACAGGATCCACATGGGTACTAACCCTCTGGTGCACGCATACCCCATGTTTCTGTTAGAGTTGATTGTGCCTGGATCTGTTTGGTAATATCATTTTGCATGATTTCTGAGTACCGTACATTTTTGTACTGACATATTATTTCCTGCGTGAATGTAGGAGTGACTGCGGGCGCATGCCGTTGATCTGCTTCGGTCATTTCTTTTTTTTTTATAAAGTATTTTATTGTTATTAACATAGTACAATGGTCATAATAACAAAGCAACAAGCAAACAAAAACAACTTCAGACTGTCATAGTCGTTCACAATCAGAAAAGGTACCCTGAGCATCAACAGTTGAGCGATCATCTCATCACATGCAATAATGTATAGTATGGTACAAGCACAAAACAAAACCCCCAGTGCACATTCCCCCGCCTGTACATGGGACACTCAGGCCACACCTTCCTCCCACCTGTCCCATATTTTCGACGCTTTGTTGGGACAGCCTCGCGCCGAGTAAATCCTACGCTCCATCATAGCGCATATGTCCATATCCAATTTCCATTGTTCCAGCGTTGGGGAGTCAGGGGCACCCCATTTCTGCGCGATATTGCGCTTAACCAGCCCCATCGCCGTGTGTAGGAGCAATCTTTCCCACTTATTAGCTTCTATCTCATCGGGCACGCCCAGAAGCAAAGCCCTTGGGTCCAGTGGTATGGTGCGAGTCAGAACTCGGGAGAGTTCCCTACAGCATGCGTTCCAAAAAGTTTGTATCTGGGGACACAGCCACAAAATGTGAATAAAGGTCCCCTCCCCATCCCCACACCGCAAACAGTTTGGGTCAGAAGCCCGTTTCCAGCCATATAGACGTGTCCTAGGGTAATAAACCCGGTGTAGTATTTTCAACTGCACTAATCGAAGCCTAGAGGAAATGGCGATTTCCCGGGGATGCATAAGGACTTGTATCCAATCCTCAGGATCTATCACCCCCACATCTACTTCCCATTTTGCCTTTAGTTCATTCAATTCGGGGGTAGCAAAGGAGGATATAGCATTGTAAAGGATGGAAGTGCATTTGGTAGGGATATGCGCCGGAAGGATGTTACGCTCTATGGGGGTATAGTCCGGTAACTGCGTATCTGCTGTCAGGTAGGGTCTCAAAGCATGGGCGAGGCGAATGTAGTGGTAATGTTCCGTATTCGGAATCTGGAATCGCAATTGTAGGTCATCAAATGAGGCCAAACACCCCTGTGTAAGCATGTCCCCAATCCTGGCAATCCCCGCATTCACCCACCTAGGCCACGGCTCCAACTTCTGGGTCTCAGCTAGGTTGTTGTTCCGCCAGAGGGGTTGTGCTCTAGTAGCTTTATTTTCCCACCCAATGAATCGGTGTGCCTGTCTCCACACTGTGATCATATGCGTAGTGGTTGTGGGCGGAGAGGTTCTCGAAAGGGGCTGATAGAGGAGAAGCAGCGGGTCAGTGTTGCGCATAGTGGCTATCTCAGCCCGTATATGGGGCAGGTCTCGGTCCCCGTGGAGAAGGTCATTAACCACCACCAGTTGTGATGCCCAGTAATACGTTTGAAGGCGGGGAACTCCTATTCCTCCCTCCCAAATAGATCTTTGAAGTGTAGTTAACGCAATTCGTGACTGGCCTCCCCCCCATATGAGGTCTCTGAGAAGTGTCTCCACCTGGTGGAACTCCGAGTCGGGGACTTTAAGTGGGGCATTTTGGAGGACATAGAGGAATCTAGGAAGGGTCATCATTTTAAAAAGTGCCGCTCTTCCCATAAGTGTCAGGGGGAGGAGTTTCCAGTGCCGGACATCAACAATAAAGCGGTCTGTGATTGGTCGGAGATTGTTCCTTATATAGCTTGTTAAATCCCCGGATATCCATATTCCCAGGTAACGAAACCCCTGTCGTTCCACCCGGTACGGGCAGTCCTGGGGGATTGCCTGTTCCCCACCCTTCACCGGAAAGAGGACTGATTTCCCCCAGTTGATTCTGAGTCCGCTGAGTTCCCCAAAGCGGACTAACATTTGCGTTACAATGGCAGAGGATGTTAGTGGGTCACCCAGGTACACCAGGAGGTCATCCGCATACAGGGATGTACGATCCTCGTGTCCCTCCGGCCATCTGAATCCTCTCCAGGCGGTGTTTTGGCGAAGCCAAAGAGCTAATGGCTCGATAGCAAGGGCGAACAAAAGAGGGGACAAAGGGCATCCCTGTCGCGTACCACGGCCCAGGGGGAAGGACCCAGAGGACCAGCCATTCACTCTCACTTCCGCCTTGATGTTAACATAAAGTAGCTGCACCCAGCCTAAATAGGCCTCTCCGAACCCCATGCGGCGCATTATTTCCCAAAGGTAGTCCCATCGAATGGAATCGAACGCCTTTTCAAAATCGATTGCCAACAAGGCCAAGGGTTCGTTTATAATCGGGGATCTCTCCAATGCTAAATGGAGGCGGCGCAGATTCATCCGAGTCGATTTGGCAGGCATAAAACCACACTGATCCGGATGGATCAAGGAGGATGTGACTAACTGCAACCGATTCGCTAATAGCTTAGCAAGGACCTTAGCTTCCCCGTTAATCAGCGATATAGGTCTATAAGAAGCACAATCATGTGGAGGTTTGCCAGGCTTGGGAATGACCACAATGGTGGCCTTGCAAAGATCTGGTGGGAGGGTACCCTGTTCCCGGGCAGCAAGAAACATCCTATGTAGAGGACCGGCCATTTTGTCTACTCCTAGCTTCTGCCAAGTTTCAACTGGGAATCCGTTCGGGCCCGGTGCCTTTCCCGACTGGAGCTGAGACAGTGCCTCTGCAATCTCAGCCTCTGATAAAGCAGAGTCCAGCTGGTCCCTCTGTTGCCCCGAAAGGATCGGCAGCGTCACCTCATCTAGGAGGCAGGGGTTTAGCGGTGAGGTCGGAGCCCGATACAAATCTGCGTAAAACTCTGTGAAGGCCTCGGCAATCCCAGAGTCCGAATGTTGGGTGTCGCCCTGTGCCGTGACAATTTCCCGGACATGGCGCTGCCCCTCGTCTCTCCTCTGCAACCAAGCGAGCAGTTTACCCGACTTATCCCCAAGTTCATACACCCTCGCCCTAGCCTGCCAATGGGCCTGCTTGGCGTCATCCATCGTTCTGTTACGGAGGCACTCCTGGGCGCGCTGGAGGGATCGGTGGGTCTCAGGCGTAGGATCGGATATATGCTCAATCTCCCTGTCTCTCACTTCCTCTTCGGCCTTTAATATTTCCCGGAACCGGATGTTTCTTTTATGTGTCGTCCAAGAAAGGATTTCACCCCTTAGCACTGTTTTATAGGCCTCCCATAATATCACGGGGCTGTCCACCGACTTCTCGTTAATTTCGAAATATTCACCAGAAACTTCCTCGAGGCGATCTATCAGTTCCGGGGACCCCAGATAATAATTGTTAAGTCTCCACGTTCTAGGGGGAAGGGGACCCTGCATACGCAATTCAACTAAGAGGGGGGAGTGGTCCGAAATGCCCCGGGGGAGTAAATCTGCGGACATTGCCCTATGGAGGTCGGTATGTGGCAAGAAGAAGTAGTCCAGTCTGGACATGGAGCCGTGAGCGCCGGAATGGAAGGAGTACTCCCTATCAGTCGGGTGTAACTCTCTCCATACATCTCGGAGCCCAAGGGCCGATGCAAAACTGGCCAATCTAGTCGAGGTGTCAGGGTTGCGATTTCGGAGATGGGAACGGTCAAAGTTATCATTCATGGTATCATTAAAATCACCCCCCAGAATGAACGTATCAGGATGGTGTTTCCCTATAAGGGTAGTAAGATCGTCCAGTAATTCCTGTCCCAACCCGGGTGGGGAATAAATTGCGGCAATGGCCATCGTCTGACCCCAGATGGTCCCCATGACGAACACGTATCGACCCCTTGGGTCGCGCTCAACCAATTGCTGAGTAAATGGAATGCGCTTGTGTATCAGGATGAGGGTGCCCCTGGAGCCCATTGTGTACCCCGCCTGAAGGGCAAGGTGGTAATTAGTCCTCTGAAAAAAGGCACAGTGTGATCCGGCCAGGTGGGTTTCTGTCAAAAGGGCCACATCAGGGGAGTGTCTATTTAGAAATTGCCTAAGCAGGCGCCGTTTAATCCCGGACCCCATCCCATTCACGTTCCAGGTGAGGAACTTCAGGGATTTGGTGTGGCGCATGGGTGTCCCGTGAGTCTGTGCACAGGATATCTATCACACATGATGGGGGTCTGTACGATTGTAGCAATCAGTGAGAGATGGTGAAGTGGTAACTTCGACCAAAGACAGTGGTTCGTGTCCGTTATAAACATATGACAGTCTTGAAGTAACAAACAAACTTCCAAACATTCCCAACTTACCCCCACCCTATACTCCACCCCAACACGAAGTACCTGTCGCCCAAACATAGCTGGACCTTCAACTTAAGGTAGCAGCTCAAAAACCCAGACCCTAGAGCCGGGTCTAGATAAACAAGAAAGAGGGGGGGGGAAAAGGGAGAAGGAGAAGGAGAAGGAAAGGAGGAAGTTCGGCTAGGGGGGGGGGGTTTTCAGAGGCTCCTCCAGAGTCCCCTCCCATGCGCCAGTGTCAACATCTTCCATGGTGGACTACTCATGCGTCCGGCTTAAGAATACAAACAAAGAAAGAATACTTCAAAGCGCCATTACTAGGCCAGAGGGGCGACAGTCCGGTCAATGTCCTCGCTGATCTGCATCGGGGTCCAGGACCCCCTGTTCATTCCTCTCCGGGTTTCCTCTCGGGGAGGCGTGCCTGGGCCTCGGTCTTCCTCTCGGCCTCCTCGGTCTCGCAGTCCAATCACCTTCTATATGGGCCTCCGCCCATTTCCATGCCTCCTGCGGGTCGCTGAAATGAACCGTGGTTCCACCATGATATATCTTCAGTTGGGCCGGGAAGAGCAGGCCATATTTCACATTTAGTTGGGCCAGCTGTCTCTTGAGTGGCTCAAACGATTGTCGTGCCCGCTGCACTTCTCGGGTGTAGTCCGGGAAAAAGGCGATTCGGGAGCCGTTATGGGTAATCGAGCCTTGTGCCCGCGACAGTTGCAGGAGGGCATCCCTATCTCGGTAGTTGAGTAAGCGGGCGATGATAGTACGTGGCGGGGCACCCGGGGGTGGTCTACCCGCCGGCATTCTATGAGCCCTCTCCACTGAGAAGAACTTTGAAAAGGATGTGGCCTCGAAGATGTCTACAAGCCACTGCTCCAAGAACAGCTCCATACACTGTCCCTCCTCCCCTTCTGGCAGACCCAGGATACGGACATTATTGCGACGGGATCGCCCCTCTCCATCCTCCACTCTTGATTCAAGGGTCTTAAGGCGGTTTAAGGCCTGGGACAGTTGGCGGTTAATCCCGCCTATATTGTCTTCCACTTCAGAAATACGTTGTTCCGCCTCTCCCGTTCTGGAGGTTAGTTTCTGTAGATCGTGGCGTAGGAAGGAGACGTCTGCCGCCATGCTATCTATTTTGGTCTCCATGGAGGATCGGGAATTAGCAATGGCCGCCATTACATCATGGAGAGAAAGAGGGCCCTCCCCATTGGGGGAGTTCGGTCGCGTTGCTGGGGCCGCCGGGGCCGGGGTGGTGGCGACGGCAAATTGGTCCATGCTGCTCTGTGTGGAGGGTTTCTTCTGCCTTTCTTTCCCCATAGTTCCGGGGAGGCGTGGGGCGTCCGGCACGGCAGGTCGAACAGTGCTAATTACGCCCTTATGGATCTACTCCGGTGTACCGTGTCGCAGCCCCGCAACAGGCCAGGTGGAAGGCCTCGGGGTCCTCCAAACACCTTCCAACACGCAGGTTCCACGAATCCACCGTCTGTATGGAGCAGGGGGGGGGGGAGAGTTAATCCCACCTACCTCTAGCTCTGTCGGGCCAGGCCGCTGCCGTCCTCCACCACTCGGGGCTGGGTCGAAACAGCCCAAGAGCAGGAGCCGTTTGTCCGGGCGACCTCCGGTTGTAAGAAAAGTCAGTGTCCACTGCGTGTGCCGCACCACACCAGGCCGCTTCAAGCCCCAATCAGACAGGAGGTGGTCTGCCCTCAAGCTCCGGCGGCCATCTTGGTTTCGCAGTTCGGGGCCCCCGGCCTTCAGTAAATTGCAGATTATGGCCCTCCAAACGGGCAGACCACAGCCCGGATTTCCGCCGGTCGTAGCCCCCAGCTTCACGGGCACAATCGTGGCGTTGATGTCGCTCGATGTCCCCAGGAATCAGGATAAAGGTACAGGATTGTGTCGGCGCTTACGGGAGCTCACTCAGCTCACGTCCGCATCGCTCGCGCGCTAGCCACGCCCCTTTCGGTCATTTCTTTGACCGCTCATCCACCTGACCGTGGATGGACCCTCCTAGTTGTGCTGATCCTCGGCCGCTACACCAGTGCATCCCGGTAGGAGCAGCAAATGTCTTAACATTGTTAATGAAGGAGTGTCTGTGGGCATTAGCCTTCAAGCTCCTTAGGCTAGGACCTCCGGTTTTGAATTCTTGAACTTTGTGCTAATTTGTAACCACATCATCAGTCCAAGTGGTAATTGGCATCAATAGCATCAACAAGATGTACAACCAGTATGGTGTGCCATACAGAGGCCCGAGTCAGCCAGTGAAAGGCCTTTGGTAAATTGTAAAGTGAAAAGGGAGTCTGAGCCCGGTCGAGGGGGAATCAGGGTGGAAGTAAAAGACTTTTGTTGTTTAAAACGTAAATTCCTGAGGAAAGGAACTTAAAACAATCTTTGTTGCATCTTGCAAGGGAGAAGCCTTCCTTGATTGACCAAGAGATGTTTGGTTGCGGGGAGCTGATATATGAACTGGAACCGTGCACTTGTGCTTAGCCGAGCTGAAGTGTGTTCCAAGCCCAAGTGTGCCGCCTTTTCTGTGGTTAAAACGTGGGGAAGGGGAACCAACTATCCAGTCATCCTGACATATTGTTTCATGGCACACCTTTTGTTATCTACATTATTTCCCACACTTTTTATTGTTTAGAAGTAGGGATTGGCAATCTTTTTTTTAGTATAGGCCCTTTTATTTTAACGAAGACACTACTAGGGGTTATCTTTATTTTGATGGTCGTAGCTTGCTCCCATCCTTAGATTTAGGTTTAGACAGGTGTTTTTCCAACCCCCCTTAAGTTCAATAAACACCTTTGAACTGTAATCACTTATGTCTGTCTTACTGGTTGATACCATGCCTTCCTTACATATGGTGTCAGAAGTTGGGAACCCTGACATTTTAGAAGCTTAGTCATCGAGCCTCTGATCACTCGGTTGCCACAAGGGAATCTATTGGCTTCGATACATGTAATAGGGAAGCTACTATTCCCCCTGGGAAAAGAGGGATGATCCCCACAGACCTAGTACTAATTCCTCCTCCTGTGTGTTACTACAACAGGTTAGCCCCAAAATCTGTGTTAGCCTGGAAATATGGTATAGACATTTTGGCTAGAGTCACAGATCCAGATTTTAGAGAAGATGTTAGAGTTCTGATACAGAACCATGGTGACGATCCTTTTGAGGTACGGCCTGGGCACTGGACACAAAATTGCCCAAGGTATTCTTTAAAAAGCTCCATTTCCACTCACTGAGGAAGAAAAGGTAGTGGAAGAAACAGAGAGGAGAGAGGGGTTTTGGCGAGGTAGCCAAAGAAACCAACATCTGCCCCCCTGGGGATGACGAAGCAACCCTCCTCCCCGACTTGGCTTTTGCCCAGCAAAATGATCCCATTCTGGCTGAAGCCTTTGCACAAGTCATGTCTGAGGAGGATGGGCTGGGGAAAGAAAGTCCTTTCTTTTTCTTAAAACAAGGCTTGCTTTATTGGAGAGACACCACCGGGGACGGAATAGTTAGGACCCAACTAGTAATACCCAAATCCCGTAAGAGAATTGTGTTGGAGATTGCACACTCCCATTTAACAGGAGATCATCTGGGACTGGTTCAAACTCAGGCCCACATTAGCGGGAAGTTCTATTGGCCAGGTATTCATGCAGACACAAAGGACTTTGTCCAATCATGTGAAATATATATATAAAGACCAGTACCTATGTCCCCATACCGCCCCCCACTAAACCCATTGTCTATAATAGAAATTCCCTTTTCTCAAATAGGTATGGACATCATAGGGCCCCCAGAGACTTTGAAACTGGGAAACAGGTACATGTTAGTGATCGCACACTGTCACTCAACACCCTGAAGCTTTCCCCCTGAGAAATAGCACTACTCAACAAATCCTAAAACATCTAGTTCATTTTCCCTCACGCGTAGGCTTCCCTAAGGAAATCCTCACAGATCAGGGGACTAACTTCATGAGTAGATTGATGGGAGAGATTGTTATTACATATCACCACTCTACGTACCTCAGTTTACCACCTCAAACTGATGGGATAGTTAATTTTGCAAAGTCTTTTCTGTCAGCCTTTGACATTTCCACAATAGCACTGCAGTCAGAGTGGGGGTAGTCGAGTGAGCAACCATGCAATTTTATCAGCATCCACTACTAATTATGTACCACACAAGCATAATAATAATTTAGCATTTATATAGCGCTACGAACCCTCAGGTATCTGAGTGCTGCTTATTATTACCCAGGGTGTGTGGTGCTTATTTATCGACCTTCGAAGGATGAAAGGCTAATTTTGGCCCTGCCGAGATTCAAACCTGCATCAGCAGGCTCTGCACAGATGTCAAAGCGAGCGCTCTACTCGCTGTGCTATCGGATATTCAAATGCAGTCAGCCAGTCCATGATGTCATAATTTTCATCATATACACTGTACACACTGAGCAGATCGTTAAGAAACCTACAATGAGAAGAGGGGCCAGATCCATTCCCAGAGCCTCTGAAGGAACCATTGCCAGCTTGTCTCTTGGCCAGCTCCAATTGATGTACACTGTCTTTCTGTCTCCCTACCTTCTCCCACTTAAGTTTGGCCATGCTGAACTCAAGCTCTCTCTCTCTCTGAGTGTAAGCTTCTTTCCCTCAAGCTCCAGCATGGTCTCAGCCACAGAGGGGACAGATAGAACATTCAACAGGTGATCATCATCCTCCTCCTCTCCATCAATAATGGCAGCAACAGTGACACCTTCACTGTTACTGGGAGCAGCCCCAGCACCTTCAGCATAATCAATATAGGGGAGATGTACTATCCAAACCCCTTGACAATCGGCAATCTTTTAGATCAACTCAGCTTTGGTACCAGAGGTAGATATACCTCTTTCCCATCATAGCAGGCTTAAATGTTCAACATTGGAAGCATTTAAAACAGTGGCAGTGAGGGTTTCCATATTATTAGGTTAGCAGGTGATTTACACTTAATAAGCGATCAAAATTACTGCGTTTCTGTGTAATTATTATAATTCAGACACTACACCGGTGTGTAACACTGAAGAACCCCAGATCCTATCCTCACTGCTGTACACCAATTTCTTAGAGCAGATTTCTAAGCTCTAGCCTAGTGGACAGATGTTTAGGAGGCCACCCTTGTTAGATGAACATGGGAACACTTCTGGGAAGATAGCCAGACCAATTCACGGTAGCTTGGAGAGCAGTCAAGGCTAAATCTCAGTAGGGGTGTATTGCTCTCCCAGAGTGCACGGAAAATCATAAATCACCAATGCAATTACAGAGCCAATACTTTGAACGCAGTAAGACGCAATAACTTGCAACCACTCACTCTTAGAAAATAATGAGCACTTATACGGCTATTTATTCAAAGCTTAGAAGCAACCAGTGATAACATAGAAATAAATCACAGAAGACACATAAAAATAAATCACAGAAGAAGCAAAGAATTCAAAAGGAAATACATCACTGTGAGCGTAACTGGATTCCTCATCTCGCCAGAAGCGGCTGCAAGACCCCGATAACAGGCAGGCCGAGAGCACAACAGCTCACAGCAATGCCGGATGAAAGCGTCCTCCTCCGGCTGAAGTCTCACCTGACCACCCCCGGGGTTCCACATATATGCACACTCCGAAAAGGGGCGGCGATTTCTCGAACCTTCTGGCAATGCACTTGCGCATTGATGAGCAGCCGTTGTTTGCCAGCTGGGTCAACCGACAGTACCCTCAAGGAGCAGAGTGCCTCCCTCCTCTAAAAACAAGCACCATGAAAAACAGTCCCATAGCTCATAACAAGACATAACAAAGTTAGCTTTCCCAGCAGAAATGTCCTTGACTGCATACCAGGTTTGGAAAGCATGTTTTCTTCAGCACCGTGAATCTAACTCTCAGCAAAATGCGTGCAGCTTTTCACTGCGGCATGAAGTAAATATCCATCATGGCTCTGAGCGCTCCCAGAATGCACTGCGCACCAGCGCCATTTTAGTTCAAGCATAACAAGGGGTGAGAGTGATCAGGGGTCTCCAATGAGCACACACAGTGGAACACCAAGAATTACAATTAGACAGTTGCATACTAAAAAACATACTATTTATTATAGGCGTAATAACAACACAAATTAATCATGAAATGCACTAGCTAAATATCACACAGGCAACACACTATGTAACATATATACAATCACTGGAGTCAGTGCAAGAAAGATAGTAACTCCACTAATACCTGTAAAGGAAAAGGGTGAACAACTTGTATGGGACAGACAACCTTCAGAGATAGAAACCCCAACTTTCTAAGTCCAGTGTTACGCTCACCTGGCTCCCACAGGGGCGTCGGTCGGACCCGGACAGCTGCGGTCTCCACCCACGTGATGCGTATTGCAGCGATGACTGACTGGATCTGCCCTCCTAATCTTGTCTGCTTAACCCATAGAAATATTCTCCTGCAAGTGGAGAGATGGATTTAGCCACTTGTGGATTCAAGTGATGGCATCCCCACAGTCCTCCCCAACTAATCACCTCCGAAATGCCCTCACAGCAATCTCACCTTATATTCTTGAAAGATGATCTCTCCATCCTGTGTGGATTTGCAGGGGCGCGTCGATTCCAGTTACTTCACTGGTTTGAAGGCTCGGGAGAGTTCAGGAGAGTATTGACTCTGAGGTTCCTGGTGAGGACCAGTAAGTATTAAGTTCAAAGAGTTCAATATGTCCGATGTTCACTCTTGTTCCCCCCTTCCTTTCTTGTCTTGCAGGTGGCTCGTGAAAAGATGCTCTTGTGGCAGCTGGTGGCGCCCAGGTAAGAGTCTGTATTACCCGGCGCTGTCCAGTAAATGTTGCACGTGGAAAATGTGTTGTTTTGTCTCTCTTTACAGATGCGGCACGTGAAAATATGGAGAGTCACAAAAGGATGCCTCCGCTGGTAAATCAGGTAAGTCTATGGTGGTAAGAATTATATTTGTTGGTTCCCACGGCTCACCTGGTGGTTTTCTTTTGTCTCCTAGGTGCCGAAGTTCGGCGAAGAAATGATGGAGGCAACGCCGACCCGAAGGATGCTGTGAAGACTGGTGAGTATGGCGCGGCGCTGCAGCTGGAGGTGCGGCGCGTGCAGAAATGATGTTCTTTACAGATCAGGAGACGAGATGGATCCAGAATCAGGTATGGAAAAGAAATAAGTTCATTTTCTAACCTTGTCCCTTTCTTTCCTCTTTGTTTTAGGAGCTCCGGATTCGAGGCGGGCGTGGCAGAAGACTGGATGCAGGCTGCAGGCACGGTGAGTGTTACGCTGCTGGATGCAGAATAACACGAAGCGTGTGTTGCTGGTCGGGCGTGGTTTAAATAGCCCCAAAAGTAGTCCCAGGTAAGAAGTCCCTAGAACCACACCCGAGTAAAAAATAGTCCCTGTAGAAAAATAGTCCCTTTCAGGCTTCATGTTGGATTGGAGTCATTTGCAGCATGGTCTTCCTGAGGTAAGTAATGACTATGAGCCTGGCGCCTTAGGCGCCAGGACTGATTCCTACTATGAGCCTGGCGCCTAAGGCGCCAGGACTGAACCCAGATAGCCCCTAGCCGGGGCTGCTGAGGTTTTACTAAATGTCTAGATGCCTGCTCCCGGGGCTGATGGGCTTGGTCCGGATGCCTGGGGGTAGGCATCATGACGTCCAGCCCTAAGATGAAGGGAGCCTTGTGATCAATGTACGATGCACGCGTAAAAACGCTCGGTCCTGTGTACATTTCACAAAGTACTTCTTAGGAAGCATGAAAAGTTAGGGGAAGAAATTGAAGGGGTGAAAAAGTTAGGGGAAGAAGTCTGAAGGGGTGAAACAGGTTAAAAAAGTTAAGAGAGGATCTGCTACGGTGAACAAAGCTGTTCCTGACTTTTGGAGGGCTTTAGGAAGTGGATACTACCAAAGCCAAAAGGAAACCAAAATAGCATTCCATGCATAAATGCGTTTGGATAAACAAAGGGCCACCGGTAAGTGACTTCACTACTCACCGCCCTCAGCTCGGTTTGGTCAGAAGGCAATCATCAAAGGTTTGACTTCCTGCCATCGGTTCACTTCTCAGATGCATAGGTGCTGCGGGTGCTAACACAGGTCTGGTCTGGGACATGAGCTGCTACTCTCGATTCGGCTGAAGAATGAAGAAAACACAAATGCAGCAGACATCAGGGAACTGGAAGGAATGCAGGAAAACTGCCTTCAGCGAGCATCACTGTCGCACAGTGACGCAGGGCCACCCAACTTGCGGTATGACGCACCCTCCTATCTCGTGACCCAAAGGTGCTGCTACAGCGACATTCGGTAGAAAGGGTGCTTTGCAGGATAAGCTGGGATGCCCCATAGTTTCGGGTCTAAACTCAAAATGGCAACACTCCTGCACGGTTCCCAAGGTTTCGTCTGGTCAGTCCACAGGATGGACATGACACACTTCCGAGAAGGCTTACTTGCAGGGTTATCAGGAGGCATCAAGAGTGATTGGTCTCACCACTCCAAGGTTCGAAGCACCTTCACAGGTCTTTTGACATCAAGCGCAAAGCAGGGCTTGACCGGCACAACAGGGATTCAGTGTGTCTCAGGATTGTCCTTTGTTCTACTCGGCTCTTCAGGATACTTAGTTCCTTCTTCAGACTTGTACAAATCTGTTGTTGATCTGCTGGAATGGACACGGGACCCCTCCTCATATCCAAAGTTACGCAAGTGATCACACCCAGCCCACCATTGAGAAGATCTGCCCCATGCATGCATGACAGCAGCGGTCCAATCAGAGGCCACTGGGGTCCTCATGCACCCCAGACACCCTAGCACCAGTAATGTGGATTGGGACCTGACATTCCCAGCCCACTTCCTGGATGCCTACACACGTGACATGCAGGCACCCGCAAAATAAACAGCTTTTTCAGGCAACTACAAGCCCAAATAAGGAAGTTCCGCACCTGGAAAGGCAGGGGAAGGTCAGAGGACAAAATGGCCAAAGGCACAGACAAAAGATCTTGTGGCATGGCCATATTGGACACCAGCCACAGTCTTGGGCCAAATGCAATAAACACGGTATGGCACGATAAAGTTACACAAACATAAGAATAAGCTACTGCTGCCCCCAGCCTGCCCTAAGGCACATTGTACAACCACCAAAAATTCCTTAGAGTGTCTAGTCCCGAAAAACACAATGGCCCCTCTGTAAGGTACTTTACGCGATGATAAAATGTTACCAATTAGCGGCAACAAAGTCATTGGACTAAGAGAAACAAAGTTTCTCAGTACTGACAGTCTAAAGGACATGCCGGTTTCTCCGTAACAAGGATCTAAAGCCCAGTGGAGTGCAGCTTAGGGCTGTGCTCCATTGTAAAAAGCCAGGTCGGGATGCAGAAACAAATGCAAAATATTTGGGGTCCATAGATTATGGAGGAAAAGTTGCTTCAAGAGAAATCTTTTCTATCAGGCGCATACAGGAGTTGGATGGAGCAGACGCGGAACCGCACTTTGCCCCTTAGCAGCAGAGACATATCTACGAACAGCTGCGCTGGTTATAGGATTATCATAGACTCGGTATCCGTGGAAGGAAAGAATCCATTAGAAAGTCGAAAAACTTGCATGAGCTGGTGAGGGTTACCTTTGCAACTATGTTCCCCTTGATCACCCTCTCACAGCTGACTTCGGGGCCCAACCACACCAGAGGCCATTGCCTTGGCACCATCGTCCCTTCACCAACCTTGCCCTCACTAACTTCAAGAAAATTAGTATGCCTTGGACTGACCATGCATTGCTCACCTGAAATTTGCTCAAATTAGCTAAGCTGTGTCCCCCTACCCACAGCCCTCCTTGCTCGCCCTGGCCCTTCATTTTCAGACCAATGAAGGGGGTTATTACCAAACAAATCTTCCTATTGATACTTCTAACCCTGCTGAAGATCTCCTACTCTATCTGCAAAATGAGCCCATGAGAAATGTGAACATTCTCGCCCGCTGCATAACTAAGAAAGACAATTTGCATAGGTACCCTAAAGCCTGGTATGACAAACACCTGGCAGCCCTTAGAAGAAAAATAATTGTACTCTTGAGCGATGTTGAAACAAAATCCTGGACCTTGCAGATAAACCAGCTTTTAACACCCAAAAGAGAGACTACAGGCAGAAAAAAGCCTTTATCCACACCACATAACCAACTCTTGAAATATCTTGGCTGTACTCTTCAAAATGTTCCAGGATTTAATCTCCCACAAGAACGTGCTGGTTCCATGGCTGATGTGCTGGCTCCCCAGCCGCTCTCAATAACTTGTGAATAACTTGCGTACTAAGAAAGTTAATGGCGAGCATCAATTAACAACAGAGATGAGCCACACTAGCCGCTTTTCGGCCTTGTAGAGGGTGTTGGACAAAGTGTTTAAACTGGTCTCTAAGATGAATGCTACTGAACTGGTAGGGCCCGTACCATCAACACCAACATGGATACCTCTCGCGGTCATTGGCTGCTATTGACAATGCCACCTTAAAAAAACAGACATCTTACCCGCTCTTCTCAAGCAGACCAAGATTGTTCTTCTAATCAAAAAGCCAATGACGACCCAATAACTTTATGCCCACTACCATTCGATTGGAAGCACCTAATTTATTGGAAGAATCCTAGAAAGACACACACTGTGGCAGATCCTCCACCATATAGAACCACATTCACTTCTGCACAACCATGAATCTGGGTTTAGGAAGTCCAGAGTTGCTCCAACAGCTCTTCTCTTTCATGAGAAATGCGATTCTCTAGTCACTTCACCACAATCTTCTTGTCATCCTTGTGTTTTTGGACCTCTTGGCTGCGTTTGACCCAATCAAGTATCACACCCACCTGTCTTGCCTCAATCTCTCTTTCAGATTAAAGAGATCTGTCCTTGGGTGGATTGCCTCTATCCTGCTAATCACGAGGTTCAGGTTAGATCAGATCCCTTTCCTTCAAAGGCTGTTACCTATAAGTGTAGGGGCTTCACCCAAGGGTCCATAATTTCCCCCTCTCTTAATTGGCTACCTCAAACCACTTGCTGATCTCATCATTCCTTTCATGTCCACTTTCTAGACTTACGCTGACAACGCCCTGATTGCTGTCAGGGTAAAGGTCTCTGCTGATCTCCAGCGCATCAATGCTTGCCATACCACCATGAAGGATTGGATGATTGACAAGGACCTCTTTTAAAACTCCTCCAAGACTGAGATCCTCTAACTCAGACACTCCATGACCCCTCCTCTCACTACAGCACCATCAGCTACTTTGGGGGTGGGGGATCTACAAGCCTGCCCGACCTTTGCCAAAACACTGAGATTCATGTTCGACGGATCCTTGTCCATCATTCATCAGGTGCGTGACCTCATCAAGAAGTTGGACTTCCAGCTGCACATTCTGAGGAGAGTCCTACCTTTTGTTGACATGCAACACTGAATTAGCAGTCAGCTCTGCCATGATTCTCTACCACCCCAATTACTGCAACAGTCTCCTCTTGGGCCTGCCCAAGTGCCTCACTGAACATCTGTAAACCATCCAACATAAGGCTACTCAACTCATCCTCAGCCAGAGCCCCACATCCTTGATGTTATGTCCCTCCACCGGTTTCCCGAGAACTCGAGCATCATTTTGAAAACTCTGTGCCTTATACACTTGCTATCATTTGTCCTCTACCCCCTTACATTCCATGATATGTAACACACCAAAGATTCTGCAATTGACATACAGTAACTTCATACATTTCAGCCCTTCCAGGAGAAAGCACCTGGACAGCTGGACCTTGGACACCTTAGGCACTATCTTATGTAATAAACTCTTTCAGCTTTCGTAAAGTTGAGAACCACCTGAGCACTGCTCAGAAATAACACTGGCATCAGCTTAAAAGCACATGGCTAGATAAAAGAGATCCTAGGTGTGTTCCTTTACGATGTTAGAGAACGGGTACTCAAGTGCTTGCATACCTGGCACGCAACATTTTGCGTTCTTTAGGTTGACAGTTTTGCACTCTTTTCAAGTTCCCATTTATAGATTTACAGTCTAACAGATTTGCCACTTTGAAGGTGCACTCTAAAATTATACATTTTTTTTAGAGATTTGAAGGGCAAGGTCCTGGTGGAAGTACAAAGCCTTGCAGTGGGCTGTAAAACATGTGTTCACACTGTTTGTTTTAATATGTGATATATTATAATTTAATAGACACCTGTTTTATACGCAGATACAGCAGACACTTCAGGAATGTAGGCATTACCTTTTCTTTGTCAAGTCTCCGCTCATGTTAAATGTTATTTTCTGCCAAACCGCCATTAGATGGGCAATCTGCATTTCAAAACTGCAGTTGGTTTCTCAATCTAGGACTACTTAAAAATAAGCTGAATCATAAAGTAAAGCAACTTTTTAAAGAAATGACTGGTCCAGGCCCAATTAACTGATGTCCAAAAAGCATGTTCATTTTTTGTATGCCTTCTCCAGTGAATTCTGTCTTTCTGGTACTGTCAATATTACGGCACAGTCTGACTAATGCAAAAATAGGTTTTACTGCATTCAAACCTAGAGATGTAAGCATTGACAAATGGTTACAAAACACAATTAGAACCTTTATTCCATAACTTGGCTCCAACCACCTATTCACTAAATCCATGTAAAGGGCCTCATTCCGAGTTTGCCCTTAATTTGGTGGTAATACCGCCTAGTCACCGCCAAAAGGTTAACCTTCATTTTTAAAGTCCATACAACTCCCTGTGGTTTGTGGCAGAAGAACAAGTTACTTATCAACTGGTAACGTTCTTTCGATTGGATGTTCCTCCAAAGTATTCCTCATCTTAGATGTATTCCATCCAGCTTTGCTGCTCTTTGGAAATGTTTTCGGCAGAGGGCGCCGTGTGTCGGTGTCGTCGAGTTGATGGTTCCTCGAAGGCCTCCGTCGAGGGTGACGTCATCGGGTGTATAAGTAGCACGCGCGGCGCCCGTTGGCCTCAGTTCTGTTTTTCCCCTTTTTATCTTTGATCTTGTACTGTGTAGATTGTGCCGGCAGACAGTTATGAGCCTTGCGAGATTTGAGATGGCAATAACCCGGAAAAATCTACAGAGGGGTAGGCTGGGAGGGCGATGAGGAATACGTTGGAGGAACATCCAATCGAAAGAACGTTACCAGTTGGTAAGTAACTTGTTCTTCGAGTGGATTGTGTCCTCCAACATATTCCTCATCTTAGATAGACTCCCAAAGCAGTGTGGACAATTCCTCTGGAGGAGGGGGTAGATTTTTCGATACTCTTAGATGGCTGAGTATAATACTGCTTTTCCAAAAGTTAGCTCCCTAGACTGGGAAGCATCCAGGTTATAGAATTTCGAGAAGGTGTGTAGCGAAGACCAAGTTGCTGCTTCGCAAATGGATCTTATTGGAACACCTCTTTGAAGGGCCGAAGAGGAGGCAATGACTCTGGTGGAATGAGCCCTTAACCCTTCCGGAGGGTCTTTTCGAGCTAGTCTGTAGCATTCTGAAATGCAAAGCACAATCCAGCGTGAAATTGTCTGTTTTGTCACCGATTGACCCAGTTTCCTTCCTGTGTAACCTATAAACAGCTGGTTGTCCACTCTAAGTCTGGAAAGTCTAGAGATGTAAAAGCTTAAAGCTCTTTCGGACCCAGCCTGTGTAATCTTTCCTCCTCCTTCGAAGGATGGGGTGGAGGATAGAATGTGGGTAAGACAATTTTCCGACTTAAATGAAAATCAGATATTACTTTCGGTAGAAATAATGGTTTTACCCTCAACACAACTCCTTATGGAACACAGTATAGGGTGGCCCAGAAGACAGTGCCTGCAATTCACTCACTCTTCTTGCTGATGGTAGAGCAACCAAGAAGGCTGTTTTCCACGTTAGTAATCTTAATGGACACGTGTGCATAGGCTCAAAAGGAGCACACATTAAGAATTTTAGGACTAAGTTTATAATCCAGATCAGTACTTGAAATGGGTGAGGAGGAAACACATTAGTGAGTCCTTTTAAGAATTGTATTATAAAAGGAATTTTGAAGTAGGAGCATTCTTCTGATGAGCGCTTGAAAATGGAAAGCGCTGCAAGGAAACCTTTTATTGTTCCGATATTCAGACCTCTATGTGCTAGGGCCAGAAGGAAAGACAATACTTCCGGAATAGAACATAGAAAACAATCGACATTCTTTTCTCTGCACCAGTTGCAAAACTTTTTCCAACGGCAACGGTATAGAGACTTTGTTGCTGGCCTTCTTGCCGAAAGCAACACCTCCATAACGTCATCTGGAAGGTTCCAATCCCTGTATCTCAGCCTTTCAGATACCAAGCATGAAGGTTGAGCGTTTTGACCTCTGGATGGAGAACCTGACCCTCCATTTGAGAGAGAAGGTTCTCTCTCTGAGGAAGACGTACTGGAGAACAGATGGACATGTCTAGAAGGTCCGGGTACCACGTTCTCCTGGCCCAATCCGGGGCAATTAGGATCATGCGACTCCGAAACCTTCTCAGACGCCTGACGACCTGAGGAATGACGGGAATCGGAGGGAACGTGTACAATAGTGGGAAATTCCACTCCACCACGAACGCGTCTCCCAGGGCTCCTCTCGGGGGAAATTCTCTTGAGCAATACCTTTCGCATTTTTGGTTGATTTCGGTTGCAAACAGGTCTACTTGAGGGGTTCCCCAAAGGGCGAAGATCTCTTGAATGACTTCCTGAGCCAGTTCTCATTCGTGGGATACCGTGCTCTGCCTGCTCAGAGCATCTGCCGTCATATTCTCTTCTCCGGCTAGATGAATTGCCGTTAAAGAGATTCCTTCCTGAATCGCCCAATACCAGAGCTGCATTGCCTCTCTACACAGAGGTAGTGACCCTACACCTCCTCTTTTGTTTAGGTAGTGCATGGCCACTGTGTTGTCCGTCATTATCAGGACATTCTTTCCCCTGACAGGTGGCAGGAAGGCCTTCAGCGCTAGTCTGATTGCCCTCAGCTCTAAAAGGTTGATATGTAGTTTGGACTCTGATGGAGACCAACGACCGTTGATTGTCAAATCGTTGGCATGAGCTTCCCACCCCAGGAGTGAGGCGTCCGTCACTACTGTGATCTCCGGCCATGGTTGCCAAAAAGGTTCTCCTTTTAGGATGTTCTCTGTACAGGTCCACCATAGAAGGTCTTGTCTGACCTTGTTCGGAATCTGAAGAAGATCCGTCATTTGACCCGAGAACTGGGACCACTGAGTCTTTAGGGCCCATTGAAGGGATCTCATCCTCAAGCGTGCCTCGGGCACCAGAAAGATGCAGGATGCCATGAGGCCGAGCAACCTTAAAAAGTCGTAAGCCTGGAGATTTTGGACATTTTGGAATTTGGAAACCATCTGAAGAATGTCTTGAGCCCTCAAGCTCTTTCCCAAGGACGTGTTTAATACAACTCCTATGTACTGAAGCTGTTGGGAAGATGTCATCTGTGACGTCTTGAAATTGAGGGAGAAGCCCAGTTTGTGGAGGAAGTGGCAGGTGACTTTCAGATGATCCAGTGCTTGCTCGGCAGAACACGCTCCGATCAACCAATCGTCCAGGTAGGGGTAGACATGAATCCCCCCTCTCCTGAGGTGCGCTGCCACCACTACCATTAACTTGGTAAAGACCCTCGAGGCGGAGGCCAACCCGAAAGGCAGGACTCGAAACTGATAATGTGAGTCGCCAACTACGAACCTCAGGTATTTTCTGTGTTTGAGATGAATCGGCACATGAAAATAGGCATCCTGGAGGTCCAATGACACCAACCAGTCCTGAGGTTGAAGGGCCTGAAGGATCTGAGAAAGGGTAACCATCTTGAACTTGTCCTTTCTGAGGAACTTGTTCAAGTTTCTTAAGTCCAAGATGGGTCTCAGTCCTCCCTCCTTTTTGGGGATCAAAAAATACGGGGAGTACCATCCCTTGTTCCTCTCCGCTGCAGGGACTGGTTCAATAGCACCTTTCTCCAGCAGGGTTAAAACTTCCTTCTGTAGGAGCGGGTTTAAAGACTTCAACGGGTGTCTCCCTGGTGGATTGCTTTGAGTTTGCATTAGAAAAGGAAGGCAGTAACCTTGGGCTATTATTTCTAGAGCCCAAACACCAAACATCTGAAGTAATGGCTCGCCATTCTTGCAGATGCTGTGACAGCCTGCCCCCTACAGGTGTTTTGTGATGCAAGTCCTCAAAGCGGTTTTGTGGCGGATGTTGCAGCCGCTGATGGCAGAGAGGATGCAGCTGGAGCTGGTTTAGCACGTTTTCCTCGTCCACCACGAGTGGCCTTTTTCTGGCCCCTTTGACTGGCCATTTCTCTCGCCTTTCCATATGAGGTGTAGTAACGATAGGATCGTCCCCTCCATGACTGTCCTTGCGCACGAAAAGGCTGAGGTTGCCTAATAGCAGCTCCTAAAGATTTGGCAGCTGCTTTTGAGGTCTGCAACCTCTCAAGGCTCTCGTCAGCCTTGTTGCCAAAAAGGTGAGACCCGTCAAAAGGCATGTTCAGAAGGGCGGTTCTGTACGTCTGGTGCAAAACCCGACTTCCGTAACCACGCAAATCTGCGCATTACGGTGCTAGTGCCCATGGACCTGCTTACACTATCTGCAGTGTCCAATCCAGATTGTAGGGATTCCTGCATGGCTTCCTTTCCATCTCTAACGATGGCTAGGAACCCTTCCCTTTCTTCCCCTTCTGGTATGTGCTCCGCCGCCATTGCAATGCACTCCCAAAGAGTGTACGAAAATTTTGCCAAGGCACATGTGGAGTTGGCAGATTTTAATGCCATGCTCCCCGCTGAAAATACCTTCGGTGCCCAACCATCCACACGCTTATCGTCCCTGTCTGGAGGGATAGACAGGTATGCAAGTTTGTTAGAAGCTGTGGCTGCCTGTATGACCAGACTCTCGGGAGTTGGGTGTTTGGACAGATAGCCGGGGTCGCTACTGGCCGGGCGGTATTTTGAGGTGAGGGATTTATTTACCGGAGGAATAGAATCCGGAGTTCCCCAATTCTCAGCCACCCTATTTTGCAGGGCTACATGAAAGGGTAGTACTGGGTCTTCGGTGGGACCACGGCCAATATATCTGTTAAATCATCCTGGATGAATTGGGCTGATGGTTTAGCCCATCCTAAGTAATCTACTACCTTTGTCATTAATTGACGGTATGAAGGACTGGCATGATCTCCTGGTTCTGGTCTGCCAAAGTCGTTTTCAGGAGATGTGTCAATGCCACTTGCATTGTGTAATGATTCCGCCAAGTCCCTCATTCTGCTTTCTTCTGAAATCAAACATTCTGGGACATTTGGGGTGCCATATTCCAGCCCAAAAGGTACATTCTCCTCATCAGATCTCTCCTGTTCCTCAAAAATTGAGGTCAGGGATTAGAAAAACTCCTTTCTGGGGAGAGGCTTGAAAACCTTCTCTGGGAGAGGAGGAGGAAGAGGTCTAGTACCTGGCTCTGAGGACAATACAGGTTTTGTAACCTTATCCTTCTGGCTTCCCTGGCTTGGCTGGAGCCTTTGGCGTCGAGGGTTTCGGCGTTGATGTCGATAACGGCGTCGACGACACCGTAGTCGTCGACAGGGTCTGCTTCGAGCGCGTTGTTAGGGAGAATTGTCTCTTTAGGCTGAATTTCCTAACCTAGTGAGTCCCCCAGCAGCTTTGCTGGAGTTTGTTTTTTTCTCCTGCCAAGACTGAGACTCTTTTTCTCCCACTCTTGGGCATGATTTGAGTGTGTTTCTTTGACTCTAGATGTGTTCTATGGGCTATGGGGTCCCTTTACTCCATAGGGTCTCATGTGTTTTTACTATGTGTGTTACACAGCATCCTCCGTGCAGTAACACAGGGGTGTCATAGTGACACACCACCATAGACTCCATACCCTGGGACTGAACACTGTCTCCCAGGGCATGTAAAGTCACCATTGGCTTTACTAGTCCCAAATTATTAACAGAAACCAGTACAAACCATCATATTGTGGACGTACTGGTCTGTGCAATTCGATTGCCCCGGGGTCTGTTAGTCGAGGGGGCACGTCTCCGTCCCCCCTGATCGAGTTTTGGCTGGTGGCAGTGGAAACTACTTTTTATATTCGACCGCAAATATTTCCCTATGGGATTTTCCCATTGTTCGAGGCTACCAACTTTAATTATTTAATTCTCATAGCCTCGAACATACCGCCGGTTTATTTAATTAATATTAATTCGCCAGTTGGTATTTTTTGCCAGGACTCGATTCTAAAATGGCGTTTGTGTTCTCTTCTGTGACTCCAACCCAAGTCGAGCCCTTTGTTCCACTTTTTGGCGGGCTTCTCCACAGAAGCCTCCAAAAGTGGTGCCACTCTGTCTGGGTACCACAGGGGGTGTAGGAGGGGGTTTAGGCACCCTGGACTGAGTTACCTTGGTAACTCAAGTCGCACTCTTGTGTGATTGGTCCAAGTGGTGAGCCGGCCGGCTCACCACTTAGCATGTTTGATTGACAGCTAGGCTGAGTGAATGGGGGTGTGCTGCATAAAAGCAGGGCTTTGGGGACTGGAACTTCAGAAGTTGCCACAGGATCTGAGAATCCGACGAGGGAGAAGCTGAGCCGACCTACCACGACAACACCACCAGTGGAGCCCTGCGGAACCGACTCACCACTTCCCGACGACAGAGAAGATCTCCCGGCTGGAAAGGCTTCTTCCCCTGACTGGTGGGCACAACAAGTTTAGCTTCTTTCTTCGCACCCCAGACCGGTTTGTGGTCGAACTGCCCGTGCCAAGCACCCCGGCGGCCGGATAGCCACTCACCACTGAACCGCGAATCAACAGACCGCTCCTTGTACCTGAGAAACTCCGCGGCCGGTTTCTTCCCTGGCAGTGCAACAGACTCCTGTCTTCCTCCCCGACGAGATCCTCTCTTCCCCCGGATGAAGCACAGACTTGCATCCGCTGCCAGGAACAACTGCCCCCGCTGGAGTATTCTCACCACTTTAAGGTACCGTGTCCGCCAGGCCTCCCTTTCTAAAGATTGCTACAAGGTAATAACCCCTTAACCTTCTGGACTGGGCTGGCCCGCCTTGACCTTCTAACTGGTCCCTTTCTTTGGTCGAACTCCTTTTTGAACGTTACAAGACTTTTTGTGCACTGCAACTGTGTGACCTTGGACACATTTCGTTTGATCCTCTTAAAGTGGATCCGGTCTATTGAACTCTAACTTCACGGTTTTACTTTGCCTTCCTCTCTTGTTATGTTCTTGTAAAAGTGTTGGGATCTGTTTCAATTTATTCTCTGCTTTTCTCTCCCTTTTAAACACGAACTATTAGAGTGCCATCTACGTTAAGCGCTCACCGCTGTCTGAAAATAAGTGGGGCTTTACTTAAGACTTGTCTAATATTCTTTTAAGGGAGTGTATATCTTTTAGTGACCGTGTTTCTGAATTGCTTACTATTAGTGCCTGTGTGTTTTTCTAGATGTGGTTTTAAATAAATAATTATATCTCTTTTACACCAAGCCCTGGTCAGTGTTTACTTATTCTATTGTGTTCTCTTGACCTATTATGAATACTCTGTATACTGCCTAACTCTTCTTGAGGGAAGTCTGACTGCTCAGCCACAGCTACCAAGTGAATCTGTGTGGTACAGACTGCTACCAAGTGGGTTTACTGCCAAACACCTGTAGTCTTAAATCTTTTGCAGTGGTCCCAGAGGGAACTGCACAGGTTTCTGGCTAACAGGCGTCGAGGCGACCTTCGAAGATTTTCCCTTCGAGGTATGATAGGTCTCGGACGGCGTCGATGAAGGTTCCGTCCTGGAAGGTTCCCTATCCTTCCTTTTTCGATCACCCGGGCTCGAGGGCGTGCGAGTGTCGGAGAGATGACGCTCCCGGCCGGCTTCCGAAGCAGGCGCGGACCGAGGCTTCGCTTTTTCAAACACCTCCATCATTTTGAACCTGAATGCTTCCCACTCTTCGGTAGACGAATGTTTCGTGGGGCATTTCATCTTTTTTGGAGACTCGTCTGACGACGAGGTGGAAGGAGACCTGTGGCGTCGTTTCTTCGATCTTTTTGACGAAGACGACGAGCGATGGGAATCGCTATGGGACCTCGATCAATGCCTTTCGCGTCAAGGAGAATTCTCCTCACAGGATCTCGACTCGACGCTAGGGGTTTTTCGATTGGTTTTTTGACCTACCTGTAGCTTTCCTCTCCTCTCTCGCAAGGCCTTCCCCGTCATCGCCTGACACTTCGTACAGGCCTCCATGTCGCGGCCTTCTCCGAGGCACCACAAACACTCTCAATGCAGGTCCGTGATCGACATTTTTGACCCGCACGATTTGCACTTTTTGAATCCCGATTTCGGGGTCGTGGTTGGCGTCGATGACGAGGACATATTTCGTTATTATATATCTTCTCACAGAACTCAAGGCGCGCCGAATGTCCGAAGCAACGTATACTGCGGAAAAACGAAACTGAGGCCAACGGGCGCTGCGAGTGCTACTTATACACCCCATGACGTCACCCTCGACGGAGGCCTTCGCGGGACCATCGACTCGACATCGACGCACGGCGCCCTCTGCCGAAAAAATTTCCGAAGAGCAGCAAAGCTGGATGGAATACATCTAAGATGAGGAATACGTTGGAGGACACAATCCACTCGAAGTACCGATTTCTGGCTTTAAAGTGGAGGACTTACCTACAGCATTATGCTGGAGGTAAATCCTCCACTTCATCTTCAAACTCTGGATTTGGCAGTGCAGTAAAAACAGAGGTCATTCCATTCCCACCAAGTGCTGGAATTAGAAATAATTTACTCTGTGAACCCTCTCTTGACTGGGGGGGTGGAGTAGGGGAGAAGTGGTGCAAGGATGAGGAGCATGGCCCCAGGCCAGGTCACATCTCTTCATGGAACCCAAACCTAGCGAATTTGGCATAAAAGCAAAAATAATTTCGGGAGCATAAAAATACCCACAATTTGAAATGCGAAACATGACTGTGATAGTGATTCAGTAAGAAACCCATTTGAGTGCGTAATGGAAAAAAAATAGTCTGCAAATTGCATGACTTGTATACCAATTTGGACAGCCTCTTAATAAGATTTGTGGCTTTGGCTGTTTCTGCTTCCAGTCTCCCCTGCCGAGTCCTCTGAAGCACAAGCTGCTCGTGCGTCCAAGCTCGGCTTAGGAACAGATATGGGAGTTTCCTGGGCTAGTCCCTGGGCCTCGAGACAGAGCAAAGCTCTGTCTTTTTCCAGTGTATTTTTTTAAATTGCATATTATTTTAATACAAAAACCTTTGCAAGGAATCCTCACCCCTCCCCAATCCTCCATAGACCAGAGAATTAAAATATTCCCTTACAAATGGAACTGCTGCGATCGTCAAGGCCGTCTTCTCGCCTCTCAGAAGCAAGGACCACCAGTCTGCTGCAGATAACGTCACATAGCCTTCCAGGAATCGCACAAACTGTCTTGTCCTAATCAATGTTAGAGCTGTGCATCTTGTAAACAAGTGAGGAAAGTTTTCGACAGAACCTGTGACCTTGCAGAATCTGCAACACAGTGAAATCGAGTCCCTCACAGCTTTCGATGACAAGACTTCCATTGTTTTAAACAGGTACAATTTGATCTTCATAAATTGAGGCCTGTAGTCGGTACCCAGAAATGTCCTCAAATACTCTAGTATTTTAACCCTACATCATGTTTCTTTCACAAGGTCATGGAAGAGTTTGTATTTCTTTATTTCATCATTTGTTGTTATCCAATTTAAAGCCCATAACTACTTCTTGACCTTCACTGGGTTACAGCAAAGATCCTCTACTGAGGCGCCTAACTATCCCAAGGTAGCTCTGCAGTCATCTCCCCAACTCACCAGAGCGCTCCCATCTTCTTTCAGCAGCTCTGCTTTTATAATGGCCAAGATTGGGGATGAATTTTCATTCATGCATTTTCCAAAGAAGTTCAAGATTTTCCACTAAGACACCGTTTTCAATGAGCCTAGGCGTGATTAACGTCTAACTACCGGGATTGGGATTGATTTTGGTAGGCCCAGAACCCGTTTCCAGAAGATCCCCTCCAGGAGAGCCCAGTGTTTTTTAGGAAACCAGAGCAAAGCCTCCACTCCGTAAGTCACACCGCGACCACCTTTGCTGTGTACATCTCCAAAATGGGTAACAGTGAGTACCGACAGTTCCTACGTTTGCTAGGGCAATCGTTTTCCCCTTTAGGGAAATCAGAGTGTGCGTTTCTACAACACTACTGGAGATGTGAATCCCTAAGTACTTAAACGATCCACAATGTCGATCTCATCGGCCTACGGGGCTCATCCGAAGGGCTGTTTTCTCTAGGCGCTTCCCTTTTTTATTGTTAAGATCTTCGTCTTTTCAATGTTAATTTGGAGATTATTTTCCAATGCGCATTCGTTCAGGGTCTTTATTTGTCTTTGTAGTCCTTTTCTCCAGCCACAGAAGGCGGAAAGCAGCTGGTGTTTTCCATAAAGCAGGCAAGGTCAGAAAGTATTTCCTATGCTTCTCCCACCCAAAGAAGTGTCTGCAATGGAATTACTGCCACTTCTTGCCCACACAGCCAAACTCAGAATGAAGCCTAAAGCCTTCTAAATTCAATTGTACATAACAAAATGTACTTTTTAATTCTTTGTTACACACAATACAACATACGCTTTTCCACAATAATTAGTCCCAAGTGGGAGCTCAGAAACACATTACACACAAATGATAAATAAGGACTCTTTCTCACGCAGCTTTATATCAGCAGATAGATAAGCGTGGGTCATGAAAGAACAAGAACATAGCAGCCTTTTCATCAAGTGTTTATCTACTCGTTTCCATGGTCGACACTTTCCTACCTCACGGGTTTAAGATGGATCCAAACAAAAGACCTGCAAGACCAGGAGGCAGAGTTGCATTCTTTTATATTTGGCGTAGAAGTAAGGCAAAGAAACAAAGGTGGCATAGTTTGTGTTAAAGGGTTGGGAATATGGCCTCTGTGTCCCTAAAGCTAAGATGGGTTTCCCTGCCTAAAGAAAACTAGTGGAAATGCCAGTATGTCAAATAAAGAGTCTGTCACTGTCGTGTCCAAAAAGCCTACTTCTGACCCAAACACTAATAACCTAAACCAAATGTGTAAGGTGTTCTCTTCCAAAGTAAAGTGGTAATGACAGTTTGTGCCAACAGAAAGGTTCCCAAAGTCTCGGGTGATCAAAACGACATCCCCTTAATTCCTTCTGCTTTCTTTTCCTTTCTTTATCTCCTCGGGTCCCAGACCCCATATATTCTTGAACAAACATCCCAGTACTTTTATAATCTCATTAGGGTGCGAGTCCCAGATTTGCAGTTCTGAATTGTACCAGCATGGTGTACTCTCCTGCCAAGCACAGGTTTTCTCCTAATTTGTCCTTTTTGCTTTCAGAGTCCCAGACCCTCTATTCTCAAATTCTCAAATTCTCATTTGGGTGGTGGTCCCAGACTTGCAGTGTGTGGTCGCAATAGCTTGGTATACTCTCCTGCCAAGCGTATGCTTCCTTGTGGACTGTCCATTTCCCTCGGGATCCCAGACCATCTTATTCTTTGGCTCTCATATGGGTGCGGGTCCAAGACTTGCAATGCTCTGATGCAATGGTTTGCTTTACTCTCCTGCCAAGAATATGCCCCCTTGTGCACTGTCTCTGATTCTCTCCGGGTCCCAGACCCTCGTGTTCTCTTGCTCTCAAAGTAGCTCCTTCTCTGTGGACTACCTTTGTGCTCCCGTTCGCCTCCATGCACGGTGTCGCCTCTCGAGCTTCCTCGTCAGAGGATGGCTCTCTCCATGTTGCATTCCCTGTGGGGTTTTGTAATTCCCTTGGCCAATCAAATGTAGTGAGAGACTAGACTGTTCACTCCGGTTCTCTGGAGTTACCTTCAAACTCCTGGTCATCTTCTTCGTCACAGTACTTGTATTGGAGTTAATGGGAAAGAGTTGGTATTTTCAGGGCCGCTAGCCAGGTCTAACATACACCAGGATGGTTGACCTCAGTAGAAGACATTGACACTGACTGGGAAAAGGGAAGGAAAGTTTGGCTTGGAGAAGGAGAAGGAGAGAGGGTCCAAAAAAGCTGTGGAATACCGCTTGCTCTGGGAATGGTCGTCCCTAATCGCATAAGGAGCTTCCCCTCCCATGTCATGCTTTCCGGGAGGACTATTGTACTGTGGATGCACCATCCTGGCCCCATGGGAAAGGTCTCTGCTTAGGGGAGTAGGGACGACATCCACAAATTCGTCACACTTGCTATCGTCCCAATCACACTCAACCCCTACTCCTATATCCTCGCTTCTTTCGAGAGCAGTGTCTACATGAGACACTTAGTGATTTTGAAACACTACGAGTTATTTATGACAAAGAACATGTGAACTAAATGGATAGCAACATGATGTATCACTAACAGTGGTATGGAATGAGTGTACATTTTGTTATGCAATACTTAATATTGTGGAATTAATGTGCAGGCGGTAGGTGGCAAACCTTGGGGAGGAAAAAAGTTGTAACTGTTTTTGGAACGCATTTGTAAATGCAGGTGGTGGTTCTGTTTTGTTCTGGTATTTTTACAATTTCCCCCACAGTCCCCTCTCCTGCTATTGGGAGGTGGGGGGGAAGGTTCTCTCCTATACTTCCCGCTTAAACCCCTCCTCGCCACTCTTTTTTAAGGGGGAATTTTTGAAAATCAAAATTTTGAATACAATTTCGTAAACAGGGAGCTGGATCTTTTTCATAACAATATCTAATAAAAACAGGTGCAGTAAGTATATATATATTATTTTTTCATTGGTCAGACTGTGGTGTAATGCTTGTGATACTAGAGAGGCAGGATCAAGTGGAGCAGGATCAAGAGTACAGGGTATTGTAAGGAAGGCATGGTATCAAGAATAGACAGACACAAGTGATCACAGTTCAAGGGTGTTTATTAAACTGCATAGGTAGGGTGGATAAACGTCTAATCTAAACCTAAATCTAAGATGGGAGCAAGCAACGACCATCAAATAATAATTAGGCAGTCCTAGTGGCGTTGTGTCAAATAAAATGGCCTATACTAAGAAAAACCCATTACCAATCCTTACACTAAAATACAAAAGTGTGGGGGATAGGGTTCACAAGAAAGAAAGAAGTGTTCACAAATGATAAGTCAGGATGTGTTAGCCGGTGGTCTCCCTTCCGCACGTTTTGAGCACGGGACAAGGCGCGACTCCTGAGCACAGCACACTCTCGAGCTTTCCCAGCACGAGATGACAGTTCCGCTTCAGGTATCGGGGCCGTCGATGGTTAAGTCTCTTTTCTATAAAAAGTCTCTTGCCTTCGAGGACCCGATAGGCTTCCCAAAATAACTAACAAAAGAAGTTCTATTTCAAATTTACCTTGGGTGATGGTTTCACCCAAGGGTCCCCTTCTTGCGGGTGCAGACCCCTCAAACAGTTCTTATCAATATCAGGATCTTCGGAGGTTGTCTCTCCTGCTTCTGAGTATCTGATAGACTCAAATAATCAAACAAAAAGTTCTTTCGGATTGCACTTGAGGTGATGATTCTTCACCCCTGGGTCCCCCTCTTCCGTGCGCAGACCCTTCTCCAATATTGGCCTCCCTTTGTCAGGTTAACTCTGCCTCTCCATGTCAGGTTTTCCTCTTTTGCATTCACAGTTCTATTTCACATATACGTTGGGTGAGGACTTCACTCCTGGGTGCCATTCTTCCGGGAGCAGACCCTTCTCGGCTGTTTGCCTCCCGCCTTCTGGTTCACTCTGGCTTGGCACAGATGCCTTCTCCTAGGCATCCATACATCTTAATGTCTTTTAAAACAGTTTCCCGTGGACCTAAGTCTGACTGGTTCACGTTTGTCAACACACTACTTCTTGGGACTTCAGACTTCGTCCCTCTTTATTGGCATCCCTCCTCCGGGTTCACTCTTGCCATTTCACAATTCCTTCTTGCTTTCTCTTGATACAGGATTCACTTCCCTTGCTTTCTCAACAGTTTGTCGGTCAAAGATCTTCGACTGTACGGGGATTTTGTTAGACCCTGTATGACCACTTTGAACTTTCTCTGCAGCTCTGCCACAGCCTTCTGGCAGTAGTAGTTTCACTCAACATGGGATTAACCAGAGTCTCTCCAGTGTGCACCCACGTGGTGCCGATTCCCTCTGCTGCAATTTTACAGTTCTTTGAACTTTTCTCAATGTGCCACTTTGCGACTTTCATTCAACACAGTTCGGCTTATCGGTTCTCCCCTTGACCAGCTTTAATGAATCGCTTGGCTTTCCTGGTATCTGGAATCAAGGCCAGTACCACGCTAGCAGGCGTCTCCCTTGGTTCTGCTCATCAGTGTAGGCACGCTCCGTTGACATCAGCGGCAACACACTTGAGCTATTGTCCGTGGTTTTACGATTCCTTCTGCGGAGGTCTTACGGGCCTGCGTCGGAAAGGGCAGGGTTGTTTCTCTCTCTGTTATCCTTTTGGTTATCGATGCCTTTCTCCTCCTCTTGAACTGCCGTGCCTGGATAGCTGTCTCCTCGTGCGTTCTGCCTTGCTTGTTATGTGCTTTCGTGCTCCACCTTTTATCCCTGTGGGAAAGGGAAAGGGCCGTCAGGTGTGTGTGATCCTGGTCAACTGCCTGACTTTGCCTGACCCGTGAGTTGGGACATGTTAGGTAAACGGCTTTGGCGTTGATCCATTATCTTTCATGATGTGTGAAAGGGTTTGTGTCGGAAAAGGGTGGGGGGGGTTGAATTTCTGAGCCTCCCATATAGCAGGATGGGGAAAAAGTATTATACAGGAGTATAGTCCGCATGCTTAGGGTTTGGGCAAGTACGGAAGAGTGAGATTGGTAGGGGTTGTGGAACAAACAAAAATGACCAGAATTGTTATCATGACCTGAACAAGGGGGATTGGGGAATGTTAGTGTGATGTCAATGCAGTATACTGGGGTTTCGGGAGAGAACAATCAGAGAGACGTGAAAAAAAGTATTCAGGGAGGTAACAGAAAAACAAGGATTCTGGGAGTTGTGGTTTTTGAGTGTAGGTGATTGGATTTTATTAAGGGAGCTTCTTTGGTTGGAAGGGAGGTGGATGTGGAATAACCAAAAAAAAAACTCAAAGTCTTCCTCCCTGGTAGAATACTGCATCTCTCCTGGGGTATTCCTCCAAGCATATCCCTGGGCTCCCCTACTCAGATGATCCTCCCTCGCTCGTCCGCCCCCAGGGGTGGGGATCTGAGAGCGCCAGCCCTTCCCTGGTTACCTTAATAAGGGATTCTTGAGATCAAACTGGAAGAATACCCTCAGGTTTCTTACAGTATTGACATCTGAAGTCCTTCTAGGATTGTACGATGTGCCAGATTGCCTCTTAGAGGAAGGTTATCCTTTTATGTACAAATGTTATGTCTAGTATGTATAATAAGAGTCTGCAACCTTGTTGTCAACCAATAACTACAAAGAAGTGACTATCACACTTTGTTTTTTAAGTCTTGTAAGTTCGATAACACACAATTTTCATAGATCTTAAATTGCACCATGTCAGGGGTTAATCAATCACAATATTTGATTTCCCTGTTTCTGCATATTTTTAAGAAAGAAGAGTTTGATGGAGTTCTGCTCTCAGTCTATTTGCTCTGAAGAAAGAAACAAATACACTCACCACCTTCTGATTCCCCTAAAATCCATAGATCGAGAAATGAAGTCTGCTGTGTCCTCGTTCAAATACAAGCAAAAGCATATACAAAATAATCAGCATGGCCGAATTGGGGTCGTTCAAATACAAGCAAAAGCATATACAAAATAATCAGCATGGCCGAATTGGGCCTTCAAAAGCACACCATTTTCAGCAGCGGTAGGCAATAAGACTATTGCAAGATAATAGGAATAACATCATACTGTACCTTCCACCCAGACTCAGCAACTCATCTTTGTTTAGTGTCTGTTTATTAACATTCTTGCCAACAATCATGCCCAAAACTCTAACATTAATTTTGGATGGTGAGACACAATGTAGAGCAGTGCATGCATCCCCAAGCAGCTTCCAAAGGCAGGAGACATCAGGACGATGGTGCACAGCCCTAAAAAAAAAAAAATAGAAAACTGGCAAGGTCATTGTAGGAAAGCAAAACATTACTCCTGCTGTCTATGTAATCCCTTTAATTCAACATATCCATTGAACCTGGACTATAACTTCAAACCTCATTCTTTCTGTGCAAAATCAGGTACCAGTAGGTTACATTTTTCACCTAGGGTAAAGCTTAACAATCTGTGCCATTTAGAATGTTCTGCTATCGGCCTGATGCCAACAGAGGATTTTGTTTAATCCAAAAGAACTACAATACTAAGATAAACATATTAAAGAAACTGTTTAAAGGGTATGTGGCTTTCATGGATTTACCTAGACAGTTGGTGGGAATTATTTATATGCGTTTGATAAAAATGTATTTATTTGCAGTGCTTATATAGCGCTTTTATACAAAGCACTTAACAGAGTAAATAGGGTTCAATAAAATTAGACAATCAATTGAGAGAATAAGAATCAAAGACCAAGTAGCAGACAGAGTTAGGAAAAAGAAATTTGAAGTAAATGGATTGAGCCATTTCTTTTAAACAGTGAGGAACACGAGCAAATTTCAAAAGGTACAGGTATGAGGTATCCGCATCCATCAGAAAGAACACTGAGAGGTAAGTAATTTGTTGTTCTAATGGATTCCTTCATTGCAAGGATTCCTCATCTTTGAAAACTCCCGTAGCAGTACATAGATCTTGAGAAGGGAGGGTAGTAAGGACAAAACTCTGAATTACAGCTGTACCAAAACAAGCTTCCTCACCAGACTAAGAATCCAAGCAGTAGTGTTTAGCAAACATGTGCAAAGAAGCCTGCATAGCAGCATGGCAAATGTTCAGAACAGGGACTACACTTTGCAGAGCTGAAGTAGCAGCTAACCCTCTAGTGGAGTGTGCCCAAAGACCCTCAGGAATATCCTTACCAGCCAGATCATAGTCTTCAGAGATACAGAGAATGATCCACCTTGGCAGTGCCTGTTTGTTCAGAGTCCGGCCAGCACCAGCATAACCACTGAAAAGCTGGTCATCTTTTCTGGCCTCTCTGATCTGAGGGCATTTACCGGATCTAACCGATTAAATCGTTCCTCTGCCTTCAATGGGTGAGGTGGAGGAAACTAACACAGGAAGATGGATCTGTTGAGAGGGATGGAAATCAGAGACCACTATCGGGAGGAAGGATGGCCTCACTCTCAAAGTCACCTTCTCCTTGAAGAAAACCAAAAAGGGAGGTTTAACTGATGACCCCTGGAGTTCACTCACCCATCTAGTGGAAGTGATGGCGAGCAGGAAAATCACCTTATCAGTGAGCAATCTTAAACAAGAATGAAGGGGCTCAAACAGAGACCCAATAAGAAACCGAACACTAAATTGAAATCCTATGGTGGAAAAACAAATTAGCATGCGGAAACTGATTGAATAGACACCATAGGAATTGCATGACAGTAGGGATCGCAAAAAAAAGAGCCATGTACTGACATTTCCTTGAAAACCGAAATGGCAGCAAGGGAAACCCTTCACAGTGCCAATCCTGCTTCCAAGTGCAATAGTTGGTATGACTCCAATTTACCCTCGTTGAAACGCAAGTGCAAAGTCGTGGAACAGAAGTGGCTGGCTTCTAGCACACCCTCTGGCAATATGGCCTGTCAGTCTGCTCCAATGGCAATACAGACTCTCTATCCGCTCCAAGAAACAGGCCCATATCCAATCTTGCATCTTATGGAGCCACAAACAACACGGCTGAACTTTTCAAAATCTGCGTGGAACTTGCCAATCCTACTGCAGTCTCTACTTCTCCTCTTTCATCTCAGGCCCTCTGCACAGCGCTGGGCACCCACTTCACAACCAAGACTCAGGAAATCTTGTTTTCTCTCCTCTATGGCCCTCCCTACCACGACCTGCACACAGGCCTCCAGCTGCCCCCTCTCCCTAACCCCTACTCCGCATCCTCCATTGCACCGGACAAGGTCACTAAGACAGTCTGCTCTATAAAAGTCTCCTCCAAACAGGTGCTTCCCTGCTCCTCTAGAACTATCAAGGACAACATTGCCTCTCTCGCTCTCTTCTTAGCTGAGTTCTGTAGCCACAGCCACTCTTTTGGCACTGGCTGCTTCCCTTCACCCCTCAAACACTCCCTTGTGCACCCACTCCATCTAAAAAAGCCATCTGAGGACCCTTCTTGACTGGCTAACTACCGCCCTATGCCCTCTACTCCCTTCCTGGGCAAACTCATGGAGAAGCTGGTCATCTCCCAACTAATCCATCATACCGAATCTGTTGAAAGCCTTCACGACCCCCAGTCTGGCTCCACAGCATCCAGAGGCACGGAAACTGCTATCCTGAACACCCATAATGACCTGCTCTCAAACCTCTATTCTAACTCTCCTTCCGCCCTTATTCTCATCGATCTATCCTCTGCCTTTGACACAGTCAATCATTCCATCCTCATAAATAGGCTCTGTGATACCCTGGGCATCACAGAGCAGGCACTGGATTGGTTAACCTATTTCCTCTCGAATCGGCCCTCACAAGCAAGTTCAACTGGGCCCCTTTCTCTCCTCCACCTCACTCTCGACTTGCGCCACCCCTCAGGGCTCTAACCTCTCGCTGTGGCTTTTCAACATTTACCTTGCCCCCCTTCCCCACTTGATCTCCACTTTTTCTCCTCATTTCCAGTGTTATGCTGATGACACACAGTTTACCTTTAAGCTTCTCTCATCTTCCTCTTCTCCTTCCTCTCTCATTCCAAATTTATTTTGATTACAGCAAACTGACCGCAATTTATCTGCTCGGGGCCTAATTTAAAAGCACACTTGCACCCCTGAAATTGCAAAATATCAAACATGGGGAGCGGGGGACACTCCCGCTCTCCAGCGTTGGTATTTGCAATACATGTGACCAAATTTCCCCACAAGCCAAATCACCCATGCAAAATGTGATCAAATTGGTCATTAGGTCAATTATTTTAGGTCAAATAGGCTAATACCATTCAGGCATGGTGTGCTGCATCTCGGCCTTAATGCCAGTAAGACCGAGATCCTTTTCATTGGGACCCCTACTTCCTCCTTCCTGCCTACACTCTGTCCGCCCTCCTTTGGCCCCCCTCCCCTCACCTTCGTGTGAGGCTAAAAACTTGGTTGTCATCTTCGACTCCTCTCTCTCCTTCTCACCTCATATTGCTGACCTTGCCAAGAAGGCCCACTATCAGCTTCACCTCCTCAGAAGCATTCTCCCTATCCTCACCTTCCCCCAGAAACCCGAATTATCCAGAGCCCTGGTTTTCTCAAGCCTTGATTATTGCAACAGCCTCTTCCTTAATCTGCCTCTCCCCTCACTCCGCCCTCTTCAAATAATCCAGAATAGGACTGCAAGATTTATCCATGGCCTCAAGCCCAGGGACCACATTTTTCCAGCCCTAAAATCTCTCCACTGGCTCCAGGTGGGTGCAAGGATCAAATTCAAGACCCTATGCATCATCCTCAAAGCTTTCTGAGGCATGGGACCTCGCTACATTCAACTCTCTCTCCCTGAAATACCTCCCTGCTAGAGCCCTTCGGTCCTCTAGCTCCAAGTCTCTGCAGATCAGATGTTTCTTCAAGCAGAGAGTGGGGGGTTGATCTCTCTCTTCGGCTGGAGCCTCCCTCTTGAACGGCCTCCCTGCCCCTCTCCGACTTGAGCTGGATCTCCTTAAGTTCCGGAAGCTCCTCAAGACTTTCCTCTTCTCCTCTTCCTTCCCTCTCTCCCACCCCCGCTAGTCTCCTCCTGCCACAACTGGATGCCTGTGTTCCTTATGAGTCTCTACGGGGCCAGGCCCTCCTTCGTCCAGTCCCCCCTTCTCACCCTTTCTTACCAGCACTTGCCCTTGGGCTCCCTTACCTGATCAGCCTTCTGAGGCTGCCCCCCCTCGCACTATTACCCTGTCCCTGCCTTCCTCTGGGACTAGCCCTCCCGGGCACCCCTTAGCACTTGACCAACCCCTTGGGCACACTCCCTCCAGCAATTCTACCTCCCCCTTCCCTTCCCTGACATGCCCCCTCCCCCTGCACTTCTTGATAATGCACTTGCACAATTCAAATATCACAAGGCCTAGCAGGACCATTATTGCACCCCATTTCTTGTCTTGTGGCGCCAGGAAACACTTTCTTCTGTATAGGCGCCATACAAATGTTCAATAATATAAATAAATATCTGCAGGTCCCTTTGGCCGAAAGAAAACAGAAAATCAAGAACAGAGGATGTGGAACAGGTAAAAGGGTCCAGATCCCTCTCCCGGGCACAAAGTCCAAAACGTATGCCACCTGAAGGCATAGGAGGATTTGGTGGCAGGTCTCCAAGCAGAGAGGAGTATATCTAAGACATCCTCAGACAAATCCTACTCCTATGACTCCACCTTTCATCAGCCAAGCATGAAGGTTCAGGCTGCTGGGGTTTGGATGTAGGATTCATCCCTCCGATTGGGAGAGGCCACTCCGGGGACCATGTTCTCTGGGGCCCAGTCTGGATCAATCAAGATCATCATGGACCCAAACAGACTCCTAAGAATGAGATGTATGACAGGGATCAGTGGGGACGCATACAACAGGTTGAGGTCCCACTCGACCGTCAAATCAGAGCCACCTGCACTTCCTGTTGACACTGTAAGCGAAGAAGCTCAAGTGGGCGAACACTCCTCTAGACAGTGCTTGCACTCATGGGAGGCCGAAGACTATCTGCTTAAAGCATCTGCAATGATGTTCTTGTTTTTACTGTTCTGATAAGCTGCAATCAAAGATACACTGTTCTCCAGATCCAAAACCACAATCGCATTGTATCTCTGCAGAGGCAAGGATCCCACACCATCTAGTTTGTTGACATAGTGCGTGACAAATATGTTAACTATGAGGATCAGCACTGTCTTGGCATCTATGGACAGGAGGCAAGTGACCAGGCCCAGCCTACTCGCTCAACTCCAGCAAACTGATATGTTCTCGGCATTCCAAAAGCGATCACAAGTCGCTCCCGGTCAGGTCTTGTAGGTGTGCATGCCAGCCTTTCAAGGATGCGCATTGTACTAGGGTCAGTTATGGCTAGGTTTTTTAAACAACATTCCTTTCAGCAACTTCTTTTTTTATGGGACCACTATTCGAAGTTTCTGGCCACTTTTGTGAAGACCTAAAGGAGATGAAAGGTATGCCACTGAAACTGTGACCATGACAACTGAGAAGTCACTGAAGCGACCACATGCGTAGCCAGGCCGTCAGCAGAAAAAGAATGCAGAGGTCCATAAGACGCAGCAAGCGCAGCAAAGCTGAGGCAGGAACTTTCTCATGTGACTGGAAGACATGAACCAACCTGGAGATTTTCGTCATGCGATCTTCGGGCGGAAAGGCCCTGCGAAGACAAGTATCCAAGAGAGCCCGGATGAACCAGAGGGACTGGGACATCAAACCTCGAGACTTCCTGAAGTTCGGGGAGAAGCCAAAGCAATGCAATAGACTGCACATCTGGTACAAATATAACAACTGGTCTGGGGAGAAGGTTTGGATGAACCATCATCCAGACAATGAAAAACAAATGCCTTCCCTTCTGAGTCGAGCCACCACCACCACTGCCAGCAGCTTTTATTTTTTTTTATTTTTATTTTTTTAGTTCAGACCCTGGGCACCAAAAAAAGACTTAACGGCAGGACCTTGAATTGGTAGTGGCAATTCTCCACTGTGAATCTCAGGTACTTCCTGCGCCTCCAGTGGAGGGGCACATGGAAGTAGGTAGCCAATCCTGCAAGCCTAAGGCCTGAAGAATCTGGGCTAAGGTGGCCATATGGACCTTGTCCTTGCTTAAGTACAGGTCCAAGAGTCGCAGATCTAAGAAGGAGCGTAGACGCCGGTCCTTCTTCTGCAGCAGAAAATATGTTGAATATCAGCCTTTACCTCGTTCAGAGTGGGGTACTGGGTCTATAGCCCCTTTTGCTAGAAGCTGTCAAACATCCTCCAGCAGCACTGCTTGACCGGAAGGAGGTCTGGGGGGCATTGAACAAAAGGGACACAGTATCCCTGTGAACAATCTTAATGCCCAAGCATCGGAAATGGTAAAAATCCATTCCTTGTCAAACCAGGAGATTCTGTCTCTCACAGGTGAGAGGTGGTTAAAGTCTGATTGCACTGGGTGCTACAGATGGCACAACAGAGGTGGAAAAAACCTTGTCTAGAGGCACCCCTTCCTGACCTCTGTTCGGGGGGAGGAAGGTGCTGCAACTGTTTCCCCAAGGGAGTCTGACCTCTACCTCTGTGGGCGTAAGCAATAAATGGGAGTAAACCCCTGCCCCTCCCCATTAGCATTGCAGGCTGCTGCTGTTGGACCACCATGCCCAAAGATTTTGCAGTCGCCTTAGATGCCTGGATTTTTTGGTGTGCCGAACAGACTGTTGCTGTCGAGCAGCATGTTCAGAGGTTTTACCTGAACATCCAGGGCAAAACCTGACATTCATAGCCAGTAGTATCTCCTAAGCACTGTCCCAGTAGCCATAGTTCTGACCAGGCAGTCCACAGTGCCTAGAGAGGCCTCCTTATCATCCTTCACTCAGGCTGGAAAACCATCCCTCTTGTTACCTGTTGGAATTAGTTCAGCCGCCTCTGAAATCACTGTGCAAGAGAACAAATGAACATTTGGCTAGGGCAAGTAAAAGCTTGCATCCAACCTTTTGCTTTCCCTAGGCAGGGGCAACAAGGGGAAATACGTTGTTTTCAGGTTCCCCGTGGTGGCCTGCACAGCCACACTTTTAGGTTATGCGTAGATGGACAGGCAGAGCAGGTCAGACGGTGCTGGCCTGTGCTTTTTGGCTTGGTCTCCAACCATCAAAGGCGGCTTAGGCCAAAGTTCAAGGATTGGTGATTCTACAGCATGTTAAAAGGCAGTAAGGTCTCTCTTTCCAAGAAAACACATGTCTGGGGTTGCTGTTGGTACTCTTGTTCAGAGGAGAATTGCCTACCATTTTGGTGCTGGACTACCTGTGGGTGGGACAAAGACTGATATGTGAATGGACATTTCTCCTCTGTGGAAAGCATAGTGAGCTAAAGCGTGGTTGAGACCCTCCCAGGTGCCATCCACCCAAGAACAGGTCAATGGGCCGTGTTCGTACCAGTAGAGGGTTTCACAGACCTCTTCATGTCTCTTTTTCCATGCCCTCATCCAGAATGTCCATGAGCTTGTACTGCACTTTGGTTTACAAGGGGCCCAACAACCCCAGTGTATCAACCATCTCAGCAATCCGGTGCTGAAAAAAAAGGGAGCATGTCTAATTCTGGGGAGGTGTCCAGACTGATTGCATCCTGAAGATCAGTAGTAGGGTCCACCAAATAACCTTCCCAGCGGTGTTGGGTTCCAATCAAAAAGGAATGGGGTCCCACTCCTCTTCATAAAGACCCTATGTTCAGGACATGAATGCACTCCTAGGGAGCAGAGCATATTCGAGGAACTCCAGAGTCACAGTCATCGGCCGGCACCGGTGGCAGAATGGAGGCAAATGTCGAGGCCAGAGGACCAACGTCTGTAGACAGAATGGTGTGATCTTGAGACGAGATCTTGTCCGTCATCTGTGCGGCCGAATCCAAGGGCGTACGGTCACACGGCTTTGCAATGTCTCGTCTGACCACGGTGGACTCTGATGGCAAAGATGTTGAGCACTGTGATGAATCCAATGGCGTCATTACGAATTCCCCGGCAGTGACCTCCTCCTATGTGGTCAGTGGACGGCAGCCACTAACTGATCTTGACCCTGGGGGGCGGTTATATGAGGGAGGTTCACATGGAAGGAGACAACCGCCAGGGAGATGTCATGGCTTCATTGAATGTGACATGGTATCCCCCATTTGCCCATGGAAAAGACTCCCTGATACCCAATACCCTAATGGCATATTGCCATGTAGCTGTTCCCCATTTTAGGGAAAATAGAGAAACCTTTTCCCCAATACCCTTTAAGGCAAATTCCCATCCCTAGTCTAAAAAGTAAAAGCTCCAAGAAGACCTTTTTCAGTTCTAATTCTCCTTCATATAGAACATTTTTTTTCATATGAAACCATTGAGAGAGATTTTGCAAGTACTATGCATCAGTTGACATCAATGGACTCCAACTCTTACAACCAGATAAGTACTGGGATGAGGAGAATGAGCATGCTAGTTGTTATCATAAAGTCCAGGTGTGTGGGACATTTAAAGATGGAAACCAGACTATTGGTACCAGATGGATCAGGAGAAGATGTTGCATCTCCCTAGGAGGCGTGTAGAAGCTGGAGGCACGAGCTGGTGTGGTGGAGCAAAGACGCTCGCCAGCAGAGAGGGAAAGTAATGTCACACGAGCAGAACATGCCGCAGAGAGGCCAGAACCCAAGGGAAGATTCCTGGGCTTTCAGCAGCTAAAACAAGCGCCTTACCCTCACTGGGGTGGAGCAAAATATGTGCCAAATGACAATAGAGGTTATCAATTGGGTGTGTATAATTCTAAAAGAAAAAAAAGGATGTTAATGGTAGCAGATTTATAACAAGGTTTAGTTTTATTAGACTTTATATTGCTATTCTCCTTTAGCAATACTAAATGTGTCATATTGGATTCATTGATTTCTTGATGTGGTTATCTTCTTCCCTCTGTGATTGTCCTCGTTGTCATGTGAGATCCTCTCATGTGGTTTTCCCTATTGCTGTGGTTAGTTTCCTCATGTGATTGTCTTCTTTCCTCTGTAATTATCCTCTTTATCATATGATTATCATCATTTACTGTTCCATATATTGATTGTCCCCTTCTGTAGTTTTCCTCTCCTGTGGTTTTTCCATTTTCCTCTACACGTGTTTCACCATCCTAGTTAGAATGGGTCTTCAGGAGGAAAATTGTTCTGATTGTATCTTTTGATTTATGTATATCCAATGTGATCTGATTAATTGTGGGAGTCGGTTGAAAAGAAGTACCAAATCAAACTACCAGTATACAGCCCCAGACCCAAATATTTTGAACAAAATAAAACCCACAAGAGAGGAAAGAGAAGAGGCATTAAGAAACCCAAAAGTAGGTACATCAGGAATGCAAACAAGATCACAACAATAGAAACACAATTGGGAACGAAACAAATAGATTTAATTATGAATATCTCAGCTCTGACCATTGATACTGACTTAAGGTCAGCCCTAAATAAAGGACTTTCCTTTTGCCCAACCAATGAATATTCCAAGCCTTGATACCTATACGTTTTGTAGACTACTTAAACTGAAAAAATTATTCAAGTCTTTATCCAAGAGACAAGGAAAGGGAAGAGTTACATCAACAACTGTCAAATCTGACAGTAGATATTTCAAAAAGCACAGTATTTCTACTGAATATAGAAGGTATGGAAGAAGACTAATCTGGAAAGCTTTGCACAAGAACAAAACATAGCATTAAATCTGGCAGAGGAAAACACCCTGAGACCACGATATAATTTTGTACCAACGTTAGCACCAGATAATGCGATTGATCTTTTCAATAGAGCAGAAGACCTCAGACACCTATATCTTTCTAATCACAAGTCCAAAGTACACCACAACCTAACAGCAAAGGAAAGAATAGCGTACATTTTTTTTCAAAAAGGACACCACGGGGCGCGGGACAAGATGGCTGCTTGACTTCACTGCTCCCGCTGCCTCTGGCACAGAGGTGAAGAGATCGAGTGAAATCGCAGGCACAGTCATAATAGTTTCCCCCAAAAGAAAGCGGAAAGCTGCTGGGTACGACTGCTGGCCAGAAGGCAGAGAAGAACGACCCAAAGAACAGTATCAGTGTATGGCACCCAGAGACAGAATAAGGCTGCAGCCATGCGGAACAGTGAGCCAAGGAGAGAAAAACAGGAGGCTGGGGCCGACTGTGGATACTGGGGGCCCTGAGGGTCCACAAACGAGGCCACTCAAACTGTATGCTGCACCCGACGACGGCAGTGGAATCACCCCGGGATATACCCCCTGAGGCGCGCAGGCCCTCTGAGGCCGCAGCAGAGCTGATCCGGGTCTGCTGAGAGAAACACTGCCCATCTGCAGAACCCGAGAAGCAACGTGGACTGTGCCACCGGCCCCAACGCAATGTCCGCTGCTCAAGGAAGCAGGGAGAATGGAGCGGGAGGCGCGGAATGACCGGCGTAGTGGAGGAGAGCCCTGTCCAGAGACGTGGTGACAGGTGCGTCATCCCATCCCCTCTCTCCCGTGGCCGGGTAGAGACAACGGAGCGCAGCTGAGCCCCCACACAGGACACAGAGCAGAGGAGTGCCGAGGGTGGAGGTTAAAACCACATGGGGGCCCCCCGGGCAGCCACAGGAACACAAGGTAGCAAGAGGGCAAACGTATTAACAGAGCCCAGGGAGCATAGTGAGCTCACACTGAGCGCGCCATGCTAAAGGGGGAAAGCCTACCAACTTAACATTGGAGGGATAAGGAGAGCTACACAAGAGGCGAAGAGAGATGCTCCAAAGAGCTGGAAAACCTCAGAGGTGCACCCGCAGACCGGGGAACGGAGCATAATGCGCAAGACCCGCCGGGCCCCCCAACAGCCCGCCAAATGGCAACTAAGGAGGTAAATCAAACACTGGCAACAGGAGGTGCCCACAGGGAGCAAGGACTGATGGGAAACCTGGTGCGAGTAAAGCCCAGCACGTAAACTGGGAATAGAAAAGGTGCATCAAAACGCCCGAAGAGCTGCACCCAAGAGACACCGCAACAGCCAGAGAAGGCTCACGCCAGCCCTGGGAACACCCGCCCAGAGAAGGCACTAGAAGAGGGAGACGAAATATGGGGACAGCCGGGGCCTGGGACCACACTGACTACACTGAACCCCATCCCCCATACCTTCAAAAGGGGAAGGCATAAAGAGGGGCCATAACGGGTGAGGCACTGCCCCCAGAAATACCTGGCACGCGAAGAATGCAGAGGAGCCCCCCCCACGGGCGTTAGCTGGCACAAAATAGGTCCATGTCTTCTCCGATATACTGATAGGTCCAAAATCTTGAACAGAGCCAAACAGCTAAGAGAAATTGCATTTGAAGGCTCCAAAGTTGCAATATAACAGGACCTCTCGAATCTCACCCTAGCAGAGCCTGTAGACCCCTCACAACATGGCTGCAGGATAAGGGGATCAGATGAAGATGTGGCTACCTGTTCTCCTTAGAGTTTGAAGTGGAGAGGGTGGAATGCCGCCTAACCTCAGCAGAGTAAGCTGATCAGGCCCTCAGCCATCTAACGGCGGACATAAAGACAGAGCCCGAGACGTCACGAGACCCACCCACGAGTGGTGAGGGGTCAAGATCCTCACTGGGCCTACAGAGGAGAAGGAAAGGACAAACCGGGAGGAAGTACATGAGGCTCAATGGACCCTCACCCCGCAAGCAGCCCGCCTCACAGGACAATAGACCTGAGCAAGAACCAGGGGAACGGAACATATGATAGTTGGAAAGGATTCAAAAGTGACTGGGCGAACACTCGCATGATAGTTACTAGACTGCCGGAGGAGGGTGTCTCCAAGATCACAAACGAACTTAAACAACAGTTGTTTTTAGTTGTAAAATTGTTGGGGGGTTTGTATAAATGTCATGGCTACTCGGACAGAGACAGAGCTGGAGAGGAACACTACTCCCATGTCAATGATCAAGACAAGAGTTTGGACCCATGTGCTTAGTTGATGATGTACACTAGTGATGGGAAGGGGTGATGCTGCAAGAGGTCTGCTGGTGGGAACAGTGAACGTGAAAGGGCTCAATTCCCCGACCAAGAGATCTCTAGTTGCCAGACAATTCTGTAGAGTGCATCTGGATGTACTCTTCGTGCACACATCTAATCCATGGAGAGGAATGGGCGATACGAGGAGCAGGTGTTGGCCAAGTACATTGGGTATTGGGGACAGTGAAAGGGGGGGGGGGCAGTCCACAAACAATGTCACCTACGGGACTGCACGGCCACTCGCCTCCTGTAGTGGAGATTACTGATACTCAAGGGGATTCTGGATGGGGCAAGGGTACTCCTGGCAGCATTATATACCCCCAATGAAAGGCAGGCACAGTTTATAACAAATGTGCTCAATGCAATACAGGAGCAGGAGGCAAACCTTTACATAATAGGGAGGGACTTCAACTCCTGGGCAGATGAGACCAGAGATAGAAAGACCACAGAAATCAAAGTATGTGTAACGCTCACCTGATTTCCGTAGAGGCGCCGGTCTTGACTGGGCGTATACCGTATCTTCAAAGGTGATGTGTAACACACAGCTGGCTCTTTGGGCTGGACCTCTGTGCACTGTATGTCTGACTCGAAGGGTAAGATGTCTTAGGTAAGTGAACGCCGTGCTCTCCATCTGCCTCGGGGCAGGGTGCTGTAACCAGTTTCTTCACTGGATAAGGGGAGCAGGCCTCTTGACTTCAGAGGACTGCTGTCCGTCGTTTACTGCACGAACGGTAAGTTTCGAGTAATTCTAATGTCTTTAAAGTCTTTAGTAATGATGTTTCTTGTTTTGCAGGGTTCCGGCGATGGCGGATGACGGGCTGAAGTGAGTTGAAGATGGAGCCCGTGTGATGAATAGAAGCGCCTGGAAGCACGTAAGTAAGCGCTTGTTGCCTGCTTCACGATGCGCTCTAACTGTCTTTTTATTTTGCAGGTACAAGTTCGGAGCGGCTGCAGGGTGCCGGAATACCCACTGGGTTAGATGTGGAAAGGAGTAATGGCACGTGAGTATTAAAGTTCCCCAATGTCTTTAAACGCACCTTGTTTTGTCTTTCAGATGCGGGATGCAGCGCCGAAGGCCTCCGGAGCGTGCGAAGAGTTGGTAAGCTTTTGTCTTTCAGATGCCGGAATGCAGTGTGAAGACCTCCGGAGCGCACGAGGAGTAGGTAAGCCTTTGTCTTTCAGATGCCGGAATGCAGCGCGAGGCGTTGGTGACAGCCGATGGACCAGGTAAGTGAAGAGCTGTCACTGAAGACCGTAATGCTAACCTGTTCTTTCTTGTCTTTATAGGTGTTGCTGAAGACTGGATTCAGGATGGTAAGCCTTTTTCCTTAGGCCCAGGATCAGATGCAGAAGACACGATGAGCGTTCTGCTGCAGAGGATGCAGAATAACGCAAAGCAAGATTCATCCATCGAGTGTGGTTTAAATAGCCTCCTGTAGTGCTTAGGTGTCTCCTTCCACAGCCACGCCCAGGTAAGCAAAGAGTTCCTGCTTTCCAGAAGAGTTCCAGTGTTCTGAAACTAGGGAGTGGCTCCTGCCCCACCCAACAGGAAAAGTAGTTCCAAACAGAAGAGGATCAGAGGCTCAACTGGCAGGCAAGTAAGCAGCATGGTCTGCTGCAGGTAAGTCCACCCAAGCATTATGAGCCCGGCGCTTCCAGCGCTGGGACTGGGCATATTTATGAGCCTGGTTCCACTGGCGCCAGGACTGGGTCCAAAAGGTCCCAATTGGGACTGGTTGGCACTCGGAACCTGGGTTATGGATCTGCTTCCAAGGGAGTTGGGAAAACCCTGACCTTTTGGAAGCAGAGATCATGACAGTATGGAGGGAAGGGGGTACTAAACCCGGACACCTGGGATGCACGTTGGTGGCCTGAGGCCTAATTGATGTATGGAGGGAGGAGGGATACATATTTTATTCAGCTCCACACCACACATACACTAGGATGGACTACCTTCACCTCAATAGGGACCAGGGGACGAGAATGACCCATAGTGAAATTAGACCGGTGGGCTGGACCCATCATGACATGGTCCTCATGTCCCTCAATGTCACTGGCCTCTACAGGCCAGACAGTAGCTGGCGTTGCAACAAAACCCTCTGGAAAGACCCCCTCTTCGCTAAATAAATGGGGGAGTCAATTACCAAATATTTTGAACTGAATGACAACAGGGAAGTGGATAGTGGGGTATTCTGGGATGCAGGAAAGGCAACTTGGAGGGGGCTGCTCATCAGAGAGGGGGCGAGACGCAAAAGGGAAAGAAACTTCAGAGAAGAACAACTGATGAGAGAGAAAGTGGAAGTGGGGGGGAGGATGCATGCGATGGAGGGAGACGTAGAGGAAGCCAAGGAACTGATACACTCCATAAGAGCAGAACTGAAAGCACTAGGAATGGGAGAAACCATATGGAAGCTGGGATACCGCAAGCAGAAATATTATGAGAAGGGCAATAAAGAAGACGCGCTGCTGGCAGCGAGGCTCTGAGCGCAGAGAGGTGGGTATCCTCCCTGAAGGACTCCGGGCGAGACACGAGGGATACACCTAAGGAGATAGCAGAGGGATTCGCACAATATTACGAGGCCCACTACACATCCGAAGTGCAGGGGGTGGGGGCGAGACAGCAGTAAGAGAATAACTCGATAACATAGAATTAAACTCACTAACCAATGGGGGGACGAAGCACCTAGACAGTCCCATAACAATAGAAGAGGTACAGGAAGCTATATCCCATCTCCCCAAAGGTAAAACCCTGGGGGAAGATGGATACACTATAGGATTCTACAAGAAATTCTCAGGGATCCTATCTGGACACATGGTACGAGTCTACAAGCACATCCTAGAAGCGGGAGAGGCTCCCGACACCTTTAGTAAGGCGCTGGTATCATTGATACCTAAGGAGGGAAGGGATCCCACGCAATGCGCGTCCTATTGCCCCATCTCACTATTGAATGTTGATGAGAAGATTTTTACACGTATAGTACTTCGCGCTTTGAGGAATGGAAAATCTTCTCTGGTCGCATAGACCTTACCTTCGACCCAGAAGTCGATTTAATAATAGGAATAAACAAAGACGTTGACGTTAACAGTAAAGGCTTCGATACAGTCGAAGGAGCATTCGATATCGTTGAAGTAGTTATCGATGCTGTCGGAGGAACCTTCGACACCGTTGAAGTAGTACTCGACTTAAGAGTCTTCGAGTGGCTTGCCGACACCTTAGACTCAGCCGTCTTCGAGAAAGGCTTTGGGGAAGCCTTAGATGACCATTTTAATGGCGGATGAGTATCCAACACCATTTTATAGAGTTTAGCTTCTGGTTTTTTCACTGGTAGACATTTCTTGTGAGGCGTCTGGGAGGATCCCCTCAACGACAACCCCAATGATTTTTCATCGGATCTTTTTGTTTTAGATCTTCCCCTGCCACTTTTAGCATGAGCAGGGGCATGGCTTTCAATAGACTTCTTTGAGGGGGTCTGGCCCGCATTCTCAAAGATTTTTAACAATGAGGCTCTGAAGGCCTCCCACTTTTTCGGGGAATCATGTTTGGAATGGCAGGTGGTAACCTCCTCCGAAGATGTCGAAGAAGAGGAAGAGGGAGACCGGTGTCGCCTTTTCTTCGACTTTTTTAAAGAAGAAGACGACTTCCTAGATCTACTCCTCGACCTTGATTTCTTCGATTTATGACGTCTTTCACTAGACTCAGCCGAGCCTTTCTTCTCGAAGAAGACTTTGAGGACTCCTCCCCCACTGCTAGTTTACCTCTATTTTCCTTTATTGCTTTATTGGTCATCGCCTGACAGGAACCGCACTTGTCTATTCGATGGTCGGGACCGAGGCACCAGAGGTAATTTCGATGGGGATCCGTTATTGACATTTTCTTATCGCATTTCTGACATTTCTTGGAGCCAGTTTTAGGTTTAGAAGGGTTCGATGACGAAGACATTATGAGAACTGAAGTCCAGTTTTGTAGGGACAAAGCGAAAGCTATTGGAAAATCAGAACGAAGGCCAATGGGCGCGGCTCGAGCCATTTATACTGCAGATGACGTCGACGCTCGACGGATATCGCTGAGGGACATCGACGCCGCAGACTCGAGCAGAGCGCCCTCTGGTGGAGAATTATTTTTTTCCGAAGCAGCAAAGCTGAAGGTAAGGATATATCGAAGATGAGGAATACGTGGGAGGACACAATTCATTCAAATAAGCATGTATGCTGATGATATAATGGTTTACCTCTCAGAGATGACAGTCAGTACCAAGAGTGCTCTTGGTGGTAGAAAAATATGGGAACTTATCGGGTTTCAAGATAAATGTAAACAAGTCAATCCTCCTCCCAATAGGGGAGGTGACGGAAGAGCGGAGAAGGGGAGGGTTGGAGATACAAATAGAGGAAGGTAGCTTTAAATACCTCAGAGTCAGGATACCAAGAGTGTTGGACAACCTATACGAGGAAAACTTCCCCCTTTCTGCTGCATCAACTCTTTAGGGATCTAGACAGTTGGGTGAAATTAACCATATCGTGGTTGGGACGCTTAAATGCGCTGAAAATGGTCCTACTCCCTAAGTTGCTTGACCTTTATCAGGCACTCCCAATAGAATTACCAGATGCGCACTTTGGAGAACTGAAAAGGAAAATGATAAGATTCCTATGGGAGGGGACAATCACACAGGGTACCCTATAGACTACTGGTACAACCCAAGGAAAAGGGGGGAGTGGGGCTCCCAGAAATGCATACGTACTATAGGACAGCTCAGTTCAGCGCTCTAATCCCCTACTTGAGGGGTGACAAACAAAAGCAGTGGGTGGACATTGAAAACCACCTGTTCCGCCCGGTGACACTCAGAGAATGGCTGTGGGCACCACGAGAAGCAGCCCGAGTAAGGTGCGGAGGCACAGGATCCCAGGCCCACTCTGGTCCCTGTGGAGAATCAAGAGGGAGATGGTGGGGTGATGACCTGGCGCTCACACCTAAGCCACATCTGGGCACCCCCCATAAGAGACCGGATCCCCGGGCACGAAAGGTTTCAAGACTGGTTTGAGGGTGGTGTGGAAATGGTGGTACAGGTTTGAAGAAAAAAGGGTTTATAGAGATGAATGAACTTGAAGACAAGTTGGGAGGGGGAAAGATCTCAGTATTTAAATACTTGCAGCTCAAAGGGGTCCTGATGTCCGAGGATTGGAAGGAGGACCTGCAAAGGGAATGACACGTACAGAAAAGGTGTTGGACACGGGAAAAGGGACAAGAGGGCTCTTCTCTGGGTTAAATCAGTCCCTATTGGAAGCTCGAGGGGGAGACAGAGGTATACAGGAGAAAATGGGAGAGGGACAAGGAGATAGAACTGGAGGACATTCACTGGCAGAGATTATGTGAGAACGCCCACCGTACCTCAGTGGCCTGTCAATATAAACTTCAAGGTTAAAACTTTTGCATAGGTGGCAATGGGACGCGGCAAGGCTAGCACTGATGTACCCGGGTGTTGACCCCCAGAGCTGGAGGAATTGCGGACAGAGGGTGGACTATTGGCATATGTGGTGGACCTGTAGTAGGGTGCAGAGATACTGGAAGGAAATCCTGGGCTGGATAAGAGACTTAGACGGGGTGGACAGACGGTTGGACCGACTCCTGGTGCTTTTTGGGATAGAGGTGATAGAAGGGGACTGGGTCACGCTTCCGCATATGCCACACTTTCTGCTATTGGCGGCCAGGGCATGCATTGCAGGAGGATGGAAAGGGCAGAAACTCCCCAGTTAAAGGCAAAAGGCGGTAAAGGCCCTGGATATATACCGAATGGAACAACTTACCAGGCAAATACACGGCCAAACTCCCTCTAGGGAAATGGAATGGGCTCCCTTCCTGGGAAAATATGACACAGAGAGATTCCAGTAAGGAGACAACCAATAGCTTCGGGAAGTTCACACTGAGTAATGGCACGTGAGGGAAACTGTACAAGTGAGACGAGAGAAGGGAAGTAACATAATGGAAAAAGTGAGGGGAGATTGGGCACAGAGTAAACACGTGTAGACCCCATATCAGACCTCGCAATGGGAAGCAGAGAGATGCCAGAGAGGGATGTAAGTGGACTCCAAACAAATGAAAGGAGGGGGTGAAACGGGGTGCCGATGGAATCCCCCCTCGCCTGAGGTCCGCTGCCACCACCACCATTAGCTTGGTGAAGACCCTCGGGGCAGAGGTCAATCTGAACGGCAGGACCCGAAACTGAAAATGCGAGTCTCCAGCCGCAAACCTCAGGTACTTTCTGTGCTTGGGATGAATCGGCACATGAAAGTAAGCATCCTGTAGGTCCACAGACACCAACCAATCCTGAAGTCGAAGGGCCTGGAGGACTTGAGAAAGAGTAACCATCTTGAACTTGTCCTGCCTGAGAAGTTTGTTCAACCAACTCAAGTCCAGGATGGGTCTCAATCCCCCGTCTTTCTTTGGGGTAAAAAAATAAGGGGAATACCATCCCTTGTTCCTCTCTGCTACAGGCACCAGTTCTATAGCGCCTTTCTCCAACAGGGTTAACATTTCCTGTGCAAGGAGCGGATCTGGAAGCTTCAAAGAGAGTTTCCCCCGGTGGATTGTTGTGAGGCCACTGTAGTAAGGGAAGGCAGTAGCCGTGGGCTATGGTATCAAGAACCCACGCATCTGAAGTAATGGCTTGCCACTCTTCGAGATGCTAAGACAGTCTGCCCCCAACCGGCAAACCATGGGACATGGCCTCATGACTGGTTGGAAGCGGCTGCAGCAGTGCCTGAAGGTAAAGAGGCAGCTGCCTGAGCGGCTTTGGCACCTCCATTTCCCCGACCACCACGGGTACTTTTTCACGGGCCCCTTTGACTGGCGGCCCCTCTCCTTCTACCAAAGGAAGAATAGTAACGAAAAGAACCTCCCCTCCACTGCTGTCCCCTATGACGAAAAGGCGGAGGTTGACGCACAGCTGCGCTCAAGGATTTTGCAGCAACTTTCGAGGTCTGCAACCTCTCAAGGCTCTCGTCAGCCTTGTTGCCAAACAAATGTGCGCCATCAAAGGGCATGTTCAGAAGACGGCTTTGCACATCCGGAGCAAAACCCGACTTCCGCAACCGTGCAAATCTGCGTATAACGGTGCTCGCAGCCATGGACCGGCTAACACTGTCTGCCATATCCAAACCCGACTGAAGGGATTCGCACATAGCATACTTGCCGTCTTGCACCAGAGCCAGGAAGCCATCCCTTTCTTCCCCCTCGGGAATATGCTCAGCTGCTAAAGAAACACAGTTCCACAGAGTGTGTGAGAACCTTGCTAAGGCACAAGTGGAGTTGGCTAATTTCAATGCCATGCTCCCCGCAGAAAATACCTTCGGAGCCCAACCGTCGAAGCGTTTGTCGTCCCTATCAGGAGGGATGGTAGGGTACGCCGCCTGCCTCGAGGTGGCCTTGGCCGCCTGAACGACCAAAATCTCGGGAGTGGGGTGAGTGGATAAATAACTGGGGTCACTAATGGAAGGGCGGTACTTTTTTGTCGAAGATTTATTAAAAGCCGGAAGAGATTCCAGTGACTGCCAAGCAGCTGCCACCCTTTTCTGTAAGGTGAGATGAAACGGTAATACCGGGTCAGAGGACGGACCTTGATCTAAGATGTCCGTTAGATCATCCTGCACAAAGTCTTCAGGAGGACTGGACCAGCGCAGATACTCTGAGACCCTAGCCATGAGCCTCCGGTATGAAGACTCTGCATGAGCCCCAGGCTCAGGCCTACCAAATTCCACTTCCGGAGAAGTGTCCAACCCACTGGAATCATGAAGGGTCTGCCTCAACTCCTCCACCTGACTGTCTCCAGAAAAAAATTGAACCACATCAAGTTCACCAAGGTCCTCAAAATCAGACCTTTCTTCCTCTTCATAAATGTCATCCAGAGGGAGTAGAAACCCTGACCTGGGGACAGAAGAGGCCCTGGAGTCAAATACAGGCCTCACAGACTTCACAGTAGCCTTCCTAGGAGGATCCACCACATCGGGGTACTTCAATGGCAAATTTTGGGCATAAATCCCCAAAGGCGTCGAGGGCGCTGAAGGCTTTGATGTCGAGAGCGTCCACAACCTCGGCGGCATGAGGCCGAAGGCGTCGACGTCCACACTGGTACCGACGGCGCAGTGGGCTGATAAGACAGCAAAGCGTCGACGTCAGAGTCGGGCGGACATGGCGCTGATCGAGTCGACGTCAGCTTGGAGCCCTTAGTAGGTTGCAGCGGTTTTGCTGGGGACGAGGACTGAGACCTAGAAGCACGTCTCTTGCGACAGTCCGAAACGTTGTCCGAATGGGAACTCGAAGGCTCCCGATGCGAGTCGTGGCGGGGACCCGAGCCCGAAGGCGTGCGAGCCGCAGTACGAGACCTGCCTGGCCAGCTTCGTTAGAAGGCACGACTGGACCCGTGCCCTGCGATTGAAATATCGCTAACATTTGCTCCTTAAAGGCAGCACATTCCTCCGGAGTCGAGGACTTCATCGGGCATGCCACTTTCCTCGTGCCTCTATCCTCCGAGGTTGACGGGGAAGGCGACGGCGCTTCCGCGAATGCCGCAACGAGGATGAAGCATGGCGGGAACCACTATGGCACCGAGAACCCTGGGCCTCCTCCCTACCTGGAGAGTCACCCTTCGAGTCGTCGGTGGACACCCCTTTGGATTTCGACTTGGATTTACAGGACTTACTGGGTTTCAAACCCCTACCTGCCTTGGCAATTAGCGACTGGCATTTCGAACAGTCGTCGGTGTCGTGACTCTCACCCAAGCACCACAAACAAATGCAATGCAGGTCAGTGATCGATATTTCCGACTTGCATTTTCGACTTGCAGTCCCGGCAGGTCTTGAAGCCAGACCGCGGAGTCGGGGGGGTCGAAGAAAAAGACATTGTGACGATAAACACACAAGGCGCGCCGAGTTTCACGAAGCAACATGTACACGGAAACTGAACTGAGGCTACGGGCGCCTTGCGTCCTATTTATATCCGGTGACGTCGCCCTCGACGGAGGCCTTCGACTCAACGTCATCGACGCAGGACGCCCTCTGCTGAAAATGTTTCCGAAGTGCACAGATATGGACATTACATGTCAAAGATGTGGAATACGTTGGAGGACACAATCCATTCGAACATGAGATACTACAATAAAGAAGAAACACGCCAACTAAAAGACAAACATTGCTATAAAAAACAGAACAATCACATGAGAGGATAATCACGTGAAAATCACATGAGAGGATAATCATATGATTAAAAGGATAATTACAGAGGAAAGAAGACAATCACATGAGGAAACTAACTACAACAATAAGGAAAACCACATGGGAGGATCTCACATGACAAAGAGGACAATCACAGAGGTAAGAAGATAACCACATCAAGAAATCAATTAATCCAATATATGACAAATGTAATATTGCTTAAGGAGAATAGCAATATAAAGTCTAATAAAACTAAACCTTTTTATAAATCTACTACCATTCAAATCCTTATTTTCCATTCAGAATTATACACACCCAGTTGATAGACCCTCTATTGGTATTTGGCGCAGAATGTTGACCTCATATTTTGATTAATCTAATAGGTGAACACTGGGCAGGTACAGTTAGCAGAAGCAGCAGCCAACCAGCGACAATACATACTCCGATCTACAATTAAGGATTTTTTCACCAAAGGTCTGTTATATGTCTGCATTGTATTGTTAAACTTACCCTCACCAGGACCTGAAGGAAAGCAGGCTTGCAGGAGCAGAGCTGTGAGAAAAGCCAGAGACACATCAAAACAGCCCAGGGCAGCCCAACCTTCTAAACCAGCGTAATGGAAGGGAGAATACCAGGCAGTGGCAAAACCCATAGGAACTCCTGAGAAAGAACCATGTTTGGTGAGCAAAGAACTGTCAGACCAATAGTCACCAAGGTAGGAGAAGAATCCAGGGGAAGGGAGTAAACCTCTGGAACCAAGGCTTGTTATTCGTGATGAATATTTGTGGTAAGAAGGAACCTTTTGAAGAAGAATTTACAAGGATATGCAGTTTGTACCTAACAGGATTGTTGTAGGCCATAAAGAACTGTGTTGATCAAGAAACATTTCCATACCATTGAAGAATCCACAGGAAAGGAACCAACCTCTGGAACCAAGGTTCTGTTATGTTGGAGAACTTTAATGTTGGAGCTATTCTATTTTCATTTATGAACACTTTTTGCAAACATCAGGTTAAAGACATATCCCTTCTCACTTTATTATTTTGCTTATAGTGTGAGGTTCAGTATAGAATGTTTGGACACAAGGACGGTTTTGATTTCTGGCATCCTGACACAGACAGATCCTTGGTTTCAGGTAAGGAAATTCCTCTTAGAGCTGGGTCAGACAGGCATTTTCCCAACCCATGTATGTTAATAAAGGTCTTTAACCAAAAACATGACAACTTTGTGTCCAGTTTTCATTTCTGACCCCTCACTCCTTAAGCTGCAAGGCCTTTCATTCCATTCTTCTGGTGTTGTAGGTCCCACCCCCCTCCCTCTTCTTTTCTCTCACACAGTGATTGAGGACCCTGGATGCAGCATCCCTCAGCGCATCCTTTCTATGCCAGTCTGCTAGAGATGGTTCTGTTGCCCGCAATATTCCGGCCTGGAGGCATGTGACTCACAGAGAGTTCCAACTAGATATTAGTGGACATTTACTTATCAAATCCACCCTAGGGTGTCAGAGGTACAAATCCCACCCTGACCCTTCATTAGCCCATATTCTATGAAACCATTGTTAATTTTCTCCACTTTTGCATTTAGTGCTCCTTTTTCTTTACCAAACTTGCCCAGAAATGTCAAGAAAGGAAATACACTGCACCGAGAGGACATGAGATTTATTCTTCTCCTCTGTATTTTGGTTTATATTATGTTACAGGGGCTGTTCAATTGCCCTGAAGAAGGCGGCTACTATGATGGAAAAATAAGCAATCCCTCTTACTCAGTCTCAAGACAGATGGTACTGCTGCCGAAACGTCAAGCGTACACGAGGGGGAACTACTAGCCCAATGCCAGAGGCTTCTTTTGACTTTTCAGTGTGATTCAGACACCATCAGGTGGTTTGACCACATTTTACCCCCCGACGACGTTGGCATATCATTATCAAAATTATTCCATGCAAATTTCTTTCTGTAAAATGGATCAGTTAGATGTTTGAACATTAGAACTTTCTTGGCACTTGAATAATTTAAGATGTATTATGTAATCTTACTTTAATTTAACACACCAGACACTTGAATTCTGGACACACAATTTAATATTTCTAGGTGCATAACTAAGAGGTGTATATACTATATATGTTTTTCTTTCAGTTTATGTTATAAATTTGTCTTTCTTCTTTAACCACACTAGTCCTCAGACTAGAAAAAGATTGATGCTGTTCCTCTGTCCAAAGACACCAATCTATGTTTTCCTGTTTTTCACATGCAGGTGGTTTTTAAGGAAATTTCATTTTTTGTCCTAAATACAATTAAGCTTATTTTATGAAACAGCCCCCTCTATGTGTGTGTGGTTTTTCTTCCTTGACAATTGAATGGGCAACTAACCTTGGGATATATTCCTTGAGTCAAAGTTGGAAGGTTCCCCAATTTAACTAAAATGGCTTGCTCCCTCTAAGGAAGCACTTGGGTTGAGCCTATTAGTAGCAGTACTAACCCTTTTTATTTTTTGTTTACTCTTGATGCCTGAGTCTGCTACTCCTCACCACTGGCACTCCAAAAACATTCTTTGATGGATAGGGAAAGGTGCCTGCTCTTCCAGAGAGTCCCAGGAATAGTGTCTCCTTTTCCTTGATGAGGAAGAAGAATGATGCTCTAAGATCTGCCAGAAGAACAAGACCTCTTGTGGTGCTTCTTTTTCTTCTTGTCCTTGTGGACCGGGGACCGTTCGTTGGTGTTCTGTTCAGCAACAGGCGACCTTGAATGAGTCTGTTTGTCAACTTTTTTCTAGTGGTGGAAGGTGAACAATTTCACCTCCCATTCGCAAAGCGCCTTAGGGTGCATCGACTGACACAACCCGCAATCCTGTCTTTCGTGTCTCTCACCACAGCATTAAAGACATATCCAGATCTCAAACTGACATTTGCTGTCTGCAAGCGACGCATGGTTTAAAGTCCAAAGACGTTGACAGATTTGGCATATTGTCGACAAACAAGAGTCTGTAAAACTACAAAAAACAAAGTGGTGTGCCTGAAGAGAGCAGTGTGTGCAGAAAAAAGGAACTGAGGTCATGGGGCACGGCACCTCAATATAAACTGGCCCTGACACTACATCTGGGGCGCATAGAGGCGTTGTGAGGAGCCGATGCAGAGCCACTCTGCACCCTGTGTTGGCGGAAATGTTTCAGAAGAGCTGGTAGATATGAAAGATGAGGAATCCATGGGAGGTATGAATCCATTACAAACTCCTATCATGAATTCCTTGATTGTTCTTCAAGAGTAAATTGATGGAAGGTTTAAGTTACTTAGCTTTAACTATTGTTCTCCAGCATGGGCCTGCCATGGATTCACATGCTCATGAACATTCTGCATCGTCAGGCTGTGAATCCTCGGTAAAAGAAAAAACAGTTTCACTTTCACTTTAAAACTATATTTCTCCTCTAAACCAATCACTGTCCTCTGGGTCATACTGCCCCCATCCAATGACAGTCCTCTCCCCAAGTCCCTGCTCTGGCAGCCATCTTCAGATTTGGCAAGCACGTAAAGTGACAGTATGACCAAAAAGAGCCACAGAGGGGACGGAGGGAGGGTTTGCAAGTGAATCCATGCCAGACCCATGCTGGAGAACAATAGTTACAGGTAAGTAACTTAAACCTTCTCCAGCATGGGGGGTCTGGCATGGATTCACGTGGTCATGAATAACAAATACATAGCAGTACAACATTAGACAGTCAAGGGAGTTGGCAAGGCTCAACAGAAGCAATTAATTCTTACCTCCGGAACCGTCTCACCTCAAGCGAACAGGTTGCATAGCACTGCATGGCCGACTCTGGACTCCTCACTGGAATCCCTGTTGTCGGAGTAGAACTTCGTGAAGGTGTGCGTGGACCTTCACATAGCAGCCCTGCAGATGCAGCAGGGGCACACCAGATAGGAACACCGTTATCTCAGAGATCGTTCTGGTGGAGTGGGCTCTCGGAAGACCGGGAAGCGGTCGGTTCGCCAACCGGTGACAATGCTTGATGCAGCCGGTGAGCCACCTTGAAATGGAAGCTTTGGACAAGGCCTTCCTATGGTTCACAGGACCAAAGTTCACAAACAGACAAACAGTTGTGATGTCTTCCCAAAAACTCTGTGTGCATGTGATGTAGAACTTCAGGGCACAAGCAACACCCAGCGAATGCAAGGCCCTTTCCGCCAGTGACAAAGGTTTCAGTAAAAAAACAGTTACCACCAAAGGCTCGTTGAGGTGGAATTCCGACTGAACCTTTGCCATGAAAGAGGGGTGCGTACGCAGCACCACCCTCGATTCGTGGACAGTCAGGTATGGTTCCTTGCAGGATAGGACCTGGCTCTCACCTACCCTCATGGCAGGGGTGATGGCCACAAGGTAAGCAGTTTTCCATGAGAGGGGCCTGATCCATAGGCTCGAAGGGGGCACCCATGAGCATCGTCAGAACCATGTTGAGATCCCACGCCGGGGCAGGAGCCTTCACCGGCGGGAAAGATCAAATAAGTTGTTTGAGAAATTCTTTGAAGAGTCGGTGGAACCAAAGTGAAGATCTTTCTGGAGAGCAGGTGTAGCAGGAGATAGCCGCCAGATGTACCTTAATAGAGGCGTGTGCCAGTCCGGCCGTGGCCAAGGATAGCAAGGATTTGCTGGGGCCGTGAACCTCAGAGGGGTAATCTTCTGAGACCGGCATCACGTAGCGAAACGCTTCCACTTGTGACTGTAGCACTTCAAAGTCGACAAGCACCTCCCAGCAGTTTGCAGGCAACTCATATCCTCCAAACTCTAGGGCTGCAGGAGTAAAGCCCTCAAGTTCAGCGATCCTGGGTCATGATGAAGGATTGCGCCTCCTTCTCTGGTGAGAAGATCCGGAACCACAGGTAGCTTGACCAGAGGTGACGCTGACCGGCTAAGAAGGTCCGGATACCAAATCTGCCTCGGCTACGGCTGGACGATGAGAATCATATTACATGGACACTGTCTGAGTGTGTTGATGACTCATAGCAGGAGAGGGAATGATGGGAACGCGTACAGGATTAGTCCTTCCCACGGGAAGGACAACGTGTCCTCCAGGCTCCTCGGTTGGTAGAATCTGCTGGCAAACTTCAGGCACTTGGAGTTCGCCGCTGTCACAAACAGTTCGATCTGGGCCCTGCCCCATCTGACGAATATGCGGTTCATCCGTCCTGACGAAGCTCCCACTCGTGGCAAGAGCGCAGTTACCTGCAGAGGGAGTCTGCAATGGTGTTCTTGACTTCCGCCAGGTGGAGAGGGACGAGGAACATCTCCTGTCCGACAGCCCAGTGCCATAAGTCCTGCGCTTCTTTGGAGAGCATTGGGGATCGAGTGCCCCCCCTGCTTCCTGATGTAGAACATAGTGGTGGTGTTGTCCGTGAAGATCTTCAACACCTTGTCCTTCAGAGACGGTAGGGAAGACTTGAGGGCCCCGAACACTGCCCATAGCTCCAGGATGTTGATATGAAAATCCTTCTCCTCCGGCAGCCACAGGCCTCTGGCGTGCAGACATCCGGTATGCGTTCCCAGCCTTCCAGTGAGGCGTCCGTGGTGGCCGTCTCCTGGTATGGGGGGGTTTTGAAATCCCACGACTTGGGCGATGTTGGAGCGGACATCCCACCCTTGTTAAAAACCTGAGGGTGTTCCCACTGGTAGATCCTAGGGATCCTTTGTTCAGGTGGCTAGGGGAGGGCCATCGCGCTTGGTTCCCAACCCTGTGGGCGGACAAGCGAGGGAGGATCACCTGGGCAAGGGATCCTTGGGGCCCGCGGAAGGAACGCCCTCGGGCGAGACGTGGTATCCCCGTTTATTCGATACACTCCTACCCGACAACCCCTCAGTCTTTATGGGATACTGCCACCACAGTCCAATCCTACCCCAGTAATTTCCTTTAAGAAAAGGCAGACGAAAACACATTCATCCACCACGATACACCTGTTTTCTCATTTCTGACAATAACCTGCCCTCCTCTTCAGTGAAACACTACAAGACCAATAATCCGTTTTGTTTGGACAAACCTTTTTATAATTATTCAACTGGCTTTTTCCCCAAGATCCACAACTCACTGCATTTCCCAGAATTCCCTTGATTCAATCTGCCCAGAGAAAGCCTGACTGGGGGATGAGACCCAGACTTGGGTAAGGGAAGAACCTATGTTAAAATGGCAATGTGAACCCGACTGAGGGATGCCAAGAAGAAATCTAATGGAGGTGAATCCCGTAATGTGATATAGCCAAGGGAAAGCGAAGGGAAGTGAATCCCACATTGTGATAAAACCCAGTGAACTGTGTTGTTTGGCAAATGTGAACCCGGCTGAGGGATGCCTGCGAAATTAGGGTGAGCAGTAATACACCCGTGAACATTGTGACGACAAGTATGAACCCGACTGAGGGATGTCCACAGTTAGTGGTTGGTCTGAGCCCGACTAAGGGAAGCTAAAGTTGTGAGAACGATCGGAGCCCAGCTGAAGGGGATCCACAGATGAAGAGTAGTCGCCCGACGTGAGGATAAGTAGAAGGAACTTTTTTTTGTTGTTTATGGCATATCAGGACCTCTAAAGCAAGAGACTTTGTAAAAAAGAGACTTGGACACAGAAGTTCCTGATATTAGGGAAAAGGAACTGTAACCTTGTGCTGGGAAAGCCCAGGAGTCTGCTATGCTCAAGAGTCCTGCCTTGTCCCGTGCTAAAAATGTGGGGAAGGGAGATCCGCAGCCATAACTCCCTGAATTATCATTTTGTGAATGCTTCTTTCTTTTCTTAGTATAGGTCCTTTTTATTTGACTAGACTCCACTTGGTCGTAGCTTGCTCATATCTTAGATTTAGGTTTAGATTAGGCATTTTTCTCACCCATTTATGCAGTTTAATAAATTCCCTTGAAATGTGATCACTTGTGTCTGTCTTTACTGTTGCCACCATGAGTTCCTTACACCATCCTATCGCCCGACGGAACTCGCTGAGAGAGATCTTGCACGTGAAGCTTCCGGACACCTGTTTCCAGCGGGTGTCCAGGAATTCCTGTAGGGGTCGCATTTGAGTAAATGCTAAAGTAAAAAGCAAATCATATAAGTTGATGGAAGTGGGATCCCGCTGGGGGTTGAAGGAAACAAAATTGAATATAAGCAAGGAAGGATAACAAAATAAACTTGTTGTGGAATAAGTGATACTTGTTGTGAAGCTAAGAAAGCACGGATGAGAAAAGGAACATGGTGTGGTGCTAAGAAAAGCACATTTGGAAAAGGGCTAGAAGGAAAAGACTGGAAGAACCAGAGTGCAACAGTGTCGGAGTGGTCAGGCAAAGGATTGAGCAAAATCTATGCGTTTCAGAAGTTATCAACGTAAAAACCATAAAGAAAGAAACCAGATAGGGAAAGAAGCCCCGTGTGTCAAGAAAGAGGAATGATGTAAATCGAATTGCTAGAGTTAAAGGTGTGATATTCAAGAATTGTTGGACCAATTCCCCTGTTGACCCCATTGCTGCGACCCTGTATGCCTGGTCACGTCTGCTACACTCGACAAGTGGGCCCTCCCCATATTACAAATGGCTTCCCGTGTGGGCCTTTCCGGGCCTGGAGCCCACGCTTGATACCGCTTTGGTGTGACACTGGGGTGCACTGGGGTATCGGGCCCTGTCCGACTTCTATCCCGAGGGCAAATTCATAGGCCCCCAAACCTGGAGACCGGGGCACACCAGATCTCCCCTAGAGACTCTCCAATACTACAGGCTTCGCACCGCGTTCCGCACCATGTGGCCCTCCTTTCCGGATGAGCCCCCAGACAACCCGGCGATAACCTACATCGCCAACTGGGGCGGTGCACGTGGCGTCGTCTCTTCAATGTATCAAATCCTACTGGATATCATCCCCATTCCTACTCTTGGAGCGCGCGACGGATGGTCGGCTGAACTGGGTCTAGAAATTTCTGATGAATTGTGGGAGGATATGTGCTGCCACACACAAAAAGTGTCTCTCAATTTCCGTTTTCGTGCCATGCAATACAAGCTCCTCAATAGGCTTTACTATACACCACGCAGGACATCGGGGTATGCTCGCTCTGAGGTGCACCTCTGCCCGCGCTGTAGGGCGGTGGATGCTGATCACTTGCATATGTTCTGGACCTGCAACAAGTTGTCTGGTTTCTGGGACAGTGTCCTCCATACACTGAGTGCGGTAACTGAAACTGTAATTGATCCCGATCCTTTGGCAGTTCTGTTTGGGGTCTGGGGGTCTGACGAAACTAAGCGCTTGAAAAAGTTTTTGAATATAAGCTGCATGATTGCCAAAAAATATATACTTCAGAACTGGAAGCGCTCCTCCCCACCGGCCTCTCAGAAATGGCTGGGTATGCTCACATGGTCGCGGAACTGTGAGGAGGAATACCTGACAATGCTGCCCGCCCAATCTCGCCCCAGGAACATCTGGAGCGAATTTAATACACATCTCAACAATCAAAGTGAGAACACGCCCGGTTCTGGCTTATCTCCGGTCTCTATCCATGCACCGTGATTTTTGCGGTGTATTTCTGTATTGTTGATGCTCTATATCCACTGTTGGAACTGTATTCTGTAACCATTACGATGTTTTATGCTATGCTTGATTTAATTATTTGTTGCCTTGACGTATGTGCCTTGTGAACCTCTGCCGACAAAAATAAAAATTTTAAAAAAAAAGAATTGTTGGACCAGAACTGTGTTATGCTAAAAGAACCTTGAATCGAGAATTGTTGTATGAGAACTGTGTTATGCTAAAGGAACCTTGAATCAGGAATTGGTGAATCAGAATTGTGTTATGCTGAAGAAGAATCAGGCAAGAGAAGCCTGAGAGGAGAACAGTGTTGGGATCAAAATGTACTGTGCTAAAAAGGATTGAATCAGGCGAGGGACGCCTGAGAGAAACGGGATAGATGACCGTTTCCTCGCGGCCACTGAAACCACCAAATCCGGCAATGGTTGCGACCTCAGGCACTTGAGTGCGGATTCCGGTACCCGGTACTTCTTCTCCAGCCTATCCCGCTTGACTGGAGCAGTGCAAGGGTTCTTCAAGAGGGCCAGGCCCTCCTCCCACATGTCATCCAGAGGGGCACCACCATTATTGTTTTCCTCTTGGCCCCCCATCTCTGGTACAGGAAACCCTCCTTCCTGGTTTCTTCGGGCACAAGCTGGAACAGCTCGGAGGCTCTGGCGATCATGGAATGGAACGACCGACCTCGTCCGGTGGGGACACCCTAGGCTGCGGGCACCCGCTGCCTGCTCCCACGATATCGTTGTGACCATATCCGTACTGTACCCATGTCTGGCTTCGCTGGGGGTGAGGAGGCCCAACACAGATGTGGAGGCTGAAATGGAGGCTTTGAATGGCGTTTCCTTTTTTTCGCCGGCAGTTGGTCAGGGGTTTGGGGGACCATTGGAACTGGCCCTTGTGGCATCCTCTTCTGGATCTCCAACACCAAGGTGTGGAGGGTTGATAGGATGTCCAGCTACACATCCCTCAGCGGAACTGGCGTGATCGGAACACTAGGCCTGCGCCATCGTCCTCTTCCACGTCCTTGTGGACCGTGTGTAGGGACTCCAGGTCCTCGTCATCGTGGACGAAATTTTCATGGCTTGGGCCAGGGCCTGGGACTGATCCGGGGCTCAGCTTGCCCCCGCCCCCTTTTTCCACCCTGAGGGGCTGGAACCGGGTTTTGAGACGGTCTCTCCTTCACCGGAGTGCCGGCAGACCTTGTCAAAGTCACTACAGCGGCCTTGTGCCTCCGAGGGAGGGATACCTTCAGCGCCGTGGGGGCTACCTTCTTAGGGTCAGCCCCCTTAGCTTTCGAGAGAGCAGCCGCCACTAGCTCTATCGTCGACAAAGACTTATCATATGTGCCTGGGCATTCTTGGGCAGCTCAGACTTCTTCTCCTCCGTCCGTGGTTTCTCTGGCTTCTACTGCAGTTTAGCCGGGTTGGACGACTTTCTCTTTGAGGAGAAGTTCGATTGCCACCTGGCAAACGAGGCGGAAGGTGTTGTTGATCCCGCCATGTCTGCCGTGGGACACGCTACAGTGAGAGCGGCATGAAAGGAATGGAGAAAATGAAATAGAACACAATTTGTAGTCAAACACATTAGGGTGCATTTGAATAAAAAAATGAATCACAGGATGAGCAAAACGAGCCAGAACAGACTCACAATCTAGCAACAGGGCCAACACCCCCAATGTAATTGAGTGGCGTTATAAAGATAGCTTGTTGAGGGGAATGAAGACCAAAAGTGGAGCCACAACAGATAAGCAGACATGCCCTCCAAGATAGGCTCTGCACAGCTCTCTCATTGTTCTACAAACCTCTTTGCCAAATAACCCCTGACCCGACAGCGCTAGCTGAAATGTGTACAAAGTAAAATCAGGCCCATGTGCAACCAGACACTTTTCTTTCAACTCTGACGCAGAAGAAAGCTTTTCAGTTGACATGTGCTGACAGGAAACCTGGCCAACGGGCCAGGTCAGGTCACAACTGACACACAGCACTCATGGATCATCACCCATCCAACATTCACTTAGCGGTCATTCACTCAGAGTCACCAACATTCACACATCAAGTAGGGATGACCTACATGACACTTGCACTTGGACTCACAAGAAGACACAACACACATCTTTCCCTTTATATACATTAACACAAGACAACTGATTTCTACATCACAGGGCTCTGTAGCTCAGGTATTAAATGCGCAGTTTATTGAAAGCATTCACAGTATAAATAAGCTGGGGCTACATTATAACAATAAGTAATAAATACATAACAAAATACTGTGCAATGCACTCAAGCAGTGACCCCCGTATATAACAAAATATTATTGATGGAGTGGCTAAAAACCTGGTACCCAGCTGATTGAGGAGTAACTCAGTTCATGTGGTGTTTACTCAGTTTCTGAGTTTTTTTTTCATTTTACAAGAATTGAATCATGGTCCTCAATCTATTATGGATTGACCAGACTTACACTCAACCCTACGACCTCATATCTAACAGCGCCTGAACGCCTTTGGACTTGAAAGGACATCTACGTCATATTCTCACCCTATTTGTAGTGCTTTTGTGATCAGGGGGAATGCATGGAGATGCTGACGTTTCGACCCTTGTTGAATTACAAGCAGCCATCTTGTGCTGAAAAGATAAACACTTTCAGACGGCTGTTTCTGGCATATATCAGAGATAAACGGAGGACATTTGGTGGCAAAATGTGGGAGAGACGGCATATGCAGCTGATTAAAAAGAGCAATATTTATGTGTTCCTGTTTTCAGTGCATATTATTTAATTGTGGTGGTTTTTCCTCAGTGCTTTTAACAAAAAATTAAATGTGTGTATCACTGCTTCTTTCCCCTCAAATAAATAGCAGGCAACCATGTTTATTAATGTATACAAAAAAACCACTGCATTTATTGTTGCATGCATGCCATGTTGAGCATATCCAAAACTAAAGGCTAGATTCCCTGCTGGAAATTTAGAGAATTCCTTTAAAGCTGTGCATCTACATTTTTCTATTTTCAATATGTTACTCAAACCGAGCAGCATCTGAATGTGTGCCAGGTTGGTTACTCACAGGGTAAGTGAAGCATGTGATGAAAATAATGTTAACAATATTTCAGCAACACATATTTGGAATTCATTTACTTTTTCCAAACAAATTATGAAAAACAATTACATTCATTGTGTTAGGCAGAACAAAAGCTGAAAATGTAAATATAAAAAACATCTTTACACAAATTATATAGTTCATAATACGAAAAAGAACAAAACATAAATATGACATGCTGAAGTCGCAACGTTTCCGGCTATATAAAGTTACTAGTGGTATCACCCAGCGCTGTCCGGGTCTGGAGCTGACATGCACGTGGGGTCTGCTATAGCCTTGTGTATGTTTTATTGTGTTTCCTATTTTTGAAAATTCAAAAATTTCCTTCCTATTTTTGAAAATTCCCAAAATTGTCAATCTATCAAAATCGCCTATACTGATAGCACAGGGCCGGACCCCACCCCTTATGCAGGGCGAATGGGTGGAAATGGTCAGATTTCACTATCGCCAGTACTCCATAGACTGGTATGCCGACCTCGGGCCAACATTTCAGCCCATCAATTGTTGCGGGGCTGTAGTCAACAATCGCAAAATCGCCAGTTTCCCGAAATCGCCCATACTGATAGCACAGGGCCAGATGTAGGGCAAATGGGTGGAGTTGGTCAAGTTTCACTATCGCCAGTACACCCCAGACTGGTATGCCGTTCTTGGGCCAACATTTCAGCCCACCAACTGTTATGGGGCTGGAGCCAACCCAGAAAATACAAACACACTTTTACAACTATATATATAGAAGATATGAAACTGAAATATTTTCCACACAAGAGGATTATTGCTTTTGTTGTAAGAGTAACTTCTCATTTGGCACTAGATTCACAATCCTAATTGGTTTATTTCAGCATTTTCATTGAAACACATAAAAAATAGATAGCTAAGTTTGGCACACATAAATCAGGGTGTGTGCTCTCTGCAGGCTCATTCTACCACTACGCTGCTCGAGGCCACTCCTGGAAACAATTGCAGCAAATACAAAGTGCACAAAGAGTCAGTAGGCGTTAAAATTATGTTTTTCCCGGGATCCACTGACAATCAAATATTTGACTTGATTGATTTTTATTTCTTAAATCTGAAAGCCTAGATACGCACAGATGTCACTGTCAAGTACAATATCAGAAATCAAATGCGCTATTATATAAGATTATTAGCTGCATAACTATACTAACAATATAACCTTAGAAAGCATAGGATCAAAAGAGTTCAGTGATCATGTTAAAAGAACATGGAATACTTCCCTATTTTATGCATGTAGACTTCTGGTGGGTTTGAACTGTGGATGTAGCATTGTTCAAGTTGTTTTCATCAAAATGCTGAAATAGCTTTGCCAATTCTATACAGAACTTTACATTTTCACTTAGATTAAATAGGTCTAAAATCTTGAGCCACCCCCCTTTCTACCAACCTTGTAAAGAACTCAAGTGCTTGTTCAACGTGGTCCACAGCTTTTCCATCAAGGTAATCGACAAGTGCGCTCCTTGCCATCATCAGATGGCACTCGCCAAGCCCTGAAATTATATACCAACTATGTTATTATTCCATGCAGCAGATTCAGGTGAAAAACGCATTCAAATTTATAAAAACAGCAAAAAATGTCAAATTTACTCTCCAATATTAAACCTTGTTTTATGCTTGGTTTTGTAATCTTTGAATATCCTCTTCCCTTTCATCATTGTTCTCTACAGGGAAATTAACACGAACTGAGTTCATTACAATAACACTTTGGGCTGACATGAAGGCACCTAACCATCCCTTATATTCTCATTTTCCACCGTTTCCCCCCGAATATGGTGTATGTCACCGCCTGTTGCATACTAATTTCATGTAACCTTTATCCAACATTACTGTTTAAGATACAGACTTCACCAATTAAGGTATATATACCAGCTCATTAACCAGACAGTGTGTCCAACAAATACACTAATATTGTTTAAATGTACGTATTCGATATCCTAAATTATATCAAAGAAGTTAACAAAAAGGATTTGTACATGTGTGCCATGCAATCTTTTTTTAAAAAAATGTTCCCCAGTGAGCGTTTGGATAGAGAACATTAAAGAAAAGTTGCTTATTTGACTTGAGAATCATGCAAAAGATATGTGAAAAGAAGCTAGAGTAGTCATAGATGTGTGATATGAAATATAATTTGCTACAACTCATACGAGTTACTTAGGTCAGGGAATCATAACTCCATCATTTATACTACAGCATGCATATCTTCCTAGTAGAAAGGTGGGATAGCTTTCATCAAACGTTAACAGTGACAGGTGGCCCCACCAATTTTCCATGACCCAGAACCCCTAAAATTTGATTGCATCCCAATAAATTTGATGACCCCCCAAAATGTGTATATACATTTTATATAAATGCGATAAGAACTCAGCTGTAGCGTGCAGAACATTTGATAGATGGTGCATTGAACCCCTATAAATGTAATGGCTCCCCAACATTATACATTTTATATGAATTTTATATGAATTTTATACTAACGCAATAAGAATTCCAATGAATTTGATAGAGCTGTATCCGAACCCTTATACATTTAAGTGAACCCCTAACCATTTAATTGCACCCCAAAAATGTGTATTACAATGCATTACTTACCGTAAAAGCATTTCTGATGGTTGTATCTGCTTAGATTCACATGCTGTGCATAGGTCCGACATCCAGTGGTCACTGCGGAGTATTGCATTTTGTTTTTCGTAGTCGAAAAGGGACGTCGACAAGGCGTGTCTGAAATACTATCCCTATAGTGACGTGCGTTGTACCCTCAATCCCTCACGCGTCGAGGTCCCTCTGTTTGTATTTTTCTGCCCTGAGGGAGCCTTCTAGACGTGAGTGAGTACAGAAAAGAGAGATATAAAAGGAAGTCTATGTTCCTTCCATCCGAGCGGGGAGGAAGGGTGGGCGCATGTGAATCTAAGCAGATACAACCATCAGAAATGCTTTTACGGTAAGTAATGCATTGTCTTCTGATGTTTGTTAATCTGCTTAGAATCACATGCTGTGCATAGACTAGCGAGCAGTACCCGGAGTTGGCGGTGGGTTATGAGAAGGAACAGTAGAGAAAAGATGTCTTAATACTGCCTGTCCCACCTGGGAGTCAGATCTCGAGTGTGCATCTAGCCAGTAGTGTTTTGTAAAGGTGTGCACAGAACTCCAGGTAGCCACTTTGCAGATGGACTCAAGGGGAACATTTGCAATGAATGCTATGGACGCCCCCGTGCCTCGAGTAGAGTGTGCTCTTGGCTTAAAGGGCAGTTCTCTCTTAGCAAGAGTATAGCAGAGAGTGATGCATTGAACAATCCATCTAGAAATAGTGGACTTTGAAACTGCATCCCCTTCTCTTCCTGCTGCCACCGAGACGAAGAACTGATTAGTCTTCCTCAGTGGTCTGGTTCTTTCCATGTAGAACATGACCGCTCTGCGCACATCTAGTGTGTGCAGAGTTTTTTCTCCCAAGTTGGAAGGATTTTGAAAGAACGTTGGCAGTTCTATAGACTGGTTTACGTGGAATTTCGAGATGAATTTCGGAGCAAATCTTGGGTGCGTGCGTAGAACCATTTTATCTCTGTGAACTGTAACGAAGGGGTCTAGAACAGAAAGAGCCTGTAGTTCACTTACTCTCCTGATGGAGGTGATAGCTATTAGAAAAGCAGTCTTAAGAGTGAGGTGTTTAAGAGATGCTTTGTGCATGGGTTCGAATGGTGAGCCCATGAGTCTGGTAAGTACCACGTTATGGTCCCATCCGAGAGTTGGGTCAGCTATCGGGGGTGTATTCTCTTTACTCCCTCCATGAAGGCCTTCATAACAGGGATCTTCCACCACGACACTTTGAGTTGGGAAGTGGTGTATGCAGAAAGTGCCGCTAGGTGGACTTTAATGGAATTGAACACTAGACCTGAATCCAATAAGTGGGTCAGGTATAGAACAATATGTGTGGGAGAGCAGTCAATCGGGTTGATGCTTTTTCCTCTGCACCAGATGACAAATCTCTTCCACTTGCTAGAATAGCAGTGGCGAGTGTTAGGTTTTCTGGCTTCCCTGAGGATGTCCATGCATCTCTGCGGGAGCTGTAGATATCCGAATTCTATGATCTCAGGAGCCAAGCTGCTAAGTTCATGTTCTGGGGGCATGGATGCAGAGTCCTGCCCTTGTCTTGTGACAGCATGTTGTAAGGGCAGGGGAGTTTCACTGGGGGAGTTAGAGACATCTCCATCAAGTGAGCGAACCATGGCTGTCGGGCCCACATTGGGGCCACCAGTATCATGGTCACTTGTTCCTGGTGCATCTTGTGCACCACCTTGTTGAGAAGGGGAGTCGGGGGGAAAAGCGTAAACAAATTTCCCTGACCATTGCATCGACAGACCGTTCCCCTTGGATTGGTTCTGGGGGTACCTGGAGGCGTAACTTTGGCATTGTGAGTTCTCCAGGGTTGCGAACAGGTCTATTTCTGGGAATCCCCATTGTGTGAAGACGTCGAAGACGATGTCTTCGTGCAGTCGCCATTCGTACTCTTCGGGCAGGGGGAAATCTCTGCTGAGTTTGTCTGCCAGCAGATTGAGTTCCCCTGGTACATGTTGTGACAGTAGGAACATGTTTTGTTTGAGAGCCCACTCCCATATATTTTGGACCAGTTTGGACAGTCCTGGAGAGTGGGTGCCCCCCTGCTTGTTGATGTAGTACATGGCTGTGGTGCTGTCTGTAAGGACCAACACAGTCTTGCCTTGTAGGTGTTCCTGGCAGGCTTTTAGCGCCTTGAACACAGCTAGTAGCTCCAGTAGATTTATGTGTTTGGATGCTACGTTCGGAGTCCACACTCCGTGAGCAGTCTGATGGGATAGGTGAGCCCCCCATCCTGTGAGGGATGCGTCTGTGGTTAGAGTGGCTACCGCCGCGGGTGTGGGAAAGGGTTTCCCTCTTTCCAGGTTTTCCTTTGTCCACCACCGTAGCGAGAGAACCAAGGCCTGCGAGACCACCACTAGATCGTCCCATAGTCCGCTGGCCTGACACCACTGGCTGTTGAGCCACTCTTGCATAGGGCGCATGCGCAGGCGCGCGTGAGGTACCAAATAAATACACAACGCCATCATGCCTAGCAAGCGCATTGCTTTGCGTACCGTCACCTCTCGACCGGTCACATATCGAGGGATCTGAAACAGCATGTTTTGGACCCTCTCGTTGGAGGGGAAGACGAGGCCGTCCTCTGTTTGAATTAGAGCCCCTAGGAATTGTTTGATTTGGCTGGGGTCTAGGCTGGACTTCTTTTCATTGATGGAGAAGCCCAACTGGAACAAAAGGTCTACAGTCTTTTGGGTATTGGAGAAGCATGTTTCGTAAGAATCCCCTGTTATGAGCCAGTCGTCGAGGTAAGGGTAAACTGGGATGGACAACCTGCGCAGGTGGGCCGCTGCCACTGCCAGTACCTTCGTGAATACCCTTGGTGCCAATGCTATGCCGAAGGGTAGCACTCTGAACTGGTAGTGTTTGCCCTCTATCATGAACCTGAGGTATCTTCTGTGCGCTGGCAACATTAAAATATGAAATTATGCATCTTTCATGTCCAATGTTGTCATGCAATCTCCCTGTGATAGCAGTGGGATCACTTCCTGTAAGGTCACCATACAAAACCTCTGGGGTTTGATAAACATGTTCGCTGGGCGCAGATCTAATACAGGGCGCATGGTTAGATCCTTTTTGGGTACAAGGAAGTACACTGAATAAATACCTTCCGTTACCTGAGATAGAGGCACGACCTCTATGGCTCCTTTTTCCAGCAGTAGTTGTACTTCTTGGAGAAGGATGGCAAGGTGTTCCGGTGTCATGCGTCGTCCCCTCGGGGGTCTGTATGTTGGGGAACCGTTGAATTCGATGCAGTATCCGTGGGCTACGGTGGAAAGCACCCAGCGGTCTGACGTTATTCCCTCCCATGCTGGAAGAAAGGATGTTATCCGGCCCCCGACCGGTGTTGCATTGGAGGGGACGCGAATCTTCGCGTCACTTGGTGTTATTGGGGGCTTGGGAGCCTCTGGGGGTGGACCCCCGACCTCTCCCTTTGCCACGGCGCTGGCCTCTTTGGCTGTACTGCCCACTATTGGTCTGATAATTGGTGGCAGGGTAGTGTTGCTGCTGATTCTGCTGTTGGCGTTGGCCACGAAAAAAGCGTGTGTTGCCAAAGCCGCGTCTGGTAGTGGGCTTAGAGATCTGGTCAAGAGTTTTGATAGTATCAAACTCTTTTTTAGCCATCTCCAGAGCCTCATCCACCGCTTTCACGAAGAGGTTTGAGTCTTCAACAGGTTTATTTATTAAAGACGCCTGTGATTCCGGTTTGAACCCTGAGTTGCGCAGCCATACATGGCGTTTTAGGAGTATTCCCTGAACCAGGGAACGTCCCGCTGTCTCTGCAGCATCCAGAGAGTTATTTACAATACTCTGGTTGACCTGGGTTCCTTCGCCAATAGTTGATAGCAGGCGTGTACGTAGAGGTTCCGGCGCTTCTTCAGCGTCTTTGCGCAGTTTGGCCCACTGCGCGTCTGCGTAGCTAGCTAGCAAAGAATTGTTGTTCGCAATTCTTGCCGAAAAGGCAGCCGAGGATGTGACTCTCTTTGCAAGGGCATATAACCTCTTGCCCTCCTTGTCAGGTGGTGCCTCGCTGGTGGACAGCGGCACCCCTGCCCTCTTCCTTGTATTAGTTACTACAAGGGAATCCGGAATGGAATGTCCCCTGATGTACAGCGGGTCCGAGGGTGAAGGAGTGAAAAGTTTTTCAATTCTTGGATTAACTCCTCTGATTAGTGCGGGTGTGGATAGCGAAGGGATGATTCTTCTCTTCACTGAAGCGAGGAGGGGAATGGTCTGGCTGACCGGGGGTTTCTCCTTAATTACTCTTTCCACAAAGTCTATTTCAGGAGAGATCTCCCCAGTGTCCAGTTCGAAATGTGCTGCTGCCCTGCGCAACAGGGCATTGAATGTGGGCTGATCGTCAATGGGAGACGTGTTTCTAACAGGTGAATTGTCAGGATGATTAAGGTTCAGGACATCAGTGTCCGAATATACTGATGGGGATTGCCAGGGATGCGAAGGTGGTCCTTCTGGATTTTCTCCGAAGCCTTCTCCTACCATGTCTGGGCTGTCTTCCAGACCTTCCTCCTGGTTCTGTCCCTCTTCATCGTCCACAAATTCATCCTCCTCCTCCAAGTATTGTTCCTCACCAGTGAGGTCATACACATTATGGAAATCTAAGGCTGTGTCCTGCTGGGGATTGAATAGTCTCGGGAATTTGGCCCTGGGGTCCTCCTGAGGCCCTTCTCTTGTTCTCTTGGGAGTAGGAGGGTTCTGGGTCTTCATAAACCTCTCCATTCTCTCCATGCAGAGATGGAGCCTTTCCATGGTTTCATGGGGTACCCCTGAGCGGTCTAGCGGGGGAAAATTAGTGTCATCTAGCTGAAAACAGCTCGACCTCTCCCATAACGTCGAGGAAAGTGTCCCGTCGCCTTCCAAAAAGCCTTCCGGTGTGCTGGGGGTCCCCCCGACTGAAGGGGGTAGTCCCTGTCTTTCTTCTGGCTTTTTCGGCGTGTCTTTCGACCTTTGCGTAGCGCTCGACGTGTCTTTCGGCGTACGCTTCTGGGCGTCGGCTACAACGATCCTCGCCAAGCTCTCTGCGACTCGTTTGTCAGCTTTGGGCTGTGGTTTCGACGTTACGGGTGTCGATCGTTCTACGGCGGCGTGCGCTCTCTGCTGGTACGCTCCAGCCGATGGTTTGGGGGCGGTGCCCTTATTTGCCGAAAGCCCAGTTGCTGGTCGCGGCTGCGGTTGCGAGAGGGGCTTCGAACCTGAACGGTCCGAAGAGGCCGCCGGTGGAACCTGCGTCTCCTTGGGCGCTGATGCTTTCTTCGTCTTCGACGAAGAAGAGCCATGGGTTGTGTGCTTATGTGTGGTATTGTGGGCGTCAGTGTCACCGGGGTGTTCATCCCCATAAGCAGGGCGTGAGCCGAGCCCGTCGGGGCCGGGGACAGACGACGAAGAGCGCGAGCGCTCTTTAGAGGGGTCTTCGACTTCCGTAGCGGAGGTCGTGTTATCACGTTCCTCGTCACTGTCGGTGGTAGCAGTGGCGGGTGAAGAATCGGCCTTCGACATAGCGTAGGCCGCCCACCTCTTGACCCTACGGTCTTTTAGAGTCTTTGGCTTAAGAAGCCGACAAGCCGTGCAACCCTCCTCTTTGTGATCGAGGGGCAAGCAGCGGTTACACCGTTAATGCTTGTCCTTCCAAGTAAACTTGCCCTTGCAAAGCGGGCAAAACCGAAAGGGTGTCCTCTCCATAGCCGAGGCAATAAATCGTGATAACGACCCCAAGGGAAAGGAAGGGGAAAAGGAAAGGCATTCTCAGAAAAGAACCAGAGATGTCCCACGACCCCACTCTCCCTACTTTATTTGGCCTGCGAAGATCTCCTCCGCTCGTCCCCTCCGTCGAAGATCTTGCTCGGCAGAGACAGCTTCAGAACTGCGTCGAGGGAGGGATCGATGTGTTATATATTAAGTAGGAAAACGACCAAAGGTCGAGGAGAAGAAATCTGCAATGTCTCTCGAGGAGCTCCGCGTACAGGCGACCAGGGCTGGGCGGAAAAAAACAATCAGAGGGACCTCGACGCGTGAGGGATTGTGGGTACAACGCACGTCACTATAGGGATAGTATTTTAGACACGCCTTGTCGACGTCCCTTTTCGACTACGAAAAACAAAATGCAATACTCCGCAGTGACCACTGGATGTCGGACCTATGCACAGCATGTGATTCTAAGCAGATTAACAAACATCAGAAATAAATGTTATGATTTTTAGATAAATTTGATAAGAATACCAATGGGTTTCATATAAATTGCATCATGAAAATGCACAATCTGTCATGAAAACGAGGTGACATTCAGCATGAAGCAAAATTAATACTTTGAAAACATTGCTTCACTTAATATAGAAATAATGTGACATGAAACGCTAAAAATAAGACAAAAATAGAAAAATAAAATGCAGATCTTCACTCATATGAAGCAGTTGTTTGTTCACAGAGCTCAACAAAACAACATTATAACAGCATTGTGCACCGTAGGATTTATAAGTGCTAAATGTGCGATAACTGTTACCTAAATGGCCCTGCTTTCTTAAACAACCTAGTTAATAGTTTATAAAGCTAACAACACTTAATATTCATTTATTTCAGTGTCTGAAATAATTGAAGAGTAAGTTATTGAAAGCTTTTATTTTTATTAGCAGTTTTTGTAAAGTAACTAGCATTATTGCCTTTCAAACAAGGGCGTTGGGGTTTCTTTTACATAGAAGCTTCCCAATGCTTGCGTTCTGCTAACTGGGCTGTAATTGTGTTGACAACCATAATTAAATCAAGCGCGTCTCTGCTGAGTTTAAACAGCATGCAACGGAACACATGACCCTTCCCCTGAGCAGCCCTTGTTAAGAGGCAGACTGTGATGTGGTGGATGTTTTAAAAAGCTGACAACACAAAGTGATTTATTTCAGAGTGTCTGAATTAATTGAATCCTTTCAGACTAGCATGTCAGAGTTTCTTTCACATAGAAGCTTCACACAGCGACTAGCTGTGAGCCTGGTAGTGGGACATGCAGTTGTGTTCTGAGGATTCTATGGCAAGACTGGAGGCGAGCATTATGCTTCAACTTCATTTATTACTACTCATCAGCAGTTTCAACAAACTAACACAACATACTGTAAAACATCCCAAAATGATGTTTTCTTTTCTAAACTACAATCCCCATAGTCTCTGTAGTCCATCTTCCTCCTTGCTCAGCTATGACCAGACCCTGTCCCTGAGCTCCTCCTCTTCTTCTACTGCTCCTCATGCAGATAAGTACCTTTCTACTCATCTCCCTTTAAGCAGGTGTGAGGATTGTAGATAAGGGATTATAGTTATCATGGGACAGTATAGCAACATTAGGTAGATATACGCGAAGCGCGCATTCATATATTCAGTAATACCTTGTGATTTTAATCTATTCAGTAATACCTTGTGAAGTATAGACTGCGAGAGAAATGTAACTAGCACTATCGGACGTATACCGAGCGGCATTTCCACATCGGATTCGGGCATTAGAAAGGGGCCCCGCAACGCTCTCGTCCCTGTGCCGCATCATCAGCACATCGGGGGTGAGCCCGCGCGTCAGCAGGGCCTGTGGAGCAGAAGTCCACCGAAGCGCTCTGGCCCCCTCCTTTGGGGAGGCGGAGCCAGAGCTCAGGAGCGCCGCTCGCATTATCTATGTGACACGGAACTGAGATAGAGCGGACCCGGGCACGGCGGTGAATAGCCTCAATACATTCCGACTTCTGTCCGATTAATAATAATTACGTACGGTGCTCGCCAATGCCCGCAGCAGCGTGCCACGAGCAGAGAGCAGAGAAGCTCCTCAGACACACTCTCGGCACGTGATCACAGCTGATAAGCTCCTAGGAGAGTCTCGAGCTCGGAAGCTTGTGGAATCTGGGTTCCAAAGGCTCAATTGACAGAGTGCCTCAGAAGCTCAGAGAATTTGGGTCCCAATAGCCCAATTGAGATAAAAGTGTCATTTCTGCCATCCAAATCATAATACATCCGGTGCAGCCACAAAGAGTACAAAAATAAATAAAAAATAAATAAAATAAAATAAAAAAATATATATATAAACAAAGGCCAGCTAGTGAAGTGGGCGTGCTAGGACACCTGTTTCAGGTACTTCAGGCACACAGCAACCTCGCAAGATGTCAGAATTTCGAGCGAAGAAGAGCAGTCTTTAGACTTAGCTGCCAGCTTCAAGGAGGTGCTGGGTAATTCACTAGTGGAGGCCGTGGCTCAAGGGGTGAAACCCCTACAGGAAATGCTGGAGACACTGGAAGCAATACTGCACCAGCCAAAAGATAACACCGGCATAGCAGATCGCACACCCACAGAGCCCTCTACAGCAGGGACTATGGGGAGTACTCAGGCCCGTAAGAGAAAAACCTCTTGTGACCCCCCAGGGCTCTTTGGATGGGGCAAAACCAAAGGCCCCGGAGGTAGTCAACGACTTCGCAAAGCTCAGAGAAGCATATTTGCGCCGACAGACAGTGCCAGACCTCACAACCCCTACTCCCGGGGAAGAAGTTGATAGGAAGGATGACCCAGGCTCGGAAGAAGAGCCAGCGGAAGGTGACCTACCCTACCAGGACGAGGAGGAGATAGTGGAAGAAGAAGAGGTCAAGCCCAGCAGAGGCAAGAGAGCCTGCAAAGAGAAACACCTCGAGGAGGTAGAAGAGGATATGTTCGACACGGACAGTATCAGGGTCCCAAGGTCACCCAACTGGCAACCATCACCAAGAGTTGCGCAATACATGACCATAAGGTTAAGGAAAGCGGTCGACAAAGAGGTGCGACAGCGCCTGCGCGCAGAGTGTCCAAGACCAGACCTCCCGGGTAAAGAAGCTGAAACGCCAGAGCTGGACCCCAAGATGCTTACTTTTATGTCGAAGAACAGCAAAGACCCTCGCAAGGGCATCGACACGTCTTGGAAGAGTTGCCAAGAAAAGGTGCTAGACCTTGCTGGTCCACTGGCAAAGATCATGGACCTGGCTGAGAGAGCCAGGGACACAGGAGAGGAGGTAGACCCCGACGCCCTAGCAGGTTGGGCGCAAAGAGACGTATGTCTTCTAGGCAATGCCAACTGCGCTATTGCATCGGAACGGAGGAGAGGCTTATTGTTAAAGAATGATCCCAAGCTCAGTGATCTTGCGTCATACGAAGCTGGAGAAGCAGCACAAGGACTCCTATTCGGAGAAACATTTGGGAAAGAGATGGGCCGCTTTGTCGGCACAAATACCTCGCTAGAGAAGGCTCAAGCTTCGATTCAAAAAATGTTCCCTAACCAGTTTTCTAACGGGACCGGCCGCTACAGGGGTCGGATGGCTGGTCGAAACCAAGGTGGAAGACGACCTACGAATCCCAGAGCCCAATACTGGGAGAACAGGCAGCAAGATTCCTTCTTCCCAGCTAGAGGACGCTTCCCGAGAGGTTGCAGAGGAAGAGGAACCGCCGAGGACAAGGATTTACACAAGGTGAAAGTGGCGCTGTACCCTCCAGTCGGGGGGAGAACAGCTATTTTCTGGGTAAAATGGCGTGCGCTTTCCAGCGATGCTTAGTTATTGCAGAACGTATTGGGTCTACGCCAAGAGTTTATAGAGCCGCTCATTCAGGAGTGCAAGCCACACCACCAGTGTTAGGCAGAATCATGTGCAGTGCCCTTAGGGACCACTACACACAATTAAGACCACAGGTGGCAATACAAGTTTTACCTTTGGTACAAGCCTGTACTAATAAGTTATAGTGGTAGCAGTAGCAGAGCAGCCAGGCTTATCTCAAGAGTATATGAGCAGTAGCAGAGATGACACAAAGGGACCACAATTACTGTGACTCAAGCAAACACTGACTCAAGGTTTCAGGTAAAAAATATAAGTACATTTATTTTCAAACCATCAGTTATAAACACAAAACATCTATTAAACTTTAAACAAAACCACACGTTAAATATACTACAACTAACCAATTCACTTTGTACAGTAAGTCTCAAGGTAAGTACCCTGTGTTTGAATGAACCGGTGTTATGAACAAAACACGATACCGCGGATACGGTTGCGATCACTTTTGACAGTTCGGTCTACTAAATAAACGCGTATCCGTGACATGAAATGCTACCGGGGCAAAAACACACTTAGCACCTGAGATACCCAGAGGGAGTTGGAGACAATAATCACAGCCAATATTTAGGTTAGGCAGACAGTATCGAGAAACAATCAGATCAGGAGTTCAAAAGTCAAAGGGTCGGAGCCAGGTTTAGATTCCACCGGAGGCCTGTGCCGAAGATCACACCGTTAGACAGTTCACGATTCCGTATAGCCCAAGAGTACTTGAATATTGTCAATGTTCGAAAGCAAAAGTTATAAGAAGGAGGGAAGACAAGGACGAGCCTTGGAGATGAAGAAAAGGGGTTCACCCAGTTTCCTCGGGTAGAACACAGTACCTTATTTCCACGATGCAGCTGGAGCCCTGGCAGTTGTTCTTGTTGGTTTCCCGCAGACCCACGATTCCTGGAGCTTCGTTGTGAAGGAGGATGTCTGAAGGGGGTCTGCACCACACAGGGATGAAGCCGGCAGCAGCGATAACGAATGGTGTGCCCCTTAAAAACAGGAGAGGCTCAGCAGGTGGCTATCCAGACCACTACAGCAGTGTGCAGCGATTTTGACCACGGTGGAGATCTCTGGCTGAAGAAGATGAGCTGGTTATCCCCACCAGGCTCAAGGGAAGAAGACTCCGGACTGGATCTTCTCTTAGTCGTCGAAGGGTAGATAGCTCAGGACTGCAGTAGGGCTTCACCGGGACGGGGTAGTTGCAGCAGCCGTCATTCTCTCTGCTTCTCTTCGGTTCCTTGTAGTTCCAGAGGCGACTCTGACTTCTAGCCCAAGAGACCTGCCTTTTATGCGATAAACCCCCATTCACACAGCCTGGCTGTCAATCACACAGCAGGGGGGTTGTCCAGCCGGGTCAACCACCTCAGCCAATCATGGCAAAGTGCAACTTGGGTTTCCTAGGATACCCCGTGCAGGGGGTGACTACACCCCTCCGTCACATTCAGCCCACCAAGACACCCAGGCGCCTTGAGGAGAGCTTCTCTGCAGAAGCCCGCCAAAAAGACGGTGAACAAAGAAGGCGAACCTAGTTTGCAGCGCAAAGTAAAACACAAGGAGGACTGTAACAAAAAGAAATGGCGAATAAACCTAACCGGAGCCAAAAGAAAGACGATTTGGTCAAGCGGGTTTATGTTCGAGGCTAATATAATAGCCAAGAACAGTACCACGTTTATCTAATATAATCGCGGTAGAAAAGTTAGGGTAGATACCACTGCCACCAGCCAAGTCTAAATGTTAAAAGAGCGAAACAATGCTCAGGGAGGTACAGACAGAAAAGGGGTACAGATCCAGTACTCCATGCAAGATAGGGTGTACTGGGTCTGTGGTAAAAATGACTATGTAAAGTAAATGGCAGCTTTACCTTTCTCTGGGGACAGTAGTCAGCCCCGGCGAAATGGAGTCAGGGGGGGGAAGTCTTAAAGACAACCCTGGGTTACTACACTAAAGGTGCGGTGTAACCCATACAAGAACAGGGGCACTTGGAGTGGTGTGCTCCAGTGCCCAAGATCACACAATGAGTAACAACACATAGGCCAAAACACATATAAGAGTGGAAAAAAAGATGTACACTCTTACCAGGTGGGAAAAATAAACTCCAGAAATCCAGCAAAGCTGCTGGGGGACTCACTAGGTGAGAGAAATTAGCCCTAGAAGGAGAATTCTCCCTAACAACCAGCAATTAGCGCGCTCAGAGCAGAGCCTCCTAGATCACGAGCTGCTGCAGCTCGTCCTGAAAACGCCATAAAAAGATGTTCAAAGGCGCCCAATTTCGTGAGCAACATGTTCCTAGTGCACAGGAAAGAGAAAGTAAGGCCAGTAATAAACCTAAAGGAACTGAACGGCAGGATAGTCTACCGGCATTTCAAAATGGAGGGCATCCACCAGCTCCGAGACACCCTCAGAGAAAGGGATTGGCTGACAAGACTGGACCTGAAGGACGCTTACCTGACGGTCCCAGTATTAGAGGAATTCAGGACCTTCCTAGCTTTTCGCTGGAGAGGACAGTTCTGGCAATTCAAGACCATGCCCTTCGGGCTTGCATCAGCTCCATGGGCTTTTACCAAGCTGATGAAGCCAGTAGCGGCAGCAACACGAGAGAAGGGCATCAGATTGATCATATATCTAGACAACCTTCTCCTACTGGCCGAGGACTGAGAGGCACTAGTATACCAGGCGAAATGGGTACAGAGCCTACTACTATCCTTAGGATTTCTAGTCAATGTGGAGAAATCGGATAACTCTCAGGCACAGAGACTAGACTTCCTGGGATTTACACTAGACACCAGGAGAGCCACGCTAGAGCTCCCAGCTCGGAAGATGCGAGACATCAAAAGAGAGTTAAGGGGATGTCTCCAGAAACAAGCGGTGTCCCTCAGGACGCTAGCAAGGATAGTTGGGCTACTAGCAGCATCCATTTAAGCCATATTTCCCGGGCCCTTACACTATCCGGTGCTGCAGAGGCTAAAGATAAGACACTTGCAGCAGGGCTTGAGGTATCATCAAGCAGTACCTTTGGATCAAGAGTCGGTAAAAGGACTGGAAGGGTGGTTGAAGAATATGGACGCCTGGAATGGGCAAGCCATTTTTGGAGACCGGCCAGACCTGATCATAGAATCCGACGCAAGCCGACTGGGCTGGGGTGCCTGATGTGGGAACCTACAGGCAGGAGGGAAACGGAGCGAAGAAGAGCTTCGTCTCCACATAAACTGCCTAGAGCTATTAGCAGAATCCTTCGCGATCAAGGCCTTCACGAAAGGGAGGATGAAATCCTGCATACTGCTGGAGATGGACAATATTTCAGCAGTTCGATACATAAACCACCTGGGCGGCTCCAGGATGTTAGCAGAGTTAGCGAAAGATTTCCGGCACTTTTGCCTTCAGTTAGAGACGTCAGTGACGGCAGAATACCTGCCCGGAGCGCTGAACGTCGTGGCGGACTGGAATTCACGATACCTCACAGACTCCAGCGATTGGAAGCTGGATCCGACAGTATTTCAGAGGATGCATCAGAGGTGGGGTCCTCTGCAGATATCTGTGCTCCTATGTCTAGTCTCGTGTAAACGAGTATCAGATGTACAAGCACTGGAGATAAATAGAAGGTCCTTTGGGCCGGAAAAAGAGTTACCTTCTCTGTAGTAAAGAGAACTAAGACAAGGACCTCCACAATCCATTATCTGTATTTTCCAAATAGGTCTAAGCTGTGTGTAGCGAACTGTATCAAAGAATACGAAAACAGAACAGCAGAGCATAGAGCAGCAGTTATCACGCAATTGCTTATATCGCATAGGAAGCCTTTTCGGGGGTAGCTACAGCAACCATCGCTAGATGGGTGAAGGAAATCAAGCAAGCAGCTAACATAGACTTGAGAAATTATGGAGCTCATTCAGTGCGGGGAGCTATGGCATCCAAAGCATTCAAGGCAGGAGTGTTCTTGAGAGACATTATGCTAGCGGCAGAGCGGGCTAATGATCGCATCTTTAAGGAATTTTACTTAAAGCCAACAGAAAATCTATCAGCCGCTGTAGTAGGAAGCTTTGAACAAGCATAATGCTTGCCTCCAGTCTTGCCATAGAATAAAGATTACCCCTGCTTTCTGTGCAGGGAATATTAATTATATTAAAGACTAGGAGGTGAGCATTAAATTCCCTCCCATCGATGTATTGATTATGTGTGTAATTGACTGTTGGTATTAACTAAAGATGATATTTTCTCAGGTTAATAGCAATACATGGGCACCACCCTGATTATTTTGCTTTGTTTTATTTTCCTAGTGGAAGAGCCAAAGAACAATTGAAAGGACAGACTAGCAGCGGTAGTCAGTTGAAGTCGAGGAATTTCAACGTTCCAGTTTGCAGTGGTTAAAGTCTTCGCTCTGTTGGCAGGACATAGTGTGGAATTTAAAGACAATTCAGAGTGTGGAGTTTAAAGACAATTCAGAGCACGTAAAAGAGAGGAGGATCTCAGGGACAGGATGTGGTCATAGCTGAGCAAGGAGGAAGATGGACTACAGAGACTATGGGGATTGTAGTTTAGAAAAGAAAGTCATTTTGGGACGTTTTACAGTTGTGTTGTTAGTTTGTTGAAACTGCTGAGGAGTATTAATAAATGAAGTTGAAGCATAATGCTCGCCTCCTAGTCTTTAATAGAATACTCCCTGCGCAGAAAGCAGGGTTAATCTTTATTATATAATGTTTTCACAGCATGGTGTGATGACTTCCCATTTGGATAGTTTATGTTTATGTTTATTGGGTTTATATAGCATTTCTCACACGCTATTACTGCAGCATAATTTGCAGCGCATGGCCTATTTTATTATGAAAGGCAGCACGGGGTACACATTTATTTTTTGGCAGCATGTCCTCCATGGTCACAATTCCAATGTGTTCCGAAGTTGTTTGTAAAGCTACGTCTGGTGTAGGTGCTAAATGAGGACATCACAACCACATCACTGCACAACCACACTGCTCCCCCATTCAGACTCAACACAAAGCCAACCTCTCTTATCAGCACCACCCAGAACACAACTGCACCCACTTTCAACAGCCCCACTTCCCAAACAACCCACAGGGCCCAACCACACAAAACATCACCCAATCAGTCTACCACCAAACCCCACACTGGACCACCATTGCCACGCACATCCAACCAGCCTCTTTTGTATTGTGCTCTAATCAATGCTCGTTCCCTGCCAGCACATGCACATGACCTCATCACAGAACACAACCTTGATGCCCTAGCAATCTCAGAGACCTGGCTGCACGATGCCAGTGGAACCACACTATCCTTAGCCATTCCCCAGGGTTACACAGCTACCGTAAATACCGAGCAATTGCTAGAGGAGGCAGCGTTGCTCTCATTGCCAGACAATCCCTCCCCCTCAGAGACTGTAAGACCAACACTGATAGTCCCTCAGACATCCTATCGCTTAAATTCTCATCTCCCACATGCACAACCACTATTCATTTACTCTATTGCCCAACTGGCCCCCCACACAAGTTTGAATAAAACCTACTGCACATCCTACCAGACCACCTTAAAGCTTACTCCCAAATCATCCTTCTAGGCGACCTTAACCTGGGCCTGCACGACCTCACTGTCCGATGCCCTCAACACGTTAGGATTCTGTGAACGCATCACCTCCCCTACACATTCCAAAGGATGTATACTTGACTAGAACGCTGTTCACAATTGTAAGATCACTACCAGCGCCATCACTCCCTGCCCCATGTCTGACAATAACATCTTCTTTTCAATCCCACACCCTGTCAAAACCAACCCAACCTACAACCCTCTAGAATTACAGTATCACACAGCTCACGCAAGCTCACAAGGGACCACCTCCTTCCCCTGCTCAAATCCCCAGAGCTCCAGCACCCTTCCCCAACCAACCCCAACATACTCCTGACAACATACACCTCTAACCCCTCCCAAAGCGGTGGACATCCTAGCTCCCCTAGTCCTGCACAATGCCAAGACACTAAGACACTCAAATTCCTGGATCACACTCGACCTCTTGGTCATCCGCACAAGGAAGCGCCAAGCCCAACACGCTTGGCGAAAGGACCCATCCAATCTTCTAAAAAACAAGTTCAGAACTATTGCCAAAGAATACAGGACATCCATTATTGCAGCCAAATCTACCTCTTTACTCTAGAATAAGCAACACCTCTTCCACTTCAAAATAAATATTGACCATATACAAGGAACTAGAATTTCCCATCTCACCACCCACCATCATCACCAAAGACGCATCATGGTGCTCTGACATCCAAGATGCACACTTAGGCAAAATTGACTCCCTTAAACAACAAATGTTCCTTCAACAAGCCACATTCACAAACAACCATCAAGTCCAAGCCAACTCCTCCCCTACCCACTCCCTCCACCAAGCCCTTCGCCTTCACAAACCTCACTGAATGTGAAATTACAAAACTAATCCAGGGCCTGAAACCTTCTAAATGTAAAGGCAATATTTGCCCAGCCTCTCTCAAAGATTATGCTGATGTGCTTAGCCCCCATCATCATTGCCTTCATTAACGCCTCTTTCACCTGCAGCACAGTGCCAGACAGCCTTAAAGAAGCCTGGGTTCTCCCACTTCTAAAAAAAAAAAACACATTAGACCCAACCATACCTACCAATTATCGGCCAATTACTACAGTCCCCTTCCTTCTCAAAATTCTAGACCATGCTGCCTACCTGCAGGTTCAGAAATTCTTGGAGTACAATAAAATAATAGGGATGTGCCAATATGGTTTCCGCCCTGGCCGTGAACAGAATCAGCACTACTAGACCTCAGGAATCGGCTAGATGAGATTAGGGACAAATGAAATGGCGCTTTGCTTCTCCTCTTAGATCTATCCGCAGTTTACCACCAAATACTCTGCCAGCACCTCTCCACCCATGCAAACTTCTCCCCTCCTGCCATTGCCTGGATTGCCTCCTATCTGGAAGGCAAGCCGTGAGAGTCTTCTGAGACACTGCCAATGCCTCTCCCTCCCCCATCACCTCCGGTGTCCCCCAAGGCTCCTTCATCGCCCCCACCCTTTACAACATCTTCACTAGACCCCTCTTCAATATCTTAGACTCCCTCCGCATAGCCTACACCAACTATGCCAATGATACACAAATCCTTATCCCACTCTCTGGCAACTACCCAGAGGACTCCAATACTCTAAACAAAATCTACTACACCATTCAGGCATGTCTTCCCTGTTACCAATTCTCTGTTCAGCGGCCCTCATGCAGCCAGATAACTCCCTCAATTTGCACCACTGAGACATCAACTTTACACGTGAGGGCATCTATCTTTGTACCCAAGTTGTTAGTACTGTCCTTCAGGACCAGTAAGGTATAGTTTAATGTGGTCACATCGATGCTTGAGGGACCGGGAGCAGCAACGGCCGTCGGTCCAGGCTGATCCGCTTTTAAAAACTGGTCCATTTTGGATTGCTTCTTGGGGTTAACCATGCTTAGCAGAGCCACCCAAGGTGGCCCAGCCATGTCACACACTGCAGAACCTAAATACTCTCTGCCTAGCAGTCGTACGCAGCGCCCAGGCTTACCCCTCAACTACATAGCCCATCAATGATGCACCCTCCAAGATGTCTGCTGAGCTGCACTCTGCCAGCACAGACCCACTGGTGGGGGGTCAGGACCCCACAACCTCTGGATAGCCAGTCCCAGGGGTCCACGCTGCCTGCCCTACTCTTCCCTTCTCACGTCACCACCGATGCCAGAGCACAACCGCCTCTTCACTTGACAGTTGGAGAGCCCCAAATGTAGTACACACCACTGTCCTGTGTGCCAATGTCAGGGATATCACAGTCCTTCTGCGGCCTGCTGTGATGATGGTGGAAATGGGAAATAGGGATACTCCACCTACCCTGTTCCAGACCTGCCCAGATTCAAGGAGATAACGTGGAAGTGCACCATGGGCGTCGTATTCATGCTTCCCCGAGGCGCCAGACCCCAGCTCCTGGAGGAGATTAAAAGTGCCCACTGCTGCCCAGCTGCATTATCCCGTATCTTCCAGACCGGCCCGGGCTGCCAACATGAGCAAGGAGCACAGTGGATCAACCCTGCAATGGGGAATGCATTCGAGCTCCGCATATTAGTGACCAGGCACTTCACCACAGCACAGGGGCTACTCCGCAGTCAAAACCGCCAGCAGGCACCACGTCCTCGCCTGTGCGGTCCAACACAGCATGGAAGGCATGCTGGCGATCCTCCGCTCCACTCATGCAGCCCACCCTCCCCCCACCCGCTCTAAGCAGAATCACAGGATCTGCGTCAGCGCCCAGACCCCGAGCACTTATACCACCAGGGTGCACACAGGCAGGGGGCCTCCAAAGCGCAGTGGAACACCAGCGCTGACACGCCAGATGGTCTCAATGGTTGCAGAAGGTCCCCGCCAGGGGCTGACTCAGGCGTGTACTCCTCCAGCTTCTGTCTCCAACTCGGTAGCCAGGCGTGACGACAAGACCTCCTCAGCCGCAGCACGACAACACACTGTTTTTCCAGGCAGCAAGGGTCCCGCAAACAGGGACTCGATTCAGTGGGTGCCCTTTCAATTCCGATTACCAGACAGCAGCATATTTCCAGCCATATGACCAGGAAGCAGGATATTGTACCTGGATATTAGAGGTGGCTGTCAGCGCTGTCTCAGGCCGCAGCGATTTTGCAGATGTGCAACAGTGACCCCTGGAAAAAATAAAGCTTTTTGTTGAAGGCTTCACCAGGATTGTCAGTTTCTTGACTGTATGCAAGTTAGCTTTCTTTTTTGTCAATTCTTCATCGGTTGATGAACGGAATAACTCAGCCTTCAAATGGTAAATCCAAAATACGATCTTGTACATCTGTAATAGATTTGGTGGCATTCATCCACTCAGTGCAGCGCATATTCATGCCCACACAAATACCTTGACTGGCAGTGTGAGCCACTGATGCTGGGTTCCCAGATGCCATAACTGCATATGTATGTTCTTTTTGCATTTGCAGCAGTGCACTGAACCCTCGGGTATCCAGGCGCTAGTTACATTAGTGAAAGGGGAAGGGGTGTACAAGTAAAGGTAAATGGGGAAAGTAGAAGGCATACATTCAAGACGTTCAGCAGTACTAATACAGTGTCTTGGCTCTGAGGAGATTAGGCGAAAAGCCAGGTTTTCAAGTTCCTTCTAAAGCACTAATAGGAGGGTTCCATTCTCAAGAACAAGGGGAGATTGTACCACAGCTTGCCGGCGACGACAGGGAAGCTTGAGTCTCCTGCAGATTGGCGATTGAAGCTGGGCACTTTGAGCAAGTGGTAGTTTGAGGATCTTGCGAGAGGGGGTGTATTTTTCCACGTGCTAAGAAAGGTAGGCAGGTGCAGTTTCAGAGAGGCCCTTGTGAGCGATGGAGAGGATCTTGAAGCTGATTCGCTCTTGGATCGGTAGCCAATGGGTGCCTTTTCTGGCTTCTGAAATGTGGCCATGTTTGGTAAGGCCGAGGGCAGCTCTGAGGGCATTGTTTTGGATGATTTGTAATCTTTTGAGGTTACGTTCTGAAGTGCCAGCAAAGAGGGTGTTGCAGTAGTCTAGCTTGGCCCTGGTGATGGCTCTGGCAATTGTGAGGCGATTGGGTATGGAGAGGAAAGTCTTAATGGCATTGATCAGTTTGGCTGTGTAGGCAGCAGCGGAGGAGATGGCGTTAACTTGACATGAGAGGTTGAGTGAAGCGTCCAGATAAACACCCAGTGTTTTGACAGCAGGTGAGATGGGGATTAGGTTGTCGTCGATGTTGAAGGAATTGAAGGCTGGATCCAAGTTGCGGAGAGTGGTGAGGGAGCCAACAATGAGAATCTCAGTTTTATCGTTGTTTAAGCATAGCATGTGTGTTGCCATGTAGTTTTGGACAGTGTTGTAGACTGAGTTGATAGTAGCAGTTTCTTGGCGGTAAGATCCTGATAGGGGAGGAGAATTTGGGTGTCATCGGCATAGGTCATGTAGGAGATGCCGAGGACATCCAGGTGATCGAAAAGGAGTCGGGGAAAGGCAAGAACCTTGGGGGACGCCGCTGGTAACTGGCGTGATTGCGGCATGGCTGAGGCGGCATGATTGTCTATGAAGGCACGAGAGGATCTGTCTGCTAGGAAGGATTTGATCCAGTCAGTGGCTGCAGGAGAGAAGTTTGCTGTGGTGGTGAGCTGATCGCAGAGAAACTGATGGTCGACAGGATCAAACGCAGCTGAGAGATCCAGCATGAGGAGCAAGGCAGGTTTACCTGCGTCTTTGATGTCATCTAGTTGATTTTTTAAATCGAGCAGGGCAGTTTCCATGCCATGCCTTCTGCAGAAGCCTGACTGACGGGTGCCTAAGATGTGGTTTGCTTCAAGGTATTGTTCTACCTGAATTTAGGCTGCACGGTCGAGGATCTTGATTCTAAAGATCCTCGACCGTGCAGCCTAAATTCAGGTAGAACAATACCTTGAAGCAAACCACATCTTAGGCACCCGTCAGTCAGGCTTCTGCAGAAGGCATGGCATGGAAACTGCCCTGCTCGATTTAAAAAATCAACTAGATGACATCAAAGACGCAGGTAAACCATGGGACGGTAGTTAATAAGGATGGAGGGGTCATGTTTTTTTTTTTTTAGTGGAGGATCATGCTTCTTTCAGCGATGCTGGAACAGTTTTTGTGGAGAAGGAGGCATTGATTATGGCTATGATAAACGGTGTGAGTGACTCTGCACAGTGTTTGATGATGGGAGCCGGGAAAATATCTCCTTTGCATCAGGATGGCCTGAGACTTTTGGTTATGTTGGCTACTTCCAGTTCTGAGACAGGGTGAAAGTCAAATGGCGTGGAGAATGGGGAGTGTGGTGCCGCAGGGTGAGAGGAGGGTGGTGGTTTGGCGTGGCTCGGGTTGGCTTGTGGTTGGAGCAGATTTTTCCTGTACGCACTTCTTGCACTTTGGTGCACCATTCGTCATCTACTGTGTGAACGGTGGGAAGGGTGACTGGAGAATCGAGTTCGCGCAAGATATAATTTCTATTAGAAGCAGTCAGCGTACTCCTTTTTTGAAGAGCCTGCGCCCCATGGACATCCTTTTTCCACCCTAAGTGATCCAGCCCCACAGTTTAAAGACCACTGCAAGAGCTCTTGGCTACTACCTTTGCTTCTGCTAGCCCTGCTTTGGAAGCTGCTTGCTTGAGAGTTGGTAGATCCAGAAAAAAAGTCTGCTATATTTCTCCAAAATGTTTGTTTGGCCGCTGCTAATATAGCATCCACATTGGCCTATTTCAGATGGAGGGCAGCATTAAGATAAACTTTCTTCCAAAGGCCTCCAATGTTTTGTTCTCATTTGATAAAAGGGATATCAAGGACGAAGATGATGATGCTGCTGGTCCAGACAGTTTGGAGTACAGTGAAGACGCTTCTACTAATGATGAATGTGGCTGCGGGTGAGTTAATAATATAGACTCTGTCAATCTGTCGGTGCTTGGCGCCTAACTTTTTATTTACTGGCGGTGTAAAATGGGGCTTTTGCCACAACATTTTCACCAATGTAGCCACATCTTTCATATGGGGAAGCCCTGATCTATTAGATGCTCTCAGCATTAGAATCTCCCCCAGTACTCCGGCTTAAGGCTGTTCTTGACACAATAGAGGGACACCTAAAGTCTGCCAACAAGCCATGCAATCATGAAAGATCATGCTGAGGCTGACATGTCTAGCTGTTCCTTCTCATCCGTATCACCCTGCTGAATGTCTGCTTCAACTGTAGGCTGTTCCTCCTGTAGCAGTGTCTATGAAGGCCTTGAATTCGGAGGCACAGGGCTTTCAATCGTCAATGGAGGCAACTGCGATTGAGGCTCCATAGGTTTCAGCGGCTGTGGTGGTGCCACTGATGCCATAGATACACTCACAGGTGGAAAGAGCTGGGCCACTGGTAGAGGACGGGAAGCCAATGGTACTAAAGGAGATGCGAGAGGCTGAGCAGGTGATGGCTGCCAGCAGATGCACCTCAGGATTACCTCCTTAATTATAGTTTTAAAGATAGCTGTCATTTGTTGAAATCTCATAAGTCCCATACATGGATCACAAAATCTTTCCTTGCAAGCTGTTTGAGAGGACTGTTGTGCTGAAGATTGTGTTGCAAATGTAGGTGTCGAAGTAGCCATTGGAGGCCGGCCCATACCTTGCCTGAATTGTTGATACCCTGCTTCTGAATATCTTAAGGATGATGAAGATAGATGTTTGAACCGGTGACCACTCCACTCTTGGGAGGGAATTTCTTTCTCTGTATCAACTATATGTTCTTCTTTGGTCTGTTGGCTGATTGAGCCACCATTTCTGAAGGGGAATATCTGATTCGTATGACCTTTCTTCGCTCTTTAAAAAAAACATATTTACCTCTCATTAATGTTCTGTTTGATGGACGTTGCTCCCAAGGATTACTCATCTATGATATCTATCTCCCAGCGCTAGTGATTCTTCGCAAACCTTTCCTCCCAGGACATGATGTCGGGGCCAGCAAAGATGCACCGCGCCATGTGACCTCATTTCCACCCTTTTTCCCTAGCACTCTGAAGCTGGGGGACCACAAAACTAAGATGTACTAGCTAACCTCATCGCCTCATTGGATAGACTCCCAAACCAGTCCGAGGACATGGAGGAGGGAGGGTAGCAAGGACACCACCTAAACCAGAAAACTCTGAAGGACAGCTTCGCCAAAACGAGCGCCATGACCAGACATAGGTATGGTATGGTATGGTGGTATAGTATAAAGTTTATTCCATCAATCCTATAATACAATACAGCCATCTTTATCAATGCAGTAATCAATAAGAACATGTTAAAACAATGAATCCCAGGTGTAACAACAGCATTTACTAAAAGAGTCTCCAATTCTCAGGGAAACTCTGAGAAAACTCAACAACATATATGCTATTAAAGGTGATTCCGCTTTTTACAAGAAAAAGGAGCGCATGTTTACATTGCCTAAGATTTCAGCTTTCAGCAACAGGATTAGAAGTGCTGACGGGGTATTACATTTGCAGGGCAAAAAAATACCACGTGCAGTAGGTCTTCATTTGCCACATTGCAAATCTTGCAGATTTTATTAATGGATGTATTTCCCGTCCACGTTGCAGTAATCCTTTTAAACCATATGGCATTAATCCTGACTTTAGTAATAAGGACACAATTCTTCCCTGTCTTTGGCCAAGTCAGATAGCTGGGCAGTTGACTATCACCCACGTAACTGCTATGCAAATATGCAGAACAGGCACTCTGCATTGCAGAGCCAAGGCGGTGGCCAACCCTCTGGTGGAGTTAACCCTGCAACCTTCATCAACCTCCTTGCCTGCCAGATAATAGCATTCTGAGATGCACAATGTTCCTCAAAGATAGGGCCTGTTCAGTGCCAGCCCTGCAAGCTCGGGCACCCGGGTAACCAATGAAAATGTGTTCATCTGTTCTGTTCCTCCTTTTCCGGGAGAAAGAGAATTTGAAAGCCCGCACAAGACCCAGCCGATGGAAATGCTCCTTTGCCATGGAAGGATGACAGTGGAAAAAAGACAGGCAGATGGATCTTTTGTGGGAGATGAAAATCTAAGGCCACCTTCGGCAGGAAAGAAGGTCTAACTCTGAACGTCGCATTTTCCTTTGAGAAAACCAAGTAGGGAGGATTAACCGACAATGCCTGGAGCTCACTCACCCATCGAGCGGAAGTGATGGAAATCAAAGGGTAAGCAGTCTTAAAGGACAAGAATGAAGAGGCTCAAACGGTGCGCTCATTAAAAATGTCAACACTAAATTTAAATCCTGTGCTGGAACAACAAACTGCTGTGAGGGAAACATATTGGAAAGAACCTTCAGGAATTCAATGACTGTGGAGATCGTGAAAGATCCCTGCTCCGGGGTTCTCTTGAAGACAGAAATGGTTGTAAGATAACCTTTCACTATACTGAACCCGTAGGCCCTTTAAGCAATGTATCACTATCTGGGATGGATGGGGATCTAGAATTTACTCTGACACAAATAATAAGACCGACTCAGGAAGTTGGCAAAACTTAGCTCTTTTATTTGCAGTTATCTAAAACAGGGAGTACAACGGACATCAACGGACGTTCGCTCAAGTCTCTCAACGAGTTACATGAAAAAACACAGTTATATAGTAAAGACTTGTCATCATTAACGTCAAACTAAGTGGCAAAGGATGAAAAACCGAACTGGGATTGCGGTTGGTCTATGGGGAACATCCAGGTGTACTGTCTATTGGGGATAGGATTGTGATTGGGTCTCTCTAGTCAGGTGGACAGCTATGCCCACCCCTAGTGCAAGTCATCTTCGCTGTCATAAAATACCCAACATTTCATTGGCTTTCAAACTATAGGACTCTTTGCTATGTGGCCCTTTACAATTGGTTTGCACGCTTGTACCCTTCTGGAATATTCCACTCGCAAGCAGCACGCAAGCTGGTCTCGCAGGTGCTGGAGGGTTGGCTTGGTCATGCCTCCCCACCCAATTAGCCCATCATCCATCATCACTCCTACTGTCTGCCGTTCAATTTGGCTTTGAACTCGGTTTTGCAAAGTATCACCGCTCCTGAGAATAGAAGGGAATGTGAGCACGGTCTTCAAGTCTCGGTGTAGCGTGCCCAAAGTCTGTTACCATCTAGATCATGTGACAGGAGACTGCTCGAGCTCGCTCTTTCGTCTTTAACACTATTAAATTAATAAAACCTGGCACTCATAGTTTTTTTTCCATTGCACCTCAACAGGAGCTCGTCTCGCTTCTCACGTTCATTGTATCTTCTTGAATAGATAACCAGTTTCTTGGCTGCCCCAACCCTTGACATCGGGCCAGACAAGCCTTCTCGTTTATTCCTTCATTGTCAGTGGTTTTCTTCTACTGCGCAATACTTTCAGCCCTTCTGTTCATGGGGTCCTAGTTTGCTTAAAACACTACGTGGAACATCCAGATTCTATACATATATATATTTTGACGGCACCGCCTGCAGTCTATTCACTGCGTATAGCCAGCCTTCGTGATCACTTAGTCCACTTGCGTTTCATCATCTGTACATTTATTAAACGGTTTGCATTTTCTTCAGTGCTTTTTGTACGTGCATTCTTCTTTCCGTACATGATATGTCACTCAATTCTTTATTTCGTCATCAGAATCTATAAGGTCCATATACTTTCTTCTTCAGCATCTCTTCTTGGTGCGTCATGTTTGCTTCATGTGAGGTCACCAGGCTCTTAACTTCACCGCTTCACACTTCTTCAAGGACCTCCTGTCATTTCTTCATGGGCACATTATGTAGGGCTTCTGAATGGATAACTTGCTTCAAGGATTCTGTGCGGGATAGGTACCATTACTGGCGTCATGCATATTGCAATTTCCGGCTTCCAACATATGGGCAGAATAGGGGTGGAACTTCCGGTAGAGGCATTTGGCTCCTCCTTTACAGTACTAATCTGTAAGACCACCCAGGCAAAGAGAGAAAATTCTGACAGTGGCAGTGGAGAAAGTAAAATGGTCCTGATCCTTTCCCGGCACAATGCCGAAAATGTACGCCACCTGCAGGCATAAATGGATGTGGTGGAGGGTCTTGTTGCAGAGAGGCGCACGTCCAGAACATCGTCTGGCAAATCCCAGTCCTTATATCTCAACCTTTCACCAGCCTGGCGTGAAGGTTCAGGCTGTGGTTGTTCGGGTGAAGGATCCTCCCCTTTGAGTGAAAGAGGAGGTCTGTCTTCTGCAGAAGACCCCAGCGAGGGCAGATGGCCATGTCCAGCAACTCTGGGGACATTTTCAGGGCCCAGTCCTGTGGACCCCAACAGATGCAGCCTCCTGAAAACCAACAGAATGACAGGGATCGACAGGAGCACACAGAGCAGGTCAAAGTCCCATTTGACCATCAAGGCATGCCCACACTCCCTCCCAGAGCTCCCCGACGAGGAAATTCCCTGGAGCAGAACCGCCTGCACAGCCTGTTTACAATGAAAGAAAAGATGTCCACCTTGAGAGTACCGCAGATGGAGAAAATCTCCTCCAGAACTTCCTGCGTCCACTAGAATATTCTCCTTGCCGGCCAGGTAGGCTACAGTCAGCAACACAGTGTTCTCCAGGGCCTAGAACCAAAATCGCATTGCCTCTCTGCACAGAGGCAAGGAGCCCATGCCACCCCTCTTGTTGAGGTAATGCATGGCTACAGTATTGTCCGTCAGGACCAGTACTGTCTTGCCCTTCACAGAGGGGAGCAAAGTAACCAGGGCCAGCCTGATTGCCTGCAGCTCCAGCATATTGATGTGCTCCTGCCACTCTGATGGGGAGCACAGTCCGCTTACCGTAAGGTCTTGGAAGCGAGCACCCTAGTCCTTCAGACGCACATCCGTGACTAGTGTCACCTGTGGCCAAGGTTGATGGAAAAAAGTGACCCCTTCAGGAGGTTGTCCTTTATGGACCCCCATTGTAGGCCTCCGGACACACTCTCCGAGACCAGTAGAAGGACTGAAGTTCGTCCCTGAAACTGACTATTGTGTGCTCAGAAGCCACTGTAGCAACCCCATGCGCAGGCAGGTTTCTGGCACCACCAAGATGCATGATGCTATAAGACCCAGAAAGCGCAGAAAAGCTAAGGCTGGAACGGTCATCCGAGGTTGGAAAACCTGGACCATCTTGAAGATGTTCACCCATCTGTCCTCATGTGGCAAACTCTGTCCCAGGCGAGTGTCCAAGACCACATTGACTAATCGTAGGGACTGTGCTAGGGAAACTTGAGACTTCCTGAAGTTCGGGGAGAAGCCCAAGCTCTGCAATAGACTGCACATCTGATACAGGTGTGCCAATGCTAGATCTGCTGAGCAGGCTCGAACAAGCCCGTCGTCCAGGTAGGGAAAGACATGAATGCCTTTGCCTCCTGATGCGAGCCGCCACTACTGCTAGTAGCTTGGTCAAAACCATGGGTACCGAAGAAAGAACCAAAGGGGGGATTTTAAACTGGAAATTACAGTCCCCACTCAGAATTTCAGGTACTTCCTGTGCCTCTTGTGGTTAGCCCCATGGAAGTAGGCATCCTAGAAACTCTGGGAGACTAGCCACTCATTGAAGTCCAGAGTCTGAGTCACAGTGACCACCTTGTCCTTGCGCAAGTACAGGTTCAGAAGCTGCAGATCCAGGATAGGTCTCCAACCTCCGTCCTCCTTCGGCACCAGAAAGTATGTTGAGTACCAACCCCTGCCTTGTATCAAGCAGGGTACCGTCTCTATGGCCCCTTTTGCCAGAAGCTAACAGATCTCCACCTGTAAGAGAGGCTCCGGAGGCAAGGGAGGTGGTCTGGAGGATGAGAGGCATAATGAATTCAGTATCCTCCTGGATGACCTGTAAGGCCCAGTCATCTGAGGTGGTATTTCACTATTCCTTGCCAAATAGGGATATTCTGCCTCCCACAGAGGATAAATGGCAGAAGTCCAATTCAGAGATGCTTCGCTGTCGGGGGCTGCGGAGTGCACCGTGGCAGTGGAAGAGTCTCCTCTAAGTGCACCATGGCCCCAGCCGCTGTAGCGCGAATGTTGTCATTGCCTGCTGAGGGTGCTTGACCTCTACATCTCCGGACATAAGCAGCAAAGGGGCAAAAATCCCTGCCCCTACCCGCCAGGCTCGTGGGTCACTGTTGCGGCACCACTAGCCCTAGCGACTTAGAGGCTTCACATTTCTGGAGCGACTCATTGGCCTTAGTGCCGAACAAGTTCATGCCATTGAAGGGCATGTCCAGAGGCTTTTTCTGGAAGTCAGCAGCAGACCCAGATGTGCCCAGCCAAGAAAAAACTCTGCAGGATAGTGCTGGTGGCCATAGCAACACAGTCTGCAGTGTCCAGGCCATACTGCAAAATCTATCAGGAGGATTCCTTTCCGTCTTCAAAACTGTCCCGCATCTCGCCTTCGGGGATGTGCTCAGCCACCCCAGCCATCACTGACCACAGGCCAAAAGAAAATGTGGTCAAGGCACAAGAGGCATTGACGAATCGGAGAGCCAGGATCTAAGAGCCGAAAATCCTCCTGCCCCACGTCTTCAAACTTTTGTTCTCCATATCAGGATGCAAATGAGGTGGCCTTAAGGTTCACTATAGCAGCCTGTACCACCAAACTCTTGTGGGAAGCATGGGCAGAAATAATCAAGTAGTCCAAAGGGGCCGGCCTGTGCTTTTTGGCCAGGTCGCAGCCTACCATAAGAACTGACGCCGGCTTGGCCCACAGTTCCATCACTCGCTCCTCTACTGTCTGAGTGAAAGGCAGCAAAGTCTCCCTTTTAGAACACTCATCCAAGATAACATACCGGTCATACTGCACCTTAGGACGTGAAGAGGCAGACAGCCTAAGTTGTTGACTATCTTCGCCATCAGGCAATGGAAAGCTGTCTGTCGTTTGCCAGGTATGGCAGCAGGGATCATGTCAACCTCTTGCAAGGTTTCCAGGACACAAGCTTCCCGCAAGTGAGCTGCCAGGTCCACCAAGTCACCCTGTTCTCCATAAAACTCCTCTAGGAAGTCTCTCATTTTTCTGGGGTGGAAGTGCTCCAGCAGGAAAGGACCAGGATCACCTCCTCCTCATCCTAAATGTCCTCTAACTGGGACATATATGCCCTTCTGGGGAGCAGGAGCAACTCCTTTGTGACTCCAGCATCGTCAGCGCTGCTGGACCAGGTCCATAGGCCAGGGGACCGACATCCAAAGACGGAGGGTTGTGCCCCTTTGCTGCAATCTTGTTGTGTCTCATGGCGGATTCCCTACTGTCTCTACCAAGTGCGGTGGGATCCATCGACTTGACCGAAGCGGTCAGCACCATGGCTGAAGCAGACACATCGCTGATGGTGTGACCTCAGAATGCGGCATCAGGACCTTGGCGAAGAAGTCTAGCAGCTTCATTCGGAAACGTGCCTCATTCCTCTGGAGTAGAGGAATGGGTAGGAGAGGTACCTGCGGGGCCTCTTCCTCATGGCCCTCCTTGGAGTGTTGGCTCCTCTTCTTCGAAGATGTAGAGTCATGCTGTGGAGAACCACCAGGTGATCTCGACCTCTTGTGGCACTGCTGTTTCATTTTGTCCTTTCAGACAGGGGACTGCTCCTCTGTGCCACGGTCCATGCCCGGGGACCCTGAACGGAGCCGCTTATCATCTTTCTCTTTGCGGAAGAAGGTGAAGAGTTTTGCTTCACATGCTCAAAGCTCCTTCGGGTGCATCGATTGGCACACAGTCGTTCACCAAGGCAGTATAGCATATGCCGTGCGGGTCCTACACGTACATCTGACTCCAGTAATCTACGCAGGGTTTGAACCCCGAAGACCTAGACAGATTTTGCATTGCAATGAAAACGAGACACGCAACAACAAATTCGGGATACGAGTACAGTCAAGAGCGGTGTTCCTAATAGCAAGCAGTGTGCACAGAAAAAATGAGCTGAGGTAACAGGTTGCAGCACCTCTATATATACTGACCCTGATGTTATGTCTGGCATCAGAAAAGTTTCAGAAAAGTAGCTGATGCGTGGAGATAGATGAGGCATCTGTGGGAGGAAGGAGTCCATTAGAATGAGCCCCTATGACAAAATGCGCATAGGAAGAAAAATGTAAAGAGTGAGAGTATAGTTATTTCACATTTGACACGAAACATCTAAGACAAGATGAAGAAAGATCCAAGAAGGAAACAATATTTTTTAATGTCATACCTTTCAGTGCAGGAACATATTCTTTGGACTTCTCGATTATATGGTGGTATTCAGTGATAGACTCTTTATATTTTCCAAGGATCTGTTTGATAGCTGCCACCTTATAAATACTGTATATTGACTCTGGGTTTAGCTCACTGGCTTTTGTGAACGACTTCAAAGCGGTTGTGTGTCCTCCTCTGCTCAAATATGCCTCCCCTAGACATTCCCAGCAATTTGAATCCTTTGGGTCTGCCCGTAATGCTGCCTGAAAACTACACAAAGGTTTTTATTAGCAACATATACCGCTTAAGAATAAAGAGTTATACATTATAGTCACTAATCTCATTTACACAATGCAATTTATGAAGAGAATGTTCTAAAGTTTTTACAATAGCTCTCCAGAATTAATACATTCCTAATGCTTAACATACACCCACTTTCATGTAGAGGATCCCAAATACATCACTTTGAGGGAACCTTTATAAATCTTTTATCCTCATTAAAGGTCAACCTCATTTAAGGTGGTCGTTATGCTGAAAAACGTATCAGTAGGACCTCTTTTAGTTTCCCTTCAAAGTATAGGTCCTCTTTTATTTTCCCTTTGAAGTATGGAACAGTAAATAGTATTTCATTTTAATGATACAGTTGGAAGGAGTGCTACATGACAACATAATGTTACATACAGACTATTAATTAGTAATGAGGTTGGGGCACACCAATACAAACTGAATTGTCTCCGACAATGAAATAATGGATGTTATTACTGCAGAACTTAATGGCACTCCTTTGCCCCTCAGCTTTATCTTTTACCTTTACTCGCAAGCTCAGACGTATGAAGTCTGTATCCTCTTTGCCAGGAATTGAACATGAACCTCCAGGTTTCTGGGTGGGCTCTCAGCCAAACTAAGCTAGCAGAGTTGCTGTGATTAGAAAATAACTGTAACAGGGAAATAATAGTTGCATCCCAACCATGGCATCATCTTGAAATTGTGATACAGAGAACAATATATCAAGCAGTGAATTCAAAACGAGGAGGGTATTTTGTCTCACAGGAGCTTCCACCTTAGAATCTGCACCCAGACAAAAGCTTTGCCGATCTTAGCTAAAAATATTACCGCTGAATTATTTAGTGGCAACTAAGCCACTGGTAAGTTAGCCTTGCGATAACCTTGGAGTAGAGCAGGATCTTTTGAAGTTATTGAGGAGCAGTAGTCCTAAAGTACTTGGTTCAGAGGAATCTCCAAACTCAGATGAGCTGGCATTAGCCTGTCAAGCAGGCATTTTTTTTGCTTCCTGTGCTCACTTATTGGTAGTTGTGGTTGAACAAACAAGTTACCTCGCAAGATGGCTGCACACTAGACAAGAAAGTACAATCTATTTTATTAAAGGAATGTCCACACAAATGCATACATGACAACATACTTTATATCTCTTAAAATGTAGGTGCTTTACAGGACCTGTATTTAAGGAACACAGGTTAGTCCCCAATGGGATTTTAAAAAAAGTTGAAGACCAGTAATCAGCCTTGCTGAAAACGATACTGGTCCTGATTCTACGTGGTGCCCCAATGTTATAGACAAGCCCAATGATAAGAACGGGGTAAATGTTAAGAAAAATCTGGCCTTGCAGCAGGACTACTCAGACACAAACCTCACAGAGAGGTATTTTGGTAGTTTTGGACTGCTGCCAGTCAGCACTCAGCAGGGAACAAGTTGGATAAACCAGGTAGGGACTAAGTAAACATTACAGAGGCTACAAACCAGAGTGGTAGGATGGAGCATTCGGTCTCACGTCCCTTAAAGTTGCCCATTCTCTCCACAAACAGGGTCCTAAATAAACACTGGAGTCTCACAGTCTGCTTTCCTTGCTCCCAAGTATTTCTCTGCTGCTCCCTTTCTCAAAATCCCAAGAACTCAGCACAGTACTGGTATTTTCCTTGGCTATGTCATTCCTTCTCCCGGCTCACAGAGCGAGGCAAGCATTCAGGCTTGCTTGCACTCCAGGATGGGTTCTGGTTGTATTCCTGGCTCTGGGCGGTTTTGGAGATTGGGGCCACAGGGGACTATGATTCTATGGGGGAGGGCAGTCACAACCTGGGAGAGGGAGAGGCAATGAGTGACTGAACAGATGCAAAAATAAAGCAGGTGGATACAGGCAGAGAAAATATTTTCATCACCCATAAATGTAAAAGGTCAACCTCAAGGGAGAAAGGAAAGGCATGCTGTCATCACTTAGGGTTAGGCATCAGGCAGCCCTTTTCCCTCAGGGGAAGTGATTCTACCCAGAGAGGGAGCCTGGGAAAAGTGAACTCATCTGGATGGAGATAAGCAAATGGAAGGGGATTCTCTGAAGATCATGGCATACCCCAGAAAAACTAAAGAATGCACGTCTTCCTGAGATGCAGGCAGTACACATCTGGTAGTTTTGCTTTCAGCAGTTAGTCATCAAGGGATGGAAATGCACAATCAGTCCTTTCCCAAAGTGGGCAGCCACTAACAGGACACTTGGTGTACAGAGGTAAAGTGGTAATGTTCCTTTCCCATGACGATTCGTTGGTTAATGTCTTTTGTGGACAATGATGGGCAATTGGAAATATGCATCTTAAAGGTCAAAAGAAACTAATCAAGTTCTTCAGAAAGAGCTTTGAGTATCTGAGCCAGGCTGGCCATTGTGAACGTTTCTTTTCAAAGAAATGCACATGTTCTTCACCGTGGTGACTTGTGCTGGTAGTCTACGGCCCCCTAGTGCAAACCCCTGAGATATACGGACCCATTGAAAGCCTGTAGGGATACCGCAGCCCATGCATGTATGATCCAGCACCCATTCCACACACACCAGCTTTCCTAGCTCAGTGCCACTAATGTGTGCATGCCACAACTGGGAGAAGAACAAGTTACTTACCCTTGGTAATGTTCTTTCGACTGGATGTTCCATCCACGTATTCCTCATCTTTGATATTCGATATACAGCTTCAGCTGCTTCGGAATTTCTTTTTCGGCAGAGGGCACAGTGCGTCGATGGCGTCGACTCGATGTCTCTTCGAGGGCCTCCGTCTCGAGGATGATGTCATCAAAGGCATATATATCACGTGCAGCGCCTGTCGGCTTCAGTTCTGTTTTTTCTCTTACAGCAGAAATACCTGCATAAGCACAGGAATGACTGTATACAACCTTGAAGGAACAGAACCTGTAATAGCATGGGAAATTCTACTGTGGGGTATGCTGGGAGGGCAATGAGTAATACGTGGGAGGAACATCCAGTCGAAAGAACTTGTTCTTTGAATGAATTGTGTCCTCCCACATATTCCTCATCTTTGATAGACTCACAAAGCAGTATTTGATTTGGAGGAGTGGGTAGAATTTGATTTTAAAGGTTTTCATGAATCGAGTGCAGGACTGCTTTACCAAAGCTACCATCCTGACCGAGGGAAGATTCCAGTCAGTAATGCTTTGTGAACGTGTAGATAGTAGACCACTTTGCCTCTTCACAAATATTTGTATAGACACACAGCTTTACAGGGCTGTAAAGGTAGCCATGCCCATGGAGGAATGGGCCCTTAAACCTTACAGAGGATCCTTTCCTGCCAACCTGTAACATTCTGAAATGGACAGAATGATCCATCTGGATAAGGTCTGCTTAGAGACAGCCTGACCCAGTTTTTGGCCTGTATAGCCAATGAAAAGCTGATCATCAATACAGAGTTTTGACAGTCTATATATAAAAAAGCTTAAAGCTCTACGAGGGTCCAACCTATGTGATCTCTCCTCCTCCTTGCTAGGATGAGGTGGCGGAGGGATAGAAACAAGGCAAAACTATTTTTTGTCCTATGTGGAAATCAGAAATGATTTTGGGTTAAAATTGAAGGTTTAACCCTTAGTACAACCCTATCCTTGTGGAAGATAGTAAAGGTGGCTTGGACGAAAGTGCATGCAACTCGTTCACTCTACGGGCTGATGTCAAAGCTACCAATACAATCGTTTTAAAGGTTAACAACCTTAAGGGACATGAATGTAAAGGTTCAAAAGGTGCACACATCAGACATTTTAGAACCAAATTAAGATCCCAAATTGGAACCTGGAACAGAGATGTGGGAACAAATTGGTGAGCCCCTTTAGAAATGGTGTCACCAGTGGAATTTTGAAGTATGAACATTCCTCTGATAAGCACTTAAAGATGGACAGCACCGGGGCGTCGCCAGCCAAGGACGTCAACGGATGCCTTCTCGGTGAGCTCCGAGTCCCTAGATCTACGGGTGTTGGAATGCCTGGGGAGTCAGCTGTTTAAAACTGAGGTGCTAGGAGTCCCCTCGGAGGAGCTATGAGTGAGAGTTCGGGCGTGTAGCAGATGCCCTGCCAATAAGGTGGCCAGGACGAGAGACAGAGTCGTTGGAACGTGCCTGGAGAAGGAGGGAGCAGAGAAGCGGGCAAAATGACATGGCCCTGAAGAGGAAGGAAGTACCCCATCGTGGGATGCCTGCTGACGGCTGCGGCGCGCTCCGGTTCACCGGACGGAGGCAAAGTTCACTGCAGAGCGAAGCCCTCCCCACCCCACACAAGGGCAGGAGGACTTCGAACGAGAAACCGGTGACCGGAGCACGGTCAGAAGGCACATGTGCACGCAGGAAGAGCCCAGTAAGGAGGCGCTGGGGGCGGCCGGGATAAGATAATACGAGGTAACACAGCCGAGACAAATGCATCGGGAAGGCGGAATGTGAAAATCACCCGTGCCCCCAGCCGGAACGCCACAAACGTGCCGCAGGGAAGGACTGGGGTACCCAGGGCAGCTCTGAGTCCCCATAGAGCCGGCCAGCAAGACAAAAGCAGCAAACAGGGGGTCCATGTACGCGGCATGGGAGAGCAAGCGTTAATTGGGGAAAAGAATAGAAAGTGACCGTAAAGGCTCAGCTCATACGGCATATGAAGGCAACCCTGCTGAGCAGCAAAATGAAAGGCTCACAGAACACCACATGATCCCAAGCGCCCAATGCAGGAAAGAAACACCAAGGCATGCTCCTAGCACAGATCCTGGGCAATTGAAAACTCCTTAGGGGGCAAGAATAAGCGAGGGCAACCCCGGAAGCCCATCAGTGGTGGATAGGCAAACGCCACCCCTGTCATGGCAGGACAGACAGGGAGCTCCTGCAGATGCCCTCCTAACCTGCTGGAAAGCATCTATAGAGGAACAGGGCTGAGCAACAAGCATGGCTCAGTAGGTGGTTGGCAGATCTTGGACCGCATATGCTCAACTCCAGTAGCATCTATAACGCAGAAGTGTGACCACACATCAGGCCGAGAGGGCCGCCCCCACCATTGCAAGCCGGCAAAGTACCCACAAAAACCCAGGGTGAAGCTAGATCAGTGAAGGCAATAACCGAAACCACAGGCTACGATAAAGGCACCCCCCAATATAGAAACAACAACTGGGTACACCCCATATCCCCCGCATAGACAAAAATGGCCAAACAAGCAACGAAACTGAAGGAATCAGCATCCGGAGATATTAAAGCCCTGATGGAATCCGCAGAGACGCACAAATGCAACCAGCAACAGGCGACTGTTCAGATACACCCCCCTCCACCAGAGGGCTCATGAGAGTCTGATGACACACCTATACGAAAGTCAGATCTGCTGGCAATGCTGCAGGAGTTGAAAAAAGACATCAAAGGCAGCGCCTCTGACCTAGTCAAGTCTATTGTGGATCTTAAAAAAAGGGGTCATGGCTGTAGAGAAAAGGGTCGATGAGGTGGAGACCGATGTAGCAGAACAAGGGCAGGAACAAGACGAACTGGCCAGAAGGGTACAAGAGCTAGAACAACAATGGACTGTGTCCAGAGCAAACAGGAGGACACCGAAAATAGGTCCAGGCGCAATAATATACGGATTCAGGGGATCCTGAAGTCTGTGGCGGATACTGACCTGCAACACTATGTGGTGCACCTATTCCGGCAGATTCTGGGCTTGGCGGACGAAAGGGCCATCGTTCTGGACCGGACGCACAGAGTTTACTCTACATATCAGCTCAACAAAAACCTGATCCCGGATGTGCTCACTCGGATACACCTCTTCCAACTGAAGGAAGACATCATGTGGGCTGCCCGGAAAAGAGAGCCATAAGTTTCCACTCAACACCCATCCAGCTGTACCAGGATCTAGCCCAAGCCACTCTCATGAAGAGGAAATGCCTGAGAGTCGTCAGACTGGTTGAGATCCAGAAAAGTACGCTACCGATGGTCATTCCCGAATAGGCTCCGGTTTGAGTGGAAGGGGCAACGATACACAATATCAAAGGAAGAAGATATTGACAACCTCATGAGAGAGGATGAGGGTGCCGGAAGCAATGACAGGGGTAGAATCCCACCCCGAAACATGGAAGAAGGTGATAGACCAGAGAGGGAGCAATGGAAATTGGCAATGCCTCGCCCAAGAGGTCGCAATAAAGAGGCTAAAACAGCAGAACCCACAGGAGCGGCTGACACATGAGGAGCGATCTGGTGACTAAATTTGAACTGCCAGAAAAGTCATGGGGCCTCATCACGAGTTTGGCGGTAACCCTTAAATCCGGCGGTCGTGCTTTACTGGCGGATTTAAGGGTCCGCCAAATCAGGGCTTCAGCAGATTTCTCCCCAGCTCTGAGCTGCGGGGAAATCCGCCGAAAATTCGTGCTATTTCCGCCGGCGGTAAGAGCGCGAAATTTAACCATTGAACCTAATGGGAAATGGGGCATTCCCGAATGGGCTCAGTGGGGAATTCCATTACCGCCAAACCCGTGATCCGGCGCTAATAGCGCCGGGGGGTTTGGCGGTAGGGCTAATACCACCGGCAGTAATACCGCCGGCGTTACCGCCCAACTCGTGATGAGGCCCATGGTCTGAGAGTGAGGGGAGTGACACATTGGTTAGACTTCCTAACAAAGAAGGCTGCCACGGTGATGAGTGGAAATCTAATAATCTCAAGGAAGACAAGGGGGGTGGTGGGAGGGTGGTCGGGGGACTCAGACCCCAATATTCCTGGGGGAAATACAAACCCAGTGACTCACTGTGGCATATCATGGTGAATGTTGTTGTTGAACTTTATGGGGTTGTTGTAAGTTGAGGTGTTTGGGGAGTAACTAAGGAACACGACATCTCAGTTGATGACACGTATAATGCAGGCAGAATAACCGGGGGGGCTGATGAGCTGCTCTATGGCAGGATGGAAGGAATAAAACCAAATCCCAATTATGGCTGACCTAACATTTGTAACGCTGAATGTTCAAGGGCTTAATCATGAGAAGACTCTCTGATCTCCAGGCTTCGGTGGTGTGGGTGCAGGAAACACACTTGCTCCCCGAGGACGAGCACAGGCTAAAGCACGAGCCTTCCCCACACAATACCTGGCCTCAAACGGGTCCAAAAGAAGGGGAGTGGGCATATTGCTAGCTAGAGGAGTGTGCTTCGAGAAACATTTAATAAAAAGGCACCCGGAGGGCCGATACCTAGTGTTGGGAGGGATAAGTGATGGGCCAACAGGTCACTCTAGTGGCAATTTACGCCCCTAATGAAAAACAGGACCGTTTCTTGCTAGTGCTGCTTCCCAAAATTGCAGAATGGGGGTGGGGGAAATTCTGATAGGAGGTGATTTCAACTGCGTAATGGAGGCCTCAATGGATAAAACCCTCCCACCCACCCCTAATGATAACATATACAGACAAGCCCTGGCCCGATTCCTAATTGAATTACTTTTAGTAGAAACCTGGCGGTTTTTCCGCCCACAAGAAAAAGCTTACAGCTATTACTCAGCAGCACACAGGGGCTTCTCATGGATTGATATGGTACTCATCTCGGATACCATGCTCCCACAAATCACAGGGTTGGAAATAGGGGTACGATGTTTATCGGATCACACAACAATCTCCCTGAAAGCGGAGCCGACAGGCCCGCTTCCACGGACCCAAAAGCCATGGCGTCTAAACGAAATAATGCTAAAAGACCAGGCTCGGAGGACAGACATAGAATCGGCCCTGAGAAATTATTTTGAAGAAAACATCACACCAGTGGTTGACTGGGGAATAATATGGGACGCTAGTAAAGCAGTGGTTTGGTGAGAGTTCATCGCACACACGGCAAAGTTCTTAAAGAGAAAAGAGACGGTGAGGTGGGAATTGGAAGCTGAAATGGGGTCCGCTGAAGCACACTGCTAAGATAAAGGGTCACAGAAGGCGTGGCAGGAACTTAAAAAAGCTAGGGCTGCCCTGGAGAGACATCTTACGGTCGAATCCACACAACTACTTCTACAAACTAAACAAACTTATTATATGAAAAGGGACAAAGCTAAACGATTCCTGGCGGCCAAACTGAGGAAGCAGAAAGCCTGTAACCGTATCAACCAACTCAAGCATTAGGGAAGCGAACTGATGAGGGGGGGAAAAAGAGATAGCCGATATCATGCACTCATTCTACACGAGCAACCTCAAAGGGGACAACCTAGATACAGAAGCATGGGTAGCGTTTCTGTGGTAAGTGGCATTGCTGCAAATCACAGAGACGGATAGACAAATGTTGGAGGAGCCAATATCAGAAGAAGAGGTAGGAGATGTCAAACGCTCTGAAAGGGAATAAGTCCCCAGGCCCAGACGGGCTGTGTAACGCATATTATAAAACATTCAAGACCATCCTGGTAGGCCCTTTAACAAAACTCTTAAACTATATAAGGGATACAGGGCAGACTTCAGGGGACATGGGCTCAGCTACCACAATACTCCTGCTAAAAACGGAAAGAGACTCAACAGACTGTGCATGTTATCGTGCTCTCTCATTACTGAATGGGGACGCAAAGATCTACTCCACGATCCTGGCCCAAAGGCTAGCAAAGATCCTCCCAAAAATAATTCACCCGGACCATGCAGGGTTTGTGAAAGGGCGCCATACATACGACAATATCCGCAGAGCCATAGCCACCATTGAATGGGGACAGAAGACAGGACAGCAGTTTTCAGTGTTAGCATTAGATGCTTCCAGAGCTTTGGACAGCCTAGACTGGGGCTTTTTACAACTGACCCTTGAAAAATGTGGGTGCGGGCCAATTTTCACCCGCATGATCTTTGCTAACTATGGGAACCCAACCACTAGACTAATGATTAATCGACTGCTCACAGACAGTATTCCAATCTGTAAAGTAACGAGACAAGAGTGCTCATTGTCAACACTGATTTTTGCCATGGAACACCTGGCGAAGATGGCTTGCAAGGAACAGGGAATCTGAGGGGTGGCGACAGGAGCAAGTGGTACCCAGAAAATAGCCCTCTACGCAGACGACATCCCACTGTTCTTGAAAAATACAACACACTCGCTCCGCAGGACTATTGCGCTGCTAGACAGATTTGCAAGGGTCTCCGGGTTGCACATTAACTATCCCAAATCCAAGGCACTCAACATCACTGATGACACAGAGCAAGTGCTAGAATAGGGGAGACACTATATACTAAAATGGGAACAAAGGCCCATCAAATACCTAGGGATACACCTAGCATCCACATATGGGAGACTCTATGGGGCAAATATTCCAGAACTGCTGAAGTCTCTGACAGAGGATCTTAAAAGATGGGACATGCAGGAGCTATCCTGGTTTGCGCGCATAGCGGCAGTCAAGATGTCCCTCCTCCCCGGGTTCCTATATGTGGTGGGAGCGCTCCCAATACAAATGCCTCGCCCAGCAATCAAAAACCTACAAAGGGAAGTTATGTCCTTCATCTGGAAAGGGAAAAACCCAGGGTTCCCAGGAAGGTCCTGTTCCAGACACAAGCACTTGGGGGTCTGGGGGTACCAGAATTCTGCAGATACCTATGGGCAGCACAAGTGGTGCTAATGCTGCAATGGGCTCCCCATGAAAATCAAAACCGATGGGCAACCCTGGAAAAGGAAGCAACTAGGACCCCCCCTTGAAAGTCTGGGATTCCTAACTGCAAGGCACAGGAGTAATGGAGGTGCACTACTGGAAACAACAAAAGCCACCATATGGGCCTGGGATAAAGCGTTACGGGGAAAGGGAATAAAAATAGGGGGAGGAACACTCACACCTATGGCCCATAAACCTAACTTCACACCGGGTACACAACCCAATCTTTGGACCCACTGGGGAGGAGGGCAAGCCCTGACACTCAGGGATTTTTACACAGAGGGGACACCCTTGACATTCAAGGGGTGCAAGGATAGGTTTGAGATACCTAAAAGTGAACGCTTCCGCTACACCCAAATCAGACATCATTTATTTATTTATTTTATTCATTTATTTCATTTGTTACACGCCCAGACCCTGGGGTATCACGGCGTGGTTACAGACATCTTAGTATTTAGTCATATATTTGAGTAGCATATTTACAGACAGTGACAATAGGTTAAGTAGGTCATACAAGTCAAACAAGAGAACATAGTTGCAGTATAGGCATAGTTGCAATATAGGCAGGTAAGCATTCTACTGGTCCAGGAATGCCAGGCTACTAGTATTGGTTAAATAACCATGTTTTCAGTTGCTTTTTGATGCCAGGGAATGAGGTCTCTTTTTTGATGTTGATGGGGAGGGAGTTCCAGTGTTTGGGAGCTAAAACTTTGAAGCTGCTACCCCCTGCTCTGGTATTATTGTAGCGGGGTGATTCCAGGAGTTGATTTTTGTTAGATCTTAGTGTTCTAGTGGGTTTTTTTTTCTGAACTGCATTGTTAAGATAGATTGGTGCTTTTTTGGTTAAGACATTTGTGCGCAATACAGAGAGTTTTGAAGATCATTCTAGCTTCAATGGGTAACCAATGGGCATCTTTGCTAGTCTTAGATATGTGATCTGATTTTTTTATCCCTAATGCTGCTATTACGGCTTTGTTTTGCATGAGTTGCAATTTGCTAAGGTTGGCCTTTGCGATCGTCCAGTTTGGATAATACCAAAGCTCTGGCCAAAGTAAGACAGTTGGTTGGGGTCAGGAATTGGCAACTTAACGCTATCAATTTGGATGTGTATGCGGTGGCGGAGGAGAGAGTATTGATATATATGGTCATCGTGAGGTTGGCGTCTAAGTAAACACCTAGTGTTTTTACTTGCTCGAGTACTGGTATCAGTGAGCCATCTGTATCAGTGAGTCATCTATGTTGATAGAGGTCTAGTCCGGATGGAGTGCAGCTATTTTGGTTGGCGATCCCACAATGAGAATTTCTGTGTTTCTCATTGTTGAGATGGAGGCTGTTTACCGCCATCCAGTTTTGGATGATCGTGTATATTTTGTTGATGATCAGGGTGTCCTGGTCATAGTTACCTGAGATGGGTATGAGGATCTGGGTGTCATCTGCAAAGTTTGTGTAGATGACACCCATAACATCTAGAGCAGAGAAAAAGAGCTTTATGTAGGCATTATAGAGTGTAGGGGAAAGGCATGAACCCAGGGGTACTCCCATGGGAACTAGTAGGGATCGGCAGCTTCCTTACCTATGGCCAACTCTGGATGTGCGTTCTGCCAGAAATGATTTCACCCACATTGTGGCATCATCCGAGAAGTTAAAGTCATTGGCTAATGAGGTACATAGTTTATCATGATCCACAAGGTCAAATGCTGCAGGAGGATGCAGAGTTTGCCTGAGTCTCTGATAGTGTCCATCTGGATTTTGAGGTCCAGAAGGGCCGTTTCTGTGCTGTGGTTAGGCCTAAAGCCGGATTTTCTGGTTCCTAAGAGTTGGTTCTGTTCTAAGTGTGCTTGGATTTGTGTGTATGCTATTTTATCAATGATTTTGAGTAAGAAAGGAACCGTTGTTATTGGTCGATAATTAGTAGGTACTGTGGGGTCAAGTGTTGGTTTTTTAAGGAAAGGGGTGACCCAAGCTTTTTTGATGCTGGCTGGGACTGTATTAGAGAAGAAAGAGGAGTTGATGAATTTGGTGATGGTAGGGGTGAGAGTGCCAGTGCAAGCTTTTACTAATTTAGCTGGGACACTATTTCCTTTGCAATTGGAGGCTTTGAGTTTGGTGATAGTGTTGAGTACTAGTTCTTGTGAGACTGGGGTGAAGTGAAAGAGGTTGGTGAGGAATTGCTGGTTTTAGTATTTTTATCTGCTTGTGGCCGTCATTTTGGTAGTAATTCTGTTTTGTAGCTCGGTGATTTTGGCTGAAAGTGCGTCTTGAATGGTGGTGCACCATTCTTTAATGGCCTTATCCGAGGTAGTGGCAGGCGTGGGGTTTTCTCATTCCCTAAGGATAGAGAAGAGTTGTTTGGAATCAGATGAGGCATTGTTTATCCGTGTATTGTATGCATTCGCTTTGTGGGATATTATGGCTGTTTTATACATTTTGTTTGCATCCCTGAAGGTTTTAGCAGAGTCAGGGGTGGGAAGTTTATTGTAGGCATGTTCAAGAGAGCGTTTGGTTCTTCTTAGGGAGGCTAGCTCTTCGTTGAACCAGAAGTGGGTCCTTTTGTCAGTGCGACATGTTTTGGTTGTAACAGGCGCTACTTCGTCTATCGTGAGAGTGAGGCAATTGTGGAAGTAATCTGCAATGATGCTAGGGTCGTCACTAGTGACTAGGTTGGATACAAGAATCTTATTAAGGGTGGGGGTAAAGTTCTATAAAGTGAGCTTTCAAGGATTTCTGGTTTCGAAGGTGTCAATTTTTTTAGGTTTGGGAGGGCGGGGTTCATCATTCATGAAGGTGAATTTTATGCAGTAATGGTCAATCGAGCCAATGGGGGTGATAGCTTCAATAGTTAGTCTTGTGTTTAGTGACAGGATCCAGTCCAGAATTCTGCCCTTGGTATGAGTGGGTTCATTCACCATTTGGGTAAAATTCATATCTTTGAGAGCTGAATGTAGGATTGCAGCTTTGTGGTCTTGGTTGTCGTTATATCCCAGATTCAGGTCTCCAAGGACAATACATTTTGTATTAGGTTTGATGATGGGTGCAAGTAGGGATATCTGTTTCCGGGTGACTATTTGAGCTAGGAGTTCTATATGGGATACATTACTCACCGTAATCGTATTTCTGATGCTTGTATCTGCTTAGATTCACATGCTGTGCATAGGCCGACATCTAGTGGAAGCTGCGGATTATTACAGTTTGTTTTTCGAAACTCGAAAATGGGCGTCGACACAGGGCGTGCCAGTAATACTATCCCTAGTGTGACGTCCACGGTACCCAAGATCCCTCACGCGTCTAGGATCCTCAGATTGTATTTTTTCTGACATGAGGTAGCATGAGGAGTAGCGCGAGTACAGATAATCCAAGCAGATAGACAGAAAGGTAAGACTACAAGCAATCATGCGCCTTCTCTCGGATGGGAGGAAGGGTGGGTCGCTTGTGAATCTAAGCAGATACAAGCATCAGAAATACGATTACGGTGAGTAATGTATCCCTTCTGAGGCTTGTGGAATCTGCTTAGATCACATGCTGTGCATAGATTAGCGAGCAGTACCAGAAGAAGGAGGTGGGATGTGAGAAGGGTCATGAGCAAATAAGTGTTTTAGAACCGCTTGTCCCACTTGTGTATCTGCCTTGGAATGGGTGTCAATGCAGTAATGCTGAGTAAAAGTGTGAATAGAGCTCCAAGTAGCTGCTTTGCAAATGGTGTCAAGGGGAACATTTGCAATGAAAGCCAGAGTGGCCCCAATGCCTCTATTAGAGTGGGCCCTTGGCGTAAAAGGCAGAGTCTTTTCAGAGAGTGAGTAACACAGCTGGATACAGTTAATAATCCACTTCGAGATGGCACCTATAGAGACGCGATCCCCCTCTCTGCCTGTAGCTACGGAGACAAACAGTTGATCTGTTTTCCTTAGCGGTCTGTTTTATTTACATAGTAGAGGACCGCCCTACGCACATCTAGGGTGTGTAGTTTCACCTCAGCCGAGCTTTGCGGGTTCTGGAAGAAAGCCGGAAGCTCGATGGACTGGTTTACATGGAATTTTGATATAAATTTAGGTGAGAACCTAGGGTGTGTGCGTGAAACCAGTTTGTCTTTATGGATAGTAAAGAAGGGATCCTGCACTGACAGAGCCTGAATTTCACTGACCCTTCTTATAGCTACTAAGAAGGCCGTTTTATAAGTCAGGTGTTTGAGACTGCTTTTATGCATGGGTTCGAAAGGGGGGCCCATGAGCTTGGCTAGCACCACATTTAGGTCCCACCCTGGCGGTGGGTTTGAAATAGGAGGGTGAAGTCTCTTTACTCCTTCCATGAAGGCTTTAACTACTGGTACTTTCCACCACGACACCTTGCTATGGGAAGTGGTGTAAGCCGAGAGGGCTGCCAGGTGTACTTTCAGTGAGTTAAAAACCAATCCTGCATCTAGCAGGTGGAGCATGTATGTAACAATAGTGGAAGGAGTGCAATCAACTGGGTTGATTTGTCTACTCTGGCACCAGATAACGAACCTCTTCCACTTGTCAAAGTAACTGGGCCTTGTGTTTGGTTTCCTAGATTCCTTTAGGATGTCCATACACCTCTGTGGCAAATTGAGGTGTCCAAACTCTATGACCTCAGGAGCCATGCTGCCAGGTTCATTGAGTTGGGTTGCTGGTGCACTGTTTGACCTTGGTGCTGAGACAGTAGGTTGTACCAGGCTGGAAGTTTAATGGGCTCGCACACCGCCATCCTGCGTAGGTGTGGGAACCAGGGTTGCCTTGCCCACATGGGAGCAACTAGGACGAGCGTCATCGATTCCCTGTTCATCTTGTTCACCACTTTCCTGATGAGAGGAGTTGGTGGAAAAGCGTACGCAAACATCCCTGACCAGTTCATCCACAGGGCGTTCCCCTGGGAGTCTGGTTGGGGGAACCTGGATGCAAATGAAACCCCACTGAGAGAAGAGATCTTCTACGACCTCTCTGTGAAGAACCCATTCGTGTTCCTCTGGGAGGGAGTCTCTGCTCAGAGCATCCGCTAGGGAATTGAGCTCCCCTGGAACATGTTGTGATGACAGGAAGATGTTCCGTCTGAGTGCCCATATCCAGATTTCCTGGGCAAGCTTGGACAGATTTGGCGAGCGAGTCCCTCCTTGCTTGTTCAGGTACAACATGGCTGTAGTGCTGTCCGTCCGGAGTTGCACTGACAGGTTTAGTAGGTGGGGCTCGAACGCCTGAAGCGCTCTGAATACTGCCAGAAGCTCTAGCAGGTTGATGTGGTTCTTGGCCACTGAGTGAGACCAGAGACCCTGAGCTGTGTGGTGGAGATGGTGAGCTCCCCATCCCGTCAGACATGCATCTGTAGTGACTGCTGCCTGTACTTCGGGATCGTAAAAGGGTTTCCCCTGTGCGAGATTTTCTCTTGTCCACCAGTGAAGGCTTTGTACCAGTGTTGGCGAAACAACCACTAGATCGTCCCACTGACCACTTGCCTGAGACCACTGTTTCGCCAACCATTCCTGCATGGGACGCATGCGGAGGCCTGCGTGGGGGACCAGATAAATGCATGACGCCATCATGCCCAGTAAATGCATTGGTTTGCATACCTTTATTTGTTGACCGGACTGATAATGCGGAATTTGCAGTAGTATATTCCGAATTCTTTCTTCTGAAGGAAAGGTCAACCCCTCCTGGGTATCCAGGATTGCTCCTAGGAATTGTTTTGAGGTGCTTGGCACCAGGCTTGACTTCTTCTCGTTGATTGAGAAGCCCAACTCGTGGAGGAGGTCGATAGTCCTTTGAATGTTTGTCCTGCAAATTCCTGGGGTTTCCCCCATTATGAGCCAGTCGTCCAGATAAGGGTACACTCCCTTATTGCCTCCCTGCGGAGGTGTGCAGCCGCCACTGCCAGTACCTTGGTGAATACCCTTGGTGCTGAAGCTATCCCGAAGGGCAGTACCTTGAATTGGTAGTGCCGACTGTCCACCTTCAAGCGCAAGTACTTTCTGTGCGCTGGGAACATGGAAATATGAAAATAAGCATCTTTCATATCCAAGGTTGCCATGTAATCCCCCTTTTTTAGGAGGGGGATTACCTCTTGTAGCGTGGTCATACGAAATTTTTGGGGCTTGACATACTTGTTGGCAGGCCGTAAGTCCAATACTGGGCGCATTGTCAAGTCTTTCTTTGGCACAAGGAAGTAAGTTGAATAAATACCCTTGTTTACCTGGTGTCCCGGGACGAGTTCTATTGCGTCCTTTTGTAGAAGAATGGCAATCTCCTCGAGGAGAATCTTCTGATGTTCTAAGGAGTGTACTCTTTGTCGTGGAGGATGGTTCCGGGGACGCTGCAGTAGCTCTATACAATATCCCGTGGATACTGTTGACAGCACCCATCTGTCTGATGTGATCCCTTCCCAAGCCTGGGTGAAGTTTGAAATGCGTCCCCCAACTGGGGTTGCGTGAGAAGGGACCCTGAACGGAGCGTCACTGCTTTGGTGGAGGCGTGCCCCCTCCCTTGCTGGGGCTGCCTCTGCCTTTACCACGACCTCTCCTATTACCTCTGCCGTAACCCTGGGTAGACTGTTGGTTGTTGTTCCACTGTGTACCCTGCCCCTGGGAATAGTTAGATCGTCTCTGGGAATTTTGGCCGCATGGGCGACGAAAATTACTATTCCCTCTCTGGTTACGGGGTTTATTGGTTAACTGGCCAAGGGATTTGAGTGTCTCGTATTCGTCCTTGGCATTTTTCAGTGCGTCTTCGACCGCCTTACCAAACAACAGATCGGCTTCCACCTGTTTGTCTAACAATGATGCCTGAGTTTCTGCCTTAAAACCAGACTGCCGTAACCACGCATGTCTCTTGATAACAGTACCTTCTGCTATCAATCTGCCTGCGTTATTCGCGGCGTCGAAGGTTGCTTTCAAAATGCAACCAGACACGGCTCTACCCTCTGCGGAAATCTGAGCTAATTGTCCCTTTAACGGTTCAGGAGCAGAGGCTATGAGAGCCGCGACTTCTTCCCACTGATGGCAGTTGTAGCTGGCCAACAGGGTGGTGGAGTTAGCAATCCTTGCTTGATAGGCGGACGTTGAGGCTACCTTCCTGCCGAAACCGTATAGTTTTTTGCTCTCCTTGTCGGGAGGAGCTTCTGACGAAGACAAGGGTGTTCCAGCCCTCTTACGAGTGTTGGTAACAACTAGGGAGTCTGGCTTCAGATGTCCTCTTATATAGAGAGGGTCAGACTGAGCTGCCCTGAAAAGTTTTTCAACCCTGAGATTGACTGCTCTGGTGAGGTTTGGGTTCACCAGGGACGGATCTATTCTCCGCTGAATGGATTTAAGGATAACTCTTCTGCGAAGTCCCTTTCCTCCTGTACACCGTGGGTGTCAATGTGGAAATGTTCTGCTGCGTGAGCGAGAACCTCATTTAGGAGGGGCTGGTTATCGACCGGGGAGTCGGTAACCGGGGCTTTGTTCTCTACCGGGGAATCTACTCTGTATGTTTCCGGGTCATCCTCTTCTTCTTCCTGGTCCTCATCATCCCCATAGTAGCCCGTCCTGGTTTGCTCTTCTATCATACCAAATTCTTGGTCTCCACAAAAGGAAGCCTCTCCTTGATACCGTGAGTATGGTGTTGCGTAAGGTTGTACCTCGAAGGGTTCAGACCTCATCGGGGTTTCAAACCGGGCTTTCTTACTCGGGGGGGGGGGGATAGGATCAGTAGAGCCTGAGGGTGTGGCCCCTTGTGGATCATACGAGAGGAAATGTTCTGGATTTTTATCATAAAAATCAGCCAAAGAAGACATTCTTGACATGCCCCTATCTATGTCTTCACTGGACCATTTTTTGGAACTGGGAATGACTCTCTCAGCAAGTCTATGGGATTTATCTTGAGTAGCTTTGCTGGTTGTGGACCTATCAGTAGACTTGGGCTTGTCTGTCTGTTTAGGGGGGGTGGAGTGTTTCACAGGTGTGGAAGAATGTACAGGTAGTTTCTTCTGCTGTTTTCCCCCCTCCCAGTGCGTAGAAAAATGTTTTCCCTGTCCCTTAGTGGCTCCGGAGTTTTTCGACGCCTGGCGTCGAGGATCGGGAGAGGTGTCCCTGTCCTTCGAGCGTGGGGCCTCGCTGGCTTTAATTGCGGGCTCCTCCTGGAGCGCGGCCTGGGGGTGGAAGTCGTCTTCGTCTTCCGACGATCGAACTTCTTTTAGCCTAGGGAGCGAGGCACTCTTGGCAAGAGTGGATGATTGCCTGGAGTCATGCGGTGATCTTGATCGAGAGCGCCCAGAGGACACCGAATCGGACCGTTCTGTCTGTGCCTCTTTCCGAGAACTCGACGTCGTGGAGTCTCGGTTGGACTTAGTGTGTTTAGTGTGTGTAGTATGTGAAGCGCTTGCGTCGCCGGGGGTCTTCCCCATAGCCGCCCTGCCGGACGACCTTCCGAGGTCGGGGACCTGCGCTCGGCTGTCTTTCGACGCCGTAATGCCCTCGCCGTCCGAAAGTACGGCGTCGCTGCCATCGCTGAAGGCGCCCTCCGCTGCCATGGCCGCCTGCCTGGCGTGGTGGGCCCAACGCTTCGTCGAACGGTCCTTAAGTGTCTTAGGTTTAAACCTACTACACGCTCTGCAGTTCGCTTCGGGGTGGTTCCTCGGCAAGCAGAGATTGCACGTGGCGTGCCTGTCGACCCAAGGGTATTTGTGGTTGCACTTGGGGCAGAATTGAAAAGGGGTACACTCCATACGCACCTTGAGGCAGCGGGCTAAGTGTAGGAAATGTATAAGGTGTACCTATATACCAAGAGTGTAGAGTATGAACCACCCCCCACTCTCCCTACTTGCAGGGCCGAGGCCAGCAGGCTACCAGGCCCGGGCCGAGGCCAGCGGCCTTCCGAGGCCCAAATCCGTCGTGCAGCAGCCGACGGTCGATTTCTTCTCCAGCCGGTGTCGAGTGTCGAAGTTAGACGTTGGGGTGGGGAAGGATGTCAATAGATTAATATTTTAAAATTTTAGCAAAAGTATGGCTAAGGCCAGGGGACTCCGCAAGATGCTTCCGACCAGTATGGCGGAAAAAAACAATCTGAGGATCCTAGACGTGTGAGGGATCTTGGGTACAGTGGACGTCACACTAGGGATAGTATTACTGGCACGCCCTGTGTCGACGCCCATTTTCGAGTTTCGAAAAACAAACTGTAATACTCCGCAGCTTCCACTAGATGTCGGCCTATGCACAGCATGTGATCTAAGCAGATTCCACAAGCCTCAGAAATATCCCTATAATATTGATAGTGGTTTTCTCATCTATGGTAAACTTGACTAACAACAGTTCATAGCCTGTGATAGCTTCAATGGGAATTGACCAGAGTTGTAGGTTGATCCTGGCTGTGATAGCTACACCGCCACCTGTGGCGTGCGTTCTATCAGTTTTTAGTATGTTGTAGTCGGGAGTTATGGCCAAGGCTAGTAATGGACCCGACGCTTGGTGAAGCCAAGATTCTGTGATTATTAGGAGGTCCAGGTTTTGTTCAATGATAAGATCGTGGATTTCAGTAGCGTGGGCTCCTAGAGATCGGGCATTGATAAGGGCACTTTTGAAGCTGGGGGGCACCTCGGACTTAACTACTGAGGCCTGATTGGGTGACTGGGGTTGAGAGTCCTTGGGTAGGGGTAGGGGCCAGACCCCTGTTAGGGGTCTGGGTGGTAGGAGTCATTTGTTTTTTGGTATGTCCAAGGTCATTGAACTTAGATGATTTGGGCGTCCTGATTGGATGGGTGTGGTGAACCCAAGGTAATTTAGTACGTGATCTTAGGCGGGATGTCCTGACAATGCCAACAATAGGGTTGGTTTTGGGGTCTACCGCGAGTTTAGGGGTGGACATGTGAATGGGTGTGTGGTCAATGCTGGTTGCAAAAGGTGCAGTGGATGGTAAGAAAGCAGTTGGGCAGGGTATGGGGTGGTGTCTGGGACACGCTAACCTTGAGAAGCCATAGCTGAAAAACAGTAGGTGGTTCGCTGTGCAAGTTAGTGCTTTCTTGGACAATGCAGTAGGGGAACATGGTGCTAAGTACCCAAACTAGCATCACTATATTCAGAATGCGGTGAGCCTGTGAGCAGATGTGTGAATGGCTAAATGTAGTAGTCGTAGACTCAATGTACAATATACTATTCAACCGTGGTATGGCAAGGTGGGCAAGGGACAGTATACCATCAGTAACCTAAAATAGCATGGTAGGCTACAAACAATATGATATTAGTAGCCCAGATATCAGGGTAGGCTAAATGCAGTATGTTCAACAGCAGCACAGATATCAGGGTAGGCTAGATGCAGTATGTTCAACAGCAGCACAGATATCAGGGTAGGCTAAATGCAGTATGTTAAACAGCGGCACAGATAGGGTAGGCTAGATGCAGTATGTTAAACAGCAGCACAGATATCAGGGTAGTCTAAATGCAGTATGTTAAACAGCAGCACAGATATCAGCTTAGGCTAGATGCAGTATGCTAAGCAGCAGCACAGATATCAGGGTAGGCTAAATGCAGTATGTTAAACAGCAGCACAGATTACGAACATAAAAGTAAGGGATGGGGCATCTCGGGACCCAATAGGACTGGAACTCACCATAAAAGAAGGGGCACCGGAGAAAGCGGTGTCAAGACTATACCGCCTGATGTACGGGGTGGACCCAGAAGAAACTTTATCATACATGCAGAAATGGGAACTGTATGTAGGAAAACCAATACCAAGGGAAACATGAAGCAAAATATGGCGCTGGGCCACGAAAAGTTCAGAATGTTTTTCAATCAAAGAGGCGGCATACAAAATATGCCTGAGCTGGTATATGACACCACAACGTATGCACTCCATCAATCCAAGTTATCCATCAACATGCTGGAGGGGCTGCGGGCAATCCAGGGACCTGATCCATATGTGGTGGGCCTGCCCAGTGGCAGAGACGTACTGGAAGGAGATCTTGAGCCATATTAGAGAAGTGATGGTGTGTCATAAAGCCCAAGCATCAGAAAGGGCAAATTGTGGCCAGCATGGTAATGGGGGCTTATTCATCCAGCAGATGCCACCTTTGTCCCTCCTGTAGGTACATCAGGTGGGGGAAGATGGCATCTACTGGAAAGAAACCTGCAGTCAAGCAAAAAGGGGCAAGAGACTACAAGTCCCAGCAGCCTTGGCGATTCCAGCAGTCCAGGCGCTTCCCAGGCACGAAGAACAAGCACACAGGGCCTATAAACACGCTGGGCAACACCCAGACCAACGCCCAGGCATGTGCGCATGCGTGAACACGGGAAGCTAGTTCGCGCTCAGACTTTCCTCCGGGCGGACGCATCTCCAGAAGCTCCGGTTTGGCAGAAACCTTTGCGGGGCCGCTCCTCGCCCGAAAACAGACTTCAGGCCCTGCGGCCTTAAAGATAGTGCATCCTGTTCAATTTTGGTCCGGAAAACGAGTAAAGCGTGCTTTTACTAATAGCATGTTTGCAGCATGGGGATGAGATACAGGGGGGCACTCGGTCACGGAAGCGCTCTGGAGCATTAACCCACGTGGGGGAAAACCAGCTCAGACGCGCACCGGAGCATTAACCCATGCAGGGAAGGTCCAATAACACTGCATGACAGTGGAAGACTCACCGCATGAAACAATTGACTAATCCCTGTGCCTTTGAAAAAACCATGTTACGCTGTGAACGCGTATTAACTATTTCTCCTCCTGACAGACGCTGCTCGCAGTCCCCCTCCTGGAGACAGTAGGAACAGGAATAGAGTACAGGACTTCATGGACAACAACCAGAGCTAAGTGCTGATTTGTTTTCTTTAATTTTCTTTGGGAAAAGCATGCATGTACAACCCACGTTAAGGGAAGGTCCCTTTATTGTTCTGTTGAGGGGGCAGATATGTATACAATGTAGCTGGCGAGCCAGCCTCCATTTCTTGAATGCAATATAGCTGTTTCTTGCACTGGTAAGGTGGTAAGGTGCCCATTACGATGTTCACTCTGGCTCCTGAATCAGTGTCAGGGGGCCGAGTGGTTACTGCTCTGTTTAATTACATTTCTGGGGAAAAACTCAGTGCATGACAATTGAGTGGTGAGACTTCCCAGGTGGTGTAACCATTTGTGTATTGGTTTTATGATTGCTAAACTAACAATGTGCCTTGGGGGGAAAACTCAGTGCTGCAACAACTGAGAGGAAGGCCCGATGGTGACTGTAGGAGTGCATGTGCATCTGTATGAATGTGATGGTACAATAAGAAGCACCGGCACACCGCAGCAAGAGCCAAGGAGCATGTTTACCTAATCTCCACCTGCCTATCCATAACTTCTCCCTAAACCTCATTCCGGTGTACCTTCAACCCTCTACCCATCCAATCCGTGGACCCTAACCCTCTTTCCCCGTGGTGGTTGCAGAAATCTGTGTACATTGAGTTCCAGACAGCAAAAACACTAAGGGGAGGTAGGAGTTTGTGCTGCTTCTGCGCTGTACTGGAATCCACCTCGACATGGGGGGTACAACTGTCCCTGCACCCAGCAGTGGTATTGTTGGGGGAAGCAGTAGAAGGAAGTTACGCAAACACAGGGAATAGAGCTACCCTCATCACCCATATGTTGAATGCGGAAATAATTAATCTAGCGCATGCGTGGAAAAACAAACAGGGGCCGGTGGTGGCCACATGGTGGGTGAGACTATGAGGAGTGATGGCACTGGAGAAAGTGACAGCATTGGCATATGGCTCTTACCCAAAATAACTGAAAACATGTATGGCCCCTCCACGAATTCATGGAGGATAGGAAACAAATGTACTTCAAACCTAAGATCCTTCGCAGAGATTCTATTCTTTGAGAAAGCAAGCCCCATGTGGGTAGACTTGTCCGCAATGAACTTAAATGTATCGTACAATGATGTTTTTGTTCAACCGAATGCCACTGTGATTAAATGCCAGAATGGGGTGTGGGGTGGGGGTTGAGTTATAACTGTTAAACTCATGAGCCTTATAAGAACAAGAGGAGAACCAAAAGGAAGAACACTGGCAAGAATACTGTATACTGGTTCTCATATACCTGCCTGTAACTTAATCGCTTGAGAAGAAAATAAAGATTGTAAAAAAAAGAATTTAAAAAAAGAAGATGGACAGCGCCGCCGAACAGCCTTTAATAATACCAATCTGGAATCCCAGATTGGCTAAAGATAGTAGAAAGGATAAAACATCCAGTGTTTTACACAGAAAAGGATCTACATGCTTTTCTCTGCACCAGTCGTGGGAATGTATTCCAACGGCAACGGTACAAAGACTTTGTTGCTGGCCTTCTACCCGAAAGAAAAATCTCCATTACGTCATCTGGGAGGTTCCAATCCTTGTATCTCAGTCTTTCAGAAAGCAAGCGTGAAGGTTGAGTGTTTTGACCTCTGGATGCAGAACCCGACGCTCCTCTCGCGAGAGAAGGTCCTTTCTTTGTGAAAGACGTATTGGAGGACAGATGGGCATGTCTAGAAGGTCCGGGTACCACATCCTCCTGGCCCAATCCGGGGCAATTAGGATCATGTTTTTCCCGAACTTTCTCAACCTGCTGATCATGTGAAGGATGACGGGGACTGGGGAAACGTGTACCGGAGTGGAAATTCCCAGTCCAACACAAATCCCAGTCCACCACAAACGCGCCTCCTAGAGCTTGTCTTGGGGGAAATTCACTGGAGCAATACAGTTTGCATTTCCGGTTGACACTGGTCGCAAAACAGATCCACTTGAGGGGTTCCCCAAAGGGTGACAATCTCTTGAAGGACTTCCTGACCTAGCTCCCACTCGTGGGAGACTGTGGTCTGCCTGCTCAGAGCGTCTGCCGTCGTGTTCTCCTCTCCAGCTAGGTGAACTGCTAATAGGAAGATTCCTGCTTGAATTGCCCAGTATCTGAGCTGCACTGTCTCTCTGCAAAGTGGTAGTGACCCTACACCACCTCTCTTGTTAAGGTAGTACATGGCCACTGTGTTGTCCATCTTTATCAGGACAGTCTTCCCCTGTACAGAGGGCAGAAAAGCCTTCAGGGCTAGTATGATTGCCCTCGGCTCCAAAGGATTGATATGTAGTTTGGACTCCGATGGAGACCAACGACCACTGACTGTCAGATCGTTGGTGTGGGCTCCCCACCCAATGAGTGAGGCGTCCAACACTACTGTTATTTTCAAATATGGTTGTCAAAAGTGTTTTCCCTTCAGAATGTTGTCCTCGCAGGCCCACCACAGAAGATCCTGTGCGAACCTCCTGGGAACCTGAAGTAGGTCCGACATCTTTCCTGAGAACTGGGACCATTGAGTTCTTAGAGTCCATTGAAGGAATTTCATTCTCCGGCGGGGAAAAATGCAGGATACCATTAGGGCGGGCAACCTCAAAAAATCAAATGCCGGGAGACACTGGGCACTTTGTAATTTGGTGACCATCTGAAGAATGTCTTGAGCCCTCACCATGGATGGCGAGCTCTTTCCCAAGGATGTATCCAGAACTAAGAAGGTGTCATATGGGATTTCCTGTAATTGCAGGAGAAGGACAGTCTGTGAAGGGAGTGGCAGGTAACGTTGAGATGATCCAGGACTTGTTTGGGAGAATGCGCCCTGATCAGCCAATCATCAACGTAGGGGTAAACGTGATTCCCCCCCTCTCCTGAGACTCGCTGCCACTACCGCCATCAGTTTTTTAAAAACCCTTGGGCAGAGGTCAGCCCGAATGGCAGAACTAATGAGATCCGCCAACTGCGAAACTCAGGTATGTTCTGTGCTTAAGATGTATTGGCACATGAAAATAAGTGTCATGGTCACAGGGCAAGGACCACTATCTTTACCATCTAAAGGGTCCAAATGGACCCAGTCCTGGCGCCTTCGGTGCCAGGCTCATAAGAAAATGTGCTCTCCACAGCAGGCTCCCCAATGTGCATCCAGGCCGGGTGTGGCCATTGGGAAACATTGGGGTGCACATGCAGCAGTCTCTGGGAGTGGCAAGGTGGAGCCACAAGGCGGAGCCAAAGGGGCGTGGCTGGGACCAGGCTATTTAAGCCTGCCCCACCCACATGCAAGCGCGTCGCGTTAGTCTGCTTCTTGCAGCGTAATGCTTACCGCCGCCTGAAGCGTTCTTACCTGATTCCAGTTCATCATCTTCAGCGCGCATCTCACCTGATTCCAGTACATCATCTTCAGAGTGCCCCTTCCCTGACTCCAGCCACACCATCGCTTGAAGCGCAGCTTACCTGACTACTGCAATCCCATCACCTGTAGCGCATCGCATTTTACCTGATTCCCATTGTCATCGGAGTCGAGGCGCATCCTCACCTGTTCCGGGCGTCTAACTATGCGGGAGCTCTTCTTCTTGCCCAGCATCCTCACGGATCCATCTATCCAGTATCCGATAGCAGGTCTTCGGATAGCCGCCTCTCGTCTGACGCCGCCAGGCCACCCCTGCAAGAGAAAAGGACACACAAGGTTAGAGACTACATAAATATCTTACGCTTGGTCACGCCACTCATAATCCTTGCGCTTGACCTTGAAACCCCAACTCACCTTCTATTTGGGAAGCTCGTAAACCCTTCTGGCACCCACTGGGACTCGCTCCAAACACAGTGACTTCCGCGTGGCCTTCTTCACACCTATTGGGGAGAGGAAAGACATTACAAGGGTTACTGTTAGGGAGAATTCTCCCTTTTTTACTGCCAACACCTGTAGTCTTAAGCCTTTTGCAGCGGTCCCTAAGGGAACTGCACAAGTTTCTGCCTAACACTGGTGTACAGCGGTGGGATTTGCATTGAGTATACATTTTAGTGTGCTTATAGATACCTTAGTGCAACTAACCACAAAGCTTAGCACTAAAAAGAAGTTATTTTCGAACCTGTCAACTATGAAAAGTTATAGTCAAGAGTCCCTTGCTACAAAAACTGCTGATTGTTTAAGAGTTATCTGTAAGCATAAGAATCTCCTGACTAAAGGCAAGAAAATGGACCTAATAGAAAGGTTGTTAGCAAACTAAAGTCTGGATGGGTTACCAGTCATTTGGTCGAAAACCAAATGGTCGAATGACCATTTGATCGAAGTAAAATGGTCGGGAAAAAAAAGGTCGAATTTTTTTTTTTTTTTATGGGGTGTTCCCCCCTCCAACCACTCTTTTTCTTTATTAAAAATATTTTTTAAGCAACCAAAACTTATTCGACCATTTATTTTCGACCATTTGACCGGACACCGTCTGGATGGTGGTTCAGAGGAACCTACCACTCCAGCAAATGTAGATAACAGCAATGATATTGATATTGAATCTAGTATTGATAACCTTGAGTCAGAAGCAGAAGAGGAGGGTGAGAATGATGTAGTTGTCCCCCCTAGGCCTCTACCTGCTCTGCCAGCTGTACCTACTGGACCTTTGCCAGGTCCCACAATTAGTCCTCAATGTCTTGAACTAGAGAAAATGAAACTTGAATTTGAGTTTAAGAGACTTAATGCTCAAACAGAACAAAGGCACCAAGAACTAAGGCTCAGGGAAATGGAGCTCAAGCATGAGCTGGAGATGAAGAAATTGTCTGTTGAAAATGCTTCTCTCTCCAGATCCTCTAGGAGTTCCAGTCCCAAAAGACCCCGGATGCCTAAAGAGCTTGTGGGTATGTATGAGCCTAAGTTGGATGTGTTGGATTGGTTGAGTTTGTTTGAGTATAATCATGGGCTCCAGAACATTACAGGAAATTAGTTACTTTCCTGGTTGTTCTCTAGGCTCCCCCCTGTTGCAACTGATGTGGTAATGGAGTTGGGGAGGAGGATAGAAAGGATTATGAATGTGTGAAGCTAGCTTTAATAGCTAGATTTGGGAAGACCCCTTCCCAGTACCTAAAGAGGTTTAGGACCCTCAAAAAGAATGATGGTACCCCTTGGGCTACTTGGGTGAGTGAAAGTTTGAAAAACCTAGAGGGATGGATTAAGGGTTACTAGGTGAACACTTATGAGGGAATGAAAAATCTTGTTATGTTGGAGTCAATTTATGATGCCTGCTCTCCTGAGCTCAGACAGCACTTGGCTGATTCAAAGGAATTAGATTCCAGGAAGCTAGCTAAGGCTGCTGACTTGTGGGTTGCCAATAGGGCTACTGACAAGTATTCAGGGGTCACTCAGAAAAAGGATGAGGGAATGCAGCCTCCAAAAGGGAACCAAGAGACTTCTAATACCTCCCAACCCAAAGAGGGCCCCAAACAACAAAATAACCAGGGTAAGCCCAAGGGTAAACCACAACAGGCTAGTGTACCCTCTGGTCACAAACCAGAAGGAGGTCAGACCAAGCCACCCTTCCAGAGAGCATTTGGAACATGCTGTCACGGCTCGCTCCCTTCGCTCCCGTTCCTGCCACTTGGGGGCATGTTTTGGGGTTTATTCCCTACTGGACATTTCCTCCGAACCTTATGCTACAGTGTTGTGATGAATTGGGAGCGTTAAAACCTTATTTTCCAAGTTACTTCCCTTCCGGATCCATTCCAGGTTTTTGACAGCCAGCATGCTACTTTAATAAAATGACTATGCTTCCCAGAATGCCTGGCTCACTGCTTCACCTCCTCCCTTGCAGGACAAGGTTGGGTGGAGGATAGGCAACACCTGTGGCTGCAGGTGCAGCAGGCGGCACACCTGAGGGGTGTGCTCGTTAAGCAGCTTTAAAAGCCTCAGTTTACTTCAGTCCAGCGCTGGTCATTGTTGCAGTGTTCCTGTTGTGACTGGTCCCTTGTTCCTTGTTCCTAGCTTTTGTGCCTAGTTCCTAGTTCCTGTTTCTTGTTCCTCTGCCCTGGATTTCGGATTTATGTGCTTAATTGATTTCTGCTTTCTGGATTTCCCTTTCTGTCTTCCTCTGTCTGCAGGCAGCCTTTCTCTGTGCTTTACCCTTTGATCCAGCCCAATTTGCCTGTGTTCTCTGTTTCTTTGATGCTGTCCTTTGCTACTGAAAAACTTGATGCATTAGTCTTTCCCTTTTTAGATTTAGCTTCCTGCCTTTTCTCCTTGGATGGGTGGGAAAGGTTTCCTTTTGTGATATCATTTTCCCTGCTCCTGATCCTTACTTTCTATTGGGATCCATTCCATTTTTTCCATTGCACTTCTGCATTTATTTCCCATTGATTATTAGGTGTGGGGTGCTGTAGTACTAGTCCCTGTGTGAATGCCTTTTGTTTTCCTCACTATTCTATAATCAAAATTCCTACTTGCCCCTTGACTTGGGTCTTATGAATTTAGTTATCCTCCACCCATTGCTGTTATAGCCTTCTGGGTCCCTGTTTGATCTACTGGGTTCGTGAATTTACTGACATTCAAGTGGTCTTTCCGGTCCTCGTGAGTACTGTTTCTAAGTTCCTTATTCAGTATCATCCAGAGTGTCAGCTCACAGATCCTGTCCTTGCTTGCCCTCTACGTGGGCTTAGCGCTGTCAGTATCTGTAATAGCATAGTGGGTAAGGAGTTTGCCGACTTTCCTTTCAGTCATAAGGAGGTTCTAAGTGCTTACCCCACATCCCTTTTCATATATTGGTATTATTGTTTCACTCTATTTGCACTCCTGGGTTTTAGTATACACGAGTCTTGGGTGTTGTATGCACGTTGTTAGATTCAAAGTTGTTCACTGTGCGATTCCGTGCACATTTCCCTTGCCATATTCATTGCCTTCTTCCTTTCTTAACACATGCTATCTCTGTGGGGCAACTGACCATATCAAAGGAGATCCCAGATGTAAGGGTAAACCTACAGGGATCAGCATAGTCTCCTTGGCCTTCACTCCTGAGGAGGAAGTCCAAATGGCTAGTGCTCACTTTGAAGTCTTTGCTGAAGAACCTTTGGGTCTTCAAGCAAGTGCAACAGTAGAGTCCATGGATCTGGTTAGTGATCAGAATAGGAATGTGTACAATTCCATACGAGAAAACTCTAAAGTTTATTATGTGGACAGTGTTCTTGTCAATGGCCAGGATACTCCTGCCAGGCGAGACTCTGGGGCCAGCAGAACAGTAGTGGATGAAAGCTTTTTCAGTCCTGAGGATGTTGCTAAGGCACCCAAAGGTCCCACTAAGATGTCTGGAGGCCCTGTCCAAATGGATCCAATTCTACCAGCCCTCATTCAGTGTAATAACATGACAGTGAGGATTCCTGTCAGTGTTCAGACTGAGGGGCCTGGGAGAGTCCTGTTGGGGAATGATCTAAGAACTCTAGGAGTAGTATCCAGTACCCCCAGGCCTCCCAGTATGGAGACCCAGAACCAAACCAAATTTTCTAGAGAGGCCATCTTAAGGAACCACTTTAAGCCTGTGGGAACCTCTACTGAGAACCCCACTACAAGCCCTGGTGTTGGTAAATTGACCTCTGACCCAGGCAAATTTCAGGCTAAAATGTTAGGGAAATGGGAGTCCGAACCAAGCTCCATCATTATTCCCCCAGTTTTAAAGTCTGTGACTCCACCTGCTTCTGAGGAAGAGGTGGATAGACCAACTGGACCCCTAACTAGGCCTAAGAGAACTGGTAATTCTCAGTGCTGGTAGAAAACCAGGAAAGAAAAGTCTAAGGCGAAAAACCTTCAGACTGTTGGACCTTCTACTGAAGACTCCAACTCAAATCCTAATCTTGGGAGTGAAACTCCTAAAGTAGGTAAGGGTAGATCTAAGAGGAAGGAGAAGCATGTACCTTGCTTATCTCCATCCCCTCCAAGCAAGAGGCCCAAAACCCAACCTTCTCCCAACAGAGAAATGGTGAGGAACTCTGGAGGCCCCTCTAGATATAAGGGAATCCTTTATAAGGGCCCCTTGAAAAAGCCTAACACAGGTTCAGAAGTTGTACCAACTTCTGAGTGACTGGTCAACCAGATCCCCTATAGTTTCAAAAAGACTGATGTTCCTCAAAGGGTTTGTAAGTCATATAGCTTACAAAGGAAAACCTTTGATTTGACCATAGAACCTAGGTCAGGGTGTCTCCACCAAAATGCTGATGGTCTCTCTAGGATGTATGTCATCGACTAGAGGTATGAGATTCATCCACGAGTGGATTAAATCCTCCTGTCCTTTAGTCTGGGGGGGGGGGCGAGTGTTAGGGAGAATTCTCTGTCAAGGCTAATTTCCCAAACCTAGTGAGTCCCCCAGCAACTTTGCTGGATTTTTGGGGTTTATTTTTTTCTCCTGCTAAGAGTGAGACTCTTTTTCTCCCACACTTAGACATGATTTGAGATATCCTTTGACTTTGTAATGTGTTTATGGGCTATGGGGTCTTTTACTCCATAGGGTATCATCTGTTTTTGTGTATGTGTTACACAGCACCCTCAGTGCAGTAACACAGGGGTGTCATAGTGACCCCCAAACATAGACTCCATACCTTGGGACTGACTACTGTCTCCCAGGGCATGTAAAGTCACCATTGACTTTACTAGTCTTAAATTGGGAACAGAACCAGTACAAACCATCATATTGTGGAAGTACTGGTAGGGGTAATTAGATTGCCCCTTGGTCTGTTTTTTGAGGGGGCACTGTGCAGTCCCCCCTCGTCGAGCTTCTGGCTGGTGCCAGTGGTTACCACGCAAAATATTCCTTAAGAATATTTACTATGGGATTTTCCCATTCATTGTAAACGCACCACTTTTTGGTGCAATATTAAAGATACCGCTGGGTTATTTATTATTTATTCCCCGGTTGGGTCTTTATGCCAGGACTCGGTTTTAAAATGGCGTTTGTGTTTGCCTCTGTAACTCCAACCTAAGTTGTGCCCTATATTCCACTTTTTGGCGGGCTTCTACACAGAAGCCACCAAAAGTGGTGCCACTCTGTCTGGGTCTAGAGGATGTGTGGGAGGGGGGTTTAGGCACCCTGGACTGAGTTCCCTTGGCAACTCAAGTCGCACTCTTGTGTGATTGGCCCAGTGGTGAGCCGCCCGGCTCACCACTTAGCATGTTTGAGTGACAGCTAAGACTGATGAATGGGGGTTTTCTGCATAAAAGCAGGGCTTTGGGGACTGGAACTTCAGAAGTCGCAAAAGGACCAAAGAATCCGAAGAGGGAGAAGCTGAGCCGACCTGCAACGACAACACCACCGGTGGAGCCCTGCTGAACCGCCTCACCACTTCTCCCAACGACAGAGGAGATCTTCATCCCGAAGAGACTTCTTCCTTTGACTGGTGGGGATAACCAGTTTGCCCACCTTTTCGCCTTCCCGGATCATCTCGTGGCCGCCTTGCCTGTGCCAAGCACCCCGGCAACCGGGATACCACGTTTTACCACTATTGCGAATAAAAGGGTAGTACCTTTTAACCGGAGAACTCCGCGGGTGGTTTCTTCCCTGGCAGTGTAACGACCTTCAGCTTTCCTCCATGTCGAGATCTTATCTTCCTCTGGACGACGCCGCGACTTGCTCCCGCTGCCAGGAACAACTGCCCCCGCTGAAGGATTCTCTCCACTTTCAAGGTACTGTGTCCGCCTGGCCTCCCTCGCAACAGTCTGTGTGGGATGTCTCTTAAATCCTCAACTTACCAATTGGGTTGGCCCTAGACTGGCTAACTGAACTTTTCTGAGTTGAACTAATTCCTTTTTGAACTCTCTGCAAAAATTTTCAAGCTTTTTAAACTGTGTGATCTTGGGCGCATTGGTGTTCTACTCTCTCTAAGAGGGAGCCTGGCTTCTGAACTTTTTGCTCACGAGTAGACTTTGACTTTCCTGCCTTGCTGGGTGCTTCTAAAGTATTAGTGTTGTGTGCTTTTCTAATTTCTGCCTTTTCCCTCCCTTTTTTGATAACTTATTGGAGTGCCATCTTTAGTTAAGCGCTCACCTCTGTCTGAAAATAAGTGGTGTTAACTAAGACTTGTCTAGTAAGGAATAAGGGATGTATATATATTAATAGTGACTGTGTTTTGAACTTGCTTACAGTAATAGTCCTGGAGTGTTTCTAAGTATGTCTTTAAATAGATAATTATATACTTTGATACCAAAGCTCTGGTCAGTGTTTGCTTGTGCTACTGTATTTTGGTACCTATCTTGTATACTCTATATACTGTCTAACTCTTCTTGAGAGAAGTCTGGCTGCTCAGCCACAGCTACCAGGTAAATCTGGGTGGTACAGACTGCTACCAATTGGTTTTACTGCCAACACCTGTAGTCTTAAGCCTTTTGTAGAGGTCCCTAAGGGAACTGCACAGGTTTCTGCCTAACAGTTACGGACAATAATCACAGAAAAAAGACATTGCAAAAGGATGCGGACAATAATCATTGTTAAGAACACTTACCTTCAAATTTGTTCAGCCACAGCCGGTCTGGGCTGCCACGCACACCGACCACTGAAGTAATTTGGTCCATCAAAGGAGCCCCTGCAGTTGAGAAGCAGGACGGAGAGCTCATCCTCATAAGAAAACAGTTGAGACTATATGGGTAAACGCATGCTCACCTTATTCTGGAACGAAGGGTTCAAGGGAAATCAGAGTACAACCACAGCAGTCTCACTGCCTCTCGTATTCTCTCAGGGGCAGTGCCAGCAACCAGAGCAGCCCACACTACAGAAGCTTGGGAAGAAGTCTGATCCAGGGGAGCCAAGTCCAGGGAGGGCTACAACCGTGCCCCAACGTCCCCGCAGAGACCAGGTGAGCGTAACAATAAGCATTCTGAAGGTCAAATGACACCATCCAATCCTGAAGTTGGAGGGCCTGAAGGATCTGAGAAAGTGTGACCATCTTGAACTTGTCCTTCCTGAGGAACTTGTTCAAGTATCTCAAGTCCAAGATGGATCTTAGTCCTCCGTCCTTCTTGGGTATTAGGAAATAAGGGGAATACCAACCCTTGTTGCTCTCTTCTAAAGGCCCTAGTTCTATAGCACTTTTCTCTAGCAGGGTTAAAATCTCCTGCACAAGGAGCGGGTCTGGAATCCTCCAAGAGTGGTTCCCCGGTGGATTGTTCCGAGTTCTCTTTATAAAAGGAAGGCAGTAACCGTGGGCTACGGTTTCCAAGGCCAAGCATCCGTAATGTCTCGCCATTATTCTAGGTGCTGAGACACTCTGCCCCCCACTGGTGAACTGTGACTCAAGACCTCAGAGAGGTTTTGAGGCAGCTGATGCAGTGGCAGATGGTAAAGATGCCCCTGCTTCAGCTGGCATTGCACCCCTTCCTCGTCCACCACGAGAAAATCTTCTTTGGCCCCTTTGACTGGCCATTGCTCTCGCCCTTCCAACTGAGGAGTAGTAGTAGCGAAAAAGATCTACCCCTCCAAGGTTGTCCACTAGGTTGAAAAGGCTGAGGTTGCCTAATAGCGGCGCCTAAAGATTTGGCTGCCGCCTTCGAGGTCTGCAACTTCTCAAGACTCTCGTCAGCCTGGTTGCCAAAAAGGTGAGACCCAGCAAAGGGCATATTGAGAAGTCTGGATTGCACATCTGGTGCAAAACTCTACTTCCTCAACCACGCAAATCTGTGCATAACGGTGCTAGTAGCCATGGCTCTACTGATGCTATTGGCAGAATCCAGACCTGGCTGAAGAGACTCGCACATGGCTTCTTTGCTATCTCCAACTATGGCTAAGAACCCGTCTCTTTCATCCCCTTCGGGAATGTGCTCGGCCACCATGGAAATGCAGTCCCATAGAATTAACTTAAATTTTGCAAGAGCACATGTGGAGTTGGCATATTAGATTGCCATACTCCCTGCGGAAAATACCTTCCTTGCCAATCCATCTCCTCTTTTGTCGTCCCTATCTGGAGGGATAGTAGGGTAAGCCGCTTGCTTAGATGTTGCAGTAGCTACCTGCACCACCAGACTCTCTGGAATGGGGTGTTTTGACAGGTAGTCGGGGTCACTACTGGAAGGGCGGTATTTCTTGGTCAAGTTTTTATTTACAGCTGGATTGGTTTCCGGTGTTTCCCAATTCGTCGCCACCCTTTTCTGCAAAGCAATGTGAAACGGTAATATGAGATCTGACTGAGGACCCTTATCTAAGATGTACGTTAGAACATCTTGTTCAAATGGCAATGGAGGCCTACTCCACCCCATGTAGTCCACTACCTTGGGCATGAGTTGTCTGAAGTACGCATCTGCATGTCCCCTAGTCTCTGGTCTCCCAAACCCCTACACAGGTGAGGGATACACCCCACTGGCAGTCTGTAGGTTGTCATAGAGGTCTCTCAACCTTGACTCCTCTGTAATAAAACTCTGGTACATTTGGCATACCAAATTGGAGGCCAAATGGAGCCTCTTGATCTGAGGGTTCATTTTCCTCATATATGCAAGCAAGAGACTTAAAATAGTCTTTTCTCTGCAGTGGCACGTAGATTTTCTCAGTTATGAGAGGTTTTGTGAATAGTGGGTTAGACACTGGAGGAGCCGTCAAACTTTCTTCATTGACGCCATAGGTTTTACTGAGGCGCTCAGCGTCAATGGTGCAGCTAGCAATGATGGTGCAGCTGGCAACAATGCCTTTGACGTTGAGGTTGAGGGTTTGGCTGGCGTCGAAGGCGCTGCCGGCGTCTAAGGTGTTGATGGCGTTGACCTCAACTTATGCTTTCGGCTCGACTGATCCTTCGATGTTACTTCATCGGATCAAGGCCTTGACGGCTCTCGATGTGGATCGAGCCTTCGTCCCCGGCTCAAAGGTGCGGTAGGAGCATGGCTTGGAGGCTTTTCTTTTTCAAATAATTTGAGCATCTCTGCTCTGAAGGCCTTCCACTCGGCCGGGCTGGATTTTTTAGTTGGGCAAGAAACTTTCTTAGGGGAAGCGTCCCACGATGAAGACGACGAAGGTGACCTATGGTGCCTTCTCTTAGATTTCTTTTCTTCGACGAAGACGAGTGGTGAGAGCCACTCCTCGATCTCGACCGCTTGCCCTTCTTCCTCTGAGAGAGTCGCCTCTCGACTCTTCGGTTGAAGGTTTCTTGGGCGAGGTAGGAGATTTAGGGATTCAACCTACCCTGAACTTCTCCTTTTGTTCCTTCAAGGCCTTTCCACTCATCGACTGGCACTTAGATCAGTCCGAGGTGCCACAAACAAATACAATGGGGATCCGTCAAAGACATTTTCGACCCACAATCACAACACTTTTTGAACCCGGACTTCGGGGTTGTCGGTGTCGACAAAGAAGAAATGTTCTCGATTCTCTTTTGAAATAACAAAGTTGTCATGAAAGTGTAGAAACGCTCTGTATTTCTGGAAGCTAAAGTTGTTGCGGAAAAACGGAACTGCGCTTGATATATGACATCATCAAGACGGAGGCCCTCGAGGGACAACGAGTCGACGCCATCGAAGCACAATGCCCTCTGCCGAATTTTCTTTTTCTGAAGCAGCTGAAGCTGGATATAGAATCAAAGATGAGGAATACGTGGAAGGACAATCTATTCGAATGGCATATGGTGGTTGAGGCGTCTGTAAGAAAGAGGAGCATGGACAACCAGTACAAGACTTACTATGCGAGTAACCTCTAGTTATTTTTATGTCCTGCCCCCTTTCTTTAAGACTACTTAGCATAGTGAATAGAAATCAAATTAGGAAGGAAGTCAGCAAAAGCAGCAATGACTATCTGAAACATGTCTTTGGGGCACCAGTGAGGCTGCCTTTTCCCTGACAGAATGTGCATGAATCCCTTTCAGAGGGAGGATCGCCTGAATACTATACCTTTAGAATTCAGAAGACCATCCACCAGGACATGGAGGAATTGGATGCCAGTTTGCTGAGAGAAGGGCCACCCGGGATCAGAAAAAGACAATCTGAGGTTCTAAACCTCTTTGTCCTGTAGAAGTAGAACTCTATAGAGTATTTCCAACATCAAGATCCTTTAGAGTTCTTCCGATTCTGGTGTCGGACGCAGGGTTGTGGGGCTAGGAGACAGGAATGAAAGAAAAGATCTCAATTCAGGTAAGACATTTATTAAGGAGGAGATATTTGTCTTCAGAACCACCTTGATCGTATGAAATACTATATACAGGTTACTAGTTGACATACCCTGCAGCGTGCTCACATTCTTTGCTAAGGTAACAGAAACCAAACACCCTAGCCAAGGTTTCCACATTCCCCCTGGTTAGTAAATGGAGATTGATAACACCTCCTATCTATAGTTCTGACTAGAGTGATGGCCTAAAGGTCTCAGTCTTTTCTAGCTTACTCCCTCCAGGACTTTCTAGGAGAAAAACTATCCTAACACTTACCCTTGATGTCAGGTTCTCAATGGAATCTGGAGCCTTTTCAAATGCCCAGTTCCTCACACTCAGCACTTCCACACCCTTGAAAGTCTGTTCCCGATGTTCCTTTCATTAATCTTCCTCTCTCACAGCGGTTCCAATCCCTCTCTCTGTTAGGGAGAATTCTCATTCTATGGCTAATTTCCCGTACCTAGCGAGTCCCCCAGCAGCTTTGCTGGAGTTTATTTTTTCCACTTGGTAAGAGTGTGAGCTTTTCCCCCACTCTTACCTGTGTTTTGCCATGTGTATTTTCCCTGTTTTTGTGATTGTGGACTCTGGAGGACACCACTTCAGTAGCCCCACTCTTTTGTGTGTTACACAGCACCTTCAGTGCAGTGACACAGGGTTGTCTTTTAGACTTCCCACCAACTCTATTTTCTGGGGCTGACTACCGTCCCCCAGAAAAGGTAAAGTTGCCATTAACTTTACATAGTCATTTAACCACAGATCCAGTACACCCCATCTTCCATGGAGTACTGGAAAGGGTTAATTCTTAGCCCTTTTTATCTGTGCCTCTTGGAGCATTGTTTTGATCCCTTAGCATTAAGACTTGGCTGGTGGCAGTGGTATCTACCCATCTACCCTAATTTTCCTACCGCGTTATATTACATAACGTGGTATTGTTTTAGGCTATTTTTGTAGCCTCAAACTTTAAACCCACTAGCCCAAATACTTGTAATTTTGGATCTGGTTGGGTTTAATCGCCATTTCTTTTTGTTAACATCCTTCTTGGGTCTTTCCTTGCACGGCAAATCAGGTTTGTCTCCTTTGTTCGCCGACCTTAAGCGGGCTTCTGAGCAGAAGCCCTCCTTTGGTGTCTGGGTGTCTAGATGGGCTGAATGTGAGGGAGGGGTGTAGTCACCCCCTGAACAGGGTCTCCTTGGAGCTCCAAGTCGCACTTTGTGTTGATTGGCTGAGGTGGTTTTCCGGGCTGGACAACCCCCCTGCTGAGTGATTGACAGCCAGGCTGTGTGAATGGGGGAGTTTAGCATAAAAGGCAGGACTCTTGGCCTAGAAGGCAGAGTCGCCACTGGAACTGCAAAGAACCAAAGAGAAGCAGAGAAGAAGGCGGCTGCTGCAACCCCGAGTCCCGGTGAAGCCCTGCTGCAGTCCTGAGCTATCTACCCTTCAACGACAAGAGAAGATCCAGTCCGGAGTCTTCTTCCCTTGAGCCTGGTGGGATCAACCAGCTAGTCCTTTCTTCAGACAGAGAATCCTCTCCTGGGTCGAAATCACTGCTGTGCCGTAGTGGTCCAGATAGCCATCAGAAGAGCCCTCTCCTGATTTAAAGGAGTGCACCTTTTATTCATTGTTGTCTTTTTCGCTGCGGCTGGCCTCATCCCTGGGTAGTGCAGATCGCTCCAGACGTCGTCCTTCTTGTCCCCACGACTGAAGCCGCAGGAACCGTGAGTCTGCAGGAACTACCAGGAATAACTGCCGTGGCACCAGCTTTTCTCCAACGAATAAGGTACTGTGCACATTCGGTCGTTCTCTCCGTCCGACCGTCTGGAATCGGGGTGAACCCTTTTCCTCCACGAAGATTTGTTCTTTCTTCCTTCCCTCTTATAACTTTTCCTTCCATCTGACAATATTTAAGTACTCTTGGCATCTCGAATCTCGAACTGTTCAACGTGTGATCCTCGGCAACTGAGCACCTGCTCCATTGACACTGGCGCAGGCCTATTGACTTTGATCTGTATCTTTGAACGTGTCCTTGATTCCCTTGCCTTGAAAAGAGTATTGTGTGTGATTTTATCCACTTTTGCCTTGTTTGAAATTCTAAAGTACAAAGTGTGTTTTAACTTCGTGAGCATTTCAATCCGCGGGTATGCGTTAGTATCGCAACACAGGTCTGTCAAATCCTAATGTACTTACCTTGAATTTGCTGGAAATAGTGGAATTGGTTGTGTGTAGTGTGATTTTGAATTTATAGAAGTGTTTTGGCAACAGATGGTTTAAAATAAACGTACTTATATTTTATACCTGAAACCTTGAGTCAGTGTTTGCTTGAGTCACAGTAATTGTGGTCCTTTGTGTAATCTCTACTACTGCTCATTTACTCTTGAGATAAGTCTGGCTGCTCTGCTACCACTTTAACAGTGTAGTACAGGCTTGTACCAAAGGTGAACTTGTATTACCACTTGTAGTCTTAATTGTGTGTAGTGGTCCCTAAGTGCACTGCACAGGATTCTGCCTAACACTGGTGTACAGCGGTGAGGATTTGGAAGTATAGTGATTAAACTTAGAGTGCTGCTATTGCTTTGGGTCAACTAACCGCAAGGCTAAACACCACTAATTCTATTAACTAAGAAATGTCAAATATGGAAAGCTACACTGAAGAGGGTCTCTCAAACTAAACTGCTGAGGTTTTAAGAACCAAGTGTAGAGAGAGGAGTCTCTCTGGTAAAGGAAAGAAATCTGAACTGGTTGCTAAGTTATTGGGAAAACAAAGTCAGAAGAGTGGGGCAGAGGGGCCTACCCCTCCAGCAAATGTGGATACTGATGTTTCTGATTCTGAGAGTGTTGAAGAAGAAGTAGATAACCCTTTGTTAAGAGTTCCTACCAACCCCAACCTCTGTCCACAGGGACCCCCACAGGTCCTGCACTTACTCCTGAGTTTATTGCACTAGAGAAAATGAGACTTCAGTTAGAAGTGAAAGCTATTGAAGCACAAACTGCCATGAAACATCAAGAATTAAGGCTCAGAGAAATGGAGATGGCTCATGCTCTAGAAATAAAGAAATTGTCTTTGGAAAATGTTTCTCTCCAGAGTCTTCTAGGTCTTCCAGCCCTAAGAGACCCCCATATGCCAAAGGAAATTATTGGTATGTATGAGACTAAACTTGATGTTTTGGATTGGTTAGCAATGTTTGAGTACAATCATGGGATTCAGGGTATCTCAGGGAATCGATTGATTCCCTGGCTTTTCTCTAGGCTTCCCCCTGTTGCAAGAGATGCTGTAATGGAGTTGGGGGATGAGGATAAACAGGATTACGAGTGTGTGAAGCTAGCATTAATAGCTAGATTTGGGAAGACCCCTTCCCAGTACCTTAAGAGGTTTAAAACCCTCAAAAAGCACGATGGTACTCCTTGGGCTAACTGGGTGTGTGAATGTTTGAAAAACTTAGATGGTTGGGTTAAGGTTTACAAAGTAAACTCTTATGAAGGTTTGAGGAATCTTGTAATGTTGGAGTCTATTTTTGATGTTTGCTCCCCTGAGCTCAGACAGCACTTGGCTGATTCAAAGGAGATAGATCCTAAGAAGTTAGCTAAGGCTGCTGAATTGCGGGTTGCCAACAGGGCTACTCACAAGGATTCTGGGGCAAATCAGAAGAAGGATGAGGGAAAGCAGCCAAAGAAAGACAACAAGCAGAATTCCAATAATTCCAATCCAAAAGAGGGCCCCAAACATAACCAGGGTAAGCCACAAGGGAAACCGAATCAGGCTAGTGTACCATCTGGTCCCAAACCAGATGGAGGTCAGAACAAACCTCCATTCAATAAAGCATTTGGTAAATGCTTTGTTTGTGGGTCAACTGACCATGTGAAAGGAGATCCCAGATTTAAGGGTAAACCTTCAGGGGTCCACACTGTCTCCTTAGCCTTCTCCCAGGTGGATGAAGTACCTATAGCCAGTGGAAACTTTCAGGTACTAGCTGATGAGCCCATTAGAGTCTCAGCTAGTGTTTCTTTGGTGTCCTTGGGTCTTTGGGAACAACAGAACTTAGATGCCTATAACTCAATCCCAGATAATACTTAAGAGTATTACAAGGATTGTGTTCTTGTGAATGGTCAGGAAACCCCTGCCATCAGAGACACTGGAGCCAGCATAACTGTGGCTGATGAATGTTTTTTCAAGGTGGAGGATGTTGCTAAGGCACCCAAACACCTAACCAAGTTAGCTGGAGGCCCTGTGCAAATGGTTCCCCAGTTACCAGCTCTCATCCAGTGTAAGGACATGACTGTCAGAATACCTTTAAGTGTGCAAAATAACGTACCTGGGTGGGGCCTGCTGGGTAATGACCTTAAAACTCTTGGAGTTGTGTCTAGTACCCGCAGATCCCCCAGAAGAAGGAAGCAGGAGCTCACAAGGTCTGCTAGGGAGAGAACCTTGAGAGGCTCTCCCGGGGATATGATAGAGGAAACTATCACCCCAAGTCCACAGGACTTACTTACTGCTATTGCAGGACAGAAATAGACAAAGGGGAAACCCAAGTCTGCCAGCAAGAAACCAGCAAGCACTCCTGTGCCCAGAAGGAGATCTCCAAGACTGTCCAAAGTCACATCTGTGATTCCTGCACCAGCTGAGGCTGAGTGTGAGGTTCAACCCTGTATGGTTCAACTAGATACTGAGGAATCAGATCTAGAAGAAGATCTTACTCTGGTTGGAGATCTTGACCCTGTTTCCATCCTGAGCTGCAGTCTTTATTGGCAGAAGGTGGACCCAACAGGGCAGATTTCAGCAGAGGACAAAGAGAGTGTCCTACTCTTGAAGGTCTTCGCCTACAGGCAGCTTCTCAGCTCGATGGGAAAGACCCTGGAAAGTATAGGTTACACTTGAAAGATGGCCTCTTCTACAGTGAACCGACTGAGTCAACCCCTGGAGACTGCGAAAGACTTGTAGTACCTCTAGTGAACCGACTCCAGTTTCTGCAGTAAGCCCACGAGATACCTTTGGCTGGTCACTTACGTTTTAAGAAGACCAAGGAAAGGCTCTCTCTTCACTTCTACTGGCCTAAGATGGGTTCAGAAGTAGACAAATTCCGCAGGAGCTGCCACACTTGCCAAACTTCTGGCAAGAGTTGAGCCAAGAATGTGGCACCCTTGGTGCCTTTCCAAGTGCTGGGAGTTCCTTTTGAGAGGGTTGGGATTGACATTGTTGGTCCTCTTGACCATCCCACATATTCAGGCAACAGGTTTATCCTGGTTGTAGTGGATCATGCCACTAGGTATCCTGAAGCAATACCTATGACTGTTACGGCTCCGGCTGTGACTAAGGCCCTACTTGGTATTTTTACCAGAGTAGGTTTTCCTAAGGAGGTGAGATCTGACATGGGATCCAATTCTATGTCGCACTATATGCAAGCCATGTGGAAAACCTGTGGGGCCACCTACAAGTTCTCTACTGCCTACCATCCCCAAACCAATGGATTGGTAGAGAGGTTTAACAGAACTATGAAGAGCATGATAGGTGCTTTAGAAGAAACCCTTAAAAGAAAGTGGGACCTTCTACTGCCATGCCTTCTCTTTGCATAAAGAGAAGTCCCTCAGGAGGGAGAAGGTTACAGTCCCTTCAAACTTCTCTATGGCCATCCAGTCAGAGGTCCTTTGGCCCTGATTAAGGAGGGGTTGGAGAGGGCTCCTTACCCCGAGCCAGTCAGAGTGACTGACTGTGTGATAGGTCTCTGGAGGAGAATGTCACACATGATGGCAGAGGCAAGTGATAACTTGAGGGCTGGTCAAGCTCTGGTCAAACATTGGCATGACCAGAAGGCTAACATGGTTGAGTTTACTCAAGACCAGCTTGTTTTTGTTATGGTTCCCACAAGGCAGAGGGCCTTGCAGGACAAATGGATAGGACCCTTCAAAGTTGTGGGTAAACCTGGAGAGGTGAACTATCTGGTGGACTTAGGCAATCCTAAGGAGGCTCCTAGAGTCCTTCATACTAATCGTTTAAAGGCGTATGTCTCTAGACCTGACATAGGGGCATTGCTCATAGCTTCAGTTCAGGAGGAGAGTGAACCTCTGCCCGACTTCCTCAGAGGCTTACCTTTAGATGAGGAAGGAGTCAATCTCTCTTCCAGTCTCACATCTGACCAACAGGATGAGTGCAAATTACTGTTTAATCAGTTTGCCTCCCTGTTCTCACTTTCACCAGGCTTGACACCTTGGGGCCAGCATGATATCCTCACTGGTGACTGTTTGCCTGTCAAACTTCGTGTTAAACTTTGGTTTCTCATATCGGTGTGGGTCTCAGACACTTACTGTTGTGTTGTATTTGCTTGGTTCACTCTCCTGCCAACCACACGACTTTCTCACTTTCTCAGGCTTTTTAATACAGTTCACAATGCCAGGGAGAATGTCTCCCTTCCTATGGCCCTTATCAAGCTTTTTAGCACAGTGCACCATGCCACGGGGAAAGTTTCCCTTTCCCTGGTCTTTCTCAGGTTTTTTACCACAAGTCACAATGCCATGAGAACTGTCTTCCTTCCCTTGGCCTTTCTCAGGTTTTTTAACACAGTTCACAGTGCAAGCAGGAATGTCTCCCTTCCCCTGGCCTATCTCAGGTTTTTGATACAGTTTGAAATGCCAGGGCTACTGTCTCTCTTCCCTGGCCGTTCTCATATACTATGGTTGATGTGGGTCCCAGACCTGTATCATAGTTCCTTTAGTGATTTGTTTTGGAAGCCCTGGTTCACTAACCTGCCAGGTACTGCCACAAAGAATATTACTACTGTTGCTCTCCTTCTTAAGATGTGGGTCCTACTCTGTTAGGGAGAATTCTCTTATAAGGCTAATTTCCCAAACCTAGTGAGTCCCCCAGCAGCTTTGCTGGATTTTTGGGGTTTGTTTTTTTCTCCTGCTAAGAGTGAGACTCTTTTCCTCCCACTCTTAGGCATGATTTGAGGTATGTCTTTGACTTTTTGTGTGCTTATGGGCTATGGGTTTTTTTACTCCATAGGGTATCATCTGTTTTTGTGTATGTGTTACACAGCACCCTCAGTGCAGTAACACGGGGGTGTCATAGTGACCCCCAAACATAGACTCCATACCTTGGGACTGACTACTGTCTCCCAGGGCATGTAAAGTCACCATTGACTTTACTAGTCCTAAATTGTGAACAGAACCAGTACAAACCATCATATTGTGGAAGTACTGGAAGGGGTTAATTATATTGCCTCTGGGTCTGTTTTCAAGGGGGCACTGTCCAGTCCTCCCCTTGTAGATTTTCTGGCTGGTGGCAGTGGTTACCACGCAAAATATTCCACCAGAGTATTTCCTATGGGATTTTCCCATTGATTTTAAACGAACCACTTTTTGGTACAATGTTAAAGATACCGCCAGTTTATTTATTTAATATTAAATCAACGGTTGGGTCTTTTTGCCAGAACTCTTTTCTAAAATGGCATTCGTGTCCGTCTCTGTAACTCTGACCAAGGTCGTGCCCTTTGTTCCACTTTTTGGCGGGCTTCTCCACAGAAGCCCTCCAAATGGTGCCACTCTGTCTGGGTTCCACAGGATGTGTGGGGAGGGGAATTGTCACCCTGGACTGTGTTGCCTTAGCAACTCAAGTCGCACTCTGTTCTGATTGGCCCAGTGGTGAGCCGCCCGGCCGACCACTTAGCATGTATGAGTGACAGCTAGGCTGTTGAATGGGGGTTTTTCTGCATAAGAGCAGGGATTTTGGGACTGGAACTTCAGAAGTCGCCACAGGACCTAAGAAATCCGAAGAGCGGAGAAGCTGAGCCATCTGCAACGATGAAACCACCGGTGGAGCCCTGCTGCAACAACCTCACCACTTTCCAGACGACAAGAGAAGATCTTCTGCTGAAAAAGTCTTCTTCCTCTGAGCTGGTGGGATCAACCAGTTCACCATTTCGCCTTCCAGGACGTCTCTTGGTCGAATCGCCCGTGCCAAGCACCCCGGCAGCCGGATAACCAAGCTTCACCCCTGTGGCCACGAATACCAGGAACGCACCAGTACAAACCATCATATTGTGGAAGTACTGGAAGGGGTTAATTATATTGCCTCTGGGTCTGTTTTCAAGGGGGCACTGTCCAGTCCTCCCCTTGTAGATTTTCTGGCTGGTGGCAGTGGTTACCACGCAAAATATTCCACCAGAGTATTTCCTATGGGATTTTCCCATTGATTTTAAACGAACCACTTTTTGGTACAATGTTAAAGATAACGCCAGTTTATTTATTTAATATTAAATCAACGGTTGGGTCTTTTTGCCAGAACTCTTTTCTAAAATGGCATTCGTGTCCGTCTCTGTAACTCTGACCAAGGTCGTGCCCTTTGTTCCACTTTTTGGCGGGCTTCTCCACAGAAGCCCTCCAAATGGTGCCACTCTGTCTGGGTTCCACAGGATGTGTGGGGAGGGGAATTGTCACCCTGGACTGTGTTGCCTTAGCAACTCAAGTCGCACTCTGTTCTGATTGGCCCAGTGGTGAGCCGCCCGGCCGACCACTTAGCATGTATGAGTGACAGCTAGGCTGTTGAATGGGGGTTTTTCTGCATAAGAGCAGGGATTTTGGGACTGGAACTTCAGAAGTCGCCACAGGACCTAAGAAATCCGAAGAGGGGAGAAGCTGAGCCATCTGCAACGATGAAACCACCGGTGGAGCCCTGCTGCAACAACCTCACCACTTTCCAGACGACAAGAGAAGATCTTCTGCTGAAAAAGTCTTCTTCCTCTGAGCTGGTGGGATCAACCAGTTCACCATTTCGCCTTCCAGGACGTCTCTTGGTCGAATCGCCCGTGCCAAGCACCCCGGCAGCCGGATAACCAAGCTTCACCCCTGTGGCCACGAATACCAGGAACGCACCTTTTAACCGACGAACTCCGCGGCTGGTTTCTTCCCTGGGCAGTGCAACGACTCCAAGTTTCCTCCTCGACGAGATCCTCTCTTCCCCTGGTCGAAACCACGAACTGCACCCCATGCCAGGAACAACTGCCACCGCTGGAGCTTCCTCAACTTTAAAGGTACTGTGTTCCACCTGGCCTCCCTTTCTTCGGTTTGCTCAAGGTGACCCTTAAATCCTTGGCTTTCCAACTGAGTTGGCCCCCCGACCTTCTAACTTTATCTTTTGAACCACCCCAACCTCTTTTGAACATTTCTACAAAGACTAGAATGCATTTCTCAACTGTGTGATCTTGGGCACATCTCACCTTGCTCAATTTAAAGTGGGCCTGGCCTATGAACTTTGGCTCTACAGTAGACTCTGACTTCACTAACTTGTTTTGGTCTCTTAAAAGTGTTGGGAACTGTTTTATCTTTATGACCTGCCTTTTTCTCTCCCTTTTATTTAATTATTGGAGTGCCATCTGAGTTACACACTCACCTCTGTTTTGACAAAAAGTGGTGTTTTGACTTAGACTTGTCTAATAATTCTTAAGGGAGGTGTGTATACTTTTCTGATGGCGTTTTGAACTTGCTTTGATTAATAGTGCTACTGTATTTTCTAAAGTGTGTTTTAAATAAATAATTATATACTTTTGATACAAAGCTCTGGTCAGTGTTTGTGTTTTTAGCCCTATTGTGTATCCTCTGTATACTGCCTAACTCTTCTTGAGAGAAGTCTGACTGCTCAGCCACAGCTACCAGGTAAATCTGGGTGGTACTCTAGTCCTACTCCTCTAGTCTTAATCTTTTTGCAGTGGTCCCCAAGGGAACTGCGCAGGATTTTGCCTAACATACTCCCTGCTCTCATATTTGCTTTTTACTCCTGATAGACCTGGTTTACTCTCCTGCCAGGTATTATTTAAAGTATTATACATGGGTCCCAGACCCTTGGTTTAAAGTTTCTCTTGCAGCCTTCTCTGACCCTGACAGCCCATGTACCTTCTGGGTCTCTGTCGTACCTCATTCGGCAGTCCCAGGCACTTCTGACATCTTTCATTGTTTCTCTCGCTCTCATATGGCCTCTACAGTACTTGCAGCGTCTCATCAACGTTTAGTTCTGGGTAGGCTGTGTGTCTCTTCACAACCACGCTGTCTGGCGTCTTCCTGCATCAGGACTCCTGTTTCCCCAGCTCTCCAGTTGGCCTGCGTGCAGCGAACTGGGTAGGAATGCCTCGGTTCCTCTCATGTCCTGGACAGCAACCTCTCCTCCTCTCTATGCTGGACATCCTTCTAGCTCACGGTTCCTCCTGGGAGGGTCTGATAACACGGTAAGTCCTTCCTTGGTCTTTATTCAGAATGAGCAATGACATCTAGACCGCTCATTAAGGTTCCAATGGGGATTCTTTATGGCTCTGGAGCTCCTCCTCGTCTCAGTACTTCTTACTGACGTCACAGTCAAGTCATCCCTACTCTTTCTCGTCTCAGTGACTGCTGCCTTATCAACCTCACACCTCAACCTCAAACATACACGGGAGAGTGCAATATGGAAGAGTGTAATAGGACAATGGGGTATGCAGGAGTTGATTAGAGGTCTGGAAGTGGGGAAAGAGAAGGTGGGCATAGCAGACTGAGGGGAGGTAAAGACAATGGATGGATGGTGAGGGGTGTTGTACCGCAGCTTCCCGAGACGTCTACCCTGATCTCCAGAGCGGGGAGGCTCTCCCCATGAGATCCTCCCGCTGAGTACCACCTCAAGGCGTCATGGGAAGGGGCTCACCCTCGGAGAGAAGTGACGACATCTTGGGATTCGTCACATACCTTTCCCCTTAGGATGGTGGCTTCCGCTTCTGAAGCTGATAACAGGGGCTTTGGTGCATCCACGAAGGATGGTTTTGTCTGGATTGTAGCACCAGCCTTGTGCATTTCCATTCTTGTCCCTATTTGGGCCATCCATTGATTAAATTGTGGAACCGTGCTGCCCAGGACAAGTTGAGTGGGTAAATTAGGGATCACGTCTGCTGTGACCCAGCTCTCGTTTCCAGACTGTGATAGGGATTTGTGTATGGGGGAGTTTTTCAACATATCCATGAACACAGCCAAACTCCTCTTTTTCCATTACCTTAGTAGTTTGTATTTTATGGCACATCCCCTACTACCAATATCTAATTGGTCCCAGATTTTCTTCCCTTTTAGGGTGGCAGGGACTCTGTAGGGGGTTTTATTCCATGCATACAGGAAAGTGTTGGTGTTTGTATTTCTATTTTATTGAATTTATATAGCCCTTTACTCCAAAGTGCTTTACATAAGAACACGTAAATATACAGCAAGCATTAGATGACAAATGAACCACAACCAGATAACAGCATAAAGAGCAACTTACAGTATTATGGCGGTGAGGAGGGGGGGAGGTGAGCAAGGGAGTGGTAGGTGTAAGAGGAGGTAAGTACGGGGGAAAGAGCAGGAATGTGAGGGAGGAAGAGCGGAGAAGGTGAGACAAGAGTCAAGCGGGGGAAGGGAGGAAGGGGTTAGGAGGGATGGAGAGGGTAAGGAAGAGGAGGAGTAAGAGGTAAGGGTAAAGGGAAAGGGAGGAGGTAGGGAAGGTGGGGAGTTAGGGAGGTGAGTGGAAGAGGTAAGATTTTAGAGAAGAGCGAAAGGAAGGGTAGGAGGGAGAAGAGCAGATGTGAAGGGGGAGGCGGTTCCAGTGGAAAGGAGCAAGGAGTTGGAAGGAGCGGGAGGGGGCACAGGGTGGAGGAGGAGGATAGAGTAGGAAAAGATTAGCAGAGCTGACAGGACGAGAAGGGGTGTAGAAGGAAAGAAGGGAGGAGAGGTATGGGGGAGCAAGATCATAGAGGGATTTGAAGACAAGACAGAGGAACTTGAACTTGAGTTGGGAGTGGAAAGAGAGCCAACCTGGAGAGGTGAGGGAGGATGAGATGGAATCAAGAGGTGAGAGAAGGCATAGGGAGCGGATGGTAGAGTGGTAGATGGATTTTAGAGGGGAGAGATGAGAGGAGGGGAGTCCGAAGAGAAGGGAGGAACAGTAGAAGAGCCTGGAGAAGAGGAGGGATGCATTTAAAAGGTTTAGTGGCATGGAAAGTGAGGAGGGAAAGCGACAGGATTTAGCAGTGAGAGAAATGTGGTGAGATAGAGAGAGGTGAGGGTCAAGATGGAGACCGAGGTTGCAGGAATGGGGAGAGAAGGAGAGCTGGGTGAGGGGAAAGAGAGTTAAGGGGGAGGGGAGGAGAAACAGTGGTAGCAGGAAAGAAAAGGAGCTCAGTTTTGTTAGTATTCAGAGTGAGGAAGTGTGGGGACATCCAGGATTTAATAGCAGAGAGGCACGAAGAGATATAGTGTTTTTCCTGCTCTGATTTTTCTTCCCGTTATGGAGATATCTCCCCGGATTCTCTTCCAAATCTGTTATGATCTGTCCTGGCACAGAGGATATTAGCATAGGATGGTGTAGTCCTATTTGCAATGCCTTATACATAGGAGCCAATAAATCCATCATTACCAGAATACAAACCCTACAGAATAATGCCCTCAGAGCGGCCCTAGGTATCTCTAGAAGAGAGCACATCGGTGAGAGTAGACAACTGAACAATTGGCTCTGGACAAACGACAAAATCCTCCTCAAAACTGCCTCACTCACCCACACATGTGACAGAGGTCTGCAACTTCTCAAGACTCTCGTCAGCCTGGTTGCCAAAAAGGTGAGACCCAGCAAAGGGCATATTGAGAAGTCCCGATTGCACATCTGGTGCAAAACTCTACTTCCTCAACCACGCAAATCTGTGCATAACGGTGCTAGTAGCCATGGCTCTACTGATGCTATTGGCAGAATCCAGACCTGGCTGAAGAGACTCGCACATGGCTTCTTTGCTATCTCCAACTATGGCTAAGAACCCGTCTCTTTCATCCCCTTCGGGAATGTGCTCTGCCACCATGGAAATGCAGTCCCATAGAATTAACTTAAATTTTGCAAGAGCACATGTGGAGTTGGCATATTAGATTGCCATACTCCCTGCGGAAAATACCTTCCTTGCCAATCCATCTCCTCTTTTGTCGTCCCTATCTGGAGGGATAGTAGGGTAAGCCGCTTGCTTAGATGTTGCAGTAGCTACCTGCACCACCAGACTCTCTGGAATGGGGTGTTTTGACAGGTAGTCGGGGTCACTAGTGGAAGGGCGGTATTTCTTGGTCAAGTTTTTATTTACAGCTGGATTGGTTTCCGGTGTTTCCCAATTCGTCGCCACCCTTTTCTGCAAAGCAATGTGAAACGGTAATATGAGATCTGACTGAGGACCCTTATCTAAGATGTACGTTAGAACATCTTGTTCAAATGGCAATGGAGGCCTACTCCACCCCATGTAGTCCACTACCTTGGGCATGAGTTGTCTGAAGTACGCATCTGCATGTCCCCTAGTCTCTGGTCTCCCAAACCCCTACACAGGTGAGGGATACACCCCACTTGCAGTCTGTAGGTTGTCATAGAGGTCTCTCAACCTTGACTCCTCTGTAATAAAACTCTGGTACATTTGGCATACCAAATTGGAGGCCAAATGGAGCCTCTTGATCTGAGGGTTCATTTTCCTCATATATGCAAGCAAGAGCCTTAAAATAGTCTTTTCTCTGCAGTGGCACGTAGATTTTCTCAGTTATGAGAGGTTTTGTGAATAGTGGGTTAGACACTGGAGGAGCCGTCAAACTTTCTTCATTGACGCCATAGGTTTTACTGAGGCGCTCAGCGTCAATGGTGCAGCTAGCAATGATGGTGCAGCTGGCAACAATGCCTTTGACGTTGAAGTTGAGGGTTTGGCTGGCGTCGAAGGCGCTGCCGGCGTCTAAGGTGTCGATGGCGTTGACCTCAACTTATGCTTTCGGCTCCACTGATCCTTCGATGTTACTTCATCGGATCAAGGCCTTGACGGCTCTCGATGTGGATCGAGCCTTCGTCCCCGGCTCAAAGGTGCGGTAGGAGCATGGCTTGGAGGCTTTTCTTTTTCAAATAATTTGAGCATCTCTGCTCTGAAGGCCTTCCACTCGGCCGGGCTGGATTTTTTAGTTGGGCAAGAAACTTTCTTAGGGGAAGCGTCCCACGATGAAGACGACGAAGGTGACCTATGGTGCCTTCTCTTAGATTTCTTTTCTTCGACGAAGACGAGTGGTGAGAGCCACTCCTCGATCTCGACCGCTTGCCCTTCTTCCTCTGAGAGAGTCGCCTCTCGACTCTTCGGTTGAAGGTTTCTTGGGCGAGGTAGGAGATTTAGGGATTCAACCTACCCTGAACTTCTCCTTTTGTTCCTTCAAGGCCTTTCCACTCATCGACTGGCACTTAGATCAGTCCGAGGTGCCACAAACAAATACAATGGGGATCCGTCAAAGACATTTTCGACCCACAATCACAACACTTTTTGAACCCGGACTTCGGGGTTGTCGGTGTCGACAAAGAAGAAATGTTCTCGATTCTCTTTTGAAATAACAAAGTTGTCATGAAAGTGTAGAAACGCTCTGTATTTCTGGAAGCTAAAGTTGTTGCGGAAAAACGGAACTGCGCTTGATATATGACATCATCAAGACGGAGGCCCTCGAGGGACAACGAGTCGACGCCATCGAAGCACAATGCCCTCTGCCGAATTTTCTTTTTCTGAAGCAGCTGAAGCTGGATATAGAATCAAAGATGAGGAATACGTGGAAGGACAATCTATTTGAATGGCATATGGTGGTTGAGGCGTCTGTAAGAAAGAGGAGCATGGACAACCAGTACAAGACTTACTATGCGAGTAACCTCTAGTTATTTTTATGTCCTGCCCCCTTTCTTTAAGACTACTTAGCATAGTGAATAGAAATCAAATTAGGAAGGAAGTCAGCAAAAGCAGCAATGACTATCTGAAACATGTCTTTGGGGCACCAGTGAGGCTGCCTTTTCCCTGACAGAATGTGCATGAATCCCTTTCAGAGGGAGGATCGCCTGAATACTATACCTTTAGAATTCAGAAGACCATCCACCAGGACATGGAGGAATTGGATGCCAGTTTGCTGAGAGAAGGGCCACCCGGGATCAGAAAAAGACAATCTGAGGTTCTAAACCTCTTTGTCCTGTAGAAGTAGAACTCTATAGAGTATTTCCAACATCAAGATCCTTTAGAGTTCTTCCGATTCTGGTGTCGGACGCAGGGTTGTGGGGCTAGGAGACAGGAATGAAAGAAAAGATCTCAATTCAGGTAAGACATTTATTAAGGAGGAGATATTTGTCTTCAGAACCACCTTGATCTTATGAAATACTATATACAGGTTACTAGTTGACATACCCTGCAGCGTGCTCACATTCTTTGCTAAGGTAACAGAAACCAAACACCCTAGCCAAGGTTTCCACATTCCCCCTGGTTAGTAAATGGAGATTGATAACACCTCCTATCTATAGTTCTGACTAGAGTGATGGCCTAAAGGTCTCAGTCTTTTCTAGCTTACTCCCTCCAGGACTTTCTAGGAGAAAAACTATCCTAACACTTACCCTGGATGTCAGGTTCTCAATGGAATCTGGAGCCTTTTCAAATGCCCAGTTCCTCACACTCAGCACTTCCACACCCTTGAAAGTCTGTTCCCGATGTTCCTTTCATTAATCTTCCTCTCTCACAGCGGTTCCAATCCCTCTCTCTGTTAGGGAGAATTCTCATTCTATGGCTAATTTCCCGTACCTAGCGAGTCCCCCAGCAGCTTTGCTGGAGTTTATTTTTTCCACTTGGTAAGAGTGTGAGCTTTTCCCCCACTCTTACCTGTGTTTTGCCATGTGTATTTTCCCTGTTTTTGTGATTGTGGACTCTGGAGGACACCACTTCAGTAGCCCCACTCTTTTGTGTGTTACACAGCACCTTCAGTGCAGTGACACAGGGTTGTCTTTTAGACTTCCCACCAACTCTATTTTCTGGGGCTGACTACCGTCCCCCAGAAAAGGTAAAGTTGCCATTAACTTTACATAGTCATTTAACCACAGATCCAGTACACCCCATCTTCCATGGAGTACTGGAAAGGGTTAATTCTTAGCCCTTTTTATCTGTGCCTCTTGGAGCATTGTTTTGATCCCTTAACATTAAGACTTGGCTGGTGGCAGTGGTATCTACCCATCTACCCTAATTTTCCTACCGCGTTATATTACATAACGTGGTATTGTTTTAGGCTATTTTTGTAGCCTCAAACTTTAAACCCACTAGCCCAAATACTTGTAATTTTGGATCTGGTTGGGTTTAATCGCCATTTCTTTTTGTTAACATCCTTCTTGGGTCTTTCCTTGCACAGCAAATCAGGTTTGTCTCCTTTGTTCGCCGACCTTAAGCGGGCTTCTGAGCAGAAGCCCTCCTTTGGTGTCTGGGTGTCTAGATGGGCTGAATGTGAGGGAGGGGTGTAGTCACCCCCTGAACAGGGTCTCCTTGGAGCTCCAAGTCGCACTTTGTGTTGATTGGCTGAGGTGGATTTCCGGGCTGGACAACCCCCCTGCTGAGTGATTGACAGCCAGGCTGTGTGAATGGGGGAGTTTAGCATAAAAGGCAGGACTCTTGGCCTAGAAGGCAGAGTCGCCACTGGAACTGCAAAGAACCAAAGAGAAGCAGAGAAGAAGGTGGCTGCTGCCACCCCGAGTCCCGGTGAAGCCCTGCTGCAGTCCTGAGCTATCTACCCTTCAACGACAAGAGAAGATCCAGTCCGGAGTCTTCTTCCCTTGAGCCTGGTGGGATCAACCAGCTAGTCCTTTCTTCAGACAGAGAATCCTCTCCTGGGTCGAAATCACTGCTGTGCCGTAGTGGTCCAGATAGCCATCAGAAGAGCCCTCTCCTGATTTAAAGGAGTGCACCTTTTATTCATTGTTGTCTTTTTCGCTGCGGCTGGCCTCATCCCTGGGTAGTGCAGATCGCTCCAGACGTCGTCCTTCTTGTCCCCACGACTGAAGCCGCAGGAACCGTGAGTCTGCAGGAACTACCAGGAATAACTGCCGTGGCACCAGCTTTTCTCCAACGAATAAGGTACTGTGCACATTCGGTCGTTCTCTCCGTCCGACCGTCTGGAATCGGGGTGAACCCTTTTCCTCCACGAAGATTTGTTCTTTCTTCCTTCCTTCCCTCTTATAACTTTTCCTTCCATCTGACAATATTTAAGTACTCTTGGCATCTCGAATCTCGAACTGTTCAACGTGTGATCCTCGGCAACTGAGCACCTGCTCCATTGACACTGGCGCAGGCCTATTGACTTTGATCTGTATCTTTGAACGTGTCCTTGATTCCCTTGCCTTGAAAAGAGTATTGCGTGTGATTTTATCCACTTTTGCCTTGTTTGAAATTCTAAAGTACAAAGTGTGTTTTAACTTCGTGAGCATTTCAATCCGCGGGTATGCGTTAGTATCGCAACACAGGTCTGTCAAATCCTAATGTACTTACCTTGAATTTGCTGGAAATAGTGGAATTGGTTGTGTGTAGTGTGATTTTGAATTTATAGAAGTGTTTTGGCAACAGATGGTTTAAAATAAATGTACTTATATTTTATACCTCAAACCTTGAGTCAGTGTTTGCTTGAGTCACAGTAATTGTGGTCCTTTGTGTAATCTCTACTACTGCTCATTTACTCTTGAGATAAGTCTGGCTGCTCTGCTACCACTTTAACAGTGTAGTACAGGCTTGTACCAAAGGTGAACTTGTATTACCACTTGTAATCTTAATTGTGTGTAGTGGTCCCTAAGTGCACTGCACAGGATTCTGCCTAACACTGGTGTACAGCGGTGAGGATTTGGAAGTATAGTGATTAAACTTAGAGTGCTGCTATTGCTTTGGGTCAACTAACCGCAAGGCTAAACACCACTAATTCTATTAACTAAGAAATCATGTCAAATATGGAAAGCTACACTGAAGAGGGTCTCTCAAACTAAACTGCTGAGGTTTTAAGAACCAAGTGTAGAGAGAGGAGTCTCTCTGGTAAAGGAAAGAAATCTGAACTGGTTGCTAAATTATTGGGAAAACAAAGTCAGAAGAGTGGGGCAGAGGGGCCTACCCCTCCAGCAAATGTGGATACTGATGTTTCTGATTCTGAGAGTGTTGAAGAAGAAGTAGATAACCCTTTGTTAAGAGTTCCTACCAACCCCTTGCCTGCTCAGCAACCACAACCTCTGTCCACAGGGACCCCCCACAGGTCCTGCACTTACTCCTGAGTTTATTGCACTAGAGAAAATGAGACTTCAGTTAGAAGTGAAAGCTATTGAAGCACAAACTGCCATGAAACATCAAGAATTAAGGCTCAGAGAAATGGAGATGGCTCATGCTCTAGAAATAAAGAAATTGTCTTTGGAAAATGTTTCTCTCCAGAGTCTTCTAGGTCTTCCAGCCCTAAGAGACCCCATATGCCAAAGGAAATTATTGGTATGTATGAGACTAAACTTGATGTTTTGGATTGGTTAGCAATGTTTGAGTACAATCATGGGATTCAGGGTATCTCAGGGAATCGGTTGATTCCCTGGCTTTTCTCTAGGCTTCCCCCTGTTGCAAGAGATGCTGTAATGGAGTTGGGGGATGAGGATAAACAGGATTACGAGTGTGTGAAGCTAGCATTAATAGCTAGATTTGGGAAGACCCCTTCCCAGTACCTTAAGAGGTTTAAAACCCTCAAAAAGCACGATGGTACTCCTTGGGCTAACTGGGTGTGTGAATGTTTGAAAAACTTAGATGGTTGGGTTAAGGTTTACAAAGTAAACTCTTATGAAGGTTTGAGGAATCTTGTAATGTTGGAGTCTATTTTTGATGTTTGCTCCCCTGAGCTCAGACAGCACTTGGCTGATTCAAAGGAGATAGATCCTAAGAAGTTAGCTAAGGCTGCTGAATTGCGGGTTGCCAACAGGGCTACTCACAAGGATTCTGGGGCAAATCAGAAGAAGGATGAGGGAAAGCAGCCAAAGAAAGACAACAAGCAGAATTCCAATAATTCCAATCCAAAAGAGGGCCCCAAACATAACCAGGGTAAGCCACAAGGGAAACCGAATCAGGCTAGTGTACCATCTGGTCCCAAACCAGATGGAGGTCAGAACAAACCTCCATTCAATAAAGCATTTGGTAAATGCTTTGTTTGTGGGTCAACTGACCATGTGAAAGGAGATCCCAGATTTAAGGGTAAACCTTCAGGGGTCCACACTGTCTCCTTAGCCTTCTCCCAGGTGGATGAAGTACCTATAGCCAGTGGAAACTTTCAGGTACTAGCTGATGAGCCCATGAGAGTCTCAGCTAGTGTTTCTTTGGTGTCCTTGGGTCTTTGGGAACAACAGAACTTAGATGCCTATAAATCAATCCCAGATAATACTTAAGAGTATTACAAGGATTGTGTTCTTGTGAATGGTCAGGAAACCCCTGCCATCAGAGACACTGGAGCCAGCATAACTGTGGCTGATGAATGTTTTTTCAAGGTGGAGGATGTTGCTAAGGCACCCAAACACCTAACCAAGTTAGCTGGAGGCCCTGTGCAAATGGTTCCCCAGTTACCAGCTCTCATCCAGTGTAAGGACATGACTGTCAGAATACCTTTAAGTGTGCAAAATAACGTACCTGGGAGGGGCCTGCTGGGTAATGACCTTAAAACTCTTGGAGTTGTGTCTAGTACCCGCAGATCCCCCAGAAGAAGGAAGCAGGAGCTCACAAGGTCTGCTAGGGAGAGAACCTTGAGAGGCTCTCCCGGGGATATGATAGAGGAAACTATCACCCCAAGTCCACAGGACGGACTTACTGCTATTGCAGGACAGAAAGAGACAAAGGGGAAACCCAAGTCTGCCAGCAAGAAACCAGCAAGCACTCCTGTGCCCAGAAGGAGATCTCCAAGACTGTCCAAAGTCACATCTGTGATTCCTGCACCAGCTGAGGCTGAGTGTGAGGTTCAACCCTGTATGGTTCAACTAGATACTGAGGAATCAGATCTAGAAGAAGATCTTACTCTGGTTGGAGATCTTGACCCCGTTTCCATCCTGAGCTGCAGTCTTTATTGGCAGAAGGTGGACCCAACAGGGCAGATTTCAGCAGAGGACAAAGAGAGTGTCCTACTCTTGAAGGTCTTCGCCTACAGGCAGCTTCTCAGCTCGATGGGAAAGACCCTGGAAAGTATAGGTTACACTTGAAAGATGGCCTCTTCTACAGTGAACCGACTGAGTCAACCCCTGGAGACTGTGAAAGACTTGTAGTACCTCTAGTGAACCGACTCCAGTTTCTGCAGTAAGCCCACGAGATACCTTTGGCTGGTCACTTACGTTTTAAGAAGACCAAGGAAAGGCTCTCTCTTCACTTCTACTGGCCTAAGATGGGTTCAGAAGTAGACAAATTCCGCAGGAGCTGCCACACTTGCCAAACTTCTGGCAAGAGTTGAGCCAAGAATGTGGCACCCTTGGTGCCTTTCCAAGTGCTGGGAGTTCCTTTTGAGAGGGTTGGGATTGACATTGTTGGTCCTCTTGACCATCCCACATATTCAGGCAACAGGTTTATCCTGGTTGTAGTGGATCATGCCACTAGGTATCCTGAAGCAATACCTATGACTGTTACGGCTCCGGCTGTGACTAAGGCCCTACTTGGTATTTTTACCAGAGTAGGTTTTCCTAAGGAGGTGAGATCTGACATGGGATCCAATTCTATGTCGCACTATATGCAAGCCATGTGGAAAACCTGTGGGGCCACCTACAAGTTCTCTACTGCCTACCATCCCCAAACCAATGGATTGGTAGAGAGGTTTAACAGAACTATGAAGAGCATGATAGGTGCTTTAGAAGAAACCCTTAAAAGAAAGTGGGACCTTCTACTGCCATGCCTTCTCTTTGCATAAAGAGAAGTCCCTCAGGAGGGAGAAGGTTACAGTCCCTTCAAACTTCTCTATGGCCATCCAGTCAGAGGTCCTTTGGCCCTGATTAAGGAGGGGTTGGAGAGGGCTCCTTACCCCGAGCCAGTCAGAGTGACTGACTGTGTGATAGGTCTCTGGAGGAGAATGTCACACATGATGGCAGAGGCAAGTGATAACTTGAGGGCTGGTCAAGCTCTGGTCAAACATTGGCATGACCAGAAGGCTAACATGGTTGAGTTTACTCAAGACCAGCTTGTTTTTGTTATGGTTCCCACAAGGCAGAGGGCCTTGCAGGACAAATGGATAGGACCCTTCAAAGTTGTGGGTAAACCTGGAGAGGTGAACTATCTGGTGGACTTAGGCAATCCTAAGGAGGCTCCTAGAGTCCTTCATACTAATCGTTTAAAGGCGTATGTCTCTAGACCTGACATAGGGGCATTGCTCATAGCTTCAGTTCAGGAGGAGAGTGAACCTCTGCCCGACTTCCTCAGAGGCTTACCTTTAGATGAGGAAGGAGTCAATCTCTCTTCCAGTCTCACATCTGACCAACAGGATGAGTGCAAATTACTGTTTAATCAGTTTGCCTCCCTGTTCTCACTTTCACCAGGCTTGACACCTTGGGGCCAGCATGATATCCTCACTGGTGACTGTTTGCCTGTCAAACTTCGTGTTAAACTTTGGTTTCTCATATCGGTGTGGGTCTCAGACACTTACTGTTGTGTTGTATTTGCTTGGTTCACTCTCCTGCCAACCACACGACTTTCTCACTTTCTCAGGCTTTTTAATACAGTTCACAATGCCAGGGAGAATGTCTCCCTTCCTATGGCCCTTATCAAGCTTTTTAGCACAGTGCACCATGCCACGGGGAAAGTTTCCCTTTCCCTGGTCTTTCTCAGGTTTTTTACCACAAGTCACAATGCCATGAGAACTGTCTTCCTTCCCTTGGCCTTTCTCAGGTTTTTTAACACAGTTCACAGTGCAAGCAGGAATGTCTCCCTTCCCCTGGCCTATCTCAGGTTTTTGATACAGTTTGAAATGCCAGGGCTACTGTCTCTCTTCCCTGGCCGTTCTCATATACTATGGTTGATGTGGGTCCCAGACCTGTATCATAGTTCCTTTAGTGATTTGTTTTGGAAGCCCTGGTTCACTAACCTGCCAGGTACTGCCACAAAGAATATTACTACTGTTGCTCTCCTTCTTAAGATGTGGGTCCTACTCTGTTAGGGAGAATTCTCTTATAAGGCTAATTTCCCAAACCTAGTGAGTCCCCCAGCAGCTTTGCTGGATTTTTGGGGTTTGTTTTTTTCTCCTGCTAAGAGTGAGACTCTTTTCCTCCCACTCTTAGGCATGATTTGAGGTATGTCTTTGACTTTTTGTGTGCTTATGGGCTATGGGTTTTTTTACTCCATAGGGTATCATCTGTTTTTGTGTATGTGTTACACAGCACCCTCAGTGCAGTAACACAGGGGTGTCATAGTGACCCCCAAACATAGACTCCATACCTTGGGACTGACTACTGTCTCCCAGGGCATGTAAAGTCACCATTGACTTTACTAGTCCTAAATTGTGAACAGAACCAGTACAAACCATCATATTGTGGAAGTACTGGAAGGGGTTAATTATATTGCCTCTGGGTCTGTTTTCAAGGGGGCACTGTCCAGTCCTCCCCTTGTAGATTTTCTGGCTGGTGGCAGTGGTTACCACGCAAAATATTCCACCAGAGTATTTCCTATGGGATTTTCCCATTGATTTTAAACGAACCACTTTTTGGTACAATGTTAAAGATACCGCCAGTTTATTTATTTAATATTAAATCAACGGTTGGGTCTTTTTGCCAGAACTCTTTTCTAAAATGGCATTCGTGTTCGTCTCTGTAACTCTGACCAAGGTCGTGCCCTTTGTTCCACTTTTTGGCGGGCTTCTCCACAGAAGCCCTCCAAATGGTGCCACTCTGTCTGGGTTCCACAGGATGTGTGGGGAGGGGAATTGTCACCCTGGACTGTGTTGCCTTAGCAACTCAAGTCGCACTCTGTTCTGATTGGCCCAGTGGTGAGCCGCCCGGCCGACCACTTAGCATGTATGAGTGACAGCTAGGCTGTTGAATGGGGGTTTTTCTGCATAAGAGCAGGGATTTTGGGACTGGAACTTCAGAAGTCGCCACAGGACCTAAGAAATCCGAAGAGGGGAGAAGCTGAGCCATCTGCAACGATGAAACCACCGGTGGAGCCCTGCTGCAACAACCTCACCACTTTCCAGACGACAAGAGAAGATCTTCTGCTGAAAAAGTCTTCTTCCTCTGAGCTGGTGGGATCAACCAGTTCACCATTTCGCCTTCCAGGACGTCTCTTGGTCGAATCGCCCGTGCCAAGCACCCCGGCAGCCGGATAACCAAGCTTCACCCCTGTGGCCACGAATACCAGGAACGCACCAGTACAAACCATCAAATTGTGGAAGTACTGGAAGGGGTTAATTATATTGCCTCTGGGTCTGTTTTCAAGGGGGCACTGTCCAGTCCTCCCCTTGTAGATTTTCTGGCTGGTGGCAGTGGTTACCACGCAAAATATTCCACCAGAGTATTTCCTATGGGATTTTCCCATTGATTTTAAACGAACCACTTTTTGGTACAATGTTAAAGATAACGCCAGTTTATTTATTTAATATTAAATCAACGGTTGGGTCTTTTTGCCAGAACTCTTTTCTAAAATGGCATTCGTGTCCGTCTCTGTAACTCTGACCAAGGTCGTGCCCTTTGTTCCACTTTTTGGCGGGCTTCTCCACAGAAGCCCTCCAAATGGTGCCACTCTGTCTGGGTTCCACAGGATGTGTGGGGAGGGGAATTGTCACCCTGGACTGTGTTGCCTTAGCAACTCAAGTCGCACTCTGTTCTGATTGGCCCAGTGGTGAGCCGCCCGGCCGACCACTTAGCATGTATGAGTGACAGCTAGGCTGTTGAATGGGGGTTTTTCTGCATAAGAGCAGGGATTTTGGGACTGGAACTTCAGAAGTCGCCACAGGACCTAAGAAATCCGAAGAGGGGAGAAGCTGAGCCATCTGCAACGATGAAACCACCGGTGGAGCCCTGCTGCAACAACCTCACCACTTTCCAGACGACAAGAGAAGATCTTCTGCTGAAAAAGTCTTCTTCCTCTGAGCTGGTGGGATCAACCAGTTCACCATTTCGCCTTCCAGGACGTCTCTTGGTCGAATCGCCCGTGCCAAGCACCCCGGCAGCCGGATAACCAAGCTTCACCCCTGTGGCCACGAATACCAGGAACGCACCTTTTAACCGACGAACTCCGCGGCTGGTTTCTTCCCTGGGCAGTGCAACGACTCCAAGTTTCCTCCTCGACGAGATCCTCTCTTCCCCTGGTCGAAACCACGAACTGCACCCCATGCCAGGAACAACTGCCACCGCTGGAGCTTCCTCAACTTTAAAGGTACTGTGTTCCACCTGGCCTCCCTTTCTTCGGTTTGCTCAAGGTGACCCTTAAATCCTTGGCTTTCCAACTGAGTTGGCCCCCCGACCTTCTAACTTTATCTTTTGAACCACCCCAACCTCTTTTGAACATTTCTACAAAGACTAGAATGCATTTCTCAACTGTGTGATCTTGGGCACATCTCACCTTGCTCAATTTAAAGTGGGCCTGGCCTATGAACTTTGGCTCTACAGTAGACTCTGACTTCACTAACTTGTTTTGGTCTCTTAAAAGTGTTGGGAACTGTTTTATCTTTATGACCTGCCTTTTTCTCTCCCTTTTATTTAATTATTGGAGTGCCATCTGAGTTACACACTCACCTCTGTTTTGACAAAAAGTGGTGTTTTGACTTAGACTTGTCTAATAATTCTTAAGGGAGGTGTGTATACTTTTCTGATGGCGTTTTGAACTTGCTTTGATTAATAGTGCTACTGTATTTTCTAAAGTGTGTTTTAAATAAATAATTATATACTTTTGATACAAAGCTCTGGTCAGTGTTTGTGTTTTTAGCCCTATTGTGTATCCTCTGTATACTGCCTAACTCTTCTTGAGAGAAGTCTGACTGCTCAGCCACAGCTACCAGGTAAATCTGGGTGGTACTCTAGTGTACTCCTCTAGTCTTAATCTTTTTGCAGTGGTCCCCAAGGGAACTGCGCAGGATTTTGCCTAACATACTCCCTGCTCTCATATTTGCTTTTTACTCCTGATAGACCTGGTTTACTCTCCTGCCAGGTATTATTTAAAGTATTATACATGGGTCCCAGACCCTTGGTTTAAAGTTTCTCTTGCAGCCTTCTCTGACCCTGACAGCCCATGTACCTTCTGGGTCTCTGTCGTACCTCATTCGGCAGTCCCAGGCACTTCTGACATCTTTCATTGTTTCTCTCGCTCTCATATGGCCTCTACAGTACTTGCAGCGTCTCATCAACGTTTAGTTCTGGGTAGGCTGTGTGTCTCTTCACAACCACGCTGTCTGGCGTCTTCCTGCATCAGGACTCCTGTTTCCCCAGCTCTCCAGTTGGCCTGCGTGCAGCGAACTGGGTAGGAATGCCTCGGTTCCTCTCATGTCCTGGACAGCAACCTCTCCTCCTCTCTATGCTGGACATCCTTCTAGCTCACGGTTCCTCCTGGGAGGGTCTGATAACACGGTAAGTCCTTCCTTGGTCTTTATTCAGAATGAGCAATGACATCTAGACCGCTCATTAAGGTTCCAATGGGGATTCTTTATGGCTCTGGAGCTCCTCCTCGTCTCAGTACTTCTTACTGACGTCACAGTCAAGTCATCCCTACTCTTTCTCGTCTCAGTGACTGCTGCCTTATCAACCTCACACCTCAACCTCAAACATACACGGGAGAGTGCAATATGGAAGAGTGTAATAGGACAATGGGGTATGCAGGAGTTGATTAGAGGTCTGGAAGTGGGGAAAGAGAAGGTGGGCATAGCAGACTGAGGGGAGGTAAAGACAATGGATGGATGGTGAGGGGTGTTGTACCGCAGCTTCCCGAGACGTCTACCCTGATCTCCAGAGCGGGGAGGCTCTCCCCATGAGATCCTCCCGCTGAGTACCACCTCAAGGCGTCATGGGAAGGGGCTCACCCTCGGAGAGAAGTGACGACATCTTGGGATTCGTCACATACCTTTCCCCTTAGGATGGTGGCTTCCGCTTCTGAAGCTGATAACAGGGGCTTTGGTGCATCCACGAAGGATGGTTTTGTCTGGATTGTAGCACCAGCCTTGTGCATTTCCATTCTTGTCCCTATTTGGGCCATCCATTGATTAAATTGTGGAACCGTGCTGCCCAGGACAAGTTGAGTGGGTAAATTAGGGATCACGTCTGCTGTGACCCAGCTCTCGTTTCCAGACTGTGATAGGGATTTGTGTATGGGGGAGTTTTTCAACATATCCATGAACACAGCCAAACTCCTCTTTTTCCATTACCTTAGTAGTTTGTATTTTATGGCACATCCCCTACTACCAATATCTAATTGGTCCCAGATTTTCTTCCCTTTTAGGGTGGCAGGGACTCTGTAGGGGGTTTTATTCCATGCATACAGGAAAGTGTTGGTGTTTGTATTTCTATTTTATTGAATTTATATAGCCCTTTACTCCAAAGTGCTTTACATAAGAACACGTAAATATACAGCAAGCATTAGATGACAAATGAACCACAACCAGATAACAGCATAAAGAGCAACTTACAGTATTATGGCGGTGAGGAGGGGGGGAGGTGAGCAAGGGAGTGGTAGGTGTAAGAGGAGGGAAGTACGGGGGAAAGAGCAGGAATGTGAGGGAGGAAGAGCGGAGAAGGTGAGACAAGAGTCAAGCGGGGGAAGGGAGGAAGGGGTTAGGAGGGATGGAGAGGGTAAGGAAGAGGAGGAGTAAGAGGTAAGGGTAAAGGGAAAGGGAGGAGGTAGGGAAGGTGGGGAGTTAGGGAGGTGAGTGGAAGAGGTAAGATTTTAGAGAAGAGCGAAAGGAAGGGTAGGAGGGAGAAGAGCAGATGTGAAGGGGGAGGCGGTTCCAGTGGAAAGGAGCAAGGAGTTGGAAGGAGCGGGAGGGGGCACAGGGTGGAGGAGGAGGATAGAGTAGGAAAAGATTAGCAGAGCTGACAGGACGAGAAGGGGTGTAGAAGGAAAGAAGGGAGGAGAGGTATGGGGGAGCAAGATCATAGAGGGATTTGAAGACAAGACAGAGGAACTTGAACTTGAGTTGGGAGTGGAAAGAGAGCCAACCTGGAGAGGTGAGGGAGGATGAGATGGAATCAAGAGGTGAGAGAAGGCATAGGGAGCGGATGGTAGAGTGGTAGATGGATTTTAGAGGGGAGAGATGAGAGGAGGGGAGTCCGAAGAGAAGGGAGGAACAGTAGAAGAGCCTGGAGAAGAGGAGGGATGCATTTAAAAGGTTTAGTGGCATGGAAAGTGAGGAGGGAAAGCGACAGGATTTAGCAGTGAGAGAAATGTGGTGAGATAGAGAGAGGTGAGGGTCAAGATGGAGACCGAGGTTGCAGGAATGGGGAGAGAAGGAGAGCTGGGTGAGGGGAAAGAGAGTTAAGGGGGAGGGGAGGAGAAACAGTGGTAGCAGGAAAGAAAAGGAGCTCAGTTTTGTTAGTATTCAGAGTGAGGAAGTGTGGGGACATCCAGGATTTAATAGCAGAGAGGCACGAAGAGATATAGTGTTTTTCCTGCTCTGATTTTTCTTCCCGTTATGGAGATATCTCCCCGGATTCTCTTCCAAATCTGTTATGATCTGTCCTGGCACAGAGGATATTAGCATAGGATGGTGTAGTCCTATTTGCAATGCCTTATACATAGGAGCCAATAAATCCATCATTACCAGAATACAAACCCTACAGAATAATGCCCTCAGAGCGGCCCTAGGTATCTCTAGAAGAGAGCACATCGGTGAGAGTAGACAACTGAACAATTGGCTCTGGACAAACGACAAAATCCTCCTCAAAACTGCCTCACTCACCCACACATGTGACAGAGGTCTGCAACTTCTCAAGACTCTCGTCAGCCTGGTTGCCAAAAAGGTGAGACCCAGCAAAGGGCATATTGAGAAGTCCCGATTGCACATCTGGTGCAAAACTCTACTTCCTCAACCACGCAAATCTGTGCATAACGGTGCTAGTAGCCATGGCTCTACTGATGCTATTGGCAGAATCCAGACCTGGCTGAAGAGACTCGCACATGGCTTCTTTGCTATCTCCAACTATGGCTAAGAACCCGTCTCTTTCATCCCCTTCGGGAATGTGCTCTGCCACCATGGAAATGCAGTCCCATAGAATTAACTTAAATTTTGCAAGAGCACATGTGGAGTTGGCATATTAGATTGCCATACTCCCTGCGGAAAATACCTTCCTTGCCAATCCATCTCCTCTTTTGTCGTCCCTATCTGGAGGGATAGTAGGGTAAGCCGCTTGCTTAGATGTTGCAGTAGCTACCTGCACCACCAGACTCTCTGGAATGGGGTGTTTTGACAGGTAGTCGGGGTCACTACTGGAAGGGCGGTATTTCTTGGTCAAGTTTTTATTTACAGCTGGATTGGTTTCCGGTGTTTCCCAATTCGTCGCCACCCTTTTCTGCAAAGCAATGTGAAACGGTAATATGAGATCTGACTGAGGACCCTTATCTAAGATGTACGTTAGAACATCTTGTTCAAATGGCAATGGAGGCCTACTCCACCCCATGTAGTCCACTACCTTGGGCATGAGTTGTCTGAAGTACGCATCTGCATGTCCCCTAGTCTCTGGTCTCCCAAACCCCTACACAGGTGAGGGATACACCCCACTTGCAGTCTGTAGGTTGTCATAGAGGTCTCTCAACCTTGACTCCTCTGTAATAAAACTCTGGTACATTTGGCATACCAAATTGGAGGCCAAATGGAGCCTCTTGATCTGAGGGTTCATTTTCCTCATATATGCAAGCAAGAGCCTTAAAATAGTCTTTTCTCTGCAGTGGCACGTAGATTTTCTCAGTTATGAGAGGTTTTGTGAATAGTGGGTTAGACACTGGAGGAGCCGTCAAACTTTCTTCATTGACGCCATAGGTTTTACTGAGGCGCTCAGCGTCAATGGTGCAGCTAGCAATGATGGTGCAGCTGGCAACAATGCCTTTGACGTTGAAGTTGAGGGTTTGGCTGGCGTCGAAGGCGCTGCCGGCGTCTAAGGTGTCGATGGCGTTGACCTCAACTTATGCTTTCGGCTCCACTGATCCTTCGATGTTACTTCATCGGATCAAGGCCTTGACGGCTCTCGATGTGGATCGAGCCTTCGTCCCCGGCTCAAAGGTGCGGTAGGAGCATGGCTTGGAGGCTTTTCTTTTTCAAATAATTTGAGCATCTCTGCTCTGAAGGCCTTCCACTCGGCCGGGCTGGATTTTTTAGTTGGGCAAGAAACTTTCTTAGGGGAAGCGTCCCACGATGAAGACGACGAAGGTGACCTATGGTGCCTTCTCTTAGATTTCTTTTCTTCGACGAAGACGAGTGGTGAGAGCCACTCCTCGATCTCGACCGCTTGCCCTTCTTCCTCTGAGAGAGTCGCCTCTCGACTCTTCGGTTGAAGGTTTCTTGGGCGAGGTAGGAGATTTAGGGATTCAACCTACCCTGAACTTCTCCTTTTGTTCCTTCAAGGCCTTTCCACTCATCGACTGGCACTTAGATCAGTCCGAGGTGCCACAAACAAATACAATGGGGATCCGTCAAAGACATTTTCGACCCACAATCACAACACTTTTTGAACCCGGACTTCGGGGTTGTCGGTGTCGACAAAGAAGAAATGTTCTCGATTCTCTTTTGAAATAACAAAGTTGTCATGAAAGTGTAGAAACGCTCTGTATTTCTGGAAGCTAAAGTTGTTGCGGAAAAACGGAACTGCGCTTGATATATGACATCATCAAGACGGAGGCCCTCGAGGGACAACGAGTCGACGCCATCGAAGCACAATGCCCTCTGCCGAATTTTCTTTTTCTGAAGCAGCTGAAGCTGGATATAGAATCAAAGATGAGGAATACGTGGAAGGACAATCTATTTGAATGGCATATGGTGGTTGAGGCGTCTGTAAGAAAGAGGAGCATGGACAACCAGTACAAGACTTACTATGCGAGTAACCTCTAGTTATTTTTATGTCCTGCCCCCTTTCTTTAAGACTACTTAGCATAGTGAATAGAAATCAAATTAGGAAGGAAGTCAGCAAAAGCAGCAATGACTATCTGAAACATGTCTTTGGGGCACCAGTGAGGCTGCCTTTTCCCTGACAGAATGTGCATGAATCCCTTTCAGAGGGAGGATCGCCTGAATACTATACCTTTAGAATTCAGAAGACCATCCACCAGGACATGGAGGAATTGGATGCCAGTTTGCTGAGAGAAGGGCCACCCGGGATCAGAAAAAGACAATCTGAGGTTCTAAACCTCTTTGTCCTGTAGAAGTAGAACTCTATAGAGTATTTCCAACATCAAGATCCTTTAGAGTTCTTCCGATTCTGGTGTCGGACGCAGGGTTGTGGGGCTAGGAGACAGGAATGAAAGAAAAGATCTCAATTCAGGTAAGACATTTATTAAGGAGGAGATATTTGTCTTCAGAACCACCTTGATCTTATGAAATACTATATACAGGTTACTAGTTGACATACCCTGCAGCGTGCTCACATTCTTTGCTAAGGTAACAGAAACCAAACACCCTAGCCAAGGTTTCCACATTCCCCCTGGTTAGTAAATGGAGATTGATAACACCTCCTATCTATAGTTCTGACTAGAGTGATGGCCTAAAGGTCTCAGTCTTTTCTAGCTTACTCCCTCCAGGACTTTCTAGGAGAAAAACTATCCTAACACTTACCCTGGATGTCAGGTTCTCAATGGAATCTGGAGCCTTTTCAAATGCCCAGTTCCTCACACTCAGCACTTCCACACCCTTGAAAGTCTGTTCCCGATGTTCCTTTCATTAATCTTCCTCTCTCACAGCGGTTCCAATCCCTCTCTCTGTTAGGGAGAATTCTCATTCTATGGCTAATTTCCCGTACCTAGCGAGTCCCCCAGCAGCTTTGCTGGAGTTTATTTTTTCCACTTGGTAAGAGTGTGAGCTTTTCCCCCACTCTTACCTGTGTTTTGCCATGTGTATTTTCCCTGTTTTTGTGATTGTGGACTCTGGAGGACACCACTTCAGTAGCCCCACTCTTTTGTGTGTTACACAGCACCTTCAGTGCAGTGACACAGGGTTGTCTTTTAGACTTCCCACCAACTCTATTTTCTGGGGCTGACTACCGTCCCCCAGAAAAGGTAAAGTTGCCATTAACTTTACATAGTCATTTAACCACAGATCCAGTACACCCCATCTTCCATGGAGTACTGGAAAGGGTTAATTCTTAGCCCTTTTTATCTGTGCCTCTTGGAGCATTGTTTTGATCCCTTAACATTAAGACTTGGCTGGTGGCAGTGGTATCTACCCATCTACCCTAATTTTCCTACCGCGTTATATTACATAACGTGGTATTGTTTTAGGCTATTTTTGTAGCCTCAAACTTTAAACCCACTAGCCCAAATACTTGTAATTTTGGATCTGGTTGGGTTTAATCGCCATTTCTTTTTGTTAACATCCTTCTTGGGTCTTTCCTTGCACGGCAAATCAGGTTTGTCTCCTTTGTTCGCCGACCTTAAGCGGGCTTCTGAGCAGAAGCCCTCCTTTGGTGTCTGGGTGTCTAGATGGGCTGAATGTGAGGGAGGGGTGTAGTCACCCCCTGAACAGGGTCTCCTTGGAGCTCGAAGTCGCACTTTGTGTTGATTGGCTGAGGTGGATTTCCGGGCTGGACAACCCCCCTGCTGAGTGATTGACAGCCAGGCTGTGTGAATGGGGGAGTTTAGCATAAAAGGCAGGACTCTTGGCCTAGAAGGCAGAGTCGCCACTGGAACTGCAAAGAACCAAAGAGAAGCAGAGAAGAAGGTGGCTGCTGCCACCCCGAGTCCCGGTGAAGCCCTGCTGCAGTCCTGAGCTATCTACCCTTCAACGACAAGAGAAGATCCAGTCCGGAGTCTTCTTCCCTTGAGCCTGGTGGGATCAACCAGCTAGTCCTTTCTTCAGACAGAGAATCCTCTCCTGGGTCGAAATCACTGCTGTGCCGTAGTGGTCCAGATAGCCATCAGAAGAGCCCTCTCCTGATTTAAAGGAGTGCACCTTTTATTCATTGTTGTCTTTTTCGCTGCGGCTGGCCTCATCCCTGGGTAGTGCAGATCGCTCCAGACGTCGTCCTTCTTGTCCCCACGACTGAAGCCGCAGGAACCGTGAGTCTGCAGGAACTACCAGGAATAACTGCCGTGGCACCAGCTTTTCTCCAACGAATAAGGTACTGTGCACATTCGGTCGTTCTCTCCGTCCGACCGTCTGGAATCGGGGTGAACCCTTTTCCTCCACGAAGATTTGTTCTTTCTTCCTTCCTTCCCTCTTATAACTTTTCCTTCCATCTGACAATATTTAAGTACTCTTGGCATCTCGAATCTCGAACTGTTCAACGTGTGATCCTCGGCAACTGAGCACCTGCTCCATTGACACTGGCGCAGGCCTATTGACTTTGATCTGTATCTTTGAACGTGTCCTTGATTCCCTTGCCTTGAAAAGAGTATTGCGTGTGATTTTATCCACTTTTGCCTTGTTTGAAATTCTAAAGTACAAAGTGTGTTTTAACTTCGTGAGCATTTCAATCCGCGGGTATGCGTTAGTATCGCAACACAGGTCTGTCAAATCCTAATGTACTTACCTTGAATTTGCTGGAAATAGTGGAATTGGTTGTGTGTAGCGTGATTTTGAATTTATAGAAGTGTTTTGGCAACAGATGGTTTAAAATAAATGTACTTATATTTTATACCTCAAACCTTGAGTCAGTGTTTGCTTGAGTCACAGTAATTGTGGTCCTTTGTGTAATCTCTACTACTGCTCATTTACTCTTGAGATAAGTCTGGCTGCTCTGCTACCACTTTAACAGTGTAGTACAGGCTTGTACCAAAGGTGAACTTGTATTACCACTTGTAATCTTAATTGTGTGTAGTGGTCCCTAAGTGCACTGCACAGGATTCTGCCTAACACTGGTGTACAGCGGTGAGGATTTGGAAGTATAGTGATTAAACTTAGAGTGCTGCTATTGCTTTGGGTCAACTAACCGCAAGGCTAAACACCACTAATTCTATTAACTAAGAAATCATGTCAAATATGGAAAGCTACACTGAAGAGGGTCTCTCAAACTAAACTGCTGAGGTTTTAAGAACCAAGTGTAGAGAGAGGAGTCTCTCTGGTAAAGGAAAGAAATCTGAACTGGTTGCTAAATTATTGGGAAAACAAAGTCAGAAGAGTGGGGCAGAGGGGCCTACCCCTCCAGCAAATGTGGATACTGATGTTTCTGATTCTGAGAGTGTTGAAGAAGAAGTAGATAACCCTTTGTTAAGAGTTCCTACCAACCCCTTGCCTGCTCAGCAACCACAACCTCTGTCCACAGGGACCCCCCACAGGTCCTGCACTTACTCCTGAGTTTATTGCACTAGAGAAAATGAGACTTCAGTTAGAAGTGAAAGCTATTGAAGCACAAACTGCCATGAAACATCAAGAATTAAGGCTCAGAGAAATGGAGATGGCTCATGCTCTAGAAATAAAGAAATTGTCTTTGGAAAATGTTTCTCTCCAGAGTCTTCTAGGTCTTCCAGCCCTAAGAGACCCCATATGCCAAAGGAAATTATTGGTATGTATGAGACTAAACTTGATGTTTTGGATTGGTTAGCAATGTTTGAGTACAATCATGGGATTCAGGGTATCTCAGGGAATCGGTTGATTCCCTGGCTTTTCTCTAGGCTTCCCCCTGTTGCAAGAGATGCTGTAATGGAGTTGGGGGATGAGGATAAACAGGATTACGAGTGTGTGAAGCTAGCATTAATAGCTAGATTTGGGAAGACCCCTTCCCAGTACCTTAAGAGGTTTAAAACCCTCAAAAAGCACGATGGTACTCCTTGGGCTAACTGGGTGTGTGAATGTTTGAAAAACTTAGATGGTTGGGTTAAGGTTTACAAAGTAAACTCTTATGAAGGTTTGAGGAATCTTGTAATGTTGGAGTCTATTTTTGATGTTTGCTCCCCTGAGCTCAGACAGCACTTGGCTGATTCAAAGGAGATAGATCCTAAGAAGTTAGCTAAGGCTGCTGAATTGCGGGTTGCCAACAGGGCTACTCACAAGGATTCTGGGGCAAATCAGAAGAAGGATGAGGGAAAGCAGCCAAAGAAAGACAACAAGCAGAATTCCAATAATTCCAATCCAAAAGAGGGCCCCAAACATAACCAGGGTAAGCCACAAGGGAAACCGAATCAGGCTAGTGTACCATCTGGTCCCAAACCAGATGGAGGTCAGAACAAACCTCCATTCAATAAAGCATTTGGTAAATGCTTTGTTTGTGGGTCAACTGACCATGTGAAAGGAGATCCCAGATTTAAGGGTAAACCTTCAGGGGTCCACACTGTCTCCTTAGCCTTCTCCCAGGTGGATGAAGTACCTATAGCCAGTGGAAACTTTCAGGTACTAGCTGATGAGCCCATGAGAGTCTCAGCTAGTGTTTCTTTGGTGTCCTTGGGTCTTTGGGAACAACAGAACTTAGATGCCTATAAATCAATCCCAGATAATACTTAAGAGTATTACAAGGATTGTGTTCTTGTGAATGGTCAGGAAACCCCTGCCATCAGAGACACTGGAGCCAGCATAACTGTGGCTGATGAATGTTTTTTCAAGGTGGAGGATGTTGCTAAGGCACCCAAACACCTAACCAAGTTAGCTGGAGGCCCTGTGCAAATGGTTCCCCAGTTACCAGCTCTCATCCAGTGTAAGGACATGACTGTCAGAATACCTTTAAGTGTGCAAAATAACGTACCTGGGAGGGGCCTGCTGGGTAATGACCTTAAAACTCTTGGAGTTGTGTCTAGTACCCGCAGATCCCCCAGAAGAAGGAAGCAGGAGCTCACAAGGTCTGCTAGGGAGAGAACCTTGAGAGGCTCTCCCGGGGATATGATAGAGGAAACTATCACCCCAAGTCCACAGGACGGACTTACTGCTATTGCAGGACAGAAAGAGACAAAGGGGAAACCCAAGTCTGCCAGCAAGAAACCAGCAAGCACTCCTGTGCCCAGAAGGAGATCTCCAAGACTGTCCAAAGTCACATCTGTGATTCCTGCACCAGCTGAGGCTGAGTGTGAGGTTCAACCCTGTATGGTTCAACTAGATACTGAGGAATCAGATCTAGAAGAAGATCTTACTCTGGTTGGAGATCTTGACCCCGTTTCCATCCTGAGCTGCAGTCTTTATTGGCAGAAGGTGGACCCAACAGGGCAGATTTCAGCAGAGGACAAAGAGAGTGTCCTACTCTTGAAGGTCTTCGCCTACAGGCAGCTTCTCAGCTCGATGGGAAAGACCCTGGAAAGTATAGGTTACACTTGAAAGATGGCCTCTTCTACAGTGAACCGACTGAGTCAACCCCTGGAGACTGTGAAAGACTTGTAGTACCTCTAGTGAACCGACTCCAGTTTCTGCAGTAAGCCCACGAGATACCTTTGGCTGGTCACTTACGTTTTAAGAAGACCAAGGAAAGGCTCTCTCTTCACTTCTACTGGCCTAAGATGGGTTCAGAAGTAGACAAATTCCGCAGGAGCTGCCACACTTGCCAAACTTCTGGCAAGAGTTGAGCCAAGAATGTGGCACCCTTGGTGCCTTTCCAAGTGCTGGGAGTTCCTTTTGAGAGGGTTGGGATTGACATTGTTGGTCCTCTTGACCATCCCACATATTCAGGCAACAGGTTTATCCTGGTTGTAGTGGATCATGCCACTAGGTATCCTGAAGCAATACCTATGATGACTGTTATGGCTCCGGCTGTGACTAAGGCCCAACTTGGTATGTTTACCAGAGTAGGTTTTCCTAAGGAGGTGAGATCTGACATGGGATCCAATTCTATGTCCCACTATATGCAAGCCATGTGGAAAACCTGTGGGGCCACCTACAAGTTCTCTACTGCCTACCATCCCCAAACCAATGGATTGGTAGAGAGGTTTAACATAACTATGAAGAGCATGATAGGTGCTTTAGAAGAAACCCTTAAAAGAAAGTGGGACCTTCTACTGCCATGCCTTCTCTTTGCATAAAGAGAAGTCCCTCAGGAGGGAGAAGGTTACAGTCCCTTCAAACTTCTCTATGGCCATCCAGTCAGAGGTCCTTTGGCCCTGATTAAGGAGGGGTTGGAGAGGGCTCCTTACCCCGAGCCAGTCAGAGTGACTGACTATGTGATAGGTCTCTGGAGGAGAATGTCACACATGATGGCAGAGGCAAGTGATAACTTGAGGGCTGGTCAAGCTCTGGTCAAACATTGGCATGACCAGAAGGCTAACATGGTTGAGTTTACTCAAGACCAGCTTGTTTTTGTTATGGTTCCCACAAGGCAGAGGGCCTTGCAGGACAAATGGATAGGACCCTTCAAAGTTGTGGGTAAACCTGGAGAGGTGAACTATTTGGTGGACTTAGGCAATCCTAAGGAGGCTCCTAGAGTCCTTAATACTAATCGTTTAAAGGCGTATGTCTCTAGACCTGACATAGGGGCATTGCTCATAGCTTCAGTTCAGGAGGAGAGTGAACCTCTGCCCGACTTCCTCAGAGGCTTACCTTTAGATGAGGAAGGAGTCAATCTCTCTTCCAGTCTCACATCTGACCAACAGGATGAGTGCAAATTACTGTTTAATCAGTTTGCCTCCCTGTTCTCACTTTCACCAGGCTTGACACCTTGGGGCCAGCATGATATCCTTACTGGTGACTGTTTGCCTGTCAAACTTCGTGTTAAACTTTGGTTTCTCATATCGGTGTGGGTCTCAGACACTTACTGTTGTGTTGTATTTGCTTGGTTCACTCTCCTGCCAACCACACGACTTTCTCACTTTCTCAGGCTTTTTAATACAGTTCACAATGCCAGGGAGAATGTCTCCCTTCCTATGGCCCTTATCAAGCTTTTTAGCACAGTGCACCATGCCACGGGGAAAGTTTCCCTTTCCCTGGTCTTTCTCAGGTTTTTTACCACAAGTCACAATGCCATGAGAACTGTCTTCCTTCCCTTGGCCTTTCTCAGGTTTTTTAACACAGTTCACAGTGCAAGCAGGAATGTCTCCCTTCCCCTGGCCTATCTCAGGTTTTTGATACAGTTTGAAATGCCAGGGCTACTGTCTCTCTTCCCTGGCCGTTCTCATATACTATGGTTGATGTGGGTCCCAGACCTGTATCATAGTTCCTTTAGTGATTTGTTTTGGAAGCCCTGGTTCACTAACCTGCCAGGTACTGCCACAAAGAATATTACTACTGTTGCTCTCCTTCTTAAGATGTGGGTCCTACTCTGTTAGGGAGAATTCTCTTATAAGGCTAATTTCCCAAACCTAGTGAGTCCCCCAGCAGCTTTGCTGGATTTTTGGGGTTTGTTTTTTTCTCCTGCTAAGAGTGAGACTCTTTTCCTCCCACTCTTATGCATGATTTGAGATATGTCTTTGACTTTTTGTGTGCTTATGGGCTATGGGTTTTTTTACTCCATAGGGTATCATCTGTTTTTGTGTATGTGTTACACAGCACCCTCAGTGCAGTAACACAGGGGTGTCATAGTGACCCCCAAACATAGACTCCATACCTTGGGACTGACTACTGTCTCCCAGGGCATGTAAAGTCACCATTGACTTTACTAGTCCTAAATTGTGAACAGAACCAGTACAAACCATCATATTGTGGAAGTACTGGAAGGGGTTAATTATATTGCCCCTGGGTCTGTTTTCAAGGGGGCACTGTCCAGTCCTCCCCTTGTAGATTTTCTGGCTGGTGGCAGTGGTTACCACGCAAAATATTCCACCAGAGTATTTCCTATGGGATTTTCCCATTGATTTTAAACGAACCACTTTTTGGTACAATGTTAAAGATACCGCCAGTTTATTTATTTAATATTAAATCAACGGTTGGGTCTTTTTGCCAGAACTCTTTTCTAAAATGGCATTCGTGTCCGTCTCTGTAACTCTGACCAAGGTTGTGCCCTTTGTTCCACTTTTTGGCGGGCTTCTCCACAGAAGCCCTCCAAATGGTGCCACTCTGTCTGGGTTCCACAGGATGTGTGGGGAGGGGAATTGTCACCCTGGACTGTGTTGCCTTAGCAACTCAAGTCGCACTCTGTTCTGATTGGCCCAGTGGTGAGCCGCCCGGCTGACCACTTAGCATGTATGCGTGACAGATAGGCTGTTGAATGGGGGTTTTTCTGCATAAGAGCAGGGATTTTGGGACTGGAACTTCAGAAGTCGCCACAGGACCTAAGAAATCCGAAGAGCGGAGAAGCTGAGCCATCTGCAACGATGAAACCACCGGTGGAGCCCTGCTGCAACAACCTCACCACTTTCCAGACGACAAGAGAAGATCTTCTGCTGAAAAAGTCTTCTTCCTCTGAGCTGGTGGGATCAACCAGTTCACCATTTCGCCTTCCAGGATGTCTCTTGGTCGAATCGCCCGTGCCAAGCACCCCGGCAGCCGGATAACCAAGCTTCACCCCTGTGACCGCGAATACCAGGAACGCACCTTTAAACCGACGAACTCCGCGGCTGGTTTCTTCCCTGGGCAGTGCAACGACTCCAAGTTTCCTCCTCGACGAGATCCTCTCTTCCCCTGGTCGAAACCACGAACTGCACCCCATGCCAGGAACAACTGCCACCGCTGGAGCTTCCTCAACTTTAAAGGTACTGTGTTCCACCTGGCCTCCCTTTCTTCGGTTTGCTCAAGGTGACCCTTAAATCCTTGGCTTTCCAACTGAGTTGGCCCCCCGACCTTCTAACTTTATCTTTTGAACCACCCCAACCTCTTTTGAACATTTCTACAAAGACTAGAATGCATTTCTCAACTGTGTGATCTTGGGCACATCTCACCTTGCTCAATTTAAAGTGGGCCTGGCCTATGAACTTTGGCTCTACAGTAGACTCTGACTTCACTAACTTGTTTTGGTCTCTTAAAAGTGTTGGGAACTGTTTTATCTTTATGACCTGCCTTTTTCTCTCCCTTTTATTTAATTATTGGAGTGCCATCTGAGTTACACACTCACCTCTGTTTTGACAAAAAGTGGTGTTTTGACTTAGACTTGTCTAATAATTCTTAAGGGAGGTGTGTACACTTTTCTGATGGCGTTTTGAACTTGCTTTGATTAATAATGCTACTGTACTTTCTAAAGTGTGTTTTAAATAAATAATTATATACTTTTGATACAAAGCTCTGGTCAGTGTTTGTGTTTTTAGCCCTATTGTGTATCCTCTGTATACTGCCTAACTCTTCTTGAGAGAAGTCTGACTGCTCAGCCACAGCTACCAGGTAAATCTGGGTGGTACTCTAGTCCTACTCCTCTAGTCTTAATCTTTTTGCAGTGGTCCCCAAGGGAACTGCACAGGATTCTGCCTAACATACTCCCTGCTCTCATATTTGCTTTTTACTCCTGATAGACCTGGTTTACTCTCCTGCCAGGTATTATTTAAAGTATTATACATGGGTCCCAGACCCTTGGTTTAAAGTTTCTCTTGCAGCCTTCTCTGACCCTGACAGCCCATGTACCTTCTGGGTCTCTGTCGTACCTCATTCGGCAGTCCCAGGCACTTCTGACATCTTTCATTGCTTCTCTCGCTCTCATATGGCCTCTGCAGTACTTGCAGCGTCTCATCAACGTTTAGTTCTGGGTAGGCTGTGTGTCTCTTCACAACCACGCTGTCTGGCGTCTTCCTGCATCAGGACTCCTGTTTCCCCAGCTCTCCAGTTGGCCTGCGTGCAGCGAACTGGGTAGGAATGCCTCGGTTCCTCTCATGTCCTGGACAGCAACCTCTCCTCCTCTCTATGCTGGACATCCTTCTAGCTCACGGTTCCTCCTGGGAGGGTCTGATAACACGGTAAGTCCTTCCTTGGTCTTTATTCAGAATGAGCAATGACATCTAGACCGCTCATTAAGGTTCCAATGGGGATTCTTTATGGCTCTGGAGCTCCTCCTCGTCTCAGTACTTCTTACTGACGTCACAGTCAAGTCATCCCTACTCTTTCTCGTCTCAGTGACTGCTGCCTTATCAACCTCACACCTCAACCTCAAACATACACGGGAGAGTGCAATATGGAAGAGTGTAATAGGACAATGGGGTATGCAGGAGTTGATTAGAGGTCTGGAAGTGGGGAAAGAGAAGGTGGGCATAGCAGACTGAGGGGAGGTAAAGACAATGGATGGATGGTGAGGGGTGTTGTACCGCAGCTTCCCGAGACGTCTACCCTGATCTCCAGAGCGGGGAGGCTCTCCCCATGAGATCCTCCCGCTGAGTACCACCCCAAGGCGTCATGGGAAGGGGCTCACCCTCGGAGGTATATTTGTCACATACCTTTCCCCTTAGGATGGTGGCTTCCGCTTCTGAAGCTGATAACAGGGTCTTTGGTGCATCCACGAAGGATGGTTTTGTCTGGATTGTAGCACCAGCCTCGTGCATTTCCATTCTTGTCCCTATTTGGGCCATCCATTGATTAAATTGTGGAACCGTGCTGCCCAGGACAAGTTGAGTGGGTAAATTAGGGATCACGTCTGCTGTGACCCAGCTCTCGTTTCCAAAGACTGTGATAGGGATTTGTGTATGGGGGAGTTTTTCAACATATCCATGAACACAGCCAAACTCCTCTTTTTCCATTACCTTAGTAGTTTGTATCTTATGGCACATCCCCTACTACCAATATCTAATTGGTCCCAGATTTTCTTCCCTTTTAGGGTGGCAGGGACTCTGTAGGGGGTTTTATTCCATGCATACAGGAAAGTGTTGGTGTTTGTATTTCTATTTTATTGAATTTATATAGCCCTTTACCCCAAAGTGCTTTACATAAGAACACGTAAATATACAGCAAGCATTAGATGACAAATGAACCACAACCAGATAACAGCATAAAGAGCAACTTACAGTATTATGGCGGTGAGGAGGGGGGGAGGTGAGCAAGGGAGTGGTAGGTGTAAGAGGAGGTAAGTACGGGGGAAAGAGCAGGAATGTGAGGAAGAGCGGAGAAGGTGAGACAAGATTCAAGTGGGGGAAGGGAGGAAGGGGTTAGGAGGGATGGAGAGGGTAAGGAAGAGGAGGAGTAAGAGGTAAGGGTAAAGGGAAAGGGAGGAGGTAGGGAAGGTGGGGAGTTAGGGAGGTGAGTGGAAGAGGTAAGATTTTAGAGAAGAGCGAAAGGAAGGGTAGGAGGGAGAAGAGCAGATGTGAAGGGGGAGGCGGTTCCAGTGGAAAGGAGCAAGGAGTTGGAAGGAGCGGAAGCGGGAGGGGGCACAGGGTGGAGGAGGAGGATAGAGTAGGAAAAGATTAGCAGAGCTGACAGGACGAGAAGGGGTGTAGAAGGAAAGAAGGGAGGAGAGGTATGGGGGAGCAAGATCATAGAGGGATTTGAAGACAAGACAGAGGAACTTGAACTTGAGTTGGGAGTCGAAAGAGAGCCAACCTGGAGAAGTGAGGGAGGATGAGATGGAATCAAGAGGTGAGAGAAGGCATAGGGAGCGGATGGTAGAGTGGTAGATGGATTTTAGAGGGGAGAGATGAGAGGAGGGGAGTCCGAAGAGAAGGGAGGAACAGTAGAAGAGCCTGGAGAAGAGGAGGGATGCATTTAAAAGGTTTAGTGGCATGGAAAGTGAGGAGGGAAAGCGACAGGATTTAGCAGTGAGAGAAATGTGGTGAGATAGAGAGAGGTGAGGGTCAAGATGGAGACCGAGGTTGCAGGAATGGGGAGAGAAGGAGAGCTGGGTGAGGGGAAAGAGAATGAAGGGGGAGGGGAGGGAGGAGAAACAGTGGTAGCAGGAAAGAAAAGGAGCTCAGTTTTGTTAGTATTCAGAGTGAGGAAGTGTGGGGACATCCAGGATTTAATAGCAGAGAGGCACGAAGAGATATAGTGTTTTTCCTGCTCTGATTTTTCTTCCCGTTATGGAGATATCTCCCCGGATTCTCTTCCAAATCTGTTATGATCTGTCCTGGCACAGAGGATATTAGCATAGGATGGTGTAGTCCTATTTGCAATGCCTTATACATAGGAGCCAATAAATCCATCATTACCAGAATACAAACCCTACAGAATAATGCCCTCAGAGCGGCCCTAGGTATCTCTAGAAGAGAGCACATCGGTGAGAGTAGACAACTGAACAATTGGCTCTGGACAAACGACAAAATCCTCCTCAAAACTGCCTCACTCACCCACACATGTGACAGAGGTCTGCAACTTCTCAAGACTCTCGTCAGCCTGGTTGCCAAAAAGGTGAGACCCAGCAAAGGGCATATTGAGAAGTCTGGATTGCACATCTGGTGCAAAACTCTACTTCCTCAACCACGCAAATCTGTGCATAACGGTGCTAGTAGCCATGGCTCTACTGATGCTATTGGCAGAATCCAGACCTGGCTGAAGAGACTCACACATGGCTTCTTTGCTATCTCCAACTATGGCTAAGAACCCGTCTCTTTCATCCCCTTCGGGAATGTGCTCTGCCACCATGGAAATGCAGTCCCATAGAATTAACTTAAATTTTGCAAGAGCACATGTGGAGTTGGCATATTAGATTGCCATACTCCCTGCGGAAAATACCTTCCTTGCCAATCCATCTCCTCTTTTGTCGTCCCTATCTGGAGGGATAGTAGGGTAAGCCGCTTGCTTAGATGTTGCAGTAGCTACCTGCACCACCAGACTCTCTGGAATGGGGTGTTTTGACAGGTAGTCGGGGTCACTACTGGAAGGGCGGTATTTCTTGGTCAAGTTTTTATTTACAGCTGGATTGGTTTCCGGTGTTTCCCAATTCGTCGCCACCCTTTTCTGCAAAGCAATGTGAAACGGTAATATGAGATCTGACTGAGGACCCTTATCTAAGATGTACGTTAGAACATCTTGTTCAAATGGCAATGGAGGCCTACTCCACCCCATGTAGTCCACTACCTTGGGCATGAGTTCTCTGAAGTACGCATCTGCATGTCCCCTAGTCTCTGGTCTCCCAAACCCCTACACAGGTGAGGGATACACCCCACTTGCAGTCTGTAGGTTGTCATAGAGGTCTCTCAACCTTGACTCCTCTGTAATAAAACTCTGGTACATTTGGCATACCAAATTGGAGGCCAAATGGAGCCTCTTGATCTGAGGGTTCATTTTGGTTATGGGGGTATCACGGCGTTGTACATTACATAAGTAGAAGAACAGAAACAATACAATGATCAGCCAAGACAAGCAAAAAGACATGAGATGTTGGTCATATTTGTCGAATAGCCAGGTCTTGACTAGTTTTTTAATGTAGAGAAGGATTGTTCGTTTTTGATGTGAGTAGGTAGTGTATTCCAGAGTATGGGTGCCGAGACACAGAAGCTGGCCATACCTGCTCTTTTACTCTTGAACCAGGGAGTGAACATTGAGGTGTTTGAATTGGATCTCAGTGCCCTAACTGGGACAATTTTGGTGATGCAATTGTTAAGGTAGAGCAGGGTCTCCTTGTGAATGCAGCAATGCACAATGGTTAGGGTTTTGAATTCCACTCGTGCTTTGATGGGGAGCCAGTGGGATTCCCTTCTAGTATCTTGAGACGTGGTCAGAGCGTTTTGATTCCGAGAGCAGAGTGCAGTGCATTATTTTGGAGTAGTTGCAATTTGGACAAGTTATCAGATGAAGTGCCCATAAGGAGAACATTGCAGTAGTCCAGTTTTGAGAGGATCAATGCCCGCTCAAGTGTAAAGCAGTTGCTCGGGAAAAAGAACGGTCTACTCAGCGAGATCAGTCTAGCTGTGTAGGCCGTGGAAGAGGCTAGGGCATTAATATGTCGGGTCATAGTCAGTTCTGCTTCAAGATGTACCCTTAGCATTTTTATTTGCTTCAGCACAGGGATAGAGGTACCGTCAATGCAGAAGGAAGAGAAGGTGGGATCCAGGTGTCTGAGTCGGTATGGCGAGTCAATGACAAGGAGCTCTGTTTTTTTGTCATTGATGCATAAATGAGTGGCCATCCAGTTTTGGAAAGTGCTGTAGACAGAGTTGATTTTGATGGTGTCAGAGTTATGGTCCCCCGTGAGAGGGAAACAAATGTGTATATCATCAGCAAAGTTAGTGTTCATGATTTCTCTAGAATCAAGAAGATCAAAAAAGAGTTTTGTTTAAGTATTATAAAGGGTGGACGATAGACATGACCCTTGAGGGATGACAAGAGAGTCCGGGATGGCATCTGCTGCTGATCCCGCAATGAAGACTCGTGTGATCCGGCCGCTCAGAAAGGAGTTGAACCACAAGTGGAAGTACTGGCTGGGTTCCCCAATGAAGGTAAATGATGTTACTGTGGAGATAGGGGGACTGACGCTTTCCCTAGCAGGGGCCATAACTAGGGTTTGGAGGGTCTGGAGAGTTGGTTGAGAGTTCTCCCTCAGTTGTTCGGGTGTTTTAACCTTCTCAGGGCATGGAGTGGTATTCTCAGCTCTCCTAAGTCCCATAATGTTGTCAATCATGTAGCTCTACAGCATCATACAACACAGCCAAACTTTTTAATATCGGCAAGAAACTGGTCAATCCTGCAGCAGCCTCCTCTTCTGTCACACCCACCCAGGACCTTTGCTCGGCCCTGGCTGCACACTTCACCGCAAAAACCCAAGACATCCTTTCCTCTCTCACTTCCACACCACATCATACACCAACACCTCTGGAGCCTCCCTTGGCCCCTCCACCACTTCTCCTCGCTTCTCTCACCCCATTACACCTGATGAGGTCACCAGACAAGTCTGGTCTATGAAGGCCTCCTCCAAACAGGTGGACCCCATCCCCTCCAAAACCATTAAGGACAACATTGACTCTCTCGCTCCAGTCTTGGCTGATCTCTGCAATCTCTCTTTTGCCGCTGGAGTTTTCCCAACTTCTCTTAAGCACTCTCGTGTGCGCCATATGCTTAAGAAACCCTCTGCCGACACCTCCATTCCGGCAAACTACCGCCCCATTGCCATCACCCCTTTCCTGAGCAAACACCTGGAGAAACTAGCTCTCTCTCAGCTCACCCTCCACACTGAATCTGCTAGTTGCCTCGACAACCATCAATCTGGCTTCAGAGCATCCAGAGGCATGGAAACTGCACTTCTGAACACCCGTGAAGACCTGCTCTCAAATCTTGACATTAACACTCTCTCTGTCCTCATTCTTCTTGACCTCTCCTCTGCCTTTGACACGGTAAACCACAACATCCAGATCGCACATCTCTGTGACACCCTGGGAATCACAGGCTAGGCTCTGGCGTGGTTAACCTCCTTCCTTTCCGACTGCCCATCCCAGGTGGAACTTGGGCCCTTTCTCTCTACTATCACTCTTTCAATCTGCAGCGTTCCCCAGGGTTGTAACCTATCGCCCTGGTGCTTCAACATCTACATGGCTGCCCTGGCACGTGTGATTGCCACTTCATCTCTAACTTCAAGTGTTATGCGTATGACACGCAATTCTCCTTAAAGCTACTCTCAGCCACCTCCTCTACTGCGCTCATATCTAACTGGCTGTCCGCAATTCAGTCATGGTGTGCTGCAAATGACCTCTGCCTCAACGTCAGTAAGACTGAGATCATTTGCATTGGGACTCCTGCTCCCGCTTTTCCACTCCCACTCTGGCCGGACTCCCTTGGCCCTGCACCCGCACCCACCTGTGAAGCAAAAAACCTTGGGGTCATCTTCGACTCCACTCACATTTCGGACCTCTCTAAAAAGTCAAACTACCAGCTGCACCTCCTCAAAGGTACTCACCTCCCCCCCAGAAGCTCACTGTCTTCAGAGCACTGGTTCTCTCTAGGTTGTACTACTGTAACAGCGTCTTTCTCAAACTCCCTGCCTCTGCTTTGCTCCCTCTGCAACTAATCCAGAGCAGAACCGCAAGACTGATCCTTGGCCTCAAGCCCAGGGACTTCATCGCTCTGGCACTTGAATCCGTCCACTGGCTCCCCGTGGCTGCAAGGATTAAGTTCAAGACCTTCTGCATTGTCCACAAGGCTTTCTGTGGCCTGGGACCTACCTATCTTCAACAATGCCTACCTAAATACTGTCCCTCCCGAGTCCTCCACTCATCTACCTCCAACCTTCTGCGAGTGAGCCGGTTCTCCAAGCAGAGATTTGGAGGGAGATCTTTATCCTCAGCAGGGGCTTCCCTCTGGAATAGCCTCCTTGCTGCTCTCCATCTTGAGCCTGATCTCCTTAAGTTCCGGAAACTCCTTAAGACATTTCTCTTATCCTCTTCCTTCGCTCTGCCTCTACCCTGCTAACCTCACTCTCCGCTCTATCCCTCTCTCTCCCTCCTTTTTCCACACAGTTTGCCGACTGCCCGCCGGGTGTACCTTAGAGTCTTACAGGTCCCGGGCATCCTCGCCAGTCCTCTCGCACTTGCCTCTGGGCCTGCACTTGCCTCATTGCTACTGCACTTGGTCAATGACCCATGAGAATGGCATCTCTCAGCACTTAGCCAGTTTCAGACTAACTGGGTGCACTTGGATTCCGCCCCCCCTGCACTTGTCTCCCTCACATGTCCTCTCCTGTACCGTCTGTGCACTTGCACAATCTGAATGTACCATGCCTTGAAGATTGTCCATCTCCCTTGTCTCCCCTCCTTGTATGGTGGCACCTCAATACACTTGGAAAAACTGCAGAATTGTGGTCAGACCTATTTGCTGTTAGGAGAAAAAAGATGTTGCAACCAACACAGCTCTCCCTTGGTGCCAGCTCTTATATGTTTTAGTTGAATTTCAAGTTAAATTGTTTCATAAAGGTAATATTGGTTGTCAGCATGAGTAGTTCCCAATTCTTTGTGTGGTTGCTACACAAACATTGATGCAAAAATTATATAGAAATGAGAAAAGGTTTACTCAAATGCACCAACTCAAAGTTAAAAGTGTTTGTTGGTGAGTCAAATGAACTTCCAGTAAACAAATTAGGGTTAGGTTCTTGTTTGAAAAAGAAAAAAACTTGATTCTATATAGATGATGCTTTCCAAAATTCCTAGTTTAGTTGTTATTTGAAGAAACAAACAAAATATGTCTACCCTGGTGTTATCATCACACCTGGTGGTTTACGAGTAGATTCTCACTCGACACATGCTTCCCCATTGATTGTATCAATGGTTCATCAGGAGAGAGAATGATTTCTGACAGAAAGGGATAGAAGTAGAGAAAAAAAAGTGCAGAGTTATTACAGTTTTCTTGAGTTTTAAGATACTGTTTTTGTCAAATTTAGTAATAAGTAAACAGTGGTGTCATATTCATTATTCTGACTCACCCTGTATTAGTTTGTAATTCAGAATTTAGTTTTTCTTGACAACTTCAATATTTTTCCAGTTAGTTTTCCTTTTTGGCTTCAATACTGCTTTCCAAATATTAGCTTATTTGTCTCAATCAAGATTAAAGCAACTGTTGGGAAGAGAAGACTGTGTGAGGATTCTATTGGGGTTTAGAAGCTTAGGGATAAGCATGATTTTTAACAAGGCTGTTGGAGAAAGTCATTTTAGCTTACCTTTCGTTTTATCAAAGTCCTGGATGGAGCTGAAAGGGTCCTTAACGTTGTGATAAGCAGTGGGTCAAGTGGCTGGGCTGGTTGCGCAGTGTTTGTGTCTACAAATGGGCTTTTTATAGCCCTAGCGATGCGCGGTGACGTCATCAGGTCGCGCGCAACGTTATTTAACGTGACGCAATGAGGTCATCACGTTTTCAATGCATTCGGCGCCCATTTTCGAGCAAAATGCTCAAAACAATATATTCTTGGTGTAGATGTGTGTTTTGTCCTTTTTTGGAAATGTTTAAGTATAATCTATAGATCCAATATCCAAGGTCTTATTGATTTTTTTTGTTTTAAGGTTTTTTCCAGATCAATTTATGCTACATTTGAGAAAACACTTGGTTTGTAGGTTCATTATTGTCTTGTTTTTTGGGGTTAGTTAAGTATTGGTGGATTAGTCATACAGAAATTATAGTGTGAAGAGTGACAGAGAAAGTCAATACATAACATAATAGAAATAGATGTACAATATATGTATTCAGATAACATTATGCGACTTCTAATAAGGAACAAAATAGGATGTATATAGATGAACGTTAGTCACTTCTAATAAAGAACAAAAAAGGGGAGATTTTTATATATACAAAGTCATTTTCATTCTAATTGTAAAAAGCAAACATTTGTGTACCAAAGAATGGTGCCGTTTGATTAAGCATACTTATGTCAAAGTAAAAAAATATAGTTACAACCAAGTCAAAGTACAAAAAAATATAGTTACAACCAATTATACATTTCTGTGTCACAATTCAAACCTGAAACACATGTGTCCATGATACAAATCTATTTACATTCTTGTTTGCGTAACAGTTCCTCCTTATTACCCCCTCTAGGGGGTAAACAAACTTTCTCCAAGCCAAAGATTTTTAGATTAGAAATTTCGAAAGTTGGGTGGTCTTCAATTGTATGAACTGATATGGGGGATCTGAGGTCCTTGTTTCGTATGGCTCTTAAGTATTCAAAGATTCTCACCTTTAGTTTTCTTATGGTGCTGCCAATATACAGTTTACCACAAACGCATTTCATTCCATAAACAACATATGTTGAGTTGCAATTTATAAGTCGATTGATTTGTTTTATTTTGCCATTTGGAAGGTTAATTTCCCTTTTTCCTTGATATGGAAATGGGCATAACTTGCAGTGTCCACATTTATAAGTGCCCTTGATGGAGGTTTGAAAGAAAGTCTTTCTTGCATTTGGTATTGGGTAGAGAAAACTTGGGCTAATAAGGTTTTTTATGGTTGGTGCTCTCCGAAAACAGATACTTGGAGGGTTGTCCAAATGTTTCTGTAGGAGTCTGTGAGAAGAATATTCTAATGTTCTGACAATATCTGTTTAATTTTCTTGGCTTCAGTGCTATAGGTAGTAATGAACTGGGTTTTGTGTCTAGAGGTGTCAGTTTTTGGTTTGTCAATGAGTAGAGATTCTCTAGAAACTTGCTATGCTTTATTTATAGCTGTTTTTATATTTCTTGATCCATAGCCTCTTTGTTTAAATTTTAGGAAAGTTTTCTGGAAATTATCTTGAAAGGTGAGAGGTGTACTGCAATTTCGTTTTATCCTGAGGATCTCCCATATGGAATATTTTGGATAGTATGTCTAGGATGATGTGATGTGGCAACGAGGAGACTATTGCCAGCCAATGGTTTTGTAAAGAGTTTTGTTTGAATTTATGCATTTTCCACAAATAGTTCCAAATCCAAAAATTCCATATTGGTGACACTGACAGATTTTTTGAAAGAAAGGTTGTATTAATTGGGGGGCGCTGTTGCGCCGAAGTAAGATGGCCGCCTAGGTGTTTTGCTCCGGAATGGGGAGGCAAAGAGACATCGCGTTCAGGCCCGCAACCTCATTGCATCTGTCTGAAATCAACGGCGATCCTTCAGGACCATACCCGCTGCACCCCTGTAAACTTTTGGGGAGAACTGCGCCTCCACCGCAGAGCTATGCGCCCTGACCCCCGCTGGGACTCCTGTTGCCAGTTCTCCCCGCCTCCCGCTCCAGGGACTGCAGCTCGCCCGACCACTTGGGGGCGCGGCGCCGCAGCCTGCTGTGGGGGAGGGGCGGCAAGTCCCCCGAGCCCGCCGTGCTGCTGAGGCCGACTGAGCCGGCCCCTGCCCCTCCGGCTGTTACAGCGAGCCGCCTCGACCTGCTGCCCCCGCAGCAACTAATCCGGCTGCAACCTCCTCTAGCGTCAGCGACGCCCAGACAAGAGCGGTCACCGGTGCGACTGCCACACCAGCCGCGGCCCCTCGCCCATCAGTGCTACATCTTCCTCCCCCCTGCCGCCCTTTGCAGACTTGCCGGATCGGACCTGCCATCAGATAGGGGGTGCGGGGGAGGTTGGCCGCGGCCCTCCTCATCTGTTGGCACGGGGGCGCCTCACGGCTTCACCTCTCCCCTCCTCTGCACCCCCTCCTCTGCACAACTATGGCCTCTCAGCTGCCTCGATCCTGCATGGACCACAGAATCTGCACTGCAGTGTGGGCTCCTGCCTGCCGCAGCTCGGCACCTACCGGCACAGCGCCTTCCTCCCCCCCTTCCGGCCTCTGCGGGCGCTCCGGATCGGGCCTGCTGCCAGGTGCGGGGGCGGGGGGTTGAGTGTTCGTCTCCTGTGGGCCGCGGCCCTCTCCATCTGCCGGCGCGTGTGTGCCTCACGCCTCGCCTCCCCATCTTCTGCTCAACTACCGGTGACTCGCCGTTGGAGTGTGGGCCCACAACACTTGCTACCACCCGCCTATGATTTTTGATCCCCTGGCCTCAACCTCGCCCACAATACGCGCTGCCATTGCCTCTTACTGCGGGCAATCTGATCATCCGTGCCTAGCCTTGGATCTCATTGGGGCCCGAGAGATACGCTTATAAAGGCAAACCCTGCTGCGGAGTGAACGTTCTGTGGCTTACACCACGCAGCACCTCAGTGCTGTGGCTGCACTTAATTACCGGATCTCACTGCCTACTGAACTGCTTACTATGGCTCAGAAAAACTGAGGAACCTCGTGGTTCTTGACCCCCTCATGACATCTCCCTGTTCCTGGCGGGTCAACCCGCTGGTTGCACACCGATACTTCATAGTTCCACACGCCCAGGTCAAGGTTGGACCCCTGTCCCCAGTATTGCCCTGCCTGTGTCAGCCCACGGCAACTAAGGGGAGCATACCTTGCGACTTGCTAGCTGGCTTCGTGAGGCTCCTACCACTGGTGCTCCACCCATACCCGGAGGCCCTTGGCGCGTCTTTTCTGGATATTGACCCCTCCTGCGGGCCACCATTTGTCTCGGATCCCTGGCTGCGGGTTCCCCACTTGTACGACTGCTACACCCTGGACTCGGCTGGGCGTCCCGCGCAGGACACCCTGTCCCCGGCCCCGCTTCCACGCCGCTACGATTGGCGTTACCCACCTCTACTGTATACACAGCGGCGCACCTGGGCTCTGTGGGGGGCCATCTCGACCACGGTGATATTGTAGCCTCTGTGTGGCTCCCGGTGCACTCGGACCTGCACCGGTTGCCTGCCTGTAATACTACTGAATGCCCTCCCACCTGCCACAGAAACATTGTCTGCTCGCCTTCTCCCTTCTCGCAGCGAAATAGCTAATCTAAACTACAGGAACGTTGTCTGCTCGCCTTCTTCCTCCTCGCAGTGAACCAGCTACTCTAAGCCCCTCACGGCTGTCCTCCCATTGCTCTTAATTAAAGCACACCTAGACTTACAGCTCTGCTCTAAGGGGCCTCTTGCCACCTCAACTATACTGGTCTATAACCTCGCCACCCCACTCTTATATTAACTACATATACGCTCCACGCCTCATGACCTGGGGGGGGCACCCGCATTGGCACCTAGTTTGCCTACCTCAACCTCCTCGAAGAGGCTGGAGTGCCCCGACCTGGACTCCGCCATACCTCTGCACGGCCTACCCTTGAGCCAGCAACTGCGCCACGTCCTCCTGCGTTACATCACCAATCCAACGATCCAGTGGCAATATCACATCTGGTCCACCCCTCCGGCCCCTGTTGCCTCGACCTCCTGGTCCTGTGCACTCTGGCGAACGGGCCCTGATCGCCGGACATGGCCCTACCACCATGACTAAGGGAGCCGGTTCTAGTAAGAAGCAAAGTTCACTAAACATGTTTGCTAAGACCTCCTCCAAGCCACTGACTGACCCTCCGGAGGAATCACTGACCACCATGGCACCCTCAACCTCTGACGTCTCGCAGAAAATGCTGGAGTACATGCGAGAGGGCTTCACTACGCTCCACACTAAGTTAGACGATATGAATGGGACATCTCGTCTATAAAGGCCCATATCGAGAGGACAGACAGCAGGGTCGCCGAGATCGAGACAAGGGATGGCACCGCGGAGGACGACCTAGTCTCCTTACGCACCGCTGTAACCACCTTGACCAGCCGGGTCTCTATGGTTGAAAAGAAAAATGACGACCTTGAGTCCCGCTCCAGGAGAAATAACCTCTGCATTGTTGGTATACCGGAGGACAACATTCGTAAGCCCATGGAGGATTACATGGAACGCACCCTCCTAGCGCTTCTGGATAACCCCAAGCTCTCGGCACAATTTGCAGTTGAGAGAGCCCACCGATCCTTGACCGCCAAGCCCAGGCCGGGTGCCCCACCCCGTCCCATCATAGCCAGAATCCTCAATTTCCGTGACCTTGATGCCCTGCTCCGGGCAGCTAGGGCCAAGGGGGAGCTGCATCTTGGGGCTGCGAGAATACACTTGTATCCGGATTACTCTGTGGCTGTGCAACAAGAGCGTAAAACCTTCCTTGCGGTGAAAAAGAGACTTCGAGATTTAGGAGTCAAGTACTCCATGCTCTTTCCCGCCAAGCTGAGGATTGAACACTCCAATCAAACGTACTTCTTCACTATCCCAGAAGAGGCTTCGAAGTTTATAAACGAACACATTCCTGGCTGATCTAAGCAGTGTTAATATGACTCGCATGTTTTTTTTTTCTTTTCTTTTCTCAATATCTGTTAACATACTTGGGCCACGGGACCGGACCGCCACGGCGCTTCCTCCCTCACTATGGCCACTGTTCATCGTAGCCTACTCCTGCACAGGTTGCTTCTGTTGCCCCATTACCTTTCCGTGTAGGTGATGTTTCATTACCATGCTGTTGCATCGTAGACTGTACTGTCTGTTTCTTGTTGGGTTCACAGCCCGGAGCTACCCTGTTTTTTCAACCCACCCACTTCTGTATCATGTCCCGGGACCCTGGCCCCCCCTAACCGAGATCACACCCAATTCTTTTGGTGCCATGTCGGAGCGCATGGCCCTACCCCATTCTCCCGTGGGCCCTTGCTTATAGACCTTGTCCCGATGTAACCTGCACCCACTCTAAATGCTCCGTTTTAACCTACTACGTAGCATAAATCTCCTTACGCTCTTCCCAGTCTGGCCGTCATCGCCCGGCTGCTAACAGACCCCCAGGCGTTGATGCCTAAAAGTTTATGGTTGTTCTGGTTTTATTCGGGTTTCGTCCCTCTGATTGGGGGAGGGATGTGGGCGGGGGGTTGGAAGGGAACGTTATGGTTTAAAAAAAGTCTTGACAGCCTCCGGAGGCCCCGCAGGCACCGCGCCCAATCAATTCATATATACAGTCAGCCGACCGCATACACCTAAGGTACACACCTTTCATGTCCCTGGAATCCACCTTTGCTCATTCCACCGCCACTCCTACGAGTATGGCTGATACTTCTCTAACTTTTATGAGCTGGAATGTCAGGGGATTAGGCAATTATAAGAAGATGCGGCAGATTCAGCTCCACGCTGAACGCCACGGAGTAAAGATCCTATGTTTACAGGAAACCCACGCTCGCTCGGAGCAATGTGAACGATTCGCCAAGCAATTGGGCCCCCAGAGATATTACACTAATTATTCCACTCAGAGTCGAGGCACCCTCACCCTAATACATAGAAGTTTGAAGTTCACCTGTCAGCAATCCCACATAGATCCACTTGGAAGATTTGTACTCATCACTGGTACATTACAACATCAGGAGATAGTTATTCTGAACATATATGGTCCTAACGTCGACGACCCTGACTTCTACTTTCACTTAGCCACTCTACTTGAGAGCTACCCCCTGATTCCTATTTTATGGGGCGGGGACTTCAATACGATATTAGATGTCACCTTGGATAGGTCCGGTTCTCGCCCTTGCCAACTGTCTAGGGCAGCCTACTCTATCTTGACTTCGCTCCCCCACTTGGCACTGGTGGACGTTTGGCGCCTGATGCTTCCTGATGACCGTACATACTCCTTTTACTCCTCAGTGCATGATTCCCACTCTAGAATAGATAGATGGCTTGTCACAGACTTACTGGTTAGATGCGTAACTCACTTGGCCATTCTCCCCAGGACACTGTCGGACCACTCACCGGTACTAATCTCCTTAAACTGGGGATCGGACGCCAACAAAACAAGACAGTGGAGGATGAGTCCTCACGCGCTTCTTGACCAGGTTTTTGCCTCCGAGCTTGAATCCTCAATCGAGGAATATTTCGAGATTAACATAAACTCTGTCTCCACACACGCTGTGCTCTGGGAAGCCTTTAAGGCACACACGAGAGGAGTCGCCATCTCTAAGAGCAGTGGCATCCTTAAGGGCATCCGTGCTGACATCGCCACCAGCGAATCAGACCTATCTGTTTATGAATCCCAATACGCAGTAGATCACTCCCCGGCTACTTTAGCGATGCTGGGTTCTGAGCTGGACAGGTTCCATGGCCTTGCCGAGCACGAGGTTAAGTTCCTGGGCTCCCCTCGATCGGCGAGGAAATACGGCGAGGGTGAGCGCCCCGGCAGAATGTTAGCTAGGCTGCTACGTCGCGAATCCGGTGCCCCCAACATACCGGCCATTACTAGACCAGATGGCACACTCGCCACCTCCCCCCAAGACAGCAATTCTGAGTTTCTCGCGTTTTCCACTTCCCTGTACTCGGAGGTTGACACTTCCCAGATCTCTAAAATCAATTCCTACTTAGAGAACCTCCCTTTATCAGTCCTATCAGCCGACACTAGTGCCTCCCTCGAGAGGCCCTTTACCCTAGAGGAAATCGTGGAGGCCATCGAGTCACTGGCATCGGGGAAGGCTCCCGGCCCTGATGGGCTCCCAATGGATTTCTACAAACTATACAAGGCCCAACTAGCACTGCACCTACTGACCCTATGGGAAGAATCGTGCGACATGGGCATACTTCCACCGTCTCTCCGGGAGGCATTGATTACGGTGCTCCTCAAGCCTGGTAAAGTCCCCACGCAGTGTAGCTCTTACCGACCCCTCTCGCTGATTAATAGCGATATTAAAATATTTGCCAAACTACTTGCCAACCGCTTAGGCCCGTACATGTCCCACATTGTTCATCCAGACCAGGCTGGCTTCGTCCCTGGCAGGTCCACCTCCCTAAATTTACGTAGACTCTTCAATGTAGTCAGCAGAATCGACCCGGCCACACAAGCAGTGGCAGCCACATTAGACATGCAAAAGGCATTTGATTCAGTTTCTTGGAAATACCTGTGGTGTGTTCTCGAGAAATGCAAATTCGGCCCCAACTTCTGCGCCTGGATAAAGCTCCTTTACACTGCCCCATCGGCCAATGTCCGTACGGAAGACAGGTGCTCTTCCCTCTTTCAGATATTTAGAGGTACACGCCAGGGATGCCCCTTCTCCCCACTAATTTTTACTATAGCCATGGAGCCCTTTGCTGACATGATTCGGCAGTCACACTCGCACAGAGGGTTGCGCGCATCTGGCCAGACTGACATAGTCTCCCTTTATGCTGACGATACCCTGCTGTTTGTTCGATCCCCTGAAATTAATCTTTTACCTATACTGACAGACGTGGCTCGATTTGGGGACATATCCGGTTTGGCGGTCAATTGCTTCAAGTCTACATTATTCCCACTCACAGATTCGACACAACCCCCTCCCGATCTACATGGGTTCAACTGGGCTTCCTCTAGCTTCACCTACCTGGGGGTGGTGGTCTCCTGGCACACGTCACACATACGTGACGACAATTATCACGCTTATCTAACTAACCTGAAGGCTAAAACCTCCAGCTGGACTAAGCTTCCCCTCTCACTAGCAGGCAGAATAGGCATATTTAAAATGATTGTATTACCTCAATTACTGTATCGATTTACCAATCTGCCTCTGTGGCCTGGGGATACCTTTTTCCAAACACTGCGCACCATATGTAACATCTTCCTCTGGCACTCTGGGGCCATCCGGCTCAAATTGACTACACTAACTGCTCCTAAGGCGTTGGGCGGCTTTAGCGCACCCAATTTTATCAGATACTGGGTGGTGGCCCAATCACAGTTTGCTGCATTCTGGTTTAGCACCATTGACACCCCCCACTCATGTCCACCTTGAGAAGCTAGCTGTCTGTGACCGAGTGATCGGGTCCCTGGTCCTCCAGCCAATCCCCCCTGCCTTAAACTTACACAGGTATCATCATACACCCATGAGACTCCACCGCATGTTTCATGCCAACCCCCCCACTTGTCCAAGGTGCGGCGCAGATCAAGCCTCCTATATACACATGTTGTGGCTATGCCCCGTCTGTCCCAATTTTGGCTAGACATTTGTTCCGCATTGTCTGACATTCTGGAACACCCAATCATCCCCACCCCACTGCACTGCTTATTCCATGATCTCCCGCAGTTACCCCGTGATGCTAAGAAACTGGCAGGCCTCTGCATGCTACTGGCAGTTCGCTGTATATTACTCTGTTGGCGCCGCCCTAGAGCGCCTACCTATACTCAATGGCTCAGATCGGTCACATGGGCTCACGATACTGAGCAGTCCTGGAGCGCTATGCAGCATTCCCATTCCAGGTCGAGGGACATCTGGCCGAGATTCCGAGACTATATTTCTGCCTTGACCACACCGTCTACTTCTCCTTCTACCTCCCCAGGTGGTTCCCCTTAAATAGTGTCCTGTTATGGTGTATGTATTAATACTCTGTATATTGCTTTTTATCAATATTCTACATTTACGCAATATGTATTGTTTATTACTCGTATTGTTTGCATTTAGCGCTGGTGCCATGTGGCTCCCTCTGGTTTTTGTTGTGCTGTCAAGTCAATAAAAATTAGTTTAAAAAAACAAAAAAAAAAAAGAAAGGTTGTATTAATTGTTGTTTAGATGAGTGACATAAGTGTCCAGTTGTTGGGTGTCGCCCTCCCGAACTATCAACATATCATCTATTTGCTGTTAGCTACACTGTTAATTGTATTATATGCACTTACTCTGCCTGTGCAGACTTGTATCTTTCAGAAATTCAAGGGCTCTGAATGACTGTTTCCGCCCCCCTTATTACGTCCCTCCTTGAGCGCTTTGAAACAGTTGCCTTGTGTATAGGCGCTTTACAAATAAACATTACCATATCATAATCAAAGTTAGAGTCTAGACCAGTCTCCTCTTCTGAGTGATAGAAAAAATGTTCTTGGGGTTTTCTCTCCCCAGGTTGATTCTCCAGGTAATAGTTGTCCTTCTCTCCACGGGTCTGACTGGACAAAAACACCCATAGGTTCCCATATATCAAGTGTCCCATCAACTCGCCACTTTCAATCTTCACTGGGTTTGATGAGATGAGAAGTTCAAGAGAGCAAATATTGCCTTTCCTCTCTTCAAGATAGGAGGGGTAGTATCTTTCGTTCTCTCTCTCTCGGCCACTTTTTCCCAGGAGGCATAATATAGATGGCAGCATTAGTGGGTAGGTTCACCTGTAGATCTAGAGAGATGATAATCTTGTCTCTGGCAGGAATCTGATACTCTCCGGGACAAAACAGATTATAACTATTCCCCTCTATGGTTTTCCGCACTGGAAGTATGGCCTGGGAGGTGAATAGATAAAATATTACTCCCATTCTACGGCTCAGGGTTTTGTGGAATACACTGGTCCCCGGCTTGATGATAATATCGCAGCTGCTGGAGAGGTCGAATCCTCGGGAATCGTTGGTAGCTTTGTAGGGGCTGGATGTCCTGTCACTTAGTTTTGAAAACTTTGGGGCCCCCCAGTTTGTGTCAACCTAGTCAGATCCCTTGCCTGACACCATATTTAAGGGTGCAGAAGGAGGAAACTGACACACAGGTGGCATGGGTGTTGGCATAAACTTGTATTAGTAATGAAAATAAAGAGAAAACCTAACTTTCCCTAACTCTAAGAGGGGTTTCCCTACCTCAACTAAAAACGCTAAGGGAATTGACAAGATGTCTGTGTATATCAACAGTCCACCGTCCTGGATCTTCTTGGTCCAGAAGTGTGAAGTGGCACCTTTGAGCGTTCTAAATGCAGAATGGGATTACCATAATAAATTATCATCTCAGACCCAAATAACCGGACAGACTCAAAGAATATGGCAAAACACTACTTTATTAACAGCTCAATAAAGCGGGAAAACCTGGTGAACAACAGATTGACAGCACCATTCTTTTACCAGTACAGTGGATGCGCACTGTGCTAATCCAGTTTGCTGGTCATCGTCAGTTTCCTGTCCGGAAATGCATTTAGACTCCGGAGCCAAGGATACGGCGCATCGCTACTCTCATCCCGACGCTTCGTAAGTTTGCTCTTGTCTCTTTGATTTCTATTATACACTATCTGGAAAACTCCTCTTCTCTGACTCTTCTTAACTTCTATTTCCCTTTCCGACTAACAGCTGACATCCCCAATCTTTTCCTAATCGCCTCCACATTCAGCAGACTCGTGCCTCGTCCAAAGCTGTACTGTGGCGGTAGGTTTCGATAGCTAGAGCAGACAGATATTTCCCAGCGCAGCTACACAGAAATTCACTTTTCTTCTCATATATTCATAGAGCAAGCACTCTCCACGATCTCCGAGGTCGCAGAGGAATGATTTTGAGAAATGCGATTCCACATTTAACTAAACTGAGAACGGAGCTGATGGGCGATCGACACAGCTACAACTAACTGAGCTGAGAACAAGACGGCACCATGATCGGCACACCACGCTCAACCTGATTCATAGGGTTTTCTTCCCCTGAGAGTTTCCCTATTGGTCCTGCTTCCTTGTTATCTTGTCGTACTAAGAGAAGGAAAGTGGGAACAGAGGGGAAACTTGTCATAACATCTCAAGCATTTGCATCCGACAGGTCAGTCCTTTCCAAATACTCATATTTCCACGGTATCCATAACACTCTCAGACACATTTGTAACACAAAGGCGTTATTCCTCAATGTGCGTCAGCTATTTCGTCATCCTACGTGGAAAATAATAAAAACTACTGCACAGAGGGATTGGTTAGGGGAACATATATACCTAGAGCTTATTTAGGTGTTAGTAACATCATTGGCTGCCCCTCATCTAGTAGGGAAGCTTTGAACCTACCTCCAACTACGAATAATACAGATAATAGCAGGATAACAGCAGCGGATCAATGTATGGCACCATAGGCCCTCGTGATTGTTTGGCATTCTCTCCCAACCTTGGATATTTGGCTCGTTAGCAGCACATAAACAAAACAAAACCTAGGTGCGAGGAACAACATTAGAGAAATGCCCACTTGGCCAATTAGCCTACCATCTCTCATCAGTTAGACTCTCAGTCAAGGCTTCTTCTTTGTAGTTGACGTTTCTGGATGTTCTCTCCTCCGGAACTTTAAAAGGAGTTAAGGTATATCACTATATTTGTCTTGGGCTTTATGAATAGGCCTTGTTTTCTGGTCTTGCCCCAAAGTGTGAGGAGACGATGATTTTGCCCATTTTGCCTTTCTGTTTATTGCTATTTGATTGAATTATACTGGGTGTCATTACTCTCTTCGGCCTCCGGAGACTTGGTTGCTCCATCTCGCATATGCTTTCTGCATCTTTAATTGCACAATACTTCCCATTTGCAAATGTTCACTCCTTTGCATAATTTAAGAGCAGAACAAGTTACTTACCCGTGGTAATGTTCTTTCGACTGGATGTTCCTCCCACGTATTCCTCATCTTTGATATTCAAGTCTGCTTGCAGCTTGCTTCAGAATTTTATTTTTCATAGGGTCAAGCGTCGTGTCTTTGTCCTCCATGGCCTCCGTAGCGTCCCTCGTGAGGTTGACGCTGATATATGAAGCACGCACGCTGACCGTTACCTCAGCTCTTAGTTTTTTCGCCTCTTTAACTTGCATGCTGTGCCACACGATGAGACAATCTTGATGTTGCGAGAAAGGAATGTTTAAGACACAGCAATTCTAGGCAGGCAAGAGGGGATGGAAGGGGGGGGTGATGAGGAATACATGGGAGGAACATCCAGTCGAAAAAACGTTACCACGGGTAAGTAACTTGTCCTTCGAATGGATTGCGTCCTCCCAGGTATTCCTCATCTTTGATATACTCCCAAAGCAGTTTGACTTAGAAGGTGGGTGCCAAGAATGTGTCTATTTGTTCATATTATGGAGGACAGCCTTGCCAAATTTGGCTTCCTCTCCTAAAAAGGAATCTACACAGTAAAATGTACTGAAATGTGAAGGGACACCCAGGTTGCCGCTCTACAAATATCTTGCAACGGCACATCTCTTTCCAGAGCTGAAGAAGCAGCCGTCCCTCTAGTGGAAAGCGCCCTCAGACCTACGGGCAAATCTTTGCCTGTTAACAAGTAACATTCTGTTATGCACATTACAATCCATCTAGAGATTGTTTGCTTTTGACTGCCATGCCCAGTCTTCGGCCAGCATAACCGATGAAAAGTTGGTCATCTTGGCAAATACTTGCAGTCCTTGTAATGTAGTAGCTTAGTGCCCTTTTCGGGTCTAGACAATGTAGTCTCTCCTCCTCTTCAGATGGATGAAGGTGAGGGTAAAAAGAAATCAAAACAATATGTTGTGTTAAATGAAACTGATAACTTTCGGAAGGAAAAATGATCTAACTCCTAAAACTACACTATCCTTGGAAAAGTATGTAAAAGGTTGTTTGGAAGATAAGGCTAGTAGCTCACTTAGCCTACGGACAGATGTGATGGCTACTAGAAAGGCTGCTTTCATAGTGAGTATCCTCAAAGGACATGAATGGAGCTCCCATAAGACATCTTAATACAAGATTTAAATCCCATGATGGCATGATGAAGGGAGTAGGCAGCAACAAATTGGTTAAGCCCTTCAGAAATTGTACCACTATTGGCACTTTCAAGTATGACCCCCCCTCATCTGGAGATCTTTTAAATATTGATAGTGCCGCTAAGTAGCCCTTCACTGTGGTCACTTGCAACCCAGAATGGGTCAGGTGGAGCAAGAATTATCGAACATGGGGAAATTTACATGTGAAAGGATCTAATCTCTTCTCTCTGCAGCCTCTGCAAAACGTATTCCAACGGCGGCGGTATAGGGATTTAGTTGCTGGATTCCTTGCCGAAAGCAACACCTCCATTACGTGAGAGTAGGTCCTTTCTTTGGGGAAGACAAATTGGAGGGCAGATGGCCATTCCCGGAAGGTTTGGGCACCACGTTCTCCTGGCCCAATCCGGAGCAATCAAGATCATGGTTTTCCAGAACTTCCTCAACCTCCTGATGACATGAGGAATGAAGGGAATGGCGGAAACGGGTGCAGCAGTGGAAACTACCAGTCCACCTCAAACACGTCCCCTAGAGCTCCTCTTTGGGGAAATTCCCTGGAGCAGAACAGCTCACACTTTGACACTGGTCATGAACAGATCCACTTGAGGGGTTCTCCAAAGGGTTCCATGAAATAATGTCGCCACAAAAATCTCGCCATGCAAAAATATCGCCGAAAAATGGCTGTTTTTTGTGGTGACATTATTGCATGGAACATGCGGGGGACACCCCCGCAACCCCCAAACTTTTTTATTTTTTTTGCCCCTGTCCCCATATATATGGCCACCCAAATAATATCGCCATTTTCCCGGCGATATTATTTACGGCGACCATATATATGGGGATATTATTACCTGATACCCTCCAAAGGGTGGAAGATTTCCAGAAGGACTTCCTGAGCTAGTTCCCACTCGTGGGGGATCGTGCTCTGCCTGCTCAGAGCGTCCGCCGCTGTGTTCTTTTCTCCAGCTAGATGAACTGCCAGAAGAGTGATTCCTTCTTTCAGTGCCCAGAGCTGCATTGCCTCTCTGCACAGGGGCAGTGACCCTACTCCCCCTCTCTTGTTGAGGTAGTGCATGGCCACTGTGTTGTCCGTCATTATCTGGACACTCTTTCCCCGTATTGAGGACAGGAAGGCCATCACCGCTAGTCGGATTGCCCTCAGCTCTAACAGGTTGATATGGAGCCTGGACTCCGACTGAGACCAGTGTCCGCTTATTGAAAGATCTTGCATGTGCATCCCCATCCTGTGAGGGAAGTGTCTGTCACAACTGTCGTCTCCAGCCATGGTTGCCAAAAAGGTTCTCCTCTCATCCCATTCTCTCGGCTGGCCCACCACAGGAGATCCTGGGCGACCTTTGTCGGGTCCAGGAGAAGGTCAGTCATTCTGCTGGAGACTTGAGACCACTGGGATCTGAGAGCCCATTGAAGGAGCTCATTTTCAGTGGGGCTTCTGGCACAAGTAAAATGCAGGATGCCATGAGGTCAAGCAACCTTAAGAAGTCGTAGGCCAGAAGATGATGGGCACTCTGTAATTTTTGGACCATCTGCAACAGATGGTGAGCCCTTAACTTGGGTGGCAAAGCTTTTCCTGAAGCTGAATCCAGAACATCTCCTTTCATTTGAAGCTTCTGTGAATGTGTGAAGTGGGACTTCTTGAACTTCAGGGAGAAGCCGAGCTTGTGGAGGAATTGGCAGGTGCGACTGATGATTCAGAGACTGATCCGGAGAAACAGCACTGATCAACCAGTTGTCTAGGTAGGGGTAGATCTGTATCCCTTCCCTCCTTAGACTTGCTGCCACCACTGCCATACATTTGGTGAAGGCCCTCGGGGCTAAGGTGAGCGCGAATAGCAGAACCCAAAACTGATCATGAGAACCGCCAACTGCAAACCTCAGGTACTTTCTGTGTTTCTGATGTATCGGTACATGAAAGTAGGCATCCTGAAATTCCAATAACGGCAACCAATCTTGGAGTCGAAGGGCCTGAAAGATCTGCGAAAGAGTTACCATCTTGAACTTTTACTTCCTGAGGAACTTGTTCAAGCATCTCAAGTCCAATATGGGTCGCACTCCTCTGTCCTTTTTGGGTATCAGAAAATAGGGAGAGTACCAGCCCTAGTTTCTCTCTGCTGCAGGGACCACTTCTATTGCATCTTTCTCCAACAGGATGAGAATCTCCTGTTGGAGGAGCGGATCTGAAATCAGGGTTGATCTGGATTTTGGGGGGCAATCGGGAGGTCTTTTTAGAAATGGAAGACAGTAACCGTCTGCTACGGTTTGTAGCACCCATGCGTCCGAAGTTCTGCTTTGCCAACTCCGGAGACGACGTGACAATCTGCCTCCTACCACGGACTTGTGGGTTGGGGAGTCATTTTGCTGAGGGTAACTTTGCTGGTGTTGAACAGGGATTTCTTCCTCCTCTACCTTCATGAGGGGCTCTTCTTTGGCCCCTTTGTGAGAATTGTCCTCTTCCTCTGGAGACGGAGGAATAAAAACAAAATGGACGTCCTTTCCATCCTTCATTTGAAGGTTGCCTGATTGCCACCTCTAATGATTTAGCTGCAGTTCATGATGCCTGCAGCTTTTCCAGGTTACTATCAGCCTTCTCACCAAACGGGGAAGTCCCGTCAAATGGCATGTCAAGCAAACATGGCAGCAGAAAATCCTGTTTTTATCAGCCAATACAGGCCCCTGAGCGCTGTACTTGGCAGCTATGGACCTGCTTACTGAATCCACTGATCCAGGAAGGACTGCTACAACTGCCTCATGGGGCCTTTTCCATCCTGTATTAGGCTTAAGAAACCTTCTCTTTCTTTTCCCTTAGGAATGTGTTCTGCTGCAAGAGCAACTACAGCTCAAAGAGTGTGAGTGTACTTCGCTAAGGCAATGGTAGAATTGGCTGATTTTAAAGCCATGCTGCCTGCACTAAATACTCTTTTTGCTAAAGAGTCAATCCTTCTATCTTCCTTATCTTCCTTATCTGCTGGAGCTATTTCTGCTTGAACCACCAGGCTCTCAGGTGTAGGGTGCCTGTTAAAAAAAGGAGGGTCCACAGAAACAGATCTATATTTGTTTGTTAACAGTTGGTTAACCGGTGGGACAGAATCTGGTTTTAGCCAGTTTTCCAAAACCCTTACTCTTAAGGCTGCATGGAATGGTAACACAGCCTCCCTAACCGGACCACTGTCCAAAATATCAGTGAGGTCATCAGTCTCCATAGTAGCTGCGGGTTTGGACCACCCTAGATATTCAGTCACTTTACAGATTACAGCCCTGAATGAAGTGTCAGTTACCAAACTCTGTTTCTGGTGAAGTTTCCCAGCTACAGGTCGCTTTTAGAGTATCTGCCAGATTTTGCATTTTAGATTCTTCGCAGATCAATTCCTCCATGACGTTTGGTGTACCATATTCATACCCAAAAGGGGCTGATCATCTTCATCTTACTCATAAATAGATCCCATTTGCCTGAAGAAATCAGGTCCAGGAATGGAGGTAAGCACTTTGTTATATCTGCCTTAGGCTTTGCAGTCTTCGAGAGCACTGACTGCTCTGACAATGTTGAAGGTGTCGAAGGTTTCAACGACTTCCTCGAAGCAGTCGGGTTAATGGGCCGACAATTTAGTATGCTTCGATGGCTGTAGATGGATTACATGCCTCAAAGATTCAGGCGATAAACAGAACGGCTTCGATACCAAAGCGGAATGCTTAGAGGGGCCAGACACAGACTCTTTCTTGTGCGTCGGGGAAGACTCCTTCGTCTTGTGTCGAGGAGTCACTCTTCCCGCGCCTTGAGGCGTGCGAGTAGGACACATACGGGACTCCCTACTGGTCTTAATAGAGACTGTGGGTGGCTTTTTCTCTCAAGACCCCTTCAGAGGAGCACTCAGAGGAGCCTGCCTTTGGAAAACTTCGAGCATTTTGAAACAGAGGTTTTCTAATTCAGCCGCAGTCGAGTTCTTTTTTGGAAAAGAAACCTTTTCGGGAGAGGAAGGCGACGACCGCGAGGATCTATGGCGGCGTTTTTTACTCTTCCTATGAGAAGAGGATGAGTGTCGTGAACTACACCTTTAACGTATTCAGTGTTCTGGGCGCTAACAGGAGAAACATCTCTCAATTCAAAGGATGATTTTCTTTTAGATGGGGTAAGAGCCAGGGATTTAGGAGAGGGCTTACCTGCATAGGCTCCCCTTCCTTTCCCACAAGGCATTGCCAGTCAAGGATTTACACGAGCCACAGTCGTCGACTTTGTGGCCCGACCCCAAAAACTATAGACAGATGCAGTGAGGGTCTGTGATAGACATTTTCGCTCCACAGTCTGAACACCGCTTGAAGCCTGTCTTCGGTGTCGAGGACATTGTATGAAGATGTGTAGATAAATGTAATTGAAATTTTGCAGAGGCGAGTAGCTCCGAAGCACGCAGCAATGCACTAGAAATGGAACTGAGGCAACGGTCCGCGTGTCTGATTCATATACCAGCGTCGATGTCACGAGGGACGCTACGGAGGCCATCGAGACAAAGATTCGACGCTGCACGAAGCTTGATCCTAAGAAAAAGGAATTCCCAAGCAAGCTGCAAGCAGACTTGAATATCAAAGATGAGGAACATGTAGGAGGACACAATCCATTCGAAATATGTCCTGCGTGCATAGCTTATCTTCTTTGACTCCCTTTGCACCTTGCAGTTGCTTCTTGCTGTGGCATCCTTTATCCTTGGCCAAGCAGCTATCCTTTGTTCGCGCATGAAATCATGTTTTAGCGCCTGTCAGCTCTGAAGCCTTGGTCTCTCTTCTTCGAGCTTTTCACTTACTATTAGTCGATGTCCATCTTTTCAACATGGCTGCTTTACCCGGGATATATTTTGTACTGCAGCAAGCCTCTATGTGGCTCATCTACCTTGCGTTTCTGAATATACATCTACTGCCTTTCTTCTCACTTATCTTCTTTGTCTATATGATTCCTTCTTACTTGCATATATGTTTACTTTCCTTTTTAATTACATTTTCCCCCTTTGAATATTCTTATATCGTTTCAGTGCGTCATTGTGTCTTCTTTTTAAGACATTACTTTGCAACTGTCCGATTTTACATATAGGTCGTCTAGTTCCATTGAGGTCTGCACACTTCCTTCTACCGCTTCAGTTCTAGGATCCATTCAATACGGTTGTCCGAGTGCATAACGTCTCTCATATCTTCGATGTGGTATTGGAACAATACCCAGGATCAGGCATAGTGTCTTCTTGTTCTTCCAATATGACGGAGGTGAAGGGTGGTATTTAATGACGTATACAGCTGCTTCTCTACAGAAGAATGGCTCCCTTCTTCTGGAAAGCGAATCACCATTCCAATTGTTAAGTGGGATCTAAACCTGAATGACTCCCTTCGCCAGGTCTCAATCCCTTTCCACAAAACAGAGTTCCAGGTTGAAATGCAAAAAGCAGTGAAGTTCTCAAACGAAACTCAAAAGGTAAAGTTCTGGTTCAAACATCAACATTCTTTATTGCCGGGGGTATGGGCAGCCATTGGAGCATGAAGACGTGTTCTGCTTTGGCTCCTCCGTGGCACACAATATCCTGTTAACATCCTGCGGATTTCGACGGTGTTGCACAACACCCTCCCCCCCCCGTACCCACTTGGTCTTGGGACACCAGCGGTACAGCCCGCTAAGGTTCGGTTGTGTGGGAAGAGAGCTGGCAGCACCGAGAAAGAATGGAGCAGCGGCACCGAAACACCGGCGGTGGGCATCCACTCCAGGGTGCTCTACATCTGCTCACAGCTGGTGGTCCCAGCCCAGGTACCGGAAGGAGAGAAGGTGAAATGGGTGGGGGATCTCACTCGCCCAGAACGCCTTGCTGATCCGCGGCGGCAGATCCCAGCAACAGAATGGTCGCTATGCTAGCGGCCCGGCCAACTGGCCAGGAAGCGGGAAGCAACGCAACAGACAGAGCGGGCCCCGCCCGACTTCTCGCCGACTTGGGGACGGCACGGAGGAACTTCTCCCACACTGCAGCCGCCTAAGTATGGAGCCTCCTGGCAAGGAGCCTCGTCTGCAGGGAGGCTGGGAGGGCTGGAAAGGCACCAGGCTCAAGGAAGAGATCAATAAATAAATAAATATTACTGTTACCAACCAGCCTCATTCCTGGTCCACCGTGAAGTGGGGTATTTGAGAAGGGGTGTGATATGAGTGGTATATCTCTCAGAATATTGAACCCATAATAAAATAAGCATTTCAGCTGTGCGCTGCATACTAGGCTGAGACCAGGGTGTATCGCCTGATTGAAATATTAACACTTCTCTGCTTCGCTGCACTTTCCCGTAGCATCTCCCACATTGGCACCAATGCTGGTGTATTCTCTCTGTCTCCGGCCATACCGCCTTGGGGCGGTATCCCTTAGTTAAACTCTGCAGGGCCCACTGAGACTCTTCAAGAATTGGTTGTATCATGGACACTCCACCAGGGTGCTGTCATTCTTTGTTGCAGATCGGTCACATCCAGGATCAGAAGCCAAAAGTCAGCCATGTCAAAAGAGAGCACATGGTTATTACAACAGCTAGCCCCTAAATACACTGTTATGCTGGAAATGCTTTTAAAGGGACAGGGCCTCCTTGCCCTTGTCCTACCACTTCTCTGGGTTTGTTTTCTGTGTGTATTCTGCACAGGAGCACAGTTTGGACCCCTGCCAGTGCAGCTCTTCATTTTTACCTTTTGGTTAACAGTACTCCTGGGTTACACTTAGGGCACCCATGGGTAGGGGTACACTCATGTACCCCTAGTGTATGTTTTGAGGGTTTTGGCACATGTGTACTGCCCACAGAGAAGGGTATAGGCTGGTGGCAGCTACATGCATACTTGACAGTGGCTCAGCGTATCCTCCATTTTGGGGATACCAAGGCCCTTCCATAGAAATCAATGGATTCCTGCACAAAGGCAAGATGGCCACTGTAGCCTCTTGGTTTCTTTTGCCTTTAGCCCTTGTTTCTCAAAGTCCTGAGAAGCCCAGGCTCTGTTCCCTTCCCCTAAATTGCTCTTGGGCTGCCTCTTGCCAGACTAGCTGGAGCCTTCCCAGGGACTGCTTGTTGTGGCTACACTCTTCGGGTGGAGCATGAATGAATGGAGAGAGGAGTCAATTCACATTCTGTGTTGTGGGTGTCTGGTTTTGGTTGTGTGACACAATGCCTGAGCCAGCCCTCACTGAAACTGAAATGAATGCGGAGTGTGCCCTGAAAGGCTGGGGAGGTGCCTCCAATCCACATCCTGTGTTTTGGGTGTTTGGTTTTGTGTGAATGCCCTGAATGCCTGTGAGCCTGATTGGGTGCTGCCTGCATGAATGCACTTGTGTGTGATTGGCTGACTGATCCTAGCTCACGCACCTCATTGTCAGAAGCTCAAAGTCGGAATCGATGCAAGAAGCTGAAGTCTCAAGAAGTTTGTATCCTGGAATTCAGCTGTGGAAGAAGTTCTGTTGCTGCAACTCTTCAAGGAATCCAAAGGCTGCTTTTCTGATTGAAGGACTGAACCAGAGAGGACCTGGATAGGTGACCTCTTCCCGTAGATACAAGGGGACATCGTGCAACTGCTGCTCTTCACCTGAAGTGTCCTGGAAGCCAGTGCTGTGTGCCTGCCATCCGGAGAAGGGATCTTCGAGGGCCCAGAAGAGGAGTACTTGGACATCCTGAAGCCAAGTAGTCCACCTGTGTCACCCGGGGTCTGGAGGAGTGTTCATAACCACTGGAAGCCAAGTTGTTGTGCATCTCCAGGAAGAGGGGGTACCCTGGTATACTGCTGCCCGAGACCCGGAGCTGCCAAAGTTCCAAGTAAAGCAAGAAATCTTCAAGTGGCACTGCCACGACATCTGTTCACTTTTCCGTGCCAGAGAAGATGCAGGGTCGCTGCCTGCAGAGGAGTGCCAGCCGGTGAGTTTCCCACCACCAATTCACAAAGAAAGTGTCCAGAGGGTCCAGACTTGGCGAAGGTCTGCAGTCCAGTCCAGTGCTCGAACTCAAGTCGCCAGAAGCTCCCCTGTCATCTGTGCTGCGGCTACAGCACCGAAGTACAGAAAGACGGCCACCTGTGAAATTCCAAAACCTGCTACTGCACCTGTCACTACCGAAAGTCCCAGACAACCACCAAAGGACTTATCTTCTTCATCATCCAGGCCTTGTTGAGGTCCGCAGCAAGTTTAATCTTCGTGGGACAGCCACAGCCGGCGTAGCAACCCGACAACAGAGTCCACTGCGATAGACACTGCTTGGTTCCCTTCCCCTGCTCAACACCAACTTCCCAGCAACTCCTTCTTCCAATGGGGTCTGTTCTCGAGGGGCATCGTCGAGTGAAACTGATAAACTCTGCCACTTCGCCTTCCAAGGTATATAAGGTACTGTGACGAGGAAGAGTTTCTTCCATCCCCAGGATTCTTCCAGGGGTCCCAGATTTATTTCTCCCGTGGCTTCCTAGTTACTTTGGGGTAGTTGGATCTATAGAAACAAAAGCAGACTATTAAGGAACATATTTGGACTGAGCTATAATATACAACATAAGTACACCTTAACGTTTCCTTACAGGTTGCCCATGTAGGGGGACCCTCACAAAATGTTGCCTTTTTACACCAAAGAAAGCATTCTGCCAATGTTCTAAGTAGTACATGCCTTTCTACATTCATGCCTTTCTACATTCATGTTCATTAGGTTAACCCTTGCCTAACAACTTAAATGCCTTTTAATAACTGTCAGCAATTGGTGAAAAGTTAACAGTTGCACCACATAGAACTGTATATATACTAAGTTAAGTTACCCAGCTATGATTTCATGTACAAAGTGAGTCTCATGTATTTGTATAGAACGACCTGACTTGTTATCCTTAAATAAAAAAACTGTGTTATCATCTAACATAGTGTGCAGACATTCCATTGTGGGGAGCCTGGGGATTCATTGTACCTAAGACCCACCCTGCATCACCTTCCTAGAGTCTCAGCCTTGGTTGCTCGTTCATAGCTACCATTAGAGAACCATGGCTGGGGTGCTATGTGCCTCTACCCCAACCATATAGTGGGCAGAAGTACAGATACCACCTCCAGTCTTTACATACGCCATAAGGGTATAAACAAGAGGGAGGAAGAGAGGAGGACTGGTGTCGCTATTGGGTCTCTGTTCCCCAAGGGGGAGTCACCACCAGAGGGATCTCGCTTACCCTGTCCCTTAAGGGGTGTTAAGCATAGCAGGCTCACCCTCCCTGGTCCCAAAAGGAGTCCCTTACCTTTGGAGAGAGGAACAAGGCAATAGACTTATTTTCAATCTGAAGGCACATGACAACATGTGAAATCTTTCAAAAATCTACACTAGCTTCCAGCTATGTTGCATAGTCAATCAAATCCCTGCATGTTAAACAGTTGGCTGAAAGAAAGATCCAGAATCTGATTAGGAAAAACAAACCAGTGAGAATAACAGATATTCAGAAGAACAAATCCTAAATCCGAAGAAGCACAGTAACAGTGTATGTTATTATAACTGAACAAACAAAAACAGAAAGCTTGAAGTTTACAAAATAGCTGAATTACTATCTGCATTTACACCATGCGTAACTATCTGTGACAATTTGAATAGTATCTTCACATCTGGGTTGTTTTCTACAATATAAAGCAACTTGTGATTAGCCTTACTCTGCTACTGCTTGCGAATGCTGACCAGCCCTTAAGTAGTACAGTCCACGTCGAAGCCAGGCCCATTTTACTGTCCTGCCACTTGCTTTCTTAGTTACAGTTGTTAGAATTGCCAAAGCAGTTTCCTAACAAAACAAAACGAAAAATGAAAAATGATCAGGCTACAGGATAACATTCTTTTAAATTACTCAGATTTGCTTAGGACTTATGTTTACCTACTATATAAATAATCCTTCATAAAATGACACTTAAAATGCTATTCAATGAAATGTCTATATTTTTTGCCACCACATTTTTAAAACGCTTTTCCTGCAACACCACACATTAGAATTGTTCCTTATGATATGCACCACTAGTTTACTACATAACAGTGACAAGTATTTTAATGCAATTTGATACATTTTGTGGCGAGCAGGAGAGCACGGATAATTGCTGTGAAGAGTGTTGAGAAAAGTGGATATAGGCCAGCAGGGGGGCGGGTGTAATAGATTACAGGGAACAGATCGTGGAGGCAAGGGGGTGGGGGGTCGGGCGAAAGACAAGAGACCCAGAAGGGGGAGGAGGAGTGAACCTCGGCAATGGAAGTGTAAGTGCAAGGGATAAACGGAATGGGGGTAGACCGGGGTATGATCATTGAAGTTGGATAAGGGGGAAAGAGAACAAGGAGGAATGGAATGAAGGTCAATCTGAGCAAACCGAGGCGGGAAATGGGAGATAGAAATGAAGCAGGGATCACTTAGCGCTAGAATTAGATGGTTGGTTGGGCAGGTAGAACAAGGTGTTAGGTAGAATTATATGCAGTACCCTTTGGGAACATCACACACAATTAAGACTACAAGTGACAGTACAATTTCACCTTTGGTACAAGCCTGTACTACACAGTTAAATTTGTAGCACTGTCTGAGCAGCCAGACTTATCTCATGAGTAAGTGAGCAGTATCAAAAAGTTACACAAAGGACAGCAATTACTATGATTCAGACAAACACTGACTCAAGGTTTTCAAGTAAAAGAATATACATTTATTTCACTATTCCGTTGTATAAAATTACACTATTATAAGCAGTCTAAAAATCTAAAAATCACTCTCTTAATACACCACAACACTTCCCTTAAATTCCAGACAATTTAAGCTTACAAAATGAAGTTGGGGCAAAATGGCACTCCAGCAATTTAAAAGGGAGGGAAAGACAAAAGTTTACAGAAATGAATGCAAGCGAACAAGAGAGACTACAATGATAAAATCAGATAGAAAAGGCTTACAGCCAAAGTCAATGGTTCAATAGTCGTTTGCTCAAGATAATACAATACAGTTCAGGGTAGTTTGCGGTAAAATTTGTGGCACGGTTTCCAGACGAGGTTGGTTGGTAAAAAAGTTAGTTCAAAGAGAAGAGAATGACAAGCCCTCGGATTGGAGAAAGATTTCAAACACTTTCACTGCGGCTGAACAAAACGCACAACCGGATTTGCACAGTACCTTAAAACGGAGAGGGAGCTGTAGCTGAGGCAGACGTTCCTGGTAGTTCCTGCAGGCTCACGGTTCCTGAAGCGACTGTCGGACTGATCAGAAGTAGGAAGACTGGAGGGTCCTGCACTACCTAGGGAAGAAACCAGCAGCAGACCAAAGCAACAAATAAAAGGTGCGCTCCTTAAAACCCAAGCAGGGTCCGACCTTCCTTCCTGGCTATCCGGCCCACTGTAGCTCTGTACAGTGAATTTGACCAGAGGAGGGGTCCTGGCTTGCGGTTTGGGTGAACTGGTTGGTCCCACCAGCTCAAGGGAAGAAGTTTCCTGGAGGATCTCCTCTTTCGTCGGATTCTGGAGATTCGGACCTGCAGCAGGGCTTCACCGGGCGGTTCAGTCGTTGTAGGGGTCCTCTTCTTCCAGTTCCTCATTGGTTCTTTCGTTCCAGTGGCGACTCTGCTCTTCCAGTCCCAGAGACCTGCTTTTTATGCAGTTTTCCCCCATTCATACAGCCTGGCTGTCAATCACACAGCAGGGTGGCTGGCCTGGCAAGGCCAGCCCCCTTAGCCAATCAGACAGGAGTGCGACTTGGGTTACCAATGGAACCCATGGCAGGGGTCCTAAAACCCCTCCCTCACATCCTGCCTACCCAGACTCTCAGGCGCCTAAAGGAGGGCTTCTGGGTGGAAGCCCGCGAATAGGCGATGAACAAAGGGACCAAACCTGGTTTGGTGCGCAGAGTAAAACACGAGAAAGACTTTAACAAAAAGAAATGGCGAATAAACCCGGCCGGAGCCAAAATAAAATGTATTTGGTCAAGCAGGTTTATGTTTGAGGCTAATATAATAGCCTAAAACATTACCACGTTTATATAAGATAATCGCGGTACAAAAGTTAGGGTAGATACCACTTGCACCAGCCAAGTCTTAATGTAACGGGAGCAAAACAATGTCCCAAGAGGCACAGACAAAAGAGCATAAGAATTAAAGGAATGGTTTGGTCAGAAATTTTTATTGTCCCTACGGGTCGGCCGTGTGTTTTTAAGCCTAAATCGATCAATATTAGAAAAATTTCCTATGGACCTTACCCGAGTTTTCGTCCATTAAACACACGCGAAAACAGGCAGTAGGGCGCCGCCATTTTGTGATAATCTTATCACTTGCCGCATCGCCCTGTGTGACCTGCTTTTGCGGCACTAAATCATATCCCCTGAGTCTGTCATCAGCAGACGCGTGCTGCCCATTTCACAGCGCCAAAGCACGTCTCGTGTCAACATCTGCTGCGCTTCAGCTAATGACGTGTCGCCATGGAAATGGCAGGATGCCTCTTTACTCAAAAAGTATAAACAGACCGTTTGACAACACACAGCAGCAGATTTTCAATTCCATTCCTCTCTGTGTGTTACTTTGAGTATTCTGTGACTCATTTCTGTGCTCTGGTCAGCTACCTTCGCCGCTTGTAGCCCGTGTGAACAGATACGAGTACCATCGCTATAAATTATTTTAGTTTGTTTACCACATAATGGCTACAATAATGCCCTACATGTACGAGCCCGAGTATACCGAGGAGGAACTACTGGAAAGGGAAACATGCGAAAACGATGGGGCTTCGGACGGCCGTTGGCAGGACGAATCAACGGATGACACTGGACCTAATCGCATGGACGGTGTTTCCACCTGGTGCATATGCAATCGGTGCGTGCTAATGCCAACAGAGGACGAGAACTGCTGCTGCTGTGAGGACTCTGAATGCGTGGCCTACATTTCGGAAGTCGAGCCATGGCCGCAATGCATCACCAAGCTGCCAGACTTCAGGGCAGTCTGCCTCACACGGTCCGTGTTGAGGATAATGATGGTGCTTATGCATGAACTTCGCACAACTGTTCGTCCTCGTAATTCGGATAACGAGTAAGTATACTCTGGTTGTGATGCCACTACTATTTCATAGTCTCCTATATTCAAAATTACATCTACATATCATTGTAATGCATGAAAGACGTTTAATAGTGTGCAGTGTCTAGATAGCATTTGTCCGAGCAGAATGCCATTAGTTACAAGAATTGTCATTGACAACAAAGGTTTAATAAACTTATCTTGGTCATTTAAAAACAGTTTGTATCTTTCTTTTTCACAGGTGATACAGGCTGGTGGCCTATCGTTCCTTTACATGGTGGCTTCACGGGAGGCTTGGACACCGCGTTCGAAGAGTAATAGCCGCCTGTGCCGTTGGTGCCATAAGACAAACTTTCCCCAGTGACAGTACAGGGGATTTTCCTTCGCTGTGCTGCAACCTGACCTGTACAATGTGTAAAGTTTTGTATTTTTGTGCCATCAAAATAAGAAACAAAATAAAACAGATCATATATTTTAACAACGGTTGTTTCGATTTTTTTAAATGAATCAAGTGTGTCTCCATTCATCTTCCTGTGCCTTGTCTGCACGCCCATCGGCCCATAACCCCCCCCCCCCCCATCAAAGGCAGTTCGCACCCGGGTATGAGCGCTGCCATGGTGTGGGTGTGCTGTCAGGGGCGATAACGGCCAAGGTGCCAAACACCATGTACATTTCAAAAGGTATCCCACGCCCAGGGGCCATTGCTCACATGGCCTCCTCAGACCCCGTGTCTCCAGGCAGGCCTCCCCTGAAGCAGGCCGCCCCCCTGCAATCCACATAAGTGTGTCTCCATTCAAGAGTCTTCCTGTGCCTTGTCTGCACGCCCACCGGCCCATTCACCCCACCCCCCTGCAAACCACATAATACCACGACATATACACGTCATTCATTCACAAACACACCCCTGTTTCTAATACTTTATAAACCACTTGATATGTCTCATGAGAACATCTTTGTGCTTTGCAAGTCAACTCCTGAAAGTGCTACCTGAGAACCACTGAGATCGATGCTAATATGCTCGTCGTCGTGCTATCTGTGAACTTTTGTGACCGCTTCGAGCAAACTCGTCAGTGTGCTAGCTGTGGCCATCTACCTGTTCGCCTGCCACAAACTACTGGGCTTGCTGAATCTAACTGTTTGTTGGTCAAGGTAAGGCCATGTATCACAGTCATATTTCGGTCATTTTTAAATTTCTATCTATTTGCGAGTAGAGTACTCAATAGTGCTATGTTCATTGCTCTCATTGCTATTGACTTGAGTTTCAATTGTTATGCTATCAATAGATCTATTTATTTTCATCTGTGTCAATTGTCATCGAATTGCATCCTTCGCGGGTCCTGTCTATAATGTAAGCATGTTTCCTTCTCGTGCAAAACAGTACATCCAAGGGACGAGTCACATGTTCAGAGTTTAGTTCCATCATTTTTTTAATTTGTGAAAGTAATGCAAATACTAATCCGCACTTGATGAACTGGTTTAGTTCCGGCGACCAAAACAAACCTTGCATTGAACATTGTATGGTTCATTTACTTTTTTATGGCATTTTTATTCATCAAGGTTTTATAATAATCTTGATATTTACTTTTCAGAATTTTCAACAATGCCTGCCTGTTCGATTAGCGGTTACCCTTCGAAGACCCATAGTAAATCTGAAGGCACTACAATGCATGTATTCCCTAAAACTGTTGATCGAATAAGAGAATGGGTCAGACATTGCGGATATCCACCGGAAGAGCTTGAAAGTAGAGTCCAACAAGTCTTTGAGGACAAGAGGGGTGATCGATACCGCATCTGCAGCCGGCACTTTTCCTCGAACATGTACGCCACATCTTGGGTAACAAAGAAGAATAAACGGCAAACGACACGAAAATTGCTTGCAAACGCTATTCCCACTCTATTCATCCACATTCCGCCACTGGTGAGTCAAGTGTCCGGATTTAGCTTTAGGCCTTGCGGTAGTGTGTAGGTAGCCGAATGGATTGATATTTTAGGTGTTGTGTCCCTTGTAATACTTTCGATATTGATATGAGTGTATAGCTTTTTGAATAATGACATTTATCAATAAATTATTTTTCGATTTTATAACCCTCAAAGGAAATCTATTTATGGGCACAGGGAACTGTGCTATATTGCGCATTTTCAATAGCATTATTCTCAAGTATTCTGTCGCCTTACATGGCAATTTCTATTATTGGCATTTCATTATCAAACAATAATTTACCTTTACAACTGCTTGACTATCCACTGAATCTGAAGCAAGAACATTCTACATCCGTGACGTGCCCGCAGTTATCAACCACTTCTAGCGCGTATCAGGTAATCTTACTTAGCTATTACGCTACAGACTTGTTTTATGCATGTCAAGTAATAGTTTTTATGTATTGTGTAATTATTTTACCGAATTTTTGGTTAGTTCTTTTCAATTGATATACACCTTAGTTGTCGTCCCCTAGTGTTTGTTTTCAGTTATAATTAGTGTTATCCATACTAATACAGGTACTGTCTTTCAGGGAGATGCTGACGCGTCCACCACATTGACAACATCCATAGATATTCTTCAGCAGCACGAGGTATGGATACTGACAGTTCCATCGAGCGTGATCATATAATGTGATTCCATTTGCTATACTTTCTTCCTTATTAACGCAAGTACTGTGTTTCAGGGAGACGACGGAGCTTCCTCTACAATCACAACATCCCTTGTAGATGATGCAGATGTAAATAAATCGGACAAATAAGTCGATTAAATTGGATCCTATTTAGATATCCATTGATTCTTTTAGACAATGCATCATTTGTGATTATCTCTTTATATGTACCTGTGCCGTCGACCCCAAGTGTGTGTTATGTTTACAATATTGAAAACCATACTAATGCAAGTACTGTGTTTCAGGGAGTTGCTGAGGTGTCCTCTCCAATAAAATCATTCATGGCAGTCTTTGCAGAGCCAGAGGTATGGATACTGACAGTTCCATCTAACTAGATCATCAGAGCTCGAATACTTGTCGTTTGATTGTTCTACACAATGTTTAATTCGTGTTTAGCTATTGAGATGTAGTCGTCCTCACGTGTGTTTTAGGTTTTCAATATTATGTTACATAGTAATGAAAGTACTGTTTCAGAGAGTCCATGGAGCGTCATTCCGTGCTGTCTATGCGGATCCAGAAAATATAGTCGTCGCAGAGCAAGAGGAAGGGAAGACATGCGGAAATGAATCGGAGCAACTGCATGCAGATGTTGAAGTTCGAGTCAAGAAAGTTGCAAAGAAAAGAAACAAAAATAAGGTTAGTTACAAACAGTTCATATTTTTAGAAATTGTTTTGTGCTGGGGACTATATTATGTCTTTTTTCTGTCAATTGTACTATACTTTATCTTGTGTTTAAACTGAACATCCCTTTTCCAATCTGTCCTCTAGTTACCCGTGGGTGTACGAACTATACATACACAGACAGTGAAGCAAATGAGAGATGTTGCTTGCCAGACCATTTACACTATGGATGAACTATTAATTCAGGAGCGGCGTGTTCACACTCGAGATGCATTTGTCCAATGGCCAGAACATGAATTGAATGTGTCCGGAGCATCCAGCAAAGTTTTATCGGACCATTGCTACAGTGCGACTGCACCACCACAAGAAGATGATACTGGATGTATTCACGATAGCTCTGAAGTAGTCGCAGATCAATTCACACAATCTACTCCAGCAAAAAAAATGACACCCAAAAAGCTGTCGACATTGTTGTGTTCTCCCATCAATGTTCAAGTAACAGATGTTGAAATGACAGAGAATGAACCAGCAGCACTATTCACTGACGCATCAGAACATGATATCAGTTTCAATTCTGGTGATATGTACACAACGGTACAGTCCGAAACAACTTTGATGCAGGATGACAGTCTAATGAAAGAGGGCAAATACATAGTATTCGACAGTTGTTTGATGGATATTATAAGTATGCTGAAATGTGGGAATTCAGTTAGAGGGGAAGTATGTGGGAAGACTGGTTCATGTGACGCGTCAAACACAAGGCAGTAATGTCAAAATACATGCCGCCTATACATTACATCATACGTTCTCATGGTCTGCACAACCGATGCTGGGGAAACTGCCAGCAGGCAATCGACTGTGTGCAGCTGCCTCACTTTTTAGTGGGTCCAGTTTTAGAAAGTTAGAGTGTTTCTTTTAGTTTGTGGGACTCCATTTCATTTCTAAAACGCAGTACTACAAATACCAACATGATTATCTGTTTCCGGCCATTAGTGATGCTTGGAAAATTGAACAATTGTCTCTAGAAAGTACATTCAAAGGCAAACGATTCAGGCTAGCCGGCGATGGACAGTGCGACAGCCCTGGATTTTCTGCCAAGTACTGCACCTACTACTTTCAGGACATGGATAGTAAGAAAATTGTGAGTTTTGTGGTCGTGCAGGTGTCCCAATGTAAATCCTCAGTGGCCATGGAGAAACTAGGATTTATAAAATCATTGAAATATCTACAATCGAGGGGAATGCACATCGACCTCATAGCCACGGACAGACACGTTTCAATAGTCAAGACAATGAGAGAGCAGTTCCCACATATTAAACATCTATTTGACGTATGGGATCTTGCTAAATCAATCAATAAGAAAATCTCAGCTGCAGGGAAAAAAAAGGTTTGGAAAGTATTTCACAGTGGTCTCAGTCTATCAGCAACCATCTGTGGTGGAGCTCCAAAACTTGTGAAGGGCCAGTGGAAATCCTACTTGAAAAATGGCGGTCAACGTTCACCACTGGACAGAAAACCAACATTTCCACCAATGTGAACATGGCTCTTTGTCCCCAGAGGAGGCACGGAAGAAGAAGTGGTTGATTCCATCTTCACCTACACACAAAGCCATTGAGAAGATTGTTTTTGATAAAACTCTATCAACAGATTTGAGGGGACTGACAGAATTCTGACACACAGGAGGTTTGGAGGTGTTCCACAATATGTGCCTAAAGTACAGGCCAAAGCGATTGCATTTCGGCATACAGGGCATGAAACATAGGACTCTACTAGCGGTCTTGGCCCAAAATGAGAATGTGTGCCGTGAACAATCTAGAACTACGGGAAATGTAGGGATGCTTCGCTATACTACGGCCTTTGCAAAAAGAAGTAAGAAATGGGTGGTGAAACCAGTATATGAGGGAATGGAGTTCGACTTTGTTAAAGGCCTTATTGTTAATGTACTAGAGAAGCACACACATGGAATTTTGAGCGATTCTGCGCAGAGCACAGATACATTGCCACCAAACATTGCCACTGTGCCATATCCACCCAAAGAAGAGCTCGTTGAGAAGTACAAATCCCGGTTTAAATCATTATAATCTGATTGTCTTTTTGAAAAAAATGTTATTGTACAGACTACATACAAAGTATGCTAACCCTAACCCCTCCCTTCACCATCCTGGGTGGCGAACAACCTGGGTGTCATCTTTGACTTCACTCTCTATTCACCTCATATCGCTGACCTTGTCAATATCTGTATGTATATATTTTTGTTGTTGTAATTAAGCTTCGCAATCTCATGTACATGCTGCGCACTGTTACCTGAGGGGAGGCTTGCGCATTACAAATAATAAAACAAAATATAAATCTCACTTTCAACTCAACTCCTCTGATACTTTATACTTTTCCTCACCTTCCCCCAAAAAGTCAATGTCTCCATAGTTATGGTTCTCTAGGGCTGCAAAGCTTTCGGACAACGAGGACAAACTTGGGGGCCTTGGAACGCGCCAAGCGAGGCGTTGCAGATGGGAGAGAAGCCAGTTAGCATTAGTACAGTGAGGCCTAGTACAAAGATGGAGTCGAAAATTCAAGTTCTCACAGATGGCTTTACACGGGATGTTGCAAAGTAAGAATGTATGCTCATGCAGAGTGAAGGTCAGCAGCTTTGATTTTTTGCTGGCGGGCTGGAGAGTCCCACGACTCGCACTGGCAGTATAAGGTTTTTTGACCTTGAGAGACAGGGACCATGCCGAAAGGACTTCATTTGAAGGAGTGGTGCAATAACGTAAGAGTCGATAAGACTGAAAATTCTGAAACTACACCGAGTTTCATGTTAGTTCAGTATATGAAAAATCGTTGCCACAGACAGAGTGGGATTTACAGACTGCATTACGCAGAGACAATGAAAATGGCTAATATAATGTAAGTAACTCTTTAGATGATTTTATACCGGAATATAATAACAATAGCGTTCAGTTAAAGACAGGTTAAGTTGTACTTGTTTGTTCTGTGTGGCATATTACAGCAAGTAAAACATTTGTGGGATCGTCTTTCTACCGGGCACATGGGCATGCATTTGCCCATTCGACATGCATGTAGACAAACAGTCGTTTCTCAGTGGTTCTACGTTAATAAACCATTACATTGTGTGTTAACCTCGATTTCTTTTGTCAGTTTTCGCATTGCTTTTAGAGCCGAACATACTCCATTGCACTATCCTCGCAAGCAAATAGTTTCACCTCAGCCCTAATAAATAAAATGAATAATAGTAATAAAGATCGGCTGGCGAGACTAATTTCAATTTTTATGTTTTCAAAACAGGTACATCCTACCGTACTGCGACTGCCACCTATTCCAGACCCCGGCCGACGGATTCTTCAATCGCCAGCTGCAGCTTCTTGTAAACAACTGCACTATCTTATGGGACGATCGCCAAGGGCCCATATGCCCTTACGCAGTACTAGCGACTAGAAGCAACATATCAACCTTTACGGTGGCCTAGTGCCTAGTTGATGGAACAGCCTTGACGTTTCACCGTGCGAACAAAGTGCTTCTTTTAACGAAAATCAACACCCTGTGTACCATAAAGGAACAGCGTGTGACTCACGATAAACTTTAGCGGATTTGCGGATCGAGAGCAAAGAAAATAAATTCCATTCCGATTTAATATGCCAATTGCTGAATATTCTCTAAACATTTAATGTCAAATAAATGTACTTTACCAAATGTACAATCTTGATGTTTGATTTTAAAGTACAGTTTCATATTCCGAATTGTGGCGCGCTGTGTTGTGAGTTGATCTGTGTTGGTTTCCGGGTTCTGTGTGAAGTCGCGTAGAAGACGACTGGGCGCGTTTGCCGACGCAGCACAGTAACGTCACGGAGCGAGGCGGGGAATATGAATGTTTTGATAATATCAGGCTCAGGGCGGGGGATATGATTTAGTGCCGCAAAAGCAGGTCACAAGGCGATGCAGCAAGTGATAAGATTATCACAAAATGGCGGCGCCCTACTGCCTGTTTTCGCGTATGTTTAATGGACGAAAACTCAGGTAAGGTCCATAGGAAATGTTTCTAATATCAACCGATTTAGGCTCAAAGACCCGTAGGGCCAATACAAATTTCTGACCGAACCATTCCTTTAACCCTTTCCAATACTCCATGGAAGATGGGGTGTACTGGGTCTGTGGTTTAAACTGACTAAGGTAAAGTTAATGGCAACTTTACCCTTTTCTGGGGGACTGTAGTCAGCCCCAGAAAATGGAGTCGGTGGGAAGTCTAAAAGACAAACAACCCTGTGTCACAGCACCGAAGGTGCTGTGCCACACACATGAAAAATATGGTGCCCTGGAGTAGGTGAGGCTCCAGTGCCCAAGATAAAACAAAAAGTAGAAACACACATAGCAAAACACATGTAAGAGTGGGAAAAAAGGCTCACACTCTTACCAGGTGAAAAAAATAAATCCTAGCAATCCAGCAAAGCTGCGGAGGGACTCAGTAGGTAAGGGAAATCAACCATTTATGAGAATTCTCCCTAACACAAGGGAACAGGAACGTACATAGGAAGAGTTGGTACAGAAAGGGGACGGGAGCACGGAGCAGAGTAGAAACGTGACTGTGATTAAGGACACCGGAAAAAGTGTCTGTGAGATAGAAACGTGTACTGTGAATAAGGACACCGAAAAAAAAGTGTGAGATAGAAACGTGAACTGTGAATAAGGACACCAAAAAAGTGTCTGGGGAATGTATACTGGGAATAAGGACACCGGGAAAAGTGTCTGGAAAAAGTTCAAAAATGCAAACAAAGAATGGCCATGGGTAGAGAGAAATTGTTAGGGATGGCCGGGCTCAGCCGGATGGGTCCACCGGACATGGACAGTTGGGTGGGGGGGGGCGGATGGCGGGGGGCGTACTTAAGAAGCCACACACCGGCGTAGAAGAACCTGTGGTGTTGTGGATACACGGATCGACTGTAAGACAATTTCTTGACTTTATACAAATAAAGCTTGCTTTGGCATTGTGATTTCCAACTTGAAAAGGTGTTTGGCCTGTTATTCTGGGAAATTCATCCGGGGGGGGGGCATCTATGAATGTGGCATACAAGATGTGGTGTCTGGAGCGGGGGGGAGGCGCAGCAATGGGATGCCCCTGCTAAGACTTAATACACCAAACTCCTGTGAGGTGACTGGAGGGTTTCATTGGCCCTTTGAGCCGCCTCCTGATCTACTTAAGCAGCAGAGACGCTGAAGTGGTGCATATTTTGTTATGTTCGCTAGGTGCTGACTGCTTACCTGCTAATCAGACTTTATACACCAAAATGCGGTGCCGTTGCAGTGAATCTGACGCATATGTAAAGCAAACCTGGCTCTTTATTTTTTCCCCTTGGCTGACTAATTGTGATGTCTGCTATGGTACGCTAAAACGGTGTGAGACCTTTGCTCGATAACGCTTCTAGTCTGATCTGCCTGGAAATCAAAGAAACAAACAAGCCAAGGTAAACGCCTTGCGAGCGTGGCGCTGTTCGAGAATCTTACTTTAACGGCCTACGCCCCCTTTCAGGAAAACAAAACAAAATGCCTGCGATTATCCACTCTGCAGCAAAAGTAAACAGACAGGAAAAAGAACCATGACTCACTCTACTACTAGAGATCGTGCCCCCCTGGCAAAAAGAGATACACCTGATAAGAGGGCTGGTACCCCTGCGCAAATCACACACATTTCCGACACAGTGAAGATAGTTGCAGTTAGTTGCAGTTAGTTGCAGTTAGCAATACAACACTTAGTTATGTCCTGTGCTAGCGTACCTATAGTGAGCAATGTGGCCCCTGCTTGCTGATAATGGACAATGTCCAAACAAGACAACAAGAGCAAGCACGTGAGGCTGATCCCCCCCCGCACCCCACCACCCAAGGATAGACAATGATAATTCCCTCCTTAATTTATGTTTGAGCCTGCGTAGGGACACCTGGGGGGGGTGGTCATTGTCCTTGCACCTCATCATCATCTGCTGTGTATGTCAATGTAATTGTCATTAATTTGTCTGCTACCCTGATTTGGAAACTTTGGTCTCCGATTCATTCAGCGCCCACTAAAAGTGATACTGAGAGTGAGGCAGGCTCCTTTATAACACACGAGAGTGATGAAGAAGCCATAGAGGAGTCCTCTCACCCTAACCTGAATGCAAAACAGTCTCTATTGATGCTGTATTCGGCCAATGCGCCAATATGGCAAAATAACAGCAAGAACTCCTTACTGTCAAGAGTTGCAGAAATCATACTTGCTAACAGCAACCCCCCTCTAGCCCAAATAGTGTGTCTTCTTGGGACTGATATTTTACACCTGCCAGATCAGTGCACAGCATGCCAGCTGCGAGACGGGTAGTGATGGAGGGCGGTGGCTGGACCCAAAAAAATAATGATGAATCCTGGGCCCCTGGGAAAGGGACCAATGTGGCCGCCCTGCAATGATATTATCAATCTCAAAACTCAACCTGTTTCATGCTTGGCTCCTTGTGCTGAAAACAATGATGAAGCTGAAGGAAATCAAGAATCGATCTGTTACGAGTGCCTAAAAAGGCATAGGCATAGGAAATGGAAAACTAAGATAAATCAAATAAAAAACTCTGCCACCTTGCACCAAAAAAGGACTTCAAGGATAAGTGGGCGACATCTACAGGGATTTCTACTTGCAATCGTTATTCACCTCTTATGTGAGGATCTGGAACTGTGGCATCTACTCTGGCAGTGCAGCACACTTACCAACAGACATCGCAGGATCCTTGGCTCACCCCCCCAGAATTTGGGGTGGGGTGTTGCCCCACACTCACTAAGGATTTTCCCCCAACGGCTACTCACAACAAAGGACCAGACGAACGTTTGTCACTTAAATCAGAGTTGAGGCATGTCAGGACCCATGGCATTTACATATGTAGGCTGTGAGGAACTACAGCTGGCCAAGGCACTGTCAATTGAGCATGAATTGGGGAGGCCTCTTATAGTACAACAAAACTTGGATGGCTTATCTTCCGATGTCCCGAACTTGGGAAAATGGATTTAAATAGAAAAATCTCTCCTGCTGAAAAGAAAGTGCTTATTTAAAGCGTGACCTTCTTTTGAATTTATTCAGCAGGTTACCGGCATTGAGAGTCATTTATACTGCAGCCATTGACCATGTAGAACTTCCACAAGTCAACTTCCCTGAAAATTGGGCAGTAGTTGAATTTGTATCAGTAAATCATGGTTGATAATGCCCCAGAAGAGAGAATACAACCTAGAAAGGAGAATAATTACATCCTTCCTGCAAACTCTGGCCACCCATCGGAAAGATCGAGTTTAACATCATACCACAAACCCTCTCAAATTAAGTATTTAGCATCTGGTTGGATTGAACGATGGGTGGCTGAGTCAGCTGGTGGTCAATGACAGGTACATCCCTCTGCCAGCTTTAGAATCTTGAGCTGGAATACGAGAGGGTACTAATCATTTTTAAGCACTTCAGGGGGCATTGCTGAAATCATGGCAGCTGATGTATTTATGTTGCAAGAAACATGGGCATGACGGCCATTCATGATAGATGGCTTTAGAATTATTCCCAGGTTGGCTAGGGCCACCCGGGGCCGTCCAATGGGCTACCTGGCTGTGGGGGGCAAAGCGCAAGTAAGGATTACTGAATTCTGCCCCACAAAAACCTCAGAAATGCCTTGTGTGTGCTTGTTGATCCTGCTTTATCTGCCTTTGGGACATTTTTAGTTATCAATATATATAATCCCCTGGGTGAAACAGACTCTACAAAACTATGGGAATATGTGGAATATATAATATTGAGGTGGACCACAACTTGAACATCATTGTGGTGGGAGATTTCAATGCACAATGTGCCCCAATTTGAGATCAGTCTGAAAAACAGGACTTGGAATCTGAGCATATGGTGGCAGCCTCTTTCTCGACAGATGTATATGGAAACAAGATGTATATGGGGGCAGCGGTGGTCTAAGGCTGCATATGCATGGTTTAACGTTTTTTTAAAATATGTATTATTTTCAAACAATCCATAAACATTACATCTGGACCATAAGGAGGCAAGGAGTCGAAGGTTATAGATCATACAATTCGCACCATCCCATTCCCCCTTCCGTTTTATGCATCATGGCTGTTTCTGTAGGCTTTCCCCAGTCCTGCCCCCCTTCGCTCTCCCCATACTGGCTCCGATGCCAGACACACTCCCCGCAGGAAACAGTTTGTTGAAGTCCAGTAGGGTTCTTACGTTATTACTCCTGATCAGTTCCGACCTGTTCTTGAGCCCCTTCAGTTGCCCTCTGCCTATTTTCCAGATTAACCTGCCCTTTGTCCCTAGAACTCCCTTCCCCCCTCCCTCACCCCAACCGCCCTCTCGACTTCTCCATCCCCCCAACCCCACCTTCACCTAACCCGCCCCCGTACCCTAGTGCCGCATCATCACATCATTTCCCATAGCTGCCCCTCTGTATTCCACGTCATTGAAGGGGAGGAGGGTCCCCCCTATCCCGCCTGTTCCAGGTTCCCCTTGCTTCCCACCTATCTCCATAGCTCTGTTTGCTGTTAAGGTGGTTTTAAATCCTGCATAGATGCAAGCTCGTTTAGCAGTTGACCCCAATCCACCACAAACTCACTTTCCCTTTCTAAGTCTCTGTGCTTAATTAGGTAATCCATTTCTGCCATGCCCCAGCGACGTACCTCGTGCAACCACCGCTGTACTGATGGGCCGGCCTCCCTTTTCCATTCTATTGCTATCCGCCTTTTGGCCAATATCAGGAGGAACTGGGCGATCCTATTTCTGTTTTTGTGTCTTTTCGCTCACGATAGGAGCCCCCACAGGCACACCTCATATGTGCACTCATAGTTACCCCCTATGATGGCATTAATTTTACTGACCACCTCTTCCCAATATTTTGCTACCACTGTGTAGCCCCAGACCATATAGAACAAATATATAAGGGACGCCTGCTTTTAAGTCTGTGGTCTATCAGGCAAAACGATAAAGCTAATGAAAAATTAGACCATCCAGACCAGAGATGACTTTTTCAGTTTGTAATCCTGAACTATTTATTTTTATGACAACCTATATGTCAAATTACACAATAACAAAATATATTTATATAAAATATGGCTCTTTGAACTTAGAAAACAAACACATCCCTCCAGGCAAACTTCATTCACAACTTCGTCATACATTCATCACATTCACAAACAATAGAAAAAAAAATGATATTTTATTCATATCACAATAGAAAGCATTTCTTCGTTTCACACTCGATTAATTTACAATGTGTCCATCTGTCAACATTCAGAGGATAGAAAAACTGTTTGTCGACATGTTTCGGTTGAGTTCTTGAAGTGGGCAATAACTTCCCTTTGTGTATTATGTTCAACCTTCTTCAGGACAAGAGACGATGGCCAATTCCGCGTGGTCTCATAGACGAGTGGGGGTGTGTGTAAGGCAAAGAGGCCTAGGTCTAAAGAATTAAGAATAAGAAAGAAATGTCATCTCTGTTTCATAAAAACCCATTTCTTGAGTAACAGCTAACTACTAAGGCTGTATGTGGACCGGCTCACCTCCTCTGATTCTTTCAGTGGCTGGCGTGCCGGTTCGATGGAGTAAATCCCGGCGCGAGAGATCTCTTTTAATGAGTTCCACGTCGTGCGTCCTACAGAATGAAGGGCATATACTCTCGTAAGTTTTATGAGGGAAGTCTAACATACTGTCAAACAGAACATTAATGAATCGGTACTCACTCAGTTGCGGGGCTCGCAAAATAGTCAATTCGTCCAAGCTGGGGGTTCGGTAAGACTGCAGGGAAAGGAACAAAGTGTAAGGGCTTGCGGATAGTGCACCCTTGTGTCGCATGACTATTATCACAATATAAAACTTGCTTTAAAAATTCTATTGGGTGTCTGCTCTACGGAATAGAAACATTGTGTGAGGACCCACACTCGGGAGCCCCGAGCCTGCATATCTAGACATCCCTGCGGAGAACTCTCAACCACTCATGGTGAATGAAACAAAATGGAGCTTACTTCTAGGTTCTCTGGAGTGAATCCCTTGGGAGAGTGTGCACGTTGCTGGTCAATCGCAAGTCACGGAGTCACGAAACTGAAACAACAATACATGGTCTCAGAATATAGACGGAGGAGCACGGACTAGCATAGGCTATGTCTACTGCTATCTACTTACTCGGTGTGACCTCAGCTCTATCCGTCGGTGTATGCATCTGTTGACGCTCCTTTGCAACTGATCGCGGCGGTCCGGCGTACGTTCCGAATAGCGCCAATGGACGCGCAGTCGCTTTGAATTCTGGATAATATGCGGCTGCTCGGCATTCTGGACATAGTAGTTCCCAAACACCGGCGGAACCAAAAACTATCTCCACATGAATACAGCGTCTAGTTACCTAACAAAGGTTGGTGTGCTTATACTGGGTGTGTAAAGGCTACACGCTGAGGGATATGTCAAAGGCCGCATGTATTGTTATTTCACTTAACTCATGGAACCTCTCTTCCCATGTCGCAGGATTATAAAGAAAAGTTACTGGCGAATGTGAGAGTACCCCATAGTATCAAGTACTATTCAGGGCATTCCATTCCACCGAAATGTTTAATCCATGGCGGACCGTATCTAGAGAATAGATCCATTTCTGTTCCAGGCGATGTAGGGCACTGGCCATATCCCCACCTCTTAATGTAGGGCATATGGTTTGTAATACAAACCACTTGATGTCTGTATCTTTGTGATGAAGTCTGTCGAAGTGATCCACCAGAGGTTTGTCGGCTGTATGGTTCCTGATACAAAAGATAAAAAGATAAAAGAGATCTCTCACGCCGGGATTTACTCCATCGAACCGGCACGCCAGCCACTGAAAGAATCAGAGGAGGTGAGCCGGTCCACATACAGCCTTAGTAGTTAGCTGTTACTCAAGAAATGGGTTTTTATGAAACAGAGATGACATTTCTTTCTTATTCTTAATTCTTTAGACCTAGGCCTCTTTGCCTTACACACACCCCCACTCGTCTATGAGACCACGCGGAATTGGCGATCGTCTCTTGTCCTGAAGAAGGTTGAACATAATACACAAAGGGAAGTTATTGCCCACTTCAAGAACTCAACCGAAACATGTCGACAAACAGTTTTTCTATCCTCTGAATGTTGACAGATGGACACATTGTAAATTAATCGAGTGTGAAACGAAGAAATGCTTTCTATTGTGATATGAATAAAATATATATTTTTTTTTTTCTATTGTTTGTGAATGTGATGAATGTATGAAGAAGTTGTGAATGAAGTTTGCCTGGAGGGATGTGTTTGTTTTCTAAGTTCAAAGAGCCATATTTTATATAAATATATTTTGTTATTGTGTAATTTGACATATAGGTTGTCATAAAAAGAACAAGTTACTTTCTTACCTGGTAACGTTCTTTCGATGGGATGGTCCGACGACGTATTCCATATCTATGACATGTAATCACCACAGCTGTGCTGCTTCGGAAACTTTTCCGGCGTCTGCGTCCTGCGTCAATGACGTCGATGCGCCGACGTCTAGGACCTCCTCCGACGTCCGACGTCATCCGATGTGATAAGTAGGACGCACGACGCCCGTAGCCTCAGTTGTAGTTTTTTCCCCCACAACGTGTGACATAAGTCAACTGCCAGTCAGACACAAAGCCTTGCGGAACGCAAGCTGCAATCGCAAAAGAAATTCTGCAGCGGGGAAGGCAGGGCGGGAGCGATATGGAATACGTCGTCGGACCATCCCATCGAAAGAACGTTACAGGTAAGAAAGTAACTTGTTCTTCGAGGGGATTGGGTCCTCCGACGTATTCCATATCTATGACAGACTCCCAAAGCAGTACCAAAACAAGGAGGAGGGAAAGAATTTAGAAACAAATTTACAATAGCCAATCAGATAGCAGAGCAAAGGACCGCCTTGCCAAAGGCCAGATCCTGCCCTCTGATGGAATCGAGGGAATAATGCCGTACAAATGTATGTACTGAAGCCCAGGTGGCTGCATCACAGATGTTGCGAATAGGAACACCCCTCTGCAGCGCAGTAGATGCAGCCACACCCCTGGTAGAATGGGCCCGCAAGCCAGCCGGTGGGTCCTTACCCGCCAAGCGGTAACACTCCGAGATGGCCAAAATAATCCAGCGGGACAAAGTCTGTTTCGTCACAGCTTGCCCCAAACGCTTACCAGCGTAACCAATAAAGAGTTGATCGTCCACTCTGACCCGGGACATGCGGGAAACATAAAAGCTTAAAGCTCTCCTAGGATCAAGCCTATGGAGCCTCTCCTCTTCCTTACCAGGATGCGGAGGAGGATAGAATGCCGGAAGAACAACCTTCTGGGCCAAATGAAATTCCGTCACTACCTTCGGAAGAAAAGAAGGACGAACTCGAAGGACAACCCTGTCCTTGTGGAAAACAGTGAAGGGTGGCTTAACTGAAAGTGCCTGTAACTCACTCACTCTGCGAGCGGAAGTAACCGCAACTAAAAACACAGTTTTCAGAGTTAACAGCCTCAAAGGGCAAGAATGCAAAGGCTCAAACGGAGCACCCATAAGAAACCTAAGAACAAGGTTTAAATCCCAACCGGGCACCAGGAAAGGTGACGGAGGGAACACATTAGTGAGCCCTTTGAGAAACTGTGAAATTAAAGGGATCTTAAAGTAAGAACACTCATCAGACGAGCGCTTAAAGATGGACAGCGCCGCCAGGTAACCTTTAATGGTACCCACTTGCAAGCCCCTGTGGGCCAAAGAAAGCAAAAAGGACAGAACCATGGGGATGTCACATGCAAAAGGATCCACATTCCGAACTCTGCACCAGTCGCAGAACTTACGCCAACGGCAACGGTACAGAGACTTAGTTGCTGGCCTTCGGGCCGAAAGCAACACCTCCAACACGTCTTCAGGGAGGTCCCAATCCCTATACCTCAACCTTTCAGAAGCCAAGCGTGAAGGTTGAGGGATCTGACCTCTGGATGGAGAACCAGACCCCCCTCCCGTGAGAGCAGATCGTCTCGGTAGGGAAGACGACGTGGAGGGCAGATGGACAAGTCGAGAAGGTCCGGGTACCACGACCTCCGAGCCCACGCCGGAGCAATGAGGATCATCCGGGAACCGAACTTCCGTAACCTCCGCAGCACTTGCGGGATGACGGGGACTGGAGGAAACGCGTACAGCAGCGGGAACGACCACTCCACCACGAACGCGTCTCCTAAGGCTCCTTTTGGAGGAAATTCCCGCGAGCAAAACCTTTCGCACTTCCGGTTGACACTGGAGGCGAAGAGATCCACTTGAGGGGTCCCCCAAAGGGCGAAGATCTCCAGGAGAATCTCCTGAGCCAACTCCCACTCGTGAGAGATCGTGCTCTGCCTGCTCAGAGCGTCCGCCGTCACGTTTTCGACTCCGGCCAGATGAACTGCCGAGATCAAAACTTCCTGCTGGATGGCCCAGAACTCGAGCTGCATCGCCTCCCTGCACAGAGGAAGTGACCCTGCCCCCCCTTTTTGTTGAGGTAGTGCATGGCCACTGTGTTGTCTGTCAGGATCAGGACATTCTTTCCTCGCACAGTCGGCAGAAAAGCCTTCAGGGCTAGCCTGACGGCCCTCAGCTCCAACAGATTGATATGGAGTCTGGACTCCGACGGAGACCAACGACCGCTGACTGTCAGCCCGTTGGCATGAGCTCCCCATCCCGTGAGGGATGCATCCGTCACGATCGTCACCTCCGGCCAGGGAAGCCAAAATGGAGCCCCCTTCATCAAGTTGCCTTCGACGGCCCACCACAGAAGGTCCCGGGCGACCGAGGGCGGCACCTGAATCGGGTCCGACATCCTGCCGGAGGACTGTGACCATTGCATCTTGAGTGCCCACTGCAAAGATCTCATTCGCAGGCGAGCCTCTGGCACCAGAAGAATGCAGGATGCCATGAGGCCGAGCAACCTCAAGAACTCGAACGCTGGGAGCGACTGGGCATACTGAAACTTGCGCACCATCTGCTGAATGTGAAGAGCCCTCACCTGGGGAGGAAAACACTGCCCCAGGGAAGTGTCGAGCACTGCTCCGATGTACTGGAGCCTCTGCGTTGGCGTCAAATGGGACTTCTTTAAATTGAGGGAGAAGCCCAGCCTGTGAAGGGAGTGGCAGGTGACAGACAGATGATCCAGGACTTGCTCGGGAGAGCTCCCCCTGATCAACCAATCGTCCAGGTAGGGGTAGACGTGAATCCCCCCTTGCCTGAGATGCGCTGCCACCACCACCATGAGCTTGGTGAAAACCCTCGGGGCGGAAGTCAATCCGAACGGCAGGACCCGAAACTGAAAGTGCGAGTCGCCAACCGCGAACCTCAGGTACTTCTTGTGCTTGGGATGGATCGGCACATGGAAGTAAGCATCCTTGAGGTCGAGTGACACCAACCAGTCCTGAAGCTGAAGGGCCTGGAGGACTTGAGAGAGAGTAACCATCTTGAACTTGTCCTTCCTGAGGAGTTTGTTCAAACCGCGCAAGTCCATGATGGGTCTCAATCCCCCGTCTTTCTTGGAAATCAAAAAATAAGGGGAATACCATCCCTTGTTCCTCTCCGCTACAGGCACCAGTTCTATAGCGCCTTTCTCCAGCAGGGCTTGAATTTCCTGCGCAAGGAGCGGATCCGGACACTTCAAAGAGAGGTTCCCCGGTGGATTGTCGCGAGGCCTGTGCCGAAAGGGAAGACAGTAGCCGTGGGCTATGATCTCCAGAACCCACACATCTGAAGTAATGGCTTGCCACTCTACAAGATGCTGCGTCAGCCTTCCCCCAACCGGCGAACCATGGGACATGGCCTCATGACTGAGTAGGAGCGGCTGCGGCGTTACCCGAGGGCAAAGAGGCAACTGCCCAAGCGGCCTTGGCACCACGGGTACCCTGTCGTCCACCTCTGGTACCCCTGCGTTGGCCTCTTTGACAGCCAGCCCCTCTCGCTTTACTGAAGGACGAGTAATAGCGAAAGGAACCACCCCTCCACTGCTGTCCCCTAGGACGAAAAGGCGGAGGTTGGCGAACTGCAGCGCCCAACGACTTCGCTGCAGCTTTTGAGGTCTGCAACCTCTCAAGGCTCTCGTCAGCCTTGCTGCCAAAAAGGTGTTCACCGTCAAAGGGCATGTTGAGGAGCCGGGACTGCACATCAGGAGCAAACCCCGACTTCCGCAACCACGCAAACCTGCGTATCACGGTGCTCGCCGCCATGGACCTACTGACGCATTCAGCCAAGTCCAGACCCGACTGAACGGACTCACACATGGCATCCTTACCATCCTGGACCATAGCAAGGAAACCATCCCGTTCATCCCCTTCGGGAATATGTTCAGCCGCTAACGCAACACAGTTCCACAGAGTGTGCGTGAAACGTGACAAGGCACAAATGGAGTTGGCCGCCTGAAGCGCCATACCACCAGAAGAGAACACTTTCTTCGCCCAGCCATCAAAACGCTTGTCGTCCCTATCAGGAGGGATGGTAGGGTACGACGCCTGCTTTGCCGGGGCCGTGGCCGCCTGCACCACCAAACTTTCCGGAGTGGGGTGCCTGGTCAAGTAGCAGGGGTCGCTACTGGCTGGACGGTATTTACGCGACAAGGACTTGCCCACCGCCGGGAGACTCTCCGGAGCAGTCCAAGCCGCCGCCACCCTTCTCTGTAAAGCCATATGGAACGGCAGTACCGGGTGAGTTGGGGGACCAACATCAAGGATGTCCGTCAGGTCATCCTGCACAAACTCCCCTGGGGGAGCAGACCATCCCAGATACTCAGAAACCCTAGCCATAAGGCGCCGGTATGAGGAATCGGCATGGGAGCCAGGCTCAGGCCTACAAAATTCCACCTCCGGAGAGGTGTCCAGTCCACTGGCATCATGCAGAGACTGCCTCAAATCGTCAAACTGACTATGGCCCGAGACAATGTCATCTGGCACCTGACGAGGAACCAGCCCATCAGAATCCTCATCCGCCTCTGAAATATATTCCAGGTGGCGAAAAGAAGGCACCCGAGAGTGCTTGCTCTTAGCCAGAGCCTTCCTAGGGGGTACACCCGAGACACGGGGCACCTCCGACACGAAAGGCGTCGATGGCGTCGAGCGAATCGGCGCCGCCGTCGAGAAAACCGGCAACGAGAGGATCGGCGTCGACGTCGAGGAAATCGGCGTTGACGTCAGATGCAGCGCCTCCAGTATCGGCGGCGTCGACACAGCCCTCGAAGCCGGAGCCCCGAGCGTGTCCCTCGACGACCTGATCGTCGACGGCTTCGACGACTTCCTCGGAGCCTCGAGAAAGCCTGTCGACGCCCTCGACGCCTCAGACGTCGATGTCTTCCTCGAAGACATCACAGGTGCACACGGTCTCGATCGCGTCGAGGACCGGGACCTGGAACGGGTACGGCGAGAACGAGCCTCCTTGTCCGAACGGGACCTCTCCCGTGACTCGTGCCGACCACTCTTGCGAGCGGTGGCTCTCGACCTCTCACGGCCGACCCCACTCGGGGGCGCGGACGGTTGAGTACCCTGCGACTCAAGAATCGCCAACATCTTCTTCCCGAAGGAAGCCCATTCCTCCGGCGTCGCGCGGCTGGTGGGGTAACCGACGTGCCGGGCAGAGTCCTCTGAAGAGGACCCGGAAGGCGACCGGTGTCGGCGCTTCCGAGAATGCCTCGAAGAGGCTGAGGAGTGGCGAGACCGACTCCTAGAAGAAGACCGACGAGACTTCCGACGATGACGCGGAGAGTCACCCCTCGAATCATCCGTCGAAAGCCCCGCCGACTTCGACTTCCGGGGCTTGGACACCCAACCTACCGACAATTTCTTCTTACGCTCGCGTAAGGCCTTGGACGTGAGCGACTGGCAGTCGATACAGTCATCCGTGTCGTGGGCCTCCCCGAGGCACCAGAGGCAGGCGTCGTGCAAGTCAGTCACCGACATCTTGGACCCGCACTCCCCGCACTTCTTAAAGCCCGGACGCGGGGTCGAAGACGAAGTGGAAGACATCGCCGAAGGAAATTCACAAACGAACAGGTTCGAAGAACCAGAAAGAACAGAACTCCAAAGAGTCGAGGCTTAGAACCGAGAAACACGAAGCAACACGTTCGCGGAAAAAACGGAACTGAGGCTACGGGCGTCGTGCGTCCTACTTATCACATCGGATGACGTCGGAGGAGGTCCTAGACGTCGGCGCATCGACGTCATTGACGCAGGACGCAGACGCCGGAAAAGTTTCCGAAGCAGCACAGCTGTGGTGATTACATGTCATAGATGTGGAATACGTCGGAGGACCCAATCCCCTCGAATAAATAGTTCAGGATTACAAACTGAAAAAGTCATCTCTGGTCTGGATGGTCTAATTTTTCATTAGCCCCAGACCATATGCCAGAAGCTGGCGTGGTCCCCTCTGTACATGGTGCATGCGTGTGGTGCTCCATGACTGATTGTGTGAATTCTTTCTGGTGTCAGATACTCTCAGTGTAGGTAATAGAATTGAGTGAGCTGGAATCGGGCGTTCCTAGATGACTTCTTAACTTGCTCCACATCCGCACCCACTGTTCTTCCGAGATAGGTGCCCCTGAGTCCCTCTGCCATTTACTCTTAATGACCAGTTGCCCGTCCTCCCTTGCTGTCTGCAATAACGTATACACCCTAGATGCCCTGCCCCTGCCCTCCTCCAGTCCCAGAAGAGTCTGCATCACTGGGTGCTCCTCCAGTTCCTCCGGAATGCTCTTCCATAGCGTTGCCATGCGTTTTACCATTGGCATATGTGAAGAAGTGACCCTTCGTTATTTGATATGTTTGTCTCCACTCCTCAAACGCCTGCATTCTCCCATCCTTAAAGAGGTCCCCCAACGTGGCGCATTGTCTATCCGTCCGGTCTTTGATACCCACACTCTATAGGACCATTCTAATGGTGGCATCGAATCCAATCGGAAGTCCCTTACTATACATCTGTGTCACCTGTAATTTCTTTAGTAACTTCTTCCATAACTGTTTTAAAGACAACTGTGTCCCCCTTGCCTCCTATACTCCCCTCTAGTAGTTCTATTGCCTGTCTCACTGTTGGCAGCTCCCCCACTTGTCCTTTCAACTCCCCTTCCCGGCCAGTTTGCCATCCCTTGCAATTGTGCCGCCATAAAGTATAACTCAAAATCTGGCATGTTAAGCCCCCCTCCTCTCTCTTACGTCGTAGCGTCCGCATTGCCACTATGGTGCGCCCCGTGTTCCACAATAGTTCCCCCAGTATCTTGTCTAGCATCTTGAAAAACATCTTTTTTACTATGTACGGGATATTTGTAAAAGAATACAACAAACGTGGGAGGACCAAAATCTCAAAGTGCGACCCTCCCAATTAGGGAGAGAGGTAGCTTCTTCCAGAATGCAACCGCTTCTTCTATCTGTGCGAGTGCCCTCCTGGTGTTAGGAACGAATGACTCCTCTACCTTGTGGTAAATCTGGATCCCCAGATATTTGAAGGATTCTCATTGTTCCCCCCTCCTTTCCTTTTGAGCCGCCAATGGGAATATCAATGATTTATCTTTGTTGGGGGTGTGGCTACGAGGGCCATGTAGGAGGACGCGATCTGGAGGAGCTCCCGAGATCCTGAAATGATCCTGGCGAAATAGTGCACAACAACGTGCCTATGACTGCTGAAAACACACATGCTGGTGTGTGAACGGTCTGACTGCGCTTGGTGAACTTTTGGAAGGCGTGGGAGGAACGGTGGTGGAGTTTTGTGCGAAAAAGATAGGGAGCGCCGGAGACGAAAAACGGAAATAAATGGCCGATCAACGACCGGAACAAAGGAAGGAGCAGGCCGCACGGTGGTCGGGCGATAGAAGCGAACTGTGTGCGCATTTGTAACTTGTGCAGAACGCAGGTCCTCTGGGTCATGTCTAACAGAACAGTGAGACCGAAGGCGAAGCAGCCCACGTTGGACGACTTCGCCAAGACGTCCCCTGGTCCGGAAAGTTTCAAGAGTAAGGATAAGTCGCCTACAGGCGGCATGCCTGTGACGGGTACTAACCAAGAGGTCCTGGCTGCGATTGCGGACTTGAAGGTGACCTAGGAAGCTAAGCTTGAACTGGCCGTAACTGAGCTGAAAACGGCATTGGACCTTAAGGTTGGTGAGGTGCAGGAGGAGGTGAATTTACTCTGGCAGGACGTCAGGTCCTTGCCGGAGCGCACTGAGACCCTCGAGAAAGACACTGCGGATTGTGCCTCCCATAAGGCCGAATTGCATGCCCTGGTGCAGAGAGTGGGCAACTTGGAGAGCAGGGCGGAGGAAGCAGAAGGACGCGCCCGCCGGAACAACATTCGCATCGTGGGCCTGCCAGAAGGATCGGAGGGCCACGATCCTACGGAGTAAATCGAATATATGCTGTTGCAGGAGATACCCGGAGGAGCCTTATCTCAAGGATTCGCGGTGGAACGTGCGCATAGAGCTCTAACAAGGAGGCCGCCGCCGGGAAACCCACCTAGGCCAGTAATTGCCAAAATCCTTAATTACCGGGACCGGGAGAGGATACTAGAACACTTCCGCAAAATAGGAATAATTATACGAGGAGCGGCAAACATAACGGCCTACCCAGACTATACCCTGACTGTGCAGCGTAGCCGCATGAACTTTGGGACGGTAAAGCGGAGATTGAGAGAGGCGGGCCATAAATACATGTTGCTGTATCCGGCGAAATTGAACGTTTTTCATAAACACAAAACTTTGTTTTTTGAGACTCCGGAGGACGCCATGGGATGGCTCGACGCGCAGGGATGTCCCCAGGAGCCTGAGGTTCGGACGGGAAGAGGAGAGGGAGGAGATAAGTAGTGCACGAGGAGGGTGCTACAAGATGGCGCGGAACAGATCTCTGGGACTTGATTATAGTCATTTGCGCGGCCTTAGGCAGAGAAGGTCAGACTGTTGCACAAGATATCATGAGCATTGTGACTTTTGCTGTATTTAGGGGAGCCTTGCAGAGCGGATCTCTTTACCCCACTTAGTAACTTTAGTTAAGTGGCGACTAGGGCGACTTCACCTTACTGAGCTCTGGACATTGTTTGGTGCTTGCAGGGCTAGATGTGGGGGTGCCTGAGTTCCGAGGATGGAGCTGGGCAGCAGTTGGGGTGTGTGGTGTTGGGGAAGGGATGGGTAGAGGGTGGGGAGGGAAGTGGGGAGTTTGGGGTGTGTATAGTTATGGGGAGTTCTAGTTTGTACAAGAGGCTACAAGAAAAAGCCAGAGGGCTGTATCTGTATCGCGTGGGCAGGTGGGATTTGCTGCATGGAAGGGGGGAGGATACTTCTGAGCTATGGGGGATCTTAAGATTGTAACGTGGAATGTCAGGGGACTCAATAGTTACCTAAAGAGGAACAAGGTCATGATGTATTTGAAAAGACAGAAGATTGATATTGCACTGTTGCAAGAGACGCATCAGACTCGGCAAAAGTTGGAACTGGCGGTGAAGAAGTGGAGAGGTACTGTAGTGGGCTCTCCGTATTCTGCCTACGCTAGGGGAGTGTTGGTCTGGGTGGCACCGCACGTTCCGCTCAAACTTACACAAGAGGTGGTGGATGTGGAGGGGAGGATGGTCATATTAAAGGCACTGGTGGAGAATAGGGAGGTTTGCATTGTAAATACGTTTGCCCCCAATCAAAATACGGTGGCATACTTTAGGACTCTGTACCAACCTGGGTGCGTGTGTGGGTGGGGCGGTTATTTGGGGAGGGGATTTTAATTGCGTACTGAACCCCAGGGTAGACAGATCTGATGATAAGATTGATAGGCCCACCCCAGCGGCCAGGGCATTGCAGACACTGCTCGATAACTTCGGGCTGGCAGATGTTTGGAGGCTGAAACATCCTAATGAGGAACAGTACTCGCATTACTCAGCCCCGCAACAACTGCATACGAGACTTGATTATTTTTTTGCCACGCCAGATGTGGTGATAGAGACCACCCAAATAGACTACAAAGCGAGGGTCCTGTCGGACCACTCGCCTCTGGTCCTGGGTTGGCAGTACTGCCGCCCCAGAGCACGGATACCGACGTGGTGCCTCCGGGCTGAGGCGCTCAAGGATCCGGTCTTTAGAGAGGATATCAGGGATGAGATCACACATTATTTCGAGGAGAACGCTGGCAGTGTGGATTCGGCGGGCACGCTCTGGGAAGCCTTTAAGGTGGTATTGCGGGGTGCTGCCATTGCTAAATCAAAGGGCCTGCAGGGTGGGGTCCTAATGGAGTTAGGGGAAGCTGAGGATGAACTGGAACGGGAACTCAATAGGGGAGGGAGGGATGCGGAGCTAGTACTTAAACTACAGCAGCGGTGTGCGGAACTTTGGGAAAGGCTCTGCAACCTTAACTATAAGAAGTATGTTGAGAGACAGCATGTAGGTGGGGATAAAACGGGCCGTCTCTTGGCGGGGTTATACAAGAGCGAAACCCCTAGGCCCCCGATTAGGACGATAACCAGAGAGGATGGAGAGGTAGCGGACACCCAAGAAGGAGTCAATGAGGCATTCTTGGATCATTACAGGGTACTATATGAGGACAAAGGGGGGGGTGGGGGCAACCGAGAGGAGATAAGAGAAACTTTAAGAGATATGGGATTACCTAAGATTAGTGCCGAAGAAAGGGAGGAGCTGGATGCACCGATTACTTTAGAGGAATTGGAGGAGGTGGTGAAGCAGTTGCCCACCAGTAAGACCCCGGGTGCGGACGGACTCCCTAGCGAATTTTATAAAGCATACAGAGAGGAGGTACTCCCCCCCCCCCCCCCCCATGCTAGAAATGCTCAATGAGTCATTTGAGGTGGGCCCGCTGCCGGAATCACTTAGAGAAGCGATAATAATACCGCTCCCTAAACCCAATAAACCAGGGCATAGCTGCGGCTCCTATCGGCACTTGTCAATTGTGAACCAGGACGGCAAGATATTGACGGCGGTCCTGGCCAATAGGTTGTGTAGAGTTATTAGTAAATTGATACATCCGGACCAGACAGGTTATGTCCCCAACAGAAATATAACACAATATAACACAACCATAGGCGACTCCACCGGGTGATTGAAGGGGGGAGCAAGAGCAAGGGTGAAATGGTGGTTGTGTCCCTAGATGCAGTCAAAGCTTTCGACTCAGTGAGGTGGCCGTGGTTGCTGGAGGCCCTGAGGGAATACGGGATGGGGCCGGGCTATGTTAGGTGGGCGAAGTTGCTGTACAGTGAGCCGCTGGCTAGGGTACGTACAGGAGCGGTGATATCAGAGAGGTGGCAACTTAGCAGGGGCACCAGACAAGGGTGCCCCTGGTCCCCGATGTTATATATCCTGGCCCTGGAGCCCCTGGCAGTGTACCTTCGACAACAATATGACATGATAGGCATTGAGGTAGGGGGAGAGAAACACCTGATATCCCTGTATGCTGACGATTTGCTATTATATCTGAAATATCCGGAGGAAAATCTTCAATATATACTGGAGGTAATGGAAAGGTATGCAGAATTGTCTGGCATAGCGGTGAACCCCCAAAAATCAGCATGTTCCCATTAGGTAGATACAAGGGAACCCCTCTGGAGCGGTTGCCAGTGTTGTCGATACCATGGGCGGTTGGCTCCTTCCGCTACCTCGGAATAGATGTGTATCACACGGTAGAGGAGGAACATTTGCATAACACTGAGGTGGCTGTGGGAAAAATCCGTATAAGTATGAAGTTTTGGGAGAAGTTGCCGTTGGCGATGATGGGACGGGCGGCGATGCTCAAAATGTTGGTCCTACCTAGGCTCTTCCTTTTTTTCAGCAATATTCCGTACATGATACCTAAGAAGTTTTTTGCCAAGTTGAATAGTATGTGCAGAGACTTCCTATGGCATGGCACTCGCAGAATTTCTATGAAAAAGGGGGTATTAAGCTGCCTAATTTTGAGGCCTATTATGTGGCTAGCCAGTTGCAATATGTGGTCAAATGGCTCTCTGATGAGGTAACTCCCGAATTTAGGCTGTTTAGACAGGACTGCACTCCGTTTTACCTGAAGGAAATTATTTGGTTGCCTAGGTCAGAAATGAAGGAGCGCCCGGGTATGATGTTGCTGGGGTGGAAGATGTGGCGTAGAGTATGTCGAATGATGGAGGACTCGTACCCGGGTTCCCCGCAGGTGCGGTTGGTGGCCTTGGCAGGGGAAGACAAACAACTAAGGATGATAATCAGGACCTATTGGGAGTCGGCCGGGCTGGTTACATTGGGGGATGTCTGGCAAGAGGGGGCCATTAAGGATTTTGAAGGACTAGGGGAAGAGGCGGGCTTGCATAGGGGCCAGTATGTCACGTATCTAAGGCTGGTGCAGAATATTCGTAAAATCTGGCCTGAGACTGTATTGGCGGAGGAGCCAGACGCCACCATGGGGACAATATATGACATATCAGAAGGAGGGCATGAGATCTCTAGACTGTATGAGATGGTGATGACCCGGGTTGGGAAGGACTTGACGCATTTGAGGCTGGATTAGGAAACAGAGGTGGGAGCACAGATGGAAGATGGGATGTGGGAGCGTGCTATGGGATACCACAAGAAGGTGTCCAGAAATGCCAGATTACAACAAATACAGTTGTACATAATGCACAGAGCTTACATGACCCCGATGAGAATATCAAAGTTTGTAAATGCGGGACGACAAGCGTGCCCAAAATGCGATAAGGAAGATGCTGATATGACACACATGTTTTGGTCTTGCCCAGTGATTGAGAGTTTCTGGGGAGAAGTGGCGCAAAAACTAGCGGACAAAGGGGTCACGCTCACTATAGATACGGCCTGGGCCTGCCTGTTGGGAGGGTTTCCCAAACCACGGAAACTTAAACATGTTGGGAAATTGAAGGACTTGGCATACGTGCTCGCAAAACGAAGGATTGCCATGGGCTGGAAGCAGAGCCATAAGCCACGGGTGGAGGTATGGTGGCGGGATTTGCTAAAATGGGCAGAGGCTGAAACAGTGGTATGGCAGGAGGCATGTAGCAAGTGTGGGGAAGAAGATGTGAGTACCCTGCTAGCATGGAGAGTATTAATAGCAGGGCTGTTTGGAACAATAACGGATTCTGCAGTCTCAGAAGAAGGTGATACCCTGCCACACGCAGCAGATACGGAATGAGAAGGACAAACAAGCTCTTGAGGGGGGAGGGATTGGGGGAGCAGTGGTCTTGACTAATTGATGTTCATGTGTTTTGTTGCAAATAACGCTGCCAGTTTGGTTTGTATTGTTTGTTTGTTTTAAAAATAATAAAAACCCCAACAGTTTCCGGAAGTTGTCGAATACCTCCAGAATTACCGATATGTTCTCTACCGGGTTGTCCACACACAACAGCACATCGTCTGCAAAGAGTGAGATGCTGTGTGTCACCCCTCCCGCTTGTATGCCCGTTTCCACAATGTAGTCCCGCAAGTACCTCGCCAGAGGTTCCAGCACTAGGGCGAATATAATGGGAGAGACTGGGCATCCTTGTCTTGTACCCCCGTTCTAAGTTCCATCTGTGCGAGACCCACTCCCCTGTTTTGACTCTGGCTGTGGGAGCATTATATATTAGCCGTAACCACCTCAATATTGTTTCTCCCATGCCGCATGTCTCTAGTACCTTGAATAGCCATGGCCATTCCAGTGAATCGAAAGCTTTGACTGCATCAATCACCACCAAGGCCAACTCCCTTTGAGTGTCTTAAACTAGGTCCATGACGTGATGCAACCTGCGCAGGTTCATGCTAGTATCCCGTCCCCCTACAAATCCGCATTGGTCTTGATGTATCAGACCAGGGGCTACTCTCGACAGCCTGTTCGCTATCACTTTACCCAAGATATTTGTGTCCACATTTATCAAAGAGATCGGCCTATACGAGGCACACTGTTGTGGGTCTCCTCCCTTTTTAAACAAGACAGTAATCACCGCCTCGCTCATTGATTCTGGGAACATACCCTTCTGGAGTGCATGGTCGTAGACCCATTTCAGTTGAGGGATCAATATGTCTGCGAACGTTCTGTAAAACTCCACTGGGAAGCTATCGCTGCCCAGTGCCTTGTTGACCTGCATTGATTTAGTTGCCCCCATAATTTCCCCTTCCTCGATCGGCGAATCTAGGCTATCCCTGTCCTCAATACCCAGCTTCGGCATGTGCACCAAGTCAAGTAAATCTGAGGCTTCTTGGTTTGAGAATGTTTTCTCCGATTGGTACAACTTCTCATAATAACCCTGAAAAACATTGTTTCGGTCTTGTTGTGATAACACTAATTCTCCCTTAAAATCCCAGATCTGAGTGATTTTCTTGCTTTATTTACCAAGCCAGGAGTCACCCTGCCTTGTCGCCCTCCCCATGGAGTCTGGCTGTATATAACCCCCTGTCAAATTGCTCTATTGAGTCAAGGGCATCCTTGTGTAAAGCTTTTTCTGCCAGTGCTTCCCCCACCTGTTTCCCCCTTTCCTGGTCAATCTCCAGTGACCTGATTTCACCCTCCAGGCGTTTAATGGTGTTATCTAGCGTTCTCCGGACCCCTACCGTTTGAGACATGCAAAACCCTCTGAGTGTCGCATTAAATGCTTCCCATTGTACTCCCACATCATGCACCGACCCCTCATTGAGCTCGAAAAATAACGTGATTGCTTCTCTCAAGGTTTGCACGTTACCTACATCTCCCAGCAGCCCTGGCCTCATGCACCATAGCTTTAAATCCGAGTGGTTTCGCCCTCCTTCGATCCCGGCGACTAATGGTGAATGATCCAATATCGTTCTATCCAGATATGTCGGATCCCGGAACCGATGATAATATTCACTTCCCACAAACAGGTAATCCAGTCTAGAGAATGTCCCATGCGCCCCAGAGCGGAAGGAGTACCCCTGCTCTGATCCATGTGGTTCCCTCCAGAGTTCTACTAGGTCCAGCCTCTCAACTACCCACCTTAATGACTACCTCCCTCCCTCGCCATTGGTTTCGTCGCACCTCTTCTTCCTGTGCTGTCTTCATCTGGGTCCATTGCACAAATGAAATCCCCCCCAGATGTACAGTCCCACCCGCTGGCTACCCGTCACTTCCATCACCGATGTAAAGTAGGACTTATCGTCCACGTTCGGGGCATAGGAGTTAACCACACAGATATCCTGCCCCTCCCACTGGCCCACTAAGGCTATTGTCCTGCCCTCTGTATCATCCATAGTGCGCTCCACCTGTAAAGGGAGTCCGGCAGCCACCCAGATCAGGACTCCTCTCGCAAATGTAGAGTATGTGGTCCCATACACTTTGCCTCCCCATTTAGATTTCAGTCTCCGCAGAGCCTCCCCCTGCAGGTGCATCTCCTGTAGCAGGGCCAATTGTATCCCTTGTCTTTTCAGGTATTGTCCCACTTTAATTCTCTTCCCACCGCTCCCCAAGCCCCGCACATTCCATGTGCCTATTTTAAGGGGTGTCCCACCCTTGTCTGTATCGGTATCTCTCCCTGCCGGATGCGCTATGGTCTAATGACCATTTGATCCGATTTCTTCCTCCCTGGATCCGGTGAGCACTGAGGTCTGAACTGCCCACAACCCTCTGTGAATAACTGTCCCATAACTGCCCAACTCTATATCCTTGTCAACTCCCCAACTACTTGCCCATCCCTCCCTCCGGCCCCCATTCCCTACAACCTGTTTTAATCGGGCTAAACCTCCCACACACATCTCCAGTCCAGTGTATTGGGTGGGTCCCGATATCGGGGTTAGCTGGAGGTCTTTGTCACCTGTTTCTTGTGGTGAGCTTTGCCCCCCTCCCTGCCCGTTTCGAGGGTGTCAAGTTCCGTGGTCAAAGTCCTCAATGTTCTGCTTCTCCAGCTTGTACATTTTAGGATGTGTCTCCTTCCCTGTGTTGCTGGTCATTCGGCTCCGATCCTGTTTTTTTGGGGTCCCTTCCATCCAGCCATTCCCAGGCGTCTCTCGGTGAAGTGAATATAAGGGAGCGGCTCCCATCCATGACTTTTAGTTTTGCCGGGAACATAGTCATGTAGCGGAGGTTCAATTCATGCAGTCTTCGGTGGGCCGAGTCAAAGGATCTCCTCTGGTTTTGTACCTCCAGCGTGAAATCCGGAAAGATTAGAATTCTAGCATTGTTTGCTTCGATGTTTCCGGCTTTGCGTGCCACCTGTAGGATCGTATCCCTATCTTGAAAATTCAGTAGCTTGGCGATTATCGCCCTGGGTTGGCCGCCTCCGCCCTTTCTATTGTGAAGAGATTCAACAGGCCTTTTGGGTGCAGGGGCTCCAGGATCAGCCTTTCCATGTACAGTTCTGCGCTGGGTCCCTCTAGCCCTCTGGCATCCCGACCAGACAGATATCATTTTGGCGTGAGCGGCCTTCAGAGTCCTCCGCCCTCATTTTGAGCCCTCGTGTCGCTCCTATAAGCCACCGCACCTGGTTTTTTAAGTGTGGTGAGATTGTCCTCCACCGCGGTTACACGCTGTTCCACCTCTGTCACTCTGTCGCTGGTTTTGTGCAGGTCAGCTCGCAACAGCGACACATCTGTCCCAACTTCCTGTATCTTCCCCTCCAGCGATGAGCAGGAATCTTGGATAGCCACCATCAGTCCTTCCATCGTGACCTTCTCATTCCTCTCTGCCTCGAACCCTCCGGCATCATCTTCTGCCACCTGGTTCTTAGACAGCTTTCGTTTGGGGGCTGTGAAGTGATCAATCTTTTGTTGGTTTTTTGCCCATGAGTCGGTGCCAGGTGGCCTGGGTTGGCCTTGAAAGAAAAACTTATTGCAGTGCTCGTTACATGCTCGAGGGAAATTGGCGCCCCGCCACAAGCATAATTCCCTTGCCGCTGTTTGCCCGTGGAGTGCAACCCCCCCACTCTTGCCTGCACTATCTGAGGAGCATCCCCTGTGGTCTCTGTCGCGCTGTGAGCTCTGTTGACTCTCCCTCTCTTTAGTTCCAGGTCTCCCCTCCGGGCCCACCACTTCCCAGGTCGCCGAATCCTTCCTCTTCTCTGTCTGATGGCACGTCCCTTTTAGCTTCTATAGATGCTTGCCTGTCCTGTGACCAGTGTGGGGTTGGTCACTGCCTCCCTCTATATGGATGCTGTGCGTTCTATTCACCCTGTGGCCCTGAGTTCGTTGCTGGCCCCCGGCTTCAGCCCTCCTCTAGGAGTTCGGGCTGCATATTTTTACCTTGCCCCCTGTCCACAGCCCGAGCGCCGGCGTTGGTGCTGTTCCAGGCTTGTCTTACGCGCTGGTAAAGCTGAGTTTCACTGCTTCCCTGCCCCTCAGCCGGTTGGATCGTCGCGGTTCCACTGGGCCAGTTCCCCTGCTGCTCCTCACCTTATTAAGGGGGCTCCTCCCGTTTGTCACTGCTGCAGTCCTCAAACACCAGCAGGGTTCCGTGCTGCTTCTCCCAGCACCCGCGATAATGCCCCCTTCTCTCTATGTGGTCATCCTCCAGTCGTGGCTTCAGGTGGGAGGGGGGGTGCCACTCCGAGGCAGTCGCCATCCTCGCCTGCCGCCGTACCGTCTCTCAATATCTGTGCGCCCGATGGAGTCCCCCTTCTCTCATACCACTGTGTGTCAGCCACTTGGCTGGGCGTCCTGCTGTGGGTTCCTCAACACAGTGCCGCCGTGTTCGCCTGATGTGGATCGCCTGCTCAGGTCCTCCGTGTTCGGATTATGGGATTCCGCCCCGGCTGCCTCTCCGGACCTTCTCCTTCCTGTCCCCCTAACAGATGAGAGGGGGGGGCCTGAACTTCGGGGCACCTCCCGCCGTGTCTGCCCTTTCGTTGTGTAATTCTCCGCCCGGATCAGTGTGTACGCTTGGACTGGTCTTGGGCGATTCCCGCCAGGTTCATCGGCTCTCTTCTCAATGGCGGCGGCCATTTTGCCGCTTGTCGGCCAAAGTCCTCCCTCACTGCGTTTTCCCTTATTGCAGCTCAAATAAGGCTGCTCCTGCGCTTATAAGAGCACAGTCGGTGCCCCAGGTATTCCGGTGCCCCTCCGTGTCCAATTCCGACTTCAGGGTGAATTATTGCAGGATCTTTATCGGATGGCCGTGTGGAGTGCAGTGTGAGCTTCGGAGCTTCACCGCCTCATCCGTCGCTCACAGGCCACGCCCCCCTGCATGGTTTAACTTTCCTGGAAACGCAAGATAGAAATGGCGTTGGAAGTTGTGGGGACCTACATATATTATGGGGTCCCCATTGCTCCCTGCCCCAATCCTGCCTGCTATGAAACATATATGATGCAAAATGTCCTTAGAAAATGGTCAGTAGACCGCCAGTTCATTATAAGGAAGGGTGGATAAAGTATTGAAGGCTTCCTTGAAATAGATAAAACCAGTGTCATCCCTGCAGTGTTGTACGGCATTGAAGCCCTACCTTCAAAGTATTTTAAGTGGTTAGATAGACTGGAGGGGACATTTTTACGCTCTATCCTAGCGGTACCGTGGGCAATCACGCTAGAAGCGCTTAGATGTGAGCCGGGCGTTACCTCTCTCAAAGCGCTCTGGCTGCTTTGGCGCTGCAATCTTGGGATTAGGCTCAAATAGGCACAGTTTGGAAATGGCTCTATTTTAAACTTGATGGCACTGGGCACTGAGTCCAGCCCGCAAAACTCGCTGTATGCTGATTTAGAGGTAACAAAGCAGTTTCAAAGCCATTGGCTTATTTACTCCCCCAGACAAATACTGTTCCTGTTATCTACATCAACTTAAAGTAAAAACTGCAGATTGGGATCGATCGGCCAATTTGGGCAGTCTGCATAAGAAAAAGCGATATGTTGAATTCGCCAAATCTGGTTTTACCGTTGGAAGTCCAATACAGTATTTATTGAAGACGAGTTTGACATTGTATCGTGTATATGCGTTTTAATATATTGCCAACCAACGAGTATCATGGCGCAATCTTTGCATAACTAAGCTAATTCTGTACATGCTGCTATTTATTCATTTCTGCGCTTTGGAGGTTAGCATGAATCCACTTTGCTTCAAGCAAACCTTCCTTTAGTTCAAGATAATTAAAGGGAACCCTAGTCCTAGTCTATTTCTCCTTAGAAACCACTTCTTCAGAGGTGTTAAAGTGTTATTTATTATTCGCACATCCTTAACTACTCACATCTGAGCACAGCCTAAGAGACAAGAAGTCTTCTAAAATGCTATTCCCACTTTGTATATGCTGTACTGAAAAATTATATCCCTGAAGTCATGTCACCCAACCTGCTGTATTATGTGAAACACAATTAATGCCCTTCCTAGCAATCAGTGTCATTCCAACATCCCAGCAATGACCTGGACGAATTTATGACTGACATTAGTTGCCGGATGTATGATTGGCATTACTAAAGCTCTTATAGACAGTAATGTATTATTGTCACTAAAATGTCCTCTGCCTTTAATTCTGTAACATGCAAGGTTACTCTCTGGATGGCAACAGAATAATGTCATTCAGATGGAAGTACACAAGATAGCACACATGTGTTATGCTCTAAATATGGCATCTAGGATTTCAGGACTGCGGGACTGTATGTTCTAAGACCTGTGTCCTGAGGCTTTTTGGAGCAGTGTGTTAGGTGTGTGGTATGAAAACAGATCGACAAGTGATAGCAAGAATGTTCTAGAGGACGCTTCTGTAGGTATTCACAGTCCCCAACATTTTTCATCAATTATAAAGATGCAAAGCGTATGCTGGAACAAGGGTGGACTGGCTCGTGGTGAAATGCCGATGCCTCTAAAAGGCTAGGAGAAAAGGGCAGAGTCCATCACATTTCAGGCAAACTGGATATGTGATTGACACTACTTACCATACCATCTAATCAAAGGCACATGTATCTTGGTAAATCTTCCCTAAATTATGTCAGACTTTCATTCTGAGGAGCTAGATCTAATTGTCTTTCTGATAATGAGGTTCTGTGTAACAACATTTCTCTGGTAAATACTTTGCAGGTAAAATAAAGGGCTGGCTAATGGATCCTCTATGTGCCAGTGGAAAGGTTTCCAGTCTTTCAAGGGATGGATGTCGCAGTAGACCAGAACATAGGAATCTAGGTCAAGACCGGAGGCATGCATTATACTTATCTTTCTTTTATTGCTTAAGCTCAAGCAGCCAGGTTTTAGCAAAATATTTTCATTCTTTTCTCTCAAAAATAAAATCTTGCTGAAATCCACCAATATAATCATTCCCTTAAACAAAACTGTAAACATGACACCTGATTACTCTGATATTTGTAGGCTCATATCAGAGCCAAATACGTGTCCTTGCTCCTCCTATTAGCTGTCCTTTTGTATTTGTATTTATTGATTTATTAAGCGCCTTACGCCAAAGCGCTGTACAATTGACCAACATAATACATGAACAATAACAGCTGAAGCAAATACATAGTGAATCATTCAACAAAAACAGTGAAAAGAGCAATTAACTGAGGGGGATAGGTAGGGAAGGGGAGAGGGAGAGGAGGGGAGGGGAGTGGTGATGAATGGTAGGAGGAGGGAGGGGCGGAGGTTGAGAGGGGGGAGGTAGGAGAGGGGGGACATAGGGGAAAGAATAAGGAGGGGGGAATCAGGAGGCGGAGGAGCTTCGGGGAGGGGAATGGAGGATGAGAGATTTAAGGGAAGTGCGGAATGAGGTGGGGGTAGAGCAGATAGCAAGAGGGAGGGTGTTCCAGTGTAGAGGTGCTAGGAGTTGGAAGGAGCGGAAACGGGAGGAGGCACAAGGGGAGGGAGGTACAGTGAGAAGGAAATGGTCAGCAGACTGAAGGGGACGGGAGGGAGAGTAGAAGGAGAGAAGGGAGGAGAGATAATGGGGAGCGAGGCCAGGGAGAGATTTGAAGACAAGGCAGAGAAATTGAAATTTAAGCTGGGAGTGAAAAGGAAGCCAGTCAAGGGAAGAGAGAGAGGCAGAGATGGAGTCGCAGGTGGTAAGTAGACAGAGGGTACGGACAACAGAATGGTAGATAGATTTAAGAGGTGCAAGATGAGACATAGGAAGTCCAAAGAGTAGGGAGGAGCAGTAGAAAATATGGAGGGAGGAGATTAGGAGTTTAGCAGCGTGGAAAGTGAGAGAAGGGCGGATTTTGCGAATATTGAAGAGGTGGTAGCGACAGGTGCAGGAAGTGAAGGAAATATGTTGGGAGAAGGAGAGAGAGGAGTCAAAGAGAACCCCTAAGTTACGAGCCTGAGGAGAGATAAGAAGATTGGAGGGAGGAAAGTGAATGAATGGGGGAGGGGAGCTTAGAGTTAGAGGGAAAGAATATAACTTCGGTTTTGTCAGTGTTGAGAGAGAAATCTGGAAGACATCCAGTTTCTAATGGTAGTAAGGCAGGAGGAGAGTTTTTGGTGAAGGTCAGATGAGAATGAGGAGAAAGAGAGGAAGAGTTGAGTGTCGTCGGCATAGAAGTGGTGGGAGATGCCAAACAAAGATTACAGGTTCAATGAGGGAGGTGTAAAGAGAGAAGAGGAAAGGACCAAGTACCGACCCTTGGGGTACGCCGTACTCAAGAGGATAGGTAGGAGAGGACCGGCCACCCCAGGAGACAGTAAAGGAGCGGGAAGAGAGGTAAGAGGATAGCCAGTTGAGGACAGAGCCTTTGAAACCAAAGGAAGAAAGAGTGTGAATGAGGAGGGGATGATCGACAGTGTCAAAGGCTGCAGAGAGCTCGAGCAGAATAAGGTTAGAGGATTGTTTGGCGTAGCGAGCAGAGAGAAAGGAGTTGAGAATAGAGGTGAGAGCAGTTTCTGTGGAATGTTTGGGACGGAAGCCTGATTGGTAGGGTGGTAGGAGAGAGGAGCTAGTGATAAAGGTTGAGAGCTGAGAGTAAGCAAGGCGCTCGAGAAGCTTGGAGAGGAATGGGAGAAGAGAGATGGGTCTGAAGTTAGAGGTGAGAAGAGGATCAGCAGAAGGTTTCTTCAGGATAGGGATGATCATAGCATGCTTGAAAGCAGAGGGAAAAATAGCTGAGTAGAGACAGATGTTGAAAAAGGAGGTGAGGCAGGGGATAAGAAGAGGGTAAATCTTAGGGATGAGAAGGGAAGGGAGAGGGTCAGATGGGGTGGGCTTTGGATAGTAGGGTGACTTCAGAAGGGGAGACGAGAGAGAAGATGGTCATGCAGGAAAAGGGAGGGGGGAAGAGTAGAAGTGAAATCAGAGGGGGGTGGATTTTTTGACGAAGGGTTTGAATCTTAGAGGATGAGAAGTTGGCGAAATCAGAAGGGGAGAGTGTAGAATTGGAGGAGGGATCAGAAGTGGGGGGAGAGAAAAGTTGAGAGAGAGTTTGGAAGATACGGCGAGGGTGAGTGGCTTGAGAATGTAGTAGGTTACAGAAGTAAGATGATTTAGCAGAGGCGAGACAAGAGTCGTAGAGTGTGTGGTAAGAAGTAAGAGGTTTTAGAGAGCGAGGGAGTTTTGAGCAAAAGTCTCTCGAGACGACGGAGAAAGCGTCGCATAGAGAGGAGTTGAGGAGTAAGCCAAGGTTGAGAGGGTTTCCGGGTAGGGCGGAAGAGAAAGGGGGTAGAGTCGGTCAAGGGAGGAGGATATAGCAGAGGAGAGGGAGGATAGAGCATCAGGGCCTCCGCTATCAGCAATATAAGCAGATGTCCATTGGATTTTCTGTAAGGGATATTCTTTTTAGAATTATTTGTGTTTTTAGTGGGAGAACGTTATACTTTTATTGATTTCTATGGGGGATGTTCTGCTTAAGAATTGTTATTGGAACAAGAACATTTAGTGTGAGGCACACAGCCAGGGGATGCGCCGAATGTACAGAGGGATTTAGCATATGATGCCGTAGCTGCTACACGCAGCAGGACTTCCCTGGGGCCTATCTACCCCATCCCCCGCCAAAAATAGGAACCTGCTGGGGCCCTCTTCAGATTAGCTGGTACCAGTCCCAGGAGGAGAAAGGGAGGGAGGGAACATTAAGGTGAGATAAGGGGCATTAGGAGTGGTGCGGGCTAGACCACTCCCTAGGGTGGGCTTATAAGCACAGCAATTTATAAAATGTTGTAATGGTTGAATGTAATTTTACAGCAATATTGTCGCAGTCGAGGTACATGGTGCTCCAAGCTGGCCTGCTAGAATCCACAAGGGACTGGCAGTGTCCGAGTTTGTTGGCAGCAGAGTACTTAACTCAGCAAGCCAGGGGAACGGGGGCGGGTATGTGTGGGTGGTGGGAAGGAAGGGGAGGTGGATAGGTGCAAGGATCAAGGCTGGCGGTGGACTAGGCAACTGGCAGTAGGGGCTAGAAGGCACAAGGTAACAGGGCGCAGGGGAATCCAGTTCGTCGGGAAAGGGGGAAGGGGACAAAGGTACGGAACGCGGCCCAGCTACTTGGGCAGCGGGTAGAGGACTAGTGGTCGGTTACCAGGAGGGTGCAAAGGGAGAGGACAGTAGGGGGGGGACAACCCCCAGGGGAACGAGGAGCAGGCAATAGGGGGTAACGGAAGGGGGCAAGTTCAAAATGTAATCAAGGAGAACAGAAACCTAATGGGGGAACAACAATGGGGGAGTCGCACAAGCAACGAGGAGCGAGTAGTAGGCCTGGAGACCGGGTGGAAGGGGCAGAGGTGAGGTACATAGGGAGGGAGGGGTGAGGAGGCGAGAGAGCGGCAGGACCCCAGGGGCGAGGTATAAGATAGGGACCTGGAAGCTGGGGGGGGGGCCAGGGTTAAAAAGGGGTTGGGTGAAGGGAACGTTTGGAGCACGTACACCTGGCCAACATGGAGCACCGGGGCGGGGGGCAAGCGACAGGGGGTGAAAAAGGTTTAACGATCCTGCACCTGGGAAAGTAGTGAAGCTGGAACCAGCTGGAAATCAAGCCGGTGCCGAAAAGGGGAATGTTTAAAGTATGAAGTAAAAAAGTTGATTGGAACAGCTCTGCACAAACAGAGGCTGCACGCCAGCAGTATGAAGTAAACAGGTTAATAAAGTAAAAAAGTTGACAGGGACAGCTCCGCACAAATGGAGGCTGCACGCCAGCAAGTTGGAGTTCATGCAAAACTGAAGTGGAAAAGTAACGGCGTCAGGTCCGCTCATCGGATGCTGCTCGCCATCAAGTTGGAGTTGGTACAAAAAGTAAAGTGGTAAAGAAACGGCGTCAGCTCCGCTTAGCGGAAGCTGCTCGCCATAAAGTGGGGAATGTAAGGGGTGCAGCTCAGTGCAGAAAAACCTGATGCTGTACTACCAAGTAGCAAATAACGGGGCACCTGTAAGTTACCTCCTGCTTAATAAAGCAACTGCGGCCTGTACATCCACAACCCGAGTCAGTGTCTTATTTTCAGGGGGGTGTGAGTGGAAGGATGGCAGAAGGGAAGGGGGTGGAGGGCCGCAGGGTAAAACAAAGGGGAATTTGGAAACGGGGTAAACCAAATGTTGGGGTCCCAGGGAGGCCAGTGTGGGGTGTTGCCGCTGAAAAGCCGTAGCCGCAAAAGCGATTGGTGAGAAAAAACCCTACAATCAGAGTTGCTGGAGCTGGGCCAACCCTCGCTGGACTCCAAGCGAGGCCTGACTGGTTTCACCCACATCATGCTTCAGCGTGGCTTTACAAGCGGGAGCTGTGCATTTTTCCCATGGGGGTGATAGTTCGGCGGAGCCAACAGAAGGGCAGTGCCTGGCAGAGTGCGCTCCACACTGTTGACAGCAGAATGAGCTTCCTTCTTGCTGCGTCCCTCGCAGCATCTACAGCCGCTTCCACTCATCTCACTGAACATGGAGATAGAGCGGAGGGGTCTGATACAGTCAAGTGAGGGAGCAACGTCCTCGAGCGAACGGCCGTTAGCGTTCGAATATAAGAAACAGAAAAGAAAAGGGAGCCCTAGAAGCAGCCGGCCTGTGCTCAGCCGACAGAGACTCCTCACAGAGTCGAAAAGTGCAGATAGCCTGCGGCATGAATTAAAAAAACAAGAAATATATGTACATTATATTGCTGCAGGTAATGCGATATTACATGCCACCTCCTTTCACCCGAGACACAAGTCACGGAGCGTAGAAGTGTGCTGACAGCACTGAGAGAAGGCACGCTTCAGACGCTGGTGGTGTTGGTGTGTGGACATTTTTCGTGGTGACACTACAGCTGTTACTAATATTCCAGGGTCAGGCGCAGAGCGCCACGCAGTACAGAAGAGTGCTGGCACCACTGAGAAAGGGCACGCTTCAGACGCTGGTGGTGTTTGTGTGCGGATATTTTTTGTGGTGACACTTCAGCTGCTACTAATCCTCCGGTCAGGCGCGGAGCGCCATCGAGTGCAGAAGAGTGCAGTGAGGCCAGGGGAGCAGTGGTAATTGCCCAAAGCCAGGAACACGGGAGTGGGTGAGTCCAGCCTGCCTTTGTGTGAAACCTATTATTGTATGAGACACAGAAACATACCTCCGACTTGCTTGATCAGGTGCAGGGCCTCCACAAAGTGATGACTGCGGAAAGATCTGGAGACCCATGGACCGAGCAGTCGCAGGGGTGGATCTGGAGGGAATTCTATGGTAACCTAAGGGGGACAGACCACTGCAAATGTACAGTAGCTCCATCCTATCGTTAGTGGGACACACATGGGACGAAGCAGCGAAAATGATAAGTTACTCACCGTAGTGACTAACGTACTCTTAGTCCTCGTTAGTCCCCTTTCCTCCAAACTGCATGGGCGTCCCTTCTAAGGGACGGGAGACTGAACCTTTTTCACCAGAACAAACCTTCTTCCCCTTTAAATTTAGAGGCGCGCAGGGGTGCGGGCCAGGGAGTATGCGCTGCCCTGACTCCGCCCTCCAGCGCCACACCTCAGTCCCCATTGACGCATTGTCAATAGATTTAACATTGCCTAATGACACCAGTTTTATTAGGGGGGAGGTTGATGGGACGCATGGAGGAAAGGGGACTAAGGACTAAGAGTATGTTAGTCACTACAGTGAGTAACTTATAATTACTCTTACGTCCTGTCCCCTTTCCTCCATACTGCATGGGTGATTACAACGGAATGTAGCCCCAGGGTGGAGAGGAGACCCTCCTTAAGCAAATAGGTTCTGAAAACGCCTGTCCGAAAGCCACATCAGATCTAGAGCCGGCATCCAACCAGTAATGCTTGCAGAAAGCTGAGGGAGTGGCCCAAGTGGCCGCCCTGATTATGACTTGCCAAGGGACAGGGCGCTGGAATGTGATGGCCATTGCCTTGGCCCTGACCGCGTGGGCGTGCATGTTGGCCGGAAGCCGCTTGTGCTGGCACTCATACGCTTCGTTGGCCAAAGAGGTGGTAGGGGGTGCTGACAGGGTAGCCGGGAGCTGTTGGATCCGCTGCTTACCCTGCTCATATGGATGCAGTGGGAAGCTACCCTGCGCAAAAGAGGGATAGGCTGTAGGCCACGTACCCGGTTGAAGCCAGTCCCACTTTGACACTCTTTCTTCGCCAAATTCCTGGAATAGCGTCGGAAGGGTGCCTGTGTCTGGTGCGGCGGCCATCTTGTCGAGCTGCCTGCCACGTGCCAGCGACGTGTTGCTCAGCCCACTGGGCCCAGTCTCCTCCAAGACTCTTGTGTGTGGATCACAAGGCCTACCCTGCCCCTCAGGCCTAGGCCCGGTAGGTGCGACACCCTCGACCCAGGGGTTGGTAGAGCTGCATTTAGGCGCCCCCTCAGACATATTGCCGGTACAAGTGCGGGGCCCCTCGGATGACAATCCGGTACAAGAACCTTCCGGTCCCTCGACACTACCACCGGGAGGATACAAGGTTCCTCGGTGCACGTGCTGGTAGAAGGACCTGAGCAGGCCGCCCCGTGCTGGAGAGTCCCTGGGAAGGAGTCTCCCTTGCGGGGTGCGATAGAGAATATCGTCCCTACCTTGGGCTTTCTTCGACGTTTCACCAAGTTCTGGAGGTCCTCTGGTGGCGACTTCTGGAGGAGCTCCCTCCACCTGGCTAGTCTGTTCTTCAGCACTTTCGAGGACAACGAGCCACACGCTGTACAAGCTTGCCAACCGTGGTCTGGGCCAAGTTAACGTAGGCAGAGGGTGTGGGGGTCTGAAGTTGGGAAGAGCCCATTGCAGCATGGACACCTGCTGAACCCTGCGGAAGTCGACATGCGCCGGGGAGGAGTGCGACGCCTGAGGACCGAGTACTAATGATAAAAAGACAAAAAGACAAAGAGAAGTATCCGTGCGTGGAATTACATGGCCGAAGCCAAACCCAGGAGCGCTGGGGAATTCGGCCCGCTCCCCCGTCGATGCGGAAAGGGGACTGAGGTGTGGCGCCGGAGCGCGGAGTCAGGGCTGTGCATGCTCCCTGGGCCGCACCCCTGTGCGCTCTAAATTTAAAGGGCAAGAAGGTTTTTTCTGGTGAAAAAGGTTCTGTCTCCCGTCCCTTGGAAGGGATGCCCATGCAGTATGGAGGAAAGGGGATGGGACGTAAGAGTGAGAGCGCACATCACCATATATCCCTCACCATATACACCTCTATTTGACAACCCACATCTTACCCCCGGTCACAAAATATCCACATCTGAGGCCTGGCAACAGGGGGGGGATGCCTGAAAGTCAGAGATATGTTCAATGGAGACCAGGTGAAGCAATTCGAACAATGTAAGACATCCTTCGCCTTGGGGAAGGGGCAAGGTACAATTACGCCCAACTGAGGCACTGGCTGCACCACCCTACCATGAAACAAACAGGAACCCACCAACTAACCCCCTTTGAAAAGAACTTAAACAGGGACCCATGGGACAGGCGACTGGTAACAGCCATATACAAACACAAAGGCTGGAGAGGACCCCCCGTTAAGGCCATACATGAAAAGATAGGATGTCTCCACAGGGAGCACAGTAGAGGGAACGGAGTGTGCGAAACTATGGGCGCACATCCCCAGACTAAGAAGATCCATCCAAATTCAGGAGATCTGGCTAAAACGCATTTTCCAGTGGCACATGACACCGACTAGACTGCACAGAATGTACCCAGAGACATCGCAGCTCAATTGGAGGGAATGCAGCGGGGAGAGAACCTGGAGCCATATATGGTGGGAGTGCCCCAAAATCGACCAATATTTGGATGGCATACTGGAAGCTATCGAGCAGGTCCCAGGGGTAACGTGCAAGGGGAATAGAGGCCTGGCAATGATTGGAATCGATGGGACGCTGGAGGAAATCACCTCAAAGCCGGGTCGCAAGCTCTATGTCATTAAGATGATGGTAACGGCTCTGGTACTGGCGCTTAAATAGAAAACCAGGGACCCCCCACAGGACCACGAATGGGTTGCGTAAATCTGGCGCTTTGTCGCTTTGGAGTGGCTCACCTACTGCATCCAAGGGGATTACAAGATGTTCAATACAGATTGGTCAACCTTACGGAAATATCTAAGGGAGGGGGCAAGGGGAGTATGGCGCCCTAGGAGCATGGGCCACTTAGGAATAACTGACCAGCCCGGGGAAGGCGAACTATGAAGGAGCCACTGACGATGAACTTACACAAAACTGGGACTCCGGAAGAACTGTTACACCACTGCCATCGCACCTCAAGGGAACCGCCTGCGTATGGACTATACTCGGACCAGGGGGGGAGGGAGGGGGGTTTGGGGGTTTAGGAGGGGGGAGGGGATACATTCATGTTCAAATGTGTTATCGTTTAAAAAATGCCAATAAAAAGTTAAGGATAAAAAAAAACTTTGAAGTGGGAGTATTTTACTCTCCATTTCTGAAAGTTGAGAATAAAATGATTTTAATTAACTGAACTATATTAAATTGCTGAAAGGTAACCAAATCAGAAGTGCTGGGAAGTGTCCCAAGGAATTCTGGTGTTTTGGAAAGTTGAAAGACTTGAAAGCTTGGGCCAGGGAACCCCTTTGCATTGGTAACTCTTTTGAACTCAGGGAAGGGAAACCCTTAACAACCAAGAGCTGGAAGAAGCTCAGTTAATTAATTTCAGATCACACAGGATTTCCTTGCTATTCAAACACAAGCTTCGTTGTGGGTACTTTCAGTGGCTTTTCCATAGAGGGGTGCACTTGGCCTAGGTGCAGTTGTCCCATTAGAGGTCACGCAACCGACACACCTTACTTTCTTCTTCTTAATAGGCACATTGCCACGGCTTCAACTTTACAGTGGTGTTCGATTCATTCTCATTTCTCATTTCACATTTCACATCCCTATGATGCTTTATCATTGCTTGTTTTGCCACCATTCACTTGGTACAATTTCACATACTCTCCTGCCAATGATTCCTCACTTAAGTTACACAGTTCCTTATACTCTTATGGCTCTTGCCAATACTTGTTTGCCAATGCTCGTTTTCTCAAATTACACAGTTCCTTTTATTAGGAAGTTCCACAAACTTAATTTCAATCAGGTCGGTATTCAAAAAGTGCTTACTTTCATTTGCATTCAGAATTTTGCATGCTGGCCTGCCGTCCCGGTGTCCCCCTTCCTCGGTTGACTCACCAGTGGGAGCTTATGGCGTTCCAGCCAGGCCACCACCGCCACAAGCTCTCTCTCTCTCCTGTGTAGTGCCTCACTCTATCTACCTAGCGGCACTCCGTGGCTTCGCTCACACCACCATTGCTTCTCTCGCAGCTCGTGCTTCACACTGTAGCTTCAACTGGTCACGACGGTTCCCTTTCTATGGTCCGCCACCAGCCTTCAGCTTCCTTCAGCCTCGTTTCCTGTTGCATACACTCTGCATCTTCCAGGGATTCCTGAGCACTCCACTTGCCACACAGCCTTCCAGGAGAGGTCTGCTCCTGTACAGCAGTCCTTAGACTTACTTCCACAGCCAACACCTTTTTCTGCATTCTTCCTGCTTTTAAACATTCCACCAGGCAAAAAGATTGGTTCCTGCCCATACATTACGGATGAGAAAATGTTGAAGGCGGCTAGTCTCCTATTGCCTTTCTCCCCTAAATATATATTATCTCCACCGGCTAACAAAATGCAATACTCCGCAGTGACCACTGGATGTCGGACCTATGCACAGCATGTGATTCTAAGCAGATTAACAAACATCAGAAATATTGTTATCTCCACCGGCTCGGCTAGGATTGGGAGCTCCCCGCCAGTGAATGTGGAGCGTGGCAGACTAAAGTCAACATCAGAGGGTACCCCTATTGGCCTTTTAAAGCATAAACAAGCCATGAGTAAATTAATGACCACCTTTTTTCCTAAAGGTACCCCACTAAGGTCAACAGACTCATTGAAAACTCATCTATTCTGGATGATCGACAAAGCTGTAATTTGCAAATTGACAATCCTGAAATTTATTTTTCATCGGATAAAGCTGACATCAATCTCTTTGCGAGTCCACGGATCTTTTTAACTTGACTACTCACGATATCACTTTGGATCAAACTGATATGAAAACGCGAGAAACAGACTTCCTTTTTTGTGCTTCTCCCCCCAATCTGGATTCTCTTCGCAGACCTTCCTTGTCTACGTCAGGCACCAACATTAATCGGAAGGTTGCATCAGATGATATCTTGATAGAAACCAACCATGTGCTGTGTATTATGGTCAAACTATATGAAGGTCTTGAAGATGTAAATGCGAATGCATCACTGTTGCACTTGATATTGGGCAAATTAGAAGCGATACCCGTTAAGCTGGGTAAAATTAATCAGAATTATGTGGGGGTGGCAGTGTTGTGATTCCCTCAAACCTGATTCCGAGTGCACCTGTGGATGGGGGAAGCGTTCCTACGGGCATAAGCTTGGTAGCCAATCCACAAGTCAATGGTTTCGATAAGGAGGGGGCACGAAGGGGGGCAACCAGGATGAAGTGATTTTTGTCCCAGAATGGCTCCCTCAAGTCACCCCGAAATCCAAATTAATATGGGGAAGAGAGAGCCCTCCCCGTGATTGTCACTACTATGCCAGACCGTAAGGTAAAAAACGAAAAGGTGTGTCCAGAATTGGAGTCAGTGGGGAGTGGAAAAAAGGAAATACCGGGAAAAATCACTCTACTCAGACTAAACAGTTTTTGAATTCTTTCTTTAAGCAACCTCTTGTGAGGGATGTCCTTTCTGGTAAATTAAAACAAAAACAACTTCCACCAAAGAAACCTGTTCCTCTAAAATACACCCCAAGACAGGTAGCGAAGAAGAGCGTAAGCATAGAGATGTGAGGGGCTCGCTAAAGGTGCTCCAAGGGGGGGATTATCTTTGATCACCCATTTATCTCCTGAAACCAGCGATCCTGGGCAACCAAAAGCTGGGGAAAGGGAAGCTATATTTGTTCCACATGAATCCACGCGGTGCCCGGAGACAGATTTGGGCATACAATCTAGAGGCAGTCTGGGGAGTCCTAGAGGGATTGACGGGGAAAGCTGGACTAGAACTGGGAGTGGAAAATGGGTCGCAATACCTGTCAGGGTCCAGAAGCCATGAATAAACCTCAGATACCTCCCACTATAGCTCCACTGTGCAGGGGGTGTGCTCCAGGGGGCGTGCTCGTTGACTAGGGCCCTGGACCTGTGCCCACCATGTATTGATAAGCTTGGTGGGCCGGCTGCGCCTGGAAGGAATGGTCTGGGCGTGAGTCAATGGAAGGCCCCATTAAAGGATCTAAGAGAACTCATTTTTTAGGGGGAGAGAGGAAGTTGTTGCCAAGGGAAGTCATGAATAGGTTTCCGAAAGGCCTTTCCTTTTGTAATGGGATGCAAACCCAGAATTCGCAGAGAAATTATAAGTTACTCACCGTAGTGACCAACATACTCCTATAGTCCATAGTCCCCTTTCCTCCATACTCTATGGGCGTCCCTCGCTAGGGCTGGGAGACGGAACCTTTTCACCAGAAAAATCATCGTCCCCTTCAAAATTAGATGTGCACGGGGGCGAGGCCTTGGGAGCTCCCCTGACTCCGCCCACTGACGCCACTCCTCAGTCCCCTTTGACGCGTCGACAATATTAACATTAGCTAATGACACCAGATCTGTTAGGGGGGAGGACGGTGGGACATATGGAGGAAAGGGGAATATGGGCTAGGAGTATGTTAGTGACTACGGTGAGTAACTTATAATTACTCATACGTCCCATTCCCTTTCCTCCATACTGTATGGGCGATTACAACTGAATGTAGCCCCAGGGTGGAGAGTTGCCCCTCTTAAGAAAACAAGTTCCTTAACACTGCCTGACCAAATGCTGCGTCCGACCTAGCACTGGCATCCAATCAGTAGTGCTTGCAGAAGGCCGAGGGAGTAGCCCAGGTGGCAGCATTGCTGAAAACCTACCACATAACGTGTGTTTGGAAAGCGACTGCCAAGGTCTTAGCTCTGATGGCGTGGGCACGCATGTTTGCTGTGGAAGCCTTGGAGGCCTGAAAGCCTGGTTTTGACCCCCAAAGGTGACGAAGAGGGCGTCTGATTTGCAGAAGCTCTTGGTTCTGTCCAGGTAGAATTTTAGAGTGCATCGAACATCCAGCTAGTGCAGCACCCTCTGAGCATCATCCTTAGGGTCCGCGAAGAAAGTTGGTAACACTATCTCCTCATTTAAGTGAAAAGAGGAGACGACCTTAGGTAAGACTGCGGGGTGTGGTCTGAGCACCACCTTGTCCTTATAAAATGTAGTATATGGCTCTGAAGCCACTAGCACTTGGATCTCACTGAATCGGTGAGCCGAGGTAAGGCTAATTTCCCTTGCCTATAGAGTCCCCCAGCAGCTTTGCTGGATTTGAAGGATTTGTTTCCTTTTACCTGCTAAGAGTGAGACTCTTTTTCCCACTCTTAGGCATTTTTGCTATGTGTGTTTTAGGCTATTTTTGTGTTTAATGCCTATGGTATCTTTCTCAACCCCATAGGAACCATCTTTATTCACATGTGTTACACGGTGCAGTGCAGTAACACAGGGGTGTCGTAGCAACCCCCAAACATAGACTCCATACCTGGGACTGACTACTGTCTCCCAGGGCATGTAAAGTCCCCATTGACTTTAATAGTCAAGTTTTATGAAATTAACCAGTACAACCCATCTTACTATGGAGGTACTGGAAAGGGTTAATAGTTTTTCCCTTCGGTTCATGTACGAGGGGGTACCATAAAGTCCCTCTCTCTAAAGTTTCTGGCTGGTGGCAGTGGTTACTACCATAAATATTTCACCGCAAATATTTTCCTATGGGATTTTCCCACTGTTCGAGGCTACCATTTTTCTGACAGATTGTAACATACCGCCGGTGCATTTTAATATTAACTTTACTCCGGTAGGTTTTATTTGCCAGAACTTTAATATAACTTCTTTCTCGTGTCTTTCTCTAAACTCCTAACCCAGGTTGGGGATCCTTTGTTCGTCCTTTTGGCGGGCTTCTGCCGAGAAGCCCTCCTTTCGGTGCCACTGAGTCTGGGGTGGGTCCATTGTGTGGGAAGGGGAGTAGGACCCCTGGACAGGGTTGCCTCCGCAACCCATGTCGCACTCTATCCTGATAGGCTGGAGGGTCTCCCGCCAAGATGACCACTCCACTGTGTGAGTAACAGCTAGGCTGTATGAATGGGGATCCTTTTGCATAAAAGCAGGGTCCTGAGGACTGGAAGAGCAAGACGTCGCCACTGGAACTAAGAAGCCGAAGAGGAGAGAAGCCAAAGACATCTGCAATGACTGAACAACCGGTGAAGCCCCGCTGCAGCGTCTCACCACTTTTCTCCACACAACGAGAGAAGATCTTCATCTGCAAGAGCCTTCTTCCCTTGAGCTGGTGGGGCCAACCAGTTTGTCAATCGCCTTCCCGGACCTGCCTTGGTCGAATCTCCCGTACCCTGTACTCGGATGCCGGATAGGGAGTCACCAGTCCACGAGGACCGCGATTTAAAGGAGCGTACCTTTTATTTGTCGGGCAGCACCGCGGCTGGTTTCATCCCTGGGTAGTGCAGTAACTCGAACCTTCCTCCACGACGAGAGCCTCTCTTCCTCTGCTGGATCCCCGAACTGCAGGAACAAAACCACTGCAGGAGCCACTTCTTCATTTAAAGGTACATTGTTCCGCCAGGCCACCCTTTCTCCGCGGTAGCACTAAAGGTGTTTTAAATCCTTTAGCTACCTGTTGGGTTGGCCGCCCCTCTCTCTTAACATTATCTTTCGCTTTCTGCATCCCCCTTTTCAAAATCGTTAACCAAAGACTTGACTGCAGCTACAAGAACATTTTGCTCCTGGGCCCTTGCCCTGTACCACTGACTCTGGCACAGGCCTACTGACTCTGGCTACATTTGTTAGATATGCCTTCTTTAGATTGATTCTCAACTAGAACTGTGGTGGTGCACCTATTTCTTATAACTACCTTTTCTTTCCCATTGCTAAACCTTGTGAAATGCCATTTTGCTCAGTTTTCATTGAAGTTTATACTATACTGATGCACTGCCTTGCTTAAATCTGGTTCACAAACTTATGGGAAGTGTTGCTTGGGTGTATAAGAAGCTATTTCTAGACAACTTGTGCTTTCCCTCCCCTGTGAGAAATTGCAGAGTCCTCCTTGTGTGTAGTGTTCACTGTGCCGTTTTGCTCAGTTATCACTCTGGTTCACTTGGTCTACTTATAATTTAACTTGCGAGTGTGTATATTTTTCCTTTGACTTAATTTAACTTTCTTGATGACTGTGATACATGTGTTTTATTAGAAGTGTATAAAATAAATATGTATCTACTTTTTAATACAAAGCTTTGGTCAGTGATTCCTTGTCCCATAGTACTGTCGGCCTAATGTGTAAACCCGAAATACTGCTCATCTCCCTCTTGAGATAAGTCTGACTGCTCAGCCACAGCTACCAACTAAATCTTTGTGGTACAGAGTGATACAAAAGGGGATTTATTGCCCTCACCTGTAGTCCTAATCTTGTGTAGTGCTCCCTAAGGGAACTGCACGGGATTCTGCCTAACAATGGTGTACAGCGGTGAGGATAAAAGTATTGGATTTACATTTTAGAGTTCTGCTAGTGCTTTGGTTCAAATAACCACAAAGCTAACTATCACAAAAAGTTTATTTTAAACAAAAGTCAAAATTATGGAAAGTTACAGCCAGGAGACCCTCCTTACTAATACTGCTGATTATTTAAGGGTTCTGTGTAGACAGAAAGGTCTTCCTGTCAAAGGCAAGAAATTAGAAATGATTGATAGACTGTTAGAGAAACAAAGTCTGGATAGTGGTGCTGTAGTGGCCCCTACTCCAGCAAATGTAGCAAATATTGAGGAAAATAATGTTGAAGATGTTATTGTTGAAACAGATGAGGAAGAGGAGGATAACAATGTCACCCCCTCTGGCCCTCTACCTGCTCAGAGGCCTCAACCTATGGCTACTGGACCTTTACCAGGTCCCACATTAAGTCCTGAATTTATCTCTCTAGAGAAAAATGAGACTTGAACTTGAATTCAAAAGAATTAGTGCCCAAACTGAACAGAGACATCAAGAACTAGGGCTCAAAGAAATGGAGCTCAACCATGAGCTTGAGATGAAGAAATTGTCTTTGGAAAATGCTTCTCTCCCCGAATCTTCTAGATCTTCCAGTCCAAAAAGACCCCGGATGCCTAAAGAGATTGTCGGTATGTATGAACCTAGGTTGGATGTATTAGATTGACTTGCTATGTTTGAATACAATCATGGGCTCCAGGATATCACAGGGAATCAGTTGATCCCCTGGTTATTCTCTAGGCTCCCCCCTGTTGCATCTGATGTGGTAATGGATTTGGGGGAGGTGGATAGGATGGTTTATGAATGTGTAAAGCTAGCTTTGATAGTCAGATTTGGGAAGACTCCTTCCCAGTACCTTAAGAGGTTTAGGACCTTCAAAAAGCCTTACAGTACCCCTTGGGCTACTTGGGTGAATGAGTGTTTGAAGAACTTAGAGGGATGGATTAAAGGTTAGAGAGTTAACACTTATGAAGGAATGAGAAATCTTGTCATGATGGAGTCTATCTATGATGCCTGCTCTCCTGAGCTCAGACGGCACTTGGCTAATTAAAAAAAACTAGATTCTAAGAAATTAGCTAAGGCTACTGACTTGTGGGTTGCCAACAGGGCTACTCACAAGGATTCAGGTAACTCAGAAAAAGGATGAGGGAAAGGAGCCAAAGAAAGACAACAAGGAGAATTCAAATAATTCCAATTCCAAAGAGGACCCCAAACAAAATTCTAAGGTTAAGCCACAAGGGAAACCTAATCAGGCTAGTGCACCTTCTGGCCACAGACCAGAAGGAGGTCAGAACAAGCCACCATTCATAAAGACATTTGGAAAATGTTATGTTTGTGACTCTACTGATCATGTGAAAGGCGATCCCAGATGTAAGAGTAAACCATCAGGGGTCCACACTGTCTCCTTAGCCTTCGCTCCAGAGGAGGAAGTACATATGGTCAGTGGAAACTTTCAACTACTGGCTGAAGACCCCATTGGAGTCTCAGCTAGTGTATCTTTAGTATCCCTAGGGTTGTAGGGTTGTGGGAACAACAGAATTTAGATGTGTATAATTCTATCCGTCCTAATACTAAAGAGTATTATAAAGACAGTGCCCTAGTCAATGGTCAGGAAACCCCTGCCATTAGAGACAATATGTTCCCTAATTCCTGCAGTCACCTACACCCGGAAAACAGAAAACTAAATCATTTGGCATCACAGCAGGCCACAACTATTCCAGACCAAGGGAGTCCTGCAGCCCCCAAGGTCAGTCCCGTGTCTCTCCTGTCCCTTACTTTTTAGTGGTGTACTACAATTATGGATTTATTATGTCTTGTTTTAACCAAAAAGTTGTTATACTTTTCAACCCAGTCACTAATAGAGACCCCCTGCTTCTCCTTTTAGGGAGACCTACCCCAGGCTCAAGATGAATGCATCCAGCCGAAACGTCTCATCGACCAGCACCTCTAAATTCCTTCTGGTCCCTACTTCTTTTTAGATCAATATCTAGACGTCGACCACTTGTTAGGTCACCCTCCAGCCTGGCTACACCTACCCAAGAACTTTCTCATTAAGTGCTTGTGTCTTGGTTGTCATGTATAGATTACATGCTAATCACTTGTCACTAAGGTGGTGGTTTCACAGTGTTTCTTCTTAAACACTATTTTGTCATGTTTTGAAAATTTACCTTGTCATAAACAGATGCTTAAGGAAAAGTTAAGATTAATAATTAATCTCCTTACAAACTCTGTACTTTTGAAATGAACCCTTTGTGCATTTTCTGATTGTGTTCTTTCAACAAATGTTTTCCCCTTTTTTTCTTTTATTTAAAAAAACTACGGATGCAGGATTACCAATTGCATCCAGCTGCAAAATATTTTTTTATAAAAAGCTGTAAAATTGCTATCTATGTGTGTCTGAAACTCCCTTTGGTACATTCTCACATTTATAGTGTTTGTGTATCTTTCCTGACATAATAAAAATAACCCAGGCCTACTTAAGTCAAATAATAGGCCCTAAAAATGTTATACGACAGAACAGCCCCCCCACTGTTGATCTAGTATATTTAGCCCATTGTTCTGCCATAGTCGGGCTATCCCTCCAGTTACCAGTAATTAGAGACGCTGGGGCCAGCATAACTGTGGTGGACGAATCTTTTTTGCAAGGTGGAGGATGTTGCGAAGGCACCCAAACGCCTCACCAAGTTAGCTGGAGGGCCTGTGCAGATGCTTCCCCAATTACCAGCTCTCATCCAGTGCAATGAAATGACTGTCAGGATACCTATCAGAGTACAATGTGAAGTACCAGGAAGGGTGCTGTTGGGCAATGATCTGAAAGACAGACCTGGGAGTAGTGTCAAGTACGCCCAGACCTCCTATTAAGAGATTACAGGAGCTTACCAGGCCTGCAAGGGAGAGGACCTTGAGAGGCTCACCTGAGGAGATGATAGAAAAAGATATCACTCCTACCCCACTGGAGTTACTAACTGCTATTTCCAAGCAACCAGAAGCAAAGGGGAAACCCAAGACTTCAAAGAAGAAACCAGCAGAAAGCACTCCAGTGCTGCCAACCAGGAAATCTCCTAGGTTGTCAAACATCACACCTGTGATTCCTCCTCCAGCTGAGGCTGAGAGTGAGGTACAACCCTGTGTGGTTGAACTAGAACCTGAAGATTCAGATCTAGTAGGAGGCCAGGAACACATTGGAGATCTTGGCCCTGTGGACCATCCTGAGCTGCAGTCTTTACTGGTAGAAGGTGGAGCCCAAAGGGCAGACTTCAGTAAGGGACAAAGAGAATGTCCAACTCTGGAAGGCCTTCGCCACCAGGCAGCTTCTCAGCTTGAAGGGCAAGAGCCTGGGAAGTATAGGTTACACTGGGAAGATGGCCTCTTCTATAGTGAACCGACCAAGTCAACCCATGGAGACTACAAGAGACTTGTAGTGCCCCAAGTGAACAGACTCCAATTCTTGCAACTAACCCACGAGATACCTTTGGCTGGTCACTTGAGTTTCAAGAAGACCAAGGAAAGGCTCTCTCTCTACTTTTATTGGCCTAAAATGGGGGCTGAGGTAGATAAGCATTACAAGAGTTGCCACAATTGCTAAACCTCTGGTAAAAGTGGCTCCAAGAACGTGGCACCTCTAGTGCCTCTCCCTGTGGTGGGAGTACTATTTGAGAGGGTAGCAATCGACATTGTTAGTCCCCTTGATCCTCCAAGTTCTTCAGGCAACAGGTTAATACATGTTGTAGTAGACCATGCTACTAGGTTCCCTGAAGCAATTCCTATGAGGACTGTTACAGCTCCGGCTGTGGCTAAGGCCCTCCTTGGTATTTTTACCAGGGTTGAGTTTCCTAAAGAGGTAATATCCGACAGGGGGTCAAATTCTATGTCACACTACATGAAGGCCATGTGGAAAAACTGTGGAGTTACCTACAAGTTCTCAACAACATACCACCCTCAGACAAATGGACTGGTAGAAAGGTTTAACAGAACCATGAAGAGCATGATAGGAGCTTTAGAAGATCCCCTTAAGATAAAGTAGGATCTTCTACTGCCATGCCTTCTCTTTGCATATAGAGAAGTCCCTCAGGAGGGAGTGGGTTACAGTCCCTTTGAACTTCTCTATGGCCATCCGGTCAGAGGTCCATTGGCCCTGATCAAGGAGGGGTTGGAGAGTGCTCCTTCCCCCATGCCAGTCAGAGTCACTGACTATGTGATAGGACTCCAGAGGAGAATGTCACACATGATGGCTGAGGCAAGTGATAACTTGAAAGCAGGTCAGGCTCTGGTCAAACATTGGCATGACCAGAAGGCCAACATGGTTGAGTTCGCTCAAGACCAGCTAGTTCTTGTTATGGTCCCAACAAGGCAGAGGGCCTTGCAGGACAAATGGATGGGACCCTTCAAGGTTGTGGGAAAACTTAGAGAGGTGAACTATCTGATGGATTTAGGCAATCCTAAGAAGGCTCCTAGAGTCTTTCACATCAACTGTTTAAAAGCTTATGTCTCGAGACCAGAACTGGGAGCCCTGCTTCTAGCTTCAGCTCAAGAGGAGGAGGAGAGTGAACCTCTACCTGACCTCCTCAGAGGCAAACCTTTGGATGAGAAAATAGAAGGAGTTAATCTCTCTTCTAATCTGACACCTAAGCAACAGGAGAAGTGCAAAGTTTTGTTGAATCAATTTGCCTCCCTGTTTTCTCTAGCACCAGGCTTGACCCCTTGGGGCCAGCATGATATTCAAACTGATGACTGTAAACCTGTCAAAAGCAGGGGCTACAGGATGTCAGAAAATGTAAGAACCCACATCAAAGGAGAGGTCAACAAGATGCTTGATCTCGGGGTAATAGAGCCCTCTACTAGACCATGGTCTAGCCCCGTTGTGTTAGTACCAAAGGCAGGATCCAAGGAGTTGAGATTCTGTGTGGGCTCTAGAGCTCTAAATGCAGTCACTAAGACTGATGCCCATCCTTTGCCAAGGATAGATGAGCTGGTGGATAGACTTGGTTCAGCCAAGTTCCTCAGCACCTTTGATCTCACATCAGGCTATTGGCAAATAGCCCTGACTGACCATGCCAAGGAGAAAACTGAATTCTCCACCCCAGTTGGCTTATACCAGTTTAAGGTTATGCCTTTTGGACTAAAGAATGCACCTGCTACATTCCAAAGGATGGTTAATCAGGTTCTGAATGGGATGGAGGACTTCTGCATAGCATACTTGGATGACATTGCAGTGTTAAGCCCGACTTGGAAAGTCGGAGATTAATTATTAATCTTAACTTTTCCTTGAGCATCTGTTTATGACAAGGTAAATTTTCAAAACATGACAAAATAGTGTTTAAGAAGAAACACTGTGAAACCACCACCTTAGTGACAAGTGATTAGCATGTAATCTATACATGACAACCAAGACACAAGCACTTAATGAGAAAGTTCTTGGGTAGGTGTAGCCAGGCTGGAGGGTGACCTAACAAGTGGTCGACGTCTAGATATTGATCTAAAAAGAAGTAGGGACCAGAAGGAATTTAGAGGTGCTGGTCGATGAGACGTTTCGGCTGGATGCCTTCATCTTGAGCCTGGGGTAGGTCTCCCTAAAAGGAGAAGCAGGGGGTCTCTATTAGTGACTGGGTTGAAAAGTATAACAACTTTTTGGTTAAAACAAGACATAATAAATCCATAATTGTGGTACACCACTAAAAAGTAAGGGACAGGAGAGACACGGGACTGACCTTGGGGGCTGCAGGACTCCCTTGGTCTGGAATAGTTGTGGCCTGCTGTGATGCCAAATGATTTAGTTTTCTGTTTTCCGGGTGTAGGTGACTGCAGGAATTAGGGAACATATTGTCTCTAATGGCAGGGGTTTCCTGACCATTGACTAGGGCACTGTCTTTATAATACTCTTTATAATACTCTTTAGTATTAGGACGGATAGAATTATACACATCTAAATTCTGTTGTTCCCACAACCCTACAACCCTAGGGATACTAAAGATACACTAGCTGAGACTCCAATGGGGTCTTCAGCATACTTGGATGACATTGCAGTGTTAAGCCTGACTTGGAAAGAACATGTTGACCACCTAGGATATGTTTTGCAGGCTCTGGAACAGACCCAGCTGACCATAAAGGCAAGTACATCTCAAATTGGTCAGAGTAAAGTGGTCTACCTTGGGCATGAGGTAGGAGGTGGAGAAATAAGGCCTTTTCTAAGCAAGATTGAAGCTGTGAAAAATTGGACAACCCCTTCCACTCAGACCCAGGTGAGAGCCTTCCTAGGCCTTACTGGGTATTACAGGAATTTCATTGAGAACTATGGATCCATAGCTTCTCCACTGAATGTAATCTCTTCTCCCATATTCCCTAAAAATATCAAATGGAATGAGGAGTGCAATCAGGCCTTTGAAAGCCTAAAGAAAGACCTTTGTCACGCTCCAGTTCTCAGAGCTCCTGACTACCACCAACCCTTCATTGTACAAACAGGTGCTTCCAACATAGGTATAGGTGCAGTACTCAGTAAACTGGATGAGAAAGGTAGGGAACACTCCATTTGCTTCATCAGTAGGAAACTGAAGGAACCTGAAACAAGGTGGGCAACTATTGAGAGAGAATGTTTTGCCATTGTGTGGGCTTTGAAGAAGTTTAGACCATACTTGTATGGATCTACTTCATCATTCAAACAGACCACCAACCCTTGAGATGGTTGATGCAAATGAAAGGGGAAAACCCCAAACTGCTAAAATGGTCAATCTGCCTCCAAGGGTTTGATTTTACCATTGAGCACAGGTCAGGATGTCACCACCAAAATGCTGATGGTCTCTCTAGGATGTTCAAAACCGACTAGAGGTAAGAGACTCATCCAGGAGTAGATTAGATCCTCCTGTCGCTTAGTCTGGGGGGGAGGGGCGAGTGTTAGGGAAAATTCTCATTCTATGGCTAATTTCCCTTACCTATAGAGTCCCTCAGCAGCTTTGCTGGATTTAAAGGATTTGTTTCTTTTTACCTGCTAAGAGTGAGACTCTTTTTCCCACTCTTAGGCATTTTTGCTATGCGTGTTCTAGGCTATTGTTGTGTTTAATGCCTATGGGATCTTTCTCAACCCCATAGGGACCATCTTTATTCACATGTGTTACACGGCACCCTCAGTGCAGTAACACATGGGTGTCGCAGCGACCCCCAAACATAGACTCCATACCCTGGGACTGGCTACTGTCTCCCAGGGCATTTAAGGCCCCATTGACTTTACTAGTCAGGTTTTATGAACTTAACCAGTACAACCCATCTTACTATGGAGGTACTGGAAAGGGTTAATAGTTTTTCCCTTAGGTTCATGTTCGAGGGGGTACCATATAGTCCCTCTCTCTAAAGTTTCTGGCTGGTGGCAGTGGTTACTACCATAAATATTTCACAGTGACTATTTCCCTATGGTGTCTTCCTATTGTTCGAGGCTACCACTTTTTCTGACAGCCTCTAACATACCGCCGGTGCATTTTCATATTAACTTGACTCCGGTAGGTTTTATCTGCCAGAACTTTAATATAAGCTCTTTCTCATGTCTTTCCAAAACCCCTAACCCAGGTTGGGGATCCTTTGTTCGTCCTTTTGGCGGGCTTCTGCCGAGAAGCCCTCCTTTCAGCGCCACTGAGTCTGGGGTGGGTCCATTGTGTGGGAGGGGGAGTAGGACCCCTGGACAGGGTTGCCTCCGCAACCCATGTCGCACTCTATCCTGATAGGCTGGAGGGTCTCCCGCTAAGATGACCACTCCACTGTGTGAGTGACAGCTAGGCTGTATGAATGGGGATCCTTTTGCATAAAAGCAGGGTCCGGAGGACAAACGTCGCCACTGGAACTAAGAAGCCGAGGAGGAGAGAAGCCAAAGACATCTGCAACGACTGAACCACCGGTGAAGCCCTGCTGCAGCGTCTCACCACTTTTCTCCACACGACAAGAGAAGATCTTCATCTGCAAGAGCCTTCTTCCCTTGAGCTGGTGGGGCCAACCAGTTTGCCAATAGCCTTCCTGGAACTGCCTTGGTCGAATCTCCCGTACCCTGTACTCGGAGGCCGGATAGCCAGGCACCAGTCCAACCGGACCGCGATTTAAAGGAGCGTACCTTTTATTCGTCAGGCAGCACCGTGGCTGGTTTCATCCCTGGGTAGTGCAGTAACTCGAACCTTCCTCCACAACGAGAGCCTCTCTTCCTCTGCTAGATCCCCCGAACTGCAGGAACTACCAGGAAAAACCACCACTGCAGGAGCCACTTCTTCATTTAAAGGTACATTGTTCCGCCAGGCCACCCTTTCTTCGCGGTAGCACTAAAGGTGTTTTAAATCCTTTACCTACCTGTTGGGTTGGCCACCCCTCTCTCTTAACATTGTCTTTCGCTTTCTGCACCCCCCTTTTCAAAATCGTTAACCAAAGACTTGACTGCAGCTACAAGAACATTTTGCTCCTGGGCCCTTGCCCTGTACCACTGACTCTGGCACAGGCCTACTGACTCTGGCTACATTTGTTAGATCTGCCTTCTTTAGATTGATTCTCAATTAGAACTGTGGTGGTGCACCTATTTCTTATAACTACCTTTTCTTTCCCGTTGCTAAACCTTGTGAAATGCCATTTTGCTCAGTTTTCATTTAAGTATATACTATACTGATGTACTGCCTTGCTTACATCTGGTTCACAAACTTATGGGAAGTGTTGCTTGAGTGTATAAGAAGCTATTTCTAGATAACTTGTGCTTTCCCTCCCCAGTGACAAATTGCAGAGTCCTCCTTGCGTGTAGTTTTCACTGTGCCGTTTTGCTCAGTTTTCACTCTGGTTCCCTTGGTCTACAATTTAACTTGGGAGTGTGTATATTTTTCCTTTGACTTAATTTAACTTGCTTGATGACTGTGATACATGTGTTTCATTAGAAGTGTATAAAATAAATATATATCTACTTTTTAATACAAAGCTTTGGTCAGTGTTTCCTTGTCTCATAGTACTGTAGGCCTATTGTGTAAACCCTGAATACTGCTCATCTCCCTCTTGAGATAAGTCTGACTGCTCAGCCACAGCTACCAACTAAACCTTTGTGGTACAGACTGATACCAAAGGGGATTTATTGCTCTCACCTGTAGTCCTATTCTTGTGTAGTGCTCCCTAAGGGAACTGCACAGGATTCTGCCTAACACAGGCCCACTGGGAGGGCTGTCTTTATGATTACTAGCCTGATGTCTGCGGACGCCATCGGCTTGAATGGTTTATGGGCCAGGGTGCCCAGGACCACATTGAGGTCACACACCGGGTGTGGTTTCTTGATAGGTGGATATAGTCTAGTTAGGATCGCTAGGTGCCGTTTAACCACCGGATTCAAGGATGAGAATACCTCCTCCTGAGAGTTCTTTTAAGCTCCAATGGCCGCCAGATAAGTGCAGCATGTGTCTACTTGCACGCCTGAGTGTGCGAGGTGTGCAGTGAAGGAGAGCATGTCGTCCAACGTGCAAGTCAAAGGATCAATTTCCTTTGACTCTGCCCAGTGACAGAACCTCGTCCACTTGCTTTTGAACTGGTGGCGTAACTCCTAGCCCCCTGTATAATGTTCAGGTTAGCCTGCGACAGCTGCAGATGCTTCAGGGAGATCTGTTCAGGGAGGGGTGGATGAATGTGCCCCCCTGCTGAGAGAGGTGCGCTGGGCCCAGAGGGCGGTGTACGGGGGCTTGTTCCGACAGGCTGAGGAGCTCCGAGAACCACGGTTGTGCTGGCCACCATGGGGCCATCAGGATGATCAGAAGGTGCCTCTACTCCCTGATCCTGCAAATGACCTTGTGCAACAGGGGAGTGGGAGGAAAAGCGTAAGCGGTCATGTTGTTCCAGTGGATCTGCATTGCGTTGCCCAAGGAACCCCTGCCTCGCCCCTGCTAGGAGGCAAACTGGGGGCACCTCCTGTTGGCAATGGTGGTGAAGAGGTCCACCTGCGGATGACCCCACCTGTTGAAGATCCCCTGAAGGACCTGCTTGTTCAACTGCCATTCGTAGTTATCCGTACCCAGCCTACTAAGCCTGTCTGCCTCTAGGTTGGATTCCCCTGGGAGTTGGACTGCTGACAGATGTATGTTGTTCACCAGAGGCCACTCCCAAATTTCGACTGCCAGTCTGCAGAGGGGAGGGGATCGGGTGCCACCCTGCTTGTTGATGTAATACATGCAGGTGGAGCTGTCTGTTTGAACGAGAATCGCCCTGCCAGTGATAATAGGTAGAAAGGCTTTGAGAGCAAGCCAGATAGCCATTATCTCGAGCTAGTTGATGTGAGCCAGCTGCTCCTGCCGGGACCATACTCCATGGACGCTGTGACTGTCCAGGGTAGCTCCCCAACCCTCTAGGGATGAGTCTGTTGTAATGGTGACGAGGTGCTGGTTGCCGGAAGGGCCGGACTATCCGCAGGTTGTTGTCTGTACCCCACCAGATCAGATCTTGGTGGAGCTGTTGTGGTATGGTGACCTGCTCCGCCTGCAAACCCTTCTCCTGCTTCCAGGAGGGTGAGAAATGTAGTTCCAGCTGCCTCATTTTGAGCCTCGAATCTTACACTGCAAAAAGACATGCAGCCATAACTGTCAACAGGTGTTTGTACCACCACACTGTGGTCACTGATCTGCTGATAAAATGCCCTGTGGCCCTCTTGATGGCCGTGATCTTGTCCTCGGAGTGCGGAATTGGATAAAATGAGGAGCCTGGGATTGTTATCATTAGAAGAATCATAGGACCCATTATTAGACTCACTGTTAGAGAATCATTGGAATCACCATTACCTTGCTGTGGAATCATTCCATTATTGCATCCAGTTCTGAGTAGTACATTGCTGAAGTAGACACTGTCCACATTATTAGACTGCCACCTTTGTATGCATTTGCAATTTGCTTTTAGAATGATATGTTATGGCTTATAGACTTGCCATTAGGAGAGAAACATGCTAGACACTCTGCCATTTGCAATAGAATGACACTTGCACATATTTTGAAGTGCCATGATTGTGCTTCAGAGACACGGTATATTTGCAGCTTGACAGAGAATGACTTGCTATGCATTTATGTTTGCATTAGAAATAGCGCTTAGGCTGAGAGAAACATATTGTTTGCAGGAGAGCAGAACGAATTAGGAATGGAATGACACACACAGGCATATTTGAAATGCACGTAGAGCCATTTAGAATGACACACAAGTATGTTTTGTAGAGACACATTTAGAGATATGTTTGGTATGTATGTATGTATGTATGTATGTATGTTGAGGCACTTAGAATGAGTTTGCATTATAGTGCTTGGATTTGCGTAAACGCTAGGAAGCATTTAGCACGAGGCATTTGAAAGCCATTTTCTGATGGAGAAAGACAGAAGTTGGGTTTGCACTGAGCTCAGCGCAAAAATGTTATGGTTAACACAGTGTAAAAGGAATTTGTAAACATTTGCTTGGCAGACAGATAACATGAACCCTTGTCCGAGAAGGAAGCTTATCAGCTTGGGCTCTGTGCTTCGCGGAGACAACACGAGGGTGGGGGCTGCTCTATGAGCACGATGGAGAGATGGAGGGAGTGCTTTTGCATGAGAGAGAGACTGGACAGAGAGAGCATTTCGTGAAGCCTACAGTGCAGGAGAGGAGAGATAGGGGGAAATAGATGGTGCTTTGCACCAGACACAGAATGGCCATGAAAGAAGATATGATGTTCAAATGTCACGCTGACAGCACACGCAGTGACAGGACACGAGAACAGGAACACGCAAGCAGACTGGCAGACATTGTTAAACGCTGACATGAAGGGGATAGACATTCTTAGTATAGAATGTATGTAACCATAGAGATATGTGCGTCATGGGAGACTATAACCGAAGGGGAGAGGAGAGCCCATATTAGAGTTGCAGAGAGCCACAGAGAGAGTTGCTGAGGAGTTGCGAAGTTGTTGGTTGCTGAAGGGGAGTTCGGGAGAGTTCCAGAGAGTTGGCTGGAAAAGGTGCAAGACGAGATGCAATGAGAGAGAGGTGTCTTGGTGCAGCAGACTAATAAGGCCTTGACGAGATCGATCTGGCAGAGAGAGAGCTTGGCAGTTGGCAGTTACCAGAATTGAGGCCTGCCACTGACTGGCTGATTGCAGAGTCGTGCTGGCAAAGGCAGAGCTGGAAACACATGCAAAGGGGAAGTATGGTTCTGTATGGACTGACTGATTGATTAGAACAGACACTCACATAAGGGGAGAAGGGGAAACCAGACACGGATTGTGTAGAGTGAAAGTGGGAAAGATGGTGTGGATTGGTGTGGATTTTGGATTGGTGTGGATTTGTCCATGAAGGAGATGGATGCTGAAGCTTGCATTTAGACTACATTAGACATTATAAGCTTGCATTAGAAACCTGAAAGGCTTCTAGTCATTGCATGGTAGTTTTGCACAAGAAGCATGAAAGGTGCAAATTAGACATAGCATCAGGATTGCCTGCATTATTATGCTTAGCTGTGTGATCATACATAAATGTATTTCATTGTTATAAATTGAATCGATTCTTTGTGTTTTCTTTGTGTTTTCTTTGTGTTGTGTCTTATGTTATTTGTTATTCTGTTACCGATAGTAATCTAGGAATAACACAGTGCACATAGGGCCTGAGATACAAATGCAGCAAGGGGGGGGTATAGTGATCCACACCCCCAAAAGGAGATTGTCAAGGATTGTCTGAGACCGGAGCAGTCTTGACCAGGGGGGGGCAAGACGATGGTTAGGGGTTTTGTTTTTTTCAGACTAACAGGAGGGGAATATCCTCCAACAGCTTGTGTCCCAGATAAGTCCCAGGAAGGTCAGGCTCTGCGTGGGCACAAACTGACTTTTTGAGATTGATAGAAAATCCCAGGTCGTATAGTGTATCCATGAGGGTGGATGCTGAATGCTGGACCACCTCCACAGATCTCACTCTGACTAGCCAGACGTCTATATATGGGTAAATGTGAAGGCCTTGTCCCCTGAGTAGGGCTACCAGTGCGTTGATTAGCCTTGTAAAGACCCTGGGTGCCAAATTGAGTCTAAAGGGTAGAACCCTGTATTGAAAGTGAAAACCCATGATCCTGAACCTCAGGAAGGACTGATGGGGTTCCCTAATCGGGACATGCAGGTAGGCATCCTTCAGATCCAGGGAGCACATCCAGTCTCCCGCACACAATGTCTCCGCTATGAAGGTTTGTGTAACCATCTTGAACTTTGGAAGGGAAGGGAAAGGTTCAAGGTGGAAAGGTCCAACACAACTCTCAGGCCAGACTGGTTCTTTTTGTGTATGGCGAAAATTTGTCGGTAGAAGCCCATTCCCCACTGAGAGGCTGGGACTTCCACCATGGCCTGGCTCGCTACCAGCGAGCGTATTTCCGTCAACAGAGTTGCTGTACCAATCTGCGGGAGAGGAGGAGAGGAAGGAGGAGAAGGAGGAATGGGGAGCCCGAAGTCCATGGATACTACTGAGAGGATCCATGGGTCCGTGAACCTTGTCCACCAGCGGTGTGTGTGAAGGGTAAGCCTGCACCCCCACCGGAGACTCGTGGATCCGGATGGGCCTGTTATTATTTCTTCCCCTCTGAGGCTGGGGCTGAGGAGGGGGACTGGAAAAACACTTTTTTAGCTGCCTTGTGCTGTTTGTGCCTGTGCTGGCTAGGGGATTTGTCCAGTTAGCTGGACCGTCTCTCCTGAAAGCCTCTGATGCCTACTAAGGACCGACCCTTGTCTGAGCACTGGTGCGTTTGGTTGTAGGTTTTAGGAGTAGACTTGGTGAGGATTGATAAAGATTTTCGCTGTCTGCGAGCTATTCTTTTCTTATCGATTTCCTCATCCGTTGCCGAATGGAACAGGTCCCCTCCCCGAAAGTCAGGTCTAGTATACGCTCCTGCACATCTAAATTGAACATCCTTCTCATGTGGTTTGCGATGCAAATCGCCCGACCTGAAGTGTCAATGTGGCCCACAGTGGACTCTATTATGTCTTGTTTCACGATTTTAGCGTCAGCCAGCCTGGCATTGAAGCGGCCTGGCTGGGGGTAGGGAACTCATGGAGGAAATCAGCAATCTCCCGCCATAGCTTCAGGTTGACAGCCGCCAACATGGCATCTGCGTTGGCCTGGCTCAGGTGGAGAGTGGCGCTGGAATACATTTTCTTGCAGAATGCCTCCAATATCTCTTCCCCTTTGCCCAGGAGTGATGAGGCCGAAGTCGCCGACAAAGATTGTGGTTTGGAGTACAGTGATGCTGCTGCTATCACTGAGGAATGTGGTTGGTGTGCGATGACAATAAGAGGGAGTCCCCTCCCGTTTGCCTGTATTTAGCATTGAAACGCCTATTGGTAAACTGGGTAGAGTGTGGCTTGACCCACCCTTTTTTGGCAAGCGCTACTATGGCCTTCTGAAGTGGGATTCCCATTCTAGCAGTAGGGCGTCAGCCAGTACCTCAGCCTCTGGTTGTTCCACCTGTGGCTGTGGGATTCCTAGGTACTCAGCCAGGCCCGCTAGCCATTCGTGAGCCTTGGCAGAAAATGGAGTGTCAGTGTCCTCCTCCTCTTCTGTGTCCAATGTTGTTTCCTGCGGGTCCGGGGGAGCCTAGGAGTGTTGGGCGCAGGCAGCTGTGGCGTGCTGAGTATCAGTGCCAGAGGAGAGCCCGGGCTGCTGGGACTGGTACCGGCATGGGAGCCGGGGGCTGAACTGGACCCAGGGCGGTGTGGCCACGGGTGCTTGCGGCTGTACACGAGGGAGCGTGTACCTGAGGATGGTACCCATCTGTGGTCATTTCATGAGTGTGAGGAGCATCTTGAAGAACCTGTCTTCACAGGCCAGAGGGGTGCCTGATGGTACAGGGATAGAGGTTGGGCCCTGAGGCTGCGGTGTCCTGGGCGTGCCCTGTCTCGCTGTAAAGGGCAAAGTATACCTGTCCTGAGAAGTGGATGGATAGGATGTGGACCAAGTGACAGGGGTTGACCAATCTCACCTGGAAGCTCTTTCCCCTGCCTGGTCTCCGAAGGGAAAAAGCGTTGGGTGTGCCACCATTTTGTTTGGCCCGGCAGTCATTTTCTTTTGCTCCGTGCCACGTGCCTGTGTCGTGGAACTTGCTGAGCTGGGACCGGCTTCCACCAGTACGTTGATCGGTGGTGGTTGAGGCCTACCCTGCACCTCAGGACAGGGCCTGGTAGGCGGAGTGCCCTTGGCAGTGGTACCGGTAGTTCTGCATGCAGGCGTCCCCTCAGACATGGGTCCAGTGTTAGGGCGTAGCCCCTCGGGTTGGGACCTGGTAATAGAGCCTTGCGGCCCTTCAGCGGTACCACTGGTAGGTTCTTGCTGGAGTAGCCTCTATGCTGCTGGTCTTAGGACCGGTTAGGTTCTTCCCGCTTGGGCGCTTCCTTGGTAAGGAGTCACCCTTGCGGGGTGCGGAGGAGAACAGGGCACCTACCTTGGGGCTGGTCTTCTGCTTCACAAACGCTGTGAGGTCCTCTGGAGGCGATCTTCCGAAGAGCTCCCGCCACCTGGCTAGTCGGTTCTTGAATGCGCGCAGAGTCAAGGCGGTGCACGCGGTACAGCTGGTCCCAGCCGTGGTCTGGGTCAAGGCAGCAGAGGCAGAGGGCATGGGGTCGGACTTTGGGAAGGGACCCTAGCAGGCTGGACACCTGCTGAAGCCGCCGTCGTCGACATGCGCCAGGGAGAAGCATGGCACCAGAGGATAAAACAGTACCTGAGAATTGAAAAGAAAAAAGAAGACAAGAGGGGCCGCTAAGGGGCGCAGCGCAAGATGGCCGCGGGCTAGAGGAGCTCCTGACATCGCGGAGACGAAGACGCATAAAAATGCCTGAAATCGCAGACAAATCCTAACACAAATGCAGGAGAACTAAACGTCCACCACCAGGATCCAGAGGAATCAAGGAGCAAGCAAATCAGAACCGTTCAGACCGCAGTCTCAAGTCCCACAAAAGCCTTCCAAAATCAGCTCGCCTGCCGCTGGATGACCGAACACAGCGGCAGGACTTGACAAGACAGGGCAAACACAGGCAGCAAAAATCATAGGAGCAGACCTCGGCCCGTCTCCCAATCGGCACTGGGGCCCGACAAACCTTGCTGCTCGCCCCCACGCCGAGGAGCAGCCCATATCGACTGGAAGAGACCCCAGCCAGTACGGGGTAACACTGCAGTACCCTCATAGCGGGCAAACTTGGAAGGCGAGGGTGCAGTCACCCCTCAGCGCAGCGCGGCGCAGAGGGATTGCCCCAGGCCGCCTCCTACCATATCTTGAGATTGGGACACCCGCAGGCGATACCGCAAGGAGTTGCAGCAACCAGATTACAAGTAAGCGGGTGGGGGGAGGACGGGATTCAGGCCCAACGAACGAGGAGGCACTCCGGCCTCCACCAGCAGAAGTGTGCCACACATGCGCACGTAACGCACCGCATCTCCACGACCTGACCCCGTGGCCTGACTCCCCTGCGCCCCAAACATCCCGACACAAAGAGAAAGACCAAAGTGGACCCATATACAGGCAAACAGCACCCACAGAAAACCTCCACAAAATGGTCACTGTAACCTAATCCACCAGGCCTGCAAATTATCCAATGGGGTGGGGGACCGGATTGGCAAGCCCCCCCCCATAACCCAGAGAGCGTGCAACCATAAGCGCTTCAACCCGGTACAGGGAGCCGCCCGACCGGACCATTGGTGGACGGACCAGGAGCCACGCATTAAGAGCCTCCGCACCAGCAGATCGAGGGAAAGGCAGAGCCAACATACCATCAACTTACCCCCAAGCGGAGATCAGACTCTGTACATATCTCGAAGCAGTGGAGGGCCCCCCCACTCGCCAATGAAACAGACCCACTAAGCCGCTCCAACAGACAAACAGCGGGAGGCCCACCTGACACACAGACACAAGACGCCATAACCTACCTCCTGGTAGGCACATCGAAGAGAACCAAGAGCAACCCAGGCACACCCGGAGACCGGGCGGTACCACACCCAGCAGAGGGGAGAGTCACCCACTAAGAAGCACGGGGCAGGCACACATCAAGCGAGAGCAAGGACCCTGAATTCTGGACCCCAAGGGCCACCCAGCCTGGGCCCTAACAACCCAGAAGGAGAGAAGCCCAACTGCACCACGGCAGTAGGGGGACACCAAACACCCCTCACACGTGTAAGCGCAGGGACACCAGCACGCCGACTCGGAACTGCCAAAGGATGCCACTGCAACCACAGCACAAATAAGGGTGTGCTCAACCAAGTGAGAACCATCCACTACCTGTAGCCACCACGCGACTCCGGGGAAGAGCGTCTAACGGAGAGCAAAGCCTACCTCTCAGCAGAGATCTCACTCCCCCCCCACATAACATAACCGGGAGAAAGGAGGCAGCCTGGATAACTGCGAGTTAAGCAGGCACGGGACACAAGCTCGCCGACAGCCGATCAGCTCCTCACCCGACTAACAGAAGCACACCGGCCCCACCCAGACCCCGGCACTACAGCGCCTGAGGCAACTGACCAGGGGAAGAGCTAGTAGGCCCACCTGAAGGGATCACACTCGAGACGCCAGGCAATCACACCCTCGTGGGGACAGGAATGACCTGCCAAAAACTAAGCACACTGGGCACTGCCTAAATGCTGCAGATAAGGTGGCACTGCAGGGGGCTCCGCAGTGCTCAGAAGCGGCACCGCGACCCACCAAATGGGACGCTAGCCAGAAGCAGATCTGGCACAATGGGCCGAACGGGCATGCAAAAAGGAAGCCGCACCCTGGCTGCTGAAGAACCCACAGCCCTCACCCCCACTCTGCACAAACAACCAAGAAGGTCCAACAGGAACAAATTGGAGATGGACGTTCAGACACAGCTGCAGACCATTCTGGAGGAAATGCAGATCATCGGGCAACGAACCCAAGAAACACCACCATACAGGACATCAAGCGGGACCTACAGGACGTGCAAACCCGTCTGGCTACTCAGGCAGACCGCACCACTGACAATGAGCAACGGATCAGCAATGTCGAAGAAAACCAGACAACGGTGGAGAAGGACCTGGACGGGGTGATCAGAGAAGTGCAAAGACTTGGGGAGAAAATTGACGATCAAGAAAATCGCTCCCGCCGGGACAACCTACATGTGATGGGTTTCCCCGAGAACGTTGAGGGAACAAGCCTCGAGACCTTCATCCATGACTTCTTACGAGACACCCTTAAGATCGAGAACCCACGAGAACTCAATCGAGAGAGCACACAGGGCACCGATACCGCATTCCACACCCGCTCAACGGCCATGGATCATAACAATGCGCCTTCTCAACTTCCAACACAAGATGACGATCCTGAAGGCCTACAGGGCGGCATGCCCCATCAAAATAGGATCTGAAGACATACATATTTACCATGATTACTCGATGTAAGTCTCCAGGAGACGCAAAGAATACAATCCGATCTTCGAACTGAAAAACTCTGACATCTGCCACTATCTGAAATTTCCTACAACATGGTGTGTCCAACTCGACAACAGTAGCACAGCTTCGAGGACCCGGAGACAGCATGGCGCTTCCTCCAACAGCACGACATAGTCACCTCAGAATTTGAACGAATTCCACCAGAGACTCAGCGACCGGAACGATGCCCTCCTGCCCCCGCTGCCTGGACGGGCCACAATCAAGTGGAAAATGGCATAAAAACGTCCGACACCCTAAAGGATGGGAACCAAAGCGTTGACAGCGCTGGGCCATACTACTAGCAGATCACTCGCCATCCGCTACCAACTAACTACTCTACATACCCTCAGAAAGACCTGCCCGCCTCCACACTTTGGATCCATGCATCAGGTGCTGCAGACGCCTCTCCGCCAAAGACAACCGAACGCACATGAACTGCGTGCCGATACAGTCATCCCCGGAGATTCAAGGCCAGCCGCAGCCTCGAGAGGAACATTCAGCGGCAAACAGCACCCGGAGTTGGGTGTGGCAGGAGGGAATGTGTTGGGCATAGGCGTTTGGTTAGACCTACCCAACGTTTGAACCTTGCTGTTTGGTTAAGAGCTAGGGAAAGCTCCCGTTGGAGCCAAAATGAGTTGCTGGCACCCAAAGTCAGACCACGGCGGTGGCACCATCCGACACCGCACACCCAAGTGCCTCAAGGCAATAACGATACACAACCGACACTTACCAAGACGCATACACTTAAGCTATGACCACTGCCATCAACTTAGTGACACTTAACATACAGGGCCTAGGGCACTCTATCAAACGCAGAAGAATGCTCAACAGTATGTGGGACCTCCAAGGAGATATAATATTCCTCCAGGAAACACATCTTGGACTAGCGGAATCAGGGAAACTACAGCATGGATGGGTGGGAACAGCAATCCACTCCCCTCACCATGGCTAGAGAGGGGTATCCATACTTATTAACAAGCGGGTCCCATTCCAGGTCAAACATTCCCTCGCAGACAGTGACACTCCTCAATGTGTATGCGCCCACCGCGGACACCCCATCCTTTTTCACGAAGATGTTTGCGGCTTGCGCACAATACTTGGGCAACCTCACGCCCATAGGGGGAGACCTGAACGTGACCCTAAACCCCCGGCTTGACCGCCAAAGTATGACCATAGGGGGCACCGGCTCATCCAAGAAACGGGCAACCCTCTTGACACTTATACAAGAACTACACCTTATAGACATTTGGAGAGATATTCACGGGCAGAAGCCAGACTTCACTTTCTACTCATATCCACACAACTGTTATTCTCGGCTGGACTACTGGCTAAAACCCGCTAACACACGCTACCTGGCAACAGAATGCACTATCCTCCCGACCACTCTATCTGATCACGCCCTGGTCCTCCTACGCATCTCCCTACCAGACACTATACGCAAACCACCTCTGTGGAGGATGAACTTACGTATGCTCCACTATCCTGGCATAACAGAGCAGCTTGTTACAGACACAGAACAATTCTGGAAGGAGAACCTAGGGCAGGACTATACGGCACACAAATGTTGGGATGCCTACAAGGCGTATATGAGGGGCACCTGCATAGCAGGATGGGCACACAAGCGAAAGAAGTGGGAGGAGGAAGTGGCCTTGCTAACCGCTGAACTCAAAGTCGGGAAAGACCACAAAAAATCCAGAAATAAACAACTAAAGCCACTCCTGATTAAGCTCTGCGCCAAAATCAGACAACTGTCAACCGACAGGGCCCAAAAATCGTACACCAGCTGGTCACAGACGTATTATAGTGATAGTGACAAACCCATAAGGACAATGGCCTTGGCCCTAAAGCAGAGGCAGGCCGCGCAAACAATAACTTCTATCCAAGACAAGGAGGGAGAGCAACTAGTGAGGGACACCCAAATAAACGAACGCTTCGCAGAATTCTATAAAGAGTTATACACGGCAGCAGACGCCTCCACAACCCAAGATATAGATCTCTTCCTAGACTCCATACAGATAGCTAAAATCCCACCCGACCATAAAGCTGCCCTAGAGGCCCAAATTACTTCAGCGAAAATATCAACGGCCATAGCCGCACTCTCCGCAGGGAAAGCAGCGGGGCCTGACGGGTTACTGATAGACCTAAATAAAGCACTTGTAGAAGAAATAGCACCCGGTTAGAGGAAGTATTCAAAGAGGCAGCTGAGCAAGGCCGACTCCCCCAATCCATGCTCGCTGCAAACATAGTAGTCTTTCACAAGGGGGGGGGGTATCCAGAAAAGTGCGGCTCCTACAGGCCGATCTCTCTTATAAACGCGGACGCCAAAATCTTGGCGAAGTGCCTAGCCAAACGCATAGAAAACAGCCTCCCCCACATCATTCATAAAGACCAAATGGGCCTCATCCGAAATAGACATTCTTGCGACAATATCAGAAAACTGCTGCACATAGTAGCAGGCGATAGGGATCCTGAAGACCTAATTCGGGCCTTAGATGCAGAAAAGGCCTTTGACAAAGTGCAATGGAAGTTCATTTTCAAGGTCCTACCACAATAAGGCTCCCCCCCGCAACCACCTGGTTCAAATGATCAGATTACTGTATAATGGCCCCACCGCAGCAGTGGTTAACAAACGGGATCCCCTCGCTGGCGTTCGAACTTCAATCGGGCACGCGCAAGGGATGCCTGCTGTCGCCCCTGCTCTACACCCTCTCCATAGAGCCAATCGTGATCAAGCTCCGGGCAGATAGCGGGGGGGGGCGGGCATAGTACAAGGGGGCGAGGAACATCGCGTGTCCCTCTACTCAGACATGCTGCTCTAAATCAGCAAGGGTCCCACATCCCTCCCGCACATCCGAGCGCTGCTACTCGAAATAGACCCAATGGTGGGATACATTATTAACTGGAACAAATCAGAGGTTATGCCACTGCGCACAGACATTCCGTGGGACCCGGGGTGGGGTGGCTCCATTTTCCCTACAAACACACCACATTAAATACCTGGGTATAAACGTTAACGCGTCACTGGGCGACATCAGGGACCTGAACTACTCTCAGAAAATTGAGGGCATCTGTCAGGACCTCGAAAGATGGGACACCCTAAACATCTCCCTGACGGGCCGGATGAACGCCCTGAAAATGAACTTGTTCCCCAAAATAATATACATCGCAATGATGATCCCAGTCAGCCCACCACCCAAGGCCATGAAGAAACTAGACAAGGCAATTAACAAATTTATATGGAAGGGGAAGAAGGCAAGTATACGGTTATCGATCCTACAGGCAACCAAGGCTAATGGAGGACTGGCAGCCCCATCCCTTAGGGCATATTACCAAGCGGCACAAATATGCTGGTTAAAACGCTGGCTAGACTCATCCGATGACTATATGGAGGGCAATGGCGATTGAGCTAATGAAACCACTCAACCCTATCGAAATCATGTCCACCCTGCCAAACAAACTTCAGCCCTACAGAAAAAAACACCCCATAATAGGGCCCTATTATGGGGTGTACTTGCTCAATGGCATAAACTCAGGACTATGCAGGGGATCCAGACCAAGCACGCACCTCCATGGTATAGCATCCGGGCGGTGCTAACCTATTGGCTTCCGCACAAAACTCATCATAAGCAAGATCAAGATTGGGCCAACATAAGAATAATGGACATATGCGAAGATGGCGTGCTGCAAACGTTCCAAGACACACGGCCGAAACTCGGCCTAGGCAGAGGCGACTGGCTCACATACCATACAATATACACCACTATCCGCCACCACACTGCGCAACCCCCCCTCCCACCTACCCTGGCCCCATGCGAGATGGAAATGGAACAAATCCTCGACACCCACCCTTGCCTCTGCACATTCTACCAAATGGCAGCTTGCGCATGTCTGGTCCGAGGACATAGGGGCCCATATAGAGATAACAGACATCCTGGAATACTACACTGCGATTCCACTGGTTTCCGTTAGTCTGAGGAACAGAGAGATCCAGTATAAAATATTGCACTGACTATACTACACCCCTGTGCGTCTACACCAGATGGGAATTTCCCAAACAAATGCCTGCTGGAGAGAGTGTGGAGCCACGGGCACGATGGGACACATACTATGGCACTGCCCGAGGATCTCCCCATACTGGCGGGAAGTGCACAGGCAGATCATCGACATTAGAGGCCACCGTAGAATTTACCCCAGAGGTAATGATCTTAGGGGCAAAGGCAGATGACTGGCTCACCCGCAAATTCATTGTCTCACTACTATTCTCGGCAGGGAAACTTCTCAGCCACTGGAAGGTCAAAATCCCTCCTACTGAGGCCGAGCAAGCCACACTACTTTCCAAAATCTGTAGACTTGAAAAAGAGGCTTTCGCCAGACAGCAGGCATACAGCCCCTCAAGTGCAATAAAATTCAGAGAACTGACAGAACCATACACTTAGGAAGGGGGTATGGGAAGAAGGAGAAACTGTTAAAAGTAGAAGCACGGCGCGCCCCCCAATGTGAAACGGAGTAGATGGAAAAAGGGATACTCAGTACACCAACACTGAAACACGACAGACACAAACTCGATGCAGCAACTCATAGTTTAGGGGCGGGGGGGCGTGGGGAGAATGTTGAACCTATAGTTGTTATGGACTTAACGATGTAAGCACTACCTATGCATTGTCGTACAACAAAAAATGCTTACATGAGCATGCAAAGATTTCAATGTATTGTTCTCAATAGTATGGTATCTTGTTTAAATAAAATGCCAATAAAAAGACGTTTAAAAAGAACAAAAAAAAAAGAAGTCAAGAATACTACTCCTGGAAAAGCGCGTGGAATTACTAGGCCAGAAGCCTAACCCAGGAGCGCTGGTGAAAGCGATCCATTCCCGTCGCCACAGAAAAGAGGACTGAGGAGTGGCGCCGGTGGGCAGAGTCATGGGAGCGCATGCACCCAGGGCCGTGCCCCCGCGTGCATCTGAATTTAAAGGGAAAGATGATTTTTCTAGTGAAAAAGGTTCTGTCTCCCGTCCCTAGAGATGGACGCCCATACAGTATGGAGGAAAGGGGACAGGACGTAGGAGTGTCAGTAGTGTTAAAAGGTTGTCTAAATCTCTAATTAAGCAGGAAGGTGATTTAAACCTGAACATTTTACTTGAAAGCACCCTAGCTGAGGATAAGGATGCGATTATGAGGCGATCTATGATACTTCAACTTTTTGCAGAGGTACCAAACCTAAGCAGCATTTCCTCAAGTGATCTAAAAAGGGTTGACTTTGTCGATCATGGTTTAATGACGAAAGCCATGGTAGTCTTCAACTCTAAATTTGAGTTTGTATCCATTCAAAAAGAAAGTGATAACTTGCAAATTCTGGGGTTTGATGTTTCCCCATTTAGGAGGGAAGACAGGGAGGAGGGTCTGTCAGTTCCGCAGTTGGAGATTGCAAAGCTGAAACAAAAGATGCCACATTCTGAGGCAACAAATAATTGGGCGTGGCTACAAGATGCTTGAATTAGGAAAGGTGATAGCTCTGCCAATGGGGAACGGGGGGGGGCAAGTCCTTTACACTGATTTTCTGGAATACGAGGGGCTATAGACACCTGTTTACTGAACCAGCTCTGGGGGATAAGCTTAAGACTGCACACAATCACCCTTCAGGAGGCGTGGTTGACTTACCCCCCTATATTGGACGTCTTTGTGGTTACTAGCCAGTCAGCAAACCAGGCTATCGGGTCACCTATCAGGGGGCCTTTTACCTTCAATCTGCTCCTCGGGAGCGATCACAGTAAAGGATTCCTTTAATATTGCCAACAGAGCCTTAGCAACTCATGTAACATTGGGAGGGGCCAACCTATGGGAGCTGTTAGTGGTGAATGTTTACTGGCACAAAGGGATAGAGTGCTTGGAGACTTTTCTCAGTGCTATTGTCTCGCCTGCGTTAAAATGGCGCAAAGACGTTTTGGGGGACACATTGTGCTGGTGGGTGATCTAAATTCTGATTTTATTGGCTCAGGTCCTTCACATACCTCTAAAAGGAGGAATGGCTCTAGGTGGCTTTCAACTATGGAAGGTATTGGGCTCTGGTCACTTAATGAAGCCTTCTGTACTAATGTCCCAGTCCCTCCAACTTGGACAAACGGTGCAGCAAGCTCAACACTTAATTATATTTTTGTGGATCAAGGGCTCGCTGCCTGTTGTTCGAAATTTTCCATGAATTTCACACAGTATAGTGACAACACATTAGAAGAGGCGGACTTTGAAGTTATCCAAAACCAGACTGAAAGCCAGGGTGGGACTGCCTCTCATTCAGAGTGTGCCTCTGATCTGTTGGTGAGTATTTCGGACCTTCCAATTAATTGGAATACGGGTAAAGTGGCGAGGGTGAATTCACTGTTGGACTCTTACCTGAAATCCACTGATCTCTCCTGGTAATGTAATACTTTTATTCCAAATAATTTTGTGTTTCTATACAACGTTTATTAATGGAGGGCAGTGAAGTGTCGACGAGAGGTCAGAGTGCAGTTAGAGTTCAGCACAAGCATGTTTACAATGAAGAGGTGGTCGCTCACAAAAAAGAGATGCGCAAGAATGTATAGCCAAACTAAAAAAAGGGCTAAGGGACTTTCTGACGAAACACTAGCTGGCATTAGGAAAATAAGGCAGGCTCATCGGAATTGGGTCAGATTAAAACAGTAAGAGAGCAAAGGCACGGCGATGGTGAAGCAATGCTACTGTGACTGAAGGACAAGCATTCCTAAGCCTTCTGGCAAATAATTAATAAATGGGGTGTCAGAGTCTGATCGTGTTTCGTACTTCGGAAGGGTCTTTGGAGATATTGACGGTTCTAGCCGGGACGCGGTTCTCCCAGTTTGGGACCGCACTGAAATCACACAGATGAATTTTGGTGAGGATACCATCCTACGAGTAATTAATTCTATCAGTTTTTCCAGGGCGCCTGGTCCAAATGGTTTGGCCAATTATGTATTGAAATCCGACAGGGCTGCCTGGGCCAGCACCCTTTCTATTCCCTTTGCAAACATCTTGGCGTCTGGAGTCTTCCTGCCCCTGTGGTGCAATGCTTTTATTGTCCCCATTTTTAAACAAGGAGATAGAACCAACCCAGCTTGCAATCGGCCCATTACGCTCCTCGGCGCAGTAAGATCTTTACTCTAATTGTATTATACCGGCGGGGACGGGCAGACTCTCAAAATGGCAAACAGGCTTCACAAGACAGAAGGGGACCTAGTTGAACGACTTGGTCATTAATACCGTTCAACATCTGCGTGGAGTGGCAAGTACAAAGCTGTTTATGGAGCCTCTCTTGACCTAACAGCTGCCTTTGATGCATTGGATTGAGGGCTATTATGGAAGAAGCTAGCTAGTTGGGGAATTGCTGCGGGCCTGTTAAGTTCTATTATGGCCCTCCACTCAAGAACTGTAATCCAGTTCGATTTAAATAACTCAGGGTCCCTTGTCAAGGAAGATCTCTACTTTTAGAGGGGTGAGACAAGGTTGCGTTGCTGCCCGCTGTATATTCAATCTATATTTGGCAGACATTATGGGGGCCTTTCTAGGTGCCTCCGTCTCAGCTCCGTTTCCAATAGTCCCCATAGGCGGATGATTTTTTTTTTGTTTGACGCTAGTAAGATCGGATTGTAGGGTCTGATTACCTAATTTGTGAAAATTATGGGAATTCAGTCGCTGATAGTTAACCCCTCAAAATCTAAAATAATTAGATTCTCAAACAGCAAAAGGAAATGTCGTCCTAAGTGGGCTATTGGTAAATCCATAATTCTGTGTGTGGACTCCTTGGTTTATTTGGGTTTTCTGGTTTTCTCAAGAGCTTCTCTGATGAATAGTGTCTCCTGGTTGAATGAAGTCGCAGAAAAATTGGTAGCCCAGATAAAAATGATTGATTCGAAGTTTGGAAGGTTTTCCCTTAAACCAGTGGTGAAATATTATGAAGCTAAGGTGATTCCAAAGCTGCTTTATGGTATCGAGACTCACTCATTTCCTATATTGGAACACCTGCACTTGGATCAGGGGAAAATCTGGAAGAGAATATTAAGTATACCTATGAGCTTTCCTGGAGTCGTGGTCCATTACGACTTGGGCTTACTTTCTCTTAAAGGAATGGTTCGGTCAGAAATATTATTGTCCCTATGGTTCGGCCATGTGGTTTTGACCACCCTAGTGTACTCTAGCAAATCCTCTATAGAGCAGTAAATCTTGTCCATTACCAAAGTGCATAGTGCTTTAAGGGCTCTCATTCTGGGGCAACACTGAGTGACATAAAGTACTCTAAAATCAACATATAGCAAATTCTCAATCGGGTTTACATTTTTTTTAAAGAGGGATATAATGTTCCACTCTGCACGTGATTTAAAGGAATGGTTCGGTCAAAAAATATTATTGACCCTATGGGTTGGCCATGTGCTTTTAATCATAATTAGATCGATCGTACAAACATTTCCTATGCACCTTACCTGAGTTTTCGTCTGTTGAACACAAGCAAAATCGGGCAGAATGGCAAGGCCATTGCATCGAGAATGCTACTTTGAAGTTGGGCTTTTTTAAGTTGGGGTGCACCAAACTACATAGTAACGTTCTAGATGCAGTGCACCGCTCTTGAAACGTTTGCATCTTATGTGAAAGTTAGATTTGCAGAACGCTATGTACTAGCTCCTCGTTCCCCAATGGTAGCTCCTGGTCACTGCCTAACGCTGAATACCAATAAGGTATTTTTGGCATCTTCTTATACAATAGTAATTACAATACCTACACACTGGCATGGGAAAGTACAGAGTTTGTATGCAGGATCATATCTCAAGAAGAGCTAGTCTGACTCTGTCCAGGATCGAGAGGCGCCAGCTAAAAACATAGCATGTCTATGATTTGCAGTGTGTCTATGATTTGCAATTAAAGTCCAGGATAACATTTCAAGAATATACAAACCTTACTGATCATTATGACTTGTTTTCAGTGAGTTGGGAATGCAGGGTCTCGGGGAGCTGCCTCAGGCTGGCAAATCTGGTGGCACTGGTCAAGAATATATATATTCATTTTATTTGTTCGATTGGTTTATGAACAACAGTGTAACTTATACTCACACGTGAACATTGCATAACAAAGTATGAACAAACTTATCTATATGTCCCCTCCGGCCCTAAAAATCCACACCCACACCTCCGCCTATTCCACATTTGTTAGTCATACTCATCACATCTGACTGTATTGGGTTTATACATTTTCATTAGTTGACTATATTGGGTTGATTATTTCTTCCCTGGTAGCATTGTATGCCAAAGCCATCAGTTCTTGTACCATATGGTTCCAAGAGTCAAGGTCTATATTCTGTTCTCGTTGGCCCTGGCGGGACGCATCTTGCCATACTGAAGTTTCTGCAAGTGACAATTATTTTAAGTCACTCCACCACAGGGGCACTCCTGGACTGCTATGTGCCTTCCACCCCATTGCTATTCAGCGTTTTGCCCAGATGTATGCTAGATCGTTTAACTTATTGACGTGTCTTACTTGCTTTGGCCGTGCAAAACTTCCGAGCATACAGGCTGTGGGAGAACTCATGTCCAACATTATACCTGCCCCAGCTGAAGCCTGGGCTATGTCTTCCCAGTATTGTCGGATCTTCACACAAGCCCAGAACATATGTACCATGTCTGCATTGATCTGACCACATTTTGGGCAAGCTTGTTCCGTTGCCTTGCTGAATTTGGCAATTTTTCTCGGGGTTAGATATGCTCTGCGAGTTATATACACAACTGAATCAGCTGGAATTTAGCGTTTCTAGACACCTTTTGTGGTAAACTAACACCCTACCCGAGGTCACGTCTGTCAGTTGCTGCTGCAGGTCTGCTTCCCAGCTGCGTCTGGTCTGTACTAGCATGTCCCCCAGCTGTGTCATTAATCATTCGTAAATTCTAGACACTGTGGTGCCCACCCTCTGAAATATCATAACATTTTCTATCGTCTCAACCTCTTGTAGTACCTCTTCAATTCCAGGCCGTTTCCGTTTTAGTCTGACGAGGAGTGAAGCATGTATTATATGTTGTCCTTCATGTATGCCCATTTCTGAGGTGAGTGTATCAAAGTCCATAGGTCTACCTTCTCTCAGTAGGTCTCCCACCGTCCCCACTTTAGAAGGTTCCCAGTACTTTATTATATTTAGCCTAAATTGTGAATCTTCCTCCTTCAATGCCACCAATGGGACCTGGGGGGAGTAGGGCAAATCTTTCTCCAGAAAACAACAAGCCCTATGCCATGCTTTCCTTCCCAGAGTCAGCAGCATCAGAGCCCTCGGGGCTCACAGCATCAGGGTCCAGATTGCCTCTTTCAAGAAAAACGGGGTGCATGATGGCTGTAGCAGTACAGTGTCTTGGGTCTGCTCATCCGATATCCATTTTGTGACAAACTGCAGTTGGCACCCTATGAAATATGCTTAGAAATTGGCACTTTTATGCCTCCTAGCAGCTGCTGTAGTGTCGCTCGTGCCACCTGGCACCTCGAATTGTTCCACAAGAAGCTGCGACATATAGTGTCAAGTCTATTAAAAAATTCTTTAGGAATATTGTAAGGGATATTGGTAAAAAAGTGGAGAAGCCTCAGAAGCACCACCATCTTTAGTAGCACAGTCTTTCCCATCAGTGAGAGCGGCAATCGGGCCCAAAAAGTCATGGACTTTTCTATCTTATCTACAGCTTTCTGTGTATTCTTAAGTGTTCTGTCTTAGGGTCATGGAACACATCTACTCCCAGGTATCTGAATGTGGACCCCTCCCACTTAATCGGTAGCTCTGGTAGTTTGTTCGGAGAAGTATTCCTGTACCCTGCTAGCGGGAACAAACACGATTTCTGTGCGTTAATTGTGATGCCTGATAGATATGTATAGCGCTCAAATACATCTATGATATACTGGAGATTGGTTTCCGGGTGTTGCATGTATAAAAGCATATCATCAGCATATAATGAGATCAAGTGACTGCCACCCTGTATAACTATGCCGTATTCTGATATTCCTTCTGGAGATACACCGCTAATAGCTCTAAGGCTAGAATAAGTAGCATGGGTGACCATGGGCAGCCCTGTCTGGAGCCTTTTCCCAGGGACCACTGTTCCGAAATGTAGCTTCCTGTCTTGACCCTGGCCACTGGGTTGCTATTTAGCAACCATACCCATTTTATATATGTGGGCCCCATACCAAACTTCTGCATCACTGCTAGCAGCCATGGCCATCTAACCAAGTCGAATGCTTTGGCCGCGTCCAACAAGGCTACGACATAGTTATGTGTGCTGTCTTGGGTGTGGTCAATGACATGATGTAGCCTCCTCAGGTTACATGTGATATTTCTGTCTGGGACGTAACCTGACTGGTCTAGGTGTAAAGTGTAGATGGACTCCCTCAGTGACATCGGCAGCATGCCCTCATTTAACGCCTCCTTCAGCATGGCCAGCAACGGGGGTGCCAGCTCTGCTAGGAATTTCTTATAAAATTCACTTTGCAACCCATCTGTCCCTGGGGCTTTGCTCGTCGGCAGCCCCCGTATGCTGGCTTCCAGTTTCTCAATAGTTATAGGAGATTCTTGCCGACTCACTGCTTCTGGATCCAACTTGGGAAGATATATCTGCTCCAAGGCGTCCTCTGTTTCTGACAAATGTGTCACTGCTGTTTCTGCGTATATCTCCTTATAATAGTCATAAAAGCACCTGTTTATGCTTTCTTACGTCCTGCACAGCTCTCCATCCGCACCTGTGACTGCCCTTATCATATTCCTTTTAGATTCACTTTTATACAGTCAGGCTAGTAAACGTCCCGGCTTGTCTCCTTCAGTGTGTTGTCGTTCTACATATTTCTTATAGCTGAGTTAACCCAATCTTTCCCAGTGTCCCATACATTCCTGCTGCAGCCGGGCCACTTCCGAGGCCCGGTTGCTGGACGTGTTGCCTGAACAATCCACGGTCTCTAGCTTGGTTTCTGCTTTAGTAAGGTCCTCTTCTATGATGGCTTTCAATCCCTTGGCGTTGGCTATCGCCACCCCTGAATCACTACTTTAAAAGCTTCCCACAGTGTTCCCGCTGATTTTACACCCCTTGTATTGTTCCTAAAGTAGTTTTTCACCCCCTCTCTCAAATGTTCCCGGAAAGCGGCTTCCTTAAGGGATTCAGTTTGAAGCTTCCAAGTCGGAATGCGTGCTCTATGGGGGTAGTTCTGCCATACAACCACCAGGGAAGCGTGATCCAAGAGCACACGAGCGCTGTATTCCACCGCTTTGAATTCTGCTAGTGTCTCTTCTCTTGTGAAAACATAGTCCAATCTAGTGTATAGGTCTGTGGGGGCCGAGTAATGAGAATGTCCCCTGGCATTCGGGTGCAGGGTTCTCCATATGTCCGATAATTTGAATGCTTGTAGCATTGCGTTCAGGGCTTTTGATGTGGGCCTGTGTGTTTGAGCGTATCATCTGACCTATCCATTCCCGGGTTCAGCGTACAATTAAAGTCCCCCCCCCCCATATTATTGTGCCGTCCCTCTGTGCGCTTATATGGGGGTATAATGATCGGCAATAAGCTGCTGTGTCATGGTTTGGTGCGTATGTGTTGATAATACAAATCCCTCGATGTTGCATTAGTCCTTGTACTATGATCATCCTACCTCCTTCGTCCTTAAAAGTTCTAAGGACATTGAATGACACTTTCGGTGCCACCCAGATCAGAACTCCTCTGGCAAACGATGAGTATGGTGAGCCCAGGGTAGTGACCCTCCACCTTTCAGCTAGCGCTGATGTTCTTTCCTTTGTGAGGTATGTTTCTTGAAGGAGTGCTATATCAATTTTCTGGCATAAAATAAGTCATTATCCTGTTTCGTTTAACATAACTGTTGAGCCCCCTGACATTCCACAAGGCAATTTTAAGTTCTCCCATCACCAACAGGCCTCCCCTGGTAATTCAACAGTCCGATGTTTATATTAGTCATTTGTTGCGTGGATATATAGGCTAACCTCCCCTTAATTACCCCAACTCCCTTTCCTTCCCTTCCCCCATCCCAACAATTGCCCAGCTCAATGTTCAATGTTCTGGGCTCAGGCATCCCTGCTTTTCACCCCGGTTCCAGTTACTAGTACTGGTGATGGGTGTGCAGCAGGCGGATACGTAACCAAAGGGTACTACATATAATCTTGCCTAACATGCACAATATATCGGTTTCACCCGGCCAAGACCTCGCAGGTCTAACGTATGCTTCTCAGCGTGCTTCTCCTCCGTCCGTCGGGTGAATAACCAGTTCGGTTGGCAAGTTTTCTGTGTCCAACCATTTGTGTGCCTCCTCGGCGGTGTCAAAGAAGATGGCTCTGCCTTTGCTTATTATTTTCAGCCTTGCTGGATATTGAAACATGCATTTAAGATTCGCTCCACGCAGCCATCTCTTGACCGATGTAAAGTTCATCTTCTGTCTTTGTACTTGCTGGGTGTAGTCCAGATATGCAGTGATGCTGGCTGAACCTCGTTGTATCATCCCGCCCTTTCGGAAGTGTTCCAGGACCTTCTTCCTGTACTTATAATTCAATATCCGGGCTATGATTCGCCATGGCAGGGCTCCCAACGGTGGTTTCCTCGTCAGGGACCTATGTACCCCCTCTACCGTGAAGACCTGTGTGAAGGTTCCTGGGCCAATTTCTTGCACAAGCTTGTTTTTCTATGTAAATTGTGTCCCTTCAGGGAGTCCAATTATTCGTACATTATTGCGCCTAGCTCGGACTTCTGCATCTTTGACTCTGCTCTCCAGGTTCCGCATTTGCTGCTGCAATATCGATTCTTCACTGAAGGTGTCTTTCAGCCCGGCTGTGTTCGTTGCTACTTCCTTTTCCAGCACCCCTGTCCGTTCCGCAAGCGCTCTTACGTCCTGCCTCAAGAAGTTCACATCCAGGCTGATGGCATCCATTTTGGACTCTAAGGCAATCTTGAAGGCCGCTATAGCATTTAGGACCTGCTGGTCCCCCTTCGCTTGGCTGTGCTCTTCCTGTGGGGATTGGGTTCTCAGCGTGGTGGTCTCAGTCACATTTGCAGTTTTAGTAAAAAAGTCCAATGTAGGCTGCTTGAACTTGCTCTTTTGGGATTTGGACGCCATGAGTGGTGCTCCCGATACCTATTTCTCCACCTGTCTGCAAACCTGCGACTGCTTCTACTTTATTCTTGTGGCTGCCAACTGGCAGCAGGCTGCGGCCATGTGTTTCTTCTGCGCCTTTAGAGTATCATCCGGATGCTCCAACTGTACTCTGCCAGTATGTGACGTACTTGGTAATAGCAGCATTGGTAGCAGCACTGTGCCACTTCAGGAGACGGCCAGGCGTCCGAAGGTGTTGTGTTCGAGTAGTACCTCATGCAATCTATCCTACAAGTTGGCATCGCCTGTTGAACTTCCCCATATGTAGGTGCCTATAAGGGCTTGTGTTGATCCTCTTACCAGGGTCCGCACTTGTCTGTTGCAGATTGGATATTGTTCTAGTGGCTGCCCATGTTGCTTCTGCCCGGGTTTCTCTTGTTGCTTAGTGCCTGTGTTGCAAGCCCTTAACCAATTGTTTGTGTGCTTCCCCACTTTATTGCAGGCCTCTGTTCCTGGGCTTTCCTTTTCGTTATAGCAGCCGGTCTTAATTCCTGCTCACTTCAACTGATAGCTGCAAATTGGCTCACTCCCATCTGATGCGTGTGCTGCTCCGTCTCCTTTATTCGTTTATTGTGCAGCAAGCAGTTGCATTAGTCGTGTGAAGTAAGTTCCACTCCCCCTCCTGGGCGGTTTTTGCCTAGATGTCAGTTGCACTATGTTATAATGAGTGTCGTCCCTCCTGTATCTTCCCTGTATTCCATTTCCTTCCCTGGAGTGGTGATGTCAGTCGAATGAGGTGATGTCACTGTGCTTAGAGTGTTGTCATCTGAATGTGTCTTCCATGAGGGACAGTTGGAGATAGAGAGCTGGCTGGCAAGGATGTGCCGGTGTTTCCTGCTGTGCATGTAACTAATAAACCCAATATAACTTACCTGCTGGCTCAGGTGTGTTGATGAGAATACGACATTGTTACACTGGCGACAAGGATGGGATCCTGTCGTGGAGGGGACAGCAGCTGATCAGGACACCGCCCTCCAAGTGTCCATGTCCTTGTAGCAGCCAACAGTGCAGCTCTGGAGTCCGGACCGGAGTTTGCAGTTTAACAGGCCGGGTGGTGTTGAACGATGGGAAGTGGCTCCTGATAGAGCGTGAGCGGGAGCCTGGACTGTTTGGAGCGCCCCAAGGCATTCCTTGTAGCCTGTAGCGGGGGCTTGGAAGCCCAGTTGCCCCCGGGTCCAGTGCCATTGTCGCAGCATCTGAGGAGGTTGGTTTTGCGAGGGGTTACAGGAGGGGTTCGGAATTGTTTGATTACAATGTTGGGTCTATTAACATGTTTGCTTACAGGAGGGTTCGGAAATGGCATTGGGAGATGTGTTATTGTGAAGTGATGTAGACATTTGATTTTATTTTTATCTCTCTTGAACGGACCGTTTCCGTTCCTGACTGAGGACTTAGGATCCTTGTTTTGTGTTTGAACTTTCCTGGCGTTTTTGCCAGTAACTTAATTGGCAATTCTACTGACAATTAGTTTTCAAGCAAAACGCGTTTTGCAATATAGCACACGCCAGTGTGTGAAGACTCCAGGAATAATATGCTGTTTTTATGTCTTTGGAACATTTGCCATTTTGTTATGTGCTCCAGTGATATTTATGATGTGTTGTGTGCATTTGTTAAGGTGAGTGTGGGTGTTAGTGTGCATGTTGCTTGTGCGCATGTTTATGGTGCGTGTTTGGGGTAGCGCTTGTGGTAGCCTAGTAGGTTCTAGGGGTCCCATTTTAAGGTGGTGTGTGCCATTTTGGACGTTTGTGGTGAGTGTGACCACCGTGGTAGCCTGGTCTGTGCTGGGGGTCCCACATTAGGAGGTAGTGTGCTGTATTTGGCAGGGACTTGGGGTCCTGGGGTGTGTAGAGGTGTGTTGTATTTGGCAGGGACTGGGGGTCCCGGGGTGTGTAGAGGGGTGCTGTTTTTGGCAGGAACTAGGGGTCCCATGGGTGTAGAGGTGTTCGGTATTTGGCTGGGACTAGGGGTCCCATAGGTGTAGCAGTGTTTTGTATTTGGCAGGGACTAAGGGTCCCGTGGTGTTAGGTGTGGTTTCTGGGTTGCATCGTGATACAGGGGTCTTTTTTAGATCCTTTTTGGTGAGCTTGGCGTTGGTTCACAGGGACTAGATTTGCATTGTATATTCAGGTTTGGTTGTGGTTGAAGTAATGTATTCCCTGGTTTAGGGAGTTTTGGGAACTGATGTGTTAGACGTGCTTGTTGTTCTCATTTGAGTTGGGATTAGTGCCCGATGGTTGCTCATTTGAGTTTGGGTTAGTGCCCGGGGGTGGCAGCCCTGGTGCCCTGGGGTGCAGACCAGGGTGGGAGGATGTAGGTGCGCTGAAGGGTCTTGGTTGTTAGGGTGTATATCCGTTTTTGGGGACACTGGGGTGTGGCAGGCCCTAGGCTTCAAGGGGCAGCTGGAAGCAGGTGGAGTTCTTGTTTTATTGTTTTGTTCCTCGAGTTGTAATTCCAGTTCAGTAGAAGGGAGGTGCAGCCCTTGTTCCATGTCGGTGGGTCCCTCTGTTGTGAGTTTATTGGTGGACAAGGGGTAGTTATAGTGTTGTAGGGTGGATCTGTGTTCCGTTTGAGTAGGAGTCATTGTGCAAGGTCCACCTGTTTTCTGCTTTGGGTTTTATTAGTGGGGAGCTAGTTTCAATGGTGTCAGTTCGCTTCTGTACCTTTATGGTAGTATGTAGGTTTGTGTTCTGTTGTTGGCCTTGGAGTGTGAATGGGTTTCATGTGGATCGTTTCCTGGGGTTGGGTCTCGTGTTCATATGAGCTTGGGTGTTGCTGGGGCAGGTACGTGGCGGCCACGCGTATTTGTATCGGTATTGTGTAGGATGGTATTTTGTGTGTAGGAATGACTAGTACTCTACCAATGTTGGTGTTTTCCTATTATTAAATTAAGGGAGGGAGAAGTGTTATAGTGAGTGTATTCCCTCCTGTATCTTCCCTGTATTCCATTTCCTTCCCTGGAGTGGTGATGTCAGTGGAATGAGGTGATGTCACTGTGCTTAGAGTGTTGTCATCTGAATGTGTGTTCCATGAGGGACAGTTGGAGATAGAGAGCTGGCTGGCAAGGATGTGCCGGTGTTTCCTGCTGTGTATGTAACTAATAAACCCAATATCACTTACCTGCTGGCTCAGGTGTGTTGTTGACAATATGACATTGTTACACACTATTTTGTGCAGCTAGTGACGGCTCCTCATTCCCGGGGCGTATTTTGTATTGCTCCAGTGTTTTTATTCTGAGCCAGTTGTCGTCCCTGAAACGGCAGGGAGCCAGCGTCGTTGTTTGATCCTCACCGGGATATGCCGGAGTGCGGGCCACCATGGCGAGGGGGTCCAGCTAGTGTCACCAAGGGGCCGCTTCACCGCCCAACACCGAGTGTCAGCCCAGGCTTTATATAGATTGCCACACAAGCTGCTGTGCACCAGGCAGCCTGTCCCCCAACCCTTTACACCCCCAGTCCGACCTACTGCCTGGTATGTGGCGCCCACAGTCGTCCTTGTCGGCTGCAGATGCTGCTTCTGTGCGTTTCTTTATTGGGCTCCTCTTCCCTCTTTCATGTAGCACATCCGCTCTCCCGCGATGGCCCCTCCACCCCTACGGTCCCACTATCTGCGTTCAGCAGGCCGGTCTTCACATTGGATACAGAGCAGGAGTGCACCGATCGGCGGGATCCTGATATTCGGCTTGTTGTGTCACCTTTTAGCTTGTTTTATCGCAGACACAGACTGTCACCATGTGTCCGCCATCTTGTCCCAGGTCTTTGTCCCAGGTCCAGGCCTTTGTTTGCTCGAACTATGCGCACTGCTTACATCACCTTGTGGCTGCATATTTCAGCCATTAGGAGGGGCGCTGGTTGGATGTAACTCACTCATGCCGGGGACAGTGTTATAGGGCATAATTATCGCGCATCAGCAGGAGCTTCTCCGAAGGCGTCTCTACAGCATGGCTGCTTAGTCACGCCCCCGGCAATGGTCAAGAATTTGATGTGAAAATTGGATAAAAAAACGGCATGAAAGTATACAAGTGAAGTAAATCACAGAATGTGTGCTTTAAGAGTAAAACTACTGCCATCCAAATGCACTTATCTAGTATGCTTAGGTGCTGAACTAGCATCCTTGTTGGATACAGCTGCCAACACTGCAGTCTTCAACTTTTTACCACTGGCCTCCGCATCAGTTTTAGGGCATCCGAACTGGTGGTTGCTTGTGAGAGGTTACTGATGTTTCCAAAAAAAGAAACTATCACAGGATTCCCATGTCCTGACAACAACACTGTTTAAAACACCAAAGTCTAGCGGGAATATGGAAAATAATGTGGATGAAGTCCTGATGCAGCAGAACTGGCCCTTCAATGAAAAAACAATTCTGAATAAAAATGAGTTTCAATATTATCATTAGACTTTGGTGTAAACAGCATGCAGTTGGCATTACATCAGAGTCCTTGATTTTTCGTTGGTACGATACAACAGCAACTGCAGGCCCAAGTGTTTTTCTAATTGAAACCTGGAACATGAATAGTATGTTGATTTAATAAATATATTTGAATTTAAGCATACTCCACACAAAAGTGTGCATCTTTGTTTGCACACGAAATTGTGAGGTCACGCATGTTGCTGTAGAATGTTGTGTGAATGATGCGGGCCAATTTTTAGCAGAGTCTTGGAGGGATGACAGTTCATGAGTGCTGGCAGAGGATGGAAAAACTGGCGAATATGGGGATACATTTTGGACTATCATTTACCTGCAACAAACAATGCTACCATTGATCCTGGTCTGATTATCAAGTCTATCTTTTTGTTTTAAAAAAAACCTTTACAGTTATTATTCTATCCATCAAGTGTTGTTGTGATTTTCCTCCTTTAAGATGTTTTGCGAAGATAGTTGTGATAAACATTTAAGAGGACAGTTCTAGGGTTTGCATGTACTATTTCATAGCATTTATCTCTGGTGTTGTGTCAGACATTAGCCGGAATCAGTTGGAATTAGAAGTGTAAGTCCCATCCGTCACAGCAGTTCTCACTCTCTGTCTCCCCTGCTAACTTAACTTAAGGCCTTACAGCCTTGTACAGGCCCCAAATCCCCTCTCATGTGGGCAAAGGCAAACCATGGGCATCGACAGACAATGTCAGTCTTCCAGCAACAGAGGACAGCCCAGGCAGAATCCATGCCATGCAAGCTTCTGCAGAGCGCTCACCACTCCTGGAGGCCCCACCTGACTTAGAGCTGAAGTCTGTGCAGTCTCACACTGGGAGTCCCGCAAAAAGGCTACTGTTAGGCAGAAACCTGTGCAGTTCCCTTAGGGACCACTGCAAAAGATTTAAGACTACAGGTGTTAGCAGTAAACCCACTTGGTAGCAGTCTGTACCACCCAGATTTACCTGGTAGCTGTGGCTGAGCAGTCAGACTTCCCTCAAGAAGAGTTAGGCAGTATGCAAAGTATACTCAATAGGCACTTAGATACAATAATATAAGCAAACACTGACCAGAGCTTTGGTATCAAAGTATATAATTATTTATTTATAAACACACAGTGAAACACTCCAGCACTCTTATTGTAAAATATTCTAAACACAGTTACTATTATGATATATACACCCCTTTTCCCCTTATTAGAAAATCACAGTAAACACCACTTATTTTCATATAGAGGTGAGCGCTTAACTAGATTGCACTCTACTAAGGTTGTGGAAAAGGGAGGGAAAAATACAGAATATGCAGGGTTACACCACTCTACGATTCAGGAACACTATTAGCAAGGCAGAGAGCAAAAGTCACTGGCGAGCCAAAGTCCAACGGCTGGGCCCACTCTTAGAGAGAGCAGAGCACAAATGCGCCCAAGATCACACAGTTACACTAGGCTTAGAAAGTCTTGCAGAGGGTTCAGAAAATAGTTTAGAGAGGCTTTAGAAAAGTTTAGCCAGGGTGTCCCAGGCTAACCCAGGTTCGAAAGCCGGGGGCTAAATCTACCCCGTACAGTCGATTGCAAGGGAAGCCGGGCGGGACACGGTACCTTAAGTGGGAAGGATCCTCCAGCGGTGGCAGTTGTTCCTGGTAGTGGTTGCAAGTTGCGGCGTCGTCCAGGGGAAGAGAAGATCTCGACGTGGAGGAAAGATGCAGGTCGTTGCACTACCAGGGCAGAAACCAGCCGCGGAGTTTTCCGGTAAAAGGTGGTACCTTTATCTCGCGGTCGTGGTAAAACGTGGTATCCCGGTTGCCGGGGTGCTTAGCACGGGCAAGGCGGCCACGAGATACGGCAGGAAAGCGAAAAGACGGTGAAACTGGTTATCCCCACCAGTTAAAGGAAGAAGACTCTCCGGCAGCAGATATCCTCTGTCGTTGGGAAAAGTGGTGAGACGGTCCAGCAGGACTCCACCGGTAGTGGTGTCGTGGCAGGTCGGCTCAGCTTCTCCCTCGTTGGATTCTTAGGTCCTGTGGCGACTTCTGAAGTTCCAGTCCCCAAAGCCCTGCTTTTATGCAGCAAGCCCCCATTCACTCAGCCTAGCTGTCAATCAAGCATGCTAAGTGGTGAGCCGGCCGGCTCACCACTTGGGCCAATCAGGACGGAGTGCGACTTGAGTTGCCTAGGCAACTCAGTCCAGGGTGCCTAAATTCCCCTCCACCCCGCCTAAGTACCCCAGACATAGTGGCACCACTTTGGAGGGCTTCTGTGGAGAAGCCCGCCAAAAAGTGAAACAAAGGGCTCGACTTGGGTTGGAGTCACAGAAGAGAACACAAACGCCATTTTAGAATCAAGTTTTGGCAAAAAATACCAACCGGAGAATTAATATTAATTAAATAAACCGGCGGTATGTTCGAGGCTACCTTAAATAATTAAATAAAGATAGTAGCCTAAAAAAATGGGAAATCCCACAGGAAAATATTCGCGGTTGAATATAAAAAGTAGTATCCACTGCCACCAGCCAAAACTCGATCAGGGGGGACGGAGACGTGCCCCCTCGACTAACAGACCCTGGGGCAATCGAATTGCCCCAGCCAGTACGTCCACAATATGATGGTTTGTACTGGTTCTGTTCAGAATTTAAGACTAGTAAAGTCAATGGTGACTTTACATGCCCTGGGAGACAGTAGTCAGTCCCAGGGTATGGAGTCTATACTGGGGGGTCACTATGACACCCCTGTGTTACTGCACGGAGGGTGTTGTGTAACACACATCACAAAAACACATGAAACCCTATGGAGTAAAAGGCCCCATAGCCCATTAGACACATCTAGATTCAAAGAAACACACTCAAATCATGTCCAAGAGTGAGGGTAAAAGAGTCTCACTCTTGGCAGGAGAAAAAAATAAACCCCAAAAATCCAGCAAAGATGCTGGGGGACTCACTAGGTTAGGAAATTCAACCTAAACAGAGAATTCTCCCTAACAGCTACTGTCTTCATCAGAGGCCAGTGGAGGAACCACTTGTCATGGGGGGTTGTCTGGGGCTGAGAACGCCACTGCTTCCCTGGGGTCCTCCATCAGACGATGTCCCCAGGAGCTTCTGGGTGCAGGCTGTAACCTCGGGCTGAAGGCCAGTGCTTCTCCACGAGGCTGTAGGGCCCTCCACCACGGGCACCTGCTGCTTCTGAAAGAAGGAAGGCTGAGCCCTCAAATTTTCAAAGAAGCGTGATTTCCAGCACGTGATCTCACATTAGGTCAGATATCAGGTACCGCGGCTCACCTCGGGCTCCTATCCCCAGTCAAGAAATCAGCCTCAAACTAATTCCCCCATCCTACTGCCCAGCCAAATGATCACAGCCTCCATGCAGGGTCCTACAGGACTCAGCCCATGGAAGCGTGCAGGTGCAGGCAGGGCCAGCTTAAGACTTAATGCAGTGTGCCGATGGACCCCTTATTCTGTGCGCCCCTGTGCGGGCGCACCACTGGATCATGCCTTAAACTGGCCCTGGTCAGGATAGTACAGTGGGAAGTAGGGCAAGATGAGTGTAGTAGGTAGTGTGGGAGGGAATGAGTGGTGGGGGGAATGGGTGGTGGGAGAAAGTAAAGATACTATCGAGGGGTGTAGAAGTGGGTTCGGAGAAGGGTGCAGGAGAGAAGGGTGAGGGGAGGGTGTGAGAATAGTGAGAGCAAGTGTATTAGCAGAATGAGCATGGCACTATGTCCCTGGAAGGGTGAGCACATCCATGAGTAGGAGGTGAGAAGACGGGTGTAGTAATAGGTGAAGAGAGGCGTGTAGTGAGCGGGAGGGCAGAATGATAGTAGTATGGAGAAGGGAGAGTAGAAGTAGTGCAGAGATGGGAGAGTAGTAGTGCAAAGAGGGAAGAGTAGTAGTAGTGCAGATAGGGGAAAGTAGAGGTAGTGGGGAGTAGTAGTGGTGGGGCGAGTTGTAGGAGTGTGGTGAAGTGAGAGTAGTGGCACGATTCGATGGTGAAGTTAAGCAGTAGAGAGAGGGATAGAAAAGGAAGAGTGTGAAGAGAGACGGTGTGTGGAGTAGGAGCTAAGGGAAAGCGATAGAGAGAGAAACCTCATAGTGAGGAAGGATAAGTGCCGGTGGGGCAGGACAGTCTGAAAGGCACAAACCTTTGTGTTGTGCCATCATGAAATTGTTTACAAAGGGTGTTTGCCTTTAGGCCATCACATCTAGATAAAAGTGATCACTCTGCTCAAATCTATCAAACCATCAAACTGCAAAAGAGATGCCTGTCCTGCCCAACTCGTCAAAGATTCGGCACAAATCCTAGCGCCCTTCCTTACTGCATTCATTAATTCATCCTTCCAGTCTGGACAGTTTCCATCTGGTCTCAAAGAAGCATGGGTTTGCCCACTCCTTAAGAAACCATCCCTTGACCCAACGGTTCCAGGGAACTATAGGCCCATTACTACCGTCCCATTTTTACTTAAAATTCTCGACAATGCAGCCTACCTGCAAGTCCAAGAATTTTTGGAAGAGAATCGTCTCCTTGGCCTGCGGCAATCTGGTTTCCGCCCACGTCATGGCACTGAGACGGCCCTCTTAGACCTAAAGAACCAAATGGATGATATCAGAGACACAGCAAACCTACGCTCCCCTTCTGCTCTTAGACCTATCAGCAGCCTTTGATTTGGTCGATCACAACACTCTGTCCCCATTTAGCTACTGAGGCCAACTTCTCCCCAAAGGAATGTGATTGGATCACCTCCTTTCAGCAGCAGAGAGTCATGAAAGTATTCTCTGACTCGGCCTGTGCCACCCCCAGCCACATCAAATGTGGTGTTCCACAGGGATCGTGCATCGCACCTACCCTTTACAACCGTTTTACAAGGCCGTTTGTTAAGCATCCTTGACGCCATGCACATCTCATATACTAACTATGCGGACGACACGCAGGTGCTCATCCCAATCACAGGGGACTATGATGCAGATATGAACACACTCACCACCATTTACTCCACCATCCAATCCTGGATGGCAGACAATTGGCTCTGCCTCAATAGTGAAAAAACTGAGCTCCTGCTCATAGGGTCACCCACCACCCTGGGTAACCTCGATAAGCAGTACTCATCCTTTACCATTGATAACATTCCTATCAAAGTCTCTAACAATGTCAAGACACTAGGAGTCTACATGGATGCCGACATGACAATGGATAGGCAGGTCAATGCCATTGCCTCATCATCTGCATACTACACTAAAGTGCTCAACACAGCCAGACCATTCCTATCTCGTCAGAACTGCCTTACCATCGGTAGGGCTATAATCGGCTCAAGGCTTGATTATTGCAATGCTCTCCTCATAGGAACGTCTCAAAAAAACCTCAACAAACTTCAGCTGGTGCAAAACGACGGACTCAGGGCAGCCACAGGAGCTTCTAGAAGAGACTACATCTCTGAAGTGAGAAGACAGGTTCACTGGCTCCCGGTCAAAGAAAGAGTTGTCTTTAATACCCTGGCCCTCACCCACAAATGCCTCCATGAGCTTGCACCCCCATACCTATCCAAGAGAATCGCGAGGCACACTGCCATGAGGCCTCTCAGAGAAGGCTATTCCAACACGATTCTCACGCCAAAAACTCGAAAAGCCAGAGCAGGCGGCTCCAGCTTTCCTACCCTGGCCGCCACTCACTGGAACGCACTCCCTTCTCACCTAAGATGGATCGAATCCCACCAAGTATTCCGCAAAGCCATCAAAACTAAGCTCTTTAACTGAAAGCTAAATACCTAGTACAACCCCTCTCAGCTATAATTGCCATACTGTTAGTCTCTCTATGCCTGCAACGTTGATCATTTTGTATGTCTTGTAACTTGTACCTAACTAAGAAGCCCAAAGGCGCATGAACCTGTATTTCAAACTTTCTACATATTCTTGTAACAGCGCCTTGATGCCTCCGGGCTGCAAGTTGCGCGATACAAATGCAAATAAATAAATAAATAGAACTAAATAAAAAAGACCTTCAACATTAGGGGTTATGTAAGAAACCTGAGGGTATTCTCCCAAGTAGAATCCGGGAATCCCTTATTCAGGTGGCCAGGGACGACCTGGCCCTCTCAGATCCCAACCCTAGGGGTAGACGAGCGAGGGAGGGTCACCTGGGCGGAGGAACCCAGGGTTATGCTCAGGAGAATGCCTCAGGGGGGACACAGTATTATACCAAGGAAGAAGGTGAGGAGAACAAAGTCCCTAATGCTTTTGTACGCTGTTCCGGATCTACCCACCTCTCCCTTCCTTCCAATGAATCTCCCTTCTCCAAAGCCAACAAACCCTCTGCCTATGGTAAGCCCTTTAGGAACCCAAACCCCAGTGCTGTGGAAACGTCATCTCCCAGGGTCCCAGTTTTTCTGTTACATACCCGGATACACCCATTCATTCTTCTCCACTTCCCTCTGATTATTTTTTTTCTGAACTCCCAGCCTACCTTGATAGAACACTACCGTTCTCACCGTCCCCTGGTTCATTTCACGCTAATAATCCCGGTTATTCCTGTTTGTTCCACCAACCCTACAAAACTCACCTTTCTAAGTTAACCAACCAACTGTCATGAACTTCAGATCACGCCCCTTTTGGACCTCCTGGTCCTTGTCTCAACGGGGCTTACATTCCGTACTACTTCCAACATGGCCGTCCAGAGCTGAAGCCCTTGCTCGCTCCATGCGCTGAAGGCGGCGTGATCTATTTATAGACCACGCCTTCCGCGGCTCTGCGCGTCTCAATGCTATTGCAGAGTAGCCTCAGACGTGTGTTCGTAGCTCGCGATATTGTTTCCTTGTCCCAGTGCTATTACCCGCTCCTGACCCCTCTTTCCCCCTTCCTGATTCCGAGCATTACAAGCCTTTCCCAGACTCCCGGATTCCTGGATTCCGCGCTTCCAAAACTAAACGCAACCTGGAACCAGACGAGACTCAAGCAGCGCTGTTCAAGACCAGGAGCGTTCGCAAGAAGGCAGCGATCGAAGACACCGGCAAACACCGGACCCAGGTGAGAAGGGGTGAACTCCTTGACAGTTTGAGACGCCACCCGATCGAACCTAAAAACGAGATGGAAGCCGCTGTGCAGGACTTAATGCGACGCATGCAAGAATTATCAACCGAGGTTCAAAATCTTAAGGCGGAAAACGCTGCGCTCAAACAATTGGTCTTATCCCGGGATTCTGCTACAAAGGAGGGTGTCCTGTTGGGCAGTATTGTTGACAAGTATGATGGTTCGGCAAAAACACTTAGCGGATTCCTGGATTCATGCCTATCCACTGTACCTTTAAGCCCTATCATTTCTCGACTCCTAGGGCTAAGGTGGGTTTCATCATATCCCACCTTTCCGGCAACGCCTTAACTTGGGCAACTCCCCTTGTTAACTCCGGCGATGCCCTCCTAGACGACTATGATGGGTTAATTCAGGCCCTTAAAGGCATGTTTGACCGTCCGGAGCAGGTCTATACAGCCCAAGAACGCTTGCTGGACTTTCAACAGGGCTCTCAAGATATGCTCACATATGTGACCAGATTTAAACAATTGGCTAAGGAAGCAGACTGGTCCTCTGAGGCTAGTTTTACCCTGTTCAGGAGAGGCCTGAACGATGAGATCAAGGATGAACTGGCCAGGGTGGCCAGACCAAATTCGTTCCAAGCACTAATGGACCTGGCCTTGCCAATAGACTTTCGCATCCAGGAAAGGAAGGCTGAAAGGAAGAAATCCAAGGGAAACCCACCCAAGACGTCCTTTGAGAACACAGCCAGAACGGACGTAAACCCAAATCCAGCCCCAGAACCTGAACCCATGCAAATTGGAGCCTTTCGTGGACCCATATCACCTCAAGAAAAATTAAGAAGGATCCATACGGGTTTGTGTATGTATTGTGCTTCAGACAAACATTTGGTCAGGGAATGTCCTCTGGCACCTCCTCGGCGTTCGGGAAACGCCAGCTCTCGATCTTAAATGGAGCAAAGATTTGGGAGAGAGATGTTTGCTCCACATCAATTCCATCCTTGAACTCTCCTGGACAAAACAGTTTGGTGATACTACAGGCCTTCCTGTCGCCCTCCAAAGACAAGACCTATCCCATTCTGGCCTTGGTGGACTGCGGAGCTATGGGGATTTTCATTGATCAAGACTGGGTTTTTAGTCATCATATTTCGTACGAGACACGAAACACCATGCAGCCGGTGGAAGCAATTGACGTAAGACCCCTCTCTTCAGGACCCATAAGCCTGCAGACTAAAGAGATCCAACTTTCCATAAACCATCATCAAGAGCGGATTACATTCGACATCATTAAGTCAGCCCATTACCCCATGGTTTTGGGAATGCCCTGGTTACAAAAGCACAATCCGTATATCAATTGGACAGCAGGATCATTATTCCTGGGCTCAGAGTTCCTTATGTCCAACTGTCTATCCCTGGACCCCTCCTCGATAACTTCTAAAGAACCACCAAGAGATCAACAAACACCACTTATGGTTTCCAATATCATACAAGTTGCAGAGGCCTATCAGGGGTATGCTGATGTATTTTCTACTGCCATAGTCCAAGCCTTACCTCCTCACAGGCCCGAAGATTGTGCCATAGATACGGATCCTTCAGCTGTAATTCCTTTCGGCAGAATGTTCATTCTTTCCGAACCCGAGAAAAAGGCCCTTCGGGAATACCTAGACACTAATCTTGAAAACGGCACCATAAGACCCTCGAAATCTCCAGCGGGTGCTTCATTGTTCTTCGTTCCCAAGAAGGATACCAAGGAACTCAGACCTTGCCTCGACTATAGAGGCTTAAATCAATGCACCCTCAAAGATCGGTACCCACTGCCCCTGATCTCGGATATCCTGGAAGCTGTGAGAGGAGCCGTAATATTCACCAAATTGGATCTCAGAGGTGCCTACCATTTGATCCGTATCCGGGAAGGAGACGAGTGGAAGACCGCCTTTAGAACACCCTTTGGCCACTACGAGTACCTGGTCATGCCCTTTGGACTAGCCAATGCCCCAGCAGTATTCCAACGTTTTATGGATAAGGTGTTCTCTGATATGTTGTTTCTCTTCGTCATTGTCTATCTGGATGAAATATTGATTTTTTCCAAGGACCCTCTGAAGCATGAAGGACATGTTAAGGCAGTTCTACAAAGACTCCGGGATCATCACCTTTTAGCCAAGCCTGAAAAATGTTTGTTTCACGTTACCTCTGTGCACTATCTGGGATTTATCCTTAGTCCAGAGGGGATTGGCATGGACCCTTCAAAAGTAAAGGCCATTCTCGCCTGGCCTACTCCCACATCCGTGAAACAAATCCAATCCTTCCTAGAACTACCTAATTTCTACCGAAAGTTCATAGCCACCTTTTCCGAAGGACGATTTGGAACACCCTGTTGCTTATCTTTCAAGAACCCTAACGCCCAGTGAAACACACTACTCCGCCCTGGAAAAGGAACTCTTAGCCATTCGCCAAGCCTTCACTGAATGGCGACACGGACTTCTGGGAGCCAGACATCCTGTCCAAGTCTGTACTGATCATCGAAATCTTCAGATTCTACAGTCATTGGAGTGCAGGAACAGTCGTCAGGCACGTTGGGCCTACTTTTTTGCCCAGTATCAGTTCCACATTACTCATGTCCCTGGATCACAGAACCTGATCGCTGACGCCTTGTCTCGCCGTCCTGACTATGTGACCACTGAAGATAAGACATTTCCTAAAATGTTTTCTCCCACGATCTTCGTAGCCCAAGCAGTTGATCTCCTGGAAGAAGTCCGATCGCAAACCCAATCCTCGGAGACATGGAAGGACATTTCAGCAAGGAATCACTGGAAATTAAGAGCCAAGGAAGGGTACTTATTCAAGGACAATGCTCTACTCATTCCTACACGGAAGTTACAGCAAAAAATAATAAACCTTTGCCATGACACACTCCATTCCGGGCACTGAGGTATCACCAACACCATCCGTCTTATACAGAGACAGTTCTGGTGGCCTAAAATAAAGTCTGACGTACAGCAATACATCCAGGCTTGTATAACCTGTGCCCAAAATAAACATGATAACAAAAGACCGCCGGGTCTCCTTCTGCAGCCCACTCTACCCTCTAAACCATGGGAAATCATCGCTACAGACTTTATAGTGGAGTTACCACCTTCCCGAGGATATACTACCATCATGGTTACCATAGATCTGTTTACCCATATGGCCCATTTTACGCCACTGACGAAACTACCCTCCTCTTCAGAGCTAGCTGGAATATTTCTGGAACATATATTCCGACTACATGTGCTTCCTTCCAAGATCATATCTGACCGGGGTCCCCAATACATTTCACAATTCTGGAAACACCTCTGTCGGGTACTAGGAATCCAACGTGCCCTCTCTTCAGGATACCACCCCCAAACCAATGGAGCCACAGAACATGCAAATCAGACCCTGGAACAATATCTCCAATGTTTCGCCACTAAGGTCCAGGATGACTGGTCTCTCCTGATACCTGTTGCGGGATTCGCTTACAACAACTCCGAACACTCAGCGCTACAGACCAGCCCTTTCTATTGTAGTCAGGGTTTCCATCCATCGGCTTTACCCTCGGTTCTTCCTTACCCTACACCAGTGCCTACTGTTGACTCCTGGATCGAAACTCTTATCAACATTCACCGGGAGGCTAAAGAATACTTAGAGAAAGCCAGATTACAGACCAAGAGGTATGCGGATTCCAAGAGAAGGCCAGGTCCTTCCTATACGGTCAGTGACTGAGTGTGGTTGTCATCAAAACTACTCCCCCGAAACTTGCGACCAAACAAGCTGGCTCCCCGCTACTATGGTCCATTTCCCATCAAGGAGATTATCAATCCTGTCTCATATCGAATCAAGCTACCTGACTCCTGGAAAAGAATTCATCCAGTTTTTCACAAATCCCTATTGAAGCCCTACATCCAATCCTCTCGAAAATCCAGTAGACCTCCTCCTCTACTGGTTGACAACCAACTGGAATATGAGGTGTCCCGGATTTGTGACTCCAGGTATAAGCGGGCCATCTTCAATACCTAGTGGAGTGGAAAGGATATCCTCCTAGCGAAAGGACCTGGGAAACTGTTTCAAATATCAAGGCTCCTCGGTTGCTCAGAAGATTTCATCTAATACACCCGGGCAAACCTGGAGGGAAAGGCCTAAGGCCTTCGGAGAAGGCATGCTGTCATGAACTTCAGATCACGCCCCTTTTGGACCTCCTGGTCCTTGTCTCAACGGGGCTTACATTCCGTACTACTTCCAACATGGCCGTCCAGAGCTGAAGCCCTTGCTCGCTCCATGCACTGAACGCGGCGTGATCTATTTATATACCACGCCTTCCGCGGTTCCGGGCGTCTCAATGCTATTGCAGAGTAGCCTCAGACGTGTGTTCGTAGCTCGCGGTATTGTTTCCTTGTCCCAGTGCTATTACCCGCTCCTGACCCCTCTTTCCCCCTTTTTGATTCCGAGCATTACAAGCCTTTCCCGGATTCCTGGATTCCGCGCTTCCAAAACTAAACGCAACCTGGAACTAGACGAGACTCGAGCAGCGCTGTTCAAGACCAGGAGCGTCCGCAAGAAGGCAGCGACCGAAGACACCGGCAAACACCGGTCCCAGGTGAGAAGGGGGGGAACTCCTTGACACCAACCCCTACCTTGTAACACCTGTCCCCTTTCCTACCCTGTAGGATATTTAGAAGCACCACCACCCTGTTTCCAAAACAAACACTTTCTTACACTGTAACAGACAATGGACTGGCACCAGAGCCATTTACCCGACATGTCCCAACACACGGGTCAGGCACAGTCAGGCCTTTGACCATAACCAGGCACACCTGATGGCCCTTTACCTTCCCCACCGGGATAAAAGGCGGTGCACAAAAGCACACTTTGAGCAAGGCCGAAAGCACAAGGAGACAGCTACACCAAACCGACAGTACTAAGGGAGGAGAAAGGCGGTGAGACCTGGAAGGACGACAAAGGGGGCATTGCCCTTGCTCTTTTCAACTCAGACCCGCAAAGCCTCCAAAAGGGAAATCATAAGACCAGCAGTTACCGCTGGCGTGCAGAGCAGCAAATGTCAATGGTACATGGGGACCTCACTGCATTGATAACGCAGGGGGAGAGGCAAGCTGGCTACCGTGGTACTATACTGGACTCCAGAGAACAAACAAGCCAACGGGTTCAGCACAGCCGGTGAGTCAGAGAAAACTGATAGAAAACCGAACTGTGTTGAGCCCAAGGTTGCAAGTAGCAACATTTTTTAACAAAAGGAATTTACAAGAAGTACTTGTATGTGTGTGTTTGAACTTTGAAGAAAGCCCTAGTTGAGGTCCAGGTGCAGAGGGGTCTGGCGCCACGTGGGCGCTCATTCGGAAGACTCTGACCGGGACCTGTTTTGAATCTACAAGAACCAGAAGGCCCTAGGAGAGGGTGGCGTGAGGCGTCTGAGTGGTCCTACAAGGGTCACATCAAATCCCTTGTACAATCGAAAGTCTCTGACCCATTGCCAGAGGAAAGCTAGGGGAAGGGAACTCCGCTTTCCACGACGATTGTGAACCGTGATGATTGGCAAATGTGAACCCGACAGAGGGATGGCAGAGAAAACTAGGAGAAGGAACCTTGCTTTCTGATGAAAATGAGCAATAGATGAACTGTATTAGGAATACATGAACTGTGTTGAAGAAGGGCCGTAGCGAACCCAATGGCGGCAGGCAAGTTTTTGCAAGGAGGATCCGAGACCGGCAGAGGGAGATCCTAGGGGCGGCCCAAGGTGCAAGACCTCCGATAGAACCTTTGTTTGTTGTTTATGACTCAAGAGTAATATACCCATGAACATTTTGTCGACAAGAGTGAACCCGGTCGAGAGTTGCCCGCATTGGAAAGGTGTTTAAAAAGGACACTTGAATATTACAAGCAATATCTGAAAGGCCATAGCGAACCCGACAGAGGGAGGCCCAAGTTGCAAGAGGGATCTGAGTACGGCGGAGGGAGATCCAAGGGGCAAAGAGCAATTGCCAAAAGGTACAAAAGTACCAAAGGAAACTTTTTATTTGTTAGTTTGTTACTTTGAATCAGCAAACCTTCTAAGGCAAGAGACTTTAGCAGGAAAGAGACTCGGGGGGTATTACGACCCTGGAGGTAACCATGCCGCAATTTGCGGCATGGTTACCCCCTTACCGGGTACCGGGTCCGGGTTCCTTGAATGAGGAATTACCGGGCCATTCCAACCTTGGAGGACCCGGTAATTCCTCATTCAGCGAACCCGGACCCGGTGCATCCCCATTCCCATTCGAGCCCCCATAGGGCTCAATGGGAATGGGGAGGGAGCTAACAACGGGCCCATAAATAACAGGCCCGTTGTTAGCTCCCTGGTCTGCAAGCAGGACCCTGGTTTTACCAGGCGCCCTTTGCGGGTCCCGTGAGCAGACTCGTAATGGGGCGGTAAGGGGTTGACGGCTCCGGCACCATTACCGGCGCCGTTAACCCCTTACCGCCAAGGTCGTAATGACCCCCTTAGTCTATGAAGGGGTTTTGATACCGTCGAACTGGAACTGTAAACCTTGTGCTGTCGAGGCCCAGGAGTGTGCTGTGCTCAGAAGTCCCATCTTGTCCCGTGCCTAAAACGTGGGGAAGGCAGACTCAGCCAAACCATCCTGACTTATCATTTTGTGAACACTTCTTTCTTTTCTGGTAAACATGATCCCACTGTCATGATGCCTACCCCCGGAGCACCAGGCCAGGCCCAGCACCCCCGGAAGCAGGCATCATGCCCTCGGGTAAAAGCCCAGCGGCCCCTTATAGGGGCTCTTTGGACTCAGTCCTGGCGCCTTTGGCGCCAGGCTCATGTTGGACATCAGTCATGGCGCCATAGGCGCCAGGCTCATAAAGGGAGGTGTTTTGTGCACTTACCTGATGCAGACCATGCTGCACGCTTCAGGCCTCCCTGAGACCTGAAAGGGACTATTTTTTCACTCGGGCGTGGCCAGGGAAGGATACATACCTAGTTGGGGAAGGATACATACCTGGGACTTCTTTGGAGGCTATTTAAGCCACGCACAGACAGCAGCTCATGCTTCGCGTTGTTCTGCTTCCTGCAGCTTAACGCTCACCGTGTCTGCTCCTGCTCCTGGACTCCAGCCACGCCCGCCTCGAACCTGGAAGACCTGCAAGGAAGGAAGAGAAGAGAAAGGTGAAAACCAAGGACTATTTCAAACTTCTTACCTGCATCCGGAATCTTCTCACCAGCATCCCTGAAGAAAGACTTCCATTTAAAAGCATTGTGTTGCTCGCTGCAGCGCCACGCTTCACTCACCTGTCCTCGAGACATCTCCCAGCTCCATCGCGGCTGTCAGCATCGGACGCCACATCTCTGCACCTAGGGGAGAGAGGAAGAAACAAAAGGTGAGCAGAAGGAACACAGAAGGAAAGCCTGATTAAAAGCCATAATACTTACCGGCTTTTCTTCCACATTTCGGGTCGGCGCCGCCCCGTTGGCAGATACCGTACCCGGCCCCTATGGGGAAAGGACAAGAGACATTTCTGGGGAATGATAAGGACATTTAGAGGGATCGCCCTCCTCACTACTCACCTCGGCAGTTTAACCCCTCGACGCATCGCCTTCATTCTGCACCTGAAATAAAGGACAGATCACAGGTTAGAAAGACAACATAAAGGGGGCCTCACTTGAACTTTGAACTTTCATACTTACGGCGCATCGCTCAGGAAAGTCAAGTGGATTTTGCCAGCGCCATTCTGAAAACCAGTGCAGTAACTGGACGAACACGCGCCCCTGCACCAGAAGCAGGATGGAGAGTTCATCCTTCCAAACCATAAGGTGAGCTTAAACCGGGGTTTGGAGGAAGTTAGAGAGGAACGAAGGGGGAAGGGGGAAAGGGGGGAGCTAGCACACTATTCTGCAGACTGTTAATCCCCTTTCTCATCTGCAGAAGGATATTCCTACGGGCCAGGCAAGCACGATTTGGAGGTCCTGTCCAATCGGTGTTCCGGGTCCTGCGCATCACGCTAGAAGAGGCCACAGCAATCCAGACTAGACCAGCGCCCCCGTGGGAACCAGGTGAGCGTTACAGAACGCGAAGCCTTCCTACAAATTCCCACCCAGGCGCTATGGAAACTTCCGAAACTGACCAGTTGGCCCAATTACTGGGGGAATTACGGGCCGAAGTACACGCCGCTCATCAAGAGACTAGTGCCCTCAGGAGGGAAGTGATTGTAATAAAGGATAGAGCTGATGACCTGGCTAGACAGCTTTTGCAAGGTCAAGCTGGACAAACTCCTTTACCCGGTTCCGGGGGGAACCCCGCTCCTGTGGTTTCCAGTAACCCGGTGCAGATTAATCTACCTGGAAACATGACGCTGGCCCCACCTGAACACTTTGCTGGGGACCCCAAACGATTCGCCGTATTCATGAATCAGTGTCGTTTGCACTTCCTATGCAGACCTGGGGCCTTCCCTAATGATCAGACCAAGGTAGCCTTTGTGTTGTCATATCTCAGCGGCTGTGCTGCCGATTGGTCAGTCCCACTGGTAACTCAAGATGACCCGATTCTTCGTGATTTTCAAGGATTTCAAACAAGCATGGAAAGGTTATTTGCTCAACACTCCCAGGGACAGGCTCTGGATGACGAACTTCTATCTCTGCGACAGGGCAATCAAGACCTTCTATCCTACATTGCAACCTTCAATAGACTAATTGTGGAAACTGGTTGGCCAGAGGATAAAAGAATCACATTATTCTATCGAGGTCTACCCGGAGAACTTAAAGATGTCCTGGCACAAGTTGTAAATCCGCCCCAAGAATGCACTGAATATATAGACTTAGTGGTCCAATTGGATCACAGGCTGCAAAACAGAAAAGCAGATCGGTCCAAGTTTGAAACCCGGGTGTTGGCCAAGACCCACGTTAACCCCAAGAGGGCTGATGCCTCGGAGCCTATGCAAATCGGAGGTGTTAAAGGACCCCTAACTCAAAAAGAACGGGAAAGAAGACGACAGATGCAATTATGCCTTTATTGTGGGTCCTCTGGACACTTTCTACGAGATTGCCCGGTTAAGCCGCCCAAGAAGGTGGTAGGAGCCGCTGATAAAATCCATGGAAACTCTGTATCGGGAAACGACCACGCCTGGCAAGCGTAGGGGTCCGCTTGCCGAGCTTGAAAACTAACTCTCAGACCTCGCATTTCATTGTGCCAATGGTCCTCGTAGATCCGGAACAGCCTAAACGGTTGCATGCTATAAAGGCATACATCGATAGCGGGGCTATAGGAAACTATGTGGATCGAGAATTGGTCTCTAGGATAAACCTCCCTCTGCGTCCTAAAACCAACAAAGATGTCATCACCACAGTAGGTGGAACCGAAATTGCCTCTGGACCGGTAACACATTCCACAGCTGAGGTGACACTTGTAGGTCCGGATGGCCATCGGGAGGCAGTTGTGTTTGATGTAATCAAGGCTCCACAGTTTCAGCTTATTCTCGGAATCCCTTGGTTAGAGACACATAATCCTCGAATTGATTGGCGAGCGAAGAGAATAACCTTCCCGGATTGTGCACAAACCTGCTACCCAGAAAATCCAAAGATTAATCTAGCATCAGTAACCTCTGTCCCCGTGCAACTACCTCCAGAGTACCAAGACTTTCAGGACGTCTTCCAAAAGGAACAGGCCAACAAGTTACCTCCCCACAGATCGTACGATTGCCAAATCGATCTGGTGCCCAGTGCACAACCCCCTTGTAGCAGGATTTACGCCCTTACTGAACCAGAGAATCTGCATTTGAGACAATATTTAGATCAATACCTCGCCAATGGTTTCATTCGCCCGTCAAAGTCCCCGGCATCCTCAGCTTTGTTCTTCGTGCCTAAAAAAGAAGGGGACCTTAGAACTTGTATTGATTACCGCGCATTGAACCAGATAACTGTTAAAAATCGTTACCCTCTGCCTCTGATCCCTGAACTCCTTGACCAGGTGAAGGACGCTTGCGTATACACCAGGTTAGCTCTCCGGGGGGCTTATCATCTGGTACGAGTAAAAGAAGGCGACGAATGGAAAACGGCCTTCCGTACAAAATATGGACTATTCGAATACCAGGTGATGCCTTTCGGGTTGTGCAACGCGTCTGCAGCCTTCCAATTCTTCATGAACGATGTCCTTCGGGAACTCATCGACGTCTGTGTTGTCGTGTATATCGATGACATTCTTGTGTACTCCTCTTCGGAATCTGATCACAGAAAGCATGTCAGAGCCGTCCTAGAGAAACTGCGCCAGCACAAACTGTTTGCCAAGCTGGAAAAATGTGTTTTCCATACCACCGAGGTTGAGTTTCTCAGATTCATCCTGACACCTAAAGGGGTCCGAATGGATTCACGGAAAGTGGATGCCATCCTCAAATGGCCATCACCTAGTTCGGTGAAAGGTGTCCAAAGCATGCTTGGTTTTGCCAACTTTTATCGCAGGTTTATCCCGGAGTTTTCACGTGTGGTGCAACCCATCACTGCACTCTTGCGAAAAAATAAACGTTTTGAATGGACCGCGGAAGCCGAACAGGCCTTTCAGGAGTTGAAAGCTAAGTTCACGTCCGCACCTATTTTGAAGCACCCGCGTCCCGATCTCCCATATATAGTCGAAACCGACGCGTCCAGCTTAGCCATGGGAGCTGTCCTGTCTCAGAGAGACCCTGAAACCAACCAACAAACCAACTGCACCCCGTAGCATTTTGGTCCAGAAAGTTCTCGCCGCCGGAGATAAATTATGCGATCACCGAGAAGGAACTATTAGCCATTAAGTCCGCCTTCAAGTCTTGGCGGCATTATCTCCTCGGCGCCCGGCATACCATCACCGTGATCACTGATCACCGAAATTTACGATATTTAAAAACTGCCAAGGCTCAATCGTCTCGACAGCTCCGATGGGCTTTGTTCTTTGCTGAGTTCGATTTTGTAATCACCTATCGCCCCGGCTATAAGAATGGTAAGGTGGACGCTCTATCCCGAATTGGAATGGAAGAAATAGACACAAACTCAGAACCTGGACCGATAATTCCCGAACAAAGAATTTTGGGGATAACCACTTTACAAACCCTTGAAGACATTCAAGCACGAGTGAAACAATTCCTGGACTCTTCAGCCTTGCAGGATTGGATCAAAAGGGGGTCTAGCTTTTCAGTCAAGGATGGCTTACCTTACTTCCAAGGACGCTTATTTTTGCCAGAAAAGGAATTGCAAGAACTGGTTATTTCCCGTCATCATGATACCCTGATGGAAGGACATCCTGGCATTGCCAAAACAGAGGAAAAGGTTAAACGACAATTCTGGTGGCCTTCCTGGCGAAAGGATATTAAATCTTTCGTGATGTCCTGTGGAGTTTGTGCCCAAAACAAAGGTCAAAAGACAAGACCCGCCGGTCTTCTTCAGCCCTTAGACATTCCACCAGCACCTTGGCACACCCTGTCACTAGATTGTATCACGGACCTGCCCTCTTGTAATGGTTACAATACTATTCTGGTCGTGGTGGATTTATTTTCCAAAATGGCCCACTTTATTCCGTTGAAAGGATTACCTTCAGCCTTTGTTCTTGCCAACGAATTCCTCGAAAATATCATCCGTTTGCATGGATTCCCGTCCATACTAGTCTCCGATCGGGGAAGCCAGTTTATTTCTCATTTTTGGAAAAAGTGTTGTCAACTGGCACAAATCGACGTAAGACTCTCGACCAGCCATCACCCACAGACCGATGGTCAGACGGAGAGAACGAACCAGACCCTTGAACAATATCTACGATGTATGTTGCACCAATCGGAGGGTAATTGGAAGGACATTTTATGGGTGGCAGAATATGCATACAATAACTCGATACACTCTGGAACTGGTCAGAGCCCCTTTTATACCTTATATGGACATCACCCTTGTACTTCAGACTTGGACTCACCTCTGAGCCTTGAAATGCCAGCAGTGGACCATTTGCATTCTACGATTACTCAAGCCTTCAAGGATGCAACTGCACATTTGCAACATGCGAAAGGGAAATACAAAATAAATGCGGATCTGCATCGAAGAGAGGCGCCTCCATACCAAATAGGGGATCAAGTATGGTTAGCTACCAAACACCTATCACTCAAGTGGCCTCGAACTTTTAATCCAAGGTATTTAGGCCCTTACTCGATCAAAGCTATAATCAACCCAGTGGCAGTCAAGCTCGATCTACCAGCTAACATCCGGATTCACCCCGTTTTTCATGTGTCACTTTTGAAACCAGTGCACCCAGGAACCAGATTAACAAAGCCACCAGAACCGATTCAGATAGATGGGGAGCCTGAATTCGAGGTGAAGAATATTTTGGTTTCTAAGATCTCAAAATCAAAACTTTTCTATCTAATTGATTGGAAAGGGTACGGGCCTCAGGAAAGGTCTTGGGAACTCAGTGATCACGTACATGCACCTCGGCTGGTAAAAAAGGTTCCATCGGAATTTCCCAAACAAACCGAAACCTCCAGAAGGAACGACCTTGGGAGGGGCCTTGGGGGGGGAGTGCTGTCATGATGCCTAACCCCGGAGCACCAGGCCAGGCCCAGCACCCCCGGAAGCAGGCATCATGCCCTCGGGTAAAAGCCCAGCGGCCCCTTATAGGGGCTCTTTGGGCTCAGTCCTGGCGCCTTTGGCGCCAGGCTCATGTTGGACATCAGTCCTGGCGCCATAGGCGCCAGGCTCATAAAGGGAGGTGTTTTGTGCACTTACCTGATGCAGACCATGCTGCACGCTTCAGGCCTCCCTGAGACCTGAAAGGGACTATTTTTTCATAGGGACTATTTTTTCACTCGGGCGTGGCCAGGGAAGGATACATACCTATTTGGGAAGGATACATACCTGGGACTTCTTTGGAGGCTATTTAAGCCACGCCCAGACAGCAGCTCATGCTTCGCGTTGTTCTGCTTCCTGCAGCTTAACGCTCACCGTGTCTGCTCCTGGACTCCAGCCACGCCCGCCTCGAACCTGGAAGACCTGCAAGGAAGGAAGAGAAGAGAAGAGAAAGGTGAAAACCAAGGACTATTTCAAACTTCTTACCTGCATCCGGAATCTTCTCGCCAGCATCCCTGAAGAAAGACTTCCATTTAAAAGCATTGTGTTGCTCGCTGCAGCGCCACGCTTCACTCACCTGTCCGAGAAATCTCCCAGCTCCATCGCGGCTGTCAGCATCGGACGCCACATCTCTGCACCTAGGGGAGAGAGGAAGAAACAAAAGGTGAGCAGAAGGAACACAGAAGGAAAGCCTGATTAACAGCCATAATACTTACCGGCTTTTCTTCCACATTTCAGGTCGGCGCCGCCCCGTTGGCAGGTACCGTACCCCGGCCCCTATGGGGAAAGGACAAGAGACATTTCTGGGGAATGATAAGGGCATTTAGAGGGATCGCCCTCCTCACTACTCACCTCGGCAGTTTAACCCCTCGACGCATCGCCTTCATTCTGCACCTGAAATAAAGGACAGATCACAGGTTAGAAAGACAACATAAAGGGGGCCGAACTTTGAACTTTCATACTTACGGCGCATCGCTCAGGAAAGTCAAGTGGATTTTGCCAGCGCCATTCTGAAAACCAGTGAAGTAACTGGACGAACACGCGCCCCTGCACCAGAAGCAGGATGGAGAGTTCATCCTTCCAAACCATAAGGTGAGCTTAAACCGGGGTTTGGAGGAAGTTAGAGAGGAACGAAGGGGGAAGGGGGAAGGGGGAAAGGGGGGAGCTAGCACACTATTCTGCAGACTGTTAATCCCCTTTCTCATCTGCAGAAGGATATTCCTACGGGCCAGGCAAGCACGATGTGGAGGTCCTGTCCAATTGGTGTTCCGGGTCCTGCGCATCACGCTAGAAGAGGCCACAGCAATCCAGACTAGACCAGCGCCCCCGTGGGAACCAGGTGAGCGTTACACCCACACTCTTTTTTATAATTTAGTAGTAAGGATTGCCAATAGTTAGTATAGGCCCTTTCTATTTTACCAGACGCCACTAGGACTTCCTAATTATTATTTGATGGTCGAAGCTTGCTGGAATCTTAGATTTCGATTAGGTGTTTATCTCACCCATTTTAAGTTTTTAATAAACACCCTTGAACTGTGATCACTTGTGTCTGTCTTTACTGTTGCCTCCATGAGCTCCTTACAGTTACCAATCTCTAGATACCAACCTGGGATTGAGAGATGCCGGGGCAAGGCAGGGAGCGGCCTGCACTAGACGAGAGATAGGGACAGCACTTAGCAACGCCTCCCTTTTTCTAGCTCAATGCTTTTTCTAGCTCAGTGCGTTACACTGAAAAATCTTCCTATCACTACACTGAACAATCGCCCTATCGTTACAATGAACAATCTGCAAATTGTCACCTTAAGCTGTTTTTTGAAATCCAAATTAAAAACTAAATCCCTCTATGTGAGTTAAGGTCATCTGTGACAACATATTTGTACCGGTACCATGAAAGCGAAAGCAAAATGTAAGCCCCAGGGAGGACATTGGCAAGGGTGACAAAGGTGGACAACCTTAGAGGCAGGATCTCTGCGATAGCGGATGAGCAAGGGGTGGACCGATTTGAGGACAAAGAGATAGTACAGCAGGTCTTTGCGTTTTACGATCAATTATACTCCTCCCAAACTCGTGCCTCCCAGGTGGAGATAAACGTGTATCTGAATCAGGTAGCTCTTCATTGGTGCACAGAAGATCAGAGGGAACAGTTGAACCACCCATTGACACAAGTGTTGAACGCCATCAAATCCTTACCCAATGGGAAGTCGCCGGGGCCCGACGGCTAACGGCGGAATTCTACAAACATTATGCTGACAGGTTTGCCCACCACCTGCTGGAGATGTTTCAACATAGCCTGGAGGAGGGGCATTTACCAGAATCTTTGAGGGAAGCAATGGTAGTGGTGTTATTAAAGCTGGATAACCCTTGTAATGACTGCTCCTCCTATCGCCCAATATCGTTTTCAATATAAACAATAAGATCTTAGCAAAAATCCTAGCATCCCAACTCTCGCCCATGATGCCAGTGATGGTGAGGGCGGATGAGGCAGGCTTTATCCCGGGACGCTCTACCTCGTATGGGCTCAGGAGAATTTTCGGGTTGATCACAGCGGTGCAACAAGAGGACTCAATAGTGGCAGCCCTACACGATGCCACTAAAGCGTTTGATTCAGTCGAGTGGCCGTTTCTGTTCTCCGTAATGCTGCGCATGGGGATGGGGGAGCAGTATATAGCCATGGTCTCACTATTATACACGAAACCGGTAGCCAAGATAAGGGTGAATGGTCAGTTAACACTGACTATATCATTGGAAAGGGGGGGACATGACAGGGGTGCCCCCTCTCACCATTACTGTTCGCCCTGGCAACAGAGCCACTGGCTGTAAGAATAAGAGAATTGCACTTACACTGCAGAGTCCAACTACACACCCACAGGGTAGAGATGCCATTATATGCAGACAATATGATGCAGTTCATTAAGGATCCAGTACTAACCTAGACCCAATTATGAGGGCTGTGCAGTAATTTGGGGAACTTTTGGGGCTAAAGGTAAATGCTTCTAAGTCAGTCCTTTTCCAATTAACAGAAGGGGCTGAGCGGTACCAGGACGGGTGGGATTCCAATGGCACATGGTCCAAACCCGCTACTTGGGGATCAATATAGCTAGGGATAACAAAGTAGTGTACAGCCGCAACTATATGAGGGTCTTGGAGCAGGCGAAGGAGGCCATGTCTAGATGCAGCAACCTTCCCCTTAACCTATATGGCTGTATATCTATTGTTAAAATTACCTTACTCCTTGGGTTTCTGTAAGTTTTTCTGAACGCTCCAATAGTGGTCACAGGGGAATATTTCCGAGAACTGAAATCAGTGATGCTACAGTTCATCTGGGCAGGTAAACAAGCTAGGGTGTCATGGGACAAGCTGGTGGCACCTGTAAAGGTTGAGAGTTTGGCATTATCCGAATTAGAAACCTACTATAATGTGGCACAAGCAGGGTTTCTCCAGTATTGGTATGAAATACAAGGGGACAGAAGACATGTGGAGGTAGAGAGGTCAATCGCGGCACTGGCACTGCTGCAATCAATCATCCTTACAGCACCGGGCAGAACACAGCGGGTATCGAACATTGTAGATGTAACCTGCAAAGCCTGGCCCCGCATAGAACACAAGACTGGGGGGGGGGGGGTTCTCTACTCCCCTAGACTCCCCGTGATGCATATCCCTGGGATCCTTATCACAAGCGAGGTCAGGTAGGGTTTGTAGCTTGGGTGAAAAGGTTGGGTGTGACACACTTCGGGGAACTCTTTGACGATGGGAAGTTTATAACACTGGATATGTTAAGGGAGAAGGGGGAATTATCAGCTTTGGACATATTTCTGTATTACAGATTGAAGGTAACCTTGTGCCAATTGTTTACAACCTTTCCTGAGCAACCACAGGTTTCCTGCATACTTGACAGACTGCTTCTGGGAGGTCTGGCGGGTAGGGTAATATTGGGACTGTACGCTATGTGCATAAACTCTGGTGAGGATCTTGCCACGCAGGAAATGGGAGGGGACCCTGAGACGGGAAATCTCAGAAGAAATGTGGAAATACTGTTGCGAGATGAGCAGAAAGGCGGCAATCAATGCAAGATTTTAACTGATTCATTTCAAGTACTTAAACCAATTCTACTACTCACCGGCCAAGCTGAAGGAATATTTCCCGGACACTTCGGGCAGATGTGCCAGTTGCGATAGTACGCTGGCAGACTTCCTCCACATAGCTTGAGTTTGCTCAGCCATACAACTATTTTGGGAACAGGTATTTGAGACGGTCAGTGGTATCACGGGTCAGGAGACAGACCCGGACCTGCTGGTTGCTCTGTTAGGTTATACTAAAATGGTACCCAAACATACTCGGAAAACTTGTTGGGTTGCTCCTAATACTAGCCAAGAGACGAGTGGCGATGTTGTAGGGGGGAGGGATACAGAGCCCACAAATCTCTCAATGGAAGGCGGATATCCTATATTGTAATGATATGGAAAGTGGCTGGGGGTAAATGACTCATAACCAGTGTGGTGAAAGAGGGATGTGGGACGCTTAATCACACTTCTTGATCAGACAATCTGGTGCTCGGGAAGTGGATCCTACTACGCTTTAGCTTAAACTATGAAATGACGAGGTGAGCAGGATGTGGATGATCTGTATAAACAAACTAATATGATGCACAATCAGCACCCTTCCATCAAAAAGGCTGAACTAGATGCAATACTGTCTGATGTAAATACGATCCAGGACATGATGGACAATATGTGTTATCCGAAATGTGGCGTAGTACCAGGGGAGAGGAGGAGGGATGTTGGGTTTGTTGGCACATGGTGCTGGTTATGTTCTAAATGCCAATAAAAAAGAAGTTGAACAAAAAAAAAAGTGAAAGCAAAATGTAGTGAGGCATCATGTCTTGGACACACAAAGGTGGAGAGAAGAGGCACAGGAGGGGAGCAGACTATCAGTGGGATCACATCTGAGTCAGGAGGCATGCTATTTCACGCTGAAGAGGCACCTCTGCAGGCTTCAGGAAGCACAATGGGCCTTAGCTCAACCAATGGTGCTGGGCAAAATGCATCAGGGCCTTGGCGAATATGTCAAGTATCTGGCAACCAAAGACCTCCCAATGCTTTAGGCTGGAGGAACTGGTGGGGGGAGGTACCTTAATGGTAGGTGGTGATATTGCAGAGATGTAGTAAGCATTTCTGGAGTGGGAATGATAACTCCTATTTCTGGAGCAATAGGAAAAAGAAGGCCACTTCGAGGTGTCAGATGAAAGTGGGACCTCTCCTGATGCTTCTATATATGAAGTCAGCAGCACCAATGACATGTGTTCCTTTTTTCCACACGCTCAATGAACAATTTTTGGAACTTTGCAGCTCTTGAGCTTTTTGTAACTACATCATTCTGGATACGCCGAAGACTTTGGGTTCAAGCCCTGAAGGGATTGCAGGAGGCAGAGGTTTGTGTCGGTTCCTCAGAAGGGGTTTCTCTACTGCTTTGGGGTTGTGCAAACCACGGAGGACTGCAGCTCATGCCAGTCTCAGCACTCCAAGGTCGTCCAGAAGTATGCTGCAAAGCTCTACACCTTCCTCCATAAACGGGGCAAGAGGACTGTGTCGAAGTCACCAGCAACAAGATTTCAATGGCACAGGCGCTGAGCCACACTTCACCCCTGGAGAATCAATACGTTTCTGAAGACAGCTTGCGCTATAGAAGATGAGGACTTTGGGAGGAAAGGATCCATTAGAAGTGTCATGCAAAGTGTACTGAATTCCACTGCTATACGACTCACAGACAGCACTAAAGACAATAGCAAATACATACAGAACGAATTTCATCACAATAAGTGAAAATGCATATAATACCATATCACCAAGCTCCCCGCTCAAGTCCACAGCTGCAGCACCAGCTTCTCCATCATTTTCATCGAGCTCAAAAGCTTTTTTATAGCAGCCACGAGCTCTTGCTGTGTCTTTAGCTACATCTTTATAGTAATATCCTAAATATAGGAACACCTTCCCAAGATATGGGTCCAACTTTGCAGCCTTGAAAAAAAAAGATGACATGGTTGTTTTTAACTTTTAACACAATCTACATAGACAAAAAACATTATAGGTATTAAGATAAACATATGCAAGATACCGAATGGTCCACAAATCTTAGTGAAACAATGTCAAAAGCAAAAAACAGAAATATCAAATGAGAGTTCACATTTTTAAACCACAAAATGATTAACTTTTCTCATGGCTACAATCTCTCTTATCTAGATTCACTGTTTTTTTACAGAATACCATAAGTAACATCATTAACAAATGATTGCTAGAAGGGGATTCCCCACACAGGTTAAAACAAGGTATTGTCACTTCACTTCTAAAGAAGCCTTTACTCAGACCTACCATTCCACCACTGTGCCGTCCTATTTTGAACATTTCATGCATTGGTAAGGTTATGGAGATACCAGCTGTTCGACAACTACTGAGCTCGTTTAAATGCAGAAAAGCCCTCAAAGTTCCAGCCTGACTGTAGACCATCCTATCCAACGGAAATAGGCCTACAACTAAAGCACATCTTTTAGAAGCACTTGCTGTAAATCATCCATCCCATCTTATTTACCCACCTGGATTTATAACTTGCTTTCAACATTGTTGACCACAATGTGCAACCTAAATTCCTTCTAGCCAACCCAAAAAACAGTGATCCCCTCTTATCAGCTCTTCACTTTAGTGTGTAAATGCTGCCACTAGTGGAGATCATCAACTTCTTGAATCTGGAGATTCAGATGTATGTCACTGACAATCAGCTGGTTGTGGCAGCCAAACAAGTTATGTCAAGAGAGCAGAAAACTTCTCTGTCCATCCCTTTTCCATTTCCCTCAACTGGCTCCTTCAATTGGGAATCTCACCAACCACCTCCACATCTGTTCCTAATCTAGGAATCCTTTTCATTTACAAGTTGTGTCCGCAGAACAAGGTTAGTGCACTTTCTGATGCCCAAACACCATCCCAGACATCTGTTCAACCACAGAGCTTCTATACTCAAAACCATAATTATTTAAAGGATTGATTAGAATAACTCCCCATACAACAGTCTTCTTCAGTCATCTGTTGCCAATTCTAACCAAATGCTAATGCTTAATTTGTAGGTCAGTAGCCTGTGTGCATTGTCCAACTGAGAGCTTCTACTGGCGAAGGAGGCTTGATTTCTTCACATTCTCACTTATGAGTGACATCACTGCCCTTCTAATGGCCTGCTTTGTCTGTGTTGGTCCTTTCTTCACAGAGATGGCAGAGCCTGTGATGTAACAGGAGGAGCACCTGGATGAGAGGGACACCAATGAAAGCCAATGGCAAGGGAGGATGTTGGACAGAATTCTGATAGTTGGAACTGAAGAGATATGTCTCTGTGGATTTGGATACAGGATCCTTAAGGCCTGAGAAGATTCTGGTATGAAAACGAGAATGTCCCAGCACTATAGTTTTTACTTGTAAAAGCACTAAGGTTCCCTCCCTTTAGCTGGGGCAGGGAACCCCCAAAATACATGTTTTGCGAGTGCATAGCTGGTTGATAAACAGAAGAACATTTCAAGTGGGAGAATACCTCAGGAATAGCCCAGGAAATGTCCTCTCCGAGATTCGGTACCTATTTCCAGTGATTGGAGGACATGAACAAACAGAGAGGACTGACAAGAGGTTAGGTACTGAGTGTAGTGCTTTTAGGCAGCAGTAACCCTCAAGATCAATACACTCCTCTCCATATGTCATTGAAATCTCTCCTTCATTCCCCTCCTTGACTTCCTCCCACCTCTCACTCTTCTCTCCCTCCCTCTAGTACCTTTCCTTTTGTTCTCTTTATCTTTTCCCTTCTCTTCTAAATTCTCCTACTCTTCACGTTATTCACTACTTTCTCTCCCTCTTCCCTCATTCCCCACCCCTTCCTTATGTAAATTGTTCTACATGCAGAATTTCTGGTTTGATTCATGTTTACTGTTATTGCTTCTACTGTTCCATGTTTAATGTGTTCTTGTTGTTAACTGTAAAGCGCCTTGGATTAAGGCGCTATATAAAACAATAAATACAAATATGTTATGCCATTTGCAGGGGAGTCTCTGCAAACTCTACGGCATAAACTGGCGCCAGTGAGGGTAGGAATCTACAGCTTGCCTTCCTGGCTTATTCTACTGATTTGTCAAGAAGGTCCTCTTGAAGACCGGAATGTCCGCAAGATACCACTTAACCGTACAAATCCAAAACAGAGGATGTGGAGCGAATAAAGGGGCCAGATCCCTCTCCCGCACTAAACCGAAAACATACTCCACCTGCAGGAATAGCTGGAGTCGGTGGTGGGTATTCTAGCAGAGAAGGGCATGCCCATAACCTTATTTGACAAATTCCACCCATTATACCTCAACCTTTCAGCAGCCAGGCATTAAGGTTCGAGCTGCAGACGTCTGGGTGCAGGACCTGGCCCTCTGAGTGGGAGAAGAGGTCCGTCCACTGCGGTAGGTGCCGGGGACGGTAGATGCCCATGTCCAGCAAATCCAGGTATACAAACAATTGGGCATGCTGCACACCTAATGTCTTATTGTTTTTTTTTAAAAAGATTTATACACTTTCAGTATAGTTTAGGGTGCTGGGGAGAAAGATATGACTCTGGCACATAAAGTCGCTATTGACATAAAAAGAAAACACATTGTTCTTTAGTGATGGACACTCCTGTCTCCTGCACACCGTTATAACTGTCATTAAGAACAGTCAGGATTCAAAGAACTAAATTACAGTCATTCTGATAAAATCACCAGAAATTATTTCAAGTTAATTTTTAGAGCTGAACATTCATTATTCCATTTTGAATGTATGAAAGTTTAGTACAATAAGGCAAAAACAAAGCAAACAAGTGTTCAACGTGTTTCAGGCATTCCCTTCATCAGGAGCTAAATAATATTGATTCTTAAAATTCTTCAATTTTTCAAATGTTATCTGAAGAGTAAGTGTAAAAAATATTAGTTTCACTTCATTCAAAGGTTATTGATCATTATCTCAAATCTCACAGAGTCAAATTGTTAATCACCTAGCTAGCTCATGCCATGCGACTTCTCAAGATCGATTTACTAATGGGTATCCTAAATTATGCACTTCTAGCGTACTCTTCTCTTTAGGCCTATAATAGAAGAGTAAAACAGGAAGATACAATGTGAATAATTATTCTCTTGTGCTTAGTGAACAATAAAGGTTAGCATCATGTATTCTTGTCTAGTGCTTACCTATCTATGTAAGCTTTGGAAATCCCATTGTCTTGATGTCTTCATACCAATGGTATTTTCTAATACATTGTTGCTCACGTCAAGTCATGCCATCCCACCTTGAAAAATTAAATGCAAATGGGGCGAATGTCAGATATATTAGTTATCATGCTTTCTATGCGTGTTCTGACTATAATGTTAGTCAGGCAACTAAGGAATCACCTTAAAAATAGTGGTTCCTATTTGGAATAGAGATTAGTCTTGTAGGTATGTTCTCACTGTCATCAGTTTCATACCCCCTTTGGGGGGGGGGGGTCAAGCGTAATTTGCATGTGTTCTTTCCTATTTTGTAATGGCTTGGCAGGCGAAGAACATGGTCTCCAGGGTTGCCCAGAGCAATGCCAGAGGTTAAGGTTTATTCTAAACCTTCCAGCCGTCACCTCTTTTGGTTTCTCCATAAAATTCCTCCAGAAAGTCGTTGAGCTCCCTTGGATGGAGGGGTGAAGGGGACAGGATCCCCTTCCTCATCATAAATCATAAAGGACCTCCAAATGGGACATGCATGCTCTTCTCGGGAGCAAGGCAAAATCCCTTGCAACACCGGCACCGTTGGCCGGCGCCAATGTCGCTGTGTGAGTGGGGGGCGAGGTCAGAAGACTGACATACCAAGACGGCACGGTGTGAGCCATTAACATGACCTTGGCTCATCTAAATGCATTGGGATCCGTCGGCTTGGCCGTAGCCGTTGGTGCCATGGCTGAGCCCAGCGGCGCTGGAGCTGCCGGCACCAGTGCCTTGGCGAAGATGTCAAGCATCTTCTGCCTAAAGGCCTCCCATTCCTTTGGAGTAGATGATTGGGTTGGGAAAGATACCTGCTGATCGGTAACATTGGGACCTCCATAGAGTGGTGGCTCATCTTCGATGACGAAGAGTGGTGTTTTGAAGAACAACGTGGAGATCTTGATTGCAGTGCTGCTTCTTTTTCTAGTACTTTTGGACAGGGGACCATTTCTTGGTGCCACGCGCCGAGCCTGGCGACCTCAAATGGGTTTGCTTGTCACTGCTTTCCTTCGTAAGGAAAATCGATTGACACAACCTGCAGTCATGCGTGTTGTGGCCTTCACCTAGAGAGTAAATACATATGTGGGACATCTGTCACCCGCTACCAGCAGTCTGAATCCCAAGGACCTTGTTGGATTTGGCATGTCGTTTAAAGAAAAACCTTTAACGGGAAGTGAAGATTTGAAGAATTCGAAGAGCAGTGTTCCAAATAGCAAGCAGAGTGTCAGGAAAAAAGGAACTGAGGTCACAGCCTCATCTATAATGATCCCAACATCATGTCCGGCACGGGGCAAGTAGAGGTGTCAGTAGGAGAAGACGCAGAGCCGTCCTGTGTCCCTTTGCAGCGGACGTTTCGAAAGAGCTGCACTTGGCGATAGATATCATAGATGAGAAATCCTTGGGCGGAAGGAATCAATTAGAAGGAGAAAAAACGCCAAAACAAACAATGCTTACATTGCGGCATGACTGGGCATTTTGTGATGGTATGCCCACACAAAAGAAAGAGCACATGCGCAATCGAGCATGCAATCTGAGGCATTTTTATCAAAACAGGCAGCTGAATGGACCTTATCATTTTTAACTGATAGAACTACAAGGGTTTTTAAAGGTGATGTGACTGCCGACCCCTTGGATCTGGTACATGGTGTTCCACAGGGGTCTTGTCCCTCACCAAATCTGTAATATTTGCATGAAGCCCTTATCCTCAAGGCTGGAAGCTTTGTTTTTTTCTTTACACTAATTATGCCAACGATGCCCAGATCATGTTAAAATTGTCAGGAGACTACATGCCAATGCTGCAATGATTAAAACTACTTTTGATCTGATACAACTAAAACTGAATTACTTCTTGTAGGTATAATATGATACGTCATTTATAACGCACCTGTGCACAAGTGTTTCTAGGTACGCGCCAAAGCCTTGAAAAACTGCTGGACGCGTTTACAAATGTTACTATAGCTGGCTGCCATCTGGAGGTGCTGTCCAAGGTTAAAACATTAGGGGTTTGCCTGGATGCTACTTTATCTATGAGAGACCAGGTTAACTTGTTATTTTCCACCTCTGCAAACTACCTCCGGTTACTGGCCAGAATTCGCCCATATGTCCGAGACTAATGCTGCTACATTGGCTCGGGCCATTATAGGTGCATGACTGAATTACTCTGCTAGTTTATTGGGGGGCTCAAGTTAGAAGAACCAAGCAATCCAGAATAATGCAGTGTGGATAGTAGCCTGCCTAGAGTGGTACAATCATATTACAGAGGCCAGATGTGCTTTACACTGGTTACCATTGAGAGAGCGGAATAAGTTCAGGCTCCTCACTATTACTCACAAATGTTTGTATTGAACGAGTCCCAGCAATCTAAGGCAGAGGCGGTCAAGGAAAGAATCTTAGTTCTAGCCACCTGAACCCTCTGTTGGTTCCACAATGTAAATTTGAGAGAGCAGGCAATCCATCTTTTACCTTCCTGGCTCCCGATCTTTGGACCTTCTACCCAGTCACCTAGCACCGGAGTTGTCGCTGGTTGTGCTTAAGAAGGCTCTGAAAATCTTTTTTTCAGAATTGCCTTTATTTTAGGATTTTACTGTATTGATAATTTTGTTCTGCTGCCTTGGTACTTTATCTCCTTTGATTTTAATGTTCCTATGTGCGATAATTTGTTTATTTTAAAATTTGTTTATTGGCATTTTAAAGTTTTTCATCGTTCTACAATATATTGGCCGGAATCTTTACTCAGAATATCCGACTCTTATGCAAAAGTTGAGCCTTCTTAAACAAACAACAACATATAAACAACAAATTAACATTTTCGATAGGAAATGGTTAGCTTAAACTCCAGGAAAAGAGTAGGCACAACAGTAGGAGGCATGCTGCCATGCCTTGAAGCAGTGGCTCCCACTCATGTAGCCAATACTGAGCAAAACATACTTCCATATATGTTCATCTTGGTATCCTTGTCATTTCGTAATATCAAAATAACTGTTTCAGTAATGGTGGATTCCAGGGGCACAGAGAACTTTATAGATATTGCTTATGTTCAAGCATTGCATATCCGCCCTGAGCAAAAAGGACAATTGGAGCGAATACATTCTATCAATGGCCCAACCCTGATTTCGGGACCTCTTTTCCCACAGACAATTCCACTTTCTTTTTTTCTTTTTTTTTTTTACTTTTTATTTTAACTTGCGCAGTTTATAGCATCACATCTTCAATATTACAGTGTTGTCTTGGATTTCGACTCATATCTTACATGATGTTTGCGTTCCGTCTGGGTCCTCTCCCCTACCACTATTATCAGTGAGATGTTACCTGTATCTGCCCCATATGTCTCTGGGGCGGTTATGTATGGGTAACAGACCGGTATACACTTCCTCACAGTCATTCGCCCACATCATATCCTTTTCCCAGTCACACTTCTTGGGGGCGATCTTTACTCTTCCATCGCATTAAAATGACCTGCTTGGCTAGTAATAGACTGAGATTGAGCAATTTGCGCCATGTGGGATTCATTTTGCGTACCATACCCAACAGACATACACCTGGATTCCATTGAATAGGTTGGTCTGTCATCTCATCCAGTGTACCACACACATCTGCCCAGTATTCAGTCAGACGTGGGCATGCCCACAGCATGTGTGAAATGCCTGCGTCTTCACTCTCGCATCTTGGAAACTTCCCATCTACCGTAGGGTATATTCCCTTAAGCTTGGCTGGAGTGTAGTGTGTTCTATTCAGTATCTTGTAGTGTATCAGACGATACCGTGAATTGCAAGATATAGTCTTCGTCAGTCCACACAGTTGTGCCCAGTAAGCGTCCGTGAAGGTTTGTCCCAGATCGTTCTCCCACTTCATTCTAGCATTGGGGGTAGGTGTTGCTCTAGTTGATATCATGGTTTTGTACAATGTGGAGGCGGATGTCTTGATTATATTTGCGGTTAATATATATCCCAGTCCCATGTGTGGTTGCAGTTCCTTGGGGAATGCCTCCTATACGTCTGCTGTGGCTGAACGTAGTCGGTAATATAGTATCTTCTGTATAGGATTATCCCCTATGTTCGCCTTAATCTCCTCCCAGCTGATGTATTGTTTCTCGAGGAACAAGTCCCCAAAATGGTTGATTCCTCTGTCTTTCCAGTGTGTGGCTAGGGCCTTGGTTTGTTGTTGGGGGGAGGTTTGGGTTGTATAACACCTAATTTCTGGGTCGCCCTGCCATTCTGGTCCACGCACTGCAAGTTACCAATGCCGGGTTAGTGGTGTTGTCATTCCTGGTGTTCACTTCAGCTGCCCTGTGTAAGAGCTTCGCCGCAGTCTGTGTGTGTGGCTCACTGGTCGTGTATGATGTATTAAGGTTTTGCTCTACCCAGTGTGTCGCATAGTGCGCTTGTGCGGTGAGAAAGTATAATTCAAAATCGGGTGCAGTGAAACCCCCTTGTGGGTATGATTTAGTAAATTGCTGCCAGCTTACCCTGGGTTGACCATTCCATACAAATGCTTTGCATGCCCCTTGGAATTTAGTGAAGAATGATCTACCAGGACAATGCTGAATAGGTAAAATAGCTTGGGTAGTATGATCATTTTAATCAAAGCGAGCCTGCCCATCTGGGAGACTGGGAGGTGTTTCCAACGGTCTAGTTTGGTACAAAGCACGTCTGTTAGTGTTCCATAGTTTAGGGCTCGGACAAGTTGTGTTGTGCACACTATTTCGGGGCCTAGATATCTGGCCTGATCTGGGGCCCATGTGAGTCTGTGTAGGTCTGTTGGATTCAGGGCTGTGACCGGAGTGCTCGCCGAATTCGCACACTGTTTGCAGCACCTTTCTCAAGTTAGTTTCTGGGTTTTTTAAATATAGCATTATATCGTCTGCGTGTAAAGTAATGATCTCTATTTTGCCATTTAGCGGGATCCCTGCCCTGCTGTGTCTGAATCTTAGTAAGTCAGCGAGTGGTTCTATAACTAATGCAAATAGGAGGGGTGACAAAGGGCATCCTTGTTGGGTGCCCCCCGCTAGTTCCAGGATCTTTGGGAGGATCCCGTTGACTCATACTCTTACGTAGGGTTGGTTACACAGTAACCGCACCCAGTTTATAAAGGTCAGCCCGAACCCGTAATTGGAAAAGACCCTGAATAGAAATGGCCAGTAGACTGTGTCAAAGGCCTTCTGCATGTCTAAGGCTAGTGCGTTCCTTGCATGTTTTGGGGGATCGAAGCAAGTATGTTATAGCAGGGGGCAACCAGACGTGGACTCCCTACTCAATGTGCTCAGATAGGCGCAGCTCCACCTCACTGAGGAGGCCCAACAAGGCTGAAACACGTGTATGGGGTTGCTGTTGGTACTCTTATTCAGAAGGGAATTGCCATAGCATTTCGGTGCTGGACTGCCCATGTGGGCGGGACAAAGACTGATATGCAAATGGATATTTCCCATCTGTGAAAGGTACGGTGAGCTAAAGTATGGATGCGGACTCTCGAGTGGGTACCTTCCATAAGAACATGTCTTCAACGTTGCTAGAAAACATTATAAACTGAGGCGGTAAGCGGCTCCATCATTCCCTCGCTGAGGAGTGAATTATCTATTATCAGCTACAAAGGTAGCCTCATGCCCATTGTTCCAATGTTGCTGCATGTAATTATCCGCTTTCACCCTTCCTGCCCGTGTTGTGATGTGTTCACCTCGTCACTAGCTTCTCCAGGTTTCCGTTTGGCAGGTGTTGGAATGTTCGTCTCTACAAAGGAGGCAGCTTCTTTCGGGAAAATGAAGAAATATGTTTTGTTGTTGTACTGCAAGCGCAGTCTGCCTGGGTACAACATTGCATACGGTACCATGCGTTTGCGGAGCATCTTCTTGACTCCAGTGAATGACCTCCAGCGTGTAGTCAGGAAATACCCAGATCACATTGGACCCCAGCTTCAGTTCTTGTTTTTCCCATACGGTACGTAGCACTAGGTCCCGATCTCTATAGTTCATTAGCCTGGCTATGATCGGTCTAGGATAGGCGCCTGGTTTGGGACGGGGTGCCAGGGAGCTGTACGCCCGTTCTACTACGAACATGGGTGACCATCCTGGATCTCCCAGCAGTTCTTTGAGCAGTCCCTCTCCAGCGAGTGCTATAGGGCTCTTTTTAGTGCATCTTCGGGCACCCCTACTATGCACACGTTATTGCGGCGGGATCTCGCTTCCAAATCTTCACATTTGAGTTTCACCGTCCCCAAATCCTTGGCCATGTCCGTCACGGTGTTCCTCAGAGCTTCAAGGGTGTCTTCTGTCGTGCTGATCCTCGATTCAGCTTCAGTGATGTGTGTCGTCGCTTTCTCAAGTTGGTTTCTGATTGACGGGACGTTAGAGTTGATCCCGTCGAGTCTATTGTTCAGGGTGGTGAATCCTTGTTGCATGGATGTAAAGACCACTTGTGGATCCATGGTGGTAACCGCAGGGGTCGTCGTGAGAGGATTCGCTTGGTCAGTGGCAGGAGTAGCCATAGTGCTTGCCTTAGCCAGTGTCGTCGTGAACCTATCTATAGCTCCTTTTTTCTTGTTGGGTGCTGCCACTCTGGGCATTGTATACTGTCTTGCCGGCCATCCGCTGCGTGTGTCTCATCGATGGCGATAGTGGGTCGTAGTGCCCCCTTGAGTGGTTATCTCGCCTCCCTGTGGTGTTGAGATTATTACTAGTTCGTGCTGTGCTTGTGGTTTCGCTGTTCCTTGCGTTCACGCTACGGGTCCTTAGGTCTGTATCTCAGGCTAGCAGGGCTTGGTTCATACCTCTGTTGTTCGCCGTTATCTTGGGACTGCTCCAAAGATGAAACTAAATGGGAGCAGGTAGTGCACTATTTGTCGTGGCTATCATCTTGTTTTGTGCCTCGTTATTCCAAAAGCACATGTGGTGGTGTGGCGGTTGCATTTGTTTGCTGGACTCAGGGTTCTCAGTGGCACTGTAGGTATGTCTCTCCAGGAGGTTTAGTTGTCCAGGACACGTGGCGTGTTGCCTCTTTGCGTACTCGGGGTAAAAGGGCACCTCTAGAGCTGTGGGTCCAGGGGGGCATTGGTCCGGAGCGTAGTTGCACTTTGTATACGCGTAGATGAATCAGGGGGCTGTTGTCCCACCCTGTCACATCTCGCTTTGTACCGTATTGCAGTTTCTTTGGGTGCTTCAGTTGCTAGGTTTCTCTATCATTGTCATGTGCCTTATTGTATTTCCCCAGGGACCTGCACCTACTTGTGTGCTCTTATTGTCTTCTGTGCCCCACTACAGTGTTTCAGGTCTCGCTGACCGGGGTGGGTGCGCCTCATGTGGGCGTTAGCTGCCGCGTTTAATGTTGGTAGTGGTTCTACGCTTTGACTCCGTGCCCCCTGTCAATAACGTTTTATTGGCAGTATGTCACTGAAAGTTTATGGTCTACCCGGGCTTTGTTTGTTTGTCTATGGGCGGCTCTGGGTTGAGATGATTGCAGGGTGCCCCAGAGTCAGTTAGTCTGCTGTGATGTAGCGCGCCTAGGAGGTCTAATGTGGCGTGTGTATATTACCTCTGGGGAAGTTTACTGTTTGCGTGCCCCCGTCAGGGCAGGCCTTATCACCTCGGTGGTTCCCTTTGTTGGATGCCGTCTACGCGTGTTCCCGCTTCAATCGGCGGCCCCGTGGACACACGTATTCTGGAGTCACCCAGGTCCGGGCTGGTTCTGTGCAGGGAGGTCCAACGGCTAGCGCTCGACGGCTCCTCTTGCCGGAGCACCAGCGGGTGCCTCAAAGAGTCGGGGTAACAAAGAGTAGTGGGGGTTCTTCTGTCTCCCGCCTTGTATTGGCACAGTGCCGGGTTTGTGCTGCCTGCGCTTCTCGCATTGTACACGTGTGCGATGCCGGAGGAGGCTGCACGTCACCGGGGCCCAGACGGTGTGTCGGCTGCGCCGATTTTTGCACTTGGTATATCTCCCAATACACTGCACAGTTTCTTGTGATTTTTTATGTGCCTGCAGCCAACATCCTCATACGCCTTCTCCTTCAGTGACAGCAAAAATCGGGCAAAATTGAGCTTGTCTTTTGGCTCCGGCCATCGGATTGCTGTGGAGCTCACTCTCTGAGCATCATACAGCAACGTGCGCAACAGCGCCCCCTGAACCCTTATTGCTGTACCACAATTAAAGTTGGTGTTGGGCATGCCATGGCTCAAAATCCATAAACCAACCATTGATTGGGAAAAGCGGGAGGTTATGTTTCCTTCATCTAATTGAGCGCACCCGCTAATTGGGAGTATTGGCCTGGTCATTCACCTGGTTCAAGGTGTTAGTGAAGAGAATGTCATAGGAGCCACAGACTCAGCACTGCCCATTTGATATGAACAATAGAAGGATGGTTTTCGGAGAAAAATAGGGCTGTGTCCCAGCCTGTTGAGTGGGCGTACGACTGTACAGTATTCCTAAAATTAATCTTGCAGTTACTGTGCTGCAGAATATATGCCTTAACAGAAGGAACAAATGACTTACCTGTAACTCTAGTTCTACAGCATGGGTCTTACATGGATTCACATGCTCATGAATATTCTGTGTCGTTAGACTGGGAATCCTCAGTAATATAAAGCAGTTTAGCTTTCAGCTAAATAAACGGCATGTTTCTTGTATAGACTATTGCTGTCACTTTGGGCCATACTGCCCCATCCAATGACATCTGTCCTCCTTAGCTCCACCCATTGTGGCCATCTTCAGATTTGGTTGTGCACGTAAAGTGGCAGTGGGAACCAAAAAAAGCCAAGAGGGGAATCCATTAAGACCCATGCTGGAGAACAAGAGTTACAGGTACTTCTCTATCATTGGGTTTTACATGGATTCACATGCTCATGAATAAGATGACAAAGCAATACACTTACACAACCACGCGAGGTGGCAAGGCTCACCAGAAGCAATACACTTACCGCTGGAACAGACTAGCCACATGTAAACAAGTTGCAAAGCACTGCTTGTCCGACACGAAACTCCTCCCTGGAATCTCTGCGACACAGTAGAATCTCGTAAAGGTGTGCGTAGACCTCCATGTAGCTGCACTGCAAATAACCAGCAGGGGAACACCTGAGAGGAACGTTGTCATCGATGCAATGGCTCTGGTGGAGTGGGCTCTCGGCCGGCCTGGCAACGGGCTGTTGGCCAGCTGATGGCAATGCATTATACAACCGGAGATCCACCTGGAGATGGAAGCCTTGGATAGGGCCTTCCCATGTCCCACAGGTACAAAATTGATGAAAACTAGAGAAGTCTTTCGAAAGACCTTCGTGATTGCAACATAGAACTTCAAGGCACGTGCAACGTCCAGTGAATGCGAAGAACTTTCAGCAGGTGACGAAGGTTTTGCAAAGAAAACCACTTTCGCTTAGTGGAACGACAAATATGGAGGCTTACACGAGAAAGCCTGTATTTCCCCAACCCGCCTGACAGACTTGAAGGCAGTTTTCCAAGAAAGAAATTTCAAAGAGACTGAATGCTTAGGTCAAAACTGGGCCCCCATCAGTTTCGACAGCACCACATTCAGCTCTCATGTAGGAACAGGAGCCTTGAACAGAGGGAATGTGCTGAAGAGGCCCTTGAGGAACTCCTTAATGAGCCTGTGCAACCACAGGGAGAGCTCTCCTGGAGCACTGGAGTACCGGGATATGGTGGCCAGGTGTACCTTGAAAGATGCATGGACAAGGCCAGAATTGGCCAGCGAGAGCAAGTTAAGAAAGAAGCTGTGGCACAGTTATGCGCAGCAGTGAAATCTTCTGTGACTGGCACAACACCGTAAAGCACTTCCACCACTCGTGTTTGTAGCAGGCAAGTGTAGATGAGGCCCTGGCTACAATGCTCTTGCATTCAGAAGGCAGCAAGCAGTGCCCAAATTCTAGGGCTGCAGGAGCCGGGCCACCAGGCCCAGAGACGCTGGGTCCTGGTGCAGGATTGACCCTCCTTTCCAGGAAAGCATGTATGGAAGAGGAGGCAGTTTGATGGCTGGAACCACCGATAGATGGAGAAGGCCTGAGTACCAGATCCGCCTGGGCCACGCCGGCACAATGAGGATCATCTTGTAGTGACAGTGTCTGAGTGTGTTGATCATGTGTAGCAACAGAGGAATCAGCGGTAATGCGTACAGGAAGAGGCCCTCCCAAGGGAATGAGAAGGGGTCCCCCAGAATCTTAGCCTGAGGATATCTGCCGACAAACCTTTGGCACTTGGCCGCTGTTGCAAAGAGGCTGATTTGAGGATATCCCCACTCTTTGAGGAGATAGGACACTTGTGCTTGTTGGAGCTCCCACTCGTGGCAGGACTGCAGCTCCCTGCTGAGAGAGTCCGCAATGGTGTTTTGAATGCCTGCCAGGCGAAATAGGACTAGAAACATCCACCGAGCTATGGCCCAGTGCCACAGATTCTTCTCCTCCAGAGAAAAAACAGGGGAGCGCATCCTGCCCTGCTTCCTGATGTAAAACATGGTGGTGGAGTTGTCTGTGAAGACTCTTAATACCTTCCCCTGGAGCTAAGGCTGAAATTACTTGAGAACCCAGAAGACTGTATTTCCAGGACATTGATGTGCAACTCCTTTTCCTCCTGGAGCCAGAGGCCTCTAGCGGAGGATTGGTCCATGTGGGCGCACCAACCTTCCAGAGAGGCGTCGGTCATGACCGTCTCCTGATAGGCAGGTATCTGAAAGGGAGCATCCTGCAAGAGATGAGGGCGAATGGACCACCAGTGCAGGGCCTGACAGAATCCCCGATTAAGGGCGATCTTGTCGGTCCTTGAGCCCGTGACCTGTTTCCATCTGCCGTCCAGGAATTCCTGAAGCTGTCTCATCTGCAGTCTGCATTGAGGATCCAGATGAATACACAAGGATATCATCCCCAAAAGGGACTTGATGGATCGGACTGTTGCAATCTTGGCCGCCAACAGCTGCTGAACCTTCCCCAGGATGGCCTTTATGCTGTCTTCCGACAGTGTTGCCAGACAAGTGAAGTGTTGAGGCGTGAACCCAGAAATAGTGCGTTCTGGGACAGTACTATGCAGGATTCGGGATAATTTATGGGGAATCCCAGAGAGGTTACAGTGTGGTTAGCATCTGCTGTATGCTGTACTGCCAGGGTCGTGAGAGCGGGTCCGGATTACCCAGTTGTTCAGGTATGGATAGACGTAGACACACCAGCAGCGAAGAAAAGCTGCCACCAGAGCAAAGCACTTGGTGAAGACCCTTGGGGTCGATATCAGGCTGAAAGGCAGTGCCTTGAATTGGTAGTTTCTTCCTTGGACGACGAACTGGAGGAACCTTAGTTTCATTGGATGATTAGGCAGGTGGAAATCCGCATCCTCCAAATCAGGGGACGCCAGGAAATCCCCTCTTTCCAGCTGCTCGAGCACATGCTGCAATGTCATCCTCCTGAACTTCTGCGATTTCAGAAACTTGTTGAGACATCTCAAGTCCAGGATGGGCCTCCACCCTCTGGACCTTTTCTGAACCAGAAAGTATCTGGAGTATACTCCAGGGCCCGGAGTCATAGACGGACAGGTCCTATTGACCCTTTCTGCAAAATGGCTTGGACTGCCGTGAGGCTCCATTCTGCTCATGTTGTGAGATGGGATGGATGCAAGGGCATTTGCTTTGAAGCTCAGGGTGTGACCATGTTGGATGATATTGAGCACCCATTTGTCCATGGAGATGTTTGCGCCAATGGCGGACAAACCATAGAACCGGCCTCCCGCCACCACAGTGCAAAAGTGGGGGCATGGGCCAGGTCAGGTTTCTTTGGGGTTGGTTTCCTGGCTGCTGGGGCACAACGAAGTTCGGCACCTTCCCTGTAGAGTCTTGCAAACGTCCTCTATATGCCTGGTGGATCGAGCGGGCTGATGGTAGGCTGGACTGGGAACTTTAGAGGTTCTGTAAACCTGTCCCTTAGTGGAGCAAAAGCACTGCTTTCTTATCTGAAGCGTGCCCAATGTACGTGCCATCTAAGTGTCCATTTTGATAGCCAGGAGTGACACGTCCACTGCCTTGCTGAAGAGGTTCTCCCCATCAAACGGCATGTACACCACCCTAGCCTGCACATCTGGTGGTAGCTAGTGGCCTTGGACCAGCCTTGGCGGCATAAAACTTCCCCAATCCCCATTTGCCGGAATACAGAGTCCACAATGTTGAGGGCGATCGTGATAGCATGGTCAGAGGCCAGCTCACCCTCATGGAAAATGGCTTGAGCCTCTGCCTTCTTATGACCCGGGAGGAATTCAAGCACGGGGCCCAGCTTGTACCAAAGCTCTTTATTGTAATGAGAGAGAATGGCTAAGGTGTTGGCGGCCTTGATCGTGGATGCCATAGTTGAAGTGATGCGGTTCCCAGCAGAATCCAACTTCTTCCCCTCCTAGTCCGACGGATAGTACAAGACAAAGAACGGTTTGCCGTCCTGAGGCATTTGGGTGGCGTTTCCAGGACACTGTACTTCTTTCCCAAATGGGAGTGGCAGAATAAGGGTTTCTCATCACCACCAGGCTACCTTCCAAGACATCATGTATTTCTGGAGGACTCACGACGTTGAAAAAGAAAACCTTAGTTCTTTTTCTCCTCGGGGACGAGGTTAAACAGTTTCGCAGCCGGGGAGGATCCAATATTATCCAGAGGAGAGTCTCTAGCTGGCAAGTCTGCATCTGGAAGCTTGGCATCCGTGGGGACATAGTGCTCATACTTATCCGACCCCTGTGTACCATCCGTTTTCGGGTTGGCGTCATTAGTGGTATCCGGACCTGTAAGATCAGAGGCATGGAACAGGTGGCTGCGGAACAGGTGGCTGCTGTGGAATAGCAGGAGCCGGATGGGATGGTGTCCGGCCAGGTCGGGACGGACTGGGAGGACTTGTAGCCAGCGCCGGGAACCACTAGAGGAGTGGGTGCCACTGGTGGAAGATATTGCTGAATCTCAGACTAAAATATGGAGAGTGGTCAAAATATCAATTGACACATCCCTGGGAGCTGCTTCTTCTTCGATGTGTACACCATCCCATGTGTTGTAGGCCCAAGTCAAAGTCTACACGCAATCCTGAGATCCGACGATACACAGGAACGCTACCGGCAATGATTCGGTGTTGCCGCAAGTCACACAGTAAGTGATCGACATTTAATCAAACATAGGCAAAATTCAACAAAATCTTCAAAGAGCAAAACTCAGGGATTCACGACACAAGAACCTGCGGTACAAATTTGAAGATGGCCATCTGAGCAGCTGAGGAGGACGGATGTCATTGGATGGGGCAGTATGACCCAAAGTGACAGCAATAGGCTATACAAGCAACATGCAGATGTTTAGATTAAAGCTAAACTGCTTTATAGTACTGAGGATTCCCAAGTAGTAATATTGCACAATACTCTTATGATACAAATATATATACACTCACCATAGTTTCCTAAATACATCACATAATGTAATCAGCAAAGCAGGTAAGTAGATGGATTCAGTAAATGATAGAATCAGATCACAAACAATAACCTAATTTAAACAGTCCACAAGAAGAATGGGGGTTTGTGCCCAAAAGTCACAGAAGTCCCCATGTTTCTCACCAGAATGGTGCCTCTGCAGGTAAGTTGCAATTTACTTGTGTTGGCGAATGTTCAAAAAGTTTCCCACAGAGGACAGGGGGATAGATGCAATGTGTTTACTACCCCCCCCGACTCTGATTTTCCTAGATGACTTAGTGGATTGTCTGGGGGACGCTGGGGGCTCGTTATTCCACTGTTGGGTTTGGTGAGAGGTTCCCAGAACCGGCTAGTTAGAGGATTCTTCCGTTCAGTGATGCTGCAAGGTGCAACCTCGGTCGATGAAGAAATGCAAAAAACACTAACGCAGACCTCTTCAGAACAAGTCACAGGAGAAAGGCGTGTTCCAGCGACGGTCTCAGCATACAGGCGACAATAGGAATCCTCTTCCAGTTGCAGTCACAGCAGCTGCTCCCGGACAGGATCCTTTGATGCTGGGATGCTGAGATACAGGGAGAAGGTTACTTGTGGTGCCAGCTGGCAACCACCGAAGTTCTGGGCTTCAACGCGGAATAACAATGCTTCTGGTGAAGTAGCCCACGAGAGCTGGCCAGTTTACCGGGCAGTCCTACGACTCTTCGGAAGGTTAGAAATGGCAGGATCCCCGAGAAGATGTCAAGACTAGTTGGTCCCACTATTCAAACAGCTGAAGCACCGCTTAGGCTCTTTGGAGATTAGGTAGCCATACATGGCTTTACCAGGCTGGACACAGGAAGGGATGCTTGGCTAATTCTGGATCTTGAGCAGGCTGCGTTCCTTCGAGGGATTCTTGGCTCCGAAGATATTCTGAAGAAATGGCTGCAATGGTCCTCCTTTTATCCAAAATCCAAGCTGGAAGCAAGTCCAAGCCCACACCCACCAATGGTAAGTATCTGCAACATGCAAACAGCCAGCAGTTGTACAATCAGGGACAACTACTAGTTTCACATTTGCCCCACACCAAGACTTTCTGGCAACACGAATGTGGAGTGGGACAAGACAGTCCCACTGCTTCTTCAGCCACACACACACACACACACACACATGCCCGCGCATGCACGTACGTACACAAAGACACATACGCATTACTAGCCTGCAAAAGCAGCAGCTCCCACAGGCAAGTACATGATCCTATAAGGGATTTCCTGACGTGGCAAGGCAAGATGAAGGCCAAAAAACAATATTGGCGAAGAAGCAAGTGAAAATCTTGTGGCACACTCATTTTAGGGCTCTAGCCACGTTTAGTAGCCATGCGCAGTAAACACAAATGTGAACACTAAAAATAATGCAAAAATTGTAAACATGTATCTGCTGCCACCAGCTTGGCTTTAGCCATATATGAAAGTAACAAAATATCTGAAGTATAAAAAGCAAGGGTGATACAAAAGTATCCCGATTGTACTTCACCATAAGGTGCAGTGTGCAATGTTAAAAAGTACCAGGATTCTAAAGGGAAACCTAGTTTCCCAGTACTGATGGACTGATCAGTTCCCTCATAACAATGAGCAAAAGGCAAGGGAAGAGAAGCTGAAGGCTTTACTTCCCATCAAAAAGTCAGAACAGGTTTAGAAACAGAGCAAAACGGATGGGGGACCATAATACCTATGGAGGGAAAACTGCAAAAAGTGAAATCGTTCCTAACTTTAAAAAAAAAAATGTATTGTACATTCAGTGGCAATTGGACTTTTCTTACACATAAACAATATACATTTACAAAATGTAAAAGTACTCAACAAATTACGAAGAGAAAGGAAAAAATATCTATAAAAGCAATCAGATTGTATCGATTGAATATCAACTTAACCAATCTGAATTATGCTGTGATTTGAATAAAATGCAGTTCATGCACGTTTTAGCAATACAATTGACAATGAAATTTATTTTACAGTGGAAAGTCTATTCCAGAATTCCCAAGTATAAAGCCATTCAGTATCATGCACAAACTTTGCAAAATGTCTTTCTCTTTGAGTTTGTGTTGCTTTACAGGGTATAGGAATATATCTCAAATCTTGAGGATAACCTTCACCACATAAATTACATTCACCAGCAACTTGATCTAAGTTTTGCCAAATCCTTTCCGTTTCCTTGGTTTTCACTAAGTTAAGAAGGAATTGAAGCAGATGATAACGCCACAGTGGATTCGGAATTTATTTTAGATAAGGAAGTACATAATTACTAGATTTTTCTCACACACAGACATTTCTAATACTTGTGATACAAGAAAAAGATGCTCTAGTTACTATCCAGTCAGCTCTCAATAGTGATCTTTTCACTTTATCAGGATTTGTAATGAGTATTTCGCTAGTTGGTTCACAAGTCTGTAGAATGATTTCAGCATCAACTTGCAGTGAAGACAGATATATACTGTTTTTTGACACTCTTAGGGCCTCAATTTCTTCATAGAGGGAGTTCACGTGTGGATCTAAGATTGATCTATATAAAGCGAGAACTTTCCAATTGAAGTATGATTGTAATGAATGTAACCCAAGTTCATAACGCAGCCTAGAAATTGGCAAAGACATGGGTAATCGCAGTGTCTTCTTCCAAAACAGACATACAACATGGCAGGTATCACTTTCCTTTTATAATATTTGAGCAGAGGCAAAAGCGAAAATCTGCATTTGCCATGTGTATTGTAAGATCTTACTTTCCAATTCAACGGTTAGGGTTTTCAATGATTGGGTGGTATGCAAATGAAAACCTAAATATTTTACCTTATTACTAGTTGGTAAGATAGATTGATTAATTATCCAACTCGATTTGTGTTTTTTTATGGGATAGTTTGCCAAATATGAGGATATTTGATTTTGATGAATTAAGAACCAAATAGTTGTGGTTAGTATACTGTTCCATTCCCTTGATCAGACCATGTAACCCTACTGGAGCACTGTCAATGAGTGCAAGGTCATCAGCATAAGCCAAGAAATTGATTTTGCATTTGCCAATGGAAGGACTCACAAAAAGAAAGTCAGCTAGACAGAGATTGAACAAGACAGCCGCAAGGATAAACCCTTGTCTAATACTATTTTTAATGTGTATCTCTGATGTTAAATCACCATTCATGTTTAGTGTTACACAAACTATGGTATGTGCATGTAGGGTGTTGGGTAAAGATTTGGGGTAGTACCCTTAGGGTGCACTACAACAACCTTAGCTTCCTGGGACCCAACTTTTGGTATAAGTCTGAACTACAAAGGTTGGTAATGTGGCCTAGGTGCCAAGGTTATCTCAAGAGGGGTCAATGTGAGCAGTAATGCAGTTACAGAGAGAGTCACAGTGACAAGTATTCAACTAAACACTGATACTCAAGGTTTCTTGATAAAACAATTTTTAATTTATTTACCAGTCATTTAAACAAGCCTTCTTCAAAAGGGAGCAAAATAAAAGCAATACTCAAATACACTTCAAAGATCCACACTCTTGGTTTCTCAGATTCAGTAACTTCCCATTGGGATGACCCACAGACAATTCCTACACCCTCAGGTGACTTAAATAACTAGGACACTTGTGGACATTAATATAGTACTGTTACATCTAGAGTGTGCCCAAAAGAAAGGTTTTCAGCAGAAAACAAGACATCTCAAATATTCTTTAAAAGCAGGCAAATACTTTTGTACCCCACAATGCAGAGTAGTTTAACCCCTTCCTGGAAGGATAGGTGCAACACAATGACAGAGGAGAGAAGAGTCTTTCAAGGAACCACGCTAAGCCAATGTCAATGGGCAAAGGTCTATATAACTGAAGCACTTCTTGAAGGTGAGTAAAACTCTTGGAACAATGTTTTTAGAAGTCTTTGATGAAGAAAGAAGAATCAAATGTAGGGCCACAAGCCGGAAGACTTGTGAAGTAGAAGAGCAAGCAAATTTACAGTGAGAGGTAAGTTCTCTCAGACTTTACAGTACCTTTAGGTTTGAAGAAAAGATGCAGCAGATGACCTCTGTTCCTGTGCAGCTCTAAGATGCAGCAGATGACCTCTGTTCCTGTGCAGCTCTGCAGATCCTGTTGTTCCTTGGCCTCAGTCGTGGGGACAAGAGGGAGGACTTCTGGGGACTCCTGAACCACAACGGGGTAGTCACCGACCACAACCGGCAAACTTTCAAACAAGTGGCACTTTGGTGACTACCGCAAATAGCAACACTGGCTGTTGAGATGGACCTTCCTTGCTTTTGGGGTCCTGCACTCTGTTGAGAAGGATGTCCATTTGGCTTACTTCAGAGTTGATTGGTCCCACCAACTCCAGGGGAGAAGTCGTCTTGGCAGATCTTCTCTGTCGAGGCAGACTTGGGGCTTCAGCACAGCAGCAGGGCTTCACCGGGCAAACCAACAGTCCAGGAGTTGCAGCAGGCGTCCGCTTCAAGTTCTTCTTCGGATTCCTTCGTCCAGTGGTCGACTCTGCCTTCCAGCCAACCTTTTATGCAGGTTTCTCCCATTCATTCCAGCCTAGCTGTCAGTCACCCAGTAGGGTGGCTGTCCTTGGCGGACAGCCAGCCAGCCAATCACCCAAGAGTGCATTCCTGTCTCCTAGGAGACTAAGCACAGGGAGTTTCGGGCCCCCACCAGACACTCTGGAGCCAAAGGCGGGTTTCACTCGTGAAGCCTGCCAAAGACAAAACGAACAAAGGGACCAAACCTGGTTTGGCGCGCAGAGTAAATCTCACGAAGGACGAAAAAAGAAGACCGGGGCCATTTTGACAAAAAATGGCATCCATGGGTGCTTTACTGTGGCTGCGAACACACTCTGCGTTATAGACACGACACAGTAGTAAAAAGTAACCACTGCCACCAGCCATTAATTGTGTAAAGGGTACCATAACATTTTTTAAATGAGAAGCTAGACAAAGGGGCTACTAAGTAACCTCTCCAGCACCCTATTGTAAGATAGTGTGTGCTGGGTCTAGAAAGTTACAATGTACAGTAAAGTTAATTTCACTTTACTGCTCTTGGAAACAGCAGTTAATCCAAGAGTAAGGTATTTAAACCTTGGGAAATCTAAAAGACTTCCCTTTGTCACTGCACTAAAGGTGCTGTGTGACGCAATGCAAAAAGATGCCTATGGAGTTTGTAAGACTCCAAAAATCAAAAGAAACACAGTTAAATTAACAAGAAAAATACATGAGAGAGTGGGAAAAAGGTCTCACTCTTTCCAGGTTAAAAATGAAAAGTCCTAGAGTCCAGCAAAAGTGCTGGGGGTCTCTAAGGTAGAGAGGAATTAGCACATTTCTGAGAATTCTCCCTAACATAGGGCCATCATTATTTGTAAAGACCTTCTATATGCCATTTCCTCAATTTACTCCAAAGTATCCCTCAATCTATCAAATAAAAAGCCTTTGATAGGGCAATGAGAACTATGTAAGTTCAAGTTCACTTTTTCTCAAGGCTATGTTATTTTATGATGTTTCATATTAACCCATTCAGAAGAGTTGATAAACCTTTTCGAAAGCCAGTCTGGAAGTTGGATAGGATTGAGTGATACTCTACCCGTTTCATCCGATCTTGCAAGACCAATCGGGCAAAGAGTTCACTGTCACAATCCAGCGAAGTAAGCGGTCGGTAAGTCGCTGGATCCGATCTTACACCCTTTTTTATAGATTGGAGGAATAATAGCTTGTTTCCATGAAACTGAGATTGTTTCCGTTTGTATGATGTTTTTAAAAAGCTTAAACAAGACTTCAAGATGGCGGCCTTGAGGGATAGACGTGCGTAAGCGCCTCTCCTTTCGGGCCGCAACGATAAAGCTGAACAATAAAGCGGATTGAGGATTGATTGTCAGTGCAGAGCGCCGCTGGTACACAACCCGAAGGAAAAAGTTTCCAGAAAAATATTGACATCTCCGGAGGCGGGGAGACAACCCAGAGCAACCAGTGCAGGATAGCGGTATGCCTAGAGGAGAAGCCGCGAGTGAACCAGAGAAATCCACAGAGCTAACCCCCTTGCATACGCCCGCATACGCAAGCAACACAGAAGCCGGAGGGACAAACACCCACACCAGGGTGCTGCACAGGCAGATTGCACCAGAGCAGAGGTCAGTAAACGGTGCCCCCGCGATGAGGAAGCAATGATACACAGAGAGGCGTTGGATCCACAACAGCACCGCGACACGGAACGAAGGGGGGGCCGGATCCATGGACCACAAGAATGCAGAGACAGTCTACCACAGGATCCAGCAATTGGGAGGTGCAGCGACACGAAGCAGGCCCACCAAGTAAAGGAAAAGAATGTTAAGCAGCCCCAACAAGAACCAGAAGCGGGGAGGCGCGGCAAAGCGGGTGAGGAGGAGCAAACACTCGGCACATCAGTGTTCCGAACAAGGAACCGTACCCTCCCCGACCTCCACGGGCTGCGAAGCAATTTCTCCTGAGCGCGCCACAAGATCAGAGGTTCAGCCTCCCCATCTACACCGCAAATACTCCAGACAACATTCTATAAGAGCCGGGGGCAGAAACGCTAGGTGGCAACCTTAAATAAACACCCAGCGACCGACAGAACTGAAGGGGGAACTCTCTCCCCCTACACCAAACAGGAAAAGCGCCATGGGGGGCCTACACATATATAACTAACCACATCCTGAGGAGAAGCTCTACTAGGGAAGACAGCAGTAAAGCGGGAGAAGCTGGATGCCCAATGGTCTCCATACTAGGTCATAGGAGGACCCCCGACACTGGATAGCATGCAAGGATTTAAGCCATAATCCCAGCACAGCAAGCAACCAACTGAAGTACTACAAATCACACTGCACATATATTCAGAGGGGCAACAAGAGAACAACAGGAGGGCCCAGATCACAGCGTGGATGGCATTGGAGAACCGCAAGGCGTCCCCACCAGACACAGAAAACCGACTAATACCACAGCAGTGCCGGATCCAGTACAACTAAAGAGAGCCAATCCATATACCAGGCACCTCACGCTCCAGAGGCACCCTGGTGGGACAAGGCTCCCAGACACCAGGAAGCGAAGACAGTAGGCGCATGCATCTACACCACGCGCATAAACATACTCCCACGCAAGTAAAATCGCAAAAAGGCCCTCAGGAAGAAAGCTAATACTCCACCATACCCAGACGGCCCTACGACGCTCAGGGAACTGCTGGGCCCTCAGATAGCCCACATGTCCAAATCAAGGGGAAAGGAGCGCAAGCGATGACACAGAACCTCACACCCAGACAAGATAGAAGTCTGATGCAACTGTGGAGCAGCGACACAGTCGCCCAAAAGAAAGCGAAGGGACGGGGAGAACCACATCCAAATACGGATCCACGCCCAACAAAGACAATGACGGCCACAAAAGAGGACATGCAAACGTGGTTCAAGGAATTCCAGGATCAATTCATGGCCACAGTCCACAACCAATTCGAGTCGCTAAAAGATTAAATGAAAGAGGCTGTACAAGAACTAAAAGTCGATATGGCTAGACTTGAAGAAAGATGGGACACACTGGAGAGAGTAGTACAAAATGTGGAGGAGGAGGCGCAGCAAAGCAGGGAAACGCATCAACATCTAGTACGCCTGGAACTCCAGTGCAAGGACCTAGAAAACCGCTCCCACAGATCCAACATAAAGATCAAGAATACGGTGGAATCGGTGGAAGAAAAAAACCTCAAAGAGGAGGTACAGCAAGTGTTTAAAGACATACTCTCTAACAAAGAAGAGTTAGAGATCCAGATAGACCGAATCCACCGAGTGGGCCCACGGTGAACAGGTGAACCGGGAGCACGCCCGAGACGTCTTGGTCGCACTCACGTCATACACCCAGAAAGATCAAATCCTACATAAAGCAAGGACAATGGGGCACATTCGAATGAATGGGGTGGAAATACAACTTTACCAGGATTTAGCCCAATCGACATTATAGAAAAGGCGAGACATGTGCCCAGTGGTCAAAAAATTAGTGGCAAAGCAAATCCGATATAAATGGACCTTCCAGTTCGGTCTCTTATTCGCATGGGACGGAAAGCAACAAAGAGTGACCACCGGCAAAGAGGGTCTGCAGATCCTGAACATACACAAAGAAGAAAGAGACGTGGAAAAGCAAACAAGTGGGGACAGACCAAAAAGGAGACCTTGGGAATGAAAAACGATTCATCAAAGGAAAAAATTCAATGGCAGCAAGAAATGACGGCTGCAGAAGGACTCGAGGCGACGCCGTTAATCAATGGACCTGAGATCCAGCTGGAGCTTGCAACAACAACTAAACCCACAGGCGTCAATGGATATCATTAATCCAACAGGCATGTTGCGGCCTGGGGGGGCAATCCCTGGGCCATCTAATGAAGCCCAGGTGGGGTTTAGGAACCCCCACAAAGTTATCCCTGAGTATACCGTGGGTCAGGTGCGGCGGGCAACTCGCCCAAGCAGCGATAGGTCCCTGGACCCTCCTCAGGGCTGTTATGGGACATGTGAGGGTTCTACAAGTTGGGGGTTGTAGAGGGAGGGGGAGGGGAAGAGGAGGGACAGAGAGTTGGGAAGGAAAGCCGGAAGGGAATAGCCAGAGCTAAAATTAGAATGCGGGAGGGAAGGGCGAGGAGAGGAAATAAGATGGAAGGGATAAGAATGTTAACATTCAATGTATGGGGCCCTGAACACCCCGGTAAAAAGAAAGAAGATAGAACAGATACTTCAAAGGGGGAAATTTGACATTCTAATGCTACAGGAGACAAATATCAGGGGAAAAGACCAGGGGAAAATCCACCTAAGAGGGTACAACCTTATACTCCAATCTAACGCGCAAGAGAAAAAGGCTGAGGTGATTCGGGCATTCCATAAAACCTGAAGATACAACTACACGACACACAGACAAAATAGGGAGACACATATTTGCAAATGTACTCCTCGAGGATCAACCACTAACACTAGCTTCAATATATGCACCAAACATGGGACAGGACGGTTTCCTGAGGAACACCCTAGACAAGCTGGAAAGGTTTGCCACGGCAGAGGTGGTACTGTGAGGGGACTTTAACCTAGTGTGGCATCAAAATCTATATAGACGTGGTACCAGAACTCAGGGGCAGGGAGCACCATCAATAAACCTACACAGAAAAATGTAAACATCGTCACTGGTTGATGTCTGGTGGGAGAGAATGGGTCAACGAAAGGGATACACTCACTTTTCTCATGTACAATACACAATGTCAAGGATAGATTATATTTGGGCATCGGCAGGACTCTTGGGGAAACTCCAGAAGACGGAACTAGGAACCATCTCAATTATCAGACCATGTTCCACTATGGGTGGAATTCTCCCTAGCTCCAAAGAGACCGGGACTCCAGCGGTGGAAACTTCCATCAGATATGCTACTCGACCCCCTACTGGAGAATACAATCAGAGCAAGTATATTGGAATACTTTACCCAAAACGATTCGGAGGGGATATTGCGAGAAATCTTATGGGAAACCATTAAAGCAGTCATGAGGGGGCAGTTGATAGCGCTCATGGCGACCAGAGAAAAACAGAGACATCAATGGGAAAAAGACTTAGAGGGGAAACTGCGAGAAATACAGGCAGAAATAATACAGAAGACCTCTAATAAGCTGAAGAAAGCACTAAGACACGTACAGGGTCAACTAGAAACGCTCCGAACGAAACGGGCAGAGAAGAACCTCGTATACCTGAAACAGTGGTACTACACAAAAGCAAACAAAGCTGATAAATACTTAGCTAGACAGCTGAAAGCCAAACAAAATACTCAAATGATTAAAAAATGATAAACAGTAGGGGGGTTCTCCAGACTCAAACGGAAGACATAGGGAATATCTTTACAGATATTCTATAAGGCACTTTGTGCATCAGACAACCCCTCAGGTCTGGATCAAAAAACCTATTTGGACGCCATAAAAATCCTGCTCATATCGGGAACCGAAAGGCAGATGCTGGACGAAGAAATAAAATTAGATGAGGTAAAAAAGCCATTCTAGAAGTACCCCTGAACAAAGCACCTGGCCCAGATGGGTACACCGCAATTTTATATAGGAAATACATAGATATCCTGGCTCCAATTCTCACTGGACTCTACTACATTTCAAGAGGGAGAGAACATCACTCCGTCAATGAATGAAGCAAAGGTCCTAGTATTTCCAAACGTGGAAAAGATCTGGAACTCCCGGGATCATACCGACCGATCACACTAATCAATTGAAATGCGAATTTATATAGAAACGTCTTAGCGAACAGGTTAACCCGCATGCTCCCCAAACTGATACACCAAGACTAGTCAGGTTTTATATTCAATAGGCAAAAGCACCATAACATAAGAAGAAGAATTCACATAGTGGAGAAGACAGGGATATCCCAGACCCTGGCCATTCTGCTCTCGTTAGATGCAGAAAAAGCATTTGACAGAGTGGAATGGTTGCTCCTCTTTCGCACCCTGAAACATATGGGATTTGGGGAACCCTTTATTAGAATGGTCCAGGCTAACTACAACTCCCCCGGAATCCGCATAGCTATAAATGGTGAGATCTCGGACAAAGTAAAAATCTCTGCTTCTCTATGCGATTTTCTTAGAACCCCCTACTAATATGAATTAGGGACACTGAAGCCCTGAAAGGCATAGAAATGGCATGAGAAACCCCATGAAGTATGGCATATGCGGATGACATGCTGATGCAATGTCGGACCCGGCAAAGACACTCCCGGCCCTACTGCAAGAAATAGAAGAATATGGAGCAATCTCAGGTCTAAAGATTAACGGGCAGAAATCAGAACTGCTAGTGCTAGCTGGGGATCCAGATGCGCTAAGGAGACTAGTCTCCTCCTTGTAACTGAAAGTAGCCGACAAAGGAGTCACCTACCTTGGCAGTACCCTTGCGGATCGAGTTGATCGGCTATATGGGGAGAACTTCCTGCAATTGCTGGGAAGAATAAAACAAGACTTGGAGAGATGGAACCCTCGGTTGATCTCTTGGTGGGGCCGAATAACCTCAATCAAAATGAATATCCTTCCCAAACTACTGTACTACTTCCAGGCGCTACCAATTAAAATTGCCAAATCTTTCTTTAAAGTCCTGACCAAAGCAATCATGCCATACATATGGAAAAGAAGACCCCCCCAGAGTAGCCAGTCACAGCGCCAAAGCATATGGGAGATCTAGACCCAACACACTTCTGCTAATACTATGAAGCAGCACAGCTTTGGGTATTGAAAGAATGGGTCCCAGAAAACTCGCACAAGATGTGGGCCTCCCAGGAAAGAGCAGTGGCGACCACCCCACTACCAGTAGTACTGTGGAAGGGGAAACAGTTTAGACACCCAAACCTCCGGTTAAGCGAGGTGATGAAAGCGACATTAGACAGATGGGACGAGGCTACAAGGGGAGGGACACTAACTCAAGACCCGGCTCCCTTCAAAGCCCATGTTCGGAAATCCAGACTTTCTGCCGGGATGGAAAAGGGGGCATACAAAAAAATGGGAGGAAGTGGGGTGCATAAAAATAGGAGATATGTACCACGAACAGAAAATTTGATCATATGAAGGATGCAAGTCCCTTCTAGGCCTGACAACAAAAGACAGAAGTGGAGGCAAAGTGGAGTTGCCAGGAGGTGGTTCTGTGTGGTTTTTTAACTGAATTGGAAGGAGGCAGTTTGCTACGGGACAAGCGCTGCTGTGCAGCTGGGTGAAGTGTGCCCCTTTAAGGATCTGAAGGCGGTGCTGGTGACGGAGTTGCCAGGAGTTGATTCTGTGCGGTTTTTGAATGAATTGGAAGGAGGCAGTTTGCTATGGGACAAGCTATGCCGTGCAGCTGGGTGACGTGTGCCCCGTTAAGGATCTGAAGGCGGTGCTGGTGATGGCATTCCCCCCTCGCCCTGTGAAAACTCTACTCCGCAATATTACCTCACTTCCTCCGCAAAGCAGAGAGAAGTGGAGGCAAAGTGGAGTTGACAGCATGTGATTCTGTGCGGTTTTTTAACTGAAATTGGAAGGAGGCAGTTTGCTACGGGACAAGCGCTGCCGTGTAGCTGGGTGACATGTGCCCCTTTAAGGATCTGAAGGCGGTGCTGGTGACGGCGTCCCCTCTCTCCCTGTGAGAACTCTACTCCGCTATATTACCTCACTTCCTCCCCGAAGTGGAGCGAAAGTGGAGGCAAAGTGGAGTTGCCAGGAGTTACCTGGAGGTTAGCTGGAGAAGCGCTGCGTTGGGAGTTAGAAATTACATCGGATGCCTGCACCCTGAGCGCTAGAACTCGACAGCAGGTAAGGAGGGGGGGGTCATGCGATGCTTCTGAACAATGGCGTTCAGTTACTCCAAAGAGAGGAAGAAGTGGAAAGGGAAGCAGATGAGTTGAATGACTCGGCTCCTCCGGTGCAGGAGGATTTGATGGCAACTGTCCATATGAAGGAGAGAAGGGGAAAGAGGGGGAGGGATGGTTGCAAGTAGATCCTATTTTTGTGTCCAAGGGACTTGGTTAATGGATTTGTATTGGATCTCCAGACCCCACAAATAAACTCTCAATTGACTATCCCGATACATAATGAGCTAGAACTTGGAAAAGTGGGAAAACAATCTACCTCCATAGAAGTCACAGCGGCAGTTGAGTGTGTGGAGATATCCGACTCGTCCAGAATGTCATCCCTGGGAGATGTGGCAACTAACCATCCTAATAAAGAACTAAATGAGGCTGAGGCCAGGCTGCTTGGGGATATCACGGATCCCCCTGGTGGTGGGGAGGTTAAAATGAATTTAGGGATTGCAGCTCATCTGGCTAACGAGCTAGCGGACCTGTCACATAAGATTGCCAAACAAAAACGGCTATGTATGTCAAGAGTTAATGACTGTCTCCGAATTCTTCACCAATCCCCGGGGCAGGCAGATGAAACTGTGGAGAGGCTGGAAAGGGAAGGTAGGGTCACTCCCCATAGCCCCATGGTGAACCAAACGGGTGGGGTAATTGCCCCTGATGCAAGTAATATGGCCCTCTCACGGGAGGAAATGAGTAGGGAAGACGGCGATGTGAATAAACTGAAGAGTCTGTACTCCCCTCAAATAAAGTCAGCGTTAAAGGAAAATGCCAGACCAAGATCAAGACTTGTAAGTCAGGACTCTGAATGGGAACAATATGCAGATGTGGTATTTGAAGGATCGGGCTCTAGTTCCTCGTCCTCCATAGGATCTTCCTTGGTTGAGCATGTGGATTTGGGGAGAAGGAAAAGGGAGACCAGGAATGCCTCTGGAGTTGAGGTAAATGCACGGGTGCAACAGTTGGTGATAGCTTAATTAACAACTGCTTTGGCCCTGTTTACTAAATTATATGAGGCCCTTCGTAACTCCGCCCAGGACCATTATGCTCTATTGTCTACCATTAGTAGCAGGATGACAGAATTGGAAGTTGAAATGAGGCTGGATAGAGAAGCAGAAACTTCGGCATCCTGGCAAAATAGACTTTGGGATTTGGCTCAGAGAGAAATGGTGGATAAAAGCTTGATGATGGAGGTGCTACTCCAGGATTGTAAATGGATGCAGGCCCATTTTAAGGAGGATAAACAAGTCCCTAATGCTATGCCTACTAAGCCAGTAAAGATAGTGGAAGATAGTGGATCAGCCCGAGATGGTGAGAGTAAATAAGGTGGAAGAAGTGGTGATGATGGGGAGGGTGGATCCACTGGTTGAGAAGGCGGCTAAAAAAAGTAATGTTTTCTCTGTGTTTAAGCCGCAACAGGTAGGGGAAATGAATTAAAGCTTTGATGGGGCAGACATGAGAAAGGATAACAAAGAAAAAGTCTAAAAATATGCCAGGATTTTCAAAAAGCAAGTCAAACGAGCCCAGAGCGTTTTTGAGACATCTCCACTCACCTCCGGTGATGGAAAATGCACCCGCACCAAAAAAGTCAAAGAAAGAATTGTCACTTAAAGAGCCGGGAAAAAATATTGCAGTGGTGGATAGTCCAGACAAAGAGAAAGTGATTGAGAGCAACACTGTTCCCTCATTGGATTTCAGTAATTTGATTGAAGAAATTGAAAGGGTGGATGAAGAGGACATGTGGAAGGAGGTGAGTTTTTCAGAATGGGAAACCACTGAAAGCCAACTTACACTTGCACCAAAATCCTGATTGAGTGTGGAGTGAATTTGAGTGGAAAAACAGTACCTGAAATAGCAATACGTGCTGTGAAAGGTGATAGAAAAGGAGGTGGGATATTGAATTCTGCGCCCACCAATGGAAAATCAACACTTGAAGTGCCTAAATCCAGAATGCAATCGGGGCAGAATGGAGGTGGGAAATGGAATCAGACTGTAATGAAGAAGCCTAATCTGGCTGGCCAAAACATTGAGGGAAGTGCTGACATCCAAAGGAAATCCACTGTGTATTTTTTTAACATTGGAAGAAAGGAGAAAGGCTGTTTTCTTTCAACTCTAGCTAAATCCCTGGGATGTCATAAAGAAAGCAGGCGTTGTGGAAATGATGTACGGCCCTCTGGGGGAGAGAAAAAGAATAAAAAAAGTAAAGTTGATGTTAAGAAAATAGACCAGAATAGCCCAAAAATGTATGTGGGGAGAATTGAGGCTGGGCCCAACATGCTGGTGTTAAATAGAAAGAATGTGATGAGCCTGTTAAATTGTATCATTCCAACCCACAAAATGGCCTCAAGAGATATTAGAATTGTGGAGTTTGTGGGGAAGCGGCGAACGGATTGGGTTCTTTTACATCTATTCTCCCAAATTAAGAAAGATCTACTCCTGTCAGCGCCAGAAACATTTCTGAGGCTAGGATATGAAGTGAGTGACTATCATGAAAAAATGTGTGATAGTTGGAGGGAAGCAACTGTCCCAGGGGAAATAAAGATAAATATATTTGCTAAAAGCAAGCCCCCACAACTGTATGTAGAAGGGAAGAAGTTGGATAAAAATGAGAAAAATGAAGAGAGTGTTGCTGCCCATGTGAGGGCTGATCTGATTGCATTAGATTTCACTGTTTCTAACATCAGAAAAAGGAGTGAAAAGGAACGGGGACAAGATGTTTAAGGCTGGGGTGATGGGAGTTTGTGGGCCTTGTTGGCAGGCACAATTAACCAGCCTAGAGGGGAATAGATTTGTAAGGAAAAAATTCAGGACTTATTGAAGATCAGATGTTGGAACACTAAAGACTTTCGATCCTTATTTAATAAAAAAGTCCCTGATCTGGAGCTGTTTCAAATTCTGACATTCCGACGTCACTTTGCTGGATTGTTGACATTGATCAAGTTGGAATCAGGCTGGATTGTGACAATGGTCAAATGCCCAAATCCTTATGTCCAGGCCCTATTTCTAAAACGTAAGAATGATGTAGTAGAGACTTCATTGGTGCTAATGAACAAGTTACTTTCTTACCTGGTAACGGTCTTTCGATGGGATGGTCCGACGATGTATTCCATATCCAGGACAGGTAATGTTCACAGCTGTGCTGCTTCGGAAAATCTTTGGCGTCTGCGTCCTGCGTCGATGACGTCGATGCGTTGTCCCCCGAGGACCTCCTCCGATGGCCGACGTCACCCGATGTGATAAGTAGGACGCACGACGCCCATAGCCTCAGTTATAGTTTTTTCCCAGAACGTGTGCCACCAGTTTTCTGCCAGTCAGACACACAAGGCCTTGCGGAACGCAAGCTGCAATCGCAAAAGAAATTCTGCAGCGGGGAAGGCAGGGAGGGAGCGATATGGAATACGTCGTCAGACCATCCCATCGAAAGAAAGTTACCAGGTAAGAAAGTAACTTGTTCTTCGAGGGGATTGGGTCTTCCAACGTATTCCATATCTATGACAGACTCCCAAAGCAGTACCAAGCAAGGAGGTGGGAAAGAATTTAGAATACAAATTTAGCATGCCCAATCAAATTGCGGAATAGAGAACTGCCTTGCCAAAGGCCAGATCTTGCCCTCTGATGGAATCAAGGGAATAGTGACGTACAAAAGTATGTACTGAAGCCCAGGTGGCTGCATAACAGATGTGACGAATAGGAACTCCCCTCTGCAGAGCAGTAGACGTAGCCACTCCTCTGGTAGAATGGGCCCGCAAGCCAGCCGGAGGGTCCTTACCCGCTAAGCGGTAACACTCGTAGATAGCTAAAATAAGGCAACGAGACAAAGTCTGTTTCGTCGCAGCTTGTCCCAAACGCTTCGCAGCGTAACCAATGAAAAGTTGATTGTCCACTCTGACCCGGGACATGTGCGAAATATAAAAGCTCAACGCTTTCCGAGGATCAAGCCTATGGAGCCTCTCCTCTTCCTTACCAGGATGTGGAGGAGGATAGAACGCCGGAAGAACAACCTTCTGGCTCAAATGAAAATCCGAAACCACCTTCGGAAGAAAAGAAGGACGAACTCTAAGGACAACCCTCTCCTTGTGAAACAAAGTGAAGGGTGGCTTAACTGAAAGTGCCTGTAACTCACTCACTCTGCGAGCGGAAGTAACCGCAACCAAAAACACAGTTTTCAAAGTCAACAGCCTCAAAGGGCAAGAATGTAAAGGCTCAAACGGAGCACCCATAAGAAACTTAAGAACAAGGTTCAAATCCCAATCTGGCACCAAAAAAGGTGACGGAGGGAACACATTAGTGAGCCCTTTCAAAAACTGCGAAATTAAAGGAATCTTAAAATAGGAACACTCTTCAGACGAGCGCTTAAAGATGGAAAGCGCCACCAGGTAACCTTTAATGGTCCCCACTTGCAAGCCCCTGTGGGCCAAAGAAAGCAAAAAAGACCAAACCATGGGAATGTCGCATTCAAAAGGATCCACATTCTGAACTCTGCACCAGTCGCAGAACTTTCTCCAACGGCAACGGTACAGAGACTTTGTTGCCGGCCGCCTGGCCGAGAGCAACACCTCCATCACGTCTTCAGGGAGGTCCCAATTCTTATACCTCAACCTTTCAGAAGCCAGGCGTGAAGATTGAGGAATCTGACCTCTGGATGGAGAACCTGACCCCCCTCCCGTGAGAGCAGATCGTCTCGGTAGGGAAGACGACGTGGAGGGCAGATGGACAAGTCTAGAAGGTCCGGGTACCACGTCCTCCGGGCCCACGCCAGAGCAATGAGGATCATCCGGGAACCGAACCTCTGTAACCTCCGCAGCACTTGTGGGATGACGGGGACTGGAGGAAACGCATACAGCAGTGGGAATGACCACTTCACCACGAACGCGTCTCCTAAGGCTCCTTTTGGAGGAAATTCCCGTGAGCAAAACCTTTCGCACTTCCGGTTCACACTGGAGGCGAAGAGATCCACTTGAGGGGTCCCCCAAAGGGCGAAGATCTCCAGGAGAATTTCCTGAGCCAGCTCCCACTCGTGAGAGATCGTGCTCTGCTTGCTCAGAGCGTCCCCCGTCTCATTGTCGTCTCCGGCCAGATGAACTGCCGAGATCGAAACTTCCTGCTGGATGGCCCAGAACTCGAGCTGCATCGCCTCCCTGCACAGCGGAAGTGACCCTGCCCCCCTCTTTTTGTTGAGGTAGTGCATGGCCACCGTGTTGTCGTCAGAATCAGGACACTCTTCCCGCGCACAGTCGGCAGAAAAGCCTTCAGGGCTAGCCTGACGGCCCTCAGCTCCAACAGATTGATATGGAGTCTGGAGACGGAGACCAACGACCGCTGTCTGTCAACTCATTGGCATGAGCTCCCCATCCCGTGAGGGATGCGTCCGTCACGATCGTCACCAGGGCAGCCAAAATGGGGCCCCCTTCATCAGATTGCCCTCGACGGCCCACCACAGAAGGTCCCAGGCTACCGAGGGCGGCACCTGAACAGGGTCCGACAGCCTGCCGGAGGACAGACCACTGGAGCTTGAGTGCCCACTGCAAAGATCTCATCCGCAGACGAGCCTCTTGCACCAGAAGAATGCAGGATGCCATGAGGCCGAGCAGTCTCAAGAACTCGGACGCTGGGAGATTCTGGGCAAACTGAAACTTGTGCACCATCTGCTGAATGTGAAGAGCCCTCACCTGAGGAGGAAAACACTGCCCCAGGGACGTGTTGAGCACTGCTCCGATGTACTGGAGCTGCTGTGTTGGTGTTAAATGGGACTTCTTTAAATTGAGGGAGAAGCCCAGCCTGTGAAGGGAGTGGCAGGTGACGGACAGATGATCCAGGACTTGCTCGAGAGAGCTCCCCCTGATCAACCAATCGTCCAGGTAGGGGTAGACGTGAATCCCCCCTTTCCTGAGATGCGCTGCCACCACCACCATGAGCTTGGTGAAAACCCTCGGGCGGAGGTCAATCCGAATGGCAGGACCCGAAACTGAACGTGCGAGTCGTCAACCGCGAACCTCAGGTACTTCTTGTGCATGGGATGGATCGGCACATGGAAGCAAGCATCCTTGAGGTCGAGAGACACCAACCAGTCCTGAAGTTGAAGGGCCTGGAGGACTTGAGAAAGAGTCACCATCTTGAATTTGTCCTTCCAGAGGAATTTGTTCAAACCGCGCAAGTCCATGATGGGTCTCAATCCCCCGTCTTTCTTTGAAATCAAAAAATAAGGGGAATACCATCCCTTGTTCCTCTCCGCTACAGGCACCAGTTCTATGGCGCCTTTCTCCAGCAGGGCTTGAATTTCCTGCGCAAGGAGCGAATCCGGACTCTTCAAAGAGAGGTTCCCTGGTGGATTGTCGTGAGGCCTCTGCCGAAAAGGAAGACAGTAGCCGTGGGTTATGATCTCCAGAACCCACACATCCGAAGTAATGGCTTGCCACTCTACAAGATGCTGCGCCAGCCTTCCCCCAACTGGCGAACCATGGGACCTGGCCTCATGACTGAGTGGTAGCGGCTGCGGCGTTGCCTGAGGGCAAAGAGGCAACTGCCCGAGCGGCCTTGGCACCTCGAGTACCTTTGTTTCCACCTCTGGCACTCTTACGATGGCCTCTTTGACTGCTAGCTCCTCTCGCTTTATTGAAGGACGAGTAATAGCGAAAGGAACCTCCCCTCCATTGCTGTCCGCTAGGACGAAAAGGCAGAGGTTGGTGAACTGCAGCACCCAACGATTTCGCTGCAGCTTTGGAGGTCTGCAACCTCTCAAGGCTCTCGTCAGCCTTGCTGCCAAAAAGGTGTTCACCGTCAAAAGGCATGTTGAGGAGCTGGGACTGCACATCAGGAGCGAACCCAGACTTCCGCAACCACGCAAACCTGCGCATTACGGTGCTCACCGCCATGGACCGGCTGACACAATCCACCAAATCCAAACCCGACTGAACGGCCTCACACATAGCATCCTTGTCATCCTGAACCATAGCAAGGAAACCATCCCATTCGTCCCCTTCGGGAATATGATCAGCCGCTAATGCAACACAGTTCCACAGAGTGTGCGTGAAACGAGACAAGGCACATATGGAGTTGGCCGCCTGAAGCGTCATACCCCCTGAAGAAAACACTTTCTAGGCCCAGCCGTCAAAACATTTGTCGTCCCTATCCGGAGGGATGGTAGGATACAACGCCTGCTTTGCCGGGGCCATAGCCACCTGCACCACCAAACTCTCCGGGGTGGGGTGCCTAGACAAGTAGCAGGGGTCGCTACTGTCTGGACGGTATTTTCGCGACAAAGACTTGCCCACTGCCGGGAGACTCTCCGGAGCAGTCCAAGCCACTGCCACCCTTTCTCTGCAGAGCCATATGAAAAGGCAAAACCGGGTCAGTGGGTGGACCGAGATCAAGGATGTCCATGAGATCATCCTGAACGAACTCCCCTGGGGGAGCTGACCAACCCAAGTACTCGGTCACCCGAGACACAAGGCGCCGATATGACGAATCAGCATGAGTTCCAGGCTCCGGCCGACAAAACTCCACCTCCGGAGAGGTGTCCAGTCCACTGGCATCATGCAGCGACTGCCTCAGGTCATCAAACTGGCTATGGCCCGAGATAAGGTCATCTGGAACCACAACCGGAACCATGCCGCCATCAGAGCCTTCATCACCCTCTGAAATGTACTCCAGGCGGGGAGGGGAAGACCTCTGCGGACCAAAGCAGTGCCGGACCTTAGCCATAGCCTTCCTAGGGGCAAACCCCGTGCCAAGGGGCCCCTCCGACACCACCGCCTCAAAAGGCGACGGCGTCGACAGAAAAGGCGTTGACGTCGAGCGAATCGGCGTTGACGACAGCCGCAGCGCCGTCAGCATCGGCGGCATCGACACAGTCCTCGAAGCCGGAACTCCGAGCCTGTCTCTCGACAACCTGGGCGCCGACAGTGTCAACGATCCCCTCGAAGACGCAACCTCGAGAGAAATCGTCGACGACCTCGGCGCCACAGGCGTCGACGTCTTCTTCGAAGACGGCACAGGATCACGCGGTCTCGAGCCCGTCGAGGACCAGGACCTGGAACGGGCATGGCGAGAACGGCTACCCTTGTCCGAGCAGGACCTCTCCCGCGAGCTGTGCGGACCACCCGAGCCCGAAGGCGTACGGGTAGTGTCTCTCGACCGGTGCCGACCGACCCCACTCGGAGGCGCGGACGGACCAGTGCCCTGCGATTCCAGAATCGCTAGCATCTACTTCCCGAAGGAGCCCATTCCTCTGGTGTCGCTTGCATGGAGGGATAAGCGACCCGCCGACGGGCGGAGTCCTCGGAAGAGGACGGGGAAGGCGACCTATACCGGCGCTTCCTGGAATGCCTAGAAGAGGCGGAGGAGTGGCGAGACCGACTCCTGGAAGGAGACCCACCTGACTTCCAACGACGACGCGGAGAGTCACCCCTCGAGTCATCGGTCGAAAGGCCCACAGACCTCGACTTCTGGGGCTTAGACACCCGGCCTACCGACAGCTTCTTCTTGCGTTCCTGCAAGGCCTTTGCAGTGAGCGACTGGCAGTCGACACAGTCGTCCGTATCGTGGGCCTCCCCGAGGCACCAGAGGCAGGCGTTGTGCGAGTCCGTGACCGACATCTTGGACCCACAGTCCCCGCAGTTCTTGAAGCCCGGACACGGGGTCGAAGATGAGAAAGACATCGCCACGAACAGGTCTTCACAACCAACCAAACAGGTTCAACGAACCGAGAATAGAAAACAGCAACTCCAACGAGTCGAGGCGTACCGAGATTCACGAAGCGAACACGTTCGCGGAAAAAACGGAACTGAGGCTATGGGCGTTGTGCGTCCTACTTATCACATCGGGTGACGTCGGCCGTCGGAGGAGGTCCTCGGGGACGGCGCATCGACGTCATCGACGCAGGACGCAGACGCCAAAGATTTTCCGAAGCAGCACAGCTGTGGACATTACCTGTCATAGATATGGAATACGTCGGAGGACCCAATCCCCTCGAATAATATTTACTGGCGTGTGAATATGAGGAGAGAGATGAGGATGGTAGCTTCAGTGATGGAAATTGTAGATGTAGCAATGTGTGAATGGGAGGAGCCAAAAGTGGTTATCTGTGGTGACCTAAACATAAGGCTGTTGGACAAAATGGGCACTCCCTTAATGGAAAGGAAGAGAGCGAGAGTGGATGTGCAATATGAAAATTAGAGAGTTGTACTTGTTAAATGCCCAAACGAGTGGGGATATCCCCGGAGCACCCACTTGGGAATGTGGAGAACTACAGTCATGTACAGACTACTGCTTTGTGTCTCATAACCTTAGAGAGTTGGTGGAGTGGTTTTCTATTATGCCTCAGCGATTCAGCGACCACAACCTGCTAGCAATTCATATTTTGTGATGGGATTGTTCTAATCCCTTAAAAAAGATGGAAGAAGTGTAGCTAGGCTGGGGCGGTAAAAGACTTAAATTGAAACAACATGAGGTGACAAATGCTATTAGTCTTTATACACTGGTTTAACAAGTGCATTTCCATGTTAAATGTATTTAAGATGTTTTTGTAACAATGGTTGTATAGTGTGTCCTCATGTTCCTTGTGGCATTTATCTTAAACACTTTTGGTGCTTGCGAGGTGCATATTCAGATCTCTTTTGTGAGGTACATAATTTGTGTACGACAGACAACAAATCTGAGTTGGACTTCGACATAGAGGGTCTATTTCTTTGTACATATTAATACTTGGACAGCCTGCAGTCTGTTATTTTCCAGGTGTTAACCTTTCATGATGTTATATATATAAGTATGTATCTGGTAGTATCCATTCATTTATTGAACCTGTGTTGTTTAATAAGTATCTATACTTTTTATACAGTATGGATTTACCAGTGTAGACTATTTATTGTTTGACAACCAATGTGTTTGTTAACTGTACTTTATACCACTCTTGCAATCTTCTTAGTTTAAGCCTTGATACTCAGTCACTCTACCAGTGAGAGTTATTAAGTGTTAGTACTTAGTCCCCTTTCCTCCATACTACATGGGCGTCCCTCGATAGGAACGGGAACGGGAACGGAACCTTTTTCACCAGAAAATTAACACTTTCCCTTTAAATGTATATGGGTGCAGCCTTGGGAGCATGCGCTCCCTTAACCCCGCCCACCATTGCCACACCTCAGTCCCCTTTGAAGCTCACTGGTAGTCATTCTACCAGTGAAAGTTTGGTTAGACTTTGTGTAAACATTTGCAGGTTAACTAAGTTTGGCTTCCCACAAGACTATATCAATAGTAGTTCTGTAAAACCCTCCCAACAGTAACACAGAGAGAATCGGTCTGCAGTCACAATTGTTTTATTGATGTGTTTGGACTTGACAAATTGGTCACCATAAAAGAAGATTATATACAGCGAGAGAGAGGTCGAAAGGCATATGCAGGCGCAGGATAAGGGAAAGAAGGTGTGGGTGGGGTGGGGTTGGGTGTCTTTGAGCCCCCACCAATTACAAGAACAAAACAATTGTATGGCAAATGTGGAATTGCCACAATCAAACAGACCACTATACAAAAGTGTGGCGATGTAACCACATAGACCCTGAATATTCAACCTCACAGGAAGAGGACCTAACCAGAGGGTAACAGTATCTAGTCCCGGTGGTTAGAGCGAGGATGGCACAATATTCCAAAGGGCATAGATCGCTGTGCACTGCATCCTTAGTGGAAAAAAGGAAATGGGCTCATGCCATATCCCTGAGACAGTGGGTAGAGCGTAAGCAAGCATGCAGGGCTATAGAATGCTGAGACTACGGCTAGGTGTCAAGGAGCGGGCCAGATTATCTATCCCTGAGAATATGTTTATGGATCAAGACGCACTATGGGCCCTATATTCCTTTAACTGTATTAAGGAGTCAAGAAGCATGCTAGGGGCTATATCCCTGAGAATGACAAGAAGTGAGATCCAGAGTAGATATGGTATCCCTAAAAGACAGGTGAAACTTGATGCACCATGGTTTATCCAATTCCTACACTTTGAGTTTAGATTGTATTGAAAGTAGAATATCCCTTTCCTTTATTGGGAAACTCCAAAGGCGTAACAGCATTGATCCCATTACTAATCGTGGCCAAAACACGTGAATGGTAACAGGCTGGCTACCCCTGAATCTAAACAATGGATATGCAAACAAGATGTGGCTGGCCTCTGTAGCATGCATGATGGGTTAGAGAAATAAAAATACAAATAAGTATGCTGAGGAAAGACTGAGTTACATTATGCATTTATAATGATGTACATTATAAAGTGGGAGACTAAGTCTTGTTTGGCTGGTGGGGAATTTACAAATAAATCCTATTGTTTATATGTACAAAGCCAGACATTTGGGCTTGTTTATTTTGCTCACATAATGAAGAGTACATTCAAGGATTTTAAACCATAAGATTTTGACAGCAAGGACAAGCTGGCTACCTCTCAGCTTAATTTTCACACTGAATCTGTTGGTTGTCTCCATGACCATCGGTCTGGCTTCAGAGCTGCCAGAAGCATGGAAACTGCTCTCCTGAACATCTGTGAAGACCTGTTCTCCAACCCTGACTCCAACACCCCCTCTGCCCTCATCTTACATGATCTCTATTCTGCCTTTGACAAGGTCAACCATGCCATCCTGCTCAACCGTCTCTGTGATAACCTGGGTATCACCGATCAGGCCCTGGCTTGGCTGACTTCTTTCCTCTCTCCGATCGACCCTCTCAGGTCCAACTTGGGTCCTTCCTCTCCTCTATTTCTATCTCTACCTCTGGGGTGCCCAGGGGTCTAACGTCTCTCCCTGGCTTTTCAACCAATACCTGGCACTTCTTGCCCACCGCATGGCCACTCTCTGCCCCAACTATGCGGATGCCACTCAATTCATTTTCAGGCTCCCTTCCACCACGTCGTCTCCTTCTCTCATCTCTGACTGTTTTTCTGCTATCCAGGAGTGGTGTGCCGCCAATGATCTCTGCCTTAATGCAAGTTAGACCGAGATTCTCCTCATCGGCACACCTGCTCCCTCCTTTCCTGTCACTCTCTGGCCGGCCTCCCTTTGCCCTCTTCCTGCTACCACCTGTGAGGCTAAAAACCCTGGGGTCATCTTTGACTCCACACTTGGCTTCTCTCCTCACATCTCTGATGTCTCTAAGAAGTCACACTACTAGCTGTACCTCCTCAGAGGTATTATTCCTTTCCTCTCGTTCCCCCACAAGCTCACTGTCTCCAGAGCTTTGGTTCTCTCTAGGCTGGACTACTGCAACAGCCTCTTTCTAAATCTGCCTGCTTCTACTCTCCTCCCTTTGCAACTCATCCAAAACAGGACTGCAAGACTTGTCCTTAGCTTCAAGCCCAGGGATCTATCTTTCCAGGACTGAAATCTCTGCACTGGCTCCCAGTGGCGGTGAGGATTAAGTTCAAAACCCTCTGCATTGTCCACAAGGCCTTCTGGGACCTGGGGTCCCAATACCTTCAACTATCTCTTCCTAAATATCTTCCTTCTCTGGCTCTTCGATCATCCGCCGCCAACTCCCTCAGGGTCATTCGCTTTTCCAAGTCACTCCCTCAGGGTCATTCGCTTTTCCAAGAGATCTACCAGTTGCTGGTAGATCTCTTTTTTCGGCTGGGGCCTCCCTCTGGAACAGCCTGTTTCACTGAAACTTGAGGAGAACTATCTCCGGTTCCGGAAGCACCCCAAGACCTTCCTCTTTGCTTCGGCTTTCTCTCCTACCCTCCCCTGCTGATCTCCTGGCTGAAACTGGACTGGTTACCTGGCTTCCCTCTCACATCAGCCCAGGTCTCCTCCCCGCCAGTTGTACACCTGCACTGCCCCCCTGACAATCCTTGCACTCTGTGGCTGTTTCTGTATCCCTACAGCCCCCTACCAGCACTTGACACCTGATGTCTGCACTTACCCTTGCACTTGCCACCAGCTGGCTGTACTTTTTATAAATGGACTTCATTCATTTTGCTGTTATCCTACGTACTGCACTGCCTCCTCCCCTTCCCCCTGCGCTTTTCCCTTCCCACCTCCCCTGCACTTACACAATCTCAATGTCACCTGGCCTAGTAAGATCGTCGTCTCTGTCTTCCCTCTGTTTCCCCTCCCTTGCCTTTTCGCTCCATGAAACACTTGTGTATAGGCGCATTATAAATGCCATATCATATATCATTTGAAGCATTAAAAAAATTGTTATAAGGCGCTTCATGCTGGATGCAAGCCTCTAAGCGCAGGGTTTTGTTTCCAATAACAGTGTGTGTTGTCCCTGTGCTACCCTCCTGTCTTTTATTCAGGCTAAGAGGTGTGTCATAATATCAATGTATAATGCAAACCTACACACCCTTACACTGTGAAATCCATGCCACAATAAATGGTCCCTTCTTGCATGCTAGCCCAAATTCTCAACAGCAAATTCCATCACTACTTCTTTGCAACAGCTACATTGCTGTTTCTGCGGTGCAAGAGAGGAAAGGAAGAACAAATCAGTCATAGCGTAGTTACATTGTCAGTGGTCCAACATCCCTGAAATCATTGGAAAATACACAATTTGCACTAATTTACCAAACATGACTGTCTAAGTGACACAATTTGAGTATGTTTTCCTTTTCCTGTTAAATGGGGGCTGTTTTTTAACAAGCAATTCCCAATTAGTGTTTTTGGTGTCATGACTGCGAGTTAAATCTACTAAGGCCACATGAATTACTACTGTCTATTGGGATCAACAAGTAGATTTTTAGCAAAGCACGCTATAGTAATAAAATGCAGGTTATCATGGGATTGCATGGGACCTAAGTAGGATATCATTTGTAAAACCTGCCACAACATTTTGAAAATGTTAGGAAGTCACAGTTCACATACAGTAAAAACTCGATACATCTCAAGCTGAAGCATGGAACAAAATCTTGCACGCTCATCCAATCCCAAGAACACTGTTTGCCCTCTATTAAAAGGCACTTAAATGTCTCCCAGTGATATAAAACATGTTGAGTCTCTCAAATCACCACAGCAACCATGAAAGGCAATTAAATAGGATAGTCCTTGTGGCCACACAGATAGCTTACAACAACTAAAGAGAAGCCTTGAAGTGGCTATTCAATGCTTTTAAGTCTTTGTAGAAATAAAGGTGGAGACCTCTAGAATGTACATTTTGATAAAAATACGTTGAGGTCAGAAAAATGATCAGCAAGGACTGCAAGAATGGCTGAAATTAGGATTTGATCAAAGTATGTTGTGTATAGCGAATAAACAGCAAACATGGAAAAAATGTCTGAAATGAGTAATAAATATAGATATGATCATACTTGCAAGTATAAATTCAAACAAATCTGTGTGTATATATACCTTTAAAAGTTGTGTTAAGGCTTTTGTTCGATCTTTCCTGAACTCATCACCCATCGACCAGTAGTTTAGTCCTAGGAGGTAGTAATAATCTGCAGTGTCGGGCTTCCTTTCAATACCCCTCTGAAAACTGTAAATAGACAGAACAAGAAGAAAATATTACTTCTATCCTTTTTATGAAAAGAAATTGGCATTATGATTTCAAGGACCTACCTAATTTCCGCCAATGCATGGCGCTTTTCTGCATAATGAATCTGCCCTTCCAAAATGTAGCCCTCGGCCAACTCAGAATGCGTTAATATAAGCATGTCTGCTATCTGTAAAAAGACAAAACGGTTTTGGTTTTCATACGAAAGTGACATAATTTAGAAACAACTGACATGAGTTTACAAAACATTGAGGATTTAAAAAAAATCACTGACCTGTAATGCTTTGTCATGGTAGGTTTTATTCAGATATGCCTGTCCCTCGATGGCTAGCAATAATGGATCAGTAGCAGAATCTAAAATCTAGAAAACATTTTTATCAATTAAAGTGAATTCTACAAACAAAAAATAATTTAAAAGAAATAATTCTTGTTTACATCTCTTCCGAATTTTGCAGCTTCCTGTAAAGTGACTCTCTCTCGAATGGTTCATTACTGCACAGATTACTAAGTAATTGGATACCGGACACCATACAGAGAAATGAAAGCCAAATTTAACAACTTGCAACATAGGCAAATTAGGAATGAGAGAAACGCTTGTTGCCTCAGAGTTCATGTAGACCCCATATCTTTTAACGGATAAAAGACCTTGGACCCAACTTGTGGCAGCGGGCACGTGAACAGAGTACTGAAGTAAACGCTGAATCAGGTACAGATTGAAAAACTCCCTGGTTTTCCTAACCACAACAAATGAATGGCTTTCAGAGATAGGCTTTCTTTCCTAAGTTTCCGATGTAGAGTTCATACATAGACAGGCAAAAATCTCTAAATGGCATTATGTAGTAGGTAAGTACATTCTTAATTTGGGAATGTTAGGTAAGATTTTCACAGAACTGGTAAATCTTCCTGACCTGGGTCAACCCCAGAACCTTTTGCTTTATTAGTGGGATATTTTTCCTTAATCCCTCAGTGAGTAGAAACCTTTTTCCACACTCACATAATGTTTAACTCTTTTGATGGGTGTCATTTTTAAGACTCTCCATAGTGTCTTTTTAAAGTTATCCACTTTAACAACTTATTGGGAATAAGCGCCTGTTGTTGCTGGGTTGCCCTAGGGGTTCCCTTTTAACTTTCTTTTGCTAACCTTGAGAGAACTACAGTTCCCAAGGGTATAAAGGATCATTGGATCCCTTTTAGATTTTGTTAAGTGAAACCAGCACACCCCACCTTATGTGGAGTGCTGGGGAGATGCAATGTATCACCTTTCACACTAAAACTGTAACAATTATGTTACAGTGACAAGCTTACCTTCAATGGCTGGTGGCGGTAATACCTTGTATTAATTTGGTGCACCTTTACCGCGGGCTGTGTTTACAGCTGCAGCAAAGGCACCTAAGGGTGCTCATTTTACCAAAATGGCACGTCTTCTTTTTTTGCCATTTTAGTGTTTCTTATTTCTTGTTCCTTCCCCCGACAACCAGGGTGGGAAATTCCTTTGTGTGATTTTTATTTTCGGCGGGAGTCCCCTGCACTCTCAGCCCAGGCTCCAGTCTGTCTGTTAGGGCAGGAAGCGAGGGAGAAGTCCAAAACTCCACAGCCCTTTATCTTATGCCGTGCCTGAATGGGGACAAATCCCACTGGGGAGCTGGCTGTCCTGATTGGACAACCAAACCGCCCCTTCTGGTAAAATGCAGGGAGAGAATGCAGAAGTTGTGTTGTAATTCCTGATAAGTACTGCAAACCTGGAAGCTGAAGGGTAGTCGACCACTGGAACTTAAACCGAAGAGGATGACGAAGGAAAAGCGGCGGAAAAGATTTCCAGTGACCGGAGAGCCTGCTGTGTAACCCGAGCCTGCTGCAGCCCTTCCTTCCAATCGACCTGGGTACTCCGAAAACGACGATCCCGACCCAGAGCATGGTGAGACCCACTAGACTCAAGAAGACCTGCATTTTGAGCCATCCCACGTGTTGCTGCAATACGCCAATACCCGGGGACCACGATCCATCATGAGGTGCAGGGTCTTCCGAATTCCGAATCTCACTGAAACTTCGTGGGCATCCTGATGGATCTCCAGAGACACGAATCGAGTCCGAAAAGTCCCCTCAACAGAGGGCTGGACCTTTGTAACAATGAGAATTCAACCACAATGTTCTGTCTTCTTCTGTGCTCCTTGAAAAGGCGCCAAATCCATAGAACCGCATTCAGCCGTGAGGGAAACCTTGCCTAAAGCCTTCTACATCGATCCCTGCTGCAAAGTTGCTTCTGAGGTCTTGTTTTCAGTCAGCACGACAAGGAATCCACTGACCGGATATTTGGCTGCAGATCCTGAAGTTCTCCTGCTGCAAAATCTTTTTCAATGCTGAGGTACTGTGTTGACTTGGGTACGTACTTACCTTATGTCTGTAGGGATTTCTGTGTAGCTCTGGGGTGATTTCTGTGATGGCAAGACCTCTCATCCAGTGCACCCAGACCCACTGCTAGAATCCTGCTAGGGTGTCTTCTGCGAAGCCCCTGGACCCTCTTCTAACCCTAGAAGTAAAGTACTCACCTGTTTGCCCAGTTTTCCTAAGGAACTCTGACTTTTGCTATATAACCTATTCTGACACTGTCTGTTGGTCATTAGTCCTAGTGACCCCCTCTTCTGCCACGGAGAACACTCATACTCCAAGAACCAGGGAAAGACTTTTGAAGGGATTGGGACTTTTGCCTAGAAAAGAAAATAAGTGTTTAAAAGTTACTTACTTGTAAAGATTTGGTTGGTAACTGTAACTAAGAGTGAAAAGTTACAAACGTTCTTACTTATCTTGAATGTGTGATGCACTATTCTCAAAAGTATGGTTAACATCTTTCTTTCCTTAGAAACCGTTTTGCCATTTTATAGAAAGTAGATGTGAAGGTATTTTACTGTCCTGTGATTAGGTTGTGCCTCTTCCCAAAAGTAAAGTGTTGGTATCACCAGATTATTCTTGCAGGGTAATTGTACGAGTGTCCTCCAGCTGTTGGTATCACCAGATTAGTCCTGTCAGGATAATTGCATGAGTGTCCCCCAACTGGGTCTTGCTTCCCCGGACTTGCTGCTAGCCTGTTCAGAATAAGTGTTTATTAGGTTGTTGACTACCTAGAATAACTTTGAGTCATTCAGTAAAGTGTAATATTGGGTTTTACTTACCCCTTCTTTGTGAGATTGAAAAAGTATGTGGGTTTTACTTAACTTGTGTTAGCTGTGTGCCATCCAAAAATAAATTACAAGAGTTACTGCTTATCTCTATCTGTGGTTCACTGATCTCAAAAGCACGTGTAATTGAATAGTGTGTGTTATCGCAAAAGTAGTTATAGGTTTTTACTGCACCTGGGATAAGTGTTCCACTATTCACAAAAAGTATATTGTCCAGTTGACTGATTAAGTGATTTGTGCTAAGAGTCACTGTACAAACTGGTAGGGTCTACTGCCCTTGCATTGCTGAATGTAATCTGAAAGTAACCATTGGTTTTTACTCCCCAAGAATAGGTGCGACTTATACTGAATGTGTATGAAAAGGGTTTGACTTCCCTAGAACTACTGTTAGGTGTTCCAAATAAGGTTTATGCTTTGGTCTGTGCACCTTAAAGCATAGTGTTGTGTTTTGAATTATCATTACATATACTGTGTGATAGTACTTACTTACCCCTAGATTTATCTGGGCCTACTTGTGTTTAAATAAATCATTTATTTTTTACTTACATAGTGTTTCAACGTTTCTTTGGACCATTTGTATTACAATTTCATTTGTACTGATTCTACTGCCCTCTTCCTCTCTTAAAATAAGCCTGGCCGCTCTGTCTATGCTACCATGAACTCAGGTGGTACAGCCTTATACCAAGAGTGGAGTCTTGTACTGCCTCAATGGTTTACTAAGCCCTTAGTTGGACTTCAGAAAAACTGTCCTAACACGGATTAACAAGAATCCATAAAAGATACAACACATTCAGCATATACATCGATAAGACACAAAGTTACATTTCATTTCATATCAAGTCACAAAACATTACAATAATACATAAAATATCTCAAGTTATAAAAATATAGGTGCAATGTCACAAGTGCTTCAACTACAATTAGTCTAAAAGGAATTAAAGAACAAGGGGTTAAAACTTGATAAAAGTAGTGCTATAAGTGTGCTTTCTTACATACAAAAAGTGTAATATCAACTCATCTGGGGCTGTCATTACTTCAAGGAGCATGTCGTTTTTTTAGGCCCCTTTCTCGTATTCGCCAGGCAATTCTTACTTATAGCAACAGATTCCAGGCTATGGCAGGCGTGGTTGTGCACAATGCTGGCCTATGTTGGAAGAAGCCTTACTTATAAATAGTGGTAGTAGATATTTTTTCCTTTGGTCACGATAAACTGGACAAAAAAAAAATAGGAAGTGAGCTAAATCCTCTAACCCAGCATCACACACAGGACATTTGGCTTCAAATTCTCAGACCGATCTTCGACTACGGAGCGCAACCAAGTCCAGGCAACCAAAAGGTGCTCTTGTGATTGGTGCTCTTTGATATTTACAGTTTGTCCAAATGAGATATTCCTTTATATCATTTAATGATAATCTCATCAGTTCTCTACTTAACGGTTTCATTCATTCTTCCGTCCCTCTTGTATTGTGCACCCACTCAGTTAAGCTCTTTATCAGGAGGCAACACCTGCTCTTTTCTAGTGTTTGCGCAGGTTCATTGAGTATGTTACTAGGACCCACTTTCCCCAACATGTTCTTTGTTTTCTATCCAGCCAATATTGTTGGCACCCTTTTTACCCATTAGGTGTTTCAGCAGATTCTGCGTAAGCCACCCCTTTCAGTTAGACCATATACGTAGCCATAATGTACAGGGCTCCAACACCAGTTAGTCCTCTATGCGGTAAGATGAAAACGTGTACGTGAGAAAAGTTAAAACACGGTACAAAAATGTCCTCTGCCACCAGCCCATCCTGGACACATAGGGCCAGAGTCTCGGAGCTTTTTCGGGTGCATGTGTGAAGATGCTAGTGAAAATCATGCTAGAGCCATTTCTGACCATTTCATGATTTGTTTTTGAAGTGTGACAACCGCGCTCTAAATCACACTTGTCAGACTAGCATTTCCGTCTCTGAAAAGGGATGATAATGCTTTGATTTTTCTTAGCAATTCAGAGACTTGCTCTTTATCGGCTCGTCTCTGCGAAATGTGCTCCCAGAAACCATGTGGTTGCCAGGTGCCTGCCATACATTAGTGCTGCGAGTGTGCTCCCGACACTAATGCATGCAGGTGGGATGGACAGCGCATCTTTTAGCTATTTTCCAGCTCCTCCTGAAATGCTTGGCTCACCTTCGAGAATAAGGTGACCTGAGCATTTCAGCCATGAGCACAAATGAAAGGAGCACATTCTCTGAGCTCCTTACATCAGCGCTCATTCATGAGAACTTGCGCCATTTGTCCGCAACAGTAATGTTGCAAAAGAAAAAGTCATAGGGACACAAAGTATCCCAATGCAGTTCATGACAAGATGATATGTGCAGTTTAAAAATAACAAGAATTCTGCTAGGGAAGACATGGTCCTGCAGTATTGTCTTCCTGTAAAAAGGGAGCAAAAGCAAGGCAAGTAAAGCTCAGGGCTTTGCATACCTCCATTTAAAGTCCGGATGCAGAAAATAGCAAACAGATAGGATGTCCCATTGAAGTCTATGGGAGGAAAATAGCAGCAATATCTTTCCTAACACTGCCCTGAACTAACTGCACTCACCTGTGCTCGCATCCTTGCAGACAAAAGAACGACCACTACCTATACTGACTCTAGGTATACGGCCATGGAACGGTGCATAATTTTGGTATACTCTGGAAACAGAGAGGCAAAGTGGTATGTGTTTCAGCCCTGTTGCCTGGTCTCTTTTACTTCCCACTGCATTGGCAATGGTTACGTTCTGTCACCAAACATTTCTGCTCTAGTTAATTAACCTGCAGCCAAGTCAGCTCGAAATGCAGCCCTAAATGGGCTCCTAGATCCTGACAATGTCCTCATGTGTGTTTCAGTTGAACAGTCACAGATTGAAACTCTTTACTATCTGGCTGCATTGCAAGATCAAGCACCAGTGTCTGAGAAGCTGTGGTCTAAAAAATATTGAAAGTTACTCCATGATTCTCTATGGCAATCGCTGGATGGCAACCTGGTAGAGCCGAGACCGATTCTTCTTTATCTTGCTAGATTGTCACATTCTGTAACCCATTCCAGAAAAGGAGCAATGATTCATATAGAGACCAGAGAGTGGTTTGCTCCCGGCTTCCCCACTGTGGCGCAGTCTTATTGTAGGAATTATTTTGTGTGTCTAGCACACAATGTGGGAAGAGCAGTAAAAACTGTCTAATCTGCACAACCAACACGAGGGTCCTTTATAAATATGCAGATTGACATCATGCAGCTACCCAAGGGTCAGAAATATGAGTATTTCCTTGTCATTGTAGACTAATTTACTGGATAGGTGGAAGCCCATCATTGTTGAAAAGCGGATTCGATTACTGTAGCCAAAATGGTCCTCTTTGACTTCACACCCATGTTTGGTCACCCTCTTAATATTGATAGCGATAGGGGTACCCACTTCAATGGGCAGATAATTAGGGGTGCCTGTAGGACTCGTAATATTTCCCCAGCAGTTTCACTGTGCATATTATCCCCAATCAAGTGGAGCAGTTGATCGCAGAAATGAAGATATTAAACTTTGTATATCAAAGGTGTGTCAGGAAACTGGTCTCAGATGGCCTGAGGCGTGGGCGCTTACTACTGTAACACATGTGAAGTAACCCTAACAAAATACACTAATACCCTGTGTAATTTTGACCAGACACTCTATGCTCATGGGCACATCCCCTCCCTTGGCTGTAAACTGCTTGAATATTCAGTTGGAGGACAAAAAAGTACTAAATTATTGCAAGTCTCTTGTGAAGGTTATTCGATTTGTCCATTTGCAGGAAAGGAAACATTACCCGAACCAGCTGTTGGACTGTGCCACTCCGCTACCACTGGTTATTTGATCTACCTAAAGATCCATCAGAGAAAGTTGTCCTTGCATACAAGCAGCCACGGACCCCATTAGGTGCTACTCGCCATGCAGACAGCTGTGAAGTGTCAGGGGCATCTGACCTGGATCCATGCCTTCTGCTGTCAGAAGGACCCATGTCCATCAGAAGCATCGGGAAGGACTGCAATTTCGCCCATGCCCAATTCTTCAGTCGATACTGAAACAAGGACACGAGCCACCTTCGCATCCTCCTCTGTACCTGCATGCAGAAGGCCTGAGATGAGACAAAGAGATGCTCTACCTATTCAAAATTGCAGGACTACTTCAGAGGAAACCCTTCAGCCTGCTATAGTAAGCTGTGCAATTACCCCCACCAATAAACCCAGATGCATTTAACTGGAGAACTGCAACAGCTGGATACTGCTTTTCAAGGATTTAACTCTCCAGCACACATGAGATGAACAAGTTAATTTCTTACCTGGTAACGTTCTTTCGATGGGATGGTCCGACGACGTATTCCATATCTATGACAGGTAATCACCACAGCTGTGCTGCTTTGGAAACTTTTTTCGGCGAATGCGTCCTGCATCGATGACGTCGATACGCCGTCGTCGAGGACTTCCTCTGACGTCCGACGTCATCCGATGTGATAAGTAGGACGCACGACGCCCGTAGCCTCAATTGTAGTTTTTTCCCCCAGAACGTGTGACATTAGTCAACTGCCAGTCAGACACAAAGCCTTGCGGAACGTAAGCTGCAATCGCAAAAGAAATTCTGCAGCGGGGAAGGCAGGGAGGGAGCGATATAGAATACGTCATCGGACCATCCCATCGAAAGAACGTTACCAGGTAAGAAAGTAACTTGTTCTTCGAGGGGATTGGGTCCTCCGACGTATTCCATATCTATGACAGACTCCCAAAGCAGTACCAGAGCAAGGAGGAGGGGAAGAACTTAGAATCAAAATTTAGAATTGCCAATCAAATAGCAGAGCAAAGGACCGCCTTGCCAAAGGCCAGATCCTGTCCCCGGATGGAATCGATGGAATAGTGACGTACAAATGTATGTACAGAAGCCCAGGTGGCTGCATCACAGATGTTGCGAATAGGAACACCCCTCTGCAGGGCAGTAGATGCAGCCATACCCCTGGTAGAATGGGCCCGCAAGCCAGCCGGCGGGTCCTTACCCGCCAAGCGGTAACACTCCGAGATGGCCAAAATAATCCAGCGAGACAAAGTCTGTTTCGTCACAGCCTGTCCCAAACGCTTTCCAGCGTAACCAATAAAGAGTTGATCGTCCACTCTGACCCGGGACATGCGTGAAACAAAGGATTAAAGCTCTCCTAGGATCAAGCCTATGGAGCCTCTCCTCTTCCTTACCAGGATGCGGAGGAGGATCGAATGCCGGAAGAACAACCTTCTGGGCCAAATGAAATTCCGAAACCACCTTCGGAAGAAAAGAAGGACGAACTCTAAGGACAACCCTGTCCTTATGAAATACAGTGAAGGGTTGCTTAACTGAAAGTGCCTGTAACTCACTAACTCTGCGAGCGTAAGTAACCGCAACCAGAAACACAGTTTTCAGAGTTAACAGCCTCAAAGGGCAAGAATGCAAAGACTCAAACGGAGCACCAATAAGAAACTTAAGAACAAGGTTCAAATCCCAACCGGGCACCAGGAAAGGTGACGGAGGGAACACATTAGTGAGCCCTTTCAGAAACTGTGAAATTAAAGGGATTTTAAAGTAGGAACACTCTTCAGACGAGCGCTTAAAGATGGACAGCGCCGCCAGGTAACCTTTAATGGTACCCACTTGCAAGCCCCTGTGGGCCAAAGAAAGTAAAAAGGACAGAACCATGGGGATGTCACATGCAAAAGGATCCACATTCTGAACTCTGCACCAGTCGCAGAACTTACGCCAACGGCAACAGTACAGAGACTTTGTTGCTGGCCTTCGGGCCGAGAGCAACACCTCCATCACGTCTTCAGGGAGGTCCCAATCCTTATACCTAAACCTTTCAGAAGCCAAGCGTGAAGGTTGAGGGATCTGACCTCAAGATGGAGAACCTGACCCCCCTCCCGTGAGAGCAGATCGTCTCGGTAGGGAAGACGACGTGGAGGGCAGATGGACAAGTCGAGAAGGTCCAGGTACCACGTCCTCCGAGCCCACGCCGGAGCAATGAGGATCATCCGGGAACCGAACTTCCGTAACCTCCGCAGCACTTGTGGGATGACGGAGACTGGAGGAAACGCGTACAGCAGCGGGAATGACCACTCCACCACGAACGCGTCTCCTAAGGCTCCTTTTGGAGGAAATTCCTGCAAGCAGAACCTCTCGCACTTCCGGTTGACACTGGAGGCGAAGAGATCCACTTGAGGGGTCCCCCAAAGGGCGAAGATCTCCAGGAGAATCTCCTGAGCCAACTCCCACTCGTGAGAGATCGTGCACTGCCTGCTCAGAGCGTCCGCCGTCACGTTTTCGTCTCCGGCCAGATGAACTGCCGAGATCGAAACTTCCTGTGACCCAGCCCCCCCCCTTTTTGTTGAGGTAGTGCATGGCCACTGTGTTGTCTGTCAGGATCAGGACATTCTTTCCGCGCACAGTCGGCAGAAAAGCCTTCAGGGCTAGCCCGACGGCCCTCAGCTCCAACAGACTGATATAGAGTCTGGACTCCGACGGAGACCAACGACCGCTGACTGTCACCAGTTGGCATGAGCTCCCCATCCTGTGAGGGATGCATCCGTCACGATCGTCACCTCCGGCCAGGGAAGCCAAAATGGAGCCCCCTTCATCAAGTTGCCTTCGACGGCCCACCACAGAAGGTCCCGGGCGAACGAGGGCGGCACCTGAACCGGGTCCGACATCTTGCCGGAGGCCTGCGACCATTGCATCCTGAGTGCCCACTGCAAAGATCTCATCCGCAGGCGAGCCTCTGGCACCAGAAGAATGCAGGATGCCATGAGGCCGAGCAACCTCAAGAACCCGAATGCTGGGAGCGGCTGGGCATGCTGAAACTTGTGCACCATCTGCTGAATGTGAAGAGCCCTCACCTGGGGAGGAAAACACTGCCCCAGGGAAGTGTCGAGCACTGCTCCGATGTACTGGAGCCGCTGTGTTGGTATCCAACGGGAATTCTTTAAATTGAGGGAGAAGCCCAGCCTGTGAAGGGCATGGCAGGTGACGGACAGATGATCCAGGACTTGCTGGGGAGCGCTCCCCCTGATCAACCAATTGTCCAGGTAGGGGTAGACGTGAATCCCCCCTTGCCTGAGATGCGCTGCCACCACCACCATGAGCTTGGTGAAAACCCTTGGGGCGGAGGTCAATCCGAACGGCAGGACCTGAAACGGAAAATGCGAGTCGCCAACCGCGAACCTCAGGTACTTCTTGTGCTTGGGATGGATCGGCACATGGAAGTAAGCATCCTTGAGGTCGAGAGACACCAACCAGTCCTGAAGCTGAAAGGCCTGGAGGACTTGAGAGAGAGTAACCATCTTGAACTTGTCCTTCATGAGGAGTTTGTTCAAACCGCGCAAGTCCATGATGGGTTTCAATCCCCCGTCTTTCTTCGAAATCAAAAAATAAGGGGAATACCATCCCTTGTTCCTCTCCGCTACAGGCACCAGTTCTATGGTGCTTTTCTCCAGCAGGGCTTGAATTTCCTGCGCAAGGAGCGGATCCAGACTCTGCAAAGAGAGGTTCCCTGGTGGATTGTCGCGAGGCCTGTGCCGAAAGGGAAGACAGTAGCCGTGGGTTATGATCTCCAGAACCCACACATCTGAAGTAATGGCACGCCACTCTACAAGATGCTGCGCCAGCCTTCCCCCAACCGGCGAACCATGGGACATGGCCTCATGACTGAGTGGTAGCGGCTGCGGCGTTACCTGAGGGCAAAGAGGCAACTGCCCTAGCGGCCTTGGCACCACGGGTACCCTGTCGTCCACCTCTGGTACCCCTGCGTTGGCCTCTTTGACTGCCAGCTCCTCTCGCTTTACTGAAGGACGAGTAATAGCGAAAGGAACCACCCCTCCATTGCTGTCCCCTAGGACGAAAAGGCGGAGGTTGGCGAACTGCAGCACCCAACGACTTTGCTGCAGCTTTTGAGGTCTGCAACCTCTCAAGGCTCTCGTCAGCCTTGCTGCCAAAAAGGTGTTCACCGTCAAAGGGCATGTTGAGGAGCCGGGACTGCACATCAGGAGCAAACCCCGACTTCCACAACCATGCAAACCTGCGTATCACGGTGCTCGCCGCCATGGACCTGCTGACGCATTCAGCCATGTCCAAACCCGACTGAACGGACTCACAAATGGCATCCTTACCATCCTGGACCATAGCAAGGAAACCGTCCCCTTCGGGAATATGTTCAGCCGCTAACGCAACACAGTTCCACAGAGTGTGTGTGAAACGAGACAAGGCACAAATGGAGTTGGCCGCCTGAAGCGCCATACCCCCAGAAGAAAACACTTTCTTCGCCCAGCCATCAAAACGTTTGTCGTCCCTATCAGAGGGATGGTAGGGTATGACGCCTGCTTTGCCGGGGCCGTGGCCGCCTGCACCACCAAACTCTCCGGAGTGGGGTGCCTGGTCAAGTAGCAGGGGTCGCTACTGGCTGGACGGTATTTTTGCGACAAGGACCTGCCCACCGCCGGGAGACTCTCCGGAGCAGTCCAAGCCGCCGCCACCCTTCTCTGTAGAGCCATATGAAACGGCAGTACTGGGTCAGTTGGGGGACCAACATCAAGGATGCCCGTGAGATCATCCTGCACAAACTCCCCTGGGGGAGCAGACCATCCCAAGTACTCGGAAACCCTAGCCATAAAGCGCTGGTACAAGGAATCGGCATGAGAGCCAGGCTCAGGCCTACAAAACTCCACCTCCGGAGAGTTGTCCAGATAACTGGCATCATGCAGTGACTGCCTCAAATCGCCAAACTGACTATGGCCCAAGACAATTTCATCTGGAACCTGACTAGGAACCAGGCCATCAGAATCCTCATCCACCTCCGAAATATATTCCAGGTGGCGAAAAGAAGGCACCCGAGAGTGCTTTCTCTTAACCAGAGCCTTCCTAGGGGGTTCCCCCGTGCCACGGGGTACCTCCAACACCCCAGCCTCGAAAGGCGTCGAGGGCGTCGAGTGAATCGGCGCCGGCGTCGAGAGAACAGGCATCAGCGCTGAGAGGATTGGCGTCGACGTCAGATGCAGCGCCGCCAGCATCGACGGCGTCGACACAGTCCTCGAAGCCGGAGCTCCGAGCGTGTCCTTCGACGACCTGAGCGTCGACGGCTTTGACGAATTCCTCGGAGCCGGAGCCTCGAGAAAGCCTGTCGATGCCCTTGACGCCTCAGACGTCAATGTCTTCCTCGAAGACATCACAGGTGCACACGGTCTCGAACGCGTCGAGGACCGGGACCTGGAACGGGTACGTCAAGAACGAGTCCCCTTGTCCGAATGGGACCTCTCCCGTGACTCGTGCCGACCACTCTTGCGAGCGGTGTCTCTCGACCTCTCACGACCGACCCCACTCGGGGGCGCGGACGGCTTAGTACCCTGCGACTGGAGAATCGCCAGCATTTTCTTCCCGAAGGAAGCCCATTACTCCGGCGTCGCACGGCTGGTGGGGTAAACGACGTGCCGGGCAGAGTCCTCAGAAGAGGATCTGGAAGACGACCGCGCTGTCGGCGCTTCCGAGAATGCCTCGAAGAGGCCGAGGGGTGGCGAGACCGACTCCTAGGAGGAGACCCACGAGACTTCCGACGATGACGCGGAGAGTCTCTTCACGAATCATCCGTCGAAAGCCCCGCAGACTTTGACTTCCGGGTCTTGGACACCCGACCTACCGACAACAACTTCTTACGGTCACGTAAGGCTTTGGACGTGAGCGACTGGCAGCCGATAGTCATCCGTGTCGTGGGCCTCCCTGAGGCACCAGAGGCAGGCGTCGTGCGAGTCAATCACCGACATCTTGGACCCACACTCTCTGCACTTCTTGAAGCCCGGACGCGGGGTCGAAGACGAAGTAGAAGACATCTTCACACGAAGGAAATTCTCATAAAAACGAACAGGTTTGAAGAACCGAGAAGAACAGAACTCCAAAGAGTCGAGGCGTTAACCGAGATTCACAAAGCAACACGTTCGCGGAAAAAATGGAACTGAGGCTACGGGCGTCGTGCGTCCTACTTATCACATCGGATGACGTCGGACGAGGTCCTCGACGACGGCGCATCGACGTCATCGACGCAGGAAAAAGTTTCCGAAGCAGCACAGCTGTGGTGATTACCTGTCATAGATATGGAATACGTCAGAGGACCCAATCCCCTCGAAATAACCTTTAACCATGCATACTGAGAGTGAACGATGTGCTAATTGTGTGGGCGGTACTCCTACATGTGATGACACTAAATCGCAAGGAGATATTCAGCAGAAATGCAAAACAGTTTTTTTACGATGTCTTTCTGACTTTTAATTTTTTTTTTCATAACAACATTTTATTGGGTTTTACAGATAGACAACATCAACAACATTGCAGTGATCGATAATCGCTTCAGCACAAAAACACAGATCCAGTTGAATGTCAAGGGAGAGTATGATGGTGACCTGCTCACTGTTGTCCATGACCCTGCTCATTCGCGGCGGCTAAGCAGGGACCCATGCTCTGGGCTACTTTGGCTTGAGTCTATGGGTTAATAGAGTGGGCTACTTTGGAGCCATCTGGTAAGTGGTGGCCTTCTAGTGAGTGCTGGGAACTTAACTGCGTAGTCCATACATGGGTCCCAAATGTTTAAGGCTCTGTTCAGAGAGCCTGAACGGACTGCTGTGACCTTTTCGGCGACCGCGATGTCCCAACACTTGGACCACCATAAAGCTACTTAAGGTCCGTCTTCATTTTTCCATAGCCGGGCCAATGCGATTTTTGCTGCAAGGAGCAAGTGCGTACAAGGACGGGGAATGTGCCCTGAGACTGGGAATGCCCCCCTCCCCGTTTCACCTAAAAGAATAACCACAGGATCCCTATGGAAAGCCCAGTGATTTCCCTGATATGTTTTATTACCTCTCTCCAGTATGCCTCCACCTTCGGGCAGATCCATACCATGTGGAAATGGGAGCTGGGGGTGGGACAACAACGGCAACAGTTTTCGGGGATATCCGGGTTGGCCCTATTGAGCTGGATTGGGGTCACGTAGTATCTGTAACAAAGTTTGTAGCCACCCTCCCTGTTTGTGATGCATTGTGAACTCTTGTGCAATCTGGTCCATATTTTCTCCCATTCTTCGACCTCTATTTCCCGACCCAGATCCTTCTCCCATTCAAGCATGTACCTTTCTTTTTTAGAGGGGTCGGCCCTGTCTAGAAGACGATACAGAGTGGAGGTTTTGCTTCTTTTAGTTGGGGTTGTGAGGGAGATTTCCAGCGCTGTTAACTCTCTAGCGCATTTTTCCTGGACCGCCCTATGAGACAGCCAATGCCGGATTTGGGTATAGTGGAATCTTTCCCGCTCGTCCACCCCGAATTTTGACTTGCATCTCTCAAATGAGATGGGAGTTCCCTCTTCCAAGAAGTCGCTCGTTTTTAATAGACCGCCCTCCCTTCAAGGCTGGAAGCTGTGGGGAGAACTGCCTGGTGAAAAGTCAGGGTTGTTCCAGATGGGGGTTAGGGGACCCAGAGCGCCTCAGATACCCCATTTCCGGGCAGCCGCTTTACAGCATCGGACGGTTGTGATTGTGGCAGAGAGGGGGCCATTGTTTGCTAGTGATTTCATATCTGGCAGATGCGGGAGATCTGCGGGGGTGCCCGGGCACCAGGCATCTTCGATCTGCGTCCATTTCGGTGTATCGGCCTCTTGCACCCAGGAGAAAGCGTGCGATAACTGCTTCGCTAGGGCATATCTGGCCACATCAGGTATACCCAGCCCTCCCTGAGCTTTGCCCCGAGTCATTATCCGTTAACCAATGTGGAGTTTCCCCCCCCGACAAATTCCTGAACTTTCTTTTGTAGATCCGCTAGGACTGGGCCCAGGATGCGGGTCGGTAATGCTGTGCAGTGGTACAGCCATCTAGGGATAAGATTCATTTTTATGGCGGTGATCCGCCCAAACCAAGAAATTTCTTGGGATGTCCAACTCTTTAGATAATTTTTAAGGTCTTTAATCAATTGTGGGAAGTTGGCTTAGTACAAGCGGAACGGATCTTTGGTGATATGTACCCCAAGGTATTTGATTGCATCCTTCGCCCATGGCATCGGCATTAGGGGACTAAGGCTGGTTCTTTCCTGCTTAGAGATATTGATAGATAGGGCTGATGATTTGTCTAGGTTTACTCTGAACCCTGATAAGGCCCCAAACTCTTTGATCTCTTCCCATATGGCCCCCAGGGATGATGCCAGGTTTGACGCTGTTATTAATACGTCATCCGCGTATAGTGCAATTTTATATTTGTGATTTCCCACGGTGACCCCCCCTTATCCTTGTGCTCTGTCTGATTTTGGTTGCGAAAGGTTCCATGGATAAGGCGAAAATCAAGGGTGAGAGTGGGCACCCCTGCTACTACCCCTGGATATATGTATTACATCAGACCTGGTGCCATTAATCTGTAATTGTGTGGTGGGAGTTTGGTAATTGCCCATTATCCATGTGATAAAGTTTGGGCCGAAGCCGAAGTGTTTCAGGATCGCCCGAAGGTACCCCCAATCCACCAAATAAAAGGCTTTATGAGCATCTAGAGATATCACTGCCATACTAGCCCCCGATCTATGGGCACTCTCGATGATATCTATCGTACTCCAGATGTTATCGTGGGTCCCCCTCCCCAGTACAAAACCCGTCTGATCGCTGTCAATCAGGTTTGGCAGGACCGCATCCAGCCTGCCCGCCAGGACTTTAGCGAAAATCTTACCATCGTTATTCATAAGCGTAATCGGACGGTAGGAGGTGGCCAGTTCGGGGGCTTTCCCGGGTTTGTGCAGCAGGACTGTGAGCGACTCTGCCATCGACCCGGTGACAGAGCCTGAGGACAGAAAGGAATTGAACAAGGTCGCCATCTGGGGTACGAGGGGTCGGGAATATTTCTTATACAAGTTTGAATATAGGCCTTCTGGGCCTGGGGCGGTGGATTTAAGAGATTTGATGGCTTTGGTGATTTCGTCAGCCGTGATAGGTGATTCTAGGTGGTCTAGCTGGATTGAATTTTGAGTGGGTACAGTACGCAAATACTCTGGCAGGTTGTCTAATACTGTAGGCATCCCCGTCATAATGTCTGAGCGATACTTCATTAGTTCGCTAATTTTATCCACCTCGGAGAAGAGTATTTTCCCATCTGCCCCAACCAGTTTGAGGATGTTATTTCTGCTGCAGATCTTTTTCAGTTTTTGCGCTAGCACTTTGTTCGCTTTATTCCCTTTAATATAATAGAACTGCCTCGTGAAGGCTAGTGATTTGGCAGTTCGATCGGCGCAGTGCATTTCCAATGCTGTTTTGGCCTTCCTCAGAGCTCTCTCCGTTCTCCTAGAACTGCGTAATTTCAGCTCAGCCTCTAGTTGGTTCACCCTTTCGTCCCGTTTGGCTACGGCAATGTTCGAAATTCTTCGCTGCTCAGCCCCCGCACTGATCAGGGATCCTCCGACGACTGCTTTCATCGCATCCCAGATGATGTTGATAGGGGAGGTCTCCGTTGTGTTCTCCTTGAAGTAGTTGGATATAGTGTCCTCGACTTCCGTTCTAATACACTCATCTAGTAGGAGGGAGTCATTCAGTTTCCAGTGTCTCTAAACTGGGTGCTTTTGACCCGATATGACCAGGTTTGCATACACTGGGGCGTGATCAGAAATCATGCAGCTGTGGATTTCCGTCTTATTTAACCATGGGTATAGGACCCTGGAGATCAGTATGAGGTAGATTCTTGAGATTCCTAACACAGGAGTAATGGGTATAGTCTCTTGAGGTCCCGTTGAAAAGCCTCCAGGCATCGACGGATTCCGTTTCCCTGAGTAGTTTGGCTAGAGATAGTGCTTGTACGAAGTCGGAATTTGTGGGTGGTAGAGTTTTCTCCATTTGGGGATTTGGCATGGAGTTGAAGTTCCCACCTATGAACAAGTGTCCTTCTTGGAAGGCCAGCATAGTTGGGATTAGGTCCGAAATAAAGTTGGATTAGGTCGATAGATTGAGGCGGCAGTGATGGGGAGTTCCTCAAATAGCCCCTTAAGTAGAAGGAAGCGTCCACCCGGGTCCTTTTCTATTGTGATTTTTGATAGAGGGATCCTGTCACTTAATAATATTGCCACACCTCTTTTCTTCTGTCCGGATGTGGCGAAGTACGCTTTTTTATACCTGTTGAATCTCACCCGGTGTTCGTCTTCTTGCAATATGTGAGTTTCTTGGAGAAAAACGATGTCTCCGGATAATTGCCCCAGCCTGTGTTCAACTGATCTTCGCTTCCTTGGCGAATTCAGGCCTTGAACATTCCACGAAAGGATTACTATCTCGCGTGTGTTAGCCATCATCTCTTCCTTCTGCTTCGGCTATATGTAGCCCTGTGACCACTGATGGGAACTGCATTTCCAAGACCGAGGCGAGGTCGTTGCGTTGGGGTTGCTTGGACAATGTTGTTGTTAGACGTGTTGTGATGTTGATCGCTGGGTCGGACCGTAGGCGCTCCGGCAACCCAAGCTTTATGTTGGTCTTTCGGTACCCCTCCCCCCCGAATTGAACTAGTAGGAAAGACGACATCCTACTGCCACTGGGAAACTGGTGGCGCCAAAGCGCCAGGGATGGCCAACTGGGCCGCCAAACAAAATGTGAAATAGAACTAGAGTGATATACCCACACTGCTAGGCTATTCGTAAGCATTTTTCACGGAGGATCCTCCCCACTGTGAGGCTCAGGACTCCTTGAGAACTAGTTGATTCCTTCCGCCTTACACTCTGCAAGTCGCTGAGAATCGTTGCATGAGTTTCGAGGACCTGTTTTCTCTGATGATGTTGAGGATTAATCATCCCGGATTGGGGTCTTTCTTGGGGGGGCCACGAGGTCTGCGTCTTCGGCCGGCTCTCGACCAGGGTCCTTCTGAGGACTTTCTGTGCTGAGCCTGGTTCGGTTCTCCGTATTCCAATTCCCCCTCCATCTTCCTGATGCCCATGAATTTGTCAGCCTCTTTCGGTGAATGAATTTGTTTCTGGACACCCTCCCACGTGAATCTGAAGGAGGTCAGGAACCCGCAGTTTGTTTGTTTATTAATTTATAATGCATGCCAGACCCAGAGGTAACCGGGCGCAGCAGAAAGAACATGCACCCAATGATATGGGATCTTCCTTTCGCGCAGCCACTCCGTGTATGTGCGCATGGTTTTCCGTTTTTGGAGAGTGGAGTTCGCCAGATCTTGATACAGCGAGATTGTAGACCCTTGAAAGGTGATTTGGCGCATTTGTCTCGCTTCCCGCATAATTTCCTGCTTAATTTGGAAGAAGTGAATTCTCACCAGGACATCCGGGGGGAGCGTAGATGCCTGTCTGGGAGACGTTCTGTGCACCCGATCCAGCTCCAGAGGTTATTCGTCCGGGAGGGTAATTATGAACCTGAGTAGATCCGAAACATAACCTCTCAGTTCAGCATCTGGTATGGAGGATGGGATCCCTCGAAGGCGAATATTTTTTCTTCGGGAACGATTCTCTGCGTCCTCTTGTTTAGCCTCTAGGAGGTCGCATCTCGCTTCTAGGGCTGTGATCCTGTCCCTGTCGTGCTCATCTTCGAATCTTTGGTCACATACCTCGGACTCGAGTTCAGCTGTTCGGCGTTCCACCTCCACCACTCTTTTGTCCAGAGAGTTGATTTTTTTCGTTACCTCTTCCCTACTCTTCTGGATTTCTTTAGTTAGTGCAGTGAGTAGATCTTGAAGGTCAGCTTTGGTGATCATTTGTGAAGCTGTTGGAGAGGTGGTGGATGTGGGGTTACTGGCGAGGTCCTCGGGCGAATCCCGCTTTTTAGGTCTTTCAGTGGATGAACTGGACATTAAAGCCACAACGTCCGTTTGCTTGGACGCCTTCCCGCTCGTAGACATTTTTCTACTGTTGGATGCTTTCCACTGTTCCCACTGCTGGTTGTTCTTGTATCCCCTGCTTGGTGAGGGAGTCAGGGGCCAGGCCCACCACGTTGTTTCAGGCAGGGGGGCAAGGGGAGGGATATGAGGAGGCAGACCCCTTGACGGATCTTTTGCTGACTAGTTGTCCTTTGGTGGTTTGGTGCTGACAGTGCCGTTTTCAAGGGGCGCGGCCCAGGGACCCAGTCGTGGGCGCTCGGGAGAGAGTTCTTATTTGGAGCCCTCAGAATATGGGAGCGGGAGCTGATGGTATTAGGAGGGCTGAGAGCCCCACTGCCCCCGACTCCTCACCGTGTGCCAGCAGGGCGATAAGATCGATCTGTCGTTCCGGGCTGTCTCTGAGATGTCCAAACTGCAGTGAAGCCAGATGTGCTATTGGCCAGCTGGTATTGTAATGCTGCGCCGGTGTTGAGGAAGTGCCGGGGGCCCGCAGAAGCGGACCGATCTACTCGGCTGTTAGGTCCGGAGGGTGGGAGACTGCCCCGAGTCTCGGCTCTGAGGCCTCCTGCAATTGCAGCCAGGCCTCATAGATCACCTCGGGAGCACCGCACTGCAGCAGCGCCACCCCTCCAGGTCCCCAGCGGACCGCACCAGCAGGAGAGGAGGTGCCGAGAGGAGCGGGGCGGCTTTGTGTCGCGGGAGCCAGTCGCGGCCCCCTGGCCACGGTGGTCGTGAAGTGGTGCGGCTAGCACCGTCCTGAGGCATGTCAGCGGAGAGATGATGTACTGCGTCAGGGCCGGTGAGGGGAGGGGGCAAGAAGTGCTGGAGCCCCAGCCGATGCTGTGCAGCGTTGTAGCGTTGTACGTTGGGACCCCTCTCTGCCCCGTCGCCGAGCCCCTCTGGACCGCATGATATTGTGAAGCCTGTCGCCGGAGCATGCCTCAGAGTTTTAGCAGGATGGCTTGGGGCAGTGCGGGGGAGCAATCTGAAATCATTTGGCGGCTTGTTTCGGCTGCTCTAACACGCCTGCCCCACCCCCTCACAGCTGCTCCTCGTAGCTTGGGGTCCCGGCCCCCATCTTGTCACCAGGTGGGTCCTGGACGAGAAGATGGGTCAGAACTCGGCGATCTGGCTGCCAACCTGGGTCCAGTTTGCTGGGTCGCTGCAGCAGACTTTCCCCCACGCTGTGTCTCGCTCGAGGCATTGATCAGAGTCTGGGATCGGCGTTATTGTCTTCGGCACGTAGGGCCAGGCAGGAGCTCCTAGGAAGGCATGACGATCGCGGCAGCTCTGAGCCACGCCCCCCCACTGACTTTTAATTTACAATTATGCTGCTGGATTATTTCTATTGGTGAGCAGTCTGATCATCTTGATGCAAGTGTATGACCATATCTGTAACCAGACCAGACTCAATTGATCATTTCAACTGACTTGACTAACAACCCAGGCTGTGCGCTGCCTAATTTTTTTTTCTCTGGCCTCATTGTATGCTCTATATACACAATATCCAAGAACAATGAACACTGACTTATTTCCGAACTTTGTGAGACTACATTTAACAATATTCGGCAAACTATTGACTAAAATGATACCTGTAAACTAAAAGTGGCTAGAAAACAATGATGATGTTTTTACTCTTTCTGATAATGTCTTTTACCTTTACTGTTACAGAATTGTATACCTCCTGTCAGGAATCACAATGTCCCGATGCACATTCATGTGGTAGAGAGTAGGAATATCTTCCAACATTCCAACAATCTGGATTCAGGGTTTCCTGTAGATTCCTTTTCGTTTTATTTGGGGTGATACCTGCAGCAATCTTAGATTGGTCTCTGGAAACAAGGGTCCTGAGCCCCGTTCTGGGCATTACTCCCAAATTTGATTTTAAGATTCCCCGATTTGCCTTTCCCAACTATTCAAAATACATATCCTCTCCTGCTGCAGGCCTTCCATTCTACACTTTTGAGGGTTCTGTGTTTATGGTTCTGAGTAAATGCAGATATTACTTGCCTACCAGCAGTACTGAGGTCATAAACAGTGCTACTTATTCCTTTGACAAAGGGTTTGCATTTATCAATTTCAGGTATGCTACCTATCGTGGAACCTACTTCACCTGTGGTGTCAATTCTTAACTATGGATTACAGTGGAAGTTCATATAAGGGTTATATTCTTCCTGCCATCAGACACTCTTCAAAATTGCCCTCTATACCAGGAAAAAAAGACAGTGAGATTGAGAAACTTTCATTGATAGCATGAGAATCAATGCCTGGGGTTGGTGGTAAATTGAACTCAGATAAATTCACAAAAGTGTCCCCATTGCTGGAGAGAATAGTGAATAATACCACTCTGTACCTTTCACTGATTACTAATGAGCAAGAGGCTATTCGTACCATGGTAATGCAAAATCGAATGGCACTAGGCACCATCTTGGCCTCTAACGGAGTTGTTAGTGCCCTTCTGAAATCGGAACACTGTACATTTAGCTAGAGTTTGGAAATAACATTACATATATCATCGCTCACATTAGAAAAGATGTGTTACTGCTGTCACAGTCGGGCTAAGTCAACTCTTGTCTCCTCGTGTTAAGTGAAGGGGACTCAACTTGACCCTGGGGAAGATGGGAGAGTCTGTAAAAAACACCATCAACCAAGTGGCTACGTGTTCTCTTCCTTCTTCCATCTTTGATCAATGCACTGACTTCAATTGGCGCTTCATGTCTAACGTCAGACAAGTCTCCCTACTGTCAAATAAACCTTGTTCCACTTCTAACTATTAAGGCAGTTACTTTATGTTGATTGCCTGATTTCAACTCCTATATTTTTGTTCATTTTTTTAATGTATGTACATCGCTTAGGCATAATCATTTTAAAAATCAAAATAAAGAAAGTAATTTCTAGCAACGTAAAGGAGGAATTGTTTAAAAGTAGCCTTTTTAATTCTTTCCTGAACGGCAGCAGCATTGGAGACGTGCAGATTTCTGAAGGGAAAGTGTACCACAGCCCGAGTGCATACCAAAAGGACTTTTTCCTATTTTTTTTTCCTTTCTGGGAATTTTTGGTTCCAGTCCAACTATCTTACAGCTTCTGTGGTTGCAGTAACCTCCAGAAAGATGTATGGAGCACACTGGGAGGATTGCTGCAGTCTTTCTTCCCCATCTATGCTTGGCTGGGAGGTGCCCCTGTCTGCTGCCTTCATATTGAAACCAACCACGCTGAAATGGAGCAGCGTGGTAGCAGTTTCAGCAGTCTGCAGTCTTTCTTCTGCATCTATGCTTGGTGAGGAGGAGCCCCCGTCTGCTGCCTTCATATTGGAACTAACCGCATGGATGCAGAGTGTGGACGCGTAGTGGGAGCAGTTGCTGCAGTTGAAGCAGCCGAAAATTACCTACAAGAGAAGCTACTATGCAAATTAAATCCCTGTTTAAAGGTAAGGGAAGGGCAATGCCCTAACTAACCTTAAAGTGTCTTAAGAAGTAAATGATCTCTGCTAACCAAGGATGGTCTGGACGCTACAGAAATTATGGTTACTGAGAATTCAAAACATATTAACAAAGAGGCTCTGTCTGCTGGGGATGAAGAAACAATTTCACTGATAAGCCAAGAGGTATCAGAAGTTCTAAAGCTAGTGGATTCCATCTCATATGGGAAGCAAACTACTCCTAATGTAATTGGTTACAGATCCGGCAATACTTCTATAAACAGAGTTCAATCTTATTGATCTCGCAGAGGGGCGCCTATGGACTATTTTTTGATTTTTCAAGGGACTTAGACTTAATCAAACTAATTTCCTAGGGTCATCCAGACGTGGACCCCTTGCTCACTGTGCTCAGAGAGGCACAGCTCCACCTCACTGATGAGGCCCAACAAGGCTGAAACACGTGTATGGGGTTGCTGTTGGTACTCTTGTTCAGAAGGGAATTGCCATAGCATTTCAGTGCTGGACTGCCCATGTGGGCAGGACAAAGACTGATATGACTGATATGCAAATGGATATTTCCCATCTGTGAAAGGTACAGTGAGCTAAAGTGAGCTAAAGTGTGGATGCGGACTCTCGAGTGGGTACCTTCCCAAAGAACAGGTCAATGGGCCGTGTTCGTTCTCGCAGAGGGGCGCCTATGGACAATTTTTGGTTTGTTTAAATCTAAGGAGGGTCCTTCAGATGCAAGGAACTATTAATATTAATAGTAATATTCTAAACAAAGTGACCTGCATCAAACGAACATGTGCTTCATGGACATGCATAATACTCCACCCTCCCAGCTTAGTGGTTCGTCAATTAATAGACCTCTCTTCTTTACATCCTACTGATCTCACAAAGCAGACGATCAGAAGATAGTTGCCAACACAATTACCGCTATGAATTTGGTAGGCTATATGACAATGTACATGAAGAGGTAAACAGCCCTACAAGGATGTTACATTCGATAAGCACAATATTGGATTTAGTAAAAAAATAAATTAAAAAAGGGTTTGAACCTACAGGGTGATGTGCAATTAGAAAGACCAAGAAAACCCACAATTAAAAAAAAAAGACATAGAACTGGACTGCAAAGATTCTAAGGAAGCAATATAAAATCAGAACTTAAAAGTATTTACTAATCCTTTGAGGGTTGAGATAAACGAGTGATCTAGCTCAAAAGGGTTTATGGCATGTGATAAAGGATCAGGAGAGAGATCATCTATTTCTAACCTTGCGGTCCTAAGTCAGGCAAAAAAAACATTCCTGGTTTCTAAAGGGGATTTTAAAGTGGGGTTGGAAGTTTTACAAATAAATCAGTAGGAATTGTGTTTAATAGGGCAAATTTGCTACTCCTTCTGAAAGAGGTGCCTCAACTTTGATGAATGGATATTGTGTGCTTACGCTTAAATGTATGATCCAATCTGTTCATGGAATTATTAATTGATCAATGAAAAACTCCTTATAATGAGTTAGGGGTTACTTGATATCCTTGGGAATGGGAAAGAACGTACAAAGGACTATTTCTTCATTAGTGAAATGTAGATGGAACCTTGGGCAGAAATGCCGGGTGCGTCCGCATGACTACCTTGTCCTTGTGAAAGGTGGTATATGGTTCAGAGGTGACCAACGCATAGATCTCGCTGACTCAGCGAGACGAGGTAAGGCCAACTAGTAAGGCCGTCTTGATGGTGACCAGCCTAACGTCCATGGACGCCATTGGCTCAAATGGTTTGTACGCCAAGGCGTCCAAGACTATGTTAAGGTCCCATACAGGGTGCGATCTCCTGATGGGAGGGTAGAGCCGAGAGAGACCAGTCCGATGTTTCTTGACTATAGGGTTGGGGGAGGAAAAGATGCCTTCCTCTGAGTTCCTGTAAGCCCCAATGGCTGCAAGGTATGTGCGGCAGGTGTCCACCTGTACGCATGAATGAGCGAGATGCGCCGAAAAGAGCATGTCATCCAAACTGCATTCCAAGGGGTCGATTCCCTTTGAGTCTGCCCAGTGGCAGAATCTGGTCCATTTGCTTTTGTACTGGCCTCTGGTGTCCTTGCTCCTGGTGCCCTGTATGATCTCCAGATTGGCCTGTGATAGGCTAAGTAGCCGAAGCATTACCTGCTCATGTACCACGCTGTGAGGGCTAGTTTCCCTGGAGCGGGGTGGATGATTCTGCCCCCCTGCTGTGCCAGAAGATGTGCTGGGCCCGTCGGAAGGTGTATGGGGGGCACCTCTGAGAGGCTGAGTAGTTCCGAAAACCATGGCCTGGCCGGCTGCCATGGACCTATCAGAATGAGGAGGAGTAGGTGAGACTCCTTGATCTTGCAAATCACCCCGTGGATCAGGGGGGTAGGCAGAAAGGCGTAGGCTTTCATGCCGGTCCACTGGAGGTGAAATGTGTTGCCCAGAGACCGGGGCTCTGACCCTGCCAGGATGCGAACTGGGGACACTTCTTGTGTCAGGTGGCAAAGAGATCCACTTGGGGGGACCCCACTTGTTGAAGATCTCCTGAGTAACAAGGTCCTTTAGCTGCCACTCGTAATTGTCTACTCCTAGCCTGCTGAGCCTGTCCACCTCCAGGTTGGATTCCCCCGGGAGGTGGACTGCCGAGAGATAAATTCCGTTTTCCAAGGCCCATTCCCACCTGCTGATCACCAGTCTGCACAGAGGATGGGATCTGGTGCCTCCCTGCTTGTTGACGTAGTACATGCTGGTTGAGTCGTCTGTCTGGATGAGGACAACCTTGCCCTTGAGAAGTGGTAGGAATGTCTGAGCGCTAGCCAGATGGCATTCAGCTCAACCAATTGATGTGGTATTCCTGCTCCTGTTGAGCCCAGGGGTCATGGACCGAGAGATCGTCCAGGGTGGCTCCCCAGCCCTCGAGCGAGGAGTCTGTGGTGATGGTGGGTGCGGAGAAGGCGGCCAAAAGGGCTTGCCCGTCCGTGGGTTGCAGTCCATGGACCACCAGGTTAGGTCCGGGTGGAGAGATGGAGGAACGTTGATCTTCTCGGATTGCGAGCCCTGCTCCTGATTCCCTGAGGCTGCGAAGTGCAGCTGAATCCTTCTCATCCTTAGTCTCGTGTGCGGCACGGCTAGCAGAACCGCCGCTAGTAGACCCAGGAGATGTTAGTACCACCATGCCGAGGTCACCTCTCTGCTGAGGAAGTAGGCAGTAGCGTCTTCGGACAGGAAAACCCTCTCGGAGCACGTGTCCCAAATGAGTCCCAGGAATGTTAGAGTCTGCGTAGGGAGCAGCTGTGACTTCTGAGGTTGAGCGAGAAGCCCAGGTCGTGCAGTGTGTTCATAAGGGCATGGGACGAGTGGTGAACTGCTTCCGGAGATGTAGCCCTGACGAGCCAGTCGTCAAGGTATGGGTAGATGTGGAGGCCCTGCGCTCTGAGGAGGGCCGCTACAGCGTTCATGAGCCTGGTAAAGACCCTGGGGGCCGAGTTGAGGCCAAACGGAAGGACTTTGTATTGGAAATGGTAGCCCATGATTCTGAACCGTAGGAAAAAACGATGGGGTTGCCAAATTGGGACGTGTAGGTACGCGTCCTTCAGGTCCAGGGAGCACATCCAGTCTCCCTTGTCCAATGTCTCCGCTGTAAAAGCTGGCGTAACCATCTTGAATTTTTGCAGGGGTAAGGAGAGGTTGAGGGTGGAAAGGTCCAGCACAACTCTCAGGCCCGCCTGGTTCTTCTTCTGAATGGCGAAAATCCTGAGTAGTAGCTGAAGCCTCGCTGGGAGGCTGGAACTTCCTCCACTGCCTGTCTCTCTACGAGCGACCGGATGTCCGCCAAAAGAGTTGCTGTCCCAACCTGTGGGAGTGGAGGGGAGGAAGGAGGAGAGGCTGGGATAGGAAGGCGGTACCCCGTGGATACTACGAAGAGGATCCAGGGGTCCGCGAAATTCTGGCGCCAGAATTGTGCATGGAGCGCAAACCTGCCGCCCACCGGAGACACGTGGACCCGAAGGGGCATGTCATGCCTTCTTTCCCTCAGGGGCTGAGGCTGGGGAGGGGGACTGGAAAAAGCCCTTACCCCCCCCCCCCTTTTAGTTGTTTGCGCCGGTTATGAGATGGGGAGCGGTCCGGCTGCCTGGATCTGCGTTCCTTGAAGCCGTGGAACCCTCCATATGTATGACCCCTCTCCGAGCACTGCTGAGATTGGGTGTACGATTTGGGCATGGTCTTAGTAAGAATGGATAAAGACTTTGCCGTTTGTGAGCTGTTCTTGTCCAGCTCTTCATCCGTAGAGGAGTGGAAGAGGTCCCCCCCCTTGACCGGTAGATCTAGAATGCGCTCCTGGACATTCGGCTTGAACTTCGTTGCCCGGAGCCAGGAGATTCCATGAGGTCATGCGCCACGAGCTTGGCTTCCGCTAGCCCTGCCTTAAAGCGAGATTGGCATAGGGTGGGGAGATATGGGAGGAAGTCCGCGATTTACCGCCATAATCATTGGTCGGCGGCCGCCAGCATGGCATCTGCGTTGGCCTGACACAGGTGCAAGGAGGCGTTGGAGTAGATTTTCTTGCCATATGCCTCCAAGATCTTCTCCTCCTTGCCTAGCAGCGCCGCAGAGGAGGAGGCTGAGGAAGACTGAGGCTTGGAGTATAGTGATGCCGCCGCGATCACCAAGGAGTGTGGCTGAGGATGGGTCGAGGGCAAAATTGTATCCCCCTCCATCTGCCTGTACTTGGCATCCAGGCGTCGGTTGACCGGCTGGAATGAGTGGGGCTTGAGCCAACCCTTCTTGGCCAGGGAGACTACATCGGTTTACAGTGGAATCCCTGTGTTGGCAGAGGGGCATCTTGTGAGGACTTCAGCCGGAACCCACTCTGCCGGCTGTTCGACCACGGGTTAGAGGGGGGCCCAGGTACTCCGCCAGGTCAGCAAGACGTTCATGGAAGGCCCTGGTTGAGGATAGCGTGTTCAAATCCTCCTCCTCGTCCGGATCTGGAGGATCTTGTGGAGGAGGGGTAGATGGCGCCGGAGGCTGGGCTGCAGGGACCGCAGCCAGAGGCTGAGGAGGTTGCAGAGTTGGCTGTGGACCCCGAGGAGGCGGCTGCACCGGGGCCTGGAGGCCCAAAGAAGGCGTCTGTGGTGCCTCTAACATGGCGGGGAGGACTTCCCTGACTGCGTCTTTGCTGATAACCCCCCATCTGAGGAGACCTCTTGAGGCTGAGAAATTTCTCGAAGAGCACTTCCCCACTGGCCAAAGAGGTGGCAGGGGGTACCGACGGGGTAGCGGGCGGCTGCTGGAGGCACTGCGTACCCAGTCTGTATGGATGCAAAGGAAAGTTGCCCTGTGCAAATGAAGGTTAGACTGTCGGCCAAGTACCTGGTTGTGGCCTCTCCCACCTCGATACTCGTTCTTTGCCGAATCCATGGAATGACAGACGGGTGCCCCTTTCTGGCACGGTGGCCATTTTGTCGAGCTGCCTGCCATGTGCCTGCGATGTGTTGCTCGGCCCGGCATGATCCAAGACTCTTGCGTGTGGATCACGAGGCCTACCCTGCTCCTCGGGCCTCAGCCCGGTAAGTGAAACACCCTCGACCCGGGGGTCAGTAGAGTTGCATTTAGGCGCCCCCTCGGACAAACTGCTGGTAACAGGGCGTGGCCCCTCGGACGTGTTGCCGGTAATAGGGCGTATCCCCTTGGCCATTGTGCCGGTAACAGGGTGTAGCCCCAGTACAAGAACCCTCCGGTCCCTCGACACTGCGCCCGGGAGGATCCGAGGACCCCTCCACCCGAAGGCCGGTAGCTGTAGCAGCCTCGGGGCACGTGCCAGTAGAAGGACCTGGCCGGTCCCTCCCGCGCGGAATAGTCCCTGGGAAGGAGTGCCCCTTGCGGGGTCCACTAGAAAATAGCGCTAGAAAATATTGGCCCTACCTTGGGCCCGGTTCAATGCTTCACGAAGTTCTTAAAATCCTCTGAAGGCGACCTCTGGAAGAGCTCCTTCCACCTGGCTAGTCTGTTCTTCAGCGCCTTCGAGAACAGCGAGTCACACGCCGAACATGATTGCCAACCGTGGTCTGAGACAAGTTCACGTAGGCAGAGGGTCTGAAGTTGGGAAGAGCCCGTTGCAGGATGGACACCTGTTGAACCCCGTGGAAGTCGACATGCGCCGGGGAGGAGCGTGAAGCCTGAGGACCGAGCAGCTGAATAACAGATAATACAAAAAAAGACAAAGAGAAGAAGTATCCGCGTGTGGAATTACATGGGCGTAGCCAAACCCAGGAGTGCTGGTGAATTCGGCCCATTCCCGCCGATGCGGAAAAGGGGACTGAGGTGTGGTGGCAGAGTCAGGGAAGCGCATGCTCCCTGGGCCGTGCCCTCACGCGCCTCTAAATTTTAAGGCTAAGAAGGTTTTTTCTGGTGAAAAAGGTTCAATTTCCCGTCCCTTGGAAGGGACGCCCGTACAGTATGGAGGAAAGGAGACGGGACGTAAGAGTATGTGCCACTGTGGACTCCATAATGTCTTGAGCCACCATCTTTGCTTCTGCCAGCCCCACCTTGAAGCGTGCCTGACTGTGTACCGGAAGTTCTGAAAGGAAGTCGGCTATTTCCCACCAAAGCCTTTGGTTAACGGCTGCAAGCATGGCATCCGCATTAGACTGACAAAGGTGCAGCGAGACGTTGGAATAGACCTTCTTTCCATACGCCTCCAAGATCTTCTCCTCCTTGCCTAGCAGAGCCGAGGACGACTGCTTAGAATAAATAGAGGCGGCGGAAATCACTGAAGAGTGTAGTGGAGGGTGTGCCGACAGCAAGAGTGTATCTCCCTCCAATTGTCTGTACTTGGCGTCGAGACGCCTGTTGGTGGGCTGTGCCGAATGGGGTTTAAGCCATCCCTTTTTGGCCAAGGCGACAACGTCCCTTTGCATCCGAATCCCCGTTCTGGCCGTGGGGCATAGAGTGAGGACCTCGGCCAGGACCCCTGCCTCTGGTTGTTCGGCCTCAGGTTGTGGAAGCCCGAAGTACTTGGCCAGACCTGCGTGACGTTCATGGATTGCCTTGGCCAAAGACAGAGTGTCAGGGTTCTCTTCCTCCTCAGTGTCTGCCAGGGTGTCCTGCTGGTCCGTAGTGGGCGAAGGAGTACTGTGTGCCGAAGGCTGAGGTGTGCTGACCGGAGCCAGAGGCTGTTGTGGAGGCTGGCATGGAACCGCCTGGTCTGGCTGGGGCAGAGGGGCCATCCTCGTGGGGCCAGGCATGGGCAGCTGATGCTGCGCGGGGCCCTGAGGTGCTGGAGCCATAGGAGGAATGACTGTGAGCGCTTGTGATGGGACCGTTGGTAGCGTGTCCCTGATCACATCGCGAAGGATGGCTCCCATCTGAGGGGATTTCATAAGCGTGAGGAATTTCTCAAAAAACCTGTCCTCACAGGCCGGTGGGGTGCTAGATGGCATGGGAGCAGGAGCCAAGCCCGGAGGTTGCTGAGGCCTGGGCGTCCTCTGCCTTGCGTCTGCGTGATTTATCTGACCTGAGACACTGAAGAATATGCTGTAGGCCACATACCTGGTGAAGACCAGTCCCACCTCGTAACTCGTTCTCCCGCCTGCTCCGTGAAAGGGTTTGGCGTTGGAGGGGCCACCTTGTCTGGCGTAGCAGGCATTTTGTCGGGCTGTGTGCCACGTGCCTGTGCTGTGGTGCTTGCCGCGCTGGGTCCAGCCTCCTCCTGGACTCTTAGCGGTGGAGCTTGAGGCCTACCCTGCACCTCAGGACGTGGCCTGGTAGGCAACATACCCTCGGCTGTGTCACAGGCGCCCCCTCAGACATTTGTCCATTAGTAGGTGCGTAGTCCCTGTGGAGGGACACCCGGTAAAAAAAACTTTCGGTCTCTCAGCAACCCAGCAACCTCACCGGCAGGATCTAGCGACCCCTGGAACAGCCTCGGTACCTGTGCTGGTGTTAGAACCTGGACGGTCCCTCCTGCTCACGTTTGCTAGGAAGGAGTCGCCCTTGTGGGGTGCTGAAAAAGAGTGGCCCTACCTCGGGCCTTGACTTGTGTCCAACGAAGTTCTTCAAGTCCTCTGGAGGCGAGCGTTCGAAGAGCTCTCTCCACCGAGCTAACCTGTTCTTCAGTCGCACGCTGTACAACCTACCCAGCCGTGGTTGGGGCCAAAGCAGCTGAGGCAAAGAGGTTTGGGGGTCGGACGTAGGGAAGAGCCCTTTGCAGGTTGGACTCCTGCTGAAGCCCAAAGACGTCGACATGCGCCGGGGAGGAGCCCGGCGCCAGAGGACCGAGTACCTCATTAAAGACTAAAAGACAAAAAAGACAAAAAGACAGTATCCGGGGAAGAGCGTGTGGAATTACACGGCCAAAGCCAAACCCCGAAGCGCTGGTGAAAGCAGTCCGTTCCCGTCGACGCGGAGGGGAGTGGCACCAGTGGGCGGAGTCAGGGGAAGAAGATTTTTTCTGATGAAAAAGGTTCCGTCACCCGACCCTTGCGAGGGACGCCCATACAGTATGGAGGAAAGGGGATGGGACGTATGAGTATAATGGATATTGAAGCTCTTAAGCCCTCTTGACTTGGTAGGCCTGATGGTTTATCTAATGCCACTTTTAAGCAGTCGCCTATTCTCGAGGCTAGTATCTTATTTGCTCTCTTTCAGCAGATAATGGTAAAACATTTTGTTGTAATCGTGGTGGCTATCTTACATTTTGCCGACTTTCAAGAAGAGCGACAGGTCTAATACTAAAAATGTCAGACCTACCACCCTCCTTAATGCATCGAGCAACATTTTTGGAAAAATTTTACTGACCATAATGGAAAGATGGGCACTGAATAATGGGAGGTTAAAAAATATCAAACGGGTTTCATAGAGGAAAGAGGCAAAAATATAAATGGTTTTGTACCGGGAATTCTTAAACTAGTACAGCTCAGGGAAGGTTACTCCTTCAATGGAAGAATCTACCCTGGTTTTAATATTGAAGCCTGGAAAGTATCAGAGGGAATGCCATCATACAGACCCATAACATTACTGAACATAGACGCCACATTGTACTCTAAGATATTGGCTACTAGGTTAGTTTCAGTTTTGCCCCTGATAGTTGATCCTGACCAAACAGGGTTTGATCCCGGGTGCAGCACACATGATAACATTAGACAGGCGTGGACTTAATTGAGGTTCCTGGAAGAGATAGAATGGGTGTTCTAGCGTTAGATGCTACAAAGGTGTTCAATACAGTTCAATGGCACTACCAGCGTGAGGACCTGCAGTCCTTTGGCTTTGTGCTAGCATTTCAGTGCACGGTTCTGGCTAACTACCATTCTCCATCTACCAGAATAAGGGTTAATCAGGATTGTAATGCACCAATCGGTATCACCCAAGGAACTAGGACGGGTTGCCCGCTACCCCTCCTGCTATTTACACACAGTATGGAAACCTTTGTGTAACAGGTAAGAGATAATCCAGAGATATAGGGCATGACGGTTGGGGGGCCCCGTTCATGATCTCCCTTTATGCAGACAAAGTCATGCTCACGTTGACGGACCTCCTGGCATCCCTTGGCGCTGTTATGTCTCAGTTAACACGGTTCAAAACAGTGTTGGGATTTTCTGTTAACAATATGAAATCTTCTGCTATGGGTGTTCAGGTCCACCCGGCTGCTTTGACTGAGCTGAGGGGGATCTGTCCATTGCACCGCGAGACTGGCTCTATTGTTTATATGGGAGTGCAGATTCCTGCTTATTCCCAGGTGGTCTATTGGGCTAATTTTCCATGCCCTTTTGGTGACCTGGCCATTGACCTTAAGCGCTGGCGTAAGCAGGAGATCTCATAGATGGGGCGGATCACTGTGGTGAAAATGAACCACCTGCCTAGGTTTTTGTATTTCTTTCAAGTTCTTCCCAGTTAAGATCCCCTCCTCAGCGTTACTAACACTACATACAGCAGAGGGTCTAGCACTTTATTTTGGCCTTAGAGGAATCCACTCCACTCTTGTAAGTGGGTGACCTTGGGGCAGACCAACTCACAATGTAGACTGGCGGTCGTACCTTTTATAGAAAACGCCAAGCTCTCTTGTCTCTTTACTCCTCTAAACCCTATGCATGTGTCTTTTTACAACTGGCGTAGAGCCCTACGGAAGATGGGATTGGTGCCTGGCTTGGGTACTCTTGCCCCTTTTCTCGGTAACCTGGAGTTCTCCCTTGGATTCTCTGGGAACAGTTTTCCTCTTCGGACTGCTGAGGGGCTGCAGTTCTTATCCTAGCTCTATCATGACAACTCCCTCATACCCTTTGCGGATTGTAGGACTACATTCTCGCTGGGGGAGAATGAGCAATTCAAATATACCCATCTCAGGTATTGGATTACCCACCGCTCAGTGAGAGTAGGAGCACTGAGAGGCCAACATACCTTCATGATATGATAATTCATTTGTATCGCGCTCATACACACGTGTTTAATGAAGGACGTTGAAGGGGACAGAAGTTCAGCCCTCTACAAAGTACAGGGAGTTTTATTAACGGCCAGGCCATCTTATATTACTAACTGGGATATTCAGGTGGGTCACCCTATTGATGATCCTACCTGGGGGGAGTTCTGGGCTAGGAATTATGCTTCCCCAACATTGTCACTTGCTGGGAAAGTGTGTATAAATTATGTTACCGTTGGTTCTTGCCCTCCTTGACTTTGCATAGAATGAACCCTGCCCTGGACCCGAACTGCTGGAGGGGTACAGCGTCCTGGGAAGCTACATCCACATGTAGTGGCTTGGCCCTGTGATTCGTCTATTCTAGCCGCAATCAAGGACATTTCCGGGGTGGGCCTGCTGGCTGATCTCTTGGTGGTCCTCCTGGAATGTTCTGTAGAGGATGTTTACCATAAGTCAGGGTCTAAAGCACAGTTGGTCACACAACATTTGCTTGCTGCTAGAATCATGGTTGTCTGCGTTTGGAAGAGTGCCACAGGCCCACTGCTTGCCCTTTGGTGGATCAAGGCGTGGAATATTTTAGTGGCTGAGAAAGTGTTGGCCCACATGAATAAACAACTGTCTAAATACCTGAATGTATGGCTGCCATTTATTGATTATTGTGAAACATACTCATACTTGACGTTTAGACCCTCCTTTCTGCCACACTGCTGTGTCCCTGCTGTGACCCCGTTGTGGATAAGCGTTATGTTGTGGCCTCGACTTATGTCAATGGGGGGCGGGCACTTGGTCTCGGGGGGCACTATTTCTGTTTCTTTGTTTGATGGACGCAACTGATGCAGCTGGCCTTTGTTTGTATGCATCGTATCCACTTTTAAACAAAAGATTTTTAGAAGTAAAAAATGTGTACAGCTTGTTGGTATTTCAGTGTTTGTGGCATCTATCGACCTAAAGGCTGCATTCGCCAGTACAGAAAGAAATTTGCTATGGAAGCAAATCTTCAGCTGGGGTTTGCCATGAGCCTTACCGCAAATGGTTATTGCCTTATATACCGAGACAAAGATCCATATAAGATTGGATATACAAGAAACTCTGACCAATCAAATCACCACCACTCGCGGACTCAGACAGAAGAACAAGTTACTTCTTACCTTGTAACGTTCTTTCAACGGGATGTTCCTCCGACGTATTCCTCATCTTAGATATCTCCTTCCAGCTCTGCTGGCCTCGGAAAATTTTTTCTCTAGAGGGCGCTGCGCGTCGATGTCCTCCGAGTCGATGTCCCTCGACAGCCGCCGTATCGACGTCGACGTCATCCTGCCTATAAAGGCCGCGCGCAGCGTCCGTTGCTCAGTTCCGTTTTGTAGCCCACAAAAATTCTTTCTGGACTAGACTAATCACCCTGAAGGAGCGTAAGCTGCAACAACAAGGGAAGTAGAACTGCGGGGATGGATGGGAGGGTCGATGAGGAATACGTCGGAGGAACATCCCGTCGAAAGAACGTTACAAGGTAAGAAGTAACTTGTTCTTCGAAGGGATTGTGTCCTCCGACGTATTCCTCATCTTAGATAGGCTCCCATAGCAGTATTCTATTATCGGAGGAGGGAGTACTGACTTCATGCTGTCTTCGATTGATGAATAGAATGCAGTACAGCCCTTCCAAACCTAGTCTCTTGACTGGAGGAGGAGTCCAAGTTGTAAAATCGTGTAAAGGTATGGACAGACGACCATGTAGCGGCCGCACAGATGTCTTTAACCGGCACACCTCTTTTGAGGGCCGATGAAGCTGCAATACCTCTGGTCGAATGAGCCCTAAGGTTTTGAGGGGGCTCTTTCCCTGCCAGTTTATAACATTCCAGAATGGCTAGAATGATCCATCTGGAAATGGTCTGCTTAGTTATTGGTAACCCCAGCTTGTGACCTGTGTAACCTACAAACAGCTGGTCTGCCTGTCTTATCCTGGCTAGTCTACTGATGTAAAAACTTAAAGCCCTTCTAGGGTCTAGCCTGTGTAACCTCTCTTCCTCTTTCCTCGGATGAGGAGGAGGATAGAAAGATGGTAGGGTAATCTTCTGAGTGATATGGAATTCCGAAACCACCTTTGGGAGGAAATTAGGCTTCACTTGCAGGACAACTCTGTCTTTGTGAAATATTGTGTGAGGGGGTTTACAAGAAAGAGCTTGTAATTCGCTCACCCTTCTAGCAGATGTAAGTGCTATTAATAAAACAGTTTTAAGGGTAAGGAATCTTAACGAACAAGAATGGAGAGGTTCGAAAGGTGTGCCCATCAGGAAAGTTAGTACTAAGTTTAAATCCCATAGGGGAACTTGGAATGGTCTTGGGGGATAAACATTAGTTAACCTCTTTAGAAACTGTATTACCAACGGTAATTTGAAATAGGATAGTTCTTCCGCAGTGCGCTTAAAGATGGATAGCGCTGCGAGATAGCCCTTAATGGTGCCAACTTGAAGGCCTGAATTCGCCAAATATAGAAGGAAGGACAAAACCATTGGTGTACCACATGAAAAAGGGTCGATATTCTGTTCTTTACACCAGCTGCAAAATCTGTTCCAACGGCAGCGGTATAAAGACTTTGTTGCTGGCCTCCTTGCCGAAAGCAACACCTCCATATCATCATCAGGGAGGTCCCAATCCTTGTACCTCAACCTTTCAGAAGCCAAGCGTGAAGGTTGAGGGTTTTCATGTCTGGATGGAGAACCTGACCTCCCTTCTGCGAGAGTAGGTTCTCTCTGAGTGGAAGTCGAATTGGAGGGCAGATGGACAAGTCTAGAAGGTCCGGGTACCACGTTCTCCTGGCCCAATCCGGGGCAATTAGGATCATGGTTCTCCGGAATCTTCTCAACCTCCTGATCATTTGAGGAATGACAGGGACCGGTGGGAACGCGTACAGAAGCGGAAACTCCCAGTCCACTATGAACGCGTCTCCCAGAGCTCCTCTCGGGGGAAATTCCCTTGAGCAGAACAGATCGCATTTCCTGTTGACGCTGGTGGCGAACAGATCCACCTGAGGGGTTCCCCAAAGGGCGAAGATCTCTTGAAGGACTTCCTGAACTAGTTCCCACTCGTGGGAGACTGTGCTCTGCCTGCTCAGAGCGTCCGTTGTCAAGTTCTTCTCTCCGGCTAGGTGAACTGCCGATAGATTCCTTCTTGAATTGCCCAAAACCAGAGCTGCATCGCCTCTCTGCACAGGGGTAGTGATCCTACGCCTCCTCTTTTGTTGAGGTAATGCATGGCCACTGTGTTGTCCGTCATTATCAGGACGTTTTTCCCTTGTACAGCTGGCAGGAACGCCTTCAGCGCAAGTCTGATGGCTCTCAGCTCTAACAGGTTGATATGTAGTCTGGACTCCGATGGAGACCAACGACCGCTGATGGTCAAGTCCTTGGCGTGGGCTCCCCACCCCGTGAGTGAGGCATCCGTGACTACTGTTATCTCCGGCCAGGGTTGCCAAAAATGTTCTCCTTTCAGAATGTTCTCCTGACAGGCCCACCACTGAAGGTCTCGAGCTACTCTGTCGGGAACCTGAAGAAGATCTGTCATTCTCCCTGAGAATTGTGACCACTGAGTCCTCAGTGCCCACTGGAGGGATCTCATTCTCAGGCGAGCCTCTGGCACTAGGGAAATGCAGGATGCCATGAGGCCTAGCAACCTCAAAAAGTCGAAGGCTGGGAGACGTTGGGCATGTTGAAACTTGGTAACCATCTGTAGAATATCTTGAGCCCTCACCTCTGGTGGCGAGGCTTTTCCCAGGGAAGTGTCCAGGATCGCTCCTATGAACTGGAGTCTCTGCGATGGTATCATTTGTGACTTCTTTAAATTGAGGGAGAAGCCCAGTCTGTGAAGGGAGTGGCATACGTGATTTAGTTGGATCTGAGCTTGTTCCGAAGAAACAGCCCTGATCAACCAATCGTCCAGGTAGGGGTAGACGTGAATCCCTTCCCTCCTTAGACTTGCTGCCACTACCGACATTAACTTGGTGAAGACCCTCGGGCGGAGGTCAGCCCAAATGGCAGCACTCGAAATTGATAGTGAGAGTTGCCAATTGCGAACCTCAGGTATTTCCTGTGTTTGAGATGGATAGGCACATGGAAATAAGCGTCCTGAAGGTCCAGAGATACCAACCAGTCCTGGAACTGAAGGGCCTGGAGGATCTGAGAAAGAGTGACCATCTTGAATTTGTCTTTTCTGAGGAATTTGTTCAATTCTCGCAAGTCCAAGATGGGTCTCAGTCCTCTGTCTTTCTTTGGAATGAGAAAGTAAGGGGAGTACCAGCCCTTGTTCCCCTCCGCTACAGGTACCGGTTCTATGGCACCTTTCTCTAGCAGGTCCAAAATTTCCTGCAAGAGGAGCGGATCTGGAGCTTTCTGAGAGCTGATCCCCGGTGGATGACTCTGAGGTATACGTAGGAAAGGCAGGCAGTAACCTTGGGCAACTGTTTCCAATGCCCAAGCATCTGACGTGATAACCTGCCATACCGCCAGATGTTGAGTCAACCTGCCTCCTATAGGTGTCCTGTGAGGGAAGTCCTCAGAGTGGTTTTGGGGCGGCTGATGCAGATGCCGATGGTAAAGAGGCACCTGCTGTTGCTGCGGCTTTTGAATATCTACCCCGTCCACCTCGGGTAGTTCTTCTTTGTCCCCTTTGAGCCGGTCGTCCTCTACCTCTTCCGAATGCGGAGTAGAAGCGAAAGGACTTGCCCCTCACAGAGGTTCCTGTAGGACGAAAAGGAGTTTGACGGATTGCAGCTCCTAGGGATTTTACTGCTGCTTTTGAAGTTTGCAGTTTTTCTAAACTGTCATCCGCCTTTTTCCCGAACAAAGAAGAGCCATCGAATGGCATGTTCAAGAGCCTGGCTTGCACATCTGGGGCAAAACCAGACTTTCTCAACCAAGCGAATCTCCTGGTTGATGTACTTGCCGCCATTGCTCTGCTGATACTGTCAGCCAAATCAATGCCCGTCTGGAGGGATTCGCACATAGCGTCTTTACCGTCCTGTATAATATTCAGGAACGCATCCCTTTCTTCTCCCTCCGGGATGCAGTCAGCCGCTGTAGAAGCACACTCCCAAAGTGTATGGCTGAACCTAGCAAGGGTGCAAGTAGCATTAACAGATTTTAACGCCATGCTACATGCTGAAAAGACTTTCTTTGCCATAGCATCATATTTTTTATCGTCCCTGTCCTGTGGGACGGTAGGATAAGCCGTCTTGACATCGGTAGAGGATGCTGCCTGTACCACCAGACTTTCTGGGGATGGGTGTTTAGACAAAAACTCCGGGTCTGTAGAGGATACCCTGTACTTTGTAGACAGTTTTTTATTTACTGCTGGTACGACATCTGGGGTTTCCCAGTTTGTCATGACCTTCCTCTGAAGAGCTTTATGAAAAGGCACCACAGGATCCTCCTGTGGGCCTTTGTCAAGAATATCCGTGAGGTCATCTTGTTGGAAAGATTGTGAAGATGCAGACCACCCCATGAACTCTGTGATCCTGGCCATTAAGGCTCTATAGGGGGTTTCAGCATGCTCCCCCGGGTCTGGCCTAGCAAACTCCACCTCAGGGGAAGTGTCTAACCCACTTGCCTCATGTAAGGAATCATGAAGATCCTTTAACCTGCGTTCTTCAGAGGAAAATTCCTCTCTAATTGGGGTTACAGGTCCCTGCAACTCAAATGTGTCTTCCTGTTCAGACAATTCACCCTCTTCCAAAATTGAGGACATAGTTCTCAATTGTTCTGAACTCATAAAAGGGAGTAAATCCCATTTCCAGGGCAGAGGGTGCCGAGCTTGTCATTATCGGCCTCGAAAACGTCGATGCCGAAGGCTTCGAGCGTGGCGTCGAAAACAAAGGCGGAGGCTTCGATGACCTCGACAGAATTGGAATTCTACTCGACAATCTCGAAGCCATCGCCATCGAGGACCTGGGGATAGTCACTGGGTGTGTCGTGACCGTGACTTTTCTTGGCGTCGACGCCGGTGTCGAAGCTGGCGTCGAGTCGACAGACCCGTGTGTCGAAGGTTCCTTCGACAACGGCGCCGAAGACACCGACCTCGGCGTCGACGGAACCCTCGTCAACGGCATCGACGGAACCTTCGAGGAAGGTTTGGAGGTCATAGTCCTACTCGAGGGTTCGAGACGCGCTCGAGAGGTTTCCTTCGCCAGGTACTGCGACTCACGGTGTTTTTGGCCTTCGGGTCTTTCGACCAGAGCATCGCTCTCGGCAGTCTTCGAGGGGGTCGAGGCCGCTTTCTCGAAGACGCTCATCATATTTTTGCGGAATTCCTCCCATTCAGCCCGGGAACTATGTTTCGTGGGGCAAGGGATTCTTTTTGGCGAAACAGAGGAAGATGAAGACGGAGAAGGGGATCTTCGACGTCTCCTCTTCGAGTGCTTCGATCTCGAGGAGTGATGGGACCCACTCCGAGACCTGGAGCGCGAATGGTGACGAGGAGACGAATGTCTCGACTTCGTCGACGAAGAAGCTTTAAAAGTCTTACCTTTCTCCAGCTTCCCCCTACGCTCCTTCAGGGCTTTAGCTGTCATGGACATACAGTCCTCGCACTCCGAACAATGATGTTCAGCTCCCAAACACCACAGACAAACTCTGTGAGGGTCAGTCAGCGACATCTTTTTCCCACAATCTCGGCATTTTTTGAAGCCGGATTGAGGAGTTGTCGGTTCCGATGAGGAAGCCATCGAGTACGGATCGAATAACTCGAGGTAAATAAGATTAATCTGACAAGAACTGAGCAACGGTATTCCGAGGCACTGAGTAAGCGCGGAAAAACAGAACTGAGCAACGGACGCTGCGCGTGGCCTTTATAGGCAGGATAACGTCGACGTCGATACGGCGGCTGTCGAGGGACATCGACGCGCAGCGCCCTCTACAGAAAAACATTTCCGAGGCCAGCAGAGCTGGAAGGAGATATCTAAGATGAGGAATACGTCGGAGCACACAATCCCTTCGAACTGCAGATTAGCTCTTTGGCTATTTAATCTGTTTTTATCAGATGTGGATTCAGACTTATAGGGGATTTCTTCCCCCCTATAGGAGGCATTAAAATTCCATAGATCACCTATGCGGACAACTTAATGATCCTAACATTATACCCCAATAGGTCTCCAAAGATCTATTGCGTGCTTTCTGGAGAACGCACGGAAGAATAGGCTGTAAACAAATATTGAAAATATAATGACAGGAACAAAGGCAATGCTCTCTCGGTTTATTGATAATTGTAAACTGAAACATGTTCAGCAGGTATTATACCTCAGAAGAACAAGTTACTTCTTACCTTGTAACGTTCTTTCGACAGGATGTTCCTCCGACGTATTCCTTATCTTGGATATCTCCTTCCAGCTCTGCTGGCCTCGGAAAATGTTTTCTTTAGAGGGTGCTGCGCGTCGACGTCCTCCGAGTTGATGTCCCTCGACAGCCGCCGACGTCATCCTGGCTATAAAGGCCGCGCGCAGCGCCCGTTGCTCAGTTCCGTTTTGTAGCCCACAAGAATGCTTTCTGGACTAAACTAATCACCCTGAAGGAGAGTAAACTGCAACAACAAGGGAAGTAGAACTGCGGGGATGGATGGGAGGGTCGATGAGGAATACGTCGGAGGAACATCCCGTCGAAAGAACGTTACAAGGTAAGAAGTAACTTGTTCTTCGAGGGGATTGTGTCCTCCGACGTATTCCTCATCTTAGATAGGCTCCCATAGCAGTATTCTATTATTGGAGGAGGGAGTACTGACTTCATGCTGTCTTCTATTGATGAATAGAATGCAGTACAGCCCTTCCAAACCTAGTCTCTTGACTGGAGGAGGAATCCAAGTTGTAAAATCGTGTAAAGGTATGGACAGACGACCATGTAGCGGCCGCACAGATGTCTTTAACCGGCACACCTCTTTTGAGGGCTGATGAAGCTGCAATACCTCTGGTCGAATGAGCCCTAAGGTTTTGAGGGGGCTCTTTTCCTGCCAGTTTATAACATTCCAGAATGGCTAGAATGATCCATCTGGAAATGGTCTGCTTAGTTATTGGTAACCCTAGCTTGTGACCTGTGTATCCTACAAACAGCTGCTCTGCCTGTCTTATCCTGGCTAGTCTACTGATGTAAAAACTTAAAGCCCTTCTAGGGTCTAGCCTGTGTAACCTCTCTTCCTCTTTCCCCGGGTGAGGAGGAGGATAGAAAGATGGTAGGGTAATCTTCTGAGTGATATGGAATTCAGAAACCACCTTTGGGAGGAAATTAGGCTTCACTTGCAGGACAACTTTGTCTTTGTGAAAGATAGTGTGAGGGGGTTTACAAGAAAGAGCTTGTAATTCGCTCACCCTTCTAGCAGATGTAAGTGCTATTAATAAAACAGTTTTAAGGGTAAGGAATCTTAACGAACAAGAATGGAGTGGTTTGAAAGGTGTGCCCATCAGGAAAGTTAGGACTAAGTTTAAATCCCATAGGGGAACTTGGAATGGTCTTGGGGGATAAACATTGGTTAACCCCTTTAGAAATTGTATTACCAAGGGTAACTTGAAATAGGATGGTTCTTCCGCAGTGCGCTTAAAGATGGATAGCGCTGCGAGATAGCCCTTAATGGTGCCAACTTAAAGGCCTGAATTTGCCAAATATAGTAGGAAGGACAAAACCATTGGTGTACCACATGAAAAAGGGTCGATATTCTGTTCTCTACACCAGCTGCAAAATCTGTTCCAACGGCAGCGGTATAAAGACTTTGTTGCTGGCCTCCTTGCCTGTCATGATCTCTGCTTCCAAAAGGTCAGGGTTTTCCCAACTCCCTTGGAAGCAGATTCATAACCCAGGTTCCGAGTGCCAACCAGTCCCAATTGGGACCTTTTGGACCCAGTCCTGGCGCCAGTGGCACCAGGCTCATAAATATGCCCAGTCCCAGCGCTGGAAGCGCCGGGCTCATAATGCTTGGGTGGACTTACCTGCAGCAGACCATGCTGCTTACTTGCCTGCCAGTTGAGCCTCTGATCCTCTTCTGTTTGGAACTACTTTTCCTGTTGGGTGGGGCAGGAGCCACTCCCTAGGTTCAGAACACTGGAACTCTTCTGGAAAGCAGGAACTCTTTTCTTACCTAGGCGTGGCTGTGGAAGGAGACACCTAAGCACTACAGGAGGCTATTTAAACCACACCCGATGGATGAATCTTGCTTTGCGTTATTCTGCATCCTCTGCAGCAGAACGCTCATCGTGTATTCTGCATCCTCTGCAGCAGAACGCTCATTGTGTCTTCTGCATCTGATCCTGGGCCTAAGGAAAAAGGCTTACCATCCTGAATCCAGTCTTCAGCAACACCTATAAAGACAAGAAAGAACATGTTAGCATTACGGTCTTCAGTGACAGCTCTTCACTTACCTGGGCCATCGGCTGTCACCAACGCCTCGCGCTGCATTCTGAAAGACAAAGGCTTACCTACTCTTCGTGCGCTCCGGAGGTCTTCACACTGCATTCCGGCATCTGAAAGACAAAAGCTTACCAACTCTTCGCACGCTCCGGAGGCCTTCGGCGCTGCATCCCGCATCTGAAAGACAAAACAAGGTGCGTTTAAAGACATTGGGGAACTTTAATACTCCCGTGCCATTACTCCTTTCCACATCTAACCCAGTGGGTATTCCGGCACCCTGCAGCCGCTCCGAACTTGTACCTGAAAAATAAAAGACAGTTAGAGCGCATCGTGAAGCAGGCAACAAGCGCTTACTTACGTGCTTCCAGGCGCTTCTATTCATCACACGGGCTCCATCTTCAACTCACTTCAGCCCGTCATCCGCCATCGCCGGAACCCTGCAAAACAAGAGACATCATTACTAAAGACTTTAAAGACATTAGAATTACTCGAAACTTACCGTTTGTGCAGTAAACGACGGACAGCAGTCCTCTGAAGTCAAGAGGCCTGCTCCCCTTATCCAGTGAAGAAACTGGTTACAGCACCCTGCCCCGAGGCAGATGGAGAGCACGGCGTTCACTTACCTAAGGTGAGAGCGTTAACCTTCGGGGTTCTACAGGAGAAGAGAAAGGGAAGAAGAGAGAGACATTCAATAACCCAGTTCATTAATCCCATATTTTCTATCTGCAGACATCTTACCCTTCGAGTCAAACATACAGTGCACAGAGGTCCAGCCCAAAGAGCCAGCCGTGTGTTACACATCACCTTTGAAGATACGGTATACGCCCAGTCAAGACCGGCGCCTCTACGGGAATCAGGTGAGCGTTACATTGCCGAAAGCAACACCTCCATAACATCATCACAGAGGTCCCAATCCTTGTACCTCAGCCTTTCAGAAGCCAAGCGTGAAGGTTGAGGGTTTTGATGTCTGGATGGAGAACCTGACCTCCCTTCTGTGAGAGTAGGTTCTCTCTGAGTGGAAGTCGAATTGGAGGGCAGATGGAAAAGTCTCAACCTCCTGATCATTTGAGGAATGACAGGGACCGGTACAGAAGCGGAAACTCCCAGTCCACTATGAACACGTCTCCCAGAGCTCCTCTCGGGGGAAATTCCCTTGAGCAGAACAGATCGCATTTCCTGTTGAGGCTGGTGGCGAACAGATCTACCTGAGGGGTTCCCGAAAGGGCGAATATCTCTTGAAGGACTTCCTGAGCTAGCTCCCACTCGTGGGAGACTGTGCTCTGCCTGCTCAGAGCGTCCGCTGTCAAGTTCTTCTCTCCGGCTAGGTGAACTGCCGATAGAGAGATTCCTTCTTGAATTGCCCAAAACCAGAGCTGCATCGCCTCTCTGCACAGGGGCAGTGATCCTACGCCTCCTCTTTTGTTGAGGTAATGCATGGCCACCGTGTTGTCCATCATTATCAGGACGTTTTTCCCTTGTACAGCTGGCAGGAACGCCTTCAGCGCAAGTCTGATGGCTCTCAGCTCTAACAGGTTGATATGTAGTCTGGACTCCGATGGAGACCAACGACCGCTGATGGTCAAGTCGTTGGCGTGGGCTCCCCACCCCGTGAGTGAGGCATCCGTGACTACTGTTATCTCCGGCCAGGGTTGCCAAAACTGTTCTCCTTTCAGAATGTTCTCCTGACAGGCCCACCACTGAAGGTCTCGAGCCACCCTGTCGGGAACCTGAAGAAGATCTGCCATTCTCCCTGAGAATTGTGACCACTGAGTCCTCAGTGCCCACTGGAGGGATCTCATTCTCAGGCGAGCCTCTGGCACTAGGAAAATGCAGGATGCCATTAGGCCTAGCAACCTCAAAAAGTCGAAGGCTGGGAGACGTTGGGCATGTTGGAACTTGGTAACCATCTGTAGAATATCTTGAGCCCTCACCTCTGGTGGCGAGGCTTTTCCCAGGGAAGTGTCAAGGATCGCTCCTATGAACTGGAGTCTCTGCGATGGTATCATTTGTGACTTCTTTAAATTGAGGGAGAAGCCCAGTCTGTGAAGGGAGTGGCACACGTGATTTAGCTGGATCTGAGCTTGTTCCGAAGAAACAGCTCTGATCAGCCAATCGTCTAGGTAGGGGTAGACGTGAATCCCTTCCCTCCTTAGACTTGCCGCCACTACCGACAATAACTTGGTGAAGACCCTCGGGGCGGAGGTCAGCCCAAATGGCAGCACTCGAAATTGATAGTGAGAGTTGCCAATTGCGAACCTCAGGTATTTCCTGTGTTTGAGATGGATAGGCACATGGAAATAAGCGCCCTGAAGGTCCAGGGATACCAACCAGTCCTGGAACTGAAGGGCCTGGAGGATCTGAGAAAGTGATCATCTTGAATTTGTCTTTCCTGAGGAATTTATTCAATTGTCGCAAGTCCAAGATGGGTCTCAGTCCTCCGTCTTTCTTTGGAATGAGAAAGTAAGGGGAGTACCAGCCCTTGTTCCTCTCCGCTACAGGTACCGGTTCTATGGCACCTTTCTCTAGCAGGTCCAAAATTTCCGGCAAGAGGAGCGGATCTGGAGCTTTCTGAGAGCTGATCCCCGGTGGATGACTCTGAGGTATACGTAGGAAAGGTAGGCAGTAACCTTGGGCAACTGTCTCCAATGCCCAAGCATCTGACGTGATAGCCTGCCATACCGCCAGATGTTGAGTCAACCTGCCTCCTACAGGTGTCCTGTGAGGGAAGTCCTCAGAGTGGTTTTGGAGCGGCTGATGCAGATGCCGATGGTAAAGAGGCACCTGCTGTTGCTGCGGCTTTTGAATATCTACCCCGTCCACCTCGGGTAGTTCTTCTTTGTCCCCTTTGAGCCGGTCGTCCTCTACCTCTTCCGAATGCGGAGTAGAAGCGAAAGGACTTGCCCCTCGCAGAGGTTCCTGTGGGACGAAAAGGTGTCTGACGGATTACAGCACCTAGGGATTTTGCTGCTGCTTTTGAAGTTTGCAGTTTCTCTAAAACTGTCATCCGCCTTTTTCCCGAACAAAGAAGAGCCATCGAATGGCATGTTCAAGAGCCTGGCTTGCACATCTGGGGCAAAACCAGACTTTCTCAACCAAGCGAATCTCCTGGTTGTTGTACTTGCCGCCATTGCTCTGCTGATACTGTCAGCCGAATCAATGCCCGTCTGGAAGGATTCGCACATAGCGTCTTTACCGTCCTGTATAATATTCAGGAACGCATCCCTTTCTTCTCCCTCCGGGATGCAGTCAGCCGCTGTAGAAGCACACTCCCAAAGTGTATGGCTGAATCTAGCAAGGGTGCAAGTAGCATTAACAGATTTTAACGCCATGCTGCATGCTGAAAAGACTTTCTTTGCCATAGCATCATATTTTTTATCGTCCCTGTCCTGTGGGACGGTAGGATAAGCCATCTTGACATCGGTAGAGGATGCTGCATGTACCACCAGACTTTCTGGGGATGGGTGTTTAGACAAAAACTCAGGGTCTGTAGAGGATACCCTGTACTTTGTAGACAGTTTTTTATTTACTGCTGGTACGACATCTGGGGTTTCCCAGTTCGTCATGATCTTCCTCTGAAGAGCTTTATGAAAAGGCACCACAGGATCCTCCTGTGGGCCTTTGTCAAGAATATCCGTGAGGTCATCTTGTTGGAAAGATTGTGAAGGTGCAGACCACCCCATAAACTCTGTGATCCTGGCCATTAAGGCTCTATAGGGGGTTTCAGCATGTTCCCCCGGGTCTGGCCTAGCAAACTCCACCTCAGGGGAGGTGTCTAACCCACTTGCCTCATGTAAGGAATCATGAAGATCCTTTAACCTGCGTTCTTCAGAGGAAAATTCCTCTCTAATTGGGGATACAGGTCCCTGCAACTCAAATGTGTCTTCCTGTTCAGACAATTCACCCTCTTCCAATATTGAGGACATAGTTCTCAATTGTTCTGAACTCATAAAGGGTGTAAACCCCATTTCCAAGGCAGATGGTGCCGAACTTGTCATAATCGGCCTCGAAAACGTCGATGTCGTCGACGCCGAAGGCTTCGAGCGTGGCATCGAAAACAAAGGCGGAGGCCTCGAAGACCTCGACAGAATTGGGATTCTACTCGACAATCTCGAAGCCATCGACGCCGAGGACCTGGGGATAGTCACTGGGTGTGTCTTAACCGTGACTTTTCTTGGCGTCGACACCGGTGTCGAAGCTGGCGTCGAGTCGACAGACTCGTGTGTCGAAGGTACCTTCGACAACGGCGTCGAAGACATCGACCTCGACGGAACCTTTGTCGACGGCGTCGACGGAACCTTCGAGGAAGGTTTGGAGGTCATAGTCCTACTCGAAGGTTCGTGACGCGCTCGAGAGGTTTCCTTCGCCGGGTACTGCGACTCGCTGTGTTTTTGACCTTCGGGTCTTTCGCCAGAAGAATTCCCTGTCCACACAATCGAACGTGGTTCGGAAATCAATAAACGCCACATATAAAGGGATCTCCTATAGCTGCATTCTTTTTTTTAAAGAACCCCAACATAAAGGCATAGGACGAGGTTCCAATACCCGCTACAAACCCTTATTGGTACAATTCAAAGTTGGAGCATTCTTTCACCCACCGTAAGAATTCCTTTAGAATGATTGAGGCGAAGAGTTTTCCCGGCGCATCAAGAAGAGCGGTCGGCCTGTATCTCTCAGGCAATGTATGGTCGCCCTTCTTGAATATAGGGACCACAAATGACGTGCGCAATGATTTGGGAAAAAATCTCCTCTCAATTACGTCCCACAATAGAATCAACAATATTTCCACCCAGCTCTCAGGATGCAGTTTAAACATTAGGTTTGCAAGGCCGTCAGGCCCAGCCGCCCTGGAATTACTGCACCTAGATACGAGGTAAAGAAGATCTCCTTGATCAATCTGCAATGGCCAATCCACATTTTGATTGCACTCAGAAACAGGTCGACAGGGAAGGGGTAAAGGAAACAGATTTTTATAATGTGCAACCCAAAACTCTTCCACAATAGTGGTCAGCAGAAGTGGATACTGCTGCATCCCCTAATTTCTTAAAAGATGCCAGATTTGAGCAGTATTTTTATCAGACAGAGTGGCAAGCATTTGTTCAGCATCTTGTTGAGCCATTATGCTTTTATGGACCGTTAGCCAATTCTTTTATTTTTGTTTCTGCTTCTTAATCTCCAACCCACACCACTCTAGAGGTAATTTAAATAGTTGCCTTATCTCGGCTCTTAGATTACGTTCCTGTCCTTGAACAATACTGTCAAATGTGTGTTTGTGGTTAAAGATCAGCTTGTTGATTGAGATCCTGTGAGTAAACCGCTTCAGTCCAGGCACATAATTATCAATATGAGTTCCTCCCCGCAAACTATTTCGGTTTAAATGTACCTCTAAAAACGAATTCAGGTGCCCTAAAGCCCGATCAGACCATCGGAGATGATTCCTTCCTTCATTAACTTCCGCCCTTGGGGTATATAGATCTCAGTCTTGCAACATCAGCTGTATGGACCAAGTTGTTCGTAAAATACAATTGTCACTGACCTCAGTAGCAATGACACTGCAATAATCTTTTGGGAAAGACATTGGCCGTGACACAAATGTAGTCGAGTGTAGCTACTTGAGTACCCCTGTGCCAGGTGGGCTGCAGGGGTACATCTCCCTTGATATTGCTGTTAATCATAATAAAACCTTGTACTTCCATTAGCGTGAGTCATAGGACTCCACATTGACAGGATTCAGATTCACCCGCTGTTTTCGCTGTTTCAGAATCATCACCAAGTAGGCACCTGCAGTTTAGAGCCCCTGCAATAATAATAGAGGTAACCACAGGGTCCAAAAAGCCAGCATCTATGATTTTAGTGGCCAAGAGATATGGAATAGTGGACCTCCATTTAACAAGCTGCATAAACTTATCGTAACATGTAGCAGTTAGCAGGCCCGCTAATGAGTGATCCTTGGGGCCCTGCAATGCTGGAGAAGATACAATTGTAAAGCCTTCCACAACTGGAACAGAAGTGAGCTATGTCTCTTGTAGCATAAAAACATCAAGATTAGACAGACCTTTTTCCAACCCCTGCAAGAGGTGCCTAAACCTTCTAGTGTTCCAGGCTCCCATTTTCAATTTAATCAGGCCTGTCTTCTTCTCCAGTTAACTGGATTTTCTTTTTGGTTTTAAAAAAAACCTTTACAATACAATCTTTTTATACATACATATAAAATCACTTATTTGAAATATACATTTAAAATCCGAATACACAAACAGATTAAAACAGCTCAGAATGAGTTTTCAATTGCTAAAACCTCAAAACATCACCATCATTGTGCTAATACCAACAACTGTTTTCAGAAAGAAAAGTCTCAATTGTATCGATATTGCCTCATGTAATACCTATTTGATTATGAAAAAATAGATATTTATTTTTGGCAATAAACCAGTACAAGACTATTCATTGTTGTACTAGTCTTCGTTGTGTGTTTAAACATATATGCACAGAATATATAGGTACGTTTTGCATTTCATTCAGTAGCATTGCAACTTCATTAGAAAGATTCTCAATGATTTCCAGTACAGTATATAGTATGTGAAAAGTATACAGAATGCTTGATGAAATGAATTCACTCCGATCACACAATTGTACAATATGAATTAATTTTAACACAGTATTTTAAATTCCCCTCAAGTGTTCTACAACATCTTTTGTAAAAAAATATATTGGTACTTTCAATTAAACTTATAACTTGGGCAAATCATGCAAATTTCCAAACAAATATATTATGCAAGTCACGCAAAGCTTCAATTAAATATTTAACTCTTAAATTTACATTAATGAAGAAACAGCACAAGTCTCCACCGGTATACTTCAGAGTCTTTATGGGACGATTTCTGTTAAGTATAGTAGTGAAATGTGTCATGTGCAAATTATACAATTTTGGTTAATTAGAGCACAATATTTTAAATTCTCCTCTTTTGTTTTGATACATTTCAATATGACTTATACCATGAGCAAATCACGCAAATGTGCAAACAAAGGTATTGTGCAAAACATGCAAGGTTTTGATAGTATGTTGACCTCATAAATTTAAAATATTAAAGGAATAGCTCAAATCTCCACCAGTATACTTGTAGGTCTTTGTAATAAGGTTTCTGGTACGTATAGTTACAAATGTACCATGTGCAAATCACGCAAATAAGTAAACAATGTATTGTGCAAATCACATAATACTTCAAAAAATATTAAGTTGAAAAAAATTCTAAGTATTGAAAAAACAAGTCATGCTTTTACCTCTCAGGGTCCAAAGTATGAACCACAAATCAGGATTGTAGTAGGCCAGTTGCAATTAAGTGCCTTAATACTGTGACTCATTGAAAAATACATAAGAATCAGGAAGGATTGATCTGTTAATTGTGCTAAAAAATTATTTTACCTAGTGATTGATCTCAGAAATTCCCAGGATAAAAGCATATAAATAAGCTTAATTGAACAATTAAGGACCAGGATTCAGGGAACAGTTAAATTCACCAACGTTAATTCAGATTCAATTATTCCCAAAAGTTGTACCAGGGTGAAGATAAGAGGTCTATGTTCCCCCATCATCATCGTTATCCAAAGGAGATCATATACATCCTCAAATTCATTATTAACAAATGTACCTAAAAAATTTGTTCTTGGAACTTTGACATGAGGACATTCAAGTACCAAGTGTTTCAATGTCTCCTTATTCACTACACATTTTGGAAATCGACAGTGTAATACAGGTTCGGTGCCCTTTTCAGTTCCCCATTGGCCAACCCTCACGGTATGAGTTTGATTAAGTTTAAAACGCAAATATAGCGCACGCGTAGAATGACACGGGAACGAAATTAAATAAGAACATTGCGGATACCTTTTTCTAAAACATTTAGCATATTCAATGTATGTGCTATAATTATTCAATCCCTCAATTGTATCCATCCAGTCCTTTTCATAAAGTTTCTTTTTGACAAAAGCCGGGCAGATACATAAATCATTATGAGTAACCCCAAGATCATCCAGAAGCATTTGCATCGTTCTACAATACATAATAAAAGACTTGGGACTGTTACCAGTCAGCATATCATGAAAGTCTCTATACAATGAGCTCCTTGGAGCATCCAGAATCTTTGCGAAATTACATAGTGATCTCCATTCCAGTCTACGTGACAAAGAAATTAGACTAAGTTCATGGCGGATTACTGAGTTCGGGATAGCCAAAGAAATATGTAATACTGATTTCATGCAAGGTATTTAGAAATGGTTTGAGGTTAAGCAAAGACATGTCCAAACTATATAACAGTACTGTTTGAACTTTCAAAGTAAAAAAGTTGATTAGCGGTACCCTTGAATATTTACAGTACTTTGCAAAGATCACCCTACAATGGGATAACAGTTATCTCGATTTATCATTTAGATAGTCCATCCACAATTTGATAGATGCTACATTACTAAGTGGATAACCTATATATCCCCCCAGAAGCTCACTGTCTCCAGAGCCCTGGTTTTCTTTAGGCTGGACTATTGTAACATCCTCTATCTAAATCTGCCTACCTCTACTCTCCGCCCTCTGCAACTTATCCAGAACAGGAGTGCGAGACTTGTCCTTGGCCTCAAGCCCAGAGATCGTATCTCTCCAGGACTGAAATCTCTGCACTGGCTCCCAGTGGCTGTGAGGATTAAGTTCAAAACCCTCTGCATTGTAAACAAGGACTTCTGGGGCCGCAATACCTTCAACTCTCTTTTCCTAAATATCTTCCTTCTTGAGCTCTTCGCTCATCCGCCTCAGGTCAGTCGCTTCTCCAAGCAACGAGTTGGTGGTAGATCTCTCTCTTCGGCAGGGGTCTCCCTCTTCAACAGCCTTCCTGCCTCCCTTAAACTTGAGGAGACCCATATCCGGTTCCGGAAGCACCTCAAAACCTTCCTCTTTGCTTCTGCTTTCTCTCCCCCTCTCCCCTGCTGAATTCCTGGCTACTGCACTGGTTACCTGGCCATCCTTCTGATCTCGGGCCCATGCCCCGCCAGTTGCACACCTACACTGCCTCCCTGGCAACCCTTGCACCTAGGGACTGTTGTCTGTATCCCTACGGTCCCCCTACCAGCACTTATGTCTGCACTTGCCACTATCTCATTTATTCTACTATCCCATGTACTGCACTTTCCCCTCTCCTTTCCCCCACGCACTTTTCCCTTTCCCCCTTCCCATGCACTTGCGCGATCTGAATGACACTGGGCCTACTAAGATCATTGTCTGTATCCCTTGTTCCCCCTCCCTGGCCTTGTCACGCCTTGAAACACTAGGCGCGTTATAAATGCCATATCATATCATATAGGTGAGTTTGACGGTTGTTCAATATAAGCTCCATCAATCATCCATTTGAAGGACTTCAACTTTCTGCCTCCAGAAAATACCATCATCTTAGTTTTCGATGAATTGGGACGAAGATTGTGGGAATGTACAACATTTTTAAAGATGTGCAATTTCCTTTGCAGTCCAAATGGAGTGAGATCTAATAAAATAATGTTGTCGGCAAAGGCTATCCAATGCAGACGTATGAGCCCCAATTTAACTGCAAAGGTATTTGATTATGTCCATTGCTTTTCCAGATCACATAAATATAGGTTGAACAAAGTCGCCGCCAAGTTACATCCCTCTTTCAATCCCAGATATGTCGGAATGGATTCCGTAGTTGCACCCTCCCTTGAGATTCTGACTTTATAGGAGGTGTTAGTATGGAGCAGAGAGATCCTGTTACGCTCACCTGGTCTCTGCGGAGGGATTGGGGCACGGTTGCAGCCCTCCCAGGGGTGATGTCGCTCGGGTCCGACTTCGCCCTCTGCGCTTATGTGGTGACTGGTGGTGATAGGTGATGCTGCTTGGAACTGCTCTTGCGTGGAGAATAGGGGGCGTGAGTATGCCAGCTTGTGCGCCTGATACCCTTCCAGACCCCTTCTCCCAAACCGTGGTACCTGTGGTATGCGCTGTCCCTGGAAAGCTCACCCATTGATTAGTTTTGGCGAGCACTCCGTCCTGCTGCTTCTGGCAGGGGCGCTTGTATGATCTGGACCGAGTTCCTTCCCTGGTCCCTTGCACGTGGTAGTCCAATCTTGCTGCGACTAAGCCACTATACTTCAGATAAGTGTTACGGTTTGCCCTTGTCTTTCCTCGTCTGTTTTTGTTGTATGTAAAGTTTGTTGTCTTGTATTGCTGTCCGTTCCGCTTTTGATGTTTGCTCTTTTGCTTTCTTCCCTTGCAGGTTATTTTGCTGGCCCGGCAGAAGCTGCAGAGCTCGAGGCGGCAGCCGGAGGGAACAAGGAACGAAGCTGCAGCGGTACAGTAGCTGGTAAATTGTTAACTAGGGGGCGTGCAGGGTTCAAATTTGGCGCGGCCATAGAACGGATGTTCTAACCTTGTCTTTCTTCTTCTTCACAGGGTCCGAGTTCGTTGATGCGGAGCGTGGTGCTGCAGCGTCGGGATCCAGATCACAGGATGTCAAGAGATGAGTCTGCAGATGAAGCAGTGAAGCACCGGTTTCCTGGAGGTATGCTGGAGTATGCATACTCCTGGAGGTATCCTGGAGTATGCAGGAGAACGCCTGGTTTCAAAGGTAAGTAAACTGGCCCAAGTGACGGTGAGCGTCCCGTTGCACGAGAGTGCACAAAAACCGAAGCACCGGCCTCAAGGATGGAGCAGCTTATATAGCTGAGCTTCTGAAGCCATGCCCACCAGGTTTAGCCTGCCTGCCACACCCGATGAGTCAGCACATGAAGACCAGGACTAGGCCGCTACACCCGATGAGTCAGCACATGAGGATGTTCTCTGAAATAAAGGCTTCAGCTCCTGGAAAGTTCTTGTAAAATAAAAGCACTCCTGCACTGAAATAAAGTAAAAGCACTCCTGCACTGAAATAAAGTGTTCCTGCTCACATCTCTACATGAGCCTGGCGCCAAAGCGCCAGGACTGAGTCCAGTCAGGGCCCCTGTGTTTATGGGTCCCAAAGGGACATAAGTGAGTCAAGTGACCCATTGCCCCCATAACTAGATGGTGTAGTTTTTGTGTTCTGGGGCCTGTGACCATGACAGATCCAATATATCAAAGTCTCGGGGATTCCTAAAGCAGACATCTTGTTCCATAGTATATTCCTGATCACGGCATCAAATGCAGCCGACATATCGATAAACGCCATATACACTGGAGTAGAATCCTTTGATTTAGTCTGAGCAAAAACATGCAAGATTACAGTTTCATTTAATACTGTGCTCATACCTTTACGAAAACCAATCTGGAATTTAGAATATGTGTCTTGTAAGGCAATGTATTTTTCCAATTCATGTAATATAAGAATTGAGAAATATATAGCGACGGCATCCATGAGAGCAATGGGTCGATAATTGTCCGGGGAGGAGTGGTCCCCTTTTTTATAGATCGGAACTATAATCGAGGTTACCCAAGTCTGCGGAAATGAAAATACACTTGAAATAAGATCAAATTTGGGCTTCAAAATAGCAGCCTACAAGTGCGGATCAATTTTATAAACGCATGGAGGAATGCCACCTGGACCAGCTGCTCTGGAGGGATTTAACTTCCCAATTGCCCACTCAATGTCCTGAATGGTCCAATTAAAAGCCAAATCCATATGCCCGATAGAATTCAGATAGCAAATCTCTTTAAATTTTACTGGCAATTGAAACTATCTTTTAATATGATCACTCCAAACGTCCGCAGAGGATGTATAAAAGTAGCATCGAGCATTTGATTTTCAGTGACCATATTGATCGAGTATCATGATGGCAATTGTACCTAATCATATCAAGATTCTCCTTGTTGTGGTTCTAAATCCTATTTCCTTTCTCCTTGTTTATATATGTTTGGAGGATGTGTTTTTTAAGAAAACTGAACTGATTGTAACTCAATGCTCGAGCCCTTGGCGACCTAAGTTCCCTATTTTTGGAGCTTTTCAGCATCTTTAAGGTATAGTCAAAAGGATGTTTATATGAATAGGGATGTTTTCTTTGTTTCGAGATCAAATGGTGCATTGCCTTAGAAACAATATCAGTGATAATGCCATCACAATAAAGTGGAGTAGTATACTGTAAAAGGTTTTCCCCCAATTTTTCCAGATCGTATGAGACCATGCCAGTAATATGCTGGCACAACGAGGAACTCCAACGTAGAGAGATGGGTAGACAGTCGATTTCTAAAAATTCTAGTCCATCAACCATCGCATGCTTAGTAAAAGATATATTAAGGTTCAATTGTATCAGTGCGTGGTCACTGGATTCACGATTACCGGAACAACTAGGTTTCCAAGTGAGCAAGGAATACAGAAAAAGTCCAACATTGCACATGCCAGGCCATGTGACCAAGTAATTCTGGGAACACCACTTGCCATTTGCACAAAACCTAAGTCCCAGTCTGCAAAATATTCAGCCCATCTTTTCCCTCTCATCCTAGCCCTCATTGCACCAGCAGTCCCAGATCCTTGAGCCCACTCTGAAGGGATTTGTAGGCAACAGGAATTAAGTCACCCCTAATAACTATTCTCAAGACCCTAATTATAGTACATGCATTTTCAAGGATTAAATTAATTTCATCAAAAAGAATCTCTTGAGAAATTTTAAGGGGATTCCAGTAGATACTGATTAGTAGATAAAATGTCCATGTATTTTCCTTTATTCGCAATTCCACTAACAATTGGTCAGATGAATGAATCAAACCAGAAACACTGTCCATGGAATTGTTATTGGCAATTGCTAGACCACCAGATGGACGACCTTCATTTGCTCTATTCGCCCGTGAACAATAGGTCCTAAGGCTTTGCAGAATTATATAGTTGATTTTCATCGTTTCCTGCAAAAGGATATTAGGTAGATCAGAGGGATGTAGGGAATCAAACCATTTCTTAACATTGTAAAATCCGCACGAATTCCATGAAAGAATAGTAGATCTATTACATGGTTCATGCTACATTGGTCCTGGGACTAGTTTGTTGGAAAATATGGTTTTCAGTAAAGGCTCTATCTAGGAGCAATTCTTGATGTTCCCCGCTATGGACAGAAGTTGAGATATAGGGCCTTATTACAAATCGCCCGGTATGGAAACAACGGTGGCGGTAAACCCGCCGCCACCGTGTTTCCATGACGGGCGATCACAACTCCTGCAGGCGGAGGCGTCAAACCCGCCAGGTCTGACCTGGTGGGTTTAACACCGCCCGCCTGCAGGTGGACGTGGAAACACCAGCACCATCACGAGATGGTGCCGGTGTTTCCATGATCCCCGTTCCCATGGAGTCCTATAGGACTCAATGGGAATCGGGACTAACACCATTCCGCCTCTTGAATTCCCGGGACACCAGGTTGTAATGCCCTGGTATTTCCGGGAGTCACGGAGGCGGAATGGTAATACGAGTCCGGCGGTAACCAGACGGTTTTACCGCCTCGGTTATCGCCGGACTCGTAATGAGGCCCATAGTCTCCTTTTCCTCGTTTTAGTCACTAGTGCCTCTTATAGTCCGTACCTCTTCTATGTCCTTACTAACCTCCTCAAAATTGAGAAAATTCTGCGCAGTCTCTTCCGAGTGAAAGGTTTGTAGCTCAAATCCTAAGTCCAGAAATTCCGTTCTATGGAACCAAATAAGTTTCAATATACTTACAGAGGAAACATAACAAATCATGCGATGATTGTTAGGTCGTGATAAGGAGATCCTGTCAAAATCCTTTGAGATTAAGATTCTTAGTGAAGGGATCTGTGAAATCAAGTCCAGTAAGATAGGGCGATTAATTTGTCTTTTTCCAAGGATATCTGGTTTACCAGCCCAACCTACAATATTCAAACTGGGAGAAGGATCATTACCTGGGGCGTGGGGGACAGTATGACCACAGGCAGGTCCACCGCATCCGATGACTTACAGGGAAGAGGCCCATCACATACCACCACCTTAATTTGCGCTAAGGAACTGCTCTCCATGGAGTGGGCTACTTTTCCCTGATGGTTACTCAATGGAGACAGCAGAGGTGAATTTATAACCATAGCAGTATTTAAAGGTGATGCGTGCGACACCGGTTCAGCTAATAATTTATTTACGGATATTACAGTAATTAAGCCTTCGGTGAGTGCTTGTCTTAGGTTCCCCAGTATCTGAGCATGGGATTCCAAACCAGATAATTCTACTTTAGGGTGTGAACTTTTCTCTTGTGCGTTACAATGGAGGCTAGTAGTTACCGGGACACCTGCTAGATTATGGCAGTCACTTGTTGGTGCAGCAACTATAGTTACATCAGGAGAGATTGCAGTTTTGTTAGAATTTGCGGGCCGACATACCTCCACATAAGAGAATGTAGAGTTGCTGGAGTTACTACCTGAGCTACCAAAACTGCCAATGCAATTATTTCCCAAAACAACATTACTGGATTTAGCAGAGGGGGCCAAAGCACATGGGAGCCAATCCCAATTGTCAACCTGCTGACAACCTATTGGTCGTCTTACAATTTCCGTTACTCTTGAGGACCCATTGGTCGCTGTAAAATAAGTCACCTTCATTGGCATGCGAGCAGACCTGTCAAAACTGGATTTCTCCAATGGGCCACTTTGCTTTCTGACTTGGAAAAAACCCACTCCTCTGCATTCCAAGATATTGTAGCGCATAGGCAGCAAATACTGTCCTGCATTTAATATGACATTCGCAACAATCCTGGAGGGGATGTGCAACAAACCCTTGTCAAATCGTTTCTCGCCAGTAAATTCCACCTGATGATGTCTCTAGATTGGATGGAATGGAAGACAGGCATACCATCAAGGCTAGTACAGCTGCTTGGTTCAAAGTAATGTTATTTTTCGAGGGCACCACTCTCTGAAACCTAAGATAAGTAATGGGGGTATGCATAGCAGGAATAGAAGAATGAGCAGTCAAATCCATTGTCTCTCGATCATTCGCCTCCTGCAGAGTCACTTGGGCTCTTGGAACAATACAGTCAAGTCTATCCTGGGATTGCTGGCAGAAGAGACCCACAAACGGTGGATCAGGGTCAGAAGATGGTCCTTTCAACACCCTTGCTTGATCTTCCTGGGGTTGAACCCGGCCCCTATTGTAAGGCTGCTTCTGAGCCAAAAAGCTTTTTTTGCTTCAAGGTGTGGAACGCCAGCCCCAACCTTAAAAAAACAGTCAGGGTTTGGGTACCCGGGACATAAGATCGTTCTGCTCCTGCCGCAAAGTACACCCCGAATAACCAGGGGAGCTCATGGGCAAGACTTGTGAAGCAGCCATACTCACAGAATATGTGGTCAAATTCACTAATTCCCCAGGACTGGGTCAGCAAACTGACAGTCCTCCCCTTGGTTCGCCCTGGCCTGACTCGTTACGGGTTGGGTCCAAATTAGATAACTTTTCGCTTGGGTTCTTGGTTTTAGCAGTTTTTCTTCTTTTCTGAGGACCACGACTCACAGAACCTATTTCACCAACTGTAAGTGATCTTAAGAATTTTCTGAGGTCATTAAAAATGTTGGTATAGGCTTCTGTTTGTTTCCCACAATCTGGGGTGGCGGCTTTGATTGGTGACTTCACTTCTTTTTAAAAGATAGGAAAATAGGGGGCGTGGCTCGGAGCCGCCATGACTGGTATGGCTTCCTAGGAGCTCCTGCATGGCCCGTGGCGCCGTCACTATCACCGCCGCTTCCAGACCCCGTTTTGGAGCGCAAATGAAATATATTGCGCATGAAGACTCACTGCGGCTGTTGCTCAAGCGGGTCCACGATCCAAGGCCGATTTGTTATGTTTCGGCTTGTTTCTGCTCTCAGGACCTGCTCGATTCCAAGATGGCAGCAGCAAGACAGATCAGAGATGTACCTCCATGAGGGGGAGGGGCAGGCGCGCTAAAACAACCGAAGCCGCCTAGCGCTCCCAGCTCGCCATCCCGCACTGTCTAAGCCCAACCCGCACCCCTGCTTTGAGACCAGCACCAACAGCGACCGACGTCTTGAGCAGCTCCTGCCACACAACAAGTGCAGTGCAGCATCAGAGACGACCCCTGCTGCCGGCAAATACCACTGCAGATCCGGAATGAAATCCTTGGCCCAGGGGACCCCCCGGCCCGACCTCTCCACCTGAGCCTCGCGCTCCTCCCTGCTTCCGACCCGCGCAGGGAGCTGATCACCCGCGGCCCCCGCCCTCGAGGACGGCAGGTGCGGGGCCACGCTCCCGGATGAGGCCGCGAGCGGAGAGAAACACGCTCCATAGTCTCCCGCCTAAGGCTTTCCAGCTTCGCTCTACCGGCTGCCGATTCACCCCGGCGACCAGGCACCTAGTGCCTGCATTGCTATAAAACGGTGCAGCCTCATATCCTACATCATCCGGAAGACGCTGCCGGAGCCCAGCCAAGCCTATGACTCGGCGGGCTGACCGGAGGGGGGAACATCCACTCGACTGCTCGCTCCTCGGTTCCTGCGCTTCAAGCAGCCAGTACATCGGACCGGTTCATCAGAATTCTTCTGGGGCAGCCTGGAGTCCCAACGCCATCTGTAAAACACAGCACCCCAGGCTCCACAAGGTAAGGAGCGGGAAGGGGCAGGCAGACCCGCTTCAGCCCACCTTGACTTGAAGCCCTATACCAATCGGGCTTCACTTTCACCGGGTACTTCTGGGTCACTCCAGTCGGACTCAGTCACACCCTCAAGATCCACCCACCCTGCTCTCCGCTCCCCCCCCCCCTCAACCCGCTTGGGCCCACCAAAGCGTATGCCGAAGCCCACCATAATCAACCGAGGGCAGTAAACATTCACTTATAATCTCCCTCCTGCAGCCGATCTCCAGAGGCTGAGTCTGGCAGGGCAGGAACTCAACGAGGGCTCCCGAGCTCTGCTCCTGCGAAGTGTAACCAAAGACTCTGCGCAGAAAGCTCTGCCACAGAGACACAGCAGCATCAAAATGTCGAAAAGCAGCAAAGCATCTAAACAAACAGACATTGTCTCCTTAATGGCTAACTCGGGTGCTGAAAGATCCAGAAAGGGGGACCCTCCGGAAGACTCCATCAATAACTCCATGCCCACGGCGCCCGCAACACCCCAATGCCCCTCCCAAATGGCCACCAAAGCTGATTTACAAGATGTCCTGGCAGCTTTAACCAAGGAAATCCAAAAAAGCACAGAAGTCACGAAGAAAATCAATGTCCTGGACAAGCGAGTGGGAGAAGTAGAACACCGAACGGCCGAACTGGAATCCGAGGTCTGTGACTAAAGATTTGAAGGAGAACAGGATAGGGACCGGATATCAGCCTTAGAGGCGAGATGCACCCTCCTAGAAGCAAAACAGGAAGACGCAGAAAATCACTCTCAGAGGAATAACATCCGCCTACGAGGTATCCCAACATCCATCACAGACACACTATGTCTCGGAACTCTTCAGGTTCATAATTATAGCTCGCCCCTGGAGTTGGACCGGGTACACAGAACCTCCCCGAGGCGGGAGCCCGCCTTCCCCGCGGATGTCCTGGTAAGAGTCCACTTTTTCCGGCTAAAAGAGGAAATCATGCGCAAAGCGAGGCAAATGCGACAGATCACCTTTCAGGGGGCCACAATTTCGCTCTATCAAGACTTAGCCACCTCCACTCTACAAAAACAAAAAACCATGCGACCATTAACGGAATGGCTACGCGAAAAGCAAACCCCATACCAATGGGGATTCCCGGCCTCGGTCAGATTCAAATGGGAAGGGACTCAGAAGCAAATTAACTCACCACAAGAGGTGGCAAAATTCATGGGCCTCGGAGGTTCGGATGGTGAGTCGAGATCTGAAGAACCGAACCGCCCCCCCCGGGACAAGCCATCAATAGGAGAATGGTCAAAAGCTGGCAGGCGACGCAGACCCTGGGGTCCTCCGAAGAAAGCCAACAATCCCGGGTGACCAGTCAACAATAACTCTGGAGAGCTCTGGCTCTCAGGCCCCGGGCCTACATCCCTAGCGGGTCGACAAGCTTAAGCTGAGAAGCACCACTTAGCCCGCAAGGGTCCGATCCGATTTCTCCACAGGGATGAAGTCCACAAAGAATCTTACGTGCAAACATTTGGACAGTGCGGGAGCAATGTTTGAGCTCGAACATACTCCATATCAGCGGCCCAGTTGGTGTAACGCTCACCTGATTCTCGCAGAGGCGCCGGTCTTGACTGGGCGACTACCGTATCTTCAAAGGTGATGTGTAGCACCCGATTGGCTCTTTGGGCTGGACCTCTGTGCACTGTATGCCTGACGTGTAGAGTAAGATGTCTGCAGATAGAAAATATGGGGTTAATGAACTGGGGTTATTGGGGTGTCCCTATCTCTTTCCTCTTCTCCTCTCCTGTAGACCCCAAAGGTTAACGCTCTCACCTTAGGTAAGTGAATGCCGAGCTCTCCATCTGCCTCGGGGCAGGGTGCTGTAGCCAATTTCTTCACTGGATAGGTAGCGCAGGCCTCTTGACTTCAGAGGACTGCTGTCCGTCGTTTACTGCACGAACGGTAAGTTTCGAGTCATTCAAATGTCTTTTTAAAGTCTTTAGTAATGATGTCTCTTGTTTTGCAGGGTTCCGGCGATGGCGGATGACGGGCTGAAGTGAGTTGAAGATGGAGCCCGTGTGATGAATAGAAGCGCCTGGAAGCACGCGAGTAAGCGCTTGTTGCCTGCTTCACGATGCGCTCTAACTGTCTTTTTATTTTGCAGGTACGAGTTCGGAGCGGCTGCAGGGTGCCGGAATACCCACTGGATTAGATGTGGAAAGGAGTAATGGCACGTGAGTATTAAAGTTCCCCAATGTCTTTAAACGCACCTTGTTTTGTCTTTCAGATGCGGATGCAGCGCCGAAGGCCTCCGGAGCGTGCGAAGAGTTGGTAAGCTTTTGTCTTTCAGATGCCGGAATGCAGTATGAAGACCTCCGGAGCGCACGAAGAGTAGGTAAGCCTTTGCCTTTCCGATGCCGGAATGCTAACCTGTTCTTTCTTGTCTTTATAGGTGTTGCTGAAGACTGGATTCAGGATGGTAAGCCTTTGCCTTTCAGATGCCGGAATGCTAACCTGTTCTTTCTTGTCTTTATAGGTGTTGCTGAAGACTGGATTCAGGATGGTAAGCCTTTTTCCTTAGGCCCAGGACTGGATGCAGAAGACACGATGAGCGTCCTGCTGCAGAGGGTGCAGAATAACGCAAAGCAAGATTCATCCACCGGGTGTGGTTTAAATAGCCTCCTGTAGTGCTTAGGTGTCTCCTTCCACAGCCACACCTAAGTAAGAAAAGAGTTCCTGTAAGAAAAGAGTTCCTGCCTTCCAGAAGAGTTCCAGTGTTCTAAATCTAGGGAGTGGCTCCAGCCCCACCCAACAGGAAAAGTAGTTCCAAACAGAAGAGGATCAGAGGCTCAACTGGCAGGCAAGTAAGCAGCATGGTCTGCTGAAGGTAAGTCCACCCAAGCATTATGAGCCCGGCGCTTCCAGCGCTGGGACTGGGCATATTTATGAGCCTGGTGCCACTGGCGCCAGGACTGGGTCCAAAAGGCCCCAATTGGGACTGGTTGGCACTCGGAACCTGGGTTATGGATCTGCTTCCAAGGGAGTTGGGAAAACCCTGACCTTTTGGAAGCAGAGATCATGACAGTACCCCCCTCAAGGCCCCTCCCAAACCGGGCTTCTCCGGGGGTTTTGGCTTGTCAGGAAATGTTCGGTGAAATCTTTTGATTAGGCGAGGAGCGTGGACATATTCAGCAGGTTCCCAGGATCTCTCTTGGGGGCCGTAGCCATTCCAGTCAATTAGGTAGAATAGTTTAGATTTGGAGATCTTGGAGTCCAGAATGCTTTTGACTTCAAACTCGAGTTCTCCATCCACTAGGATAGGTTTTGGAGATTTGGTTAGTCGGGTTTGAGGTTGCACGGGTTTTAATAGAGAGACGTGGAAGACCGGATGTATCTTCATGTGCGGGGGCAAGTCCAACTTGACCGCTACTGGGTTTACTATGGTAGTGATGGAATAGGGACCAAGGTATCTTGGGTTGAATGTGCGTGGCCCTTTTAGAGATAGATATTTGGTGGATAACCAGACTTGATCCCCTACTTGATAGTGAGGGGTTTCCTTCCGATGTTGTTCTGCTTCTTTCTTGTATTGTTCTTTAGCCCTTTGAAGGTGAGAAACAGCTTCCTTAAAGGCTTGGGTGATTGTAGAATGCAGGTAGTCTACCGCTGGTGTTTCAAGATCTTGGAGGGGATCCAACTCTGAGGTTCGAGGGTGACTGCCGTACAAAAGAAAAAACGGGGTTTTCCCAGTTCCCGAGTGGACAGAGTTATTGTAGGCATACTCGGCTATCCAAAGGATATCTTTCCAAGTTTTTTCAGTTTGTTGCAGCATGCAGCGTAAATACTGTTCCAGAGTTTGATTGGTCCTCTCGGTTTGTCCGTCGGTCTGAGGGTGGTGACTGGTCGATAGTCTCACATCAATTTGAGCCGACCGACAGCAACTTCGCCAAAAATGAGAAATAAATTGACTACCTCGATCCGAAATTAGAACCGAAGGAAAACCGTGCAGTCGGACGATGTTTTCGAGAAATTCTCGGGCCAGAGTTGCTGCTGTTGGCAAGCCTTTGAGCGGAATGAAATGCGCCATCTTGGAGAATAAGTCCACGATTACTAGAATCGTATTGTATCCGGAGCATGGAGGTAGATCGGTGATGAAGTCCATAGAAAGCGTATGCCAAGGGCGAGGTGGGATGTCAATAGGGCGTAAGAGGCCTGCTGGTCTTTCCTTTTGACTCTTGTTTTGGGCGCATACTCCACAGGACATTATAAAGTCTCTGATATCTTTTTTCCAAGACGGCCACCAGAAGTAGCGCTTGATCTTTTCTGAGGTCTTGGCTATACCGGGATGACCTTCCATTAAAGAGTCGTGATAACAAGAGATTACTTTTTTCTGTAAATCTGTGCTGGGTAGGTATAATCGTTCTTGGAAATACAATAAGTTGTCCTTTACTGCAAAGTCCTTTCCCTGCAGATGCCAATTCTGTATATCTGCTGGAGTTACAAGTTGCCTGGCTTTATCCTTAACTTCCTCTATGGATTCTGTGGCGATTACACCCAGAATTCTTTGTTCGGGAATGATTGGTACAGGTTTAGGGTTGATCAAGTGTTCTTCCACTCCCATCCGAGAAAGGGCATCGGCTTTACCGTTCTTTGTACCTGGTCGATAGGTAATTATGAAGTCAAACTCGGCAAAGAATAATGCCCAACGGAGTTGTCTAGAGGATTGGGCTTTTGCGGTTTTCAAATATTGCAGGTTTCGGTGATCCGTAATCACAGTAACGGTGTGTCGGGCCCCCAGCAGATAATGCCGCCAAGCCTTAAAGGCAGACTTGATAGCCAGAAGTTCCTTGTCAGTAATCGTGTAATTGACTTCAGGAGGCGAGAATTTGCGGGACCAAAATGCCACGGGATGCAACTGATTGGTTACCGGGTCCTTTTGTGATAGAACTGCCCCCATGGCAAGGCTTGAAGCATCAGTTTCCACGATGTTGGGGAGTTCGGGGCGAGGGTGTTTTAAGATTGGTGCAGAGATAAATTTAGTCTTCAAATCCTGGAAAGCTTGTTCCGCCTCGGTAGACCATTCAAAACATTTGTTTTTCTTTAACAAGGCAGTGATGGGCTGGACTATTCGAGAGAACTCGGGGATAAACCTGCGGTAAAAGTTAGCGAAGCCTAACATGCTTTGCACACCTTTTACGGAGGATGGTGATGGCCATTTGAGAACTGCATCGACCTTCTTTGAATCCATACGCACCCCGCCAGGTGATAATATGAATCCCAAGAATTCAACTTCAGTCACGTTGAAAACACATTTTTCCAACTTAGCGAAAAGTTTGTGTTGACGCAATCTTTCGAGGACCATTTTCACGTGTTTCCGATGTTCAGATTCCGATGAAGAATAAACGAGGATGTCGTCAATGTAAACAACAACACATACATCTATGAGCTCTCTGAGGACATCGTTCATAAAATATTGAAAGGCGGCCGGGGCATTGCAAAGTCCGAAGGGCATGACCTGATATTCAAATAGCCCATACTTGGTGCGGAAGGCCGTCTTCCATTCATCGCCCTCTTTTACTCGTACCAAGTGGTAAGCTCCTCTAAGATCCAGCTTTGTATATATGCATGCTTTTCTGACTTGGTCCAGGAGTTCAGGGATCAAAGGTAACGGATATCTATTCTTAACGGTGATCTGGTTCAGGGAGCGATAATCGATACAAGTTCTAAGGTCTCCTTCCTTTTTTGGAACGAAGAACAAAGCTGAAGAAGCAGGGGACTTGGAAGGACGAATAAACCCATTTGCCAGGTATTGATCCAGGTATTGTCGAAGGTGAAGGTTCTCAGGCTCGGTGAGGGCATAAATTCTACTACAAGGAGGAGTAGATCCAGGTATCAGGTCTATCTGGCAGTCATAAGACCTATGAGGAGGTAGAGAGTTAGCCTGATCCTTCCGGAAAACATCTTGGTATTCTAGGTATTCGGGAGGTAACTGGGGAGTCTCTGAAGAAATTGCGGCCAGTGCGTGGAGGGTGACAAGTAGAGACACATTCTGGAAACTGGACCGTTCTTGCCCGCCAATCGATCAGAGGATTGTGTTTCTCTAACCAAGGTATTCCTAGAATAATCTGAAACTGAGGGGCCTTGATCACATCGAACACGATCTTCTGATGGTCCATCTTGACTTACTAGCGTCACTTCTTGAGTGGTATGCGTTACTGGCCCGGAGGCTATCTCCGTACCATCCACCGTAGTAATGACGTCCTTTACAGCCTTGGGACAAAGAGTTAGATTCATCCTCAAAACCATTTCATGATCCACATAATTGCCGATGGCACCGCTGTCGACGTAAGCTTCAATTGCATGTAATCGATCCGGATTATCAGGGCTAATGAGGACCATAGGTATCACGAAATGCGAGGTCACGGAACTGGTTTTTACGCTCGGCAAGAGGACCTCTATTCTTGCCGGGCGAGGTCGTTTCCCTGCTCAGAGTTTGTAACTTTGGTAACTGCAGCTCCTACTGCCTTCTTGGCAGGTTTCACCGGACAGTCTCGAAGAAAGTGCCCTGAGTTTCCGCAATATAGGCATAATTGCAACTGTTTCCTCCTTTCCTGCTCCCGTTGTGTTAGAGGACCTTTCAGACCCCCTATTTGCATGGATTCCCCGGAGTCTACTCCTTTGGAAGGAGTTGGCGGTTTGGAAAATACTCGAGCATCAAACTTGGAACGATCGGCCTTCCTGTTCTGCAGCCTGTGATCTATTTGAACGACCAAGTCTATGTAATCCGAACAGTCTTGTGGGGGATTCACTACTTGGGCTAAAACGTCTTTGAGCTCTCCACGTAGACCTCTATAAAACAGCGTAATCCTTTTGTCCTCAGGCCATTGAGTTTCCACTATTAGTCTATTGAAAGATGCAATATAAGCCAAAAGGTCTTGATTACCCTGTCGCAACGAAAGAAGCTCATTGTCCAAGGCCTGTCCCTGTGAATGTCTTGCGAACAGTTTTTCCATACTAAGCTGAAAGGCTTGAAAATCATGGAGAACCGGATCATCTTGATGAACTAGAGGGATCGACCAGTCTGCCGCATTGCCACTAAGGTACGAAAGTACAAAAGCTACTTTAGCTTGATCAGTTGGAAAGGCTGCTGGCCGGCATAAGAAGTGCAACCGGCACTGATTGATAAATACTGCAAACCTCTTTGGGTCACCAGAAAATCGCTCGGGCGGAGCCAGAGGTACATTCCCAGGTAGGTTGATCTGCACTGGATTCATAGAGGATGTTGAAGGAAGATTTGCCCCTGATGCGGGTAACGGGGTCTGTCCGGCTTGTGACTGTAGCACTTGTCTAGCAAGATTGTCTGTTCTCTCCTTGGAAATAATTAGCTCCCTTCTTAGAGCATTCGTTTCCTGACGAGTTGCATGCACTTCTGCCCTTAGTTCCCCAAGTAACCGGGCTAGGGGGTCAGTATCCGAGGTTTCCATAGCGCCTGGGCGAGAGTTTTGCGGTAGGCTTTGCGTTCTGTAACGCTCACCTGATTCTCGCAGAGGCGCCGGTCTTGACTGGGCGACTACCGTATCTTCAAAGGTGATGTGTAGCACCCGGTTGGCTCTTTGGGCTGGACCTCTGTGCACTGTATGCCTGACGTGTAGAGTAAGATGTCTGCAGATAGAAAATATGGGGTTAATGAACTGGGGTTATTGGGGTGTCCCTATCTCTTTCCTCTTCTCCTCTCCTGTAGACCCCAAAGGTTAACGCTCTCACCTTAGGTAAGTGAATGCCGAGCTCTCCATCTGCCTCGGGGCAGGGTGCTGTAGCCAATTTCTTCACTGGATAGGTAGCGCAGGCCTCTTGACTTCAGAGGACTGCTGTCCGTCGTTTACTGCACGAACGGTAAGTTTCGAGTCATTCAAATGTCTTTTTAAAGTCTTTAGTAATGATGTCTCTTGTTTTGCAGGGTTCCGGCGATGGCGGATGACGGGCTGAAGTGAGTTGAAGATGGAGCCCGTGTGATGAATAGAAGCGCCTGGAAGCACGTGAGTAAGCGCTTGTTGCCTGCTTCACGATGCGCTCTAACTGTCTTTTTATTTTGCAGGTACGAGTTCGGAGCGGCTGCAGGGTGCCGGAATACCCACTGGATTAGATGTGGAAAGGAGTAATGGCACGTGAGTATTAAAGTTCCCCAATGTCTTTAAACGCACCTTGTTTTGTCTTTCAGATGCGGATGCAGCGCCGAAGGCCTCCGGAGCGTGCGAAGAGTTGGTAAGCTTTTGTCTTTCAGATGCCGGAATGCAGTATGAAGACCTCCGGAGCGCACGAAGAGTAGGTAAGCCTTTGCCTTTCCGATGCCGGAATGCTAACCTGTTCTTTCTTGTCTTTATAGGTGTTGCTGAAGACTGGATTCAGAATGGTAAGCCTTTGCCTTTCAGATGCCGGAATGCTAACCTGTTCTTTCTTGTCTTTATAGGTGTTGCTGAAGACTGGATTCAGGATGGTAAGCCTTTTTCCTTAGGCCCAGGACTGGATGCAGAAGACACGATGAGCGTCCTGCTGCAGAGGGTGCAGAATAACGCAAAGCAAGATTCATCCACCGGGTGTGGTTTAAATAGCCTCCTGTAGTGCTTAGGGGTCTCCTTCCACAGCCACACCTAAGTAAGAAAAGAGTTCCTGGTAAGAAAAGAGTTCCTGCCTTCCAGAAGAGTTCCAGTGTTCTAAATCTAGGGAGTGGCTCCAGCCCCACCCAACAGGAAAAGTAGTTCCAAACAGAAGAGGATCAGAGGCTCAACTGGCAGGCAAGTAAGCAGCATGGTCTGCTGCAGGTAAGTCCACCCAAGCATTATGAGCCCGGCGCTTCCAGCGCTGGGACTGGGCATATTTATGAGCCTGGTGCCACTGGCGCCAGGACTGGGTCCAAAAGGCCCCAATTGGGACTGGTTGGCACTCGGAACCTGGGTTATGGATCTGCTTCCAAGGGAGTTGGGAAAACCCTGACCTTTTGGAAGCAGAGATCATGACAGTTGGCCATCATCAAGCGCTTTGGTGCCACCAGTTCCCCAGTGGCAGTAGGATGACGGTTCTCCTACCAGTTCAAGTTGGGGGGGGGGGGAGAACGGGTGTCAGTGGACTCAGGCCATGGATGGGAACACCGGTTCAACCAGACCCCGGCCTCACGTTCAATACAGCAGCATGACGCGACAGCAACTAGGTTTTTATGAGACCAACGCAGCAATGTCTCTTTTCTAACAGACACTCGGCGCCGGGAGGAGGGGGGCATGGATAGATGTACACCTAACGCAAAAACAAATGGACAATGTCAGTCTCCAGTGAGATAGTAATCCGCACATGGAATGTCCAAGGCCTGAACTCGCCACGAAAGCACAAATCTGTGGAACACAGACTGGGACAACTATCGGGAGACATCATACTTCTCCAAGAAACCCACCTGCTGCAAGAAGATGAACGCCGGGTGAGATTTAGCAGGTATAAAAGAATGTACTTCCCCCTCCTCCGGGAAAAAGAAAAGAGGAGTGGCAATTCTACTAAGTGATAGAGTCCTGCTGTCAAAGATCACCATAAGGAGAGACCCTGAAGGGCGCTTTCTCCTTTTAAGGGGCTTTTTTGAGGAACTCCTTATTACCATTGTCTCAATTTATGGCCCCAACTGTTAGGACAGTTTTTCTGAAGTCCAATTAAGGGCCTAGTAAAACCTTTCAACTGAGGCAGTACAAGACTCCACTCTTAGTATAAGACCGTACCACCTGAGTACATGGTAGCGTAGGCAGAGCAGCCAGGCATATCTTAGGAGGGAGAGAGGGCAGTAGATACAGTACAAGTGAAAATTGTAATACAAATGATCCAAAGAAACACTGAAACACTATGTATTATAAAAATAAAGGATTTATTTAAATACAAGTAGGCCCAGACAAATCTAGGGGTTAAGTAAATACTGAAACATTATATGAAATCACAATATAAAACACAACACTATACTTGAAAGTACACAGACCCAAGTATAGACCTTATTTGGAACACCTAAAAGTAGTTCTAGGGAAGTCAAAACCTTGTTATACACATTTAGTATAGGCCAAGCCTATTCTTTGGGAGTAAAAGACCAATGGTTACTTTTAGATTACTTTTGGTAATACAAGGACAGTAGGCCCTTCCAGTTGTACAGTGACTCTTGGAACAAATCACAAACAGTCAACTGGACAATATACTTTTGGTGAATAGTGAAACACTTATTCTAGGTGCAGTAAAAACCTATCACTACTTTTGTCATAACACACAGTTATACCAGGTGAGCAAAACCTAATGGATGTAATATACAATTACAGATGCTTTGGAAATCAGGGAACCCCACATGGAGATAAGCAATAACTCTTGTAACTTGTTTTGGATGGCACACAGCTAACACAAGGTAAGTAAAACCCACTTACTTTAACTTCACAATGAAGGGGAAAGTAAAACCCAATGTCACACTTTACTGAATAGATATTCTAGGTAGGCAACAACCTAATGTAGACTTATTAAAGACAGGCTAGCAGCAAGTCGGGGGAAGCAAGACCCAGTTGGGGGACACTCATACAGTTATCCTAACAGGACTAACCTGGTGATACCAACAGTTGGAGGACACTCATACAATTACCCTTCAGGAATAATCTGGTGAAACCAACACATTACTTTTGTAAAGAGGCACAACCTAATCACAGGAGAGTAAAATACCTTCACATCTACTTTCTTTTAGACTGGCAAAACAGTGGCTAAGGAAGGAAAGATGTTAACCATACTTTTAAGAATAGTGCATCACACATCCAAGATCAGTAAGAACTTTTGTAACTGTTCACTCTTAGAATTACAGTTACCAACCAACTCTTTACAAGTAAGTAAAAACACTTGATTTCTTTTCTAGGCAGAAGTCCCAATCCCTTCAAAGTCTTTTCCCTTAGGGCATGAGTGTTCTCAGTGGCAGAAGGGGGGTCACTAGGACTAGTGACCAACAGGCAGTGTTAGAATAAGTTCTTTAGTAGCAAAAGTCAGAGTTTCCTTAGGAGAACTGGGCAAACAAGTGAGTACTTTACTTCTAGGGTTAGAAGAAGGTCCAGGGGCTTCACAGAAGACCCCCAGCAGGATTCTAGCAGTGGGACTGGGTGTATTGGACGAGGGACCTCCCAATCACAGAAAACACCCCAAGACTACACAGAAATCCCAACAGGCTTAAGGTAAGTATATACCCAAGCCAACACAGTACCTCAGCAATGAAGAAGAGATTGCAGAAGGAGAACTTCAGGGACTGCAGCCAAATACCCAGTCACTGGATTCCTTGTCCTGGAGACTGAACACAAGACCTCAGAAGGGACTTTGCAGCAGGGATCGATGAAGAAGGCTCTAGGCAAGATTTCTCTCACGGCTGAATGCGGTTCTGTGGGTTTGGCGCCTTTTCAAGGAGCACAGAAGAAGACAGAAAATCGCGGTTGAATTCTCGTCATTTAAAAGGTCCAGCACTCTTGTGAGGGGACTTTTTGGACTCGATTCGTGTCTCTGGAGATAGACCAAGATGCCCACGAAGTTTCAGCGAGATTCGGAATTCGGAAGACCGTGCACCGCACAGTGGCAGGAGGTCCCAGGGTATTGGGGTATTGCAAGAACGCAAGGTCGCAGCAACCCGTGGGATGGCTCAAAATGCAGGTCGTCTTGAGTCTAGTGGGTCTCACCAGGCTCTGGGTTCGGGTCGTCGTTTTCGGAGACCCCAGGTCGATCGGAAGGAAGGGCTGCAGCAGGCTCCGGTTACAAAGCATGCTCTCCGGCCGCTGGAAATCATTCCCACCGCTTTTCCTTTGTCATCCTCTTCGGTTTTCGGTTCCAGTGGTCCACATGCCTTCAGCTTCCAGGTTTCCAGTATTTATCAGGAACTGCAACACAACCTCTGCATTCTCTCCCCGCATTTTACAAGAAAGGGGCGTTTGGCTGTCCAATCAGGACAGCCAACCCCCCACTGGGATTTGGCCCAGTTGAAGGAAGACCCAAGACAAAGGAGGGGGAAGTTTGGGACCCCTCCCCCACTTCCTGTGCTTACAGACTGACTGGAGCCTGGGCGGGGTGTCCAGGGGACTCCCGCCAAAGACAAAACTCAAACAAAGGATTTTCCCGCCCTGGATGTCAGGGCAAAGAACAAGAAACGACAAGAAACACTAAAATGGCAGAAAAAGAAGACAGGGGCCATTTTGGTAAAAATGAGCACCCTTAGGTGCCTTTACTGCAGCTGTGATTACAGCACGCGGTAAAGGTGCACCAAATTAGTAAAAGGTATCACTGCCACCAGCCATTAAAGGTAAGCTTGTCACTGTAACAGAATTGTTACAGTTTAAATGTGAAAGGGGATACATTGTATCTCCCCAGCACTCCACATAAGGTGGGGTGTGCTGGTTTCACAGAAGTAAATGTAAAAGGAATCCAAAGATCCTTTCTACCCTTGGGAACTGTAGTTCACTCAAGGTTAGCACAAGAAAGTTAAAGGGGGAGCCCCTAGGGCAACCCAGCAACAACAGACACTTATTGCCAATAAGTTGTTAGACATGATAACTTTAAAAAGACACTATGGAGAGTCTTAAAAATGACACCCATAAAAAGAGTTAAAGACAGGTGAGTGTGGAAAAAGGTTCCCACTCACTGAGGTATTAATGGAAAATATCTCACTAGAAAAGCAAAAAGTTCTGGAGTTGAACCAGGCAAGGAAGATTTACCAGCCCTGTGGAAATCTTACCTAACACCAACACGTCCCAATCCAACTTTATCTAAAACCTAATAGCAACCATCCTAGCGTTCCGCGAGGGTCATCTCATCATGAGCAGGGATTTCAATTGCATGCCAAACCCGCAAATGGACAAAACTTTGCCCCCCACAAACACAGACTTTGCGCAAGCACTATCCATTGCCAAACTGCTCAGAGAAACCGAAACCGTCGACGCATGGAGATTATTCAATGGCACCCCGAGAGACTACACTCACTACTCCTGTGCGCACAAAGGATTCTCAAGAATAGACCTCATACTTATTTCCGGAGTTTTGTTCCCCTGTCTCAATAACGCAGAAATCCACACCAGCATGATATCTGATCAGGCCCCAGTATCGGCTACTCTAGCCATCTCAGGTCAAAAGCACCCTATTCAGAGACATAGGAAGATTAATGACGCATTGTTATTAGACGTATGCATCAGATCGGAAACCGAAGAAACGATCTCCAACTATTTCAAGGAAAACACGACGGAGAAGTCCCCCATCAACATCATCTGGGATGCCATGAAAGCAGTCGTCAGAGGCACACTAATCAGTGCCAGAGCAGACAGAGAAGAGTCTCAAATATCATGTCAGCCAAGCTGGAGGAAAAAGTAAAGCAATTAGGGAACGAATTGAAATCGCACAGCTCCAGAAAAACGGAGAGAGCCCTGAGGAAAGCGAAAACAGCGCTCGAAATGCACTGCGCCGATCGCACAGCCAAATCCCTACCTTTCACAAGGCAGTTCTACTACAGTAAAGGGAATAAGACAAATAAAGTGCTAGCGCAAAAACTGAAAAAGATCTGCAACCAAAACAACATTCTCAAACAAAGGGGAAGACGGAAAATTGCACTACTCTGAGGCAGAGAAAATCGAACAACTACTGAAACACCATAAATCTATAATGTCAGGGAAACCCACCGCATTAGACAATCTGCCAGACTATCTGTGCGCCACGCCCTCCAGCAGCACAGCCCAGTTGGAAGCCCTAGAATCTCCCATCTCTATCAAATGAATCATGGAAGCTATAAAATCTCTCAAACCCGCCGCCCCGGGCCCCGACGGACTGTCCGCAAACTTTTATAAAAAATACGCCAGAACCCTAGCTCCCCAAATGGCAGCCCTGTTCAATTCCTTCATATCCTCGAGGTCAGTCATCGGATCAATGGCTGAATCGCTCACACTGCTGCTGCACAAACCCGGGAAAGACCCCGAACTAGCCGCCACCTACCATCTAATCTCACTCCTCAACAACGATGGCAAAATCTTCGCCAAAGTTCTAGCCAGAAGACTGGACCCGATCCTACCAACCCTGATTGAACGAGACCAGACGGGATTTATCCCAGGGAGAGTGACCCACGATAATATCTGGAGAATGATAAACATCATCGAAAGCGCACACAAACTGAAGGTACGATTGGCTGTCATATCTTTAGACGCACAAAAAGCCTTTGACCTGGTCAACTGGAGGTATATCCGGGCTGTCCTCGAGCATTTTGGCTTCGACCCAAACTTCATCACATGGGTAATGGCTAACTATCAAGCTCCCACCACACAGCTGCAGGTCAATGGCACCAGGTCTGGGACAATCCACATATCCAGGAGACAGGGATGCCCACTTTCACCTCTAATCTTTGCTCTATCCATGGAGCCTTTCGCAGCAAAAATCAGACAAAATCCTAGAATAAATGGGATATCCGTGGGTGGCCAAGAATATAAAATAGCACTATATGCACACGATGTCCTAATAACAGCATCAAATCTGGCAATGTCCTTGGGCGCCCTGTGGGAGGAGATCGCAGAGTTTGGGACCCTACCTGGGTTCAAGGTAAATCTAACCAAATCCGCTGATTTAGCAGTTAATCTCTCTAAACAAGAAAAAGACTCTCTCAGCCCACTAATGCCAATCCCATGGTCGACAGGCGCAATCGATTATCTCGAGGTTCGGATCCCAAATGACCCATTACGCTTGTATTCAAATAACTTCCCGCAATTGATTAAAGAGCTCCAAAATTATCTTAAACGGTGGAAGCCCCAGAAGATTTCCTGGTTTGGTCGGATTACCGCCATCAAGATGAATCTAATCCCTAGATGGCTTTACCATTGCACAGCACTACCAATTCAGATCCAAGGTCCAGCCCGGATAGCCTTACAAAAGAAAATCCAAGAATACGTATGGGGGGGGGGGGGGACGTCGCATCTGCAAACGAATAATGATGAGGGGGATAGCACAGGGCAGTTTGGTAGTTCCCGATCTGGCAAGATACACCCTAGCGGCGCAACTGTCCCACGCATTCTCATGGGTTCAAGAGTCAGACACACCGAAATGGACAATCTAGAAGAAGCTTGGTGCTCGGTAGCGCCCTCCGCACCCCACACCTACCCACCATACATCCACAAACAACTACCGGCCCCCTACTAGCAACAAGAACAACAGTCCGCTGCTGGAGGGCAGCGGTCCGAAAATGGGGCATCCGCGGTTCTCTGGGCCCCTTAACCCCATCTGAAACAACCATGAATTCTCCCCAGGCATGTCTCCACACAGCTTCCAATCCTGGATAGAGGGAGGCTTGCAAATAACCAGCGATTTCCTAGAAGCAGGAGCACCCATTTCATTCGAGCGGTGCAAAGCAAAATTCGGGGTTCATGAACGAGAAAGATTCCACTATGCCCAAATCCGACATTGGTTGTCCCACAGGGTAACCAGAGAGAAATGCTCCAGAGAATTAACCGCGATGGAACTATCTCTAACGACCCCTACTAGCAAAGGCAGAACCTCGACCCTCTACCGACTCCTAGACAGAGCAGACCCATCTATAAAAGAAAGATACATGCTCGAATGGGAAAAGGTCTTGGGTAAGGAAATTGAAGTTGAAGACTGGGGGAAAATCTGGGCCAGACTGCATAAAAGCTCACAATGCATTACAAATAGGGAAGGGGGCTATAAACTCTGCTATAGGTACTATGTAACCCCCGCTCAAATCAACAGGGCCAACCCGAACATTCCTGGAACTTGCTGGCGTGGGTGCCCGACACCCGGCACATTATTCCACATGGTATGGACATGCCCGAAGGCTGAAATGTACTGGAGAGAGGCAATTAAACACATCAAGGACATCTCTGGCCTCTCCATCCCTTGGGACCCCGGAACCATCCTGTTAGGTGATACAGGTGACGGCGCTTTCCCACTCACAGGCCAAATCCCCCGGCTATGCACACACCTACTCCTAGCAGCGAAAATTGCAATAGCCCGGGTGTGGAAAGACAAAGAAGGACCCTCAGTGGTACTTTGGTGGGCTAAATGCTGGGACATAGCGGTTGCTGAAAAAAATCACTGCAATCCGAACTGGCTCTCTGAATAGAGCCTTAAATATATGGGACCCATTTATGGACTATGCTGCCAAATTTCCGGCCCTCACCAGAAGGCCCCCACTAACCAGATGGCTCCAAATCAGCCCGCTCTATTGATACACAGCCTCAGGCCACAACAACCCAGCCCACCAAAAGCCGCTCGGCCACCACGGACAGAGCGGGCCACGGACAAGAATGCTCAGTCTATCAGCATGTTTCCCCACCCCCCCATTGTTTTCACCGAGAGACATTATCACATTATCATACGTAGCGAGTGCTGATCTGCTACTGTCGTTATACTCAATGTAATGCTAATTTGTAAAAACCCAATAAAATGTTATGAAAAAAAAGATAGGAAAATAAAACTGCTGCCCTTGTGACTCCACTGCCACCAGTGGGTTATCTAACATATTAGCAGCAGGAGCAGAGATTAGAGAAAAAGCAAAACAAAAATATGACAGCAGGATCCGTGGGACAGTGGTGGATTCCGCAGGACCCACATTATGTCTTTGCACTGTCGGAATTGATATCCAAGAAAAGTTAACGTTGGCTGCTGATTTTTGAGGGATAGTTTCCAGAGTGGTAAAGAAGTTCAATCCCCAAACATCAACTCGGAGTAGGCTGGGCAAATGACACAGAAGAGTGCGGGGAGCACTCTGAAGAGACCTGAAAATGATCTGGTGAGGCTGATAAGGAAATCTCACGTATAGCCTCTTGAATTAACAGATTACAAAGCTCCTCTTGGGCAACCACCGGGATACGCATAGAAGTGGACTAGCCCATAGGGAACTCTGGAGATTTCCCGGTGGGCCTCTGCACCATGGGCCACTTTTGTGTGGTTTTTTCAAATGTTCCCATAGGAAAAGGGTTGGGCTTGCTGAAAATGTGTAGCATGGGGCCACTTTGAAAATTATTTCCAGGGCCTCTTGTGCTTCCCAGTTCACCCCTGGCTACGCAGCCTCTGACCCAACTCAAAGCAATCCAGATCATCTTCGGGACCCGCACCTATCTCTGCTCTCGGCAGGGCTTGCACAGGTAAACGGTCAATAGCACCCTTGCAGGCTTCCTACACCTCAGACAACGCTGTCTCCTCCAATCCCTGCAACCTCCCCAATAACGCTGTAACACCGATGTCGTCAAAGGATAGTAAGAGCAGAGGGGCAGGGCATGGTGCGCTTTCAGTTACTAGCGCACTGGACTCTACAGCAAGATTTGGGTTTTCCCTTTCCGAGATAGTCAGCGGTCCTTAAATGCGCATAAACATTTATAGTTGCTAAATTGCAACGTGTAGTCGGAACCAGTGCATCAGCTGGAGCCTTACTTCGTAGCGCAACGGGCGTAGGACATATTTACAGTCGTTTCCACTTAGTTGGAATGAAGCGCGGAGTAAGATGCAAAAACACTTACGGTTCGCCCATCGCCGCCTCCCGGTTCGCCCATCGCCGCCTCCCGGTGACTCCCACAGACTGCCTTGACTCTGCTGCGCTTCGCGCTGCAAAAGGGGTTTTAAACAAGTCTCCTCCTGGTACACTGTAGGCAGTAGGGCTGTGCATGCTGCTGCAGTTTCTCAAACCTGCAGACTGCCTTGACTCTGCGGCGTTGCGTACTGCAAAAAGGCTTTTAAACAAGCCGCCTCCTATTCCTTCTGGCACACTGCAGGCAGTAAGGAAAGACTGCTGAACACGCTGCTGCAGTCTCACATACCCGCAGATTGCCTTGACTCTGCTGCGCTCTGCGCTGCAAAAGGGCTTTTAAACGAGCCGCCTCCTATTCCTTCTGACACACTGCAGGCAATAGGGAAAGACTGCTGAACATGCTGCTGCAGTCTGACACCCCCACAGACTGCCTTAAATCAGCCTTTTAAAAACAAATTAATATAACTTTTTATTGTTTTCAAATAAATGACATAGCAGAACAAAAACAATTGCCATAGCGTGGTGGACACATCGACAGGAGTACATCAATGAAATTAAGATCACTGCAACAACGGGAGGACCACACAATTGACAGCTCAACCTTATACCTGGTGGCAGAGCCCCATATTGCAGCACTACGTCTCTTCAACAACCCTTGTATGCAGACAAAAACACTTTTTCATGGCCTGGTGAACCCTGCCCCTTCCCCCAAAACCCCAGCAATGCCAACTTTGGACCCCAGTAGTGAAGTTAACCTGCGATACATCTCCCCAGAAAACCTGAATTTGTTCACAATCCCACAGCGTGTGGAAAAAAAGTGCCTGCCGCCCTCCCACACCTCAAACACGTGTCGCTATCTGCTACACCCCAACGAGCCATAGCCACCCGCGAGTAATAAATCTGGTGCAATATATTGTGTTGGATCAAACAGAGCCTGTTGGTTATTCGATCTCCTGTGGGAAAATAGGGGAGTTTACCCATTCCTCTGGATCAAACGCCCTGACATCCCCTTCCCATCTGTGCTTGAGCCGGGACAATTCCTGGGCCCCATACGCCGTCAATACCTGGTACAATGTCGAGGTGACCTTGGTGACAATGCGGTCAGGATAGAGATTGGCTTCCGGGGGGTGGGGGAGCTCCTCAGGACCAGGGGAACTGAGAGCCGATAGCATGCGCCAGTTGCAGGTGTCTGTACTGTTCGCTACTCAGTAACTCAAAAGTGCCTCCTAACACCCAAAATGGGATCAACCGCCCCTCCTGTGCCACATGCGCCAGGACATGCACCCCCGTTTTCCCCTGCTTGTGAAATGGCCCATTTTGAGTATCTCAGGGAGATTCCTGTTGTTCCAGAGGGGCTAATTCAGCATTGGTTTACGTCCCCACCCTATGTGATGGTGTGCGTCAGCCCATATCTTCAGGGTGTGTAACATCATCAAAGGTAGGTCGGCTGTCCCCCTCACCATAAAGTACTTTCTTGGGTGACTTTCGTCACATCCTGCCCTTTTCTATCACAAATGTGAGGAAGCCTAGGGTCACAGTGTAACCAGTTATTCACCAAGCCCAGCTGTGCCGCCCAGTAGTATCTGCGAAGGCAAGGCAGACCAATTCCCCTCTCCCATACGAGTGCAATGCGCGGCTGTCTCCTCCCCACAGCAGCCCACGCAACGTGCCCTTAATGGTGTTGAAAACTGTTTTGGGAACCGGGAATGGGGCATTCTGCAGGACACAGAGAAACCTGGGGAGCGTCAGCATTTTAAAGAGAGCCGCTTTGCCCAAGATCGTTAGCGGAAGATATTGCCAATGTACTGTTTCTGAGGACAATGTATCCATCAGCGGATGCAAGGTGAGGCAGAGGTAATCTGCAGGGCTCGGGCTCACATGGATGCCCAAATACATGAGGCCGGAGACCGAAACTGGTTACGTGCAGTTCGGGGGGATCGCCCCATCCCCCACCACTGTAGTGGTAAGAGAACAGACTTTTGCCTGTTTACTTTCAGCCCGCTGAACCCCTGGTACTCCACCAATAGGCTGGTCATGGCGTGAGAGGAGCCTGCAGGGTTACTCATGTAAAGTCTTGACTCTGCGGCACTCTGTGCTGCAAAAGGGCTTTTAAACAAGCCTCCTCCTCCTAGCACACCATAGGCAGTAAGGAAAGACTGCTGAACATGCAGCTGCAGTCTCACACACACGCAGACTGCCTTGACTCAGCCTGGACTCTGCCCCAGTTTATAGGTATTTTGGGAGTGCCAATGGGTATCAGAGTTATGTTCCCATGTTCTGTCGAAATGAAGGGCGATTGGGAGATCTTGAGAATAACTATGGAACATCAACCCCTCAGAGTCTAATCTGTGGTTTTGGGGTTTTAAGGAAAGTCAAACACTTGTATCAATCTCTATGATAGTAGCTACGAGATATAGCCTATATTCCTGGTCTTTTGGTCTCCAAATGGCTCTATGACTTAGTTTGGTGTCATTAACATGAACCTTTGCTGTCTTCAGCCTTTTCGCAGAGCAATTGTCTCTGTGTGTGCTATATGATACAACACATTGAGTCTCATTATGAGTGTGGTGGTATCTGTGCAGTAAATCTGCCCAGATACCAGCAAATTGTATTACTGTTACCGCCACTTGGTCCAGCAGTCTTACTGCCAGATTAGGAGTGGTAGTATACATCCCCATATTTTTTTAGTCCATAGGACTCAATGGGGCATTTTCGGCAGAACAGTAATTCTGCCGAAATTTCACGGAAAGCTGGCAGATTTTCCTTGAGATCATGACTGGAGGCGAATCCTCCAATTTCCCACCAAACCTATAGTTGGCCGGTGCATTAATGCAGCAGTATACGTAATACTGCCGCCTTTAACACACAACACCCAACTTGAAATGAGGCCCATTTTATGATAAGTGCCTGATGTTCTTGTACTTAAAGACTAACTGTTATTATGAAATGCTCTGCTGTCACTGTGTTGTTCCTGCTTTGAACAATAGAGATCGTGAAAAATAATCCAATGCATGAGCTTTAGCCATCCTATGGCGTAGGCGTGTCAATTCTTTCTTCATGACACAATCTAAGAAGGAATTGTTAACTTGCAAATGGATAAGGACTGAATAGGAAGGGGATCACAAATAACAAAAGACATTTTTTTCCCCAGGATGAGCAAAAAAAAGATGGAACAGACTCCAAAGGACATATGACTCAGAAAAAGGCAAATTCAACACATTAAATAGGTACAAAAGAACAATAATAATGAGCAAGAAACTGTACATCTGGAAAACATGCATGTTCTTTCTGTCAGGCCTAAGTAATTAAATGGACAGATTCGACATAACTCACAGTATTTTCTGCTGTAAAGTGCAGATTTCAAATTCTATGAAAACTGCCTTTGTCGTATTCAGATTTTCCACTGTATGTGCTGTGCCCGGTTTCTAAATCATATGGATCCGAAACATAAGCACTTCCCATTAGCTGAGCCGGGGATGCGAAGTTGACCAGCTTTAAGAATGAACACAGTTTTCATATTTCATGAAAACTTAGCAGGCTGACAACTGTTAGAAACACATTTGCAGGCTGTACAGCAGGAACAATAACTGGAATAAGCACAGTTGGAGGTCCACCCAAGAAATTGCATTCAGGTAATGATGGCCACCATTGGAATGGTGAGAACCACTGATTAATCTCACGCAGGATTTTCAAACTGATTGTTCACTTAACGTTATAGCTTGAGTTACTACTGCACTGTGTAGGGCGAGCCCAATGTTACTTTCAACAAAACATTACCTGTTTGAGAGTGTGAAGTGCTTCTTCTGCATAGTTTGGATCTCTGATTTTCACTAAAGCGCCTGCTTTCACTTTGAGGGCAAGGTTTTTGTGCTGGAGATTGCCAACAAGTGCATTACACTGTGCCAACGTCTTTAGAGCTGAAAATGAAAGAAAGCAATAACGCTGATATCTCTCCATGCAATTAAATCTTCTGCATAAACAACCCCTTAATCATGCCCTATACCAGTTAAATAATAAATGATTTCAATGAGCTTTTGAAAGCTCTCTGTTAAATTAAATTTTACAACTATAATGTCTAGCACACCTACAGGAATTGAAAATGTAAAACATCACCGACAAAATACCTCTCCACTAACACCACCTTCTCGACAGAGCACCCCCCACTATTAAGTGTTGTAGTAAATTAATGTGTCGAGCTTGGAAGGATGAAAGGCTGAGAAGACATTGCTAGTATTCAAACTCCAGCAGGAAGTTAACCCCTTTTCTGGGGCAAGCTCTTAACGCATTGAGCCATCGGTCCAGTTTTAAGTTGTTGAAAACATTTTCTTCACAAGGCAGATGAGAAACTGTGCGAAGGATTCTAGAAAGATTAGCTGTCCATTTAAAACATCACAAACCGTAAATAACGTCCATGTGTGATCAAAACAAAGTTTGAATTATTCCCAAAACAGTACCCCATGAAAAATCCACAGGAGTTGGTGGGTCCCAGATGTTAGGGTGAATTCTCATTTCTGTGTTAATTCCCTTCTACCTTAGAGACCCCCAGCTCTTTTGCTGGACTTTAGGACTTTTAACTTTAATCCTGGAGAGAGTGAGACCTTTTTTGCACTCTCTCATGTATTTTTATCTGATTTGTGTTTCTTTTGGTTTTGGAGCCTGACAAACTCCATAGGCATCATCTTGTTGTATTGTGTGACACAGCACCCTCAGTGCTGTGTCACAGAGAAGTCCTTTGGTTTTCTCACAGGTTTAAATACCTTCTCTTGGATTAACTACTGTTTCCAAGAGTAGTAAAGTGAAATTGACTTTACTTACCTCTTTCTCTTTGTAGACCCAGCACACACTATCTTACATAGAGTGCTGGAGGGGTTACTTAGGTTAGGTTACTTACCTTCTCATGAAACAATTTTATGTTACCCTTTCTACAATTAATGGCTGGTGGCAGCGGTCTATTTTTCCTATGATTGTACGTTTTTATCGCAGGCTGAATCCTCAGCTGCAGTATTGCACCCATGGGTGCCCATTTTGTCAAAATGGCCCGGTGGTCTTTTTTCACCATTTCTAGTTGGAAAAGTCCTTTTTGAGATTTACTCTGTGCGCCAAACCAGGTTTGGTCTCTTTGTTTGTTTTGTCTTTGGCAGGATTCACTGGTGAAGCCCACCTCTGGCTGCAGCGTGTCTGGCAGGACAGGAGGCGCGGGAGATCCCCGAAAGCTTCCTGTGCTTAGTCTCCTTGGTTACAGGAATGCACCCAAAAGTGATTGGCTGGCTGGCTGTCCTTGGAGAACGGCCAGCCTGCTGTGCGAGTGACAGCTAGGCTGCAAATGAATGGGAGAAACTTGCATAAAAGGCGAGGTCTTTTGTAAGAAAGGCAGAGTCAACCACAGGACGAAGGAACCGAAGAAGAAACTGGAAGAGAAGCTTGCTGCACCCTCCTGGACCGTTGGTTTGCCCGGTGAAGTCCTGCTGCAGTGCTGAAGCTCTAAATTTCGAATCGACCAGAGAAGCCGGGAAAGGACGACTTCTCCTCTTGGGTTGGTGGGACCAATCAACCCCAAGACGAACTTGACTGGAACCCCTCTCCCTGCTGGCTGTACTTCTTGGCTGCTGCTGGAACCGAGTGCCAGCGGACAGGAACCCCAAAATCAAGTGCATTGTTTTTAAGCCGGACCAGAGCTCCAGGAAGATCCTCCGGACTCCCTCACAGCAGGACTAACTAAGCCTGAGCCACCTCAACAGAGTGCTGGATGCCAAAAGCAAGCAAAGTCCACAAGGTGTCCAAGAACCGCGGTGGTGCTATTTGCGAGCAGCTGAAACTGCAAAGTGCTGCTGATCTGAAGTGTTCCCACTACTGCTGCCGACCTTCAAACTGTAGTGCAGGAGTCTCCAGACGGCCTCCCTCTTTTCCCCACGACTGAGGCCCAGGAACAACAGGATCTCCAGGACTACAACAGGAACAGAAGCCAGCTGGAACCTTTTCTTCAGACTCAAGGTTCTGTGCAAATAGGGGTACTTGTAAAAGCAGGAGACCGAGTAAAAATACCAAGTCACACAGCTGCTTTCCGTTAGACCCAACTTGGGTTGTGAAGTTACTCCAGGTTTAAGTAAATTAGATCATGTATCCAAAGTAATGCACTTTTTTTGAAGAAAGAGTCTTTTGTTGTTTTTCAAAAATTATGATTTATCAAAGAAACAGTCTCAAAATAGAGGAATCACTAATGAATTCTTAGTGAGGAAGCAGTTGCCACAACTTGTGAGAGAATCAGACTCAATGTGCCAATGCATTTCGGAAAGCAATTTCCTTCATCAGGGCTAGTCTGTTGTAGTGCAGGTTAGTCATATCCACAATCCGATATTATCAACGTAACATAAAGAAACATCAAGAATAAAACACATCAATGTCATGCATTGTAAAAAGCAAAGCAAAAACATACCATTCAGATGAGGTTTGAATAATGGGTGTTGTGCCGGAAAGAATGGAAAAGTAAATAAATTAAAAGTGTGAGTGAACAATACGCTGCTCATCATGTTAGGCAAAAAACTCATATAAGGATCGTTTAGCTTTGTGGTGTGGCAGGCTTTATACACAAGCAGTGCAGGGTTGAAATAGTCATGGAAGCCATTAAGGCGTTCGTGATGAGTGCCTGATGCAAGTTAGGGCAGACAGATACCGTCACTTCTGCAGCTGAATATAAGATAAAGACCGCAATCAATGGGAGTTTGTGCATGGTAAATGAAAAAAGGACCCTGGTGGGCAAAAGACGTACTATGTATCTCACGGGTGGTCAGAGATCCCCCGTGCGCAGACGAGCAAAGTCTCCGGCTGCCGCACTCAAACGTTGGCAAGGCAACGGTGCTTTTTATTGACACGTGACCGCCTCGCGTCCCGGTTGGGCGCACGGCCGTCAAATAATGCTGTTCTAGGGTTCATATGCTCAATGATAAGCAAACCGAACATTTGTCTGGCTTCATGTTATAATGTCACATATTGTCATAAATCTAAACACAAAAAAAAACTAAATAATGGAAATGGAAAAAATACAGAAAAAACCAGAGGAGTAATCTGGCAGAAAATGTCCATTAGGGAAACACCTCATTAGACAAATTAAGGCAACCTTGTCGCGGTAGGTGCCACCGTAAGGCGGCACCTTGGGTCCCAGACAAAAAGTCCAGGATATGCGACTGGGTTGCAGCAGCATGGTTGCACAAGTGGTTAAATCAAGGAAGCAACAGGTGGGTCACATATGGTGATCATGCTTAGAAGACATTAAAAGAACAGAGATGGCAAAAAATAAATAAAAGAAAAATGAATGCTCAAACGTCATGCATCACGGGAAACAATGGTACATAAAAATTGTATACACTGTTTTGGCATACAGAAACAATCCCAACAGTGAGAATAACAGGCTATACACCGAAGTTCAAATAAAACAATGGTAATTAATTTCCTCATTAAGACCATTCAGGGCTAGACTGCCGAGTTTGTCAATCCAAAAAGTTTCCCTGGGTTGAGCCGCAAGCCCAAATCTTCATGAGGGTTGTTTTTAGTCAGAACTTCGAGGATCAGGAACCTTATTTGTGTAAGGTTGTGACTATTGTCGACCCAATGGCGGGCCACAGACGAATTGGGATTAGCATTGCGGATGCAGGACCGCTGTTCATTCCACCGTGTTTTGGCTGTTCTGGTGGATTGGCCCAGGTAATATTTCCCACATGGGAATTTGATGCCATAAATGATGTTGGAACTGTCGCAGGTGCCAAATGTTTTGAGGAAAATCTTCTTGCCTGTGCGTGGATGGTAAATAACCATGCCTTTGATTACCGAGTTGCAGTTGATGCAGTGGAGACAAGGAAATGTGCCTGTGCGTTGTGTGATTGGTTCTTTGGAAGGTGGTCGTGTGTGCACTAGTTCATCTCTGAGGTTCCTGCTTCTCTGGTAGGCAAACACAGGTAGTTTGCTAAATAGATTTTGTACCCTTTTATCATTCTGCTTCAGTGTTTCTTGATTGTTTCTTGATTTTGTTGCTTTGAACAGAGAATTTAGAAACATATACAGGCGATTTGAGTTCCCTCTTTCTTTTTTTGGATAGTGAGCTAAAGACTCTGGGTAAGGCTCTTGTAACCAGGATTCATGTCTGGCAGAGAGTCTCCCAGGACCCCCTTTGGTATTTGCATATTTGAAGTAACTTTGGGTCTCACCCTAAATTACTAGGGTAATCCAGACGTGGACCCTTTGCTCACTATGCTTAGAGAGGGACAGCTACACCCTACTGATGAGGTTCAACCAGACCGAAACACGTGTCTGGGGTTGCTGTTGGTACTCTTGTTCAGAGGAGTATTGCCTAGCATTTCGGTGCTGGACTGCCCCAGGGCAGGACAAAGACTGATATGTTTGGGATATTTCTTCTCTGTGAAAGATAGTGAGCTAAAGACTCTGGGTAAGGCCCTTGTAGCGAGGACTCTTGTCTGGCAGAGAGTCTCCCAGGACCCCCTTTGTTATTTGCGTTTTTTTGGGGTGGACAGTAAAGTATCACGGGCAAGGGTATTAGCCCATGATGCATGAAGTTTAAGTATTCATTTTTCTTTTATTTATTTTTTGCCATCTCTGTTCTTTTACTGTCTTCTAAGCATGATCACCATATGTGACCCACCTGTTGCTTCCTTGATTTAACCACTTGTGCAACCATGCTGCTGCAACCCTGCCGCATATCCTGGACTTTTTGTCTGGGACCCAAGGTGCCGCCTTACGGTGGCACCTTCCGTGACAAGGTTGTCTTAATTTGTCTAATGGGGTGTTTCCCTAATGGACATTTTCAGCCAGAGTACTCCTCCGTTTTTTTCGGTATTTTTTCCATTTCCATTATTTAGTTTTTTTTGTGTTTAGATTTATGACAATATGTGACATTATAACATGAAGCCAGACAAATGTTCGGTTTGCTTATCATTGAGCATATGAACCCTAGAACAGCATTATTTTACAGCCGCGCACCCAACCGGGACGTGAGGCGGTCACGTGTCAATAAAAAGCACCGTTGCCTTAGCAACGTTTGAATGCGTCAGCCGGAGACTTCGCTCGTCTGCGCACGGGGTGTTTCTGACAACCCGTGAGATACATGGTACGTCTTTTGCCCACCAGGGTCTTTTTTCATTTACCATGCACAAACTCCCATTGATTACGGTCTTTATCTTATATTCAGCCGCAGAAGTGACGGTATCTGTCTGCCCTAACTTGCATCGGGCACTCATCACGAACGCCTTTAATGGCTTCCATTAATATTTCAACCCTGCACTGCTTGTGTATAAAGCCTGCCACACCACACAGGTAAAAGATCCTTACATGATTTTTTTGCCTAACATGATGAGCAGCGTATTGTTTACCAACACTTTTTATTTATTTACTTTTTCCATTCTTTCCGGCACAACACCCATTATTGAAACCTCATCTGAATGGTATGTTTTTGCTTTGCTTTTTACGATGCACGACATTGATGTGTTTTATTCTTGATGTTTCTTTATGTTATGTTGATAATATCGGATTGTGGATATGACTAACCTGCACTACAACAGACTAGCCCCGATGAAGGAAATTGCTTTCCGAAATGCCTTGGCACATTGAGTCTGATTCTCTAACAAGTTAGGGCAACTGCTTCCTCACTAAGAATTCATTAGTGATTTTTCTTTTTTGAGACTGTTTCTTTGATAAATCATAATTTTTGAAAAACAACAAAAGACTTTCTTCAAAAAAAAGTGCATTACATTGGATACATGATCTAATTTACTTAAACCTGGAGTAACTTCACAACCCAAGTTGGGTCTAACGGGGAGCGGCTGTGTGACTTGGTATTTTTACTTGGTCTCCTACTTTACATGTATTCCGAGTCAGGGTGTCTCCAGACTCATCACAGCCAGCTCCTGTACAATTATTTGAACAAGACATACTATTATAATTTTGCATTATTTAATCCAAGTAGATTTTTACCAAGTGGTGCCCACTCATTTTTCTCTTTGCTCTTTTTCTCCCCTTTGGTGAGACACAGGACAGTGGAGGCACACATTTGTTGACTTTAGTAACACATGAACTAATATGTCGTTTGAGGATATTGAAAGTCTCACATCAGAATGCGCTGAAACACTAGGGTTTTCAACAGAGAAAGCAACGGCAATTTTAGAACTGGTCAGCGAAACATCAATTGGTGCACATGGGACTACACCTAAGGATCCAGCCAAACGGATCAAACAGAGTACTTAATACGCAAAGAGATCAACAGGAAATTACACGCGATCACATTGGGTCTCTATTTCAAGAACCAACAAATCCCTACAGGTCTACGAATACAACTCCGCTCCACCTCGTGTAATGAGAGTAAGGAGTTTGTTCGTAAGTGGGAGGCCATTTTGAACAAATGCTCCTTAGACCTGATTTTACTAACTATCCAAGAGCTCTCAAAGAATTTGACCACTCTGAATGCGGAAATTCAAGACATTGAGAAAGAACTAGTTGGTTCACTAGGACAAGAGGAATACAACATCATTGTTGCAGACATCAACACAAAGCTTGAAGACTGTAAAACTGAGCGGGAACAAAAAGTTAAGAAATTCAAACGCAACACATGATTATATCAACGATGAAGTGTATAGACGGATGGAGAAATATGGTCCAGTAGCACCCAAGAAGCTCTATAAATATCCATCCAACAACACCCCCAGCTCTGATTCAGAGGCACAGAGAGATTCCGAAACCCCTATGGAACAGACAGACAACTCCAACCGCACAACCAGCCCTTCGACACAAGCACCCTCTACTTCGGCTTTTTTTGGCGCTCGGCCAAAAGAACCCGCAGGGGGAGGAGGAAATCTAAGGAACAAACTGCAAACGAGACTACAACTAAGGAAAACTTAGTCATCAACATTTCTGATAGAATACTAAGTAAGGCGGAAGAAGACACATTACAGAAGGGATTGAGTTTCGTACCCACTTATGGCACAACATTATTCGACACCAAGATCGAACTGTACCAATTTGTCAGAAAGCTCAAATTGAAGGTCTTTTTTGAAGAATTAGAAACTCAAGATAATCCGACGAAGATGCCTGATTTCCAGGAATTTAGATTTAAGAGCGGATTCGTACCACCCATTACAGTACCGTCCATCGACATTTTCCAGACCTTGTTACCCGGGACCTTGAACGAATCAGCTATAAAACTCCTCCGCACAAGAACCTCAAACCTCATGAGATGAAACTCATTAAAGACCTGTACGGCGACAAAAACATAATCTGCCCAGCAGACAAAGGGGGTGCCTTGGTTATCCTAAACACTGTTGACTACGACTCAGAGTGTTTAAGACAATTACAAGATCGTACTACATATGCAACCCTGGATCATGACCCGACCATTTCCATAAAACAGAACTTGGAGGTACTGCTAGACAAAGCATTAGAATTGGATTGGATCAATAAACACACACGTAAGTTTTTGAACAATAATCACCCCAGAATTCCGAACTTTTATACACTACCTAAGATCCATAAAGATTTGACCAAACCACCCGGAAGACCAATAGTCGCAGGCATGGACAGCATTAATCAACCACTAGGCGTCTACATCGATTTTTTCCTGCAACCACGGATTCAGAAAACCCCCACTTATACTCGCGACACTACCCATTTTCTGCAGAAACTTAACTCCACGACTTTCCAACAGAATCAGCTGATGTTCACTATTGACGTCAAAAGTTTATACACTTCCATACCGCATGACCTTGGAATCGAATCAGTTGAATGGTTATTACTACAAACACCTGATGTCCGAGCACAGAAAGAATTTATATTGACCCTTCTTCAATTTATCGCTGATAATTCTTACTTTCAATATTGCAATCAGTTTTTTCTACAGGCCTGCGGCACATCGATGGATGCCACCATGGCGCCCACATACGCTAATTGCTTTATGTACAAATTCGAGATGGATTATATACTTAACAAACAGGAATGGAGCAAGGACATCCATCTATGGACACGATACATTGATGACATATATGGAGTTTGGACAGGCACTGAGACAGCATTTGATGCCTTTTTCGAGTACCTTTATAACATTGACCGGCACATTCAATTTACCAGTGAAACATCACGCAACACGATCACTTTCCTTGTTGTTAAAATAGAGAAGAGAGAAACTGGCCATAGCACTACCCTTTTTCGGAAAATGACCGACCGCAACAACCTGCTGCACCGCTTGAGTTTTCATCAACCAAGCCTGCTCAAGAACCTTCCATACAGCCAATTGTTACGTGTTAAAAAGATGTAAGCGACCTGGAAGATTGCATATCACAACAACTTGAGATGAAAGATAAATTTCTAGCACGTGGTTATAAGCAAGAAGAATTGAACCCAGCAGCCCAAAGGGCTGATACCCTCGACAATGATACTTTACTGTCCACCCCCAAAAAAAGCAAGAGGGAACTCAAATCGCCTGTATATGTTTCTAAATTCTCCGTTCAAAGCAACAAAATCAAGAAAACAATCAAGAAACACTGGAGCATCTTCAAGAATGATACAAGGGTACAAAATCAATTTAGCGAACTACCTGTGTTTGCCTACCAGAGAAGCAGGAACCTCAGAGATGAACTACTGCACACAAGACCACCTTCCAAAGAACCAATCACACAACGCACAGGCACATTTCCTTGTCTCCACTGCATCAACTGCAACTCGGTAATCAAAGGCAATGTTATTTACCATCCACGCACAGGCAAGAAGATTTTCTTCAAAACATTTGGCACCTGCGACAGTTCCAATATCATTTATGGCATCAAATGCCCATGTGAGAAATATTACGTGGGCCAATCCACCAGAACAGCCAAAACACGGTGGAATGAACATCGGTCCTGCATCCGCAATGCTAATCCCAATTCGGCTGTGGCCCGCCATTGGGTAGAAAATAGTCACAACCTTACACAAATAAGGTTCCTGATCCTCGAAGTTCTGACTAAAAACAACCCTCATGAAGATTTGGGCTTGCGGCTCAACCACAGGGAAACTTTTTGGATTGACAAACTTGGCAGTCTAGCCCCAAATGGTCTTAATGAGGAAATTAATTACCATTGTTTTATTTGAAATTCGGTGTATAGCCTGTTATTCTCACTGTTGTGATTGTATCTGTATCCCAGCACATTGTATACAATTTTTATGTACCATTGTTTCCCATGATGCATGACGTTTGAGCATTCATTTTTCTTTTATTTATTTTTTGCCATCTCTGTTCTTTTACTGTCTTCTAAGCATGATCACCATATGTGACCGACCTGTTGCTTCCTTGATTTAACCACATGTGCAACCATGCTGCTGCAACCCTGTCGCATACCCTGGACTTTTTGTCTGGGACCCAAGGTGCCGCCTTACAGTGGCACCTTCCGCGACAAAGTTGCCTTAATTTGTCTAATGGGGTGTTTCCCTAATGGACATTTTCAGCCAGAGTACTCCTCCGTTTTTTTCTGTATTTTTTCCACTTCCATTATTTTGTTTTTTTTGTGTTTAGATTTATGACAATATGTGACATTATAACAGGAAGCCAGACAAATGTTCCGTTTGCTTATCATTGAGCATATGAACCCTAGAACAGCATTATTTTACAGCCACACGCCCAACCGGGACGCGAGGTGGTCACGTGTCAAAAAGCACCCTTGCCTTAGCAACGTTTGAATGCAGCAGCCGGAGACTTCGCTCGTCTGCGCACGGGGGATGTCTGACCACCCGTGAGATACATGGTACGTTTTTTGCCCACCAGGGTCCTTTTTCATTTACCATGCACAAACTCCCATTGATTGCGGTCTTTATCTTATATTCAGCCGCAGAATTGACGGTATCTGTCTGCCCTAACTTGCATCGGGCACTCATCACAAACGCCTTAATGGCTTCCATTACTATTTGAACCCCGTACTGCTTGTGTATAAAGCCTGCCACACCACACAGGTAAAAGATCCTTACATGATTTTTTTGCCTAACATGATGAGCAGCGTATTGTTCACTCACACTTTTTATTTATTTAGTTTTTCCATTCTTTCCGGCACAGCACCCATTATTGAAACCTCATCTGAATGGTATGTTTTTGCTTTGCTTTTTACGATGCAAGACATTGATGTGTTTTATTCTTGATGTTTCTTTATGTTACGTTGAGAATATCGGATTGTGGATATGACTAAACTGCACTACAACAGACTAGCCCTGATGAAGGAAATTGCTTTCTGAAATGCATTGGCACATTGAGTCTGATTCTCTAACAAGTTGTGGCAACTGCTTCCTCACTAAGAATTCATTAGTGATTGCTCTATTTTGAGACTGTTTCTTTGATAAATCATAATTTTTGAAAAACAACAAAAGACTCTTTCTTTAAAAAAAAGTGCATTACTTTGGATACATGATCTAATTTACATGATCTAATTTACTTAAACCTGGAGTAACTTCACAACCCAAGTTGGGTCTAACGGAGAGCGGCTGTGTGACTTGGTATTTTTACTTGGTCTCCTGCTTTACATGTATTTCGAGCCAGGGTGTCTCCAGACTCATCACAGCCAGCTCCTATACAATTTTTTGAACAAGACGTACTATTATAATTTTGCATTATTTAATCCAAGTAGATTTTTACCAAGTGGTGCCCACTCATATTTCTCTCAACTAGGGGTACTTACCTGTTGTTGTGTGTAGCTTGCTTACTCTCAATGGAGACTTGCATTTGCTGCCCTTTGCAGAGTTGCTTGCATCTTTGCTCTTCTCGAGCCTCCAAGCTTGTGGCCCAACAGTGATTCTTTTTACAACAAAACTCTTTTTAAACATTGTGCAAGACTTTTGTGCTATCTTCAAGACGTGCCTCAGCTCCCCTAGACTTTGCTCAATTGACATTGGCTGTCCTGGCCCCCTGCAGACTCTTCTTACCCTCTACTTTGTGTTGATCTGTCCCTCCAAAAAGTCATACATACCTTACTTGTATAGCTGGGAAAGGGCAAACCTATATTTCATTGGGGGATTTTAAAGTGCTTACCTGTTTGAGAAACTTGTTGACCATTGTTTCCTCCCCTAACCTTTTCCTTTTTCCATAACTCCAGTATCGCCTTTAAGTGTAAAGTGATATATCAATGTCCACAGTGTCCTAGCAATTGAAGTCACCTCACAGTGTAGGAAGTGTGTGTGTGAGATCCCAAAAGGGTATCTACTTACTTAATTGAAACAGAAGGAGTGTAATTTTTAAGTGTATTTTATTGTTGCATATTGCCCTTTCTAAAGAAGGCTTTTTAAAAATATATTTGTATTAGTTTCACAGTTGGAGCAACAACATTACATTTCAGCATGTAGCAACCTCTGGAGAAATGCATGACAATTTAACTGAAAAGATTTCCCCTCTCACCCTCCTGATTATTGTACATCTACTTTCCAGTTCATCTCTCTCATCTGTATCCCTCCAGGCCTAGGTATATCCGTATCAGCCGTGATTTGTAGGTCAGAGATGGGAATGTTTGATTTTTTATTGTATTCAAGGAGGGGTGACCAGCCTGCCTGGAATTGGTGGAGCTTTCCTTCTTTTGCAGCCGACACTCTTTCAACGACCAAAATGTCCCAGACTTTGATCCACCATCGTCCCAAGTCTGGGCCTGCTGCCGTTTTACAGCAACGGGCGGTAGTGATACGCGCTGCCAGCAACAAATGGGTTATTAACTTTCCCCGAGCTCCTGACTTTGGATATACCCCTTCAGATGGCACCCCTAACAGCAGGGTCTTTGTGCATAGCGGGTGGCAACTACCAGTAACGTCATGAATCACTTGTATAATGTTCTCCCAGAAGGTCCGCATTAGGTGACAGTCCCACCACATATGAAAGTACGAGCCCAGAGCCCCACAATTTTGCCAGCAGGTAGGGGGATTAAGGCCTGGAAGTGGTGAATCTGTACCAGTGGGTAATACCACCAGAACAGCAATTTCAATGCACATTCATTGTTTGTCATGCATTTGGACGAGGCACGACCTCTAGCCCAAATCTCCATCCAGGCCACGTCATCCAGCTGGAGGCCTAGATCTGCCTCCCAACAGGACATGTGGTCGGGGCGGCGCAGAGATAGGAGATCCTCCCACAACAGCCGTACAATTTTGAAATCCCTCCCGTGTGTATGGCATCCCCAATATTAAGTTCCAGTGGGCTTAGGGACCGAGTGGCCTTCTCTCTTATTTCGGGGTGAGTAATCCAGTGGCAGAGCATCCACCTCTGAGAGTTTAAATTCTTTTTTACAATCTTCAAACGAGCACGGTTGGTCCTCAGCGTATAGTTGTCCCAAAGTGATTAGGCCTTGCTTGAAAGCTCCCCGAGGGGATACCCGGTGTAAAGGCCAGGTTGCCCAAGACTGGTGTGAGTGGGCCCACCCCTAGTGATTTTTTTCCTTCATAGAACCCCATCCCATACATTCAGAGTGGCCTTCGTTGATGATAATAGATGAGGCCATTGCTTAGGCGATGAGTGGGGAATAAAGGGTAAGAAACGAAGGGGCAGTGCGCATTGAGCTTGCTCCATCTCCATCCACCTCGGAGCCGGGGTATCCACCGACCACGTGGGCAAGTGGGTAAGTTGGACGGCCTCTGCATATCTCAGTAGATTAGGGACCCCTAGTCCCCCAACCCGGATCCCCCCCATCATCGCCCTCCCAGGGATCCTAGATTTCTTCTGCCACCTAATGAAACCCAATAGTTTGCGTTGCAGCCTTTCCATTACAGGCTTGGGGATCTCTATAGGGAGAGATGAACAGCAATATAACAAATTGGGGGAGGATGTTCATCTCGACGGCAGTGATCCATCCCATCAATGACATTTCTTGTCTTGACCATCTCTCCAGGTCCTGTTCTAATGTCTTAATCAAAGGAGAGAAATCGGAGCGGCCGTCAAGTGAACCCCCAGATAGGCTATAGCAGTCGCGTCCCAGCGGAATGGACAGATAGCCTGGACGGCCCTTATATATTGTGCGGACAGGCCCACCCTCAGAGCCACTGATTTCCCAAAATTAATGTCAAACCCGGCTACCTGCCCAAACGTGTGAAGTTCCTGTAAGGCCTCCTGCAGGGAGGGGATGATGTTGGTAATAGATAAGAGCACATCATCAGCATACAATGAGACCTTATAGGGGAGTCCTGCACCACCGGGGCCTGAATTGCATTATTCCTTCGTATGCGCTGGGCCAACGGCTCAATAATAAGCGCAAAGAGGAGGGGCGATAACGGGCATCCCTGATGTGTTCCGCAGGTAAGGTGAATAGGGGGCGAGCGTTCATGATTGATCTGGAGTGAGGTATTCGTGGGCGAAATAGTTGACCGCTATTGCCTTTCTAAACTGAGGCCCGAAGGCAAACTCCTCCAGTGTCAGGTGCAGAAAAGGCCAGTACACCCGGTCAAACGCTTTTGTAGCGTCCAATGCCAGGAGGGCCAGTTTCTCATTGTTGTGAGGGGCCAATTCAATTAGATTTAATGCCTGCCTGATGTTGTCTCCTGTTGTCCTGCCCTGGATGAAGCCTGTTAGATCAGAGTTAATCAAATCGGGGAAGAAGTGGGGCTAGGCGATTCGCTATCACCTTTGAATAGATGTTAGCATCAATATTCATAAGCAAGATTGGCCTTAACGAGGCACAATCGTTAGGATCCTTCCCCAGCTTCATTTCCAGAATTGTATTGGCATTTCGCATTGAGGGAGTTACACTTCCCATCTCCCGGAATGAATAAAAAAGGGAAGTTAAGGGGGCGATAAGTTGACAACTAAACAGTTTATAAGATCTAGGTGAAAAACCATCTGGGCCCAGAGTACGGGATTTCATGGATTTAATTACAGCCTCCACTTTCTCCTGTTGGATCAGAGCTTCCAGAGCTTCCATATCCTCTTGCGCCAGCTTGGGTAGTGATGCCTCCGCAATGTATTGCCTCTGCGCCTCTATAGATCTCTTCGCCTTGGCCATGTTCTCCAGTAAATGAGTTTGTGCGATCTGTATTTTCTCCTGTTCTCCATATTGGGTTACCCCTGCATGGTTCCGGAGGCCAGTAATAAAATATTGGCTTCTAGTTTTTGCTAGTTCCCTCGTCAGGAGGTGATTGGCCTTATTACTTTTAGAATAATAAGTCTGTTTAACTGATAGCAGGGTCAGCACCGTCTCCTCCGTATACAGGGCCTCCAGTTTATTATTTGCCGCCCGTAGGGTGGCGTGAACCTTAGGGTACAATCCCTTCTTGTATTTACCTTCAATGTCCTGTATCTACTGCTCCAGTCGGGCTCTCGTCTGTTTCTTTCTTCTGTAATATGCTGCCGTGTGTGCTATTAAGTGCCCTCTGATAACTGCCTTCATGGCGTCCCATGTTGTGGCCGGGGAGGTTAGTTCCGTGGGGTATTCTCTGAAGTAGTCCTTAATCGCTTTTGTCCCATCATCTCTTAGGGCCATTTCGTTCAATATCAGGTCGTACAGGCGCCATTGTGGTCTGGATGCGGGGGCTGGATTCCCGGATCTAATCTGTAGTGACACCGGGGCATGATCTGTGAGAACTTTTGGGGCAATGTCCACCTTACTCGTGAAGGATAAGAGATGGGGCGAAACTAGGAGCAAGTCAATGTGCAAGGAAGTCAAATGATCAGAAGTTGCCATTCATAGTATAAAGATTTCTGCGTACCTGCTCCAACTGAATTTTCCCTGAACAAAGAACAACATAACTTTGAACTGAGTCCGAACTCTGGACTCCAAACTGTTCGACTGACACAGACCATCGGCAGTACACTCGAAGGGCCTTCAGATGACATCGACCTTGGAGTCGGGCTTAGACCGTGTGAAGCCCGCTATTACTAACATCATGTTCCCTGTTTTTGCAAGCTCCGGCCGTCCGGCGCTTCGGGCGAAGGCAATGTAGGTTTTGGTGCTACCAATGCCGTCTGTAACCTGAGGATGTGAGATGTAGGGACCCTTTATCTCCTATTTCGACTCTTCTGGACCCTCAACCACACCAGGTGTCTTGTTTTCGGGTGGAGCTCTTCTGCCTCCCCGCTGGAGGCGAGAGAGGGGCCACCTTTATCCGGCGAGGTGGGGTTCAGGATCGTTTCTGCTTCTTCTAAATGTGCAATCGCCCAGGAGTCCCTTTTTTCAGGAAAACTGGACCGCGGTGGGGAACAGCCAGCGAAACCTGATATTTTGATCTCGAAGGAATAGTACCAGTGGCCTAAGGGCCCTCCGTTTCTGTATGATCACTGCGGCTAGGTCCTGGATGATTTGCAGTGGAGACCCCTGAAATGACAGTTTGTCACATGTGCGGCCTATCAGCATTATTGCCTCCTTTGTCGTATAGAAGTGGATTTGGGTGATCACATCCGGAGGGGATTCCGTGTCCAATCCTCTGCGGGGACGCAGTCTGTGAGTGCGATCTAATAGGAGTTGGGACTTCCCAAGATGTGGCAGAAGGGATTGCAATAGGTCCCCTACATATTCCGCCAGGTTCCAGTCTGGGACCGAAGCAGACACTCCCCTAATTCACAGGTTATTTCGTCGGGCCCTGTTCTCCAAGTCCTGCTGCTTGTACTCCAAGATCTTGTTTCTGTCCATCAGGGCACGGATCTTTTGTTGTACTTCGAGAAGTGAAGCCAAGTGCTCCTGCATCAGGTCCTCTACTTCTCCTAGTCTTTGCTCTACCTCGGTCACTCTTTGATCCATCTGCTCGAGTTTGGTGGTGAGTTTTGTCATAAGGAGCGGAATTCTGATTTGATATCCATTATAAATGCCTGAATATCTTCCTTGGTAGCCAGTTGTCCGGCTCCTCCCGGTGAAGCGTGGAGCGTGGATTTGGTTGTCTCTGGCTTCTTTCCGTTTGCCCCTGGGAGCAACATGGTGGAGATATCGCCACTCTTCAGGGCTTTGAGGTGTTTGGCCATAGTAGTGCTATCTCTTTACGCAATGCACAGCTCCTGTCAATGTAGGAGGTAACCAGTGGGTACCCTCTGAAAGCTGGGAAAGTTCACCAACATTTGCCCTTGTAATAAGGGGCGCTCAACCTCAACCTCAGGATCCGGGCCACTGCAGCGATTGTCTGGATGCGTCCAGGGCTTTGTGATCCAATTTTTCTATGGTGGGGGAGGAGGAAGTCAGCTGGATGTTGTGAATTCACCGGCCCTCCAGTTACCCCAGGACCCTGCAGGGCTGATGCGGTGGCATAGAAGCTGTTTCAATGGGCCCAATTGGCTGGTGGTGCTATGAGGGGCGATCCCCATCATTTCCAGGAGTAAATGTGCGGAGGAGCCGCCTTCTACATGGGCCCAATACTCACAGTGTAGGAGGGGGTGGGGAGGTGTAGCCCTCCTATCCCCTCAGTTGGCTTTCCTTAGTTAACTGCGCTAAAATCCTGGGTGCTGGGTGCGCTGGCAAGCCGGTGTTCTTTTAGATTATTCTTTCACCCAGCACCATGTGAACAGTGAAGCGAGGGGGCAGGTACCTCCCTTCATGCCAAGCGGGCTCATCGACATGTTACCCACAGGGGAGGACAGCTTCTCTCTTCCAGTGCCAGCCCGCCCCAATCGTATGCTTACTGGCGGTGTAACGCTGTCCTCCACTGCCCCGGGGATTGCAGTGCGTATCACAAATGCTGCTGAGGACTGCCTCCGAGCGGCGGTAAGATTCCTCTCGGGCTGCACACCACCGGAGCAAACAGCTGTGCCGTCTCGTGGGACTCTGCTGCACAGCACCGCACTGGGCTCCTGAGTCAGGGATGATGCTGGCACCTGGGCACTGCACCCCCCTGGGGTCTGGGTTCTATGATGCGCTCCGGTGTGGGGGGAGGAGCGGGTTGCCTCCTCCTACTCCGCGTCGGTGCTCTGGGGTCTTCACTCGAGTCACTGGCACCCTTCGAGCATTAGGGTAGCTCTGTGAGGTTGGATGAGCGACTTCCCTCATTGCGAGGCGCAGTTGTGGCCAGCTGTGAGAATTCCTCTGCTCATATGGTCCCCTGTGGACAGCTTCTCCTCCCCTCATTCTTCCTGCGTCCGTCTGCCATCTTGGTGCTCTGGAGCTGCGATCTCGGGCTCAACGTCAGTCGATTTTAGGCATCAGATCTGCACGTAATTGTACCAGGTTGGGGCAGCTGAGACACGATAACTTCCTGCTACGGCTGATGTCCTCGCCGACATGTAGGTTCAGTGGGAACCAGGGATTATTTCTCAGGCATCGGGCTTCATACAGAGGCCAATACCAGAGCAGCCACATCGGTGGCACTGCTGGCCACGCCCCAAGAATGCTTATTTTAAAACTGACTGTTAAATTAATAAATAATTATTTTAATAAGAAACCTTGAGTTTAAGTGTTATTTGAATACCTGCCACTGTGAATCTCTATGTTACACCTCTACAGCTCTACCTTTTGAGATAAATGTGGCTGCTCAGTCACTCTACCAACTTGTACAGACCTACACCAAAGGTTGGGTTGCCTATTGCCAAGAGGACAAGGATAGTGAAGTCTCCCACATGGTTACTACATACAATCTTGCCTAACACCAGAAGAGACTCAAGACCTAAAAAAAGAAAAAAAAACAATGAACACTTGATGTGCAGAACATGACATTTCCTGCCTCTGATCCAATTTCCCGTGCTCAACAGTGGAGAAATACATTATTTTGACTTCTGGCTATCCATCCGATAGTGCTCAAAAGTATCAAGCACTCTCATGGGGCAGCATCAATCATAACTAATTTATGTAGAACCTTAAAAGTACTTTGTCATTTACAGGACATTAAAATAATGAGGCAATCCAAAAAGATGATTATATTTTTAAACAGCTTCTCGTTATGTAAACTATACTTAAGTTTTTGGTACAACCATGCATCTACAGTCTAGCTCATACGTCTCTCACTAGCACACACTGTCTACTATATAATCCTAAAAGTCCTCCACTCTTTCCCGTCTCTCCTTACAAATCCATTCTCCTCTCTTCCGATTCCAATCTTGCTTGCCACCTCTTCTGATTCCAATTTTGCTCGCCACACCAAGCACTGCACCCATTATCCTTGTAGCACCAACCTCTTCTGCCTCCATCGCCCCTCAGCATCACCCTCTCCCACAAATTCTCCCTCATTCTTCACACTTGGGCTCAGGAATTCTCAATTTATCTGCAGCAAAACCTCGTTTCTCTATCCTCTCACTATTTCGACTCCAATAATCCCCACATCGTATTGATGCGACTGAACCACACTGACACTGCCTCCTATGACCATTTTTACAACTTAAAAGCTTGCCCAAGTAAAACCACAAAGGTAGGTACAGTGGATTATGGTCAAGGTACGGTTAGATAAGCGAGACATATAATGTGTCTAGTGAAAAGGCATAAAGGAGAAAAAGAAAGAGCTAACAAGAAGATGGGAGAGTATATTTCGAAGTGGACAGATAAACCGAAGCCATTGAGTAATGCTATCTATTAGAAATGAACATCGGATCAAATGTTTATTTTTTCACAAGCATGCTCACCTGGTTTCCACTTCCACAAAACAATACACTAAACAGGAAATACTAAATTGCATTTAATTTCCATCAAAAACAACATTACCTCATAATGCACATACAATTATAGAAAACCAGCAATAACATTGGCATGACAACTGAATAATATTGTTTTTCTCTGCCGCTGAACATGTCCAGGTTAAGTGCAATACACTGTAATAGACAAACATGCAGGGCATACATTTTCATGTGCAGCATTTGTCTTATGCATTTAAAAATACAAAGAGAATGTTCGAATTTTCTCTATTAATGGCATTTTAATTCATTTTCCATTAAACTACCTAGTTGCTAGAGTAGCTTTCAGATTTACTAAACAACCTATGCGAGATATCCTATTTTCTGAAAAATACATATAGTTAGCATAGTTAGTTACCTTGATTGCAAGATAATATAGCTTCTTCATATTTGTGCATTTTCATTTGGGCCTGCGCCAGAAAACACCATGCTGATGTACAAAGATTGGATTTCTGCAGCCCTATCGGAAACAAAAATTGTAGTGGTTAGTTTATTTGTAGTCCCAATAAATATCTTATGGAAATACAGTTGTGGACGCCTCTGTCGAAAAGATTGGTTGCCAATATTTACCTAAAATACCCAGGACATAACTTATTGGCAGACATAAGAATACCAAAGCATTAACCTTTCAGAAACCACAAAATATAAAATCAATTGGCAACTGTATTGAAAATGTATTTGCCATTGCTATTTTGGAAAAAGCAAACAGGTTGTCACCAGACACATTTACATGCTGATATGAACACAGCGCAGTGGCAGCTGGTGACATTTTACATTGGAGGGTAAGTATATCCACAAACATGCGAGAGTGACCGAGCGTAGTGAGGGGGGGCCAAAATAACCCAGCGCGATCGCATGGGTTCTCCCCCCAATACAATTTTATGAATAATGGGTTACAATGATGCATTATACAGCACACTTCAGTGAAAGAAATTGGTAAAAAGCCAGACAGTTGCAAACGGTTTTGTAGATGCAAGTCAGCAACAGTGCACAGGAGCTTTGCCAATGCATTTTCATGATGCTATTTCCCACAATATATGCCAATATAAAATACATTTTCACGCTCGCTGTGCCTATACATATCCATGCTGGCTGCACAAACCTATGCCAGTAATGATACTATAAGAAAAATATCAAAGCTTGCTCTGCCAGCATATGACAGTATCCCCACGTAGGATCATACTCCTACTGGCTTTGCCATTAAAAATGGCATGCCACAATAAGAAAACATGCCCAAGCTGATTGCACCAATTTAGCCCAGCCTAGACACGTAATAACACATCATGTTTGTTTTGTCGTAGATGCCCAGGACAAATTGACATGCCACAGTAAGAAATGATAGCTAGATGTTGCACAAAACTCCAGCCTATCCCTGCATACACGTACCATGTTTGCATTATCATAGATGCCCAGGGAAAAATGCAATGACTCGTTCAGATATTATAGCAAGACCACCTGCACTAAAATACCGGTCTAGCCAGTTAATAACACGCAACATGTATTTTTTTTTAATCATAGATGCACAGTAAAAAATGTTATAACAGTAGGAAATGGATAGACTGTCGCACAAAAATGCCAATCTAGCCACGCAATAAAGCTTACCATGCTTGCTTGATCGTAGATGCCCAGCAAAATATGTCATGTCACCACAAAAAATGACTAGACTGGCTGCACCAAAATGTCAGTCTAGTCAAGTAAAAACACTTAACATGCTTGCTTTATCACAGTCAGAAATTGCACTAATCAGCCAGTCTAGACAGGAAATAACACTTATGATTGCTGTATTACAAATGCCCAGGACAAAATGTCATGCTGCAGTAAGAAATGGTTACACTGAAAGGACAAAAATGCCAGTCTAGTCACACAGTAAGAGTTATCATACGTGCTTCATCAAAGATGGCCAGTAAAAAATCTCATTCAAACAGGCATCCACACAGTATTCACTTTTTCATTCACACAGCTTTCATTGACTTATTCACACGCGCACCCATACATCACACACTCGCTCATTCACTCATGCATACATGCACACAACATACACAAAACATACATACAAAATGCGAATCTGCACTTACCTTCAGCCCCAGCGGGATTCAGCGCCTCGCTGCTGCACTGCCTTCCATGACAAAGGCCCTCCGGCTCCCATGCCCAAGAATAGGAACTAGAGAGCACAATTTCCCTTCGACAGTTTAAGCCAGCCCAAGGGCACTCCCTCAGCTGCACCAGGCAGCTGAGGGAGTGTTCAGTGTTTAAACTGGGCTGGCGCGGCAGCTCTGAGGGGTGACGGTACGAACACACACAACTTCGTGGCTGCACACACCCATGCATCACCACAACATCTGCAAAAGCGTCTCTCACTATTCAACCAAGCACTGCAGTCGCTTAAAATGGTTACGCTTAAAAAACAGAACTTTGCGGTGTGGGCAGGGCCCTACCCACACCTCATACTAAACCCTCTGCATACTTAATCAGCACCCAACAATAATTGACTTTTTGTAAATACCAAAACCTAAAATACCATGTTGCCACTTTCCCAGGATGCAACCTCAAACTCGTTAAACACTACATGTTAATCAGCATCAATAAAACGCATTAAATGCACAACAAAAATCTCAGTCAAACCACACCCAATGCACACCACACATCACGGATAACCACTGTAAATGCGACCTTGTATTACAAATTATGTTGCCACCTGCAAATCCTCCACAAAAAAAGATTACACATTTTAGTTATACGTATAGAGCACTCCATTTACACACCCACAACAACCTTGGTACATAGACGCTGCCACACTCTGAAACACTGTTTGTATGCCTCATATCTTACTACCTTTCCACAAAAGGCACCAGTGAATAACATTCCAGTAACGGCACCACACCGACATTCCTACCAAACACTACCCTCTCAACAAACCTTAGACACTTTAGACACCTTCCACCCGTCACTGCCACCCGCAGTTCTTGTGCCTGTACTTCCCAATCTCCTAATGTATCCGATAGAATCTGATCAACTGAAATACCTGAATAAAGTAACCTGATCAACATGGAAGCTTGACAGCGTAGCCTTTTAGCGTAATAACTGAGATCCTGTCATAACAGTGATACAAATAAAATATCATATATCATATCAGGTCTCCTCTGTGTCAGGTGTTCAGAGACCAGGAAGATCAGCATGTTACTCTGTTTGGTCAGTACACTGCTGACTAGGGGGTATGCAAAATGCAGTGCTCCTCTACCCAGAAATGCTCCTAGTGAGTCCTTTAGGGGTGACCAGTAGAATTTCGGGCATGGCCACTTCCAAAGGCATGGCATCAGACATATGGCAACAAAGGGAGAGACAATGAATCAAGCTGCACCTGTACCTGTCTCTCCTCCCAGCCACCCAGAGTGCTACAGGCACCCTGTGAGTTTTGAAAGAACTCTCTTAGTATCTGACGTTAGCAGAAACACTTTCATCCATCTTAACTCACCAAAACCATCTAGCCCGGTTTATTTGGAGCCTGAGAATTAATTCATAGGTTTCCAGTAAACAAATATCTAAGCTTGTTGATTCACAAAATTCAGATTGGTAGAATATACAACACAATGTGCAACACATTCCACTTCTTCTAAAAGATTCTCACAGATGGTATTAAAAATACATCTCTGTGGGGTGGCTCATCCACAATGGGTGATGTTTGTTGAGAGGGTAGTGTTTGGTAGGAATGTCAGTGTGGTGCCGTTACTGTAATGTTAGTTACGCCCGTTTGGTCAGCCATTCCCTTGGTTGTCTAGTTTGTTCTTGGTGTCATAGGTTTCACTGTTGTGCCGGTTGGGTGTCATGTTGTCTGATTGAGATGGCTGGATGTTTTGCAGTGACGGAAGGAGGTGTTGAAGTGTTCTTGATTGCGAGGTGTGTTGAGATGTACTTTGTCTGTGTGTGGTGTGCTTGTTGTGGTAACGGAAGGTGTTGTGACTGACTTACCTTCCCGTGCATTTATCCTGCTTGTATGAAGTGTATGTAAGGAGTGATGTCATGTATGGAATGTTAGCTGAGGGACTGGAATGTTTATGTGTGAATAGAGATCCACCCAGGGCAGTTGAAAGATGTGAGCCTGGGTGGTGGGAGCCAGTGGGTTCCTATGTCTGTACTTCCTAATCTCCTATGTACCTGATAAGACCTGATTGGACTGAAGTACCTGAATAAAGCAACATAATCAACATGGCAGCTTGACAGTGTATCTTTTTAAGCATAATACCTGAGATACTGTCATAACAATCACGCTCATACACAAGTGTTTCAGAGCGCGACGAGGCAAGGGAGGACAAAACAACGATTTTACTATGCCCAGTGACATTGAGAACGTGCAAGTGCATGGGGGAGGGGGGAAATGGAAAGTGCTGAGCAACGGATAACAAAAGGTAGTGCAGCCAGCAAGGTGGCAAGTGCAGGTTTAGAGCGCAAAGATGGGGTGTCTGGTAAGTGCAGCTAAGGGGACTGTAGGGTTACACATACAGGCCCACGTGCAAGGGTTGCCAGGGGCAGTGCAGGTGTGTGGCTGGGTGGGCACAGACCTGGGCCCGAAATCAGAGGGCAAACCAGGTGCACAGTGCGAAAGCAGACAGATCAGCCGGGGAGAGGGAGAGCGAAGGCAGAAGCAAAGAGGAAGGTCTTGAGGTGCTCCCGGAACCAGAGATGGTTATCCTCAAGTTTGAGAGTGGCAAGGAAGCTGTTCCAGAGGGAGGTGCCTCTCGAGGAAAGAGATCTACCACCATCTCGTTGCTTGGAGAAGCGAATGACCCTGCAGAGTTGGAGGAGCGAAGAGCTCGAGTACAAGGGTATTTACAGAGGGAGAGCTGAAGGTATTTTTGACCCAGACCCCAAAAAGCATTGTGGACAATGCAAAAGGTTTTGCATTTACTCATTGAAGCCACTGGGACCCAATGAAGAAATTTCAGGGGTGGAGAGATATGATTCCAGGGCTTGAGGCCAAGGACAAGTCTTGCAGCCCTGCTCTGGATGAGTTGTAGAGGGCGGAGAGTAGAGGCAGAGAGATTTAGAAAGAGGCTGTTGCAATAGTCCAGCCTGGAGAGAACTAGAGCTCTAGAGACAGTAAGCTTCGGGGGGAAGGAGAGGAAAGGAAGAGGAGGTGCAGTTGGTAGTTTGACTTCTTAGAGACGTCAGAGATGTGAGGGGGAAAAGGAGATTGTGGAGTCGAAGATGACCCCGAGGTTCTTTGCCATACAGGTGGGCGCAGGAAGAGGGCCAAGGGAGGCCGGCCAGAGTAACAGGAAAGGAGGAAGCAGGTGTGCCAATGAGGACAATCTCTGTCTTACTGCCATTAAGTCTGAGATCATTGAAGGCACACCACTCCTGGATAGCAGAGAGACAGTCAGAGATGAGAGAAGGAGAAGAGGTGGCAGAGGGAAGCCTTAAAACGAGCTGGGTGTCATCCCCATAGCACTGAAAGTTGGAGCAGAGAGTGGCAATGCGGTCTGGTGGCTTCAGCCAAAGAAGCATAGCTGCAAGGCCAGAGAGTGAACTGTACCTGTCCATACATGGCTTATGAAAGTCAGTGGTAAATGGAGTGCAGAGTGGGATAAACTTCCCAATATGCAGTAACTGATGTGTTATGTGGTCTCCAACGCAGCTGCTTTAAAAACAACTGAGAGAGCACCTTCAGATTAGCCTGTTGGCCTCAGCAAAGAGTGCCTGTTGAGATCGATTCCTAGAATCTGGGCTGGCAGACGGATTTTAGGAGGCCACCCTAGTTATGATGAACAGGGAGCTCTGAGAGGGTAGCCAAAACCCATTCAAGGTACGTGAATGAGCAGTCAAGGCTTAGTCTCAGGTGAGTGGGGTTAGGGGCCCTCAATTAGTCGACACAATAAAATACAAAGTTATTCAATTTAGCCAGCTAATTATAAAAATAGAATTTATTTAGGCATTTAAAACACACTGAAAAATGAAATGAGCAGATAGTACTATCACCGAAAACTCTATAATACAAATATATACAATCACCAGTATGTTCACTTATTATACTACATCAAATTGTTCCACCAAGCAATGCAGGTAAGTAATGCAGATGCAGTAGTACGATGGGAACCAGTAACAAGTACAAACCCCAAGATGAATGCGGCCTTGGTTCCAAAAGTCACAGGGTCCAACACATTGCTTCTCACACGTATGAGTTCTCTTTAAAAATAAAACATGCAATGGGCTTGTGGTGGTGATTAGTTTCAAACTGTGTTCAAATTCTACAACAATTTACCATTTACCCAAGAATAGGTGAGTTCTCTCCTTTTTTTCAGATCCAAGGCTAATTCAGGGGCAGGATACCCGGCCCAGGTTCGATGACCAAAGGTGAGTGGTGGGGAGACAGGCAGGACACAAAGGAACTTATTCCCAATGTTATCCTATGAGGATAGAGGGGGGGGGGAGGACACGTACACTGATGCTTACTAAACCCCTTGACTCTGATTTCCCAGATTTCATTATAGATCATCTGGGGGTCGCTGGGGGCTTGATCTTCCACACTTTGTTCTGTTGACAGGTGCCAAAGAGTTGCTGGTTCGAGGAATCTTCCAGTCGGGTGCAACTGGAAGCTGCAATCCCTGATGGTGAAGAAATGCAGACTCCAATGATGCAGGCCTTCTTAGGACACTTCACTCGAAGGAGGAAGGCGAGTTTCGACATGAATGCATAGACCGAAAAATGAGCCACCAACAGATCATTCAAGGCCTCAGAGTAAAGGACTTAATCAAGCCCTTCAGCAACTGCATGACACTAGGAATCAAAAAATGTTAACCCTGCCTGGGGGTGCTTTTGAAAATGCATATTGTAGCAAAGTAGACCTTTATCGACATTGGGGCTATTCATGGCCAATGATGTAGAAGACTGTAAATTACAAGTTACTTACCTGTAACTCTTGTTCTCCAGCATGGCTCTTACATGGATTCACATGCAATGAATATTCCCCACCGTCAGGAATCCCCAGTAAAATAAAGCATTATAGCTTTAAGCTAAGAATAAAAAATGCTTGTCACTTACATAGCCTATTACTGTCGCTGGGGGTCATACTGCACCAGCCAATGACATGGGTCCTACCTAGCTCCACTCCTGGAGGCAATCTTCAGATTTGGTTGCGCACGTAAAGTGGCATTAGAAACCAAGAAGAGCCAGAGAGGGGAAGGAGGGAGGTTTAGCATGTGAATCCATGTAAGACCCATGCTGGAGAACAAGAGTAGCAGGTAAGTAACTTGTACCTTCCCCAGCTTGGAGTCTTACAAGGATTCACATGCTATGAATACGATTACACAGCAGTACACTTACACAACCACGGGAGGTGGCAAGGCTCAACAGAAGCAATAAACTTACCCATGGAACAGACTCCTCTTATGCGAACAGGTTGCAAAGCACTGCTTGGCCGACACGCTACTTTTCCCTGGAATCCCTGTTGACACAGGAGAACCCCATGAAGGTGTGGGTAGACCACCACATAGCAGCCCTGCAGATATCCAGCAGAGGAACACCAGAGAGGAACGCAGTAATCTAAGCGATGGCTCTGGTGGAATGGGCTCTCAGCCAGCCTGTCAATATTCTGTTCGACAATTGATGGCAATGCATGATACAGCCGGAGAGTCACCTGGAGATGGAATCCTTCGATAGGGCCTTTTCATGCCCCACAAGTCCAAAGTTGACAACAAGCTGAAAAGTCTTTCAAAAATCTTTAGTGCATGCCACATCGAATCTCAAGGCAGGCATGCAACACTTCCAGAAAGTGCAAGGACCTTTCAGCAGGCATAGGATGGATTGTGAAGAAGACTGGTAAGACCTAAGGTTCGTTTAGATGAAAGTCAGACAGGACCTTAGGCATAAAGGATGGATGAGTTTGCAGAAACACCTTGGATTTGTGGAAAAACAAATACGGAGGATTACAGGATAGAGCTTGGATTTCTCCAACACACCTGGCCGAGGTGATTGCCACAATAGGAAGGCTGTCTTCCATGATAGGAACTTCAAAGATGCTAAATGCATTGGCTCAAACCGAGCACCCATCAGTTTGGACAGGACCACAATCGACTCAGGAGCCTTCCCCGGGGGCGGGTGACGTTCTGAAGAGGCCCATGAAGAACTATTTTACAAGCTTGTGAGACCACAGGGAGAGCTTGCCAGGGGCCTGGGTATACCGGGGTATTGCAGCTAAATGCACCTTGATGGATGCATGGGCAAGGCCAGCCTATGCTTGCGAGAGCAGGTAGGGCGGAAGTTGCAGCATTGTGATGCACTATGGAGAGATCTTTTGTGACTGATACAACACTGTAAAGCACTTCCACTTGTGTGGTTAGCATGCAAGTGTAGATGGGACCCTGGCCTGGGCCAGAATCTTCTTGCATTCCAATGGCAGCGAGAAATGGCCAAATTCTAAGGCTGCAGGAGCCAGGTCGACAGGTTCAGGGACGCCGGTTCGTGGTGTAGGGTTGCCCCGCCTTCTCTGAATAGCAGGTCCGTAAGAGGAGGCAGCTTGATGGCCAGAACCACTGACAGGTGAAGAAGGTCCAAGTACCAGATCTGTCTGGACCATGCTGGTGCAATGAGGATCATCTTGCATCGGGATAGTTCGATTTAGTTGATCACACTTTGCAGCAGCGAATTCAGTGGGAATGCGTAAAGGAACAGGCCTTCCCACGGGAACGAGAAGGCATCCCCCAGACTACTTGCCCGGGGATATCTGCTGGCAAACCACTGGCTCTTGGAATTAGCTGATGTCGCAAACAGGTCTAGGCTAGTCCCACTCGCCTAAGATCTGAGAAGCTTGTGTCTGCTGGAGCCACCACTCATTGCAGGACCGCAGCTCCCTGCTTAGAGAATCCACAATGCTGTTCTGAACACCTGCTATGTGGAACAGGACTAGAAACATCTGGTGCGCAATGGCCCAGCGCCACAGGTTCTGTAACTCCAGAAAGAGGATGGGGAACTCGACCCCCTATGCTTCCTGATGTAATACATGGTGGTTGTGTTGTCCGTGAAGACCTTGACCACCTTTCCCAAGGTTTGAAGGACTTGAGAGCACAGAAACCTGCTCGTAGTTCCAGTACGTTCATATGCAACGCCTTTGCCTCTGGGAGCCAGAATGCCTCTGGCACAGCTGGCCTGTGTGGGCCCCCCAGCCTTCTAGTGAGGCGTTGTGAGGGGTCTTGAAGGGAGTTCCCTGTGATATGTTGCGGGCAAATGGACCACCAGAGTAAGCTTGATTGAGGGTTATACTGTCATTCCATAAGCCGGAAGGTTCCTTCCACCTGGCGCCCAAGAACTCCTGAAGTGGTCTTATTTGCAGGCTCCAATAAGGGACCAGATGGATGCACAAGGACATCATCCTTGACAGGGATTTGATGGACCGGACCATAGTGATTCTGGCTTGTGATATCCATTTGACTTTACCTAGGATGGCCCTTATCCTCTCCTCCGATGGGTTGACCGGGCACAACACTGTGTTGAGCCAGGCCCCCAGGAACAGTGAGTCTCGGGATGGCACCATGCCAGATTTTAGATAGTTATAGAGAATCCCAGAGAGGTTAGACTGCGGACCGTCTCTGCTGTATGTTGCGCTGCTAGGGCGTGAGAACAGGACTGGACGGGGGGGGCGTGGCCTGGAGCATCTCCTCTAATGACCTCCATATGGGGCCCGCGGCTTGCTGCTATTAACACCTGTTGCTGCTGCTCCTCAGCGTCGCTGACGGCGACATCCAGCTGCGGAATGTTGGGGGCTCATGTGGAGGCAGTTTGAGCCCCCAACACCTACCAGTGCCTCATAACGCAGCCGGTGAACTTCTCGGCGATCCGCCGAGCGCCCTCAAGATGGCGGACGGGCCGCGCTGGCCTTGCAACAGCGCTCCCTCAATAGCCGCCCCATTGCTGGAATGAGACCAGGGGCTCCTAAACCCGGGGGACCCGCGCCGCTTAGGAGCCCTCCCCGGCAGTGATCACCTGGCGGACTTGGCTCCGTATTGAGGGATTTCCCGACAGAGACTTTTCGGGTGCCTGCAGGCGGGCGAGGTCGTCGCACCCCACCCTGGATGGTGGAACCCGCTCGGCGTGGTCTCCTCCGGCTCATTTGTGTCTCCGGGACCGGACGGGATCGCCTCCGGCCTCGGGGAGCCCGGCGGAGCAGTGGATCTCCTGGTGCCCTGCGCCCACGCTCCGCCTTGCTTCCGGAATGGAGGATGCGCTGCCACTCTGGCCCGGACTCCGCTTTGGATTCAGCAGCGGGGGCCCCTGGAGGGGGAACCTAGGCGGAATTAGGCCGCCGCCTGGTGCGGCCACTCCCCCGCGGTGCCTCCTGACAGCTCTGCATCTCTTTCTCAATTCTGCTGGCCGCTCAGCTTCCTTACCCCCCTTCACCTCCCCATTTCTTTGCCTCCAGTGGAGGGGGCAACTTTTGCTGGAGAAGCCCTGGCCTCTGCCTCACCACTTGTAAGCATTTTTGGGGGCCGGACCAGACTCTCTTCACCTCCTCCTGAATCCATCAAGCCTGGCCCCAATTTTGCGCCCTCCCCCTGCTGAGAACTTTAATATCTGGGCCTCATATGCCTGCTGAGCCTTGTCCACTTTGATAATCCCGTGCCAGTTGGCCCCTCATCACTACTGGACTCTGGGTGGATCCTGGCTGTGCCCTTGGAGGCTAATCACAGCGTCCTCCAATTGGTTGAATCCGGAGTCCCCTGCCCTGTGCTCCTTCACCCTGGCTTCTGCTAGGCCGAGAATCCGGAGTGGCGTGGAGCTCACGGGACCCCCCACCTCTCGCTTATCTCTTGGGCGCTTTCTGGACTCCCCTTCCAGCTATCTTGTGCTCGCTAAGGGAGCCCTGGCTCTAGTGTTTTGCCCTCCAGTTATCCCAGGTCCTCTGAGACAACTCCTAAGGATATGGCTAAGCACCTTAAACCTCCTAAGAGCGCGGACATTTCAACTATGCTCCTTTCAGCAGATAAAGGGAAGAAGATGGAGCCCCCGAAACTCACGCCTCAAAAATCCCCAGAAGACAGAGAGTCCCTTGCAACTAAAGAGGATCTCCAAGACTTTATGTCTGACATTAAGGCAGAATTCGGCTCATGCATGTCGGAGCTTACATCTAAATTGGAGCAGACGGACCAGAGGGTCTCGGAAGTGGAACACAGGCTGGGGGAGATGGAGGACTTGGTCCAGGAGCACTCCACGTCCCTTGTGGAGATGCAGCACTCAATCCAGGCATTGATGGACAAAAGCAAGATCCTCGAATACAAACAGGAGGATCTCGAAAATAGGGCCCGCCGTAATAACCTCAGGATCCGGGGGGTCCCTTCCTCAGTCCCAGACAAGGACTTGGCTGAATATGTGGGTGACTTCTTTCAATCGCTACTCCCGCACCTGGACAAGTCACAACTTCTGTTGGATCGCACTCATGGGTTATGTCCGCGGCGAGGGGCAGAGGTGGAGTCCGCGCCGGATGTGATCACGAGAGTCCATTTCTACACCACCAAGGAAGCTATTTCCGCTATTGGTTGTTCCCGTGATGAACTAACTTTCCAATGATCCCCACTTCAAATTTACCAAGATCTCTGACTTTTGACGTTGCAGAAGCGAAGGGCCCTCCGGGCGCTCACCCTCTTTCTCCAAGATCACCAGACTCGTTATCGATGGCTATTTCCAACGGCCCTTCAATTTTCTTACAATGGAGTCCCCCGAACGATTAGCCACCTCGACGACATAGCAGCGATGGTACGCCCGGTTCCCCCAGAGGGACAGGGGCCCCTGGACCTGACCACACTGTAGACGAGCCCGATAAATCGGCCCCCAAACCAATGCGTGCATCCTGGTCAAGAGCACATAGGAACCGGAGGATGAAATGATGGTCGGTGCCTCCCTGAAGATCAGACACCACTGGAATATGTAAACTGCTGGGAGCCGCTGCGGGCCCTGTGTGGCCCATGCCCAACTCCAGGGTACATGTCTCCGTATTTCCCTTGGAGTACAACCCGTCTATTATGGACTGTTGTAGCCCTGTTGGCTAGGGGAAGCCCAGATGGAATGATCTTGGCCCCCCAAGTTCTGGCTTCCCGTTGGAGGTCGATGTTGGAAGTCCTGCCCTCCCGTTGGAGGCTATTTATAAAACTTCAGCCACAGGATGACTTCTCTATGAACGCACCAACGGACAATGGCTGAATCCCACTCCCCCAACCCCTAACCCCTGGGACCTGTAGAGACTCCAGAGGCTCCCCTTCTGCACCAGAAATTGAAATTCGTCACATTAAATGTCAGGGGCAGTTTAAACTGTTCTCCCTCTTGTTTTTTTTAATTCCATGTGTGGGAATTCTTAGCTTGGCTGGGGAGTACAGCGAAAAAGTTGAGGAACTGAGGTATGAGGGCATCACTTGCAGATTCGTGGAGTGGCGGGGCCGAGGTACGCAGAGGTCGAGGAGATGACGACGAGCTGCACTTTGTTCCTATCAAAGTTTTCTGAGCAGCTGGTGCTGAGGGGATGATCTATCAAGATTAGGAATCTGCAGTAGAATTCAATCCATTGAAGTAAGTTCCAAAAATGTATGGACATTGGCATATTATTTTTAATGTCATTATCGCAAAGCCAACATGAGTGTTCTGAAGTGGTTATATTGAACTACCTACATAGTGCAGCCAATATCAACATGTTTTCTTAGTGTGGCATATAATTCATATATTGTTTACTGGCATTATGGGCAAAGCCAACATGGTGAATGTTACTGTCGTCCATTGGTGCAGCCACTATGGACATATTTTCTTCATGTGGTATATCATTTTTACTGCCATTATAAACAAAGCAAACATGAGAAGTGTTCTTAAGTTGGGATGCTGGCCTAGATTAGTGCAGCCAGAATGGAAATTCTTTTCATTACATTAATGGCCATAAAATGTCTACTGGCATTATCAGTAAAGTCAACATGTTGAGTAATCATTTGTGGGAATGCTCGCCTACATAAAGGCAATATGATAAGTGTTCTTGCATGGGCCTACTGATATAAATTGGTGCAGCCAGCATAGACATGTGTGGGCGCAGCCAGCATGAACATTTTTGTATACACTAACAGAACACTGGCATTGTGGACAAAGGTATCATGGAAATGTGTCAGAAAATACTATGGTGCACAGTTGGTGATCTACTGAATTGTTTCCAGTGTTAGCCTAAACTAAAAAACCAATGGTAAACCACATGGGTTTTCATCCAATTTATATCAGAAAGTGTGCTTTAAAATTATAACCCATTATTTAAAAATAATGTCTTGGGGGAGGTAGGATTCATGCCAAACTCCCCTTTGTTGATTGCAGTCCCTTGCTAGGCTTGGTTGCTTATACGTATTCATGGGAAATGTTTATGTCCTTCCAATTAAAAATATCTCAAGCTGTCATGGATACTAGTTGTCCCGCACACTCTACAAGAGGAAGACTTGTGATGCAGGTGTTCTGAATAGAGAAACCTCACTTTTTTGTGGATAATCAAAATGGCAGAGTGTTGGCCTGCTGGTCCATGCAATAATTAATACGTAGTAATAGCACTACAGAGATTGAAATAAAGAGTAAATTATAAGGTGTGAAAAGTAGCTCCCCAGTACATGATACCACTCAGAGCAGGAACTATGTTTGAAGAAGAAATGTAACTTTAGCAAGATATTCCGGCAATGTTACTTTTCCCATTAAGTAAATATAATTAGAAAACTGCTGCCATTATATTTTTTAATACATTCTATAAAACTCCAAATGTTGTAATGCAAAAATGAAAGGAAACAATAAGAATGCAGTTAAACAAATTATACATAGTAAAAACAAAGTGATCACATGGTTAATATTGCACCTGTCTTTGATGTACTCTAAATTTAAAAAAAAAGCATAAAAGGGGACTTGTCAATGAAATTGCATCATTTTGCAATGTTTCAAAAACAATCCAAATTAGAAATGCAACTAAGGTGCCCATTATGGAACCCAAAATCGCCAAGACGGGTGTAATCGTACATTTATATATTTGCATGGCATATGTTGGCGTGAAGTCAGATGAAAGGCATTACAAAGTGGAGGGAGTTCTTTCCAATTAGCAGCTTCCAACAATGAGACATATTAGGAGGTCTTCGATGTTGCGAGGATCTTCACCACCCACAACACACACACACCGTTGAAGGATAAGCTGTGCATGATGATAGAGGCAAGAAGACTGACTAAAGCGACCTTGCCACAACAAACAACACCAAACCACTGAAATGTCTAGTATTCAGAGTACCCTGTAACACCCACTGAAAGGACTGATTCTTTACATGCAGAGTCCAGATCATCTCAGCCAGTTACGAATACATAACATCCTCATCTACCCACTCAACGCCCCGCATAAGCCAAAACTATATTAAAACAGTTTGGTTCCATGAAATATTTACCAAACCAGCACCACAGACAGATTTCTATATCAAAACATAATAGACAACTTAAATGATTTGAATGTGATTTTAACCAACAGAAAAGATTAAACAGCAAATTGATTATAATCTGTTTCCTGGGGTGCCAAGAAGAAAATGCTCCAAGGGGCACTAGATTGGACAAAGAAAGAGCAAATATGCACACACTGGTAGCTGATCCGCTGGTGCAAGTGGATCAAGGTCACGTGACCTCTTCCGGCCCAATTGCTGATCACTGCTAATCTTTTCCCACCCCTTTCTTTCCTCTTAGATCCAAGGGTGTTTCTCACAGAGGCGTCTAAATCGAAGGGCAGACAAATACAAAAGCAATTATGTTTGGTCCGGTTAGGATATGAAAATGGCCTGAACCCCTGCATCAAGCATCTTGGGTAGACCAGCAGCATGTGCATCATAGCTCACTCATCCCCGCATGCAAACAGCCAGTCTGCACCCACCGCAAGACATCACCAACAGAACCTCATTCACATCACACTCATCACCACCCACACTCCATTTCCAAAACACACACAACCTCTTCAATGTTCGCTCTATATAACTACTTACAGAAGGCCTTGCTAACCTCATTACCACTGACATCCAAGATGCACTCTATCACCTAGACAGCATCCCTCATCACAGCACTAACTGAAATTTCTACACATAACTCCCACCCCTCAAGCCTAAATAGCAATCACAACCAAAACACCTCTCTACCTGAGCGAGAAGCATACTACACACCACCACCAGAAGCCACGACCGGGCCAGATTGTAAGCAAAGAGCTTCAATATGGAATACACTAGGAAATTGGCCTTTTCGTGCTATTAACTCTGTTTCTGGAACAAGTTACCAATGCAGATATGATTGCCCCCTCCATCTGACACATCAGAAAGGACCTGAAGACCATACTCTTCAAAGAACACTTTGCCAATCACTGATCTCTCTTCCTCCTGCCCATTCTAGCAGCCCCACATCCTACCTGTAACCCACCTGGTACACCTCTATGTACAGCACTCTTGCTTCCCAGCTAGGTTTGCACTTTAGAAAACTATACATATATACATCCTGCAAGGGGTGATGGTTGAGGGATACACAAAACTGAGACTATGCCTGGGACAGCACTAAATATTACATTCTGTACCAGTGCTACTAATCTGTAGCTGGGATCAGGAATCTGGCATTCAATGCATGTGTATAATGCAAATACAGTGTGCCTTTGTACAAACCTGCTGACAGACTCTTCTCGGCTTCTTCATATTTCTTATTGTGAAAATATGTAATTCCTAAACCAATGGTGCTCAGGCCACTTTCTAAGTTCAACTTATCCAGTCTGCAAAAACAACTGACAGCTTCTTCACTGCAACATCCTGAAAAAAAAAGCAGGGATAACTTAATACAATTTTTTTGCTCGACAGTCTTGCTGAAGAGTCCAAAATAAAAATAAAAGTTTCCTTTCACATCAACTAAGAAATGTAGCTTTTTAAACCCCTTCACGTAATAGCAGCACAAAGAAAATAAACAGTAATGACAGCACATCTTTTACTTAATGGCAAATATAATAATATTATGAATCCGGTTAACACAATTTACTTAACTAATTTGTTCTATCTGTGACCAATCCCTAGATGTCGTCACTTCTCCCCAAGGTGGAGCCCCTTCCCATGAGGCCAGTGAGGTGAGGCCGCTACCCGATAGTCCCCCTGGGGGTGGTACACAGCGGGAGGATCTCATGGGGACAGAGATCTAGGAAGAACCTGGTATGACCCTCTTCCCAATCACCCCTCCTCACCCTATAAACTATGGTACACCCCAGTACTATACCCAACCACCCCATGTGCCTCTATAGGGCCAGTGAAATAATATCCACTAACACGAAGAAGAGCCCAGACTACCCAATTAAGACTTTCATCACAAAGACTGGGATGAGGAGGAGGTGTGAAACTATGAAGATCACTGCCAAAAGTAGGTGTGAGCATTCTAGTTCTCCACTAAGGGCCACTACCACCACCAACAGAAAAACAGAAGACGGACTAGGGAGTTTGTCAAGCCATCCGTGAAGGAACCGAAGAACGAGCAGCGGTTCAGCGCCAGACGAAGTGAGGACTGCAGACCAGGATACTGTCAGCAGGAAGCAGGCGTCTCCACCCGGTCCGACGTGGAATGACCCATCCGGTGGCTGGAAGAAGAACAGCCAGACCGGAGAAAGCAAGGGGGGCTGTGTGGTCCAGAGAAGGCGAGAACGCTGGAGGAAGCCAGCAGCTGTGTAGCCGATGACCGAAAAGACAAAGATGTATGCGGAGGCAGCGCAAAGACCAGGGTAAGGTAGTCATTCCCTCTGGTTAAGAACTTGCAACCAGAACTGTGCTTCCCAGTCCAGGAGAAGGGAGTCATTCTCCTGGACCAGGAACATCAACGCAACCTTCTAGTTTAGTTATAAATGTAAGGGACAGAATTAGAGATTTTGACACATGACGGTGGACTCTTTATTTTACAAGGATATTCTGACAGAACCATTAGCACTTTCCTTGAGGTAGGGAAACCCCTCTTAAAGATAGGGAAAGTTAGGGTTTCTCTTTATTTTCCTGGTGAATGTAAGTATAGCAACCACTATGCCACCTGTGAGTCAGTCTCCTCCTTCTACACCCTTACATATCCAAACTGAATACAAATGTCACTAATCATCCTTTGTTAAAGAAAATGTGCATTGGTTTCCTTTGCCAACCTTAGCAAGAATATTGCACTAAAGAGATGATCTGGTTCACCAATATGTGTTGTCACTGCTCTTGTGGTTTCACACATGGCGCTGAACATTTCAATTCAAATTTGTTTTTTCCATTCTTGGAAAACTTTAAACATCCCCTTTTAGGACATGATAACATTTTGCACAGACTAGACCGGAAATGTTCCTGTTTCTGAGGCTCTAAATATATTGGTGGTTCAGAAAGCTCTATTTAGGCTTATAGAAGAACAAGTTACTTACCAACTGTAACGTTCTTTCGACTGGATGTTCCGCCCACGTATTCCTCATCTTGTGATAAATCTCCAGCTTCGCTGCTTCGGCAAAAAATGTTCTCGGCAGAGGGCGCTGTGCTCAAGGACGTGGCGTCGATTGTCCCTCGACGGGCTCTGTACCATGTCGACGTCACTGATGGTATAAATAGCTCGAGCTGCGCCCGTTGCTTCAGTTCTGTTTTTTCGATGAAATATATATATATATATTTATAGGAGAAACACCCAGGCATGCCTCCTGACCGATACATTCTTCATGAGAGGAAAGTGTAAGAAACGTAAAACTGTACTGTGGGGTAGGATCGATGAGGAATACGTGAGAGGAACATCCAGTCGAAAGAATGTTACAGTTGATAAGTAACTTGTTCTTCGAATGGATCGTGTCCTCCCACGTATTCCTCATCTTGTGATAGGCTCCCATAGCAGTATCAATTTTGGAGGCGGGAGTACTAATTTCAGTTTTCGTGGACAGAATGCAGAAGTGCCTTGGCAAATAAACTCTCATTAGAGGAGGCAGTATCCAAACAATAATGTTTGACAAAAGTATGCATTGTTTTCCAGGTTGCAGCTGCACAAATGTCTGCTGCCGGGACTCCCCTCTTTAGAGCCGCAGAAGTAGCCATTCCCCTTGTAGAATGGGCACGTAGCCCATCTGGTGGTTCGTTTACCGCTAATCTGTAGCATTCAACTATGGCTAAAATGATCCAGCGGGAAATGGTCTGTTTTGTTACAGATAAGCCTAATTTATGACTAGTATACCCACAAATAGTTGGTCATCTTGTCTCAATTTAGCCATCCTAGAGATGTAAAAACTAAGAGCCTTCTTGGTATTTAGTCTGTGTAATCTCTCCTCTTCCTTGCTCAGATGAGGAGGTGGATAAAAAGTTGGTAGTACTATTTTTTGTGACAAATGGAAGTCCGAGACTACTTTTGGCAAGAACGAAGGTTTAACTTTAAGGACTACCTTATCCTTATAAAAAATAGTATATGGTGGTTTGCATGAGAAAGCCTGAAGTTCACTAACCCTGCGGGCTGATGATAGGGCCAAAAGAAGAACAGTTTTTAGAGTTAAAAGCCTCAATGGACATGAATGCAGAGGTTCAAAAGGTATGCAAGTCAAGAATTTTAGTACTAAACTTTAATCCCAAGTTGGTACATGAAAAGGAACTGGAGGGTATACATTAGTAAGCCCTTTTAAGAATTGAATGATTAACGGTATTTTGAAATATGAAACCTCTTCTGAGGAGCACTTGAAAATGGACAGCGCAGCAAGGTATCCTTTGATTGTTCCTATCTGGAGCCACAGATTAGCTAGATGTAGCAGAAAAGAAAGCACCATTGGGGTGCCACACTGAAAAGGGTCCACATCCATGTCTTTGCACCAGTTACTAAACATGTTCCAGCGACATCAGTACAAAGATTTTGTTGCTGGTCTTCTGGCCGAAAGCAAGATTTCCATTACGTCATCCGGAAAATCCCAATCCTTGTATCTCAACCTCTCAGAAACCATGCGTGAAGGTTGAATGTCTTGACCTCTGGATGGAGAACCCGACCTTCCTCTTGCGAGAGAAGATCCTCTCTTTGCGGAAGACGTATTGGAGGGCAGATGGACATGTCCAGAAGGTCCGGGTACCACGTCCTCCTGGCCCAATCCGGGGCAATTAGGATCATGGTTTTCCTGAACTTTCTCAACCTCCTGATTACCTGAGGAATCATGGGGACTGGGGGAAACGCGTACAGCAGTGGAAATTTCCACTCCACTACGAATGCGTCTCCTAGAGCTCCTCTTTGAGGAAATTCCCTTGAGCAGTAAGGATCGCACTTCCGGTTGATCGCGGTGGCGAACAGATCCACTTGTGGGGGTTCCCCAAAGGGCGAAGCTCTCCAGAAGGACTTCCTGAGCTATCTCCCACTCGTGAGAGACCGTGCTCTGCCTGCTCAGAGCGCCCGCCGCCGTGTTCTTCTCTCCGGCTAGGTGAATTGCCGATAGAGAGATTCCTTCTTGTATTGGCCAGAACCATAGCTGCATTGCCTCTCTGCACAGTGTTAGTGACCCTACTCCTCCTCTTTTGTTGAGGTAGTACATGGCCACCGTGTTATCCGTCATTATCAGGACATTCTTTCCCTGTACAGAGGGCAGAAAGGCCTTCAGAGCTAGTCCGATTGCCCTCAGCTCCAACAGGTTGATGTGGAGTTTGGACTCCGATGGAGACCAACGACCGCTGATTGTCAGATCGTTGGTGTGTGCTCCCCACCCAGTGAGTGAGGTGTCCGTCACTACTGTTATCTCCGGCCATGGTTGCCAAAAAGACTCTCCCTTGAGAATGTTGTCGTTGCAAGCCCACCATAGAAGATCCTGAGCAACTGCGCTCGGGACTTGCAGAAGATCCAACATATTCCCTGAGAATTGGGACCACTGAGTTCTGAGTGCCCATTGAAGGGATCTCATTCTCAACCTGGCCTCTGGTACTAGGAAAATGCAGGATGCCATGAGGCCGAGCAACCTGAGAAAATCGAAGGCCGGTAGACGTTGGGCATTCTGGAACTTTGTTACCATCTGCTGGATGTGGAGAGCTCTCACTTCGGGAGGCGAAGCTTTTCCCGAGGAAGTGTCCAAGATTGTTCTGATAAACTGGAGTTTTTGGGATGGTAGCATGTGGGACTTCTTGAAATTGAGGGAGAAGCCTAATTTGTGGAGGAAGTGGCAGGTGATCGAAAGATGTTCCTGAGCTTGTTCTGGAGAACTTGCTCTGATCAACCAGTCGTCCAGGTAGGGATATATGTGAATACCCTCTCTCCTGAGACTTGCTGCCACAACCGCCAACAGTTTGGTGAAAACCCTCGGGGCGGAGGTCAACCGGAATGATAGAACTCGAAACTGATAATGAGAATTGCCAATCGCGAACCTCAGGTACTTTCTGTGCTTTGGATGGATTGGCACATGAAAGTAAGCATCCTGAAGGTCCAATGATACCAACCAATCTTGGAGTTGGAGAGCCTGAAGGATCTGAGAAAGAGTCACCATCTTGAACTTGTCCTTCCTGAGGAACTTGTTCAAGCTCCTCAAGTCCAAGATGGGTCTCAGTCCTCTGTCCTTTTTTGGGATGAGAAAATATGGGGAGTACCTCTGTTCCTCTCCGCTAGCGGATCCAGAATTTTGGCGGAGTTGGCTCCCGGTGGATGATTCTGAGGCCTTTTTAGAAAGGGGAGACAGTAACCTTGGGCTACTGTTTCCAGTGCCCAAGCATCTGAGGTAATGCCCTGCCATTCCTTCAGATGTTGAGAGATCCTGCCTCCCACTGATGTTTTGTATAACAAGGCCTCAGAGGGATTTGGAGGCGGCTGCAGGAGTGGCTGAGGGTACAGATGCCGCTCTTGAGGCTGATTTTGCACCTCTTCCTCGTGCTCCACGAGGGAAGTTTCTTTTGCCCCTTTGAGAAGCCTGTCCTCTTCCTCTACCAAAAGAGGAGTAGTATCGAAAAGAACGACCCCTCCAGGAAGATGAGCCGGAATAGGGTTTTAGAGGCTGGCGCAAAGAGGCGCTAAGTGATTTAGCTGCCGCTTTCGAGGTCTGAAGACCACTGCAAAAGATTTAGACTACAGGTGTTTGGCAGTAAACCCACTTGGTAGCAGTCTGTACCACACAGATTCACTGGTAGCTGTGGCTGAGCAGTCAGACTTCCCTCAAGAAGAGTTAGGCAGTATACAGAGCATACAAAATAGGTACAGAAATACAGTAGCACAAGCAAACACTGACCAGAGCTTGGGTGTAAAAGTATATAATTATTTATTTAACACACACTTATAAAACACACTAGCACTAAATTGGTAAGATAATTTCAAAACGCAATCACTATTATCATATGTACATCCCTGATTACTTGTTGGACAAGTCTTAGTTAACACCACTTATTTCCAGACAGAGGTGAGCGCTTAACGTTCGATGGCACTCCAACAAGTTAAATAAAAAGGGGAGGGAAAAGCAGAATTATGGAAGCATACACACTAAACACTTTTTAAAGAACCACAGCAAGTTAGGAAGGCACAGTCTACTGGTAAGCAAGGAAGTTTAGGTGCCAGGCCCACTTTCAAGGGAGCCAGGCGGAAGATGCCCAAGATCAGACAGTTACACAGAGTCTTCAAAGTTTGTGGAGGGAGTTCGAAAAAGGTTTAGTTCAGTGCAGGAAAGTTAGCTAAGGTGTCCCAGGCTAACCCAGTGAAGTGGGAGAATGGAACAAAAGGCTCCCACCAATCCCCTCACGCCCCTGGCCTAGAGGATCGCGGGCCAGACTCCTGCCACGAGAGGAGTTTGTCTATCTACCAGACGACCAAATACCCTGGTACAGGAACATACGGGTGTGCCCACCAGCCTGCCCACCAGCCTGCCCTGCCCATGCCGACACCTGCGGCATGGATGAACTCGACTGAACCATTCAACAGTAAATAAACACATCGTTAGAGATGCCATGACGACCTAGCCAACGGTCAGCACACCCGTCCAAACATGCACACTGGACACTCCCACACCACACCAATCCACACGAAGAACATATTCAGTGGTATGACCTAGGTGACGGACACACCCACTGACGCGCATCTTTATTATTTTTCACATAGGTTTTTCAAAATGCAGAAACGCAAGACGCACAACAAACTCATCTAAAATGCTTGCTGACGCTTCTCCTAACCCATACATTGCAATGAGAAATATAACAAAGACATGATACTGGGGATAAAGCAATATGATACCATAACCTAAAGCGCCATGCATCAAACATCCCCACCTATGCACCAGGCCCAAGTAGGCCGCAAGCAAGAGCCTCCATGAACATTGAACGAGCAAGAGTACAATTGCTGACCCTGCAGAGTGAGCCCGGCGAGAACAGACTGTCAAGGGCACAATGTTGCAAACTCGCATGCCACAAGCCGAAGCCAAGGTCACACCTGCAAACTAAGCCAGACACACAGTGGAAAATGCAATATTAAATGTGCAGAATTCTGCCTCAACCACGGTCTCTCTTCACGTGACCAAGCCGAACCTGACAGGGTGCCAGACCCAGGAGGAAGGAGGCACCTGGATCCCACGTTTTGAGACACAGGCAGCAACAATGAAGCGACTCAATGGACATCTGCGGCGGTGGGAGTAGTCTGCCCACCAGCATATGAACAAATCCTCGCATTGTCTGCACATACCCATAGTTATACATTGTTGCAAATGACAGGTGCACCGCGAGCTGGGAACAGCGATGGTCCCAGACTGGGGGGCTCCCGAGTGGACCAATCAGAACATGGGGCACTTATCACTGACGCCATTAACATTAGCCAATCCTCAGGGGTCTTCATGTAACAATTTTCATGTATCTAATTGAAGGGACAACCCAAGTATACCACCTGACTGACCCTCAACCACTAACAGCGTTCTCTATACGTATGCTATACTAACCCTACCACTCGAGGAACCAATCCAGAGTGGCGATAGGTTTTTTGCTAACTTTCCCAGGTGACGCGAGTAGCGTGTCATACTGAGGTAAAAAGGGCCTGCGAGCCCCACGAAGAGACAGAGAGAGTCAGGACGGACGCGTACGATCCTTGACCCATCCCTGCCGTTTTTTTTAATAAACAGCAGAACCACCTTGCTTCTTGCGTGTGCCTCATACTCATTTTTGGGATATGCGGGAGGAGTTGGGGCCTCCCTGCCCGGGGGTCCGCGGACGGCCAGATGACCCCGGCAGAATTTCCCCCTGACAAGTTGGAGGCACTGCTGAGATCTGTTTAAGATCTGCTTTTATTTTATTTTTCCGAGTGCTCCTGTTGAGGAGGCCCGGCGGCACGGCCCCTTCTGCCGCTGCCCCCTTTTGAGGACCACAGGACCATCGCGGAACTGCGAGAAGACCGGACAGCGCAATCCGGATATTGGCCTTCGGGAGCCGGTTAAGAAGTATCCCGCCCGCGGTTGGCGAGTGTCCAGATGTGGTCCAGACGAGGGGAGGTGGCGAGCCGCTTGGAGTGGTGCACGCAGTCGAGCGGCCCCGCATCAAGAGAACTTGGTGAGTATGCCACGCCCAACAAGCAATGTGAAATTGTGAGTGAGGGGGGAGGAATAGAATACGGGAGGTGGGAGGTGTTACACAGGTGCGCGGCGAAGGTTTGATAAATCAGTATTGACGGTGAAGTGAATGGTAGCTGGACAAGTGCGAGAGCAGTCTGCTACGTTACGGAAGAGGAGGGGGCGGAGCACGAAAACATCACGTGCGGCCGCTCGTAGAAACTAATTGGCCTAGGTCGCGACCACGTGTAAGGGTGTGTGTGTGTGTGCGGTTTCCTACGTTTTGGTGATTATTGATCAATGAGTAGATGAGGATCCCTATTGATCGAGCAGGAAACTCGATAGATAGATGACGTTTCCCTGTAGGCAGTAGCTAGCTGGTTGCCTAATACGGAAGATAATTGGCTGGTCATGCCCTCCTGTCGAGGAGCGTATCACACGCGAGGCGATGCAGAGTGCGCAGTCCGATTATATTGTTGATTACCTTGTTCCAGGCGTGACAAGAGGACAGCTGTGGGGTTAACGGGGGTGGATTGCAAGCGTATTTTTGGCCTTTTAAAACATGAAAAGAACTTACCAGTAGTTTTGGAAGAGATCGGTGACATCACCAGTAGGGCTTTCATAGGATATCTCGAACGCGAGGCATTTTTCGGAGAGTGGTGGGGAAGAGAATAATGGTAAGGGAATGGAGACGGAGATAAACGGTAACGAGTAGATCGGAGACAGGTGAAAAGGGGGACGTGGCTGCGCACGGAGAACGCCGGCCACGACAAGTGAAGAAAGAGGAGGGGTAAAAGAAAGTGGGACGGCTGTACAAGAACGTCACACGGGGCACGCAGCCGCAGGGGGCCGTAAAGGTGTTCGGTAAAGGAAAAAAAGAAAGAAAAGAATATACAAATGCTATATTTTACTATTTTGTTTTAGCGGACAATCGCAAGTCCCCAAAATTACTGGGCCAGGTAAAGATCTGAAATTGTATAGCGCACACTATTAGCAAGATAACCACTACCATATAGAGGAAGGATAACAATTGAAGTGCTACTATGTCACACGGGACAGGTTCGGGAGGGTGGGGAAACACCCTCACTACCCCGCTACAGCATATATGTAAAACACTGTCACCCCATAAGGAGAAACTGATCAAATACAGCATAGAATGGACACAGGGGACGGACAACAAAATGACGACACCATGGCCGTCTAATGGCAGTTTCGATCCATATACCCAACATTCACTATTAACCCATCTGCATAACACATACAAGGGGAAGAAGTTGACATACCACGTGGAGGTGTTTAACTTATGGAGGATGTTCCAAGGGTCCCGACCAGGACCAAACGGAATGTTCACTATGGGGGAAACAACGGAAGCAAAGATTAAGGAGGAAGGAGAGAATGGGGAAAAAGAGAGTGAAGGCACACAGAACACGGGGAACGGACAAGAGGGAGGAGAAAAGAGTAACAACTCAAATGAAAATGAAATAAAAACGGAACAGAGCGACGATATACCCCTAGCGAAGGTAGTGAAAACGGAGGGAGGGGGGTTGTATCCTTTAAGAGAACTAGGAGAAATAGCAAGAGAACAATTAAGGGCGGCTGAGGGGTACTCGAACCCGGCATACAGCCCGCAACCATATACAGCTACAGGTGGCCACACGGGAGGTGAGCGGACTAGTACGACGGGATCAGCTCATAGGAAGATGCCCGCAGGGGAGGGGAGGACTGGCGAAGAGCAGATCGCGGAAATAGGACATGAGTGGGTAGCTGTGCAGGTACTATTAAAATTACGAGGTTCATTAACAGGAGAAGAGAAGGAGGTAGTAAGGAAAATGGACGAGGATAATACCAGGAAGAGTGAAATGAAAGGGGAAGAGGGGAAAAGAAAGGAGGAAGAGCTGTTACGACAAAAGGAAGAGATTTTGGAGGAACGATTAGCAGAATTAAGGGATGAGCAGAATGCACTGATCAAGCAGCTCGAGAGAGAGAGCACGAGAAAGGAAACAAAGTAAGAATGAGTTGGAAAAAATGAGGGAACGAACTGAGGAGCAAAAGAGAGAAGCCGAAAGGGTAAAGGCAGTAGCAGAAAGGGTATCCAGAGCAGCACTGCGTGACAGGAAAAGAGAGGAAGAAGAGAAAGAAAAAGAAATGGCAATATGGAAGAGGAGATTACTATCAGAATCGACAAGGAAATACGAAGAAGGGAGGATGATAGAGAGTATATTAGAAAGGGAAAGAGCGAGATGGGAAAGGAAGAAAGAAGAAGAAAGAATATTGGAAAAGATGAGTAGTGAAGTAATGGAGAAATTGAAAAAGAAAAGAGGAAATTGGTAGAGAAATAGCTGAGAAAAATGAAGGGGAAAGAGAAGATAGGAGAGGGGAGAGTGAAGTAAGGAGGTATGTACACAGAGACACAGAAGTAGCAACAACATCAGCACAAAGGGGAGAAATTGGTAAAAAAGAAACGGGAGGAATGGATCTAATAGACTTAAAAACAGTAACGATTAGGGGGAAAAAGACAGATTGGGGGTTGCCATTCCTGAATGACTTTTGTAGTGAGGAAGAAGAAGGAATGGAGAAGGAAGGAAGAAATAGTGAAAGGGAAAGCCTAGATAAATTATACATCACCCGGACAAAGAGAGAATCACCATGGGCCTGCAGGAGAAGTGAAGAACTGGAGAGAAGTGAGGGGGAAGAGCAAGGAATGGCGGGAAGGCAGACACGTACAGCTACACCCTCATCATCCCGTCCAACATGCTCCACCACCCCACACTCATTACGTGCAACATGCCCACCTAAACTCGCACCCTTCCCCCACAAACTGACACCCTATGCAGGCAGGCTTAGAGACCTCCCTGGACGCAGGCAGGGAGAACGAATACACACGCCCACATTAAATAAGGGAAATGATGAAAGAAGGGGAAGAGATGGAGGAGAAACAGTTACGAGCAGGGGAAATATGGACGCAATTGACGATGTAGAAGACACGGAAGAAGAGGAGGGGTGCACGGACTCGATTTTGTGGAACCCAGGGGTCAAACATGACACAACTTAATGCCACTTCTGGAGAGGGGAGGGTTTAGACCACAATACGTCCCTTGGAAGCATGCATACAAGGAAAATATAAAGTGCAGGCTCCCATCATTAAGTGGAGGTGCGGGAAAATGGATATATGTGTCATGATCTCTGCTTCCAAAAGATCAGGACTTGCCCGACTCCCTTGGAAGCAGACCCATAACCCCGGTTCCGAGTGCCAGCCAGTCCCAATTGGGACCTTTTGGACCCTGTCCTGGCGCCAGTGGCACCAGGCTCATAAAGATGCCCAGACCCAGCGCTGGAAGCGCCGGGCTCATAATGCTTGGGTGGACTTACCTGCAGCAGACCATGCTGCTTACTTACCTGCCAGTTGAACCCCTGATCCTCTTCTGTTTGGGACTACTTTTCCTGTTGGGTGGGGCAGGAGCCACTCCCTAGGTTCAGAACATTGGAACTCTTCTGGAAAGCAGGAACTCTTTTCTTATCTAGGCGTGGCTGTGGAAGGAGACACCTAAACACTACAGGAGGCTATTTAAACCACACCCGATGGATGAATCTTGCTTTGTGTTATTCTGCATTCTCTGCAGCAGAACGCTCATCATGTCTTCTGCTTCTGATCCTGGGCCTAAGGGAACAAAGGCTTACCATCCTGGAATCCAGTCTTCAGCAGCACCTGTAAAGACAAAGAAAGAACAGGTTAGCACTACGGTCTTCAGTGGCAGCGCATCTCTTACCTGGTCCATCGGCTGTCACCAACGCCTCGCGCTGCATTCCGGCATCTGAAAGACAAAGGCTTACCTACTCTTCGCATGCTCCGGAGGTCTTCGCACTGCATTCCGGCATCTGAAAGACAAAAGCTTACCAGCTCTTCGCACGCTCCGGAGGCCTTCGGCGCTGCATCCCGCATCTGAAAGACAAAAGAAGGTGCGTTTAAAGACATTGGGCAACTTTATTACTCACGTGCCATTACTCCTTCCCACGCCGAATCCAGTGGGTATTCCAGCACCCTTCAGCTTCTCTAAAGCTCCGAACTTGTACCTGCAAGATAAAAGGGACAGTTAGTGCGCATCGTGAAGCAGGCTACAAGCGCTTACTTACGTGCTTCCAGGCGCTTCTATTCCTCACGCGGGTTCGATCCTCAACTCTCATCAGCCCACCATCCGCCATCGCCGGAACCCTGCAAAACAAGAGATATCATTACAAAAGACTTTTAAGACATTTGAAGTGCCCAGAACTTACCGTTCGTGCAGTTAACGACGGACAGCAGTCCTCTGAGGTCAAGAGGCCTGCACCCTTATCCAGTGAAGAAACTGGTTACAGCACCCTGCCCCGAGGCAGATGGAGAGCTCGGCGTTCACTTACCTAAAGTGAGGGCGTTAACCTTTGGGGTTCTACAGGAGAAGAGAAAGGGAAGAGGAGAGAGGCACCCAATAACCCCAGTTCATTAATCCCATATTTTCTATCTGCAGACATCTTACTCTTCAAGTCAGACATACAGTGCACAGAGGTCCAGCCCAAAGAGCCAACATTGTGTTACACATCACCTTTGAAGATACGGCATTCACCCAGTCAAGACCGGCGCCTCTGCGGGAATCAGGTGAGCGTTACAGAACACAAAGCCTACCGCAAAACTCCCACCCAGGCGCTATGGAAACCTCGGATACCGACCAGCTAGCCCAGTTACTTGGGGAACTAAGAGCAGAAGTGCATGCAGCCCGTCAGGAAACGAATGCTCTAAGAAGGGAACTGATTATTTCCAAGGAGCGAACAGACGATCTCGCTAGACAATTGCTACAGTCACAAGCCGGACAAACTCTGTTACCCGCATCAGGGGCAAATCTTCCTTCAACATCCTCTACGAACCCAGTGCAGATCAACCTACCTGGGAATGTACCTCTGGCTCCGCCCGAACGATTTTCTGGTGACCCAAAGAGGTTTGCAGTATTTATTAATCAGTGCCGGTTGCACTTCTTATGCCGGCCAGCAGCCTTTCCAACTGATCAAGCTAAGGTAGCTTTCGTGCTTTCGTACCTTAGTGGCAATGCGGCAGACTGGTCGATCCCTCTAGTTAATCAAGATGATCCGGTTCTCCATGATTTTCAAGCTTTTCAGCTCAGTATGGAAAAACTGTTTGCAAGACATTCACAGGGGCAGGCCTTGGACAATGAGCTCCTTTCATTGCGACAGGGTAATCAAGACCTTTTGGCTTATATTGCGTCTTTCAACAGACTGATAGTGGAAACTCGATGGCCTGAGGACAAAAGGATTACGCTGTTTTATAGAGGTCTTCGTGGAGAGCTCAATGATGTGTTAGCCCAAGTAGTGAATCCCCCGCAAGACTGTTCGGACTATATTGACTTAGTCGTTCAAATTGACCACAGACTGCAGAACAGGAAAGCCGATCGTTCCAAGTTTGATGCTCAAGTATTTTCCAAACCACCAACTCCTACCAAAGGAGTAGACTCCGGGGAACCCATGCAAATAGGGGGCCTGAAAGGACCACTAATACAAAAGGAGCGGGAAAGGAGAAAACAGCTGCAATTATGCCTCTATTGCGGAAACTCGGGGCACTTTCTTCGAGACTGTCCGGTGAAACCAGCCAAGAAGGCAGTAGGAGCTGCAGTTACCAGGGTCACAAACTCTGAGCAGGGAAACGACCTCGCCCGACAAGAATAGAGGTCCTCTTGCCGAGCGTTAAAACCAGTTCAGTGACCTCGCATTTCGTGATACCTATGGTCCTCATTAGCCCTGAACATCCGGATCGATTACATGCGATTGAAGCTTACGTCGACAGCGGTGCCATCGGCAATTATGTGGATCATGAAATGGTTTTGAGGATGAATCTGACTCTTTGTCCAAAGGCTGTAAAGGACGTCATTACTACGGTGGATGGTACGGAGATAGCCTCCGGACCAGTAACGCATACCACCCAAGAAGTGACGCTAATAAGTCAAGATGGACACCATGAGAAGATCGTGTTCGATGTGATCAAGGCCCCTCAGTTCCAGATTATTCTAGGAATTCCTTGGTTAGAGAAGCACAATCCTCAGATCGATTGGCGAGCAAGAACGGTTCAGTTTCCAGAATGTGTCTCTACTTGTCACCCTCGACCTGGTGTTGCACTGGCAGCAATTTCCTCGGAGGCTCCCCAGTTACCTCCTGAATACCTAGAATTCCAAGATGTTTTCCGGAAGGATCAGGCTAACTCTCTACCTCCTCATAGGTCTTATGACTGCCAGATAGACCTGATACCTGGATCTACTCCTCCTTGTAGTAGAATTTATGCCCTCACCGAGCCTGAGAATCTTCCCCTCCGACAATACCTGGATCAATACTTAGCGAATGGGTTTATTCGTCCTTCCAAGTCCCCTGCTTCCTCAGCTTTGTTCTACGTTCCAAAAAAAGAAGGGGACCTTAGAACTTGTATAGATTATCGCGCCCTGAACCAGATCACCGTTAAGAATAGATATCCGTTACCTTTGATCCCTGAACTCCTGGACCAAGTCAGAAAAACATGCATATATACAAAGCTGGATCTTAGAGGAGCCTACCACTTGGTACGAGTAAAAGAGGGCGATGAATGGAAGACCGCCTTCCGCACCAAGTATGGGCTATTTGAATATCAGGTCATGCCCTTCGGACTTTGCAATGCCCCGGCCGCCTTTCAATATTTTATGAACGATGTCCTCAGAGAGCTCATAGATGTGTGTGTTGTTGTTTACATTGACGACATCCTCGTTTATTCTTCATCGGAAACTGAACATCGGAAACACGTGAAAATGGTCCTCGAGAGATTGCGTCAACACAAACTTTTCGCTAAGTTGGAAAAATGTGTTTTCAACGTGACTGAAGTTGAATTCTTGGGATTCATATTATCACCTAGCGGAGTGCGTATGGATTCAAAGAAGGTCGATGCAATTCTCAAATGGCCATCGCCATCCTCCGTAAAAGGTGTTCAAAGCATGTTAGGCTTCGCTAACTTTTACCGCAGGTTTATCCCCGAATTCTCTCGAATAGTCCAGCCCATCACCGCCTTGTTAAAGAAAAACAAACGTTTTGAATGGTCTACCGAGGCGGAACAAGCTTTCCAGAATTTGAAGACTAGATTTATCTCTGCACCGATCTTAAAACATCCTCGCCCAGAACTCCCCTACATCGTTGAAACTGATGCTTCGAGCCTTGCCATGGGGGCAGTTCTATCACAAAAGGACCCAGTAACCAATCAGTTGCATCCCGTGGCATTTTGGTCCCGCAAATTCTCGCCTCCTGAAATCAATTACACTATTACTGATAAGGAACTTCTAGCTATCAAGTTCGCCTTTAAGGCTTGGCGGCATTATCTTCTGGGGGCCCGACACACCGTTACTGTGATTACAGATCACCGAAACCTGCAATATTTGAAAACCGCAAAAGCTCAATCCTCTAGGCAACTCCGTTGGGCACTATTCTTTGCCGAGTTTGACTTCATAATTACCTATCGACCTGGTACAAAAAACGGTAAAGCTGATGCCCTTTCTCGGATGGGAGTGGAAGAACATTTGATCAATCCTAAACCTGTACCTATCATTCCCGAACAAAGAATTCTAGGTGTAATCGCCACACAATCCATAGAGGAAGTTAAGGATAAAGCCAGGCTACTGGTAACTCCAGCAGACATACAGAATTGGCATCTGCAGGGAAAGGACTTTACGGTGAAGGACAACCTATTATATTTCCAAGAACGGTTATACCTGCCCAGCACAGATTTACAGAAAAAGGTAATCTCTTGTTATCACGATGCTTTAATGGAAGGACATCCCGGTATGACCAAGACCTCGGAAAAGATCAAGCGCTACTTCTGGTGGCCGTCTTGGAAAAAAGATATCAGAGACTTTATAATGTCCTGTGGAGTATGCGCCCAAAACAAGAGTCAAAAGGAAAAACCAGCCGGCCTCTTACGCCCTATTGACATCCCGCCTCGCCCTTGGCATACGCTTTCTATGGACTTCATCACCGATCTACCTCCATGCTCCGGATACAATACGATCCTAGTAATCGTGGACCTATTCTCCAAGATGGCGCATTTCATTCCACTCAAAGGCTTACCAACAGCAGCAACTCTGGCCCGAGAATTTCTCGAAAACATCGTCCGACTGCACGGTTTTCCTTCAGTTCTAATTTCGGATCGAGGTAGTCAATTTATTTCTGATTTTTGGCGAAGTTGCTGTCGGTCGGCTCAAATTGATGTGAGACTTTCGACCAGCCACCACCCTCAAACCGACGGACAAACCGAGAGGACCAATCAAACTCTGGAACAGTATTTGCGCTGCATGCTACAACAAACTGAAAAAACTTGGAAAGATAACCTTTGGACAGCCGAATATGCCTACAATAACTCTGTCCACTCGGGAACTGGGAAGACCCCGTTTTTTCTTTTATACGGTAGTCACCCTCGGAGTTGGATCCACTCCAAGATCTTGGAACACCAGCAGTAGACCACCTGCATTCTACAATCACCCAAGCCTTTAAGGAAGCCGTTTCTCACCTTCAAAGGGCTAAAGAACAATACAAGAAAGGAGCAGACCAACATCGGAAGGAAGCCCCCCAATATCAAGTAGGAGATCATGTCTGGTTATCCACCAAATAGCTACCTCTAAAAGGACCACGCACATTCAACCCAAGATACCTTGGTCCCTATTCCATCACTACCATAGTAAATCCAGTAGCGGTCAAGTTGGACTTGACCCCTCACATGAAGATACATCCGGTCTTCCACATCTCTCTATTAAAACCCGTGCAACCTCAAACCCGACTAACTACATCTCCAAAACCTATTCTAGTTGATGGAGAACTCGAGTTTGAAGTCAAAAGCATCCTGGATTCCAAGATCTCCAAATCTAAACTATTTTACCTGATTGACTGGAAAGGCTACGGTCCCCAAGCAAGATCCTGGGAACCTGCAGAATATGTCCACGCGCCTCGTCTAATCAAAAGATTTCATTGAACATTTCCTAGCAAGCCCAAACCCCCGGAGAAGCCCGGTTTGGGAGGGGCCTTGAGGGGGGGTACTGTCATGATCTCTGCTTCCAAAAGATCAGGACTTGCCCGACTCCCTTGGAAGCAGACCCATAACCCCGGTTCCGAGTGCCAGCCAGTCCCAATTGGGACCTTTTGGACCCTGTCCTGGCGCCAGTGGCACCAGGCTCATAAAGATGCCCAGTCCCAGCGCTGGAAGCGCCGGGCTCATAATGCTTGGGTGGACTTACCTGCAGCAGACCATGCTGCTTACTTACCTGCCAGTTGAACCCCTGATCCTCTTCTGTTTGGGACTACTTTTCCTGTTGGGAGGGGCAGGAGCCACTCCCTAGGTTCAGAACACTGGAACTCTTCTGGAAAGCAGGAACTCTTTTCTTACCTAGGCGTGGCTGTGGAAGGAGACACCTAAGTACTACAGGAGGCTATTTAAACCACACCCGATGGATGAATCTTGCTTTGTGTTATTCTGCATTCTCTGCAGCAGAACGCTCATCGTGTCTTCTGCTTCTGATCCTGGGCCTAAGGGAACAAAGGCTTACCATCCTGGAATCCAGTCTTCAGCAGCACCTGTAAAGACAAAGAAAGAACAGGTTAGCACTACGGTCTTCAGTGGCAGCGCATCTCTTACCTGGTCCATCGGCTGTCACCAACGCCTCGCGCTGCATTCCGGCATCTGAAAGACAAAGGCTTACCTACTCTTTGCATGCTCCGGAGGTCTTCGCACTGCATTCCGGCATCTGAAAGACAAAAGCTTACCAGCTCTTCGCACGCTCCGGAGGCCTTCGGCGCTGCATCCCGCATCTGAAAGACAAAAGAAGGTGCGTTTAAAGACATTGGGCAACTTTATTACTCACGTGCCATTACTCCTTCCCACGCCGAATCCAGTGGGTATTCCAGCACCCTTCAGCTTCTCTAAAGCTCCAAACTTGTACCTGCAAGATAAAAGGGACAGTTAGTACGCATCGTGAAGCAGGCTACAAGCGCTTACTTACGTGCTTCCAGGCGCTTCTATTCCTCACGCGGGTTCGATCCTCAACTCTCATCAGCCCGCCATCCGCCATCGCCGGAACCCTGCAAAACAAGAGATATCATTACAAAAGACTTTTAAGACATTTGAAGTGCCCAGAACTTACCGTTCGTGCAGTTAACGACGGACAGCAGTCCTCTGAGGTCAAGAGGCCTGCACCCTTATCCAGTGAAGAAACTGGTTACGGCACCCTGCCCCAAGGCAGATGGAGAGCTCGGCGTTCACTTACCTAAGGTGAGGGCGTTAACCTTTGGGGTTCTACAGGAGAAGAGAAAGGGAAGAGGAGAGAGGCACTCAATAACCCCAGTTCATTAATCCCATATTTTCTATCTGCAGACATCTTACTCTTCAAGTCAGACATACAGTGCACAGAGGTCCAGCCCAAAGAGCCAACCGTGTGTTACACATCACCTTTGAAGATACGGCATTCACCCAGTCAAGACCGGCGCCTCTGCGGGAATCAGGTGAGCGTTACAATATGAAATGGAAAAACACACCGCAGGACAGAAACTGGCAGTGGGGGATGTAAAGGGCCTTCTAATATCAATATTGGGGGATGCAGCAGATGACATCTGGAAGAGAGCAGGCTTCCCCGGGGTCACAATAACAAACACATCACACGATGGGGCACCATTCGCAAACTGTAGACATGCATTATGGCAAGCGCTGAGGGTACAGTACCCAGACACATCAGACATAGGAGCAATTACCTCACGCAAGATGCGTGAGAACGAAGATCCTGTTGATTATATCCAGGAAATTCAAGAGAAGTGGCGTATGGAAACTAGAGAACAATGGGACAAAACACCAGCAATATTCTATCATATACTAATACAAGGGCTCCCAGAAGCAGTTCAGAAACAACTGAAGAAGGTAGTGGGGATGGAAGCAAAAGCATGGCCAGAAATACAACTGACGATAGTACATCATTGTAGGACATGGCAAGAAAAGATGAAACAAAAGCAAGAGGATAGAAAAGCGGAAGAGGCTAAATTGGTACAGAAAAAACGTACTAAATACACGATGGAAGGTGCACTAATAACTACACCTGCAACAATGACTCAAAACCCCACACAAGTAGTGGCTGCACAAGATCCCTCCCAAATACAACCTTCACAGATTGTAGCACAACAACTGCCACCACCCCAACCATACACGACTAACATGGGAGGAGGATACTCAACGCCAGGATCTGGATATTATAATTATAACAGGGGAAGGGGAGGAATGATGAGGGGGAGGGGATACGGCTATAACACACAACAGCAAGGGGGAGGATTCAGAAATGTCTACCCCACCGGGCAACCAGTACACCAGGACAATTCAGGGAGCTTTCCATGGCAGAACAGGGAACCACCGGTATGTTGGATTTGTGGATTACTAGGGCACATGTCACGCACATGTAGAATGAGACCAGGCACACCATCATGGGGAGGACAGGGACAACAAGGGCCTACAAGAGAACAGCAGGACACCCAACAACAGCAGGCACTGCAACCGGGAAATGTGCGGCAACAACTAGTAACACAACAACAGCCACAGACATATTCACTACCACAACAACAGGTAGCGATAACATAACAACATCAAGTGCAGCAAGTACAGCAACCTGCCCAAATTCAAGACCATAAAATAACCTCTACCAATACACAACTACAGCAAACATAACTGGCAAGGGCGACGGTCCTGGGACACAACCCTTACACAGGAAGTGGTCAATCATTATACCCACAATAGGACAGCCCACAGACGGCCTTGGTGTGTCCCATCCTGTCGGTAACACCTAATAGTGCGGAGGAACCACGCATAGAGGTAACGATAGGTGACAAAAAATTGTCATTCCTTGTTGACACCGGGGCGACCCGGTCTTGCATAAGGGAAGGTAAATTTAAGATGTCAGGTGAAGCCATGAACACCCAAGGATTCTCTGGGGCTAGGGGGTTGGTTCCCTTTACTGATAACATTCCCTTATCAATAGGGGATTATGACATGTCCGTCCCGCTTTTATATTCTAGGGCCTCACCAGTAAACATACTGGGGAGAACATAATGATCAGGTTGAATATGATGATCTCCTTTACGGAGGACGGCATCATTTGCTCCACTCCAGGAATAAACATGCTCACTGCACGACAAATTATGCAAGCATACTGTGGACAGACAGTGATTAGGGCTGAGCCAGTAGATGGCGAACTGTTCCAGTACGGAACAGACATGGCATTCGCATGGATGCCAGGAATAGAAGGGAAGATCTGGAGGAGACCAACAGCCTATTTGTTTAGACCAGAAACACCAGCCAATGAACCAGAAGGAAAGGTGATTTCAGTGAGCATGGAGAGCATTATAGCAACTGCTGATTATATCGCAGTACACGCCCAAGACAGAGAAGGAAGAGCATGGAGGGCAGTGATAGCCCTAGCAGAGGGATGCAGGCTCACCCAGGTGTCAGACGAGGAGCTCTTTTCAGAAGAAAAGGAAGAAGGTGAAATGGTATTTATGATGAGTGTAGACATATGGCTAAGAGTAACATACAAACAAGTGGCACAGAAAATTGCAACGGCACTTGAAGCACCCACATCCACCCCAGTTCCCTTCTTTGAGGAGGATATGGCAAAAGTCCCAACATCATTATGGACTACTAGACCCTATGACGTGGGGTGCATAAAGAGTATAGGGGGAGTAAGAATAAAATTGAAACAAGCTGCAATACTCCCTAGAGTGAAGCAATACCCACTATCAAAAGAGGCAGATGAGGGCATATATGAAACAATAACGGCCCTTATAAACAATGGCATATTGGTACCATCAGAATCACTATGTAACACAGCTGTATATCCAGTGCGCAAAGCTAAAGGAGGGTCTTGGCGTTTCATCCAGGACCTCAGGCCCTTGAACAACATAGTGGAAGCAGAATACCCCATAGCAGCAAACCCGGCCACAATATTGTGTGGCATTCCAGCAGAAGCATCACGATTTACAGTGATTGACCTCAAAAATGCCTTTTTCTCAATACCCCTGCATCCAGACTCACAAGATCTAACAAGCTTCACGTACAGGAACACAAAATGGAAACACACCAGATTGCCACAAGGGTACTGCGAGTCACCCTCAATTTTCAACAGAGTAATACAGATGGACTTGGGAAACATTGAAGTGGAAAGCACAGTGTTGCAGTATGTTGACGATATAATAGTTTGCAGCACAAGCGAAAAACAATGCAGAGAGGACTCATTGAAGATGCTGACAATATTGGCTGAAAAGGGTTACAAGGTAGACAAAGAGAAGTTACAGTACTGTCAGTAACAGGTACTATACATTGGCCAGCTCATATCCCAATACGGAAGAAAGATTGCACCACAAAGAGCACAGGCCATATCAAAAACGCCGTTGCCACAAACAGTGTGGGAACTGCAGCAGTTCCTGGGACTGTGCAACTACTGTAGAGCATGGGTATTTGATTACAGCTCATACATAGGACCCCTACTTGAGGCATTAAGAGAAGTTAACAAAGGGGAGAAAAAATTGGGGTGGACAATGGAAATGAAAGAGGCCTTTGATGAACTGAAAGATGCAATATCAACTGCTCCGGTACTGGCCACCCCAGATTATGAACGACAATTCTTTATATTTTCACATTGCGACTCAGCAGTAATGAAAGCAGTGTTGGCTCAAAAAACAAGCATGGGTTACAAACCAGTAGCATTCTACAGTGGTCACTTGGATCCTGTAATGTTAGGACATTTCCCTTGCGAACAAGGTCTCGCCGCAGCTGCCTTCGCGGTAGAGAAAGCATCATCAATTACAATGGGGTGCCCAACCACACTATTCGTGGAACATGCACTATTTGCAATATTGAACAATCCTAAGTCCACACTAACCACACAGAGGGCGTCAGGTTATGAGATCATCTTATCTAGACCAGAATTATCAATTGTTAGATGCAGCACAGTTAATCCTGCAAGGTTTATAGCGGAAGTGATTGAGGAAGGCGACTATGCACATGATTGTACGCAGACTACCGAAATGTACTCATGTACTAGAAAAGTTGAAGAGGACGCGCTAAATGGAGGAGAGCTCTTGTTCATTGATGGGTCATCAACAATAGACCAAAGTGATGGGATAAGGAGAACTGGGGCAGCAGTGGTAAAAATTACAGAGGAATTGGTGTATGTGGCGGTGAAATGCGTACAATTACCACAACATTACTCTGCTCAAGCAGCAGAATTGGTTGCACTGATCTTGGCGTTGAAGGAAAGCTTTGACAAAAGAGTAACTATATATTCTCACAGCGCATATGTCATGTCTACTGTCCACTCAGGATTGTCCAAATGGAGGAGAAGAGGGTTTAGGAGAGCTGACGGCACCCCAGTGCAACATGCTCTCTTATTAGCTGAATTAATTGAAGTAATAAATGACCCCCAAGAATTAGCTTTGGTCAAATGTACTGCACACACTAATGGAGAAGATCATATCTCACAAGGAAATGCAGCAGCAGACAGATCATATCTCACAAGGAAATGCAGCAGCAGACGCACATGTGAAGTATGCCGCATATTTTGGTGAGATATGGAACCCCCCAGAGTCAGAGAGAGGGATGGGGATAGCTAAAGAGATGTTGATAAGAGAAGGGTACACCCATCTCCTAGCCACACAGATAATGGAGTTACAAGCGGCTGCACCAATGGCAGAAAAAGAAGTATGGGTAAAAAGAGGATGTACAATGTCACCAACTGACGCACTATGGCGCCAGGGTAACACTGGAAAGATGGTAATGCCATTGGCACTATTGAACACCGCCCTGAGCCAACTCCACCACCCAGCCCACACAGGCAAGGAAGTTATTGCAGCACGAATTAGGGAAGATTGGTTCTGTCCCGAGTTAAATTCCCATGTGACAAATTTTATCAGCAATTGTCTCACATGTCAGTTTACGGCCGGTCACACGCTGAAAGTGATAAAAGGCACTATACCCCGGCCAGAGGGACCCTTCCTGCACATCCATATTGTCTATGTTGATATGATCAACGTATGTCAATGGAATAGGTATATGATTGTAGTAGTTTGCCCATTTCTCCAGGTGGATTGAGGCAGGACCCTGCTCACATCCAGACGCATTTAGAGCAGCTAAATTTCTAGTGAGGGAGGTTTTCCCCAGGTGGGGAGTGTGCGAGGTACTGCGGTCGGATAACGGCCCGCATTTCGCTAATGAAATGTTCCAGCACATCACATCCTTACTGAACATCAAGCATAAATTTGCATGTGCATATCACCCGCAGGCCAACGGTATATGCGAACGCCTGAATGGCCTACTGAAGGAGGCAATTGCAAAGATGCAGCAAACAACAAAGAAGAGTTGGTTGTATTGCCTTCCGCTAGCTCTATTTGAGCTGAGGAATAGACCAGGCTCCGACCACCACCTCACTCCTCATGAAGTGGTGACCGGACGACAAATGCGCCTTCCTCTAACGCCAACATCAAGGGCATTCACAGACTATGAAAACACTGCAACTGTTCTTGGTGATGAAATGTACCGATATGTGTCTTCTTTGGTTACTAGTGTAGTGTTTGTGTCTCAACAGCTTGAGCGCACGCGGGGCGGGTCTAAGAGTTACCAACAAGAAGACGAGGACCAAGGACCGGAAAAGGAAATCTGTGCAAAATTGCTAAAGGTGACCACGTGCTACTCCGCAATTTCAATAGAAAGTGGAACAGCCCACGCTTCACTGGTCCCCACCTTGTAGAGGAGGTATCTACGAGAGCAGTAAAGTTGCAGGATAAGCGTGCTTGGAATCACCTACACGACGTAAAGATCTGCAAACTCCCGACCCGCCCTAGCGTCACCGACAGGGCCATTGGAAGGACAGCAACAGCGTCACCCACGGAGGAAGAGACTTCTAGCACAGCTGATGACCTAAGTGTCCCCATACCCTGCCACCCCCCAGATTCCCCAGAGACAACTACTGAAACTGGTAATTCCTATACCGCCCACCCCATGGTCACACGATCAAAGAGTAAAGAGACTTCCGCCAGTTGAGCCCAAACCCTCTGCCCATCGACCCCCTACCCACTACAGTAACCACCCAATTGAAGGAGATTGTCTTGCACATATACACATGTAAACACTCTTCTTTCTTTCTCGCACATGCAGGTACCGCGTATTATTGTATTGCTAAGAAAACAGATAACTAACAAAGTTCATTGCCCAGGAGTAGATGCTACCCTCAGACGATAACTACCCTGAAGCCCTATCACACCAATTTGTCTATCATATAAAAAGGCCAAAGTACCTAAAAAGAAGGAGGGTACGTGTCTACTACACAGCATTTATCTTGACCATAGAACAATCAATGCCCCATCTTCACCAACACTTGCCTGCCCTAAGAGACAAATCGCTTAGATTGGCGTGGGAACAGCTCTTCGCCTGGGCACTGAACGACTACTTGATAGGGAGAGCTTGAAAACAACAACTAACACTAATAACAAGCATATCGAGAATTTTCAGGCGGGCAACTCTAACGTCGCAAGAATAAGCTGCCAGACTACAGCAAGGTAAGAGCAAAATGCCGGTGAGACTAGCTTCTGTAATAAAAATGATAGGGATTTTGATGATCACTGGGTTTTTGGCTGCTTCTGTATGGCAGAAAAGTTATGCTATCAATATTTTGGCTGTACCCAAACCTAATGTACCCCCACCCACGGCTGCAACAGGTGTTACGTCAGGTGGTACTAGCAAGCCTCCACATAAGGGAAATAGAGTAAAACGTAGCACATACTCAGATAATAAAGGTATTGATAATTACATAACAGATTCAGCACACGTCTCGAACAACATGTGGTACCAACACATGACCCAAATAGGTAAGCAGACAACAGAAGACAGCTGCTACGTCTGCTCATTGATCCCATACGCCATGAGCGCTTCTCGAACATTTGTTGCCACGGAAATAGATGAAAAGACAGCACAATGTATAATATACCTGGCACTGTTCCAAACGAAAGGGAGATTTCAAGGGACGGTGGTGAAACTGGTGTGGAAAACACGAGACACATATCCATACGAAAACAACTTCCTCAAGACCTATTTGAGTTACCACAAGAGCAGTTTGCATGCTGAAGCATTCAGATACATGACAAGTGGTCCTGAAAAGAGAGAAACAAAGAAAGTAACACTACAATACCTACCATGTGACTGGCACACCACTGAAGTTCCTGGTAAACAAGGATGTTGGGAAAGACCACTGGTAACAATAACAGGGAAGGTGTACATGGACAACAAATGGGACATAGGAGTGATTGGCAGCAACATGGTAACAAGAGAAAATATTACAACTATTGATGAACACAATAACAGATGTTGGACGATTTGGGGCAAGTACGTACCCATGCTGACATGGATGGAGAAGGATGAAGACCCAATAAGCATACTGCCGCTGTCTGCACCTAAGGTATGCTACCAACATAGAGGAGAAGTGGACGTGGGATACAACACCAACTGTGCAAGCGTGACAGAGTTACCTGAGGAGGGAGCAGGAACAGCAGTATTAATGGACCATTACTGGGCCTGCGGAAACAAGGCATACCACAAACTGCCCCTTCTGTGGAATGGTATATGCACAATGGTACACGCTAATGTACCATCACTAGTGGTGCCCTAGAAACATGTGAACGTGGCGAACTTCCCTAAAATGGATGAAGGAAACAAGAGGAAGAAGAGATCTGTAAAACCTCAGAAGGGGTCAGAGAACGAAAACAACAACAACAATGTCCTGAATAGAAAGAAGAGACAAGGAGAACCTCTGACAGGAAATTACCTATGGGGAAGGTCGGAAACAGCACTCACTTCAATCCCACCAGAACACAGACTATTCAGCAGAGCAGCAATGTTCTTCTTGTCAATAATACATCCGGGACTACAAGCTTACGCAAACGCAAAATGGCTCCAGATAACTCGATGGGAGCTAATGATGACAATTAATTCTACAGTAAATGGATTCAACGCAATAAACGAGGAGCTGCGAGCAGTGAGGATGGTAGCACTACAGAACAGATATGTATTAGATCTCCTTATAGCAATGGAAGAAGGAGTTTGCGCAAAGATAGGACAATCATGCTGCACATTCATTCCTGCTAATGATGCTGACAATGGTACACTGACAGAAGCAGTATCACAACTGGCCCAGATGCACTCCAATGATGGAAGAAAATAAAGGAGTGAAGAAGGATGACAGCTGGTTTTCAATGTTATGGTCATGGATGCCATCTTGGCTGTCGGACGGACTGAAGATTATAGTTGGATGCATAATACTGGCTGGAGCTGCACTGATCATACTAAGATTTTGGAAGGCCCGGAAGGCACGCACTACAGACAAAATGATCGAAATGGTTGGTATGCACCCCTTGATGCCGGCAGATGATGGCCAGCACACAGGCACAATAATAAAAGAGAGAGAAAAACTGCACAAACAGATCATCACCAACCACCTGGACCCACCATCTGTGAAGCTCGAAAACCCAATAAATCCAAGGAGCTACATAGGGAAATGGGTATACTGCATACCTGGAGGAACATGTGTATATATGTATTGGTCATTTGAAGACCATGTCAACCACTATGGACATTTGGGAGGAGTAACTAAAATATGGAGAGTAAGAGTAGATAAGGAAAAAGATATGTTTGTGATCGACAAGTCGACCAGAGGGGGGACTGAAGTGGGAGAATGGAACAAAAGGCTCCCACCAATCCCCTCACGCCCCTGGCCTAGAGGATCGTGGCCCAGACACCCGCCACGAGAGGAGTTTGCCTATCTACCAGACGACCAAATACCCTGGTACAGGAACATACGGATGTGCCCACCAGCCCGCCCACCAGCCTGCCCTGCCCATGCCGACACCTGCGGCATGGATGAACTCGACTGAACCATTCAACAGTAAATAAACACATCGTTAGAGATGCCATGACGACCTAGCCAACGGTCAGCACACCCGTGCAAACATGCACACTGGACACTGCCACACCAATCCACACGAAGAACATATTCAGTGCTATGACCTAGGTGACGGACACACCCACTGAAGCGCATCTTTATTATTTTTCACATAGGTTTTTCAAAATGCAGAAACGCAAGACGCACAACGAACTCATCTAAAATGCTCGCTGATGCTTCTCCTAACCCATACATTGCAATGAGAAATATAACGAAGACATGATACTGGGGATAAAGCAATATGATACCATAACCTAAAGCGCCGTGCATCAAACATCCCCACCTATGCACCAGGCCCAAGTAGGCCGCAAGCAACAGCCTCCATGAACGAGCAAGAGTACAATTGCTGTCCCTGCAGAGTGAGCCCGGCGAGAACAGACAGTCAAAGGCACAATGTTGCAAACTCGCATGCCACAAGCCGAAGCCAAGGTCACACCTGCAAACTAAGCCAGACACACAGTGGAAAATGCAATATTAAATGTGCAGAATTCTGCCTCAACCACGGTCTCTCCTCACGTGACCAAGCCGAACCTGACAGGGTGCCAGACCCAGGAGGAAGGAGGCACCTGGATCCCACGTTTTGAGACACAGGCAGCAACAATGAAGCGACTCAATGGACGTCTGCGGCAGTGGGAGTAGTCTGCCCTCCAGCATATGAACAAATCCTCGCAATGTCTGCACATACCCATAGTTAACATTGTTGCAAATGACAGGTGCACCGCGAGCTGGGAACAGCGATGGTCCCAGACTGGGAGGCTCACGAGTGGACCAATCAGAACATGGGGCACTTATCACTGATGCCATTAACATTAGCTAATCCTCAGGGGTCTTCATGTAACAATTTTCATGTATCTAATTGAAGGGACAACCCAAGTATACCACCTGACTGACCCTCAACCACTAACAGCGTTCTCTATACGTATGCTATACTAACCCTACCACTCGAGGAACCAATCCAGAGTGGCGATAGGTTTTTTGCTAACTTTCCCAGGAGACGCGAGTAGCGCGTCATATTGAGGTAAAAAGGGCCTGCGAGCCCCACGAAGAGACAGAGAGAGTCAGAACGGACGCGTACGATCCTTGACCCATCCCTGCCGTTTTTTTTAATAAACAGCAGAACCACCTTGCTTCTTGCGTGTGCCTCATACTCATTTTTGGGATACGCGGGAGGAGTTGGGGCCTCCCTGCCCGGGGGTCCGCGGACGGCCAGCTGACCCCGGCAGAATTTCCCCCCGACACCAGGTTCGAGAGACAAGGATTTAATACACCCCGTTCAAACGGTTGCAAGGGAAGCCAGGCAGAACACGGTACCTTAAATGGAGAGGATCCTCCAGCAGGGGCAGTTGTTCAAGGCAGCGGGTGCAAGTCGCAGCGTCGTCCAGAGGAGGAGAAGATCTCGTCGTGGAGGAAGGATGAAGGTCGTTGCACTGCCAGCTCAGCTTCTCCCTCCTCGGATTCTTAGGTCCTGTGGCGACTTCTGAAGTTCCAGTCCCCAAAGTCCTGCTTTTATGCAGCATATCCCCATTCACTCAGCCTAGCTGTCAATCAAACATGCTAAGTGGTGAGCCGGCCGGCTCACCACTTGGGCCAATCACACAAGAGTGCGACTTGAGTTACCAAGGTAACTCAGTCCAGGGTGCCTAAACCCCCACACCCCCTGTGGTACCCAGACAGAGTGGCACCACTTTTGGAGGCTTCTGTGGAGAAGCCCGCCAAAAAGTGGAACAAAGGGCTTGACTTGGGTTGGAGTCACAGAAGAGAACACAAACGCCATTTTAGAATCGAGTTCTGGCAAAAAATACCAACCGGTGAATTAATATTAAATAAATAAACCGGCGGTATGTTCGAGGCTATAAGAATTAAATAATTAAAGTTGGTAGCCTCGAACAATGGGAAAATCCCATAGAGATATATTCGCTGTCAAATATAAAAAGTAGTATCCACTGCCACCAGCCAAAACTCTATCGGGGGGACGGAGACGTGCCCCCTCGAACAACAGAGCCCGGGGCAATCAAATTGCCCCAACCAGTACGTCCACAATATGATGGTTTGTACTGGTTTCTGTTCATAATTTGGGGCTAGCAAAGCCAATGGTGACTTTACATGCCCTGGGAGACAGTAGTCAGTCCCAGGGTATGGAGTCTGTGTTGGGGGGTCGCTACGACACCCCTGGGTTATGGCACGGAGGGTGCTGTGTAACCCACATCAAAAAAACACATGAGACCCTATGGAGTAAAAGACCCCATAGCCCATAAAACACATGGAAAGTTAAAGGAACACCTCAAATCATGTCTAAGAGTGGGAGAAAAAGAATCTCACTCTTAGCAGGAAAGAAAAAAATAAACCCCAAAAAATCCAGCAAAGCTGCTGGGGGACTCACTAGGTTTGGGAAATTAGCCTTACAGAGAAGTCTCCCTAACACTCGCCCTCCCACCCCCCGACTAAGGGACAGGAGAATTTAATCCACTCCTGGATGAACCTCATACCTCTAGTCGATGATATACATCCTAGAGAGTCCATCAGCATTTTGATGGTGACACCCTGACCTGTGCTCAATGGTGAAATCAAACCCTTGTAGGCAGATTGACCATCTCAATAGTTTGGGATTTTCTCCCTTCATTTGCATTAACCATCTCAAGGGTTGGTGGTCAGTCTGAATAACAAAAGTAGAACCATACAAGTATGGCCTAAACTTCTTCAGTGCCCACACAATAGCAGAGCATTCTCTTTCGATTGTTGCCCACCTTGTCTCAGGATCCTTCAGTTTTCTACTGATGAAGCAAATGGGGTGCTCCCTACCCTTCTCATCCAGTTGGCTAAGTACTGCACCTATACCTACATTTGAAACATCTGTCGGCACAATGAAAGTTTGGTGGTAGTCAGGAGCTCTCAGTACTGGTGCTTGGCAAAGGGCCTTCTTCAGGTTTTCAAAGGCCTGATTGCATTCCTCATTCCATTTGACCTTCTTAGGGAATTTTGGAGAGGAGATCACATTCAGTGGAGAAGCTATGGTCCCATAGTTCTCAATGAAATTCCTGTAATACCCAGTGAGGCCTAGGAAAGCTCTCACCTGGGTTTGAGCAGTAGGTGTTGTCCAAATTTGCACAGCTTCAATCTTACTGAGCAAAGGCCTTTTCAGATTGGCCTGTCCAAGAGCCTGCAAAACATATCCTAAGTGGTTCACATGTTCTTCCCAGGTTTGGCTGAATACTGCAATGGCATCCAAGTATGCCATGCAGAAGTCCTCCATCCCATTCAGAACCTGATTCACCAGTCTTTGGAATGTAGCAGGTGCATTCTTCAATCCAAAAGGCATAACCTTAAATTGGTATAAGCCAACTGGGCTAGAAAATGCAGTCTTTTCCTTGGCATGGTCTGTCAGGGCTATTTGCCAAAAGGTAAGGTCAAATGTGCTGAGGAACTTGGCTGAACCAAGTCTATCGACCAACTCATCTGTCCTTGGCAAAGGGTGGGCATCAGTCTTGGTGACTGCATTCAGAGCTCTATAGTCCACGCAGAATCTCAATTCTTTGGATCCTGCCTTTGGTACTAACACAACTGGGCTAGACCATGGGCTAGTAGAGGGCTCTATTACCCCGAGATCAAGAATCTTCTTGACCTCCCCTTTAATGTGGGTTCTTACATTTTCTGACATTCTATATCCTCTGCTTTTGACTGGCAGACAGTCACCAGTGAGTATATCATGCTGTCCCCAAGGGGTCAAGTCTGGTGAAAGTGAGAACAGGGAGGCAAACTGATTTAACATGGCTTTGCACTCTTCTTGTTGCTCAGGTGTCAGGTTTGAAGAGAGATTTACTCCTTCAATCTTTTCGTCTAATGGTAAGCCTCTGAGGAGATCAGGTAGAGCTTCGCTCTCTTCTTCCTCTTCTGTTGAAGCTAGAAGCAAGGCTCCTGGTGTGGAAGACTCTAGGAGCCTCCTTGGGATTGCCCAAGTCCACCAGATAGTTCACCTCTCGAAGTTTACACACAACCTTTAAGGGTCCCATCCATTTATCTTGCAAGGCCCTCTGCCTTGTTGGGATCATAACTAGAACTAGCTGATCTTGAGTGAACTCAACCATGTTAGCCTTCTGGTCGTGCCAATGTTTGACCAGGGCTTGTCCAGCTTTCAGGTTATCACTAGCTTCTGCCATCATTTGTGACATTCTCCTTCGGATACCTAGCACATAGTCAGTCACACTGACTGGCTTGGGGGAAGGAGCACTCTCCAACCCCTCCTTAATCAGGGCCAATGGACCTCTGACTGGATGGCCATAGAGAAGTTCAAAGGGAGAATAACCTACTCCCTCCTGAGGGACTTCTCTATAAGCAAAGAGAAGGTATGGCAATAGAAGGTCCCACTTTCTCTTAAGGGGATCCTCTAAAGCACCTATCATGCTCTTCATGGTTCTGTTGAACCTTTCTACCAATCCATTTGTCTGAGGGTGGTAGGCGGTAGAGAACATGTAAGTAACTCTGCAGGTTTTCCACATGGCTTTCATGTAGTGGGACATAAAATTTGACCCCCTGTCAGAGATTACTTCCTTAGGAAACCCAACCCTGGTAAAAATACCAAGGAGGGCCTTAGCCACAGCCTGAGCTGTAACAGTCCTCATAGGAATTGCCTCAGGGTACCTAGTAGCATGGTCTACTACAACAAGGATAAACCTGTTGCCTGAGGAGGTTGGAGGATCAAGGGGGCCAACAATGTCAATCCCTACCCTCTCAAATGGGACTCCCACTACTGGGAGAGGCACTAAAGGTGCCACATTCTTGGACCCAACCTTGGTATGGCAGCTCTTGCAAAACTTATCTACCTCAGCCCCCATTTTTGGCCAATAAAAGTAGAGGGAGAGCCTTTCCTTGGTCTTCTTGGAACTCAAGTGACCAGCCAAAGGAATCTCATGGGCCAGTTGCAAGAACTGTTGTCTGTTTTCTTGAGGTACTACAAGCCACTTGAAGTCTCCAGGTGCAGACTCAGTTGGTTCACTGTAGAAGAGGCCATCTTCCCAGTGCAACCTATACTTCCCAGGCTCTTGCCCATCAGCCTGAGAAGCTGCCTGTTGGCGAAGGCCTTCCAGAGTTGGACATTCTCTCTGTCCCTTACTGAAGTCTGCCCTGTTGGGACTTTCGAGGGGGACAGGCCGCATTCTCAAAAACCTCCATCATCTTTTTGCAGAATTCTTCCCACTTACTGGGAGAATCCGATTTAGTCGGACAACAAATTTCTTCAGTCGACTCTGAAGAAGAAGATGATGATGAGGGAGATCTATGTCTCCTCTTCATTTTTTTTGGGTGATGACGAAGAGTGTCTCGATCTATTCCTAGATCGAGATCTCTTTGAGTGCCTATGGCTATCCGATTCCTTAGAATCAGTCGCTTTCTTGTGTTATTTTGACGTAGCCTTCTTTGAGGCCTCCCTCCTCACCGACAGTTTACCTCTCCTCTCACGAAGAGCTTTCTCGGTCATAGATTGGCAGGACCCACAGTCGTCGGTTCGGTGACTGGAACCGAGACACCAGAGACAAATCCGGTGGGGATCGGTGATCGACATCTTAGACCCACAATCTGCACACTTCTTGAACCCAGTCCTGGGTGTCGAAGGCGTTGAAGATGATGACATTTTCTTCACAGAAAATAGAAGCGCGCCGTTCTCGATAGCGAAGCGATCAGAAAAATGGAACTGAAGCAACTGGCGCGGCTCAAGCTATTTATACCATCGGTGACGTCGACACAGTACGGAGCCCGTCGAGGGACAATCGATGCCACGTCCTCGAGCACAGCGCCCTCTGCCGAGAATTTATTTTTTCCAAAGCAACGAAGCTGGAGATAACGATTTATCACAAGATGAGGAATACGTGGGAGGACACAATCCATTCGAAAAGGTTTTAATATGGTTGAGGCAATCATTAGCTTGCTTGCAAATAGTGTTTGACATGTGTCATCATTTTGGAACATATATTGTTGCATGCTGTTACTTTGGATGCATTATCGCCCATCATTGTTATTTCTCGTTCTTTTTCTTTAAATTGCAATAGGTGTTGTCTGCTCTTCCATTTGGCTTCTGTTGTACTTTTTGTGCAAACATGCTCCAACTCCAATAGTTGTTGGACCAATTTTAGGCTGCGCTTATCAAAATATTTGTTTCTATACAAGTGCTACTTTTCAGTCAGAGTACTTGCACATTTGAATTTGATTACCGTAATCACATAGTTGGTTAAGCTCTCTCTTTCCTTACAAGCTAATACACATGTATAAAATTACACTAAAAAGCTAGCTTTGCCTTTCAAACTGGTGGTAACTTTTAAAGAGTAGTATATTCAAAGTATTGAAAATTAATGATTTACTCCAGAAATTTCATGCTCAGAATATTTTGCTCTAAATAATGTATTGAAACCCTCTCATCAGGAATCTTGGTGACTATGCCTTGAAAATTAATGACTGGTCATTTGTCATCTGTTAATCCAATTTCATTTTCAACTTTGCTGATAAAATCTCCTTTGTCTTTGATATCTGATACACTTAACTGTACCTATGGTTGAATTAAGTAATCTATGCACCTACATAGCTAAATGTTGAAATATTGATACTGATACTTTATTTATATTGCACTCGTACACAATTGATTCAGAGCGCGACTAGACAAGGGAGGGGAAACAAGGGAGAAACAAAAACCACAATCTTACTAGGCCCAGTGACATTGAAAACGCGCAAGTGCATGGGAGAGGGAAAGGAGAAAAGTGCATGGGAGGGGGGGAGAAGTGGAAAGTGCAGAGCAAAGGAGAAAACAGGTCAATAATAATGAATAAATAAAGGACAACAGACAGTGGTAGTGCAGCCGACAAGTGCTGGGTTTAAGGCAGCCGACTGATAAGTGCAGGAAGAAAAAGGGGGTGGGGCTGTATGGGTACAGATATAGACCCCAGTGCAGGGGGTGGCCCGGAGGCAGTGCGGGAGGGTGAGCAGGTACCAGGGTAGGCCTGGTGCACGGTGCCGAGAGAGAACAAATCAGCAGGGGAAAGTGGGGTGAAGGCCGAAGCAAAGAGGAAGTTCTTGAGGTGCTTCCGGAACCAGAGATGGTTCTCCTCAAGTATCAGAGTGACAGGGAGGCTGTTCCAGAGCGAGGCCACAGCCGAAGACAGAGATCTACCCCCAGCTCGTTTCTTTGAAAAACGACTGACCCTGAGGGAGTTAGAGCTAGAGGAGCTAAGAGCTCGAGAGGGGAGGTATTTGCGCTGGGATAGCTGAAGGTATTTTGGACCTAGGCTCCAGAAAGTATTGTGGACAATGCAGATGGTTTTGAATGTAATCCTTGCATCCACTGGGAGCCAATGGAGAGATTTCAGAGCTGGAGAGATACGAACCCAGGGCTTGAGGCCAAGGACAAGTCTGGCAGTCCTGTTCTGGATTAGTTGCAGAGGGCGGAGAGTAGAGGCAGGTAGATTTAGAAAGAGGCTGTTACAATAGTCCAACCTAGAGAGAACCAGTGCTTGAGAGACAGTGAGCTTCTGGGGAGAGGAGAGGAAAGGCAGAGTCCCTCTGAGGAGGTGCAGAAGGAAGTTTGACTTTTTTGAGACATTAGAGATGTGGGCGGAGAAGGAAAGTGTGGAGTGAAAGATGACCCAGAGGTTCTTAGCCTCGCAGGTGGGGGTAGGAGGAGGGCGTAGAGAGGCCAGCCAGAGAGTGAGGGGAAAGGAGGGTGAAGGTGTGCCGATGAGAAGGATCTCTGTCTTGCTGGCATTCAGACAAAGATCATTGGCGGCACACCAATCTTGAATGGCAGTTAGGCAATCAGAGATGAGAGAAGGAGATGAGATGGCCGAGGGCAGCCTGAAAATGAGTTTGGTGTTGTCAGCATAGCACTGGAAATTTGAGGAGAAAATGGCAGTGCAGTGGGCAAGAGCTGCCAGGTATTGGTTAAAAAGCCAGGGCGAGAGGTTAGATCCCTGGGGAACACCACAGGTAGAGAGGGAGATAGATGATGGGAAGGACCCAAGTTGGACCTGGGAGGGTCTATCAGAGACGAAAGAGGTCAGCCAGGCCAGAGCCTGATCAGTGATACCCAGGTTATCACGAAGACGGTTGAGCAGGATGCTATGGTTGACCGTGTCGAAGGCAGGAGAGATCGAGTAGGATGAGGACAGAGGGAATGTTAGAGTCAAGGTTGGAGAGCAAATCTTCACGGATGTTCAGGAGAGCAGTTTCTGTGCTTCTGGCAGCTCTGAAGCCAGACTGGTGGTCGTGGAGACAGCCAACAGAATTGGAATGAAGGTTAAGCTGAGAGATGGCCAGCTTTTCCAGGAGTTTGCTCAGAAAAGGAGTAATGGAAATTGAGCGATAGTTGGCTGGACAAGAAGGATCAGCTGTGGGTTTCTTGAGAAGAGGATGCACAAGGGAGTGCACCAGAGGGGAGGGGAAGGATCCTGAGGCAAAGGAGTGGTTACAAAAATCGGCAAGGGCTGGGGCAAGGGTATCAACCGTTTCAGAGGAACAGGGATGAGCCTGTTTTGATGAGGCTTTCATAGATCGGACTTGTCTAGCGACCTCATCAGGGGAGGGAAGGATGAGAAAGAGGGAGGAGGAGTGGCTGAAGGAGGGTCAGCATGCACAGACGGAGAGGAGGGCGAGGGGAAGAGAGGGTTGACAGGATGTCCTGGGTTTTTGAGATAAAGTCATTGCAAAGAGCCTAGGAGGCAACGGTAGGGGTAGAGACTGCAGCAGGGTTGGCCAGTTCCTTGCAGATTTTATTAAAGAGTTTGGTTGAGTTGTTAGATGCGCAGAGACACAGGCTTGAATGTGGACTCTCTTCTTGGTGAGTACAGAGAGTCGGTATGGTCTTTGGAGCAGGTGACAGGCCAGTTTGTAAGAATGATGAACAAGAAGCTAGCCTTTTCCTCTCAGCCACCCTACACTTTCGTTTAAGTGTAACTAGGTCGGAGTCATACCAGGAATTGCACTTGGCTTTGGACTTCAAACGGATCCTCATAACAGGGGCAAGAGCATCAAGAGTGTCAAAAATAGAATAGTAGAGCATAGACAGGGCAGTGTCAGGATGTGAGTCAGCCAGAGGTGCAGGGGGCAGGGGTGAGAGAAGGTGGCGGCAAAAGCCTCAAATGACACACGCTTCATGCGTCGGATGTCCAGGAAGGTAGGTGGCAATGTTGGGGTAGGCTTGGCCTGAGGGGAAGAGAGAGAAAGATGAGAGGAGAGGAGGGAATGATCGCTCCAGGAGAGAGGAGTGGTCCGAGGAATGGAGAGGGGAGGTCAGAGGAGATCAAGACATTGAGTGTGTGTGTGCCCTGCAGAGTGAGTCGGGTCAGAGGAGAGGATGGACAGGGAGAGGGAGTCACAGAGGTCACGGAAGAGCAAAGAGGAGTAACAAGGAGAGTCTAGATGGATATTGAGGTCACCAAGGAGGGGAAGTTCAGTGGTAGAGGCCAAGAGGGAGGAGGAGAGGTCCGCACACTCAGAGATAAACAAGGTGATTTGACCAGGAGGCCACGGTAAGAGAGTGGCAAGGAGAGAGGGAGAGCCTACAAACAAGGCATTCAAAAGAGGAGTAGGTCTGAGTGGGAATGATAGAGGCAGGAATCCACTCAGGAACGATCAGGGCTACACCCCCCCACCGAACTGGGAGGATCTGGGTGGAGAGAGGATCCAGTAGCCATCTGGGATCTTGTAGCCACCAGGGAGGAGAGTGTCAAAGCTTGTGACAGAGCTGGCTGTGAACCATGTCCCAGTAAAACCAATGACATCAAGGTCTAGTTCTTCAAGGAGGTGGCAGATGAGCGTTTGACAGCAGAGCGAGAGTTGAGAGTGGCAAGATGAAGAAGGTTGCCAGCCTTAAAGACCTTCAGGGGAGGGGTACAGATCAGAGGTACACCCTGCAGAGGTGAAGGAGCCCTAGGAGAGGCAGAGGAGAAGGAGGAGAGAGAGAGAGGGCAAGGTAGCCAAGGGGATAGAGGAGGGACAGCAGGAGATGAGTGGAAATTGATGAGGCGATAGAAACGCCTATCAAAGAGGAGCAGATTGGCCTGAGGGCCTTGGACCATGACAGTGCCGTTTTGGTAAACATGAATGATGAATTTAGAGGAGTCGAAGGAAGCCATGATAACTTCCCAGCAAGTGCCACCATTAATGGGAGAAGAGGAGATAGGACAGAGCACAGAGATCATATGAAAGTCCATAGATCTGGCGAAGGAACAACAAAGAGGATGTCGGTGAGGGTCTGCCTGGAGGAGGCGTTCGAATAGGTATCAGCAATAGTGAGACCAGGGTTGGAGGCCAAGATATCCTTTTTGCATTTCTTCCTGCCAGACTTAGTGAGAAGGGAAGGATAGTTAATGGAGAAGCAGTTGGAAAAGATAGGAGAAACAGAAAGCGCCATGGGAGTGGAAGCGAGAAAAGGAGGGAGAAGCAGGGGGGCTAAGGCAGGTAGGTGTGGAACAAATGTGAGTGTTGAGGTCACTGAGCCGGCAGGTTACAGGGAAGCAACAATTTACAAGCAAAGTACAGAGAAATTAGCAAGGTCAGTGAAATTTGACTTTCCAGCCAAATGCAAAAACAGCTAAATTTGACTTTGCAACGTAAATGCAAAAACATCTAAATTTGACTTGCCAACAAAATGCAAAAACAGCTAAATTGAACCTTGCAACATAAATGCAAAAACAGCTAAATTTTACTTTCCAACAAAATGCAAAAACAGCTAAATTTGAGTTTCCAATTAGTGATTCAGATGTTAGCAAAGGGGTTTAAGAAGCAATAAGAATCAGAAAGACAACATGGGAGAAACAAGCTGAGAGAAACAGTGATAAACAAAGGTGGTAGGATGGAGTCCAGAAGGAGGGAACTAACCCATAGTACAGGAGGTTACAATGTCAAGGCAGTCCGGATTTCTTAGAGGAGTGAGATGGCAGCATCATTGTAGTTAAGGTGGTAGGGTTGCAGAGAGGACCCCAAAAGACCCCATAGCGTCCTGGAAGCGGACAGGGAGCAGAGAGTGGCCTTAGTTGTGGGCCTTAGTAGCTGGTGCCGGCTCCCGCCTCCCGGTGAATGTGATTGGGTTAGGAAAGGAAGTCAGGACCCAATCACAAGGGGCCAGGCTGCAGTTCAAACAGTAAAGCCACCAGATGTCAAAGTGGCCCAGCCATCTTGGAGTAGGCCGTATCCAGGCAGGACAAAGGAGCAGAGAACACCAAGGCAATGCGAGCACCTAAAAAACTCCAAAATCATGGTGCAAATGCGTGATAAATATATTCTAATTACCTCAATCTCATTCTTCCACCTCACAGTACTTACAGCTGAGGTACCATCCCCATTCCAGGAACCATTTTCCAAACCATATTTGTCTTGTCACCTTTACTACTGTAGTGCACATATCTCCAGTGTCACATAATCCTCTAGTCAACAATATTCCTGTTTTCCAATGAAGAACCACAGGAACTGCATGCAATATCCTGCAACTATCTCCTTTTATCAGGGTTTAAGGAGGAACTTGGAAAGGTTCCCTTTCAAAACGCTAATCCTGCAGGGTGAAGACCATGCAGAAAGATTGGAGGGCGTGTGGGTGAGGTGTTGGGGTGTGGGTACCACGACCCATCTGCAGTCCAGAAAATGCGTTTATCAGCTGCTTGGGATATTAACTTCCAGGCTACAATAGAGAACCATTCTGCTTCCAGGCAGAGGTAATGGAGAAGAAACGCATGGTAAAAGTTCAGTATGAATCAGTAAAGGAGGTGTTTTCAGAATAACTGTGCTAACAGGATCATTGTGTTGCAGCGTGTTTTAGGACACAAGACTCTCGCAGCAGATGTGGATGCCAATGTGAGAGCCAGATTAGGTGGTCACAGAATTGGTACCGCACGGGTATAGATGTTCAGATATAGTAGTCTGGGTACAGACGTGCAGATAAGATTGCAGTGTCTGAACAGTACAGTATAAGAATTGTCATAAGAATTGTCAGAGCACGAGTACAGAAGTACTACAAGTACAGAAGCACAGACAAAGCTGCTGCAACATAACCAAATGATAGTGGAGACTCAGGGAAGCATGTATTTAAGGAGGGGTCAGCACCTCCCAACCCTATTGGATATGCAATGCTGAGTGATGGTACTCATCGGTGAACAAGCAGGAATACCAGGATCTTAAAGCTTTGTTGTTTCTTAGCCTGCAAATGCTATGAATACTATGTCAAATATGCCGACTACGCAGCCTAGCGTCACTGACAGAGGAAGACATCTTGAATGGGGGAATAGTCTGTGATGTAATAGGCATGGGTAAAACAAACGCTGGCTAAAGAACACTTGGAATCCCTACTGTGTAACACTGTTGAAACTTGTCACCCTAAAAATAGCAATTTTAGAGGCCATTTCACAAGGGTCAGGACAACTTCCTAGGAAGATGCATAAAGGGTTCCACTTTGGGATATTTGCAGGTGACCACATGGGCGGACCCGAAAACTTTGGTAAAACGTTACAGACTGAACACAGATTTCTGTGCTTGCTCTGTGTTTAGGACTTGTGTCCTGAGTACAGGCACCCACAGACAGAAGAGGCTTTGGACAGCAGGATCCAAACCAATGGCAGGGTGTGCATGAGCATACTTTATGGTCTGTGGAGATTATTCATAGGCCACTCCTATCTCAAAGCTTTAATATACCTCAAAATTAAGACATGATATGAGAAGATAATGCTCCCATAGGTACCAGCAAACTTCATTACGCTTAGTCCTACTGTTCAGCGTAGCAAAATAATAACTATGGGATCGTTGGATACTGGAGGTACATATAACTTCAGTAGTAAAGGCGGCAGAACAAAAAGTTTGGAAATTGGTTCTGAAATGGAGGTGAGTGCCATGAAAAGGAGGTGGGCACCTCAAAAGATACAGTGACAAGGAAGGGTAGATTAAGAGCAATTAGTCTTATAATGAATCATTTTCTGTTAGGAGGGATCTCCAGGGGTCTGTGTTGAAGACCCAATGTCCCTAACCGGATCTAAGCAAGCAAGCAAGCCTTAAGTGCCTTTACCCGTACTAGGATGGACGAGCAGCCATGGCACCTTTCTCCATGGTGAGTGGGGTGACAAATACAATACAACAAGCTACTGGTTGAAATACTGGAATGTCCACACAAGGTTACAGTTCTAGACGTACTTTACTTTTTTTTTTCCTTGACTGCGTAAGGATTCTGGAATAAAGTTTGAATATTAGTATTAAGTTGACTCAGGATAGATTCACACAATGCTCTCCAGAGATCAAAAACAACATCTGGACAGAAAATGTTTTTTTTTTTTTGGAATCAAGAATTGTGGGATGTTCTCTGCTCCAGAGATTTTCCTATACAAAGTTAGAGCATTCCAAGTAACAATCACAGGTAGAGAAGACAGACTTAACTCATAACGCATACATGCCGTAGGAAGGCCTTTAGGTAATTGGAGTATTCTTCGATATAACACATGTTCACATCTCAACCAAAATTCATGGGCGATTCAAAACAGCGTCTCGGCTCCAAATGACAAAGCTGGAACAATCTTGTTTCTATAGAAGCGCACAACTGGCAGCATGGAGAATTTACCATATTTCATGTGGAGCTTAGCACCTTGGGCTGCAAACTATTACATTTTGCAACAAGCTTTTTTGTCATCGGCTCGTCACAGATGATAGCATTCATTGCAATACCCAGATACTTGGCTTCACGTACCACTTTCAGTGACTCATCTCCAAGTTTCCAGTTTGTTTTTTGACAGAAATTTCGAGTTCAAGATCCCTGCAAGTTCTTTAATATTAATATCTGTTTTCTGTACGTTGATCTCTAGTTTGTTCAATTCATTGTAATCTTTCAGAGCATTGATCTTCCTTTGTAGACCAACTGGTGTTAAATTTAGGATCGCGATACATACAGAATCATATTAATATGTTCTCCGTTAAATTTAGGAGGAAAGGAAGTCGCTTTCTTCAGGGTATCCCCAACATCTGAAATGAAAAAGTTAAAGAACGTAGCTCCTAAGGGACATCCCTGTTTAACTCCACGCGTAGTAGGTATGGGCACTATTAAATGACCTTTTTGGTCTAAGCGAACTTGTACATGTGTCTCGGTATAAAGAGCTTTAATTGCTAGAATTAGGCTAGTTGGACAGCCTTTGTTCGCGAGTTTGCTCCAAAGTATCTCTCTATCAACTCCATCGAAAGCGTGAGCTAAATCTACGAAAGCAATATAGATGGGTGTTTTTTTCCTTATCGCTTCCATCTTCATAGAGTTCAACAGGAACAAGTTTAGGCTGAAGCCCACTCCTTTGGCAAAACCAGTCTGCCTCACGTCTGCTACTCCCGATGTATTTATCCAAGCTGTTAATTGTTTCAGCAGCTGTGTAGCAAACAGTTTCCCTACCACATCTAAAAATGCGATAGGTCGGTAATTGCTTGGCTCTAATCTTGAACCCTTCTTAAAAATAGGCATGATAATAGCACTTCTCCATGTTATTGGAATTCTTCCTTCGCTTAATATCCTTTTAAAGAGTATATAATAAAAGTCTGCCCATTCGCCTGGGTTTTCCTTCAAGATGTAGTTTGTCAGGCCGTCTGGGCCAGGAACACGCGAGGCACTTAATCTCTTGATGTTCATATAGATATCATCTCTCTCCATAGTAAGATTCCAGGAGGATTTAGGCTTTATATCATCAAAAGTTGTGCAGCTTATTTTTTGGAATAGCCCAGTAAAATGGGCAACCCACCCATCTTCAGTCACCATATTACAAAGGCTTGCATTCTGTGGTCTTTCAAGCTCATTAATCAATGTCCAAAAGTCTCTAGAGTTTCTTTGAGCAAGAGACAGCATCATTGCTTCTGCATCTTTTTGTTCAAATATTGACCTATGCCATTTCAGCCAATTTTTGTATTGCATATTCTTCCTTTTTTTTCTTTAGGCTTTTCTGATGCTTCCAGGACCCTTAGTTGTTTTCGCAAGACTCTTTTTCTTTTGACCACTTCAGGGTCAAATGTGTGTTTCCTCATTGGTTTTTTACTGTTTTGATTAGTTTGAACTTTGCATATCTGAAGTAGGACGTCATATTCGAGCGTTGGTTCAATTAGCTTTAGTGGCTGAGTCGCTATTGAGGCCGCCAAATTCTTTATTTTTGCACTATTCAATCTTAATCAATTACCCCCAGGCTCCACTTCGATCTTCTGATTCCATTTCATAGGCTCTTTCAATAGCTCAGTATTGAAAGAGATGGTTACACTATTGTGGTCACTTAAGGCGGTTTTCACAACTTTCATCTCAACAAGGATAGTTGTCATGCATTGCGATGTTATAAATTAGTCAAAGATGGAATTTTGATTCTCTGTTTCCCATGTCGGTTGGGCTGGGATGTTGCCCGACGACTTTCCATTGAGAATATCCATACTTCTTACGTCGAATTCCTCGAGAATGTTTTTCCTTAAACTTTTTTTCTTTGAATTCCTTGTTGTCTAATATTAGCAAGTCCATATTGAAATCTCCACAAATTATGATGGACGGCTTATCCTCTTTCTCCAATATGCTATCCATCAAATCACATAGCTGATCGAGGAAATTTAGTCCACCAACTGCTTTGTGTTCCCAATAAAGATTTATGATATGAATCTTTATGGTTTCAGATTCAGAATTTCCGGCGTTCTTAACCGTAGTCATCTGGATGTAAGGTGACATTTTTGAAATCACTTATTTGAAGGCCACACTCCCTTCTTACCAAGGTAAGTAAAGCAGACATGGGTCGCCCTCTTGGTTGGGATATCGCTGGACTAAAAGCAACATTGCAACCTTCTACACAAGGAGGCACACACAACCATGTTTCTTGGAAACAAATTATGTCCAAGTTAGCGAGGAGTTTACTTGAGTTCTGAATTAAATGAGAAAAGCCTCTGGTGTTCCACAATCCAATAACCTTTGCTTTTCTCACATCGGCTGCCTGAAATTAACTCGATTTTTTGGCAATCCAGCTACAATTTTCTTCGCTTGTTCCTCTCTTTTGACGCTCTTTGATTATGTGAGCTGAGTTTTCCAAACCATCCTCGCTCGCGATTGTGACTTTGAATGGTTTAATGGATTTGACTAACTTGCTAATTTTTCCGATATCCAAATCTGGCTCTTCCAGATAGTCTATTACAGGGATCTATAGTCTGAGTCTTTTTCTGGAAGTATGTTGAAACATGGGTTTTCTTTCAAGTTTCTTTTTTCTTCTCATTATTTTTAGTTGCTTTTCTCTCTTCAGCTCTTTTCATATTTATCTCTTTCAGTCGAAAACCAAGATAATCGAGCTCCTCGATATTCTGTAGTATAAGATCATACACAATTTTCAAATGGTTATGCAATACCACTCTATCTAGTATTGCTTCCTCAATAAATTCAACCTTTTTGATATCTTTCGATGATATAACCTTCATAGTCGGTAAATGATTAAGGAGTTGCATGACATTAAATCGGTTGAGGATCAGTCCATCTTTCGGTTCGTTTCTCTCTAACAATAGTCGCCAAGTTGACTGGCTCTGGTCAACATTTTGAGAAACAGGCTTTTTTAGAGTATAGACTCTTTTGTCTATTCTCCAGGCTTCGTCAGCATCCTCCTCGGTTGAATTCTTTCCTTTAATGTTTCTTTCTTGTTCATTCATACATTGTGTATTTTTATGACGCTCAACCGAGATCACTCTTGTTTTACAGTCAACCTTGGGATTCATGGTCGATATTGAGGGGTTCCATGTATTCAGAACCTGAGTTCTTCTATCTTTAGGAACTCTTGGCTCACTTTTACATTGTTGACGTTGTTTCCCTCGGCTAGAGACTTATCAATTCACCATGAGGTTTTTGCAACCGTTCTTTTCCATTTATTTTTGGTTGCTTCACATAATGGTTCATTATAGAATTCTTGGTGGTCTCCATTATCTCCATCATCAGGGGAGTCAATCCTCTCATTTTCTGTTTCACTTCAGTAGGAGTCCTCATCTTCATCATTGCTAATTTCATAAGTTGACATGTTCAACATATCGTCCATTGTCGCAGATTTTTCCATTTCTTCTAGAGGTTCCTTATTTTCAGCAGAGATGGATTGCCGTTTTTCCAGTTCCTGGCTCATCTGTTTTTTGGAGCCTTTACATTTCTTTTCATCAATGTTAGAATTGGTGGTTTGTATTGTCACATTCAGTGCTTTTAAGTTGCATAGAAATTTACAGGAATTTCTAGTATTGGACCTCTTTACTTTTGTTATATTCTTGGACTATTTCATTTTTTTAAGAGATTTGTTTTGAATAATCTCAGATTTTTTTGTAATGTCCACTGCTCGTAAGTCTTTTTCAAAGATAGAATATTTTTTTTAACGAGTTTCACTGAAAGTTCCTTATCCAATGAGTCAGGGCTTAGGCTCGCAATAGGGGGTTCAGAACATTGGATGCAGGGTATTTCTCCTTACAGGCCATCTCTGGCGTTTGCGGTTTATCAACATTTATCGCATTCTTACCAATCTCCTTCCTCGTATCAAATGGAAAGCCCTCAGCATTCATAGATGTAGAGGGCGTAACCATCTCAAGTGTTGATCTTTTGACGGTTAAGATCTCTTCTAGGCCAACGTGGTCTTTATTTACAGACGTCAAGCTGTTCGCCACTCGGCCTAGCACCTCTGTCTGTAGTTTTGGTTCTTCATTTGATTTCATCTTTTCCTTTGGTTTTGATGTGTTTTGCAAGTTCAGATGAGGACCTTGCAGCTCCGTATCTGAGGTTGCATCTTATTTTAAATATGTCTTATCCTGGTCTCCATTATGATATTTTTTCAGGATTGCTAACGCTTCTTTAGCAACCTCAGCCAGCAGCTTTTTAATCGTCACTTGTACTTTTCAAGGCCTCTCTCAATAAATTTGCAGTCAACTCATCCTTCCGCTTATCTTTTTGTAATTGTGTTTTGATATCTTGCAAAAACATTTCCAAATTGATCATTTTTGTGTTTACAAGCGCAATGAGGGTATTCTGATCCCTGTAATTCTCATTGAACTGATCATATATTTTTGCGAGCAGGGTTATTGCAATAGTTGTTGCCGACATGAGATTTGGCCTTATTTCGGATATTTATATACTTTTTGGTAGCAAGGGGAGTCAGTAGTTGTTTCATCAGACGAGGTATTTTCTGATATTAACTCAGAATCAGAAAAAGGAGAGTTTACACATTGTGCCTTTACAACTGGACTTTTGACTTTATTATCTTTATTATTCCCAGGGTCTTGGCTCCTCATGATTCTTTTTTGGGATCAGATAATCTCAGCCATAGGGCTAGAGTCCATTCTTCTTCTTTTGGCTCTGTGTGGTCTCTCAATTGTATTGGAGACCAATGCGCTTTCAACTATTCTTGATGCTATATATATGTCTTTTACGTTACCATTGATGAATTCATCCTGTAATGCTTCAGATGGATCCGGTGAGCCTATATCATCTTGCGCATTGTGTCCATCAGTCTGTTGTTTCTGTGCTGCCACTTCTTCGTTGCGCATATTTACTTTCAGCGTAATTTCCATCAGATCTTTAATTAGCCGATCCGCTACGGCCAGTGAATTACACCTGTCTTTATTTTGAACTGGGAGCTGTGTGTGTGTCATTTCACTTTCACATTTGCTGTTTAGGAAAGCATGTACAAATGGCAGGTTATCGCTTTCAACAACTTCAGCTGATTTTATATTATGTTCATAAGGCATTTGACAACAGACTGTAGGCTCTTGCCAAGCGCCCACACGCTTTTTATGCACTTCAGTTGTGCACTCTCCATTCGCATTGATTTCCTCTGACCGACTCAGCATATTATCTTTTCCACTGGAAGGAGCCTGTTTGTCATGGAGATCGTTCCCACTCAAACACGACTCTCCGACCCACTTGAGGCGAGACTTGATCAGAGGCACCGACCCGCCTGAGGCTCCAGCTGCTTCTGTCTTGGTGTCAGGGGTCTCAGCCATGTCAGCAAATTACAGTCTACCTCACCCTCTGCCTCCGCGAGGGCGCAGGCCTCGGCCCGCCGCACATCGCATGCAGCCCCTCGCTCATTAGGGGCGGCATCCACAGAGGGGCCTCCTGCAGCCCTGCAGCCTCACGCATCGGTGTCTCGCCCACCATCCCATCCACACCACACGATGGGAGAATCGCAGAGATGACCACGGTGGCCGAGGCAGTCGAGGAAACACCAAACAACAAAGGCAGCACAGCCAGCACAGCGCCTCCAGTAGCGACAGAGTCCACCCCCCATGTAGTTTGCCACTGCCGATGCACCCATTCCACCCATTCCGACTCCAGCGGGAAGTGAAGCAGGTAAGTTAGACTTCCAAACTCTTTATCTCGGGCAGGGGGAGGGGCACCGACACAAGGCAATGTTTGTTCCATGTCTCCGTTATTTTGTAGACTCAAATTACAAAAGGGTGCAGAATCAGCATCAAGTGTAACAAATGAGGGTCTCAAAGATCCGTGAGGAGAGACCTGTTTTATCAACACTGGTGGTACACCAAACTTCTCCACAAACCGGGGCTGCATTTCTTTGAACATCTCATTATGACGTTGTGCTCTACCACCACCATCCGACAAAAACACATCATGTAATTGAGTCATGCTCTCGCTTTCGTGACTTACTTGAAGTGCCTTTGATAATCGCTTTGCAGTCTGGGTAGGCGTGGGTTCAGAGCGCGTTAAGTTTAGACACATCTGGCGTCTTGTCTCCATTGTATTTTCACTTGTAGTGTAAAGTCTGTAAAGTCAGTAGATCAGTTTTCGGATTCACTCTACTGCTTTCGGTTCCCCGACGTTCCACACAGAACACAAGGAACACTCCCTCGTTGCTCCGCGAGTGGAGGGGTGTTAAGTATTGTTAGCTCCTCCTAGCTTCAGTAGAGATGAAAGAAACACTAACTGCCAGCAATCCACAAGCAAAGTTCGATATCCTCACACAAGGAACACTCCCTCGTCACTCGGCAGATTTTTAATACATCACAAGTTCTCTCCCGATATGGATACTGCCAAAGATGACCTCCTCTGGGGAGGTAGGAAACCTCTGGTGGCTAGGAGAATCTTCTTTTGGGGTCCAGGATTGGGCGGACTGGGGGTCCCAGAAATGTCCTGCTATCTCACGGCAGTGCAACTGGCGCCAATGCTACACTGGAGCTCACAGGGCACGGAGCGGGGGTGGTGTGAGCTGAAGCAGCATGCTACTGACATTCCACCGGAGTGCCTGGGGTTCCTGAAAACAAGATTGAGAGGAGTGGGGGGACCCGTGTTAGAATTCACAAAAACACTCTCCGCTACTGGGACAAAGCACTGCGGGTGAAAAATCTTAAGCCAGGGATTGGCCCCTTTACACCAATGGGATATTACATTAATTTTTCACCAGGGAGGGCCCCGATCATCTGGGCGAACTGGAATGAACATGGGATCATTAATCCCAAGTGATTTTTTTCCAAGATGGTTCGCCCCTACAATTTGAGGAATGGAAAACCAAATTCTCTCTACCCTAACGAGAAAGGTTACACTATGCGCAAGTCAGACACTGGGTCACAACCAAAGAGTGTAGGGAACCGCCAACAGAACTCCAGTGGGCTTGGAACTCACTATGAAGGAAGAAGCTCCAGAGAAGGGCATCTCGAGACTGTACCGCTTACTAGATGGGGCGGAGTTGGGGGAATTATTACCATTCAAAGGTAAATGGGAGCAGGACCTGGGGGTGAATATCACAGAGTAGGATTGGGGCAGATTTGCACAGGGTGCAGAGGGGCACCTGATGTTCTATGCTGAAGCAGTTGGCGTATAAAATATATATGCCATGGTACATGACACCGCACAGGCTGCATACAATGAACCCGGATATCTCGATGGAACGCTGGAAGGGGTGTGGCAAACGGGGTGACATGGGACACATGTGGTGGACGTGCCCAAAGGCAAAGACATTTTCGGAAAGAAATCTTGAGCCACATTCGTGAGATTTTGGGGATACAGCTACCTATGTGCCCAAAGGTGATTCTATTAGGAGTGGTGGCAGAGTGAGTGTATGATGCAAGTGGCCCAAGAGCCACACATCACCCATATGCTCACCGCAGCAAGGATTAACTTGGCACATAACTGGAAATAGGAATAAGGCCCGGTACGGGCAATGTGGTGGGTCAGAATGTGGGGAATCATGGCCATGGAAAAACTATATGCATTGGCAATGGGTAAATACCGAAGATGTATAAACACATGGCTCCCATTTCACGAGTTTGTATCTGAAAGAGAACAATTTTACCACAAACCCGCCCTGCTTCAGAACTACTCTGTGCTGTGAGTAAATGTAGGTCGGCATGGACGCAAGAAGAAGGGGAAATCTCACAAAGTCATGCAAAGCAGAGTGCAAAAATGCAACTATTTACATGCAGACCCACCACCAAAGTTTTAGTTATTGTTGGGGAGTTGGATAGGGGGGGGGGGTATGTGAGGGATATGGGGGAAAAAAGAAAGATTGTGAACCTGAAACCTGTATTTTCACCCGAGAATGTAATAATGCTTGAATATGTTGGCTGGAGGAGTTCACCTGAAAAATAAAGCTTTTTTAAAAAAAGAAAAGAACGCCAACTTGAGATGCCAGAGTGTCGGCAAGTGCAACAAGGGGGAATCTGTTGGCAGAAGGAAAAGAGGAGTCCTGTGCAAGGTGGTGTCGTGACCACGACCGTATCGTGGCAGGCGAGACACCCAGCTAATGACAGAGAGACCATCATAACCGGGATCGCTATCAGCTCCCCACCGCCAGCATCTGTAGATGGCAGCAGCCTTAAGCGAAGCCGAGAATGGAATGCCGGTGAAGCCAAAGATTGAGAGGCCAGACAAAGAAGTCGATTACCAGAGCGAGTGCCAAGCCCTGCAAGGTTCCCCTGGATACACAAAGGTACCTGGGAGAACAGGAGAAGCGGAAGACCGCAGTATATGGATGGAGAAACTTGTCCCAGTCATAAGGACGAGATACGAACAATAAAGCAACATAACTGGCGTTGTGAGAAGCCAATAAAGAATGTGTCGAATAACCTTGTATGGTAAGTAAAGAGAGACAAACTGAATACCCTCAGAAGAACAGGGTGGAAGAGTGCACAGAACACACCACAACAATGTGTAATAGGTGTTGTGAGATAAGACTGTCAAGTGAACAGTATAAAAATAGTAATAATCCAGTAAATAGAAGCCAGGAGAGGAGAAACTAAAATTGGACAAAGTAATATCAAACCTAGGAGAAGTTGAATTTAAAGACTGTGAGAGGTATACGACCAAAGACCAGAATGTGAGAGTGTCTCAAGGAAAGCTGTCATACGTTTATCACTAAAGAGAGTGCACAGTCCAGGATGTTTTGGAAGAGCTACAACAGCACATAAAGGAGATATCAAAAGAATATCCAAGAAGACTGTCTTAAGAAACCTATGTTTGAAAGAGAGACATTTCTGTAAAGGGAATACAAGGTGACAAGAAAACACCAGAAGAGAGACATTATTTTGGCCTACTTTGAGTTGTTCGTATTAATGGTAGGGTGAGGTAGAGTTAGGTTTAAACTGAGGACATTTATTTTGGACTTCCTGACGAAAGACGAGCACCTATAGTTATTTAGATAGGCAGGGCAATCCCTTTAGCAATAGGGAAAGATAGGCCTTTTTCTTATCTTATAGCTCAAATAAAAGAACCCTTAAGATGTCCTTAACATGTCCCACTCCTCCTTCCCACATTCCACAGAGCCCTGTTAATGTTTGTCCCAGAAGATGATTATGCTATTCCCTGTAGAGTCTTCTTGAGAGGTGTGTTCTGTTGTCATAAATACATCTTTGCTATTCTGGATATATCCTTTGCTGTGCAAGGAATAGGCTTTCTTTATTTAATCATTCCTGTGACATGGGCACACTCATTCAGTAACCTAATTAGACAATGGTGCCAGTTTATCAATATGTGCCCAAACAAAAGATATCACAGACAGCGGGCTCACCTGAACTCTTGGTTTACTCCTCAGTTGAGAGATTTACCCAAAGCCAAAAGAAATGCAGAATCACACTGGAAAAGCCATCCAACAGATACTAACAAAATCATAACGATTATTGCATCTATTAATTACAAGGAAGCTATTCTTATAGCTAAAAAGGACACCTACAACCAACGTATCCTTCAGGCAGAATCCAATACCAAAGAGCTCTTCAAGATTCTCTAAGAACTTGAAACTCCTAGTACTCCAACAGACAAGTGCAACACTAATGCCGCCTGGTGTACCAGTATACAAAAAGCTCTTCTAGACAAAATCACTACCTTGAAGACCAAAATTAACAACAAAATATGCAGCCTGTTGACAAACCCTCTTTCTATGATTCCTATATTTAGCCTAGCAGAACCTACACCTCCCTGCAAACCATTCAGCTTCTCCCCACTATCTATATGGGAAGTGGAAAATATCATCAAAAAACTAAAACCCTCCAATTGTCAATGCGACTCATGTCCAGCACCCATTATCAAGGAAGCTGCCCATGACCTCGCCCCATTCATCACCACATTTATCAATGCCTCTTTCAAAGCTGCCACTGTCCCTGACAATCTTAAGGATGCTTGGGTCCTCCCTCTCTTAAAAAAAACCCACAGTTGACCCCAGTAACCCTTCTAACTAGAGGCCAATCACCACTGTGCCGTTCCTTTAAAAAATTCTAGACCGAGCGGCCTACTTACAAATTCAGGATTACCTTGAATCCAATAGACTCCTCGGACTCCCCAATCAGGCTTCCGCCCTAAACATGGTACTGAGTCAGCCCTCCTAGACCTTAAAACTCAAATACAGGACATTAAAGACAAAGGTAAAATGGCTCTACTATTACTACTTGACCTATCGGCAGCGTTCGATTTGGTTGATCATCAAATTCTCTGCCACCATCTAAAAACCACTGCCTATTTCTCAGTCAAGGCCACATCATAGATCAGGCCATTCCTTGCAAACAGAACCATGCATGTTTTCTCTCCAACCGCCTCAGCTGATCCTTTACCTGTTACCTATGGGGTCCCAAACTTTGGAACACACTCCCCAACTCTCTGAGATCTGAACCCCGATATACCACTTTCAAGAAATCAGCTAAATCTTGGCTCATCGAGCAAGAACTTGCCACCATTAGCGCGTAATTGTGCACACATGCCTTGCCATAGCTATGCCTGCTTGTCAAGGCCTTTATGCAGACAGTATTAGCTTATGTTATAATTGCTTATGTACGCTTTATCTCATTGCCTGTGTAATCATTGAAATATATGTGCCTTCTTTGCCATGATGACTTGTACCTTGTAGTTCAAGTATTATAACTTGAGATTGTAACCTTATAAAATATGCGCCCAGCGGCCCAAGAGCAGGCTGCGCAATATAAATAAACCAAATACATCTCTTTCACCACAAGATGACGCCGTCCAAGGTTTTCTTCTGTTATCAGTGATTGTTTTAGCGAAATTTTGAATGTCTGCACCTATTTATATCATGCCAGAGTTTCTTGTGTGCTACTTTTAGGTTTCTCCTCTTATGTCAACTTTCAATTATTCAGAACAACCTGTGTTCGTTACCATCTTTAATGTGTTTCCTGGTATATTCTGATAAGGCTGCAGCCATATTGGAGTCAGGCAAGTGTTAACGGAGGTGATCAAATTATATAATCTCCATTTTTTCGTGCCATCAATCACATATAGGCCTCCCTTCAATTCACTCCTTTTGGGATCCGGTCCACTGTTCCAGTATCCGGAGAACCTAGTGACAGAGCGTAGCTCATCATACTTGCCAACATTCTGTGACTAAATAGCTGTAGGATTCTTCAAGTCTCAAAAATAATAATTAGCATATCACAGGAAATAAGTAACAAGTTACTTAACTGTAACTCTTGTTCTCTAGCATGGGTCTTACAAGGTATGAGTATCCCCGTCATCAGGCTGTGAATCCTCAGTAAAATAAAGTAAATTAGATATAAGCAGTGAACTGCGCCAATTGACAATAATACAATAATAATTGAATTATGTTTTTAATTCCATTCCACAGCCTGACACGTGTTTCGAGCAAAGCTCTTTTTCAAAGGCGTTGAACCTTGTCCAAAGGAAACTTAATATTACTTGCGGTTGCAATAACCATTAATTAATTACAGCCTTCCGGCAACAACAATGTACATCTCTTTGTACATTGTTGTTGCCGGAAGGCTGTAATTAATTAATGGTTATTGCAACCGCAAGTAATATTAAGTTTCCTTTGGACAAGGTTCAACGCCTTTGAAAAAGAGCTTTGCTCGAAACACGTGTCAGGCTGTGGAATGGAATTAAAAACATAATTCAATTATTATTGTATTATTGTCAATTGGCGCAGTTCACTGCTTATATCTAATTTACTTCTTATCGAGGGTCCTTGGTCCGGGTTCCCTCACACTCTCATGTTGAACGCTGCCTTTTTAAACTTCTAACTCTTGTGCAGTTGCGCTGGTCGTTCACATAGGCCTTTGGACCATCTTGTTTACAGTAAAATAAAGTAGTTTAGCTGTAAGCTAAAAACCACATTGTCGCTTGTATAGCCTATTGCTGTCACTTTGGGTCATAGTGCCCCAACCAATGACACTCGTCTTCCTTAGCTCTAGCCCTGGTGGCCATCTTCAGATTTGGTTGTGCACATACAGTTGCAGTAGGACCCAAGAAGAGCCATAGAGGGGAAGGAGGGATGGTTTGCATGCGAATCCATCTAAGACCCGTGCTGGAGAACAAGAGTTACAGGTAAGTAACTCCAGTCTTACATGAAGTCACATGCTATGAATACGTTTTCACAGCAGTACATAAACACAACCACAGCAAGTGGCAAGGCTCAACAGAAGCAATAAGATTTACCCCTGGAACACACTCACCTCAAGCAAACCGGTTGCGAAGCACCGATTGTCTGACACGAGACTCCTCTCTGGAATCCCTGTCGACACAGTAGAATCTCATGAAGGTGTGAGTAGACCTATATGTAGCAGCCCTGCAGATATAGAGCAGGGGAACACCAGAAAGGAACGCTGTAGTAGATGCGATTGCTCTGGTGGAATGGGCTCTCGGTCTGCTTGGCAACGGCCTGTTTGTTGGCAAACTGATGGCAATGAATGATGCAGACAGAGAGCTATCTGGAGTTGGATGCTTTAGATAGGTCCTTCCCATGACCCACAGGACCAAAAGTTGCTGAAAAGCAGAGAAGTCTTTCAAAAATCTAGTGCATGACACATAGAATTTCAAGGCACGTGGCACGTCCAGTGAATGCAAGGACCTGTCAGCAGTTATAGAAGGGTTTGCAAAGAAAACTGGTTAGTTCAAATGTTTGTTTAGATGAAAGTCAGATCGGACCTTTGGCATAAAGGACGAATGAGTTAATAGAACCACCTTGGATAGTGGAAAGACAAATATGAAGGCTTACATGATAGAGCTTGGATTTCTCCAACACGCCTGGCCGAGGTGATTGCCACTAGGAAGGCGGTCTTCTATGAGATGAACTTCAAAGATGTCCAATGCATAGGCTGAAACGGAGCATCCACCAGTTTGGACAGGACCATGTTCAACTCACACGCTGGGGCAGGAGCCTTTAGTGGATGGAATGTTCTGAAGAAGCCCTTGTGGTACTCTCTCAAAAGCCCGAGAGAACACAGGGAGAGCTTGCCAGAATCCCGGATATACCGGGATATTGCGGCTAAGTGCACCTTGATGGGCACATGGGCAAAGCCAGCAAGAGCAGTTGTGATGCGCTGTGGAGACATCTTCTGTGGCTGGTAACCACACTGTAAAGCGCTTCCACTTGTGTTTGTAGCATGCAAGTGTTGACGGATCCCTGGCCTTGACTAGAATCTTCTTGGATTCCAACAGCAGTAAAAAATGCCCAAAGTCTAAGGCTGCAGGAGCCAGGCCAACAGGTTCAGGGATGCTGGGTCGTAGTGTAGGATTGCACCGCCTTCTCTGGATAGCAGGTCTGGAAGAGGGGGCAGCTTGATGACCGGAACCACTGACAGGTGAAGAAGGTCCAGGTACTAGATCTGACTGGGCCACGCTAGTGCAATGAGGATCATTTTGCAGCGGGATAGTTTGAGTGTGTTCATCACACGTAAGAGCAGCACAGTTGATGGGAATGTGTAAAGGAATAGGCCTTCCCACGGGAACAAGAATATGTCTCCCAGACTCCTTGCCTGAGGATACCTGCTGGCACTTGGTATTGGCTGGTGTCACAAATGGGTCCATCTGAGGCTGGCCCCACTCACTGAAGATCTGAGAGGCTTGAGCTTGCTGGAGCTCCCACTCATGGCCAGTTGGCCGTCTTGGTGGAAGCAGCTTCCCAGCGCTGGCCCCTAGAGAATGGAATGCACTTCCGTTAACAATAAGAACTGACAACTCCTTGATAACTTTTAAGAAAGCAGTAAAAACCTACCTGTTCTGTCAAGAAATTGGTTTATGACTTAACTGAGCTCCCTGTATTCCTGGTTCTGGTTTTTGTTTGTTTGTTTGTTTGGCTCTGTTATGTGCACGCCCTGAGGCCTAGGGCATGCAGCAGGTAACAAGAAATAAAATAAATGCCAGGACCGCAGCTCTCTGCTGAGAGTCCACGATGGTGTTTTGAACGCCTGCCAGGTGGAAAGGGACTAGAAACATCCAGTGAACAATGGCCCAGCACCACAGGTGAGGACGGGAAAGCTCGTCCCACCCTGCTTCTTGATGCTCATGAAGACCCTGATCACCTTTCCCAGGAGAAAATTGCTTGTAGTTCCAGAACGCTGATATGCAACGCCTTCTCCTCCGGGAGCCATAGGCCTCTGGCATATAGTTGGTCATGTGGGCGTCCCAACCTTCCAGCGAGGCATCGTCGTGACTGTCTCCTGATGCGCAGGGATCCTGAAGGGAGCTCCCAGCGAGATGTGAGGACGAATGGACCACCAGTGCAGGGTTTGGCAGAAAGCTTGATTGAGGGTTATCCTGTTGTTACATGAGCTGGAGATCAGCTTCCACCTGGTGTCCAGGAATTCCTGAAGCAGTCTCATTTGTAGTCTGCAATGAGGTAACAGATGGATGCACAAGGACATCATCCCCAAAATGGATTTGTTGGACCAGACTTTTGCCACCCTCTGGAGGATAACCTTTGGACTTTTCCCAGGATAGCACGTATTCTTTCCTCCGATGGGGCCCACCAGGCACGAGACTGTGTTGAGTCGTTCCCCAGGGACAGAGCATCTTAGGACGCCACCATGCATGATTTGGGATAATTTATGGAGAATACAAGAGAGATTAGCGTGTGGTCCGTCGCTTGTGAGGGACCAGCAAAGCGAGGTGGTCGACCTTTTGATGATTGTTCAAAACATGCCATTTTATTTAATCATAAAAGTTATTAAAAGCCTCACTAGCCCTACTCCGACGAGGATTTCCCTGCCTAACAAAACTAAAGGGAAACACTAACACAGGATGTCTGGCCCTCGCACTTAAACATCAAATACACAAAGAAATATATGGCAATTCAAATAACATCAATGACATTCACAGTTTCTTGATAACCTATCAATATCCTGGGTGAGTGCCCTTCCCCAGGATTCAAAGTGAATTCAGCTCCAATGTAAAAAAAAAGGAACAAGGAAATCCATGTAGGAAGTACAGTCTCAATTCAGTTCAACCTCTGCAATTAGGCTCACATGGGGAAAAAAGCAGTTTTTCCTGCACACCTTCTGCTGCACAGTCTCTGCACTTCAGAGTTTGGGGGGAAGAGGACCCTCATAGAACAAGCAGGTCAAATCTGCTGCATCAAAGTTCTGGCACCCCTCTGGTTCTCCCACTTCTGCCTGAATTGCCAACACTGTGCCTGCTTCTTTCCGCCTCTGCTACTACTGCATGCACTCCAGTCACATTTCCAACTCCTTCCAATGGCCTGCACCCAAGGGGGCCTTTTATGCCTCTCAGGTTCCTTCAGTTGTGGGCTGTTGGGCATAATTGCCCGACTAATACTACAGCTTAACTCTTCAGTCCCCTTCCTCGTCCCAGTACTTATGGGATTATTGGACTTGTAGTCCCCAACAACAAAGTTAGTTCTTTTAGTAACTTCTTATTTTTAAGGTTAGATTTATTTCCCTTAGAGTCAATTAAGGATAAACCATTAGAATTCACTGTTACAGGGGAAGACAAGTTACTGAAGGCAATATTTCTAGATTCCTTTCCATTATACCTTTGGGAGTAAGGAGGATTTTTATCCCGAAATATCTTGAATGGTCATCCTGTTGTCAAGGCTTGTTCAGGTCTTATGGCATTTTATGGCATTTGTGCCCAGAGCCACAGATTATATGCAGTTTAGATACATCAAAGTGACAATAATGACAATAAGCCATTAACTGTTCTGGGAACTTTAAAGGTTCGCCCTTTTAAAGGGCAAATACCGCCTCTCATCCCATGGGATATCTTCATCACCCTGGGCCTCGTCTCCTCCCAGATGATTCTCCAGCAGTATGCCACCCTCAAGGTCAGGATCAGGAAGCTTCTGCCTTTCCCTAGCCACCTGGGAGGAGACTTTAGGTAGGGGTTCAGGGAGGAATCTGTAGGACTCATCAAATTCAGTTGTATGTTGAGCCGCCTGGGAACGAGACCGGACCAGCCAATCGTCCAGGTAGGATAGACATACACTTGTTTCCAATGAAGAAAAGTCACCATTGGGGCTAGGCACTTGGTGAACACTCTCAGGGTTGATTTAAGACCAATGGGCAACGCCTTTAATTGGTAATGTCTTCCTTGGGCGACCAACCTTAGGAACTTCTGATGTTTTGGGTGAATGGGGATGTGTAAATATGCATCCTCCAGATTTAGCATCACCAGGAAATCTCCCTCCTCCAGTTGGTTGAGCACATGCTGTTACATGATCATACTGAACTTTCGGGAGATCAGGAATTTCTTGAGAGGACGCAAGTCCCGGATGATCCTCCACCCACGTGACTTCTTGCGAACCAGAAAGTATCTGGAGTTTACTTTGGATCCCAGGAGGCGCAGAGGGACCAGTTCTATTGTCCCTTTCAGCAGCACTGCCTGAACTTCCTTGATGAGATGGGCTCCGTGCTGTTCTGGTCTTGTTACAGGAGGAATGCAGGGCACTTGCCTTGGAACTCCAGAGAGTGTCCCTGCTCGATGACGTTGCTGCACCAATTTGTCTGTGAAAATGTGCCGCATGTCGACAAATTAAGATATCCGGCCTCGTACTGGGTTGCTGAAGTGGGGGCTCAGGGCTGAGCCTGGTCAGGGTCCCTCTACGTCTGAGTCCTTGTGGTTTGCATAAGAGGATGGCCCCTGTAGGCCTGGGAATGGCTTCTATACGCCTCCTGAGTAGTGGAGCGGGAGTGCTGGCAGTGGCAAGGGCTGCGCACCTTGGAAGTCCGGGTGACCTTTCCCTGGGAGGGTAAGGTCTGCCTCCTCTGCTGCAGCATGCCCAAAGAGTGTGCTTTCTCCGTGTCTATCTTGACGGCAAGAAGAGACTCGTCTACTGCTTTGCCGAAAAGGTTATCCCAGTCAAAAGGCATGTCGACCCAATTTGCTTGGACGTCCTGCCTGAAAGTTGTGGCATTCAGCCAACCTTGACAGCGTATTGCGACCCTGTTGCCATCTGCCAGAAACCGGAGTCTGCAATGTCAAAGGCGACCATGATTGCATGGTTAGATGCCACTTTCCCCCTCCTGAAAGATGGCCATGGCCTCCGCTTTCTTGTCCTCCTGCAGGAAATCGAGGATGGGCCCAAACATGTACCAGAGCTCTGTCATAGCTTGTAAGGATTGCTAGGGCGTTGGCAGCCTTAACTGTAGAGGCTGCAGTGGTGGTAATGTGCTTTCCAGCGTCCTTCCCTCCAGGTGGGACTGAGCAAGAGGATGAAGGATTTGATGACCTCTTTCTCGCGGCAGCCGAGATTACGGAGTCCAGCGTCGGAAGTCCTCTGAGGCATCTAGGGGCCGTATCCGGGACCCTATACCTTTTCTCCAGCATCTCCCGTTTCCGAGGTGTGGAAAAGGACTTTTGCATTATCAGCAGCCTGTGCTCCCAGACGTCATCCAGAAGTGGGACTGATACCACAGTCTTTCTGGAGGATTTACGACGCTGGAAAAGGAATCCCTCCTTCTTTTCCTCTGGAACCCGGTTGAAAAGCTTGGCCATCCGGGAAATCATCACCTGGAAATATCAGACTTCATCTGGGGAGAGTCCCTAGATGGTAGGTCTACATCTGGTGGTTCACCGTCTGCAGGGACGTAGTCCTCAAACTCAGTGGTACACCGGGCACCATCTGTATCCGGATTGGCGTCTGTACACTGGTGTCCGTTCCTGTCAAGACCAAATCCTCCACAATAGAAGGTCGTGAAACGGGAGGTGGCTCCGGGGTCACAGGCGCTAGAGGAGGCAGTGCCAGGTGGGGCCGAAACAGTGTTGGTGGAAAGGGCCCGGAACCACAGGAGGGCCAGGAGCCACAGGCGGTAGTCGCTGTTGAATCTTGGAGACCAGAGTGTGGAGAGTCGACAAAATGGTCAAAGAAACATCTCTTGGCAATTGATCTTTCGGAGCTTGAGGCGTCTTTGGGCGAGCAGGATGAAGTAGTTGGGCAGACCACAGGGCCAGTGGAAGCAGGCCAACACCACCCTTGTAAGGGTGTGAGCCGATGTCTTCCAAGACTTCTTCCTGTTACTCCAACAGGATGGCAGGAGTGGAGACAGAGGCTGGTGATCCTGGGAGGCCTGACAGGGGACGTAGCAGGCAGCTGAGGGGCCCTTGTGGGCTTTGGCAGAAAGGAGAGATCTGGGGGTGCTTCCCTCTCTCTACTGGAACCTCTCGGGAAGGTGCCTAGTACAGGTGCACCTAGAGAAGGCACTGCGCACTGCGTTCGGAAAAGACCTAGCCAGGATGAACTGAGGCCTTGGAGGCAATGCTACACTTGCGATAGCTGTTGTCATTGTTGAGATGATGTCTGCAGTTGTCGACGAGCCTGTCAATGTGAAAAAAGCTGCCATTGTCGATGGAGTCTTCAAAGACGATCATGATGATTTCAACAACAGTCTTCGGGATCGTCGACCATGACGCTGCTGACGACGATGAACACTGTTTCATAAACGGAGTGACGGCAACGGACTGGATGATCTCCGGCACGCCGAAGACAGGGTTCCCTTTGTTCCCGTCGCCAATCCAGATGACTGGGACGCTGTGGTGCTCATCGGTGAAGAAGATGGAGCGTGCAACGACTATGCCTTTTGAGGTACCTTCTGCTTGGAAGCGTCCAAAAAGGATCTCGGCTTCTAGCCAGAGTGTGTACGCTCTTTGGGCCTGCCAGCCCTGGCAGAGGCATGACTGTGCACAGACACTGAGTCCGAGGCCTTACCTTCCTCTATCCATGACACCAGTCCCTGATGGCGATCTTTCCGCGTCTCCCTGGAGAAAGACTGACAGATGGGGCATCGCTCCATATCGTGGACGGGTGCAGGCAGTAAATACACTTCTGGTGGTGGTCCTCGATGAAGACGTTTTTGCGACCGCATCTTGAACAGTCCTTGAAGAGGTTTCCCTTCTCGGCCTCCAACATGGCGCGTGAACTAGGCCCAAAATGTGGTCTGCAGCCTCACACGACATAACGATCCGACGGACGGTGAGATCAAGACTGGCAACAGACCCCCGTTGCCGAGAAGTCACAACGGTAACGGCGTGAAGAAAATCAGATGAAAAATCATCAGAAAGAGGCAAAATACTCAAGAAAGTCGAGGAGAAAAACTCAAGGAGTTCCAATACGAAAACATGCAGTAAACATCTGAAGATGGCCACTAGGGATGGAGCCAAAGAGTACGACGTTTATTGGCTGGGGCAGTATGACCCAAAGTGACAGCAATAGGCTATACATGCGACAATGAGGTTTTTAGCTTAAAGCTATACTGCTTATTTTACAGAGGATTCCCAGCCTGATGACAGGGAATAGACATACTATGTGAATCCATGTAATAACCCATGCTGGAGAATATAACCTGTCGTATGGTCCTGACCAGAGACTGCGTCAAGGCTTTTCAATCTTTTGAATTAAAAGGGCCCCAGTAACTGCCCCCATGTTGGCAGACAGGAGTCTTATGATATGGCAATATATGGCTTTCATTCGGTACTCTAAATTCATTTTGCAGCGCACACATTACAAGATGCATTTATTAGAGGCCTCCAGGGCATCACCTCCCTCAGGCCTCTGCGGTGCCTTCTTACTCCGGTTGATCTACATTAGACCCTTGCTAACAAAGGAAGATCAATACATTTTCGGTGGACATTTAGTGTTTCAGCTCCCTGCCGGCTGTCAGTTTCATGATAATCTCTGGCAATTAACCCTCTGGCTATATTTCTAGGTCTCCATTATGATGTATAGATCCCACAGGTGCCTCTGACTTCCACTCTAAGAAGGCCCCAACCATCATGAGGATGGGCCCCCACGAGCAGTGACACATCTTTAGCCGGCCCAGCACCACAAGGTTCTAAGAATGACTAACAATGTGAAATAAATTGCAGAGGTTTTGGCAGAGGGAGGAAGAGCATGAGAGATTGGGAGAAAGGACATGAGAAGCATAATCAGCAATACATTGGGAAAAGTAGGGGTGACAAGGGCAAAGAGAGTGAGAAAGAAAAACTAGAAACTACAAGAGGAAGTGGAGAGGGAAAAGGGTAATTTCTCCGGGTTTCAGCACCTTCACACATGAGATGGTTGTCTGAAATCGGCGCAACATCAATGTGGTCGTAGAAGGACTGGTCTCGACACGAGGAACAATGCACGTTTTCTGAGATATTTGCACCGCAACGAACTGCACCACGCTACGGTGAGGCGACAGGTGGGGAGAAAGGACAGAAATCAAGCACATCAAGCGATAAGCGAATCGGAACAGCGATCTACAGGATCATTGATTTTCAACAATTGATGAGAGTATTATCATGTCTGTCTAAAAAACCTGTTCCGCGAACGGGTACTTGTTGCTAGTCATTTATAAAATGTTTGCCTGGCAGAGGGACAGGATCCTAAAATAAACACAATAATCAATTTCTAATATTTCAAGTAGAACATATATTGGGAAAATTCACAAAACTAAATACCAATGGCTATTCCGTAAAAACACAGATAATTCAGCAGGATTGAGTAAAAAAAGACATGCACACTAGAAAAGACTTTGAATGTGTACACCTGCCATGTGAAACGAAATATCATTTGTGCCAGGTTCCCCTTTACTAATTTGTGACAGCACAGTGCACGGCATGTTTGGCTGCAAATGCTGCTGGCTGCATAGGGAAGTGAGGGATTCCCAGGCTTTCACACATGTCAGGTTTGCACAATCAAATTGTTTTCTAGTGTGCATGCCTTTTTTTAATTGAATTTTGTTTAATTACCTGCGTCTCCCTAAAGCGGTTCCAATGGCAGTAATTCGTCATCATTTACGTTTCGGCCCCTTGGATATCAAGTCGCTTGCAACCAGATAACTATGGCCTTTCGCTAACCAACTTTGTCCAAAAAAAACCAATCACTTCAAATTGGGTTGTAGTTCCTTATATTGTTCAAAGTTAATCAAAACCTCGATATTCAAATTAACCAAATTATAAACATCATGTGTGATAAAAGCCATGAAACTACAACAACTGGTCAAAGGAGCAGCACACACAGCGAGACACACACTTTAAGCAATCTTAGTCAACAAAAATCTTAACACAAATACAGATACTCTGGAGCGACCACCTCATCATACTGTTTGTGATCATGCTACCAATTAAAGCAGCCAAGCAGCCTGATAAACTCCCGACTATCACAAAAAGAAACTGGAAATCGGTCAAAGCGAGCAATTTAATAAAACAACTTGAACTCACAAAACCAACTACCACTAACCTGGATGAAGCAGACTTCGACGGAAAAACAGGGCTACTTCACAAATTGATTGCCGAAACAATTTACAGCATCTCCCCTGAAAAACCTTTCACCCCGTCACGAAAGAGAGCAATGGCAAAATGGTTTACCCCAATGCTCAGCACCATGAAAAAGAACAACAAGAAACTCGAACTAGAACGGAGGAAAGAATACGACCAAACAAAGAGCACGATTCCAACAAAAGATCTGATCCTACAAAAAAGAAATCAAAAAAGAAACACTACGACAGCAGAATCAAGCCACCAACACCCAAAAAACTGTTCAACAACATAAATGAAATGAGGAACCCACTAGGGTGCAACAACATCCTGGTACCCTCACAGAAACTATGCAACGACCTAGCAGACAATTTCAAAAGAAAAATCAGGGACATCCATCAAATTATACAAAGCAGACTGGTCAACCAAAACACACAAGCAATCCCACCAATCAAAAAACCACAGTATAAACTCCAAAGCTTCCCACAAATACCAATTGAGACATTTATCAAGCTGGTAAGACATAGCAATAAAGCGGGATTCCCCCATGGACCTCTGCCCACCAAACATTTACAAATCCATTCTCACACAGGGGACGTACCACTGTAACACTACAGAAACTTTTTAACCTGTCACAACAGGGAAAGTACCGCAACCATTCAAAACGGTGTACATCAGACCACTCCTCAAAGACATGGGAGGAGACATGGAAGACCTCTCCAAATACAGACCGATTTCAAACATTCCCTACACAGCAAAACTACTAGAAACCTACGTCTACAAACTAACACAAGAACACGTAGAAAAAATCGAGTTGCTGGACCAGGCGCAAGTCAGCTTTAGACCCACGAGGGGAACAGAAACAGCACTCCTATCTATCTGGGATGAGCTAAAGACAAACTGAGACTCCAACACAAACTCTGCCCTAACTCTACTCGACCTCTCTGGAGCTTTGGACACAGTCAACCATGACATCCTCATCAAAAGATTAAAAGAAATAGGAATAACAAACTTAGCCCTACTCTGGATAAAATCTTTCTTAGCAAATAGAATGGAAACGGTCTAGATGAAACTCTTCAAATCAACTCCATGGGACGACGACTGTGGAGTACCACAAGGATCATCCCTATCCCCACTGTTCTTCAACATCTACGTGGTTCCACTAATCAAAATCATCAAAAAACACAACCTTACGTGCTACAGCTACGCAGCCGACAGAAAAATCATCTATAAAATAGAAGAAGCACAAAAAGAGAACACTGGGAGAATGTCTCAAAGAACTTTACGACTGGATGAACACAAACAGCCTAAAACTCAACCCAGGCAAAACAGAAATCAGGACTGTATCCAGAAACCTGGAAAAAAACACCTATGTCCTATGGCCCACAGAACTAGGAACAGCACCAACACCATCGAAAATAGTCAAAAACCTGGGAATCCTAATGGACAACGCGCTAACATTAGAACCGCAAGTATATGCAATAATAAAAAAAAATGTTCCTCCTACACTCAGTAAAATAATCCTACCATCCTGTCCTTCACCCATAAAACACACACAATCATCGCCCTGATCATGTCAAGAATGGACTACGCCAACAGCCTCATCCTCGGAATGCCAGAACACCTAATGAAGAAACTGCAACATACCCAAAACGCAGCGGCCTGACTCCTCCTCAAACTATAACAAAGAGACCATATCACGCCAGCAGTAAAAATGTTACACTGGCTTCCAGTCAAACAATGAATCACGTTGAAGCTATCCACGGCCAAGGAGCAGAATTCGTACAAAAGAAAATAACGATTTACCAACCGACCAGAACACTCAGATCGTAAAACGACATCCGCCTTGAACCAAAACCTTACACAAGGAAAAAGCTAGGGGGATCCTCCTTCACTCACCTAGCAAAACTTGGAACACCCACCCGAAAGACATCCGAAATACAAATGATCACCTAAAATTCAGGAAACTACTCAAAACCTGCCTCTTTGCCACAGAACCAGAATGAATCCGGCACCGCCAACCCCCTCAGTAGGCTCAACTCAGGGGACAGGAACCGTTGCTAGAAACGAAGGAGAGGTAAACACTAACACCCGACAGGAAAGCGTGCTCAGAACTCATAGGTAGGGGACCACCCCATAGGAACAAAGGGAGACAATGCTAGATAGAACACTCTTACGAGACAGCCTCATATATTGGCCACCGCCTCATGCAGAACCGGGCGAATGAACCGCAGGGAATACTCCAACAGACCGCAAGAAAGAACACAAGACAGATGCCCGAAAGAACGAGATAACTCCACTAACCCAACTGCTAAAACCTCAACTCTTGGCACACACCTTCCCAAGCGATAAACACAAATACCCTCCGGCACCCCAAACTACAAGCACTTCAGTGCACCAAAACAACAAAACAAACAACACATAGTATCACACAACGGCACATGGGAGCCCACAGATCTGGAAACTGCACCCATGCTCAGCGAATGGTGCTAACCGAACTGAAGCTGCCAACAAAACGGCTCAAATCACGCTCTACCTTTATCCAGCTACACCGTACAAACCAATCCTACCCTCTTAACTTTAAAATCAAACAGAAGGGCAAGGGACCAATCCAGAAGTGATAGTGCGCTGTATAAATATCCTTAACATAACATTTAGCCTTATTGTGCCAGACAATCTGATTGTGCCAGATAGCCTAACTGCGCCAGATAGCAGCATTTCGCATTTAACCCGACTGTGCCAGATAGCCTGATTGTGTCAGATAGTATGTTTAGCCAGATTGCGCCAGATAGCAGCATTTCACACTTACCCAGATTCTTGCAGATAGCCTAATTGTGCCGGATGGCAGCATTTTTCGCATTTAGACTTATTGTGCCGGATCTCTCACATTAAGATAACTATTAGTGAGCAATATCTCACAACTAGCTAGTCCAGATAAAATTGCATATATGAGTCAGTGTCACAACTAGACAGAATTGTGAAGATTGGCATTACGTCATATCTAGACAGAACTGTTATACTAGCTTGCGTCATATCCAGACAAAACTGTGAATGTCTGCTTGTGTCGCATCTAGATAGAGTTGAGAGTGTCGGCTTGCACCACACTCTGAGAGGATTGTGAAGATGGGCTTGCGTCGCACCTGGACAGATCTGTGTAGACTTTTATCACTACGTATAACAACATTCACAAAGTAATTATATAATGGCAGACATTGCAGAATAATTCGTAGAATTTGGACCAACGAAGGGCCAAGAATATTAGGAATACTGCATTGACATTTTGGTAAGTGTCATTACATTACAGGTCCGCTCAGAATGGTGGATGGGTATACACCAAAGGGTATTTGAATGGAATGACAACCGGCGACTGACACCCAAGATGGAGATACATTAGCACCAATTGTATGGGCACTCAATATAGGATGAAAGGGGCAATAATATGTGCATGCAACAACTTTGTTTTAGAAGCGTAATCTAAGCACCCATATGAGCGATGGCAATGAATTGTGTTTTTTTCACCATGTCTGCTAGCAGGGCTAAAATAAGAATTAGGATGTGCTCAAGAAGGTGCAAGATGTTATATAAATTGCCAAAATGGTATGATTTGTGAGGTCACATTTACAATTTGACTTTCTCTTTGTCTTTTGTTTGTCTCTCCTATGTTTTTCCCTCTTTCTCCCGTATTACTTAATTGTCCAAAAAGAGAGTAAGGTCAAATGTTTACACTGCTAAATGGACGACCAAGCAATTAGGATATCATGTATGGGACTGTCATGTATTTGACGAACTAAGGATAAATCTCAGCCTTGAGAAAGACCACCAGTCGAAAACACGTGTCGGCTGTCATATGATAGATCTATTGCATTTTTATACATGCTGTGATCATATAATGAGTTACAACCGATGTTAGGTTGACATACGATGCATTGGCTGTCAGATGATATGGAACAAGTTACTTACCTGTAACAGTTGTTCTCCAGCATGGGTATGGCATGGATTCACATGCTCATGAATATTCCCCGTTGTCAGGCTGGGAATCCTCGGTAAAGAAAAAAAAAATCAGTTTCGGTTTCGTTTCTGAACTGTCTTTCTACTATTAACCAATCACTGGTCTCTGGGTCATACTGCCCCAAGCCAATGACTGCCCTCTACCTAAGCACCTCCTCTGGCAGCCATCTTCAGATTTGGTAGCACGTAAAGTGGCAGTAGGACCAAGAGAAGAGCCGCAGAGAGGTAGGTGGGAGGATTCGCATGTGAATCCATGCCAGCCCCATGCGGGAGAACAACAGTTTCAGGTAAGTAACTTGTTCCTTCTCCAGCATGGGGTCTGGCATGGATTCACATGCTCATGAATACATAGCTGTACACACATTGCACAACCAGGTGTGCAGTCATAATGTCGACATCAATAATGTCGACAGTCAAAATGTCGACAAATTAATGTCGAAAAACAATAATGTCGACAAACAAAAATGTCGACATTTTTCGATATTTTTTCGAAATTTAATTTAGTGTATGCATAAATAAATAAATAAATATATATATGATGTGTTGAGTATGAGGGGTGGTTGGGGGGGTGTTGGGTGAGGGGGGGTTGGGGGGGGGACCCCCCCATAGTAAATACAATTTTTATTTATTTAATTATTGAATAAATAAATAAATAAATAATTGGTATGTGTTGAGTATGAGGGGTGAAAGGGTGGTTGGGGGGGTGTGGGGGGGTGGCAGGGGGGTGTTGGGTGAGGGGGGGTTGGGGGGGGAACCCCTCCATAGTATATGATCCTTTTTTAGGTTATTTATTTATTGAATAAATAAATAAATAAATAATTGGTATGTGTTGAGTATGAGGGGTGAAAGGGTGGTTGGGGGGTGTGGGAGGGGGGTGTTGGGTGAGGTGTTGATAGTTTTAAGGGTTTATAGTCATAATGTCAAAAAAAAAAAATGTCGACATTTTTTTTTCGAAAAAATGACTTTTTACATTATAAGTATAGGATGTCGACATTATTTTCGACATTTTTTTTTCGACATTTTTGTCTGTCGACATTTTTTTTTCGACATTATGACTATAAACCCACACAACCACAGGAGGTGGCAAGGCTCAACATTAAGCATTTCAACAACTCAACATTAAGCATCTCTTACCTCCTCACCAGGCTCACCTTCAAGCAAACAAGTTGTGCAGAACTGCCTGGCCGACTCTGGACTCCTTCCTGGAATCCTGGTCGACGCAGTAGAATCTCGTGAAGGTGTGCGTCTACTTCCACGTAGCATCCCTGCAGATGTCCAGCAGGGGCACACAATAGACATGAACGCCATAGTTGCAGCGATTGCTCTGGTTGAATGGGCTCTCGGAGATCCACTTGATCCTGCCGAAGTTCCCACTTGTGGCAGGAGCGCAGCTCCCTGCTGAGTGAGTCGGCAACAATGTTTTTCACTCCTGCCAGATGAAAAGGTACCAGGAATATCCCCTGGGCGGATGTAGAACATCGTGGTGGTGTTGTCGGTGAAGACCCGTACCACCTTGCCATTGAGCGATGGAAGGAAAGACCTGAGGGCCCAGATTACGGGCCGGAGTTCCAGGACGTTGATGTGCAGGGACCTCTCCTCCGGGAGCCAAAGGCCTCTTGCATGTAGATCTCCGGTGTGCGCTCCCCATCCCTCCAGGGAGGCGTCCGTCGTCACTGTTTCCTGGTGTTCTGGGTCTGGAAGTCCATGCTCGCCACAAGATGCACACGGGTGCCCCACCGCCGGATCGCTTGAAGGAAAGTCTTGTTGAGTGGGATCTTGTCTTCGAAGCTTCCCGCCACTTGCATCCAACGGGCGACGAGGAACTCCTGCAGTGGCCGCATCCGCAACCTGCATAGATGCACGAGGTAGATGCATGATGAAATCATGCCGAGCAGGGACTTGATGGTCCTCACCTTGGCCACTTCCATGGTCAACAACCATTGCACCCTGCCCAGGATGGCCCTTGCCCTTTCCTCGATGGCGAGGCCAACCGCGCCACTGTGTCGAGCCTGGCTCCCAGGAACAGGGTGTCCAGTGACGGTACCAAGCGGGACTTCGCAAAGTTGATCGAGAATCTCAGTACCGTGAGCAGGCGGACGGTCTTCAGTGTGGTCGACGGCGAGTTCTCTTGACTTTGCTCAGATGAGCCAATCGTCTAGGTAGGGGTATACGTGGATCCCCTGCAGGCGCAGCCGCGCCGCCACCCGTGCCAGGCACTTGGTAAAGACCCTTGGAGCCGACTTCAACCCGAAGGGCAGGCCCTTGGAACACGAAACGTAGGAACTTTTGATGTCCTTTGTGTATGGGGATGTGAAAGTAAGTATCCTCCAAGTCCATCGACGATAGGAAGTCGCCTCCAGCTGTTGCAGCACGTGCTGAAGGGTAACCATCTGGAACTTCAGGGCTTTGATGTATTTGTTGAGGCGCCGAAGGTCCAGGATGGGCCACCAGCCGCCGGTCTTCTTTCGGAAGAGGAAGTACCGCGAGTATACTCTGGAGCCCCGGAGCCTCTTTGGGACGAGTTCTATCGTGCCCTTTCTCAGCATGGCTCGTACCTCCAGAAACAGCTGTGGAACATGGTTTTCTTTCCTGGCCAAAGGTGGGAAACAGGGGCACTTCCTTTGAAACTCCAGAGTGTGCACGTGGGCCAGGGCATCCAGCACCCAATGGTCGGTGGAGATGGACTCCCACACGCCAACAAAGTTCGCCAGCCGGCCTCCCAACGGGGTGCTTAGGTGGGGGCCCGACGTCACGGCTGGTTCAGTTCTGTTTCGCTGAGACCTTGCCATCCTGTGTTCCTTGGCGGTCATGACAGTATCCACCGGCCTTGCTGCGGCCTCTGTAAGCTTCCTGCGATGAGGAATGGGCAGCTTGGTGGTACGACGATTAACTGCCGCCGAATCCTTTGGAGGCACCTTGAGATTTGCCTCTGGAGGTCCGAAAGGACGGCCGTCGATGAAGTGTGCCTAGGGCACGGGCCTTCTCGGTGTCCACTTTGTGGCCTGCAGCGACTCGTCCAACGCTTTCCCGAACAGGTTTTTTCCATCATCCCGGGGTTTCACGGGGGTCTTCTCGATAGGCTGGGAAGATGTTTCCCTCCGGGGCGGCAGGGTAACACTAGGTTAAGAAGTCGTCTCCACTGGGGTAGCCTCCACAGGCTTCGCCATGGCCGCCACGACCTCTTCAATCAAGGCCTTCGCCGGGTGAAACCATCCTGAAGGTCCAATGAAACCAGCCAGTCCTGAAGCTGAAGAGCCTGAAGGATCTGAGAAAGGGTCACCATCTTGAACTTGTCCTTCCTGAGGAACTTGTTCAAGCTTCTCAAGTCCAAGATAGGTCTCAATCCTCCATCCTTTTTGGGGATGAGAAAATAGGGGGAGTACCACCCCTTGTTCCTCTCCGCTACAGGTACATGTTCTACTGTACCTTTCTCTAGCAGGGTTAAAATCTCCTGCACAAGGAGCGGGAATGGAATTTTTACAGAGTTGGCTCCCGGTGGATGATCTTGAGGTGTTTGATGAAAAGGAAGACAGTAACCATGGGTCACTATCTCTAGTGCTCAGGCATCTGACGTAATACACTGCCATTCATCCAGATATCGAGTGATTCTGCCTCCCACCTGGGTTTTGTGGGTTAAGACCTCAAAGTGGCTTTGCAGTGGCTGCAACAGTGGCTGAGGAGGTAGTAGCCACGGCTGTGGCTTATCTAGCACCTCTCCCTTTTCCACCACAAAAAAGGTTTTCTCTGTTGGCCTCTGTGACTGGCCTTCCCCCTCCCTTTTCCAAAAGAGGAATAAAAGCGAAAAGGGCGACTCTTCCAGGAAGATGAGCCTGTGTAAGAGCTTTGATGAGGTTGCCTTATAGCGGTGCCGAGTGATTTTGCTGCCGCTTTCGACGTCTGCAGTTTCTCCAAGCTCTCGTCCGCCTTGCTGCCAAACAACCTGAAGCCGTCAAAAGGCATATTAAGTAATCTAGACTGCACATCAGGTGCAAAACCAGATTTCCTTAGCCATGCGAATCTGCGCAAGACTGTGCTAGATGCCATGGACCTGCTTATACTATCCGCTGTGTCCAATCCTGACTGAATGCATTCCTCCAAAGCCTCTTTACCATCCTTCACTATAGCCAGGAAACCATCCCGTTCCTCACCTTCTGGGATGCGTTCAGCCGCTGATGACATGCAGTCCCACAGGGTATAAGTAAATCTTGCTAATATGCAAGTGACCATAGTCGATTTCAGGGCCATGCTGCCCGAAGAAAAAGCTTTCGGTGCCCATGCATCAACCTTTTTATCATCCCTGTCTGGTGATATTGATGGGTAAGCTGATTACCTAGTGGAGGTTGCAGCTTGCACTAGTAGACTTTCAGGCGATGGATGCTTGGATAAATATTCTGGATCTGATAAAGCTGGCCTATCTTTTGGTACCAGTTTCTTATTTACTGCTGCAATCGAATCAGGAGTGTTCCAATTTACCATTACCCTTTTTCTGCTGTGCTTTATGGAATGGGAGAACAGGATCTTTTAAAGGAGCCTCACTCAGGATGTCAGTCATGTCATCCTGGTCAAAATCTGGGGAAGCTGCTTTCCAAACCATAAAATCAATGGCCCTTCCCATAAGATTTCTATAACTGGGATCAGCATGATCTGTAGGATCTGACCTGTCAAAATCCACTTCAGGTGAAGTGTCTAAGCCACTGGCATTTTGGAGACAGTCATACAGGTCTGTTATTTTAGACTGTGGGCCCACTAGTTCTTCAGGAACCTCTCTGGCTCCAGATCTAACTCCAGCTGGAGTGACATCCTCTTCAGAGGAGTGTTCTTTATATATAGATGACATGGATCTAAAAACTTCCTGTCTAGGTTGAGGATGGAAAGTCTTTTCAGGCAAAGAAGGTGGAATTTGCCTAGGCATGGACAATGGCGTCGACTTGGGTCTTGGTATTAAAGAAGGCCTCGATAAAGGCGTCGATAGGATAGACGCTGGCTTCGACAGTGTCGAAGGAGGCTTCAATGCTGTCGAAGGAGGCTTCAATACAGCTAAAGGTGTTGACGTCATCTTCGTCAGCGGTCTTGATGCTATGGTCATCGACTGTGTCGAGTCGAGTTTTGGCTTCGACGCCTATTCTGCTAGCCCGGATTTATGCACCGGAGGCTTAGATTTAGTGTGAGGCGTCGGGGAACTTTCCCTTCAAGACACGCTCGACTCTTTTTCAACCCTTGCGTGTTTAGATCTTGATTTTCCTCTGTCACTTTTAGAGTGAGTAGAGGCATGATCACCACGCGGCAACTTCGAGGGGGTCTGGGCCGCTTTCTCGAATATTTTAAGCATCGAAGCCATGAAGGCCTCATGTTTTTCTGGGGAATCGTGCTTTGAAGGGTAAGTTACTCTCCTCTCAGAAGAGGACGAGGAGGAGGAGGAAGACGACCTATGACTTCGCTGTTTGACTTTTTAGTCAAAGACGAGGAAGATTTCCTGGAGCGACTCTCCGATCTCGACTTCCTCGACTCATGACGAGATTTTCTACCGGATTCATCCGAATCCTTTTGTCTTTTCAAAGACTTATATTTCTCCTCCCCCACCGCCTGCTTACCTCTGCGTTCCCTAAGAGCCTTATTTGACATGGCCCGCACTCATCAACCCGATGGTCTAGGCTGAGGCACCAGAGGCAATTCCGATGGGGGTCGGTTACAGACATCTTCCTGTCACACTTCAGACATTTTCTTAACCCTGTATTGGGTGTAGAGGGAGTTGAAGACAAGGACATCGTCGAAGAAATTCTTGATGCGCCGTTCGTAACACGAAGCAGTTCCGTCGTAAAAACAGAACTGAGGTAACGGGCGCTGCTCAAGCCCTTTATACAGGGGATGACGTAGACGCCGGCCCTCGAGGGACTTCGACACCGCAGTCTCAAACACAGCGCCCCCTGGTGAAACATTTTTCCGAAGCAGCTGAACCTGGGTTACGAATATCATAAGATGAGGAATACGTGGGAGGACACAATCCATTCAAAATATATGTTAAACAAGCATTCGCAAAGCTATGAGTTTAAGCTTTTTGCGCAGGCATGTTATCAGCATTTTCCTAGCACTGCCATAATGGTGTTACCTGGCCCTAAAATGGTAACAGCTGGCAAATGGCATCCACACCTGTGCATAATATGTTAATGCCTGGTAAACATATATCTAATGCCTACAAGAGCCAAAACTGTTGGCCTCGCTAATGCTTGTTTTTAAGATGAATTCAGTGTAAGGAAAAATGCAAGGACAAAAATACTGCTTAAAAATCTGGTTAAGACATTGTTATTCCACCAATAGCAGTTTATAGCTTCAATTAAAACATTAACTTTCGTAAGGCTGCTCAGAAAGCATAGAGTTAGCTGTGAATGAATTCTAGTTTATGCATTGGTGCACATGATAAAATAAAAACAAGCAGTTGAAGTGATGCATGAGAGTTCTTTCCTGCACAATAAGGCCTAATTTTTGGGGTGATCCAGTTCTCAAAGAGATCGCAGGGGTATGTGTTTTGAACAGGCTGGGGAGGCCATAGAGACAACCCAGGCCATTGGAAGTGAATGGGTGGGTAAAAAGCCAAATGGCACACAAGGGCTGTAACCCTCCCCTCGCATCCCATCTCTTCACTTCACATGACAATAGTTTTAGCATATAAGTAGCACTTATTGCTCCAATCATAACCAAAAATTAAAAAGTACCTGGATGAGGCACTCTGATTGTCAAAGGGATCAAACATGTCAGTGGAACAAAACTAAAAAAAATGGGGAAAATAGATAACTTACCTGACTGAATAAAGGTCAAACAAAGGACTTCTAATGGATAACTCAAATTAGGGTAGAGAATCATCACATCTTCACATACAGCTTTCATTTTAACATCCTCATGAGGAAACTAATAAAAAACAAAGTTTCACCATTTTACACAAACAACTCAAAGAAGCATGTATGCATTATTGACCAGGTATACATACAGTAGAAGATTATTAAAATTCATATTCATCAGAGGGTGAAGAGAGAACAGTCACCTTCATCTGCAAATCAGAAATTATAGGGTCATTCTTTGAAATCTGGTAATAGTTCTCATTGTGGGCACTTCTTAGTGTGGGCATGATGTGCAAATACTTAATGAAACACACACAGCAGTACATTAGGGGATCCACTCTCTACCAAAGGATTCCAGCATAAATACCATCTTGTGTGCTGGTGGTACCTGTTGCAGTCAATTCAGCTTTACCTGGCACTAACAGGGACTAGAGGACACAGACCCAGCCTTCCACAAAGGTTGTATACTAATTGACCTTTTCACAATTGACCTCGGGAGAATTGACCTTCGGGAGAATTAACCTCATTTAAAAGGTCAATTAGGACATATATGTGGGGGAAACCCCCCCCGCAACCCCCAATCCAAAAAACCCCAGCAGCCCCCCACCCAATCCCCTTATATTATTTATAATCCAAAACCAACCCAATACATTTATAAAATAACTAAAATAATATAAAGGTCAATTGTGCACAAGGTCAATTAGGACCACCATAATTAGGTCAATTAGGACAAAAGGTCAACTGTAAAAGGTAAATTTGGGTAATAACCCCCCATCACAGTCTCTTCCTTCATTTGAGGAGAGAATGGCTAGAACAGACATTCTCTGCTGAAAATGGGAGTAATTGTCCAAGATATAAATGTTCATAATATAGCAAAATGATGATAAACGTGAGCTACAGTGTATTCTTGCATAGGCTAGCAATATGTTAAGTAGTATGTCCTAAACAGAAATCCGACCATGAAAAGAGGAAAACTGGAGAACCGCTTGTATGGAAGGAGGACAGTTTTGGATGGAGCCATGCCCATATCCAGTGACCAAGCTAAGAGTATATAAGCTCCTGTCTGGCTCCAGTCTGCAGGAGCTTGGAACGGAAGAGGGATAGAAGATGCCGTTCAGGAAGCAGAGTCCTTTTCCCCCATTCTCATTTCTGTAAAGAATAAACTTGTTATCCTTGCAAGATAGACTCTTGGCCTTAATTCCCTAGAGGGGTGAACTTTAATCTGGTGTGAGCGTGAGTAGGGGTACCCGTATAATTAAGGGGTACCCCTGTAATTAGGCCCTACCTTACAGTGGTGACTCGACGTGATCTTAGTTTTTTGCCCCATACTTTGCGAAGCCCTAGGCCAGTCACCAGGAAAAGAGCCACGTCCATCTATAGTGATCGGTCCCCTAAAAACGCATTTATCCTGAGCGACTTTAGTAGGAGCGATTTTAAAAGAAATCCTCTCTGCTCACTAAAGCGGGGCGTGGCTCCAGAAAGAGAGGCAAGCTTTGTAACGGAGGAAACTCAAGTGAAACACGTTCATGTGAGTATACTCTTGCAAGTGATAACAACGTGGGAACATGAATGTATGATAGTATGGTGATGAGGAATGGGATTTTTGGTGATGTGTTAAGGAATAGATTGGATAGGATTTCAGGTGATGTGTTAAGGAATAGATTGGCTAGGAGGTGGGTTATGTATTAAAATTGTCGCCTATTTCTGTTTTTCTACTTTTTTTTCAACTTGATTTTTATTGGTATTTCATATAACAATGAAACAGTCAACAAAACAGAACTCCTCCTACCCCCACTTCCACCTCCAGTTTGCTTGATCCAGGAAATACCCCCCCCCCCCAATGCTGTCACCGATGAGGTCCAGGCATCCGAACAAGGGTTGAGACCCATACACCTAAACGAAAGATCCTTGAAGCCAGATCACTCTTGAGACATCTTATATGTCCGATTGCTCTTGCGGGTCTATAATACCCAACAATGTCATAGATTTCGGGCACCAGGCCCTGCACGCTCCATACGCAATTAGTTCAGACCAGTCTGTCCTAAATCTAACTAAGCCACTCCATTGCCAATATCGACCACATTTTGGTTACCCACTCATGTTCTTGTGGTGGATCCTTAGACTTCCATCGGTGTGCCAGCACCAAAGCCGCCGACATCATCATGATGACATAAACCTTTCGACGGGACCTGATGGGAATCTCCCCCAAAACTCCCCCCCAAGCAAACCATATCCAGCCCTCTATTCCTGCCTCCAACCTTCCCCAGGGTATGCACCACTGCCTGGCTTACTTGACCCCAAAACAGCTCCAATTTTGGGCAATCCCACCATATGTGAGCCCATGTTCCAATCCCCCCGCACACCCACCAGCATTCCCGAGACGAAGATGGGTAGATCTTATGTAGTCTGATCGGGGTGAGATGCCACTGAACCAAGAGCTTTAACCAGATGTCGCAAATCTTAATCGATCTGGTTAATTAGGGATTTGGGACCAGAGTTGTTGCCAGTCCTGGTCTTCAATTATAACCCCCGTGTCTTCCTGCCATTTCTTCATATACATTCTAGGAGAGAGAGTTTCACCTTCTTTAATATGCCTATATATGGACCCCATTAATCCCCTGTCCCCGGAGTGCGAGTCTAAATATTTCTCAAATGACGTCAGAGGACGGGAACCAGCCTGACGCATTTCAGGGTGAGAGCCAATGTCGCAGCTGCATATACCCATATCTATGACGTTCGTCCAGGCCAAAGTCACCCTTGCACCTTTCAAAGTCTTTAACTGACCCCTCGTGGTACATATCTCGTAGCATTCGGCATCCCCCCTGGAACCATGCATCAAAACTCTTGTTCTTACACCGTGTGGTGAATTGCAGGTTCTAAAATATAGGAGTGTACAGGGAAGGGAACGTGGTAAAGTGGGAGCCTATCACTACAGAGTCCCATGCCTCGCCCACTACCGTGGTGATTTCACTAGCATACATTTGAGGGGTTCTATCCGCCCTTGGTTTCCAAAGCATTCCCTCCAGATGCCCTGCCACTACTGCTCTATCCATCTGCCTCCACAGCTTGTTTCAATCGTCCCTCTGCCAGTCTCTGATGATTCTGATCTGGGCTGCTAGAAAGTACGCCTTAAAGTCTGGGACACCCAGCCCCCCTCTTGAGCAGAGAGCCCTCATAAGAGATGCAGCCACCCTTGGTTGTCTCCCTTTCCACATGAACCGGCTCATAACCCTGTGTAGCGCTCTGAAAAAACGACATGGGGTAGCAATTGGGAGGGCCGCAAAGTGATATAGCACCAAAGGTAGAACCGCCATTTTTAGAACATTAATGCGGCCCAGCCAGATGATACTCAGGGGACAGCAGTCGACTAATTTTGATTTGATTTTCCCAAGCAGGGGGGAGATAATTAGCTCTAAACAGTTCTCCAACAGTTCTAGTAAGGAGCACACCTAAGTATTTGATGTGTTTGTCTACCCAACTAAACTAATAGGTAGTTTTAATATATCTCTCCGTTGAAAGCGACAGCCCCAGACTCAGAATTTCAGACTTACTGGAGTACACCTTTAGCCCCGCCACTTGACCAAAAAGATCTAGCTCTTCACTGAGGGCACGAAGAGACACCTTTGGGTCTGTTAACGAGAAGAGCAGATTGTCTGCAAAGGCGGCCACTTTATGCTCATGCCCTCCAAATTATATGCCTTGTATATGTACTGCGGCCCCAATTGCTGTCAAAAAGGGCTCCAAATGGAGGGCATATGGCAGTAGGGAGAGAGGGCAACCCTGTTCTGTACCTCGGCAAACCGTCACAGGATCTGAAATTCAACCATTAATCGCCAATCTAAGGATCGGGTTTTGATAACTAGCCATCACCCGGCCCACGAAACCTGGGCCAAACGCCATCTTGATCAGCGTAGCCCGGAGGAAGCCCCACTCTACGCGATCAAACGCCTTTTCACCATCGATGGCCAGGAGGAGAGCCGGAACCCCTTTCCTGTGAGTCTTTTCCATCAGGTGTGCTATTCTCCTCACGATATCCGCCGTCTGGCGGCCCCTAATAAAACTTGCCTGGTACTCGCATGCTCACAGAACACATTCACTTATAGATTATGTCTGGCTGTCCAGTTCCCTCTTAGGAAATTTACAAGATATCACATTGGGTCCTATTGTGGTCTCTGACCATGCTCCTGTCATTCTGGTGATCGCTAGACCAATTGGGCCCCCGGGTTTGTGGAGGTGGAGGTATCCTGCGACCCTCTTTAAGGACCCTATTCTGGTTAAGGAGGTGGAACAAGAGCTTGAAGCGTTTGTCGCTCGTAATAGCTGGGAGGACACCACGCCACAGATATGGTGGGATGCCCTCAAAGCTACGATAAGGGGAAAGATAATAGCGATTAAAGCAAGGAGGGAACAGGAATTGCATTTGGAGGAAGAGCGGCTGGGAAATAGGCTCAAGGAGGAAATGGCCAGGATGGCTGAGAAAAAACTAGGGCTATTGAAAGAGAGGTCCGTACACTTAGGGCCCAGCTGAATCTCATTCACTCTAGAGAAGCTGAAAAGTCTCTCCTCCGTTTGCGGCAGAAATACTACGTTAAGGCGAATAAATCGGATAGCCTGTTAGCCAAGATGCTCCGGAGGGAAGACAGTGAAAAAACGATCTTAAGAATCAAAGGAGAGGGGGATCAGACATACACCTCCAACAGTGATATCAAGGGGGAGTTTTGTAAGTTCTCCTCAGACCTATACTCCTCTAGCGAACCGGATGCTAGCGCACAGGAGAGATACTTGGAGAGGGTCAAGCTTAGCTCTATAACGAATGAACAGAGGGAACAGTTGGAGGGGGAAATAACCACGGACGAGGTCAGAAAAGCGGCATCTTCCTTGGCTGCTAATAAAGTCCTCGGTCCGGATGGTTTCCTAGCCAAATTTTATAAGCTACACAAGGAAACTGTAATCCCCCATCTTACTAGGCTATTCAATCACATAGGGTCAACAGGGGTTTTGCCACGGACTATGGAGGAAGCAAAGGTGGTTCTCATTCAGAAGAAGGGTAAAAATCCGGAGCGCTGTGTGGCATTTCGACCAATCGCATTAATACATTTTGATGCTAAATTGCACACAAAGGTCTTAGCAGCCAGACTAGACATTATGTTTTTCTACTTTTTATAATGAAAAAAGGGAACCTCAGTGTATAAAGACTGAGAGGAAAGGGAGCCCCAGTTTTATAAGGACTGGCAAGTAAGGGATCCTCAGACATAATGGGTTGAGAAGGTAGTACCACGCAATATTCTTTTATGACGATAAAAACAATGGGATCCTCAGCACATTAAAAAATGCTGTGAAGGTGGTATTACAAAGGATATAAGGGAAAAAAAGTAGAGGCTCGGTATAAGGAATGGGCCTGAATTTTAGTCAATTTTTGTATATTTTCTCTTGCTGTCTTTTGTGGTAAAAAAGGAATGAAGGTGGATGAGTCGCGGTGTGTGTGTGGGTGAAATCAAAGTGGAAAAAGTATAAGAGGGTGGGGGGAAAAAGTGGGTTGATCTGTATTTTTGTGTAATAAGTAGCAGTGTATGCAGCATAGCAGTAGGGACTAAGTGAAGCATTGGGGACGTGTGCAACATTATGGCGGAAGAAACCCCAATAAAACACAAGCATAGGGTATTGTAACAGGATAGATAAGTAGCACAAACAATGAATCGTAGAAGCGGGGGATGTCCTGCTCCTGGCCATAGCAGGGCTCCCATAACAGAAACAGGCTAGAAATAAATTCCATCTTTTTAGCAGCAAAATATAACGGGAACAAATTCAAAAAAAAAGAAGAGATTTTAGATCTCTGGCAATTATTCGAGGATATGGAAGATCAGGAAGATGAAAAAGAGATCCAATGTAGGGGCATATACCCCGTAACGCCTAAACCTGCAGTAGGGTATACAGTCTATAAGCCTCCAGTACTAGAGAGAGTGTCAAACGGATTATCAGGATTAGCAACTGGGGGGAACTCAAGAGCTTTTGCACCACATCCATATAACACATCCACAAGCGCGCTGACATGCCCGTAGCATCAGTGTACCCAGAGGGTCCACAAGCAGATATAAACAATGAGTTAAGAGCGTTGCGGGAAAGGTTAGTCAGCTTACAAGAACCTGAAGTAGTATCACCAGAAATAAGGGTACCGGTCTAGAAAATAGGGGATTGGAAGTCAGGAGATATTTTGTTTAGATTCAACCCTGGGCCAACAAGAAGTGTTTGTGTTGAAAAAGATGATGGGGAGAGGGTATGGACGGTCCTGGGGCAACAAGTAGTACAAGCAAGGGAACATGAAGGGGAAGATCAAGGTGGTAGAAATAATGAAGAGGCAGGGCTGCAAGAGATCAAGGAGAAAAGGAGGCGAGAACCCCGTCCCCGCCACAAGAGGCAGTGAGGAGGGATAGACCAAGAAATAGACCAGATTTAATGGTGGTAGTACAAAATCAGACCAAAAAAGGGGTAGATGACAAAGTAGACATCCAGATGCCTCCTATACATAAAGGAGTTGGGATAACACAGTATGTGCCATGGCCTCAAATGGACAAAAATAATTTGATTAAAGCTCTCCCGTAGCTTATAGCCGGAGCTAATAAATGGACCTATGAATTTGAAAAACAAACAGCAGGGGTAGCCTTAGCATTAAGAGACCTTAAGCGTTTACTGGTCGCCATAGTTGGGGACCAGGCTGGGGACACATGGGCAAGGGCTGGTACTCTGGGGAAAGTCTTGCAGATAATAAACATGATGGAGCAGCCTTTAATGAGGTAGGGACAATGGTATGGGATGCCCTATGAAGGATGTGCCCAGATACCCCCGGCTTACATTCTTTGATGTTGTGCAAAATGGGTGATGATGAGGACCCAGTTATGTTTATTCTTAAGTTACAGGAAATGTGGAGAGTTAAGACACGTGGGCAAGGGGACCATTTGGTACCATTTTTCTATTTTATCATAAAGAGGGGATTACGCCGGTCAAGTGGCACAGCGAGTAGAGCGCCCGCTTTGACACCCGTGCAGAGCCTGTTAACGCAGGTTCGAATCCCGGCGGGGCCAAACTCAGCCTTTCATCCTTCCGAGGTCGATAAATGAGCACCACACACCGTGGGTAATAATAAGCAGCGCTCAGATACCTGAGGGTTTGTAGCGCTATATAAAAGCCTAATTATTATTATTATATTATTATTACCAAAAGAGGTCCAGAAGGCACTAGATGAAATTGTGGGAGTTGAAGCCAAAGGATGGGCAGAGCTACAAAGTATAATAGTCCACTATTGTAAGAGAATCGAGGAGCGGGACAGGGAGACAGGCCAGATGCAGCAAATGGACGAGGTAAAACTGGTGAAAAAGAAACTAAATAAGGTTGATGTCCAAGCACCAGTGACGGCCCTGGCTCAGGGGGAAAGGACAGGAGACACTCAACAAATTGTGAATTCCACAATTGCGTCTCTATGGGTCGAAGGAGGATAGGGACAATGGGGTGAGGGGGGGACAGTAGCCCAACCCACAGTGGCAGTATGAAGGAGAACCAAGGGGAAGAGGAGGATTTCGAGCAGCAAGAGCAGGAGGCTTTGGGGGGATAGGGCCTCAGTGAGGAGGATTAGGAACAGCATAGTCTTGGTATTGCGGGAGATGGGAGCATTTTGCAAGGGAATGCAGGAACAGGCCTGGGATAGGATTTAATTATGGGCCATCACCTCCAGGGCAAGAATTCCATGGACCTCAAGAAATGGGACAACAGCTATTTGGGCGAAGGGGTCAAAATCAGTTTCCTTGTGGGGTTGACAGACATGGGCAACGTGGGCAACAACTAAAGCAAGGTGAAGGAGCACAGTTTAACAGGATGTTAGGGGGAACAGGCGCCCCATTCCAAGGAGTTACAATGGGTGGGACAAATACATATTCTGATAAGGACAGCCCACAGAGAGGACTCGCGTGTCCAATTTTATTGACAACCGCACACCCTGAAGAGGAGTCCTTGGTGGAGGCGGAAATAGGAAAACAACTAATATTTATGGTAGAATCAGGTGCAACTAAATCATGCATTATGGAGGGGAACTTTCCATCATCAGGTAAAACTCTTAACACACAGGGATTCTCTGGAGCTACTTCTACGGTTCCAAACATTAAGGCGCTGGATATAAAAGTGGGAGGGAAGATAGTACGAGCCCCCTTGTTATATTCAGAGTTTTCCCCTGTGAACTTGTTGGGTAGGGATCTGCTCAGTAAATAGATCATTCACAGAACAAGGGGTAGTGTGTTCCACTCCAGGTATATGTGTAGCTCAGGCAATGGTAGTAATCAATGACATGGCAAGGAAGTCAATAGTCAATGGGGTTCCTGTGGTCCCTGACATATTTTCTATGGTATCAAGGTATTAGTAAAAGCAGTGCCTCAAATTGCGACAAAACGTTGGCGAGTGCCCACAGATTTTATTTTCCGACCCATGGTGCCAGCCGAGATGGTGGCAGGGACAATATTGTCATTAGATTTACAAGGACTACTAGTATCAGACAAAAGAGTAGTCCTGATTGGAACAGACCAGGATGGGTGCGAGAGGCGCACAGTACTATGTGTAGATCCAACAGTACAATTAAAATGACTGATAAAGAGTTATTTGAGGACAGTGAGCAAATGGGGAGATTACTTTGAAAATCTGCATCTCCTGTGATATCATGGTGCAGTATAGGAAGGTACAGTGCCTCCTGATGGCATTAGTGACCCCATCTTTATTTTTTTGAGGCGGACATGCGATATGTGCCAGCACTACTATGGACTGTTAATACACATAATGTTTGGCTACTGAGAGATTTGACCCCAGTACAGATTACATTGAAGTCAGGTGGCTAGCACAATCATCCAGTATGTGGATAATCTGCTAGTATGCAGTGAAAGTGAACAACAGTGCAGGAGGTATTCTGTTACATTATTGCAATTGCTGGCTCACAAAGAGTACAAGGTAGATATAAAGAAGCTAGAATACTGCCAACAGGAGGTACTATACTTGGGACAACTCATTTTTGCAAATGGGAAATAAATATTACCAGAATGGGCGGCAGCAGAACATGCCACATCCTAGACTACGCAGTCTACACTAGGCCACTGTTACAAAGACTCAGGGAAGTACAGAGGACTTAAAAGTAAATTGGAATGGACTGGTTTAGCAACTCCGGATTATAGACGGGAGTATTATTTATTTTCCCACTCTGATAAACAGCTCATGCATTGACGGAAGTAAACATACTATGTTGATGGGTCTTCAATAATTGACCAGGTGATGGGACGGAGGCACACAGGGGCGGTAGTGGGGTACGGTAAAGGGGAGAAGAAATAGTGACCACCCCTGTAGAAAGCGAGACAACGGTTCCATACACAGCATTGCCCATATTACAACTAGACCATTATTACCTGGGGAACTGATCAGCCCCAGGTTTCAAGGTCCTTATGAGGTGGTGTTCTGTACTCCTCTCGCCGTCCGTGTGCAGGAATTAAGATATTGGGTGCATCTCTCGGATGTCCGAAGAGCACCTGAGACAAGGCAAAGCTCAGTAAGCACATAGCCAAAGAGACATTTTTAAGGATCCATGTCAGGGTGGTGATTTTTTCATTTTTAAATGTTATTGTGCTTTTATTTTATATCTTTTTTCAATTTATTTTTAGATTTTTTCAATTTTTAAAGGTCCAAAACCCAGTCAGCGCTGGTGGGAAAAAAGTCTCCATCTCCCTCTCCCTGTAACGCTCACCTGATTCTCGCAGAGGCGCCGGTCTTGACTGGGCGACTACCGTATCTTCAAAGGTGATGTGCAGCACCCGGTTGGCTCTTAGGGCTGGACCTCTGTGCCCTGTATGCCTGACGTGCAGAGTAAGATGTCTGCAGATAGAAAATACGGGGTTAATGAACTGGGGTTATTGGGGTGTCCCTATCTCTTTCCTCTTCTCCTCTCCTGTAGACCCCCACAGGTTAACGCTCTCACCTTAGGTAAGTGAATGCCGAGCTCTCCATCTGCCTCGGGGCAGGGTGCTGTAACCAGTTCCTTCACTGGATAGGTAGCGCAGGCCTCTTGACTTCAGAGGACTGCTGTCCGTCGTTTACTGCATGAACGGTAAGTTTCGAGTAACTCAAATGTCTTTAAAGTCTTGAATAATGATGTCTCTTGTTTTGCAGGGTTCCGGCGATGGCGGATGACGGGCTGAAGTGAGTTGAAGATGGTGCCCGTGTGATGAATAGAAGCGCCTGGAAGCACGCAAGTAAGCGCTTGTTGCCAGCTTCACGATGCGCTCTAACTGTCTTTTTATTTTGCAGGTACAAGTTCGGAGCGGCTGCAGGGTGCCGGGATACCCACTGGGTTAGATGTGGAAAGGAGTAATGGCACGTGAGTATTAAAGTTCCCCAATGTCTTTAAACGCACCTTGTTTTGTCTTTCAGATCCGGGATGCAGCGCCGACGGCCTCCGGAGCGTGCAAAGAGTTGGTAAGCTTTTGTCTTTCAGATGCCGGAATGCAGTGTGAAGACCTCCGGAGCGCACGAAGAGTAGGTAAGCCTTTGCCTTTCAGATGCCGGAATGCTAACCTGTTCTTTCTTGTCTTTATAGGTGTTGCTGAAGACTGGATTCAGGATGGTAAGCCTTTTTCCTTTCAGATGCCGGAATGCTAACCTGTTCTTTCTTGTCTTTATAGGTGTTGCTGAAGACTGGATTCAGGATGGTAAGCCTTTTCCCTTAGGCCCAGGACCGGATGCAGAAGACACGATGAGCGTACTGCTGCAGAGGGTGCAGAATAACGCAAAGCAAGATTCATCCACCGGGTGTGGTTTAAATAGCCTCCTGTAGTGCTTAGGTGTCTCCTTCCACAGCCACGCCTAAGTAAGAAAAGAGCTCCTGGTAAGAAAAGAGTTCCTGCCTTCCAGAAGAGTTCCAGTGTTCTGAATCTAGGGAGTGGCTCCAGCCCCACCCAACAGGAAAAGTAGTTCCAAACAGAAGAGGATCAGAGGCTCAACTGGCAGGCAAGTAAGCAGCATGGTCTGCTGCAGGTAAGTCCACCCAAGCATTATGAGCCCGGAGCTTCCAGCGCTGGGACTGGGCATATTTATGAGCCTGGTGCCACTGGCGCCAGGACTGGGTCCAAAAGGTCCCAATTGGGACTGGTTGGCACTCGGAACCTGGGTTATGGATCTGCTTCCAAGGGAGTTGGTCAAACCCTGACCTTTTGGAAGCAGAGATCATGACACTCCCTCCCTCTTTTTTCCCTCTCCCTCTTTTTCCCACCCCTCTTTCTCTCTCTCCCTCTCTCTCTCACTTACTCGCTCTCTTGATAACTTTTTTTTTCTCCTCTCCAGGAATAAGCAAGGATGTCTGACCGACGTGTTCAAACCTCTCTGTTATGTAGGGATAATGAGAAATGTCATTTGTTCCAGGAATTATATATTATGCTTTTTAAGCATTTTATTTTTTTGTATGACACTAGTCATGGTTGTTGGAGTGGATGAAGGTATGTCTGTTATATGGGGTGGCCATATAAAAGGGGGGTGGGAGGGCAGTTGGAAAATAATGCTAGTATGAATATGTCTATGAAGCAAAATTACAATCATAAAATGTCTCACTTTTTGCCGGCCACCACTACAAGTTTTCTTGGACGAATGAAACAGGAAGTACGAATGATGTATGATTTATATAAGGGGTTGGGCTTTGATGCCATTCCTGACATCCAGCATTTAGAAACGTTGAATAGCTGGTACTCCGATATGCGCACTGCAAGATGGAATATAATCAATGAAAGCTGTTACGTGTGTGCACTTATCATGCACGTATCAGGGGCGCCTAAGGTTTTAGTTCCACATCCAGTCCCAATTACAGCACAATGCCTGGTACATCTTGCACTATGAAGGATAAAGGACACATTCCAGGCACACAGCGTGCAGTTGAGGAGCATTGATCTAGACCCAGTGTTATGCAATAGGCAACACGAAATACTGCCAGTGTCTACGAGTACCATATTTTTCCTTGGGAGGTTACTCACATGTCAACGACAAATGGCAGGGCACCACAGTGATGTGCCTGGCAGATGGACTGATCGAGTACAGCAGAGAAGCAATAGCGCAAGTAGAGACTTTGGGTGCGCAAATATGGTCCCAAAATATCACAAGGCTGACATGGATTGCAACAACAGAGAACCCAGTGCGAATACATAAGAGCCATAGATTCTGAACTTAGCAATGAAGTAACAGTTCCTGATGGCGCAATCACACAATGCAACCAAACTTTTGTGATCCCTGATATTACGAAAGGTACGGCAGAAGTGATGGATTACTACTGGGTTTGTGACCAATAAGCCTACTTGCACCTCCCACCATCCTGGAGGGGCAAGTGTTCATTGGCCACCCTGCACTCAGTGCTACTGGTAATCCCGGAAGAACACTTGAAGGGAGAATAAATGCCTGTCAAGGTGCTAACAGCCACTCCAGCACCTAAAGAAGCAGAAAGGAACTTGCAGATCACACAAGAATGTGGTATGCTGCCAGAAAAAAGACGATTTCAACAGCGGGGAAGAAAGAAGAGATCAAACGATGTCTCAAAGGACTCTCCCACACTGCTCAAAGGAATACCTGACGAGTATTGACCTTTTAGCTCAGCAGAGACTTTTTCATCTTTTATGGCTCCTGGGGTACAAGCAGCTGCTGCACTTTTATACCTCTGGAGGATGCTGGATGTTAGGCAGAACCCTGTGCAGTTCCCTTAGGGAACACTGCAAAAGATTTAGGACTACAGGTGTTAGCAGTAAACCCACTTGGTAGCAGTCTGTACCACCCAGATTTACCTGGTAGCTGTGGCTGAGCAGTCAGACTTCTCTCAAGAAGAGTTAGGCAGTATGCAAAGTATACACAATAGGCACTCAGACACACCAATACAAGCAAACACTGACCAGCGCTTTGGTATCAAAGTATATCATTATTTATTTAAAAACACACTGTTTGAAACACTCCAGCACTCTTGTTGTAAAATATCCTAAACACAGTTACTATTGTAATATATACACTCCTTTTTCCTTATCAGATAAGTCACAGTAAAACACCACTTATTTTACAGAGGTGAGCGCTTAACTAGATGGCACTCCAATAAGTTTGCGAGAAAGGGAGGGGAAAAAGATAGAATATGGAAAGGTACACCACTCTAAGATTCAGGAACACTGTTAGCAAGGCAGAAGAGCAAAAGTCACTGGTGAGCCAAAGTCCAAAGGCTGGGCCCACTCTTAGAGAGAGCAGAGCACAAATGCGCCCAAGATCACACAGTTACACTAGGCTTAGAAAGTCTTGCAGAGGGTTCAAAAAGAGATTAGAGAGGCCTAGGAAAGTTTAGCCAGGGTGTCCCAGGCTAACCCAGGATCGAAAGCCAGGTGCTAAATCTACCCCGCACAGTCGGTAGCAAGGGAAGCCAGGCGAGACCGGTACCTTAAGTGGGAAGGATCCTCCAGAGGTGGCAGTTGTTCCTGGCAGTGAGTGCAAGTCGCATTGTCGTCCAGGGGAAGAGAAGATCTCGACTTGGAGGAAAGATGAAGGTTGTTGCACTACCAGGGAAGAAACCAGCTGCAGAGTTTTCCGGTTAAAGGTGGTACCTTTGTTCGCGGTCGTGGTAAACCGTGGTATACCGGTTGCCGGGGTGCTTGGCACAGGCAAGGCGGCCACGAGGTACGTCGGGAAGGCGAAAAGACAGTGAAACTGGTTATCCCCACCAGTCAAAGGAAGAAGACTCTCCGGCGGGAGATCTCCTCTGTCGTTGGGAAAAGTGGTGAGACGGTCCAGCAGGGCTCCACCGGTGGTGGCGTCGTGGCAGGTCGGCTCAGCTTCTCCCTCGTCAGATTCTTAGGTGCTGTGGCGACTTCTGAAGTTCCAGTCACCAAAGCCCTGCTTTTATGCAGAAAACCCACATTCACTCAGCCTAGCTGTCACTTAAACATGCTAAGTGGTGAGCCGGCCGGCTCATCACTTGGGTCAATCAGGACGGAGTGCGACTTCAGTTGCCTAGGCAACTCAGTCCAGGGTGCCTAAATCCCCCTCCATCCCTCCTAAGTACCCCAGACAGAGTGGCACCACTTTGGAGGGCTTCTTTGGAGAAGCCCGCCAAAAAGTGGAACAAAGGGCTCGACTTGGGTTGGAGTCACAGAAGAGAACACAAACGCCATTTTAGAATCAAGTTTTGGCAAAAAATACCAACCGGAGAATTAATATTAATTAAATAAACCAGCGGTATGTTCGAGGCTACCGTAAATAATTAAATAAAGATAGTAGCCTAAAACAATGGGAAATCCCATAGGAAAATATTCACGGTTGAATATAAAAAGTAGTATCCACTGCCACCAGCCAAAACTCGATCAGGGGGGCGGAGACGTGCCCCCTCGACTAACAGACCCTGGGGCAATTGAATTGCCCCAGCCAGTACGTCCACAATATGATGGTTTGTACTGGTTCTGTTCTGAATTTAAGACTAGTAAAGTCAATGGTGACTTTACATGCCCTGGGAGACAGTAGTCAGTCCCAGGGTATGGAGTCTATACTGGGGGGGGTCACTATGACACCCCTGTGTTACTGCACTGAGGGTGCTGTGTAACACACATCACAAAAACACATGAAGCCCTATGGAGTAAAAGACCCCATAGCCCATTAAACACATCTAGATTCAAAGAAACACACTCAAATCATGTCCAAGAGTGAGGGTAAAAGAGTCTCACTCTTGGCAGGAGAAGAAAATAAATCCAGCAAAGCTGCTGGGAGGTTCACTATGTTAGGAAATTCAGCCTAAACAGAGAATTCTCCCTAACACTGGGAATGGGTCACTATACCACGTCATCGAGGCGGTGCATAATTTAGGTGTTCAAATGAAGAAAGAAGGTGGAGTTCAGAACACGGATTGGCTATCGCTTGCCTTTGGATTGGGTCCTGTCATGGCTGGGGGCAGCAGTATGAATATTGGTTCCCGTTATCGTATTCTTCTTGGTCCTCTTCTGCACGTGCTAATTGGGTCTCCGTATATCGTGTTACTATAGTCCCTAATAGTGCAAAGATGATGGTATCAATTGGGGGATCTAAAACACCTTGCCATAAATAAACAGCGAAACGCAAAATTAATATTTCTCGGGTTGTAGATATGTTGGATGGGGATGAGTTTGTTACTGTAGATGTAACGAAAGGGGGGAATGTTGGGAAGGAGCTAGCACCTTCCTTCATTCTCAAGTGCTTTAGAATTAGGCAAAACTTCTGTTGACTTTTTCTAGGCACTACAAAGAGACCAGGGGGGAGAAGGAACACTGATAAAAGCTTTTTTCTTGCAAATATAATGACACACACAGACATGGGTCGCCATTAAATGAAGGCAGTTAGTATTTAAATATAAGGTGCAAATAACTATTAACTGAATAAATTAGTAAATGTTAAAAAGCTCAGTAGAAGCAGGCTCTCTACCAAAAGGAATGTGGCCTGCGCTAAAAATATACTACAGGCATTGCGTGGTATTCGCTAGCTCTAGCAGAGCAGCACATAAATCGGCAGCTGTTTTTTGTCTGTCAAAGGGCCCAGGCAGGCAAAGGCTCATACACACAATGCAGAATTATGGATTATAAAACCAGATAAAAATATCAAATCGAATGAATGAAATATGGAGAGCCTGACAGGAATTATATTTATATATAAATGTTCATAATGTAGCAACATTGCGGGTGCGGGAGGAGTGGGTTATCGTGTGTGTGTTCTGCACGGAAGTCTTTCCACAATTGCTGTGCATTGGAGGCCGTCCTAACTGCATTTCAAACACTCAAAGCACCCGGCTCCTGAGCGAAGCAGAGCAAGTGCGGAGGAGTGTGCTACTGTGTGTTCCCAGAGTACAAAGCTTGGCAAGGCTTGGACCCTTTCCAAATCGACTGGAAGAAGAACAGAAGACGTCGGATCGTCCTGTGATGAACGAGATAGGAGCCGGAGCTCTATTGCAGACGCGTAGCCAAATGAAGCTACTAAGTGAAGGTAAGGGGGTGGAGTAACTGACTCTGGTAAGGGACCGAGCCCCGACTTAAAACCTAGCGACCCCCAAATTGCAGCGAATACGTCTCTCCAACTCCCCCTGTCTGACTCCTCCCATCAAAGACTGCTGCAACCTTTAAATGCCCCCCAGCTTTTGCAAAACCTCGCCGAACACGCCTCGGTGTCTGCGGCTCACCCAACCACGAAGATCTTAATAGACGGGCAGCTGGGGAAGGGGAATGAGTCCGATTCGACAGAGGGTTTAGGAGATTGTTTCACCAATGCCCGCGGCTCTGAAGAAAAAGCTGGAGACAAAGAACGGGGGAAGGGGTGGGCGGGCCAACCTTCTGAACCCTTGGTGGCCCCCAAACTCCCCCTGATACTCGCCAGTGTCCACCCCGCTTTCAACAGACGTAGGAGCCCAGAAAGGAAAAGAAAGTGCTCTCTTACAACAAAAACAGCATAGCAAATCGCTGTTGGAAAATAAAACAATTCGCTGGCACTTCCAACCTAAAACCTTGCCAGCTTTCCAGCCGGTAAGGGATCCTCTCCAAAAAGGTGATGACGTCTGGGCAACCCCCTCAGACACAGCGTTACTGGCTGGATCTGATCACTTCTTGCCCCAACAGGGGGCTCTTCAACAAGATGTATTCTTTGAACCTAGTGTTCCTAAAGTTGAACCACTATCACTCCTTCTAAATGCACGGGAGGAGATAGAAAACATCTCCTCTTATAACAACCCTGCTGTAACACCTGTGCATATCAAGTTGTCCTGTACAACACTTGTGAAAACTCCAATGGAGGATGAAACAAAGAGCACTGAGGCGGTCGATATACAGACAGCGATGATTCTGGAACACTACGAGAAAAGGAGCTTGGTTCTAACCCTGAAATCTAGTGCCCTGCGGGAGGACCAAGCACATAGAACTGACAAAAGTACAGATCTTGAAAAGATGGCAGTATGTAAAACCGGGCTCCTCCCAAGGAGCCGCTCTTGGAGAAATAATGGCATGAATAGAGGGTGGAAAAAGACGCATACCTGAATCAGAAGACTAGGATCGAAGAAGCAACAACGCTCCGACAAAAAAACAAAAGATCTCATTTGCAACCCCATCATTGAGGTCACTCCTCCATAATGTGTATCACTTTGACACTGGTGCAAATAACAAAAAGCTGCACAACCCAAAAAAAACTGCTGCACCATCTAGTGACATCAATAGAAGATTCAGACGACTCAGAAACAGACTGCAAGGACCAATGATGGCCTCATGTTAAAACGTGCTAATGTAATGGCCCTTTTTTATGACATCCCGCAATTGAGAGTAATTACATCGGAGGATATAAAGATTGTGGCATTCCCTAACGAAAATGAGTTTGATAGAGTTCTACTGCAAATTACTTCTTCATCCCTTATTGCTCTTCTGCTTAATACAGCAGAGGAACTTAGGGCTCTTTGCTTCGATAAAAGGATAATAGGAGTGGATGTACAAGGCGAGGTTTGGCCGTCGAATGTTGTTAAATCCAAATTTAATAAGAACCCACACAAAGAAGAACCCGAAAATGCCAAGGTTTATCCTTCAAAACCAATGAGAGATATTCCCTTTGTTCTTCATGGCCCGGAAGCCCTGAAAATGACCATCAAAGGTGCTACAAGAAGTAATTTACAGGAACCTACAGATGCAACAAAAAATAAAACAGACAAGCAGACTTTGAATACTGAAATCCCAAATGAGGAGTCATGGAGTTGGTTGACAGGAGTCCTCATTGAACCAACGAGAACCTAGAATGAGAAAGTGGGAACAGGGATGGAGTTCCGAGTGGGCTCCTGGAACACCAGGGGGTACACCCATTTGATGAGAGCAATTGACAGCAGACTGAATGCCTTGGATGTCCTCTGCTTCCAGGAAAACCTGGTTGACGGAAACCCCCTTGCTGGATGGCTATACAAGCTTCCTAAATGTCGCTAAAAAGGGTTTGAAGGGCAGACCTAGCTCAGGATTGCTTAGAATGATTAAACATGATTCTATGAGTCAGGTAATACTTTCACCCGAACTCTCTAACCCAAATATTTCTAATTAAACTGTTGGCCACTACGGCAGAGAAAGAGGGAATCTTAATGTTGTTCAACCTATTTTGGAATCCACAGGACAAAGACTCCAACTCATTTATTTTGGAAATGAAGTGGATTGATAAACTCAGAGAGGAATTCATAGACCCCCTCAATCATTATATGTGGTGATTTAAATATAAACTGTTTAACACTGGCACTGAAGAGATCGTTAAAACCTGGAGAGAAATCTCAAAGTAAAAAAATATCAAGGGCAAAAACGTGGTGGGATGAAACTGAAGTTAGCGATATTCAGATGTTGAATGGGCAGGTGAACAGTGATCGAGAAGGAGCACCAACATTGCACTCGCCATTGGCTAGTGCGACATTGGACTACTTTTTTGTTGACTCAAACCTTTGTTTGGGTCGTTTCTCTAGCCATACTTGACACAGCATCAACCATGAATCAATACTGAGACTGACCAACGTCTTGCATGACTGGCTCACAAGCCAAGCTGGTGGATTGTATTACGAAGCCTGCCTCGCGGTTTTTAGAGAAGGGCATGGGAGAAATGTTAAATCACTCTGTAAAACCAAACACCAGTATGACAGAACAATGGCAGAAAGAAAGACTTTAGTAAGGAAAGACCTTAAAAGTTTGCGCCACTTACAACTTGAGCTGAGACTTGAAACAGAAATATTGAAACTGGGCGGCTTCTCATAGAGCAATTCTATACCAGAGGGACTCCGAGACCATGCTACAGGCTGCCCCATCAAATGACGGAAAGAACTAATGGGCACTTCTGAACGAGAAGGAAGAAGCTAGTGGGGACCTTCAACTTTACCCCATACATGGGTCGGGGTGGATTTCCCATTTTGAGGCGCTATTACTGAATTACCTACCAGTGAGCCCCCGGTTTCTCAGGTAGCGTCGGGTCCGTGGGATATTGTTCTAGACAGAACAGAAATCATCATAAAAGCTAGCGCATCTCGAGCTCCCAGACCCGACGGAATGACCAACTCTATGCTAAAACTGGCCCCTGATTTATGGACGGACTTCTGCATGAGGCTCTTTGAGCAAATTCTAACTCAGGGAAGGGTGCCCCCTTCATGGAAAAGGGCCATTATCGTCCCCATCTTCAAAAGAGGCGATAGGCAGAACCCTAAGAACTATAGGCTTGTAGCCCTTTTGGATGTCTTGGGGAATGTATTCGCTGGAGTACTTTTGAAACGCCTAAAAGAATGGATAAAAACTTCAAAATCCTTCGATCAGTGACAAACGGATTTCGTTAGTGGCACAGATTGTGGATTAAATCTGCTATTACTAAGTTTGCTTAAGGCAAAAACATTGAAAGCACTCTACATTGCCTGTGTAGACATGGTGGCGGCATTCAACTCCATTGACAGAGAGCTCCTATGGACCCAACTAAGGAGTAGGGGCTGCCCACAAGCTCTGGTGGCCGCAATAAAAGATCCCTACATGGGAACAACTGTACAAATCCGGTTGAACAAAGATGGGAGTCTATCAAAATAAATTAAAACTAAGGGCCTTAAACAGGGGTGTCCGCTGGCACTTATACTGTATAATTTCTTTATCAGTGATGTGGCAAACATATTGGATCCCCAAGATCTTGTCCTACGAAAGTTAATACTCAATCGGCCGGCTGGTTACTCTATGGGACGAGTTCGTCTTGCTTGTTAAGACTCCCCTGGGCATGCAAAAGAAACTGGATGCACTGCAAGCAAACGTCATCTTAAACAAACAAAAAATAAATGCATACAAAACGGAAATCCTCCTAATTCAAAATCAGGGAGGCAGAAGTAAAAGATCATTTGAATGGAGGCTGGGAACCCGTATATTAATTCCAACAAACTATGAAATATTTGGGGATCATGATTAGTGCCAGTAGAACTGAGCGTGGATTGCTAACTTAATTCTGAAAACCGATCAACTGATAGCACAGGCACTCACCTGAACATTCAGAAAATTCTCTTTACTCTCAGTGATCCGATTTTACAACCAAAAAGTGGTTCCTGTCTTGACCTATAGTGGTGAATCTGGACTGGGTTTAGCCTGGGAAACTTGGGTAAAACTTGTGTGCAGATTTTGGAAAAGACTCCTACGGCTCACAACATCTATACATATAGCGATTGTAAGACATGAGTTAGGTCTAATTTCTATGCACGCTAGAATCATTTGGAAATGCCTCTCTGTCTTTGCTAAATAGAACTCCTGGAATTGCCCACCACAATATGACATCATCAAGAAAAGGGGTGATGTGCACTTGAATAGTCCCTGAACTAATGGCCTGTCAACTGCCAGGAAATACTGGACCAACTCGGTCAATCTGTTAAAACTTTATGTGAAAATCCGCTACAGGTCAAAAGACTGCTATGGGCTGCTGACTGGTCCATAACAGAGGCAAAAAGATCAGCCTCAAAAAACCATAGCCTTTCAAAGACAATGAATAACCAGTTAAATGTAGTGCCTCTATATTTGAGGAAGCACCCGTCTTCCGTGACAGCATTGAAGATTTTGCCTCAACATCCTTCATACAAGGGCTGTGCTGTTCCGCTATGGAGGAAGGGTGAAGGACAAGAGCTGCCGACTTAGCAAACATCAAGAGGAAAGCCTGCAGTATCAGACACTTTATTGCCCTGAACTCCGAACGGAGAGAACTCTAATTCTCTGTGAAAAACTGAAGAAAACTGCAGGTACATACCCTGAGCAGTGGTGGGAAAGATTATATGGGGGAACCACCCAATCTGTAATCAGACGTATGGTGACCTTTTTGGAGAGAAACTTTCACCACAAATTTAGAGACATTTTCGAAGTGCCAAAAGTTACTATTTGACAAATCTCGAGAACTTATTCTGTAAACTAGATCTTAGAACCAGCAACGTGAATGGGATGCCGAGGTGGGAACATCGACCAGCGATTCTGGTGGCTTCTTTCCCACTGGTCGTTCTCTTGGTTGTTGTCTTTCTTCTTTTTCTTTTCTTCTCCCTGAATTGTATTAATTAGATAGACTGGCCTGGGCCAACTCTGACTGAGTATGGCTCTTCTGTGTTTTTTTTCTTCCTTTAATTAGATGATAATGGAGAGGCAAATGTGTTTGTATTAAAACTGCACGTTTAATTAAAAAAAAAATTATGTAGCAAAATGAAAAACATGAGCTACAGTGTATTCTTGCATAGGCTAGTAATATGTTAAGTAGTATGTCCTAAACGGAAATCCGACCATTATGAGAGGAAGACTATAGAACCCCTTGCATGGAAGAAGGACAGTTTTGGATGGAGCCATGCCCATATCCAGTGACCAAGCTAAGAGTATATAAGCTCCTCTCTGGCTCCATTCTGCAGGAGCTTGGAACGGAAGAGGGAAAGAAGATGCCCTTCAGGGAGCAGAGTTCTTTGCCCCCATCCTCATTTCTGTAAAGAATAATTGTGTTATCCTTACAAAATAGACTCTTGGCCTTAATTCCCCAGAGGGGTGGACTTTAATCTGGTGTGAGCGTGATTAGGGGTACCCGTATAATTAAGGGGTACCCTGTAATTAGGGCCTACCTTACACTATATGCACAGCATGTGATTGTAAGCAGATTAAGAAGCATCAGAAACTTTGTTTTCGCAAAAGGTACGATTACATAAGAAGGGGACTTGTGGTTCTTTGACATCACACCGCAATACAAAACCAACGACAGCAAAGCATCTTACCTTGGAAAGGCAGTGAATAAAATCTCTGCAGAGACTTTGGTGCTCATCACTAGGAATATTTTCTGCAGAAGCAATTGTTTTCTCAAATGCGGTCAACAGCTGAAAGTAGAAAATTCAAATGTTTACCACACTTTTTATTTCTTTTGTTTTTAATATTGTAATATTGTTTAAAAAAAAGCGAAATAAACTCTGACAGCATAATTATGATAACTGTTGTGTTAACAATAAACACTGGAATAGCTACTTCTAAATAAATCCAGCTCCTTTAATCTGCTCATATTACCAATCCAAGTAACTACCGTCATCCAGTGGTGACAGTGGAAACTGCTTCATAGATGATATTAATTTAACACAAGATATTGAGTGTCACCTACGTAGCCAACACAATTTCTCACAGTTGGAGCTAGCAAAGTATCCTCTGGTAAATGGCGAAAGGAAATACAGGAGGAATATTCATAATGACACTCTATAGGATTTGAGTATCTAATCAACACAAGAGTAATCTTTCACTACTGTTATGCCAAGGTCTTTGCTGGAGGCAAAAATACAAGTCTGAGCTAAATTACACATAAGGAAAAATAGCCCTTTCTAAATTGTGCATTGCTCCTTGATGAAGCATCCTCAGAGGAATGTTAGACACTCTGTAAATTTCCTTATAGAGAAGATAACTTTGAAAAGTTATGGATGCTGCAATAATTTTAGGGGGGATGTGGGGATGTCCAGTGAAATAGATGCATGCTGTGTTTGGAAACGGTAATGGTAAATAAAGTCCTCTTGTTATTTTTGTGGGTACCATCAAATCTTTGCTTGACCTTAATGGTGTCCTGCTAATTTTCTCCAGTGAAACCCATCTAGGTCTCACTGGGTACTGACTCTTATAAATGTGTGCCCCTTACAGGACACCGGTACGGCTAAAGTCTCCCTGTGTCTGTATGCTGACCCAGACAGTTGTATTGGCTCTGGTTAGTGGCAGTGTACAATTGGCTGTTGCAGCATTTTGGCTCACAGAAAATCTTTTCTTCTTGGAAGCTTCCAAAATAGAAACTCGACCACTGCAGAATCTAGTAAGAAAGAAAATGTAATCAATAGCTAAGACACTTGAACATGAGTTCCACTGCGCTATGTAGATAAAGTACTGGATATGCTGATTTTCTAATGTAAGTAACAAGCTGTGTGTGTCCAGGCGGGGGAAAGGCGCCCTATTGGCTCCAGATGGGCGAGAAACCATAATTCAACCAAAGTGCCTCTGCATAACGCGCTGGCACAAAGATATATATATATATATATATATATATATATCTCTCTCTCTCTTCTGGGCACCGATAAACGTCAGGCAGGGTGAGTAGCACTCCTCATATCCATAGAGTAAAGGTATCCGGACACCAAAATTAGTGGTAAAATACACGTCTTTATTAGTGCATTGCAAAATGGCACAAAAGTTAAAAGGCCATCAAAATGTGGCACTCCCAAAGTGCATAATAAAAGTACGCGTTGGGAACGTTAACGCGTTTCGCGGCTCTACTCGCCGCTTGATCACAACAACGGGTCCCCATACAACCAGTGAGTTATAAACATGGTGTAGAGCAGTTTCACCGAAATGGAAGAAGGACTATCAGTAGGTACACTCTCCATGCGGCAAAACTGTGGTGGCCATCTTTGCTTGGAAAAACCAGACAAATGATAAAAGGGATGGGAATGGTAATCCCGACTGATCTACTTGAGACAGTCCATACCCTTGATAATTATTAGTAAACTGTCAAGTGATGCCTTGTGTATAAATTACACGATTAATCCACCATACCCTGCTGCCGTTAGTGAGCGTACCCCGACAGAGTCCTTCAATGCCGAATATATACTTGAATGCATTACATAAATCTTTACATCTTAATTATTTCCATGACAATTGCGCAGGACAGACAGATCTCCATTGTTTTACAAATGAATCACAACTTTGTGGCATAGTGCGCAAATCGTGAGATGGATTTAGTCCTTATTGTTAGAACGGCTATGCTTGTCCATGAATTAGGCTTCTGTCTCTAGATTAATTCAGGTTTTTTTAAACATTTCTGCTCATGGCAAAGGAGAGCGGACCGCAGCACAATGTTTCTGTACCAGCTACCTGGTGGGTCCCTGACATGAAGTGCATTGTGCGCATTGGCGACAGTGGTCGGCATTGTGCAATAAGGAAAGCATGATACTTAGGTGCGATCATGCCTGGAAATCCTACATGCAAAATACAATGGTTGCACAGCTGAAATACATGTATTGTATTTCAAACATACGTTTAATGATGTCATGCCTAAAAACAATACACAATTTACTGCTGGATATATAATCATACAATAAAGTGCATTAATCACTGTAAAGTGCATAGTGCAAAAGACATACGATAATGTACATTAATCACTGTAGGGTGCATCGGTCACTTTAAAGTGCATAATACAGAAGGCATATAGTAAAGTGCATCAGTAGTTATAAAGTGCAAAGGTCATCAAACTAAAGCATTCTTCTATTGATTCTAGTTCCAGCCGAATGGTGTCCTAAGCATACCGACTCGGCGGCTATCAAAACTGCGCTACACTACATGTTTAAAATCAGACTTTGATTTGAAAACGGAATCAAGTATAACACATGTGTAAACATCTAATCTAAAAAGACAATCACCTGGTGAGTAAAAAGTGCATACTAACAAGTTAAAAAACAATGTTGAAAACAATGTTAAAAACCGATGTTAAAAAAGAGATTGATTACAATACTCCTCTAAAACGTATCACACAGATAAAAAACAAGCATATTACAGTATTCTTTTGGACTCGACATCTATGGATTAAGGATGGATTATTCCGGCTTTCTTTTAAGAAAAGAAAGAGAAAAGATAAGAAGAGAAAATAGAAAAGCAGAAAAAAGAAAGGAAAGAAACGGGGGAGCATGGAAAAGAAAAAGAAGAAAAAGAGATAGGGGATTTAGACAGATATCAATCATTGGCCTAAGAATGTATAGAGTTCCTCGTCTATGTTGTGTCCATTTGGAAATTTACTCTCAAAGTCCAATATGCAACAAGTCTCTTTTTGTCTCAGGATTTTATCTTTATCTCCTCCTCTGGGTCCTGTTTCAATTCTGTGGATGCCAAAAAACCCAAAGCTTCCCATATTCTTGCCATGGCATTCTACAAAATGTTTAGCCATCGGGTAATTGACGTCACTGTTAATAATTGCCCGTACATGTTGTTGGATACGTGTCTTTAATTTGCATTTGGTGCTGCCTATGTACCATTTATCACATGCACAGGTCAGCACAGACAACGTATTCCGTTTCCCAGGTGATCTTCCCCGATATGAGAACCGTTTGGCCAGTGATTGGATGTTTGAATGAGCCACGGGTTTTGGCATATTTGCAAATGTTGCAGCGGGGGCATTTAAAAAAGCCCTCTTTTTTGTTATTAGAAAGCCAACTCGTCTTGTTGCTGTCCTCTTCTTGAGTCATGTAGCTTTGAACCAAGACATCCCTTATCGATCGATTTCTTCTGAAAGTTATCTGTGGGCTGCTCCGGAGGTTTGTGTTAAGATCCTGATCCACCATAAGGACTCTCCAATGATTGTTCAAAATGTGCCTAATCTGTGGTGCCTGGGTATCAAAAGTTAAAATTAGCTGTCATTGTCGATGTTTCTTTTCTGGTTGTGCTCGGTTCCTGCTATAAGGCACGAACGTTCTTTAGCTCTGGCTCTGGCTTTGAGATATGCTCTCTCGATGACTCTTCGTGGGTATTGTTGTCTGGCAAACCCGGAAGCTGTGATTCTGCTCTCCGTGTCGTAGGATTTCAAGGTGCTGCTATTTCTCCTCAATCGGATAAATTCTCTGTATCCATATAAGATTTTTCGGGTGTCCACTATGTGCATGGAGCGGTTTGTTAGTCCCTGTGATTTTTCTATGCAGTTCACTGGTTACCTTATTGTTGACAATTCTCACATTCACGTCGAGAAAGGTAATCAGAGTGCGACTGTGTGTTTCCGTAAACCGGAGATTATTGTCTTTGAGATTTAGCCGGTTGATGAACTCCATCCATCCCTGCTCGGTACCGTTCCAGATTATGAAGAGATCATCAATATATCTCAGCCAGAGAATAATGTTGTTTGTGTGTTCTTGATTCATGTCCGTCCAGACCTCCCGTTCTACCCATGCACCCATTGTGATATTTGCATAGGACGGTGCAAACGTGGTGCCCATAACAGTTTCTTGCAACTGTTTAAAATACTCGTTATTGAAGAGGAAAGTGTTATTAGTCAGACATAAGTCTATCATAGAGAGTACCATTTGAGTATGTTCTAGATAATTCAGAGATCTAGTCTGTAGAAAATGTTGACACGCCTGCTTCCCATATTCGTGGCCAATAGACGTGTACAGCGAAACCACATCCATGCTGGCTAGTAGATATTTTTTCTCCCATGGGATGTCTTCAATTCTTGATAGGAAGTCTGTCGTGTCTCTTAGGTATGATGGTAATACCGAGACAAATGGAAAAAGAACTTCATCAATGTATTTTGACATATTTTCCAATGCTGAACCTATCAAGCAGACAATAGGTCTTCCCGGGGGTTTCTTCATATTTTTGTGGACCTTGGGGAGGAAATAAATTGTAGGTGTAATAGAATTAGTGGTCGATAAGAATTTGCCACTCTCTTCAGATAGAAGGCCTTTTGATTCCCATTCTGTGAGGAGCGTGCTGATTTTACTTTCCAGTTCTTTGATTGGATTGTTTTTGATTCTCACATAGCATTTGCTATCATTTAGCTGTTTGTAAGCTTCTCGTATATAGTCCTTTCTGTTCTGTAGGACTATATATATATATAATACTGATTGGAATAATAATAAAATACTCAGTCAGGTCAATAAGACCCAGCTGGGTCGAAACATGTGTTGGCTGTGGCTTTACGGGAGTTCAATTGATCAAATTGTAGGCTTCATATCATTCTCTAATTGTTGGTGTTACAATATAAGTTTAACATTATTGACCTTGCTGAGTACTGATATTATCATTCTTAATCAGTATTATATATATATCTTTGTGCCAGTGCGCTATGCCAGAGGCACTTTGGTTCAAAGAAGGAAAATGTACTCTGTTGCCTTCAAGTGTGATAAGGTATAGACCGGCAATGACGGTGTAAGGTCATTTTCCTGATTTGATCTCCAGCCAGGAACACGCAAAGAAATGTGTGGGGTTACCTGGAAGTGATTGGTGGGAATGGCTCTCTGGGATTGGAATCCACATCACATAAATGTGCCCAGCACTGGCTGGCTGGCTGGCCGGCCTGCAAACCAGGAATTGTCTGTGTGTGTGCCTGTGTGATTGGTGGTAAACTGGAAGCTTCTACATCCCAGTTTAATATGAAAGCTGTGAATCTGCAGCAGGAACTTTGTTGACTTCTGAGATATGATCCGAAGCCTCCAAGAGAGATGACTTACCTGACTGACGATCATCGAAGTTCTAAACTAGCATCTTTTACGACTATAAATATCTGAATGCGAAACTCTGCCCTTCTACCGAGCAGAAGAAACCATGTCAAGTACTCATTTCCTCTTATTCAGTGGGCACAACTGGATTCATTCTTCAGGTGGCGTCTCAGAACTCATTTCAGCTGCTAAACTCCGATAGTGATCACCCCAACATCCTTTAGACCTGCTAGACCTGACATGGTTGCATCATCTGCTGAATCATTTCCTCAACAACTCCTCTGTCATGCTCCCGGCATGGAGCCCTCCAGTGGCATGTTGTACTGCACTTTTTATGGACTGGGACTTGTGACTTTTCGGTTAAGGGTCAGCATCAGCCCACAGGTAAGTGGCGTAATGGACACATTCGCACCTAAAATCAGGAAAATAGTCTCAACCAAAGAAAACGGGGGAATAGTAGTGCCCAGCAAAACGGATTGAAAGCAGGATACCCGACAGGCCACCAGGGGCGCACAGATGAAGTCAGACACCGTGTGGGCTCTACCCCCAATGGTCCCTGAGGAGGGTTGAGCCCCCACTTCTGGGACCCCCCCACAGACAGAAACTGGTACCAAGCTGTATGTAAGTGCTCTCCCTGCGCAGCAGAAAACCCGGAGAAAATCGGCAAAGACTTTGCTGAGAAATATCCAAGTGAATAAAACGGTCACTCATACTGCGCCGCCCTGAAAGTGAAAGCAAAATTCCACACATATCGCTCCATGGGAGCTTCACACGGGCCCAACTCTAAAATCGAGCCCACCTTCTCACGAGGAGAGACACCTTGGCACTGCATCCGTCCCTGGCTGCTTCGTCAGACCCCCGGATCAGGAGGTGGAGACAGGCAGGAGCCTTTTTCCTTACGAGACACCGCTGCGCGTGACTGGGTGGTTACCCGTGCGGCCGGCAAACCCCTGACCCATCGAACGGGACCGAGGACTGCACCGGTGCATCTTGCGGGGGCCCGGGTTGCTGACGCTGGGGTGCCCATTGACCCGGTGCTGCCACTCTCCTCGAGGTGGAATCGATCGGATCCAAACAGTGAGTAAACGCTGCGAGCCCCCCTGCCCCCCAACGTAACTAGAGCAGAGTTACAGGCCCGCCCGATCGGACTCACACAGAGTGTCCATAGAACTGCTGAAATGGGTTACAACCATTAACCCTAATACGTCCACCGACAGGGCATAGCACGGAACGGAAGAGGACAGCATGCTGCCTCTGTACAGCGCAGGTTGGGACACAATATGAGACAAGTCCACTAAACTGCAGGAAAACATCGTAGGGCCGCAGCTAAGGCACAGAAAGGATTTCCCCCTGACAGACTGTCAAACACGGAGCAGTGTAGCGGAATCACAAAGCAATCCACGGAAAGCCCAGAATAAAATGTGCCACCCGATTTCCCTCATATCACAATATCTGCGAACGGAAGACTCGCACAACAGCAAGCACACTGCTAGAGGCTTCCCGGGCCAGCAGCACATCCCGGGCCCATACGTTACAACATTAATCAGCACCACCCCAAAGGTGATCAGATTAATGAGAAGCGCACCATAGGATCCCACTCCTGTATCCCAAAGGAGAAGAAACACAAGCCTGATATTGCGCCAAGCAACACGTGGAAGTTCGGAACCCTCGCTCAGGTAATCCTGGAATCACTCTGAAGCCACTGGCTCGTGAACCTACAAAACATTAGAGACAGCGAAACCCCACTCCTTCAGCTGTACACTTTTTGATCTCCTCCACCTGCTAAGCTGGGGCTATCATACAACGCAAAAGAAACCAGAATAATAGAGGCGACCCCAACCTAATTCTGCAGAGGGTCCCAATAGACGCTCAACCACACACATACCCTGGTGGAGCACCGGTTCCAGAATAGAGGGGCGCAATCAAAGCGGACAACCAGAGGGTTGGGCCCCCGATTTTGGGGCATGTGCCCTCCTCTGAAACTTATGACACCCCTAAGTTAGGGTGAGTGGCACCTTGTGTTCAGGTCCCTCACCTATCACAGCCGGTTAACGGCGCAGAACCAAATAAAGGAAAGCCTGGGACCTGCCTCACTTCCCATTTCACGCCTCCACAACTCGGACCTCACCGTGCAGTCCACCAAGGCATATACCCTTATAGCAGCATGTATCGGCCCTGAAAGGTCTGGAACCCTATGACTTGATACAAATGGACTTACCCCCATAGCTCCACAACGAGCAGCGTAAACTGGAACCGCACCTGACCACACAGGCGGCCCTATACACAGCAAACAAGATAAAACGAGCCTACGGATAACAATCCCGACACAACTAGCACATGGACATATGCCACAAGCTCGCCAAGTATTCACATAGCCCTCTCGACCCAGAGATAGCCCAACGGCGACAATGGCGGCATCAGGAAGCGAAACGGCCGCGACAAAGGCCGACATTGCATCCCTCCTAAATGAGATGAAGAGCATGAGAGCAGACATTGGGGGCAAAATCAATAAAATAATGAATAGAATTGACAAACTTGAGAAGCGGCTAGATGGGGTTGAACATAACAAGACCTCGCTCGATATACTGCAGTCCCAGATGGACATGAGACTAACTGATCTGGAAACAAGAGAGGAAGAATCCCGTTTAAAGATGGATGATTTGAAAAATCACGAGAGGCGCAGCAACCTGAGAATCTTTGGCATACCGAGTTGTGATGGAGAATCCTAGCAAGATCTAAAAAAGATCCTCCACACGATCCTGAAAACATTGTTCGCCGATGACACGGTGGACGAACCTAATATCGACCAAATACATAGAGCAGGGGGAGCGGGAGATGGACGGAAAACAGTCCTGGTGTGGTTCCACAATTATGCCGATAGAACAAGAATATTGGACAAAACCAAAAACACACCACAACTCCTTCTCAACGTTGCGAAAGTGATGATCTACCAAGATTTATCCTTGCTCACCTTAGCAATGCAGAGAATGGCAATGCAGAGAATGTGCATTCCCCTGACCAAATGACTTAAAGAGAAAGGGGTCAGCTATCAATGGGGAAATCCGTTCTCCCTCACGTTCGAGTGAGAAGCAAACACCATACGACTGCGGACAGAAAAAGACATAACCACTTGTATTACAGATTTGGTCAATAACCAGACCAGCGAACAAAACCCAGAGGAAGGACGGCGACAGGAGAGACAATGGCATATCGAGGGATGGAGGCGAAAGAAAATCCCAGGATCCAGAAAATACAGGAGAGTAAACGGTTCCCCGGGCGCCAAATTCTGAAGTGAACGGCCTCTGAAGGATAATTTCCAACAATAGATGTACCTTAATAGGGGACCTGCTCCAAGACGCTGGGCGACCGCTCACGACATCGAACACTCAATAGAAGCACAGACCATCTCACAGTAAACTGAAGATTGTAGGCATGACAGGAAGAGATGAATGGAACGGTTCCCGAAGGTAACTGAGAAGTGCTCTCACCAAAGACTAGTTCAGGGATTGCGGATGAGGGGCGAAAGCACAAGGAAAGTTGGTCACCACATGATGTAGAAAGTTGAGTTATTGGGAGGGTGGGAGGGGGACGAAAAGGGGCTCAAGGTTGAGTGAGGTGTTTAAAGAGGGGATCGTGGGTTGCACGATCTGCACTGGTGGTCTGGAATTGACTAGTCGAGAATAACCTGGTCGAATCGGACACCGCAGGGGGGGGGACTGAGGTGAGCGGGATTTGGGAAAGGGTTATGTACATGAAACTTCAGAACAGTTCCAAGAAATTACAGAAAGTGATACGTGCAAAATGTATGTTGCCCTCACGTATATTGAATAGACGAAGGAGGGGCTATGGCAGTACTGTTGATAAATAAATACCCAGGACACTTAGAGTGGGCCCACTGAATGTGAAAGGGTTGAACTCACCTAATAAAAGATCCCTAGTGAACAAGGAATTCAAGAGGGAACGGCTGGACGTCCTCTTCCTCCAGGAAACCAAGTACATACGGGGTGAGGAATGCAGAGTTCTCCACTCCAGGTTAGGCTCGGAACATTGGAGCTCCAGCCTCCTGCTGCTAGGCTGTAAAGACCCCGCATATGGAAACTAAGGCACAATAACCATATACTAGTGACACAACAGACACGAGGTTCGATTTTCCAAGAAATCTGGTTTATTTCAAAGTATGCTCAGTCGGCCGACTGGGGTCTAAGGTCTCGCAACGTGCGAGTACCCAGACCTCGTGAGACGCAAGAGAGCGAGCATCGCTAAAGCAACAACATATATACAAACATGCAATCTTTGAAGGCAATTCAAACCCCCCATAATGTATCTTTTAGGCTAGGGTTCGGTGATTGACAATCAGGACAATTATGACACATTATGACACATAATGACAAGTTTCTATTCAGTCTAAATATACTTATTCTAGCAACAGTTGCACAGACTGTTTTTTGTTATGGAGAAAATAAAGCTCTTGTTCAGCAAGGATGTTCGTAAGTGAAACACATTCCTCAGCACGTTATCTACCCGTTTCTATTCGTGAACCAAGGGTCAGACAGTTCTGAGGCAGATCCACAAAGGAGGACCACTAAAAGAATATAATTCATGCTTTTACTGCCTATTGCTACAGCGTTTGTAAGACAGCCCGGCACCTGGGCCGCTGATTAAATGCACTTTCTGCTGGCCTCCAGGGACGTTGTGAGGGAGGAAAACAATGTATTTGTATGAGCTTGAATCATAAAATACATTTGCAAAGCGGTTTTGACAGAAAAGAAAAAAGCAAATGGTGGATACTTTCACAAAATGGTCGCCCTCTGGTTACACTGATGGTTCTGTGTTTGCAATGTTTGTCACATGATGCGATTGGTTTCCGGCCAACATAATATACATGCTATACATACTATAGGGTCATTTCTGGACTAACAAACCCTCCTTTTGGCTGTAAGCCAAGAGCATCATCTATACATCGCATCTTCACCTGACCACGTGTCTAATTCTGAACTATCGATACTACTATAATCGTCATCAGAAACATTAATGGCCATGAATTCTTGGATTGTTTCATTCTCATGGTGTGTACCTGCATTTAATATTTGAGGGGGTTTCGTTTTAATGGCATGTACACATTCATTTGTAATCTGGGAGCAAAGGATTGGCAAGCACTGTATGCAATAACAACAGAACATGAGGATTCCTAATATCGTGACCAAAATTGCAATTAATTTCCATCCCCATGATCGTAATAGTTCCCAAAACCATGAACTTATATTCAGACTCCATCCACCTGTGGGGACACGAATATCAGAACTCAGGATATGCAATTTCTTGATTGCTTCAAATATCGTGGGGGAGGATTCACTTACAAATACACAGCACGCTGACCCCACAACTTTGCATACCCCCCCCCACGATCAGCCAGAATTATATCAAGGACCATTCTATTCTGAAGTGTCATTAACCTAACTGCTTTCTTTTCTAGTGTCATATTATAGAGTTCATCTGTAGTTCCATTTATTGTTCTTTCTAACACCCTGGACAATTTCCTTATATTCCATGAATTTATTGCTTGTCCCCAAAATGGTATAAATGACTTTACTATATCTCCTGCAATCAGTCCTGCAGTATCATTTTGCTGTGGCCTGGATCTGGATAGTTTTGATATTTCCAAAGTTTTGGAGAGAAATACACCAGGAAAAAGTATTCCTAAATAACAGGTCCCTTTCCAATTTCTAGGTAACCACGGATAGGCCTGATCTCCACATACAAAATAAACAGGACCTCCTATATATAATGGTTTTTCTTCTTGCCCAAGTACAGCAATATTCATACATCTAGTAAATGTTCCTACTGGATAGGAGCCCTTCTTCCGTAAGCAAAATGGGACAAAACGTGGACTGTGATTGATAGTATAGGAGGGAGGCACAGCCTATTTATTTCCCACTGGAGCCATGTTAAAAGTGATTATGGAATCAGAGGGCGTAGAGAGCCTGTCTACTGGATGTGTTGGTACCTTGTTTATTTTACTTACACTTGCTCTTTCAAATATGGAACAACCCACCGGTCTCAATACTACCCTTTCAAACTCGTCTATGTTTGTTCCATCAAACTTACCAGTATCACAGTCATTCCATTTTCTATAAAATAACGCTTTCATTGATGCATAAAATGCAGTATTTAGTGGCAGAGGCTGTACATACCAACCCATTCCTTTTCCACCATGCTGAGGCAAATGGGAGCAGAACCAACAGTTGGACCTGTTCAGGATAGCATGGGTCATATTCATAATCAGAAGCAATGTGTTATTGTCATACCCTTTTCTATGTTTCACTTCTTGTGAGGGGAGAGTGTAAGAGAGCACATGTACTGGGCTGCTTATAGTAGGAGCATTGGTAGCAGGCAAAAGAGAGTGAAAGGGATGCACAGTCTCCAGGTACCAAAATATTGGGATCAATGTAATCAAAATGCAAAGCGGTATTATAATCATTAGCCTATTTTTTCCAAACCAGATTTTTCTAGGAACAGGCTTAGTGTCTATTTCTACAAAATTAACAGCGTTGGTGCAGGAGGAGGAGGGGGGGGGGGGGAAGCAGGGGCGAGTGTAGGCATTGTATATAATGCTCATCTTAGGAAAAGTTTTCAATGTTCGTCGCAGAAAAGTTCTCCACAGCAACACACGTAAACAGCAAAGCGTCCAAGCGTTCAGGCCAGTTCAGGCTAGCCTGCTTAACAAATGATAGTAAGCTGATGTGATTTTGCACAGAGCTCCAAAAAGGCAGGACCAAGCATCAATTGTGTCGGCACCATATGCCCCCCGCTTGACCCCACGGTGTCGCACTTCCTTTACTTTCCAATGGTAGCACCGGGAAACCGCATTTCAGAGCTTTCAATTTGATGCAGCTTGATGCAGCTCATACGCTCCATTTCCCTAGGCCTCCGTTTCCCACTTCATCCATGTTGGGAAAAGAGGCAAAATAAACACGCAGATCCCTTCCGATTTTGAGAACGTTGATTGTACCTTATGGCTCCAGGTACAGTATGATCTATGAACAATGCACTCTCATTTCCAGATGCAGGATCAGTGCCAGCTTGTGATGCAATGAGTGATGATGCGGCAGCAGTTGGACAAGGTTTAGGCACCTTTGGCCTTTCGATCTTCGTTGCAATCTCTCCAGGCCCTTTCTCGGGTTTAGGAAGCACTTCTGGCATAGAACTGACGATGGTATCTTTGTGATCAAGTGCAGCTGCATTTCTTTCGACTTCAGGATCAGGCAGCTCTTTCAAAGGAAATGGAATTCTTTTCGTGTGTGTTGCGTGGATCATGACTTGCGACCATCCACTCGGACTGCAGTCTGCGTAGCCAGGAGCACCTGATAGGGCCCCTTCCATCGCGGTGCGAGCAAAGACTTTCTCTCAAAGTTCTTAGCAAAGGTCCAGTCGCTAGGCTGCAGACAATGCCCTGGGCCGGTATATCTGACAAGAAGAGCCTCCTGCACCTACTGATGAATCAAACACAAGTTTTGAGTTAACTGTTTACAGTAAGTAATAAGCAAAGGGTGTTCAATGTCTTTTTAACGTTTTGGCTGTGGAGCATTCCAAACATTTGCTGGACTCCCCATTATTATTTCATAGGGGGAGAGTCCAGTCCTTGCCTGTACAGAGGTTTGCATGTACAACAAAGCTAGCGGCAATGCGTCGGGCCATTGTAAATTGCTCCCTTCACAGATCTTGCTAATCTTATTTTCCAAAATACCATTCTGGTGTTCTACCAAACCAGCACTCATCGGGTGTCTGGCCGAATTGAATCGTTTATCAATCTGGAGGCCTGCACAAATTTGTAGTATTACGGCTGCAATAAAGTGCGGACCGTTGTCGGACCATAGGACACGGGGCAGGCCGAAACGGGAAAAGTACTCTTTTAACATTACTTTAGCTGTGGACATAGCTGTACAGTTTTTCAGGGGATAGGCCTCTACCCATTTGCTAAATGCGCAGACCACCACAAGGACATATTTATAGTTTTGGCACCTTTCCATTTCTATAAAATCAAAATGGATTACTTCAAATGGCATAGAGGGGGGCAAAACTTCATACTGGAGTTGCTGTTCCCTTTCCAATGTTATGTTGCAAACAAGTGTTGCAATTTTGAACTAGCCTGTTAGCAGTTTTTCTAATGTGTGGATTCTGCCATACTGTGTCTAGATGTTGGAGAATTTTTTTACCACATATGTTGTTGGACTATGGGCCATTGTGACCATCGCCGTTACATCTGCATTTGGCAACATCCCTCTTTTATTCTTTTTGTCCACCCAACAACCTTCAACGTCTAATTTTGCTGGACCCTCAGACCATGCTTTTATTTCATCTACAGTGGCTTCTGTTTGCATTTCCTTAACTGTGGCAATTCCATTTTCTACCATACAAGGTACCTCTTTCATTTTTTCAACATACATTTTTGTGTGTAAATCAGTGGCAGTTTGTTTCGCAATTCTGTCTGCAAATGCGTTTCCCTTTCCAACGTTACATGTTACCTTTTTATGTGTTTTGCATTTCATTATTGCCAATCGTTTGGGAAGTGCAAGTGCAGACAACAGTCTCACTATCAATGTGCCATGTTGGATCTTAGTCCTATGTGATGTCAGGAAACCCCTTTCAGCCTATAGTCGAACAAAATTGTGTACCACCCCAAATGCGTACTGACTGTCAGTATATATGTTTACATTCAGGTTTGCAGAAATTTCACATGCTCTGGTTAACGCTATTATCTCTGCAGCTTGTGCTGAGTTGTATAGGATTCTTTTGCTTTCTACAATACTCTCCAATGTAGTGATGGCATATGCAGCAGTTGATGTACCATCGGTAATTTAAAACAAGAACCGTCACAAAACAGTTCTCCATCTAGCTCTTTCTGTGGGGTATCTGTTAGATCAATTCTTCCTTTCGTCTCTTGTTCAGTAACCATTAAACAATCATGGGGGGATTCTTTTTCACCCCCTTTTTCATTGGGAAGAAGCATTAACTCAGCTGGATTTAAAGCGCAACACCTCATAATTTGAATATGCGGTGCAAATAGGACTATTTCATACCATGGTAATCTGGCTGATGTAAGGTGTTGCGTCTGCATTCTATTTAAAAGAACGTCCACTGCGTGGGGCAACATGACGGTTAAAGCATGACCTAAAACCATACCCTCTGTTTGTTTTACTGACGCGGCAGCTACAGCAACAGCTCGCAAACAGCGCTGCAAAGCGCATGCAACAGAATCCAACGTGGAAGAAAAATAACCGCATGGTCTATTTCTCCCTCCCTGTTCCTGAGTCAAAACAGCCAAAGCACAACCATTGTTTTCATGCACAAATATTTTAAAACTCTTCATAATTTGGTGTGCCCAAAACTGGAGCTGAACATAATGCAGCTTTTAGCAGGTCAAATGCTTCTTGACATTCCATGCTCCATGGCAAAGGTAAGGTAACATCCTTCCTTGTCAATGTCACTATTAGTTTCACAATCAAAGACAAATTGGCGATCCACTGCCTACAATATGAAGCCATGCCAATTAAAGCCCTGACTTCCTTCTGCGCATTTGGAATAGGCATATCAGAGATGCTTTCTATCCTTTCTGGTGTCAATCTTCTTCCCTCCTTCGAAAGGAGGTAGCCCAAGTAGGTTACTTCCTTTCGACAATACTGACATTTCTTCAATTAAGCTTTGTGTCCATGTGCTGCTGTACTTTCTTTACAAATGTCTTCTGTGTCTGCTGCTATCAATAAATCGTCTATGTATTGTAACAAAACACAACCTGCTGGTAATTTTAGCATATCTAGTTGTTCTTTTAATGCTCTACTGTAAATACTCAGACTTTCATTGTAACCCTGCGGAATTCGTGTGAATGTAAATGAACGTCCTCCTGGAGTAAAAGCTAATAAATATCTGTTGTCTGGATGTACTGGAAAGCTGAAAAATGCATTCTTCAGATCTATAACACCAAAGTACGATGCAGATGCTGGAATCATAGTCAAAATTGTAGTCACATCCGGGACTAATGGAAATTGTGAATCAACAACTTTATTTAATCCGCGCAGATCAATTATGAAACGGTACGGTATGTCATTACCTCCTTTCTTATAAACTGGAATAATCGGACTATTGCAAGTGCTACCAGAAATTTCTTCAATTACATTTCTTTTAATCAAATCCGACACAATGCAATTCAATGCGTTCTCCCCTTCGGCCGAAATATTATATTGCGTAATACGCAGCAATGTAATTCCTTTTTTCAAAACAATTTTCACTGGCTCCACTTTTAAACAACCAACATCGTTATCATTCACTGCATATATACAAGTCGGTACTTTACTCAATTCAGTCGGTAATGGTTTAGATAAAAATTGTGATACAGGAGTCTTTTGTGGAGATATTGTCAAATACACTCCATCGGGAGAACAATAAATAACTGCATTCAATTTCTTCAGTAAATTTAATCCCAACAAATTTTCACCACAATTTTTTGTCAAAAGGAATGGGCAAGACTCGGCAAATGGACCTAATGTTATAGGTACTGATTGTGACACTGGACTGATTACTGGTGTACCTGAGAACCCTACTGAGACATTATTTTGCCCTGAGAGTGGGATACCTGGAACCTGCTGATGGTCAATTGAACATTTCTGTGCACCTGTGTCCACTAGAAAAATGTGTTCCCTATTCCAAAACCTTCATTTCTACGTAGGGCCCTTTCTGGTCTACGGGAATAGATACTGGTTCCAACCCCTGACATGGGCTGTCCTAGTAAAACAGTACACCATCAGATGTAAAATTGCCAGAGTAATATGCATTGGACTGATTATCAAAAACATTTCCATCTCCTGTGCTATTTCGTTGTTGTTGGTGTTGGTTCTGATTCTGGTTCTCCTGGTTATTCTAAAATTGTAGCGCTCTTTGGTTCCTATTCTGTCCTTTTTTCCCAGGGCGACCTCTATTCTGTCTTCTCAGGAAAGTCCAATTTCGATTCTGGATCGGCAGGCACTGTGCTCGCCAATGGCATTCTTGTTTACAATAGGCACATTGATTAATCCCTAATGGACCACCTTGCATGTTGGAGAATTGGGCTCCGGATTGTGCGTTCCCGTCCTCTCTATTATTGTTTGCTACTTGCTGCATCAATACTCTTGTTTTCAAATTCCCCTTGGCCCTTATTTCTTTGTCCTTCTCTGCATTTACTCTATTCTCATAATGCTGGGCCATGTGTAACACCTTACTTTGTGTTTTTGCTTGCCATGCACTTTCAGATGTCATTATTAAATCTTTTAATTTTGAATTTTTGGTAACAACCCTTGCACAAACTTATCGACACATAATCTCTTCCCGGGTTCAGTATCAGTACTCAAATCTTGACCACTAAAATCTGCAAATACTTCTTCAAATCGATAAAAATAATCTGTTGCTCCTTCATCTTTGCCCTTTAAACAAGCAGTCAATTTATCCCAAACTATTCTCTACTCGGGTACCAATGTTTTCAATTTTTGTACTATTCGCGCTGGCAAGGCCAACATGACCGGCAGCAGTTTTTCTTCAGCCTTTTTCTCGCCATCAATTCTAGTCAAATTCTCCCATTTATCACCTAATATGTCAGCGTCATTTATATTTCTAACCTTTTTCCATAGGTCTACAGGAAGGATTACATGAAACAATAAATCGATATCACTCAATGTAAAAACAGATGAATTCAAAACGGATTAAATTTCTTTATAGAATCCTGATGGATTTTTCCTAGTATCAGGGATCGTCTGCCTTATGTTATTTACCTCTTGTCTAGAAAAAGGGACCTGCACAAACTGCACGGTATAATGGGCTTCTATCGTGTGCGCTGGATTTCCATCAGCAACAGCAATTTCGACTTTCGAGACAAACGCGGGAGGCACTTCTCTCATGGGCAATTGCAAACTAGGTGGTTCTACATCTGCTCGCTTGCTAAGCAATAAAGCTAAATCAAGAGAAAAAGCAGTAATTCCAGTTTCAGGCGAAAATGCTCTTTTGTAAATCGTCATTAAACTGCGGGACAACATGTCTTATTCTTCAAATATTCATCTTGCAAATACTCAACCATGACCTGCAATACCTTTCTCTGCATCTCTAGTGTATACTGACTAAAAGTATCATGCACTTCTATTGGGGAAATGGAGACATCCGTAATCCATCTAAGTGCCTCTCGCGTACAAATTCTCATCTCTTCACTAACAGGTTTTAACGGCTGCAAAAATCGTTGCTGAACATATGACACATGCGGTTTATCCTTTTTCATTATTTCTCTATGCAATTGATCAAGCTCGTGCTTAAACACAAATAATCGGCCTACATGTTCTCGTACTTTCGACGCATTATCTTGCAGATGAGAAAGAACAATTAAATAACGCAACTCTTGCGGTGCCACTGTGTCAGACAAATCACTCAATTTTTCAACAAGATAATCCCCCATGTATTCTAACAATACCTGCTGTTCACCAAGACCTTTATAGTCAGACATGGAACTCTGCACGGCTCCCTCATCGCCACCTTCAGTATACGTTTCTACCCAAGTTCTCAGATCCTCTTTCCTGTCTTTGCTAACCTTACTACGAGTTACTCTACTGCTTCCTTGCACAGGCCCCATCTCTGTAGAACTGCCTGCCAAAGCGGTTGCTAATTCACGCAACGACAGCGGTGGAGGAAATGTTGTCACGGGCACAGGGGGAGACTATGCAGATGGAATAACAGGAATGGGAGGAGGTAGATAAGGTGGAGGAGCAATTGGGTCAGTACTACTTTGAGGACGTTAATTTCTTCGCTCATTCAAGATTTTGTTTATTAGCTCAACTGATGTATGCAACTCTTGTTGTGGATATATTTTCTGTACACCTAATTGGAAAGCCCTGTCCATTCTCCTAAGGTCCTCTGTCTGTTGATGCTCATCAAGTTCTAGCACTTTCTCCATGTTTGATTTATGTCTGCGCGCGTGTTTCTCTCTACTTCTCAGACAGAGATTAGCTTCCTTCCTCCAGTCTCTCACGATGCCGAACGCTGCTGGTCTGGCTTTCTTACATAGTAATACTGAAGTGTTCTATACGTGTTAATTCAAAACTCCCATCATTAGGCCACTGTAAATCTGATACATGCCTGGTCTGCCTATGCCAAATCGCATTAAACATTATTGCCCCTATACCATATTTTAGATACATTTCAAATGCTGGCGAACATGCGGGTGGCGCGACCTGGCCAGTTTCCAAAGATTGTCTACCGCAGTGGAAAAATCCCACTAAGCAGGAAGACAATTTCCCAGGCATAATTAATCCTTCCCCTGGGCGTTTGATCTTGCAAGAGCAACTCTCAATCTATATCAGGACATTTTAAGAATCGGGGCACGACTCACCTGATCAATTTGTCACTCAGGACGCAATTCGTCCATATACAGACACAACCAAGAATCGTTGTGACTGCGTGTCTGGCTCAATCTGCCGCATTTCAGGACCCTCGCCTCGATGCTCTCTGGGCTCCGCTCGTCGATCAGGGACCGGCTGTGTACAGATCTGCAAAGGAGTCTCTCATCACTTCTACAGGGGCGCCCCGACACCTTTCGATCCCGGCTCGACGGCTTCGTCCTCAACTCGTTTTTGCCTTCTTCAAACTTAACGTATTCGATGGAGCAAAAGGGGGAGGGTCCCTGTTCAGGCACCATATTTGCTAGGCTGTAAAGACCCCGCATATGATATATGATATGACAGTTTATTTATATAGTGCCTATACACAATGTGTTTCAAAGCGCTTCAAGGAGGGAGAGGACATAGGAAAATACAGCTACATTCAGCAAAAGTCCTTGAAACAATACAGAATGTGAAAATAACTATCATAATAGGCCTGTCGACATTTCTGATAGTGCAAGTGCATAGAACAAGTAAGGCAAGAGGTAATGGATAGGAAGGAGAAGAAAGCAAGCAGTAACATTACTATGTCTGACGACAATTTACGCAGTGCAGGTGGTAACAAGAGGCGGGGTGGGAGGGGGCTAGGGGAAGGAGGGGGGAAGGAGAACAAGGCACGCTACTGAGCAAAAATGTCGGTGACAAATTTGAAAAGCAGTGGAGGGGGGAGGGAGAGAACAAGGGGGGGAGGAGGGGAGACAGACAAGCTGCTATCAGGAGTCACGGAACAGATGACAGGAGTAAGTGCTAGGAGGGGGAAATCTGAGAGGAGGGAGAATATAGAAGGGGGGAGTAGGAAGGTAGTGGAAGAGGATGGAAGTGAGGAGGGGGGAAGGGAAGGAGGCAGGAAGGGGGTGAAACGCAGAGCAAAAGAGGGGGGAGCAAGCAGGGTGAGGTCGCAGAGACACTCACGGAGGGGCAGGGGGGCACACAGACACTTACGGAGGGGGAGGGGGGCACACACACGGAGGGGAGGGGGCACAGACTTACGGAGGGGGAGGGGGCACACAGACACTTACGGAGGGGGAGGGGGCACACAGACACGGAGGGGGTGGGGGGCACACAGACACTGAGGGGGGCACACAGACACTTACGGAGGGGGAGGGGGGCACACAGACACTTACAGAGGGGGAGGGGGGCACACAGACACTTACGGAGGGGGAGGGGGGCACACAGACACTTACAGAGGGGGAGGGGGGCACACAGACACTCACGCACGGAGGGGCCGGCGATCCGGCGTACCACGGTGGACAGCGGTAGACAGGGCCTTAGGAGTGGGCCTTGTGAGGAGGGCCGGCCAAGCCTGCCGGCCTTCCCATTGGACAAGATGTAGGCGCCCACAGCCAATCCCATACCCCCAGCAGCAGTGTGCTCAGCACTCCGGTGCAGGCACAGTGAAACGGCCATCTTTGAATGGCGATTTTACAAACGAAAAGGCATGGTGCAATGCAAGGTAGCACACAACGGAGCTGTATTGAGGCTCCAAAATGTCAGTACATTCATGCGGATGATGTGCTAAACAAGCAAAGTTATTAATATGTTCATCCATGTTGATGCGCGCCTCTCGTGGGAGCCCAATAGAGTGGGGCTTACCTTAGCATCAGAGTCCAACACGTGCGAGCAGGCAGCACGTAGAATGCAGGGGGAGAAGAAAGATGCAGCCGCTCCGGCAGCCGCATGTGAGATTCAGCCAGGATGGAGGAAAGTGCACCAAGAGAGGGCCAGGAGTGGGCCTTGTGAGGAGGGCCGGCCAAGCCTGCCGGCCTTCCCATTGGGCAAGATGTAGGCGCCCACAGCCAATCCCATACCCCCAGCATCAGTGTGCTCAGCACTCCGGTGCAGGCACAGTGAAACGGCCATCTTTGAATGGCAATTTACAAACGAAAAGGCATGGTGCAATGCAAGGTGGCACACAACGGAGCGGTATCGAGGCTCCAAAATGTCAGTACATTCATGCGGATGATGTGCTAAACAAGCAAAGTTATTAATATGTTCATCCATGTTGATGCGCCGATGCGCGCCTCTCGTGGGAGCCCAATAGAGAGGGGCTTACCTTAGCACCAGAGTCCGACACGTGCGAGCAGGCAGCACGTAGAATGCAGGGGGAGAAGAAAGATGCAGCCGCTCCGGCAGCCGCATGTGAGATTCAGCCAGGATGGAGGAAAGTGTATGAGCTTGAATCATATGGAAACTAGGGCACAATAACCATATACTAGTGACACAACAGACACGAGGTTCGATTTTCCAAGAAATGTGGTTCATTTCAAAGTATGCTCAGTCGGCCGACTGGGGTCTAACGTCTCACAACGTGCGAGTACCCAGACCTCGTGAGACGCAAGAGAGCGAGCATCACTCAAGCAACAACATATATACAAACATGCAATCTTTGAAGGCAATTCAAACGCCCATAATGTATATTTTAGGCTTGGGTTCGGTGATTGACAATTATGACAAGTTTCTATTCAGTCTAAATATACTTATTCTGGCAGCAGTTGCAGAGGCAGTCTTTTGTTATGGAGAACATAAAGCTCTTGTTCAGCAAGGATATCATGTTCGTAAGTGAGACACATTCCTCAGCACGTTATCTACCCGTTTCTATTTGTGAACCAAGGGTCAGACAGTTCTGAGGTAGATCCGCGAAGGAGGACCGCTAAAAGAATATAATTCATGCTTTTACTGCCTATTGCTACAGCGTTTGTAAGACCAGCCGGCACCTGGTCCGCTGATTAAATGCAGTTTCTGCTGGCCTCCAAGGACTTTGTGAGGGAGGAAAACAATGTATTTCTGTATCCTTTGGCATTCCTGTCTGGGTTGATCTTTCAACATGCAGGCTGTGGCCTCGCACCGTGTATGAGCTTGAATCATAAAATACATTTGCAAAGCGGTTTTGACAGAAAAGAAAAAAGCAAATGGCAGATACTTTCACAAAATGGACGCCCTCTGGTTACACGCTTCTGTGTTTGCGATGTTTGTCACATGATGTGATTGGTTTCCGCCCAACATAATATACATGTTATACATACTATAGGGTTGTTTCTGGACTAACACTGCGAAAGGCGGGAGTGGGCATATTAGTGAGGAGGGGACTCAATTTCGTAATAACTAAGATATGGGCAGATGTGGAGGGTAGGACCCTGGTAGTGGTGGGTAGAATACACAATACTACTCTCACATTAGCGACTCTCTTCTCCTCCAATGCCGACCAAGCATACTTCCTCAAGCGCACAATCCCAAAGATAATGCTAGAAGCAGTAGGGTATATTGTCATAAGAGGGGACTTCAACCTGTGGGTCGACCCGGATCGCTATAGACTGCCAGGCAACCCAGAAGCAGGCCTCCCGCTGGATGGAGGACGGACAGATGTAGTGGAGATGAGACGACTGTACGGGCGACGTGACGCATGGCGCACCTCCCAGCCCATCGAAAAAGGGTTCACATTCTACTCAGCTCCGCACTGGACCCTCACTAGAATAGACTACCTGTACCTCTCGAATGAGATAAATGAAGTAGTAAATGCCTCCAACATTGTCCCGATCACATGGTCAGACCATGACATGGTCACAGTTGACATCGAATTGCAAGCTCTACCAAAAGAAAAACTCAAAGTGGAGCTGTAACGAGTCACTCTGGAAAGATATAGTATTCAGAGCAGAAATGACACTTGAAATCGAGGAGTATTTTAAGGTGAATGACACAGGAGAGGTGTCCAAAAAAATTGTATGGGAGGAAGCAAAGGCGATCTGGAGGGGGATTCTAATCAAAGAAGGGGCAGGGAAAAAGAGGGAAAGGGCCCCGATAGAAAACAGACTGAGGAAGGAGATTGCCCAGCTTGACGAAGCGGCATGGAACGCAGACGACGATAGGCTCCAGAAATTAGTGGAGGCAGCACAAAAAAGAAAGAGGAACTTAAGACGCTAGAAGAGGAACAGGTGGTACGCAAACTGCAGTTTCTTAAACAGAAACATTATGAGAAAGGTGATAAGGTAGATGCATTACTAGCGGCTAGGTTGAGGGGGCAACGGGCGGAGAGATGGGTCCCAGCTATAGAAGAAGTGAATGACCCCCATAGGACAGACTCGAGGGATATCCCTGAGGCTTTCGCCAAATTTTATGAACATTTGTATACATCTGAGGGGGGAACGAGGGCTACTGAAATAGATCAATACATACAGAAGGTAGACATGCCGAAACTCCCCCGACAAAGGGCAATCAAAAGGCTCTCGCTGGGGAAAGCTCCGGGGAATGATGGCTATACGGCCGGATTTTATAAGACCTTCACCTCCTCCCTCCTCCCCTTCCTGGTCGATCTATTTAATGAAATCATACAAACCGGAGTACCACCTGACACATTCTTGCAGGCCCTGATCTCAGTGATACCCAAAGAAGTTAATACCCCAGACTGTGTAGTTCCTATCGCCCCAACTCCCTCCTTAATATAGATGCGAAGATCTACACTAGGGTGATGGCAGCAAGACTAGAAAGCCATATGCCTCAATTGGTGCACCCCGACCAGGTCGGATTCATACTAGGAAGGCAAGGGGCAGACACAATGCGTAAGACGCTCCATCTGATTCATGAAGCGAGGACAAGGACGACCAACCCAGTGCCTCTATCGATAGATGCAGAGAAAGCATTCGATAGGGTCGAATGGTCCTTCCTTGAAGCAGTACTAGCAAATGTAGGGCTAGGCCCAACCTTTTATAAGGGAGTTAAGGCTATATACACGTCCCCAAAGGCTTCAGTGATGGTCAATGCGGAATACTCCAGGTGGTTTGACCTATCTAGAGGCACGAGACAGGGCTGCCCCCTATCAGCCATCCTGTTTGCGCTTTCCGTAGAACTCCTCGCCCAGGTACTCGGGGCAGACCCCCAGGTGGAAGGGATACAATTGGCAGATACAGAATCCAAGGTTGCCCTCTACGCCGATGACTTACTGCTCCACATCACAAATCCTAAGGCGTCAATACCAAGGGCACTCCAGCTGATTGAAGACTATGGGTCACTATCTGGTTTTAAAATTAATATATCCAAATCCATCCTATTTCCACTACAAGACCCAATTCCCGATTACACTACAGCACTGACGTCCCTAGGACTAGTGATAGAAGATGACACCCTCCGCTATTTGGGAATAAACCTGACCAGAAAGCTGGATGATGTATATGATTCCGGGAAGATTTAACGAAATGGCAAAAACTAACAATATCATGGATGGAAAGACTGAACGCAATCAAAATGGTCTGCCTACCAAGGTTCCTATACCCATTTCAAATGCTCCCCATAAAAATCCTGATGTATTTTTTAAAGAAGCAAAGAGAATTACCTTAAATTACTTGTGGCAGGGGAAGAGACCAAGAATACCATACGATACTCTCACTCTGCCTAAAGCAAAAGGCGGGGTAGGCCTCCCAGATCTGCTGTTGTATTATAAAGCTGTTCAACTGAGGGTATTGATCCCTCATCTGAGAGGGAGAAGGGATTTACAATGGGTCCAACTGGATAACCACAACCTAACTCCGGTTACAGTAGCAGAGTGGTTATGGATCCCAAGAAAGAAGCTAATGCGTAGGCTCCAAACTCACCCTATACTGGGCACAATATGGGACATCTGGAAAGAAGGAGCGGGTAGGAAAGGTGTCACTACATGGCCCTCACCCCTAAGACACATATGGATGGCAGGAATACGGGAAGAAATAGTAGACCATGCGAAATTTCAAACCTGGTACGACGCGGGCCTCAAGAGAGTGGGACAACTATGGAGGGGCAGTGTTTTTATTACGATCACAGAACTTGAGGAGGCACTGGGAATTCAACCGCTGCCCCTCCATAGTTACTAGGTCCTGAAGTAAAACCCACGGATAAAACACTGCCTGCCTTAAAGCTGTTTGAACTGGGTTACGGACAAGCCTGAAACGAAAGGAGTGACATATAAAACTATAGGAAAAAATGGAACCATGAAGAGAATTTAGAAGTGAATCTTTTCCATGTGGAGTGGGTGGGGGGAGGTGAGAAAACAGAATTTAAAGTGTATAATTTACGCTTGAGGTTCCAAGTTGTTTGAAATGTGTGAACGAAATATATGATATCAATATACTAAAGCGCTTCAAATGTAGATGTAAACCAAAGTTATCTTTGTTTGATAAAACTCCACTCAGGGCTCGAGGAATAGGTTCACATCGGTGCTACTATAGCAGAGTAGTACCATAGGAAGGAGCTCTAATGTTCTTATTGCCTGATCCAAGGGGAAACTTTAAAGTAAAAATGCATCTTTTATTTACATGAATTACTAGGTTCATAGATGTATGTATTACAAAGGTATCTGTTTGGGAGTTAACTCGCCTAAACAAATACCCCTATTGGGAACAGGAATAACTTTTTTAGTCTCTAAAAAATAGAGAGCAAAGTACTGCCACATCAAAATCTTATCTTGGCCCCTAGTTAGAACTGCTGCCTCTCTGCTTTACAGCCGCTGAGTTGCTGTTCCACTGCTACCATAGACATCTGCTGGCACTGAGGGCTTCTACTGAAGACCTCATCTCTCTGGATATCAAACCACATGTCCCGGCTGTTACTCCAAGGGCTCCACTCTGTATGCTCTTCACTGGAACAACTCGGATTGTCTTTCTTCATCAGAATCTTTTGTCGGGGTCCTCCGAGTCACCTGTGAAGGTTTCTTCCCTTTGTCCTTGGCTGTCGAGTGCCTGTGCCAATCAAATCTACCCATAACAGAACCCCATACATCCTTCATGGCGATGTCATCACTCACTTCTGCAAGCTCCCGTTCTTTGGTCTGAACTGAATTCAGGGACCCGGGTGCAGCCCCATTACCTACCTCCATGGGGCAACGTTGGTGCAATGTTTCAGACTGGACCACAATCAGAACATTGAGACTTGGAGGTAATTCAGTTTCTAAGGCCTGGGTGTCTCATGAAAATTGCAGTTGTACTTCTGTGAACTGTGTGAACATTGTATGGTCCTGTGGGATCACTTTCTGCATCCAACTAGGTATCACCTGACTGATAGCTAAGATTGGGAGGGGACAGTGAGCGAAAGTATGGAGGAAAGGAGACTATGGACGAGGAGTACAGTAGTTACTATGGTGAGTAACTTTCTTACTAATACTTCCGGTTCCCTTTCCTACAAAATTATGGGAGATTTCTAGGCACAGTGTCATAAAGAAGATTGACCTAAGACTGACTTAGCCGAAAATGTTCTTAAGCACACCCTGACCACACTGGGCAACCGATTGTTAAGAACCACCCATACAGTAATGCTGATAGAAAGCAGATGGTCGAATCAAGGAACCAAGCGGCTGCTCTGGCAATCACATCCCAGGGAACATGCAGTTAGAAGACTACTAAGGCTGTTTGGCCTGGACAGCATGGAATGAAGATCTTTTGGAGGGGCTAGCTTCTTAATTATGTGGCTTTATTAAATCATTCACCCTATGACTGTCGTTTGCACCTTTTGTTCCCACCCCTGAAAGTTTAGTCTTTCATAGGGTTGAATTTGTTTGGTCCTATCAAGACAAACACTATGAACATCCAGACTGCCAAATATATTTTATATAAATAAAACCCATTTAACTACGCAAAACATGTTGCACATGACTTATCTGTATAATGTTAAAATGCTACCAAACAAAGCTTTCACTCACATTACACATATGACACAGAGCATGTGTTGTTAGACGTACTGTGTCATCTCCATAACGTATAATCTCATAGAAATTGTCTTTAATTAAATGTTCAGTTTAATTAATGTTGTTTGCACAGCAGTGTTACCCATATAATCCGAAAAAACTATACCTGACTGTATAAGAATGAGTTAGGGACTACATATGTTGGATTATTTTACTTTAAAGATTACTTTAAAGATTGCTAAACACAAGTAAATTAATACACAAAATGGTAAATGTTTCTTTTTATAGGGCACAAATAATGAAATCACCAGCTTTGATACGTTGTTTAGAGAAAACAGATTTGGACTAGGTGGAAATTCCCTATAGTATAAATGTAAACATGGTACATTGATATATATCAATTGTTAACACATTTATATAATTCAATAACTTTACATTATGGAGGAAAAATGTATTTGAATCAAATGGCAGGGAGCGAACCTCCAACTGTCACATGACAAATACATTGGCCTATTATAATAAAGTGGAGGATAATTGGGAGTGCCAACATCTGAAGAGAACCAATGACAAGACCCGACCAATGAAAAGTTGTTGAATCATATGATGCTGCATGGGTGCAAATTATAAGGTATTTATGCACAAAAGCATAGAAAATCGGGCGAGTTCTGTAATTCTTGGCAAATCAGAAGAGGGACCTTATTCAACTGGTGAAATGCTGATGTGGGATTATACCTTGTGGATAACAGCAAGATCCCCTTCAGAAGGCCTTTTTCTAGAGGAAGCCAGAAGCAAAAACCATGCCCAAAACAGAACCAGAGGTCTGGAGAGAGTTTCTGAAGGCAGGGGATGGGCTAAGACCAAAGCTTACCTGACGGAAAGTGCATGGAGCTGGATATATCCTACCTGTCATGTGCCTTTTAAACAAACTAAAAGTGGGTATAACAATCCCTGTGTCATTAGATACATCTCCCTAGTCATTTTTTAAACCACTGGTAGCAATTGAAACTCCTTCAGACAAATCTTTTACCAGCTAGGCCAGAAAACAAAGGGCTTGGTTGTAAGGGGAGGTGTAATAAAAACAGAATGGCCTAGAAGTTAGAGTGAAATGCATGTGTATATTGTCCTCCGACACTAGCCAAATAAATACCTGAGTTTTCGTAGGGGTTATTTGTGTCTAGATCTGTGAAATGGTTTACAACATTTTCACTAATTTACAGGAGGTTGTTCAATTTCTTGCCCTGTGAAAACCACAGTATACAAAAAACGTCCAGAGTGAAGATATTTCCTGAAAGCGGAGTGGGAATGGGATTAGTTTGCCCACTTCAATGCCAAGAAAAGTATGCTAATTTAAATGACCACTGCCATTTTTTCTGAATAACCTTGTGCAGAAAAAAAGTGACTGGGCACTAAGTGGATTTCTAAAGTCAAGCAGTATTGGAGATTTAATTCCTATTCCATCAGAAAATTATATTTTCATTCTGGTGGGACACTTTAATTGAACCAAGATTTTGTGTTCTACAAAAATGAAAACGTTTATCCTGAACCCAAGCCTAGTGACTACTCAGTTAACACACTACACATTGTATTTTCTATACATGTCTACAATTAATTAACTGTAACATGTATTAATAGAATTGCAAAAAAAAGAACCATTCCATCTAAATATCTTTTGAGCCTTAATGTAGCCATGATGTCACTTTTTCCATCACAAAGTTCTTTAACCTTCCTTAACCATTCAGCCTTAGATGGGAGAGTTGCTATTTTCCAAGGTTGACCTAGACATGCCTTCGCCAGCAGAAGTAGATGGTTTGTCATGCATGTCATTATCAACCTCTCTGGGGGCACTAAATAATAACAACATTGGTTCACTATGCCTTTCAAATCCCTCTTTCACTGCACCCCCTCCAACAGTCCTCTGTAGTGTTAGGGTACATTCCAGAAAACCTATTTGGGGGTAACAGCCATCTTTGTAGAAGCTTAATTCCGTGGTGGTTACATGGTGCAGACTGCGATACTCTATATGACTTGGCACAAATTCTCGCTCCAAGTCCATACCTTATCCCGAATGGGAGTTCCTAAGACCCTCACCCATGTTTGAAGACATTAGATCCCAAAAAGATGTATACAATGCTGAGATTAAGACACTATTAATATGGTAGGTATATAGAGTTTTCTCAAAAGACGTAAAGGGGCTATACAATTCCAATTTCCACGTACCCTCTGTAATGTATGCATGGTATCACAAGTAGACACTGACATAAGAATTGCAAGTTTGAAAACCTCTATGGTTAAATTCAAGGGGTTTGGAAAAACTCGTCTTGCTCTATAAGTAAGATGGGAGTAATTTCGACCATCAAATAATAAAGAAACAGTCCCAGTCAGTTTTACTCAAACAATAAAGGCCTATACTAACAAAAACCTAATGCCTGCCCTCACACTAATACACTCTAATGTGATATAGGGATATGCATCTAAAAAAGGAAAAATCAGTGGCGAAACGAAATGTCAGAATGGCAATATAAATCAGTATTAATTCTCGTCCCCACGTTACAGCAAGGGTTAGGTGGAACACTTGATGGATGAGCATACTTTGGCTTGCGAACACAGTGGTGGCTGGCTCTGCACTGCAGAGCCTTTTAGGCCTTCAAGTCTGAGACTAAATTTCTAAATATAGTATTTGATCACAGTTCACTATAGGTTCCCCTCAATTGGGCTCAAACCTTTTCTCCTTGGTGGGGTTCCCTTCCCAAAGCTTTCTTCACATTCAACACTATAGGTTCCCCTCAGTCAGTCTCAAACCTCCTTTCGTATTTTAATTTTGCTGTCGAAGACTTTCGAAACTGGGAGGATTTCTGCTCTGACCACTTAAACCCTCCTTTCTTTCTTTACTACCACTTTAAATATTTTCCTTCAGTTCCAATGTCTTTTGCAAAAATGTACCTGTTACGTATGACTTGCTTTTCAAACGGGTCTCCCTTAGTCGGGCTCGGACCCTCCTTTTACTTTCACACACGGTCTCCCTTGATCGGGCTTGGAGCCTCCTTTTACTTTCACACGGGTCTCCCTCAGTAGGGCTTGGACCCTCCTTTCTTTCTCTTGCCAAATTCAACAAAACGTCAACAGTTTGTGAGCTTTTCACTTAATGCTCGTCTCTCACTTCCTGCTCTCTCTACAGCTTTAAAACATTTTACACAGACCTTCGATTGGGCAATCTAACTTCGCCAGACCATTCTGCTACTTTGTATTTCATACTCACAGTTCTCAACAATGGATTCATTTTTTCTTGCAGCTTATTGTTGCCCACTCAGATACTGGCGCAAGCATTTCAATTAAAGACAGACCGGGCTTTCTTTGCTTCCTTCAAGTCACTGGTCATGTTCAGATGCTTTTCGTCTTTTTGTGTCTTTGATGTAGGAGTCAAGGTTAACCACTGACGCTTCTGCGCCTCCCTAACTCTGCCGTTTACCCAGGAGGGTGGTTGGTAACCTTCTAGCACTCAGAAGACTCTTTCTCCCTTCCAGCTGTTGTGCGCAATCCTTATGGCCTTTCGCAAATAACGATCTCTCGCCGGGGGGATTAATGCCTCGGTTTGCTGCTCTCCTTCACCTGGTTCGTCATAGCCCAGGAACGACTGCTCCTTCTCGTGCACGGCCTTGCCCAAAGTTTAATCAGAAAAAAAATGTCTTTGCACTTCAAGTCCTACAATGCAGATTTTGCTCCCACTTCACCAGCTCCCCTGAAACGGCATTCTGGTGGTTGGGGGGGGGTCATCGCGACAAGACTTCCAAAAATCTATAAAGGTGGAGGAAAGGTCAGGTGGTGGGGTGTCAAAAAGGGGGGGAATACCATGTCTCTCCCGAGGGTGTTCCTCCCGCAATCCCCAAGGACCCCCTGCCCAGGTGACCCTCCCTCGCTTGTCTGCCCCCAGAGTTGGGATCCAAGCATGATGGACCTCCCCTGGCCACCTGAACAAAGGATCCCTGGGGTCTACAAATGAGAACACCCTCAGGTTTCTCACACCTGTGATAGTAGACCCTTGAGTTGCAAACAGTGGGATATCAATAATTTCACAATATTTAACCCCCCATTCAAGAGATAGTATGTCTACCAATCTACCACCTGACCAGAGCTGCTCTGCCCTTTCTAGGCCTCTTGAACCCAAGTTTGGAATTCATTGGTGTTGGACAAGTCCTCAATGAATGAAGGAGCCCAAAGGCAGCTCATCATGGATGGCCATCTAAATAGCTTCCCCGCCCTACCTTTCTTTCTCCATATTTCCCATAAACCCTTTATAACTGGATGTTCCTCGACTGTCCATGGCATGGAGCATGGTGGAACCCACAACCATTCACCCATCATTACTGGTGTTAGCCAGTAACCTTCCCAAAACACCATTGCTTTTTGTATTTGGGCCTTAAATGGTCATATAATACCCAAAGCTGTGCAGCTAAACAATATCCCTCTATATCAGCGGTATTCAAACCGTGGGGGGCGGCCCGTGGGGGGCCGAAGCCGCATCCCTAGGGGGCCACGAGAGCCCAGCATGAAATGTTAATAAAAGGTTTTTTTTTAAAAGATGTATTTATTTTTAGATTGGAAGAAATGGGCAGGGGCGGCTCACATGGTCGGGCTGAAGCATAACACTGGGTCAGGCACCAATGAAAAAGTGGCCCGCAGTTGTAAATGGATATTCATTAACAGACTGTTTGAATAGTACCCAAGGGGGTGCTGTGTGTTAAAATGTAAGTACATTGTGATATTTATAGAATATTTATTCAGCAATAATGGTCAAAATTACTAACTGCGTAGGGAAGTAACTCATCAAACTGTCTGACGGCCAAAAAGGTGGCCCATTTTGACAGGCCCACACTAGCATTTAGTATTTCTGGTACAGGCATTGCCCTATGATATATGATATGATATTTTATTTGTATTGCGCTCGTACACAGGTGTTTCAGAGCGCAACCAGGCAAAGGAAAGGGGAACAGGCCAGTAGGCCAGTCCGAGCCTGGCGGCTCATCTATAATGGCGAGGGGGTACCCACCCAGTGGCCCCCTCACCCAAACAATGAGCACTCCCTCAGCTGCTTTTTCCAGCTGAGGGAGTGCTCCTGAGCTGTCTGAACTGTCAAAGGGAAACACTATTTCCCCTTGGCAGTTCAGTTCATTCCCCAGCCTCAAATGCTCACTGAACCATGCAAGGCTGGGGCATTTTGCTTCGCCAGCATTGCATAGCTCATTGGAAATGCTGGCTGGGGCACTGCATGTCTGTATGTGCGAGGGGGAGCTCCTGCGCCTCCTCGCACATACGGCAGAGCAGCCTGGAACAGGGCGTTTCAGCACCCACATGCAAGCCAATGCAGAAGGTATGTTTATGTTCATTTATTTTATTGAATCATGTGTATGGATGCGTGAATGCTTGTGTTATGTGTGAGTGTATGGTGATGGATGCTCGTGTGAATGATATAGTGATTGCTGTATGAATGTGTGTGTTAGTTTGTTTTGGTCAGTTGAGCTGATTTTGGCAAGTGGTGGATAGAGGGGGAAGGAGGTTTGTACAACAAAGGCATTTTAAAAATGCCTAAATGCCTTTGTTGCACAATCCCCCTACCCACCTGCCAAAATCAGCTCTTCTTCTGAGGCGCTGTGGAGCCCAGGGATGATATTTTTTTACTAGATTTCTATCATAGATGTCCAGTCAAAATACCATGCTTTCCCCCTTGGCACCCCAAAGCCTTGCATACACACATAACCATGTTTATTGTGTTAGGCCTAGTGGGGCCCAGGGGACAGGGATGCTATATTTTTGCTGGACATCTATCATAGATGTCCAGTAAAACATGTCATGCCTGTCCCCTGGTCCCCCCCAGCAGCAATTGCAAACTGTTTGGATATTTGCCCATTTTTTGTTTAAAGAATGCTCTACAATGCAACATTTTAACCCATTATTTTATTTTAAAAATTCACCGGGGGATCCCCCCAAACCACCCTTGATTGGTTCGGACTCTCTCACTGCGCTCGGTCGCTATGGCATTTTTGGGGGAAATAGTTATGCCCCTCCACTTAAAAAAAATCACCAGCCGCCACTGGCTCTCGGACTGTGTTGGGAACGGGATGGGGAGTCGGTGGAGCAGGATGGGTAGGAACCATGGGATAGTGGTGGGAGCAGGGTGGGGAGAGCCCAGGGACTGGGTAGGAGTGGGATGAGGGAGCCCAGCCACTGTGATGGGAGCAGGTGGGGAAGCCCAGGGACTATACTGGGAGTAGGGTGCAGTGACGGTGCGCAATAGATACTGTCCATTTGGCATTTTTCTGGGGGCCCGGCCTGATCAAATTTTGCTCAGGGGGGCCCAGGCTAAACCTTTGTTAACACCACTGGCCTAGTGGATTTACAATGTGAGGCAACTTCTTTGATTTGCATGCTCGTCAGAGTCTCATATACAAAACAATCCAGTGTGCTCGTGTATGGACATCACACATTTCGCAGCTATCTCTATAAAAAAAAAGAACAACACAGAGGGGCTGGGCAGGGGGGGGGGGGTCCCGAACAATTTATTGTTTGCTCAGGGGAGCCTTGGCATAAAAAGTTTGAAGACCACTGCTCTATATCAAGGAGACTCCCATACAGGATCCTTGGGCGTTTATCCTCCCATAAGAATCTGAGCAATGTCAGTTTCACTTCTACAAAGAATTGTTTGGTAATGTTTACTTGGAGCATGGTTAACAAGAAAAGGATCTGTGGTAAAATATTCAGTTATTTGCGTTCAGCCTGCCTACCCATCCATTATGCAAACGCTCCCATCTTTCAAACTCCAACCGCAAAGCTTGCCAGAGTGGGAGAAAGTTAAGCTCGGAACACAGTTCAAATTACTTGAGAACCATACCCCCAAATATTTCAGTTTGGAGTCACAGATCTGAAAGGGGAGGCACCCTGACCTGCTACGCCGTCTTGTGGGGTGTAGGCCCCAGCGGGAGTGTCTGTAATTTATCACCATCCACCTTATATCCTGAGAGTCTACTTTGATGAGTCTGAGGATCTCATAACTTCTTTCCTTGGGGGGTCCGCTGCCTGAGCCTGATCCTGGGGGCAGCTATATGATGGAGCACCACCTGGGGGTAGGTAACTCTCAGGGAAACCCGATGACATCAGTGGAGGAAATCACATATCCTCCTTTTTCTCTAAAGTGTGCTTCCCCAGTTCCCCATGCCTTAATGGCATGTTGTTACTCTCATTTCCCACCTCAGTGTAGGGTTGGTAGGTCTAATCTCCAAACTCCCACTAGGGAGAATATGCAGACCACTAAGATGAGGAAGAGACAGGATTACCCCCAGGTAACTCAATGTCCATCTCCACTGAGTTATCTAAAACCTAACTTGCCATTTAAAACTACTGGAAATAAGTTTTCAAACTCTGTAAATAAGTTATCACACTTAACATTTATTTATTTATTTATTATATTTGTTATACGCCCAGACCCTGGGGTATCACGGCGTAGTTACAGACAGAGGTCAAATACTATCTTAGAGTAGAGCATGGTAATACAAACAATAGTAGTTATACATTTATAAACAGTTATATACAGTGGGCAGATGGGTTAGGTCTGCGCTAGTCGGGTTCTATGTTCATGTTAAAATTGATTAAATAACCAGGTTTTTAGCAATCTTTTAAATAGTGGATAATACTTTTCATTCTTGATATTAATGGGAAGGGCGTTCCAGTGCCTGTGAGCGAGTACTTTGAAGCTGCTCCCGCCTGCTTTTTCTCTTTTGTATCGTGGGATATCGAGATTTTCGCTGCTGTTCGATCTGAGGAGTCTGGTGTGGTTTTTCTTGGTAACTGTATTAAGGATATATTTTGGTGCTTTGTTGGCGATACATTTGTGGGTGATACTGAGGGTTTTAAACAGTATTCTTGCTTTAATGGGGAGCCAGTGGTTAGTTCTCCTGATATTGGATATATGGTCATTTTATGCCTAATGCCGCTCCAAGGGCTTTTATTCTGCATAAGTTGGAGATTGGCTAGATTTTTGCTGGATGTGCCTAGGAAGAGGATGTTGCAGTAGTCAAGCTTTGAGAGTATGAGTGCTCTTGCTAGTGTGACACAGTTTTTGGCAGTGAGGAATTTACGGCTGAGGGAGATGAGTTTGGATGTGTAGGAGGTGGAGGAGGCTAGGGTGTTGATTTGTTTGGTCATGGTTAAGGTGGTGACTACGTATACACCAAGTGTCTTCACTAGTTTAAGTACTGGGATTGTAGTGCCATCAATGATGAAAGCAGAGTAGACATGCTGTAGGGAGGCAATTTTAGATGATGATCCTAGTATGAGTAACTCTGTTTTGTCATCATTGAGACATAGGCTATTGTTAACCATCAAGTTTTGGATTAGTGAGTAGATTTTATTAATAAGGAGTGTGTCTTGCTCGTGATTCCCTGTTAAGGGGATGAGGATCCGAGTGTCATCTGTGAAGTGATTTAAAACCATTGGAAATACCATTACAGCCTCTGCATATATGTCGTCAAGTTTACTATCTAAAACCATTGAAGACATTTCTTCAGATTCTACCTATAAGTTATTACAAACTGACTTCCCTGAAAAGATGGCCACGAGGAAGAGGATCTGAGTAATGAAGATCACGAAAGGCTGGGACACATGCTGCACTCTAGGTGTTGCAAGGGCATATTGGGAGGCGGGACATTTAAACAGAAACATCAGCTGATGAGCAGATCCTGCCTAGCGAACTCCTGTCTGCTCGGTGCTGACAGAGGGACTGCCAAGTTTAAGAGAGGTTTGTAGAGCCAACCGGCTCATGAGAGGAACGAGGGAGGTAGACTGCGGAGTCTGGCAAGCTGTGGGAATGCCAGAGCAGGAAGGATGGCTTCCTGGCGTGCAGCTATACTGGAGAGCAGCCTCCGAGCTACCGCAGCCCCGGGGAACGCAGAGCAGACGAGCAAGAGCCACGAGGAGGACAGGAACCACAAAGCAGAGGGGGCGAACCCAAAAGGAGCAAGCAGACGCCGACAGGCCGCTGCAGGTTCACTGCAGGAGAGACAATTCCCGCTACAGTAAAGCGTTGAGTCCGCCCAAGAGAAGAGGAGACACTGGCACATACCAACAATGGCACCAAAAGGAAAGAGATTTAGATGATCTGAATGAGACGAAATGAAGGGTGCCATGTGTCTTAAAGAAACAGAACAATATAATAATAAGAGAGTGTAAAGTTTGGAAGTGTGCGCAGTACGCGTACGGATAGCTCTGGCAGGAGAGTATGCCAGGCATTTCAAGTTTATGAAACCAAGTATATGAGAACAATTGTTTTGCAAGTAAAGAAAGTCCTAGCAGGGGAATTTACCAGTCATTTCAAGTTACAAGTTTAGGAAACCAAGTGTATGAGAATAAGTGGTTTGCATACAAATAAAGCCGTGGCAGGAGAAGAATACCAGGCATTCGCAAGTCAGAAGTGTTTACATATAAAACAAGACCCGGCAAGCGCGTGTGCCAGGCAAGATCAAGCTGGACAATATATGAAATAAGATTACATGAGAAAATATTGACAAAGAAATAACAAGAGATAAGCAAGACGTGTGAGTGAAGCAAGACGTGTGAGTGAAACATTTCCAGGAGTAGAAGAAGCTTGGCATGAGAGTATACCAGACAGTCCACCAAGATTCTGATTGTCATCCAGTTACTTTGTGAACTAATTCTGTTGACTCAAAGAAACTCAAGGAACTGCTATTGAGTGAAGAAAAATCCTCCAGAAGAAGGGAATTAAACGTTGGAACTGTCAACTTTATCTAGCTGGAACATTTGTGTTGGAGTTAAACATTTCTTATTTTGAACATCTGTACACTTTAAGACCAGAGACATTTCCATATTACCGTAGAGTTGATTTCAGAATGTGAGGGTCAGAAATGGAATTTGGACACATGACTGGTTGTTTCGGACATTCTGACAAAGGACCGACCCATTAGTTTTGTTTCGGTAGGGAAAATACTTCTTATAGCAGGGACAGAGAGGCATTTTACAAACCCATTTTTGTTTAATAAAAGTCTATGGGCATGATCATGAACCCACCGTGTCTGAGTTTCATTTCGGTGCCTCACACTACCATAGTCTCAAAATATATCAGTAAGGGTTTTGTTGACTTCTTGGGATGTGCAAGAAATGTAATCAGTGAACAAGCCAAATTGTATTCCCCATCTCTTACCCGAATGCCCCTTATTCCCTCACGTTGTTGAATGGATTCTGCCAATGGTTCAATGACTGTAGCAAAAAGACCCTGTCGTGTCTCCCTATATAGTCCTCAGAGGAGATACCATTAGATATAACAGTAGGTTCAGAGTATCTTTCACTCACCTATCTTAGGCAATGGCGACCAAATTCAAATGTCCTCAATAAACTGTCGCGAGCCGGAAGAAGGAGTCGGACACATTGACGACATTCTGACTTGTTTCTAATGAAATTAAATGAATAAGGCCTAGCTTTCCTGACTGCTAGAGGGATTTTCCTGCCTATCTAAAGGAACTAAAAGTGCTTGTCAGTCATCAGGAAGTCCCAGAGTAAAATGTCCTCAGTCCAAACACAAACAAGGCCAATAGAATGTCTTTCTTCCCCAGATCATCTTTTATCTTCTGGTGTTTTTTAAAAGTCTCTCTTTCATGCCATAGTTTTCCTAATACAATCTTTTGAAATAGTCTCTGGATATCTCCTTGATACGCTGTGGTAGCTCTTCCACAATGCTCTTGGGTCTTTTTGTCTCTTTACTGGTATATGTTTAATTCTCCTTGAGGTACTTCCCCACAGTCTTGTCTACACTTGTAGGTCTTTCACATTCTTTTAACTCAGACTGGGGCTGAACTTGATCCAGTTTGATGATTCCCCCCTTTCCTGGGTTCTTTACAACTCGTACTTTATCTTGTTCACTTGATAATCTTGTCTCACTTCCTTCATTAAAGGATTTTATGCCAGGCTTTCTTCACTTTTCACCTTTAAACTCATAGGGTAATCTCCCTTCTAATCTCCCTTCTGTCCATGGAATTTGTTTCCAATCTTTAACTATTTCCCATAAAGGGTTGCTCGTTATTCTCTGCATTTGTTTTCCACATTTCCAGTTAAACAATTTGTTAGTGAATATCGCCTCCTTATGACTGGGACAAGTTTCTCTCTTCATATAATCTTGCCCCGGCAGCAGCCTGCTTTTCCTGTTCTCCCCAGTACCTCTGTATATTCAGGCGAACGTTGCAGAGCTCGGCCCTCGCTCGGGCAGTCCTCTTCGGTATCTGGTTTATCGTGCATCGGGTTCATTGACTTCCCGTTCTCGGCTTCCCTTCGGGTACTGGCAGTAGGGAGCTGCTCGCTCTGTCCATTGTGATGGTCTCGCCATGCTTCGCCGGGTGTTCTGCCCACCACAATCTGATCGTGGCCACCACCTGGTACAGGATTTCTGTCTCCTGCTTCACAACAGTAGTCTCCCCGTCTCTGGCATCTCACGCTGGCGTTCTTAGCTTCCTCTAAAGTAGCAGGACCTGCGGCTCGACTTTGCTTTGTCTCTCCCAGGCGTGATCATGTCAGGGGGCTTCCCCTGCATATAATACTCTCTCTCTCGATATGTCACTTGTGTCAGTAAAATGTATGTTTATCCTTGAAGAGGCATCTTCTTTTCCTTTTCCAAATTGGATTGTTTCAGCATTGCCTTCAGCCAAATATACAGGGATCACATTATTCTTCACAGCAGGTAGTCCCCTATATGTGGCTATGGTGTGTGGCCTAGGGAGTTCCTCACAGGAATGGGTGTCCTTGTCCCCTAAGGGGGGAGTCTTTCCCAATGAGGTCCCACTTGCCCAGACCCCTAGGGAGGTTCTTGCAGAGCGAGCTCACCTCCCTAGCCTCAAAGTGGGAGGCTCCCCCAAGGGGAGAAAGGAAGAACATGCTCTTTTCATCACAACACCTATCAAGAAATGCCAGCTAACATGATCAAAAGGCTTTCCGACATCCAATGATAATATTACCAGGTCGGTTTACGCCTCTCTTACTGAATATATCAGGTTTATCGCTTTTGTGAGGAACCAGGAATGAGACACGGACACAGAGGACTCATGGTATTGGTTAAAGATTTTTATTAAACAAAGGGGTTGGAAAAGGCCTTACTGTCCTTAATCTAGGAGATATTTCCCTACCTCAACCAAAACTAAGGCTCTTTGCTGTGTGAAGATGCCCAAAGCAAAGCTTGCCTGTGTACGAAATCCTATAACAGCCATCACATTTTCAAAAAACTCTAAGGTGCTAAGGGTATTGTCTCTGGCTTGAAAAAGTGCACAAATGTTCACGTTCAACAGAAAGATCTAATCAAACAAGTTCCAAATGGATAATGTTCAGGTCCTGGGAATGGCTCCCCTTCTCCAGGTTTCTTGCCACCAAAACAAAAGTTCCAAAGAATAAGCAAGTTCTTTAAGGCCCAAGAGGATGTCTCTCTCCTTTTGGTATTACAATACCAGGCCCTTCCTCCCAGTCATTACCAGCACCACTCTTCCCCCCACCCACTGCACTGCCCTTTGGGCCCCTGCCTGGTGGCTCCACATACCACCCTTGAGAGCCGTCTGCACTAGCACTTAGCTTAAGGTCTGCCTCCTTGGCTCCCCTTAGCACTCCCCCCACCCCCCGGGCCCTACTCCAGCACTTGTCCACCCCCCCCCCCGGCTCCTACTTCCAACCCCTTCTCCTGCACTGCTCCCCAATGCACTTTCACGGCAGAATGCCACAAGGCCTAGTAGCACCATGACTATATTACTGTTCTTGCCATGGTTATTATTTCCCATGTTCCTTTCCCGTTTAGGCTTGTGGTGCTTTAAAACACAATTCTGTTGTATAAAGTGCGTTACAAATGCTCAATAAAATAAAGTAAAATCCACTCCAGGGGAAGCAACTCCCTTCCCAAAGTCTCTTCCACAAACACTGTAATTCCAAATACCAAGGGTATGACTCTTCCTTGGGATTCTCTTTTCAAAATAACACAATTTTGGGTGCGGGTCCCAGGCTCGCAAGACACCTGGTATACTCTCTTGCCAGGCTCTCTCTTGTAATTACTTTATACAATTTGGATGCAGGTCCCAGTCTCGCCAGACACCTGGTATACTCTCCTGCCAGGCTCTCCCTTTATTCCTGTATTTCTTGCTTTCGCATAGTTCCAATATTTGGTATTGTTTTCACCAACACCGGGTCTCAAACCCAATTTCGTTTTTCTTCTGTTGTTAAATGTCCAAACACCTAGTATACTCCCCTGCCAGGTTCTCTATTTATTCTGGTATTTCTCATACTCACTCAGTTCCAATATTCAGTATTACTTTTGTCAAAGTGCCGGTTCTCGACCCCTCTTTCATTCACTTTCTTTGTTTTATGTCCCAGTGACCAAACCTCCTTGCTTGGGTTCACCTGACTCACGTACCCGGCACTTATCGGTACTTGGTGGAGCTGCCGAAGTACCCCAGTGACCCATCCATCCTTCCACGGGCTCACCGGCTTTCTCTGGCGTTCTTGGGTCCTCTCGTGGCAAACACACAGAAGCGCCCCAGCGTCCTGCCTCCACTTCACGAACTTACTGGCTTCGTCTGGCGTCTTCTACGTCCTTCTCAGCTCCCGTCTCACTCTCTAGTCCTCCGTGTTTGGGCGGTATAGGCACAACTTCTTGGTTCCTGAGGTCACCAGGGATCCTCTTCTCCTGCTGCGATCCCAGCACGGTCAACCAGCTACTGCAGTCCTTCTCTTGCTGTCTCCCTGCTGGTCTGTGGGCTTCTCAGGTCGGCCTCCCCGGCAGTAACTAGCCAGTTGCAACTCTCTGTTACCTTCAGCTGTTCAGTCTTTAAACTCGCGCTTCCAGGAAGGGAGTTGCTTGTAGCTGATCGGCTTCCTCCAAACAGTAGACTGCTCCTTCTGATTCTGCTGAGTGTTCAGCATTACTCGACCCCTCTTCCTCGTCTCAGTCATTATTATTCTGCTGGATGCAGAATACAAGGGATAATATCAGCAGGCTTTAAGGATTTGAGGGGGTGATCACAATATGCCATTAAGACATGAGCAATGAAAGGGGTATCCATAAAAGGGAAAGGGGGATACCATGTCGCGTCTGATGATGCCGGGCTCCCACCCTGTGGGTCACCTGCCCTCATGGGATCCTCCCTCAAACAGCCATCCCCAGGGTCAGGATCAGGTAGCGACTGCCGTCCCCAGGCCAGACGAGGAGAGGCTACCTGCGGGAAATGAGTAATGACATCATCTGATTCATTACACTTTCCTGATATTATCCAGACCCTGTATTCCCATCACAAACCCCACTTGGTCTGTGTGAATGAGGGAGGGACGTATTCCTTCCAATCTGGTGGCCAAGATCCAAGTTAATATCTTAACGTCAACATTTAAAAAAGATATAGGTCTATGTGGGGCACATGATTGAGGGTCCTTCATTTCTTTATGTATTTGAGAAAACTGCGCCTCCAGGAAGATGTGTGGAGCAGTGTGACCCTCCAATAGTCGATTATAAAGGTCCACTAATTTTGGGGTAAAGAGATTCAGAAAGGTCATAGAAATGTACTACAAAACCATTTGGGCCTGGTGCCTCTCCAAGCTATATCCCTGATTTCACCCTTTCAACGTCCTTTCCACTACTCTATCCCTCTAGTCTGCCCAATTCCACCTCCTCTAATCTTGGCAACTCTAGAGCCTCCAAATCCCCAAATATAATTTCTACTCTCTGCCTCTGGTGTGTTCTCCCCTTCACTATAAAGTTTTTCATAAAAATCTACAAAGGCATTCACAATTTCTTTAGCATCTTTAATCAGTGTTCCACACTCAGTCATTAAACTAGTCAGCTTTATGTTTCTGTAACCTCTGCCTATCACCTTGCTTGTAGTATTTTTGTTTTAAATTTGTTTTAAAATCTCCACTGATTGTAACTTTTAGGCTTGCTCAAAGCCCCATAATTTGTTCTGTCAGCTCTACGTCCACTACCTGTTAATGTCCCAACTGGATTTCAAATGTATACAATTTGTCTCGGAGTTTTGATTTCCTCAGTAATCGCTCTCTTTTCCTTCTAGCTCCCTTCCTAATCAGTAAACCGTGAAATGTTTCCATGGCTACATCCCAAACCATCCCTAGCTGTATTTCATTTTCATCATTTTCATAAAAGAAGAGCTTCATTTCGGCCTCCAATTCCTTCCTGAATATAGGGTCCTTGAACAGTGTCTTATCACACTGCCATCTACCCACTGCTCTCTCTATCTTGGGAGAGTCAAAGCTCTGCTAAAACCTTCTCATGGTCTGATCATACCACTGGTGTGATAATCACCTACCTAATGCATGCTCTTGGTGTTCCACAATAAATAGGTAGTTCAATCTAGAGTAACTTGAGTATGCATTGGAAAAGAAGGTATATGCCCTGCGGATTAGCCCACCTTCAATCATCAATGAGATTCCATCTCTGGAGGTGCGACTCCGTCACACTTATCGACTTTAAATGTTTTTCCTACCCACGAATCTCAGCAACAGCCTATCTCTAATTGAATATAAACCCTTGTCCTCACCTCTTTCATTGCATTACCTAAGAATCCGGACTGGCCCACATTCGGAACATAACAGGCCAATGTCACCAAGATTCCTCTAATTATTCCCTTAAACAATAAGAGCCTTCCTTATAGTACTCTCCTAACTCTTGGGGCTTTCAATCTTCGAATTCTGTCAGAGCAATATACCACGCTTTTTTAATCTCATGTGAGGCCCAAAAGGAGTGACCTGTACCTGCAAACTTGAAATCATTCTTCTCCTCTTCTGTAGTGTGTCTCCAGTACCATGAAGATATCCAGGTTAAAACTTGCTAATAAACTATGAGGGCTTATATGGTGAGTTCAACCCTTTAGAAGTCTAAGTGGCCCCCTCTATTGCTTTTCATCTTGTCCTCGTACTGTAATTCTCATTTTTACTTCCTGATCACTGAGCACTTTTGCCATAGACCGAGCATCCTCAAATATACGTTGTATAACTAACAGATCTGCGTAAAATGAGCTCTCATACATAATTCTCTAATGAAGTGCCTTCTCTCAGGTCTGAATCCTCCACCCCCTTACTAATTTGTTAACCAAATGTATGTGCTCATAGGAGGGCCAGTCCGGCATCCTTTGGTATTGACCAGTCCAGTACATCTCATTCATGCTCTTCCTCCCCTTCAAGCACCGACAAAAAAGTAATTAACATTTGTCACTCACTGAGACACCCTTGAATTAAAGCAACACAATAGTCACCAGTATTTTAGCTCCACCATCCACCTCATTTGATCTCTATAAAGATACTCCATTTATTTTCCATCCTGTGACAAAGGTGTTGTTACTGCTTTAGATGTGGAAGTCCCTTTCCATGACGAGGCCCTTACCCGATAGTCCCCCTGGGGCTGGTGCTCAGCGGGAGGATCTCATGGGGAGGGAGGACCCCATTGGGTGTAGTGACCACTTTGGGCGAACAGTGTCCCTTTGACCATCCCACCTTCCACCAAAACGCTTCAAAATCCCCATTCCCTAATGCCCCATGTACGTTTGTAACACATCCCAAGTAGAAACCATTGGGATGAGGAAGAGGCAACGAGTAATGAGGATCACTGACCAGAACGAAATCACACGCTCTAGTCTTTCATGCAATGTCATTGATCAGCTGCCATTCAAAATAGGAGAGCGACGAGAAGGATGGCGTCTTTGTTTTGGGCACGCCATCGGCTGCTGAGAGACTGGCCAGGATCTAGTGATCCAGGGAAGCAGCCAGACAGCAGAGGAGATGTGCAGAGGACCAAAGGCGGCTCCAGCGTACCCAAAAAGCTGTTGAACTGCAAAGGGGACACGCAGAAGACCGGGAAAGGCTCTGGTGCACCACAGAAGCAGCTGCAGCTCCTGGGAGACATGAAAACAACCAGAGGGTGGCGGCCAAGCCCCAGCAGGTACTTGAGTGGCCAATCCCATGGTGGTAAGAACCAGAGGGCGAGTGAAGCACAAAACAAAGTACTGCAAGAGTACACGTTGGGGAAGAGATAGCAAGTGAAGGGGCACCCACCCTGGGAAGATATATCACCAACCGAATAAAAAAGGGATACAAACTCAATATGTATAAGTGGTATCCATAGAACTTGGCAGGGGAGTAAACCAAGGCTATGGTGTAAAGGGGAATCAAAGAAAGAGAACTTTAAGAAAGAACAAGTGAAAGGGGGTCTGTGACCCATACTGGGGTAATGCACCCCTAACCATTACAAGGAGGAATACAAACTTTGCTTTTGCCAGCGATTCTCATAGACCTCTGCAGAAGAGTAAACCAAGGCTGTGGGTGCTAGTGAAAATAAAGAGACATAACTGAGAATTGAAGAATGTGGTGTACCCTATTTGGTAGGAGAGTGGACCAAGAAGAGAGACACTGAGGAACACAGCAGGGCTTGGGAGAGAGAACCGAGCTGTTTGTCCTTGTCGCAGTCCCCAGGATAAGGGCCTGCTCACAGAATAAACTTGGATAAAGCTGGAAAGATTCTGGGGAAAGGGAATCAAGCCCGTTGAGTCTAGTGACACATTTTGTTTGCTTTATTACACCTTTTTAGAACTTTATTTTGTGAACTGCAAAGCTGAAGTTGGGCTGCAGGTCAGCAGTTAAACATTTCCCTGTTCACCTTTGGTTAAGTTGAGAGTGTGAGGGACTCTGCTACATAAACCAACATCCTTTACTTTGCCCTTAACTGATTGGGCATTGAGTCTTAGACATTTTACGGTTCCCAGAATCTTCACTCTGCTTCCCTCCCCCGTCTCCTTTACTCGTTGGGTGATCAATATATCCTATTTAGCTCTTGTTCCCATGTCTTCATTCTGCAATAGTTTGCGAGTGGCTTGGCGGATCGCTCAAATTTGGGAAAGCGTGTAGGACAACCCATTGAGCTCAAATACCAATAAAATACTGATAGGCCCTCCTATATTTAATTCCTTTTTGCCTTCCGTTGAGAGGGTGACATTCCTTTCTTTTCGTCAAGGTTCTATACCGATAAATCCTGAAAGATTTGTATCTAAATATTGCTGCACCCTGCAGATTTCATTTCTCTAGCCTTCTTAAGGATCCATTTTCTATCCCGAAAACTAGGACGTCTGATGATTGCCGCTCTAGGTCCAGCACCTGGATGACATCGTAAGTGTGCTCTACCCATTTGAATGTCAACAGTTGGCGCCCCTTTAAAAATAACTTTTACCACTTTTCTTACCTCTTCTCCAAGCAACAAGGCTGGGGCTTCCCTCTGGAACATCTTCCCAGCCTCCCTGAAACTTGAGGAGAACTCTCTCTGGTTCCGGAAGCACCTCAAAACCTTTCTCTTTGCATCTGTCTTTTCTCCTCCTCTTCCCTGCTGACCTCCTGGCGGATTCGGAATCTGCACTGGTGACCTGGCCACCCTCTGAGCCCAGGACCAGGTCCCTCCCCTGCCAGTCACACACTCCTGCACTGCCTGCCTGGCATCCCCCGAATTTTGGGACTGTTCTGTATCACTTCAGTCCCACCATCAGCGCTTGACACCTGATGTCTGCACTCACCTTTGCACTTGCCACCTGCTGACCGTTAATTTACTTATTGTTATTTTATTCCCATGTACTGCACTGTTCCTTCCCCTATTCCCCCGCAGCTCCCTCCTTCCCCTTTCCCATGCACTTGCGCAATCTGAATGACACCTGGCCTACTATGATCGTTGTCTGTCCTCCCTTTGTTCCCCCCCTCCCTTGCCTCGTTGCGCTTTGAAACAATTGTGTATAGGTGCGTTATAAATGCCATATCATATCATATCATATCATATCAATGTGTTCTTCATATTCACAGTCTACTTCAGATAGTCCAAAGAAGCTAATGTTAAACCTCCTGTCTCTGCTTTCCACATAACATCCTTTAACACATGCACACCATACCAGTTGTATGATTGATTGTGGTGCACATGGTAGCATACACATAGTAGAGGAATATTGATCCTTCTCCCACCCGAATTGTAACGGCTTTGGGAGATTCGGGTGTTGTTGATCAGCACGTCGCAACTCCTTCACCTGGCAATGAGATCTTAGGATGTATGGTATTGGAGACTATCATGTTGGCAGCAGATTTTCACTTTGCATCTCTTTTTTGTGAACATCCACCAATACAGTTAACCAATGTCCGAAATCATTGTTTCTGGCTAGTAGGTTTGACAAATGAATTGCTCTATCAATCGTTCATCTACCTTCTTAAATTCCTCTGGACATCCAAGTCTTCCCAAAGTTTCAGGATTTCTTTTCATGAAGTCTTGAAAACCTTCCAGAAAGATATTTTCCTTTCTTCGTAAAGCACCCGGTAGCATCACACCTTGAAAGAGCATGAAGGTCTAGTAATTCCTGCACTTTTGTAGGCCCTAAGCAGAAGCACACACATTTGAGATCTATAAATCTTCTATTAGCTCCAACTCCTGTGACAAACATGCTGTCAGATGGGAAAAATAGTGACCACCACATTGAAAGGACAAAAACATCGGTATCAGGTGAAAAATGATGGAGGGTAGTAGCACAACAACGTGATTCATAAAGGAAGTGAAGAATTATTTTTGTGTCTACCTCATGTGTTCCTTCAATGTCTCCAACATTATTTCCACCTGATGACTTGGCTTCATTTCTCCAACTGGCTACCAGACTTCTTTTATCCTCTGTGCATAAAACATTGCTTTAATTGAGAGGTAAGCTGTTAACTCATCTTTAGCTTTACAATACAATAGGAAGGTTCTCATGGAAAAATGTTCAATATTTGTAGAATCTGTGATTTTGTACTCAACAGGTGTTGCTTTTCCTGCTCTTTTCCTTTGCATGGAGTTTTCGATTGAATGTTCTAGGTAGGTAGCAAATACTAAATGAGTTCCATCATGATTGAGCAGATAAGATTCTATTTTCTTGTTAATTCAATTGCACGGTCATGGCATGTCTTCACATATGAGGGTTTCTGCAGTGCTTGCAATTCTGCCATTCCGTCATGGACAGCTGCTGAATGAGTTTGCTCTGGTACAGATAATCTGTCCTCAGAAACAAATGAAGAGGCCTTGGTCATGTTGTTAGAAACCTCTGTATGTTGTTCCTTTTCCAGTATTTTCACCAGCTTGCTTTTGTTTGTAGCTAAAATGATTGTACAATCCAAGGTGAACATTGAAAAAGGTACTGCAGTGAATTTGTAATTAATCAAGCATTCCTGTAGATCAATGTCAGTTCGACTTTGTGAAGCAATCAGCAAACGTGTGAACAAAGAAAGATCAGACTTTTGTCTTAACAACTTTGCATGCACTTTTACACAGCTGAAGGTTTTCTTTCTTCTTTGGTGCCTACATGCTACAACTGTCTGAGTCAATCCAGTCTTCTTTAAAGCTGTTCTGCATTTGGCAACCTTTTTCTGTGATTCTTGATGTATCGTCCTGAATTTTTCCATCAAAAACTGCCTTTGTCGAGATGTTGATGAGTTCTTTTCCATCATAATTTACAGGATTAGTCAATGCCATGATCGAGTTGTAGATCTATTAAACATCTTCCTTTTGGCGTGTTGCTTCGGATGCTGTTAGGTGGTGATCTTTGGACCATTCTTAATCTGCAATTCCTACAATTTTGCTTCTGTAGACAGCCTTGACAGCTCAGGAGAGGCTAAAAAGAATCAGGCTAGAGCCTGTTTCTTTTGAGTAATATTAACCACACACTGCCCTGTTTTGATGTTCCAGAGCTTCATCTGAACCTAAAGCACAAAAGGGTACTTTTGTCTTGCTTACTACCGAATTGCCTTTCTGAAACTCACTCCACAAGTCTGGGTGTTTGCTCTCAAGTTGTTTTATTTCTGCCAAGTACCATGCTGTCATACTTGCATAGTTGACAAATCGAGGACAAAAAGGACTTAAACTCTCCCAAGTGATGTAAGGTGTAAATACCAGTTTGCATTTCGGACGGATCTGATGAATAAAAGTATTGTATTCGGCATTTGAATGTACTGAAGAGCAACTCTGAGTGTTGGTTTTGTGTGAGATTTATTAGCCTCAAATGCTTCCATTTTGGACATCACATTCAAATTTGTCAGAACTGTCACAACGTAATTATGGATTGATTTTGTTTCTTGGGAATTATCTCCTTGTAAATGTTTAAGTAACTTCTTAAGCTCAGGTTCCATCCTTCCCTTGATTTCAACATGCACGTGCGTAGAATTCATCGATGATGCATTTGAAAAGTGCAAGCCTTAGTGAGGTGTGGGTTTCACTGCTCTCCTTATGCACTTCTCTGACAGAACCTTCGACACAACATTTGCATCATAAAGTACTGTTAAGGTGGCCTCAATGCCTGTACCATCCAAGTAAGAACCAATAGCTCGAAGCATCGCCATTATTATATGTAACTCACCTGGTCTAAGAATACAGTTCTTTGACAAGTCTTTTTTTTAGCCCTAACTAAATTTAAAACAAGCCAAGATCCAATGTTACAACTGTTTTGATTCTGGGTTGACAACAGTTATTTTCTCCAACGTCTTCATGAATGTGAGCTATGTTTGTGTGCTGGTTGGGCTGATATCTATGAAGGGGAGTACACAGACTCTAGTTTCTTTAGTTAGAGGATCACTTATAATGTAGTCAGTGGTTCTGACTGTCTCACATTCACCAGTCTCGGTTTCTTCAGGGAGATTGCAATGTGTATCCAGCAGCTCTTCATTGAAACATTCTTAGAAATCACTCAACGGCAAAAGTCGTTCGCCATTCAAAGTAGATCCTCAAGCCTGCTGCAATCTAACATTACATTATTCCCATCTGTATAATCAGTAATTTGACTGCTTACAGGATTCTGTGGTCTACACCCTTTGGGAATGTTGCAAGACATAACCTCAGACAGGGACTGAGGAATCTTCTGCAGTAATCGAAGTGATGGTGGTCCTGATATTTCAGTTGGGTTTAAGCCATCCGACTCCTCCTTCTCCTAATAGACCAACATAACTGTACCATTCAAAGCTCCTTTACCATACAGAAGTTAATGGGAGCGTAAGATCGTCCACACTCATCAATGATTTTCTTTTTTTACATCTGTGGCTATTTATGTCTCAAACCAAAGGACTCTGCTGTAATCTATAGAAGCTCCCATGCTACGCAGAAATTGAATGATACCTTTTTTGTGGGTAGCTGTGTGCCTTGTGAGTCCAGCTGGCACTTGCAAGGGCATTTGGCGGACATTCCATGTGGTAGAAGTGCTCGCGTAGGAAGCTTGTCGTTGTGATAGCATCTCATATATAAACATCTATGATGATTTATGAGCTCTGTTCATTACAGTGGTATGCCACTTTTCTGAATCATTTTTCATACCCATCTGTCCTTGACAGCACCATGTGTAAAAAAAAAAAAAAAGAACAACTTCCTTTGGAAAAAGATCTGCCCAATTCACTTCTTCAAAATCAGTGAATTTCCATGTTTTACAAGTTAGTATGGCTCTCTGTACAATTGTAGCTGCTTCAAGAAGGATAGCCTTATTTTTTTCAATGTCCTCAAATTCTTCTTCTTCGGCATGAGTGCAACATCTGCTGTTACTTTCAGTGAGACGCATTGTGGTACATTTCCCCTTTTGGGATTGGTAAAAATTATGCCAATACATTCAAGCTCTTCTATGAAACTTTTGATTTGTTTTCTTGTTTTCACCTGTCCTTCTAAACCATTGTTAGCTGCAATTTTCATGTAAATCTTTTCAATTTCCCCCATTGCTGTTTTGTTGGCTTCAAGGAGAAAATCACTGGTTGAAGATACAAATTCAACATTTGTTGCTTTGTAAAACAGTGCATTAGGCTTCAGTAAATTATAAGAAAACATGACTGCAGCTAAGCCCAAGTAGTGTAAGATTTCCAATATTAAAGATTCATTAGGCATTACAAGTCAAACCACTAAGATAACTCAAGAGATGGGGCACTCGTCGCTGGCTACCAAAACTGATTTTGCCTTATATTTTCAGGACTTGAACAAATAAATGTTACAAGAGTTAAAACAAGGCATCTCGGATAGTAAAACAATATTTTCTGTGCATGGTTGGGGATATTCATAAAAACTTTGAGACAGCATAGAAACAAATCGATGAGGTAGAAACCTCTTTGATGGAGCTCTCAAATGACCAGGCTGGAGCTGAACAGCCTCTCTAGCCGTTGAAGAACACCAGGCATCAGTACTCATCAAAATTAAAGATGGGGAAAACAGAGCTAAACAGAATAATATAAGGTTCGAGAGACCCCTAATACTATCAAAGATGCAGACTTTGAAGGATATGTGCATAATCTGTTTGGAGATTCCTCCCAGATGTCTGGAAAAAGGTTGACTTTTTTCACACGAAATAAATCATCATGAAAATGTTTACACCTTGCGTGTAGTCGAGCTTTGCCTATTGCAAGATCTGGCACAATCCAATCTGCAAAAACAATGATCCATGAAGCCTTTGACCTCATGGCTCCAAGAAAAAACTAGTCCATACAAATGGGATGTTCCATTTAAACTTCTCTTCAATCACCTCAGATAGCAACATAAAATGTCATCATTGGAGGAGGCTTCCTCCCTCCTTCAGATGTACTTTCCTCCCAGAGGAGATTGTTCTTCCTCATCACCATCTTCCCAGCCAGAATGGATTTGCAGACCAACAGGCCCTGAAAACAGATAGTTACACCAACAGAAAGCCTACACAAATCGTCAGGAAGACAATTTGGATTGAAAATCTCCATAGATGACAGTTACATAGAAATTATCTTTTGGTAAAATGTGCCTAAAGATTTTGGTTGTACGTTATTTATGAAGAGTTTATAATGCATGAAAGCCCCCCTAGCTTATACACAAAATTCCTTCTCCTCTTTTGTTTAATACAAACGTTTTGTTTGTTCTGATGGGAGGTAATGTGATATATTGTTTAAGAGCACCGTTTGATATTCCTCTCTCAACAGTTGTACCCCCTCATACATAATGTTCTATTGATATTAATAATTTGCTTGTTGAATTGTTTTTTTTCTCACAATTAATAAGCAAAACAAATGTTTTTTTTTACTATACATTTGTCCTTACAATTTGGTTAGCTATGACCATTCTAGGGGAATTGTTAGGACACAATTAGTATTGGATGAAGCTCAGTTAAGGCCTTACACTGGGTCGCTTGTTCTTTACGAGCTAACTGGTCTAAGGATTCAATTTGGAGCTATTAACTTTATCAGTTACTTATGTTTTATTCTTTTAAAGGAGGGAGAAACATAAACATGTCATCAAGATCAACCTATACTGAAATAATACAATACATATATAGAAGCTGGTTACTTCATGTTAACTATGTCTATCAAAATATTTTCTCTTAATACAGAGATTGAACTCCCCTTTGAAAAGAAAAGCACTATTACATGGATTGGGTTGGTGAAGATGCAGATATTATTTTTCTTCAAGAAACTCATTTAAGGATAGTGGACAAAAGGAGAATGTATTCGGGATACTTTTCAGCGCATTTGTTTTATAAATGGAGAGTAGTGTGATTTTAGTTAATGCCGGGACGAAATTCAATATGGAACAGGTTTTCAGAGACATTGAAGGGCATTATATGGGTTTACGAGGTGACCCGTCAGGTAAATCTATGACTTTTTTTCAATTTATGGTCCTAACAACCAACATATTGTTTTTTAAATTGCCTCTTTCCAACTTTTACATAATTCCAAACGGAGAACTTTTTTGCAAGGCGATTTTAACACAGCAATGGATCCACATCACAGACTGCTCTTCTACCACATGATCAGGTTACTCTTCCAGCATTCTCACCAAAGGGATTAGTGATGTAGGCTTAATTGACATTTGGCGTCACCTCTACACCAATGTCAGAAATTACACATTTTACTCTCATGCTTATGATAGTCACTCTAGAATGTATATAATATTCTCTCCTCTCTTTGGAAGTGTTACTATTGGAAGTAAGGTTCATTCACCATGCTCGCATTGATTTGTCAATTTTATTTTCTGGACCATGATTTGGCTTCTTCCCCCCTACAAGTGTCATTTAAATAATGTACTGTTAAGACATCCGGTCCTAGAGGAGAAAATTAAAGAACATATACTCCTGATATTTTCACACAACTTATTGGTAACACTGTGGGAAGCTCGAAAAGTGGTTCTTAAAGGCGAATTGATTAAGCCACTATGAAACATAGAATGATGAAAGTACGTTTAGAGGAACTGGAAACTCAAATTCTAACCTTCGAGCAAGAACATAAATGGGTTGCAGTAGGGTTTATGATGAACTGAGAATGGTTTTAGGGCAATGGAGACTATATTAGCAGAAGAAGCAACTAAATCGTTTCAACGCACTAAACAGTTATATTATTATGTGGGATTATACGCTATGCTGTAGCAAAATGACACTTGAAATGAAACCTCAAAACTCAATATTGCTTCAAATTTGTATGCAACTTTCTTTGAGGCTCAAGGTCTGGATCCTGTATTATAGGGTTTACCTTGATCAAGTGCGATTTCCTACTCTTACTGAAGCTGAAAGCTCTAGTTGGATTGCCCAATTGCGATAGATGAAATCAAATCATTCCCCTAATGGAAACCACCAGGTCCAGACAATTTTTCCTGTTTCTTTAATAAAAAGATTTCCTTCCAGATAATCGATTCCCTTACACAGCTTTTTAACCACTTTTTAGTAATGGGCAGTGGCACTAGTCCTATGTCAGGCTCCATTATTACTATTCGGTGTCCAGCCAAAGTATCGAATGAAAAGGACCAAAATACAATTGGTTCGAGTCAAAAGGACCTAAAAACAAAAAAAAAAAAAATTGAATGCTTTTTTAAAAATATATATTTTTTTTTTGCTTGGTATAGATAAAATTAGTTGTTTTTGGGCAAAAAACGGGGGGTTTGGGTGGTGACCCCCCCCAAAAATAAAAAGTACATTTAATTTTTTTGTTTTAGGTCCTTTTGACTCGAACCAATTGTATTTCGGTCCTTTTGATTCAACCCTTTAACCTATAACCTTACTATTTTAATTGAACCAGACAAAGACCCATGAGACTGTTAGTCATGTCGCCCCATAAACATTTTAAATAAGGATGCTAGAAAGTATTCAAAGATTTTGGCAAATCGTCTGGCCCCACTTTTACCAAACCCGATTAATACTGACCAGTCTGGCTTCATTCGCAATTGCCAAACACATGACAATGTTTGTAGGGTAATTAATACTATCAATCTTGGTGGTAAAAAGAAAATTCCCTTGGCTCCACTTACACTAGACGCAATTAAAGCTTTTGATAGCATTGATTGTACATAGCCGCGTTTTAAAAACCTGTCAGGTTTCGCCCCAATTTCATATTTAGGTTTTTGTACATTTCTAGTGTCCTTACACATCTATTAGAATTAATAATAAACTTTCTGATCCTATTCCCATTTATTGTGGCATACGTCAAGGCTGCCCTTTATCCACACTCGTGTTTGTCCTTGCACTGGAGCCACTCACTGGTAACATTATACTTAATCCATCAATTTCTGGAGTTGAAACTGGACAGAATACCCATAAACGCACTTTGTTCGCAGATGAGGTGTTTTTTATGATGACCAACCCCAAATCTACTTTAGCAGCAATAACTAAAGAACTAGATAATTTTGCCAGGTTTCAGGTTAGGCCATTAGTTAGACTAAATCCTGTTCTCATAACATATAAGCATGTACAAATTATGTTCAGTTTTTGGCCCAACACTACCCATAAATGTAATACGGAAAAGCTTATATATTAAGGATTTTCCAATCATTTTGAATAATTTGTTTTGTGATATTGATTGTTGCAAAAACAATTAATTTGCTCGATTTGGTCACTGCACTGCGATTAAAATGAATTTACTACAGCGTCTACTTTATGTCTGTCAAGCCCTTCCCATCAAAGTACCTCTTGATAAATAAATTACAAACCAAATTGTAGGATTTAATTTGACAGAGCAAATCTACTATCTAGAAAATGTTTGATGCGTTCTAAACAGCCAGCACTACGGAGACATGTCAGCAGCAGCTCTGTAAGCCCACGGAAGTTCCAGTGCGTCTTCACCACTCCGGAGCCATTGGAAGTCACCCAAGTGCTAGAGAACAGAGTGAGAAATCTGCGGCTACATAAACACGAGCCAGAGCGAGAGGGGAAGCTGCATCCCCGAACTAGTCAAAGGTAGCCGCTGTAAAAGACCGGAGGGGGGTGTCTGTACTTCTGCTCTCTATATGGCAGAGGAGAGGCACAGAGGACCCCAGCCAAGATTCTCTATTATTGGTACGTGGTCGAGCAATCAAGGCCTAGCTTCTCAGGAGGTGATGCGGGCTGGTTTTTAAGTACAGTGTAGTCCCCAAGCACCCACAAAGGAATGTCCGCACACTGTATCGGTTAAAACACAGTCTTTCTAGAATTAATATTTAAGGTTATGTACAATATCACGATAACTCACTTTGTACTCTGTTATCTATAATGACAAATATACAGTTCTACGTGGTACCACCGTTACTATTAGATCTCTTTAAAGTGCATCAACCGTACGGATAAATGTCACACAAATCAGTTTGTAAGGTAAACCAACAATAGATATAAGAGGAAAGCAGTTGGTTAGAACAATTGGCAGAATACTGGCCCCTACCATTTAGACACAGTTCTGTGTGGAGATCCCCCCACATGGTCAACCTGTAGAATAAAGATATATCACAAGCCCAGTCCATATATTGTTCACAAGAGTCTTTCCAATAGTTCTGCAACCCCAAAGTACCTGGCGTTGTAGCGTTCCTCGTCGGGGAAATTAACGGCCAATCTTGAGTGCCCTCCCTTTAAGGCAGGAGTCACAGGTCGTGGAACGTCCGACGGAGAACAGGGTGAACTACGACAGTGAAGTGGCAGCTTCTTTCCTAGCGGTGCTCGTCGACGGGGAAGCGCAAACGTTCTGCAAGGAAGAGGCATGCGGGGCACCTCGATGTCGATAGTTCTGGACCGCAAAGAGTTTTGAAGAACTGTTGCCCAGCAAGGGCGTCGAGTCGTCAGCGTCTCTGTGGTCTTTGGGTGGCGGGAAAACCACCGGTGGATGCTACTCGGCGCGTCGACGGCCTGGCCTTCTCCAGCAGGATAAGACGGGTGATGATGCAGACGAGAGCGTCCTTGGATCAAGAGTTCTTAGGCAACGGGAGCACGGCGGCTCCGGTTGGCAACGGCGGTCGTCGACAGTGGCGGACAACAGTCCGGGCGCTTTCCTTTGGGATTCCGTGACAGTCCCCGTATCCGGTCGGTAGCCTGTCGTAGGTCTGTCTACCAGGGAGCTTTGGCAAAGATCAGCTTTGGCAAAGATCAGCTCGTAGGTCGGGAAGAGGGTGCCTTACCAGGTCCTCTCTGGGTTAGTCCTTGGAGAAACAGCAGCTTTCAGATTGATGGAGAGCAACAGCAATCCTTTTCTTCCAGCAGGGCTTCAAGGTCAAGCTTCAGTTTCACTCCAGTTACTCTTCGTAGTTTGGACTTCAGCTCTGAAAATTTCTGAACACGATTCGTAGCAGTGAGAGGTCCCCAGATATACTGTTGATCTCCCATTCATTCCGCTGGGTCACAGTTAAGCATCCAATTACTACGAAGGGCATTCAGTAGTCTGTCAGCCAATCAGGCGCACAGTGCATTCAGGCCATTCTTCTCCATCTAGACACTCACCACACAGAATGTGGATTCAGACAAGTACCACACCATTCAACACTACACACTGCATTCATACTAGTTTTGGGCAGGGCTGTCTCAGTCATTGTGTCAAACACCAGAAACTAGACATCCACAACAAGAAGTGCATATTCGTCACACACTCCATTCACCCACGTCCCACCCATAGGTGTACCCACACCATGCGGTCTTTGGGAAGGCTCCAGCCAGTCTAGTCGGCACTTCCCCACACTACCATATATGGAACTTCCACCCAACAGCCAGGGGCCATCTTGTCTCCATCAGGAATCTACCGATTCCAATGACAGGGCCTGGGCATCCCAAAATGGAGGACGCTCAGGGTACCAGTCATTTCAGCACGGAGCTTCCACCAGCCCCTACCCTGCTCTGTGGCCCACAACACAGGTGCCCAAAAACATACACTAGGGGCACAGGGTTGCACCCCCACCCATGGGCGCCATAAGGGTATCCCATGGGACTGTTCACCAAAACCAAAAGAGAGCTGCACCGCCAGGAGTCACCCATGAAATCCGGCACGGAAAACACGACAGAAACACACGATAAAAAGCAGTAGAGGACAAGGATACCGAGGTCCTGTCCTTCCGATGCATTTCCAGCATCACAGCCGCCCAGATGCCATAGAAGGAAGCGGAGGAGCCAGCAGAGGAACCCAAACCCAAGCAAGGGAAGGGAAGCGTCAACAGAAACGTACCAGTGGGACAGGGGACCACAAGCGCCAGAAACGGCCCGGCAGCACGTAGCGGTTGGAGGAGGAGTGGCATACAGGCCCCCGGAACAGTGGAGCAGCAGGCAAGCGTGAGGACACGTCAGGCCCTTGCATCCCGCACCTCCATCAATCGCCACAAGCCCAGGGGGACTTGCACAGTGCAGGAGGAGCGGCGCGTGCCACGGGGGAGAGCTGGCATACCACAGGACGCCTGGCAGCAATGTGGCAGAGACTAGCACTGCCAGGCGCGGGGGTATTTTACAGAATCTTACAGGCAACGACGTACAGTAGGAGTAGGGGCTCAAGAATGCAGTAAGGAGGAGGGGACCGCCCAGGTTGATTGGGGAACAGCAAAGGAGTCCATCAGAAGAACAGGACCGGGGGGGGAAGAGTCCCCTCCCGCAAGCAGGGACTAAGACATGCCACAAAAGCAAACAGCCCATTGAGGGAAGGCTGAGGAAACACTTGATTGGAGGCACTCAACCCTGGCCCAGCACCAAGTAGTATACTGAAGGAGGGGGAACCAGAAGTCCAGGGGTGCAGGAAGGCAATCCGCCCGCCCATGACACACATAGGTGGGGGCCTAGCAGACGCATTTGAAGGGCAGCAAGCGGGCAACAGGGGAGACTAGCAGACCACCCTCCTACCCTCAAAACACGATACAACAAAAACAAAGCAAACCCAGAGGTGAGGTGTGACGAGAGGACCTACAGTGGCACAAAATAGATGTCCTAATCAGTGTTAGGCAGAAACCTGTGCAGTTCCCTTGGGGACCACTGCAAAAGATTTAGGACTACAGGTGTTAGCAGTAAACCCACTTGGTAGCAGTTTGTACCACCCAGATTTACCTGGTAGCTGTGGCTGAGCAGTCAGACTTCTCTCAAGAAGAGTTAGGCAGTATGCAAAGTATACACAATAGACACCAATACAAGCAAACACTGACCAGAGCTTTGGTATCAAAGTATATAATTATTTATTTAAAAACACACTGTTTGAAACACTCCAGCACTCTTGTTGTAAAATATTCTAAACACAGTTACTATTGTAATATATATACACCCCTTTTTCCTTATCAGATAAGTCTCCGTAAAACACCACTTATTTTCATACAGAGGTGAGCGCTTAACTAGATGGCACTCCAATAAGTTTGCGAAAAAAGGGAGGGAAAAAGACAGAATATGGAAAGGTACACCACTCTAAGATTCAGGAACACTGTTAGCAAGGCAGAAGAGCAAAAGTCACTGGTGAGCCAAAGTCCAAAGGCTGGGCCCACTCTTAGAGAGAGCAGAGCACAAATGCGCCCAAGATCACACAGTTACACTAGGCTTAGAAAGTCTTGCAGAGAGTTCAAAAAGAGTTTAGAGAGGCTCAGGAAAGTTTAGCCAGGGTGTCCCAGGCCAACCCAGGTTCGAAAGCCGGGGGCTAAATCTACCCCGTACAGTCGGTGGCAAGGGAAGCCAGGCGGGACACGGTACCTTACGTGGGAAGGATCCTCCAGCGGTGGCAGTTGTTCCTGGCAGTGGGTGCAAGTCGCTTCGTCGTCCAGGGGAAGAGAAGATCTCGACTTGGAGGAAAGATGAAGGTCGTTGCACTGCCAGGGAAGAAACCAACCGCAGAGTTTTCCGGTTAAAGGTGGTACCTTTTTTCGCGGTTGTGGTAAAACGTGGTATCCCTGTTGCCGGGGTGCTTGGCACAGGCAAGGCAGCCACGAGGTACGTCGGGAAGGCGAAAAGACAGTGAAACTGGTTATCCCCACCAGTCAAAGGAAGAAGACTCTCCGGCGGGAGATCTCCTCTGTCGTTGGGAAAAGTGGTGAGACGGTCCAGCAGGGCTCCACCAGTGGTGTCGTCGTGGCAGGTCGGCTCAGCTTCTCCCTCGTCGGATTCTTAGGTCCTGTGGCGACTTCTGAAGTTCCAGTCCCCAGAGCTCTGCTTTTATGCAGAAAACCCCCATTCACTCAGCCTAGCTGTCACTCAAACATGCTAAGTGGTGAGCCGCCCGGCTCACCACTTGGGCCAATCAGGACGGAGTGCGACTTGAGTTGCCTAGGCAACTCAGTCCAGGGTGCCTAAATCCCCCTCCACCCCTCCTAAGTACCCCAGACAGAGTGGCACCACTTTGGAGGGCTTCTGTGGAGAAGCCCGCCAAAAAGTGGAACAAAGGGCTCGACTTGGGTTGGAGTCACAGAAGAGAACACAAACGTCATTTTAGAATCAAGTTTTGGCAAAAAATACCAACCAGAGAATTAATATTAATTAAATAAACCGGCGGTATGTTCGAGGCTACCGTAAATAATTAAAGATAGTAGCCTAAAACAATGGGAAATCCCATAGGAAAATATTTGCGGCTGAATATATAAAGTAGTATCCACTGCCACCAGCCAAAACTCGATCAGGGGGGACGGAGACGTGCCCCCTCGACTAACAGACCCCGGGGCAATTGAATTGCCCCAGCCAGTATGTCCACAATATGATGATTTGTACTGGTTCTGTTCAGAATTTAAGACTAGTAAAGTCAATGGTGACTTTACATGCCCTGTGAGACAGTAGTCAGTCGCAGGTTATGGAGTCTATACTGGGGGGTCACTATGACACCCCTGTGTTACTTCACTGAGGGTGCTGTGTAACACACATCACAAAAACACATGAAGCCCTATGGGGTAAAAGGCCCCATAGCCCATTAAACACATCTAGATTCAAAGAAACACACTCAAATCATGTCCAAGAGTGAGGGTAAAAGAGTCTCACTCTTGGCAGGAGAAAAAAATAAACCCCAAAAATCCAGCAAAGCTGCTGGGGGACTCACTAGGTTAGGAAATTCAACCTAAACAGAGAATTCTCCCTAACAATCAGCAAAATGGAAAGCCTAAAAACAGGCAACAGCCTCAGCGGACATGCCAGGCACCATCCCCACCATATGGGGCCCGGAAGAGGCAAAGGGCCAAGGCAAAGGCCCCCAAGAAATAACAGAGCAAGAGGAGGACCGAGGGGACGTACCGCATATGACAGTTCTCGAGACAGGACCTCCACCATGACATGTTGTCCCACCAGGAGACAATTATAAAAGCATTCCAGGAATAATTCCAACTAATGAGAATGGACCTCAATTCGGCTTTGACAGAAATAAGACAAGAGGTCGTCGGCTAGTTTGCGGAATGGACGGACCTCCTGGAACAAGGGTTGTAAGAGGTGGACAAGGACACCATGGCACAGTGTAAAGCAATAGAGCAGCTCCAAGTGGTCACACACAATCTCGAATTGCAGATGGAGGACAGGAGGATTAACATAAGGATCAAAAACCTCCCGGAACCAGTGGCAGATAGGGACCTGAAAGGGGAAGTACAGAGGATCTTCGCAGACCGCCTGGGAAACACAAGCCCAGAAAGCATTGAATTGTACAGGATACACCTAACTGGCAGGGCACTTAAGGATCCTAATGGCAGCCAAGGGATGTGCTGGTGGCATTCTCACTTTATGCCCACAAGGAAACAGTCCTGAGAGCAGCTAGGGTGAGGAACAGGTCACATACAAGGGCACAACGATATCCCTCTTTCAGGACCTGGCGAGAAGTACTCTGCTCAAGAGGAGGCTAATGACCCCAGTGGTAAGGGTGATTGACCAAAAAAGGAATCTGCTACAAATGGACATTCCTTTTTGGACTGGTTTTCGAATGGGAAGGATCCCAAAAAGGCATTGCCTCAGTGCAAGTGGGAGAGGACCTTGTACGGCCAGACTCGAGCCAAGGTCGCTAGGAGGATCGCTCCCCCCCAGGCAGAGACCCGGCCGAGGCTCCGCCAATGGGAATGGACAACAGTGGGAGAATGACAGAGGCGAACAACCACACTGTTGGGCGGGGCCCGGCGGAGAAAGCAGAATCGAAGGGTAACATATATAAAGGTGAAAGGATGTCATGGCCAAACTCAAAAGGGGTGGTGAACAGTGAAGGCTTGTATGGGGCTGCAGGAGCATCAGAGGACATTCCATTTTGGTTTCAGTTAGGGCAGTGGCGCCCAGGGGGAAGTGGAAGTAGGGATGGGATTGAGGGAAAGTGGGGGGTAAAGGAAGGGGGAGGTGTGAGCCATCCCCAGGTTGGGAGGGGAATAGGTGAAGGGTTGGGGGAAAGGTGTGGGAGGGCATAGAGAGATGGACACAGGTCAGAGGTGAAAGGGGCCATATGTGGGCCAAGAAGAAGAGGGAACCAAAGACGAGGGGCGGGGTGGAGAAAAGAAGGGAAGAATGGAGCTGACAGGGGAAAGGAACAAGGGAAGGATGTGGCAATGGGAATATGGGGGGGGGGGTGGCCCCTCAGAGGATAATCATTCAAGTGGTCCACACATAATGTGAAAGGGCTCAAGTCCCCTCTCAAAAGGGAAAAATTAAGGATGTTCACTAAGAAACACACCCTTGATGTGCTAGCAATTCAGGAGACCCACCTCAAAAGGAAAGACCAGGCACAATTGAAATTGCAGGGCTACTCCAGTGTCTTTCATGCCTCTAACCGTACGAAGAAATGTAGAGTCGCACTAGCCATTAGGGATGGAGTGGATTTTAGGATCAAAATGTCATGCATGGCAGTCAGATTACATCTGGACCTTTTACTCATTCTCACAGACCTTGTTATGCCCATAGAACCGCAAAGCCTTTCTATTCTAGACGGAGGCTGTTTGATACCTTTCCCGGAAAACAGCGTTTGCGTTATACACGTCGTTAGTATCACATGATTTGAGATTGTCACGCGTTTTCCACTTCACGTTTATTAGCAGCGTTTGGACGTCGCTCGCTGCTTCTGATTGAGCAAACATGGAGTCTTGTAGCTGAACCTTTGATCTGCGTCCTCACATTTCTTCAGCAACTTTCGGCTCTTCTTGCAGCGTGTAATTTTCCACATGCTAACTCCTGTAGCCGTGTCCCAGAAGACCAACGTGTGGCTTTCATTGCTGCATGTATTATTCTACACGCGTACTCCTGTAGCCGCGTCCAAGAAGAAACGTGCGGCTTTCCTTGTATGTGTATTATTCCACACGCTAACTCCTTTAGCCGCGTTCCAAGAAGACCAACGTGCTGCTTTCCTTACGGCGTGTATTATTCTACACGCAAACTCCTGTAAACGCGTGCAAGAAGAAAACTTGTGGCTTTCCTTGCTGCATGTAGATTCCATACGCTAACTCTGGAAGCCGCGTCCAAGAAGAAAACATGCGGATTTCCTTGCTGCGTGTTGATTCCACACGCTAACTCCAGTAGCCGCGTCCAAGAAGACAAACGTGCGGCTTTTCTTGCACACGCGAACTCTTGCAGTCCTGGCTGCGTGTACTTTTGCTGCGTGTAAAATCCACATGCGGTTTCCTGGAACTCTTGCAGTTGCATGTAAGAAGACTAACATGCAGCTTTCCTAACTGCATGTAATATTTCCACGTGTAAAATCCACACGCAGTTATTGCGCTATTCTCTAAGTGAGTCCTGTCGCCTGTGATGAAACAGATGGATTTCTAACTTCTCCTTTGCTACTCATTATCTTCTGTTCTACATGGGAAAGGAAGTACCGCCGACAACTGTTAATTAAGAAGGTGATTGTGCACTGTACTTTGGACGCTATCCTGTGGTGCACCAACCCGGTATCTAGCGTGACCCTCGTGCCGTTCAGGATAAGCTTGCCTTACAAACCTTCCCTTCCTTTCATTGTTTCTATACTGGATTGCTTCAGAGTCTTGTGTCTGAGCCTTCTCCCCGTTATCAGCATCTACAGGTTAGTGTTGTCCTATTTGTTGAACTATTAGTGAGAATTTATGTTGGGACACATCTTCATTACGCCTTATTTTATCCTAGGCTGACTTCCAATTGTTTTCCCACGCCCTTTCCAGTGATTCCTCCCTCTGACTGTTTTATTAGTCAGAGAGTGGCATCATTTGGAAGGTCTAATTTGACTTCACTACCTTCAAGCCGTTTGTCTCCGCAAGGATCCGGAAGAACCCTACCAATTGCATCCTTTCTGGTTATACCCGTTTTCTTTACTGGGCAATATAAGATACGTGGTTGATTTATGACACAAAAACTCCAGAGCGGACAAGGATGGGCGTTATATCATTTTTTTTGTTGTTGTAACTTTCTTTATTAGTTTTATAACAATGAAATAGTAAGACATTACAAGACCGTGCACCGTTCACGAGACCCCTTATCCCCCTCCCTCCCTCGGAACGATCCCCACTTGATATCGGGTTCAGTTTCATATCAGTTCTAGTGTAGTTGTTGTTCGGCACTCGTGGCTGCTATTGAAGTGTCCGGTTGCTCGTGACAGTTTTGTATTGGAGGTGGAGACTGTGAAATCGAGTCGTCGTCTGCATTTAACAGGTATGCAATGTAGATGCCCCAGATATCAAGGGGGCGTGCGTGGAGAGGCAGAGTTCGTAAGTAGTTAATTTCGATATCTTGACAGTAGATGACATCGTGGAGCCATTGCTTTAGTTTAGGTGGCGGTCCTCTGCCCCAGGTCCAAGCTATTCGTCTGCGTGCCAGGACTAAAAGTAGGTTCGCCAGTTTTCTGGTATGTTCTGGTAGTTGGTTGGTTAGACCCAGCATGGTCAGTGTTGGGTCAGGTTCTAGTTGCACTCCGATTATAGCCGAGATTTTCTCTAGGACTGCTGTTCAGAACGCTCCTATTTCGGGGCACGACCATGCCAGGTGGACAAAGTCGGCTTCCGAGTGCCCCCAGCGAGAGCAGGAGCTTGTCGTCCTCTGGGCGTGTAGTCTTGCTGGAGTGTGGTAGACTTGATGGACAAAGTAGAAGTGAATTTGTTTGTACCTTGTATTTATTGCCACTTTCTTTGTGAGTCGTAGTATGTATGACCAGTCTTCGTCGAGTATCGTAGTGTTCAGAGCTTTTTCCCACCTTGTTCGAGCTTTTGAGCAGCGAGTGAGTTTTTCTGTTAGCAAGGCTTTGTAAATATTTGACACCAGGCGGCCATCACCTTGGGCTTGAATCACTCCGTGAAGTAGTGGCCAGGTCGGCGGTTGGAGCGGGAACGTGGCGAAGTTGGACTGCATGGCGTGTCGAGTTCGGTAGTACATGAAAACGTCGAGTGTGGTGTTTCCACCTTTGTCTCGAGCTTCCTGAATCGAGAGGAACGAGCCGTTCGGAAACAGGTCGCCCAATGAGTGGATTTGCAGTTTCTTGGTCCAGAGCTGGAAAACTTTTTCAGATGTTATGGGTATCCCTGGAATACTTCTCACTGGAAGGAGGTGGGAATATCTGGTTTGGATTCCATTTCTTTTGGCGATTTTTTTCCAAATCGGGTGCGTCGTGTTCATTGGTGTTGAGGGTGTCGGTGGTTCGTTAAGTATGACAGCGTGGAGAAGATAGGGTGTTGCCAGAGCTCTTTCGATTTGCACATGTGGCCGGATGAAGTGTGTTGCATACCAAGGGCTCAGGAACTGTGCTTGCGCTGCCCAGTAGTAACTTTCTATATCGGGTAAAGCCAGTCCGCCTTGCGTTATGGGCAGGATCATAGTGCTGTGTGCTATTCGGGCAATCTTGCCAGCCCAGACAAGGTCAAGAAGGATGGACTTGATTCGCTGTAAGAATTTTTGCGTGAGTATTAGGGGGATGTTTGTAAAGAGATGAACAAGTTACTTCTTACCTTGTAACATTCTTTCGACGGGATGTTCCTCCGATGTATTCCTCATCTTTGATAATACGTTTCCAGCTTGCTGGCCTCGGAAATTTTTTCTGTAGAGGGCGCTGCGCGTCAACGTCCGCCGGGTCGATGTCCCTCGACGGCCACCGTATCGGTGCTGACGTCACCATGCCCATACATAGCCACGCGCTGCGTCCGTTGCTAAGTTCCGTTTTGTAGCATAAGAAAAGTCATGCCTGAATTGGTTATTGACCTTGAAGGAGCGTAAGCTGCAACCACAAGGGAAGTATTACTGGGGGGATGGATGGGAGGGGCGTTAAGGAATACGTCGGAGGAACAACCCGTCGAAAGAACGTTACAAGGTAAGAAGTAACTTGTTCTGCGAAGGGATTGTGTCCTCCGACGTATTCCTTATCTTTGAAAGACTCCCATAGCAGTGGCATGTAATTGGAGGTGGGAGTAAGAATGTTATGTATCCCTTTAGGGATGGACCGAATGTAATACGGCCTTGCCAAATCTGGTCTCTTGACTAGTGGAGGAATCCAGTTGTAAAATTTTGTGAATGTATGTGCGGACGACCATGTGGCAGCCGCACATATGTCTCTGACCGGTACCCCTCTTTGGAGAGCTGGAGAGGCTGCGATACCCCTGGTTGAATGAGCCCTAAGATTTTGGGGTGGCTCTTTCCCTGCCAGTTTGTAACATTCCAGAATGGCCAAAATAATCCACCTGGAAATGGTTTGTTTTGTTATGGGTAATCCCAACTTGTGACCTGAGTATCCTACAAACAGTTGGTCTGCTTGCCTGATCCTAGCCATTCTGCTGATGTAAAAGCTGAGAGCTCGCCTTGGGTCCAGCCTATGTAGCCTTTCTTCCTCTTTCCCCGGATGGGGAGGAGGGTAGAACGAAGGTAAGGTAATTTTCTGAGTAATATGAAATTCAGAAACCACCTTTGGGAGGAAATTAGGCTTCACCTGTAGGACAACTTTGTCCTTGTGGAAAATTGTATGTGGGGGTTTACAGCAGAGAGCTTGTAGCTCGGTCACCCTCCTAGCAGATGTTAGTGCTACCAATAGGACAGTTTTAAGCGTGAGAAATCTCAGCGAACAAGAGTGAAGTGGTTCGAATGGAGTGCCCATTAGGAAGTTTAAGACTAAATTTAAGTCCCATAAGGGAACCTGGAATGGTTTTGGAGGATAAACATTAGTTAATCCCTTGAGAAATTGTATCACTAGAGGTAGTTTGAAATACGATCGTTCCTCCGCAGTGTGCTTGAAAATAGAAAACGCTGCGAGATAGCCTTTTACAGTGCCAACTTGAAGGCCTGAGTTTGCCAAGTAGAGTAGAAACGATAACACTGTTGGTGTACCACATGAAAAAGGGTCGATATTCTCTTCCCTACACCAGCTGCAAAATTTGTTCCAACGGCAGCGGTATAAAGACTTTGTTGCTGGCCTTCTGGCCGAAAGCAACACCTCCATGACGTCATCAGGGATATCCCAATCCTTGTACCTCACCCTTTCAGAAGCCAAGCGTGAAGGTTGAGGGTTCTGGTGTCTGGATGGAGAACCTGTCCTCCCTTCTGCGAGAGAAGAATCTCTTTGAGTGGAAGACAGATTGGAGGACAGATGGACATATCTAGAAGATCTGGGTACCACGTTCTCCTGGCCCAGTCCGGGGCAATTAGGATCATGGTTTTCCGGAATCTTCTCAACCTCCTGATCATTTTAGGAATCACAGGGACCCGTGGGAACGCGTAAAGGAGTGGAAACTCCCAGTCCACTACGAACGCGTCTCCTAGAGCTCCTCTAGGGGGAAATTCCCTTGAACAGAACAGATCGCACTTCCTGTTGGTGCTTGTGGCGAACAGATCCACCTGAGGGGTTCCCCAAAGGGCGAAGATCTTTTGAAGGACTTCCTGAGCTAGCTCCCACTCGTGGGAGACTGTGCTCTGCCTGCTCAAAGCGCCCGCTGTCAAGTTCTTCTCTGCGGCTAGGTGGACTGCTGATAGAGAGATTCCTTCCCGAATTGCCCAAAACCAGAGCTGCATTGCCTCTCTGCACAGTGGCAGTGATCCTACGCCTCCTCTTTTGTTGAGGTAGTACATGGCCACCGTGTTGTCCGTCATTATCAGGACATTTCTCCCCTGTACTGATGGCAGGAAAGCTTTCAGCGCTAGTCTGATCGATCTCAGCTCCAATAGGTTGATGTGTAGTCTGGACTCCGATGGAGACCAACGACCGCTGATGGTCAAGTCGTTGGCATGGGCTCCCCACCCCGTGAGTGAGGCGTCTGTGACTACTGTTATCTCCGGCCATGGTTGCCAAAACAGTTCTCCTTTCAAGATGTTCTCTGGATAGGCCCACCATTGAAGGTCGCGGGCTACTTTGTCCGGAATCCGGAGGAGATCTGTCATTCTCCATGAGAATTGCGACCACTGAGTTCTCAGTGCCCACTGAAGGGATCTCATTCTCAGGCGAGCCTCTGGCACAAGGAAGATGCAGGATGCCACGAGGCCTAGCAACCTCAAAAAGTCGAAGGCTGGGAGACGTTCGGCATTTTGAAACTTGTTGACCATCTGCAGAATATCTTGAGCCCTCACCACTGGTGGCGAGGCTTTTCCAAGGGAAGTGTCCAGGACCGCTCCGATGAATTGGAGTCTCTGTGATGGTATCATCTGTGACTTCTTTAAATTGAGGGAGAAGCCCAGTTTGTGAAGGAAGTGGCAGACATAATCTAGCTGGATCCGAGCTTGTTCCGAAGATACAGCCCTGATCAGCCAATCGTCCAGGTAGGGATAGACGTGGATCCCTTCCCTCCTTGGACTCGCAGCCACTACCGACATTAGCTTGGTGAAGACCCTCGGGGCGAAGGTCAGCCTAAATGGCAGAACTCGAAATTGATAATGAGAGTCGCCAATTGCGAACCTCAGGTATTTCCTGTGTTTGAGATGGGTAGGCACATGGAAATAAGCATCCCGAAGGTCCAGGGATACCAGCCAGTCCTGGACCTGGAGGGCCTGAAGGATCTGAGAGAGAGTTACCATCTTGAACTTGTCCTTCCTGAGGAACTTGTTCAATTCTCGTAAGTCCAGGATGGGTCTCAGTCCTCCGTCCTTCTTTGGTATGAGAAAGTAGGGGGAGTTCCAGCCCTTGTTCCTGTCCGCTACAGGTACTGGTTCTATGGCACCTTTCTCTAGCAGGTCTATAATTTCCTGCAAGAGGAGCGGATCTGGAACTTTTAGAGAGCTGTGCCCCGGTGGATGACTCTGAGGGATGTGTAGAAAGGGTAGGCAGTAACCCTGGGCAACTGTCTCCAATGCCCAAGCATCTGACGTTATAGCCTGCCATTCCGTCAGATGGTGAGTTAACCTGCCCCCTACAGGTGTCTTGTGTGGAAAGACCTCAGAGTGGTTTGGGGGCGGCTGATGCAGATGTCGAGGGTAAAGAGGCACCTGCTGCTGCTGCGGCCTTAGTACCTTTGACCCATCCACCTCGGGTGGATCTCCTTTGTCCTCTTTGAGCCGGCTGTCCTCTGCCTTTCCCAAATGCGCAATAGTAGCGAAAGGACTTTCCTCTTCCAGAAGTTCCTGAGGGGCGAAAAGGAGTTTGGCGGATTGCAGCTCCTAACGATTTTGCCGCTGCTTTAGATGTTTGCAACTTTTCCAGACTGTCATCAGCCTTCTTTCCGAATAATGAAGAGCCGTCAAAGGGCATATTCAAAAGTCTGGCCTGTACATCTGGAGCAAGGCCAGACTTTCGCAACCACGCATGCCTGCGGATTGTTGTACTTGCCGCCATGGCCCTGCTGATACTGTCAGCGGAATCGATGCCAGTTTGAAGTGACTCGAACATGGCATCCTTGCCATCTTTAATAATGTTAAGGAAGGATTCCTTTTCCTCTCCTTCGGGTATGCAGTCAGCCGCTGATGAAGCACACTCCCATAGTGTGTGACTGAACCTGGCGAGCGTACAGGTGGCGTTGATGGACTTCAACGCCATACTACAAGCAGAGAAGACTTTCTTCGCCATAGAATCGTACCTCTTGTCATCTCTATCCTGTGGGACAGTAGGGTAAGCGGTCCTACTACTAGATGAAGTTGCCGCTTGGACCACCAGGCTCTCTGGAGTCGGGTGTTTTGATAAGTATTCAGGGTCAGCCGCCGCTACCCTATTCTTGGCTGACAATCTTTTATTGACCGCAGGGATAACTTCCGGAGTTTCCCAATTAGATGTTATTTTCCTTTGTAAAGCTGCATGGAAGGGGACCACAGGATCCTCCTGTGGACCTTTGTCTAATATGTCTGTCAGGTCATCCTGTTGAAAAACAGGCGAAGGCACAGACCAACCCATAAATTCAATAATTCTTGCCATAAGGGTTCTATAGGGTGTTTCAGCATGTTCCCCTGGGTCTGGCTTAACAAATTCCACTTCTGGGGAAGTGTCCAGCCCACTTGCCTCATGTAGTGACTCCTGTAGGTCCTTCAACCTTCTTTCCTCAGAAGTGAAATCCTCTGAAACAGGCAGTGTGGTCCTCTGCAACCCAAAGGTTTCCTGGTCAGAATTTTCCCCCTCTTCATAAATTGAAGATTGTCCAGGGTACTCTGACCTCTGAAATGGTGTAAAACCCATCTCTAAGGGAGAAGGAGCCAAACTCGTCATTATTGGGCGAGAAACCGTCAATGTCGTCGACGCCGATGTGACAGGCTTCGAAGGCACCGAGAACGGCGTCGAGAAAACTGGAAGAGGCCTCGAAGAACTCGAGAGGATCGGGATCCTACTCGAGGATGTTGACGACGGTCTCGGCGTCGTGCCGGAGGCCCTTGGAATCACCGTTGGCATAGCCCTGGTCTTTTCTTTCATCGGCGTCGATGTCGGTGTCGACGATGGCGTCGAGTCGATCGACCGATGTGTCGAAGAACCCTTCCACAATGGCGTCAATGGCGCCGATCCATGCGTCGAAGGAATCTTCGACGATGGCGAAGACGGTGCCTTCTTACCCGATGGCCCCGTGGTGCTCTCGAGTGGAATGTTTCGCCGGGTGCTGCGACTCGCGGTGTTTTGATTTTTTGGGTTTTTCACCCAGGGATCACCCTCAGCTGTCTTCGAGGGGGTCGAGGCCGCTTTCTCGAAGACGCTTAACATTTTCTTTCTGAATTCCTCCCACTCAGCCTGAGAGCTGTGTTTTGTGGGACAGGAGACCCTTTCTGGGGAAACAGAAGACGACGAGGAAGGGGATCTTCGACGTCTCTTCTTTGAGTGTCTTGATCTCGATGAATGGTAGGAGCTACTTCGAGATCTAGAAGGAGAATGTTTTTGACGGCGAGGAGACGAATGCCTCGACTCAGCCGAAGAAACCTTCAAGGAGGTTTTAACTGACTTACCTCTCTCGAGCTTCCCCTTGCGCTCCTTCAAGGCTTTCGCCGTCATGGACATGCAGTCCTCACACTCCGAACAATGGTGCTCGGCTCCCAAGCACCACAAGCAGATCCTGTGTGGATCTGTTATCGACATTTTTTTACCGCAGTCTCGACATTTCTTGAAGCCGGATCGCGGCGTCGTCGGTTCCGATGAAGATGCCATCGAGAACAAGTTGGTATTTATTTGAGTAGATATAGAGGGTTATCCTGACTGAACTGAGCAACGACGTTCCGAGGCCCCACGAAGCGCGGAAAAGCGGAACTGAGCAACGGACGCAGCGCGTGGCTATTTACGGGCATGTTGACGTCCGCGCCGATACGGTGGTCGTCGAGGGACATCGACTCGGCGGACGTCGATGCGCAGCGCCCTCTACAGAAAAAATTTCTGAGGCCAGCAAGCTGGAAACGTATGATCAAAGATAAGGAATACGTCGGAGGACACAATCCCTTCGAAAGAGTAGTTTAGGGAGGATTACCATTTTCGGTAGGGACACTCTGTCCCAAAGAGTGAGGGGAAGCGTTTTCCATCTGTTCACTTTTGTTTGTATAGTGTCGAGTGTCTTCTCGTTGTTGTCTTGCATGATGTCAGTGCTGGTTCTGGACATGAGGATCCCCAGATATTGGACCTTCGAGTATTGCCAGTGGAAGCCAAAGTCGTCTTGAAATACTTTGGTTGATTCTGTGAGAGGGAAAATATTGATTTTGCATTATTGATTTTTAGTCCTGAAAAGTTGCCGAATTTGAGGACTGCTCGCATCACCGGATTCAGGTTGTCATATGGGTCGCGAAGGAAGAGTGCTATGTCGTCGGCGTAAAGTGAAACCACCATTTTGTGCGGGCCGAAGGCGAGACCTCTGTGCAGATGATAAAGCCTTAGGTCGGACGCTAGGGGTTCCATGACCAGGGCGAAGAGCAATGCTGACAGTGGGCAGCCCTGTCTGGTCCCTCTGCATAAGAGGATTTCGGAGGAGCTTTTGTTTCCGAGTTTGATTTTAGATGTCGGGTATTTGTAGAGAAGGCCTATCATTTGGATGAATCGTTTGCCGAGGCCCATTCGTTCTAATATTGCAAATAGAAAGGGCCATTCCACAGAGTCAAACGCCTTCTCGGCGTCGAGAAGTACTGCTACCGCTTGGTTTTCTGGGTTGAGGGCCTCCATCGCTCCAAACATTCTTCTGAGGCCGAATGATGTATTTCTACCTGGAACGAATCCTGCTTGATCCGCCAGAACCATTGCGGGCATGAGTGGCATCAACCTCCTATTCAGGATTTTCGCAAAGATTTTGTTATCCAAATTAATTAATGATATGGGCCTGTAGGAGGCGCAATCATCCTTGGGTTTACCTGTTTTGTGTAGGAGAATGATATTCGCTGTGTAAAAAGTGGGTGGAAGTTGGTCTTTGGTTATGGCTTCTTCGAAGACTTGGAGCAGGAGCGGGGCTAGAATATCTGTGAAAAATTTGTAAAATTCATCTGTTAGGCCGTCTGGTCCTGGGGCTTTGGTGCTCGGTAATTCTTTAATGACTTCTAGGATCTCTGCCGAGGTGATGGGTGCGTTCAACGGCTCACGTAACTCGGCACTCATCCAATATAGTTTGGTTGTCTTTAGGTATTCTGTTATTTCGGCGGGCTCCCTGGAACAACTAGAGTTATATAAATTTTGGTAAAATTTGCGGAATGTTTCCAATATGTGGTCTTTAGAGTACACAAGGGTTCCCGACGTGTCCCGCACCGCCTCGACTGTCGTGGGTTTTCGTTCTGCGGTGTAACGCACCGGGCTGGTGCCCCTCACCATACTGATGGATTTTGTGGTGGCTTGCTAGGAATTTGGCTTCTCTATCTGCTAGTGATCTGAAGGTTTCCAATTCTGCCTTGAGAGCAGCTAGTGAGCCGGGTGTATTTGTGACTGTAGCTGATTGTTCAAGTGTTTTGAAGCGTTTTTCGCATGTGTTTAGTTCTTCCCTTAACCTCTTTAGGATTCCATTTTCTTTTGCTAGGCACACTCCTCTGATAAAACATTTCAGTGTCTCCCAGAGTGTTCCCGGCGAGGCTACCGTGCCTTGGTTTGTCTCAAGAAATGCGCTCAGTTCGGAACGTAGTTCCTTGGCAAAGAGTTGATCTTGGAGGGCTCTAGGCTTGAATCTCCATTGGGACCTGGTGAAGTCGCTCCGAGATGTCGTGCACACTAAGGTGACCGCTGAGTGGTCTGAGATGGACCTGGGTAGGATTTGGCATTCGCCCCATTGGAGTCCGCTATGTGCCGACACTAAGATGTAATCGAGTCTCGGGCTGGATTTGTGTACTGAGGAGTAAAAGGTGAACTCTTGAGAGTCACGGTGTTTGCTTCTCCATATGACAATGAGATTGTGTGCTTTGCATATTTTGGATATTTGCATACTCGCTTTGGAGCGAGGGGCGGTTGTTTTGTGTGTTTTGTCTGTACGGGGATCGAGCGGGGTGTTCAGATTGCCACCCCATATTATTGTGGCTTCTCTGTTTGATGCAATGTGGGTCTGGACCCAGTTGGAACCATCGATGTTGGGGCCGTAGGAATTAATCATGATTATTTCTTCCCCGTCTATGGTTCCGTGGACGAGCAGTGTTCTCCCTTCGGAGTCGCTCTGGGTCCGAATTAGTTTGTGGATTTGCTGATAAGTATGGCGACTCCTCTTGCGTATGATGAAAACGAGACGAAGTATCTGTGGCATCCCCACGTTTTCGCCCAGTGTTTTTCTGAGTTAGGTTGTAGGTGTGTCTCTTGGATGAGAGCCACATCAACGTTGTGACGTCGGAGGTAGTGTAGCAACTTCCTGGTTTTGGAGGGCTGGTTGCCTCCTTTAATTTTCCATGTAGCTAGTTTGAATTTGCTTAGAGTTGCTGCGTTGTTTCTGCTGCTCTATTACTGTTTGGTGGTTTTGAGTGCTTAAGGCAGCTTTTTTGGAGTGCATGTTGATTCAACAAGGATATTCGTATATTCGAGGTGGAGACATTGGGCTCGGTCGGGTTCGGGGGGGGGGCTAGTTTTGGCCCCAGTCGGTGCACGTCTTAAACTGTTGGCTTGTTTCTTCTGGGAACACTTTCCCCAACTTGTGTCCCATCTCCCCTTTTTCCCTCCCTGTCGGGCAACCCCCAACCCGCCCGAATGTGACCCCACCCCAAGTAACATTGTGAACAGTGCTGTGCACGGGGCGCTGGTGCTCTCCAAGAACACCCATCCCGAGGTGTATATAACTGACTTTTGCTCATTTCCCGATCTCCTAAATCGAGCTGAATGTGGGGTGCTTTTCAGGGCGGATCGCTCCCGTTCCTCACTCTCCCTCGTGGTCTAAGCATTTCACGTAATGGGCGACATCCAATATTATCGAGAAAGATGTTGGCTTCTTCTGGTGACATGAAGAATTGCGTTTTTTCTGCATGGAGGATGCGTAATTTGGCTGGAAAAAGCATTGAATATTGAATTTGCTCCTCTCGGAGGCGACGTTTAACTCCACCAAAGGCTCTTCGGGACGCTTGCACCACCGGTGAAAAATCAGGGAAGATTTGGATTTTGTCGCCATCGAATTGAATGTCGCCTTTGTCCCTGGCCAATCTGAGTATTAGATCGCGGTCTCTGAAATTCAGCAGTTTGGCGATAATGGGGCGAGGTGCCGTTCCTGGAATTGGGCGGTTGGTTGGGATCCTGTGAGCTCTTTCAACCACAAATAATGGCGAGAAGGTGGTTGTTCCGAAGATTTCTTTGCATAGTCGTTCCACAAAGTCTTCCATTTTTGCAGGATTTTGTTGCTCTCTGATCCCCACAAGTCTAATGTTGTTGCGGCGGCTGCGCCCTTCTAAGTCTTCGTTTTTGGCGACAATTTCTTTTACTTGGCGCTCTAATGATGACACTTTGGAGGACAGGGATGTGGTGTTGTGTTCCAGATCGGAGACCCTTTGTTCAACGGTGTCGAGACTCTCGCCGTATTTATCAAGGCGGTGTTGTATTTGGTCGACTTTGGCATCGAGGTTGCCTATGCCTGTTTTGAGTTCGAGCAGTATTTCTTGTATGTCGAGAGATTCGGGGGGTGTCGACTCGGTTTCCTGTTCCATGCTTGGTGATGGCGCTATCTCTCGATTCGACTGCTTGGGAATTTTGGCTATGGCCCCGGTTTCAAACATCAATTTTCGCTGCGATTTGTCCATGCTGGTATGGATTCCCGACTTTGCTGGGTGTAGAAGCAAAGGGCCCGCTCGACTGGCTTGAGTGATAGTTGTGTGGCGCTGTGGTCATCGTGTCCCGCTGTCGGGTTTCAGAATAACAGCAGGGGCCTTCCACAAGGTCGCCGCTGCCGAGGAGTTGTCGCAGTGTGGTGTGGGCCCCAGCAGTGAGTTTTTCCACTATGTTCTTTGTTCGCTTGACCGCGCTCGGGGGCCCCTGCCGGCAGGGCTTTTAGGAGATGGTGGGGCCCAGGCCGTGTGGATTTGGGAAGCTGGAGAGTTTGTGGGTTTTAAAGTACTTCCACGGCCGGGTCCGAAAGGCCTGGATGGGGTAGCCGCTTGGGCCTCTCGCCTGTTCGTCGTGCGGGGTGTCCGACAGCGGTCTTCGATGTTGAGGATCGTTCGCTGGAGATGGGGCTGTGGCTGGCCCGTTAGGATTTCGAGGAGTCGGAGGCTTCTGGACCGTCACTCCCACAGGGTCGGGCAGCCGTGCGGACATCTGCAGGCCCGGGGATGAGACCTGGGGCGGGGCGGCCGAGGCCGGGGCGGCGTCTCTCCTACCTGGTGCCGGTGGTGTGTCCAGGTACGTTCCCCCTCTCTCCGGCTGGGTCTGGAGGGCTCTGTAGGCTTGAGGCTAGCGGCAGCACCCCGACCGGAGGGCCGATGGCGCAGGTAGGCCGGGCGGGTTCTCAGCTGCCCCTGCTGTTCTCGGGCCGTGGATTTCCGGACCGTCGCGGGCACCACCTCCAGGGGGCCCGGGCGCCGCTCACCCTGCCCGGCAGCACGCTCCTTGGTTGAATCCGGGGGTGGTCGCTCGGGTGAGGATGTCGCTGGAGGGTCGAACACCTCGCTGCCGAAGCGCCGTGACACCGCGGCCTCGCCTCCGCCACCGCTGCGTTGACCAGGATAATGGCGGACGGCATTGAAATTGGTATCCGCCAGACGTTAGAGACTTGGGATATGATATCGAGACCGATGGGGGGGCATTCGGGGGAGAATGAAGCTATTTTATCAGGATTTTTCTCGGGATCGGTGTGGAGCTCTCTAGTGAGCTGCCATCTTGGACGGCTCTCTAGCGCCCTCTAATGGGCGTTATATCATAGTAGTGGGGAAAACATGTGGGCTTTGTACACGTTGGCATCCATCTACGCCCCAAATGTGGGACAAGAGGGGTTTCTGAGAGATCTACTAGGGGTACTGGAAGGTTTTGCACATGGTATGATACTAATGGGAGACTTCAATATGGCATAGTCCCGGGAACTAGATAGGAGTAATGGGGGGACTGCACGAGGGGGTGGTGGCCTCGGCTTCGCTCAGGGACATGTTTGTAGCCATTGGATTAAGGGATGTATGGAGGGAGGTGCAAGGGAATAAGGAACGATTTACCTATTAGTATCGGGGATTGAGGTGGGCCCATAGTATAGCTGACCACGAGGTGCTCACAATGGATTTGCAGCTGCCAGGGCAGAGACCAGGATTGTGGGGATGGAACGGGGTGCTCCTGCGGGACCCAGTGGTCAGGGAGTGGGGGAATGGAGGGGAGGATTACAGAGTTGTTTGCCCTCAATAAGGCCTCAGTTATGGGGGAGAGTGTACTTTGCGACACATTCTAAGCCATGACCAGGGGGGTACTTATTGCATTAAAGGCACAAAGGGATAGACAATTGTAGGTCTTGGAAGCCCAGTTAGAGGCCGACGTGAAGTCAAGCAAGGCACAGGCCACAGACACCCCCATCTAGAAAAACAGTGAGGGAACATCGTCAGGCAGTGGGCCAACTCAACCTGTTGAGAACAAAGGAAGCAGAAAGGTCACTACTGTCGGTACAACAATGATTCTATGCCAAGGCTAACAAGGCCAACAGGCTTCTAGCACGGCTTCTTAGAGGGGCATCATGCAAAAATAACATTGCAGCCATAATAGATGAGCAAGGGCTCCATCACACTTGTACAGAAAAGATACAGAAGTGCTTTGCTGACTTCTATAAGGACCTCCGTATGTTCCAGAGCCTGCCGGAAGGCACCCAGGTGAACCTCTTTGAGAGGATCCGCCTTCCCAAGGTAGGAGAAGAAGTAAGCGAACAACTAGGGCAGGATATCACAGAGGACGAGGTCCGGAGTGTTATAAGGGGGTGTGCAGTCATAATGTCGAAAATAAAAAGTCGAATGACAAAAAAGTCGAAAACAAAAAGTTGAATCTATTATTTTTTATTTATACGTATTTTTTGGGTTTGGTAAGTATAAAAAATGGGTAAAATAAAAAAAAGGGAGTTTGGGGGGAACCCCCCCATTTCGAAAAAAAAACGTATTGAAAAAAAATGCAACTTTCGACATTTTTGTTTTTGACCAAATGACTATAAACCTTATAAGGGACCTCCCCCAAACAAAGCACCAGGACCAGATGGCCACAGGGCTATTATAAAACTTTTGCGGGATTGCTGGTCCCACAGCTGACCAGTTTATTCAATCGATTCAGGGAGACAGGCAGGATCTCTGCGTCAATGGAGGAGGCGAAAATCCTCCTACTCCCCAAACCCAATAAAGACCAGAAGAAGTGCACATCATACAGACCAATATAGTTAATAAACCTGGACGGAAAAATGTATGCAAAGATATTGGGCAATTGACTAGGGGGAATATTACCAACCTTGATCCACCCAGACCAGTCTGGTTTTGTTAAAGGCCGGCAGACCTTCGACAACATAAGGCGGGTGGCACACCTGGTGGAAAAAGCGAATACGTCCTCGGCCCCCGCGGTCCTACTGTCTTTCGATGCCGAAAAGGCCTTTGATCAGGTGGAATGGCCCTTTCTATTCCAGGTGATGGAAAAGATGGGCCTGGGAAGGAATTTTTGGAGAAGGGTCCAGGCATATTATGTTTCCCCAACAGCACGCCTCCGGATCAATGGATCAATGTCCAACGGTATCCAATTGAGTAGGGGGGCGAAACAGAGGTTTCCTCTCTCCCCCCTCCTGTACACTATATACTTAGAACCACTGGTGGAATTAATTAGGGAGATAGATGGAGTCCATGGGATCCCATTTGGCGGAATACAACATAAAGTAACGACCTTCGCAGATGACATGCTCTTGACGTTAGCAACCCCAGGGGAATCCTTGACGGCATGTAAGGACATTTTGTCGGAGTTTAGGGGCAACATCACGTCTTAAAAATAACTTAAACAAATCGGAAATTCTAGCCCTCAGGGGAGGGAAGGGAGGTGGCGGGGCTGAAGGAGTCGTCACCATTTACATGGAACCCAAAAGTGATCAAATATTTAGGAATTAAGATAACCCTGACCTTATTAGGATGATATACGGCAAACTACCCACCCATGTGATCATCAATCAAGGCAAATCCCTTAAAATAGAAGGTGTTTAAGATCTCCTGGATGGGGAGAATGGCGGCAGTGAAGATGGTGACGCTCCCTAAACTGTTTTACCTATTTCAGGCACTCCCGGTTACGGTTCCGAATAATTTATTTTGCGACCTTGGGAAAGCAACGCGTGACTTTATATGGGAAGGCAAGAGGGCAAGGGGCAGTCGAGCATCACTGTTGTTGCCAAGAGGGGAAGGAGGGATAGGACTTCCGAACTTTAGGTTGCACTATGAGGCGTCCCAACTGCGTATCATACGGTAATGGTTCACGGGGAAAAGGGGGACCCAGTGGGTGGCAATGGATCATGCGGTAGTGAGGCAAGACCTGGAAGTAGTCCTGTGGCTGCCGTGATAACATAGACCGAAACATATGTACCTGCGCTCTATCACGAGCCTGGTGGCGGAAACGTGGGATAAAGTGATGAGGAAGTATCGGATCATGACATTCCCCGGCCCATTCACCCCTATATTCAATAACCCGACTTCTCACCGGGTGCGTTTAGGAAGTGGTGGGAGGGGGTATGTAGGAATGTGCAAGACATGTTCCAAGGATCCACCATTGACCCTTCACGGACTATAAACAGTGCTTCGAGGTGGGAGAAGAAAAAGGTACTTTCAGCTACGTCATTGGCTTCAGAACCCTATGGTCAAGGCAGCGGCATGCTGCGATCTGATGACGTTCGAAAAATTCCTCTTGACACAGAATGGATCAAAGGGAATAATCTCCAACATGTATAGACTCTCGGACAAGGCTATCCCCTGGACTGTATGGCCCCACATGGGACACTGGCAAGGCACGATGGGGAGGGAGCTCCCGAAGGAAGAATGGGAGAGATTATGGAAAAGATTTCCAAAAGTAGAGTGTTGGTACAAGCTGATATACAGGTGGCATTACACCCTGGCCCGCCTGCAAAGAATATACCCGGGGTCCACACAGGAGAGCTGGAGGGGTTACGAGGGGAGGGGAGGATACATGGTCACACATTTGGTGGAGATGCCCAAAACTCGCACACTTTTGGAGGGAGGTACAGGAGGCCAAAGCCCAGGTGTTTGGGGAAAAGGAGATCGTGCCACCCGAGATGTTCTTGTTGGGGGGTGTGGGATGGGAATGAGGAGGGAGATAGTTGGGGCGGCAGGAAGGTGAGGATGGTGCTAAGCCTGGCCGCAATGTTACTAATCAGTCAGAGGTGGAAGGGGGAGGCCATTCCCACACTTAATGACTGGCTTCGGGAAGTGTGGGACTTTGTAGCATTAGAGTGGGCAACTTATGCTATGAACAATACTCTGTCACATTTCTCCAGAGACCGGGGGGGAGGTTCTAACCTTCCTAAAGGAAGACTACAGAGTGCAATGGGGACCCTCACTGCTTGAAGTTATTGGACTTAAGCTAATATGTTCGAATAAATCCTTGGCCTGTATCGGACTCATGAAAACACAGGCCCAAGAGGGAGATAGGGGTGGGCGAAGGGGCAGGGATATGGAGTGTTATGTTATTGCTGGTTGCAAAATAATACAAATATTTTGTTTTTTTTAAAACAGCTGGAAGGAATAGCAGTATGCAACATTTGCGTATCTATGAACGAAGAACTCAAGTACATAAAGATTAAAGCACTTGATGCTTTTAAGAAGTAAAAACTAGGGGGCGTGTCCAAGATGGTAAATACTTAACAGCTTGAAGCCCCCTCACTCCACCACCACAAATCTGCATGTGATCCTGCACAGTGACTGCTCATCATCAAGTTAAAGCGGATAAAGCAGAGAAACACCACATATATCGGAGCTGATGCCGTGGTTTGCTTGCATGCAGTGGGGCGAGCTCTTTGTTGAATAGAGCTATTTGTGTGGGCCGAGCGCGACTTCACCCGCCGCTCCAGCTGACGGGCCAGTCCTGAGGGCTGGTCGGTGAACATGTGGGTCGAGATACCTGGCATCTCAGCGCTGACTGCAGGTAGCAGCAGGTTGCGTGGGGCACAGGAAATGTGACAAGGCTCCGGACTTCATATTTGCAAAGAATAATAAATTAAATAATGCACCGAAGCACCAAAGAGCTCAGAGTTGTGCATAAACATTGAAACGGGACACAGTGAGTAACCCAGCAGCCATCGTGGAGTGCCCAATAGGCTCAAGGTGTGTTGGTGACGTTTCAAATGCCAGGAAGAAGGAGTCTTTAAACACCTTTGTCAAGGGGGCAGGGCAAACCAGTGGAGCATTGCAGCATGCCCACCATGAGCTCTGGCAGTCTGAGGCTCTAACCTCCAATGAACCCTAATTAAATGTGACAAAGGGGGACAGAGACGTTCCCACCATGGTAATGGAGACCATGTGAGTGAAGTGACCCGGTGAATGAAGGAAACGTAATCCTGAGGGACGCCAAGCTGTTCACGCTTCACAGCGAATGAGCGAACCCAGGGACGGCACAAGATGACGCACAAGATGGCGCTGACCTCACAGTCCGAGCCCAGGGAGTCCCCATTACTCAAACAGTGTGACTCACAGTGGCCTGGACCACCTGCCACCTGGAGCCCTAACACGTGCAATCCTTGGTTGCTCTGGTGCGTTTACCATCAGGTGAGGACTGTTCCCAGCCTGTGGTACATGCCACATCCCTCCCAGATTTCATGGGTGGCTTTGGGTCGAAGCGGGAAGCAAGGGACGCCAGTAGTGAGCCGCCAGGATCCCTTATGGCACCTACTGCCCCAGAATCTCCACTGACGCACGAGAGGGCTGGAAGATCTTCCTGGAGTAGCAGTGTCAAGATAGTTCATGAAAGGAGTTGTTTGAATCAGGCTCTGCCATCAATCTACCTTACTACCTGTGGTAGAGCCGTCGTCCGTGTTCTAGGGACTCCACTGGGGAAGGAGGAGCCTGGCCAGTCGGCCATCTGATTGGAGCAGTATCTTCCCCATTGTTGGTCCATGACTGTACAGTCTAGGCTGTGCGAGGGGGCCTTGCACCATGTTGAAGGTCTCCAAAAAGGCAAAGGGAGGAGACATAAAAGCATTACCTTCAGGCGTAAGAAATGTCCTTCAAGCAACCAAGAGTGTAGAAGCCCAGGTACATTCAAAACTTATGGATGAGGACATCGCTGCCTCAGCCACAAGACAAGCCCTACAGCTCCTTCTGAAAGAATTTAAAGAGGAGATCTGGGAAATCCAGAAGGAGATTAAAACTAGCAAGGGTAGGCCTCTCCAGGGCTATTGCGGATGTGGATAAGCAAGTCCTGGCAGCAGAGCAACTTCTGGACGGAGCGGAAGTGGAAAATACCTTGTGCAACCAAGCTAATGATCAGGCAGGACAAGTAGATAGCACCGAAGAACAGCTAGAGCTACTCATAACGCAACAGGAGGATGTTGAAAATCACTCACGAAGGAACAACATTTGAATGAGTGGAATACCAGTGCACGTAATAGAGTAATACCTGGAGGCAGGCATTGATCTGCCAAATCCTGTCCCTTCCTGAAGATCGGGTTTATAAATCATTTTAGCAAAAATGGGGTCTTAAACCAGACATCCTAACAAGGGTCCACTTTTTCAAGACTAAGGTGGACATTATGAAAGCGGCACACTCCTTTGAGGCTATACAATTTCAAGACTCTCACATTCAATTGTTTCGAGATCTAGCCCAGCTCACTGTAGCTAAGAGAAGTAAAATTAAACAGTCACGGCATGGCTCCGAGCGCACCATCAGATATGGATGGGGCTTTCTGTGCAAACTTCTCTTTGCACATGCGAACAGACAATAATTGATCTACACGGAAGCTGAAGCCACAGATCTGACGGCCACTCGCACGCCATTGGGAGCCTCACAGCCAAAAAGGACAGCTTCTAGTGAGGAGGTGCGACACTCGGCGAAGCACCCACATCCCAAGGGGATAGTAATATGGCCTGAAGAGCATCCAAGAGGAAACACAGACGCGACTGTGAGCGATACTCTTGCCTTTCTGAAATCACAAGTCGGCTGTCGACTGGATGTTTGGTTCTGATATGGTCGGCACCAAAGATAGCTCAATGTTGGAACTCACATTTTTGGGTCATCTTGGGATGGGGGCAAAAACAGTGGAGAGGTCATCAAGGCGGAATGGATGTTTGGATCAGATCAAATGGGATTCATATTTGGGGCTACAAATAGAGGAGACTGTAGTTACAAGTGTGTTTGTGGGGTGGGGAGGGCCAAGGTCTGCCCAGATTTAAGGTTTTGGGATCATGACTCTGGGTTTAGATGTGTTCACCATTGGAGGGGTGTCTTTATTTCGCCCTGGATTCAAGCCCCATTCACCCATGGTTAGCTCACACCAGTTCGTAGTTGGGTTAATATGTGTTAAGTTTCCTTTTCCTGTTATATGTTTATTTTCCTACCACAATTTCTGTTATCTGCTCTGGGAGGATTGCAGGGTCACAAATACCAGATGTGGTTTGTAGCTGCCGAGGATTGGGTATGTCAGAGGCCTTAATTCACTGATTAAGCGCAAAACGATCCTTTCAACGATTGCACTCTATGAAGGCTTCTTTGGTGTTCTTGCAAGAAACACACCTGCTCCTGGGGGAGGAAAAGAGGCTTATTGATAAAGCATACAATACACAATTTCAGCCTCCAAGAAGGGAGGGGTAGCTATCCTGATCAAGAAAGGGCTCCAGTTTAAGAAACAGCCATTTTCAGAGATCCAGAGGGCAGGATGTTGATGGTTAAGGGCACATATCTCAAACAAACCCTCGCACTAATTTCTAGTTACGCTCCAAATGAAAACTAAGACCAGTTTTTCCTCAACATGATTCCTAATATGTGTCATTTTGCGGAAGGGGAGGTCATAAGGGGCATGGACCTTAATTGTGTTTTCGATCCCCTGAAGGATAAGACGCTGGCGCATCCTGGGCTGATAATAGGAACTTGAAACATGGAGGTTCTTTCCTCAGTAAAAGAGAGACTGCACGCATTATTTGGTGGTACGCCGGGGTTACTCGAGCATAGATATGTTCATGGTGTAATCCACAGTAATCCGAAAAACCTGGGGCATAGAGATTGGGCAGAGATTACTGTAGGACCATGCTCTAGTGGTTCTTGATCTGGAAATTTCCATCCCACCCACCGTGCCCAGCAATCAGTGGAGACTTAATGATTTTATCTTACGCGATGCAGTAATTAGGCTCCATGTCACCGACACCTTACAGAGGTTTTTGTGAGGAGATTCACAAGGGTGGAACGGGCGCAGCATTGCTTTATAGTGCCGCAAAAGATGTTTTAATGGGGGTAACTGATAAGCAGAACAGCAAAATTTACGAAAGCCAAAGAGCAACAAAAGCAAGCCCTGAGGTTGTTGGTGGCCTAGAAGGAAGCGGAACATAAACAGATGCAATCCTTTAAGAGTCTAAGGGAACTTAAACCTACCAGATCACAATTAGAAGCACTGCCAACGGACGATGCGACTGGGGTTTTCCCCCAGAAGAAATAATGTTGCTAAACTAAGAGAAATGGGGCTAATAAACTGCTTGCGGCCAAACTGTGCAACGCTGTAGCTCCATACATTGCCTAAAGAACTCTGAGGTGGAGGGGGCGAAGGATCACGGACAATAAGGACATGTTGGCCCTATTAAGAGATTCATTATCAAGCACTAGCTTTCGAGATTCCAGTTGAACAGTCCAAGGTCTGGGACTTTCTGAACGAAACTCCATTTCCGTAGATAACGGAGGTGGATAGGGACAGTCTGGAGGCTCCGACCACAGCAGAGGAGATGGCTCAGGCAATTAAAACACTTCCTGGTGGGAAAACCTCCGCCCCAGATGGGTACTCCAACCTTTTTCATAAGAGCTTTCAGAACACATTGGCCGCACGACTGGCATAGCTATATAATTCCATTCCATCTCCAACCTCAGTTAACTTTTCCAAGTCTGAGTCAGCCACAATCTTTATTCTGAAAGCTAGTAAATATCCGAAGGATTGCTCCTCCTACCCCTATTTCTCTCCTCAATAGAGATGCAAAAATGTATGCCAAAATCCTGTCTAACCACTTAATGTCAATCTTGCCTTCTTTAGTTAAATCAGACTAGACAGGATTTATATTGGGGCAGGGTCCCATGAGAACATCCCAGTTGCTGCACGGATCAAATTGAAATCCCTCTGCATCATCCACAAGGCTGTGAGGGCCAGGGACCATACTATCTGCAACTCTCTCTATCCAAATACTTTCCCGCTAGACCTCTCTGTTCCTCTGGCACCAACTCTTTGTGTGTAAGGCGTTTTGCTAAACAGAGGGCTGGAGGTCGATCGCTTTCCTCGGCTGGGTCCCTCCTATGGAACAGTCTTCCACTCCTTCCGCGTCTTGAATCAAACTTTCTTAAATTCCAGAAGCTCCTCAAGACTTTCCTCTTTACCCCCTCCATCCCTTCTTCTCTCCCATGCTATTCTTACAGTTGCTGTGATTGGTGTACAGGGCTTTTATGCATCTTCGGGGCCCTTTACCTCTCTCTCCCAATCGCCTAGCTTCTGGCTGCCTCCAGCACTTACTTCTGCACACCCTCCACCCCGAAGGCTCACACTCTACCAACTAATGGAGCCCCATGCTGTATAGCAGTTGACATGCCTGCCACTTTTTCTGTGTCTCACCCACGAGCACGGACTCCTCAACACTTACACCCACTACCCTCATCCTTGCACGTTCTGAATACTCACAAAGCATAGTGTGTTTGTCCGTTGTTCCTCCCGCACTGTACTTTATATTTCTTTGTATAGCATTGTGTGTTTTTCTCTCGTTTCCTCCCTGTTGCCCTGTGGGTGCTTTGAAACAGTCTTCACTTCCTGTATAAGTGGCTAACAAGTGAAAAATAAATACAAATAAATAAATGTAATCCATTCAGGCACAAAGTCGTGGAGTAATTGTGCGATTCTGGCCCTACATGCCCATAAGGCATTCAATAGCATTAACTGGTATTACCTGGCAGGTTAACGGGTTATGGTCGGATTTGGTGCTGTTATGCACAGGTACTCCAGCAAGGTTGGCTCTTATCCCCACCGATATTCGCACTAGCAATGCAGACATTAGCACGCACGAGGAAGCAGCTATTTTTGGACCGGCAGTGCAAACGGAGGAGAAAGGCAGAGAGACCGGGAGGGACGACAAGGAGGGAATTGCCCTTGACCTTTTCAACTCAGACCTGTGAAGCCTCCGAAAGGGAAATCATAAGACCTGGAAGTCCAGCTGGCGTGTGGTGTGACAGGTGTCAACGGCACACAGTGCCCTCCTGCACTGATAGTCAAAGCAGGGAGAAGCGCTTGCCGCCGTGGTGCTGTCCTTGACTCCCGAGACAAGAAACTCCAACAGTTCAGCACAGCCGGTGAGTCGGAGAAGACAGATGGTAAAACCGAACTGGGCCCATGGTTGCAGGGGCAACCTTGTTGAACAAAGAACTTGCGTAATTTAACTCTAAGGAAACCCTGGTAAAAGGTTCAGAAGCAGAGTGGTCAGGCGTTGCGGTGCGCTCAATCGAAACTGATTGCACTGTCAAACTGGCAAATGTGAACCCGACTGAGGGATGCCTACAAACCAGGGTAACCAGAGACATATCCGAGAGCCAGATATTAATAGAACTGTGTGAAGCCTGGCTGGGGAATTTAAGGGACGCTGTGGCTGGGGGCTTTCAGGAAAGCCTGACTGGAGACACGAGCTTAAGTAAAGAGAAGAACCTAAGAGATTTTGTGAACCGGGGCAAATGTAAACCCGACGGAGAGACGCCTGCGAACTGAGGGTAAATAGTGATATACCCGTGAACATTGTAACAACAAATCTGAACCCGGCTGAGCACTGTCCACAATGGATACTTGGTTTTAAAAGACATTGAGATTGCTGAGTGATACGTTTTTGACTGAAAGGCCATAGTGAACCCGATTGAGGGAGGCTAACGTTGCAAGAAGGATCATAGTCCGGCTGAGGGGGATCGAAGGGGCGGAGAGCAGTCACCAAACGTGAAAAGATTGCCAAAGGAACTTTTGTTTGTTTATTGTTTTGCGACGACTGGCCTTCTAAGGCAAGAGACCGTTGCATGTTATTTTATGTTACTTGCCATTTATATAGTGCTCCATATATCATTGGTATGACCTCAAAGCGCTGGTAGGTTGAACGCCCTCGGGAACCGTAGTTCTGGTCAGTAGAGAGAAATAGAGTCGTAGGATGCGTGGGTGCACCAGATGTGTGCAGCTGATGTAATTGCCGGATGGTAGCTGCATCCTAGCGTTAGGTGTGGTGCTGAAGATATCAGTTGGATGTGTGCAGTCTGGTTGGTGGACACCAAGACTGGGCTCTGGCTGCGTTAGGCCAGAAGGACGCATATGCGAGCAACTGGGCCGGAATGTGCTCGGCAAGCTGCGTTTTATTAGGGTGATGAGGTGTTCGTGGGACGTATTCGTATGTGAACGTGTTAGGGAGAATTCTCTGTTAAGGCTAATTTCCCAAACCTAGTGAGTCCCCCAGCAGCTTTGTTGGATTTTTTGGGGTTTAATTTTTCTCCTGCTAAGAGTGAGACTCTTTTTCTCCCACTCTTTGGCATGATTTGAGAATGTCCTTTGACTATGTAATGTGTTTTATGGGCTATGGGGTCTTTTACTCCATAGGGCTTCATGTGTTTTTGGTATATGTGTTACACAGCACCCTCAGTGTAGTAACATAGGGGTGTCATAGTGACCCCCAAACATAGACTCCATACCCTGGGACTGACTACTGTCTCCCAGGGCATGTAAAGTCACCATTGGCTTTACTAGTCTTAAATTGTGAACAGAACCAGTACAAACCATCATATTGTGGAAGTACTGGTAGGGGTAATTCGATTGCCCCTGGGTCTGTTTTCCAAGGTGGCACTGTCCAGTCCCCCCATGTCGAGTTTCTGGCTGGTGGCAGTGGATACCACGCAAAATATTCCCCCGCAATATTTCCTATCGGATTTTCCCATTCATTTTAAACGCACCACTTTTTGGTGCAATGTTAAAGATACCGCCGGGTTATTTATTTAATATTTATTCCCCGGTTGGGTCTTTTTGCCAGGACTCGGTTTTAAAATGGCGTTTGTGTTCGCCTCTGAAACCCTAACCCAAGTCGAGCCCTTTGTTCCACATTTGGCAGGCTTCTGCACAGAAGCCTCCAAAAGTGGTGGCACTCTGTCTGGGTCTACAGGATGTGTGGGAGGGGGGAATAGGCACCCTGGACTGAGTTGCCTCGGCAACTCAAGTCGCACTCTTGTGTGATTGGCCCAGTGGTGAGCCCCCCGGCTCACCACTTAGCATGTTTGATTGACAGCTAGGCTGTTGAATGGGGGTTTTCTGCATAAAAGCAGGGCTTTGGGGACTGGAACTTCAGAAGTTGCCACAGGACCTAAAGAATCCGAAGAGGGGAGAAGCTGAGCCATCTACAACAACGACACCACCGGTGGAGCCCTGCTGTACGAAACTCACCACTTTCCCGACGACAGAGAAGATCTTCTTCCAGGAGAGTCTTCTTCCGTTTGAAATGGTGGGACAAACCAGTTCGCCTTTTTTCGCCTCCTGGATCGTCTCGTGGTCGAATCACCTGTACCAAGCATCCCGGCGGCCGGATAGCCACGCTTCACCACTACCGCGAATAAAAGGGTAGTACCTTTTAACGGGGGAAACTCTGCGGCTGGTTTCTTCCCTGGCAGTGCAACGACCTCCAGCTTTCCTCCATCGAGACCTTCTCTTCCCCTGGATGAAGCCCCGACTTGCACACGCTGCCAGGAACAACTGCCCCCGCTGGAGCTTTCTCACCATTTCAGGTATTGTGTCCCGCCTGGTCTCCCTTGTAACAGACTGTCCAAGGTGTCCCGTAAATCCTTGACTCTCTATCCTGGGGTGACCTCGGACCTGTCAACATTACCTTTTCTAACTTGATCCAACCTCTTTTTGACTTTCCTGCAAAGACTTTGAGTGCATTTCCACTGTGTGATCTTGGGCACATTCCGCCTTGCTCTCTCTAAGAGTGGGTCTGGCCTATGAACTTTTTGCTTTACAGTAGACCCTGCCTTTCTTGACTTGCTGTGGTTTCTTAAAAGTGTTGGTACTGTGTGATTTTCCTATTCTGCCTTTTCTCTCCCTTTTTTTAACAAATTATTGGAGTGCCATCTATGGTTACGCACTCACCTCTGTTTTGCTAAATAAGTGGTGTCTTAACCTAGACTTGTCAAATAATTAATTAGGGAGGTGTATATATTTCTAGTGACTGTGTTTGAACTTGCTTGACATATTAGTGCCAGTGTATTTTTACAAGTGTGTTTTTAAATAAATAATTATATACTTTATACCAAAGCTCTGGTCAGTGTTTGCTTGTGCTACTGTATGTTTAGCCCTATTGTGTATACTCTATATACTGCCTAACTCTTCTTGAGAAAAGTCTGACTGCTTAGCCACAGCTACTAGGTAAAACATAACAGCTAGGCAAAATTAATCAGGGGTATAGCTGTGTTCTAGTTGAATGATGGTGTATAGTAGAGTGTAAACGTAGTGATGTGATATGATGGTTATCTTTAAAGCGCCAGAGACCAGGCACGTGAACAGGATGGCAGGGAATAGAGCGACACATACACACAGAGACAGGGGCTGGGTTTACAGCGACAGATATATAGCAACAGCATGAAAGAGACTTGGCCCTGGAATGTCCTGGCATTGTTTAAAGGAACTATAACCTTGTGCTGGCGAGACCCAGGAGTGTGCTCAAAGGTCCTGCTTTGTCCTGTGCTAAAAACATGGGGAAGGGAGACCAAGCCATACCATCCTGACTTATCATTTGGTGAACACTTTTCTTGAGAACATTATCCCACACTATTGGGTAACTTAGTTGTAAGGATTGGCAATAGTTCTTTTTAGTATAGGCCCTTTTTATTTGACGAGATAGCACTAGGACTGCCTTATTATTATTTGATGGTAGTAGCTTGCTCCCATTTTAGATTTAGATTAGGCATTTGCATAACCCATTATACAGTTTAATAAACACCCTTGAACTGTGATCACTTGTGTCAGTCTTTACTGTTGCCACCATGAGATTCTTACAATATTCGGAAAATGACTGAATTAAAGGGCTCCCCATCCTGAGGCAAAGACTAGAAAATTGCACTCTACGCTGATGACTTGCTCCTTTTTCTTGGGGATCCGGGTAACTCGTTCCCACCACTGGATGTCACGCTTTGGGGTTTTGAAGAGTTTTCTGGATTTAGATTCAACATGACCAAATCCACTGCTATGAATATCACTGAAGACCCCTGGAAGATGAGCGTGTTGCAGGAAGAATTCCCTTTTAAATGTTCTAGCACCTCCCTGGATTATCTGGGTGTGAAAATCACACCCAAATATGAGGACCTGTTTCGGGAGAATATCCTGCCGTTATGGGCGAGGAGCAGGGAACTCTTGAATAAATAGGATCTACAGGAGATATTGTGGCTAGCCCGCATAACAGTGGTCAAGATGCCCCTGCTCCCAAAATTGTTACAGGTTTTCCAGGCACTTCAGATCCAGGTCCTGTCTAAAATGATGAAGCAATTACAGAACTTAATCTTCCAATTCATATGGGGCAAAAAACTCCCTAGAATTCCCTGATACAAAGAGGTCTGGGGGTACCTAACATACGACGATACCAGACAGCAGCACAGATTAGTCACATTTTGGGTTGGCCGGTGGCTCAAGGAGACAAGAAGTGGAAACTGCTAGAACAGGAGGCATGCTCCTCGCTCTGATCACACTTACCATTCATGACTAAAGGAGATAAGAGCGCTGACGGAAAATCTTTTGCCATAGACAAAACAGACAGAGTTGCATGTTAACATATTAGGACATCGGTTGCAGGCATTTAAAGATTAATCCCAGCCTAGGTCCACTTTCCTCGATAACACAAAATCCAGATTTCACCAAGGTTTTTCACAAGAAAGTCTTTACTAGCTGGATAAGAGAGGGTTCCCTGACACTTGAGAAACTATACAAGGAAGATAATCCCCTAACGTTTGTGCAATGCAAGGAACACTTCCCATTATTGGAGGCAGAATGCTTTCATTACATCCAATTGAAACATTGGATATCACAAGGAAAGGTGAAGGAGGAAGACACAAGATCGCCTAGGAGTTTAGAAAGCAAGGCTTACTCGGGTCCATCGGGTAAAAAGATTTCCCAAGGTTATAAATTACTTGACAATGTGGACATAACCGAAAATCTCCCTTATATGTGCAGGTGGCAGGTGGAGTTCGGTACCTCAGTCCCCATTGAAACTTGCCGCCGCATATGGGATAGGATGCAGAGAAGTTCCAGATGCGCGACGCTGAAGGAATGAGCATATACAATCTGCTACCGGTGGTACTGAACCATGCATAAATTGCATGCCATCTTCATGAACTTTTCGAAGCTATGCTGGAGCGGATGTGGTGTGGTGTGTGCCCTATGTGATGGCTTTGCCCGATTATCCAGTTGTACTGGAAAGAAATTCTGTCTAGCACAGGAGAAATCAAAGGGACGGAGCATCCCCTAGATCCAAGTTTACTCATCCTTGGGCGAAATGATGAAGAGGGACACTGCCCAACAACAGTGAACAGGTTGAACCTGATCACTCAATTACTGGATACATGATATCCAAGACCGGCTCTGCGTCATCCAGGAAAGAAGGCCATCTCCCACCAATCTCTTTCAGGAGGCCCATGGGCAGAAGAAATTGACCCCTATGTATAGCCGAGATCTGCATTAGGGACTCAAAGTCCATCACCTTCCCTTCAGACATCAGATCACCTACTGTAGCCACCCTACAGGTCTCCAAATGTCGCCTGATCTCTTGAATCGACCTACGTCACCTGCCCGACAAGACTACTCGGGGGATATTTGGGGAGTTAGGGTTCGGGGATCCCAGGAGCCGCCACAGTCTCCACCACATGGCCTTTCCCAGTGCCAGAAGGTGGGGCAAGTGCGGAAATGCACACTCACCAATCCACAAGACCTCCTTCAACTAATAACATGTAAGAGAGGGCTGCAGCAGGCCAGTGTCTAGAGACGGCTCATCTGCCAGCCAATCCATACCAAACTGCTTCTGCCCTGCCAAAAAGTACAACTCGAAATGTGGAAGTCAAATCCCCCCACCCGTTTATTCCTTTTGAAAAGTAATCAGTGCTATCGAGTGTCTCTAATCCTTCCAAATGAAACCCTGAACAATCCAATCCAACTCATTAAAAAAAAAAAAAAATGGGGCATATTGAAGGAGATATTAACAAAGTGATAAATCAAAAGCCGGAGCGCTACTATTTTCAGAAGCAACACCCTTCCCATCATTGACAAGGGAAGCATGTTCCAGAACGCCACAGATTTTCGTACGCCATCCTGGGCCTTCAAAGTACTGTGTGAATGCGAAGCGTAAAAGTCATGCCTCACATTTACCCCCAGATACCCAAAAGTATGTGTTTCCCAACACAAATCCATGCAAGGCAACTGACTCCTATGGAGGCCTTGCAACTCAGCAAGTGGAGGCCTCGCAACTCAGCAAATTGAAACAAACAGGATTTTGTCCTGCTGATGTGTATCCCTGAATTGTCCGCAAATCAGTCTGTTACATCCAGAAGATACTGCAAATTTACTTCCGGTCAATCAGAATGCCTGCTTCCAAATATTCAGCTCGCAACTACACTGCGAGTGGCTCAAGGGCCAGAAAAAATAGCATGGGGGACAGCGGCCAGCCCTGCCTCGTGCCTTTCGTCAGGGCCCACCCTTTGGAGATCTGCCTGCCTGTCCTCACCATAGCCCTTAGTTCTGTGTACACCAATTGCACCCACCGCAAGAAGCCCTCCCCAATGCCAAAACAATGCATGGCCTCATATAGTCAGACCCACCTGACTGAGTAAAATGCCTTTACTGCGTCTAGCGAGGCAACCGCATAAGCCAAAGCCAGATTCACAGTACTAGCAATAAGATGGTGTAGTCTTCTTAAATTCCACGTGGTGTTCCTGCCAGGAATGTAACCCTTCGGGTCTGAATGGACCATGGTGCCTATCGCTCCTTTAGTCTAGCTGCCAGTAAGGGCATAAGGATCTTAGAGTCTTGATTGACCATGGATAGGGGTCCGTAGGAGCTGCAATCCAAAGAATGTTTGATTAGCTTAAGTACTGGGATTATGATTGATTCCTGCAAGCTACTAGGTAAGATCCCTCCTCTAGGTGTCAAGGAGCCTAGGTACCAGCACCTCAGCATATTACTTGTAGAATTACTCTGGCAGACCATCAGCCCCAAGGGTCTCCCCAGATGACAATGCACACATGGCGACCAGAACAACAGAGAGCTGGGCGTCCAACAATTCCCTCTGTTCTGCTTCAAGACGGGGTAATGCTATGTGAGACAGGGCCTCCGCATGGAGAAGGCCAGTATGCGCTCTCGTTTTTATAGTTCAAGATCTTAGCAATCAGCTGTCTCGGGGGGGCACCCAGCGGGTGCATTTTAGCTAGATATCTGAGGGCAAGCTCCACCGTGAGCCCCTGTGTCAGTGCTCGTAGGCCCATCTCCTGTAACAGCAAGTTCTCAACATAGGAAGTGGGGGCCTGTCCCTCCTCCCCCTCAGGTAGTCCTAGGATCCACACGTTATTCCTCCTTGCCTTGTCTTTCACATCCTCCGCAAGCCGTTCCAGTTCCTGCACCTTCTCCGTCTGCGTAGGGATTTCCGACTGAGTACCAGCAATGTTGCTCCTGTTCTCCTGCACCTGGGCTTCTGTGGTACCAAGCCGGTTCGCAAGTGTGCGCACGTCCTGTCTCAAAAGACCAACATTGATAGCAACTGTCTCAATCTTATGTTCCAGGAACGCTTGCAACATTGCTATCGCCGCTAATATCTGGTCTTGCCCTTGCTGGCTCACTGACCCGGAGGTAGCCTCCACGCCCCTGTGCTACAATGGCTGCGCCTCCATGACCATCTGCTTGGCCCTGCCTTATTATGCTTACCTGGCATCTGCAAGTAGTTCTGTACACACAGGGTAATGGGAAGGGCCAGGTCCAGCAGGAGCTGAGCACACGTATCCTCTCCTATGCACTCTGCTCAGATAATGTCGGCAGTACGCCTGCCCGCAGGGTAGCCCGGGGGCTGCATGTCCCCAATAGTGGGCCAGGCGCCACAGCAAAATAGCACAATCCACTCTGCCCTCCTCACTGGTATCACTTCTGCATCCGTGCAGGGCGAGGGTAGGGTGCAGCAGCAATCCGCCCTCTCCCCAGTCGCTGTCCTGCTGCAGGGCCCTCAGCCACCAGCCCAGGCCAAAGAAACACTTCACACTGTCCTGCGCCCCCCCCCAACCAAGCCAATGCAGTGCTGCACAGTCACAAACTCCTCGCGGACAGCACAGCAGTCAGGCCGGTTTTTGAAGTCCACCCCGATCAAACAGATGGGCTGCTGTTAGGATGCCAGACCCTGTTTCCCCAGGCCGTCACCATCCCACAAAAAAATGGGGCTCAGAGGCTCTTGCAATGCGTAAGGAAGACCATAATGGCGGCATCATGTAAGGCGCAGACCAATATATACAGCACAGAAACGTTGCACACTTTTTTCTCCCACCATCAATAAGATTAACATAAACCATTGCTGCTAGGGTATCCCTGAAGCACCTTTGAGCCTTATGATAAGAAGCACACTCCTGCGTGCCAATACGCAAAGCCTCCAGAGAGCAGAGCTGTGTAGGCAACAGTCAGCTGTGATCCGGGACGTGTTGATAAAGTCAACTTTTTTCAGAGGCAGTTTCCTCTCTTTAGTGTTCCTGTGTAATCATTTCCCCCTCCTGGCTTTTCCCACTTAAAGTGCTCGGATCACAGCACGGCCCCCTACTCACTGTTTGACAGGTTGCAGTGCACAGCTCTCCGGGCAGCCGTGGGGACGACCTGCCCGACGGCTACAGGTCTATCCTTGCTGCTGCACACCTCCCTCGCCGCATGGGGCCAGGGCACAACCCGGCCACAGCCCTGCCTCAGCTTGCAGTTTCGCAGGGCTGCCCCGAGCAGCTCCGGAGGACTCCGCTGTAGTCGTACACTGCTTCCGCGTCCCCTCATCGGGTGGCAGCCGTCATTTTGATGAATCGCACTAACTTGTCCCGGGCCACCACAGGCCCTCCACACAGCACCGGCAGACTCAGGCTGCTCTGGACACATTCCGGAGCATAGACTTCTCAATAGAATGTTTAGAAAGGCAATATTACGGGCACCTCACTGGAGGATCCGGCAGGAGCACGGGAAGGCTGTTGCTCACTGCATGGCTGCTGGCCACAAGCCCCCCCCCCTCCCTTCTCCTGGGTTATGGTCCAAGTCTCCACACCATGTTTCCTTGGTGGGCCAGGAGAATATATCCCTTCCCCTAGTGTCCAGTCTCAAACAGCCTGGGGAAATTACTCCACGAGGAAGATCACTCTCTTGGCTTGGGTCCATGACCCTGGTTTCTCGTCCCCTGTCTTTATGTCACCTTGGCAGCCTTGCTTGCCAAGTGCTGACACAAGGAAGATAGTCCTGCTCGCTATTTTCATACAGGGTTTTTGCCTCCTGTATTTTCCAGCCCCTACCGGTCCCTGTGCCTCTTCGGTTACCTTCCTTGTTCCTGGGATGCGCAGCCGGTTCTTCCTGGGGTCTCTCTCTTACTCTGTATGATGCGCGGGCATCTCCTGCCTGACCATTGGAGCGACGGTCTGGATGATGCCTCTTGCATTCACATCACTGTTGGTCAACCTCAAGTTCCCGTCTGGAAACAATTGGGGAAAGGAGTCCTGTTGTCCTCTTGCCTCCGGGAGCAGACTGCTCTAGGCCCAGTCTTGGCCTTCTCTGTGTTTCCTTTGTGCTTCCCGGGTTTCACGGTCTCTCGTCCTGGTTGGCTGTGTCTCTCCGACAGGCAATCCTCTTCAGGTTTTTTGTTTTTAAAACAATTTTTATTTTAAACAAACACACCAAACATTACAACCATTTAGGACGTTCATAATCAATATTAAAGCATCAATGCTCTTCAAGTTTTATGGCGTAAAAGGAACCACTTCTGGTACTTCGACTACCTATGTTTTTGATGCACTTCTTTGTCTCAGTACTTTTCAGGACCTTGAGGTAGTCTACTTGACAACAATAAATAGGTCCAGAGGCGTTGCTAGGGGGGGCTGAGGGGGCTATAGCCCCGGGTCTTTTAGTTGCAGCCCCGGATAGAAGCTCAGGGACTACAACCAAAAGACTATAGTTAGCCCCGAATCCTGCCAGTCCCGACCTTAGCTTAGCCCCTGATCTTTTCCAGGCCTAGCAACACTCCTGCATAGGTCTACTGTCTAAAAAGAGGTTAGCAGAAGAGGGAGAGGTTAGAGTTGGGGGTATGATGTTCTCAAAAGGGATGTCCCCTAGATGGTCCTTCCCCCTGCCAGGGGGTAGTCCCTCCCCATGAGATCCTCCCTCATTATACCAACCCCAGGGGGATTATCGGCCTCACCACCTGGTCTCATGGGAAAGGGTTCCGCCTTGGGGATAAGTGACGACATCCAGTGATTCGTCACAACACTTAAAAAGTACATAATACCGATCTCACGCTGGATGACCTTGAGTAGCATAGGTTGCTTTTATTTGGACATGGCTGTCTGGAAATGTGGGCTTTGCACTAACCCTTCCCCTTTGACTCCAATTTTTTTGAATCACAGTTTTATGCCACGTAGTAACGAGCGAGCCTTTAAAAAAAATAAAAAGTGTTCTATTAATATGTGCCAGTTCATTGAACTTTTCAAATCAAATACAAGAAAAAAGACACAAATATCAACATACATAGATTCATAAAAAGACAAAACAAGTTACATTACGTCATGAAACACATTTAAATATGAAGTATCAAATAAATTATAAAATGCATGTATAATATCAATTTGTATTAGAACCATGTGTATATATCCTCATATCTACAAAGATTAATATTCTTACCTTGAAATAAAATATGATAATAGCAGCAAGTTCAAAGGCCATGAATTATATGGGCAATTCGTTGTCAAAAACAGAATTTCTATCCCTTTCCAAACTCTATATAGGGCAATCTTTACACTCAGGGTCTCAGTATTTAAACAAAAGCCCCAAAACTTGTCAGTTTTAATAGTATTATAATCATGCACAGACCTTGCATGTATACGTCTCCAAGTTTGATAAATGAGGTCAGTACATGTTGATCTGTCTCAACCTGATTTTCATCTCGGGAACTTTGACTGCCATTGTAGGAAGCCTACCTAGGCAAAGAAGCAACATGAATCGTCTCAGCTCTGGGGCAGGGCATAACATCAAATAGCCTTGCTTTTTGTTTTTAAATATCACTGGCTTAAGTTTCAAAAAGGCAAATACGTTTTAAGCTTTCCCAAATGTTCATAATTCAATTGGCAATCATCAATGAGAATTTGTTTCTGGAAGTAGCGCTGTATCTACTTGAGACCAATTTGGTGTCCACCCCACCCCCCCAAAAACTTTTCATTTTCCTCATGAAAAGTATTTAAGAGACACATGCTTTATGATCTAACCAAAAGATTAAGTAATGGGCACTTGGGTGATTTCCTCATTTTAATATGCATGGTAGCCATCCTATACCTGACATATCCTGTCAGAGGTCAAACCTAATTCAAATCTTAATGTGGGCATTGGGACAGATTGAGGGAGGCCCAATATCCTTTTCCACAGCCTTCCCTCAAAAGGGGGCAGCCAGTCTCACTTCATGGCCTCCCACCCCAATTGCTTCTAGCCCATAAACTATGGCGGGCAGAAAACCTGTTTATACATCAACAGTAGCCCTTTCATGCTAAATCCAGTGGTCTGACTTGATATTCTACTGATTAAGCAACCCAGGATCACATCCTTCTTATTCTTAAGTTCTGTAACTTCCGATAGTCCCTTACAGAGAGTTCTATGCAATCCCAAATAACAGTAAGTTTCAGTGTGATCAATTATCCCCAACACAGTACTAATACCATTACTCTTCAGCTTCTTATGGCCAAAATACATGAACTTGGTCTTACTCACATTCACACTCGGGCCATTCTCCATGGCATACTCGCATAGAATATTCAGGGATCTTTGTATACCCGTTAAGGTATGATCCACAAGCACAATATCATCTGCATAAAACAGCCACACAAGGTGGCAGTCGCCAATTTTGGGGGGCAATTGTGTGCCATAATTAACCTATCAGGTAAGTCTGCCAAATATAAGTTAAATAAAAGGCAGGCAAAAAGGCACCCTTGTTTGAGTCCATTAAAGGTGGGCACACTAGGTGTACATGCCCTGTTACTCAAACAGACATGCACACTCGTACCTTCATGTAACTGAATAATCAGATTTAACAGAGCAGCCGGAACTCCTCACTTACAAAGTTTCTGCCAAAGTGCAGCCGATTCATGGTATCAGTATCAAAGGCAGCATGAAAATCTATATACGCCACATACAGCAGTGGATTTCCTTTCCCTTTTGCAGCCTTAATTTATAAGGTCAAGGCTAATACATTGTTGGAGGTCGAACAGCCCTTACGAAATCCTGGCTCAAGGGAACTTAATATTTTCCTATTCTCAACCCAGTTGTTAAGTTCCCACAATAGCCCAGAGGTAAATCATTTCCCAGTAATGTCTAGCATTGAAAGGAGCCTGTAGTTCTTAGGCTCAAGACGTGAATTTGTTTTGAAGATCGGTACCAATATAGCCTCTTTCTATGAAGCTGATATAGTACCCTCCTGGCATGCCTTTTGAAATAGGAGTGTTAAAATATCTGCCCAGGCATCTCGATACTTTTTTAATACAATGTTAGCTAGACCATTACGGCCTGGCACCTTTGAGCTCCTGAGCCTATTTATTGCTACCAAAATCGTATCCCGATCAAAATCCATACTTATTAGGGCCTCACTACTTTGACAGATGTTTTCTGTGGGGACAGACACAATGTTAGAACACTGTGACGAGCCGATCAACCCGCACGCATCCTCGCCACGTATGGGGTTAATCAGTACTTCTTGTTCGTTGGTCCTGTAGTGTCTCACCAATGTTCACATCCTAGAAATGTTTTCACTATTCAATGTATCAGCTGTATCAGCTATAGCTTGAAATTGCGAGATCTGAAGCGAGCACCTCCTTTGCTTAATCCAATTGTGGTGCTCATTTTTAACCTCCTACACGCTCTACTTACATCCCCATCGCCTAAAGTAGAACTTCTAACTATATGCAAATTCATTCTTAAGAGGCGTTTGCCCTCCCTTATCTGTTCCTCAAATTTATACTTTTTTTTTTAATGATTTTATTAATTTTCTGCAAACACAACAATACAAACCAAACAAGCAGTATAATTATAACAATTCCATTACACATCATTTTATCTTGGTCACTGCTCCCCCAGTCCCTCCCCCCTCCATGAGCCTATTTGTTATTCGCATTCAGTATCTGCTACATGCGGCAGGGTCTCATTTTCCTCGGATTCTGTTGGATCTGATATTGCTCCAAACAATTCTGCTATTAGTGATTTCCATGCCATCAAGGTGCCCGCCTCCTCCTCACCACTCAAGCTGCTCGCTTCTTGCCATACTACTGTTTCAGCCTCCGCCTATTTCTGCAATTCCTTCCACCATACCTCCACCCGTGGCTTGTGGCATGTCTTCCATCCCATGGCAATCCTCCGTTTTGCGAGCACATATGCCAAATCTTTCAGTTTCCCAACATGCTTAAGTTTCCGTGATTTGGGGAACCCGCCCAGTAAACAGGCCCAGGCCGTATCTATGACGAGCGTAACCCCCTTTTCTGCCAATTTCTGCGCAACTTCTCCCCAAAAGCACTCAATTATTGGGCATGACCAAAACATGTGCGTCATGTCAGCGTTTTCTTGGTTACATTTAGGACACGCCTGTCTTCCAGTATTACGGAACTTAGATATCCTCAAAGGGGTCATGTATGCTCTATGCGTTATATACAGCTGTATTTGTTTTAGTCTGGCATTTCTCGACACCTTCTTGTGATAACCCAGGGCACGTTCCCACACCCCATCCTCCATCGGGGCTCCCACTTCTGCTTCCCAATCCAGTCTCAAATGTATCAATTCCTTCCCCACCTTAGTCATCATCTCATATAATCTAGAGATCTCATGCCCCCTTCTGATATGTCATATGTTGCCCCCACAACTGCATCTGGTTCCTCTGTCAATACTGTTTCTGGCCATATTTTCAGAATCTTCTGCACCATCCTATGATACATAACATATTGGCCCGTATGTAGTCCCGCCTCTTCGTTAAGTTCTTTAAAATCCTTGATGGTCCCCTCCTGCCAAACGTCCCCTAGAGTTACCAACCCCACCGATTCCCAGTAGGTCCTTATAATCACCCTCATCTGTTTATCCCCTCCCGTCAAAGCAACCAGCGGTATCTGTGGGGAGCATGGGAATGGATCCACCATCAACCGGCATGCTCGAGGCCAGATTTTCCACCCAAGCATCATCATCCCAGGGCGCTCCTTCATTTCAGTTTCAGGCAACCAAATCATTTCCCTCAAGTAAAACAGGGTACAGTCCTGCCCAAACAACCTGAGTTCAGGGGTCACTTCGTCAGAGAGCCACTTAGCCACATATTGTAGTTGACCCGCCACATAATAAACCTCAAAATTAGGCAGTCTGATACCTCCTTTTTCATAGAAGTTCTGCAATTTCCATAACGCCACTCTATTCTGGGTACCATGCCACAGGAAGTCCCTACACATACTATTCAACTTAGTAAAAAATGTCTTGGGTATCATATATGGAATATTACTAAAATAATGTAGGAGCCTAGGTAGGACCACCATCTTGAGCATAGCCCCCCATCCCATCATTGCTAAGGGCAGCTTCTCCCAAAACTTCATGCTGTTCCTAATTTTCCCAATGGCTATTTCGGTGTTGTGTCTATGTTCCTCTTCCAACATGTGGTACACGTCTATTCCAAGGTAACGAAAGGAGCCAATCGCCCATGGTATTTGTAGTAACGGTAACCGATCTACAGGGGTACCCCTATAACTACCTAGCGGGAATATGCTGGACTTTTGAGGGATCACCACTATACCTGACAGCGCCGCATACTTCTCCATCACTTCAAGAATGTATTGGAGATTTTCTTACGGGTATTGCAAGTATAATAACAAATCATCTGCATACAAGGATATCAGGTGTCGTTCTCCCCCTACCTCAATACCTATCATATCATATTGTTGCCTGAGGTATATTGCCAGGGGTTCCAGGGCTAGAATGTAAAGCATCGGGGACCAGGGGGGAACCCTTGCCTGGTGCCTCTACTAAGTTGCCATCTCTCAGATATCACTGATCCTGTTCGAACTCTGGCTAGCGGCTCACTGTATAGCATCTTCGCCCACCTGATGTAACCTGGCCCCACTCCGTACCCTCCCAGGGCTGCCAATAGCCATGACCACTTAACCGAGTTGAAAGCTTTTACTGCGTCTAAAGACACAATCGCCATTTCACCCTCATTCCTGCCACCCCATTTGACCACCCAGTGGAGTCGCCTATGGTTGTGAGTTATATTCCTATTCGGGACGTAGCCCGTTTGATCGGGATGTATTAATCTACCAATTACTTTCCGCAATCTGTTTGCCAGGACAGCCGTCAATATCTTGCTGTCCTGGTTCAGCATCGACAAAGGTCTATAGGAGCCGCAGCTATGCCCTGGTTTGTTGGGTTTGGGAAGCGGTATTATGATCACTTCTCTGAGTGACTGCGGCAACCTTCCCATCTCAAACGCTTCATTAAGCATTTCTAACATTGGGGGGAGCACTTCCCCTTTGTATACTTTATAAAATTCACTAGGGAACCCATCTGCTCCTGGGGTCTTACTGGTAGGCAACTGCTTCACAACCTCCTCTAACTCCTCCAAGTTAATTGGCGCATCAAGCTCCTCCCTCTCCTCTTCACTGATCTTGGGCAGTCCTATGTCTTCTAGCGTTTCGATTATCTCCTGTTGGTCACCCCCCACCTCGTCTCCATATAGCACCCATAGTAATCCGCAAACTCCTTGTTGACCCCTTCTTGAGTAGCCACTACATCCCCATCTTCTCTAGTTATTGTCCTAATCGGGGGCCTAGGGGTCTCGTTTTTGTATAGCCAAGCCAAAAGGCGGCCTGTTTTATCCCCACCCGCATGCTGCCTCTCAATATACTTTTTATAATTGAGGTTACAAAGCCTTCCCCAGTGCTCTACACACTGCTGCTGTAGTTTGAGTACTAGCTCGGTGTCCACACTGCCACTTTGTAATGCTGTTTCTAGCTCATCTTCTGTCCTCTGTAGGTCAGCCAAGACCCCGCCTTGTAGCCCCTTTGACTTAGCAATGGCAACCCCCCGCATCACCACCTTAAAGGCTTCCCATAATGTGCCCGCAGAATCAACACTACCAGTATTCACCTCAAAAAAGTTAGTAATCTCATCCCTTACATCTTCTCTAAAGACTGGATCCTTAAGCGCCTCTGCTCGGAGGCGCCATGTAGGGATCCTCGCCCTCGGGTGGCAACATTGCCATCCAAGGATCAGATGCGAGTGATCAGAGAGGACCCTCGCCTTATATTCGATTTGAGTAATCTCTGTCATTACATCTGCTGTGGCAAAGACATAATCAAGCCTTGTATGTAGTTTATGCGGGGCCGAATAATGCGAATATTGCTTCTCATTGGGATGTCTCATTCTCCACGCGTCGTGTCAATCCAAAATCCACTAGCAGCGTCTGCAACGCTTTTGCTGCTAGGTGGGCCTATCCAGCCCACTATCAGATCTGTCCATCCTAGGGTTTAACACACAATTAAAGTCCCCACCCCAAATCACTGCATTCCCCACACACATACTAAGGTTGGTGCACAGAGTTCTGAAGTATGCCGCCGTGTTTTGGTTGGGGGCATACGTATTTACAATGCGTACCTCTTTGTTTTCCACCAGCCCTCTCAATATGACCATCCTCCCATCTGTCTCAACCACATCCTGTATTGGTTGGAACGGGACATGCAGCGCCACCCAGTCTAGCACTCCTCGAGCGTAGGCGGAATATGGCGAACCCACCACAGTCCCCTTCCATTTTTTCCCAACCAGTTCCAGCTTCTCCCGCGTCAAGTGCGTCTCCTGTAATAGTGCAATATCTATTTTTTGCCTTCTCAGATACAGCATGACCTTATTTCTTTTCAGGTAACTGTTAAGGCCCCTGACATTCCACGTTATTATCTTGAGATCTCCCATAGGTCATTGATATTTTCCTCACTGATTTCCAGCCGATCCCACCCATTCATGTAATGCAAATACAACATACTGACTCTTCCATGTAGGCTCATGATAAAACTTATACTCCCCATAACCATATACACACTCAACTCCCCGCCTCCCCCTGCCCATCCCTTCCCCAACAACACCCTCCCCAACTGCTGCCCAGCTCCATTCCTGGATCTCAGGCACCCCCACATCTAGCCCTGTCTAGCGCAAGCTTCTACTGAGGGCTCAGTAGGGTGAAGCCGCCCTATTGGCCGCTAAACTAATATTATATCGGGGTAGGTTGCTTACGTTCTGTTGCTCTTATTTCTAAAATATTACGCTTTATGTTAATGCTATACAGCTACCATTTGCATTTTCACCCACTATATTCCAGTCCATGCCGAGCACAAGGCTCGACCATTGCTCAATGTTCAGCTGGTCTCAGTTTCCCAGTATAACTAGGATCCCCCTCCCACTTACCCCCTCAGTGTCCGTGTTACAAGTTCTTCATTCGTCATGCTCCTGCCGGTCACGATCCACTTCTTGTTCTGGGCAACCCTGCAGGTCCAGCCATGTCACCGCATCCTCTGGAGTATCAAAAAAAAGCGCTCTGCTCTTGTGTAATACTTTCAATCTTGCCGGGTACAGAAGCATGTACTTGATTCCTGCTGCCCTCAGCCACCTTTTGACGGCTACGTAACTGTATCTCTGCCTCTACACCAGCATCGTGTAGTCCGGGTATGCTGTGATGTTGGTGGATACTCGCTCTATCGTTCCGCCCTTGCGAAAATATTCCAGGATCTTTTCTCTATCTCTATAGTTCAAGATCCTCGCGATGATTGGTCTTGGCGGGACCCCCAGTCGAGGTTTCCTCATTAAGGCGAGATGCGCCCGCTCCACCGTGAATCCCTGCGAAAGTATGTCTGCTCCAATCTCTTGTAGGATCATGTTCTCCACGTAGTTTGTGGGGTCCTGGCCCTCCTCCCCCTCCGGCAGGCCGACCACATGTATGTTATTTCTTCTCGCCCTTGCTTCCGCTTCTTCCACTCGATTTTCCAGGTTAACAACCTGCTGTTTTAGCACATGAACTTCCTTTGCATTGTTCGTGGTGACATCTGTGTTAATCTTTACCTCACTTTCCAGACCATTAGTTCTCTCTGCCAGCGCCCTGACATCCTGACGTAACAGGGTAAGTTCTGTTCCCACTGCATCAATCTTATTCTCTAGGGCTGTCCGTAAATCCGCCATTGCCAAGTCCCAGCTCCGTTATAGCCTCCAGGATCTGGTGCTTATCTCCCTCTGGGGCTTCTTTCGCAGGAGTCACGACCATGCCTTGCACCGATGTTGGGGGGGTCTTCTGCGTTTTAGTGAAGACCTCCATTGTGGGTTGCTTGGTCTTGGCTCTTACTCCTTTCACCGACATAGTGCCACCCTTCACCCTTATATGGCTCCGGCTCAGTGCAGTTGTTGTGACTTCTTTAGTTCATCGGTCGTCAGGATCTTTACTTTCCAACTCGCATTTACTATAGCGCGTAGGATTGTCGTTCGGGTGGGTTGTAGCCTCCCACATATTACTTTCCACCCGTAGGTCTTGTTGACCCAAGTATCCACCGCTACCTCCTCCTGTAGTCAAGTTGCCTAGGCGCCCGCAGCGTAAGCCGGGTTGGGCGCCCCCTTGGGGTTGTTGCAAGCACTTTTCTATATTGCCTTTTCATCCACTCCCAGTGTCACCTAGTGCCACTTAGAGGAATACATTAATGTTGTACCCCCCTGGCATCCTGGGCCTTTTTCATACAGTTTTTCGGGTGCATCCACGTCTGATTGCAGTGACAGTCTATTTCCCCACACCCTGCGGGTTTCTCAGCTTGACCATCTGTTAATGTATATTTATGAGCCTGGTGCAGGTCTAGTCGTCCGGCAGCAGCACCATGGCCATCGTGGTGTGCGGCCCCTTCCTCAAGCCTCTCAGACCAGCTCTTCAGATGCAGCTTGTATCCGGCTGCGGTGGCTCACACACTGCCAAGCCCCACAGCTTCTGACCTCCGCAGCGCCGCCCGACGCCAGCCCAGCCCGCATCAATGAAAGTTACTGCCGTAGTGTAGCCAAGGGCTCCTGCCTGTGAGTACTCACAGCTTATTTAGTACAACTGCTTCTTTCAATTGTCTAGTGTATCAGGTGTGCTGGCATTGTTTATCCTGCATGCAGCTGAGTGCCGCGTTCGCATACCGCTCCGATCTGCTCCGTTGTTACTCGGAAGCGGTCTCATCCATAAAGCACCGAAGTGCCGTCCCGTCCGTGCAGAGCTAGGAGTTGCTGTTACATTACCCGCTGGTGGTCCATGTATTCCGCTTCACGTAAGCGGAGAAGCCAGCCGCTTTCATCTATTGTTGCAAGCTGTCGCAGTTCGCATTGCTTCTTGCAGTGAACTTGTAACACTTTCCAACCGCTACCGCCTTCCAGCCCAGGAGTGTCAAATTAATCACGGTCTTCTCAGGGAATGCAATACTTGCTCTCCAGGCAATCGTCTGCAGCCACTCCATGTAATCCTGGAGATTCAGTTTCGTTTCTCGTCTTCGCCGGCTTTCTCTTTGTTCGCCGCCATGTTGGCAACAAAGTGACCACACAGCCACATCAAATAAAGTATATAAATCTCGCAATCCACAGGCACGATGGACTTCTTCCTCAGGCTCCACACAGCATACAGCTTCCGACGCCTGATCCTTGAATTTCCAGGCGCTCGCTATAGTTTCAAAAGGTAACTTTAGCAAAATGAAGTCGGATCATCAGGAGCCCATCTCGTAGCACGTCCTATTCCATGGCTAGTTAGCCACGGTCCCATCAAATTTATACTTATGGGTCTTACCATACCCAACACAGGACACCCTACCATGCACAGCTACTTTAGAGGTGATGTTTTCGATCCAGCTTTACATCTCGTTTGCAGACATCGCACAATCTTCTCTCATCTTAATCTAAGTGGGTGACACATCTGCTCATTGCTAATATTTTACCCTTGGACCAGTGTATATGATTCCCTCTCCCATTTATTTCTACCAAACCAATATGTCTACCAAAATCTATATTACATTCAATTTCCAGTAGTAATTTGATAGGGGAATGATCACTATATGATGTATTTCACACCGTAATACTAAGTTCATCAACATATGACCATCAAAGAAGTAGTCCAACATAGCCTTCCCTACAACACCCTGCCATGCAATACTGCCTGGGATGTCGCCTTCGGTTCTCCCATTGAGCATAACCAATTAACAATCGCGTAGGAACTCTAACCATATACGTCCATGCATATTATCATGGTCCCGTACCATTATACTATAAGCGTTTATATTTGATGTTTCTTCCGATGTCGAGGTAGCACTACAGGGGGCATTAAAATCTCCCTCTACCAATATCCATTCACTTTTGCCACACTCAGCCCAATCTATCAAGCTAGTCATGATAGTTTCTTGTATTTGATCAGTAAAAGACCCTGCAAGGTGGGTCATAGATGTTAATTATCAATAGCTTTTTACATGGCATGGTGTTAAGAGGGGGCCATGTCAACTGCCATCACGTTTTTATTACTAACGGAAGTGCAATCTGGAAAACGTTGATCTACTCCAACTAACAAACCACCAAATGTCATCCCATCTCAGCCACATTACAAAATATACTGTAGCCATATAAATAATATTGGTCCAGCAACCAACTTTCTTGTATCAAAAACACATCTGCATCTGAAATTTCAGTTAACAAGCTATTTTTACTACAGAAGTGGTGGTGTGCCCTAGTATTCAATGATGTTACTTATAAGGTTCATGGTCTGTTGCCTAGATTCACCGCAAAATACCTGCAAGCCGGTCCCAATCCCCATCACCTTCTGAATACCCATATGCAGTTTGTCCATGAATACTAGTAGTAATCTTTAAGTCATTGCCAGCCAACTACTAGTTATACCTTTCCTTGGGTGTCAGAGGCAACATTGCTGCAACTATATCATAACCCATACGTTGGAAGTTAGCAGCATGCTGATATATAAGGTCCAATGTGTCACCAGAGTGACAATGTACTTTAGATGTCATTGTTCTAGCATGTTCGCACAATTCAACATATTCAAAATTACCCACAAAGATGGATACAACAGTTTAAATAAATATGCACGATTGACCCAAGGCTAGCTCTACTCGTTAAATATACTGCTGATCACAAATGATTTTGAAGAAGAGGGATCGGAGGCACAACAGTAGATAAATGTTTTTTCTATAAAGTCTGTGTGGAGTCGAGACGTCTCCTTGTGATGATTTTAATAGGTCAATTAATTACACTTCAGGTGCAGCAGGGTTAACCTCGAGGCCAATCGAGGTCCAAAGCAAGACGAACACAGAACACACATCCTAGTGAAAAGGAGTCTCCCAAGATAATGGAACTCACAGCCCACTATGGTAAATTTCTTCTTCTTCTTCTTAGTTATGCAGAAAAGATATACATATAAATATATACTGTTCTTTCTAATTCATTAAATGCACCTTCTCAATCAAGAGCCACCAAGATCATATACCATGTGGGTAGACAACACGTATATTTGTGTAACAGAGGTAAAAAGCAAACAATATAAATCAGTCACACTGTACAATCTCAGTGTGTACAAAATGAATCAATATAAATGTTGATACAATTGAAAAGAGCTCAGAGCTGTATTCTTGCACACTCCAAAAACATTAAATTATGATTGAGCATTGCACAAATCAGTCAATTCACAATTTTAACAACATAATGTGTATATCAAAGGATGAGCAGTGTAGGTCCTCTCTGCTCTATATTTTGTCCTAAACACTCCTAAAGGTGCCAACGCGTTTCGGGTTCCGATGAACCCATCTTCAGGAAAGGATGTGTAAAGTTTCATAGGGGTTTTCCTAAAAATAACAGAGATAAACTAATTAACTCCAGAATGGGTGCCAATAATTAAGGAGGGTAGATATAAATCTAAGTCACTGACCTTATAGTTGAAGCAATAATGAAAACACCTCAACCTGCATTAAGAGCAAAAATAACAAAAATAACATGTCTCAGTTTATGGGTAAATGTAATTCTATGTATTTAAAATTCGTCTGATGCATGTAACACCACTCACCCGGTCCAGAGGCAAAAGCATCGCCCCGGGTCTGAGTAAGCTGTTAGTAAGTCGATCACGAAGAATGCGTACTGTAGAGTTCAACAACAGAGATAATGTGCTAAGTTTGGAGTTCAAAAATTGTTGAACATGATCAGAGACAGATGTAATGCCCATTGTATACAGAACCATTCACTAGTAAAATAATATGTGTAGCGGTTGTAATAAAGCCATACTTATGAGTGAGGGGGCATAGATATGTAGGCAGGCATGGTGGCACTACCCGTGAGCAGACCTCTCGACGTGTGTGCAGATTACGTGAAGCATAAGTGCCAGTCATCTGTGAATAAACCGAGCATGCAACCAAGTAACAAGGTGCCGATTGCGTATAACTATTCCATAACTTGCCGTGCGCTAGTGACTATCACCGCGCCTAAGTTGCTGTGAAAACGTACCCGAGTATGTCTAGCGGGACGCAGCTCTCGAGACGTCCATCAAGCAGACGTGCGGCTCGAGACTGCGAAGTGTTATTGCGTTGTCATGGTGGCGGCGCGCATGCGCGTTGGCTCCCTATTCGCCATATTAGTGTGGGCATCCACACGCACGGATGTAATTCACACGGATTCATCCAATAAATGATACGCCTGCATTTTGATGCGTTTAAGGGGCGATGTGCGTTCATTGCCCCCCCTTTTTTTTTAATATCACTGTCAGTGTGTGTCAACTACTGATTTTGAGTCATGTCTATCATGACTAGGCAATTTGCTTTTACATATCTTAGCCCCATCTTCCTCCTTTGTTACATGTACGAGACTAAGTCACAATTATTATCTTCCATGGTCAGACCGTATATCTAAAGCTTTTTCAACTTTCGATGTACATGGGAAGGATTCATTGGTGGTGTTACTATTATCACCTAATTCAGGGTTGCTAGCTGGCTTCAGTAACTAACTTGTCAATGTTCCTTCCTTACATTTTGCACCCTGTTCCCTGCGCTTGGCCTTCCTGCGCACATTTCTTGTAGTTTCAATTTCTGGCGGTCCTTCTTCTGCAGGGACACTAGGCGCTTCTACAGGCATATTCTGTTATTCTGTTTGGCACCATGTTTAGCTTTCTGGGCATTGATCATATGTTGTATCCTTTCTCTGCATGATATATACCATCCCAAACTATCGTCTTCATCAGTGGTGGTATTAGCAATTTGTTCACTCCATGCCTGCCCATTTGCCAGTAGAATTATAGCAGGTTCATCATTTACATCCGTGTTCAGGTCATTTTGTGTAGGACCACTGCTGGAAGCATCACTAGATCCTTCAAATTACAGAACTCATCCAAATGTATTATTGTTTCCAATACTTGGGCCAAAATCTGGCCATGCGCACATACGTCAGCTTGGATATTGCCAAATAATTTCAATAATATTTTAACGCAAATTGTAATGTGGCAAATGTAGATGAAGTAATCCCCGAGCTTTCTAACACAGATAGATCGTCATTTAAGTAATTTCACTCAGCAAACAGTCTCGGCGATGAAGACAACCTATCAGCGGTTTCCACGGAAGGTACCACCTCCTCATTCGTGTCACTCCCTCAGTCATCAGTCTTGCCGATGCAGGCAACCTGTCAACATTTGCCTCAGATGGTAACTCCTGTACACCCACCATGATTTTACCTGTGTCTCTATCAATGACTGTTAGTTCCAGCTGTCCCCCTAGCCCTATCTTAGTTTGAAGGGTAAGGCGTAAATTCAAAAGCGAGTTGTTGTCGATCATAGTTGTATCTGACTCTAGAAGCTGGCTCCCTTCTGGCCGTTCACCTATATGGTCTTAAACACCATTATTGCCAGAGACATGGTAAAAAATGGCACTGATTATCCCCTTATGGCTGGATTCAGGGGGCGCCCCGTTTGCACAGTTGCCTTGTTCTACAAAATTGCCAGCCATGTTCATTTCACGGCTCACAAAGTTTTTATCCGAAGCATGTTTGCTACATAGGGTATACGCTCCTCCTTTTGATTTTGAATTAGCTACATTTAAATATATACAATAGTAGCTGTCGATTTACTTCTCACAAATACTTTAAAGGACCGCAAAGACTGCCACTTATATGCCAATATGAGAATCTTTATCGGGTAAATATACCCCTTGTGTGTCATTTAGGAACTTGGATCATAGTGTGATTGCAAATACAATATCAAGCGTTGATTATCACAGCCAATACGGATCCAGCAATCTTACCACCGTCAGAACACCTGGGACCCAAAGGCTCCCTCTCCTCTGGCACGCCTATTTTCTTTCCACTGTCTCTTCTACTAATGAGGAGATCCACGGCTGCAGAACCGCAGCAGTACTCTGCTCTGTCCCACCAGGGGTTGGGGGGCAGGGCAGATGTCACCCCCGCACACAGGGCACTCAGGCGGCTTTCTCCACATCAGGGGTCTGAATAGAGCACATAGCAGACCCTAGTGATTATAGGAATGAACCTCTCTGTGGCCCTTGCATGGCAGACTTGCTTGCTCGTAACACAGATGTCAAGCTGCACCAGTCGTGAGCTTTTGCAGGTTTATGCTGACCGCTTCTGAGAATCCAATCACTATCCTAGGGATCAGACATGTAGGTAAAGCAGCACAATTCGGGTGTTTGAGCCACACAATATTAGCCTGTGAGCGAGCCTTTAACAGCACAACATTAACCTGTGAGCGAGCCTTAACCAGATGGCTTGAGGGAGGCCTTCATGGGCTATGTCAATTGTATGAAGAAGGGATCACACTGATCTCTGAACAATGCAAGATAACGTTATCTCTTCCAGAAACCGAAAGATACCATTACATACAATTGATACACTGGATATTCCAGCCCAATATTAGGAGCAGCGGACATTTAACATCTTTTGAAAAATAAATGTAATTTATTTAACCTTCCGATGCAGAAGACCTCTAACATATATAAGGCATCAGTTAATGATAATACAGAAAACAAGTTGACCTATATGAAGCATTCAGAAAGGGAACTAAAATTTACTATTTCACCCTTCTCCTTGGACATTATTTGGAATAAGGCCACTAAAACATCAATCATCAATCTGCATTACAATCACTGAGAACATCTATAAAGTTATTTTCCTATGTTATTTTACTCCAAATAAGTTACTTAAAATGTATCCAGAATCCTCCCCGGTTTGCTGGAGTGTGGTGGGATGGGCTCCAATGCTCACATATGATGGCACTGTCCCAAAATTGTTAGCATAATACACACAATTTTAGACATGTGTCTACCTCTAAAGATGCCCCTCATACTACACATGTGATGGGCTAAACTTCGGCATGTGTGCGCCATGGAGAAGATTACTGCCTCACTTACTGATACATATACTAAATATGTCTATCTGGGATCCATTTAATTATTTTATTAACACAGAGGAACACTGTTCAGTAATCCCTTACCAATGGACATAATTTGCTTTGTCGTGATAGAAATGAATGAAGAAGAGATACTAATGGACCACTGTTATTTGAAATGAATTACCTATTTCAAACAGGACCTAGTTAATAAATAGAAAATGCACATTTTCCTTGTATCATGTCAACACTCAATCTTGTAATAACGAAGCCAATGTTCCAACTTACCCCATGGTTTTATATACATTTTAGTTTTTTTAAGCGGTCTAGTTATATTTGATTTTTATATGTTTTTACATTTGTTATAACATCTTGAAACCCAATAAAGTTTAAAAAAACATTGAGAGAGAAGTTAGAAAAACAACTGAACGATCTAAATAATGCAGTGTTAAAGATTGAAAAATTGGAAGAAAGAATTAGCTAGCTGGCAGTACATAAAGCAAGAGACAAAAGTTGAAATACATACTTGTCAGTGTTATGATACGATATTATATATTTTACATATATCGCGCACATACACCGGTGTTTCAGAGCGTGTCCAGGCGATGGGAGGGAAACAGGGGAGAAACAAAAACAACGATCTTACTAGGCCCAGTGATATTGAGAACGTGCAAGTGCACGGGGAAGGGAAAAGGGCGAAAGTGCATGGAGGGAGGAATTGGAAAGTGCAGAGGAGAGAATAAAATAAATAAAAGTCAAATTAATAAATAAGATGGTAAACAGTGGTAGTGCAGCCGGTAGGTGGCAAAGTGCTAGGTTAGTCAGATAGGGTGTATCTGATAAGTGCAAAGAAGAGTGGGTGGGGGACTGTATGGGTACAGATACATGCCCCAGTGCAAGGGGTGGCCCGGAGGCAGTGCAGGAGGTGGCAGTGTGAGCAGGTACCTGGACCCGAAAGGACAGTGTCGAGGGAGAAAGCAGATCAGCAGGGGAGAAGCGGGGCAAAGGCAGAAGCGAAGAGGAAGAACTTGAGGAGCTTCCGGAACCGTAGATGGTTCTCCTCAAGTTTCAATGCAGCAGGGAGGCAGTTCCAAAGGGAGGCCCCAGCCGAAGACAGATCTTCCCCCAGCTCGTTTCTTTGAGAAACGACTGACCCTGAGGGAGTTAGAGGTAGAGGAGAGAAGGGTTGGAGAGGGGAGGTATTTACGGAGGGATAGTTGAAGGTATTTTGGACCCAGGCCCCAGAAAGCCTTGTGGACAATGCAGAGGGTTTTAAATTGAATCCTTCAATCCACTGGGAGCCAATGAAGGAATGTCAGAGCTGGAGAGATACAATCCCAGGGCTTGAGGCCAAGGACAAGTGTTGCAGTCCTGTTCTGGATTTGTTGTAAAGGGCAGACAGTGGAGGAAGGTAGATTTAGAAAGAGGTTGTTACAGTAGTCCAACCGGCAGACAATCAGAGCTTGGGAGACAGTGAGCATCTGAGGGAAGGAGAGGAAAGGAAGAGCACCTCTAAGGAGGTGCAGTAGGAAGTTTGATTTTTTTAGAGACGTCGGAGATGTGTGCGGAGAAGGAAATTGTGGAGTCAAAGATGACCCTGAGGTTCTTAGCCTCGCAGGTAGCGGCAGGAGGAGGGCCAAGGGAGGCCGGCCAGAGAGTGAGGGGAAAGGATGGAGAGGGTGTACCAATGAGGAGGATCTCAGTCTTGTTGGCATTTAAACACCGATCATTGGCGGCACACCAATTTTGAATGGCGCTTAGGCAGTCGGAGATGAGGGAAGGAGAGGAGGTGGCTGAGGGAAGCCTGAAAATGAGTTGGGTGTCATCAGCATAGCACTGGAAATTGGAGCAGAAAATGGAAATGCAGTAGGCGAGAGTTGCCAGGTATTGGTTGAAAAGCCAGGGGGCGAGAGGTTAGACCCCTGGGGAACACCACAGGTAGAGAGGGAGATAGAAGATAGGAAGGACCCAATTTGTACCTGGGAGGGTCGATCAGAGAGGAAAGAGGTCAGTCAGGCCAGAGCTTGTTCAGTGTTACCCAGGTTGTCACAGAGACGATTGAGCAGGGTGGTATGGTTGACCGTGTCGAAAGCAGAGGAGAGATCAAGTAGGATGAGGACAGAGGGAATGTTAGAGTCAAGGTTGGAGACCAGATCTTCACGGATGTTCAGGAGAGCAGTTTCCGTGCTTCTGGCAGCTCTGAAGGCAGATTGGTGATCATGGAGCGAGCCAACAGAGTCAGAATGAAGTTTAAGCTGAGAGATGGCAAGCTTTTCAAGGAGCTTACCCAAAAAGGGAGTAATGGAAATTGGGCGATAGTTAGCTGGACAAGAAGGATCAGCAGTGGGTTTCTTGAGGAGAGGATGCACAAGGGAGTGCTTCAGAGAGAAGGGGAACGATCCAGAGGTAAAGGAGAGGTTGCAGAAATCGGCAAGGGCCGGAGCAAGGGTATCGATGTGGTCCTTAATGGTTTTAGAGGAACAGGGATGGACCTGTTTTGATGAGGCTTTTATAGATGGGACTTGTCTAGCGACCTCATCAGGGGAGAGGGGAGGAAAGGAGGAGAAAGACGGGAGGGGATAGCTGATGGTGGGCCAGCAAGCAGAGAAGGAGAGGGGAGAGGCAGAGAGTGTGGACAAGATGTCCTGGGTTTTAGAGATAAAGTGTGAGGCAAGGGCAATGCAAAGGCCTGGCAGGCGAGAGGAGGGTTGGATACTGCTGCAGGGTTGGCCAGCTCCTTGCAGATTTGAAAAAGTTCAGCCGAGTTGTTAGATGCCGCAGAGACACAGGTGAATGTGGACTTGCTTCTTGGTGCGTGCAGAGAGTCGGTATTGCCTTTGGAGCAGGCGGCAGGCCAGTTTGTTAGAAGATGAACAAGAAGCCCTCCATTTCCTCTCGGCCGCCCTACACTTACGTTTAAGTGTAGCTAGGTCAGAATCATACCAAGAATTGCACTTCACTTTGGACTTCAAATAGATCCTCATGACAGGGGCAAGAGCATCAAGAGTAGCAGAGATAGAGGAGTAGAGCAGAGACAGGGCTGTGTCGGGGTGCGAGTCAGCCTGGGGTGATGGAAGGGGTGAGAAGGTGGCAGCAAAATCCTCAACTCACACACGCTTCATGTTCCGGATGTCCGATAAGGTGGGTGGCAATCTTGGGGTAGGCTTGGCTTGAGGGGAGGAGATGGAAAGATGAGAAGAGAGGATGCAGTGATCACTCCAGGAGAGAGGAGTGGTGAGGGGAGTAGATAGGGGGAGGCCAGAGGAGATCAGGACATCGAGTGTGTGACCAGCAGAGTGATTCTGGCCGGAGGGGAGGATAGAGAGGGAGAGTGAATCGCAGAGGTCACGCAATAGGGCAGATGAGGAACAGGGAGAATCAAGATGGATGTTGAGGTCACCAAGGAGGAGGAGTTGAGTGGTAGAGGCCAGGAGGGCGGAGGAAAGGTCTGCCCACTCACAGAGAAAGGAGGTATTTGACCAGGGGGCCGGTAGAGAGTAGCAATAGTAAGAGAGTGGTTAGGAGAGAGACAGAGCCTCCAAACAAGGCTGTAGGGAAATATTTGTTGTTTTCCAACTTTCCCTCCATAGTTCCTATGGACCCACATTCTTTTTGCTCTGTTTTTTAACCTGTTCTGGCTTTTCAGGCTATCAGTACTGGGAAACCTCGCTTCCCTATTGAATTATTTTACTTTTTAACACTGCACACAGCACCTTAATGTGTAGTGTAATGGGGATACTTTTGTATCACCCTAGTTTTTTACAGTTGGGATTTTCTGGTTACTTTTAAATGTTCCTAAAGGCAAGCTGGTGACAGCAGATACAGTTGTGCCATTTTTTGCATTATTTTTAGTGTGCACATTCCTGTTTACCACCTACAGCTACAAAACGTGGCTAGAGTCCTAAAATCGCCGTGCCACAAGATTTTCCCTTGCGTTTTTTTGCCATATTATTGTTTGGACTTTTCTGTCTTGCCAGGTCAGGAAATTCCTTATAAGGTCATGCACTTGCCCAGGAAAGCTGCTGTCTTTGTGGGCTAGTGATGTATGTGTGTGTGTCTAGCACAGGAAGGGGCTGGCACTGTCTAGTCCCACTCCACATTGGTGGTGCCAGAAGGTTTTGATGCAGGCCAAATGTGAAACCAGTAGGGGTCCCCGATTGGACAACTTCTGGCTGTTTGAATGGTGCAGATCCTTACCATTGGTGGGCTTGGACTTGCTTCCATCTCAGAGTTTGTATAAAATGAGGGCCTTTGAAGCCATTTCTTCAGATCATCGTTGTAGCCAAGAGTCTCTCAAAGTAGAACAGCCTACTGAAGATCCAAAGACGACTCCTGGAGAGGCTCTGCATCCCCTCCCTGTCTCTGGCCTGGTGAAGCTTTGTTTGACTACCTGATCTCCAAAGACCCTAAGTGGTGCTTCAACTCGTGGTCTAGTGGGACCAACTAGTCTTCACGCTTTCCAGAAGATCCTGCCCTTCTGACCTTCCGAAGTGTCGATGGACTGACCAGCTCTCTCGAAGGCTTCCTCACTAGAAGCGTCACTGTTATGCGTTCGAGCCCAGAACTTCGGCGGTCACCAGCTTGCGCCACAAGTTACCTTCTCCCCGACATTCAGCGTCCCAGCATCAAGGGACCCTGTCCTGGAACAGCTTCTTGGATAGTGACTGCAAGGACGCCTGTTGTCGCATGTGTGCGGAGACTGTCGCTGGAACTCGCTTTTCTCCAACCTGAGAGTGTCCTGAAGAGGTCTGCATCCGTGTTTCTTGCATTTCTTCATCGACAGAGGTTGCATCTTGCAGCTGCAGCTGACCGGAAGAATCATCACACAACTCCGGGACACCCCTCACCGAAACAAACGGCAGAAGAACGAGCCGCCCGCGAAGCCCAGACGATCCACAAAGTCATCTTGGAAAATGTGTGTTAGGGGGGGGGGTAAGTAAACAAAGTGTACTCCCTTCATGGGAGAAACATTGTGGTTCCTCTGACATTTGGGCACAAGGCCTAATTTTTCTTAGGGTTTGGACTGCTTAAGTTAAGGAATTAACTTGTGAGCTTGTTGCATCATTTATTGCATTCAATCTACTTACCTGATTGCTGAATAAGCTACTTTAATGCAGATCTGAACTGTGGTGTCTCTATATATTTGTATCAGATTATTGTGTTAGATTCCCAGTTCAGTGTGTTGAGAAGGACAATAATAAATAACTATGTTTTATACTTACTGTCTGAATTGAATTATTGTGTGCGATACTGTGTGGAATCATTTAGGTCCCCTGACCCTACTCACACCTTCCTGAGACTAAGCCTTGACTGTTCATCCATGAACCTTGATTGAGTTTTGGCAAACCTCTCAAAGTTCTGTGTTCACTATAACTAGGGTGGCCACCAAAAACCTTTCCACCCACCCAGTCCATTTTAACAGTCAGCAAGAAAATGTTTGCTCGCAGAAGCAGTTACAGAAGACACAACAAACACTGGCCTCTAAAACTAGTGCATTTGAGTCTAGTCAGGCCGGATTGATTGAAACTAGGGCACAACTAGTACAATGTAAACAACACATGATAACTGAAAGAGATTATAATGCTAGATTAAGAACAGAAATTAAGACAGTAAATTGAGGTCGTAATCAACAGCTAAAGTTCAGAGACAAATCAGTGTCATGGAAGAAGGGAGACTCTGTTCTATTCCTGAAACAACCTCGTCATTGACCAGAACCTCCCTGAGAAATATTGGCGGTTCATGGTACACCTAGAAATAGTAAAGACATCAGAGGTGCCAGATACACTATTTCCCTTTCCAAAATGTACCCAGACTGACAGGAATAGTTGAGGCCCCCCTCAGATACAGAGGAATATCTAGACCTTTGGGTGAGAGGAGAAGTAGCTCACTTAATGGGGACAAGAGAGGATTTTAGAGTACTCTGAAACAGAGAACAAATATATCAAATTGATTGAAGAGAACAAGAATTACAATTTAGGATTTAACAAAGGGACCATTTGGCTAACCTTGAAAAGCAAAGGATGCAAATCAGAAAGGGGATTTAAAAAACCCCTATCCCTGCCAGGCACACTGAGGAAATCCCAGAACCTCTAGGTAGATGGGGAAACACTGATTGACAAGTGGGAAGAAACACCCTATTATCCAGGTCGTCCGAAAAGATTTGAGGGCCCTAACCTAAAGGAGCAATCGAGAAAAGAGAGGACGCTGTGTACCTTCCCAATGTAAGTAGGGGGAATCTGATGAGGGAAATTGGACCCAAGTAAGGAGGCATAGAAAAGAAAACCACAATCATACAGATGAAGGTCATGAAAATCTGTACATTACATCTGTATTATCCCCTTATCATAAGAATGAAAAATATTCTGCCTAGAAAAATTGGGAATTGACAAACAGATGATGGTATAATTTAGTTTGAAAAACAACATTGAATACATAAAATTGACTTTTTCTCTCGAGCTTTTGATTTTCTTTGCTGGACTGGAAGACCAAAATCACTATAAATGGTCTCTTACAAGGCAGCCTTTTTGAACCATATTTCAGAACACAGAAACCCCCAAATAAGCTTGCAAGGCAGCATATACCCATGTGTGTGCTGGGGATCAATCCCCTAGGAAATGCTCTCAAGACCTCATGTGCGCATTTGCTACATTTTATCGACTTGCAGGTATAATGAGAGTCGAGACATCAAATCTACATTCTTCCTTGCCCTTCCAAAATCTGTAGTGACTCAGTTTGATATTCCGGTGACTCACGTCCCTTGAGTGGATCATCACCCAAACTATGAACCCAACGCCTGAAAACAAAGAAAATAACCAGAAACAAATGCCTGCTCCAGCCGCCATTAAGGTAGCTGAGGTGAACCGTAGTCCTCAGACTAAGAGACGGCAGCAAAGACTTACTGCTCTGCTGCCAAAGATACTAAAAGACAGAGAAGACCCTCTGTTAAAAGTCAGCCGACTAGTCCTCCACCTGGCATGCACAATACCATCCAACAAAACTGGAGACTTACATTAGTCCTCAGTACTTAGGTTCTATAAGTATCCTTGGATAAATATATGTTACTCCATCCGAGAGAAATCCTCAGAACACAGGATCAGTTTCACAAGGAAATACAAATCAGAGTTTTTCTCGGGTAAGAAACCAAACACCCCCACCCCCAGAACCAATTTCCAAGACAATTATCATCATAACGGAGTGGACACTGATTAATACATAAAATAAAAGTTAGAGTTACCAGAATTACACTCATAGAAGAGTTAATTAACTTTCTATGGAGGAATATAGATATGACCAAAGACCACCCAGTATGAAGGCAGATGGAGAAATTATTTCATAAAATGAATGACAGGTCAAACAACTGACTAGGGCATTGTTCTAAATATCAGATCTTAACAACGAAATTCGTATTATAATGCTCACAGACATTGTTCAAACTAAATCAGCAGGTCAGGAAGGACAATGATAAGAGGCAAATTATCCAGATAAAAACAAACCCAACTAGTAGATACCTCAGTAATTGCATACCCTGGTAATATTTCCAGGCTTCTGTGAGATGGTCGAAGAGCAGATCAGTATGGCTGACACCTGTCAGAGGCAACAAATGAGAAAAGCGTTTCTAGATTTTTCAGAAACCTTTCTCTGTCGGTTCATATGATTGCAGACATACATCTCTTAATTTTACAGTAATAGCTATGGACTCTGAAATGGGGTCAGGTTTTGTAAAAGAATACAGGTTGCCTCTTGCGTCCATGGAATCACTCACGTAGAGTATGAAAAACTTTAAATCCTGTGGGATTATTTGTCTGATCCACCATACTTTTAATAATCTAGCAGTAGGAATATTGAAGCCCAATAGGACCATGGAAACTCTGTGCAAGAGGGTACATATGTCGATGTGGCCCCCATCCAGCACTATCTGAAATGTCGTCAGGCCTAGTACCATAGTCGCTTGTTTTGCTCCTCCTCCCTTTCTGCACCCCTCTCCTTCACCTTTTGTTTTCTCTGGCTCTAACAGAAATGTCGTCAGGCCTAGTATGGTAGTCGCCGGTCTATTTCCATTTCCTTCACACTCTACCCCTCCCTTCCTCATCTATTTCCTAGCACTTGCACTATCTGAAATGTCATCAGGCTGAGTATGATAGTTAATTTCACATCCTTACTGTTCATGGCCTGTAAGAATGTCATTGTATTTTCCCTTGTTCCCTCCCTTGCCTTGAAGTGCTTTGAAACACATTGTGTATAGGCACTATATAAATAAATTATCATATCATATCCTATATATTTATCAGGGGCTTGACCAGATTCAGGGTGCTAAATTATACTCTGTACTCGATTTGACAAATGGAAACCTAATATTTACCTTTGTGGGCAGCGGTAAGCATGGACCAGTTCATCGTTTAGGGACATTAACAGTGGGATTGAGTTAAACATGTTCCTTCATAAAGCCATGCCTGACCCTGTAGAATGAGGGTACTTGGTCTATGTAGATGACTTATTAATCAAATGTAAAACTGTTGAAGAACAGTTGGTGGAAATCTGCCACAAGTTGACACAATTAAGGAATCTCAATGGTGCCAGACCAAGGTAAACTTTATAGGCCACAAAATCACAGCCGATGGTCTTAATTCTAAGAAAAAGAAAGTTGAGGCTTTAATGAAATTGAGGATATATGTGTGCGTTACGAAGTCTCTCAAGATTGACTTACTTCAGTCATAAATTCATTGAGAGCTATGCAGAGATCACTTAGCCCTTGGTCCATCTACTGAAGGGAGGTGGTGGGGGGTGGGAAGGGGTACTCTCAAACAGAAGCTGTGAAAAAAAATGAAAATAAATATTTTCTAAGCACCTTGCTTGGCGTATCCTACTAAAAAGAAAAGATTTTTTTCTTGGAAGCAGCATTTTCCAACACCTTTTTAACAGTGGTCTTGTGCAATAAACATTATCAAGTAAATAAGGTAACTTCGAATGAAAGTAAGATGCTATCACCTGTTGAAATTAAGTTTAATGAATGTAAGGAATCACTCCAGGCAACGGTATGGGCATTGAAAAATTACTGACTGTTGGTCCATGAGGAACATCTCAGTTGTGACCTCCTACCAGCCTCTTCAATATTTGCAGCACTACCGAACATGGACTGGGTACGTTTCTAATTCAAGAATTCTTCATGGATTCTTTTTATCTTTTTATGCAGGGCTATCCTGTAGACATCGGATAGGGGAAAGACAAAAAAAAAAAAAAGACTACAATGGCACTAGGATCAGCAGGTCTACGTGACTGTCAAGGATAATTGCTTAGAAGATTGATAATGAAAAACAACCAATAATATGGAGACATATCTAGTATCCCCTAACAAGGATTATGAAGAACACCTTTAAGGGAATGCCCATGGTTTATGTGGATAGATGTTCCTACCATATCATAGAAAATAATGAGAAGAAATGAGTGACCAGCATCTGAAATCCCTGGAAGAATGACACCCTGACCCCTCAGCCTGCTATAAAAATATTCCTGGAGTATTCAAGTGGCGGAACCGATGGCCATATATTAAGCTTTCCTTACTCCCATAAATCATCAACTCCTATAATAATAACAACTGATTAAGATTATATCCAAAATGGATTTACTTTTGGAACACTTGATCCATTGGAAAGCCAAAAGTATGCCGTGTGCCAACAACAAACCCTTGAAACACAGGAAAATAATTAAAAAAATAGATGACTAAGTGACGTCAAACAATGTCATTATCTATTGGAATAAAATAAAAGGCCACTCTAGGGTAGAAAGTTCTGACAAAACGAGAAATTATTTAGCCAATCAATAAGCCAAAACAGGAGTTTTTAAAGGAGAATACATGATATGGAACATCTCCTGTGAGAAATACAAATAACAGCAGTGACTCAATCACAAACTTGTGTGAGCTTTGCACTTTTCAGTGGATAAGAGATGCTACCATTCTTGACCCAACTACTGCTCAGAAAGAAGATCAAATTATTGGGAAAACTTGGTTTACATTTTCAAGATGCAGAAAGCCAGTGAGAAAACCTGCATTGTTCTATTGTCAAGGAAGGATTGAATCTATCCTATGGCTTCTTGTGAGAAGTGAGTGGCAGAGTCTAAGTGGTTACAGAGAGTCTTATGGTCGACCAGGTCGAACTCCGCTGAGAGGCCAAGTAACAGTAGTAGTGCTGTTTTACCATTGTCTCTCAAGGTGTCTATTTGTGCTTTAAGGTCGATAAGCGCAGTTTCCGTTCCGTGTTAAGGTCTAAAACCTGACTGACGTACTCCTAGAAGGTGGTTGCATTCCAGATATTGTTGGATTTGGAGCTACGCCACCTTGTCTAGGATTTTAAGTAGGAATGGAACTGTAGGGATGGGGCGATAGTTTGTGGGTATAGACGGGTGAAGTGTTCGTTATTTTTAGAAGTGGGAGGACCCACAACTGTTTCAGATTGTTGGGAATAGTGCCGGTGGAGAATGAGGCATTTATAAGCTTGGCAATGAAAGGGGAGAGGTCCAGTGCAGCATATTTTATAATTTGTGCTGGGCAAGTGTCACCTGGCAGTTAGACGGTTTGAGAGTTAAGATGACTTTTTCAACTTCTAGGGTGGATACTTTCTTAAAGTTGAAGAGAGGTGTAGGTAGAGTAGGAAGAGAGGGAGGTAGGGTGTTCAGGGGCAAAGGAGCAATTATTTTATTAGGATTAGAAACATGGAGGAGAGATTCTTTTTTATTGTTAATCTTAGCCTGGAGGGTCGTGATCTTGTTAGATAGGGCACTCTGAATGCTGGTGCACCAGTTTTGGTCCTTAAGGCAAGTGTCTGGGGCTTGGATGGGCATTTCTATCTCTTTGAGGATTGTGAACAATTCTTTTGTATTTGAGTTAGCTTGGGTGATGCGCAGGTTGTAGGACTCCTGTTTGGCAAGGATTTTTTTTTTACAGGGAGGCTAGTTTGCTGAGGTTATTTTTGTTAGTATAAGACGGACCTAGTCTCCATATTTGTTCGCATTTGCGTTTCTCTAGTCTAATGGCTTTTAGGTGAGGAGAGAAACATGTATTCACATGTTTTTTTCGGTTTGCTCTTTCTAATTTTCAATGGTGCTATTGTGTCTAAAGCCGATAGCATTACTTTGTTGTACTCTTCTACCAAGCGTAATGGGTCTGTGAGGGCAGGAAGAGAATTCAAGGTGGGAAGAATCAGGGGAGTGAGTTTATCAGATGTGATGTTTTTTTATTTCTAGTGGGAATGGCAGGAGCTATGCTGTCAGCATGTCGGGAGCTGTGGCTTCTAGGGAGAAGGAGATCAGGTGGTGGTCGGACCAGGGCAGCGGTGTTATAGAGGTGATGGATGTCTGACAATTGTGCTCTGCTATCCAATCGAGGGTCCTACCTTTGGTATGGGTTGCCCCTGCTACCTTTTGGGTAAACCCTAATTCCTTGAGGGAATCAATCTGCGTAGTGTTGGGATCCGATGGGTCTTTGAAACCGAGGTTGAGGTCTCCTAAGAGAAGGCATAGTGAGGCGTCTTTAAGGTTATCAGATAGGATATTAGTGAGATCTTCTTCGAGAGAGCCTAGAGGGCCCAGGGGTCTGTAAATGAGGTGGATGGATAGAGTCTGGTTGTCCGAAATGGTCAATTTGGCAGTAAGGGATTCGCATAAGTCTGCATTTAGTGTAGAGGTGAGTCTCAGTGCTAGGCTGGTTTTTGCAATGATGGCAAGTCCTCCGCCTCTGGACGTGGTGCGATCTATTCTTAGAAGGGTATAGTCCTCGGGGATGGCTAACAAACGCTGGGCCAGCTGCTGAGTGAAGCCAGTATTCAGTGATAGCGAGGAAGTCCATTTTTTCTGTTAGGAGTAGATCGGCTATTTCTGTGGTTTGGGCCACCATAGACCGGGCATTTATTAAAGCTCCTTTTATACCAGTCTGTATGGTCTCCATAGGTAGTGCCTAGGTGTTGTAGTGGCGTCTTGGGTGGGTATTAGGGTCTCGGGTGAGTCAGCTGTTAAGCTGGAGTGGGTGCTGGGTGTTAGTAGTTTTGTGAGAGGTGAGATGGGTTTTGGTGATAGGCTGAAGGCCTCTTGGGTTTCTAGTGCAGTTATTAGAGAGGGGGGAGAGGGGGTTTAAGGATTTGACTGGAGGTTCGTACATTTTGGGGAGTCTAGCACGAAGTTTAAGGTTTCTTTGGGAGAGATTACAAGGTCTTGTGGTCAGGTCATTTTGGCCAGGGGGTTTGTTAAGGGGAGTCGTGTGCGCTGATAAGGGCAAAGTATGTGGCATGGTGAGGTCTAGTGTATTAAATAGGTATAGGATAGTCCTCAGTAGGACAGTATAGATCGCAGGCATATACATGGTTTGTACGTGGGGTGGCTAGCTAACGGTAAGTGTGACATATAAGGTTAGTTAAAGGGCGTCAAAGCGTAAGCGTTAGTGACTGGGTAAGGAGGTATCACGGACGTTGTATCAGGTATGCGAGTGGATCTATCTAGGGTAGCGTGTTAGCAATGATTCAATAAATGCCCAAATGTCTAGATACAGTACTTTCACAGTGGTCACATAGCGAGGATCAGGATGGACATAGGGTGGCTGGATTCAGGATAAGCCCTAATGACTAGATTCAGAGTAAGCAAAGATGTCTAGAAACAGTGCTATCACAATGGTCACAAAAGTCAGAGGGCTAGGACCAGAATGGGCACAGTGGTTAGATACAATGTATGCTCAAATAACTAGGTTCGGAGTAAGCGCAGATGACTAGAAACAATGCTGGCACAGTAGTCAAAGGAGTCACAAGGCTAAGATCAGAATAAACGCAGTGGCTAGGTACAGTGTATGCACAAATAACTAAGTTCAGAGTAAGCGCAGATGACTAGAAACAATGCTGGCACAATGGTCACAGGAATCACAGGGCTAGGATCAGAAAGGACACAATGTGGCTACATTCAAAACATTTGCAATGGCTAGATTGAACAATGTCTATATGGCACACAATGTTGTGTACTGATTTTGGGAGTAGGCATCAAATGGTCAACGAAGTCAAATGCCGGTAGTGTTAGAAAGTCTGGAACATAATTGCTGTGATAGCATAAAGGTATGTTGCACATGCAAAGGTGGAGTGTAGACGGCAGGTAGAGTAGTTTACTTGTTAGACCCCATTTGTCTGCACTGCAAATGCGTGGGACAACGACCAAGTTATTTCAGAGACATACCGTGTCAGGCAGGGGCAAGAGTAGTTTTTGTACGGGGAACGCTACTTCAAAGGTTTACACAGACTGATGCACGTGTTCAAGGTGTGCGGATCACATAGCAGCCGCTGACCCTATACCCATTACCTGTGGTGTGCCCCAGGGCTCCTGCGTTTCGCCTACTCTGTACAACATCTTTACAAAGCCCCTTTTTGATGATTTATCACCTACACTACCTATGCGGATGATACACAGATCCTCATCCCGTTGACAGGAGATTACAACAAGGATTTGGCCTTTGTGAATAGAGTGTACCTCATCATCCAGGCATGGATGGCATCTCATGGTTTATGCCTGAATGATGAGAAAACGGAACTCCTCATTGTCAGCACCGCTGCTAACCTCAACAAACTAGGCCATCTCTACTCGAACTTCATAATAGACGATAACAACATCACAGTAGCCAAGGAAGTCAAAAACCTTGGATTCTATTTAGACTCTACTCTTACCCTCAAAAAACAAGTAAACTCCATGGCCTCAGCTACCGCCTATACTTGCAAGCTAATCAGAGCAGCCAAGCCTTTCCTTTCACCTAATAACTGCATCACCCTAGCAAGAGCCCTTGTCTTGTCCAAATTGGATTATTGTAATGCCTTATATGTAGGGAGTAACAAATACATTACCAATAAGATCCGATCTTACAAAATAATGCCCTGAGAGCAGCCCTAAATATTCCCAAGAAAGCCCACATATCTGACCTTAGAAGATCCAAGATTTTCCATAAAAGACAAGATTTTCCTCAAAACAGCTTTGCTGACACACAAATGCCTACACCATGCCGCCCCACAATACCTCACTGCCAGATTCTCGAGACAATCTTCCAACCGCCCCTCAAGAACAGCTAACGCTAACCTTCTACTAGTGCCCAGATTTAAATGCATGAAGACGGGTGGAAGTAGCTTCCCGGTCAAAGCTGCCCAAAATTGGAACTCACTCCCACCTACCTTAAGGGAAGACCTACTCTATCTACGCTTTAGATTCAACCTCATCCATTGGATTAAGGAACATGACATCTGACACTTTACTACACTCTGCTCACACCACTTTCCCCCTGCCTGTACATATTGTATATAACTGCTCCTTGATGTTTCTCGCCATAATATGTATAAAATGCATGATACTTTACAGCAATGTAATTTAATGTAATGTAATTTAATTTACAGATACTTTACAGCAATGTAACCAATGCTGAACAACCCTCTTTATGCCTTCAGCGCCCTAATACCCTCGGGTCTGGCGCGCATTATAAATATTAAAACAAACAAACAAACAAAGAGGAACCCTTCCACTATCTGAAATGGATTATCAGGGAAAGGAAGAGCTCTGGATTTTAATGAAGCTTCAGAAGATGTTCAAGATCCAAGACAAATTGATGTTTAGGAAACCACAATCTGGTTACGACCAGTGGGTAATACCTAAGTCATTCCACAGCATAATGTTAAATCATGCCCATGATGCAGTGACAGCTGGTCATCAGGGATTTTGAAAAGATTATGGAGATCCTACGTGACGTTGCTTATTGGACACACATGGGTCAAGAGCTAAACCTATATTTAAAATGGTGTCTGGTATGTGCTCAGTTCCAATCGAGTGCTCCCACTCACTGAGTTCCTTTAGAAAAAAAGAGGAATGACATTACCATGGTATGATCTGCAGATCAATTGTATCAGACCAGTGATTTGTTCTGCCTGTGGCAACAAGTATATGGTGCCAGTTAATTGCCTAGTTACCAAATTAAGTGAATGTCTATGAGTACCACATTTTAGGGCAGAGATTGCGGTCACATTATTAATCAATCACATTTGTTCTTGTCTTGCCCCTTCCTCAAAGGATTGGGTGTGTCCTGGGTAGTCATTTTGCCAGTGAAGTGATGACTAAAGATGTGGGAAATTCTTGAAGGCAAAATTACATTACATATCGTCTACCACCCATGATCTAGCAGGGGATAGAGCAATAGAACAAGACAATTGCGGGAAATCTAAAGAAGTTTGAAGGTGGAGTGGAGACAAACAAAGAGACTAGGCTGAGGACGGATTGTGGAGGAGATTATGAGGGAGAGGTATTGGCTGTGAGAGAGTAGCACCTGTGTATACAAATGTCTGCATGGCTGTTGGGCGGTGTGAGTGAGGGGTAAATGCAAGTGGGAGGAGAATAAAGTAGAGAGAAAAGGTAGAGGAGAGGAATGGGGAGAGTCAAGAGTAGAGGAAAGTCCTGAGAAGGGTAGAGTGGAGAGGAAACAGTGAGGGAGAGGGAGACAGAGAGAGAGAGAGAATGTGTGTTTGTGTAGAGAGCATGGAAGAGTCAGTAGGAGTTTGTGTACCCATCAGAGGATTAGGCGAGAGTGCAGAATAAGGGGAAAGGGAAGAAGAAAGAGTGAGTGTAATAATGTAGTGAGGAAAGAGAACATTAGGGGCAGGAACAAAGGTAGAGGCCTTTAGGTCACGGCTCTAGTAAGAATTATAGATAATAGATGTTATCGATCCCTGGCTGCCCCTATTTCAATCAAATATCATCAAGCCTCAGCATCATTTTAATATTCTACCAAATAAAAATCCTCTTCTGGAGTCTGGGATTCTTAGGGCCATCTTTGACAGTATGCAAATTCATGTGGGTATCTGAAAGAGAGGCTTTCAAGGAGATATGGATTTTACTTTATTCTTGCTTGCTGCTGTCATAACATGAAAGGACAATCCATTGATTGTGCCTCCTTGGAACAGGGCCAACTCTCCAAACTCAGAAAACAGTAACATAACTTTGTGGTGCTACGTTGTGGCAGTAAGAAATATTATTCAAATGAATTAACAGTTATTTATTTGTGAACACAAATAACTTGGGTACTTACCTTTTAGACATGTGAAAATTAAGTAGCTGAATGCTGATACACGGAGGAAAGGTGCCTTTTCTAGTACATTTTCAACATTGAAGTAAACTTATCTGGCTAGATAAAGCCTGAAAATAGGCTGGTATATGGATTTAGAACTTATTCTGTGCATGAAGCTCAGTTTCCCTCCCCAAAAGACCAGCAAATAACATCATAAAGTACATGTAGCTATGTTTTTTACTATGATTTTGGCTTAATCCGAGAATGTGCTAACAGACAATCAGCATATTTTGATGTATATGTATTAATGTTGATACTATATTGAATGCACCACAAACTAAATGACTTTTTTCCGCCTCAATAACAGATATCGGATATTATGATTCCCCCACCACGGTTAATCTAGCTCAATGCTACTGAGTTTCGGATGATAAAGGACAAAGTATGCAGCTCTATTACAATCTCATGAAACAAATGGAATTGTAATGGTTCATGTTAGGATAAAGATTTTTTTAAAGGAATATATATAAGTGGCTGCATCGTTCTTTTGATTTCCATGCAGGTGTGGAAACAGACATCTTACCAATTGATGTGTCTCATTGTCTTGAACCTGTACACTATCAGCTAGTAGCTGGGTCATCCTCTTCCATAACTGGTGAAGTTCCTCATTCTTGGCACCTTCCACTGCTCTTACACCTATCAGTCTTTGCCACAATTGACCTACCTGTCATAAAAGGACACATAATTAATCGGTTAAGACTACTTTGCTGAAACAAAACGATGATCTGAATCTTCCGACTAACTATTGAGCTTTGGAATTCACACCATATATGAGCATGATGACGAATAAGGATACTAATAAGAAAGTGGAAGCACACTAGTACTAGGCCATTGATGAAAGGAATAGCTGTTCTGCAGCACATACCAGGTCTCTCACACTCGATGAAGGCTGAATAAAACATCAGTTATCAAAATATTCATTAAATTGAGTTGTATTTTTCAGCCAAATTAGGAATCCGTGAAGGGAGAAAACGACCATTGCACAAACAGGACTACAGGCATTTTTAAAAAAATACGCAGCTCTTCATGCAGAGTCTTCTGGCTTCAGAACGCTTTGATTATTTATGTGTGCGCTCAAGGGTTTTCAGAAACAAGAAGGACTGAGCCGGCGCTAACGGGGTTGAATCTGCGATTGCAGATTGTTCAGAGAGGTCTGTAGCAAGAACGTAACCCACAGATATTTTACCGGCTAGCCGAGTGCAAGTGCAGAACAAACTGAGATGTCAAAGTTATTATGTAACAAACCTGCAAGTGTTTATTTTCCTGATGATAAAGGTCGACAAGTTTTCTGCATACTTCACACCACTTTTGTTTGTCAGAACTAAAAAGAAAAAGATGTAAATGGACATATTAAGAAAAGCATGTATTCAGCTGTATGTAAATGTGCATTTTAAGTTTTAGAAAACTATCACTATAAGTCCTTACAAATTGTTTCAAACTATCTTCTTGGAAAACCAGACTAACAAACTGGAAACTATACGCTATTTCCCTGAAAAAGGAAAGGACTTTATAACGCCACTGGCTTGCCACAGGCAAACGTTTTCTTACAAAAGTCACATTTTGACAACCAGCAAGCGCCTTGTTCAAGTGCAGCTGTCAGCAGGGATGCCGCAGTCTAATCGGAGCGTGATCCTGCTTTCATTATCAAGATGTACCGTCGGAAACTTGCCATATGCGAGCATCAGCTGGGTCTTTTCATAAATAGGCACACAAAGAGAAAGCGGACAGAACTGGGCAGAACTGTTTTGCACTATCGTATGTAGTGGGAATGGCATAAAGAAATTCATTTAACTGTGCTTTCTAGAATGCAGAGAAATATCCGCATTTAAGTTCAGCTATCATCAGGTGACTGTCATAAAAGAGTAAAAGGGTGTTAAGCATGAAAAAAGATGTACAGTAGATTATGTAACTAAAGGGCAAGGGCAAATGATAATGCTTAAGTGAACATGTCCTTATATGCATCACTTAAATATGATGGAGAGCACCATGATGGGCATTTAATAACCTGGACGTGTTCCTTACAGTAGCACAGTCTACGGACCCGTTGGGGGACCTCCCAGAAAGGAGAAAAGGAGACAGCAACGACTCTCCACACAACTAAAACCACATGCACAATTCAGAAATTATGTCAGAGAGCCCCTATAATTGGCAAGGAGCCATCCTGAGCCTGTTTCACTAAATAGTCTGGGATAAGGATCTGAAATATTTGTGAACCCAGCTTTCCCAAATAGCATTGTACCTAGCACATTCAAAGTAAAAAGGAAAGACTTAAGTTCAAACATGTTAAATCATGACAATGGGCCTCATTATGACCATGCCAGTCTGGAAACAACGGTGGCGGTAAATACGTCGCCACCGTTGTTTCCGAACCGGCTGATTCCGAGTTCTGCAGGCAGAAGGTGTCACTCCCGCCAGGTCTGACCTTTATCTGACCGTCTGACCTGGCGGGAGTAACACCACCCGCCTGCAGGCGGAAATGGAAACACCAGCTCCGTCAGAGACGGAACCAGTGTTTCCATTGTCCCCATCCCCATGGAGTCCTTTGGGACTCCATGAAAATGGGGATTTACGGGATTCCGCCTCTGGAATTACCAGGTTACCGGGGTTGTAATGCTCCAGTGATTCCGGCAATCACGGAGGCGGAATGGTATTTCGGGTCCGGCGGCAGCCTGCACGTTTTCCCGGCACGGCTACCGCCGGAGTCATAATGAGGCCCATTGAGCCAAATGCCAGCCTAGCCTGGCCTCAAGAAATCAAAGAACACAGTAACTCTCTTGGGAGTGCCAACCTTAAGGAAACAGGATGACAGGTATCTGATTGACACTGCATTACAAGTGGGACTAATCTAAAGAAAGTTGAGGCTAGAGATGCAGTCGTGGATGACAAACAGGGCAGGTGTAATGATTTATGCCATCTCAGGCAAAGAGTCATCTGGGCTCCCAACCGGAACCCATCCCCCACAGCAATTTGGCAACTGGGACAGGTTTTCTACTTGATGGTCCAATATGGAGCGCCCGATTAACAGCGGTTGGTGCATCCAAGGCAACCTTTGTGTGTTGCCATACTGTAGAACCAGCGCTGCTACCAAATTCACCAATGAATGCTCTTACCTAAACCTGATGCTAAAGTTTAATTTTATTCGTGGATTTGCACCGGCTATCCATCCTTCAGTGCACACAGAAAATAAATCAAAATAAAAACAGCTTAAAAAGAAAAAAAAATGGTTAATCAAGGAAAAGCACTGAATATAAATATATTAAAACAATAGTTAAATATCCATCCATAATGGCAGTCAGAGCTCTAGCTAGGATTGAAGTGGGATTATTTTACTCCCTGTTTTTTAAAGTTGGGAGTAAAATCATTTTAGAGTAAAACATGAATTCCCATTGAAAATAGGGGCATTTTTCAAGAGACTAAAATTAATGTTAACTCTAAAGCAGTTTTCGTTTTGTAATCCACTATTTCTATGCAGCTAATAATTCATACAGATTAAAGGATACCCTTGTGTCATACAGACCAGGTAATAATATTAGGTCTCCTCCCAGTTGCACCGCTCTGCTCTGCTGTGCTGTTTTGAATGTATCTGTGTGAGTGGAAGCAGGGGGCCGTACCCTATGCCATCTTCTATTTTTTTGTTGACAGAATTTGTACTCCCTATTTTCTGATCTTGGAAGCATGTGCCTGTGGAGTAACTGTCACTGGTACACTGCTTATATGTAGGGCAGATGTAACTTCCAATTAGGGCCTCGACAATGACTGGAAAGTTGAAAGAGAAAATCCAGGGCTTCATTGCTTTTAATCAGTAATGATCTTTAAAAGGGGAACATGACTTTTTCAGTTGTTCGCTATTGTTAAGGATTCTAATCGGGCGTCACACACCAGTCCAGTACTCTTGCCACTGGCCTAGGTTGCAGCGGACAATTAAAACACTTTTACTTTATTTCCTAAGAATTCAGATTGAGATGGCACCCAACCCATCTCACACCCCTTTTACAAATACCCTGGGTCACAATGGACCATGAACCAGGCCGGGGGGGTGGTAGTACAATATTTATTTATTTTAAATTCAAGTAAAATCACACAAAGGTAATATTGGGCAGCAATCACCAATGGGGTGATAATTACAAGGTAAATTGATTAAATCCACTTAGTTTGACCTTCTAATATAACATACACAAAGCACAAATGAATGAGAGCAATATTACTTTTCGGGTAGATAGCACCACAGTTAAGATTTGCCCCTGCAATACTCCCTCAAAACCTAATTAACCGAATTGTGGGTGGTTATCAAGGAGTAGCAAGGGCCAGGTATACTAGGCAGCAAACAGAAGTGAGATCCGACCTTCCCCCACGAAAAGGGAGGAAAAAGACCCTTGCAATTGCCCAAATAGCACTTGGAATTAGTAAAGATTTGTTTTACATGTGCGGTTGAATGAATGATGCAAATATGAATTATACTAGTATCAGGGATGTAAGAACACTAGCAAACTACAAGCAATGTCCTAACAACGGGCATACACAGTGCAGCCAAATCACACGCGTAGAAATTACATTTACTAATTTACACAGGTTTAAATGTCAAAATGGTTTGAAAAACGGGTGAAATAGACAGAATCAGAATGCGGTTTTTATGCTGAGTGACAGATGCACATCACAGGGATAATGTGAAAGTGAAAGAGTGACACTAAATTAATGACAGGATGAGATTCTCAATGGGAAAGGAAATTCGGTTTTAAAAATAAAAGCAGTTGACAGAGAAAATCGGTGTGTAAAGGAAAGGACAAGTTTCACTTAAACTACAAAATCAGTTATGACATAATATGCACATTTTTACAGTTATAGCACTTTTGAAAATCAAATAGGCAGATTCCAGATTTTACACTGAACATGTAATTCCAATTCCCACATTTGTACGATATTGTTTTGCCATTCTATCTTTTGCCATTTCTAGTGGGAACCGCTTCACCTAAAATTCTACAATTTTAAATATGTGTACCTATTATCAAAAAGCATTTTTGCAATAAATTTCAAAGTTATACCATGTATACTTTTCCCATGATTTACATTTTTCTGCCGTTTGCGTCCCCCACATGCTAGGGAAAGCAACAATGTCTTGTTTTAATGCCATCAAAATTACATTCAAACTGTTAAACTGTCGTTTTACTGCGTTAACCGGTTGCAGAAATAAAAGTCTTAAGGTTTATTAATTATAATTTATTTAATGTGATTTAGTTTAAGTAACATAAACGTTACACATATCAAAAAAGAAACATACACAATGAGTAAAACACAATAAAAACAGAACAAACAATATCGATATATGTACATCTTCACATGATTACACAGTTAACAAAATACCTTCCTATATCGACAACAAGAAATGTTAAAATATTGCCTGTAAAAAGTGATGCTGCTACTCAACTCAGGTTATCGTCAGTCACAATTAATATGATTACTTTTAATCACACTTTATAGCAGGGGCCCAATCTGGATTCAATCCTTGTCCATATAATGTATAAGGCCACTAATAGACTCATATTCCCGGGGTTTATGCAGTATTGCCAAAAAGACTGATCGCCAATAGTTCTTAAATTATGTACATATTTGGCTAACATTGCCGGGATGGATTTGGCCATGACATGACATTTAGTTAGTAAGTGTCTAGCAGTCTCAGGGGTTTCTGCTTGTTTGCAGAGTCGACAAATTCGATCTTCTATCAGTATTTTTGCTCTACTTCCCAAGTTCATCCTAGTGGGGAGTTGTTCCAATCTTAGCAAGATGATGAATCGCCTGAGTCTTATTGCTGGGCAAAGATTTAGGTATGCCTGAGGCTTCATGAAGTCATAGTGTCTGTGGTGAACAAACTGGTATCTCTTTAGCTTACTCAAATGGGCATAGTTTTCTAACCAGTCCCATAAGGGCTACCCGCTTGTGGAGCGCATTTTGCACTGCTTTCGAGTAGCTAGTTCCTCTGTGATTGCATCCCATCTCTGTTAGGAATTCAATCATGTGCTCATACAGTGAGCTAGTGGTGCAGCTTTTACCAAGTTTCTGTCGGATAGTTATCAGTAGTGGGTTTGTAGATCCGCCAATCGTCCTCAGGAAAAAGTCTGCTCTCTTCTTTAGGACAGTAGCTTTTAGAGATAGGAATCCGAGTTCTAGCCTTATGAAAGCCATTGGGACTCCAGGCGGTAACTCCACGATCCGACACCAAAATGTACCTTCGATAACCTGGAGCCAAGCCAGATCCGAAGTCCATAGTGCCTCTAGGCCGTAGGTGATCATTGGAGAGAACACTTGGATATATAAGTGCTGCGTGGCCCACATTGTTTGTAGGAAACATCCCCCCTGTTTGTAGGAAAAACTAGCCATAAGGGCAGACACTTAATTACTTCAGAACAGTCTTTTGCCCCAAATGGGGCATCATTGTCTTCAAAATAAGGGAATACTTCCCAACCCCCAGTCAAATGTCAGACTTTAGCTAGCCTGAATCCAATGTTGCTCTGGAGTTGCCTTTGAAGCTCCCCAGTTTGAGTTGAGGGGAGGTGCTGCTAAAAGTTCACACCTATGTGTCCCAGAAATCCATTGTGCCAGGCTGGAGCACTGCCACAGAGTCTGACGAGGGTGCGAGATCCACCAGTATTACCTACTCATATGCCCCCGGGGCTGGTCCACTGGAAGGGAGGCAGATCCTGTTCCCAGGAAGCAAAGTCCGTTGAAGCCAGGGCAGGAAAGAACAAGTTACTTACCAACAGGTAACGTTCTTTCGATTGGATGTTCCTCCAACGTATACCACATCTTTGACATGTAATGTCCACAGCTGAGCAAATCGGAAACTTTTTTCGGCAGAGGGCGTCCTGCGTCGATGGTGTCGGGTCGATGTCCCTCGAAGGCCTCCGTCGAGGGCAACGTCACCGGATGTTATAAATAGGATGCACTGTGGCCGTAGCCTCAGTTTATGTTTTTTCTCCCATAACGTGTGGCACCAATCCAATGCCTGCTTGACTGCGCATAGCCTTGCGGGGACGTAAACTGCAATCGTATAGGAAATTCTCTAGATGGGCACGCTGGGAGGACGATGTGGAATATGTTGGAGGAACATCGATCGAAAGAACGTTACCAGACCGTAAGTAACGTGTTCTTGGAATGGATTGTGTCCTCCAACTTATTCCACATCTTTGACAGACTCCCAAAGCAGTACCATAAAATGGAGGAGGGAATTATTTTTTAGAGTTCCCAATCAGATGGCAGAATAAAGAACCGCCTTCCCAAAGGCCATATCTTGACCATGGATGGAATCCAGGTACTAATGTTTAACAAAGGTGTGGATAGAAGCCCATGTGTCTGCATCACAAATATTCCTAATAGGAACCCCCCGTTGTAGGGCTGTGGAAGTAGCCACGCCCCAAGTGGAATGAGCTTGCAACCCTTCAGGAGGGTCCTTACCCACCAATCGGTAGCATTCAGTAATGGTGAGGATAATCCGACCTGGACAAGTTCTGCTTGGTAACAGCCTGGCCCAATCAGTGTCCAGCATATCCCACAAAGAGTTAATTGTCCACTCTGACCATGGCCATCCTAGAAATATAAAAGCTCAGAGCTCTCCCAGGATCCAACCTATGGAGTCGCTCCTCTTCCTTACCAGGATGAGGAGGAGGATAGAAAGAAGGAATAACCACATTCTGGCTCAAATGAAATTCAGACACTACCTTAGGTAAAAAGGAAGGACGTACCCTTAGTACAGCCCTGTCCTTGTGGAACACACTAAAGGGCAGCTTAGATGAAAGTGCCAGCAATTCACTCACTCTGCGAGTGGAAGTAACCGCAACCAAGAACACTGTCTTGAAGGACAATAATCTCAAAGGACAAGAGTGCAAAGGTTCAAACGGAGCACCCATCAGAAATTTCAAAACCAAATTCAAATCCCAAACCGGCACCTGGAAAGGGGACGACGGGAACACATTAGTCAGTCCTTTAACAAATTGAGAAACCAAAGGAATCTTAAAGTAAGAGCATTCTTCAGATGAGCGCTTAAATATAGACAGCGCCGCTAGGTAACACTTAATGGTACCAACGTAAAGGCCGCCGTGGGCCAAAGAAAGTAAGAAAGACAAAACCATAGTAATGGAACACTGAAAGGGATCAACATTCTGTCCCCGGCACCAGTCGCAAAACCTGTGCCAACGGTACAGGGATTTTGTTGCTGGCCTTCTGGCCGAAAGCAACACCTCCATCACATCATCCGGGAGGTCCTAATCCTTATATCTCAACCTTTCAGATACCAAGCGTGAAGGTTGAGAGTCCTGACCTCTGGATGGAGAACCTGACCCCCCCCCTCTTGCAAGAGCCGATCCTCTCGGTAGGGAAGACGGCGTGGAGGGCAGAAGGACATTGCTAGAAGGTCCGGGTAACACGTTCTCCTGGCCCGATCCAGAGAAATGAGGATCATGTGGGATCTGAACCTCTGTAACCTCCGAAACACTTGAGGAATGTCGGGGACTGGAGGAAACGCATACAGCAGTGGGAATGACCAATCCGCTACGAATGCGTCTCCTAAGGCTCCTCTCGGAGGAAATTCCCTTGAGCAGAATCTCTCGCACTTCCGGTTGGCACTGGTGGCGAAGAGATCCACTTGTGGGGTCCCCCAAAGGCCGATGATATCCAGAAGAACTTCCTGAGCCAACTCCCATTCGTGAGAGACTGCGCTCTGCCTGCTCAGAGCGTCCGCTGCTGCATTGCCATCTCCGGCCAAATGAACTGCCGAGGGAAATTACCTGCTGGATGGCCCAGAACCAGAGCTGCATTGCCTCTCTGCATAACGGGACTGACCCTACCCCCCTTTTTTGTTGAGGTAATACATGGCCACTGTGTTGTCCGTCATGATCAGGACACTCTTCCCCCACACAGACGGCAGAAAAGCCTTCAGGGCTAACCTGATGGCCCTCAGCTCTAACAGGTTGATGTGGAGTTTGGACTCCGATGGAGATCAACGACCGCTGGCGGTCAAGTCGTCAGCATGAGCGCCCCATCCTGTGAGGGAAGCATCCGTCACTACAGTCACCTCTGGCCATGGCTGCCAAAACGGCTCCCCCTTCATCAAGTTCCCTTCGTTGGCCCACGACAGAAGATCTTTGGAGACAGAGTGGAATCTGAACGGGATCCGTCATCTTGCCTGAGAACTGCGACCACTGCATCTTGAGGGCTCATTGCAGGGATCTCATCCTCAGCCTGGCCTCTGGCACTAGAAAAATGCCATGAGGCCGAGCAACCATAAGAATTCTAAAGCCGGGAGACTATGGGCATGTTGAAACTTGTCCACCATCTGCACAATGTGATGAGCCCTCACATTGGGAGGTGAGCACTTCCCAAAGGACGTGTCCGACACAGCCCCGATGTACTGGAGCTGTTGGGAAGGTGTCAGATGCGACTACTTGAAATTGAGGGAGAAGCCCAGCTTGTGGAGGGAGCGGCGGGTGAGACCGAGGTGGTGCAATGCTTGCTCGGAAGAGCACTCATGGATCAGCCAGCCGTCCGGGTAGGGGTAGACGTGAATGCCCTTGCCTGAGATACGCTGTCACCACCACCATTAGCTTCGTGAAGAATCTCGGGCGGAGGCCAATCCGAATGGCAGGACCTGAAACTGAAATTGCGAGTAGCCAGCCGCAAACCTCAGGTACTTTCTCTGTTTGGGATGAATCGGCACATGAAAGTATGCATCCCGTATGTCCAGAGACACCAACCAATCCTGAAGTTTAAGGGCATGGAGGACATGAGAAAGAGTGACCATCTTGAACTTACCCTTTCTGAGAAGTTTGTTCAACCAACGCAAATCCAAGATGGGTCTCAATCCCCCATCTTTCTTTGAGATAAGAAAATAAGGGGAATACCGTCTGTTGTTCCTCTTCGCTACAGGCGCCAGTTCTATAGCGCCTTTCTCTAGCAGGGTAAAGATCTCCTGCACAATGAGCGGATCCGGAAGTTTCAAAGAGAGATTCCCGGTGGATTGTCGTGAGGCCGCTTTAGGAAGGGAAGGCAGTAGCCGTGGGCAATTGTATCCAGAACCCACGCATCCAAAATAATGACTCGCCACTCTTCGAGATGCTGAGACAGTCTGCTCCCAACTGACGAACCATGGGACATGGCCTCAACACTGTTTTGGAGCGGCTGCGGCAGCGCCTGAAGGCAAAGAAGCAGCTACCTGAGCGGCTTTGGCATCTCGATTACCCGACCACCACGGGTACTTTTACACTGACCCCTTTGACTGGTGGCTCCTCTCGTTCTACCAAAGGAGGAGTAGTAATGAAAAGAACCTCCCCTCCACTGCTGTCCCCTAGGACGAAAAGGAGGAGGTTGACGCACGGCTGCGCTTAAGGATTGCGCCACAGCTTTTGAGGTCTGCAACCTCTCAAGGCTCTCGCCAGCCTTGCTGCCAAACAAATGCGTGCCATCAAAGGGCATGTTCAAAAGACGGGCTTGCACATCCGGAGCAAAACCCGACTTCCGCAACCACGCAAATCTGCGTATAACGGTGCTCGCAGCCATGGACCGGCTAACACTGTCGGCCGTGCCCAAACCCGACAGAAGAGATTCACACATTCATCCTTGCCATCTTGCATGAGAGCAAGGAACCCATCCCTTTCTTCCCCCTCGGGAATATGCTCAGCCGCAAGAGAAAAACAGTTCCACAGAGTGTGTGTAAATCTTGCCAAGGCACAAGTGGAGTCGGCTAACGCAACGCCATACTCCCCGCAGAAAACACCCTGCATGCCCAACCGTTGAAGCGTTTGTCGTCCATATCAGGAGGGATGGTAGGATACGCCGCCTGCCTCGAGGTGGTCGTAGCCGCCTGAACCACCAAACTCTCGGGAGTGGGGTGAAACGAAAGGTAGCTGGGGTCGCTACCGGAAGGGCAGTATTTTTTGATCAACGATTTTTTAACAGGCGGAAGAGATTCCGGTGACTGCAAGCAGCCGCCGCCCTTTTTTGTAAAGTCAGGTGAAAAGGTAACACCGGTCGGAGGATGGACCTTGATCTAAAATGTCCATTAGATCATCTTGCACAAAAGCTTCAGGAGGACTGGACCAGCTCAGATACTCCGTGACCCTAGCCATGAGCCGCCTGTAGGACAACTCTGCATGAGCCCCAGGCTCATGCCTGCCAAATTCCACTTCCCGGAGAAGAGTCCAACCCACTGGCATCATGAAGAGTTTGCCTCAACTCTTCCAATTGACTGTCTCCAGAAAAGACAGGAGCCACATCAGGCTCAACAGCTTCCATATCCAAGTCTGACCTTTCCTCCTCCTCATATATGTCATCCAGAGGGAGGTAAAAGCCCTGTCTCAGGACAGAAGAGGGTCTGGAGTCCACCACCGGCCTCACAGACTTAGAAGTAGCCTTCCTAGGAGGATCCACAGTATCAGAGATCTCCAACGGTAAATCTCGGGCAGAAAGCCCCGAAGATGTTGAGGGTGCGGAAGGCTTCGGCATAGAGAGCGCTGACAACTTCGGCGTTGATAACTGCGCCGACGGCTGCAACAAAGCTTCGACGTCGGTATCCGACGGACACGGCACAGATGGAGTCGACGCCGACCTTGAGCCCTTACCAGGTTTCTGCGGTCTCGCTGGAGACAAGGACCGAGACCTGGAAGAACGTCTCTTGATACTATCCTGAGCCTTGTCTGAACGGGACCTCGATAGTTCCCGATGAGCGTTGCATCGAGGACCCGAGCCTGAAGGCGTGCAAGCTACAGTATGAGACCATTCCTTGCCGGCTTCATCAGAAGGCGCGGACGGAACTGTGACCTGCGATTGGAAAATCGTTAACATCTGCTCCCTAAAGGCAGCCCATTCCTCCGGAGTCGAGGACTTCATCAGGGCAAGCCACGTTCCTCGCGGGTCCATCCACCGAGAAGGACGGGGAAGGCGACCGTGCTTCCTAGAATGCTGAAACGAGGAGGACAAATGGCGGGAACCACTCCGGGACTGAGACCCCCGGGACTCCTCCCGACGCAGCGAGTCGCCCCTCGAATCGTCGGTGGGCATCCCCTTGGACTTGGATTCACAGGACTTATAGGGTTTCGAACCCCTACCTGAAGCTTTCCCTTACGCTCCTGCAAGGCCTAAGTTAACGACTGGCATTTGGAACTGTCATCGGTGTCGTGACTCTCACCCAAGCACCACAAACAAATGCGATGGGGGTCGGTAATCGACATTTTCGACTTGCAGTCCCAGCAAGTCTTGAAGCCAGACCGTGGAGTCGGAGGGGTTGGAAAAGAAGACATTCACAAGGAATACACGAGGCGCGCCGAGTCTCCGAAGCGAACACGTTTGCGGAAAAAACAGAACTGAGGCTACGGGTGCCGTGCGTCCTATTTATAACATCCGGTGACGTCACCCAAGACGGAGGTCTTCGAGGGACATCGACCCGGCGCCATCGACGCAGGATGCCCTCTGCCAAAAAAACTTTCCGAAGTGTACAGCTGTGGACATTACATGGCAAAGATGTGGAATACGTTGGTGGACACAATCCATTTGAAAACCTGTTCTGTGGCTTCAGCACATTTATTTATTTATTTCCAGAACCAGATAGCAAAACTGTTGGAATTAAATATCCTACAAGGACAGGACCTTAATTCAACAATTTGCTTTTAAACAGACATTTCCTTCCACCATTTTACACGTGACTAATTTTCCTTGGCTGTCACTTCACAATGCGGTTTTCTCTTACATCTAGATTCAAACATTATCTGTAGCCCTAGTCACTTTCTCATACACAGAAATCTGTTCAAGGCAAAGGTCCACTGAAACTGACATAAGCACAGAGAGATAGGGCTTCTTGTGAAGAGTTTAGATGTGATATTTTGTTGAAAAAAGTCAAGCATTTTTCTGTATGGCTTAGAGTGAAATTCTTTGTTATTTCACAGATCTTGCCTGACACAGCATGTCATTCAGTGAGAAATGCCCCCTTTTGCTGGAGCACAACCTGAATATGGACGGACATAGCTGGGTCTCACTGGAACAGAACTGTGTACTGTTGAAACGGTGGAAAAGAGCATCAGGGCGCAGTCATTTTAAATGCAAAATATTTCCTTTTTCAATGGGAAATTTTGAGCTAACAGCATAGCAGCGCTGCTTTTCAATTCTCTTCTTTGGTGCACTTAAGGGAAATACTGGCAGCCTTTCTCTGGGTGTTTCATGTTCCATCTTGGCCCATATGTGCTTGGCAAAGACAGCAAAGCCATTATTTTGGTGACTGCAAAACACAGTTTTGGTGCAATGCAATGGTGCTCAACGGAGCCAGTGCAGCCATTCTGCTGGTACTGCTGAAAATGCAGTTTGGTGATGTAGAGGAGTTCTTCTGGGCGGATAAATGTACCCCACACTATGACTTAGAAACCATGGGAGAATAGTCTGACCGCATCAAACAATGATGCAGGCTGTCTTTGGGAGAGAAACCCCCTTACTTAACTGCAATTCTGAACAACTTTACTAAGTCATGTGGTCAAATGGTCACAGGACCAATTTTATTATGAAGCCACGACAAGAACTTATCTTTTTAGAGCATCTCTTAGTTTTCTAATGGATGGTTTTTCAGAGCTTACTATAGAAAAGTTACTTGCGTCAAGCAATAGTACATGCAATTATGGATTTTTTCTTTTTTTTATTAGTGTAAATTAGTTTATTACAAACTTTTCACCATTTTAACTCTGATACAATAAAGTAAAATTGAAATAATTAAATGGCACAGCTTTCTACAAAGGTCTCTACAAGCCTTTCTCTTACTGATAACTTATCTTTTGTCCTTCACAATTTGTTCTTTCATTCTCCTCTTCCTTCAATTTTTCTAACACAGCTTCTAGAAACTTTACAGTGGCGTAGTTAGTTTTCATATTTCGACAACCATCTATCAGTTTCCACCAACGCTCGGCCTCCGAGTCTTTTAAATCTACTATTTGTCTACACAATCTAGATTTGATCGTGTAGATAAATGGTCCTCAGATCTTTTAGTTTCGGGCAGAAGAGAGTTAGATGCTTTAATGTTTTGCTTTCAGATTTGCAAAGTCGCCAATCTGTACAATTCTGGTTTTTCCCATATCTTCGCAGTGTGGTTTTATTATGCAACACATTTAGTCTAAATTTTAGCAGAAGGTCTCGTTGCTTGCCATAAGGGAATTTCTTCAGGTACATGTGGAATACATTCATAGATCCCCAGTCAGATTCCAAAAGGGTGTGAGTCCTAGATTTAGATCTTGTATCTTCTGTTTTCCACCAATCCACAGCCCACAGATTTTTCTTTACTAGCATTGGATTTCCGATTAATGTGTTTACTATGTTTCCAAGATTTTTCAAGACTGCATCGCATTCTGTTTTCCATTCGTCTAATACATGCTCCTTGTTTCCAGGTTCATACATTTTTAGGACTTTCAATTGAGGAGGGCAATTGTTTGCTGTTGCCTTTCTATAGAGCCATAGTTTATTCCAAGTAACTTGTGCATAGTGCGATGTCAATCCTGATTCTTGCCTGATTATAGCTATAGGGATCGATTTTGGGAGGCGTAGAATATGCTTCCAAAAATGACCTTCTAGGAGGTTCCACATCTCAGGTTTTATTCCCAGACAGTTTTCTCCTCCATATACCAAGGCAGGTGACCCTTTTTGCCTATAGAAGGCAATTATCGGTTGCAGCAAAAATGTCCCATATTTTCTATTTATGGTCGTTCCTTGGTCCGCAGATCTTTTTGCCTTCAGTCTCAATGTGTCCGTCCATGCTTTTCCATTTTTTAGCATACGTATCTGGACTCCTAGATACTTTAATGCCTTTACTGGTTTCAGTTGTTTCCCGCCTAAAGTCCATCTTTCATTTTGTATGCTTTTCCATCTATAATCGCCAAGGACCATAATTTCTGATTTTGCCATATTTATTTTCAAGTCTTTGTTTCATACATATTTCGCCAGCAGATTTAGAGACCTTTGTAAACCAATCTTCGGTTGTTCTAGGAATACATCGTCGGCATACAATAGTCTGCCCACTTTGGTGCCATTTATTTTCAGTGGAAACAAAGCCTTGTTATCTGGAATACTGTTCATGTCTTCAATGTTGTAATTAAACAAGGGGGCAGCCAACGGGCATCCTCGTTTCAGTCCTTTCTAGACAGATTGTTGCATTGATGTAATTTGACCATCATCGACGTGCCTGAGTAAAGTTATTTTATCGCTTTTAGAAGGTCACTTGGGCATCCATTCAATTCAAGCTTGCCCCACAGCAGGTCTCAATCTATACTATAGAAAGCCTGCTGTAGATCTATGCTGGCCATATAAATCTTTCCCTTATTGTGTGATACTTGTTTTTTAGTATGCTTATTAGGAATAAGTTAAGGCTGCATCCTACTTTTTCCACAAAACCTGATTGTCTGACATCGTAGGACTTTGTCTCTTTGATCTATTTTTTTTGTCGGATGAGAAGTAATTTAGCGAAGATTTTTCCAATGCAATCGAGCAAGGGAATTGGGCGATAGTACATGGGTTGCATACTATCCCCTTTTTTTTAAAATGGGGACCACAATTGCGCCCTTCCAGGAGTCAGAAACTTTTCCTACCTTCACTAACCTTCTGACTAGTGTCTCACAAAATTCAGACCATAGTTTCGGATTCACTTTTAGGACTGCATTGGAAATGCCATCAAGCCTGGGTTTCCGTGATGCACTTGCTTTCTTAAGGATGTTTTCGATCTCATTCCGATCAATCGCTATGTCCCAAGACTGTATGGCATTTTGATCTTGAATTGTTTTCTCTTGCTCGATGATTTTGTCATCAAATAACATCTTGAAGTGGTTTATACACAAATCTTCTGCAATTGGGTTTATAAGGCATGGACCCCTTTCGCCTTGTTCTCCATTTAACAATTACCAGAGATTTCTGCTATTTGAACTTCCTGCTGCTATGAGAATGCTTTCCGCATCGCATTGTAGGAATATTATTTTATGTGATTTTTGCCCGTTTTTATAACGTTGTTTCCTTTTTCGCATCCGCTCCATCTTATTTCGATCTCTTGAGGTGTTCAAATACCATAGTTGTAGTCTACCGAGTTTATCTCTCGAGCCTGCCACCCTTTTAGCTCCTTTGTCAGCTCCGATATATCTTTTGTTTTTATTCTTAATCGGTTTCAACCTTGTTCCAGTTGTAGCTTCTCTCTCCATAACGTTTTTTGTTCTTTTTTGTTTTCTCTTCTATCGTAACTATGACTGGGTTGGGATCGCTGTATTGATTGCTTTCCACTTTTAAACTCAGAATTATATCTAACATATTTCCAGATGTGAAGATATAATCCAACGTGGCCTTCCTCTGTGCGTTTGTCCATGTCGAAACTGGTGGCATATCTCCCTTTATATTGCCATTTAATCTGTGGATACTTCTATGCTCCATTTCTCCTATCCAAATTTTTCATCTGAGACTTTTTGTTTTTATATTTGGATTTTTGTTCTTCATTAGCCCATTCTTCTTCAAAACAGTTTGCATTTAAGTCTCTGCAAATCACCATTTGTATATTGCAGTACTTTTCAGAGAGCGAATCAATCCATTTAGTTATTTGATCCACAAAGATGTCTTCTTCCATATTATGGATTTGCAATTGTACGAAATTGGCTTTGCCTGCCATGATGTTACCTTGCGAAGAACCTGCAGTTCTATTCTATTCTGATACTTTTGTCACACAAAGTAGCTGACTTTCGGTAGAAATGAGAGTATGATTTATTTGATCAATAGACTATTGTGAATGTAAAGCCATCTTTCTGTTCGTCCCGGTTCTGGTTTTTAGTTGGTGTTTCTACAAGAAGCTACACTTTCCCTTCCACAAAGGCTCTGGCAGAGGGTAAAGTAGTCAGAGTTATTTGCTTGTTGTTGTACAGGTTCTTTTTTAGACGTGCAAACATTCCTGTTCATGGAGTTACATTCCACACCTTGCCTACGGGCAAATCTGAATTAAATTGCTCTGCCTCCAACAGCTAGTAGGAAAATCTGCAAACCTAGTTAGGAGGTATGATAGAGTCCTTTGGGGTAGATCATTCAGCTAATATACATGGATTTTAATGTAATAGTTGAGAATTGAAAGTGCCCAGTCATGTGCAGTCCATGATGTCTGACCATTTATCTCAGTATTTAACTTTTCACCGGCATTACTTTTATATTGATTAACTTAAATCAGGCTGAGGCCGATGATTTCCACTACTGAAACAGTAGATGGAAAAGGTAGAGTGGATGCAGATGTAATGGGGATGGGGCAGAGGATTACACTGACTGGAAAGTTATCAAGAAAGGACAAATGTTCTTCAGCAAATTAAATACATCCATTCTTCCCTACTTCAGTAGTGAGTGACCTTTCCATATGTTCATTCCTTTCATCTTCTTTTTGTTTTCTTCTTCTTGCGCTTCTTTCTAACACAGCTTGCAAGCAATCCAACGAGCTTGGGGGACTCCGGAGAGTTGCCCACTTGCTCCATAACCGATTCTAACTTCGTTCCTGCCCTTTGACATAAATCGTTTATCCTCAGTTCAGATAATTTTCCTGTATCTGGTGGTGGACGAACAGACGGAATAACCTGTGTAAGTGAATTTTCTTTGTTAGGAATTGGATGTGTTACTGTCCGTGGGTTCTTTGCTTGCTGTGCTCAGTTTGTTGTTATTTTCCTTGCTTGTTTTTATCTTCTCAATCATGAGGTGAAACATCAGCTGGTCACCAAGGAACTGCCCCTTATTTCGGCCACAAGATAGATGTAAACATGTGAGGGAAAAAGGAAATAAGAGGTTTTGGCACACTTACTGCACTTCTTAGTAATCCTGGGGTACTATGGAATGCTGTCCAGTGCTACTCTACTTAAACACTGGCACCGTAGCTACTATGTGGCAGGGAAGTTCAATAAATGAGGCTGGGGGTTGCACAAAAGGAAAGAATGGAGGAACACCTTATACAATTCAGATACTTCCGAATATGTCTGGTGAAGTTATATTTGCAGAACTTTTTTTAGGACTATTATTTAAAGGTACAGAATCTAGCAAAGCAAAGTCACCCATCATTCCCCCAACGCGACGTGCCTCCATTTCTTCCTGTTTCCTCAGACTTTACCTTCCATCTTCTATCAACCCACCTATATTTTTCAACACCTTTCTCCTTACTTCTAGGAATACAGGTGGAGTGAACTGAAGCCAATCTGACCCTGATGACACACAAGTGTGTCTGGAAGCCTCAGCCGGATTTACCGCTTCAAGACTCATTGAAGAAGGCGGCGCCTTGGCACCCAATTCCAGCAATTAATGATGATGAAGAGGGTTGCAGATGTGCCAAGCAACAGAACAATGGAGGTAATGGCTTTAGCGAGTGGGCAGTCGACCTTGTGCCCATTGGTCCCCCAGTCCACAGCAGGTGTTTCACGCTACACTGCTACCTCCGGCTTGTCTCTTACAATACGTCCCAGAGTCATTCTCAACAGGCCGACCTCCTTTGCGCCACCTTTTACTAGCAGATCTCCAACCGGAAGGCCTTCGAGCCCACACACTGTCTCTCGCCCAAGGACTTCCTCCACCGACAGCTCTCCGTTCTTCGTGGCAGAGCCGTGGAAATCGCTCTAACTTCACTTGAGCACTCACCGGGGAGTGGGAAGCACCGCTTGTACAAATAAATCATCTGCTTGAGACAGCACCAATTCAAGGGAAGGTGATCTGGCTCCAAGGAGCTCCATGCTCTACGGCAGCCATATTGCCAGAGCTCTCAAGCAGTTTACTAGGTAATTATTTTATCCTCAAGGTAGACCTAGTTGCAGACAATCTCCCAAATTCAGACTATGCAATTCACGTAGAACTATGACAGACCTCATACAACATGCAGTGCTAATTAACGTCTGGTGCAGCCTCAATTGCTGCAAAAGAATATACCTTTTTCTCACACTTACAGAATTCTTAGAATCAATATTATTATTATTAGGGTATTTATTGAGTGCACACCTAGCTTTGGGAAGCAACAGAGCACTTTACAATCATACGAGAAAGAACCTGGTGAGGGAAGCAGAGGAGTATTTATTTGTATTTATAGAAATCACAGGAATGCATTCCTTTTTTGGCACAAAAACGCATACAAAATGTAACATTGATAACAGAGCAGAGGACATGGGTCCTTGACAATGGGGTGAGAGAATGTGACTTGAAGACCAGATTTTGCATGGGCATGTGGAAACAAACCAGGGACAATGACAGGACAGGACAGAATAACATAGGAATGGGATGGTGGACGAAGTGCTAAATTAAGGATGGAGGCATGACGGAAGTGCTGTAGGATTATCCGCAAAGGCAGCAGAGAGTAAAACAGGGTGATGGAGTAACGTAGAGTGCTAAGGAAACAGGTACTTCAGGAAGGAGGAGGGCTTTGAGTTTTGATTTAAATAGTGGTAGAGTTGTTGTAGTACAGAGAGGAAGAGCATTCGGGAGTAGGTAGGCGAGGATAGAAAGAGAGCAGAAACGAGAGTCCGCGCAGGGCTCTCAAATGGTGGCAAGGAGTATACCAAGGATGATCGTAACGAGCAAGGGGGAGAGTAGAGAGTGAGATGAGCAGATTGGTAGAGTGGGGCAAGTCCATGGATAGTTTTGAAGATGAAGTTTATACTTAGCGCTTTGTTTCATAGAGAGACAGCCAATCTGGCGACAGGCAGAGGAGGTAAAGCAAGAAAGGTTTAAAAGAATGCGGACCGCGAAGTTGAGGACTTTGTCCAGAGGAAAAAAAGCATAATTTGGAAGGCCAAAGAGCAGACTAGAACAGTAGTCAAACATAGAAAGGACTAAGGAGGGTATTAGCTGTTTCTAGTTTTCAGGGGCGTAGGAGACACATAAAATCTGAGGGGGACACGGGACATCTTGGGGACTTTGCTTTTTTAATTTATTTATTGTGTTTTAGTCAAAGAACTCGACTTTTCACAAAATTAAAATAGTAGTACGTATTAAATTACATATATCATACCTGTATAAAACAAGAGAAAAATATGTTAACAGCTGTAATATTTAAGCACTCTCAAGATTGGTGGGTCCAGTTGTTCGGTTGGTTTGTCCATTGTTTGTTGGAACAGGTGTGTCCCCTGTATCGTGGTCCAACTCAATCATTATATCATTTTATATGAAAGGCACCATTGATGTGGTTACCTCTTATTCACCAATTAGCCTGATATATATTGATGAAAAAATCTGTTGTCATCTTATACTTTCAGAATTAAACAAGTGGATTGGGGAATAGGTCATCCTGAACTGAATGCAGGGAGGATTCAGCCCGGGGCTCTACACATTCGACCACATGTTTGTGTTATGGCATCTGATGAACAACGATGCAGCAGCAAAGAACATGCCTTTATATGTTGCATTTCTGGATTTTTCATCCGACTATGAGCTCATGATAAGAGAGAGGAAATAACAATTACTTCCAGTGGGCCACAACTAGAAGGCCAGCTCATTTAGAGGCAGAGCACTGGCAAGTGGACTCCTGCCAAATAAAGGAGTTGCAGCTTTTTTCTACCAACTGCAAGTTGCTACTTTTTTTTTGTGTGGGGCAAGGAGACGTGTGTGTGTGTGTCTTGGAATGGAAGGATGGTGGTTTCAAAGAAAAAGGAAATCTTGCTTGCACCTCTGAGTAAGTCCTGTTATGGGAGTAGAGGGACCAGGTGTGTGATGTTGCTGCTTTGACTGTCCTTTATTGAAGCCTGGGAGGCCACAATCTTCATCGAACTTGATGGCTATAGGATAGAAATCCTGTTTTTTAAAAACTCTTATTGCACCAACAGGCCACCAGACTAGGAGGGATATTATGCCAAGCTACAAAGCCAAAAGACTCTAAGCCGCGTTCAATACACCCAAGCCAGTCAGGGCCTGTTTCACAAAACTTTGTACTCGAGCAAATTAGGAAAGGCCCTGAGAATCTTCAAATTCATCCTGCTACTTCCTACTTGATTCGCAAAGCCTATAGCTGGAGCAAATCCTCAGCTGTCCGAAGCATCTCTGAGATGCCTTTGAGCAAAGTTTCCCTTGGGTATGGGCATATCAAAGATGTTCCAGGCAGCTCCAGATTTGCTTCAATTTTAGGCTTTGTGAATAAGTTATAAGGTAGCAGGAACACACCTTCAGATTTTCTCCAGTGAACATATTCTTGAATCGTGCCCTCAGCGCCAAGTAAGGATCAATGGTCAGTGCCTGTCAAGGATACCTACACCTCTTCCAAAGCATGGAAAACACATGAATAATAGATGGCAATGAGGGGGGCACAAACTCCGGACTTCACTGCATTAGCCCCACTCCACCCATGGATGCTGACATTTTAAATCTCCCATCACTTGGTCATTCAAAATGCCACGGCCAGACTGGAAGCTGGAGGGAAACTAGGTCATCCATCTTTGGCACTCTGCCTGGTCAACCAACGCAGACACAGAATAGCCTAAAAACAACTCAACACCTGAAGAAAACATATGGCACCCTTCTATGCACTTCCTTTCCTTAACCCATCAAAATCTGCTCCAGAATCGTAGAATATGCTGCACATCAATAGGTGGGGTGGTGAGGGAGTTGTATTGGGTTTTCGGGACGCTTCACATGCATCCCCATTGAAGGAAACCTCCTTACCTTCAACAATAAGCTCAAAACTACCCACAAACTGACCTGCCACCGCTCTGGTCAGAAAGAGCAGTAAAGGGGTTTTGTTTGTTCGTTCGTTCGTTCGTTCGTTCATTTTTTCAACCATGCATTCCTTCATTCATTCCCTCCCAAAGAGGCCAAGTAAATAGAATAACTGTCCTCAACCACTGGTATCCAGTTAATGAAAATGAATCCCATTGTTCACCACTGAGATGGGCAGAATAACCAACTGAGTTGCAGGCTCCTGCCGCCCAGTGTTTCATTGACCCGAACTACGACGTCTCTTCAAGCACAGCAGCTTGCTGTACTTGTGAAAACAGCTATTGCAGGGACCGGCGAGGCATGACAAAGAGGCTGATGCTGGGCCCTGAACCCCTCAAATTAGGGCTTCTGCAGGGATGCAATTTCCGTCCCAAGTGTGACCCGGGCGATGCTTTGCCCATGCTTGGTGACCCCTAATGGCTGCCGCCTCTTATGTTGTGGGGTCTTCTCCATTCTTTGCTTCTGAATGATCTTGCTTTCTGTCAGCAGTAAAAGCTGCTTCTGCTGACATTGTGCCACCCTCACGCAAGGCTTTCTCTGCAGCTGTATCAGAACCTGCAATCACCCTTTTCTAGAGATGACTCGATGAGAACTCAGATTTTCAGCCTGTTCTAATAAGTGGGACATTGTCACATTTGGTTATTTAGCAGAAGCTTTTCGGGGACAGGTGGATATGGTGTGAAAAACGATGACTGTCCTACCAAAACAAGTTGCCCAGGTCCTCTTCCATTGGTTGATCACTGCAATAACAAAGCTGATGTCATGTCTATAAGCAGACAGTGGACACTGCACCACCCTTAGCTACAGGGCAGCCATACAGCTGCAGTTCCAGTACTGTAGCACTTAGGGTACTAATGCACTCAGGACACTAAGCACTGCCCATGTAAGGGATGCTACACATAAGGTTACCATATGTGACAAGGCACATCTGCTAGACCCCCCCCCCCCCCCCGAGTCTATAAGAGTCCTTCATATATGGACCAAGAAGAGTGTGGAAACTGAATAATGTTCCCCTTCGTTTCAAAATATTCTTTTGGGGGACCCCAACCTCCATCCCATGATAGTTATGTATTTGAAGTGTAAAGCACAGTAGCAGGTCCTCCCACTGGCCCAACCCATTTACCTTCGATCCACACATGGGGATTATCAGCTGCAGCCCTCAATATGTTGACACTGTGTGCGCAGAAGTAGCGAGTGCTAGAGATCGACGATAGTGCAGACATGGTCTGGTGCCAGATGTGGGTGGTGCCAGCACTAGCATGCTAGAGACACTTCAGGCCCCAGCACTTAATCTTTTAACACATCAATCATCACCGCCTATGCATACGTCATCCCCATAGCAGAGCACTGAATGGGGAAGATGGCTGCAGCCGGCCATATATTATGCCTATTAAGACCTCAAAAGGTGATCACAGCGAGCATTCACAGCTGGAAACATGATTCTCCCATTTTGTCCCCGATTTACTCATCATTCAACCTTGCGGCGGCTGAGACAAAGCTGTTCTCATCTTGCACCCCAGTCAGATTTCCTGGCCACTAGCTTTGTGTTCTCGTGGTGCCTCACCTGTGGTGCTGTGGCACACCTGAGGATTTTCTACATACCACGCTAATGCGTTCTCTAGGACTTCTGCACGCTTAAGCAGTAGGTCTTTTGACCTACTGTAAGGTGCCATTGAACTACACGCCTTCTCTGGCTCCTCGCCCTGATTTCATCTCTAGGTTTGCTCTTATGCAAAGGGGCCAGCCCGGCCAGAGACCCAGGTGCCAGAATGCTCAAGGCCGATTATTGTCACTCTATATGGCTTTGTGTCATCTGCAATGGGAATGCTTTCTCCATCGGAGAGTCTAGCCTCCATACATGAAATATTAGCAAACTGCTGTATCTGCCCAGCAGGGCGACACACACACGCGACAGGCACACGCACATGCATACACACTCCGCAGGGGCACGTGCAGTTTGTTCCCCGGTGCGCGCCATGCATGAACGAGCTGCGAGCAGAATGTACTTTTAGCCTGCAGACGAACTTTTGCACGCTGACGGCTGCAGCCTGCAGACTTATTTTTATACGCTGCATGATGCAACTGCAGACAGTGCTGTGCCGAGATACAGTGCACTACACTGTATGACACAACAAACACTTACATATTCTGGGGGGTATAAATGCCATTATATCTTCCCCACTGAAAATTGTGGGATTAGTCCCCCTGTGCCCACCATGTCCTACGTCCATGCTAGTATTGAAACGAAGATGACAGATTTTTCTGATACTGAGGAGGTTGCAGTGGCAGATTTAGAACGAAGAGCAAGAAGTTGAGCACAGTTTGACATTTCTGAAACCAGATCGTCAGATAAGGAGGGAAAAGGAGAAGACGATCTGAGTGTCGTCAACGAAGAGTTGAGAGGAGAAGCCGTAGGAGGAGATCAGGGCGCCAAGAGCGCAAGTACAGAGAGTGAAGAGAAGTGGACCAAGGACAGCCCCTGGGGGAACGCCAACAGAAGGAGGTGAGCAGAGAGAAAAGGCTGTTCCAGGAAAACTGAAAGTGTATAGGGGCAAGGTATGAAGCAAAGTAAAAAAGTGCCTTATCTCTGATGCAAAGGAGAGATAATGTAGAGAAAAGATCAGAATGGTTGACAGTATCGAAGGCAGCGGAGAGGTCGAGAAGAATAAGGATAGATGAACGGTTCACATGACGTGTGTAAGAAATTAAGCTGCTGATATTGGGGGGAGCTGTCTAGGTAGAATACAGAGGTCAGAAGCCAGATTGAAGAGGGTCCTTGGGGTTGTGAGTATCAAGATACTCAGTGAGTCGACTGAATACTATTCGCTCTAGGATTTTGGATCAGTGTGGTAGCAGACAGACGTAACGAAAGTTGGCAGGACAGTTAGGGTTTCTTAAGGAGAGGGATAACAGTAGCCGATTAATAGGATGAGGAAAAATGGTTATATGTGATTTTATCAACCCAAATTTCAGAGTGGTACATTTCATCGCGAACGTAATACCGAAAAACACTGAAATGTTATTTCTTTTATTTGGGGGGTGCCCCCCATAAGCCACCTGTTTTTCTACCCTTATAACGCCACCCCAACCCCATGCCGACTAATTTTAGACCACTACCCCTTATTTATTTAATTCATATTTTCAGTGTTTTTCGGTATTATGTACTTCGGTGAAATGTACCACTCTGTTTTGTTTTTGGTAAAATGACTGGGTACCGGGAAAAGTAGCATTATCAAGAGAGGAGTTGAAGAGGGAAGTAAGATGTGAAGCAACACTGGGAGCTAGCTGCTTCCCAATGTGTGGGGACAGTGGATGCACAGGAACTGTTAGGTAGGAGGAGTAAGGCAAGAATCTCATCAGGGTTGGTGTGGCAAAGGAAGATACAGAAGCTGGAGAAGAGGGTAGGAATGGTGGAGACAAGCAAGCAGGAGGAAGGGATGGAAGGTAAGTAGCAAGGGTACTGCAAATGGTAGAAACTTTAGAAGCAAAGTAGAGAGCAAGATCATTTGCAGAAAGAGTGGAGGAGAGTTTAGGATGTGACATAATTGAGTTGAGGGATTTTTGGCGGTGCATAGGTTGGTAGGATTGAGAAGAAATGAGAGAGATGTAAGTCAATGTTTGATTATTGAGAAGAAATGAGAGGGATAGAAGTTAATGTTTGGCAGAATCAAGAGCAACAGAATAGTTTTGAAGAGCAGTGAGGTAGAGTTGGAGATCTGAGGAGTGTCTTGACCTTTGCCAAGTTCAGAGCTTTGTCTGCATTGTTGTTTTCAGGATGCAGATGAGAGGTGTAATCCAAGGGTGTGGCGGCGAGGAATTAGGAGTAAATGTGGAAAGAGGGTAGTGAGAGGAGAAGGGAGCAATGAGAGCAGTGCTAAAGTCAGTGAAGGCTTCTTCAGTGGATGGAAGGTCAGTTCAGCATAGAAGGAGAGAGAGTGGTGTAGGCCAGAGAGGTAGTCAGAGAGTTGGGAAGAGGGAAACTCGTGCTTAGTAGACCTAGCATTAGATGGAGAGAGTGAGGACGAAGCAGGAGTGGAGATTGAGGCAAAGGCGATAGAGTAATCAGAAGGAGAAGGAGCGGTGGAGATATTAAAGGCAGAGAAGAGATGAGAATAAGGTCCAGGGAGTTTCCATTTGAATCAGTGGGCAGAAGAAAGTGAGTCGCTAAGGAGAAGAGAGTTGAAGATAGTGGACAGAGCAGGAGAGAGAGAGGGGGGGTTAAAGTCACCAATGACAATGAGGTGGTGATCGTGTGGCACAGAGTCAATTAATTGGGAGATGCCATAGGGCACAGTGAATGTGAAGATAGTGTATTCGAAAAGGGGGAGAATTAGCAAGAAATACAGGGGTAGGAGAGATCGGAAGTTTGCAAGATGAAAACAGTCCTACACCACCACCCCTGCCAGTAAGACTGGGAAAATGGGTGACTGTGTAGGCAGGGTCATGAAGGGCAGCAACAGTTACAGAAACAGAGGGAGGGATCTAGGTTTTGGTAAGGGTGATGAAGTCAAGAGAAGGAGAATGAGAAAGGAAAAAGTCGGAGGTGAATGAGGTTTTATTACATAGAGTGTGCATTTCAAAGAGCAATATAAAGTAAGTGAGATGTAGAGCATTGCAATGTTTAGTCTGAGAAATAGAGAGGCGCTGAGGGTATATATGAGAAGAGGAAATGTAATGAAAGCTGGGGTTGCAGTGGGTTTTGTAAATGGAGAAAGTAGTGGAGCGAGAAGAGGGGTGGCGTTGAGGAGAAGAGATGATAGGGACGGGAAGAGAGTTGAGATGGTTCCGAGCAGAGGAGTGCAGAGGGAAGTCCTGATTCCGACTCCTCTGGTTACCCTTCATTTTCCTCATTTGAATGCCACCTTTGTTCTTTCTCTTTGCCTTTCTCTATAACTTTCCTGGTTATCTACTGCCCTCTTGGGCCAGTTCCATCCTTCTGCTATGATCTTGATGCTCACTTGTCCGTCGTTCTTCCTTCTAACTATAAGTCTTTCTTCTTGGGGACTTCAATCTCCACTTATCGATTTCTCATTCCTCTATTCTTGACTCTTCATCTTTCCCAACTTCCTATTCACACCCCCTCCACCCCCACCATCATCTCATTCTTCTGGATCCAATTATTTCTTATATTCTGATTTCTTCTTCTGTTTCTGCCCTCCCTCCCTACTCTTCTGATCATTTTCTTCTCTCCTTCTCACTCTGTCTCCCTCCTTCTCCCGCCACTACCCCTCCTCTTAAAACTTTCTACACTCACTGCAATCTCTGCTCTTTTCAAGTGTTCTGTTTTTCGAACGTCACTTTCTTCTCTCCTCCCTTCTATTGATGTGTTTTTGTCTCTATCTGTTAATTCTGCATCTGCTCTTCTGACTTTGAGCCTTGCAGACACCTTTGATGATCTTCATCACTGTTCCTCTTTTTCTCCCTCACATAGACCATCTGAACCTTGTATGACCTCCCCACCCCCTCACCCTTGTCCTACCGACTGCATGTTGCTGAGCGGCAATGGCGTAAATCCAAGGCACCCTCTGATCTTGATCTTTTGTCTTCTCTTCATTCTCTCTACAACTCAATGCTTCTTTCTGCCAAACAAACTTATTTCAATGATCTATTCACCTCCCTTTCTGCCTACCTCTGCTGACTCTTTCTGAATTTCAACTGTCTTCTTTGCCCACCCTTATCCTGACCTTGCTTCCCTCTCACCCTGATCTGCTTCCTACTTTGCTAATTACTTTTCTTCTAAAAGCTTTCTTCTCTGCTCCCTTACTTCCCCATCTTTATCCGAGAACCCTTTTCCTTCCCCTCAAGTGCATATTAACTCTTTCCTCTCTCTCTGACATCTTACTTTTCCTTCATACTGCCCATCCTATGTCTGCCCCAGGGGACCCTATCCCCTCATCTCAGTTTACCCCTTCCTTGTCTCATTCATCAATGTTCTTTTTAACTCTTCTCTCTATGCGGACACCTTTCCTTCTATGCGCAAGCCGCTGCTATCCTTCCTATCCCTAAGAAACCCTCCCTGCAGTGTCATGGCTTATAGCGCCGGCAATGCAGACACTTCCGTGAGAGCCTCTGTGTGGAGCCCGGAAGAATTAATGAATAATGCCAGCTAATGCACCAATACAAAGCCTAAAGGTAAAGAGGTGTAGAGAGTGGTAGGCGCTGGGGCCCCATGACGAGCGGCGACAGCAGAATCCACCCGAATGACAAGATAAAGGGTGCGAGGATCCATGTATGTGCGCTCTGAAACCTTTAAAAAAAGCGATGTGACTACCCAAGGGCGCCCCGCAGGCAGCAAACCATTCTACGGCTCAACATCACGGTTCACAGCAAGAGCAACCTGCGGCATGCCCCGTTGGGTGGTGAGATAAAGCGAGGCATGCAGCAATGGTGCGCTTTTGTGCCTGGATTGCTTAAGAAAGAGGCCCCGCTCCCAGCTGGGCGTGTGTAGCAAATCCAAAGGAGAGCTTCGACCGCAAGCCCCTGCTGGATGGGGTGCCAGGACCAATCCAGGGCCATAAGGTAGAAATAAGAGATGCTATGAGCCGGGGAAAGAGATGTCCCAATGAGCAGCACATTATATAGCTTTGGATTCCCCCTAGCAGTTGGAGACAATCGAAAAGTCAGGCGATGACTCATTAAACAGTGGATGACAATGCATTACTTACCGTAAAAGCATTTCTGATGGTTGTATCTGCTTAGATTCACATGCTGTGCATAGGTCCGACATCCAGTGGTCACTGCGGAGTATTGCATTTTGTTTTTCTTAGTCGAAAAGGGGACGTTGACAAGGCGTGCCTGTAACACTATCCCTATAGTGACGTGCGTTGTACCCACAATCCCTCACGCGTCGAGGTCCCTCTGTTTGTATTTTTTCTGCCCTGAGGGAGCCTTCTATACATGAGTGAGTACAGAAAAGAGAGAGATGGAGAAAGAAGTCTATGTTCCTTCCATCCGAGCGGGGAGGAAGGGTGGGTGTATGTGAATCTAAGCAGATACAACCATCAGAAATGCTTTTACAGTAAGTAATGCATCGTCTTCTGATGTTTGTTAATCTGCTTAGAATCACATGCTGTGCATAGACTAGCGAGCAGTACCCGGAGTTGGCGGTGGGTTATGAGAAGGAACAGTAGAGAAAAGATGTCTTAATACTGCCTGTCCCACCTGGGAGTCAGATCTAGAGTGTGCATCTAGACAGTAGTGTTTTGTAAAGGTGTGCACAGAACTCCAGGTAGCCGCTTTGCAGATGGACTCAAGGGGAACATTTGCAATGAATGCTATGGATGCCCCAGTGCCTCGAGTAGAATGTGCTCTTGGCTTGAAGGGGAGTTCTCTCTTAGCAAGAGTGTAACAGAGAGTGATGCATTGAACAATCCATCTAGATATAGTGGACTTTGAGACTGCATCTCCTTCTCTTCCTGCTGCCACCGAGACAAAGAACTGATTAGTCTTTCTCAGTGGCCTGGTTCTTTCCATGTAGAACATGACAGCTCTGCGTACATCCAGTGTATGCAGACTTTTTTCTCCCAAGTTGGAAGGGTTTTGAAAGAACGTTGGTAGTTCTATTGACTGGTTTACATGGAATTTCGAGATGAATTTCGGTGCAAACCTTGGGTGTGTGCGTAGAACCACCTTATCTTTGTAAACTGTTACGAAGGGGTCTAGAACAGAAAGAGCCTGTAGTTCACTTACTCTCCTAATGGAGGTGATAGCTATTAGAAAAGCAGTCTTAAGAGTGAGGTCCTTAAGAGTTGCCTTGTGCATGGGTTCAAGTGGCGAGCCCATGAGTCTGGTAAGTACCACATTTAAGTCCCATCCGGGAGCTGGGTTAGCTATCGGAGGGTGTATTCTCTTTACCCCCTCCATGAAGGCCTTGATAACTGGGATCTTCCACCACAACACTTTAAGTTGGGAAGTGGTGTATGCAGAAAGTGCCGCCAGGTGGACTTTAATGGAATTGAACACTAGACCTGAATCCAATAAATGGGTCAGGTACAGAACAATATGTGTGGGAGAGCAGTCAACCGGGTTGATGCTCTTTCCTCTAGACCAGATGACAAATCTTCTCCACTTGCTAGAATAGCAGTGGCGAGTATTAGGTTTTCTGGCTTACCTGAGGATGTCCATACATCTCTGCGGGAGTTGTAGATGTCCAAATTCTATGATCTCAGGAGCCAGGCTGCTAAGTTCATGGTCTGAGGGCATGGATGCAGTGTCCTGCCCTTGTCCTGTGACAGCATGTTGTGTGGGCAGGGAAGTTTCACTGGAGGAGATAGGGACATCTCTATCAAGTGAGCGAACCATGGCTGCCGGGCCCACATCGGGGCCACTAGTATCATGGTAACTTGTTCCTGGTGCATCTTGTGCACAACTTTGTTGAGAAGGGGAGTCGGGGGGAAAAGCGTAAACAAATTTCCCTGACCATTGAATCGACAGACCGTTCCCCTTGGACTGGTTCTGGGGGTACCTGGAGGCGTAACTTTGGCATTGTGAGTTCTCCAGATTTGCGAACAGGTCTATTTCGGGGAATCCCCATTGTGTGAAGACATCTAAGACGATGTCTTCGTGCAATCGCCATTCGTACTCTTCGGGCAGGGGGAAGTCTCTGCTGAGTTCATCTTCTAGCAGATTGAGTTCCCCTGGTACGTGTTGTGACAGTAGGAACATGTTGTGTCTGAGAGCCCACTTGCATATATTCTGGGACAGCTTGGACAGTCCTGGAGAGTGGGTGCCCCCCTGCTTGTTGATGTAGTACATGGCTGTGGTGCTGTCTGTAAGGACCATCACTGTCTTCCCTTGTAGGTGTTCTTGGAAGGCTTTTAGTGCTTTGAACACCGCCAGTACCTCCAGTAGGTTTATGTGCTTGGATGCTACGCTCGGAGTTCACACTCTGTGAGCAGTCTGATGGGATAGGTGAGCCCCCCATCCTGTGAGGGATGCGTCCGTGGTTAGAGTGGCCTCCACCGCGGGTGTGGCAAAAGGTTTCCCTATTATCAGGTTTTTCTTTGTCCACCACCGTAGCGAGAGAACCAAGGCCTGCAAGACCACCACTAGATCGTCCCATTGTCCACTGGCCTTTCACCATTGGCTTTTGAGCCACTCTTGCATTGGGCGCCTGCGCAGGTGCGCGTGAGGTACCGAATAAATACACAACGGCATCATTCCTAGCAAGCGCATTGCTTTGTGCACCGTCACCTCTCGACCTGCCACATATTGGGGGATCTGAAACAGCATGTTTTGGACCCTCTCGTTGGAGGGGAAGACGAGGCCGTCCTTTGTTCGAATTAGAGCCCCTAGGAATTGTTTGACTTGGGTGGGGTCTAAGCTGGACTTCTTCTCGTTGATGGAGAAGCCCAGCTGGAACAAAAGGTCTACAGTCTTTTGGGTGTTTGAGAAGCATGTCTCGTAAGAGTCCCCTGTTATGAGCCAGTCATCGAGGTAAGGGTATACTGGGATGGATAACCTGCGCAGGTAGGCCGCTGCAACTGCCAGTACCTTCGTGAATACCCTTGGAGCAGATGCTATGCCGAAGGGTAGCACTCTGAACTGGTAGTGTTTGCCCTCTATCATGAACCTGAGGTATTTTCTGTGCGCTGGCAACATTAAAATATGAAAGTATGCATCTTTCATGTCCAGTGTCGCCATGTAATCTCCCTGTGATAGCAGTGGGATCACCTCCTGTAAGGTCACCATACCAAACTTTTGGGGTTTGACAAACTTGTTCGCTGGGCGCAGATCTAATACAGGGCGCATGGTTAGATCCTTTTTGGGTACAAGGAAGTACACTGAATAAATACCTTCCGTTACCTGAGATAGAGGCACGACCTCTATGGCTCCTTTTTCCAGCAGTTGGTCCACTTCTTGGAGAAGGATGGCGAGGTGTTCTGGTGTCATGCGGCGTCCCCTCGGGGGTCTGTATCTTGGGGAACTGTTGAACTCTATACAGTAGCCGCGGGCTACGGTGGAAAGCACCCAGCGGTCTGATGTTATACCCTCCCATGCTGGAAGAAAGGATGTTAACCGGCCCCCGACCGGCGTTGCATGGGAGGGGAAAATAATCTCGTCACTTGGTGGTGTTGGTGGCTTGGGAGCCTCTGGGGGTGGAACCCCGGCCTCTCCCTTTGCCACGGCGTTGACCCCTCTGATTGTACTGGCCACTATTTCCTTGGTAGTTGCTGGCAGAATATGTTGTTGTTGGTTTTGTTGCTGGGGTTGGCCACGAAAAAAGCGCTTATTACCAAATCCCCGCCTGTTAGGGGGTTTTGAAATTTGGTCTAAGGTCTTTATTGTGTCAAATTCTTTCTTCGCGTTCTCCAGCGCGTCATCAACTGCTTTCCCAAAGAGGTTGGACTCCTCTATGGGCTTATTAATAAGGGACGCTTGTGTTTCTGCCTTACACCCGGAATTGCGAAGCCAGACGTGACGCTTCAGCAAAATTCCTTGTACCAAAGTGCGGCCAGCCGTTTCTGCTGCATCGAGGGTATTCTTGACGATGCTTTGGTTGACCAGAGAGCCCTCGTTAATTGTAGCCAGCAAACGAGTTCTTAGGGGTTCGGGAGCTTATTCAATGTCCTGTTTAAGCTTTTCCCATTGAGCATCAGCGTAGCTTGCCAATAGTGTGTTATAATTGGCAATTCTGGTAGAGAATGCTGCAGAGGTGGTGATTCTCTTGGCTAGGGCATAAAGCTTCTTCCCCTCTTTATCTGGGGGTGCCTCGCTGGTAGATAGTGGGACTCCAGCCCTTTTCCTGGTGTTGGTCACGACCAGGGAGCCGGGATTGAGTGACCCTTAATATATAATGGGTCTGATTGAGAGGCAGAGAACAGTTTCTCAATCCTCGGATTGACCCCTCTCACCAGTGCAGGAGTGGACAGAGAAGGGGTAATACGTCTCTTAATTGAGGCGAGGATGGGGATAGTTTGGCTAGTGGGGGGGTTTTCTTTGATAATCCTCTCCACAAAATCGGTGTCTGGGGTGACCTCCCCAGTTTCAAGTTCAAAATGTGCTGCTGCCTTCTTCAGCAGTGCATTGAAGGTGTGTTGATCATCAACAGGCGAAGGGTTCCTGACTGGTGTAGTTTCAGTAGACCTGATGACTATACTGCTACTGCCTGTGTCTGTAGACCTAGCTGGTGACTGCCAGGGATTTGGGTCGACCTCGCCTGTGTCCTCCTGGAATCCCTCCTCACCTAGGTTAGTGTCCTCGTGAAAACCTTCCTCTTCTTGTTGGTCTTCAACATAGGTGAACTCATCTTCCTCCTGGAAGAGGGTGTCTTCCTCAGTGAGGTCGTAAGAGTATATGTCCTGCTGTATGGGGTTATAAAACTTCTGGTATTTAGCCCTTGGACTCTCCAGGGGTGCCTCCCTTGGTCTCTTGGGTGCCCTGGGATGGACATGAACCTGTCTAGATTATCCATACAGGTCTGGAACCTTTCAAGGGTCCACTGAGGTCGGCCAGGACGGTCTGGGAATGAAAAAGGAGTTTCTTCCTCCTGTAGTTGTCTGGTTCTGTCCCATAACGTCGAAGAAAGTGAGCCTTCGCCTTCTGAGTAGCCTTCTCGCTGGCTAGGGCCTTCCGTCGGCGTCGGGAACTGGCCTGATCTGTTTTCTGGCGCTTTCGGTGTATCTTTGGCCTTGTGCGCGGCTTTCGGCGTCTCACTCGCCGTACGTCTCTGGCCGTCCTTAGATGATATGCGCGCGAGGCTTTCGGCGATCATTTTCTCTTCCAAGGGATCGGTCGCCATCGCGCTATGTAACATCGAGTCCTTGCTCGTCGAGTCCTTGCTGGCAACATGAGCGCTCTTACGATGCGCGTCGCCGGAGGTTTTAGTGTTAGCGCCCTTATCTTTAGAATGCCCAGTCGCCTGTCGCAAAGGCGGTGAGGGCTGACGACCCTTACGGTCGGCGGAAGACGCCGGTGGGCCCGGCGCCCCCATTGGCGCTATGGCTGCCTTCGACTTCGATGAATGCGTGCCGGGGGGTATGTGCTTTGGTGTTTTTCCGTGTGCGTCCTTGTCGCCGGGGTGTTCATCCCCATAAACTGGGCGTGAGCCGGGCTTGTCGGGGACGGACGACGAGGAGCTTGAACGCTCCTTTGAGAGGTCTACAACCTCTGTTACGGGGGCCGTGTAGTCACTGTCCTCGTCACATTCGGCAGCGGAGGCGGCAGCGGGCGAGGAGTAAGGCCTAGACATGGCGTAGGCCATCCACCTTTTGACCCTGCGGTCTTTTAGAGTTTTGGGCTTTAGTAATTTACAGGCCGCACAGCCGTCCTCCGGGTGATCGAGGGGTAAGCCACGGTTGCACCGTTTGTGCTTATCCTTCCAGGTATATTTACCCTTGCAAAGCGGGCAAAACCTAAATGGCGTCCTCTCCATAGCTGAGGGCAAGAAGTGTGACTACGACCTCGAAAGAGGGAGGGGAAAGAGAAAGGCATTCTTAAAGGGAAAGACCACACAACCCCACTCTCCCTACTGTGCATGGACGGCGAGGCCAGGCCACGTGTTCGGCAGCGCCGAAGGATCCCCTCTGCTCGTCCTTCCGTTGAAGATCTTGCTCGGCGGAGAAACAGCTCTGCGTCGAGGGAGGGATCTACGTTATTGATATTAATAACAAATGACCAATGGTCGAAGAAACTATTTCGCAATGTCTCTCGAGGAGCTCCGCATAAAGGCGACCAGTAGCTGGGCGGAAAAAAACAATCTGAGGGACCTCGACGCATGAGGGATTGTGGGTACAACGTACGTCACTATAGGGATAGTGTGACAGACACGCCTTGTCGACGTCCCCTTTTCGACTACGAAAAACAAAATGCAATACTCCGCAGTGACCACTGGATGTTGGACCTATGCACAGCATGTGATTCTAAGCAGATTAACAAACATCAGAAAGGGCTCCATCGGTCCCCCCCCTATTCGCTTAGCTTTCGCCCCGAATAAGGGCTGCCCCCCCCCACAGAGTAAAAAGCAGACCAGAGAAGTCCTGTCGACCTAACTGGGGAAGCTGCTTGCATAACCAGTGATTCCATCCCAAAGGAATTGGGTGTGGTAAAAACTCAGGGGCAGCCAACAGAAAAGAAGAGGCGGTCGACTCTCATCCCCCTCGCCTCCACGGGTAGGCGCTGCTCTGGCTTGGGAGTCTGGGGATTGTAAGAAGGGGGTGCTCCTAAACCTGGGTGAACAACCTCAACAAAACAGAGTAGTAAAACTCAGTGGGCGCCGAAACCAGCAAAAGCCTGGGGTCCACACCTCTCATTCAGAGGGGAAGTCCTGAAAGGCAGAAGGTATGGCTAAACACTAAAAGCCACAAAACAATTAGGACATAGCCACTCTTTTACAACCTCACAACAAGGAAAAGAGAATGGAGACAACACAAGCCTTGGGCCATTCCCCGGAATGACCCTTAGGACAATTGGCCACAAAAGTGGATATCCAATCATTCATGGCAGACATCAAATCCGAATTCTGTAATTGCATGACAGATCTCATCTAGGGTGGACCGTCTGGACAATCGAGTTTGGGGGTGATGGGGGTTGCAACGGCTCAGAGAGGCAGAGGACCAATCTACGGAACGAGTGACAAAGGTGGCGGAGTTACAGCACAGGATCCAGGCACTTGATAAGATCCAGGAACTTGAAGAGAAATGTGTCTCCATGGCATATAAACAAGAAGATATAGAGAATAGAGCTCGAAGAAACAAACTAAGAATTAAAGGAGTGCCCTCCTCAATCCCAGATCAAGCTTTTAGCGACTATGTGAGCGGGCTCTTCCAAACTCGCCTGCCACACCTGCACAAGGCGATGCTACTTCTGGATCGCACTCAGTCTATAGAGCTGCAAGGGCTCATTGATAGATGCTCCGCCGGACATAATTACTCGCGTCCACTTCTTTACAACTAAACAGGAGATCATAGCAGCGAGCCAAAACAAGGAGTCTTATCTCACCAGGGTACATCACTACAGATTTTTCAAGATCTGGCACCAGCAACAGTGCAAAGGAGAAAAGTGCTCAGACCATTAACACAATTCCTGCAGGACCGAAAAGTCAGATGCTGTCGGTTGTTCGCTGCTACGCTACAATTCATGCTCAACGGTACATCACAGACTATTGGCTCTCTGGAGGAAGCAGAAGGCATCTTGGGGAAACGGCCAAACTAACACAAACGGGAACTCTCCAGCAAAATCGCCCATATCTGCGAAAAGGGATTCCTTCAAACCAAGGCACCTGGGCGAAAGTGGCAAAAGGGCGAAAACACGGAATTTCCCCGCAACAGACATGAGCCAAGCCCACAGGACCGCCAGTGGGGTCCCTCCAAGACACACCCACATACTAATTGGGCTGGTAGCATACGAATTGATGGACCCGGCCTACAGGCGATCTACGCCAGGCTCATAGGCCAGTGGGTCTATAAGCCATCACCGTTTTTGTTTCATGGTTGTAATACAAGGTTTGGTTTAAAACAATGTAAAGCCTGGTTGCTGCGAAGAACAGAGGCGAGATTGGAACCAGATGGCAACTAACATTAAAGCTGCCCCCCCTTCCCCCAGTGGTGGAATTGGATCCTCAAGGGGTACCCCACCACCAGAATTTGAAATTTGTAACCCTCAATGTGAAGGGCCTAAACTCTCCAACCAAGCGTACATCTGCCCTACAGTGCCTGAAAGACCTGGAAAGCTCAGTAGTATTTCACCAATAAACCCACTTGATTGCAGCTGACTTTCCCTGCCTGCGCTGTAGTGCCTTTTCAAGACAATTTCTGCCATCCAGCAGATCTAAAAAAGGAGACACAGCGATCCTGCTAGTGAGGGGAAAGAACTGGAGATAATACACAGTCCAGTGGGAAGGTATATAGGGGTCAAAGGTAGGCTATTTGGTCAATGTTCTACCCTGATCTCTCTTTATGCCCCTAATGAGGGACAGGAGGCTTTCCCATTGGATCTAGAGACCAAACTTCTCCTTTTCCTCGAGGGTAATGGGGGAGATTTTAATGGGGTCCCAGACCCCCAAGCCGATAAAACACACCAACCAACATCGAAAGACTTTAAAAATCGCATTGGTAATGCTCTACCTATTTAAGTCCTTGGGGGTGGTTGATACTTGGAGGGTAATGCACCCACAGGCAAGACTTTTCTTTCTTCTCCCATGTGCACCGCACCTCCTCTCGTATAGATTTACTTTTAGCTAGCCCCACAATTTATGTCATATCGATGAGGTGTCCATAGGAACTAGGGTGATTTCAGACCACGGCCCAGTACTTTCAACTGCTCAAATCCATGACCCTGAGCCCCCCACTAGGCCCCGATGGAGCCTATATGACCCAATCCTAAATGATATGGCACTTAGGGATGGGATTGCTAAAGCCATTCAAAATTACTTTCAAGAGAATCCCGTAGGGTCCACGTCAATAGCTACAAGATGAGAGGCTATGAAAGTGGTAATTGGAGGGGAGCTTATAGCCCATGCAGCGGCTCAGAGGAACCGCTGATTGGAGAAGCATGCTCAGTTGGAAAAGGAGGTAACGGAAGCAGAGCAAAAAGCATAAAAAAATGCTGGTCTCCCAAAGCTCGATCCTTGCAGGTCGCCCGAAATAAATTGAAGGACCATTATGCAGAGGAAACGGCTCAGTTCCTCCTTAAAACGAAACAGGGATACTACGCCAACGGCAATAAAGCAAACAAATTCTTAGTAAACACATTGCCAAAAACCCAGCGGCAAAACACAATGAGCTTACAAGACCCACAGGGGACGATTCAATATGCTGAAGGCACTAAACTACAGCTAGCAGTGTCCCACCTGATTCAAACTATGTCGGCCACCCACCATGTTCTAAATGACCAGAGGAAATATATTAAAGGGGCCCGTTCTCTCCGTCCTCGCTGAAATAGACAGGGAAGCCTTAGAATTACCTACCACTACAGAGGAATTTGAGTCAGTAATTAAATCTCTAAAAGCCTGTATCCCTGGCCCCAATGGATTCACGCCCAGGTTTTATAAGCTCTTCCAGGCCCAACTGGTGGCTCCCCTCACGGATGTCTTCAACTCCTTCCGACACACTGGCTGCACGACCCCCTCTATGCAAGAATCCACCACTATCCTGCTTTTAAAGCCAGGGAAAGACCCTAGAGATTGCGTCTCTTATAGGCCGATCTCGTTGCTTAACATTGACGCTAACATTTACTCTAAATTTCTGGCTAACAGGTTAGCTGAAGTCCTCCCTAAAATAATCGATGCAGATCAGACTGGCTTTTATAATGAGAAGAAATACTGAGGGCAACATCCGTCGAGCCCTAGATTTGGTTGAAATAGCAGCATTACAACACCGGAAAATGGTACTGCTGACTTTAGACAACTAAAGGGTTCGATAAAGTTGACTGGGCCTTTATGCAACTTACCCTTGAAGCATTCCAGTTTGGCCCCCTCTTCTGTAGGATGCTGCTTGTCAATTATAATTCACTGAGAACCTCTTTATGTGTGAACCATAAGCATTCACCTCTCATACCACTCACATGCGGGACACAACAGTGGTGCCCGCGCTCCCATTAATCTTTACTCTGATAATAGAGCCCTTTGCCCAACGTATTTGCAATAACTCTGCTATTGAGGGGATGAAGATAGGCTGCAAACACTATAAGGTATCCCTTTATGCTGATGATATAAGGCTTTCTCTCACAAACATTCAACCCTCCTTACATCAGTCCCTTTTAGAATTAGATTTCTTCAAACGGGTGGCGGGCTTTGAAATTAAATTATTACCAATCCGGGGCGGGGTGGGGTTAACAGCAGAGGAAGTGTTGGCCCTTTGGCCCGCTTGTCCAATTAAATGGAGTAGGAATATTTGGGGGTTCATATTCTGGCACTTCCGAGGGAGCTATATACGGCTAACTTCCCACACCTGTTTAGAGAACTGGAGGCTGACCTAGAGAGATGGTTAACCCAAGAGATCCTGTTAATGGGGCGGATTACTGCATGCAAAATGAATCTGCTTCCAAGATTCCTTTATTTCTGCTCGTCACTCCTATTGGTGATCCCACAAAATTCTATATTCCAATTACAACGAAAGGTCTTTCGGTTTATATTGTGAGGAGGAAAATCGAGGATCCCAAAGATGGTGATGATGGGTAACGCCAGACTGGGAGGGATGGGAGTCTTGAATTTACGCAGCAGCACAGTTAACTCATTTTCTCACCTGGCTCATTCCTAATGATCCCCTGAAATGGGTTGACATCAAACAATCTAGAACACTGCTGCCCCTTAGCTCTTTGCCATACATCTCCCCTCTGGCGCGACAGCACTGGTCTAGCATACTTTCCTCCACGGAAACAACGCTGAAGATATGGGACTGGGCGCTGAAAATAAGGGGTATCCCAAGAGGTATAGGCCCATGCACTCGAGTCTTTCAAAACCCACACTTCACCCCAGGCCTCTCTGGCCCGTCAATTTCAAGAAATGGGTACAAGGAGGGTTGCTAACCGTGTCACAACTCTTTTGAGAATGGTTTGCCCTGTACCTTTGAGAGATGCAAGGAAACGTTCTCGTTGATAGATACACCGACACTCATATTCGACATTGTATAATGCACCCACTTATAAAACAAGGGGCCACACGTGATTTTAGTCCCATTGAACTCACACTGCTGGATGGCACTCGGAGGGGTAACATCTACAGGCTGTATAGGGTTTTGTAGGGCAAAATAGTAACTCTACGACCCAACTATATGTCCCATTGGGAAGTGGCCCTGGGACATCCAATAGAGGACCAAACTTGGGTGGACATCTCGTCAAGAAACTATTCCTCCTCAAGATGTGTGAATAACAAAGAGTGTGCCCTCTAACTACTATACCGTTGGTATTATCCTCTGGTACATCTACACCACTTAAAATGCTCACTGAAACCCACGTGCTGGAGGAAATGTGGGGCTCGAGGAACATATCTCCATATGTGGTGGGCATGCCCCCTTGCTCACATGTTTGGGGAAATGGCAGTCAACACTATTGAAGCTATCACCTGGGTTAAACTTCCACCGGAACCTGTGGTATTCTTGGTGGGGGTCCTGAACCAAGGGAGTTACTCTAGGTCTGGGATGACATCTAAACTAATTACCCAGCTTCTTTTAGCGGTACACATTACGATCGCCCAAATGTTTTGTTTAGTTTAGTTTAGTTTATTATTTGATAATGCGCTCCAAACCAAGGGGTAGCCGGGAAGTCTCCCAAAGGCCAACTGCGTCCCTTATGGTGGGTTAAGAAATGGGACATTATTGTGGCAGAAAAGGTCACAGCGGCCATGGGGGAACTTCATCGGTTCACATACATTTGGGCCCCCATATTGGAGTATGGCCGAAATATCCCAGAGCCAACATGTAAACCAGAAATGGCGAGATTGCTCTTGCAAGATGTTTAAGAGCATAGTTGCTGCCCCAACAGGCTGAATGAGGCCTGAGAGTGAACATGAGGGGGAAGAGGGAGCTGTAGGGACATGGGGAAGGGACGGACCTACTGTGTTTACACTATGCATGAATAGATGCCATGTTCCATTGCTGGAATCTTTATTGTGACTGCAACTGATTTAAATAAAGTTGTAAAAATAAAAAATAAATACAAAATAAATCCTCCTTGCGGGGCGTGGCTAGGCGGCACGCCATGCGGTCGTGTTTCCCCCAAGCTCCTCTCCGTAACGCCCAAGATATGCTGCTTTAACTGTTAAATTAAAGAATTTCCGCCAAACTTCGGCTCCGGAGGAAAGAAGAAAGGAGGCTGATGACACAGACGAGCCGCGGCCTGATGAATCTCCCCCAAACGGCCGTGTTTTGGGACGCGAAAACTGTTGGGAAGCGGGCTGGTAACGGATCTAAGATGGCGGCTTGCGCCTAAATCATCCCTGGGAAGGTGGTCCGAACCGTGCCGGAGACACGACCCTTTCGCCGGCAGCAAGGAGGGCTTGTCGGATGGCCGGAACACGTCTTGACCTAGCCTAAAGGAGCATTTGAATGTGCAGTGTGGCGGCGGGGGAGTGACCGGTTGTGGAGGTGGAGCGGAGGCTAGCGAATTCCTCGCTCTCCCCGCGGCACCAGCCGGGTTAGACCTCGGCGGCAGAGCTCAGACGCAGCACGGCGCCGGTCCCGGAGAGCTCCAACTGGGCCGGAGAGTGTGGCGCGTGAATCTGGAATTCCTGCTGGAGGTGTCGCATCAAAGGGGGGAGCTTGCTCTGGACCTCAGTACCTGCGCGGAGCTTGTCACTGTCCCTTGAAGGCACCGTTTCAGGAGGCGCGGGCAGTGGCAGAGCACGTCGGTCTGCTGCTGCTGGGAGAGCCGGGAAGCCCCCGCACGGTACAGCAACGGGCCGCCTGAGGGGTGCTCTGGAGGGGTCCGTCGGCCCTGCAGCCCGACACTCAGAGGAAGCGAGAGCCCCGGCAGGCTGGTGCCCCAGGAGTCGCCTGGGGGGCCTTGGGGAGAGAATCCATCTGCTGTCTCCTGGGCCCCGGTGCTCAGGGAGTACGGGCTCCGGGGACCCGGGAGCAGCAACAAATTGCATGACGCCGATCCCCCTGAAGAGGCGACCTATGAGTGGAGGAGGCATTCCTTTGTTGAAGCACTGAAGGTGAGGTAGGGGACCCGGAGGACCCATTCCCAAGCCCAGCGAGGGGCAGAGCCTGGGGACATGGAGCGGGAGTGGAAGCTCCCTGGAGGGGCCGGGTCATCAAAAGAGGTCCCCGAGAGCAGCAACAAATTGCACGACGCCGATCCCCCTGAAGAGGCAACCTACGAGTGGAGGAGACATTCCTTCGTTGAAGCACTGAAGGTGAGCTGGGGGACCCGGCGGACCCATTCCCAAGCCCGGCGAGGGGCAGAGCCTGGGGACATGGAGCGGGAGTGGAAGCTCCCTGGAGGGGCCAGGTCATCATAAGAGGTCCCTGGTCCGGGATATGAGGCCATAACAATCTCCCGAACTCTCAAAGCCATTTCAATTTATCGCAGCTTCCCACATTTACTGCTATCTGCCATTACGTGCCCCTGCACGCCCCTCACCGGAAACATCCTCAGATCCAATCTAAGCAGGGGGGGGACACCCATCAACTCGCCAGGGGATGCCCAGGACAGAAGCGAGGAAGAAACCGCACAGGATTCAGTCTTTTCTAACACAACATCCGGGGAATCCGCCTTCCGCTTGCATTGCTACGGCTGAAACTCACCCAGCTCCGACCCCGAGGCTGATCTCCGAGATGGCCTTATCAAGGGAGGACTTGGAAGGCATTTTAAAATCGTTTAAACATGACATCACCCAGGAAATCAAAGAGGAAATTAAGACCTCCAAAGACTCCCTGGCTCAATCACTCGCTGACCTAACATCCCACCTTGGGGGCCTGGAGTCAAGAGTTAATGATCTTGAGAACGTAACCTGTGCGCAATCCCACCATAACAAAGCCCTGGCAGGAAGAGTAAAGGTCATTGAGGAGCAACTGGAGGACATTTGGGCAAAACAGGCCGATTTAGAAAACAGGTCGAGACCGAACAACGTACGGATTAGAGGGATCCCCCGCCGGATAGCCGACCAAGACCTGGCAGAATATGTAGAAACTATGTTTAGATCTCTCCTGGCCCCCTGAATGAAGAGCTAAAATTGGACAGAACCCACCGTGTGTACTCGTCGGCCCAAGTGCGGAAAAATCTACTTCCTGATGTGCTCACCCGAGTTCATTTTTTCCGTCAGAAGGAAGACATCATGGCGGCAGCTAGGGGCGCAGACTCCATAACATTTCAGGGAGCGACGATCCAATTCTTCCAAGACCTGGCTCCCGACACTTTGGCGTGCAGACGGCATCTACAGAGAGTAACATCCTGGTTGAGGGCCCGGAAGATTCGTTATCGGTGGGGGTTCCCCTGCAAGTTGATGTTTGAGCTTGGCAAGCAACATCATACTATCTTCACTGAGGAAGAAGCTAAAAGCTTGATGGCCGAATCTCCTGAAGAGGCGGTTTCCAATCCACAGCCCCAGGAAGTGAAAAACACTGCTCAATGCCTTCCAACAAAAACGGGGCGGGGGAGATCCCGACGGCGTACTCAAACCACAGAACATTCTCCTTTGGAATCCAGCTCCAGGAACGCAATCGCTGCTTCGGATGAAACCTACAGTCCGGCTTCGATAGAGGGAGGAAGCTGGGTAGAGACCCGAGTGGGTTGAGCTCATGAGTACATTTCTTGCTGGGAGGGCGGGACATCCTGTGGGTCCTCCAGTTGGTTGCTGATGCCTCTTAAGGAAAGAGATCCTCCTGCCTCCGCCGGTACCTGTGGTTGGCATAGGAGGACCTCTTCGATGAGACATCGGAGTGGCATCCGTGGTCGCCTCCCCTGCAATCTGGCACGAGTAATTGGAAGGGGACCGCCACACTTCAGGGGGAACCTGAAGGAATTTTCGTTAATCCCCGCTGTTTTATACCTCTTGTTGAGTTTGAGTTGGGTATCAGGAAATTCTGCTGTTGATTAGCGACTTGGGCGCCGGAAGGGAAAGAGCCCGTTAAATTCCGAATCTGGTCAGAGTCCTAAAAGGACGAAGGAAGATGCAATTTTGTTTGCCAGTAGCACCTTTATTTGGTTTCTTATGTTTTTCTCTAATTTACTGTTTTACTTTTACTGTTTATGACCCTACTGGAGGGTCGGGGAGAATCTGTTATGAAACAATTTACCTCAATCCTTGGTCACATTGGTTTGCAATGATTGCTCTAATGAAGCCCCCTAATGCTTTGAGGCGAAAACTCAAGCGAACCCAGCATGGCAGCCCTTAGTTACAAATTTATATCACTCAATGTACAAGGCCTGAATTCCCTTTGAAACGCAAATCTCTTCTCCACAGACTGAAATCACTAGATGCTTCCTTTCTGTTTCTCCAGGAGACCCACTTGAAACCGGACGATGAATTCCGCCTAAACTATAGGCTATATCCCACAAAATGTTTTGCCTCTAGTGGGCTGAAAAAACGAGGGGTTGCCATTCTGGTCCGCAAGGGAAACACATTTAAGACATTGGGAACAGTCCGAGACGAAGAGGGAAGGTTTCTGATGGTGAATGCCATCCTGGATGGCCGAAGGGTTATGCTGGTATCCATCTATGCTCCAAACACTAACCAAGACCGTTTTTTCAGGAAACTCTCGAAAGCCATATCTGATCATGCCGAAGGGGAAGTGATTTTAGGGGGCGATTTTAATGCAGTGATCAACCCTCTGGTCGACAAAACACTGCCCCCTACACCCCATGACAGGAATAACTTTAGGGCCCTTACCACTCTACTGAAAGACCACTCCCTGATCTAGGTGTGGAGGTTCTGCCATCGAGATGAGAGGAAGGAACAAGTTACTTACCTGTAACTGTTGTTCTCCAGCATGGGTCTGGCATGGATTCACATGCTCATGAATAGTCCCCGTCGTCAGGCCGAGAATCCTCAGTATAGAAAAAAAATCAGTATCAGTTTCGTTTCTGATCTGTCTTTCTTAGTAGTAACCAATCACTGGTCTCTGGGTCATACTGCCCCCAGCCAATGACTGCCCTCTCCCTAAGCCCCGCCTCTGGCAGCCATCCTCAGATTTGGTAGCACGTAAAGTGGCAGTATGACCAAGTGAAGAGCCGCGGAAGGGTAGGCGGGAGGGTTCGCATGTGAATCCATGCCAGACCCATGCTGGAGAACAACAGTTACAGGTAAGTAACTTGTTCCTTCTCCAGCATGGGGTCTGGCATGGATTCACATACTCATGAATAAGAGAATACATAGCAGTACACACATGCACAACCACGGGAGGTGGCAACAGGCTCAACATTAAGCAATACAACAACTCAACATTAAGCATCTCTTACCTCCTCACCAGGCTCACCTTAAGCGAACAGGTTGCGCAGCACTGCTTGGCCGACCCAGGACTCCTCCCTGGAGTCCCGATCGACGCAGTAGAATCTTGTGAAGGTGTGCGTCGACCTCCACGTCGCAGCCCTGCAGATGTCCAGCAGGGGCACACCAGACAGGAACGCCGTGGTAGCAGCGATCGCTCTGGTCGAATGGGCCCTCGGATGGCCGGGCAGCGGTCGGTTTGCCAACCGGTGACAGTGCATGATGCAGCCGGAGAGCCATCTGGAAATGGAAGTCTTCGAGAGAGCCTTCCCTTGATTCACAGTCCCAAAGTTCACATACAGCTGTGATGTCTTCCGAAAACTCTTTGTGCGGTCCACGTAGAACTTCAGCGCTCTAGCTACGTCCAGCGAGTGCAGAGTCCTTTCAGCCGGCGACGAAGGAGACGGGAAGAAAACTGGCAACACCAAGGGTTCATTGAGGTGGAAGTCCGACGGCACCTTGGGCATGAAGGAGGGGTGCGTCCTCAGCACCACCCCCGTGTCGTGAAACGTCAAGTATGGCGGCTTGCAAGATAGGGCCTGGATCTCTCCCACTCGTCGTGCGGAGGTGATGGCCACGAGAAACGCTGTCTTCCACGACAGAAACTTCAATGGTGCCGAATGCATAGGCTCAAATGGGGCCCCCATGAGCCTGGTCAGCACCACGTTGAGCTCCCACGCCGGGGCAGGGGCCTTCACCGGCGGGCTTTCATAAATTCCTTCACCAGTCGATGAGACCACAAGGACGCCCGTCCCGTAGTTCTGGTGTATCGTGAGATGGCGGCCAGATGTATCTTGATGGCAGCGTGAGCTAGTCCAGCCTTGGGAAATGACAGTAGGTACGGCAATACTTGAGGGGCCGTAATCCGCAGAGGGTTAAACTTCTGTGCACGGCACCAGACAGAGAGCCTCTTCCATTTATGGCCGTAGCACTTGAGAGTTGAGGACGCCCTGGCCTTTGCAAGAACCTCTCTGCAGTCGGCCGGGATGTCGTACCCTCCAAACTCTAGTGCTGCAGGAGCGAGGCCTGCAAGTTCAGCGACTCTGGGTTGTGGTGAAGAATGGCGCCTCCTTCTCTGGAGAGAAGATCTGCGTCCGTCGGCAGCTTGACTGGTGTGGACGTTGACAAGTCCAGAAGGTCCGGGAACCAGATCTTTCTCGGCCACGCCGGTGCGACGAGGATCATCCTGCACCGGGACCTCTCGAGCCGGTTGATGAGCCGGAGCAGCAACGGCAGCGGAGGGAACGCATAAAGAAATAGGCCGTCCCAGGTGAACGAGAAAGCATCGCCCATGCTCCTCGGCTGGGCGAACCTGCTGGCGAACCTCCGGCACTTGGAATTCGTCGCCGTCGCGAAGAAATCGATCTGGGGTTCGCCCCATCATCGGAAGAGTCGATCCACTTGATCCTGGCGTAGTTCCCACTCGTGGCACTAGCGCAGCTCTCTGCTGAGTGAGTCGGCGATGGTGTTTTTATTCCTGCCAGATGAAAAGGCACCAGAAACATCCCTTGGGCGACGGCCCAATGCCACAGATCCTGGGCTTCCTTGGATAGGGCAGGGGATCTGGTTCCGCCCTGCTTCCGGATGTAGAACATTGTGGTGGTGTTGTCGGTGAAGATCCTCACCACCTTGCCCTTGAGGGACGGAAGAAAAGACCTGAGGGCCCAGAACACTGCGCGGAGCTCCAAGATGTTGATGTGGAGTGACTTCTCCTCCGGGAGCCAAAGGCCTCTCGCGTGAAGATCTCTGGAGTGCGCTCCTCAACCTTCCAGGGAGGCATCCGTCGTCACCATCACCTGGTGAGCTGGGGTCTGAAAGTCCGTGCCCGCCGACAGATGAGCGGGTACCCCACCACCGGATCGCCTGACGGAACGTCTCGTTGAGAGGGATCCTGTCCTCGAAGCTGCCCGTCGACTGGACCCAGCGGGCGTCGAGGAACTCTTGTAAGGGGCGCATCCGAAGCCTGCAAAGGCGCACCAGATAAATGCAGGAGGACATCATCCCGAGGAGGGACTTGATAGATCTTACCCTGGCCATGTCCGTGGCCAGCAGACGCTGCACCTTGCCCAGAATGGTCCTGGTCCTTTCCTCCGACGGCGAGGCCAGCCGCGCCACTGTGTCAAGCTTGGCTCCCAGAAACAGGGCAACTTGCGACGGAACCAGGTGGGATTTTGGAAAGTTGATGGAGAATCCCGGGTCTGTGAGCAGCAGGACGGTCTTCGCAGTGTGCTCCACGGTGAGCTCCCTTGTCCTTGCCCGGATGAGCCAGTTGTCCAGGTAGGGACAGACGTGGATCCCCTGTAGGCGCAGCCGCACTGCCACCGGTGCGAGGCACTTGGTGAACACCCTGGGTGCCGACTTCAATCCGAACGGCAGGGCCTTGAACTGGTAGTGCCGCCATTGGACCACGAACCTGAGGAACTTTCGGTGTCTTTTTAGAATGGGGATCTGGAAGTACGCATCCTCCAAGTCCAACGACAACAGGAAATCGCCCTCCTGCAGCTGTCCCAGCACGTGCTGGAGGGTGACCATCCGGAACTTCTGTGCCTTGATGTACTTGTTCAGTCGTCGCAGGTCCAGGATGGGGCGCCATCCTCCTGTCTTCTTTTTTACGAGGAAGTACCTTGAGTAAACTCCGAAGCCCCGAAGCCTCTTTGGGACGAGCTCGATGGCACCTTTCTTGGGCATCGCCCTTACTTCCAACAGTAGTTGAGGGACGTGATTTTCATTCCTGGCCACGGATGGAACGCGAGGGCGCTTCTTCTGAAACTCGAGGGCGTGCCCTTGGGCCATAGCGTCCAGCACCCAACCGTCGGTGGAGATGGACTCCCACACGCTGACGAACCTCACCAGCCGGCCTCCCACCGGGGTGCTTCGGAGGGGGCCCGACCCCACGGTCGGTTCAATCTTGTTTGGAGGCCGCCTTGCCTCCTTGACCTTCCTGTTGACGACGACGGGCACCACCTGACTTGCCGCGTCCCCTGTAGGCTTCCTGGGACGAAGATCTTGCAGCTTGGCGGTACGTGGAGGAGCCACTGCCGGATCCCTTGGAGGCACCTTGTCTGCCTCCGGAGCTCCGAAAGGACGGCCGTCGTCATTGGAGCACGCCCAGTGCCCGGGCAGTCTCCGTGTCTGTCTTGATGGCCTCAAGGGACTCATCAACTGCCTTCCTAAACAGGTTGTTCCCATCGAAGGGCATCTCCAAAACCTTGGTTTGTACGTCGTGGCGGAAATCCGTCGCCTTGAGCCATCCTCGTCGTCTCAGGCAAACGCTGTTGCCCAACTGACGGAAACCGGTGTCGGCGATGTCAGTTGCCACCGTGATGGCATGGTCCAAAGCAATCTCACCTTCCTGTAGGATTTCAAGGGCCTTAGCCCTTTTGGCGTCCAGAAGGAAGTCCAACAGAGGGGCGATTTTGAACCACAACTCCCTGTCGTAGCGGGCTACGATAGCCAGGGCGTTGGCCGCCTTGATAGTCGTCGCTGCGGATGAGATGACCCATCGTCCCATCCTGTCCAGCATCCTGTCCAGCTTCCTGCCCTCGCCGTCCGGCGGGGAAGTTGATGTCGAGGCTGATTCCCCCCCAGCTTTCTTCTTAGCTGCCGCCGAGACGACCGAATCCGGGGTAGGTTGCGCCCGAAGGCACAAGGGGGCAGCGTCGGGGACCCGTTACTTCTTCTCGTACCGGTCCCTCTTTGCCGGCGCCGTGGCAGGGTTCTTGACGAGGGCGAGCCCCTCATCCCAGATGTCATCAAGAAGTGGTACGGCGAGGACCGTCTTCCTTTTAGCCTCGCGCCATTGGTAAAGCAACCCTTCCTTCTTCTTCTCTTCTGGGCAGAGCTGGAAGAGCTCGGATGCCCTGGAAATCATGGCATGAAAGGATCCAATCTCGTCGGGCGGGACGCCCGAGCAGGGGGTGACGGGGGACACGTCCCGTCGTCACCTCCGTTGTCATCTGTACCTGTCGTAGCTGTGTCCGTGCCTGTATCATTCCGGTGGGTAGTAGACCGGGGGGAAGGCAGAGCAGGCCGCAGAGGTGGGAGAGGTGGCATAGGATGCGTCCTCCTCTTATGCGGTGGACTTTCCGAAGGTCCCGGCTCCGGTTCCCCCGTCGGGTCTGGCTCAGGTACCTCCGTCGGGGGGAGGGGCAACCTTGTCCTTATCTCCGAGCATAAGGACTGAATCGCTGACAAAATGGCCGCCGAAGTGTCCTGCGGTACCGGAAACGACGGGCATGAGGGCTCTTGAGGAACCTCGTCGGTGACACAGTCGCTCTCGTCGTCGTCCTCATCGGGATCCCTCCCGATGGGCTGGGCCTCTTCCACGACTTCGATGAGCTCTTCTTCAGAGGTTGTTTCCGTATCCACGATGGCCACCTGCGCCCCCCCCCCCACCTTTTCCAACAAGGACTTTGTGGGGGTCTTCTCAATGGGCCTGAAAGACGACTCCCTCTGCGGTGGCAGGGAGACTCTGGGTCCTGAGGTCGCCTAAACTGGCATAGCCTCCACAGGCTGAGCCAGGGCCGCTGCGACATCCTCAATTGAGGTCTTAGCAGGGTGAATTAAGGCCATCGTCACCTTCTGGACGCCTGGGGCCTTCACCTTGGGGGGAGGGTCTGAGCCTCGCTCCCCCTCTGCCGGAATCTTCGAGATCGACCGGGGCCTCTCCAGAAGCTTCGCCGGGTTCTCGGACTTCCTCTTACCCGAGCCAGAGCGTTGGCTCGTGGTTGATGGCGCCGGGGAGGATGCGCCCTGCCTGGCAGCCAAGGAGCCCGACCGTTCGGCGCTCCCGGTGCCCGCGGACTCGCGGTGCTTGGCTTTTTGTTGGGCCCCCGTCGCCGGGGCACCCTCACAAGACTTAGAAGAATTCTCGGACTTCTTTTTCTTCTTCTCGCCTGACGGGCTCTTCCCTTCCAGCCAGTTGGCGAGACGGAGGTGGCGAACCTTCATGGTCCGCTCCGACATGTTCCCACAAAACGCACAGTCCTTCTCCTTGTGCGTCTTGTCCTCATGGAGACAGTAGAGGCATAACGAATGCTTCCTTTCTCCTGGGCCATGTCCGGGGTAGGCCTCGGAACTTCTGGAATCCTCCAAAAGTGTAACTCAACAAAATCTTCACCCTTGAGGGGGTAGAAAACTCTGAAACGGATCCCCGTTTATCGGATGTAGAAACGGTGGAGCTTGAGGCTCTATTTAACCGAAAAATGAGAAAAATCTCCTGAAAAAGCGCGAAAACGCAGCAAAAGCTTGAGAGCTACAGCACGAGGACTCCCAACACTTGAACGTGCAGTAAAAATCTGAGGATGGCTGCCAGAGGCGGGGCTTAGGGAGAGGGCCGTCATTGGCTGGGGGCAGTATGACCCAGAGACCAGTGATTGGTTACTACTAAGAAAGACAGATCAGAAACGAAACTGATACTGATTTTTTTCTATACCGAGGATTCCCGGCCTGACGACGGGGAATATTCATGAGCATGTGAATCCATGCCAGACCCCATGCTGGAGAACTATACTTATTTTTCAGCAGTTCACTGGGGTTTCTCGAGGTTGGACATGTATATGATAGCAGACACGCTCATTGAGAATGTATCAGGGGCGGATATCCTCCCGGAAGCACTAGCAGATCATTCTCCGGTCTTACTGTCCTTAACCACCCCACAATCCCTTCCTCATATAAAATCTCCTTGGAGGCTGAATGATTTTCTGTTAGATGACCCAGCGGTTTGCACCGACATTAGAGAAACGCTAGAATTATACTACGCAGAGAATGACACTGGGGAGGTGAATTGGTGCACGATCTGGGATGCAGGCAAGGCAGTGATTAGGGGCCATTTAATAGAACAAGCAGCATAACCGGGGAAAGCTCAGGGTTTGGTGCAGGAGCGGTTAGAGGGGGAAGCCCGGAGACTAGAAGAAGCGCATAAAAAGAACCCATCCCGGCAAGCACTGCAGGCCCTAAGGATGGCGAAAAGATCCCTTGAAACGCATCACATGGGTAGGGCGGCCTATGGGATGATGCGCACCAAACAATTCTTTTATACAAAGGGAAATAAGGCCAACAAACTCTTAGCAGCCAAATTAGGGAAACAAACTAAACAGAACAGAATTGACTCTCTGCGGGTCGCATCTGGGAAAAGCATATATTCTGAGGAGGGTAAATGCTGTATCATAGAAGATTTTTTAGGGAACAGGCCACCCCACATAAAGGGGACCCACAGTATGCCAAAGAGTTCATAACCAAGGCAGAACTGCCCCGGGTGCCACAGGCGCTATTAGAATCCTTAGAAGCCCCAATATCCATGGAAGAGGTCGAATTTGCTATCAAAGCCCTCCCTGGGGGCAAGGCTCTGGGCCCTGACGGGTTTACTAACAAGTTTTATAAAACCTTTGCCAATGAACTTATACCGCATCTCACGAGATTATTTAACGCACTGTGGGAATCCGGGTCGGTCTCCCAATCCATGGCGGAATCAAGCACGACCCTCCTTCTGAAACCGGGAAAAGACCCAGAGGAATGTGCATCCTACCGGCCCATAGCCTTGCTCAACACGGATGCCAAACTGGTCAGCAAAATTATAGCGCAGCGACTGGGGGAGGTATTGCCTTCACTAATAGATAGGGATCAGACAGGTTTTATTCAGGGCCGGGCAGCGCATGACAACATCCGTAGGGCAATTGATTTAATATCCCTAGCCCCTACTCTGCCAGGCCCCTTTTCATTGCTTTCCTTAGATGCCCATCGGGCTTTCGATAGCATGTCATGGGAGTATCTGCAATTGGTCCTGGAGGGTTTTGGCTTTGGTTCACGGCTCTCGAGATTGATCCTATCCAACTTCCAAATTCCCTCCACCAGGGTACGAGTCAACACACACTGGACACCACAGATATCCCTCGGTAAGGGAACCAGACAAGGGTGCCCCCTATCGTCACTGGTCTTTGCCCTGGCTATGGAGCCATTAGCCCAACACATCCGACTCCACCCTGAAATCCAGGGGTTCGAAATAGAAGGCCAGACTCACAAAGTAGCACTTCATGCTGATGACGTGCTCTGCTTTGTAAAGGAGGCCCGCACCTCGGTCCCCCCACTTATGCACCTGCTTGACCGTTTTGCACAGATCTCGGGCTTTACTATAAACATGGCCAAATCAAAGGGCCTGAACTTGTCCAAATCATCACTGGTTCTACACGACCTACAGAACACCTTCGCCCTCAGCTGGGGAAACTCAGAACTCCCTTACTTGGGCGTTCGATTAACTCCGACATACTCGTGCCTGGTGAAAGCCAACTTTCCCTCGTTAATAAAGGATGCAAAAGAATCTCTGCAAAAATGGGCCCTTCAAGAAATATCGTGGTTAGGGCGTGTGAATGCCGTCAAAATGGCTCTCTTACCCCGGCTTCTCTATTCATTCCAAGCCCTTCCGGTCCGAATTTCAGAACGGGACCTACAGATCCTTCAGAGGGACATAAACCGCTTTATTTGGCAACATAAAATGCACCGTATCCAAAGTAAAATCCTCATGAGGAGCAGGCAGCTGGGGGGACTGGGACTCCCATCCATTCTGAGGTACTATCGAGCATCCCAAATTGCTCCCATCCTGAGTTGGGCGATCCAAGCAGACCCCCCCCAAATGGCAGGATATTGAACAACTGTACACAGATACCCCTCTCTCCCATCTCCCTTTTTTACAGCGAGAAGCACGAACCTCTAGGAGATCCCTTCTCCCATCTACAAGAGCTACGCTCGGCTGTTGGGACAGGCACTACACGCTAAGGGGGATTACCCCGGGACTAGGCCCCCTGATCCAATCACCCAGAACCCAGCCTTCACCCCAGGACTCCATCCCAGATCGTACTACAACTGGGCAAAAACGGAGACCCTGAGACTACAAGAACTCTATGCTAACAGCCTCTTGACCTTCGTTCAATGTAAGGAGAAATTTGGCCTCCCGGAGACTGAAAGATTCCGATACATCCAACTTAGGTATTAGGTGTCCAATCCGTCCGCAGCTAAAGCTGCCAATAGAACCCCCACAGGCTTAGAATTAACGGTCTCAGAAGGGCGATGCTCACAGAGTAGCGACAAGTTATCGTCTCCTGGAAAATGTCCCTGAGGGGGAGAAACTCCCACACATGCTAGCATGGGAAAGAGAACTAGGGAAGGAAATACCCCCAGAATCCTGGCAAAGAATTTGGGATAGGGTACATAAGGCCTATAGAAGCACCACGGTTAGAGAATGTGCACTTAAGATATGCTACCGGTGGTACTTCTCACCACAAAGGTTACACGTAATGAACATAGAATATCCAGAAGGGTGCTGGCACGGATGTGGAGCAAAAGGAGATCTGGGGCACTTATGGTGGCATTGTCCGACCATCCAATCTTTCTGGTTGGAGATCAGGTCCAAGATTAAGGATATTTGTGACAAGCTTCTTCCCATGGACCCATTAGTGCTGCTGCTGGGAGACACCCCAGACGATGGGGCCTACCCTCAATCGGGCCCAAGAGCGAGACTGATCACTCAACTACTCATGGCAGCCCGCATCACGCGAGCTTGATTCTGGAAAGAGTGGGAGGGCCCCCAGATTGCATATTGGTGGGTCAAGGTCTGGGAACTTCTCGGGGTAGAGAAATTAACGGCTTCTATTGAAAACCGGACAGCCAAATTCCAAAAATTCTGGGGCCCTTTCCTGAACCACGTAGCAGAGAAAGAACATATGTTCTTCCAACCCTTCGACCTCAAATACCTTCTCCAACCTTAATAGGCCTTGAAATATAGAAACACCTATCTGAATGAATGCCATTTGGAGAGTCGCTGGAGGGCCTATGAGGGCGAGTTGTGAACCAAGGATAAATTCCTTCCCCCTTTTTTATTTTTTTTCCTTTTTTCTTTCCTTTTCCTATCGCCTCCTGAAGATGAAACAATATCTTACCCTTAAGGGTTGCGTACAAACTAGATTCACCTATGAAATTGTACAAAATTAAAATGAAACGTTGAGGCACTGTTGGAAGGATTGGCCGGAGTGGTACGCTTAATGATAAGTATTGCATTTATGAATTTTAGTAATTGTTCCTTTTGATTAAACTTAAAAGTAAATAAGGTTTACTTTAACTGAAAGTTCCGGAGCAATAAACTCTACCTGCAGACCTGCAAGCACATTATAGGCAATGGAATTCCTCGAGTAATTGTATAATTCCAGATGAAACAACTGATGTATTTTCAAATGATCAGCTGAACCGGTACACGTAGGTTTGAATGTGGAACTCATGAACTTGGACAGCTGATCACTTCTGGGACATTGTGGTTTTGCACATTGCTATTGATTTGATATGTTTTGGAATGAATTTAATGTATTTCAATGTTTCAATAAAAAAGATTTTGCCCAAAAAAAATAAACCCTCCTTGGACTCTTCTCTCCCCTCAAATATTTGACAACATCTTGGCTTCGGCTCCTCTGTGGTCAACTGGTTTCGTTCTTACCTTTCTAATCACATCTATTCACACTGTCACAGTGTCCCTCAGGGCTCCGTCTTGTGCCCTCGGTACACTATCCCTCTTGCTTCTATTATTTCTTCCTTTCACCTTACTTACCACCTTTATGCAGACGACACTCAGCTTCTTCTCTCTTTCTCTTCATTATCTTCTTTTTTTTGTTAAAACCTTTATTTTAGCTTGGCAAGCAGTCTTAACAGTGACACGTATTTCAGCATATCAATATAAACAGTAGATACAAGCCTGGTGCCACAATCTGGCTGCCATCTCTATTAGGAAAAATATATACAACGCAAGTCTATTAAAACAAAGCATGCTAAAGTATGAGGCCGCCCCTCTGTCCTGGAGACATAAGTAACGTTACAATGATGCTAGGTACAACCAGAAATCGGCCCAAATGTCTTTAGGCCTGGACGTGGAAAGCAGCATATTAATTAAGAGCTCCTTGTAGGTCTCAGCCCACATCAAGCATTTCAGCCATTCTCTGCCTTGTGGTGTGCAGCATCCTATCACTTCATCAATATGTTAAGTTTCGCTATTAGGCAGCCCATATTGAGGAAGGACCAGAGTCGTCTCTCTGGTACATTTACCCACACCCCGAACAGTGCACTCAACGGGGTACGCGGCAATGGGCGGTTCACCACTTTGGACAATATTTCAAACACAGACCCCCAGAAGTCCTACAGCTTGCAACACCCCCAAAACATGTGCCAGTGGCCAGCATTTTCACCTCGGCATCTAAGGCATCTGTGCTCTGATCCTCGGTAAATTTTACCAATCCTATAGGGGGTATAATACAATCTATTAAGCAGCTTGAACCGGAAGAACCTAAATCTAGTGTTCAACGACAGATCTAGTCAAGGAACACATGCTGGCCCACTGGCTGTCTGACAATGTCTCCCCCCACATCTAATGACTTAACCGGCCTGGGGACGGAGTGGTCCTGATCTTCCCTGAAATGGGTCCCTGCTACTATCATACCCACTCAGTCCTACTCTTCCTTCTCTCGCTGACTCTGGCAACCATCTACAGGACCCCTGGTCCGGTCTCACTCACCTCTTCTCTCCTTGCCTCCACCTCCAAGCTTCTCTTCCCCTGAGACTTCAATATTCACCTCAATTCCCCCGATTCTGCCTCTGGACTCTTCCACAGCCTCTGTGACTCTCTTTCCCCCACCATTCTGCCCTCCAGTCCGACGCACTCAGCTGGACACACCTTGGATTCTCTCATCTCAGCAGACATCCACATCTCTAACTCTCTCTCCTGGTCTGATCATGCTCTCTTGTCCTCTCACCTGGATCTCTTGGGTCGCCGGCTAAGCCTCCATCTCCGACAACTGACTGATGAAGCAAGTGTCAGTTGCTGCTTTTGCCACCACTTTCCTTCCCCCTCCCACTCCGGCCACTGACTCTCACAATGACACAGCCCTTGCTAACCTTCACCTCTCCATCTCCAACACTCTGGACATCCTAGCCCATGTTGAGAGAATCCGCATGAAGCCTGCATCCAAGCGCAATATCTGGTATGATTCCGACCTATCCTCTCTGAAATGCAAGTGCTGAGTGGAAGTGGCAGGCTTCGAGCACATCCTCTGACAGATTGGTCTGCCATCTGCTCGAAATCCAATACAGACTCTCCATCCGCTGAAGGAAGAAGGCCTACATTTAAGCCTGCATCTCTGGGGCCACTAACAACACGGCTGAACTGTTGAAAAATCTGCAAGGAACTCGCCAAGCCTACTTCAGTCTCCACTTCTCCTCTTTTTAAATACTTGGAAGCTGCCTAGACTGCTAAAGTTAGGATACTTTACACATTTGTATTGCTCATATTGCTTTCATTTAGAAAGCACATTACGTTTGTGCAATTCATTCAATAACTCTCAGAACACCATTGTATCAAAAGGTATGGCAAAGAGACAGTAATAAAACCATTTGGACAACATATACAATACATCTAATACAATTCACAGCCTAAAATCAATACTAAAATTCAAAGTGCTGTAGTCTTTAAAGTGCTGACTCCTAATATCTCATTGTACCTATGTACATCCAGTCTACGTACATAATTCCCAGTTGACATTCAAATCAACCATGTGGATCTAAATTGAACTATATGCTAGCCCAACATGTTTCGTTCATACACCATTGGCAATCGTCCATAGAACTTCATCAGGGGATACTGCTCCTTCTAACCGCTTATGTACAACTGTGTTCTTTTTACGTCAGCAATATGCTGTTTCCTATGCTGCTTGGAGCCTTACAATCTTTCAATATTACCTCTGTTATCTTGAATGTACACAAATATTTCACATATCCCAACTTCTAAAGGGCTCTTTGTTCCGATATTCTATTGAACTTAAAAAACAGATCTATAGTTTCTAATTCTTCAGTATGTGTCTATTTTTTACTCTCTCAGGCTCTTTACTTGAGCCCTGCAACTCTCAAGCGACGTCTTGCTTCTAACTATCCGTCTCCCACCATTCGCTGTGTAATGTATTGGCTGTTGTTAAACACTCATAAACAGGCTTCTGTTTATTTTTAAGGCGCTGCAGGTGTTATCCTTCCTGGTCGTTGGAAAAACAGCAGTCTGGAATGTCTACATACTGTCCTGGTCTTTTAGAAATGATCTTGCGTGCATGTATCACTGACGCACTCACGCCCTGGGAGGACAGCTCAGTGGCAACGTACTCGCCTTGGAAGCAAGACGACACAAAGCAACACTGGTTCGAACCCCGGGACCGCACTTAGAAACCTCTGGGTTTTTAAGCACGTTATAAATATACAACTAAGACAACACGGGGCGTGGCCTGGGCTCATGGTGTGAGGCTGCGTTCGAGCGGAGCTCCTGCCGAGATCTTTCATGATCCTGAAAAACTCACAGATATTCGAAGATTTAAGTAGCTACAAGCATACCTGTCGGCACCGAAACCATTTCCCTGGCCCCCGAGCGAAAAGTGGCCAAAATCGGAAGACAGCCGCGGGGGGAGACGGTAGCAAAGAGAGGCCCCTGCGAATCCAAGATGGTGGACGCAGTGCCCCAGAGGTGAAGAGAAAGAGCGACCGAGGGAAGAGGGGATGAGAGACAACGCTGGGCGCCCCAACACAGAGGACCACCGGTGGCTAGAGGAATGAAACGAGGAAACTAGGCACCCGATGCACTGAACCAGTGCTGCGGCTGCCGGGTTGCCACGTAGGCTGCGGTGGGCCAGACCTGAGCGACGGAGCAGCGGAGGTGACACCAGTAAACTGGAAGTTGGCAGGCGAAGGCTGCGGCATAGACTGACGGGCAGCACCAGCCAGCTGAAAATACACTGCAGTTGAAAAGCAAAGGCACGCACATCAGCACAAGAAACAGGCAACCAGCGGACAGGAGAACAGTGAAAGAGACCACCAGAAACACACAGAGGACAAGGGAAGCGAGGCGGTGGAAGCTCAGGCCTGGAAGCAAGCCGCGGCACCCAACGGCATAGAGTCAAGATACGGCGAGGCTGCCGTAAAAGCAGTCACAAACTGTGCTAACTTGAGCACGTGGACAAAAGACTGGACCGCAACAATGGGAAACTGGCAGTCGCACAACAGCGCATGAAACAGGCGCCCGCAGAGAAGGAGGTTGAGGACAGAGACTATCAGGGGAGCATGGAAAACAAGGCAAGCAAGGCGGCGGGAGATCAGGCTTGAAAGCACAAGATTGGCATGGCAGAGACCTGAATGGGACCCTGACACTGGCGGTAGGCAAGCTGCAACACCTAAAGGTGCAGAGACCAGAACGGCGAGGCTGCAGAGAAGGCTCCCCATAACCATATTAACCTGAGCCTGAGGACACGAGGTCGGGCCATAATACCGGGAAACCGGCAACCTCGCCGCGGCCGGCGGGAAAGCAACGAACAGCGGGGAGACCGAAACTGAAACCAGGGGCTGGGGAGGCAAATCAAAAGCAGATAATAGTGGCAAGGGACGAACGCGGCGGCAGACGCGCACGACGAGTGGGGCACCACCTCACAGGCATAGCGCAAACATTGGTACACCAAACACAAAACAGACGCTGTTCGAGTCCAGGAGAGAGCAAATACGACCTCCCACGTTGGGGTAACCGCAACGCAGCACAAGCACGACACAGAGGAAGACTCACACAGCGCAGACAAGTCACCCTGGAACTTAACGCAACAGGACTGAGCCCCAACAGTCTGAGACTAGAAGCAAGGAAATACAGTCCCAAGGACATACAAGCAAGAAACCTAGTGGCAAGGCACCAGATAGACCTGAGGGACCCCCACACGGGAGAGGTACTGACGCAATCAGTGGTGCGCTCACCACACGGACTGCAACCGCTGAAGAACCAGGTGCTAGCGAAAATATGCCCTCAACAATAAACAAAAAGGACTCACCGATCATTGATTCCTTTAACGCTGCCAAACCTAAAGGGCAGCCACAAAATGCCCCAGAAACGCAAACCACGCAGACAGATAAGGAGGCCACTAACAAAGAGGATCAAGTCCTAGAAGCATAGCAGCTTTAAGATCCTTCATAGTAGACACAAAAATAGAAGAGGTCAAAACTGATATGCAGCTGATGAGGCAGGATGTCCGCAATCTTACGGAAAGGGTCACGTCGGCTGAAACAGAATCAAAAACGACGGCAGAAACCACCAAAGACTTAGAAAAGCAGCTGACGGAGCTAGAAAGAAGGAATGCGACGCTGAAGGCCAGAGCGGAGGACGCAGAAGGGCGCGCCCGACGCAACAACGTGCGACTGCTAGGAGTACCAGAGGGGATGGAGGGATCCGACCCTACAAACTTTGTTGAAAATCTGATACTGCAGGAAATTGGGGCAGGAGCACTGTCGCAGGGGTTCATAGTAGAAAGGGCACACAGGGCCCATGATAGCAAAAATATTGACAGAGAGACAATCCTGAAATTTTCCAGAGAGGGTGGAGAGATCTGCCGAGATAACGGCAACATAGCAATATACCCGGACTACACGCCTGCAGGGCAAAGGGCAAGGAATTAATTAGTGCCGATAAAGTTCAAACTCAGGAAGCTAAACATCAAGTACATGCTGATGTACTGTCCAGGCTTAAAATACTCTACAAGGGACAAGCAGTGTTTTTGGAAACGGCGGCGGCGGCCACAATGGGGTTGGGACATAATCTGGAAGACGGGGGGCGTGGCTTGATGGCCGCGTAGTAGGACGGGCTCTGGAGGAGCTCCCGTGATCCGACATTGATCCGGGGAGAGAAAGGAGGTTTGCAGGAATACCAGCCTGCAGGCAGCACACCCACAGACTTCTGAATGGATGGAGCGTACTCTGGGCATCAAGAAAATGCAAGCAGTGGCAGAATAAGCGAGATTCGGCGTCTCGCGAAAGGCTGGGTGTCCGTGTTGCAAGGGAGGACAAGATGGCCGGCGGCGAACAAAGGGTCATAAACTGACCAAGATGCCGTGAATGAGGGATCTGCGGCGGCCGGGCCTGTGTTTACTGTGACGCCGCACTTCCTGTGGAGCGAACCCAAGGGGGACAAGACGAGGCTGGCTGGAGGGGATCACACCGAAGGGCTGCCTGAGCCCTGCCGTAGCACAGACAACGGGCCCGTGTGACGGACCTGGCCGGATTCAGACACGGGCACTGTGGCACTGAGGAGTGCTGGAGAAGCGAGAAGCTGCAGCGCTGCCAGCAGCGCTGCCAGCAGCGATGAAAGCTGGCAGTGCAGGAACAGAGTGAGTGCGGCGCTGCGAGGAGGATCCCCTGATGTGATGGCGGCCGTGTACTACGGGAGCCCAGGAGTGGACGCGACAACGCGTCGACCCCCGCAGTGGCCCGGAGCACCAAAGGGCTGAGACCAGACTCGATCGTGAGCGGGCGGAGGGGTCCCTGCGGTGTCCGGAGAGGCGGCGAATAGCTGGCCTCAGCTGCATGCTGCGGCGTCTGCGGAACGGAGAGGGGCGACCGGCTCAGACACGGGCCGCAGGACGCGGGGCCCCCAACTTCATTTACAGCCCCTGCCCTGGAGCGGATGTGTCTACAGTGTGGGCCGGAGAGAGCAGAGCGGTGCTTCCAAGTCACTGGGAGCACAAAGAGCCTAGGAACTGGCACAGGAGGCCGGCAAGCTCGCGCCCCAGCGGGGCACACTAACTGATGCATGCACGCGTGTGCTCACAGGTGGGGGCCCAAACAAGGCGGCCTGAAGATAAAGGAGGGCTGCCCTGCTATTTGAACACATCCAAAAGGGCCAATGAGCCAAAGGGAAGTTCTTAATACAAGACTTGGGACGCAGAGGAGTTGGACGCGCCCCGAGGAGGGTGCTTGGTTGCCTCACTGAGCTGAGTGCATGGATCCTGAGAGGGCACATATGAGGCCCTGGGGGAGGCTAAGAAGGGCCGGGAGACGCTCGCTGCACATGTGTTGGTGTCTATGAACTGAGGAGCCGGCAAGGGGCTCAGATAGCGCACCTGGGCCTGTAGAGGGAGAGGGGCTGCTCCCTCGCCAGGGCATAAAGCAGCCCAGACCGAGTGTAAGAACGCGCCGTTGAGTGCGTACGAGGCTTGAGCCTGGTGGGACCTCGCCGCGGGTTACAGAAGTGAGACAGTGAAGGAAGATACCCTTGGAGCACTTGCGGATCCCCGGACACGGCATCGGGCGGCCTCCTTAGTCGAGGGGCGTGAGGAGAACACCTGAGGCAAGACTGTGGGCTAGAGGGCCTCGAGGCTAACAGAGTACCGGAGTGGGAGAGTGCTGGGTCAGTGGGTGTACGGGACCACTGGCTACTGAAGGAAATACAGTGGAGGCCGGTGGAGCGACACTGCGGGAACGCAGGTACGTGGAAGGACACAGTTCATTCCAGGTGTGGGGAGGGCACTAAGGACACACCTGAACACCATTGAAACGGCCCCCGATACGCCACGTGGACTTTCGCACAAGGAGAGGCACCGCTGGCATACACCCGAACGGCACAGCGGGATGTCTAACAAAATTGTCAGACCCAAGAACAAACAGCCCACGCTGGAGGCTTATGCCAAGTCGCCCCCAGGCGCAAAAGGGGGCAAGAGCAAAGACACTATCGCTGCAGTAGCGGAGACACCGGGCACGATCCAGGAAGTGCTGGCAGCGATTGCAGACTTGAAAGTCGCTTGGGAGACCAAACTGGGCCTGGCAATGGATGAACTGAAAGTGGGTCTGGACCTCAAGATCGGAGCGGTCGAGGAGGAAGTCAATCTGTTGAGACAGGATGTGCGGACGCTTGCGGAGCGCACTGGAAATCTGGAAAAGGAGATGGCCCCGAATACGGCGGCATGCGCCGCCCACGGATCGGAGCACCATGCCCTCGTGCAGCGTGTGGGCAACTTGGAGAACAGGGCGGAGGAGGTGGAAGGGCGAGCTAGACGCAATAACATCCGCATCGTTGGCCTGCCAGAAGGAATGGAGGGGCCTAATCCAACAGAATATGTGGAATCCATGCTTTTGCAGGAAATAACTGGCGGAGCACTGACCCAGGGGTTTGCAGTTGAGAGGGGGCACAGGGCCTTGACAAGGAGGCCGCCCCCGGGGGCCCCATCGCGGCTGCTGATCACAAAGATCTTGAACTATCGGGAGAGGACACTCAAATTCTTCTGGAAGGGAGGAACGATAGAAAGGGGGCTGGCGAAAATCACGGCGTACCCGGACTATACTTTGTGCGTGCAGCGCAGCAGGATGAACATCAGGGCAGTGAAAAGGAGGTTGAGAAATGCCGGCTACCGATATATGTTGCTTTACCCGGCCAAACTGAAAGTGTTCTACAAGAATAAAACTCTGTTCTTCGAGACGCCGGAGGACGCTATGGACTGGCTGGACATGCAGGGTCGCTCTCAGCAACCGGATATCCAGACGAGAGCAGCAGAAGATAAGACAACTATCCTAATCAGTTGAATGGGAGCTCCTGGAGACAATCCTTGAACCCCATAGTAGTACACTTAGTTAGGTCACTGTTAGATTGGTGACGCCCTGCGGGGTCCTAGTCTTCGGTTACGAGATAGGACCAGACGCGGGTGGGCCGGAGATCCAGGGATGGAGCTGGGCATTTGTTGGGTTTGGGTAGGGTGGGGGGAGGGGGAAGGGTTGTGTGCAGTGGGGTAGAGTTTGGGAAAGGGAAGGGGGGGAGTTGTTGGGGTTGGGAGGGATAAGAGTCGGAAAACGGGCCATCAGGGAAAACATCAGAGAGGAGTGTGGATGGGGAGTACAACGAGTAGATGGCATCGGGTAATCTCAGAGTGGTGACCTGGAATGGAATGGAATGTGCGGGGCCTCAATAGTTATCTAAAACGTAACAAAGTGATGATGTACCTAAAGAGGATGTGCATAGACATAGCCTTGCTACAGGAGACCCACCTCACACCAAGGAGAAGTTGGAGATGGTCAGAAGAAAATGGAAGGGTAACATTATTGGTGCCAAATACTCGGCATATGCGAGAGGGGTGATCACATGGGTGGCACCGCACGTGCCGTTTCAGTTGCTCAGCTCGAATATAGACCCAGAAGGATGAATGGTGGTAGTGGCGGGACTCCTGGAAAATAGGGAGGTGAATATCATAAATTTGTATGCCCCTAACCATGACACAGCGGCATATTTTAGGTCCCTATATAGTAAAATTAGCCCCCTGGTGGGTGGCGCAATGGTGTGGGGAAGAGGATTTCAATTGCACCCTGAACCCTGGGATAGACAGGTCAGATGACAAATCAGGAAAGCCGGCACCAGCAGCTAAAGCATTGGGGACACTGTTGATAGACCTCGGTCTAGTGGACGTGTGGAGAAGACTGCACCCAATGGATAGGCAATATTCGCACTATGCAGAGCCACATGACCTGCATACGAGACTGGATTATGTGTTTGCTACTGCTGAGATAGTGGGAGAAATGGTTGGGGCGGAATACAAGGCCCGGGTATTATCTGATCATTCTATAATGGTTGTGTTGAGCTATCCCTTGATAGTGCGCCGAAAAATAATGGAATGGCAAGTAGTGATGATTAATCAATTCCTGTTTATTTTTGTGATGTTAGAGCCTTTGTGGATGACACGTGAATCCCACCTGATACAAAGAAGTCCTCCGTACACTCGTACATACGGAGGACTTCTTTGTATCAGGTGGGATTCATCCCTGTGAACTTCAGCACCTTTATGCATTATGCAGTGACTTATGAGCTATCTATATAGCCTGGATTCGATAAAGGCAGCTCTGCCGAAACACGTGTCATCCACAAAGGCTCTAACATCACAAAAATAAACAGGAATTGATTAATCATCACTACTTGCCATTCCATTATTTTTCGGCGCACTATCAAGGGATAGCTCAACACAACCATTATATATTGTCACAAACGGAGTGGAGGGACTCTAAGTCTCCGTAGTAGCTAAACCTGGTGCGACGCAAGATCTTTAACATCACCTCAACTCTCATGGACAAACCCTTTTAATTTAACGGGGCGCGTAGGTACTGCAGCAGGTGTCATCACAAACAGTCCCTCACCAAGAATGCAATACTTATCTGATCATTCGCCTTTGGTCGTAGAGTGGCGACATCAACCTCTCCACCCCCGAGCGGGAGACTCAGAACTGAGGCTTTACAGGATGCGGGATTTCGCGAGGATCTGAGGGAGGCCATTGAGGAATACTTTGAAATCAACACGGGCAGTGTACGCTCTGTGGGAACAGTATGGGAGGCATTTAAGGTGGTGGTGCGTGGGGTAGCTATATCAAAATCCAAGGGGCTCCAAGGGGGTATTGAACGGGAACTGCAGGAAACAGAAAGAGAGCTGGAGGGCCTTATACAGAGGGAGGGGCCCACCCGAGAGAACAGCGTCAAGATAAGGGACTTACAGTTAACTTGTAGCTAACTCTGGGACAGATTATGCAAATTAAATTATAAGAAATATACGGATAGGCTACATGCAGGGGGGATAAGGCGGGTAGATTATTGGCTTGGTTATATAAAAATGAAACCCCCCGCTCGGTGATTAGAGAGGTCAGGGACGCGGAAGGCCAGATCTGTAATACCCAAGAAGGGGTAAACGAGGAGTTGCTCAAGTATTACAGACGATTATATGAGGACACAGGGGAGGATGTGAGTCAAGAAATACTGGAAACAGTTGAGGATATAAGGCTGCCCACCTTAGATGATTTAGAGCGTGCGGATCTCGATGCCCCCATCACCTCGGACGAGCTGGAGGTGATGATCCAACACCTGCCTACATGCAAAGCGCCCGTTTCGGATGGGTTACCCAGCGAGTTTTATAAAACGTATAAACAGGAGCTACTCCAGCCGTTGCTAGCCATGTTTAATGAAGCCTATGAGCGGGGGGGAACTACCGGTGTCCCTCCGCGAGGCAGTGATCATCCCACTCCTAAAACCAGGCAAGCCGGACGTGGAATGCGGATCCTATAGGCCCTTGTCTATGCTCAACCAGGACAGCAAAATCCTCACGCAGTGCTAGCGAACAGGCTAAAGAGGGTAATTGGAAAGTTGATACACCCAGACCAAACGGGTTATGTCCCTGGCAGATACATCACAGACAACCACAAGAGGCTGCATCATATCATTGATCAAACCGAGGGAGAATCGGGCGAGCTGGCCATCGTGTCGCTGGACGCGGTCAAGACTTTTGATTCAGTGCGATGGCCATGGTTGAAAGCGACCCTGAAAGGATACGGAATGGGACCAGGATATATCAGATGGGTCCAGATGTTTTATAGCTCCCCGATTGCAAGAGTTAAAACCGGTAACACAATTTCAGATAATTGGCAACTCAGTAGGGGGACTAGACAGGGATGCCCCTGGTCATCCATGTTATACATCCTGGCATTAGAGCTGCTGGCAATATGCCTGCGGCAGCAATACGGGGAGTTGGGGATTCGTACGATGGGAGGCACACACCTGATATCGTTGTATGCAGATGATATGCTTCTCTACTTGCGCTACCCGGAGGAGAACCTGCAATATGTGTTGGAGGTGATGGATCGTTATGCCACCCTCTCGGGCATATCGGTTAACCCCGGGAAGTCTAGTCTGTTCCCCTTGGGAAGGTATAAGAGTACCCCATTGGAGAGGCTGCCCATCATGCAGATACCCGGGCAGACCGTGACATTTAGGTATCTGGGAGTAAATATCTACCACAGGATAGAGACTGAGCATAAATGGAATACAGAGAAGGCGATAGAGGGAGTTAAGAATAGTATGGCGTTCTGGTCTAGATTACCCATAGCGATGATGGGGAGAGCAGCCCTGCTCAAAATGGTGGTTTTGCCCAGACTCTTGCAGTTTTTGTGAATGTCCCGTACCTAATCCCTAGACGCTTCTTTGTGAGACTTCGTGGTATGTGCAGGGTCTTCATATGGGGCAATTCCAGGAACAGGGTGCCCCTGTGGAAACTACAGAACGCATGTGACAAGGGGGGCATAAACCTGCCGAATTTTGAACTATATTACGACAGTTGTTGTACGTGGCTAGGTGGTTGTCTGCAGAAGACTCGGCAGAAGCTAGGCTTTTGCAAGGTGAATCAGCTCCATACTTTTTAAGAGAGACAGTGTGGCTGCATAAAAATAAAATGGCGAGGAGGGGGAGATATTGTTGGGCTGGGAAGTCTGGCGCAGGACATGGCGAACGGTGGGTGACCCAGATCCGCTCTCTCAGCAGGCCCCGCTGGCGGTGCTATGCGGGGACGACTCCCAATTGTTTGAAGTGGTCCGTAGATACTAGGAACCGGTGGGCTTAGCCACCCTCGGAGATATATGGCAAGGACGGGAGGCTTTGGGATTCCTGAGGTTGTAGGAGGAGACAGGGGTGCATAGAGGCCAATATATCACTTACACTAGGCTCACAAAACGGGTGAGGGAGAGGTGGCCTGACACGGTGCTTGCGGAAGACCCTGATGCCACCCTAGAAATGATGTATGATGTCTCAGAGGGTGGGCATGAAATATCCAGAATATATGAGCTCATGAGAGCGAAGGCAGGGAAGGAGATGCTTAAACTGAGGCATGATTGGGAGGAGGAGGTAGGAGAACCCATGACAGAGGGACAGTGGGATAGAGTCCAAAGGTACCATACGGAATGCAAGACTCCAGCAGATCCAGCTGTACGTCACCCATAGAGCTTATCTGACTCCCAGAAGAATAGCTAGATTTGGGGGTGTGACTATACAGAAATGCCCCAGGTGCATTGAGGAGGAGGCAGGGCTGCTGCACCTGTTCTGGGCCTGCCCTGAGGTGCACAGATTCTGGGAAGAAATAAAGACGAAAATGGCTGGTGGGGGTGTGGGGCTTGACATAGGGTTGGCTTGGGCATGTATGCTTGGGATTTTCCCCAGGCCACGTAATTCAAAGCATGTCAGTAAGATGACAGACCTGGCCTATATCTTGGCTAAGCGCAGAATTGCAATGTGCTGGAAAGCAGCCCATAGGCCCAGAGTGGAAATATGGTGGGCGGACCTCTTGAGATGGGCGGAAGCAGAAACTGCGGTATGGTTTGAAGCTGCCACCAGGGGGGCAGAGGAGGAAGTGGGCCCTCTGATAGCCTGGAGGCAACTGGTGACCTCATTCGCAAACCCCCACCAGGTTGATTATGAAACAGAAGACTCAGACGAGTCGACAAACACTGAGATTTCTGAAAATGCTCACGCAGAGGATGCTGGCGAGACGGCTCGAGTTTTTGGGGAGGGAGGGGGAAGGACGGAGAATAACACTGTATAACGTGATGTTTTGACTTTGATTATGAACGTCCTAAAAATTGTAATGTTTGGTGTGTTGGTTGTTTTCCAAAATAAAAATTGTTTTAAAAAAAAAAACAATCTGGAAGACGGAAAAGAAGCGGTGACATGAGGAGTGGCCGGCTCAGGAGAAGATTGGCGTGAGGGAGGGACACACCTACAGAAGAGTCTGCGGGTGAGCGACTTGGAACAATGGAGTACTTTGTTCTGTTATACGGCAGGAGTGAAGTAGGAACATAGATCAGGGCGAACAGACGCACCATGCCAATTGCTAGGCGTTGGCCAGTTGCTGACGCACCACAGCCCGCACACTGAAGCCCAGATGGGCCAGGCAGATGCGGGGGCGCTCGAGCACCGCGATCGTTGCGTGGTTGCTGAGCACACTTTCTTAGTTCTTTTTGTTTTGGAGTTGGTAATGTTCTGAATCCTACACAAGATGAGGTATGTGCCAGGAATTGCGCGTATGCTGTTGTGTGCGACTGGATGGGGGCGAGGGCTACCTGGGGTGCGAGACAATGGGGGAGGCTGAAACAGGATTTGAAACCAAAAGGGCTGGAGGGGGAGACCCACACATTGGAATGGCCAACGAAATTAAAGTAATGACATGGAACGTTCGCAGCCTGGGAACATATATGCGCAGGAAGCTAGTGAAGTCCTTTATCAACAGGAAAAAGGTGGCCATCGCGCTGCTCCAGGAGACCCACCTGACACAGCAAACTATGGGGGCGGTAATGGATCACTGGGATGGGCAATGCTATGGTGCTCCCTACTCAAGGTATGCCCGGGGGGTACTCATCTGGATAAGTCCATCGGGTCCCTTTAAACTACTGAGCTGGGAGGCAGATCCAGAGGGCCGGTACCTGATAGTAAAGGGATGTGTTGAACAGGTGTATGTTTGCACAATAAACTCTTATTTCCCCAACCATGGGATTCCAAAACATCTAGACGCACTGGGGGCCAAACTAGCCCAACATCGAGATCATTTTTTCATCTGGAGAGGAGACCTCAACTGTGTTAGGGATTGGGAGCTGGACAGGTCTAAATCGACAGCAACTAGAAACGATGCAGCGACAAGGGCACTAAATGCGCTGGTTGATGCTCTAGACCTGGTGGATGTGTGGAGGGAGCTCCATCCAACAGAGAAGGGTTACTCGTACTTCTCCTCGCCACACACCCTGCAGACAAGAATTGACTACTTGTTTGTGGCCAAAAGTCACCAATCACAAATAGACTTGGCACAGTACTTGGGCAGGTCAATATCAGACCACTCACCACTGCTGATGACTTGGAAAACACGGGGCCCCAGGCCTCACATACCGTTCTGGTGCATGGCACCAGGGTATACCGTCATTTCATCGACGGGCTTTTCATCGAAAAACATACATATTTTTGGGGGTTAAAAATTAAATACATTTGGTGTGTGTCTAGGGTAATATTAAAATAATTAAATGGATGGGGGGTTTGGGCGGGTAAGAAATCTGCGCCAAAAAACCCAGCGATGAAAAGTCCGTCGATGAAATCACATAGAACCTACACCAGACGCCCTAACGGACCAGGCTTTCATGGAAGGGCTACGAGACAAACTGACGGAATACATAGAGAAGAATGTAGGCAGTGTTGAAAGATGGGGCACAGTCTGGGAGGCAATGAAAGTGGTGGTCAGAGGTGAGGCCATTACAGGAGCGGGGGACATACGGAAAACACTAAGAGCGGAACCAGAAAAAATGGAGGATGAGATTAACCACAAAGAGTCCAAAGCACAGGGGACACGAGGAGGAGGAGAAAGAGTTGGCACAGTTGCGAGGGAACTGCCAGGAAGCATGGGGGAGCTCTCCAAGTTTGACTACTCAGTGAAAATCGCCAAGACACACGCTGAGGGAGACAGGCCAGGCAGACTGCTGGCCTGGCTGTGCAGAAGTGAATACCCACGACACTAAACCACAGAGGTCATAGACACAACAGGCGCAGCACACAATACACAACAGGAGATAAATGATACATTCTGGGACTTTTACTCCCATCTCTACAGCCACGACCATCAGGTGGCAAAATCAGACATACTAGACACACTGGACGAAATAAGCTAGCACAACAGGAAACCTTACACACGGAGATAACGGGATGACATAGCAGAAGCAATAAGGTCACTTGCCTAGTAAAACACCAGGAAGTGATGGACTCCCTCCGAAGTTCTATAAAATGTATGAGACAGTCCTGACACCGGTGCTGCTTGAGGTCTACCAGGAGGCATACACTAACGGGGAACTGCCTGGGTCCATGAGAGAAACACTAATCATACCAATACCTAAACCAGGGAAACCAATGGTTGATTGTGATTCCTATCGCCCGCTGGCGATGCTGAATTACGACGTCAAGATCCTGACCACGATATTAGCTAAACGCCTGAACAGGATAATGGGGGCTTAAAACACAGTGACCAAAATGGTTTCATACCAGGGCGCAGTACTGCGCTGAACTTACGCAGACTGCAACACATCCTGGCGCAGACAGTGGGATCCCAAAAGGAATACGCTATACTTTCCCTAGACGCCACAAAGGCGTTCAACTCAATCTACTGGGAGTGGCTGGTGGCGGCGTTAAAGGAGTTTAGATTTGGGGAGGGATTCATCCGATGGGTGCGAATACTGTACACAAACCCAAAGGCCAGGGTAAAAACTGGGAGGTTGGTGTCGGCAATCTGGGGTATAAAGAGGGGGACCAGACAAGGCTGCCTGCTGTCCCCAATGCTATACGTGCTGGGCCTTGAGCCAATAGCGATATACCTCAGGAAGCAATAACTAGATGCCGGCGTCTGGGTCGGAGGAGTGGGACATTTGCTATCGATCTATGCAGACAACGTGCTGCTATATGTAAGAGACCCGCATCTAAATGTCCCAGTGATCTTAGACATACTCGATAATTATGCCAAAGTGTCAGGAATCGGATCCAAATCCTGCATATTCCCGATAGCTGGGCTGAGGGGGAGGAGCGTCAGTGAACTGCCAGCGGTGGGACTCAACTGGGAGGTGGACTCGTTCAAATACCTAGGAGTAAACATAAAACACACACCAGAACAGATGCATGAGCACAACACGGCGAAGGTGGTGCAGAGCTTGAGGAAGTCCATGAAATTCTGGTCTAAGCTACCACTGTCGCTATTAGGTAGGGTAGCCATCACCAAAATGATCATCCTGCCGAGATTCTTGTACTTCTTCAACAACGTGCACTGTTATATTAAGGCGTATTTTTCCGATTGTTAGAAGTGCTGATCCGGGTGTTTTTGTGGGGCACCGCCCACTATAGACTCATTGACAACGCTATTCTTACCATACGACAAAGGGGGGTGAAATTACCAAACCTGGAGAGGTACTACCTGGCAGCCCAACTCAGCCACGTGGTTAAATGGTTGGCGGACGAGTCCACCTCAGAAACAGGCTTACTGCAACATTTGGTGGCTCCCATTAAACTAAAAGAAATACTATGGGTAACGCAGGGAGGCATGGAACACACCCCAATGGTGGTGACACTGGGAAGGAAAGTATGGAGGAGGGCAGAAGCCTTGCTGAAATTCGCAAACCCCTACTCGCCGGAAATGCAGATAGCGGCAGACACATGTCGGGATAGCACAGACATGGCGGTGGTGAGAAGATGGGAGGGAAAGGGAATATATGCATGGGGAGATGTATATGAAGACAGGGTCTTCAAGGAGTTTGAATCAATGCAAGAAAAAGAAGAGGTGCCCGGTGGGCAGTTTATCTGGTACCAAATAGTCCAAAAGGTGGCCAAGGAATGGTGGGAGGGTTGGCCAGAAGAACCACAGGCAGAACCACTGCTGACCCTGATGTATAATCTGAGCGATGGCTGGCGGCCGATTTCCAGGCTGTACAGCATGTTAATCGACACACCCAACCCCAAGAGCACAACATGGAAAGAGCAATGGGAAACAGACCTGGGCACAGATATAACAGAGAAGGAATGGGAGAGAATACTGGGCTACCCCAAAGCAGTATCGAGGAACCACTGCTTCAAATTAATACAACTGAATGTGCTGTATCGCACATACATGACCCCGCACAGGATAGCCACATTCAACAAGAACGTGAGCTCACACTGTCCATGGTGCGGCGGCGAGGGAGCGGATCTAATACACATGCTTTGGGGGTGTGGACGTGTGAGAGGATTTTGGACACGTGTAGAGCAAGCCTACAGAGTAGCCGGAGTAGCAAGATAAGTGGTCACCCAAGGAATACCTACTCAGGGCCTACCCCAGAATCGGCAAATACAAGCATGTGATTAGGTATATGGATATGGCATGCTTATTGGTCAAGAGAACTATCGCCATGTCCTGGAAAAGTGCTGGAGGCTACAATACGGAAAATGGCACAGGGAATTCGAGAGGTGGGCAGAGGCAGAAACCAAGGTGTGGATGGAAGGGGTTAACAGATTGGAGCTGAATAGCAATGATAAATGGGTTGCATGAAAGGCAATGGTGTGGGACATGTTCCACCCTTCAGATGACAAAGCCCCCCCCTGAGCGAGACATTCAGAGTAAGAAACACTTGCTTCTTGTCCGGACAGTCACTTAACCGAACCCAAACGATAATCGCCAACTTTGAGACCTGGAGAGTGGGAGAAAGAGTTGAGCCCCAGGCACTATGGCGCTTGCCCCAACAGACACTATAACACAACACATGGCATGTGTAGGAAGTTGTTTGTTTATTGTTATTTGTTGTTATTAAAAATTGGTATAAATGCATGACATGGACAGAAAGCAAAATATTGAAATGCATGATTGTACTGATGCAAATGCCAATAAAAACATTTAAAAATAAAATAAGACAACAAAAAAGTAAAGAAAATCATTAACAGCACCTCAATGCCCTCTGTGAGCGCTTTAAAAAAAAATGCAAATAAATCTTCCTTGCAACAATGTGCTTTATTACTTCTAACCCGCGATGGCAGCCTCCAACACAAAAACCGACTTCTTCTCTGCCATCCCTGACCCTATGCACTGCACTGGCCTCTCACTTCATAACCAAAACTCAAACACCCTGTCCTCACTCTCCTCTACACCCCGCCCTTCTCCCTCACCCGCTTTCAGGCCTTCCATGGCCCCCATCTCACCTTCCCTCCTACTCTTCTCTTTCTATCCCTCATCACCTGATGAGGTCTCTAGACAAGTCCTCTCTATGAAAGAATCTTCCAGACAAGTGCTCCCCTGCTCCTCCAGAACCATCAAGGACAACATTACCTCCCTTGCTCCAGCCTTGGCCGATTTCTGAAAGCACTCCTTTGCCACTGGCTTCTTCCCGCTACTCCTCAAGCCCTCCCTTGCGCACCATCTCTTCCAAAAGCCTTCTGCCGACCCCTCCTGCCAGGCTGACTACTGCACTTTCTCCATTACCACCTTCCTGGGCAAGCTCTTGGAGAAGCTGGTCATCTCCCAGATGATCCACCACACTGAATCTGTTGGTTGTCTCCATGACCACCAGTCTGGCGTCAGAGCAGCCAGAGGTACGGAAACTGCTCTCCTGAACACCCAGGATGACTTGCTCTCAAATCACAATTCCAACTCTCCTTTCATTCTCATCCTTCTTGACCTTTCCTCTGCCTTTGATACAGTCAATCATGCCACCCTTGCAAATCGGCTCTGTGATACCCTTGGCATCACAGACCTGGCATTGGACTGGTTGACCTCCTTTCTCTCTGACTGACCATCCCAGGATCAACTCGTCCCTTTACTCTCCTCCATCACACTCTCCACCTGCAGCATCCCTCAGGGCTCTATCCTCTTGCTGTGGCTCTTCAACATTTACGCTGCCCCTCTAGCCCATTTGATCTCTACCTTCTTTCCTCACTTCCAGTGTTATGCGTATGACACGCAGCTCTCCTACAAGCTTCCTTTCACTGCTGCCTCTTCTTACTCCCTCATTCCTGACTGACTGTCATTCAGGTATGGTGAGCTGCTACCAATCTCTGCCTGAATGCCAGTAAGACTGAGATCCTTTTCATTGGGACCCCTTCCTACTCGCTGCCCCCCCTCCATGAGCCCCCTCTCCTCACCCTCTTGAGAGGCAAAAACCTTGGTGTCAGCTTCGACTCCTCTCTCCTCAAATCAAGGACCTTGCCAAGAAGGCCCGCCTTCAGCTGCACCTCCTCAGAGGCATGCTCCCTTTCCTCACCTTCCCTCAGAAACGCAATGTCTCCAGAACTCTGGTCCTCTCTCAGCTGGACTACGCCAACAGCATCTTCCTCAATCTGCCTAAATCCTCCCTTCGCCCCCTTCAGCTAATCCAGAATAGGACTCCAAGAATTATCCTTGGCCTCAAGCCCAGGGACCGCACCTCTCCAGCCCTAAAATCTCTCCACTGGCTCCCGGTTGCTGCAAGGATCAAGTTCAAGACCCTCTGCATCATCCACAAGGATTTCTGGGGCCTGGAACACATTTACATCCAACTCATTCTCCCTAAATATCTCCCTGCTAGAGACCTTCGGTGTTCTAGCTCCAACTCTATGCAGATCAGACGCTTTTCCAAGCAGAGACTGAGAGGTAGATCTCCATCCTCCGCATGAGCCTCCCTCTGGAATGGCCTCCCTGCCCATCTCAGACTTGAGCCAGATCTCCTTTAATTCCGGAAGCTTATCAAGACCCTCCTTTTATCTTCTTCCTTCCCTCTCCCTTGCTAATGTCCCCCCTCTGCTGCCTTTACTGGCTGCCTGGTTCCTTCTGATTCATACAGGGTCCAGGCCCTCCTCGCCCAGTCTCCCCCAGGACTTCGGTATCCCTTGACCCCCTCCCCCAACCTGCACTTGCCATACCGGGTTCCCTCCCTTTGCACTAGCCGGCTGGTCCTGCACCCCTAATGAGCCCACCCAGCCCTGTCCTCGCACTTGGACCTTCATTCCTCTGCACTCCTGCATTCCCCTGGCACTTGCTTCCCCTTAGCACTCGCCTAGCCCATGGCCCAACCCCCGCCCCCTTCCCTAGCACTTGCGCGCTCTCCACTCTGACCTGCACTTTGTTTCCCTCCTTAGCATTAGCGTAATCCGCTCTGACCGGCACTTCCCCACCCTACCCACTCTCCTGCACTTCTTGTTACTGCACTTGCACGATTCGAATGATACAAGACCTAGTACAACCGTTTTTGTTATTCTTCGTCCCTGTCCCCCCCACCCCTCTTCTGTCTTGTTGCACCTTGAAACACCTGTTGCTGCATAGGCGCATTATACATACCCAATAACTAAAAATAAATATGCCAAAAGAATACCCACCATAACAAGATTTGTGCTATATTAAGCAAGCCTGTTTTTTTCATCAGACAGTAAGACTCTACCTAGATATAGCCTAGATATAGCTGCAACCTATCTGCTGAGCCGTGACTAAGTAATATGGACCACTGATGGACTGACAGATGAATGCACTTATCACACCAGATGTGAGGAGGCACTGTATGCCACAAGACATAGGATACATGCTAAAGAATACCCACCCAAACCTGCCAGGACTATATTTATGGTTAGAACCAAGCGCGAAGTTCCAACAATGGTGGGATGGACGTCCGAGAGCTTTAAGCTTTTTCTTATGTGCCGCGATGAGGCATTCTGTGACATAAGACATACGTCAATTAATACTCACCCGAACCTGATCAGGATTATATATGAATGGTCAGTACTTAAGCGCGATGTTGCAATAGTGGCGGGATGCACATTTAATACATCACATCTAGTGACAATACTCACCAAGTGAGTTGTTTCTTGCCTGAACGGACAGGCTTACTCCATTTAGATATGGCCACCACACATTCCTGGATCTACGAATGAGAAGTTTGGATCACGTGACTGCGACAAGCCGAACAAAGCACTAAAGGCAGTCTGGACTGTGGGATGCACATCCTAGTGAACCGCAACTGCACGTTGAGACTGTTAATGGCCCCAGGAATGACAGCTTGGAGCAGCAGGTAAGAGGATTCATTAAGGGATAAACATACAGTATCATGCCGAGTGTAGATGCAAGCTTTACTTCAAAAAAATGGTGGCGGACTGCGTGTTGTTGGTTTCCTCCCCTCCCCTAAAAAAAAAAAAATTATATGTTTTGGCCACATAGGTGTGAGCCAATGCAAGACTTTGAGCGCCCATAACATTATTGCGCACTAGTTAGCAAGTTCACTCCACAAATTGAAGATGTATCTATACAAGAAGTAACAGAGACTATGGCCTGCAGCCCACATGGGAAATATAGACTTCATGTCTACTATTTGAAACCTACACTTGTGTTTTTTTCTGCTGCAGAAGGATGTTGTTGCAGTTGGTTTATAACATGTGCAGTTACAGTGAGTTGCTGTTAAAGATCCAGGGACATGAATAGAGCATATACCGACGACCTAAAGCTATAACGTAGGAACCAAGGTGGGCAACCACTGGAGGTTCAGATGATCTATGTTGGGTACGCACGCAATAATGAATGAAACTATTCACATTAGTAGAATTTGGAGCAGCATATCTGCTCAGCATTATTAAGAACTTTCTTTATCTCCATGTAGGTCACTTATCGACCGCCAAAATGATAGAAACGAATACAGGAGGATTTACTTGTGCTTACAACTAAAGCAGTTGTGTTGTTTGGTCGTGAGGAAGGTGTCAAACATGTGCTACCGAAACCGGTCGACCCTAATTTTGGATATCCTTTTCTTGACCCAAATGTGTTAGGGATATTGCATTTTGAAAGAAGTTACTCTCTTTCCCCTGTATATTTGAATAGCATTGTCACCCATTACTAACCAGTAATGACACGTTACAACTGGCTGATATCACACTAATGCATACTGAGGCCCTTCCTCAAATGTTTAAGTTCTTCCCCTGGCGACAATGACTATGTTAGGATCGTTTTAGGAGTCTTTTTAGTATTATATGTACGCCTGATAGTCCACTGTATGAATTATGAGTGACTGAGCCATCGGCAAGCGTCTTTGAATCAATAAAGTGAGGGTGCATGGTTGTATTTGTAGTTTGAGCTTAGTGGAGGGACATACCTCTTTTTAGTATCCCTGTTAGATAGGCGGCGCACTACCTCCTCCTAGGGTCAACACTCAGCGAGGGATAGCATAGTCCTTCATTGAGGGATAAAGATAGACTCGTCGGGTGTTGTGATTTAATCCAAGCATAAAAATTGTTGTATTAGCTTAAGTCAACCTTGTGTGTTACTGTTCATTTCTCGTGTCAGCGCCTTGATGCTTTTGGTTATTAGTTCCGCTATACAAGTGTAATGAATATGATGATTTATATGCGCACGTGAGAGAAGAGATTCACGGATGGGGAAGCCACTGTGAAGGGACGCGGTAGTGTTGAACACACGTGCACAGACATATTTACACATGGGTTTTCAGGGAAATGTGTTTGGGAAAGTTGGGGTACATGGTGAATATATGAATACATGGGAAGGTTGTATATCGCAGGTCGCTCATAGCTGGGGTTTGTTTAGGCCGCAGAAAACTGGGTTGGCCAGATAAACTTTGTGTGACCTAGAGAGTTGGTTGAGCAAGGTCGAAAGATGGGGGAAGGCAGCTAACTGCATCTGGCCTGCTGCGATAATATCAAATGGTCAGTTGAGGCCAGGACGAAATGAAGTGCTAGTGGATCCCAGATTTACGACTTGGTGCTGATGTGGACAAGAGATGTAATCTTCCTGAGAACATGGGAGTTTGTTATTCAGTGACTAGAGATGTCCAGCTACATGGCAGGGTTGCCTTGGGGCCAGGTAATATACCTGGTGCAAGTCATGTTTAAGGGCATAGGTGGCAAATGGTTTATGGGTTTCAATTAGGTTCTCAGGGAAATGACTAGGATTGTAGTCAATGGTCCTGTGTGCTGGTAGTCGTAATAGATTAGCGCGAATCGAGAAATACCAGGGGCGCCAATAAGACTGGATGGATAAGATGTTTATTACTGATTCAAAGGAAACTCCCTCTCCTCATTTTGATGAAGTGTTCTTGTAAAAACCATGTGCAGCACACCCAGGGTTAAGAGGTCCATGACCAGATGGAACTTGTAATAAATTAGGTGAATATGTAATCATGTGATGATGTCATGACCGACTCTGGAAAGAGCCCAAAAACGGGCTGCACCGTAAATATGAACTAATGCAAATGTATGTTAAAGGGGATGGTGGTTAAGTGAATGTGTACAATAAGAGCCCTCAGATTCCTCACAGCTGACTCAACCCTACATCCTCCTGAGGGCCATAAATTAAGTACCCTCAGGGGTGTAGATAAAAACGTGCATTGGTGAATTATCTAAAGGAAGGAAACAGCAACTCAAACTACCTTGTTCCCTGTGGGAAGTCAGAAACAGGAGGCGGACAAGAGGCCATGTTTCGTACAGCTTTTTATTATAAAAAGAAAGCCTATCTTTCCATAATTCTAAAGAGGTCTGTGCCCTAGTCTACACAACAAAATAATAAAGGTGCTTGTCAGGATGCCTTTACAATGAAAATCACTCCTCCTTTGTTTTCTGCAAAAGGGTGCTTGTCACAAACCTACTTCACTCTAAGTCTCTCCATAAGAGAAAAAATGAATGACATAACTCTGCCACAACCTGTCTTGTCTCAGTCCTATAAGCCCGTGGCTGATTTCTGACAGTATGCAGTCTTTATAACGAAAAATATATCGAAAATGTATTTGGGGGTGGGGCAAAGGGTTAAATCTTGTGGGTAAACGGTTAGGGTGGGTTTTTAGGGGTGGGAAACGGGGGTTTGGGAGTCCCGCCGCACCCCCCAAAAAAAATGTATCTGTATACTTCTCATTAAAAAAGTTTCGTTATAAGTGCATTCTTCATAAAATGTTTAGTTATAAAGACATGTAACCTTTCCCGACACCCATAAAAGTGTGTCTCTGGCGTCTTTGCAGTTATACTGTTTAAAGTTCCATATGAAAGTTGTTTCTCTTTACTCAGGTTTCTCAAAAGCCACGTTCTTGGTTGTACACTTCCCAATTCAGAAGTATATTCTATCCCACGGTAGGATATTGTGCCTCTCAATCCGACTCGGGGTATAATTTCATATCTCCTCCTTTGTAGTAGTGTCTTTCACCATGTACTGGGTTTTGGGTTCGACCCCTGCTTATGGTACTTTCTCTTCCTTCCCGGAGTGGGTCTTTCACCATGGCTTAGGGCTCCTTCTCTCTCACTGCAGCTTGCAGGTGTTTCTCTCTCACCCCAGCTGGGGCTCTTTCTCTCTCACCCAGGCTTAGGGTGCGCTCTCTCGCACCCAGGTTTAGGGCTCTCTCTCTCACACACCCCGGCTTGCGGGCCTTTCTCTCTCACCCGACTTGCGGATCTTTCCCTCTCACCCCGGCTTTAGGCCTTTTCTCGTTCATCCCAGTTTGGGGCTCTTTCTCTCTACCCCATTTACTCGGGTATTCCTCTTAACGTGATTACTTAATGCCTAGATGCCTGGTGAATGCAGTTCACTTTCTAGTTGAACGTCTACACGACAGGATTAAAGTACTGGAACACATCCAGCGCCAAGTAGGATTTAACAATTTGCAAAAATATCTGCTTCAACATCGATGTGCTTGGTTAAAATGCACCAGGCTACTGGGCAATACACTTAAATTGGAACACTGGGTTGGCACATAGTATTTGGAGTAAACAATGGCCAATTTAAAGATTTAAAAACGCATTCTCTGCAACATCTTGATAGGAGTAGGACCTAGAAAGGTGAATGACCATTACAAGGCATTACTATGGAAAAGGGGGCAGGCATTACTATGGAAAAGGGGGCAGGAGGGTGGCTATGCAGGAAGACTTATTTGAAAGTGGTATGCTGGCGTTGTTCTAGGATGTCCATACTGGCCAAACAGTTCCACACACATGCAGGACTGACAGACACTGCTAAGAAGTACTAACCCATGCTCCCGGATGTGACAACTCATGCCCCCTTACTGAACATGCTATAATTATTGCGAGTATGGCAAACCAATCTCCACAACAGAGAGAGGATTAATGGATGCCACACATACGGGGGACATTAGATTTGGGGTGCAATGGGCTGGATTTGCAGATGACCACTTGGAATGCCAAATTTAAACTAATACAATACAGTGGACTATATAAAACATAGTTTACACCTGTGAGGTTGCATAATATGAACTCTGACTTACACAAAACACGTAATAGATGTGATTTCCCTAATAGATGTGATTTCCCGAGAGCCATATTTATGGATATGATGGAAGAATGCCCTGTGGTTGAACGATTCTGTATTAAGGTAACTAGTGCTATTAAAGACGCAGGCAACCTGGCCACCTGTCACCTGGGGCTGTATGTTAGACGTGCATCCGGGAAACAGAGCAAGATATTCATAAACCTAGCATTGGTATTGACAAAGTGTAGAAAAGTCATGGCCTGATGAGAAGCAGCTAGTTTGCAGTTCCATAGTTGCCAACATGAAGCATTCCAATATGTAGGTACTAATGCAGTCCTGTTTTTTATTTGCATTCTGGAACTTTTGGAAAAGCAGAACTACAAGTCCCAGCATGCAAAGAAAAAAACAGGACTGGATAAGCATCTACAGATTGGAATGTTAAGGTTGGCATCTATATAGTTATCAACATGGTCGCCCGATATACAGAGATTCGTCTGTTGCTGAAACTGAGGCCTTTGTAAGGACAAGGGTGGCGTGCAAAGCTCACTATTCTTAGCTTTGCACATAATAAACAAGACTGCTCGACACCTCAAATGTCCAATCCACCTGGCAGACGCTGTTAAGCCACCCTTTGAACAATCTGAGAATCCTGGCCCTGTGTTCCTCGCGTTGGACATCAGACATCCTTGTCAGAGGCCGCTGCTGCCCCTCCTGTGGTAGCTTTTTTGTCCCTCATGTTGGTGTCCTTATACTGCCTGGTAGTTTGATTTATCTTTCCCTGATATTACATAAAATCTGAGCAATTGTTGGAGAAGCGTGAAATGGGAGAACAGGGGATACAGTGGGTGGCTAGGGGTGATAATTGGGGGAGGAGAAAAGTGGGGGTTGTTTTTCTATTGAAGGTTATAACCATATTTTGCATTGTGACATGCTGAGTTCAATTACATATGTCTTATTTTTCTTCCAGGCTGGACACAATGATGCAACTGTCCTATATGTACGTTTTTCTTGCTTCATGGCAATAGTAAGGCGACACATCAGTACATTAATACAGTCATTATTGTAATTTTGTAATTGGTTATTTATAACGCGTTTAATACCCAGAGGTTTCTGACTGCGGACCCGGGGGTCGAACCTGTGTTGCTCTGCGTCGTCTTGCTTCGTTGCCCCTGAGCTATGCTCCCTATTAAATGGAAGATCTTGCCAGGCATTAAAAACCATGGTACAAGTCCTGCAACTGTTAAGGAGAGCAGTATTGTGAATGTCACAAAGTTTTCAATATCACTATAACTGAGGAGCTGCCTAGCAAACGGCTGTTCAGAATTAGTTACAAATGAATGTGTCATGTTGTATGTAAGCAAAAAATGCACCTTTATCAAAGTTTCAGAACTGCCCATTTTATAAAGTGGAGGCATACCATTTCAAACGTATGGCATTACAAAACGCTTATTGTAATTGGAGAAGTGAACACGCACTTATACATTTGCTGGAGTATAAAGTTTGATATGTTTCTTTTCTTACCGCTCATACAGCTCCAAAAGCTTTTCATAAACTTTAGGCAAGTCATCTCTGAAATCCTTCTGATTGTACTTCTCATACAAAGTGCCTAAACCCTGTAAGAACAGAAAAAAAGATTTTAGAATGAACAACCTACTGATTTGAATGCAAACCGTATTTGTTTTTCGCCTGAAAAGGTAACCCTGTAAACTAGCGTGGTAACAACATAATTATGATTGTTTGTAAATTACGTTATTTATGCTTGCCGAAATGCAAAGCAGATAGGGCCCACAAAGTAGAACCAAGCAGCTACACATGTATATTTGATCTGGAATGATTCGTTGTTTCCAGATATTTTGAGCGTGGTTGGTGTCTAAATGATTTTCTGTAAATGCAAGTGTATTATGTGTGCATAGTAAAACAGAAACAATTTGTTGCAGCAGAGAGAACAAGTTATACTATTAGCAGAGAACAAGGCAAGAATTCCACTCACCATCTCTATGCCTGAAGAAAAAAATAAAAAAATAAAAAAGTCTGCAACGCCACATCTAGATCATAAGCGTCGTTTCATAAGCGAGGCATTTAGAAAAAAGACAGGGAGAAAGGTTTGTCTACACACACTCTGCCAGACTTGGGAATCCACGCGTACAGGTACTTTATTTATAATATGGTCGACTTCGCGGCAACTGCAGACAGAGAAGAGCTGCAGCCACTTTTGCCTTGACATGCTCACAATAATGACTTGGCAGTGTATGCGCATATGTTCAGGTGATATCCTTGCAGCTCTCAAAAATAGAAAGGACTCTGATAAAGGACAACAGTGGATTCTTTTGTTCTTGTTTGATGAAATGTAATTGCATTCAACAGGGTTAGCGAAAGTCTCATTAAAAGGTAATCCAATGTAAAATCAACCTTCGAGAAGACTTCAAGAGTAAACAAAGTTATTTTGATTTTCTAAAAATCCTGGCCCTTTACAAATAGGAGAGTCAAGAGCAGCCCGAGTATACTTTATGTAACAAAAGTATGGAGCGCAGATGTAGAGGTCACAAAAGATATCTTTAACAATTGCACATTTACCAATATAGCGAATTTTTAAGTTAACTTGCTCTGTCTTGTAACATCATTAGCTGTCCTACATTTACAAAGATGATAAATCAATTACTTTTTAGATTACACCAACCATGAATTTGCCTGAACTGATATAGTATGAGAATGGCTAGCCTGGTTCTTGTTTATTTTATTTTTTTGGAGAGGAGCAGTAGCACTGATAACATACAGATGTCCTCATAAAAAATCTCAATGTGATTTCTTAAGAGGACATCTCTATATTGTCAGTGGTACTGCACCTCTCCAAACTCAATGTAATTGCTTATGAAGACAGCTGTATGTTGTCAGTGCTACTGCACCTCTCCAATAAAATCAGTTGTGAGGACATCTGCAGGTAAGAAATGACACCGATCAAAACTAGAATACAATACTAGAGTACAGCTACCACCAAAAACTGCATTTATACACACAACCAACATATGTCACTCCCCACCTAGACTGTTGCTCCTGTACCCCTTGTGCTGTCCCTCATCTACTCCTGTGCTGTAACTCGTTCCCCCCTTGCGTTGTCACTCCTTCTCCCTTGCGCTATAACTCCTTCCCCTTGCGATGTTGCTTCTACCCCTTGTGCTGTCGCCCCTTCCCGCCTTGCGCTGTTGCTCCTTCCCTTTGCGCTGTCACTCCTCCCTCTAGCGCTGTTGTTCCGCACACCATTGCACTGCCGAGCAGCACCCTTGTGCTGTTGCTCCACCCCCCCTTTCGCCTGTCACTCCTTCACCCCATTTGCAACATCACTCCTTCCGTCAAATGTTGTACAATGCTCCTGCTTATTGTTGCTGGCGTACCTTTAAACTGTTTTATTTTGTTATCCTTCTCCGTGTTGCCAGTTATTTCGTATTCCACCCCCCACAGTACTCAGTACTTCATTCCACTTTACAGTCATCCCTCGACTTTCTTCACCCTGCTCATCCTTTTAAAACCACTAGTAAACCTCCTCGACCTTGTCATATTCCCGTTCTTGTCTCATCCCGGTGTCGTTTGCGTAAAGCTGAGGGGTGCTGGAAAAGGAAAAGGTCTGCTCTCTGTGCGGTCTAGACACACTTTCCTCTCTACATTCCTTTTATGATCTTGTGCTACTTGCTGCAAAAAAATCTTTTTTTTAAACAAACTTTATTTTCTATTTTCTTCTCAAGAGCATAGGTAACAAGCATGCATAAGAAATCCAGTGTAGTATTTTAAGCATTCTTCATACAGTGTTCATTTCTTTCTTAAGTAAGTTCTTGAGTATAACAGTTAAACAATTTTATTCTCTTTTTGAACAGATTTATTTTCCCTTCGGCGATACTGTATTCCAAACCTTGTAAGTGCAACCTAACATTTCTTACAACATTTCCTATTTACTCTTGTTGCTATATCGTATATTGTCCTGTATCCCCGTGGTTTTCCCATTTTTTTTGTTTCATTTTGTCCCCATTGGTCTTCCCTCCCAGGAATCCCCACCCCCTGGCCATTCTTACTGGGTTCTTGAGTCCTTTGCTGTCTCCTTCTGGTTTTCTCGTCCTGCTGTCTCTCTCTCTCTCTCTTTCTCCCTGTTCTGGATTGTCAGGCGATCAATATATTTCTGAGGGTCCGTGGTTTATAGAAATTAGCTTCCCTGTCTCCGACAAAGTCTCTAAAAGGGGACCATATGGACAAGTATCTCTGGTATTTCCCTGTTCTTATGGCAGTTACCTTTTCCATTGCCATTACTCCCCATATTTTCACCCACCACCATGGTGTCGTCGGGCCCTCTAGCATTTTCCACCGTTGTGCCAATGTCATTCGTGCTGCTGATAATAAATGTGTTATTACGGTGGCCATGTGTCCTGATGTTGCGTATAATCCCTCTGCCTCCGCTCCCAACAGGATCACCTTAGGTGAGAGCGATAAGTCCCTGCCAGTAATGTCTTTGATGTGTCCCAAAAAAAATCTTATTTTTTAACCTCACTATTTCTCTTTCTCATCATCCCTGCTGTCTTTTTCAACTTCTTCACACAATTCTATCTTGTAAGCCTCCTGATCCTTCTCTTTTCTCATCTATCTCATCGTCTGACTTTGTTAATTATTTCACTTCTAAAGTCGATCTTCTTTTAGTATCCTTTCTATTCCTACTTGTCCTCTTTCTAGAACTCCTTCTTACTCCCTATCTTCTTTTTCTCCTTGATCTGATTCTGATACTTACTCTTCTTGCTCATGCTCACCCTACTGCCTTTCCATCTGATCCTTTACCTTCTGCTCTTATCACTCAGGTATATCCTTGTCTTCTTTCCTATCTCACTGCTCTCATCAATTCATCCTTTTCTAATTCTTGTTTTCCTTCTTTTTTTAAGCATGCTCTTGTCCTTCCCATTTTGAAGAAACCTTCTCCCGACCCCTCAATCCCATCTAATTTTCGACCTATTTATCTTCTCCCTTTCTTATCTAAAATTCTTGAGCACGCTGCATACACCAAACTCTCTGCTTATCTCAATCTTCATTCTCGTCTACCCACTCTTCAATTTGGGTTTCAACCTTCTCACTCCAAAGAGAGCACACTTTTACATGTTTCCAATGTTCGTCTTACTGCCCCCGCCATTGAAAGTCTTCTTCTATTCTTATTCTTTTGGACTTATCTGTAACCTTTGACACTGTTGATCACTCTCTTCTTATTTCCTCCATCTCTACACTTGGTCTTTCTGGTTCTGTTCTGTGGTTTCATTCTTATCTTTCTCAGCGATCATATTCTGTAACGTGGGATGCTCACACTTCTTCATCGTTCCACTCTTTTGGATGGTGTTCCTCAAGTGTCTGTCCTTTGTCTCTCTATACTGCACATCTCTCTGGTTGTATGTCATCTTTTTTTTTTCCAATACAAATACATTTTTACTAAACATTTTCAAGTTTAACAATTTCAAACAAAAACCGGAATCCCACCCCCCCCGCCCTCCTCCCTGCCCTCCACCCGGTCTCTGAGCAGTTCCTGGAAATCTTGGTGCTAGGCTAGGGCTATCCCGCCGAGATACAGCCTCGGCGCTTTGTTTGGCGGGATCTTTGTTTTCCACTCCAGTGTCTGCACAGATATGAGCCTACCTCGCTTTCGTACCAGCGTATTCAAAAAGCCACCGCAGACCTTCCTATTTGCGTCTCAACTCATTTCAGAGAGTGACACGTGCACTGTGCTGATTCCCTACTTCTTGTCTGCCTCTTGCATTGCGTTTACCGATCCTGCTCTGCCCTGTTTTGCTACCTTGCCTCATCTATCCCACCTTGCCTATTTCTTTGCTGACTTGGGTTAGCTTCTGCTCTGTCCCTGCCTGGCCTTTTCCTGACACCCTCTCCTTCCCTCATGTCAGGGGGTTCTGCCCTTCTTCCAGACCTCCAGTAGCCATTCATTCATGCCTCTGGCTGCCCTACGTCCGGGCCTCCGGCTGCCCTATGTCCGGGCCTCCGGCTGCCCTATGTCCGGGCCTCCGGCTGCCCTATGTCCGGGCCTCCGGCTGCCCCACATCCGGGCCTCCGGCTGCTCTTCTTCCAGGCCTCCGTCTGCCCTTCATCCAGGCTTCCAGCACTGACCATGGTGGAACTGGCTGAAGGTATCTTGAGGCGATGCAACAGTGTTCCAACTGCTGCTTAACTTCTGGGTTGCTGGGTGGTCTAATCCAGGGCAGGGCTGGTTCAAAGGTCACAGAGCCTAATAAAGGGTCTCCAGGGTTAAGGCGAGTCCTTAGTTCTGCACTTCAACTCCAGTAAGTTGTTTGGCACCTAGAGGGGGTCCTTCCACTTCAGTGAGCATTATCTTTGTTCTACTGCACAGCCAGCAGAAGGCCACAGCAGTGTCTCCTCAGATAATAATGATTTGTTATTTATAAGTGCTTTCACCAGCGCTCAGTACATAGAACCTATTTAAACACAATTAATATCCCAACAGAAATTGGTACTTATTTATCGACTTCAGAAGGATGAAAAGCTGAGTTGGCCGGCATCCGGACCTGTGACCTGCAGATCACACATAGGTCACATTAGCGCACATTCAACCTGCTGAGCTATCCGACTGGCTATTGTTGGTTGGTTAGGGAGCAGACTTTGCTTATGCCTTGGATGCCCTCTGTCTTCACCCCCATGGAAGAGGACTTTGGAATAGATTGTATACTCAAAAACGTCCAGAGAATTGTGCTCTAGCAACTTGAAGCGTCTTTGTGCTAGATGGAATTAACAATAAAATGTCTCAGACAAAATAACTGGGCAGACTCAAAGAAGATGGTAAAATACTGCTTTTATTTCAATGAAGGAAAGAAGGGTTAAACGTCATTCATCAAATCAATGCATGCAGGATCACACATTTTCTTGATTACAATTAGTTTATATAATGCTAGATGCGTCATCTATGACATCATCCTACGTAACATACTACAAAAACCTATTGAGGGATAGGATTGGATTAGGAGAACAAGTCCAAATATAGAATGCATGAGTGTTAGTCTCTCATTGGCGGCCCCCTTGTCTGTAGAACACGCCCTAAGCTACTTCTACATACTTGGTATACGGATTACAGCAGAAAATATGGCAGCAGAATAGTACTTTGCAACATTGTATGTACAAGTTCATTAAAGGCTTTACTGATTGGTTGGCAACCCAAATTCAACCTTTGGAATTTGGCTTGCTAGCAGCACATACATAGAAACGAAACCCAGGTGCAATGATATACTTCAGCTCTCCCCTTGTTTTCCCAATTAGTCTACCCTCTCTCATCGGTAGGCCTCATGCCAGTGTGCTCTGTTTGAAGATTGACCTTGCCAGTCTGCAGTGTCTTGGAACATTCAACGGAGTGTAGACACACCATTATCTAAGTTTCAAGCCCAATGAATAGCCCTTGTTTGCGAGCTCTTCGTTACGTGTGAAGAGACCACGAATTTATCTATTTCGACAGTGTATTTAACACTATTTGATTCAGTTATACTGGGTGCAGTTGCTCCTCTTGGCCATTGGAGACTTGCTCACTCTATGCCATATAAACATTGTACGCTTTTAATTGTTCAACACTTGGCATCTGTAAATGTTCTTGTTCCTCCTAATCTTGAGAAATATTTCCTACGCACATGATCTGCTCATTTGACTCTCTTTATACTTTGCTTCCATCTCTCGAAATAGCATCTTTGGTCCCAGCCCAATGTACTCCTTTATTTTGCAAGGGAAAAACAGCCTCTTCATCGTCTTTTCACTTCATGATCCTGGGCTCGTATTTTGAGGTAGCTGGGTTGATTGACATAAGCCATCGTCCATCTTCTTTTAGTGGTCATCCTAATCTTTGAAAATATACCTCTATAAGCAAGCTTCTATATGGTCTTTCTACCTTCCGTTACAGCGTATTTACAGTTATTGGCCAGTGAGTCGCTTCATTCTTCTTTATGTTCATGATTACTGCATTATTGGGTACATGTTTCTCTTACTGCTCCAGTCACATCATTACTCTCAACTCTTTTCATATTGTTTCAGCATAGGTTCTCATATCTTCTTTATGACATTCTTTTGCTGCCATAAACATTTTTTAACGTACATCCATTCTTTTCATGGCTGCATTTCGACAGCTCGGTAAAGGACATCCTTCTTGGTAACATTTCTCCACTATGTCAGCTTGTAGGTACAGTCTAAATGGTTGCTTGAGGGCATATAGTCTTTCATATACTCAACGTAGTACAGGAATATTGCAAGTATTCATGCGCGGGTTCCCAATTGTGGCTCTTCGTCTGGTCATCGAATGGGATGGTGCTAAGGGGGCAGAGACCAGGGAGAAGGTGTCCACCTGCTCCTTTACAGAATCCTTCTTCTTGCGTGTGCCCCAAGATGAAAGGATTGCCTGCCGCTACAGTGGATTAATTTAAAGCAAGCCTGTTGTCAGGGGTCCAGTCCAGGCTGCAGTAAAACAGTGTCCTTTGTCTGCAGGAAGTGAGAATGGACAGAAGGTTGCAGAGAGCATTAGTAGACACCAAAAAGATGCATCCCCTCTCACAGTCTACATCTCTCCTCTGGCTACTCTAGATCTGCCCCCTTCCCATGTCTACTGATTTCAAAGGGACTCCAGTGATTAGCACCTCGGTGTGTGTGGCTTTGTCAGGAATGACATTGAAGCACTCGTTCCATGGAACTCTCCTTGCATTCCAACAGCTCTCAGGAATGCACAGAACACCATTAATCAAGCCCTGCTGCCGGGGTCCATCTCAGCAAAGGCACACGAGTTCACTATAAGCGTGACATGGCGTATGATGAAAGGGGGTCTGATAAGCAGATCACCCTTTCAGAATACAAAATTACAAGCATAATTTTATTAATAAAAGTCAATCGGATTCCAAGATGGCCAACGGCACTCCCAAGCCCCGGGAAGGCATAAGCGTTTCCACCACCCTGCTAGCAACACCGGAGAGGGAGCAGATAAGAGTGTTATAACGCTCAAGATACCCGTGAAGGATTGAGAGACAGTACGGAACGAACTGAGACCTTGTCACACATCAAATGAGGAAACAGAGAAAGGAGCGCGGTGCACACCGTGGCCGGACGGAGAGGCAGCAAAGACAGCACCTGGGCACCCGACTTGCGGAATCGGAACTCAGGGGGGACGTGACGACCATGGGCGGGACGAAGCGGCACCTGGCAAGCGAGAGGAAGAGCGAGCCGAGGCGAGTCCCATGAGAAGAAAGTTGCAGAAAAAGAGCCCTCGAAGGAAAGGGAGGAGCAGGCAAGGTCCACGAAGACCCCGTGCCTCTGCAAAGAGAAGGTGGTGAGCCCAGCACGGCCCTCAATACATACGGGAAGGGGGTGCCATAACAGCAACACAACTTGGGACGCTGCGGCACCCAGAAACAACAGGGTGACACCCCGCCCCCACAGGGAAGCGCAGTCAGTGCAAAATTAGTGACACAGAGCCCCCCCTATGACACTAAGGGCTCGAAGGCTTAAATGAGCAAGAGAAAGCACAGGGGCACTTGGCAAATGAACACTGCGCAACCCACTAATGAGGATAAAAGAGGCCACCGTGGAGGGGATTAAACAAAGGACCGCAGGGAGAGAGACGCAGACAACTCGCTCCCAATTAAGTTATGGGAAAGGGAAGACTCCTAATACTGCCCGCCTCAGCAAGAGTCCCAAAACACAAACTTAACACCCCACAACGAGGGCATGCTTAGAGAAGCACTCCAAGAGGGGGAATTCAAAGCTACACTGCCTGACTAAGAAAGTGAAGCTGGGTGAGTGGTCAGGAAAAGTACAGACCCGGCACTGGCAGGGCCAGGGGGAAACCCCTAAGTGGAGTGTGCCACGGAGGACCTTCAGTCAACAAGGCGCTGAAAAGGGTGGCTGGAGCAGTACAGCTGGGGATCTCCCAGGAGGAGAAGAGGAGAACACAAAACACCGTAATCTGGAGGAAACCCAAAGGGAGGCGACCCAAGAGACAGGTGAAATGGCCTACGGAGACACCGCACGTAGAGCAGGAAGAGGGGAAAACCCTGCACCAAACAGAGGGAGGAAAGTGGCCCCGGAGCAGAGGGAAAAGGGGGCACACACGCCACATTCTAGGGCAGGGGAGCATGACACAACCACCCACAAGGGCAGCCCCCACGAAAGCAGGGCCCCAAGGGACGCAGAAGAGATATGACCATGAAAACCAAAGGTAGAACAGTGAAGATGGGTCAGAGGCCGGGGGATGCGCCACAAACTCTCCCAACCATGTGACCCCCTCAAGAGACTAAAGACACATCCAAAAGTAGCCTAGAGGGGGCAACAGGACGTATCACCCCAGACGATATGGAATCAACGACCCCCATGTCACGCCAGGACTTTCGGGGAGAAATGCTCATCCTACAGACCACATTGGACAAGACTTTTCAAGAGCTGTTTCAGCTTATGAGGTCAGACCTAAACTCGGCCCTGGGGGCGAAATCCGTCAAGAAACAGGGCAACTGGGGGAGAGAACGAATTTCCAGCAAAAAGGGCTACAAGAGGTGTATAGAGAAATAACAGCGAAGCTATGGAGCAACTGGACGCAGCTACACAGAACTTAGAATTCCAAATGGAGGACATGGAGAACCTATCACGGAGAATCAATATCAGGCTGAAAAGTGGCCCAAGGAATCTTTGCGGAACTCATGCGGGAAAAGACCTTGGAAGCTATTGAGCTAGATCAAATCCATAGAGTGGGAAGATCGAACAGAGCCCAAGCTGCAAGACCAAGAGATGTGTTGGTAGCATTTAGTAGGTACGCCCAAAAGGAAGCAGTCCACGATAGAAGGAACTGGTAACATACAAGGGGCAACAGATTGCGCTCTATCACGACTTGGCCAACAGCACGCAAATAAAGAGACGCCAAATGGCTCCAATACTTAAAAGTGCTAAATGAATGGGGAATACGTGGGCAAGAGTGCAAAAATGCATAGTTTTGGCGCAAGAAGAGGCTGGCGTTTTACAAGTGGACCTGGACCCGGGCTAACAGGGTGACAGATCACCGGCTACAGACAACAGGCCAAGACCCAGACAATGGGAGTGGACCACATTGGGCGAAAGGCAGAAAGGAGAACGTCATTGCGAGGCCTGCCGCGTAAAGAGAGAGGGGAGAGGGCGGAGGAGGGGGAGCATTGAAAATCGCAGGAAGGGAATAAAACTGGGGTGGTGCATAATGCATGGAGGAGGGGGATAAACACCTTGGAGTTAGGAAGGGCGGTGATGCCCGAGAAGTGAGAGGGGAGGGTAAATGAGTGTCAGATACACCCTTTAGAGGGGGGTGCAGAGAGGGGGGAAATGGCAGTCTAAGCCCCGAGACAGAGACACAGGCGAGGCAAGGCCATAAGGAGGAGGGGTAGATCCTGTCAGAAAGAAAAAGGGAACAACACAAGGGAGGCTAGGAGAAGCGGTAGAGCGAGAGGGTGGGAAGAGGGGAGGAGCACGAATAGGCTGGATACACTCCGGTTTACACATTCAAATGGTTGACCCATAACATAAGGGGGCTCAACACCCCCCTAAGGGGGTGGAGCAAGAGGAGGAGGGGTGGCATCAGCTGAACTGCAAGATAGGATGGATAGGGCGGGCCTGCGGGCTGTGTGGACAGGGCTGAAGGGAGAAGAGGGATACATTTTCCTCTCGAGTGTGCACGGCACACAATCGAGAATGTGTCTGCGCAGTTGCTGGGCAGGGTGAGAGAGGTGGAGGTGGGTGTCTATGCAATGGTATTGCATAGACAAAAGCAAGGGATCTGGGGCTGGAAATATCCAGGGAGCCTGCTGAGGGACCCAGTGATAAGAGAAGATATGGAAGAGAAGATAAAGCTTTTTTTTTTTTTTAAATCAATGACAACAAAGAGACAGGGGAGAGCACTAAATGGGACGCTTTCAAGGCGAAGGTGAGGGGGGAGCTCATGGCGCCAATAGGGTAAAATAGGTGAGGGCGTTGGAGGCACAACTGGAAGCAGAAGTCGAGGAAACAAGGAAAGCAGTAGCAGTAACCCCCACAATGGCCACCCTTAGAAACTACAGACGGGCAGTTGGACAACTCGGTTCCTCAGAACGGAAAAGGCCGAGGGGGCACTAACGATATTGCGCTAAAGCCAATAAGGCGAATCCATTTTTAGCACGGTTACTGAGGGTAGTGGAAGTGAGGAACGCCATAATAGCTCTAAAAGATGGGAAGGGAGAGCGCCTTACCCGCACAAAGGACATGACATTTGCAACAGTGCTCATCCCAGACCCAACACAGCTCTTTAACACATTTAAAGACACAGGCCACATTACCCCCTGTGTGGAAGAGGCGAAAGTGACCCTAATCCCAAAGCCTAACAAAGATCCCACTGAATGGACTTACTATTGGCCCATATCCCTCATAAACTTTGATGCAAAAATGTAGACAAGAATTCTAGCGAATAGATTGGAAGGTTTTATGCCGGATCTAATCCATCCAGATCAGGCGGGATTTGTGCGGGGTAGACAGACGGCGGACAACATTAGGAGGGTAGCACATCTGGTGGAAAAGGTACGGAAAACGAACACTCCCGCGATCCTCTTGGAACTATATGCTGTGGAATAGTCCTATCTGTTCTGGGTCATGGAAACATTGGGCCTGAGGGGAGACTTCCTCAGCATGGTGCAAGCAAATTATCGCAACCCGCTGACGTGCCTGATGATTAATGGGGAGATGTCGTGCCCCATTCCACTTGCCAGGGGCACAAAACAGGACTGCCCACTTTCCCTCTATTATACGCACTATATCTGGAGCCTCTCCTTCAGGCTGTATGGGATACAGAGGAGATACGGGGGGATACTCTTTGGAGGGCGGCAGCACAAAGATGCAGCCTTTGCCGATGATATGTTGCTGTCTCTCACTGGTCCCCACAAATCTATCCAGGCAGCAAGGGCATTACTAGAGGAGTTTGGGGAGGTATCAGGCCTATGCATCAACATTAGCAAATCTAACTACTAAACCTCACATTAGGAAAAGGGCATTGAGGGCATCAACATCATTCGTGTGGTCTCTATGGAGGATAAGTTATCTAGGAGTCCAAATTACACCATTGTTAGCGGGCTGGGATGCGGCAAACTATTTACCATTACTGAAAGGGATAAAGAAGGAATTTCAGAGGTGGAGGAATCTTAGAATAACCTGGATACGGCGGACGGCAGCTGTAAAAATGGTTGTTCTACCAGTATACTTATTACAGGCAATACCACAAGCACTCCCAGCAAATCTCTTCCAGGAAATGAGGGAAATGATTAGCAAGTTTATTTGGGAAGGTAAGAAAGCTAGGATTAATAGGTGCCTGCTAGGAAGGAGGGGGGAATGGTCCTCCCGGATAACCAACTATACTATGAAGCAACACAAATAAGGGTGATTGGGGAGTGGTTTCAAGAGTGGGTTGCTATGGACCGGGCAATGGCTCGACATGACCTGAGAGAGGTGCTGTGGCTCCAGAAACAGCCAGACCAAAACATATGTATGAGAGTACCATCATGAAGTTAGTAGCAGAAACATGGGATAAGATGGTGAGAACGTGAGGGATAACCACCTTCCCATCCCCATTTACTTCCATCTTCCAGAATGGCGAGTTCTTGCCCGGGACAGAAAAAGGAGCCTTCAAGCTGTGGCAGGAGGGGGGATGCAGGGTGATATGGGATATGTTTCAGGGAAAAGACATCCATTCCTTCATAGATTGTAAACAGGAATTCAAACTAGGCGAGGGGGAGAGGTTGAGATATGCCCAATTGAGACATTGGCTACTAAACCCAAATATTAAGGAGGCTGCCACTAGAAAGGTAACAACATTCTAGAGATTTATACTGACGAATGACGGGTCTAAAGGTCTGATATCTAATTTGTATAAAATACTAAAAGATACCACTCCTAGACCTAGATGGCCATATATGCAACGATGCGAACTGACACTGGGCAGGGCGATCATGAAGGAAGAATGGGAGAAACTATGGGGAAAGATTCCCAAGTTACCAAGAGTGTCTCAGCTATAGGAAACCTGGTACAAAATCCTCTATGGATTGCACTACACTCCGGCCCGCCTTCACAATATGTACCGAGGCGCAGCCGCAGAATGTTGGAGGGGAAGGTGGGGGGGTGGGCACCGCAGAACACATATGGTGGAGATGTCCCAAGATAGAGCCCTTCTGGCAGGAAAGACAACAAGCACAAACCCAAGCATTCAGATCAGGAGGAGGCAGACCCCCAGAACATATTCTTTTAGGTCTCACAGCGAAGGGGAATGAATCTGAGCCCAAAAGTCAGGAAAAGGCAAGGGTGGTACTGATCTTGGCTGCAATGACCGTGAAACCTGAGAGATGGAAGAGCCCAAACGTCCCCACGGTACACGACTGGCTGCGCAAAGTACGGGAACTGGTGGCCCTCCAATGGGCCACATATTCCATGAATGACAATCTACAGAACTTTGCGAAAGACTGGGAAGAGATCTTGGACTTCCTCAGGGATGAATTCCGGATTCCAGCACCTCAGACTGTTGGACATGCGCTGAACTCATCGTACCTGGTAAAGTGAACACGAGGGGGGCAGGGAGGAAGGTGGGAAGGGGAAAGAGTTATAAAAGTTGTAACATCAATAAAAAGAATTACAAAAAAAAGTCAATTGCAGATACCATTCCAACACAGTTAACTTAGAGAATTTGCATTGGCCAACATGACATGTTGCGTATGGAGAGGACTACCTCTTCCAGGCAGTTCTGTGGTTCTAAGACAGTGGTGATCTGGAACCATCAATCTCATATGGTGGAATACAGGGTCTGTAGGACTCCATAACAGGCAGTCGGAATTTTCATTTTGATGCCAGTCTCCAAAGGGTACTGTCCAAATACTGGAATTTTCACATCTGCCTGGGATAAAATTGTAAAGGTCGGGCCCCACGATGTGCATCCAGTAGTAATTTGTGCCACCAACGTCAGGCAGGCAAATCTCTAGCCTGGCTCTCTCTCAGTTTTTCTTCTTGCTGCTGCTTCCTGTTCAGTTATCATCTTGTCGGCTTTGTTATTTCCAAAAATATATCTTTGGAAGAGAAAGGACCATTTAATCCATTACTGGTATGGGACTGTGGCCTGGGAGCAGGGATAGGCAGAGTTGACATTTAAACCTCGGAAATAGCAGGCGTGTGACACCGCCATCCTCGTTTCCTGGTGGATTTCTTGGGGCGTTATTGGGGTAAACCTTGGTAAAGTCTCCCCCCAGGTCCTATTGTAGTGGGTAAAATTGTGTCTGGTTTCTGGGCATGGGGTGGCTTATCCTGATGAGGCATGTTGATCCCACAATGACACTATATGTCAGGATCGCCACTGCTTATCAATTTACAATCAAACTCAAACTTAAGGTGGAAAAGAGGTTTATTTGGAATTGGTGTCCAGGTTGGGGCTAAAACAACAAATGGAATAGATACAAGCAGCTAAGGCTCTCAGAGGTTCATCAGCACCCTCTCCGGGGGGCCACTTCCAAATTCAGTTTCTCTCCGTCTCTGCTGCTGAAGCATCAGCTGCACTGGTCTCCCCTGGAGTCTTCCCAGTGTGGGCTTAAAGTGGCTCCTGAATCCTAGTTAGGGAAAGTCCAAAAGTTATTTGTGTCCCCCTTTAAGGGAGAGTTTCACGTGGAGATGGGGAAGGCTCAGGCTGGGTTGACGGCATCCCTACTTTGTTCCCAAGATTTCCCTGGTTCGGCCATACCACTCTCCATCACCTCTCTTTAATAATTTCCCTCCTTGCGGCTTTGCCACTGGCTCATTCCTACTCATGCCTCTACTGCTGGCCTACTGCCCAGTTAGGCCTTCTTGTACCTCCTGACACTGTCTGGCTTTCCCTAAAGATTTCTCCTACTGTACAGCTCTCTCAGTCCCCACTGTTCTGATGTGTAATTTCCCATGTCTGCCCATGTCAGCCATGCTTAAAGCAGCATGTGGTGTGAGATGTAGGCCCAGCCTTGATGCTAAAGCAAAGTGTGATGCGAACACTTTCATATTCATGAGCTGTGAGCATTGTTTTAGAAATATAGAAACACATTACATCAGTGTTTTTTTCAATAGTTTGGGCCGACTACCAGTGACCTTGAGCCTGGTATATTGTGATTCTTTTGTTTACGCAAAGCCGCTCATTGCTCTATAGGCTTTTACAGGGACAAACGCCAATGTTCCAATAAATACTGAACAAGAGAACAATGCAAAATACAGCACTGAGGAAGAACTACAATACAACATCTTTGCTGTAGTTTTCACAGGATCAGTGCTGTCCCCCGACACTTTTGTTGGAAAGATTCCTGGTGCTGGATGGCGAGATCTTCCTTGCTATAGTTTACACAAGAAAAATGTAGATCACTGATATTTTGTTTAGAAAGAGTTATGTTTTGGATGAACTTTTGGCAGTTGTAGCCGTAGGACAGTTTTAGTCTATTGAAGGATGGGCATGCTAATGATGGGAGGCGACACCTCCTGCCCATAGATTAAAAATAGACCAGGCTCAAAGCGCAGTCATCAGTTCGGGGCGGCAGGGCTGGCAAGAGGACAAGGGGAGGACGAGGACAGCTGGAAGACTGGAGGGAGAGGATAAAGCCTTTCCAGAAGGGAGGGGCCAACACCATATTTTTTCTTTTACTGGATTCTAAGGCCACTAAGCTGGATTTCTGGCTGCTTTAAGTCATTTCGAGTACCAAAGGACCTTGCCTATTGACTTTTGAGCATTAATTTGGGGTTTGATTGAGCTGCATGGGAATATTTTAGATGTTCTTCCCTAAGGCACATCAGCTCACCACTTAAGGAGCAGGCCCAATGGACCATTTTATTCCTTTTGAAGGATACTGAAGGATATTTAATTAAATATACATATATATATATATATATATATCGGACAGTCGTGGAGAACACTCGCCAGGGTTGTGGAGGAGCCGGAAGGTGAACGGCCAGTCTAACGCACCGGTGAGTGTTTCAAAACTTCTGTTTAATTTACTGTGGGCTCTCGTCCCCACCCGTTGCGACAGTTTTTGCATGACATTGTACTTAATGCGCATTTAACCCCCGATTTAAAACGCCAGCACTTACGAATTGATTGTTTGTTGGAGTGCCTTAAAATTTGAAAATAAACCACTGGACCATCCTTTTCCAGTATACCATATAGCCTTACTTTTGACATGGCATCCCAATTAGACAAAGAGAACACACAACGAGAACAAGCACAATCCCTGTTTTGTGAAACACAGCAATCTGCAGAAAGATAAAAACGAAAATGAATTTGCTGAAAGAATTGGAGAAAATAAAATTTAAAAAAAGAAATCAGCAAGTGGTGGGAGCAACACTCGTTGAAAAATGATGTAGATGTTGGAAGGATTCCACGGGGTCTGAGAATATTGATTTCGCCATCATTTGAAGAACAGGACCCAGAAATGCTAAAAGAGTGGGGAGGTTCAACAAACGTATGCTCTGGACAATTTTTGAACATCCTGATTAAATATGCACGGATCAACAGACAGAAAATATTAGCAAAAATTGAAGAAATAAATAAGGAACTCTCCCAAATAACACCAAGCGAAGAAGGGAATATGATCAGAGCCAGCATTGAGGAAAGTCTTAAAATATATGAAGAAGATATAAAATTGTGTAAACAGAGGAAATTCCTCTGCGATAAAGAAGACTACGAAAAAGGGAGAGTCTATACATTTGCCCGTCGGTTCGATCATTTAAGAAAGAATATGATGAGTCAAAATATCCAAAACAAATCTATAATGACAACCCAGTATCCAGTGAGATAGCCTCCCCCTCAGATAGAGATTCCACTGTTAGCAAGAGCGACAACCACATTAGAAAGACTAATTATTTTGACGAAATGAGGATGTTGGGACTAGATGGATGCAACAATCCCAAAAAAGGTGCAGGAAAAAGCCGGGTACAACCACAAGGACATGGAGGAAAAAGAAAACTAAAGGGGACAAAGGAATAAGCAGTTCAGAGTCAGATGGAAATGTAAGAACTCACTCTGGGAAGAAATCAACACAATGAATCACATCAATACAGATAATAGCATTATTTACTTGTCTACATATCAGTTGTCTGAAGAGCAAACCAAAGTGCTTCAATATGGTTTCAACTTCTGCACAACAGCAAGTTATGACTACACCGAAACAAGGGTCGATTTCCATAAATACATGTGGAAAATAAGATTAAAAATAATTTTCATGGTTAATCCCCCGAAAGAGAAACCAAAAAAGATACCGCAAGGCAAAACATCAGTACCCATTAGAGAGCTAGAGGGGTTACTAGATTTGGCACAATTAGAAACAATGGCCGCAGTCAATGAAAATGAAACAGAAATAACATTTGAAATGCTTAATATCGACACAGATTGGCCCATTGAAAGTAATTTGAAACCCAAATCGAAGTTTAACCCTATATTTCAACCGGGGGGACATATTGAGGCATTCCAGGATCTGGTAATCCATTGTCTCAAAAAAGTGAGAACGCAGAAACAAACAAAGTCTAATTTATCGTTAAAGGAGAAACAGATCCTAAAGAAATTACAAAATGTGAAAAGTATCATCATTAAAGCCTCAGACAAGGGGACTAATGTGGTCATCCAGAACAGAGATGACTACATTAAGGAAGCCCACAGACAACTTATGGATACCAGTTGCCATGAAGAATTGACTAACCCAACAGAGCAGATCACCGCTAAAGTAATGTGTCTTTTGGACAAGTGGTTGTAGCAAGACATCCTGAATGCAGATGACTGCAATTTCCTCCTGAATAAATTCCCTACAATACCGACCATTTATTTCCTCCCGAAGGTGCATAAAAATCTCACATGTCCCCCCAGGTAGGCCCATTTTTACCTTAAATGGAGTAGCGCTGGAAAACATGTCCAAATATACAGACCAAACTCTTCTACCATTGGTATTTACTTTACCTTTGTATTTGCGAGATACAAAGGATTTCCTTAGCAAGATCGATGGATCACTTGGGAGAAGAAGTATATGTTTGCCACACTAGATGTAGTGTCGCTTTACACGTCAATTGAACACAGTGATGGTAGGAAAGCATGCAAACATTATTTGGAAAGTAGATCACTGAACTATCTTGCCCATGGCCAAATGATTATGGAAATGATTGATTTATGTTTAACTAACAACATTTTTCTTTTTAACAAGAAATTCTATAATCAGTTTCGAGGTACTGCCATGGGAACGAGTTTTGCTCCATCCTATGCTAACTTAAAAATGGGCTGGTGGGAAAAATCAGTAGTGTGGACAGAAACCAAGAGCCGATATACCAATCAAGTGGTGCTGTGGCTGAGATTCATTGATAATTTGTTCATTTTATGGAATGGAGATGAGAAAGACTGGCTTAACTTTGTAAAAATCTTGAATGAAAATGAGTTGAAATTTTAATTTACTGAAACTCATAGCCGGAAGTCAATTATCTTTTTGGATGTTGTAGTCAAAACCGACCAAAATGAAATCCTCACTGAGCTTTACCTCAGGCCAACCCACTTGAATATGCCATTGATTGCGAGCAATAACTATCCAACCCCATTGACATGGAGTATCCCTTTGGGGAGTTTGTTAGAATCCGGCGCAATTGCTCAAGTCTAGAATGTTTTGATAAAGAGTGGAAATACACTGCAAGGAACTTTGCAAAACAAAGATATCCAAAAGCTATACTAGAAAGAGCGTATCAAAGACTTTACTTCTAACAAATCGAACATTAGAAGAAACAGAAAAAGACAATGTGATTCGACTCACTCTCACATATGGCACACATTCGAACATTTTACGCTAGATACTTCAGTACTACTGTCAGATGAGATCTTGTCACCCTATCTCAAGGAAAGAGTGAATATTACCTTTAGAAAGTCTTGTTCCATTAAGGATTTACTTGTCAGCAGTTACATGCCCCCAATAAGCAAACCATTGAACTCTGCTGCTTGGTTGACTGGGAATACCAATGGTTTCTTTAAATGCACAAAGTGCAAGGCATGTCAATATGCCATGAACAAAACCAGTTATGTACATCCGATTTTAGGCCATACGGTTGAATTAAAGACGAAAATGACATGCAACACTGAATTTATGGTATATGCTCTCATGTGCTCTTGTGATCTTTGGTACATTGGGAGCCCCATTGGTAAGTTAAAACTCAACTGTTACAGCAACTGTTAAAATGTGCTACAGCACATGAGAGCTATAAAAAACCTTGATGCATCCTACCCGATGGCAGTACACTTTAGAGAAATCCATGAAGGGAAAATTCACAGTTTGAGATTCTTTGGTTTACATCATGCGAAGGAAAATCCTTGTGGGGGCAATCGAGAACTTGAACTTCGGCAAATGGAAACTAGGTTTATCACAGACCTCGAGACCAAAAAACCAAATGGACATAACCTCGATGAGGAATTATACGTTCTTGGGAGTTTTAATATACATGTCTGAGGTGCCATTTTACCATTATACGTCCTCACTTCGATGAAATACTGTTAGCATATATAAGTTATGCAAAAGATTGCCTTGATTGTAGGATATGAATTCAAATTGATCAGCTGCTAGATTATTTCCACATATTTTGTGTTTCACTTTAGTATTTCAGCACTTTAGTCTTTTAACATCTTGAGATATTTTGTGTTTTACGTCAGCACTTTAGTGTTTCAGCATTTTAAGATATTTTTTCTATGCTGTTTTAATAATTGTTTGATATAATTGGGGATACACTGTCTTACGGTGGTCTTTTAGATATGTACACAGTTGTCTCATACCAAAGTATATAGAATTGAAACCTGAGAAGACATGAACCAAATATACCAGGAAATTAGGACTTAACAACGGTTTGTTCTAGTGATTAAGTTAGTATTATGGATCTTGATTGCATGTACCTATTTTTTAATGCACTTAGCACTTTATTATTGCAATAATAATAATGGCAACTATAATATTTATGCATTTTTTAAAAATATTTTATTTGTTTTTGGTTAAAAAAGCTTTACAAAAAAGATCAAAATTATCACGTCATTATTGTATAACATGCTATTTACAATTTTAATTTATAATCAAATCTCTAATGCTAAAATCGCAACTTATTTCTATAAAAAACAATAAAATCGTTGAGGTGCAGAAATTAACTATACATCTCATCAATACATATTTTACAGAATTATTTACAGCCTAAGTCAAATTTTACCAATTCATCCTCAATTATTTTCAATAGTCGCACTAATGCAAAAATCAACGGGATGTGTATCGATAAATTTCCTCAAATAAGTTGTTCTAGCTACCTTAAAAGGAATACATTCAGTTACAAAATGCTTGAGTGTTTCATTAATTTCATCGCACCGAGGAAATCAACATGAGCAATCCCATTTTTTACCAGGAGAATTCCCTCAGTTCTTAACCCTGTCCCTGGTGCGATATTGGTTTAGTCTAAAGCACATATATTGAGAGCGGGCATTTTTAAACGGAAACATTGCAATATATGTGCCGTGTAAATCCCTCTTCTTGGGGAATAATGCATATGCCTTCCAATGTGGTGCACCAGTCAGACTCAAAATAATTTTTTCTTAAACACTGGTCGTTGAGATAAATCCTCTGCACTCAAATGCAATTCTGCCAAAACTTTGTACATTTTCTTTTGAAATTGCATAATTGAACCATAACTTTCTCCATTCTATGACAAGACAGGAGGCTCGCGTTAGGCTTTACTTTCTTTAATACTGCCACAACAGCTTTTCAACTTATCACTTTTAAACTTCAACATTTGTGCTTTTTTTCTCCTCCAGACATAAAAATAGGCAATCTGAGGTTTAAAAGTTCAAAACCAGAGTTTTACATTTTAGAGTTCCATTTAAACTAAAACTCCCATACACCTACAGGAGTGTAGTAGTTCTGACCCTATCCCATGCTCCAATCCGGTGATAGGTCATCCTATAAGAACCCTCAGTTCCAGGTCCTTTCCTCTTTCTTGCTGCCATGAAGATAAGTAACTCACATTTCATTCTCTTGAATACATTTATCAACATAAGCGTAATATAGAATATTATTGGCGCGTAAGCCGTGCAAGTATATTGCTCTTGAAGACACTGTAATTACTGGCGCTTCTCAGCGCGTGTAGAGCCGCACGTTGTTTTTCGTGTTGCGCACTCGTCAGCGCGGCAAGCAGCTCTTGTTGATCTGTGATGAGGAGGCGGGGCCGGCACCGTGATTGAACGCGCCAGCCTCAGGCTCTCGGCCATGCTCCTCGTTCTTCTAAGCCGCGCCATCGAACACGGCGAGCAGCAGGACCCAGGGGAGCGGGAGGATCTGATTTCCCCGGCATCCCCTGGGAGCTCTTCCGCTCAACCGCACGCAATTGTAATTGCATAGCGAATGCCGAGCGAAGAGGAGACCTAGTGACACTGTATATAAAAAAAATGACAAAGATGAAAATAATAGACTAACTGTCTACAAGTACCTAACCATTATCCCTTGCTGACAGCAAAAGAAGTTAGCCCTGCTAACACCCTGGCTCAATGCAGAAGCCCCGGTGCTACTCCTTCCACCTCACCAGAATGGTCAGAGGAGGAGTGGGAGGAATGCCCTTATCAGCAGGACACAGACCTGTCTCGTAGCTTTAAAAGGATGCTAGGAGATTCCTTGGAGAAAGCAGTGTCACAGGGAGTGCAGCCTATTACCCAAAGGCTGGACATTTTGGAAGCAGTATTTATTGAACAGCAAGTGCAGCTTGCCAGAAAGAGGAAGGCAGAAAGCCAAGAGAAAGAGCTGTCAGCCAGACAACCCGCAGAAGGGGTTGAACCCAGGGGGAGGAAAGCAGCTCGCAAGAGTAAACACTCTTTTACCCCCCCCGAGCAATCTGGATAGGGAGGATTCCACTCCCCAAGAAATTAGCAACCCTGTCGCCAGGCTAAAGAGAGCCTTCCTGGAGAAGAAAAGAAGCCAGGACAGACCCCCTACCCCAGGTGCCCGATGATGAAGGTGATGATGTAGAGGCTGATCATCATTACGAGGAAGAGATAGATCCTCAAGAACCCGATGGTACAACAGATATGTTTGACCCGGAGACTATCAGACACCCGAAGTCCTCGGAGTGGGTTCCATTGCCCAGGGTTGCTGCTTATATGGCTCAACATATATGCAAACCTCTGGATAGGGAAGTAAGATTGAGTATGCGTTCAGAGTGCCCTAGGCCAGAATTGCCAGGAAAGCTGGCAGAGACACCTGAACTAGACCCCAAGATGGTCACTTTCGTCACAAAGACGGCGAAAGATATACGGAAGAGCGTAGACCGAGCCTGGCGAGGTTGCCAAGATAAGCTCCTCGACATGGCGGGTCCATCAGCAAAAATAATAGATCTTGCTGAGAAGGCAAAGGACACGGGTACCCCAGTAAACACTTCCGCCCTAGCCAATTGGGCTCAAAGAGCTGTCTGCATTATGGGAAAAAGTTAAGCGACTTAGCTTCTTACGAAGCAGGTGAAGGAGCCAAAGGACTGCTATTTGACGAGGCATTCGCTAAAGAAATGGCACAATTCGTGGGAACTTATTCAGCTCTGGAAAGAGCTCAAAGTTCAATGAAGAAGATCTTCCCCACTCAAGTTTTTTCTGGGACCGGACGTTACAGGGGTCGTACGTCCGGTCGGTTTAACTACCAACGCAGACCCCAGAGGCCGCGCACCCAATACTGGGAAGGAAAGCAGCAAGACACGGTTCTTCCCAACCAGGTCCAGATTCCCCAGAGGCCGAAGGGGAAGAGGTTCATATCAGCAACCCAATGCCTCAGGAGGAGAGTGCAGTGAGATTACGCGTGGGAGGGAGAACCCTCCAAATTTTGAGCGCATGGCAAGCGTTAGCGTTAGCGCGCGATACATGGATGCTGCAAGCAGTAGCGGGACTGCAACTAAAGGTTATGGGGGAACCCATTCAGAGATCAGAACCTCATCATATTCAGGTGTCCGGAGAAGAGGCAGCATTGCTACACAACGAAATTCTCAGTTTGGTAGACAAAAATGCTATAGAAAAAGATACACAAGGAGGACCAGGTTTCCTCAGCAATATGTTCCTAGTACACAGGGGGGACAAAGAGAACTGCACCAAAATAGCCAGAGCCATCAACGGCTCTAGGCTAGACTACTGTAACATACTCTTTCTAGGAACCTCCAATAAAAACTTAGAGAGATTACAAGTAATACAGAACAACGCTCTCCGGGCAGCCCAAGGCATTGCTAAAAGAGAACACATCTCTGAGGCCAGAAAACTAGCCCATTGGCTCCCAATAAAAGAAAGGATCCTATTCAAAGCCCTGACATTGACCCACAACTGCATTCACTGCTCCTGCATACCTCTCACAAAGGATACACCCCGTCTCCACTACCAGGCCAACAAGATCACTGTACACCAACATGCTCTCTGTGCCACTAATAAAAAGAGTAAAAGCGGGCGGATCCAGCTTCCCTCATCTCGCGCCCTCTCACTGGAATGCCCTACCACCCACTATCCGTGGTGAGGCCTCCCTCACCACCTTCCGCAAAACGCTGAAGACTACCCTCTTCACATAAGGCCAGACACATCAGCACGAATACTTTTCATGTATACTGCATTATATGACCAAAAGTAATATATGTAATAACAGTATGATTTCCTGTAACATTCATAATGTGTCAACAATCGCTACCATGCCTGTACCATGTAACTAAGTTATTGCAAGTAACAGCGCCTCAATGCCCCTGGGCTGCTTGCGCGCTACATAAATGTAAATAAATAAATAAATAAAATAAAGTACTCCTCCGAACGGGGGACTGGTTAGCTCGATTAGACCTCAAAGACGCTTACCTAACGGTCCCGATAGCTCAGGAGTTTTGGAGATATCTGAGATTTAGGTGGGTAGGAGAGACATGACGCTTCACATGTCTTCCGTTCGGCCTAGCGTCAGCGCCTTGGGCATTCACCAAACTGATGAAGCCCATAGCAGCGGCCATAAGAGAGAGAGGTATTCGCATAATCTTTTACCTAGACGACATTCTCGGCATGGGTTCAGACAAAGTCACACTTTCCAAGAACGTGCAATGGATATTCATGCTCTTGTCTTCTCTAGGAGTCTTAGTAAATTTGGACAAATCCCAGCTAGTACCAGTCCAGAACATAGAATTCCTAGGTTTCAATATAGATACAATGAAGGCAACCCCCGAACTTCCACATCACAAAGTGAAAGCATTAAAGAAGGAGCTCAAAATAGTCATAGCAAAGAAGACTATTAGGGTAATTCATAGAAATTCGCACAAAAGTGGCGCACGCGGCTGGCGCACAGCGTGCCCGTACGAATGTCTGCGCCAGCCACGTGCGCTAAAATCGATTTCCGCGCACAGCGTATTCATGGATTTTCGCATCCAAAACCAGCCGTGGCGCAGCGACCCTGCAGCAGCGCCAGTTACGCCCCCAAGAACACCCTCGCACAAGGAAAAGCCTTCAAAATCCCCAAATAATCGCAAAGGGCTGTGCCAACCCTGGACCAGTTCACAGGGCTGGCAAACAGCAAACGCCAAGCGGGGAACGTGTATTTCAGTGGTTCGCGGGAAGTTCCACACGCGATTGTCCTGTGTACGTGTGCATCAGGGGTTCGCGGGAAGTATCTCACGCAAAAGCAGCAGGATACGTGTATTTCAGGGGTGCGCGGGAAGTATCACACGCAAAAGCAGCAGGGTACGTGCATCTCAGGTGTGCGCAGGAAGTATCACACCCGATTCCATCAGGGTACGTGTATTCCAGGGGTGCGCAGGAAGTATCACACGCAAAAACAGCAGGGTACGTGTATTCCAGGGGTTCACGGGAAGTACCACACGCAAAAGCAGCAGGGTACATGTATCTCAGGGGTGCGCGGGAAGTATCACACGCGATTCCATCAGGGAACGTGTATTCCAGGGGTGCACAGGAAGTATCACACGCAAAAGCAGCAGGGTACATGTATCTCAGGGGTGCGCGGGAAGTATCACACGCGATTCCATCAGGGTACGTGTATTCCAGGGGTGCGCGGGAAGCATCAAACGCAAAAACAGCAGGGTACGTGTATTTCAGGGGTGCGCGGGAAGTATCACACGCGATCCCATCAGGGTACGTGTATTCCAAGGGTGCGCGGGAAGTATCACATGCAAAAACAGCAGGGTACGTGTATTCCAGGGGTGCACGGGAAGTATCACACGCAATTCCATCAGGGTACGTGTATTACAGGGGTGCGCGGGGAGCACCACACGTGAATTGCACATGTGGGTCCTCCCAGGTGTTCCCTCTACACCCTCCACGGCCCCTGCAGGTGGCCCACACCACAGGGGCCTACCCTGCACATGTCCTGCAGGCACCCCATCCACCATGGCCATGCCCCCCAGCCAACCCACATGTCACCTTGCACTACTGCCCACCAACGCATGTCCCCCTGCACCCCCAGCCACCAGGGGCAGCCTCCACCAAGCCCCCACCCATGTCTCCCATCACCCCCACCCCCCAGCAGTGCAGGGGCAGCCTCCACCAGGCCCCCACTCATGTCCCCTATCACCCCCACCCCACAGCCACCAGGGGCAGCCTCCACCAGGCCCCCACTCATGTCCCCTATCAACCCCACCCCCCAGCCACCAGGGGCAGCCTCCACCAGGCCCCCACCCATGTCTACCACCACCGCCACCCCCCATGAGTGCAGGGGCAGCCTCCACCAGGCCCCCACTCATGTCCAACTCATGTCTTCCTGCACCTCCACCCCCCCAGCCACCAGGGGCAGCCTCCACCAGGCCCCCACTCATGTCCCCTATCACCCTCACCCCCCAGCCACCAGGGGCAGCCTCCACCAGGCCCCCACTCATGTCTCCCATCACCCCCAGCCACCAGGGGCAGCCTCCACCAGGCCCCCACTCATGTCCCCTATCACCCCCACCCCCCAGCAGTGCAGGGGCAGCCTCCACCAGGCCCCCACTCATGTCTCCCATCACCCCCACCCCCAGCCACCAGGGGCAGCCTCCACCAGGCCCCCACTCATGTCCCCTATCACCCCAACCCCCCAGCAGTGCAGGGGAAGCCTCCACCAGTCCCCCACCCATGTCTCCCATCACCCCCACCCCCCAGCAGTGCAGGGGCAGCCTCCACCAGGCCCCCACTCAGGTCTACCACCACCCCCACCCCCCAGCAGTGCAGGGGCAGCCTCCACCAGGCCCCCACCCATGTCTACCACCACCGCCACCCCCCAGCAGTGCAGGGGCAGCCTCCACCAGTCCCCCACTCATGTCTCCCATCACCCCCACCCCCCAGCCACCAGGGGCAGCCTCCACCAGGCCCCAACTCATGTCTCCCATCACCCCCAGCCCCAGCCACTAGGGGCAGCCTCCACCAGGCCCCCACTCATGTTCCCTATCACCGCCACCCCCCAGCAGTGCAGGGGCAGCCTCCACCAGGCCCCCACTCATGTCTACCACCACCGCCACCCCCCAGCAGTGCAGGGGCAGCCTCCACCAGGCCCCCACCCATGTCTACCACCACCGCCACCCCCCAGCAGTGCAGGGGCAGCCTCCGCCAGGCCCCCACCCATGTCTACCACCACCGCCACCCCCCAGCAGTGCAGGGGCAGCCTCCACCAGGCCCCCACCCATGTCTACCACCACCGCCACCCCCCAGCAGTGCAGGGGCAGCCTCCACCAGGCCCCCACCCATGTCTACCACCACCGCCACCCCCCAGCAGTGCAGGGGCAGCCTCCACCAGGCCCCCACTCATGTCTCCCATCACCCCCACCCCCCAGCCACCAGGGGCAGCCTCCACCAGGCCCCCACTCATGTCCCCTATCACCCCCACCCCCCCAGCAGTGCAGGGGCAGCCTCCACCAGGCCCCCACTCATGTCTCCCATCACCCCCAGCCACCAGGGGCAGCCTCCACCAGGCCCCCACTCATGTCTCCCATCACCCCCACCCCTCAGCCACCAGGGGCAGCCTCCACCAGGCCCCCACTCATGTCTCCCATCACCCCCACCCCCCAGCAGTGCAGGGGCAGCCTCCACCAGGCCCCCACTCATGTCCCCTATCACACCCACCCCCCAGCAGTGCAGGGGCAGCCTCCACCAGGCCCCCACTCACGTCTCCCAGCCAACATGTCACCACAATGTAGATCCCTGGACCTTATGGTCAGCCTCCAAATGGCAAACACCCACCCGAGTATTGCATCCACCCACTTAGAAATGGCAAAAACATGACAGAAGCCCAATTGCAAGTTTTGAAATGAACACGTCCCTCACATACACCCAATGGGTGTCAGTGAATGTCAAAACCCATATCATGATATGCATGAAACTAATGAGATGATACTACACATTGAACTTTGAAGAAAAAATATGTATTAAAAGCAACATAAATTGAATCAAAAATAAACAAACAATAATAGAAATTTAACAAAAAAGAAAACAGCAGGCCCGTGAAAAAATGCTAAACCACAAATCATAATGCAAAGAAAAGGTGTCCAAAGTCACAAATTAAAATCGAAAACCATTGCTCCATGGCGAAATCATAATAAAAATTGAAAATCAAAAAGTCAACTATGTACAGATAACTATCCGGGGTCCATGATCCCAACCGAAGAAATGAAACCTATCTAATAACACTACCTACAAAAAAATAACTTTATACAAAAATGTGGCCCATTGTCCAAAAGGTCCAAAAATAAAGCCAAACCAAAGGAAACCTAACACTAACTATATAACTATTTACAAGGGCAGCGGGCTAGTCCGACGGCTCACTTCGGGATGTTCCGGGCCAGGGCATCATCGAACTCCTGCTCAATGTCCCGGAGGCGCTCCTCCTCCATGGCCCCGAGGGTCCACAGGGCCGTCCACATGTTCCCCCCAAACTCTCTGCGGATTGCCTCGAGGCACTCGGCACGCCTCAGGGCCCTCTGCATGGAGTTCTCCGCCCTGACCATCGTGAGCCGTGCCTCTTCCGCCCGCTGCCGCTCCGCATCTATGGCGTAGCCCAACCGCTGCCACACGGAAGACACTTCCCGTCCTGGGTCCTCCTGCCCTCCGGCCGATGCCTGCCCCTCCGATGTGGAAGGCCCCGAGCCATCATGGCTCCCACCACGTTGCTGCTGCTGCGCCTCTGCCCGTGCATTGCCTCCTGCTGCCTGCACATCCTCCGCTGGCTGGGGTGCAGTCATTGATGTGGCCACCCCTGCTGGACGTCCGACTCCCGACTGTGGCAGGGATGCCTCCTCCACCAGCCTGGCCGCACCGTCAGAGGCAGCTCCACAGAGCACCCAGGTGACTGATGAGTGGGAGGATGGCACGGAGGACGACTGGCGCATAGGGGGTTCAGTTGAGGAGGGGGTCTGAGCAAGCCCCATCAAACGGAGGAATCCGGCCTGGGTAACCTGTCCCAGTAGGCCGACGCGGTCAACGAGCCATTCGAGATGACGTGCAGTCTCCTCATGAAAAGACTGCAGGTCACCTCGCATGGCCCGTTGACGCAACGCCACACCAGTCAGGACAGGCTCAACCCGGACCCGGATAGCCACGTCCGCAGGCAGAGGAAGGCCAGTTGTCGTGAGCTCATCCCCTGCCTGAAAACGGGTCTGGACGTAGGCATCCCTGCTGGTGCAAGATGATGCAGTGACAGGATCAGGGACAGGATTGCACACAGGCACCTCCACGGCGACCTGTGCTGCCTCCTGTCCCTGGTCCTGCACTGCACCACTAGCACCAGTGGAATCCCCACCTCCAGACCCCGTCTCTGTTGCTTGCACGGCCTCCTCCTCCACCAAACCCCCCACCAACCTGGATGACTCTGTGCCATCTTCCCCCGTTGGGCCCTGTGGGGTCCCAGCTGCCCCTTCTCCTGCCGAGGAGTCCAACTCTGACCTCCGCCTCTTGGACCTCCCCCCGGCAGCTGCGGCCTGGGACGGGGCACCAGACTCCTTACTCCCCGACGAGATCACAACCTGGGAGGGGAGCCGGGCCTTGCGTCTCCAGCTGGCGATGCAATCCCCGCCGCTGTGCTCCACAGCACCTTCTCCGCCCTCTTCATCAGTTGACGCTGCAGACAGGGAGAAATTAAACACAGGCATCAGGGCACTGTACAATGGACACATACACACATGACAGTTGCACATGAGTGGCATTGGCAAACCTCAGACATGGCATCACAATCGGCAACACACATGTCATTTCAACTTGCACACATGAGCCATACCACAGCCACATCCCAACTGCCAGCACCATCCATACACATACAACAGCATGAGCCAGACATCACATGCAACACAGGGAGTGCACTACACATGCACGCACACCACCACACTTGCATGCATGTGTACACCTCAGCCAACTGTTGCAGTGTTCCGATGTGCATCCATGTCACATCTGCCAATCAGGCTTCCACATCCCGCTGTCACATGCATCCATGTTGCATCATTGTTGCACCCTTGTCAAATACACACACATGCACATGTACACAGTGCTGATACATGCAGCTGAAAACAACATACATGTGTGACATCACGAACATGCCCACTTACATACACATTCATCCAAACATGTGTGCCCACACAACTGCATTTGGCATGCAAGTCTACACACACAAGCACCATCCATGTCTCACACATGACAGCCCTCGCATGTGTTAGCCTCACAGCCCTGTACACCCCCACCCATACTTGGCCCCATACAGATGTGCAACCGGCACACTACTGGCACATCACCACACGCACAGCTTACAATCATGATGCATGTACACTTACCGCTCGACTCCAGACGGGTCTGCCTCTCAAGGACATGGACGTGGAGCACTGGGGATATGCGTTCCAGGACCCTCATCTGATCTTCCGACAAGTGGCCCGGCGCCCCTTAGCATCCGCTGCCTTCAAGAGGCGCCGGGCCTTGTTCAGGGTCCTGGACCTGAAGTCCTCCCAGCGCTTCTTGACATGTTGGAAGTCACGGACTGCCACCCCCTCCGCGTTGATGGCAGTCACGATGTCCGTCCAGATCCGAGTCTGTACTTCCTTGTCGGCGCGCACAATTCCGTAGAGGGCATCATACTGCTCCAGGACTTGCTCCACCAGGAGACCAACTTCCCTGGCACTGAAGCTGGTGCCCCTCTGCCTCTCTGGCAGGGGGTTGTCCGTGGTGCCAGATGTTGTAGTGCCCGACATGACAACCCCAGAGGCAGGAGTGGGTGGGCAACTGGGTCCTGGGGCTGGACTGTGGAGCGATGGAATCCCAGTCGGGAGTCTTCGGTTCCAGCAGGGGTGGTCACAGCAACAGCACCCCTGGCTGATGTGCAGGCAGCAAATGGCAGGGCACGTGGGCAGCAGGCAGTCAGGCATCAGCAGATGGCAGGTGGGAGCGTACTCGGGGCTCTGGGGGGCAGTAATTCAGCCTTCTGGGCAGGAGCGTGGTCTTCTGTGTGCTTACGCGTGGCCAGCTTGATAGGAATGATTTGGCACGTGAAAATCCTGCACGTCTGCGTGTGAATCGAGGAAAGTCCCTTAGCACGTATGCACGTCAGCACGCATATGCGATTTCATTGGACCAAAGGCCCTTAGCGCGTAAGCGCGTCTGACACGTGACACGCGCGGGTGTTTCCCTCATTACATGTGATGACAGAGCACACGTGGATTTCGACCAATCGCGTGTGGAACTTCCTGCGCACCCCAGAAATACACGTACCCAGGTCAATCGCGTGTACGCTCATTTCCCTCTGATTACACGCGATGACACTCGGACGTGCAGTTTTACCACATGTGCTCGCATATGCGATTTCATTGGCCCAAAGGCCACCATGCGCAGCTGTGACGTCACGCGCATGGCCGTAGAGAATGGCGCGTGTAAAAATGAAGAGATACACATCCGTTTGTCAAAGCGCGTAATTGGTGGAAATGTCCTCATCACGTATGCGCATCTGTGACGTGGGTATAAAAGGTACGTGTAGAACGCCATTTCCTTGTACGTGCTTTTCGTGGAGAGCGAGTGGGTGAATTCTGTACTTGTCGGTTCACACGCGATTTACTTCACGGCGTTTCCAGTTCGTACTCCCCGTTACCTCTGTCAGCTTTTTCTCTTTTCCTCTTTTTCCTGGGCCTGTTACCTCAAACAGCGTTCCCTTCTACTGTTGTCCTGTCTCCTCAGACAGCGTACAATTTTTCTTTTGGCGGGGGTGTTGCCAACGCGCACACGTGCATATTTTTCACGCTTTTGTTCCTGGCAGACGGTGAGTCGCGCACGTATTTAACATCTGTGCTTGCCCCGTGTGTCGCGTACCCCTTCAGAGGTCATTCTAGGCTGCGTGTGACACGCATACATTCATTCTTGTGTTTCTGGGTGCCACAGCGTAGTGCAGGTTTATTTTTCCACGCACGTGGTCTAGGAGGGGTTGCGTGCACCTTACTTCGCTTTTTTGGGGTGCCTGTGCGTTGCGTGACCCGTCATCTTTCCCCAGGGGTGACATACAGCCTTGCTAGAGCACTAGGGTACGATTACCATCTGGTACCCAACCCCTTTGACCCCCAATTGCCCAGGACAATAGTTCACATCGACTCCCATATGCACAATAACATCAGTGCCATGGCTGGGAGGCGACCAAGCCGTAAGGGTGGCAAAGGTGGCCGAGCCCCAAGTGGTGGCCGTGGTGGATCCAATAGGGGACGTGGCCGTGACTTGCAGGGTGCCCCTAGCCCCCCATGTGTGGAGGAGCCGTCAGGGACACTCATAACCCCCCCTCCCCCATGGTTGAGGTTACCGTGGCTGACACCATCCATGCTCAGCCCTTGTTGGACCAGCCCACTGTGGAACCAGACATGGCACAGGGTGACTCCATAGCTGACTTCCAGGTCAGCAGGTCTAGGCCACGTGCGCCGGTGAACGTTGGTGTCATCAGGCCACGTGGATCAGGGGCAGCTAGGTCATCTGCTGCCCCGCGTAGGCGGGCTGGGGAGGCTGCAGGGGCAGCTGCGGCTCCATCCACCCCACCTCTCACACACCCAGCCAGGACAACCCTGACACCATCACACTTGAGCTAATGCCTGCACCAACTCCCATGCTGAGTGTGCAATCCCATGCTCCTGCCCCTAGTGTTCAGAGCGGCGTAGGACACTCAGGATCCCCACCACCTTCCAAGCGGAAGAGGAAGAGTGCTCGTCCAGTAGAGGCTGATGCCCCAGACACGGCTACACAGTCTGGCCCGTCAAGGAAGCCCAGCTTCAATGAGGCCGAACTGAATGCACTTGTAGAGTATGTGTCCGCACATGACCGCGAAATGGTGATTGCCGCAGGATCCAAGACCACACCTGCACAACGTCAGGCACACTGGCAGACCATTGCGGACATCATAAGTGCCCTTGGAATCGTGAGGCCCACAGCTAATGAATGCTACAAGCGCTGGAATGACCTGAAGCGCAGGGCAAAGAATAAGCTGGCCTCAAGTCATACCGCAACTCTAGTGACTGGAGGTGGGTCTCCAGCAGATGACATAGAACTCACTCCACATGAGCAGGTTGCTGGGACCTACGTCACGGAGGAACAGATCCAAGGCGTGGGAGAACTGGCAGATTACGAGGCATTGTCCGGTGAGTGCACATGCATGTGTGTGTCATCCATGTGCATGGTGTGTGTGGGAGGGCTTCTGTTTGGGTGCCAGGGGAGGGTGTGTGTGCCTGAGTGGTTTGGCTCACCCATGTGCCTCTTCCTATATATTCTTGGCACCCGCATTTGGGTATAGCAGCATCCCTTCGGCCAACATTAGACATCCAGCCCAACACCACGCCAGTTGCCCTTGGAGTGTCATCTTGCCACAACACTATTGCTTATTTACCTCTGTTTATTCAGGCAGATTGTTTGCATACCACCACTTTTACTCAGGATTTCTCAGTCCTATTGTCACATGTCTGACATGGCTATGGTACAGTGGACTGGCTCAGTTTCCTGGACATGATTAGTTTAGACATGTCCCTGTGCTATAGGACCATTTTTGACTGGCAGCTGCGGGTTAAACATTTGAACCATTACAATGAAAATAATCAATTATATGAGCAAACTGGACTGAATGAACAATTTGTGACCTCCTCTCCCTCTTCACTTCATGGCTAGGGTACATGCCATCTGTGTTATGGCATGTGTAATTGACCTGCCAATCACTGGCCAATGTGTGATGCCAATGCTAGGCAGCATGCAGCAATTGTGTTCATCTTCCATCTTGGTGTCATCAATGTGTGCCATCTGCCTCCCCATCACACGCAGTGATGGTGCATGCATGGGAGTGTTTTAGTCATGTGGGACATGTGTCAATCAAGTACTGTTTCTGTAGCCTCTCAGCCCTAATTGTGTGCCATAGTGCTAATGCCTGTTTCCATTTGTTTTCTTTTATGTCTTTGCAGGGGAAGACGCACTTGATACTGCTGGGGTTATGGAGATGGTGCAGACCCAGGAGGGGTCTGAGGGCCGACCGACCACCAGTAAGGGACGTGGTGTGGTGGTGGGTGAGAACCTACAACTGCTGCAGGTCGTGCTCTCAAGGGGTGTCTCTGGCTGCACCTCCCCCGAGCTGTATTCAGGTGTCGATTCGGATGATGAGACCTACGTGCCGTCGCAGGTGAGTGTTCCTGGGAGGGATTCTGTTCTGTCCGACCCACCTGCACCAGGGTTAGAACCCTCAATGGGGATGTCAGTGTTGGCAGGTACGCCTTTGGTGGTTACGGATGCAGGGTCACACTCCGCGACATCTGATCCTGTTCCTGGGCCAGCAGATCAGAGGGGGAATGCAGTCCTGCAGCCTCAGGCAGTGCCGGCACAGCAAGGCGCAGTTCGCCTTGCCCCAGACAGGTGTGGTGCCCGCCGACATGGTGGCCGTACACCACCTGGCAATACCGCATGGGAGCAATCCATTTACGGTATGGCAACCCAACAGGCATCATCATCAGAGATGATGGCTCAGGCCATGGATAGGGTGGCCACTTCCATTGTCCCCCCCGAAAGGCTGATGGAGCGACTACAGCAGGCAACCGACTCCATCTGCCAGTCACACAGGGAGGACATGTTGGCGTCCGACAGGGACAGGCGAGCGGCATGCGACTCTGCAGGAAGCCATCTCCATAGAGTCCCAGGGCCACAGGGAAGCCCTGAGGCTGGAACTCCTTCACCTCAGGATGACTCTTGTTGAGCTTGAGGCTTCAACAAACCGAAGGACAGAACAGCAGCTGGAGCGTCTCACCCGTACGCTCTCAGCTGAGATGCAGGCAACTAGGGCGGAGGTCCGGGCATCCCGTGAGTTGTTGCATGGGGACCTCCGCACACTCATCCTCCAGAACGAGACCTACCACACCCGCATGCTTGCAGCCATGGAGGAACAGACTAGGGCTTTGCGTGGGCTGCCTCCCATAGTGCCACCACCTCCTGATGCAGCTGCAGAGGGTGAGGATAGCGACAGCAGTGATACTCCCACAATAGGGTAGCCGTGTAGGCCATGAGCCCATGGATGTGTTTTTTTTTCGCAAGATCCACACAGGTGGGTTTTGGTGTGCACCCTGTCCTCGGACCTCCTGGGTGGTCTCCCCCCACCCGGTCCCATTAATGGCCATTTTTTTTTTTTTTGGGAGAGTGTTGCCTTGTGTGGCTCCCGTGGGCATACGCTGCATTGTGGCTGGGCACATGCAGGCTTGTCATGGATTTGGTTCAGATGCTTTGGTTTTTGTCACACACACCCCTCCTGCTTCCCGTTTCCATGGGCTTGCAATGGGTGTGCCCAAGTGACATTGACGTACATGGTGACATTGGACTCCCATGAGCTGTGTGGGCAGTCTGTAGTCAATACTGTGTATAGATTCATAGTGCGTATTGTTGTTGTATTGTACACTGCATGGTGTATTGATATGTGCCTCTGCATCCATCTCATCCTCCATATTTGCAGGTCCATTCCTCATGTCTTCACAATGCGGTCCACCTTGGAACTGGAGTCCATGTTGTAAGCAGTGCACCTACACTCTTGCGTGGCGTTAACACTGTATACTTGGAAGTGTTCAGAGGGCTGTCATCATCAGGTGGTGAGGCTAGCTAATTTTTAAGTCTGTAATGTCATGTTTAAGGTAGGTTGGAGGTTGTGTAGGTGATTGGTATTCTTGGTAAGTATTTCGTAATTTGGGTTGTAGGTCCTGCATTACTGTGAGCATTTCATGGTGGACATGTTTCCATTAGGGACACTGTAGCTGGTGACACTTGGGGCATGTTGTGGGGATTAATTTCTTTCCTCTCACATTGCATGACATGCCATGGTGTGTTGTGTGGCCGTGAGGGGGTGGGTGACATGGCACTGTTTTCATGTATTATTTTGCGAGTGGGTATTCATTTCTGCAGCATGGAAGTGTCTTTTCATGACACTGCATTGGTGGTGTTTGTGTAGGTAGGGATGCACACATTGTGACACTTCCACATGAACAATCTCAGGCTGCTATGGTTCTGACAGTTGACAGTCCCTTTGTTCGTCTTAATTGTCAGGTCGAGTCATCATTGCTTATCAGATGGTATGTGCCAGGCCTGTGTGCACTCCACTGGGGTGTGATTTCTATGTGAAGTAATTAGCCACCAGCTGCGTACGGGCTGCCTCACCCCGTGCCCTCTCCCCTCCCATGCGCAGCGGCCGTGCATGTGATTGGGGATGTGGGGGCACCACCATGTCCACAGCCAGGCCATGGCGTGTTGCAACATTGTGCAGGACACATGCTGCCACTATGATCCTGCACACTACTGGGGGCGCATATAACAGCTGCCCGCCAGAACGGTCAAGGGAGCGAAAGCGTGACTTGAGCACTCCGAATGGGCGCTCCACTATGCCCCGGGTTGCAATATGGGCTGTGTTGTATCTTACCTCTGGAGGCGTGATGGGGTTCCGAATTGGTGTCATCATGTGGGTGCTCAGAGGGTAGGCACTGTCCCCTGGTGAGGAGGTGATGGGTATCATTAGTGGGGTAGTGACATAACTCTGCATCTGACATGCATGCATGTGCAGTGGCATTCATACTCACCAAGCAGCCATGTATCACCATGCCGCCAGCCCCAATTCTCGTCATACAGGGCACGGTGGTTCCAATGTCAATGAACAGTTAATTACTGGCTCAACGTTACAGTCTCTAAAGAGCGAAGCCCTGTAGGGCGAATGCCTCCTCACAAGCTAAAACTGAAAGTAGGTGCTGTAATTATGCTATTATGCAATCTTATGCCATCACGGGAACTTAGCAATAGAACAAGGTTGACAATTACTCGTCTACCAAGACACATCATAGAGGCCTGTGTAATTGACAGAACTTAGATACTGTTCTTATACCATGCATACCTCTCATTCCATCTGATACAAATATGCCTTTCAAATTCAAAAGAAGACATTTACTTGTATGTTTAGCTGTTTCAATTACCATTAATAAGTCGCAGGGACCTGATTCCTGGAAGCGATCAGTATTAATTCTGATATTTAAGAAGGGGGACAAAAGCGACCCTATGAATTACCTACCGATATTGACCTTTAAGATATGCTAGAACGGCGTATGTCATGCTGGGAAAGGCTAGTTTTTATGCTTTTCTGATGGTGCTCTGATAAGGTGGTTTTTGATATTTTTGCCAATTTTTGGCATTTGTTCCTAGATTGTGTAAACTGATTCAGGCATCCAATCATATCCAGCTCTCATCTCTCTACCTTCAACAGTTCGAGAGTATGAGAGACATTTTACCTTTTATTAATATCACATTGAGATAGGTGCTGAGGTATTTGGGCAGGTGCTTCTATGAGGTTGACTATCATTATTTGTGAGGTCACCTAGCATGACCTGGTGAGGCAGGTAGTTGGTTTTTAAGGTGACTATGATCTCTTGGAGAAGGTTGATTAGTCTCAGTAGATTTAGAGGTAGAGGCAATGACAATGATTTCAGCTTTTTCACTAATGACTTTTTGCATTTTTAGTGTGTTGTGCATATTGACTATAATAATAGCAATTACATATTTCTCCTAATTATAAGATGTATTTTTTACATGAGAATGTAAGACACATTCATTGAGTGTTCATTATTGAGTGTTATCAGAGACATTTGAATATGAAAATTAAGTGTGGGGCATCTAATAACTACTGTGTGTTGATGTGTTATATAGGGTACATGTCTTTTATTACACACCAAGGGTTAGTGGATGGTGTGAGCAGTGGACTATTATTAAAAATGTAACGTGACACTGGTAAAACTCTCCTGTGTTGGCAATTGAGAGCAGCCACCTACTGCAGGGGTGGTTGGCTGCTCTCTTAACTGTTGACATTCCCGTGGGGGCAAAGGGGAGGCTCTGGAGGTAGGGGTGATAATAATCCCATCACTCCGACCACCGTCTTCTGATATATTTTAATTGGTGCTCATTCCAGCTCCCCCCCCCCCTTCAAGCTCCTCCCAGCCCTTGACCTTCTCTGCTTCCGCCTTCAAATATCCCACTTCTCTTGCTATTTCCTCCTCTAGCTCTTTCCACCAATCTCCTCCTCCTCCTCTGAAAACACAGCAGCTCTCACCTACTCTAGCTCACAAACATTCTCCTCTTCTTTGTTCTCCTCTTCAAACTATAGTAGGTATTGTCCACCTACCACTTTCCTCCTCAACCGCCCCGTTATCTCCTCCGATTACTTCCTTAATCTCGCCACCTTCTAGTGCTCCTATCAGTTCCCCCACAAACACTTATCACTCTCCTCAAACACTCTCTTCTTTTACAAACAGCGCTCATCTCTTCCTGTCCCCTGGCCCTCCTCAGTCACTGGGTCCTCTGCACTCCTCTTAGCCTCACCCAGTCTATGCTGAATCCGTTTAATGGTACTCTTCTGTATCCCTCTTCCAACCACCTCCTCTAAAACAAATCTACTACCCATCCAACAAGTCTCCAAACTGCTCTTCTGCATTTCCCCAACCTCCTCCAAAAATCTTCTGACCTTCTTGAGTCTTCCAACCTTCTCCTTAAATTCTCCTACCTCACTGTAAAATTCCCCCACCTTCTCCTTAAAAACTCCAACCTCCTCCAACAACAGACATGCATTTTCCTGCTTAATCTCTCTCAAAGCAATCTCCTGACACACCTCTGCCTCGCCCTTAGATTCTATTAACACATCGCCATGCTCCTGCCCCACCTCCAGCAATATAGCTAAATTCCTTACCCTCATCAAGCTCCACCATGTCAGTCATCCTCTCTTGTTTTCAAGATCCCCCTCTCCAAATTCCTTCTCCAGGCACCTTCTGCAATCTTTCATCTAGCGCTCTCCAAACTGCTTCTTACTGCTCAAAACCACCGTCCTCCCTCCTCCTAACTCCGAGACTGGCTGACGGGGAGCATGGGCTAATATAGTGCCTTTTCCAGCCTCTCATAAGGTTAAGGAAACTCAGCAGTACTGACTTGTGGTAGGAGGCTTGGAGTTGTAGTTCCCTGGGCATGTAGGAAGTATGACTGCCATTTTTGAGTTCCTATCTCTTCCACTTCAGGTTAATGGTATAGAGGTTGGCTGGTAGGTCCCACCACTGAAGGCGGTTTCCAGTTATGTGCTATGGGGTTGGGGATGACTGACTGGTTCTTCAATGACTGCTGAACTGCAGCTTTCGAAACTATGTACGCCATCTTTGAGTTCCTATCTCTTTCTCTTTAGATTAATGGTATGGAGGTTGGCTGTTAAGTCACTCCTGTGATGGCGATTTACAGTTCTGTGCTAGGGATTGGGGATGGCTGAATGCCTCTCTGATTGCTCGGCCTACCATATGACCCCTTCTTTGCAGATGTAGGGGCGGTTTTGTCACCTTGGCGAAGGGTGCCGAGCAAGCAGGCTCGTCTGGCTCGAAGAGGACTATTGCTCCTTGATTCCCTTACAGGGCCCCAACAACTTATCCCCTTGTTTCTACTGGGGCACAGGGAAGGTTATCATTATTCCTATGGTTCATAGTGAGATTCTATCGCTGGATAACATTTAAAGGGCCATGGTCAAGCCCTGAGACTGTCCCCTGCCGTGGCAGGAGATTTCGTCACAGGGTCTCACAATATAGCTAGTACTTCACAAACCCTTTCTTCTCTTGGAAACAACCCCAAATACCTTTCCCAATCTGCCCCCTAAAAGCATCAACCAGTATAGCTTCAGCCCTTAGTCCCATATAGGTAACAGTGGCCTTATTCATTTGCACCAAAATGGGCTTCTCTTGGAGCGTGGTCAGACAAGGTGCTGTTCGAATGCACTCTTGTCAAACAAGTAGACCTTCTCCCTTCCAATTACTAGCATATCTAGACATCCATCCATAAACTCCATTAACTGGATAGTAATGGAACTGCCGACTATGACGTTTTTGTACTTTTCAGACATCTACTAGCCTAAGCTCCTCTATGACTTCCTTGAGTTATTTGGTTGTCTTCAGGGTTGGTCTACTTAATGGAATAGGCCTATCTAATTAGGGTTAATTAGGCAATTAAAATGTCCTCCACAAATTACACTGGAGGGTCTGTATCTACTGCATTTATTCATCTCATTGGGGGAAAAAGGATTAAGAATCTAGGTTTGAAGCACTTTTATTCGCAATACATCATTTTTTACCATCTTTGCTTCCTTTACTGATTACATACTTATCATTACGATCTTGAATTAAGGAAAACAGACGGATAACCTAATGGCTTAACTGGAGTAAGAAGCTGCACAATATCCTACCTCTCACCTTTCCAATTTAGCAATCACCTCCTTATTCAAGTGTGTCTCCAGAAGGAGAGATATTTGTCACCACCAGATGAGTGACCTGCACTTTTTCCTGTTAGCGCATTAATTACATGTACGTCCCAGCTTATAACTTTGTACTGACACATGCTCGATCTGTGGCCAGGGGTTAGATTAGTTGGCAAGAACAGCAACTTCCAATCTTCATTCTGATTCAGTCATGCCCTACCTTTAGTCCATCCTGATCCAGCTGCCATTTAATATTGCATAACAGAGAAGATGATAAAAAAGAAATTATAAACACATACTTGCCAGGCCAGGAGCTGGTCAGGTTCAAGCTCTGTTGCCTTTCTGTAAGCAGCCTGTGCCTGATCAGGTTGGTCAAGCTCTGTTGCAGACACCCCAATGAAAACCCAGGCATTGTAGTTGTTTTTTTCTACTTTGAGCACTGCCTAAATGGAAAACAATAGAATAAAAGACGATAACCAACAAATCAGTTGTTATTAAAACAAATGGACAGAAAAGAGACAGAAAATCACAATAGAGCAGATAAAGTTGATCCTTACATTATTCATTTGGTGTCTTTAGTTGGTGTGCATGCAAACAGCCCATCATCCACACATACTGTGTGCCTCAAACAATAAATCATAATGTATGTCCCAATTAAAGAGTCAGTGACAAACCCCAATATGTTACAGAAGGGCATTCTGGGATCCATGGGAAAGAATTGTCTTCTGCCACTGATTGAGAGATAAAGATCCATAATAATCCAATTGTTATTTATCTTGAAACTCTACAGCGTATCAAGGATGGAAACAATGATAATCAAGGTTAAAAAACTAAGCGTATACAAAGAAGTGAGGATCCCAATTTCTTTCCTTACTCAGGGCGCTAGGAGTGGGGGATCGGTGGGCACTGAAATGGTTCGTCAAAGCAATTTCAATAATAACTATGGTAGGACAACATTTCTGTTCCAATACTAAATTATAAGCCATCGGTAATGTCAACTCATATATGTTCTGATGTTTGGAGTAATATAGTCAATAATGGAAATAAATACTAAACCAATATACAATGTGGAGACACAGAGAAGCACAGAATGTTCAGAATGTTATGACTAGTTTTTGTGTTTGAGCATCTATAAGGTTTAACGATGCCTGCACAAAATCATGTACTGGGAATAAATGCATATGTACTATGGGGAATGTGTTCCTGTTATGACATGTTTAGACGATTGCAATCAGGTCAGACAAAGTCCTTTTGGATAAAATGCATGTTTTCATTACTTAGCTCCATTAGATGCAGCTGCACATTTAAGCTTACAGTCCATGTTCATTCTAAGCATTCTCAGAAGCCTTGTCTTCTCATTCACCTCGTTAACGAGACTTCATTTTAGAAAATAAACTCATCATGTTGTGTAATTACAACTTAACATGTGACTTAACACAGAGAAAATAAACAAAAAGTGCTATAGAGAAGACAGAATGATGAATGCACACCCCGGAAAAAACTGTAGGTAGATTCTTGTTCAAATTGCAATTTATACATTTTTAATGCCAAGTGTTAAAAGTGTGCTTTGTTGAAGAAAACAAGATTCACCTAGAAAAGGTAGAATGTTGGTCAAAAACATACCAGACCAGGAAACAAAAGGGACTGTGGTAGAAATATAAATGTCAACCGACCCCAATGGAAAATATATATGGATAGATTCTAGTTGCACAAAGGTCATTAGTTGTGATACCAAGTGTTCAATAATTACCTTTGCTAAAGAATGCCAGATTCATCTGCAAAATGCAGCACATTGGTGAAAAATGTAAATTATCTGGAAAATGTGTCCTTTAAGGTCGTTCAGGTCATTTGCTAATTCGGTCAATTTAGTAGTGAGAGTATTCCTTAGCGCTTGAACAGCTCTGGTGGGAGGCCTTCTAGGCCAGAGGCTTGGTTTCATTTCAATGTTTCGACAACCTCGGACCTCTTTTTTAGTTGTTTTGAAATCAATATGTCTTCTTGCTCAGTTTGTCAGGCTAGCAGTGCTCTGCATTCTCTCCACTCCAAATATGTTTGCCATATATATATGCATTTTTTTCCTTGCTTTCTCTAACTGGAAAAATCCTTCCTTTTACCAAGACATTCAAGACCGTTATTTATTTCATCATAGCCTTACTCTAAACACTTTTCTTTCTCCAATCATAATCTTCTAGCTTGCATATATCCTCCTTCCTCTGCTTATTTTTTCTAACAGAGACATTAATAAGATAATAATGAGAATCTCAGACCAAGGCTTTACAATGGTGCAGGATCGGTTTTTCTATAACTGCAACTGAGTTATATTTGGACATATTGCTCTTTTTTCTCAGCTGAAACAGCTGTTTCTTTAGAGCATATTGCTGTTACATTGGCTCCAAAATCTCCCTGAGATAAGGCCAATAAAGCTGTGCAAGGGACTATATTGTTTCACCACCAATGTCTCCTGGCCAGTCAGGGATGGTCAAAGCGCCTGAAAATGCATGCTGTGTCCACAAGCCACACAGATGCACCATTTTCAGGCACATAATCGCTCAGATGCCGTTCTTAATCAAGGCACTGGTGGGCTGTACATTAGAACACATAGCCTGGGAAGAGAGCAGACAATAGTGAAGAGTTCAGGCCTGATCGCCAATGCTTTCATGTATTTTCATTTTTGTATTTCAGCCATTTAACAATGGCCCTTAGACAAGGATGGGTGATCTGCAGCTGCAGTCATTGGCAGGTACTCTCTCCTTTCGCCTACATGTCAACAGGTATTCTAGGTGGGGGCAGCAGCAAGAATAACCATAACTGCTGCAGTTGCAATTGGAAGTCCATACTCCCACCATCGACTGCAATCGGTGTCCTACGGCAGTGTGGGCTATCATTTATTTTGTAAGTCTAGTCAATTAACTGGTTCAATCTGCATAAAGTCATCATCAATAAACACGTACTATAGAATTAGAGATACTTAAAAAACAAATTCAGCCGTGCAAGACTGGCCTTTGGGAACTGGTTGAGTTTGGAGAGGGTCAACAGCCTACATTTAAAAAAAACGCCCAGTCCAAACTATCTAAAACTACCATAGCATGTAAGGAACAAGTTACTTACCTTTAACTACTGTTCTCCAGCATGGGTTGGGCATGTATTCACTTGCTCATGAATATTGCCTGTCGGCAGGCTGGGAATCCTCAGTAAAAGAAAAAAGTTTCACTTTCACGTAAAAAGTGTTTTTCTCCTTTAAACCAATCACTGTCCTCTGGGTCATACTGCCCCCATCCAATGACAGTCCTCTCCCTAAGCCCCTCCTATGGCAGCCATCTTCAGATTTGGAACCACGTAAAGTGGCAGTATGACCAAGAAGAGCCGCAGAGGCGACAGAGGGAGGGTTCGCATGTGAATCCATGCCAGGCCAATGCTGGAGAACAATAGTTACAGGTAAGTAACTTGTTCCTTTCTCCAGCATGGGGTGTGGCATGGATTCACATGCTCATGAATAACGAATGCATAGCAGTACAACAATACACAACCACCGGAGGCAGCAGCAAGGCCCAACAGAAGCAATCAACTCTTACCTCTGGAACAGACTCACCTCAAGCGAACAGGTTGCGTAGCTCTGCTTGGCTGACTCTGGACTCCTCCCTGGAATCCCTGTCGATGCAGTAGGATTTTGTGAAGGTGTGCGTGGACCTCCACGTAGCCACCCCGAGATGTCCAGCAGGGGTACATCAGACAGGAACGCCATCGTCGCAGCAATCGCTCTGGTGGAGTGGGCTTTAGGACGGCTGGACAGAGGTCGGTTCGCCAACTGATGACACTGCATGATGCAGCCGGAGAGCCACCTTTAGATGAAAGCCTTGGACAAGGCCTTCCCATGGTCAACAGGACCAAAGTTCAAGAACAGTCAAGAAGTCTTCCAAAAACTCTTTGTGCACGTCATGTAGAACTTCAGGGCACGAGCAACGTCCAGCGAGTGCAAGGCACATTCAGCCGGTGACAAAGGCTTTGGGAAAAGAACAGGCAACACAAAAATCTCGTTGAGGTGGAATTCCAACGGAACCTTCGTTATAAAAGAGAGGTGCGTCCGCAGCACCACCCTCGATTTGTGGAAAGTCAGGTATGGCTGCTTGCAGGATAGGGCCTGGATCTCACCTACCCTCCTGGCAGAGGTGATGGCCAGAAGGAACTTAAGAGGGGCCTGATGCATAGGTTCAAAGGAGGCCCCCATGAGCTTTGTCAGAACCACGTTGAGTTCCCACGCCGGGGCAGGAGCCTTCACCGGCGGGAAGGAATGAAAAAGTCCTTTGAGGAACTCCTTGATGAGTCGATGAGACGAACGTGAAGATCTTCCTGAAGACCTGGTGTAGAGGGAGATAGGCGTCAGATGTACCTAGATAGAGGAGTGTACCTGTTGGCCTTGGCCAAGTATGGAAGAATGTGCGTGGCCTGTCCCTCAGCGGAATAATCTACAGCGACCAGCACCACATAGCAAAACGCTTCCACTTGTGACTTCAAAGTCGATACGGTCCTGGCGAGGACCTACCTGCAGTCAGCAGGTGACTCGGATTCTCCAAACTCTAGTGCTGCAGGAGCCAATACCTCAGGTTCAGCGATCCAGGGTCGTGGTGAAGGATTGCGCCGCCTCCTCTGGTGAGAAGATCTGGAACCACTGGCAGCTTGACCAGAGGCGCGACAGGCTGGAAAGGTCCGGATACCAAATCTGCCTTGGCCACGCCCGGGCGATGAGTATCATCGTGCAATGGCACTGTATGAGTGTGTTGAGGACTCGTAGCAGGAGAGACAATGGAAGAAACGCGTACAGAAACATCCTATCCCACGGGAAGGAGAACACATCGCCCAGGCTCCTCAGTTGGTGGAATCTGCTGGCAAACTCCTAGGATTTAGAGTTCGCCACCGTCGCAAACCGATCGATCCGGGGCCTGCCCCACTTGACGAAGATGCGGTACACCGGATCCTGCCAAAGCTCCCACTCCGGGCAGGAGCGCAATTTCCTGCTGAGGGTGTCTGCCATGGTGTCCTTGACTTCCACTAGGTGGAGAGGGACGAGGAACATCCCTTGTACGATGGCCCAGCGCCACAAGTCCTGCGCTTCCTTGGAAAGCGCTGGGGATCGAGTGCCCCCCGTTTCCTGATGTAGAACATGGTGGTGGTGTTGTCCGTGAAGATCCTCAGCACCTTGCCCAGAGACGGAAGGAATGACTTGAGGGCCCAGAACACTGCCCGTAGCTCCAGAATGTTGATATGTAGATCCTTCTCCTCTGGCTGCCATAGGCCTCTGGCGTGCAGATGTTCGGTGTGGCTCCCCAGCCTTCCAGGGAAACGTCCGTGGTGACTGTCTCCTGGTATGGAGTATTTTGAAAACCTGTGTCGTGGGCGATGTTGGAGCAGAAGCCCCACCACTCTATCGCCAGACGGGATGCCTCCCAGAGCAGTATCTGTTCTGCGAAGCTTCCGGACACCTGTATCCAGCGAGCATCCAGGAACTCCTGAAGAGGTCGCATCTGTAACCTGCAGAGCCAGATGAGGTAGATGCAGGACAAAAATCATGCCAAGCAACGACTTGATGGTTCGCACCGTGGCAGTCTTCATCGACAACAGCCACTGCACCTTCCCTTGAATGGCTGCTAACCTCTCCTCCGAGGGTGACACCAGGCAGGACACCGTATTGAGTCTGGCTCCTAGGGGAAGCTCGCTCTGCGATCATGTCAAGCAGGACTTTGGTTAGTTGATGGAGAATCCCAGATCCGTCAGTCGCTGACAGTCGCCTCTTCTGTGTCTGAAAGCCAACTACCGCGAGCGGGCCTGGAAGAGCTATTCGTCGAGGTATGGGTATACGTGTATACCTTGCAGATGTAGGTTGGCCGCCACCGGTGCCAGGCATCTTGTGAACACTCTGGGGCTCGACTTCAATCCGAAAGATAGGGCCCTGAACTGGTAGTGCTGGCCCTGCTCTACAAAATGCAGAAACCTTAGATGTTTCTTGTGAATGGGGACGTGGAAATAAGCGTCCTCCATGTCCAGTGACGTCAAGAAGTCGCCTTCCTCCAGTTGGCCAAGCACGTGCTGCAATGTGCCCATCGTGAACTTTTGGGACTTTAAGTATTTGTTGAGACGTCGTACGTCTAGGATGGACCTCCAGCCCCCTGTCTTCTTTCTGACCAGAAAGTATCTGGAATAGACTCTGCAGCTTGGCCCGTACCTCTTCCAGGAGCTGGGGGATGTGCTGCTCCTGACGGGACACCGGAGGGATCCATGGACACCTGTCTTGGAGCTCCAGGGTGTGTCCCTGGGCGAGAGCATTCAGCACCCATCTGTCAGTGGTGATCTTCTTCCACTCGCTGATGAACCACGTGTGGGGTTCAGGCCTGTTTCGGAGTCGGGTTCCAGCCCTGCAGGCAACGGCGACGCTGTCCTCTGCAACCGTAGGCCTGGGAACGGCATCTGTAGGTTTCCAGGGTCGTGGATCTGGAAGGCTGATGTTACGAAGAGGAGAAACCTTTGGAAGACCTGCTCGATTTTCACCTGGAGGAGCAAAAAGAAGAGTGCTGCTGTTGGAGAGTGCCTAAGGAACGGGCTGTCTCCGTATCCGCCTTGATGGCCTCAAGGGACTCGCCGACCTTCCCAAACAAGTTCTCTCCGTCAAAGGGCATGTCCAACACCTTCGCCTGGACTTCCTGCCGGAAATTCGTGGCCTTCATCCAGCCTTGACGATGAAGGCAGACACCGTTCCCCATCTGCCGGAAACCTGTGTCGGCGATGTCCAACGTCACTGTAATGGCGTGATCAGACGTAACTTCCCCCTCCTGGAAAAGAGCAATAGCCTCCATCCTCTTATCGTCAGGGAGGAACTCCAGAATAGGCCCCAGCTTGTACCACAGCTCTCTGTCGTACATGGCTAGGATCGCCAGTGCGTTGGCCGCCTTGATAGTGGATTTTGCGGTATAAATCACTGTCCTTCCCATGGCGTCCAACTTCTTCCCCTTGCTGTCTGGAGGGACTGAAGACGACAAGGACAGGTTAGCCAACTGTTTCCACACGGCTGCCGATACCACAGAATCTGGCAATGGCTGCGACCTCAGGCACTTTGGTGCGGTGTCCGGTACCCGATACTTCTTCCCCAGCTTGGAAGCTCTGGCGATCATGGAGTGGAACAACCCCACCATCCAAATGCAGAGACTCGCTGCCTGCTGCGTCGTCCCCGTCCCCGTGTCTGGGTCTCCTGGGGGAGAAGGCGCCCGACACGGTGCTGAAATGGGGGCATCGGATGAAGGCTCGACAGAATGTCCAGAGATGTATCCCTCGGCTGAGCTAGCGGAATCCAAAAACTAGGCCTGCGCCGCCATCTCAATCGTCGCCGTCGTCGTCCTCTTCCACGTCCTGGTCTTCGTCATTTGTGGATGAGACCTTCATGGCTTGTGCAACGGCCTGAGTGGGCTGTTTCGGGGCCTCCTCGCCCCCACCCTTTTTCCCCCCTCTGTGGGGCTTGAACTGGGGCCTGAGCCAGTTTCTCTCCTTCTGGCGTGCTGGCAGACTTTGCCAAAGTCACTGTGGCGTTGTTGCGGCTCAGGGGCAAGAATACCTTCTGTGCTGCAGGGGCTACCTTCACAGGAACAGCTCCTTTAGCCGTCGTGAGAGCAGCTGCCCCCAACACTATTGTCGACTAAGTCTTAGCCTGCGCAGACTGTGACTGCTTGGGCAGTTCAGCCTTCTCCTCTGTCCGCGGCTTCTCAGATTTCTCCCGCAGTTTAGCCGGGGAGTAGCTCGATTGCCCGGCTGGCATTTGAGGCGGAGGGTGATGTCGATCATGCCCTATCCACATTGGGACCCTAGTGGACTCGGACCTGCGGTTCGTGGCCTTGTCTTAGGCCCCCACGGATGAGGTGCACTTCAAGGACTTAGAAGACCCCTCCTCGGACCGGCCGGTCCCAGGTTAGGCATGACCCTGCTCGGGGCACGGGGCAGAGCCCTTAGAGTTAAGCCACATCGCCAGTCTACTGTGCCTGTCCCTCGTCGTCTTCTTGAAGAACCCAAGGCATACCTCGCACTCCACCTCCTTATGGTCCAGGTGCAGGCAGTAGCGGCATTGTAGGTGCTTGTCTCCCACAAACACGTTCCATAGCCTGCACTTGGTGCATGGTCGGAGGGCGCAAAGGAGGACCGATGGCCTTCTGGAAACTTTCAACGATCATCACCCTCCAGAGGCACTGAAATTCATCGACAACGGGTCACCGCTGTCGGCAGATGGATAAAAGAGCACACAGGCTCTTATGGAACAAAAATAGAACCTTTTTCCATCGAAAACACAAAAAAACATAGAAGTAGCTTGCATTAAAACCTTGAGGAGTCCCAACTCTGAAGCGTGCAGTAAAAATCTGAAGATGGCAGGCAGAGGAGCGTTTTAGGGAGAGCACTGAAAATGGATGAGGGTACTATGACCCAGAGGACAGTGATTGGTTTAAAGGAGTCCCATCCTGACGACAGGGAATATTGAGCATGTGAATCCATGCCAGAATCTATGCCAGGCCCCATGCTGGAGAAGGGTCTACTACTGTAAAAGGGCATCATTGGATTGAATTCATATGTATTTCCTCCGTTTTTTCCCCTTTGGACAGTATTTCCCAGAAGTGAGTTGAGTCTGCTAAGACAAAATATACGGACATTGTGGGAGCATAAAAACGAAGGAAGTACTCATGATAGAGGCTATCCCTCCATGGAGGAACCGCAAGAGCAATCTTGGAGCAGAAGCAGGTCGGGATGTCCAGAGAAGAGCTGGAAGCTCCGGAGCCGGTCCAGGATGGAAGGGCCAGATGGCGGGTGGGCGGACAGAGGCTCCAGGCGCTCCTAAAGCCTAGGAAGCATGGACAGAGAGAGTACTGTACCACAAAGGGGAAGATTGGTACTGCGGAGCCACTGCAGACCGAAGGAAGGCTCTGAAAGCCACAAGAATCCTGCAGCCGAGTAAAGGCGTCGAGGAAGAGCAGGAACCCTCGCTGACCAAGAATGCAGATACACGGGTTGACGGAAAGGCGTGGGGGCCCAAGAAGGCAGTGGCAAGCCAGAAGGGGGCGAGAGTAGCCGAGAATACAGTGTCTGAGACCCTGACAGTTGGGAAGAAACCTTATTAACCATTGGGACACATGATAGTACTTGGCAGGAGAGTAAACCAAGTCTATCAAAGAAGTGTCTATCATAGAAGAAGTATAAGCAAGAGAGGCGAGTTTGGGATCTGCACCCATAAAAAGCAAATGTCCTAGTCACAGTACCTGGAAGGGTAGGGAACCAGATTGGCTGTGAAGCAGAGCCTGAAAAAGCCCAGGAGAAGGGACACATTTACCCCTGGCGCTGATGAACATTATGAGAAAAAGCCAAGAGAAGGAAGTCATTGTCTTGGCATTGTAAAGAGCCTGAAAAGGTTCAGGGGAAGAGAGACATTACCCCTGGTGTTGATGAACATTGTGAGAAAAAGCCAAGAGAAGGGAGTCATTCTCTTGCCATTGTGAAGAGCCTGACGAAAGGGCCAGGAGAAGGGAGACAATACCCCTGGTGTTGATGAACACTGTGAAAGAAGCCAAGAGAAGGGAGTTAGTCTTCTGTATCTAAAGTGGAAATTATAGACAGGGGAGACCTAGGTGTCTCTCCTGAATTGAATGAACAATTTCCAGAAATAATGGCCTCCTCAGTTGTCGGGTTCACATAAATACAGGACTGTTCCCATTTATCCTGATTCCAGGCTTTGATAGGGCTAACAGTCAGAGATGGGACCGTCCTGTCGGGGTGGGTAGAGCCTTTGCCTCCTACGTAGGCTCAGAGCCTGGATTTCAGACAGCTGAGCCCCCGTCGGTGTCATAGGGGAGGCCTTTGGGGTGGTAGCGATGGTCCCCTTAGCCTCTATGCATAAGCCCACTTTGCTAGCCCCAGACAGATGATCCCCTCTCAAAGAAATAACGGAGGCCTTAGACATGAAAGCTGGGGTCTCTGTAGTCTCCATGCCTCCATCCATAATTGCATTTGGCGAGATGACTAGGGTAATGGGTGTGGTGGGAGAGGGTGCTTTGCTTAAAACTTGCCTGGAGGAGTCGTAGTGGCTGTAACAGCAGTCAGGCTGAGGGAAGCCGCAATCTCCTTTTCCCCTTTTTCTTCCCAGTCTGCATAATCTCGACAAGAAATGGAACGCTTATCAAGGTAATCCACTTCCTTACAGGTACGTGTGTTGGGAAAGAAGTGTCCTATCCCACCCCGAGGTGCGATCGCAGTAAATAAACGCCAGATGTAGATCAGGGGGGGAATAGCCCCCACCTTTAGGTAGTGTCTGGAAGCCCCACCGCATGCGGAAGTAGGTGAATAGCACCAACCATGCCCCTACCCTGTGACTCCATTTTGTATCACGACAAAGCGCTATTTCTTTAGAAGGCCTGCGGCTGATCGCCGCTCACATCCCAAGTTCACCATCAGCTCACGAGGCCAGCCCCGCATGGTCCATTCCCATTCTGTTCCTTCAATGTTGCGAATGTTTAGTATCACAACCAGGAATGTGTCCGGCAAAGAGCGTGAGACAGTACCAGGCACCTACACTGTGCCCATCCATCTCCACCAAACTGCCATTGACCATTTCACCCCCACCCCGCCGGAGCCGGCCACCCTCCGCTGACCCGACCCCCAGATCCTAACCCTGTGGAGGTGCCCACCATAGATCAAAGCGCTTGCATGACTGTATATCGCTGCAAAAGAAACACACGTCTCCTGTAACATGAGTTACCAGGGAGGGATAAATTAGAGATCAAACCCCCGGGGGAGACATTGGGAGTCGGAACTGCTGTCTTAACGGTACCCTGAATGTGGGTGTCACTATGACTGTATTTTACTCTCCTCCCTCACCGACACCCCTTTCATATGATGTTCAGGTGCCTGCCATGCTCAATGACTAATTAGTTCCTGCTATGTAGCCTAGATTAGATAGGTTGCTGCTAACAGTCGCCATGACCTTCATCGTGAGGATGAGCCCAGCTGACCCACGTGTGCCAAGATGGACTGAGAAAAAGCAGCCAATTAGCACCTGGCATCCCCTATGGATCGGGCCAATATATATGTCCTCACCAATCCATGATGTGAATTTTCACTGTATGCCTTGACGTCACAGATGATGCATTTGGTCCTTTTTAATTTGCTACCAGTGTCATTTTTGGCAGAGCACTCTTGGGCAGCAGAGTTCTTTGCTGGCATTAATATTATATACACTTTGTTATCCTTGCAGAACTATCTCTTGGGTCTTATTCCCTAACGGATGTAATATTAGTATGCTTGGGACACGAGTGTAGAGGTCGGTGCCTTCATTTGGTGACCATTTTGACGTGATTTCCCGTAGCTCCCGTACTTGCGGTGAGATCCCGGGGCTTCTCCAGGAAGGACGTGCCCACCTACAGCTGACCAGTCCCTTACAACGCATACGAGAAGAAGCGGTTCTTGTGTGGGTTCCAGCTTTGCAAATAGCCCACCTGCTCATTGGAGCCGGGTACGGCCCCAGGGAGAGGCCCACACGGGTTGTGGATTAACTGCGAACTGAGGCTTTCGGAAAAACACATGCACGTGAGTATAGACTGCAAGGAATTACAAAGTATGAGGGGAAATTGAGCAGTGTGAGTGCAGGGAATATGCAGGGCAGAACGGGGAACAAAGGGAGTTGAGTGTTTTTGAGTGTGAGGAGTTTTTTATGGCCATTTTAATATTATTATTTCTAAGTTAAGTTATACAGAGAAGATAAAAGAGGAATAAAGGAGAGCATATGTCCGCAAGTGGGTAGAAGGTGGCGCCACAGTGCACTGTCTCGTCCAGTGCAGAGATTTACAGATACAGAGAAAAACAAGTAGGAGCCCCATATAAATAGAGGGAATAAGTAGGGGTTTGTTGTTTTTAACTTTTAATTTTAGTTTGTTATTTTCAGTGTTCTTTTTTAGATGTACAGAGGAGGGACAAGGGTGATGTGAGTGGTAGTAAGCAAGTGGGGATTGGGAATGCTCTAAAAGGGAAGAAGGGAGGGTGTTCAATGTATGTATTGGCTTATGTGTTCAGTATTGTAGTTGACAAACGTTTTTGTGTTCTGTGTAATAATGCTAATGACGGTTCCAACTTATATGTGACAATTATCAATTGACAGATGTTGAGGGGCCGTAATAATATAGAGGAGCAGGGAAAAGAAGCTTGCACAAACATTCCCAGTGGGGAAAGTGACAGTGACAAGTCATGGGGATAGATACGCCACTATCTCATATATGCAAAAGCATACCCCTGTACAGTGACAAAATTAGAAAATACCATGGACAGTGGGTGACAGAGACAAGGGGAGAAGGGATACCAAACTCCTGGACAGAGGGAGGTTCCTTCGATAAGAGAACTTTAGACAACATGTCCACATACTTGACTCTTAAATACAAAGGGAAGAGATTGCAGACAAGAAGAGAAATCTTGGATCTGTGGCAGATGTTCGAAGGAACACCTGTAACAGATAGGAGAGACCCAGAAGTGGAGAAGGTAGTTGCAGAGAGTACTGGGGTGGAAAGCGAAAAAGGGAGAAGGAGAACCCAGGAGAATCTACCCACTAATGGCAAGACCAGCGGCAGGGTATTGTAATCCAACCTATGTGTCCGGGGGAAGCACTCAAGCAAATACAAGCACCGCACAACCCTCACCCTATGCCCCCCCTCACCTCCCTGACTACAACCCCCACCCATACTGAGGTAAATACCAGGGATATTGAAGCAGCCTTAACTACCACCTGTACAGGGTTAGTCAAATTATGGACCATATGTGAAGATGTGAGAGTATCTGATCACGGACCACGGTCCCCCACCTCCCGCACAGGAAGATAAATGGAAGTCAGGAGATTTTCTTTTTAGGATCGATAGTGCACCTATACGGGCTGTGCGGGTGGAAAGGGAAGGGGAAACGGACAGTTTGGGATATGAGAACGTGGGGTCAGTAAGAGACGAGGAGTATTGAGCGATTTTGATGATGAGGAAGAAGGTGCAGTGGAAGGGGCCGAAGGTACAGTGGAAGGGGTGTGGGAAGGGAGGTTGAGAGAAAGGTTGGGGAGGATGGCAGTAGCAAAAAGAAAAGGAAGTGGGCCAAAGGAGGGAAGGGGAAATTAAAACTACAAATGCCCCTGATCCACAAGGGGACGGGGCGGCCCCATTATGTTCCGTGGGCACAAATGGATAAAAACAACCTCCTTAAATCCCTCCTCACACTTATGGCTGGCGCAGGAAAATGAATCTATGCCTTCGAAAAGCAGACAGCGAGGGTGCCACTCGCCATAAGGGACATTAAGAATTTGGTTTTTCCACAATAGGTGACCAGGCAGAACTTCGAAGACCTTCTCCCAGAACTCGTCCCGGAAGCAGGTTACCCCAGCCTGATGCCTTTTGCCGATTAATGGGATCCCTGGTATGTACATCACCGGTAGGTCCGGAGAGTAGATAACCTCCCCCCTCTTATTTTTTTCAATCCGGACCCATGCTCTACAAGTTACCTCAACCATGTTAGTCGCTCTGGAGGCCCTAATCTGGGGCCGTCAGTATGATCGACCGAAGAAGGAATGGGGATGCCAGGGCCCTCTCCACCTCTACATGCCTTCTCTCTGTTTGGTCCCCATACCAATATAAGAGGTACCCAGCCTGGGACAGCTCATAGTAGGTCTCAAAGTCTGGGAGTGCTAGCCCACTCCCTCCAACGGCGCCACCAATCTCTTCCAGGAGATCCCAGAAGAGCCAGGCACTATAAGGACTGCATTTTCTTTCTCTGTCCAGCAAGGAGCGCCAAGATGCCCTCGGGGAACGTTGCGCTTAATAAATACCATACCAAGACCAAAGACTAGCCTTGAGCAGACAGAAATGCAGAAATGTCTATGTACTTGTCTGGGTCATCGGGTGACAAAACACACCACACAAGTTCTCGCTTTAAATGGGTATTTATTATTTTAAAACTATATACATTTTGTGTCCTCGTCATGAAAAATAACTATCACAATAGGTATTTTGTTCTATTTGTGCAGATAAACTCTGGCAGAACGGAAACATTGCAATGGGCTGAAAACTGAACTTCCCTCTTAACCTTTATTTATGACTGGAGAAGTTACTTCTCAGTGAGCGGAGAGATGCAGGGTGGGATTTGGGAGTGAGAGCATATTTTTTCACACTAACCATAAGCTTTCAATTGGATAAATGGAGAACTTTTCAAGCCGCAGGTGTCTTTATTTAAGATACCACTGAGCAGGTGTCCCTTGTCAAGATTCCACCACTGCAAAATAAAGTGTTATATCTTAAGAAATAATTTTTGCTTAGAGGTCTGTGTAATGAGTACAACAAAACATTTGCTAATGAGGATGGGGTGTTGGAAGATGAAACATGTTCGCCCTGATTTACCCACCACATACGTTTGTAAATTTAATAAAGCAACATTACCTTGCAATGTTTTAAGGCATCTTTGTATTCTTTATTTCGAATTGCATCTCTGGCACTTTTCAAAGCGGTTTTGACTTCCTTAGTTGACATGGTTACTAAAACACAAAATATAAACACATATACATTTATATTGCTGCAATTTGAAAGTTCCATAAGGAAACAAGTTTCACAAGCCCGAAAATCTGACGTCAAACATCTGCTTTGAAAACACAAGGAGACTCCCGATTTAGAGTTGGGATACATGAGGCATAATGGATGGCTGGCCAGGTTGAAATCAAGAGCCCTGACGGTACCATTCTAATACAACAATGATGAACAAACGTCTATATTAGTATACTACTTGGGTTAATAAAAAAAACAGTAAACGTCTATAAAGCTCTAAGCAGACTTAACAACTTCCCTTCTACATTCCAACGGACATTACTAAAATCTACTATGTCCTTAGAGTGTACATCTACTAAGGCCAATAAAAAAATAACTCATAAAATCAACTAAATAAACCACATACCTACCTCAACAAACACAACATATCTTGAATATCAGCCATTGTCTTGGAACACTTAACACTTAGGCAGTTAAGACTTCTTCACCATCACTAGCACCAGTCTGTTCACACTAGACACCTATAAATCACTCATAAGAGCTGAATTTATCATCATTTCCAAAACCTTCACTGGATCAGAAAATGTCACATTTCTCTTCCGGACAGTCCGTGTTACATTTTACTCTCACGATTTTCCCCGCCACATAGTTCACTTCCGTTAAAGCTTTCCTGCCATCATACAGCACTGTGGTAATCCTTTGTTTCCTTTTCACCTCCCACCTCATCACATCAGCATCATACATTGCATGTTTTGCATTCATCATTCATGGCAGGCATAACTTTACATTTGCCTTTCATCATCATAAGACCTTAAACGGTATGTGATTTGTAGTTGTATATGGTGAAACTCAAGGACACATTCTTAGCTCTCACATCATCTTTTCAATTGCCTCTTTTCACTCTCCCCAATCTCACTCACAATATTTTCCCGTTGACAGAAACAACTGTTCCATGTACAATTGCTCCGTTACGTTCGCAATAACATAATGACAACCAGCAAGGTATTATTTCACGTTTATCGAAAAATGTATGTCTCAAATTCCTAACAACAAAACTGCACCAACATCATCTGAAAAGATCGTTCTGGGATAACCTTCAGGATTATAAATATTCTCTAGAAAATCAAACACCAGTGATAGCCTCCAAAACACATTTCAATTCACCTACTTTGAGAACAAGTTCAGAATCACATTATGTACTTATTCAAACCAGCAGACCAACCACAGCTATTGAAAGCTCATCCCAAGGCAACTGTGGCAAACCCGAAGGAATATTTGGTAGACACCTTGTTTTACAACTTTTGTCAGCATCAACATGCTCCTCACATCCCCTTAATTTCTTTTTAACAAATACTTTAGACCCAACCCCTCCCACTCAATGGTCTTCTCGCAAACTGAACTTTCATATAGTTACACCTAGGTGTATCTCATTAGCAATTTTATTCAAACAACGAGGCAAACCTCTGACAATTGCTTGTCCTCCCCTGTGCGTTTTACCTCCAACTACACATGGCATCCTTCACTTGCCAATTAACCAGGGGGGTCCTGGGAGTCCCTCTGCCAGACATTAGTCCTGGTTACGAGAGACTTACCCAGAGTCTTTAGCTCACTATCTTTCACAGAGAAGAACTATCCCAAACATATCAGTCTTTGTCCTGCCCTGGGGCAGTCCAGCACCGAAATGCTAGGCAATTCTCCTCTGAACAAGAGTACCAACAGAAACCCCAGACACGTGTTTCGGTCTGGTTGGACCTCATCAGTAGGGTGGATCTGTGCCTCTCTAAGAATAGTGAGCAAGGGGTCCACGTCTGGATTCCCCTAGTAACTTAGGGTGAGACCCAAAGTTACTTGAATATGCAAATTAACCAGGGGGGTCCTGGGAGTCCCTCTGCCAGACATTAGTCCTGGTTACGAGAGACTTACCCAGAGTCTTTAGCTCGCTATCTTTCACAGAGAAGAACTATCCCAAACATATCAGTCTTTGTCCTGCCCTGGGGCAGTCCAGCACCGAAATGCTAGGCAATTCTCCTCTGAACAAGAGTACCAACAGAAACCCCAGACACGTGTTTCGGTCTGGTTGGACCTCATCAGTAGGGTGGATCTGTGCCTCTCTAAGAATAGTGAGCAAGGGGTCCACGTCTGGATTCCCCTAGTAACTTAGGGTGAGACCCAAAGTTACTTGAATATGCAAATTAACCAGGGGGGTCCTGGGAGTCCCTCTGCCAGACATTAGTCCTGGTTACGAGAGACTTACCCAGAGTCTTTAGCTCACTATCTTTCACAGAGAAGAACTATCCCAAACATATCAGTCTTTGTCCTGCCCTGGGGCAGTCCAGCACCGAAATGCTAGGCAATTCTCCTCTGAACAAGAGTACCAACAGAAACCCCAGACACGTGTTTCGGTCTGGTTGGACCTCATCAGTAGGGTGGATCTGTGCCTCTCTAAGAATAGTGAGCAAGGGGTCCACGTCTGGATTCCCCTAGTAACTTAGGGTGAGACCCAAAGTTACTTGAATATGCAAATTAACCAGGGGGGTCCTGGGAGTCCCTCTGCCAGACATTAGTCCTGGTTACGAGAGACTTACCCAGAGTCTTTAGCTCACTATCTTTCACAGAGAAGAACTATCCCAAACATATCAGTCTTTGTCCTGCCCTGGGGCAGTCCAGCACCGAAATGCTAGGCAATTCTCCTCTGAACAAGAGTACCAACAGAAACCCCAGACACGTGTTTCGGTCTGGTTGGACCTCATCAGTAGGGTGGATCTGTGCCTCTCTAAGAATAGTGAGCAAGGGGTCCACGTCTGGATTCCCCTAGTAACTTAGGGTGAGACCCAAAGTTACTTGAATATGCAAATTAACCAGGGGGGTCCTGGGAGTCCCTCTGCCAGACATTAGTCCTGGTTACGAGAGACTTACCCAGAGTCTTTAGCTCACTATCTTTCACAGAGAAGAACTATCCCAAACATATCAGTCTTTGTCCTGCCCTGGGGCAGTCCAGCACCGAAATGCTAGGCAATTCTCCTCTGAACAAGAGTACCAACAGAAACCCCAGACACGTGTTTCGGTCTGGTTGGACCTCATCAGTAGGGTGGATCTGTGCCTCTCTAAGAATAGTGAGCAAGGGGTCCACGTCTGGATTCCCCTAGTAACTTAGGGTGAGACCCAAAGTTACTTGAATATGCAAATTAACCAGGGGGGTCCTGGGAGTCCCTCTGCCAGACATTAGTCCTGGTTACGAGAGACTTACCCAGAGTCTTTAGCTCACTATCTTTCACAGAGAAGAACTATCCCAAACATATCAGTCTTTGTCCTGCCCTGGGGCAGTCCAGCACCGAAATGCTAGGCAATTCTCCTCTGAACAAGAGTACCAACAGAAACCCCAGACACGTGTTTCGGTCTGGTTGGACCTCATCAGTAGGGTGGATCTGTGCCTCTCTAAGAATAGTGAGCAAGGGGTCCACGTCTGGATTCCCCTAGTAACTTAGGGTGAGACCCAAAGTTACTTGAATATGCAAATTAACCAGGGGGGTCCTGGGAGTCCCTCTGCCAGACATTAGTCCTGGTTACGAGAGACTTACCCAGAGTCTTTAGCTCACTATCTTTCACAGAGAAGAACTATCCCAAACATATCAGTCTTTGTCCTGCCCTGGGGCAGTCCAGCACCGAAATGCTAGGCAATTCTCCTCTGAACAAGAGTACCAACAGAAACCCCAGACACGTGTTTCGGTCTGGTTGGACCTCATCAGTAGGGTGGATCTGTAAGTCTCTCGTAACCAGGACTAATGTCTGGCAGAGGGACTCCCAGGACCCCCCTTGTTAATTTGCATATTCAAGTAACTTTGGGTCTCACCCTAAGTTACTAGGGCAATCCAGACGTGGACCCCTTGCTCACTATTCTTAGAGAGGCACAGATCCACCCTACTGATGAGGTCCAACCAGACCGAAACACGTGTCTGGGGTTTCTGTTGGTACTCTTGTTCAGAGGAGAATTGCCTAGCATTTCGGTGCTGGACTGCCCCAGGGCAGGACAAAGACTGATGTGTTTGGGACATTTCTTCTCTGTGAAAGATAGTGAGCTAAAGACTCTGGGTAAGTCTCTCGTAACCAGGACTAATGTCTGGCAGAGGGACTCCCAGGACCCCCCTTGTTAATTTGCATATTCAAGTAACTTTGGGTCTCACCCTAAGTTACTAGGGCAATCCAGACGTGGACCCCTTGCTCACTATTCTTAGAGAGGCACAGATCCACCCTACTGATGAGGTCCAACCAGACCGAAACACGTGTCTGGGGTTTCTGTTGGTACTCTTGTTCAGAGGAGAATTGCCTAGCATTTCGGTGCTGGACTGCCCCAGGGCAGGACAAAGACTGATGTGTTTGGGACATTTCTTCTCTGTGAAAGATAGTGAGCTAAAGACTCTGGGTAAGTCTCTCGTAACCAGGACTAATGTCTGGCAGAGGGACTCCCAGGACCCCCCTTGTTAATTTGCATATTCAAGTAACTTTGGGTCTCACCCTAAGTTACTAGGGCAATCCAGACGTGGACCCCTTGCTCACTATTCTTAGAGAGGCACAGATCCACCCTACTGATGAGGTCCAACCAGACCGAAACACGTGTCTGGGGTTTCTGTTGGTACTCTTGTTCAGAGGAGAATTGCCTAGCATTTCGGTGCTGGACTGCCCCAGGGCAGGACAAAGACTGATGTGTTTGGGACATTTCTTCTCTGTGAAAGATAGTGAGCTAAAGACTCTGGGTAAGTCTCTCGTAACCAGGACTAATGTCTGGCAGAGGGACTCCCAGGACCCCCCTTGTTAATTTGCATATTCAAGTAACTTTGGGTCTCACCCTAAGTTACTAGGGCAATCCAGACGTGGACCCCTTGCTCACTATTCTTAGAGAGGCACAGATCCACCCTACTGATGAGGTCCAACCAGACCGAAACACGTGTCTGGGGTTTCTGTTGGTACTCTTGTTCAGAGGAGAATTGCCTAGCATTTCGGTGCTGGACTGCCCCAGGGCAGGACAAAGACTGATGTGTTTGGGACATTTCTTCTCTGTGAAAGATAGTGAGCTAAAGACTCTGGGTAAGTCTCTCGTAACCAGGACTAATGTCTGGCAGAGGGACTCCCAGGACCCCCCTTGTTAATTTGCATATTCAAGTAACTTTGGGTCTCACCCTAAGTTACTAGGGCAATCCAGACGTGGACCCCTTGCTCACTATTCTTAGAGAGGCACAGATCCACCCTACTGATGAGGTCCAACCAGACCGAAACACGTGTCTGGGGTTTCTGTTGGTACTCTTGTTCAGAGGAGAATTGCCTAGCATTTCGGTGCTGGACTGCCCCAGGGCAGGACAAAGACTGATGTGTTTGGGACATTTCTTCTCTGTGAAAGATAGTGAGCTAAAGACTCTGGGTAAGTCTCTCGTAACCAGGACTAATGTCTGGCAGAGGGACTCCCAGGACCCCCCTTGTTAATTTGCATATTCAAGTAACTTTGGGTCTCACCCTAAGTTACTAGGGCAATCCAGACGTGGACCCCTTGCTCACTATTCTTAGAGAGGCACAGATCCACCCTACTGATGAGGTCCAACCAGACCGAAACACGTGTCTGGGGTTTCTGTTGGTACTCTTGTTCAGAGGAGAATTGCCTAGCATTTCGGTGCTGGACTGCCCCAGGGCAGGACAAAGACTGATGTGTTTGGGACATTTCTTCTCTGTGAAAGATAGTGAGCTAAAGACTCTGGGTAAGTCTCTCGTAACCAGGACTAATGTCTGGCAGAGGGACTCCCAGGACCCCCCTTGTTAATTTGCATATTCAAGTAACTTTGGGTCTCACCCTAAGTTACTAGGGCAATCCAGACGTGGACCCCTTGCTCACTATTCTTAGAGAGGCACAGATCCACCCTACTGATGAGGTCCAACCAGACCGAAACACGTGTCTGGGGTTTCTGTTGGTACTCTTGTTCAGAGGAGAATTGCCTAGCATTTCGGTGCTGGACTGCCCCAGGGCAGGACAAAGACTGATGTGTTTGGGACATTTCTTCTCTGTGAAAGATAGTGAGCTAAAGACTCTGGGTAAGTCTCTCGTAACCAGGACTAATGTCTGGCAGAGGGACTCCCAGGACCCCCCTTGTTAATTTGCATATTCAAGTAACTTTGGGTCTCACCCTAAGTTACTAGGGCAATCCAGACGTGGACCCCTTGCTCACTATTCTTAGAGAGGCACAGATCCACCCTACTGATGAGGTCCAACCAGACCGAAACACGTGTCTGGGGTTTCTGTTGGTACTCTTGTTCAGAGGAGAATTGCCTAGCATTTCGGTGCTGGACTGCCCCAGGGCAGGACAAAGACTGATGTGTTTGGGACATTTCTTCTCTGTGAAAGATAGTGAGCTAAAGACTCTGGGTAAGTCTCTCGTAACCAGGACTAATGTCTGGCAGAGGGACTCCCAGGACCCCCCTTGTTAATTTGCATATTCAAGTAACTTTGGGTCTCACCCTAAGTTACTAGGGCAATCCAGACGTGGACCCCTTGCTCACTATTCTTAGAGAGGCACAGATCCACCCTACTGATGAGGTCCAACCAGACCGAAACACGTGTCTGGGGTTTCTGTTGGTACTCTTGTTCAGAGGAGAATTGCCTAGCATTTCGGTGCTGGACTGCCCCAGGGCAGGACAAAGACTGATGTGTTTGGGACATTTCTTCTCTGTGAAAGATAGTGAGCTAAAGACTCTGGGTAAGTCTCTCGTAACCAGGACTAATGTCTGGCAGAGGGACTCCCAGGACCCCCCTTGTTAATTTGCATATTCAAGTAACTTTGGGTCTCACCCTAAGTTACTAGGGCAATCCAGACGTGGACCCCTTGCTCACTATTCTTAGAGAGGCACAGATCCACCCTACTGATGAGGTCCAACCAGACCGAAACACGTGTCTGGGGTTTCTGTTGGTACTCTTGTTCAGAGGAGAATTGCCTAGCATTTCGGTGCTGGACTGCCCCAGGGCAGGACAAAGACTGATGTGTTTGGGACATTTCTTCTCTGTGAAAGATAGTGAGCTAAAGACTCTGGGTAAGTCTCTCGTAACCAGGACTAATGTCTGGCAGAGGGACTCCCAGGACCCCCCTTGTTAATTTGCATATTCAAGTAACTTTGGGTCTCACCCTAAGTTACTAGGGCAATCCAGACGTGGACCCCTTGCTCACTATTCTTAGAGAGGCACAGATCCACCCTACTGATGAGGTCCAACCAGACCGAAACACGTGTCTGGGGTTTCTGTTGGTACTCTTGTTCAGAGGAGAATTGCCTAGCATTTCGGTGCTGGACTGCCCCAGGGCAGGACAAAGACTGATGTGTTTGGGACATTTCTTCTCTGTGAAAGATAGTGAGCTAAAGACTCTGGGTAAGTCTCTCGTAACCAGGACTAATGTCTGGCAGAGGGACTCCCAGGACCCCCCTTGTTAATTTGCATATTCAAGTAACTTTGGGTCTCACCCTAAGTTACTAGGGCAATCCAGACGTGGACCCCTTGCTCACTATTCTTAGAGAGGCACAGATCCACCCTACTGATGAGGTCCAACCAGACCGAAACACGTGTCTGGGGTTTCTGTTGGTACTCTTGTTCAGAGGAGAATTGCCTAGCATTTCGGTGCTGGACTGCCCCAGGGCAGGACAAAGACTGATGTGTTTGGGACATTTCTTCTCTGTGAAAGATAGTGAGCTAAAGACTCTGGGTAAGTCTCTCGTAACCAGGACTAATGTCTGGCAGAGGGACTCCCAGGACCCCCCTTGTTAATTTGCATCCTTCACTTGCCAACATTTATTTCTATCTGTTACATTCTACTTTTTCTATGCCAGGGTGCAAAATGTGCACTTGCCATTAGTCACCGACTAGTGATATTTGACTCATGGCAAGTAAGAAATGATGTGTTGTGTGTATGTATAGAATTGAGGCGACAAGTGACTTTTTAAAGGCTGGCTAGTAGCTTGCAACTTGAATATTTGCTCGCTATTCTATGCCACTGCCTGCATCGCTACTCTGCCTTGTTTGACAGCACTCCTGCCAAACAATTTCACAGATTTCAGAGCATGTCCACTCTTTAAGCTATCTGTATTAGCTCTTCCAGATTTGGATGTCATATGGGCTACCATTTTTCTCGAACTGTTTTGCTTACACACTTCAATATAACCTGATCCTTGATGTGCTTCATCAAATATCTGCCCAGAATCGCAGGACAAAGGGCTGACACGACCTAATTCACACTCACCCGCCTTCTGACACTTTATTACAAAAGTGTGATGCTCTAAAATAGTACTTATTCTTTTTTAATTGCAATGCATGTCACTTTTTAAGCAGACGTTGAATCCATTCAGCATTTTCCCACCAATTTTCCAATCCCTCAACTAAGGAAGTCTGTGGGATGCTGTAAGGCCGTCACGTCCAAGACAATACACTAGTAATGTTTTTGCTTATTTTTCATTCAGGGCTGAAATTTAGACCACACACTGATGTGAGAAAAAGTTTTAAAAATCCAATTTTCTTGAAATCCACCTCGTTTTGACAGCCCCAGACGCTGACAAAAACAATGACGGCCCAATGACATTATCCATTATACTGTGTTATTGACACTGGCACAGTTTTCGTTTCAAAAGTCACTTCTTGCCTCACTGCCCTCTCAATGAGATACGCAAATTACCACCAATATCTCAGACATCAATCATGTGTCCCAATATACCCCTCTTCTCATCAATATTTTGGAATACATTGCCTATAGGCTCAATTCAAGAGGCCTATGTTATCCTTGAGCAATTGCAATGGTAACAAATGAGGTGCAACTCCCATGGAACTATTAGCTTGCGGTGTGAACTAAATAGTCCCTCCAGTTTCCACAGAAGCCTAAATAATGGAACTAGTCTACATTCAGTAGCTTACTACTTCATCTAGTCCCCTAGAGGTGAGAACCTTTAAGCTTTTTACCTGCATGGTCTGGCATCCACATGGTACATCTGCTTTTAACACTGTGCTGAAAGTTCACAATGTTAAGCTTCCACACAACCTGTGAGGAGCACTTGTACACTCTGTTCCAACTGAGTTGCATATGCAATACTAAATATGCACTACTGTGCAGTCTGCAATGTTGATCACACATACAGTCTTTGCTTTTCTTTATCATTCAGGCATTAATCCATGCTTACTTCACCACCGTGACCAGCCACCACATGTCCTGGCAGTAACGTTACAACAGCGGCCCTGGAGCCCCTGGCAGTGTACCTTCGGCAATAATATGACATGATAGGCATTGAGGTAGGGGGAGAGAAACACCTAATAAGCCCTTTATGCTGACGATTTGCTATTATATTTGAAATATCCGGAGGAAAATCAATATATTCTGGAGGTAATGGAAGGGTATGCAGAACTGTCTGGCATAGCGGTGAACCCCCAAAAATCGAGCATATTTCCATTGGGTAGCTACAGAGGAACCCTTCCGGAGCGGTGCCAGTGTTGTCGATACCATGGGCGGTTGGTTCCTTCCGCTACCTCGGACTAGATGTGTGTCACACGGTAGAGGGGGAACATTTGCATAACAGCGAGGTGGCTGTGGGAAAAATCTGTATAAGCATGAAGTTTTGGGAGAAGTTGCCGTTGGCGATGATGGGACGGGGGGCTATGCTCAAAATGGTGGTCCTGCCTAGGCTCTTACATTTTTTCAGCAATATTCTGTATATGATACCAAAGAAGTTTTTTGCCAAGCTGAATAGTATGTGCAGAGACTTCCTATGGCATGGCACCCGGAATAGAGTGGCGCTATGGAAGTTGCAGAATTTCTATGAAAGGGCGAGTATTAAGCTGCCTAATTTTGAGGCCTATTATGTAGCTGGTCAGTTGCAATATGTGGTCAAATGGCTCTCTGATGAGGTAACTCCCGAATTTAGGCTGTTTGGACAGGACTGCACTCCGTTCTACCTGAATTATTTGGTTGCCTAGGTCAGAAATGAAGGAGCGCCCGGGAATGATGTTGCTGGGGTGGAAGATGTGGCGTAGAGTATGTCGAATGATGGAGGACCTGTACCCGTGTTCCCCGCAGGTGCCGTTAGTTGCTTTGGCAGGGGAAGACAAACAACTAAGGATGATAATCAGGACCTACTGGGAGTCGGTCGGGCTGGTTACATTGGGGGATATCTGGCAAGAGGGGGCCATTAGGGATTTTGAAGGACTAGGGGGAAGAGGCGGGCTTGCATAGGGGCCAGTATGTCACGTACCTAAGGCTGGTGCAGAATATTCATAAAATCTGGCCTGAGACTGTATTGGCGGAGGAACCAGACGCCACTATGGGGACAATATATGACATATCAGAAGGGGGGCATGAGATCTCTAGATTGTATGAGATGGTGATGACCCGGGTTGGGAAGGAATTGACGCATTTGAGGCTGGATTGGGAAACAGAGGTGGGAGCACAGATGGAAGGTGGGATGTGGGAGCGTGCTATGGGATACCACAAGAAGGTATCAAGAAATGCTAGATTACAACAAATACAGTTATATATAACGCACAGAGCTTACATGACCCCGATCAGAATATCGAAGTTTGTAAATGCGGGACGACAAGCGTGCCCAAAATGCGATAAGGAAAATGCTGATATGACACACATGTTTGGGTCTTGCCCAGTGATTGAGAGTTTCTGGGGAGAAGTGGCGCAAAAACTAGCAGACTAAGGGGTCACGCTCATTATAGATCCGGCCTGGGCCTGCCTGTTGGGTGGGTTTCCCAGACCACGGAAACTTAAACATGTTGGCAAATTGAAGGATTTGGCATATGTGCTTGCAAAACGAAGGATTGCCATGGAATGGAAGCAGTGCCATAAGCCATGGGTGGAGGTATGGTGGCGGGAATTGCAGAAATGGGCGGAGGCTGAAAAGGTGGTATGGCAGGAGGCATGTAGCATGTGTGGGGAAGAAGTAGTGAGTACCCTGCTGGCATGGAGAGTATTAATAGCAGGACTGTTTGGAACAATAACGGATTCTGCAGTCTCAGAAGGAGGTGATACCCTGCCACACGCAGCAGATACGGAATGAGAAGGACAAACAAGCTCTTGAGGGGGGAGGGATTGGGGGAGCAGTGGTCTTGACTAATTGATGTTCATGTGATTGTTACAAAAAGCGCTCCCAGTTTGGTTTGTATTGTTTGTCTGTTTTAAAAAATAATAAAAACCGTTTAAAAAAAAAAAAACGTTACAACAGCTGGTTAAAATGTCTGAAGCAGAGCCTTACCGCTCCTCAAAGGGGACAAGTACTCCAATTCTTTCATTGCAAACATGCATTGGAAATCCATCCTTCATAGCTTCTCTTCAGTATACAGGAGAGTGAGACAAATTCAACATCGGGCTCTCCGGACGGTCCTCTGCCTGCCTCGGGTTGTTCACTCCTCTACAGCACTGTTGCTTTTAAAATGACCCCCGAGGTCATACAATTTCAAAAGTAGCTTCATTAGGCTTAAACCTCCAACCCCAGAATATGTCTGAAGATCTGCTCGCCTGAACTCCAAATGACACTAGTAGAATCTACCATTCTTCTAAAATGTTAAGCATGACATCATATACTAAGATCTTGATACAATAACTCATAACAGACAATATGACAACCGATTTCGGGAGAAGAAAGAGCTTGTATGTTTATAAATTGTGCATCAAATCTAACTTCAACACAAACTATCTTGAGCGAAGCATCAATCCAAATAATGCACACATATACGTCCTTGAAACGGCAATTTGGGCTTAATGCAATTTGAAATTCTGAATGAAGTATAATTAAGCAATATGCCCTGAGCCGCGGGGGCAAATTGCTATTAGTACCCCGGCCCGCAAGACCGGGGTACTAAAAGCATTTTTTTCTGTCCGGAACAGAAAAATTAAAATAAAACAAAATGACAAAGAAAATGGCTGCCGGGGAAGGGAAAATGGAGTCCGTTTTCCCTTTACATGGTGGCCATCGGGCACGGACGTGCTGATGTTCCCAGCGCGTTTGTTCCCGAAAAAAGGAAAGGTAAGAAGGTAAGTGGGGTTGGGAGGGAAAAGAAAAAAAAACATACCTGAATCCCCGGCAGAGGACGACGGCAGCCTCTCAGCCGTGTGGAGGCTCCGAGCAGGGATAGCCCTGCTTCGAGCCTCCTCATTGGCTGAGGGGCTGCCACCCCCCCCCCTCCCTCTAACCCCACCAGGAAATGTGGCGTGGATTCCCGGCCGGGTAACGAACCGGCGAGAGCCAATCAGAATGTTTCTTACATTCTGGTTGACTCTCGCCGGGTACTAATAACAGTCATTGACACTATGTTTTAAGAACATGCTATAGGACTGTAAATGTGGTGATGTAAAAATGAGGGAAACAATCTCTTATATTCTGCACAGTAAAAATTGATTGAATTAATGGTTTTCTCAATGTTGTGCCTATGATCAATATTTAACTCTGTGGTATTGTACATTCTCAAAAAGCATATAGTGACTCGATAATCACAGTGCATAGTTTCACAATAACTTTTTAAAAAATCATTTAGCAAAGTGATTAAGATATATTTATGGAATACCAAAATATCAGTGCAGGTGCAGTGTCACATGAATACATTAGCGTACTGCCAGTTGTCTTGAAGTCTAAAGCAGTTCCAGGTTGGAGTCTATATTAAATTTACTGTACACTTCTTAGCTACAAGCAGGAGCCAAAAACAGTAAGTAGCTTCCAGTAATTTCATTCCAATTAAATGCGGCAGAGGATGAGGGAGCACACAGAGGGCATGCTGGCTTTTACCGATTATATGCACGCTAGGATGCTCCTCACCCTGCAACACATCCGGGCCCAGGATTGAGAACCTTCCACCTCCGTCACCCCCACAGAGGGATTATTGCCTGCGAGCCCACTGCGCCACTCCCTCTGCAATGTGGCCTGTATACTGGTCGAGCAGGCTTACAAGGGCAAGAGGCTACGTAAATGACTTGCATATACATGACAATATTGGGGACGTGGGTGGGAAGGGCTGTTGGGGCTGAATGCTCACCACAGTTGTAAATTAAAAATAAATTCACTAGACGAAATGCGAGGACAATACTTGTTGTGTGAAGGTGATATATTCAAAATGTGCATATAGACAAATAGTGTGAGGCATGTGAAAGGCAATGTGTCTAAAAAAAAAAAAAAGTTCTATTAGTTCCTGCCACACCAGACGGCTGTCCCTGGCTTCCTCACGCATCTGCAGAGAGTGCATAATTGTCTGCTGGTGGAGGCAGGTCCAGATCAGGGGGCAGGGGGACATTTCACCTAAGGCAGATGTTGTGCAGCATGGCACAAGCAACTAATATCTAGCCAACCTACTCTGGCCTGTACATCAGGTACAGTGCAGGCACCGGAAATGTGCAAGCCAAAGGTCTGCTCAATGCAGAGTCTAGCCCTGACGTGCACCTCATTGAAAGCCACCTCCTGTGGCATACGTGGATTACGCACAGGTGTCAGCCACCATTGGAGCTGGGGGTAACCAGAGTCACCTGCAAGAGCATAGGACACAAATGCAAATGTCAGTCACAGCGTATTAGGCATGCTACATGAGCATGTTACGTGTCGTGTTGATGGACACTCTCTTGATGCAGGTATGTTGCATTTATACTACATGGTTTTCATTCCCAGAAATTCAATGAAGTGTGACATACTACAGGGATACATATGCATTGTCACTTGGAGAGATACACTGTGCACACTGCTCACAAACAAGTTGTGCCAGACATGGCCTGTGATAGGATTTCAAATGTGCATGCTGTCTGTGCTGGACCTGTGCTGTGAAGTAATGCCCTGCTGGGTGATTTGTTGTTTCATGTGCATGTTTGTGGTTTGTGCATTCCTACCACAATGGATTCACATACATGGTTTGTACTGTACATGTAAACAGTGTCATAACAGTGTCTAGCAGTGTTGCATTGTCATTGTGCAGTGTTGAACTGTTGCACTGGCTGTGTAGGTGTGTGTGCCCTATGCATTGTGGTTCCTGTAGCCATCTATTTGTGCATGAGTTACTTGTTGGGGCAATATGCCTTGCTGTCATACTACTGCATAGTCTTGTCATAGTCTTGTCAGTTGGTGGGTGGCAAGTTTGCCCTTTCACACCGTATGATGGAGATCGGAAACATACGCATGACCTGGGCAAGTGCCTCCTTCATCGCAAACGGCACTTAAACTCCGTTAACATGTTGTGAACTTTTCCCTCCACAATGAAGAACAATAATGTTGGCATGAACGCGCGTCACCAAAGTCTCACAAAGACAAACCAAAATCAGTCACTTCATTGCAGGTACTCCATACCAGTACACATCCACATGATAAAATCCAAAATGAGCAGCCACTGCACAGTGTTTTCCATTCACTTTCAATCAATGTATTCAAAACTCCCCCAAAAACCGTACGCTGTGGCTCGTGAAACACAGCCATAACCGCACCTTCTGCATTTTTGTCACCAAATACACTGTATACCACAGTCTGTGCGTACAAACCACACCCAGAAACCTTATTGAGCAATCCCGTAGCCTCACAGGGCCATTTCTATGGCCACCATCTGCAAAAGGCCCGGATTGCAACCCTGCAACTATTGCGATGTCCGCTGACTTATCGTGCTGTACGTGCAGGAGTGGGGTAATACATTGCAACCAGGGTAGGGGATTTCATTTGTAGTGGTGGCTCTGAGAAGAGCCTTTTTTCTTTTCTTTAAAAGGTGCTTCCATAGAAACTACTTTTTTCCAGTTTTTATAAGTGTTTTTGTTTTTTGTAGTTCGCCTCACATTCTTACAATAGCGTCTTCAGTGCAGCCTGTTTATTGTAAAACAAAATATCATTGCCACTGGTCGTCAAAGAAATGCCATTTGCATTGAAAAGGTGCACATATCGAGACCCAATGTTGTCATTCTCACAGGAGAACATCCCAGCAGCACTCAAGAAGTCACACATGCTTCGGTTGAGAAGACCCCTGGCTGGCGACAACATTCATTGGAATAGTCCCATCCTAATCTTGGCGGTATACATGAGAAAAGCACCTTCGCAGTGGGAAAGATGTGCTTCACTGCTTTCATCAACTTCTTCAGTTGACGGTACACACGTGAACAAGCCATGGAACACAAATGCAAGGCTCCATAGTGCACGCCCACAACATGTACAGTTTGTAAAGTGGCCACTCCTCCACATTCTGCAAGCACAACGCCGAAACTGCATACATCGACACCGCACCACAAAGCCTCTACTCCCTCCAAATCGAAATTGCCATAAAGCCTCTTTCGATGGCATACTGCAGCAGATCTAGCACAAATGCATCACCCACAATGAAAACTGTGCATCTCTCCATCTCTGCCAGCCTCACTACACAGAGTAATGAAAAAAAATATTTCCGCCCTTTCCTGTGATGCACACCCTGAGCACCTGATTGGACAATCCCCACAGTCCAATTTCCATTGCTCAGCATGGTGAGAAGCGCAGAATGTGGCACGTTCACTTCCCCAAGTACTGCGAGAGCAGTGCCCCAGTAAAGCAGGAGCAGTCCTTCTTCCGTTTCCACTATTTTTTGTCCCTCACTAACCCATTGGGTACTGTTAAGTAGTCACACACACACCCACCAATGGTATCCAAGACGTTGGCATCTAACACTGTCACTTCTGTACAACACGTCATATGTACCGTTAAACATTCGGCCTCCAAGTGTCGTGTCATTGGAAAGCACGTCCAGTAGAAAGTTCAGTAAAAGAATGCAAGATCTGTGCATCAACATTCAGCCACATGAGCACCCATCACCACAAAGTGGATGTATGAATACTTTTTCTGCAGTATGTTTACAGATCCAGTATAAGTGCCTGTGTGCACGGTATCTGCCACTGAGCGTCCATTACGTTCTGAAAAAGCTTACTGTTCTTTTCTCCCATCCACCACCATCAAGTGGCACTTCAATTGTATATGTTTGCAACGTTTCCATTTACCCATATCACCCATTGCAATATCGAAACAGGAACTCTCTTCTTTCCTTTCAACAATACTACAAACTTTTTTCCCCCACTAACCCATCTTCTACATAAATCATAAAATGATGGCACCAAAACCATCACTGAATGTATGTTACCAACCTAATGCAAGGTCTGAAAAGCTCACTGTTTCCACAGCTGTTGTTCTCTCTAGGCTGGACTATTGCAACAGTCTTGTTCGAAATCTGCCTGCTTCTACTCTCCGCCCTCTGCAACTCACCCAGAAGCGGACTGCGTGACTTGTCCTTGGCCTCAAGCCCCGGGATCGTATCTCTCCGAGACTGAAATGTATGCACCGGCTGCCAGTAGTTGCGAGGAATAAGGTCAAAACCCTCTGCATTATGGACAAAGCCTTCGGGGCCCGCAATACCTGCAACTCTCACTTCCTACATTTTTCAGTGCTCCGGCTCTTCCCTCATCTGCCCCAACTCCCTCAGGGTCACTCGCTTCTGCAAGCAACCAGTTGGTGGTAGATCTCTTTCTTCGGCTGGGGCCTCCCTCTGCAACAGCCTCCCTGCTCCCTGAAACTTGAGGAGAACCAATGCCGGTTCTGGAAGCACCTCAAAACCTTTCTCTTTGCCTCTGCTTTTTCTCCTCCTAACCCCTACTGACTTCCTGGCCGAAACAGATTCTGCACTGGTTACCTGGCCACCCTCTGATCTCGGCCCCAGGCCACCTCGCCCCGCCAGTCGCACCCCTGTACTGGCTTTCTGGCAAACCCCGCACATGGGGACTGTTTTCTGTATCCCCAACAGTTCCACCACCACCTGATGTCTGCACTTATCCTTGCACTCGCCACCATTGGGCCATATTTGTACTTACTGTTATTTTTTCTTCTTCCCATTTACTGCACTTTCTCCCCCCCCATGCACTTGGTTGAATATATATGTGTGCTGATAGATGACCGTGTGGCGAATATAATCTGAAAATTTGGCAAGAAACCGCTCGAACATGACTGAGATAGCTGAGCTGTAAACTTCCCAGGGAGCGCTCTTGGATCGCACGTGAACCTAATTGAGCAGAAGCTGTGACCGCCTGGGGACGGCCCGGGCCGGGATCTGGGTGGCATCACGATCACAGCCTGATTGAGACCGGAGACCTACCATCCAGTGGCACTGCGCAGATCCTAAATGCACTCTGTATCACTGTCGCGCTTCACAGAGGAGATTACCAGATACACAATACTCTGAAAACTAGGCTGAGGCGCGACAGGGGGAACCAAATATAAGTGCGCGCGCTGCGCCTTGAAATACTGCCCGCATTTTAAATGACAAGGCCCCAAATCAGTTATTGCGGAGTGCCGGGTCTGTCAGCGCGGTGGTCTGCTCCAGCACCAGCACAATATACGAGCGCCTGAGTGTTCAAACACTTACATTGTAAACCGCACAAACAACACTATAGTCAACAAGACTGTGTAGCCACTGGGACATGGTGTCACAACCCTAGACCCTCACTGTGAACTACGGAAATGATAAACTCCCTACTCTAAGACGCGGGAGAACACAGTCCACTCTTTACCGCGAGTCACAAAACACTGGCTACGTTTGTGCACACTAATATCTATTACAAACACCACGGGGGAGAGGCTCGGAGTGCATACCAGCAATTTCTACAGTGAGGTGTAATTCCCCAATACGAGTCTGCACTTTAGATTATATCCTACGTCAACAGCCAAGGAACACTCACAAGGAAGTACTTGAATATTGTTGTGGGAAGAAAGTTCTGTGAACATAAACTGGTTCATGCTTTGAGATCTGGCTTGCTATCCGCAGTCGGTGGGGAAGCGGTCCTGCAAGAGCAGCCAAAGTGTGTGTAGCCCATAGATACAGAAGTGCAGCCCAGAACTCCATTGCCGCTAGAGCCCCTCTGAAACCCGGAGCGCATATACTGAACGGTATATTACTGCGAAAGGGCGACACCATATCCCATATAACAGGCAACACCACATAATTGCAATAATAGAGGGTTGAAGAGCGAGAGCTCCGCAGGGCAATCTTGGTACAATAGATTCATTGTTAAACACTGCGGCAGCACGCCATCCATTCCTCACTACTGATCACAACATATGTGCCGACATAAGAAGAAAGGTAGAAAGGTACGAGCGCCAAGAAGACAGACCCAATGGACTCCTTCACGAATACACAGGCCCAAGGGTCTGCAGCGAGTAGGTCAATCACTGTCAATACCCAGACCGAGAAGCCTGACGACCCAAGGGAGGATTGACTAGCGACCATGGTGCAGAATGGGTTCCTTGCTGTAAACGTCAAATTAGACAATATAGTTGCAACCATTGGCTCCCTCAAAGCAAGGGTGGACAAGGAAAGTGCCTGGATCACCGAAGCAGAGGGTAGGATCAGCACGAATGAGGATGCGATAACCCAACAACGGCTGAGACATAACACAACTTAAAGAAAATTTAGTTAAAATGTAGGGCAATTTGCGAGGATCTCGGATCCAGATCTAGGAGGAACAACATCTGCATTATCAGATTCTCAGAATCCTCCTGCAAGGGTCCAATTGAGGGACATGTGGAAGACTGCTTGAAATCCCTATTTGGCACAGAATACTTTTCAGAGCATTTTCTGGTTGAAAGAGCTCACCGCACCCTTGCCGCGGTGCCCAAGCCGGGAGCGACTCCCCGCATGATTATTGCCCGTCTTCTCAACTACAGAGACAGAGACACGATCCTCAAACTTGCCAGAGAAAAAGGCACGCTACATTATGAGGAAAGCAACATACACATCTACCTGGAATTCGCAGAGGGTGTACAAGCATAAAGGAGGTCATATGAATCTGTAAAGCGCCAACTCCATCTGCCCCGAGTCGCTTATTCCCTGATCTTCCCTGCCAAAATGAGGATCCAACAAGGAGGCAGGGCACACTTCTTCGAGACTTGCGCTGCAGCCATGGCGTATATCGAGGCCCACATCCCCCTGTCCCCCAGAGAACCTGGAACTGATCGGAACTTGAGACCAATGCCAGACGATGAGAGACGGGATCCTGCAGACTGAAGGCGAAACATGCCGATATCCTTTGTAGCGGTTGAATAGACATGACAAAGGGTGGCTCTGAGCCATGTAGCTGCAATGTGCTCACCTCAAGAAAGATCCACAAGTTTGAAGGGGTACATCATCGATTTGGGGGTGATGATGCGGGTGGAGGTTGGGGGGGAAGAAATTTGGTAATTTTCCAAAGCACCTGTGGAGGGGTGGGCGATGGTGTGGAGGTTAGGCCCTGTTGTGGGAGTTAAATGTATTAAAATGAATGGTCATGGCACTGCATGCGGTACCGCTTCAGAAACGACACATACAGTTAAGGATAATCGGAATAAACACAAATAGCGCACAAGAATTTCATGGTTACGGGGCTAAAGATTAAACTACTGTTCTGGAACGTCTGTGGGCTTAATAACTATTAAATCCAGAAAAATTAGGACATATATTGCCAGGCACCATCCACATATATTAATGCTGCAAGAAACACACGCACTTAAAGTGAGCATCAACCTCCTTACACAATGGGGCCAACAAAGGTACTGCACGGAATAGTCCACTCAGGCGAGGGGGGTACTTAGATTAATACACTCATCTTTGGGGTTATAATTAACAATAAGACCCTCAGTGATGAGAAGTTTGGTCTGGGGCAGAATAGCCGGAAAATCAATTGTGCTAGTTATCACTTATGGACCCAGTATAGATGATCCAACTTTTATATAAATATTTGGATATGCTTAGCCCTTCAGATGATGCCTGGATAATGTGTGGGGGGGGGGGGGGGCGATTGCAACACAAACCTAGACAATTCTCTTGACAGATCTTCAAGTACACAGCGGGTCCCCACCCGGGCAGCCACCACTTTAAACCAGATAATGTTACAGGTCCCCCTGATTGATGTATGGAGAACATTTCACCCATTCGACAGGCAGTACTCATACTATTCTTCAGTGCACGATTTGGGATCCTGTATTGATCACTGGCTCCTCTCCTCACACCTATCAAACACGTTGATAAGCTGTGATATACATCCCTGTACATTATCAGATCATTCCCTGATATCCCTAGAAATAGTATTACATGAGATTAGGCCACCAGCCAGGCAATGGAGGTTGCCTTCAGATATCCTTAAGGACCCCAACATAGCTGAATCTCTTCACGTGGAAATTGGGGAATTCTTCATCACAAACGAGGGATCCGTTGACCGCTATGCAACACTTTGGGAGACTTTTAAAGTCTAGGTTAGGGGGCCAGGGGGGAATCATCATGTCCAAAACCACTGGGCTACTGAAATCCGTCAGGTCGGAACTGACAGATGTGGAGGCACGTATACGTGATCTGGAACTCAAATACAGTGATACCCATTAAAAAAAATACTTGCTGACATCAATAGATGTTGCAGGATTTCCACTGGCAGTCAGGGGAATACAATACACGGTGGCCCCTAAATGGGCACGCAGATACTGGGAAGGTAATAAGGCAGGACGCTTGCTAGCTAATCTACTTAAGGCTGAACGCACCACAACCCAATTGCCAGTATACACACTATGAATGGCACGGTAATCACAGAGGGGGGAAGACATCAATCAGAAATTTACCCGTTTCTATGCAGAACTTTATTCAACCGGGGTGTAAGATCTAGTGTGGAAACAAATGAATATTTAAATGCATTACTGCTCCCTAAACTCCCGCTTGAAGACAAACACTAGCCCTAGCACAGCCGATCACCTGTGAAGAAATAATAGAAGCTATAAAATCCCTAACACTAGGGAAAGCGCCTGGATCAGACGGTTTCGGCATGGAGCTATATAAGGAATACATTGCCGAACTCGCCCCTGTTCTGTTTGTATTTGTATTTATTGTTTTATATAGCGCCTTAATCCAAGGCGCTTTATAATGAACAACAAAAATACATTAAATATGGAACAGCAGAAGCAATAACAGTAAACATGAGCCAAACAAGAAAATCAGCATGTAGAACAATTTGCATTTGAGAAAGAAGAGGAGAGGAGGGGAGGGAGAGAGAGTAGTGAGTAAAGTGAGTTGTAGGAAGAAGGGAGATTTAGAAGAGAAGGGGAAAGATAAAGAGAACACAGAGAAGGGTACAAGAAGGAGGGAGAGAAAGGTGAGAGGGGGAAGGGGATCAGGGAGGGGAATGAAGGAGAAATTTCAGTGAGGAGCGCAAGGAGGAATAGGTAGGGGAGGAACGGATAGAAAAAGGTAGGGAGTTCCAGTGTAAGGGGGCAAGGAGCTGAAAGGAACGGAAATGAGAAGAGGCACAAGGGGGTGGAGGAACTGAAAGTAAGAAGAGATCAGCAGAATGAAGGGAGCGAGAGGGGGTGTAGAATGAGAGAAGAGAGGTAAGGAGGAGCAAGGTTGTGAAGAGATTTAAAGACAAGGCAAAGGAAGTGAAATTTAAGTTAGGAGTGAAAAGGAAGCCATCCTAGCTGAGAAAGTGAGTTTGAAATGGAGTCATGAGGAGAGAGAAGACAGAGGATGCGGATGGCAGAGTGATAAAGTGATTTGAAGGGGGCAAGGTGGGAAGAGCGGAGACCAAAGAAGAGAGAAGAACAAAAGAAAAGGTGAGAAAAGATGAGGGAGGAGATTAAAAGTTTGGTAGCATGGAAGGTGAGAGAGGGACGAACTTTTTTCGGATGTTAAAGAGATGGTAGCGACATTCCCGAGAGGTCAGGGAGATATGGTGAGTAAAGGAGAGGGAAGAGTCAAAGTAAATGCCAAGATTACGAGCATGGTTGGAAATAAGAAGACTAGAATGGGGAAATTGAATAGAAGGAGTGGGGGTGGAAGTGTGTTAGATGGAAAGAACAAGACTTCAGTCTTGTCAGTGTTAAGAGAGAGATAGTGAGATGACATCCAAGTTTTAATGGCAGTAAGACAGGAAGAGACATTGCGATGCAAGTCTGAGGTGAAGGAAGAAAAGGAGAGGTACAGTTGGGTGTCATCGGCATAGAAATGATGAGAAATCCGAAGGAGGAGATGATAGGAGCGAGGAGTGAAGTGTAAAGAGAGAATAAGAAGGGTCAGAGAACAGAGCCTTGGGGAACGCTGTATTCGAGAGGGGAGGTAGTAGAGGTTTGTCTGCCCCAAGACACGGCGAAAGAGCGATGGGAGAGGTAAGAGGAGAGCCAGTTAAGGACATAGCCTTTGAAAACAAGGGAAGAAAGAGTATTGACAATGTCGAAAGCAGCAGAGAGGTCAAGGAGGATGAGTATTGATTTGAATAACGAGCAGTAAAGAGAGAGTTAAGGACATAGGTAAGACTCAGTTGGGTGTTTGGGACGGAAGCCAGATTGCGAGGGGGGGGGAGGAGAGAGTGGGTAGTGACAAAAGTAGAGAGCTGAGAATATGCTAAGCGTTCGAGTGATTTAGAGAGAAAAGGTAAAAGTGAGATTGGGCGAAAGAAAGTTGAAAGCAAGAAGAGGATTAGCAGAAGGCTTCTTCATTATAGGGACGATAGTGGCATGCTTGAAGGCAGAAGAGGAGGTGGCCGTAGAGAAACAAGTATTGAAGAAGAAGGTTAGATAGGGTAAGAGATGGGGGTAAATCTTGGGGAAAAGAAGGGTTGGGATGGGATCGGAAGGGGCGGCGGTAGGGTGGGATTTAGTTAAAAGGAGAGAAACATCAGAGGGAGTGATAGGAGAAAATTTAGACATTTGAGCTGAAGGGGAATGTAAGGAGGGGAGGGGAATAAGAAGGAGAACATACCATTTTTAGGCAAAGAGAAATAATGTTTTCAGAGAAGAAGTTGGCAAAGTCAGAAGGAGAAAGAGCGGAAAAAGAAGAGAGGTTTTGAGTGGGAGGGATAAGGAGACGAGAGAGGGTTAAAAAAGATACAAGGAGGATGAGAGGCTTGGGAGTGAAGGAGGTTAGAAAAGTATGAGCATTTGGCGGACTTAAGGCAGGAGTCATATAGACAGTGATAAGAGAAGTAGGCGGTTTGGTTAGGAAGAGTGGGGGATTTGAGCCGGCGACGGAGGAGAGACAACACATGGACAGGAGGTGAGGAGAGATCCAGGTTTGGGAAGACTTATGAGTAGAGTGCAAAGAAGAGGAGAGGGTGTGTAGTAGATCGAGACTAGAGGAGATAGAGGAGGAAAGAGAGGATAAGGCAAGGTCAGAAGGGAGGGAGGAGAAATTAGAATGGGGTGGAAGAGAAGAAGAGCAGGTAACAAGGAAGAGTGAAGGGTTAAAGTTCCGGAGGTCACGTCGAGTAAATGATATGGAGGAGGGTAGAGGAGCGGGAGATGTAAAGCTGGGAGTAAGAAAAAAGGAGAGCAGAGCATGATCAGATAGATAGATGGGTAAAGAGGAGACAGGAGAGGAGGAGTAGGTGGAATTAAAGATGAGATCAAGAGTGGAACCAGAAGAGTGAGTCGGAGAGGAGAGAGAAGGTAGGAGTCGAGGATAAGAGGTGAGGGTTGATGGGAGGTGGGAAAGTGAAGGTTAAAGTCGCTAAGTACAGTGAAGGGAGAAGGGGAAAAGGAGATAAGAGAGGAGGTGGTCAAGGTCGGCATAAAAGGAGGAGATGGGGCAAGGAGGTCTACAGATAATTAAGAAAGAAATGAGATGAGGATGAGTAAAGGATTTATACAAGTATGCAAAAGAAGGGAAAGTAGGAAGGGATAGTGAAGAATTAGATAAAAGGTATTTAGGATGGAAGAGGATACCAACACCTCCACCAAGACCAGAAGGACGAGAGACATGAGAAAAGGAAGGGATAGTAAGAGAGGCAGGGACAGTAGAGTTGTGAGGTGGGATCCAAGTTTCAGTTAGACAGAGGAAATGAAGGTTAAAACGAAGAAACATGTCTAAAACAGCAGCAGTCTTACTGCAAAGGGATCTGGCATTCCAAAGAGCAATATTGATTAGATTGGAAGGTTGGATTGGAGGGTAGATTAGGAAGGGCCGAGATGGAAGGAGGTGTATGGGGGATGGGGTTGAGCAAGGGAATGTACATGAGGAATAGGGGAATGATGAGGAGGAAAGGAAGGGGAAAGGGGAGGGAGCGGGACGAAGAGGTGAGGAGAAAGGTGGAAGAGAAAGGAGAGATCTAGCGATTCGCATGACAGGAAGGGGGAGAGATTGCAGAAAGTAAGAGAGTGGTGAGGAAATAGGAGAGTGCGGTAATGGTGGGACCGTAGGGTAAGGTGGTGACAGATGGGGGAAGGGAGGAAGAGCCAATAAGGAGGCAGGAGGCGAGCGTAGGAGGGACTCAGCAGTAGGTGGTGGGTAGATCATGAGGGTGTGGGAGGGGGCAGAAGGAAGGATGAGGAGGAGATTAACAGTTTATAGCTTAAAGAGATATGGTGGTGGTAGGTAGTCAGTAGGAGAGAAGGGATGGGGGAAGGAGCAGACAGGGGAGGGAGGTGGTAGTGAGGGAGGTGGATTACTGAGTGTTGATATTACAGGACAAGTGGTGGTAGGGGACCAGCGTAGGGTATATCAGGCTGTGGCTGTAGTGTTCAATAAAGTAGGGGAAAATGCAAAATAGAGGCCGAGGGGGTAGAAGCTGGTTGCAAAGAGGAGGGCTACAATGGGAAAAAATGGGTTGTAGACAATGGCCGATTAGAGAGAGGTGGATGGAGATGGCTGCAGGGCGTCCTAGGTAGTTCACTCTCCAGAGGCTAGATGTTAGGGACAGGGGTAATGCTGGCACTGTAGTCAGGAAAGAGGATCATGAAGATATGTCACGTTATAAGCTGGCAGTCTAACAAGAAGAGAAGGGCAAAGAAGACGCAGAGAACAACTGGATTCGCTCTTCTGTGTCACCAGAGGCCGGAGCAGTCAGTTACAGCAGATAGATGCTGGGATAGAGCGTTCAGAGAGGCCAATGGAGGTGAGTGGGATGAGCAGTTGAACCCACTGATTAGTAGCACACTGAACAGCACACTGAACAGCAGCACCAAACTTTTAGCATACTATTAAAAGTATGGGAAGAAGCAATGGACCAAGACATCCTACCAGAGTCTATGCTATTAAAACCTAGGCGTCTACCCCATGACATGTCCTCGTATAGGCCTCTTTCACTAATCAATTCGGACGCGAAAATATTCGCTACTGTCCTAGCCACTAGGCTCCTCCCTAGCATGCCTCGACTGGTCCACCAGGACCAATGTGGCTTCGTTCCGACGCGGTCCACCGCTCTGAATCTCTGAAGATTATTTGGGGTTATGGCACAGATTGATCCTGGGGCACGGACAGCTGTAGTCTCCCTAGATGCCGAAAAGGCTTTTGATTCCGTATCATAGGAATATTTGTTTGCAGTGCTTAATAGCTTCGCGATGGGTCCCTATTTTCTTAAATGTGTCCTGCTGCTATATACCAAACCCGGAGCTAAGGTCCTTACTAATCGAACCCTCTCCAAAATGTTCGTTCTAGGCAGGGGTACCAGACAGGGCTGTCCATTTTCTCCCATATTATTCACCTTGACAATCGAACCAATGGCAGCATTCGTGCGACAGAATCACTGGCATAGGGGAATTAGAATGACAGGCCCAACCCAGTCCATATGACTGTATAAGGATGACACACTCCTTTATATTGGTGACTCTGAAACGAACCCGGGCCCCAACATGATAGACATACACAAGTTTGCTGAATACTCGGGCTATAAAATCAACAACTCCAAATCCGAAATATTCCCTCTTACACCTGCTACAGAGCGCCCAACCAATACCTATGACCTGAAATGGTCTCCTACACAGATATGGTATCTGGGTATAATTGTATCCAGGGATAGAATGTCTTTAAACACAGACAACCATGACCAACTATTGCAGTCACTTATTGTTAAACTGCAGATATGGGCTCAGCACCCCATCTCCCTATACGGGCGGATTGCAGTTCTGAAGATGGTGGTTCTCCCCAAACTCCTCTATCTCTTTGGAAATATTCTGATCTGGCCAGGCTGGGCGTTCTTTGCTAGACTCCAATCCACAGCCGCCTCGTTTCTGTGGAACGGGGGAGCAGCCAGGATAAAATGGGAAAAATTGGTTGAACTATACAGTATGTGAGGTATCACGGCGCCGGATTTTGAGCTTTATTACCTGGTGGCACAAGCCCAATTCGTCAAGCACTGGTATGACCCACTGGCCAGTGCACCACACATCCTGATAGAGGGATACGCAGCTTCCCCGACCGAACTCCGATCCATCCTATTTAACACAGGGACTCATGCAAATTTGACCCGGTCAGTGTCACTGTCCATGCCTGGTCCTTGATCTACAAAAGACTACAGGTAGAGGCGCCGTATGACCCGGAAGCCACACTATGGAATTTCCCTGGTATCTCGCCCTCATTCGATTGTGATCTGCAGAAGACATGGGATCCCAATAGAGAGATAAAAATGCGGGATATGTTTCCGAATGGGAAATATGTGACCCTTGATGACTTTGTTGACAGTCGGAGGAGGTCAACTCAGAATATTCCAGTTCCATTGCATGAAAGCAGAGTTCATCACTAGATGGCCGCTATTCCCAGATGAACCGCCCTCTCATGAATGCATTAGGGCTGTGACCTCTGGGACCGGATATGGCATATCCACACTGTATGCTATGATACAAACACACTCCCCTTCCTCAAATACAATTAAAGCAACCTGGGAGACAGATATGGGGGTGACAATTGATGCAGAGAAAGGGCTCAAATACTGTCAACTGACCAAGGCTGTATCATTAAACGTTGGCCTCCGTTTGATCCAGTTTAAGATTCTGAATAAATTGCATTACACACCGGCCAAGATGGCCAGGTTCTCTGAAAACTGTACTGGGAAATGTCAGAAATGTGGGGGCCAAAATGCTGTCTTGTTTCATATATACTGGGCCTGCCCACTGATTGCGGAGTTCTGGAGGGAGGTGGCTGAGATCATTGAGGGGATAAACTCAGATTCCGGCATCTCTCACCCCCCAGAAATATCTGTTTGGAGACATCGGGTAAAGTGGCAGAAATCACAAGAAGATTGTTTATTGTGTCTTTTATGATAGCAAAGAAATGTATACTACAAAACTGGAAAAATACTCATGCACCACGTGTGGAGAACTTTCTCAGAGAATTGACGTTTGTTAATGAATGCGAGGAACAGTATGTTATGACATTGCCCAGGACAAGTACTCCTAAAGACATTTGGGCCCTTTTTAGAATGTACTTATGTGACATGGCGTCCGATGATGAAACCTTTTCTGTGCCAACACCTTGAGTATGTACGACCTGATTGTATTGTGTTACTGTAAATACGTTTTCTCCATTGTATTTTGTCAATAATGCTGTATGTTGATGACATGACTATCAATAAATAAAGTTTTAAAAAAAAACAGGATGCCTGCCCCTTACCTTACACACTTCCACCACAGCCTTCTGCATTTCTCTGTACAAAGAGACCTGCCACAGTTTTTCCGTACACACCACAACCAGAAAACGTATTGAGCAATGCCTTAGCCTCCACAGTCCCATTTCCATGGCTACCATCCTGAAAATGGCCGGATGTGGCACGTGTAATCCTGAACTACCGTGGAATCTGCAGAGTTATCATGCTAGGAAGGGGGGAAGGAGGTGTGAAGAAGTGTGAAACAGGTTAGGGGATTGGGTTTTTAGTGGTCCCTCAGAAAAATTTGTTTCGTGCTTTTTTTTCGAGCTTACAAAGAACCTTTTTCATTTTTGCTCTTTATCAGAGTTTCTCTTTTCTTTGCCTCCTTACATTGTTACAGGATTGTCTTCAACATTTTTTGCACAGTTTAAAACAAAACAGCATTGCCAATGTTGGTCAAATAAATTCCATTTGCATGGAACCGGTGCAAATTTTGCTCATCAATGATGTCAAGTCGGTGGAGAACATCCCAGCAGTGGACATAAATTGACACATGCTTCTGCTTATGAAACACCTTCCGACCTCTGGCTGGGGACAAATTACACCGGCATGGTTGCATGCTCCTCTTGGTGGTATGCTTGAGAAAACCACATTGGCATTGGGAAAAATCTGCATCACTTCTTCCATCAACTTCTTTAGGCAACAGAGCAAACATCCACATGATATGTACCCCAAATGTAGAGCTCCATAATGCAGCATGACAACATCAACAGTGCCGACAGAGGCCACACATCTGCAAAGGTCACCCATACTGCCAAAACTGCCCTCATAGACAGTGCCCCAGAAAGCCTCCACTCCTTCCAACGCAAAATTAGCAGCCATGCCTCTTTGCGCGGCATACGTGTACAGATCTTGCACAAAGGTATCACCCACTATTAGCACCCTGCGTCTCTCCATTTCTGCCTGCCACCCGCACTACACAGAGTAATGGGGAAAAAATAGTACCGACCCTTCCTGTGAGGCACACCCTCGACACCTGATTGGCTAATTCCCACAGATCCATTTCCATGTCCACCATGCTTGAAAGGCCAGGAGGTGGCACGTGCGCTTTCCCAGCTACAGCGAGGACTGTGCCCCAGTAAAGCAGAGACAGCCCTTCTTCCCTTTCCACTCCAGCCATGCATCCAAGGCGCTAGGCCCTCACCAAAAACATCATACCATAGTACACCCTATGTTTAAATGCTCATGTTATGTGCAATGCACTCCCCAGCTACAATTGAGCCTGCCAGCTTTCATCCTGGCCACATATTTGCATGCATGGCTGCATAACGTTGCGTTGGGTGTGCTGAATGGTATGCAGGTGGCAGTGTAAATTGTCCATATTTTACATGTGTGATGCTGAGCACTTCCTTTCATGACGCAATATCTTAAAGCACTTCCTAAAGCAAGGGTGTTATAAGGGCCTAACCATAGAAAACACAAATGGTCACATTTCGCTCCCTAATGTGCAACCGGTGCAATGATGTACAGCATATGGTAAAGTAAGCATAGCAGCTGACTTTCTGCTGTTCTACCAAGTCTACAATGTCCTCTACAACTCTTGTGTAAAAGCCACCAACTTCAAATGCATGCAGAGTTACAACTGCATGCTTGCATTATGTTGTGGTGGCTGTGGTGAAGGCCTAGGCTCTTGGGTGCAAGGCCTACGTCCTACGGCCTTTGGCCATGCACCCAACAGTCTAAGCCTTGTCCACACCCACCAAAACATAACAGAGCCATGAAGGCGAACATGTAGCCAGATTCCAGAATTCACATAGGCAACATAGGCACCGGCACTTCTAACCAACCGCCGCCCCATAATACAGCGATGCATGTAAACATGTTCCAGTTACCATAATCCACAAACATACCACACTGTTTGGCACCCCTACGACTGCCATTCACATAGCATTCTATTACTGCCAACCAAACCACAAAATCTTCATAACATTGGTCCTGCTCCCAACACTCTAGTAACTGCATACAAGTAATACTGCAGAGTGCCGTACAACACTTACTAATCTGCGCAATGCACACTACCCAAGCAAATATAAAATCCACTTCAACCGTACCCTCTGCTATACGGACAGTATTCCAACACTGCACCCAGTGGACATGCTGCAGGACTGCTCACTGCAGCATCTCCACCCATACACCGACAACTGTAGGATGTTCTAACAATCACCACACATACGGAACCAACAATGTATGCAATGCAGTCAAACCACATAAAGAAAGCAACAAAATGTCGAACCTACTTGCAACCACTGGAGATACCTTTTCAACCAGTGGACACACTTTTCCGTGCAAGGGCTCCAGCCATTCATCGAAGGGGCAACAGACTTACCACACACAACACACCATAGTACACGCAATGCAGCCAAACCACACACACAAACCAACAATGTCAAACCTACTTGCGATCAGTGGACAACAAACTTGTCGGTGCAAGGGCTCCAGCCATGCATCCAACGCAATGGGTCTTATAAAGGGCAAACTGTAGCAAACGCAAATGGTCACATGTGACTTCCTAATGTGCAACACGTGCAATGACCTACACCATATGCTAACGTACGTATAGCAGCTCACTTCAGCTGTTCTACCAAGTGTACAATGTCCTCCACAAACATTGCGTAAAGGTCCCCACCTTTGAAGACATGAAGAGTTACAACTGTATGGCTGCATTATGTTGAGGTGGCTGTGGTGAAGGTCTAGGCTTTTGGGTGCATGGCCTATGGCCTATGGCCTTTGGCCAAGCACCCAACAGTCTAAGGCTAGCCCACACCCACCACAACATAATAGAACCATGCAGGTGAACATGTAGCCATGTGCCAGAATTCACAAAGGCAACATAGGCACCAGAACTTGTACCCAACCGCCGCACCAGAACAAAGCGATGCATGCAAACATATTCCAGTCACCATAATCCACAAACATACCACAGTGTTTGGCGCCACTACCCACTTACATTCACAAAGCATTGTATTACTGCCAACCAAACCACAAACTCTTCACAACATTGGTCCTGCTTCCAACACTCTAGTAAGTGCAAATAACCAATGCAGCATAGTGCAGTACAACACTTAGTAAGCTGCCCAATTCACTTCCATTCACAAAGCATGCTATTAATGGCAACCAAACAACAAATTCTTGACAACATTGGTCCTGCTCCCAACACTCTGTAAGTGCATAGAACCAATACTGCAGTACAACACTTACTAATCTGCACAATGCAGACTACCCAAGCACATATAAGAACCAGTTCAACTGTACCCTCTTCTATATGGACAATAGTCCAACACTGCACCCAGTGGACACACTACTGGACTACTCATTGCAGCATCTCCACCCATACACCGACAACTGTAGGATGTTCTAACAATCACCACACCTACGGAACCAACAATGTATGCGAAGTAGCGAAGCAGCGAAGGTAAGAAATTTGGAGAAACATGTTTTTCGTTTAATGAGAAATTTGCAAATGTATTCTTTTTGAAAGTTTTCTTTTGTATTTGTGAAAAAAAACAGTTTTGGTTTATACCACAATAAAATAAAAAATAAAAAATTATTAAAAAAAGTATGCAATGCAGCCAAACCACACAAAGAAAGCAACAATGTCAAACCTACTTGCAACCAGTGGACATACCTTTTCAACCGGTGGACATACTTTTCCGTGCCAGGGCTCCAGCCATTCATCGAAGGGGCAACAGACTTACCACACACAACACACCATAGTACATGCTATGTTTAAAAGTTCATGTCATGTGGAATGCACTCCCCTTCTGCAATTCAGCCTGCGACCACTCATCACAGAAAGAGATCACTGCTGGAGCTGTCATGCCATAACGAAGGCTGCCTGCAATCACCACACAAGGTTGTTGCCTGTTGAGGTAACTGCGAATTGGCATAGTATACACAGATACCGCTGGCAGACCACCGTCTTCCTCTAATGAGATATATCAGATGACCCACTTCTCACTTCCCCACCCTTTCCATCTCTTCTTCCCACCACCAGATGCCGTAAGTATGTTTTCCAGACCCTTTCACCACTGCATTGTCCTCTGATACAACATGCCGTTATCGAAAACGTAGGACGCACATCACGTCACTGCACACTGCAGTGCAATCAAACTTTTGAACGTGTAACGAACAGGTAAATGGGATGCCGGAGCGGAGCCAGAAAGGACTCATTTTAGTGGCCACACGCTTACATACAAGAGCCCCAGCCATGCACACAATGCTTTAGGAGCTTGGCACACACACCACAACACTATCCTCCGATACACCATGGCGGCGTTTCACAAAAACTTTGATGCACAGCACGCTTCCCTCCAGCCAACCACCGGCCGCGTCCAATGTTCAACGACATCATGGCTTACTACAAGCCAATGAGACTTCTGTCCGCGGAGCGAACAGGGAAATGGGTCCGCGGAGCAGAGCCAGATATCACTTATTTTTTTAGATGTACATTTCAGTTCTTTGCAACAAAAGTACTGGTCGGATTTTGACCAAACACACAAAAGCACGTTTTTGAAACCAAGCCCCCCCCGGACCCCCCCCGCTCCTGCTGCAAATTTGGTGAAAATCCGGCCAGCTGTTTGGGCTGTAGCCGTGCGCAAACTTTTTGCCCATTCATTCTATGGAGAAAAATAAATGTTGTGGCCCCTCCTATTAATCCCCCCCTGCACGAAACCTCCCGAAACTTGCTGAAAAAATTCTGAGCGGGCCATATACCTTTTTTGCAAAGTTTGGTGAGGATTCCTCCAGGTGGAGCGAAGTTATAAGCCGCCCAATAAGTGGTCTTCCTATGGTTTTAGCAACTTAATCATAACTACACGGCCCGCGGTAGTGTAGTTATGGTTAAGTTGCTAAACCCATAGGAAGACCACTTTTTGGGCAGCTTTTAACTTCGCTCCACCTGTAGGAATCCTCACCAATCTTTGCAAAAAAGCTATATGGCCCGCTCAGAATTTTTTTTGCCAAGTTTGGTGAGGATTCGTCAAGGGGGGGAAAGTTGTAGGGGGGTCAGAAAAGTTTGTTTTTTTCCACAGACATAATGGGAAAAAACTTTGCTCGCACCTACAGCCCAAACCGCTGGACGGATTTTCACCAGATTTGCGGCAGGAGTGGCGTCTTGGTCCCGAAAACGTGCTTTTGTTAATTTGGTGTAAATCCGTCCAGTAGTTTTTATTAAAACAACCAAAATGTACGGCAAAATAAATTGAGATATCTGTGTCTGGTCCGCGGACCCATTTCCCTGTTCGTTCCGCGGACTGGCTTCTGATTGGCCCAGAAAAATGTGCGGACTTTTGCATGGTCCGCGGACATCGTGACTCGGTCACCGATTGGTTGGTGAGAAACCGTGAAATGAGTCGGTTTTGCGCAAAACGTCCGCCATGTTGGATTCGCAGACTTTTTGGGGACAGCACAGCAAAAAAAAAATGTAAAAGCAACATTGCACTTGTTAAACTCAACAAACAATCTCTGGGGAGGTGGGGGTGATGAGGATCGGATATGGCCATAAGAAGCCAAAAACAGGTTGTTTCTCCCCCGACAGTCCGCAAACACTCCAGATGTCCTGGGGCAGTCCTGTGGTGTCCGCGGACACTTCAGATGTCCTAGGACATCTGTACCTATTTGTGCATTACAGGGTTGGGGAAAAACAGTTTTTGGATGACTTATAACTTTAGCGCTACTCAATGAAACTGCATGTAATTTAGCAATTTTATTCTAGACCTAATCCTGAATGGTTTTCCAAAGTTTTGTGGGATTCTGTCAAGAGGAGGCAAAATTAGAGGTGGGGTCCCAAAATATTGTAAAGGCATATACATGTGGTGTCATTTGACGAATCTGCACCACATTTGGCAAAACGATTTTGGATATAGATATAACTGGTTTTCTAAGGTTTAGTGGGATTTTCTCAAGAGGAGGTTAAATTAGATGGGGGGGGGTCTCAAAATTTTTTAGATGGCTTATAACTTTGTTGCTATTGAAGAATGGGGACAAAAGTTGTGACGAAGATTATAGACCCAACCTTCAATATTTGTGTAAAGACTGAATGGATTTTGTCAAGTGGGGGCTAAGTTATATGACTATTATATGTACATACATTTTGACACTTATGAAAAAATAAAACATGGGCGGATTTCGAGCAAACTCGTTTAAGGAGCATTGGCAAGGACATTAAAGCATGGTTTTGCAAATGTGCCCGTGTTTTATTTTTAGACAAGTGTCATAATGGGTATTACCCAAATTGACCTTTTACAATTGACCTTTTGCACAATTGACCTTTATATTATTTTAGTTATTTTATATATGTATTGGGTTGGTTTTGGATTATAAATAATATAAGGGGATTGGGTGGGGGGTTGCGTGGGGTTTTGGAATGCGTGGAGGGTTGCGGGGGGTTCCCCCCGCATATGTATCCTAATTGACCTTCTAAATTAGGTCAATTCTTCCGAGGTCAATTCTCCTCAGGTCAATTGTGAAAAGATCAATCAGTATAGTATACAACCTCATAATGTAGGTACAAAAAATAGTCATATACCTTTGGTGACCGAGGTATAGCCTGTGGCCGTGGGCAGTAGCCCGATGGTCTGGGTCATGGCATAAGGTCATGACGCGGACAATCTGGCTGCTGGCGATGACCGCGAGGGACGAAAAATGGTGTTAAAGTGGCCATGTCCACCTGGGACCGGCTGTGTGGTAAAGTTACTCAAAAGTAAGATAGGTTTGAAAGGGAAATAAAATGTGCTCGTGGTAATATGATCATAGGGTTCTGCAGGCTGCCATAGAAAGGGAAGAGGGGCTCTGTACGGAGCCCCACCTTCTCTTTCCATGGTGGCCATCTTGGAAAAGGATTGCTGTAGGCAGTAAAATCTATTTTTTAGCACCCCGGCTTCCTGCTTTGGGAACCAGGGTTGCTAATGGCCTTCATCCCCCATTGCAGGGGCAGCAATGGAAGATAATGGTCTGGAGTCCTCGTTATTTATAAAACGCTGAAGCCCGCAGACATCAGGGCACACACAGACACACTTCATTTGGGCCGATAACTTGGGCTGCCGGCTGTTATCCCCTGTTGCGGACGAAAAATTTTGTTACAGTGGCCATGTCCACCTGGGACAGGCTATGTGGTACAGTTATTCGAAAGTAGGATAGGTTTGAAAGGGAAAAAAAATGTGCTTGTGGTAATAGGTTCATAGGGTTCTGAAGGCTGCCATAGAAAGGGAAAAAGGGTTCTGTACAGAGCACCGCCTTCTCTTTCCATGGTGGCAAACTTGGAAAAGGATTATCCTTCCTACAGCGGGACTCCGCAGGTGTCCCGGCGGGAGGAAGGAAAATCCTTCCTTCCTACAACGGGATGCCACAGGCGTCCCGCTGTAGGAAGAAAAATCTATTTTCTAACATCCCGGGTTCCCGCTTTGTGCATTTCACTTTGGTATCTTAAGCCTTTGGTAAACTCCCAACAGTGGTAAAGAACTGCCACAGCCATGATTCTCTCTGGGTGCTAGAGGTAGGCACGTTCTCTACCTCATCTTCTTGGTCCTCTTCATTGTCTTTGGAAGTGCTGCGCTTTTTCTGTTATGTGGGTCCTCCAGCTGGTGGTGGTTGTGGCGGTTGTGGTGGTGGCTCTTGGGGATGAGGGAGGGCAATAGCTGATGCAATTTGTAAGAGACATCGCAGTTTTACTAATATTCTTCCAAGTATGTGCTTTGCTCTAGATTGTTAATGGATAATGAGTAAGTATAGGTGTAGGAGCTGTGCAAGGGTACATTTTGAGCTTGAAAGTTCCTAGATCAGTCGAAAAATGCAGTTCCAAACAGTCTTCGAAGCATGGACCCGGTCGCGAAGTGCGGACGCCTTCGCAGACACGTCATCATACTGCGTGCGTGCGCATGGTCACATGGCACTGCCCGGAAGGTCTGTGATATCAGACGTTTCCGGACATCGACAGATGCAAAAACAGTGGAGAAAGTTGCAAAAAGTGTATAGAATATTTAAAAATGATGCTGGGAAATGGCAGAGTTTTGAGATTAAACATTGTAAATTGGACAGACGTGTTGCTATATTGGGGTAATTATGAGATTCGTAAATTGTAAGAAAATAGCATGCACTGGTAAAAACCCATGAATTTCAGTGAAAAAACGTTGTTAAACGGATGTTATGGTTACAAGTAAAACTGAAAAACCTCAGAAATTCAGGAGTTATGGTAAGCTAAGCAACCATAACTCGCGCCACCACAGTGCACTGCTAAGACTAACACCCAGGACATCAAAGATGACATCACAAATGTCATCGATGACATCACTGATGACATCACATATCTGGGCCACTTGTTTTTCTTCACTGACATATCTAGACCAGGTGGGTTTGTATCTAGACGTTAACCTTGTCATATGTTCTTAAAGTACGGTCCATATGGTGTAGTCTCAGCTGACGGTGCAGGTACATGGGGAAATAAGCAGGCCTCAAACACACATTTCATTTGTATACATGAAGATAAACTTTAATGTTATTATCCTTTTCTGATGATGCCGTTTCTTTCTTCCTTACTTTAGTTTCCCTGTTTGTGCCTCTGATTTGTACGTATTGTGGTTCTTCATATGTATTGTTTGTACTAGCAAACGTGTAGTAAGTCTTGAATTGTTAGCTAGTTATGACATGTTTAACATTACTCAAAACTCGCATAAGGTAGCATTTATTATTGTACTTTCCAAAATGACAAGATTATAAATATTGTACTTCTATGATGCATGCTGCAGCCATTGGCTATGTTTAGATATGATTAGGTTCCTGTATTAACAACACTCAAATACAATGTTGTTTAGATTAGTACATCCTTTAATACATTAGGTCTCCCGATCACCCCTTACATCTTGTTACCAACATAATAAACCCAGTCCCTTGTATTTTTCAAAATGAATTTCACATGCGATGTCATCAGTGATGTCATCAATGACATTTGTGATGTCATCTTTGATGTCCTGGGTGTTAGTCTTAGCAATGCACGGTGGTGGCGCGAATTATGGTTGCTTAGCTTACCATAACTCGTGAATTTCTGAGGTTTTTCGTTTTATCTGTAACCATAACGTCCCTTTAACATTTTTTCATTGCATTTCATGGGTTTTTATCAGTGCAACTTAACCCTAACGTCCATTTAACAAAGTTTTACACTGAAAAGAAAATGTAAAAAAAAAATATATATATATATATATATATATTGTTTTTTCTACCTGTTGGGTAGAGGATTGAAGCTGCACTCTCCATAGTATCTTGGTGACCCCTCACCATTACAAAGAAGTCGGAATCCAAGCCGCTGGTTTCAATATCAAAACTGTTCTTTATTTAGTTTCACAGGGAAACAAAATCATGTCGTATTTAAAAATCCATGGAAAAGCAAAAAAGACCAAAATGTAAACAGGTCCTCCCAAGTGCAACCACTCCTCATATCGAGGCGTTCACGCGTTTCGCGGCCAACTCGCCGCTTGCTCACAACAATTCGCCTCATTGTTACCAAGCCATTTAAAACGTGAGAGAGACAGGCAGGCAGGGGAAGGGAGGGGGAGGGGGAGGGGTAGGGGAGGAGAGAGGGAGTGGAGGAGGTACACAGAATGCAGAAATCGTGAAAGGACTAATTTCGCCCTTCCACGCAAACATTTCATTCCCATCCCGGACATCTTTGAATGGTTGGGTTTACCATTAAACACTCTCTGGTGCCACTATTCCTTTGCAATTTTGCTGCATTTTATGATTGATTTTGCTATGCGTTATAATGAACTTATTTCTTAATATCCTCCTTCTAATCCAAAATAATATTCCCACATTTATTCTAGTTTCAACAGAAAGGCCCCCATATATTATGGGCCGTGTACCATTACATCTGGTTTAAACACGGACTTGTCAAGTCCGTTTGTCAGTTGTCATTTACCCATCCATAGGCTAAAGTGCAAAGTGTGGAGTTAGAAATCAAAGTGACATGTGCAGGCAGCTATGTATACCTTTCAAAATAGTATCATGTATGGTATATTGCTCCATGTTTGCATACTTTAAAAGCTAAATGCATTTCAATTGAATGCTTAGTGCATTTCAGTTTCTACCTTCCCTCTTCAGAGTAAAGTGTCAAGTGCAATAGGAACAATAACTTTTGTTCAAGGTTACCAAATAAAAATATGTAAACATGGATACGGATGATTTTAAAATCTAATTTGTAAATACATTTCCCACATTTTTTTAACCAATAAAGTGCTTAGTGCATTAGCAGCCTTCACTTCTTCAATTTAAAGTGACACATGCAATAGCAGCATTTCTCTGTAAAAAACCCTGCCTGATTTTTGTAAACGGCATGAGTGGGAAACTTTTATAGATTCGCTTATATCATCTCACCTTAGAATTTCCACACTCAATATCTGAACCTAAAAACGTTATACGTTCTAGCCGGGCCTATCTCTGGTCAATATTAAATACTAGCCATCATGCCGGGGGCCAACACATCTTCATTCCGGAATATGTTCACCTCACCTCTTGGACCTCTCCTGTTGATCTCTCATGACCCTTAGGTTAAAATTATTACCAATCACCACAAGTGTAATAGAAGCAAAAACATCAATTACCATATACCCAAAATTGTTAAAAACACTGAAACAACTGCACAGATATATCTACTACTCAAACATAACAGGAATTTCTTCTAAGTCCTTTTCTTTTTCGTTATACAAACAACACCTTATAAAAGTTGTAATAGGAATGGTTTGAAACTGATTTTAGACACTCCGCAGGATCCGTTTGACTAATATTTCTTGTGTTTTTTATGCCAAGGAACTCGATCATTTTTCCTTTTTTGTATTCCCTTGATATTTATTGGGCTGATTTAGTGGGCAGTCTTTATTAGCAACCCAGAAAGTGGTAAAGTTCCTCATCAATGTTATGCCCATTGGGCTGTTTACTCTTGAAGTCCAAGATACACCTTGTTTCTTTTTGTCTGAGTTGCTTTTCTTTGTCACCTCCCCTTGGACCCAATTCAATTTTGTGTAGGCCAACAAATCTGAAACTATCTATTTCCTTATTGTGGCATTGGTCAAAGTGTTTTGCCATTGGGTAATTCGCATCATTGTGCAAGATTATATATATCCTTTCATTACGTCTCAGTCACATGCGCACAGGTAGCTTCTATAAGCTGCAGTACTGTAATTCCCAAGTTAGCGCCATGCATTTACCTCGTCCTTTTTACAGACATTGCTAACTGTCAACACGGCATGAAGGGTAGTTGCCACATGTCAAGTATCGATAGCAAAAACAAGAATCACCTGTAAGGGTGTATGTAGAAGTAGGAGACTGACACACAGGTGGCCTGCTTTTGGCTATAGACTTTTATTAGTGAGAAAATAAAAGAGAAAACCCTGTCTGACCCTTGTTCTAAGCGGGGTTTCCGTGCCTCAACTAAATACTAAGGTATGTGTCAGGATGTCAGTCTAAAGCAAAGAGTCCACCATCCTGTGTCCAAAAATCTATTTCCAACTCTTACACTATAAACTCAACTAAGGAAAAGGGGTAGCAATCGTGGCCCAGAAGAACGTCTTCCTATTTCTGGATGACAGCCGAAAGTTCACCTCTGGGTGATGCAAATGAAATGTTCTTCTCAAAGGATACAAATCAAAAAGACTCAAAAGGTTCCTTGTATTCAGATTCCAATAAGGCATATAGTACACAAAGTCTTGTATGTTCAGAGAGTTATGGAGGAAGAGTCCCTCCCCCTGACCTTTCTGAAGCTCTTGTATTGCCAAGAGAATGACTCCCTTCTCTTGGCTTCTTCCACAATGTTCATAAACACCAGGGGCTATGTCTCCCTTCCCCTGGCTTTTCTCCCAATGCTCACTGTTCACAGCCCACCTGGTTAACTATCCTGCCAGGTACTGTGACTACGACAATGGTTTTGGAGGTAGTTTATTATTGGGTGTGGATCCCAAACCCTTCTTAGTTTTTCTTGATTTTCAATAATTATACCCGGTTCACTATACTGCCAGGTATTCTTTTTTGTCGCTGTTAGGGAGAATTCTCTCTTTAGGCTGAATTTCCTAACCTAGTGAGTCCCCCAGCAGCTTTGCTGGATTTCTGGAGTTTGTTTTTTTCTCCTGCCAAGAGTGAGACTCTTTTTCTCCCTCTCTTGGACATGATTTATGGTGTTCCTTTGACTGTTAATGTGTTTTATGGGCTATGGGGTCCGTTACCCCATAGGGTCTCATGTGTTTTTACTATGTGTGTCACACAGCTCCCTCCGTGCAGTGACACAGGGGTGCCATAGTGACACCCCACCATAGACTCCATACCCTGGGACTGACTACTGTCTCCCAGGGCATGTAAAGTCACCATTGGCTTTACTAGTCCCAAATTATTAACAGAAACCGGTACAAACCATCATATTGTGGACGTACTGGTCGGGGCAATTCGATTGCCCCGGGGTCTGTTAGTCGAGAGGGCACGTCTCCGTCCCCCTTGATCGAGTTTTGGCTGGTGGCAGTGGAAACTACTTTTTATATTCGACCGCGAATATACCCCTATGGGATTTTCCCATTGTTCGAGGCTACCAAATTTAATTATTTAATTCTCATAGCCTCCAACATACCGCCAGTTTATTTAATTAATATTTATTCGCCGACTGGTATTTTTTGCCAGGACTCGATTCTAAAATGGCGTTTGTGTTCTCTTCTGTGACTCCAACCCAAGTCGAGCCCTTTGTTCCACTTTTTGGCAGGCTTCTCCACAGAAGCCTCCAAAAGTGGTGCCACTCTGTCTGGGTACCACAGGGGGTGTCGGAGGGGGTTTAGGCACCCTGGACTGAGTTACCTTGGTAACTCACGTCGCACTCTTGTGTGATTGGCACAAGTGGTGAGCCGGCCATGTTTGATTGACAGGTAGGCTGAGTGAATGGGGTTGTGCTGCATAAAAGCAGGGCTTTGGGGACTGGAACTTCAGAAGTCGTCACAGGACCTGAGAATCTGACGAGGGAGAAGCTGAGCCGACCTACCACGACGACACCACCGGTGGAGCCCTGCGGAACCGACTCACCACTTCCCGACGACAGAGAAGATCTCCCGACTGGAGAGGCTTCTTCCCCTGACTGGTGGGCACAACCAGTTTACCTTCTTCTTTTCGCATCACAGGCCGTCTTGTGGTCGAATTGCCCGTGCCAAGCACCCCGGCAACCGGATAGCCACTTACCACTGGACCGCGAATAAAAGGACCGCTCCTTTTACCTGAGAACTCGGCGGCTGGTTTCTTCCCTGGCAGTGCAACAGACTCCTGTCTTCCTCCCCGACAAGATCCTCTCTTCCCCCGGACGAAGCACCGACTTGCATCCGCTGCCAGGAACATCTGCCCCGCTGGAGTCTTTTCACCACTTTAAGGTACCGTGTCCGCCAGGCCTCCCTTTCTAAAGATTGCTACAAGGTAATAATAATCCCTTAACCTTCTGGACTGGGTTGGCCTCCTTGACCTTCTAACGGGTCCCTTTCTTTTGGGACAACTCTTTTTTTTTTTAACATTTGCAAGACTCTTGTGCACTTCAACCGTGTGACCTTGGACACCTTTCGTTCTGATCCTCTTAAAGTGGATCCGACCTTCTGAACTCTAACTTCACGGTTTTACTTGCCTCCCTCTCTTGTTTTGTTCTTATGAAAAGGGTTGGTATCTGTTTCATATTATACTCTGCTTTTCTCTCCCTTTTAAAACGAATTTTTAGAGTGCCATCTGCGTTAAGCGCTCACCGCTGTCTGAAAATAAATGGGGCTTTACTTAAGACTTGTCTAAAATTCCTCTAAGGGAGTGTATATCTTTTAGTGACCGTGTTTTTGAATTGCTTACTATTAGTGCCTGTGTGTTTTTCTAGATGTGGTTTTAAATAAATCTCTTTTACACCAAGCTCTGGTCAGTGTTTACTTGTTCTACTGTGCTCTTCTGACCTATTGTGAATACTCTGTATACTGCCTAACTCTTCTTGAGGGAAGTCTGACTGCTCAGCCACAGCTACCAAGTGAATCTGTGTGGTACAGACTGCTACCAAGTGGGTTTACTGCCAAACACCTGTAGTCTTAAATCTTTTGCAGTGGTCCCAGAGGGAACTGCACAGGTTTCTGCCTAACAGTCGCGTCACAGACCGCTTTGGCATTGGTGTTCTCTCTCTCGGGTCCCAGACTCCTCTGGTGTATTTCTGTCAGGTCCCAGACCCCTTTGGTACTGTTCTCTTGTTCATGGCCTAGCCAGCCCTGGTCTCCTAGTCTGCCAGGGACTGCCACGTAGAAGAGGACTCTGAATGCCACTCCTTATTGGATGTAAATCGCAGAGCAGTGTCCCACTGCGGTATGGTTCCTCAGGGTTCCCAGTAAGCCAACCCTCTTCTGGTTGCTCACCGGTCTTGCTCGACTGCTTCTGTGTCTCTTCTCCGGCTGAGCTCTGCGGCGACATCCTCATTTTGGGAGCCGCGTTCCAGGCAGATCACGCTCTCCGGCTCTCTCGACTGGCTGGTGCTTCGTCCTCCTGCTTCCAGACACAGCACGACCCCGGCAGAGCTCTGGACAACGTCTCTGCCGACAGCCAAGCGTCCCATCCTTGACTGCTTTGTTTGGCTCCTGACCGCGGGTTCTGCAGCTCCTGGTTCCTCCAGGGAGGATCTCGCTCTGTGTTTGAATTTCCCTCTTCTATATCAGCTGTGCCTTGGCCAATAGGACGTTTCTACAGAGTAGATCGTTCAGTATGGTTTATAGAGGTGCGATCTATGCCTCTGCACTTCTTCCTCATCCCATTACTGATCTTAGGGACTCCCTGTGAGTCTGTTGGTCACTCCCTCATCTTAGTACACAAGGGATATAGATCCCTTGAGGAGTTCACCCTCTTCCTCGCCCCAGTACTTCCTACCTTACTGGTTTTGAGGAAACAGATAGGAACACTAGGGATGATGTTGTAGGGGATTGGTGAGACTTAAGATAAGGTGGGCCATGGGGATACTGCTTTCTTCCTTTCTATATTCCTTCTTTCGTTCTTTAAATGTGTGCTTAGCAGAGCTTGTTACATGCTGCGTTTGCTTGTGCCCTTGCTGCGGCCACGTCAGAAGTGCTATCACCTTGTTGCCTTTTAACACTGGTTCTTCCACATCAGCAACATACTGACAATGAAGGATGTATAGCTTTTCAGTGGACATTTCGTTTTTCAGATTTCTGCTGGCTGGCCGTCTCATGATAATCGGCAACTATTAACCCCTGCTGTATTTCTTTGCCTCCATTATAATGTATGCACCAACAGGTGCCTCAGAATTTTTTTTCCGCCCTAAGCAAGGGGGGCCTCCAAGCCTCATGTTGAAATGGGTCCCCACAGGCTGTGACAAATGTTCAGTCAGGCCTGGCCTCTTATTTTCCTGCAAGGATACTCACACCCCTGTGCAAACCCATGATTTCTGCCCTATGTCCTCCCTTTGATGGGTTCCAAGTAATAATGTCCCTGCAAAAATGTCTCCGGACAAAAAAAAGTCGCAGATTTTTTGCAGAGGCATTATTACATTGAACATGCGGGGACATCCCCGCAACCCCCGATTTTTTTTTGTTGCAAGGGGAGCAGGGGACATCCCCACAACCCACCCCCATACATAATGTCACCATATATAATGTCGTCAATGGCTTTTCCCGGCGACATTATGTTTGGGGACATTATTACCCAATACCCTTTGATGTCTATTAGAGTTGTGATGACATACCAGTTTCATGAAATGCCTGCTTCATCCACATACCGCGACGCAATAGCAGTTCCAATCTACCCTGCACGGCCCATGGAATGCCCCTAAATCTTCCAAGGGTGCGCACTTCTTCCTTTTCCCAACCCTCGTACCCTCTGGCAGGGACATTGGATTCCAGTGATATTTAGAGAAAATCATTACCCAGCTTAATTTGTCACCTATTATTGCATCTAGTTCATGCTATATAAAACTATTTTAGAAATGTATGAAAAAGGTTTTGCTTTCTCCCCCAGATACCATTTAGCTGTGTTCTGTGCAGCTGTAACAGGCTAGATGTAGAGGCCAATGTGACGTTTACTCAAAAGGCAAGTTTAGCCGTATACCACTGGCTTAAATTCCTGTTTGGAAAGTTTGCAAGTAATGTCCTGTGAATACAACAAATGTGTTCGTCCTATGGTAATATAGACATTGTGCTATTCATTCCATTACAACATTCTTCAAACACAATAAAAGTTCTAGGTTTCAACAAAAAATAAATGTATTCACTTAAAGAAGGTTTGGTTAATCTAAACCATCTGTATTACTGTTATTTCCACAAAAAAACATAAGTTTGCGTAAGGTAAGCCTTCATCATAGTCCATATTTGTTTGCCTAAACCCACGCTTTTAACAGAAACCATATTTGTTTGATTAAGCCGATATGTGTTTCGCCTAGAAGGTCCCTTTTAAGGCTGTCATAAGGCAGTTCTGTAAGAACAGTCCCTTTCTAAATGTTGTTTTGTATGCATATTGTGCACTTTTGTTTGTTGAAAAAAACTATTCAACATGGTAGACTTTAGGCATTACATCTAGACTAATTGTGCAAGGACGCGGCCGTTCATGTTAAAATCATTATAGTATTCCCTTTGTGGTATTATTGGCATGTTTGCTTGAAACAGCCATCTTTATATTGAAGAACATTAGGGCTATATTAAATCCCTGCCGTGATCGGCGCCAGCGTTTTTCACGTTCGAGTACAGGTCACATTAGCACTCTACATAGATATAATGCCTATGGGCAAAGCCAACTGACAGTGGTGCACACACAGCAGTTACACTATAACATTTAAGACTATAACATTGGCGCAGCACAATTGTTTTATACTGTCCCCCTTCTTTCTGAACACATTATTTAACAGGCTACAGAACTGTGACTGTTTGATGGGGGTGTATTGCTGCTTTATTAACTAGGATTGGCAAAACAATCAATTTCAGGTTTTGTGCGGACATGGCATGGGCTTTTAACCAGCACTACCTGGCAATAGTTGGGTGCGATGCGAGAATCTGAGCATAAAATGTCAGTACCTGGTAAAGGCAGAACAGCTATGCGCAAGCCAAATCTGTTGGCGTTGCCAGTGCTTGTTTTTAACAGGACTTCAGTGCAAGGAATAGATGCAAGGACATACTGATTGCTAATAAAAGAAGTGGCTTAAGGTAAAATTGGTAATATTTGTATTACACTTTGAACTGATTTACAACTTTAACGAATCCACTGACTCTTAGGAGACTGCTTAGAAATAACACCGACAGGCACTATACAGCACAACGCTTGATATTACTACTAGTGACAGGACCGCCACAAAGAGATCCCTGGAAAGCAAGTAGTGGGTAGCTGAGTGAAAATAGCAATAAGTTTAAGCATGACCATGTACAGGTGTGGAGGTGTACAGGTGTGAGTGGAAACGGTACCTGCTCAGGTCAGTGGGCGAGTTAAAAAAAAAAAACACCCACAAGCTGTATGCCCTTCCTCCGATTCTACCTCCCCCCTTGCACTCCAATGTATTATTTTCGGCTTATATGTGTCCCTAAATAGCCACCCAATAGCCGAAACTAAATAGGATACAGACAGTGCATGACCATATAGAGTTTTGCTGCCATGCTTCTCTGTGAGCCTAAAACTGGCGGTATCCCAAATGTGCTGTAGTTGCCGAGGCTATATTTCGCGGTTGGGTGTTCACCCTAAAATTGTAATCATGCATGCAAAATGTTCTCATAGATACTTCATTAGCACAGCCACCCCGCCAGAAGGTGAGCACAGGGAGCCACGGAGGACGCCCGAGGGTGCGTGGAGAATAAAATCCCTTGAAACACCCCTCGCTGAAGAAAGTGCTCACCCCGAACCGAGCAATGACAGAGCGAAGTTCAAACGCTCCACAACTCGTGCACAAACAATCAAGTGCTTATTGTTTTTCAGTCTGGGGAACTAGGCACTGCATCTGCAAACATGAATTAATTGCACATCGCCCAATGTGTGTTGCTATCATCTTGTGGTTACTCAGAAAGGTGAATTCGCACTAGCAGCCCAGCTACTGACTTCAGCTGCACTTACCGGCGTCGCATCACCAGCACCCACACTGCTTCGCTGTATCCTATTAGAGGAAAGCACTGAGAGACGTTGCGCGTTACTGACGAACGTTGCATGTAGGTAGCAGGATGTCAATGGAGATTGTTAACTTAGCCGGTAATTAAAACATATACTTGAAGAATTGAACTTGTTTTTCTGAGGAATAAAATCAAATATAGGGAAGAATAGAAATATGCAGAGTTTTTGTTTAATCTGCGCTTCATAAATCACAATTCGCCAAATGTACCCACTTTTCAATATGGATGCCAATTTATAGTCCTTTGTTTGTTTTTATTATCCACGTGTGTCGTGACACGCGGCTTTTACATGTGTCAACGTTTACCAAAAAGGAAGTCGTGCTGCAGGTTAAGACAAGGTTTTTTGATCGCGACTTAACAGTAATTACTCTCCCCTGACTCACTCTGATTTAGTTTCCTCTTCTCATAAAAAAAGAAAATCCTGGTAGGTATGTTGGTTTCGTTTTACCCGTGATGGACAATCGGCTGCTGGGATGTGTAGTCTCCAGTAACACAAATAAAAGTAGTGAACGAAAGCACAGCTTTTGGGAGCCGCCCATCGTTGTCCTCACTTTTCGTCAGACTGGCTCAGATTGCCGAACATCGGAAGTTGTGCTGTGTTTCTGGTGTTGCAGTTAATGGCTGCATTATGTTTGATCCTGTTGCTCACACGGTACTCCGGGTCCTACGGGTTTACTTGGTAACCCTGTTCTGCGGTGTTATGACCGGGGAACCCCAACACAACGTACTGATGCTCGTGTGCGACTCCTTCGTGAGTACCACAGCGCTTTACGCTTTTACCAATATCCTGCGCTGCTGCAGAGCTTCACTATCTCGCAACACCCGGAATTGCTACTTTTGAGAGTTCGAGTAATTTATTAGACCTGTCTGTTTTCCTCCTGCAATTTTCTTCACTTGTTTGTGTAAAACAATTTCTGTTTTGTTCACCACGATGTTATGAAGTATGAATGTTGTCCTGTACTGCTGGCCAATGCTGCGGGGGGGGGGGGAGACGGGGGTTGACCACTCAGGAGAATGTTGATGAACTAGAGTGTGATTGTTCTGAATGTGTCAGCTGGGGGCCTGAGCTGGAGTGCATGAGGATGGCTGGTGGGTGGTCTGTTTATGTATATAGAACCATTTATCTACTGTACATATGTATAATAAAGCTTACCTGGACTTCTTAACTAAGAGGCTGGCAGCTAGTCTGCATGCATGCCAACCCTCCCGATTTAGGTGGGAGACTCCCGAATTTTCCAGTAAAAAATATAGCAATTTTTTAGTTTCTCCTGCCTAATATAATGAAATCTCCAATAGAATAGTATGGCAAAGTTCCTTCCCTCCCCCCTGATATCTGTGGCAAGATCTCCCTCCCAGGTGGCCGAGAATGTTGGCATGTATGAGTCTGTGTCTGGACTGTGGTGTCCCTTTAACAGGCGCACTTGGCAGAGGGGCATAACTCCGTCGCGTGTGGATTTCAATAAATGGGGTGAGTCGTGTGCGCTCTCCAGAGCACACATAGAGCCCGGACGGGAAGAAGAGTCTCCTGTCGGCTAGGGGGGCTCACAGTGCCACGGGAGGCCTAATAGCAGGGGGCCCCCTTCCACATTGGCGACAAGGTGGTTGTCCATGCTTGCACAGGCCTGCAGGGCTAAGGCATTGAGGTAAGAGCTGCGGCTCGATGAAAGAACTTTCTCTCATGCCGAAGAGCCGGTGTGTGCAGCTTTTTAAGCTACTATTTTATGCTGTACTGGTGGAGGAGGGTGTGGCTCCCCACCCCCATGCCGAATTTTGGACAAACCCACTGCCACGTGGATGGACATCTGCATGTTTGGAGTTTGGATCCTGTTAAGAAGGATTTCTGAGCTCTGACCTGGTGGGCAGAGGTTCAGGACGCCGGCCCAGTTTCTTGGAACAGGGCAACCTTCTGGACAAGCCAGACCAATCAGGGTAGCTTGGCGGCGTTCAAGACTAGGTCTCAGGAGGGGTGAGGGTGACTGGAAGACCTCAATGAGCACACAGAGCAAAGGACACTTACAAATTACTCCCAAGCAGGTGTAGTTATAAAAATACAATTACATTTATTTCAAGGCCTTTGAAAGTCATACACTTAATGATAATCACAGCAATACTAATAAACCAACACAATCCTATCAGAATACATAAACACAAGACCAAGGGGCCTAAAGGGTTAAATGCACGAAATAGGTCCACAATCTAAAAAGGGAAGGAAGCCGGCAGTGCAAAGAGTCTTTAGGCAATTCGACATCAGTCACAATCCTAACTGAAAGGCAGTCCAGTCCCTAAAATGAGGGGAGCCTATCGCTCAAATGTACTTTCAATGCTGGCGCACGCGGTAGCGCAAATGGGCAAAAACGGGGCCACTTCAGGGGGCTGTAGCAGCTCAGGAAGGTGGGTGAGGCGATGAAGAATAGGTTCCCACTATTCGAGGAGGGCCTCCACTTGAGGGCTGAGTCGTTTCCAAGAGTTGGGAATAGTTCGCACTAGCAGTGGAAAGGAGAGGGGCCCCCCAGGGGCCACTCATGCGTAAAAAGGATGGAGGTGCTAGGGGCCACCAGTAAGGGTCATTAGTACTCACCGCCCCTAGGCACACTCCGGACCAAACTTCAGCAGTCGAGTCCACTTCGGTTGCAGGTTCAAATGCAGCAATTTCTGCGTCTCTGCGGCTTTCAGCAGCGAAGCCGCGTGGCTGATTCCCAAACGGGACAGTGGCGATTTCTACGCTCCTGGTGGATGGATCAGGCCAGTTTCACTGCAGCAGGCATCAGGGGCAAGAGGGGCACAAGAGCAGTGCACCTGCAAAGTTCATCACCACGGCTGGGCGATACGGTAACCGCTTGTACTCCGGTTCGGGCTCTCTCTCTTTACCCCAGACCTGGGAACGCAAGTGTGTGAAATTCGGTGTGAGAGTGCCATGAACACAGAGCTTACGGGATACCAAGTTTCAAGGGCCTCCTCGAAACGGCGGCAGAGACAGAGCAAGGATCCTGTGCAAGCTACTCAGTCCACTGGTTGGCCCAGGGACACTTCAGAGAAGGCTTACTTGCAGGGTTTGATGAAGGTGCCGAGAATAGTTGGTCCCACTATTCCACTGGGTTGAAGCGTCTTCGCAGACCTTATAGTTCAATCAGATACAGAGGGGTCCAGCAGGACGACAGCGGGCTCAGGATGCCAAACCTTCCAGCGGGTCACCAGCGGTTCCTCGACTCGGCTTCTTAGTTTCAGGATACTTGGATCCCATCCTTCGTTCAGTGAGAACTCCATAGATCGACATGGTATGGCTGTGTGGGCCCTTCTCTTATCCAGAATTTCCTTTGCACCAAAACGAAGAGGACCCAATGGAAGATCTGCTTACATTCAGGCACACCATACGTGGACCAATCACGGACCCCGGTAGTCCCAGGCATTCACAGCACCTCAGACTCTCTGGCATCCAGGATGTGTATTGGAACCAGACGTTCCAGCCTACATCCTGGGGGCGCGCACACAAGGCATGCAGAAGCCTGCAAAAGCTTGGCACTTGCGGGAAAATGCATGACCAAATAAGGACTGATCCAGGCAGCTTGACCTGGGGAAGGTAAAGGGGCAAGATGGCCAAAGGACAGGACAAAGAACCTCTTGGCATGGCCATTTTGGAGCAGGCCACCAAACCGTGCCAAATGAGGTTATCGTGGTTTACCTAGCAAGAAAGTGTTAAAAATATGCGAAATGATAAACTGCCACCAGCCCTGTCCAAGGCACACCTGCACCTCTCCCAAAAAATCCTTCAAGAGTGTCTAGGGCCTTTGGGAATGACTATTAGACCGAAGTGCACTGTACTGTAAGGTACATTGTACACTTGCTACATGTTGCTGAAAAGTTGCAACACTGACAAGGACTAAGGGAAACAAAGTATTCCAGTACTGACTGTCTTTAAGAGCATGTCAGCTTCCCCATACCAAAGTGAGCGAAAAGTCCAGGGGAGTGCAGCAGAAGGCTGTGCTCCTCTGGCAAAGTCAGACTTTGGTGTTTAAAAAAATCGAAAAGTTGGGGGGGCTCACAACTGGAGGGAAAATTACACATGAAATGGAAATCTTTCCTAACAGATCCCCTATCTAAAAGGAAGAAGGTGAGGAGAGAGTTTTTATTTCTTTTCTCTCCTCTCTGTTGGGGTGGAGTTTACACCATTGACTTTGTTTTGTAGCAGTGTAGCTGGGAAGGAAAGTGAGAAGGGTTTCTCTCAAGGACATCCCCTTTTCACCATGCTAAATTCTACTATGGCTCTTCTGCATAGTGTGGAGGAGCAGGACACATTGGGGGCTTCAGAACATTCTGTGGTGCAGGACACCCTGTTGGGGATGTTCTACTCTGGTTCCGGTGTGGCCCCTAGCAAGGTAGGGGTACTCGTGTGCTCACCAACATGGCGGATGACCAGAATGCTGGAGGTACCCCTGCTGGAGCTGTGCTGGCTGTGCGGGGGGTGTCTGAATTCCACGCCAACAAGTTGCATTAGCCCCAATGCCTGAGTTTGATGTCTATGGGGCACCATCAAGCCTGGGTCTGCGGTGGAAATCATGGATCAACCGTATTTACATATATTTCAAGGCCACTGGATAGACTGATGAGGAAAGAAAGGTGGCTACACTTTTGTACTCGACTGCCCGGCAGTGCATCAGATCTTTCAGACGTTGCAACCAGTGGATGAGTCCTATGTCGGGGCAAAGAATGCGCTACATGAAAATGTTAGGCCTCTCCCACGTGGTCTTTTAAGATGTATTTCTGAACTCTAACCTGGTGGGCAGAGGTTCAGGAGGCCAGCCTAGTTTCTTGGAACAGGGTAACCTTCTGGACAAGCCAGACCAATCAAGGTAGCATTGCCGGCAGTCAAGACTAGGTCTCAGGAGGGGTGAGAGTGATCAAAAGCCCACAATGAGCACACACAGTAAACAACACCACAAATTACTCTGTCAGGTGTATATCAAAAATATATACATTTATTAAAGGCCTTTTAAGTCAAACACAAAGTAATAACTCAGCAGTATCAACAAAACCAGCACAACATAAATCTAGTAAACATATACAGTAACCAATGGCCAACAGGGATATTATTACCTGGTACATTTCCATAACCTGCAAAGAAAGGGGTTATGCATCGTGAATATCTCTGTGGAAGTCCTTCACAATTCAAACCGTTACTGAGAGGAAGTCTAGTCCCTAAGATGAGTGGAGCCGTGAGCTCAAAAGTACTTTTGGTGCTGGCGCTTGCAATCGTGCAGTTAAGTCAAAACGGGGTCCCTTCAATGGTCTGTAGCGACTCGGGAAGGTAGGTGCGGCAGTGAAGAATAGGTTCAAATCCTGCAGTTGCGCGGCTCTGCGGCTTTCAGGTGCTGCATTCCATCAATGATTCTGTGGCGGGACAGTGGCTATTTCACTGCTCCTGGTGAAGGGAAAAGGCCAGTTCCACTTCAGCGAGTCTGAGTGCACAGGGGGGCACAGCAGCAAGGCACCCACGAAGTTTGTCACCACAGCTGGGCGACACGGTGACCGCGTATGCTCGGGTTCCGGCGTACTCTCCTAATTCCAGACCTAGGAATGCTAGGTGTACAAAACTCAGCGGGCGAGTGTCTTATACCTAGAGCTTACAGTCTCCTAAGGCTCATGTCAAAACTCGAGACGGGGGCAGTTCCAGGGCAGAGGTCCCGTACAAGCTGGCCAGTTCGCTGGGCGGTCCAGGAACACTTCTGAAAAGGCTCGCTTACAGGTTAAGTTGGAGGTGCCGAGAATAGTTGGTCCCACTATTCCAATGGGTCGAATCGCCCTTGCAGGCCTTCTATGTTTGTTCAAAAACAGGGGGTCCAACGGGACAACAGCGGGCTCAGGTTGCCAAACAGGGTTGGATTGGCCCCTCGGCCATGGCCGGGCCGAAATATTCCCTAGGCAGTGGGGGCCATGCCTGGGCCGGTTTGGAAGAAAAACAAATCTTTTTTTTTTCTTTCTTTTTTCAAAAAGCCTTTCATCCTTCTTAGGTCGATAAATGAGTAACAACAGAGGTTGGGTGATATTGTATGCATATTTGGTCTATAAAAAAGAGCTTAAGCGTAAGTGCTATACAATAACATATCATTTGGCCTTGGACGTCTGCTTGGATTCACAGTAATTTAGTGTACTTAGGGACAATGCTATTTGATGCTACTTCCTGTTTTGTCAAGGGGTGAAAGGTCGTGTTTCATCGCTTCCCGGGATGTCACTTTGGGATGGGGTCAAATGACATCACTTCTAGTGATGTCATCAGAGATCAAGGGTCGTGAGGCGAGGGGTGGGCCACTTATTTTTGAGTGACCGGGCCTATTTCTTGTTCCAGTCCGACCCTGGTGCCAAACCTTCCAGCGGGCCACCAGTGGTACCACGGATCTGCTTCGTTGATTCAGGATACTTGGCTCCTTTACTAAGTTCAGTGTGAACTCGGATGATCGACCTGGAATGGGTGTAAGATACCTTCATTCAAAATCTCCTTCGCGCCAAAACGAAGAGAAACCAATGAGAGATCTGCTCATATACAACCATCCCAGATGTGGACCAATCATGGACCACAGTGGTCCCAGTCATCCCAGCACACCAGACATCCTGGCACCCAGGGTGTGTATTGGAACTAGAGCTCCAGCCCACATCCTGGAGGCACACACACAAGGCACGCAGAAGCCGGCGAAAGCTTCGCTTTGCGCGGGGGTCTGCATGACCAAATAAGAAATTTCTGGGTCTGCTCGACCTGGGGAAGGCAAAGGTACAAGATGGCCAAACATAAAGGACCTTGCGGCATGGCCCTTTTAGGCACTGGCCACTGTCCGGGGCCAAACGCAGTATGGACCATTGGAAAGAGTTGAAAATGCATAAAAAGTAACAGCTGCCACCAGTTCTGTCCAAGGCACACTTGTACATTCACCAAAAATCCTTTGAGTGTGTCTAGGACCTTAAAAATGAAAAGGGAGATCCCAGCGCACTGTACTGTAAGGTACTTTGTGCACTGACAAAATGTTTTTGTTTTATTTACTTATATAGCACACCGAACCAAAAGGTATCTGGGCGCTTTTCTTAAGGTACATTGTTGCAGTAATTCTACAAGATAAAGTACAAGATACAGTAAAATATACAGTGGTGGATACACATTTTTACAAGTATATACATGGTGGGAAGATATACAAAATGTACAGGTTCATGATATATCTTAGGGTAAGATTTCACCTGGCCGAGGCTGCCAGTGAACGTGTCAAACCTACGCTAGGGCATGGTCGAGAAGGTTGCTGGGTCTAGAATGATCACAATAGAGCATGGTGGTCTTCAGTTGGGATGTGAGAGTAGCCAGGATTTTGTTTTGTTCCGAAAAGAGAGGAACACCGGGTCAGTTCTTAGTGCAGGTGGAAGCTTGTTCTAAGTCTTAGCCGCAAGCACCGGAAAACTAGAACCTCACGCTTTGTTGAGTCTGAATTTCGGAATGTTTAGACAATGGGCATAGTTAGTTCTAGTAGACTTCTTTCTGGAGAATTTGTTCATCTGATACTTAGGTGCTGAATTGTTAAGGCACTTTTGGGTAATCATGAGTGTTCTAAAGGTGATCCTATCTCGGATAGGGAGCCAATTGGAGTTACGTCGGGTTTGTGCAATATGGTTAGATCGAGAAATATTTAGGGCAGCTCTGAGAGCATTGTTTTGCATTACTTGTAGCTTGTGCAGGTTCCTCTGGCTGGTGCCCAAGTAGAGAGTATTATAATAGTCCAGTTTGGACAGTATAAGGGTTCTTGCAAGGGTGAGACAACTATTGGTGTTTAGGAACGGTCTGCAGGCATTTATTAATTTAGATGTGTAGGCCGTTGAGGATGAGGTGGCGTTGATTTGTTTTTGAAGGGTTAAGGGAGAATCTAGATAGAAGCCTAAGGTCTTTGCTTCCTTATCAACTTTGATGTGGTTACCATCAATATTGAAGGAGGAATATTTGGGGCCTAGTTTATTGAGTCTTAATTTGGAACCAATGAGAAGGATCTCAGTTTTTTCGTCGTTAAGACAAAGGCCGTGATTGGCCATCCACGCCTGAATTTTGCTGTAGATTTCGTTTAGGAGTGTGGAATCAGATTGGTAGTCGCCTGATAGAGTGATGAGTATTTGCGTATCATCCGCGTAGTTCGTGTATGATACGCCTAGATCATCTAGATGGGTTGAACACGAGCTTAGTGAATATATTGTAGAGGGTGGGGGAGACACATGAGCCTTGTGGGACTCCGCAAGTGATGGGGGAGGGGCCGGCTGAGGCACAGAGAGAAAAAACCCTAATGGATCTGTCCGCTAAGAAAGAGTTGACCCAGGCTGCAGCTTTGCTAGAGAAGGAGGCAGCTGTGGTGAGGTGGTTAGTTAAGATACTGTGGTCGACTAAATCGAACGCTGCCAATAAATCTAGTAGGAGCAGTAGAGCAGGCTGTCCAATGTCTCTTGCCTCTTCTATTTGGATTTTCAGATCCAAGAGGGCTGTTTCTGTCCCATGTCTTGGTCTGAAACCCGATTGTCTGAGGCCTAAGAGGTTGTTGGTCTCAAGGTGATTTTGAATCTGGACACATGTATGTTAGGGAGAATTCTCATTTATGGCTAATTTCCCTTACCTATAGAGTCCCCCAGCAGCTTTGCTGGATTTGAAGGGTTTATTTCTCTTTACCTGCTAAGAGTGAGACTCTTTTTCCCACTCTTAGGCATCTTTGCTATGTTTGTTCTAGGCTATTTTTGTGTTTAATCCCTATGGGATCTTTTCTCTCACCCATAGGAACCATCTTTATGCACATGTGTTACACAGCACCCTCCGTGCAGTGACACAGGGGGGTAGTAGCGACCCCCCAACATAGACTCCATTCCCTGAGACTGACTACTGTCTCCCAGGGCATGTAAAGTCCCCATTGACTTTACTAGTCAATCTCTATGAACTAAACCAGTACACCCCATCTTAATATGGAAGTACTGGAAGGGGTTAATAGTTTTTCCACTATGTTCATTTTCGAGAGGGTACCTTAAAGTCCCCCTCTACAAAGTTTCTGGCTGGTGGCAGTGGTTACTACCTTTTATATTCGACCGCGAATATTTTCCTATGGGATTTTCCCATTGTTCGAAGCTAATACTTTTACTGACAGCCTCTAACATACCGTCGGTTCATTTTCTTATTAACTTTACTCCGGTAGGTTTTATTTGCCAGAACTTTGATAAAACTTCTTTCTCGAGTCTTACTCCATTTTCCTAACCCAGGTCGGGGATCCTTGGTTCGCTCTTTTGGCGGGCTTCTGCCAGAAGCCCTCCTTTCGGCACCTCTGAGTCTGGGGTGGGTCTGTTGTTTGGGAGGGGGAGTAGAACCCCTGGACAGAGTTGCCACAGCAACTCGAGTCACACTCTAACCTGATAGGCTGGAGGGTCTCCCGCCAAGATGACCACTCCACTGTGTGAGTGACAGCTAGGCTGTATGAATGGGTCTCTTTCTGCATAAAAGCAGGGTCCTGAGGACTGGAAGAGCAAGACGTCACCACTGGAACTACGGAACCGATGGGGAGAAAAGCCAGAGGCATCTTCAGCATCTGCACCACCGGTGAAGCCCTGCCGGATCGTCTCACCACTTTTCTTCCACACGACGAGAGGAGATCTTCAGCGAAAGAGCCTCCCTCCCTTGAGTTGGTGGGGTCAACCAGTTCACTAATCGCTTCTTCGGACCTGCCTTGGTCGAATCGACTGTGCCCAGCACTTGGAGACTGGATAGCCAGGCAGCTATCGACCCAGACCGCAATTAAAAGGAGCGTACCTTTTTAAACTTCGTTTGGCAGCACCACGGCTGGTTTCATCCCTGGGTAGTGGAGCAACTCGAATCTTCCTCCACGACGAGAGCCTCTCTTCCTCTGTTGGATCCCTCGACCTGCAGGAACTACCAGGAACAACCACCGCCGCAGGAGCCACTTCTCCACGTTTAAGGTACATTGTTCGGCCAGGCCGCCCTTTTTCTGTGGTAGCCCTAAAGGTGTTTTAAATCCTTTAACTACTTGTGGGGTCGGCCGCCCTCTCTCTTAACATTGTCTTTCGCCTCGCATCTACCTCTTCAACAATTTTCTACTAAATACTTGACTGCAGCTACAAGAACATTTTTGCTCCTAAGCTCCTGGTCCTGTACAACTGACTCTGGCTCAGGCCAATTGACTCTGGCTGATTTGTTAGATCTGCTCTCACTAGATTAGTTTTCAATGAGAAATGTGTGAATGCACCTAAATCTTCTAAACCCCTCTTCCTTCCTACTGTTTTAACTTGTGGCGTGCCATTTTGCTCAGTTTTTCATTCACTTATCTTTTGGCTAAAGTGTTACTGTGCATTACTTGTTCACAAAACGTCAGGGAAGTGTTGCTAGGGGGTGTCTGAAGGCATTTCAGTTTAACTTGTGCTTTCCCTCCCTTTTGGTACATTGTTAGAGTGTCGTTTGTAGTTGGTTTTCACTGTGCCATTTTGCTCAGTTTTCACTCTACCGCAAACATATCTATCATTGAATAGGGAGTTGTATATGCTTTTCTTTTGACTAAACTTAACTTACTTTATTAGCTGTGATCTATGTGTTGACTTACAAGTGTATAAAATAAATATATATTCTCTTTTTAATACAAAACATTGGTCAGCGTTTCCTTGCTCCATAGTACTGTACTACCTATTACTGCTCATCTTCCTCTTGAGATAAGTCTGACTGCTCAGCTACAGCTACCAACTAAATCTTTGTGGTACAGACAGATACCAAAGGGATTTATTGCTCTCACCTGTAGTCCTAATCTGGGGTAGTGCTCCCTAAGGGAACTGCCCTGGATTCTGCCTAACAATGCAGCCTTGTCTAGAACTTTAAGGAGGATGGGCACGGTGGCGATTGGGCTGAAATTAGTCGGAATATTAGGATAAAGGTTTGGCTTTTTGAGGAGGGGCATGACCAAAGCTTCTTTTAGGTTTTTAGGTACAGTACAGGAGGCAAAAGAAGCGTTTATAAAGGAAGAGATAAAAGGGGCTAATTATTTGGCTTCTTCTTTTATGATGGAGGCTGAGCATATTTCTCCTTGAACCTGGACGGTTTAAGGCTTTTGATGATGGATTCAACTTCTGATGGAGTGACGGGTGAATTCGAAAGCTTTTTGAGTGGTATGTATGGTGGATTGGGGGTTGGGATTGGTCAGTGTAGTGTTAGGATTGCTAATTTTGGCAGTGGTTGACAGGGTAGCTCTTTTTGCTTCAAGTTTAGATTGAAGTAGTGTCATTTTGTTAAGTAGGGCCTTTTGGATGTTGGTACACCAGAGGGCATCTTTCTTGCAGGGGTCAGGAGGGGAGATAGAAGATTCCAATTCTTTGAGGATGGTAAAGAGGTCCTTAGTGCTAGATTTGGCATCGTAGAGTCAGTTGTTGTAATTCTCCCTTTTTGTTTCTAAGATATCAGTTGTGTATGTAGTGTGGGCAGTGATTCCAATTTTTTGAGGATGGTAAAGAGGTCCTTAGTGCTAGATTTGGCATTGTAGAGTCAGTTGTTGTAATTCTCCCTTTTTGTTTCTAAGATATCAGTTGTGTATGTAGTGGGGGCAGTTATATATGTATCCTTGTTCTGTGTTGATGATCTTTTTTTTCCAGGACGCCTTTGCCTCTCTTTTAACTTTACGTAATGTTTTCAGCTCGGTAGTAAACCATTTGTTCAGGTGTGCTAATGGTTTGGCTTTCCTTAATTTAAGTGGGGCTAGTTGGTCCAAGGCCTTCAAAAGATTCTGATTGTATAGTTCTACCATTGTTGAAGGATCTAAGTCCGGGGGCAACTGTTGCTGGTCGATAGGTTGAAACAGTGGGAGAATGCTTTGTAAGGAGATTAGGCGGTTATTCCTGGTTAAAGCTGGAGGGGCTTGGAAATCCTTGGGTGATGGTGGTTTGGAATCAAAGATTTCAAGGAGATAACATTATGATCGAACCATGCACAAGGCTTATTGGCGAGGATTTTGGTATTGCAGTTGAAGTCTGCGACCCAGTCTAGAATTCTGCGTTTGCAATGTGTAGGGTCAGATAACCGCAATGAGAAGCCTAATTCTGAGATAGTATTTTGGATGGCTAGTGCATTGGTGTCTAGGTTGTCGTATAGGCCAAGATTCAAGTTGCCTAGAAGTAGGATTTGCGAATTAGGTTTAGTGTTTTGTGTGAGGAGGCTGGTTATGTCTTCCTCGAAGGATGATAATTGGCCGGGTGGTCTGTAAATGATGTGGATGAGGAGTGTCCGCTCAGAGAGGAGTTCTCCAGAGGGGAAAGAGGTACTGTCGCTTTCTCTAATGGCTAGAGTATTTTTGGCAATGATAGCTACCCCACCTCCTCTCTTAGTAGTTCTATCTGTTCTGATGATATTATACTTGCCTGGGACTGCTAGCATAAGAGCGGGGCCAGCAGTAGGGTGGAGCCAAGTTTCTGTGATCGCCAGGAAATCTAATTTATTGGCGGTGATCAAGTCAGAGATGTCTAGGGCATGAGCAGATAATGATCTTGCGTTAATAGGGGCCCCCTAATGGTGGCGGCTTCTAGTTGTGATGGAAGAGCGGATGTATTAAGTGTCGGAATTCGAGGTGAGGCAGGTGATGGAGTCCACGGGTGTTTAGCAGTAGTGCTAGAGAAGTTGAGCAAAGGGGTCTTGTAATGAGCACATGGTTTTGTTGTAGTGCGAGAACCAAGTCTTTTGTTTCTGCAGGAGGTAGTGCCAGGTACATTCGGGATGTAGTATGTGGCATGCATGGTAAGATTGTACATCAATGAAAGGTGACAGTTCAGCTTGTGGGACAGGCTGCCTGGGTTTGGTTGGGCTGATGCTGTTGTAAGTGTACAGAGGCTTGTTAAGACTAAGGTAGAGATCAAATAGAGTAAGACCATTGGGCAAATATGGAGGACACTCTAATAGGTGAAGAGGGCACTCCCCCAGGTCGCCATGGATAGGTACTTCTTATTGGCTAAGAGCTAGGGCAGGCTGGATGCAGCGCACAATAGTAGCACACAGTATCAGGGCAGGCTGGATGCGGCACACAATATCAGGGCAGGCTAGGTGCGGCACATAGTATCAGGGCAGGCTTGATGCAGCATACAATAGTAACACACAATATCGGGCAGGCTGGGTGTAGCGCACAACAGCAGGGCGGGCTGGATGCAGCACACAATAATAGCACACAGTATCAGGGCAGGCTAGTTGCAGCATACAATAGTAACACATAATATCAGGGCAGGCTAGTTGTAGCACACAATATTGGGGCGGGCTAGATGCAGCATACAATAGCAGCACACAAGATCAGTGTGAACAAAGCTTAAAGGAGGAGGATATCAATCCCATCTCCCGAACCACAGAAGCCGAATAGATTGACCCTCCCACCGTGGTTGGCACGGGCACCTGAGTATATAAGTACAGGAAGCCACGTGGCAGCCAATGGGGGGAAGACGGAGTTAGGGAAAAGGGATGGAATGACAAAGGGAAGGAAGGGGGAAACAATATGCATACATGGAAAAAACTAAACTAAACACAATTTAGGCCTAACCCAGTAATTCCTGACTTGATACCTCTGAAACCCTACCATACACCCGTGAGCCTAAACCTAACAACTTGAACAGCATGACATAATTCTGAAAGACTCACAAAGCACGTTACATAGACCGTAGATGTTAGCGATAATGACTTGGATGCAACAAACATCACTAGCCAGCTCTTCTTACATTTGACATAACATTGCGTAGCATATGGTACACACACAGAACTGTCATGACAGGATAAGGACTGAGAAAAATGGCCCTAACAGGGCAAGCACAAGCAACAGTACAGGAAACCTAACACTGCACATATTGGGAACATCAGCGCTGTGTATGTGTGCGTGCCCAAAGGTTTCCACAGGCCACTTGTGTTAGCAGAGGCCCTCATTAACCAAAAACTCAGTCAGAATGTGTCTGCACCCATAAATGCCTGTTTGTAAGCCTCAGCAGGCATATCACCCCCACGGGGGCTGTAACACGCGGTGACCGTGTCTTAGTTAAATGAGATGCTAGCGCCACCTCCCGCAACTCATGACATAGAAATGCTTGTAAAAGCACACTTAAGTGCTTGTCCGGACGTCTCCTGTGGACGTCCGGACCCAAAGGGAATGAAGCAAATGGTAGGCGTCTGGCCGCCTCAATCACCGCCACGACCCGGGTATTAGCAGGCTCTTATCACACATCACAACCAAATACAGGGTACACTTAACTGGCTGTCTGGGCACCTCCTGTGTCTGCCCCGGACCTGAAGAACAGATGCAGGAAAAACCTCAGCAGTTTAGCACCGCCGCGGCCCGAGTCATGAGCCTGAAGACGTTTATTTCCAACGTTCCCTCTAATGTTCCGTGTTGCCTGTCAGCCACCTCGTTCATCTGCTGCCTCGCCTTCACCACTGCCCGTGCTCTCCAACATTAATCATCCGCACCGGAGCAGGGTCGGATGGCCATTTATAAACACGCCTTCCTGATTGCCTGCAGCTGGTGACTGGCGTCCTTAGCGAACTACACATACTCCCTATGCCTACTGGGAAGTGTAGTTCCCAACTCATTTGTGCATAATATGCCTTTTCCTGCTCAACCCCTGACTCCTGACACTACCTCCTCTCCCAGGGCTCTTCCCAGGACCTGCCTTTTCAGGATGTTATAAATGGAAACAGTCTTACCAGGCGCGGAGCATTAACCGAACTGGCAGGTCCCCAGGAGCAGTCCTCCAGTCCATATCCCGCCCATTGGATCAGATACCACAAACCTTGCCATCTTCTCCTTTAGTCCAACATTTTCTTCACCTCATACTCTGTCTGACCCTCCTTGTGGATGGCTGGAGGTCTCTGCACACGAGTTCCAGGTACTGTGGGTTTAAGCAAACACACATGGAATACTGGGTGTATCTTTAAGGTTTTAGGCAATCGTAATTTCACAGCAACTTCAGACACAAATTTCACAATTTGGTAGGATCCAATAAACTTGGGGGCAAATTTGCGAGATCCGATTAAGGGCAAATTTCGTGTGGACAACCATACTTTATCCCCCACCTTGTAGTGAGGGGCCTTCCTTCTCTTTCTGTCTGCATATATTTTATATTGTGCCTTTGCCTGTTCAAGATTGCCTCGAGCCTTCTGTCTGATGGTCAGAAGCAATTGTTTTCTGTCTTGGAGTACTGGAAGGTTCGTCACCTCAGGTAACTGCTCAGGCAACATTTCCTGTACCTGCCCATACAAACACTCATTGGGAGCCATCCCCATTGATGCATGCTCCGTATTATTGTAGGTGAACTCAGCTAACCATAACACCTGAACCCATGACTCCATGCCTTCATGTAAATAACATCGTAAGTATTGTTCAAGCATCCGATTGACTCTTTCCGTCTGTCCATCTGTCTGAGGATGATAACTGGTGGACAGGGCACAATTGATTCCTAACATCTGACAGAAGTCGTGCCAAAACCTAGATGTAAATTGCGGACCCCTATCAGATACAATACTACGAGGTAATCTGTGTAGCCTGACCACATGTTGCAAAAACAGTTCCACCAACTTCCCTGCTCCTGGAATGCCTCTACAAGGCACAAAATGAGCTTGTTTAGATAGGTAGTCCACCACCACCCATATGGTGTCATACTGATCATCCAGAGGTAAATCTGTGATAAAGTCCATGGATATATGCGTCCATACTTGTATTGCTCTCCCAGAGTGCACGGACAATAATAAATCACCAATGCAATTACGAGCCAATACTTTGAACGCAGGAAGATGCAATAACTTGCAACCACACACTCTTAGAAAATAATGAGCACTTATACGGCTATTTATTCAAAGCTTAGAAGCAACCAGTGATAACATAGAAATAAATCACAGAAGAAACAGAGAATTGAAAAGAAAATACATCACCGTGAGCGTAACTGGATTCCTCATCTCACCAGAAGAGGCTGGAAGACCCCGATAACAGCCAGGCCAAGAGCACAACAGCCCACAGGTATGCCGGACGGAAGAGTCCCCCCTCCGGCTGAAGTCTCACCTGACCGCTCAATGGTTCCGCATATATGCACCCTTCAAAAGGGGTGGCAATTTCTCAAACCTTCTGGCAACGCACTTGCGCATTGATGAGCCGCTGTTGGTTGCCAGCTGGGTCAACCGACAGTAACCTCAAGGAGCAAAGTGCCTCCCTCCTCTAAAAACAAGCACCACGGAAAACAGTCCCGTAGCTCATAACAAGACCTAACAAAGTTAGCTTTCCCAGCAGAAATGTCTTTGACTGCATACCAGGTTTGGAAAGCATGTTTTCTTCAGCATCATGAATCTAGCTCTCAGCAAAATGAATACAGCTTTTCACTGCGGCATGAAGTAAATATCCATCATGGCTCCCAGAATGCACTGCGCACCAGCGCCATGTTTTAGCTCAAGCATAACACCACCTCACGCAACTCATGACATATAAATGCTTGTAAAAGCACACATAACTGCTTGTCCGGACGTCTCCTGCGGACGTCCGGACCCAAAGGGAATGAAGCCAAATGGTAGGAGTCTGGCCGCCTCAATCACCGCCGCGACCCGGGTATTAGCAGGCTCTTATCACACATCACAACCAAATAAAGGGAACACTTAACTGGCTGTCCGGGCGCCTCCTGCGGCTGCCCTGGACCTGAAGAACAGATGCAGGAAAAACCTCAGCAGTTTAGCACCGCTGCGGCCCGAGTCATGATCCTGAAGACGTTTATCTCCAACGTTCCCTCCAGTGTTTTCCATGTTGCCTGTCAGCCTCCTCGTTCGTCTGCTGCCTCGTCGTCGCCACCGCCCGTGCTCGCCAACATTAATCATCAGCACCGGAGCACGGGAGGATGGCTGTTATAAACACGCCTTCCTGATTGCCTGCAGCTGGTGACTGGCGCGCTCAGGGAACTACACATACTCCCTATGCCTACTGGGAAGTGTAGTTCCCAACTCATTTGTGCATAATACACGTTTTCCTGCTCAACTCCTGACAATCGGGGCAGGCTAGATGCAGCATACAATAGTAGCACACAATATCAGGGCAGGCTGGATGCAGCGCACAATAGCAGGGCAGGCTAGATGCAGCATACAAGTATACAATAGTAACACATTATCAGGGCAGGCTAGATGTAGAGCACAATAGCAGGGTGGGCTGGATGTAGCACACTATAATAGCAAACAATATCATGGCAGACTAGGCGTAGCGCACAATAGCAGGGCAGGCTGGATGCAGCATGCAATATTAGGCCAGATTAGGTGCAACACATAATAACAGAACACAATGTTGGGGCAGGCTAGATCATTGAAGCAGTTACTGACATTAGTGCACTGGGCTGAAGGAACGGTATTGCATGATGCGGGCAGCAAGGCTGCAGGATTAGTATTGACCAGTATTTCCCAACGTTATTCGACATTGTTTTAGGAACGAACATAGCGAGTGTTTCCAACAAGGTGGCGTGTAATGTTAGCTCATGGGGAGGCACAGCGTGGACCTGGCGCAGGAGTCTTGTCTGAGGAAGGGAGCGACGGCAAATAGGATGCATGTGGATGCAGTGAAGCATGTACTATCGGCGCAAGAGGCTCAATGATTGTAGGAGTGCTCGCCAGGTCTCCTGTGGCCACGGATCGGCCCGGACAAGTCCAGACAGGTGTGGGGCCTTCTACTTTATGGGCCTCACACTGCAGGGGCCCGGCTAACGCCTTCCGGTTAGCTGGGTCGGGCTATGAGGACGTATGCAGGGGGTTGCCTAGCAACGAAAGGCGACAAAATCAGCTGCTCAACTCGGCGGCCATTTTAGAGGAGCGGAGAACAAAGATCACAGAACAGCGGCTTCCATGTGTGTTGTTAGCACACTCGTGATGGCGAAAAGGGGGAGAATAAAGATTAGATATTGTGCTTTCACCGAAATGCAGCAAGTGATAAAGGCAGCTAGGATTCGTAGTTGTAGCTTCTGATTTCCATGTTACTTAAGAATAGCAATAAAGTTAAAGACTAAGGGAAACAGTCTCCCAGTAGTAATAGTCTTAAGGGCATTTCATTTTCCACAGAACAAAATGAGCAAAAGCCTAGCAGAGTACAGCAGAAGGTGGGCTCCACTGGCAAAAGTCAGGCTAGGATGGTCAGACAACAGCAACAAGTTGGGGGGTTCACAACTGGAGGGAATATTACTCCTTAATGGAAATCTTTCCTAACACTCGCCCCTCCCAGACCAAGGACAGGAGGAACTAATCCACCCCTGGGTGAGCTTCTTGTTCAGGTCGGTTAAACATTCTGGACAACCCATCGGCATTGCTATGTTGGACACCTGGCCTATGCTCAATGGTGAAGTCAAACCCTTGCAGGCTTATGGACCACCTAAGCAATTTAGGATTCTTTCCCTTCATGTTCATGAGCCACTTTAAGGGCCTATGGCCAGTTTGCACAGTGAAGTGGGTCCCATAGAAGTAGGGACTCAGCTTCCTTAGTACCCACACAACAGAGAAACATTATTTCTCTACTGTGGACCACATGAGCTCTCTGTCCTTAAGATGGCGATTTATTAATCCAATTGGGTGTTCCTTGCCTTTCTCATCTACCTGTGATAGTACAGCACCTATCCCAGTGTCAGAGGCATCTGTCTGCACAATAAAAGGTATTTTATAGTCAGGGGCCCTGAGAACAGGGGCCTGGCACAAGGAGTCTTTTAAGCCATTGAAGGCCTTCCCACACTCCTCAGACCAAGAGACCTTCTTGGGTTTCTTAGGAATTGTGAGAGCAGTCAGCGGGGCAGCAATGGTACCATAGTCTTTCATGAAGTTTCTGTATCTAAAAAGGCTCTCACCCGGGTTTGCGTAGTGAGGGTAGGCCAGTCTTGTACTGCTCGTACTTTACTGGGTAGAGGCTGAATCCTCCCTCCACCTACTTCATGCCCAAGGTTGACCACTGAACCATGACCAATCTGGCACTTGCTGGCCTTTATGGTTAAGTGGGCGTTTGAAGAGCCTGCAACACAATTCTAAGGTGTTTCACATGATCCTCCCAGGTGGCACTGAAAACTGCTATATCAACCAGATATGCAAGACAGAATTCATCCAACCCATTAAAGACATGATTCACAAGCCTCTGAAAAGTGGTAGGTGCATTCTTTAACCCAAATGGCATTACCCTGAATTGGTAAAGGCCTTCTGGTGTTGAGAATGCTGTCTTCACCTTTGCATGTTCAGCTAGAGCTATTTGCCAATACCCCGCAGTGAGGTCAAATGTGCTGAGGTACTGGGAGGCACCCAAGGTTATCCACCAGCTCACCGGTTCTAGGCAAGGGGTGTGCATCTTTCTTGGTGACAGCATTCAGAGCCCTGTCATCCACACAGAACCTCAACTCAGAGGAGCCTGATTTTGGAACCAGAACCACAGGACTGCACCAAGGACTACTGGAGGGTTCAATCACCCCAATAACTAACATCTTGTTGACCTCTGTCTTGATGTAAGATCTCACCTTATCTGACATAATGTATCCCCTACTTTTGGTAGGTACACTATCTCCTGTGTCAATATCATTTTTGTACCAAGGTGTCAAACCAGGAGCTAGGGAAAACAAGGGGGAGAATTGCCTCAGCAAACTTCTCACCCCATCTTGCTGACCGGAAGTCAGGTGAGGGGCCACTTTGACACCCTCAATGGAGCTGTCTGAAGGACTGCCCTGGAACAGATCAGGAAGGGTTTCAGACTCTTCCTCCTCTACATCCAAAGCCAACAGCAGTGCAGCTATTTCAACCCTAGGGATGAAAGCCTTCCACCTATTCACATGAAACACATTTGGAGCCTGTCCAGCCTTTCCAAGGTCCACTAAATAGTTAACCTCACCCAGTGGCTCCACTACTGAGTAAGGGCATGACCGTGTATCCTTTAAAGCCCTAGGCCTCATAGGATTCATGATCAGGACTTGCTGGTGTTAGGGAGAATTCTCTGTTTAGGCTGAATTACCTAACCTAGTGAGTCCCCCCGCAGCTTTGCTGGATTTCTGGAGTTTGTTTTTTTCCATCCTGCCAAGAGTGAGACTCTTTTCTCCCACTCTTGGACATGTATGTGTGTAATTCCTTTGAAATGTCAATGTGTTCGATGGGCTATGGGGTCTTTTACTCCATAGGGTCTCATATGTTTTTCTATGTGTGTTACACCGCACCCTACGTGCCGTAACACGGGGCGTCCTAGCGGATCCCCCACCATGGACTCCATACCCGGGGACTGACTGTCTCCCCGGGCATGTAAAGTCACCATTGGCTTTACTAGACCTAAATTTACTAACAGAACTAGTACAAACCATTTTATTGTGGATGTACTAGTAGGGGTAATTCGATTACTCCGGGATCTGTTACTCGAGGGGGCACTGTCCCGCCCCCCCTCGTCGAGTTTTGGCTGGTGGCAGTGGAAACGACTTGTTATGTTCGTCCCCGAACATAACCCTATGGGATTCGTCCCATTGTCGGAGATTGATACTTTTTCTCATTAATCTCTAACTTACCACCGATCTACTTATCTTAAATAGGTTTATCGAGTGGTATTTTCTGCCAGAACTCGGTTTGTAAAATGGCGTCTGTGTTCGTCTCTGTGACTCCTAAACCAAAGGTCGAGCCCTTTGTTCCACTTTTGGCAGGCTCTGTACAGAGACCCTCCAAAGTGGTGCCATTCTGTCTGGGTTACCACAGGGGTGCGGGAGGGGGTTTAGGCACCCTGGACCGAGTTGCCTTGCCAACTCCGGTCGCACTCTGGAGTGATTGGCCCAGGTGGTGAGCCTTCCCGCTCACCACTTAGTATGTGTTGATTGACAGCTAGGCTGAATGAATGGGGGTTTTCTGCATAAAAGCAGGGCTTTTGGGACTGGATCTTCAGAAGTCGCCACAGGACCTAAGAATCCGACGAGGGTAACGCTGAGCCGACCTGCACAACGACACCTCCGGTGGAGCCCTGCGGAACCGACTCACCACTTCCCGACGACAGAGGAGATCTCCCTGTCGGAGAGTCTCTTCCCCTGACTGGTGGGAACAACCAGTCCCCTTTGCTTTTTATTCGCCTCAGGACGCAGTGGTCGAATTGCCCGTGCAGAGCACCTCGGCAACCGGATAGCCACTACCCCTGAACCGCGACCAAAAGGTGGTACCTTGTGACGGAGCACCCCGCGGCTGGTCTCTTCCCTGGTGGTGCACCGGACTTCATTTTCTACGACGACAAGATCATCTCTACTCTTGGCAAAGACCCGACGTGCATCCACCACGAGGAACAACTGCCCCCGCCGGAGCTGCCCTCCACAACAAGGTACCGTGTCCGCCTGGCTTCCCTTTCGATCGGTTCGAGTGAGGTGTCTTAATCCTCTCCGTTCCGTGGGGTCGCCTCCAAGCTTTTCTCATTCTTTGTTCTGAACTGGTTCAATCCACCGATAACAATTTGCAATACAGACTTGAATGCATCTCCACTAGAGACTTTTTGGGACATCGCGCCTTGCCTCTCTCCGAGTGGGCCTGGCCTCTGAACTTTACGATCTATTGTGATTCTTGCCTTCCTGCCTTGCCTTTTTATCCGCTTGGATCGAACTGTGTTGATTTCGTAACCTGCCTATCTTTTTCTCTCCCGTCCTAACTAATATTCGAGTGTCATCTGGGTTGAGGTATACACCTCTGTCTGAAAATAAGTGGTACCGGTAGAACCTAGAGTTGTCGATATTGTTTTTCATAGACGTTTTGTTATAAATAAATACCTTAATATCTTTACACTAAGCCCCGTTGCGTGTTTGCTTGTCTTGCTGTAAAGAATTGCCCTGTTTTGTATACTCCACATACTGCTCAACTTTTCTTGAGAGAAGTCTGACTGCTCAGCCACAGCTACCACGTGAATCTGTTTGGTGCAGACTGCTACCAAGTGGGTTCACCGCCAACGCCTGTAGTCCTAAATATTTTGCAGTGGTCCCAGAGGGAACTGCACAGGTTTCCGCCTAACAGCTGGCCTGGTTTAAAGTTGACAAGGGAAGCTTTCCGGTCATACCAGTGTTTCACCAGAGTTTGCTCAGCCTTCAACCTATCACTAGCCTGAGCCATCAGGAGGGGCATCCTCTTCCTTAAGCCTAGCACATAGTCCACTACGTTTGTAGTGATCAGGGGGAGTAGGCATCTCCCATCCCTCCTAGATTATAGCCAATGGTCCCCTAACAGGGTGACCAAAAAGAAGCTCAAAGGGGCTGAAGCCAACCACCTCTTGTGGTACCTCTCTGTAGGCAAACAATACGTATGGTAGAAGGAGATCCCATTTTCTCCTCTGGGGTTCTTCCAGAGCCCCAATCATGCTTTTGAGGGTTCTATTGAACCTCTCAACTAAGCCATTGGTGTGGGGGTGGTATGCTGAGGAAAACCTGTAAGTAACCCCACATTCCTTCCACATGGCTTGCATGTACTTGGACATGAAGTTGCTGCCTCTATCAGACACAACTTCATTAGGGAAGCCAACCCTAGTAAATATGCCAAGCAAAGCTTTTGCAAATGACTTGGCATTTACACTCTTTAATGGGATGGCCTCAGGATACCTGGTGGCATGGTCGACCAGCACCAGGATAAACCTATTGCCTGCGGATGTCTGAGGGTCAAGGGGACCAACAATGTCAATCCCTACCCTCTCAAATGGTACCCCCACAACTGGGAGTGGTACCAATGGAGCTTGGTTTGTTGTGCCACTTTTTCCAGATGCCTGGCAGGTGGCACAACTCCTGCAGTGACTTTCTACCTGGACCCCCAGCTTGGGCCAGTAGAAGTGCATGGCAAACCTTTGCTTGGTTTGCTTGATGCCAAGGTGACCAGCAAGGGGGACCTCATGTGCCAGCTGCAAGAGGAAGGGTCTTACATGAAGGGGATCCACCAACGTCCTATGATATCCTTCTGTAGTCTGTGGGCCCACTGTAGAGGAGCCCACCTTCCCAATAAATTCTGTGCTTCCCAGGAGGTTCACCCTCAAGCTGGGAGCAGGCCTGTCTCCTTAGGCCTTCCAAAGATGGCCACTCACGTTGGCCCTTACTAAACTCAACCCTATCAGGACTACCTTCAACCAATACACCTTGGAGTTAAGGAAGGTCATGTAGATTAGGAATTTCAGGCAACACCTCTTCCTCATCAGGTTCAGGTGTTTGGCCAACTACCTCCACCTCAGTGGTAGGTGAGTTAGAGGGAATGTTTTCTTTCCCTCTCTTGTTTTTCTTGGCTCCTTTAGCCCTGGGATTCCCCTTTGGCTTGGACTTTGCCCTGATCTTGTCTAAGGCAGCCCTTGTGTGTGAACTTGTGCATGGTCTCTCGGCTGTGTCACCCACAATATCTAAGTCTGAGATCATTCTCCAGCAGGACCTTACCTGGGACTTGGCTCTGAATGCTCACTTGAATCCTGACCATTGTACCATTTACAGCAAGATTGACGGGTATTACTGCAAACTTGAAAGGGGGGGGCATCAGCTAACTTGGTGGGCATCAGGGGAGCTCTGGCAAGCTCCTCTGTGTTGACCAAAGTGGAATCCACCACAGTTCTGCTAGTGTCATATCGCGGCAGGGATGACGGGTATGGAATCGCTGGCGCGGGATCGTTGGCGAGACAGTCTGTCATTGATGTTCTTGCTCGGCGATCCCTGTGCCGTCTTGGACGTTGCGCGCGTACGTGGCCGGAAGTATAAAGACCACCGTATCCGGGTTGCGTGCGCGTTGCAACATCCCAGGTTCCTTCCTGTGTTGCTGCCGCTCCCGTGTTTGCTCCCGCTAGCTATTTTCTCCACTTTCCTGCCTTGCTGAGGTTATTCTGCCACTCCCTTGTTTCCAGTTAGTATTTCCTTCTTTCCCTCCTCCTGTTTCTCTGCTTACCTTTCCTTTCCTCTTTCCTCCTCCTTTTTCTGCCCGCTGCTGCTCTAGTTCCCTTTTCCTTTATTTTTTCCCCCCTCGCCTGTTTCCTTCTCTTCTTTTTTGTTTTCTTTCTTCATTGGATCTGCTGGTTTACAGACCCGTGCCTTCTCACCAGACTGCCTTTGCTACTCCCTTGTACCTTGTTTGGATCTGTTGGTTTACGGACCCGTGCCTTCTCACCGGACTGCCTTTGCTACTCCCTTGTACCTTGTTGCTTCTGCTGCTACCAGTCCCGTGCTTACCTACCGAACTGCCTTGGTGTTCCCCTGGTACCTCGCTGTTCTTCTGGTTCCAACCTGTGCCGGTTGGTTGGTCTACTCTTCCATCACCTACCATTCTCCAGTGCTTCAGTCTGCTTCGCCAATTCTACCAGAAGGAAGTCTTTAGGGTTTTTTTTGTGCCTTTGGCTTTTTCCCCTGGGAGGCGCTCCCGGTGGGAACGCCCCCGTTGCCCCAATCTTAGTGGCACGGTTGCATCCTATCGAGGGTGTCCTTATCTTCATAAAAAAAAGGAGAAGCCTTTAAGACAGAAGGAAGGAAAACTCAAGAAGAAAGTGGAAGGTGAGGAGTTGGGGGAAGAGGGTGAATCTGCTTTCTCATCTGAAGAAGAGGATATAACCGACGTTTGTGACAGCTAGCGCCACTATCCCTAAGGACAGGAGTATCTACTCCATTGATTAGCACACTTTTCTTAAAGTAGTGCCTGGTATTGTCTGGAATGCTAACATACGCCTCTGAGACTCTGGGCTCCCAGGAACCAAGGGAAACTAGGACTACCTCAGATTCTATCCCACTGAGGAATGGTTCTGAGAAGTATGACCCTGTGATGTCTTCCTCCTCATAGGAGGGGAAGGCCAGACTTACAAAGTGCACCCCCAAGGTTTTGACCTTACATCTGGGGTCCCCCTTCACATGGTTGTTTGTTCCACAAGCCACACAAGATCCACTGGGTTCTGGGACATAGGCAGGCTTACTATAATCAGAGTTCTGTCTGGGTGTATAACTCCCACTACCCTGAACATTCTCTTGGGACTTACCCTCGTTTTTCTTTTTGTGGCTCTTTTGGGAGGAAGTTTTATCAGATCCCCCACCCTCCTTATCACTGTTCTTTTTCCCCTTCTCCTGCTTACCAGGAGTAGTCTTGTCCTTATGGGACATTTTGTGTGATGACCACAAATCTGCTGCACTACCAAGTTTCTTAGGATCTATCTGCTTTGAGCCAAGTGCTGCTTAAGCTCAGGGGAAAAAGATGCAAAAATATGTTCAAGCATGACTAAACATATCATACCCTCAAAGGTGGTGACCTTATAGCCTTCAACCCAGCCAGTCAAGTTTTTCAAGGAATCAGTGACATAGGACACCCAAGTGTTACCTTCTTACTTTTTGTACTCCCTAAATCTCTCTAGGTATTGAGCAGGAGTCTTCCCAAACTTTAAGATGAGTTTGCTTTAATATTGCAGTTTTAGACATTTCCATAATGGCACTGCAGCCAGAATGGGGTAGTCGACTGAGCAGCCATGCAATCTTACCAGCACCCACAACCTCTTGGACATCACATGCATACTCAAATGCAGTCAGCCAGACCATAATGTCATTCTTCTCATCATACATACTGAGCAGAACTTTAGGAAATCTTGGATGAGAGGAGGCCCCAGACCCATGTCCAGATCCCTTGGACGAGCCAGTTGTAGCCTGAATCTTGGCCATCTCCAAACTGGTGATCCCTGTCATTTTGATTTTCTGCCTAATCAACTCGCAGCTTTGCCATGTTGAACTCGAGGTCCTTCAGCTTAAACTGCAATTCTTGCTTCTTGAATTCAAGCATGGCTTCAGCATCAGAGCTGACAGATAAAACCTGGCACTCTACATCATCCCTGTCTACATGGTCCTCCTGGATGAGTGCAGTGACAGCTCTTGTAGAGCTGTCAGTGAGAGCATCCCCACCACCTTCTGCACTCTCATCCGAGGTAATGGCATGAGTTGCACCTCTTGCCAATCCATGATCCTTTGGATCATTTCACTCTTTGTCGCTTGAGCAGATAAGCCTCTCTCGGTACACATTATTCTCAGTGTTTCTGAATTGGAAGCATTCAAGGTTATGTTGGTTATTGCTTCAATGTTTTAAGTTAGGTCGTTAGCCTTTACTGTTACGTTACTACTAAGGTCACTATAACGTGAGTGTAATCTGGGTACCTTTACCAGTGCGCAACACTGGGTACCTTCGATCCTATCCCACCACTATACACCAATTTTGTTAAGATGGATTTCTGAACTCTGACCTGGTGCGCAGACGTTCAGAAGGCCAGCCTTGTTTGTTGGAACAGGGTAACCTTCTGGACAAGCCAGACCAATCAAGGTAGCATTGGCTGCCGGTAAGACTAGGTCTCAGGAGGGGTGAGGGTGATCGAAAGCCCACAATGAGCACAAACAGTAGACACCACACATTACTCTGTCAGGTGTACATCAAAAATATATATACATTTATTAAAGGCCTTTTAAGTCAAACACAAAGTAATTATTCAGCAGTATTAACAAAACCAACACAAATCTAGCAAACCTATATACAATAACCAATGGCCAACAGGGATATTACTCAGTACAGTTCCACAACCTGCAAAGAAAGGAGTTATACAGTGCTAATATCTCTGAGGCAGTCCTTCACAATTCAAACTCTAGCTAAGGGGCAGTCCAGTCCCTAAAATGAGTGTCAGAATCCTGGTAGTTGAACTCGAAGTGTAGTCGTAGAGTTCTTCCTACCAATGTATCCCTCTGAATGAAATGCACATGCGGAGGAACCAATCAGGAGATGGAACACCGCATGAAACCCAGGAACTGTAATGGAACAGAGAACAAGTCACTGGGATATGCTGGTTTCATACAATGGGAATAAAAAGGGAAATGTTCTGTGGCTAACATGTGTATGAAATGAATTCCTCTCTAGAAGATTAGAAGATTAATGCTGGCCTCTCAGTTTCCAGATAGTGCCTGTGAAACAAGCAGCGATTCTTTTTTTTTTCCTCCAAAATCAGAAGAAGCGTCTCTTGGAACCTGGAAGCTTAAGTAGCTCTCCCATGAACCTTCCTGACTCCGCCCCTCGTGCAGAAAGCGTTTCAGCGGGTGTACAAAGGACGCCACAATCGCAGTGGAAACACCCAACAACATTGCCCATGTAGTCGGGAGTGTTTGGAATTACCATATTTCAGGGACACCTGGAAAGTTGGTATATGTGCTGTATTGTACATATGCTTAGATACAAGAGGACATGTCCTGTAAATTGATAATTTAGGACGCTTTATGTGCGCAACCCGCGACCTAATCCTGACAGAGTGGAGCCTTGAGCTCAAATGTACTTTCGGTACTGGTGCACGCAATTGTGCGGTTAAGTCAAAACGAGGTCTCTTCAAGGGGGTGTAGCGATTTAGGTGAGGCAGTGAAAAATAAGTTCCCACTATTCGAGGAGGGTCTCCCCAAGAGGGCAGGACAGGATCCAAGAGATGAGAATCGCTTGGTAGCACAGGCTACCTCTATAAAGAAGAGTTGCCCACAGGGGACACTTGTGCGTAAAAATGGATGGATACACCAAGGGCCACCGGTAATGGTTGCAAGTACTCACCGACCCTCAGCGCACTCCAGACCAAACTTCAGCAGTTGAGTCCACTTCAGTCGCAGGTTCAAATTCTGCAGTTGCGTGGCGCTGCGGGTTTCAGGGGCTGCGTTCAAGGAATTATTCTGTGGCGGGACAGTGGCAATTTCCCTGCTCCTGGTGAAGGGATCAGGCCAGTTCCGCTGCAGCGGGTCTGAGGGCACAGTGTTAGTCTGAAAAACAAAATTACCTTTGGCCTAGCCCCACATGGGCGACCACTTGCTAGTCTCCAAATCTACCTCGGGGTGGGGGTGTGGACCACTATGCCCCCCCTGCTCTCATATCTCGGGCCGATTGTGCACTGTGTTAGTGCTAAATTACTATGCTATGTACACACAAACATTTCCTAATACCATAACCCTAAGAATTAGACTCAAGATACAGCGTACACGACAAACCAAACACTAAGAAATGACACGAGAAATAAGGTAACATTTGACACAAATAAAAACATACAAGTCAGTCTCAATTATAATAACAGAATACATGTATTTATACACCGCAAGACATGATGCACACACTACTACGAATTTGCACCATTTTTGCTCTGGATGCATATCTACAATGCAATGCAATAAATGTACACCTTACAGGCTTCTAATGCAAGCGATCTATAGCAATTTATCCAGTCCTGCTGGATCTATCAGGCTAATAGCAAAATACATATGGCAAGTGTCAGCATTCAGCATTCCTCTCCAATCCACACCACACTTCACACTCTCTCTCTATGACAACCCCTGTCTGATTTCCCCTTCTATCAAACCAAAAGCTCTGTGTGAGTGGCTGTCCTAATGCCCCATTGCACGTGTCTTCGATCGATCTCATCAGCTCTCATCAGAATGCTTCCCCAAGCTTCTGAACTCCCAAAGCCATCCAATTCTGGTGCACCCAAAACGCTTCCCCAAGTACATCCAATCACTCCCAAACGCCTCTTCAAGTAATCTAAAAACTCCCAAACCCTCACCTCTGGATATACTATTCAATGACGTACATAAATCTCTATGGTTACATTAAGCATTCACTCGTTTCCGTCAAACCAGCATTTCTATAGCCAAGCGCCTGAAAGTCTGTGTACGCATCTCTTGTTCGGTTCCCAGTCACTGTGTGTTCTGTCATCCTGACATTCGTGACATTGTACATCATATCTTGTACATGCTATCTGTGTTACGAAACCCCATTCTCCCATTCCTCTCCTTCTCTGCATTCAGTTAGCTAGCTAAAAATGCCTCTTTCCTTGTCTCTCTGACCAAAGCTCCTCGCTCACTGCTGCCTGCCCCCACCCTCTCTGTCTGTGAACAACCAGCCAGGGCCTGATAAAGCCTCCTTCTCCGTTCTCCTCTAAGGCAAGAGTCACCTAATCTCTGTCTGCCAAGAAACTGTTTACACATTCCTCATACCAGTGTAACTCAAAACATTCTTTGCAGAACCCAATGTGGAGCTGCTCTGTGTGTCTCTTCAGAATGGCTTCAGAATGGCTTAGGAGCCAGCACATGCATTCTAGCATTTACTCAACCTCTCGCAACCCAAGCGCTATAACATGGCTCAATGCATACTCCTAAGTGCACACTCATGCGTGTCTATACAATGCATACATAATAAATGATAACATGTCTTTCTAAACATGTTTCTATAAGGCACTTAATATAACAGGCCTCTTTCTCGAGCAATTGCAAATGGCTGAATAATATATGGATAGTCTAATGTCACTACTAATCAGAATGAATGAATGATGGATAAATGAATCCCTAAATGGATCACTAATCACTAATGATTCACTAAATGAGTAATGGATTTCTAATGATAACATACCAGGCCTCTTCATATAATATCTGGTTTCACAACAGGGGGACACAGCAGCAAGGTACCCACGACGTTTGTCACCACAGCTGGGCAACACGGTGACCGCCTACTATCGGGTTCAGGCGTACTCTCCTAATTCCAGACCTAGGAATGCTAGGTGTACGAAACTCGTTGGGGGGGGAGTGCCTTATACCCAGAGCTTACAGTCTCCAAAGGCTCAAGTCGAAACGGGGGCAGTTCCAGGGCAAATATCCTGTACGAGCTAGTCATTTCACTGGGCGGTCCAGGAACACTTCTGCAAAGGCTCGCTTGCAGGTTAAGTTGGAGGTGTCGAGAATAGGTGGTCCCACTATTCCAATGGGTCGAAGCGCCCTTCCAGGCCTTCTAGGTTCGATCAGAAACAGGGGGTCCGACGGGAAAACAGCGGGCTCAGGGTGCCAAACCTTCCAGCGGGTCACCAGTGGTTCCACGGATCTGCTTTGTTGATTCGGGATATTTGGCTCCTTTACTAAGTTCGGTGTGAACTCAGAAGATGGACCTGGAATCTATGTAAGATGCCTTCTCTTATCCCAAATCTCCTTTGCGCCAAAACGAAGAGAAACCAATGAGAGATCTGCTCATATATAACCATCCCAGACGTGGACCAATCACAGACCACGGTGGTGCCAGTCATCCCAGCCCACCAGACATCCATGCAGTGTCATCCGCATAGCACTGAAAGTTTGAGCAGAGAGCCGCAATTCGGTGGGCAAGAGGTGCCAGGTATTGGTTGAAAAGCCAGGGAGAGAGGTTAGACCCCTGGGGAACACCGCAGGTAGAGAGATAGAGGAAAGGAAGGACCCAAGTTGGACCTGGGAGGGTCAGTCGGAGAGGAAAGAAGTCAGCCAGGCCCGGCCCTGATCAGTGATACCCAGGTTATCACGCCGACGGTTGAGCAGGATGGCATGGTTGATAGTGTCAAAGGCAGAAGAGAGATCGAGTAAGGTGAGGACAGAGGGGAGATTAGAATCAAGGTTGGAGAGCAGGTCTTCGCAGATGTTCAGGAGAGCAGTTTCTGTGCTTCTGGCTGCTCTGAAGCCAGACTAATGGTCATTGAGACAACCAACAGATTCAGTGGGAAGATTAATCTGGGAGATGGCCAGCTTTTCCAGGAGTTTGCCCAGGAAAGGAGTGATGGAGATCGGGCGATAGTTAGCCGGGCAGGATGGGTCGACTGAGGGTTTCTTGAGAAGAGGGTACACAAGAGAGTGCTTCAGTGGGGAAGGAGTGGTTGCAGAAGACGGTCAAGGCAGGAGCAAAGGTGTCAATTTGTTCCGTGATGGTTTTGGAAGAACCTGTTTTGATGAGACTTTAATAGATCGGACTTGTCTAGAAACCTCGTCAGGGGAGAACAGAGGAAAGTAAGAGGAAGAGGGAGGAGAGGTGGCCGCAGGGGGGTCTGTAAGTAGAGGAGAGAGTAGAGGGGGTAGGAAGAGAGGACGAGAGGGTGGGCAGGATGTGCTGGGTTTTAGAGATGAACTGAGAAGCCAGGGCTGTGCAGAGGGGTTGGGAGGGGACTGGAGAAGTAGAGACTGCAGCAGGGTTGGCCAGCTCCTTGCAGATTTGGAAGAATTTGGCTGAGTTGTTAGATCCCAGAGAGACGCTGGCTTGGATGTGGGCTCTCTTCTTAGTGCGGACAGAGAGCCGGTATTGCCTTTGGAGCAGGTGGCAGGCCAGTTTGTCACAGGATGCACAAGATGACAGCCCTTTCCTCTCAGCCACCCTACAGTTGCGTTTAAGTGTGCCACGGTCAGAGTCGTACCAGATGTTGCACTTGGCTTTGGGCTTCAAGCAGATCCTCCTGACAGGGGCCAGAACATCAAGAGTATCGGAGCTAAAAGAGTGGAGCATGGAAAGGGCTATGTCAGGATGTGGGTCAGCCAGAGGTGGAGGAGGGGGAGAGAAATTGGCAGCCAAATCCTCAGCTGACATACACTTCTTGGGTAGGTAGGTGACAGTGATGGAGTTGGCCTAGTCTAAGAGGTAGTGAAGGAGAGACGGGAGGAAAGGAGGAAGTGATCACTCCAGGAGAGAGGAGTCGTGAGAGGGTTACAGAGGGGAAGGTCTAAGGAGATCAAAACATCCAGAGTGTCCCCTGCAGCGTGAGTCGGCCGAGAGGGAAGAATAGAAAGAGAAAGAGAGTCACAGAGGTTGTGAAAGATTCCAGAGGAGGGACAGGAAGTTGAGTGGCCGGGGCCAGGAGTGAGGAGAAGAGGTCCGCCCACTCAGACAGGATGGAAGTTGTCTGGCCAGGTGGCAGATAGATAGTAGCCACGGTGAGAGAGTGGCCAGGAGAGATAGAAAGCCTGCAAACAAGGCATTTGAAAGAGGAGTAGGCCTGCATAGGGATGACAGAGGCAGGAATCCACTCCAGCAAGATCAAGGCTACACCCCCATGGGAACGGTTCGATCTGGGCGCGGAGAGGATCTTGTAGCCATCAGGGAGGAGAGTGTCAAAGCTTGTGACAGCGGGCCATGAACCATGTCTCAGTGAGACCGAGGACATCAAGGTTGAGTTCTTCCAGGGGGTGGCAGATGTCAGAGGAGTGTTTGACGGCTGAGCGAGAGTGGCAATATGGAGAAGGTTGCCAACCTTGAAAGACTTCCAGGGGATGGGAGGTACAAATCAGAGGTGCGCCCTCCAGAGGTGTAGAAGGAGCCCGAGGGAGTGCAGAAGAGGAAGGAGGAGAGGGCAAGGTAGCCAAGGAGGAGGCAGAGGGGTGAGGCAAGGAAGCCGAAGAATGGAGAGAAGGGACAGCAGGAGAAGAAAGGAAATTGATGAGGTGCGGGAAGTGTCTATCAAAGAGAAAGTTGGCCTGAGGGCCCTGGACCAAGACAGTGCCATTCAGGTAAACATTAATGATGACCTTAGAGGGGTGGAAGAGGGCCAGGCGGACCTCCCACCGGGTGCCACCATTAATGGGAGAAGACGAGAAACGAGAGAACAAAGAGACTATATGAAGAGGCCGTAGGTCTGGCGAAGGAACGGCAAAGAGGATGTCATGAGGGTCTGTCTGGAGGAAGCACTAGTAATTACATTGTAATTGTAATTGGGTATTTATAACGCGCTTAATACCCAAGGTGAGTGCTTATATTTTTGTATTTCTTTTTTTTGCATTTATATAGCGCTATGAACCCTCAGGCATCTAAGCGCTGCTTATTACCCACGGTGTGTGGTGCTCATTTATAGACCTCTGAAGGATGAAAGGCTGAGTTTGGTCCTGCCGGGATTTGAACCTGCGTCGGCAGGCTCTGCACGGATGTCAAAGCGAGCGCTCTCCTTGCTGTGCTATCTGATCAGCGTTGCCCCTGAGCTATACTCCTGCCCCAATATTTACTCCCCTTGTTTCCTCCCCATTTGCCTTGTGGCGCTTGGAAACACAATTTTGTTGTATAAGCGCCCTAAAAAATTATCAATAAATACATGGCCAGAGGTTCAGGGGGGGTTGCATTCCCTTGAGAACAAGGGGAAGATCTCAAGATGGGAGTCCCGACAGGAGGAGAGGTTCAGAGATGAAAAACCTCTACAGAAGTCTGCCCACCAGGTTCTGAAAGCCAGTAGCATCGGTACTCGGGGTGCCCACTGTACCCACAGGGTACATTTTTATTAATTTATAACATGCTTAATACCAGCGAGTGGTTTCTAAGTGTGGGATCGGGATTCAAACTTGTGTTGCACCACGCTGTCTTGCTTCCATGACAAACACGTTGCCCCGGAGCTATCCTCCACCCGCCCATACTGATAAGTCCACGTTAAGTCTCTCCTGGAGGAATTGGAGAATACAAGGAGCAGTCCCCATGGAAGCAGGAACACCCTTTTGACTATATCACAAGTCAAAGTTCCTCCATAGGCTTTCAGGGTCTCTTATTCTGTATTGAGAGACCGCTTTGGCAGATAGCCCTCCTAGATGCAACCTCTCCTCTTCAACCTCCAATTCCACCAAACCAGCTTCTTGGGTCTGACAACCTCCTGTGGAAAGAGCAGTTGTTCTGGCACCATAGGGAGGGGAAGCAAGGGAGCTACAGCCAGGTTTAGGAGGATCAGAACCAGCTCCTGCGAGGCCATAGGGGGACCACTAAAATGACTTCTGCTCTCAAGACCCTGATCTTGATTAAGACCTATGGAATCAGCGGCAAGGACACCGGGGCATAAATAAGTCGTTCCAGCCATGCTATGGACATTGCATCCACCCCCATGCTCCAGGGGAGAGAAACCTGAAGAAGAATGGTTAACCTCTCTTTCTCCGAAGGCCATGTCCCTCTTCCTCTAAAGGAGGCCTGGATTACGCCCCTATTGCAAAGAACTACCGTGCCCAATAACGAATGTGCCCTTTCTCCTGCAGATCATGGGCCGTGTGGCTTGCTTTCAATTTCTGAAATGTGTTGAGAGCAACAATATTCTTGGCCCACGACAGTCCGGTTTCAGAGCCAGGCATGGCACTGAGACTGCCATGTTAGACTTAAAATCAAACCTAACCAGTATTGTGGATAGAGACCACCCAGCTCTTTTGATGCTGCTGGATCTCTCAGCCATCTTCGACCTGGTCGACCACTCGTTGTTGGCCGCCAGGCTGAGGGATCGGGTTGCATGTTGAAGTATAGCTGCACAGCGGGTCTCATCCTTTCTCGTGCTCCGTAATGCGAGAGTTGCCATTGACAACGCCAGCACCTTACCAGATGCCATTACCTACGGTTCCCTCAGGGCTCCTGTATCTCTCCGACTCTGTCCAATATTTACATCATGCCACTACTGATGCTCCTTGACGACATGGGTGTCCAATATACCAATCATGCTGATGATACCCAGGTTGTCCTTTCAGGTTCCCACACACAGGACTCCCAGGCTATCAATACTATTTACAACTCCATTCAGGCCTGGATGGCAGCCAATTCTCTTGCTCTAAACGCAAACAAGACCGAGCTCTTGATTGTTGCCTCAGGGCCAAAGCTATAAAAAAAAAAACTTGCCACTGACTACCAAAACTTCACCATTGCCAACAGCAAAATCACAGTGGCCAAGAGTGTGAAGATGCTGGGCATCATGCTAGACACTCGAGCTCACAAGGAAACATCAGGTTACAAACACTCGGGCCTTTTGTGGATATATTAACGAACTGCTTAATCACATTCAACTGTTTATCTCTCCCAGTAACAGATCCCTGTTGGCCTCGGCCTTGATAAACTCTTCCTTGGACTACTGTAATAGTCTGCTGCTTGGTACCTCCAAAGCCAACATCACTGTCTTGCAAGTCATCCAAAACGGCGCAGGGCGTGCTTTTCATGGCATTACCCATCGCAATCACATCTCTAACGCCAGGAAGATCCTCCACTGGCTTACGGTTAAACAGCATATGACCCACAAGCTTCTAACTCTGACTCATAAATGCAGGAACCATGAGGCACCCTCCTACCTGTCTGACCGCCTTAGGAAGTACCAGCCCTCCAGCGCCCTCCTGTCACAGGATCAGTCCCTGTTCCTACAGTTCAAGTTCAAGCTGGCCAGATTCAGAGGAACTCATTTTGATGTCCTGGCCCCCTCAGCCTGGAATGCCCTCCCACCCGGCATGAGAACGATTAAGGAACCAAAAGAGTTTAAAAAAAAGATCAAGACTCATCTCTTTAATCTCGCACCAGGCTAGTTTCCCTTGTCCTCTGAGTTCATCTGTCCCTCTGACCTGCCCTTATGTCTGTGTATTGTGTTGTTTACTAGTGTGCCCTGAGGCCTACGGGCTTGTGGCGCTTTAGAAAAATGAAAATAAATAAATAAAAACCTGGAGGTTTTGGCATTGTGCTTGGAGGTGAAGAGGTCCACAACGGGGGCTCCCATTTGGCTGAGGGAAACACCCTGCTCAGCCTATCCATCTTTGTATTGTTCGGACCCTGGATGTGCATTGCCAACAGTGCTTGGAGGTTCTCTTCTGCCCAGGTCCGTGCTTCCCATGGTAGTTTTCCCAGGCAGTGACTCTGTATGACAACCCCCTTGTTTGTTCGCACAAGCCACTGTGATGGTGCTTTCCGATCTCAGGAGAACTGATTTCCCCTTGAGGATTTGTACAAATGCCCGTAGTGCCCTGGATGCTGCTGCAAGTTTCCTCCAGTTGGAGGAGTGGGCAGCCACCTGATCCAACTAACGTTCTTGGTGGGTTTGATCCTGTGCCACCGCCCCCCAGTCTGTCTTGATGGCATCAGTGGTAACAACAGTAAGTAGAGATTGAAGTAGCGAGACCTCCTTCACCAGGCTGGGGATCTCCATCCACCCCTGTAGCGCCTGGTGCAGGAACAGTTACACCGGGACCAAGGCATTGAAGTCCATGCAATCCTTCCTCCAAGAATCTATTGAGGGGGCTGAGGTGTAACCAATCCCATGGCACTAGAAAAATGCAGGAAGCCATAAAATGTAGGAAGTCCCTTGCTATTGTGAGAAACCTGAAGGTGTCTCACCCGCTAGTCCCAGAAGATCTGCCGTCCAAGTGGCCAGGGCACGGCCATAGCTATTGGATCCATTTCCTGGGGGTGGACCATTGGGGGAGGATCACCTAGGTGAGGAGTCTTCAGGGAGTGAAAGCGGGACACCGAGGGTTGAGATGCAGTATCCCCTTCCCTTTTCCCCATCCTACCCTGTAGGATATTTAGAAGCTCTACGCCATCCCCTTTTCCCGCACAGACACTTTCTTACACTGTAACAGACAACGGACTAACACCAGAGCCGTTTACCTGACATGTCCCAACACACGGGTCAGGCAGAGTCAGACAATTGACAATAATCACGCACAGCTGATGGCCCTTTACCTTCCCTACAGGGATAAAAGGCAGAGCATGAAAGCACACTTCGAGCAAGGCCGAACGCACAAGGAGACAGCTACACCAAACCGGCAGTTCAAAAGGAGAAGCAAGGTTGTGAGATCTGGAAGGACGACGAAGGGAGAATTTCCCTTGACCTTTTCACCTCAGACCCGCGAAGCCTCTGAAAGGGTAATTTGTAAGACCGGAGTTACAGCTGCCGTGCGGAGCAATGGTACAACGTCCTTTCATCGTGGGATGTTTTTTCACTGGGTTTTTTACCACAAATTTGTTTTCTCAAAAAACCCATCAAATTATTTTGAAAATGGGGGTGGGGGTTGGGGTGGAACCCCTGCCCCTGTCACGACCCTCGCCCAAAACCCCCTCTGGCAAACCCATTGGCCAGGTAGACTCAGGACTCTGGCCTCTAGAGCCTGCCAACCTCTTCAAAAGCCCTCATGGGGCCAGTACTGGCGCCTACGGTGCCTGGCGCATGCACCATGAAAAACAATGTGCTTGGGAACTACTTTATTGTATTGTCAGCCAACATGGAGGCATCCACATAGCTTGGTTCCTAAGAACCAAGCTATGCGGTCTAGTGTTTTGGGTGTGGTAGCCTAGGGACTGTTTTACCTGGACTATTTTGTTGGGGCTATTTAAACCACACTCGAGCAAGACAACACGCTTTGCATTACTTTTCAGCTTACAACGTGACGCTCACTGTGTCCAGCTATTCCCTCGAACCTCGGAGAAGCAGAACCTGCAAGGAGACAAAAGGAACATCATTAGCAGCAGCATCTTACCTGTAGTCTTCATCTTTAATCACTCGCAGCTACTGAGAACAGCTTCCTCGAATCTGCACGCCTCGCGGACAGAACGACCTGAAAGAGGAAGATAGAGGCAACATTAAAGAAAGCAGTAGAGACATTTACAAATTACGAACTGCTCAAAAGGCTTACCTGGCTGGTCGCTTCTCGGCTGGCACCACTCCGGACATTCCACTCGCGCTGAAGAACACCGCAACCTACAAGGAAGGAAAATACAGGTTAGCAAAGGCAAGACTTTGCAGCGCTGCACATAGTGCTTACTTACCGCATCATAGCGCTCTTAATGTGCCATCATTTACCAGCGGGGCTCAACCATGCCAGTTCGCCGCGCTGAAGCTCTGCATACCTAAGGGAGAAAAAAGAGACGTTTTAAATAAAGGCATGCAGGATAGCAACAAAACTAAAGAACAGCAATAAGACCTACCTGAACAATATCAAACGGGCCGGCATCAGTGAAGTAACTGGGCTGCAATCGCCCATGAAAGACAACGCGCCCCTGCAAAGAAGGCAGGACGGAGAGCATGCCTAATTCTACCACAAGGCACAACCTTCCCCACAGACCACATCAGGGCAAAGCTGAGAAGCATACCAGCGAGTAACCCGGCTGGGTGGCGTCCCTGTGGATACCAGGTGAGTGTAACACCCCCCCCGACCCCTCCCAAAAAAACTTGATGGGTTTTTCTGAAAAAAAAATCGCGGTAAAAAAACCAGCGAAAAAAACATCCCATGATGAAATGACATGGAACCGGAGCAACAGAGGTCAATGGTACACAGGGGCCTCCGGCTTTGATAACACAGGCGGAGAGGGAAGCTGGCTACTGTGGTACTATCCTTCATTACAGAGAACAAAGCAACGGTTTCAGCACAACCAGTGAGTCAGAGGAAGCTGCTATCAAACCGGTGTTAATACCAAGGTTGCGAGTAGCAACATTTTGAACGCAAGAAGAAAAGGACTTGTGTGTATGTTTGAACTTTAAAGAAAGCCCAGTTGAGGTCCAGGTGCAGAGGGGGCCAGCGCCACAATCGAAAGGCGCTGACCAGGACCTGTTTTGTTTGAAAACTACAGCAACCAGAAGACTCTAGGAAATGGTGGTGTGAGACATCGGAGTGGTCCTATAAGGGTCACGTCAAATCCCGTATACAATCGAAAGTCTCTGACCCGTTGCCAGAGGAAAGCTAGGGGAAAAGAACCCGGCTTTCCACTACAATTGTGAACTGTGATAATTGGCAAGTGTGAACCTGACAGAGGGATGCTGAAAGAAAGCTATAGAGAAAGAAACCCCGCTTTCTGATAAAACTGAGCAATACATGAATTGTATTAGGAATACATGAACTGTGTTGAGGAAAGGCCCTGGTGAACCTGATGGAGGGAGGCCCGTTTTTGTAAGGAGGATCCGAGCATGGCAGAGGGAGATCCCACGGGGAAAGAGTATTCGCCCAAAGCACTTTTGTTTGTCATTGTGAAATCCGAGCGAAGAACAATCGCCCAAGATGCAAGATCACTGAGAGAACTTTTGTTTGTTTTTTCTTTGTTCAACACCACAGGCCTTCTAAGGCAAGAGACCTTTGCAAGAAGGAGACTTAGCCTCTGAAGGTTTTTGATAACGTTGAACTAAACCGTGAACCTCGTGCTGACGAGGCCAAGGAGTGTGCTGTGCTCGAGGGTCCCGCCTTGTCCCGTGCTTCAAACGTGGGAAAGGGAGGCCTAGCCTTACCATCCTGACTTTTTTTTTGTGAACGCTTCTTTTTTTTCTGATGAACATTATCCCACACTGTTTTTGTAATTAAGTAGTAAGGATTGGCACTAGTTTATTTTCCATATAGGTTCTTTTTATTTGACAAGACGCCACTAGGACTGCCTTATTATTTGATGGTCGTAGCTTGCTCCCATCTTAGATTTAGGTTTAGATTAGCCCTTTTTCTCACCCATTATAAAGTTCATTAAACACCCTTGAACTGTGATCACTTGTTTCTGTCTTTACTGTTGCCACCACGAATTCCTCATGCTATGGCCTGCAGAGGAGACAGTAGTCTCCATTGTGTCGACTGGAGATTGAGTGCCCTGTCCATTGGAAGGAGTACTCTCCCTTGTGCTGCCCAGGACCTTGCTCCAAGGAACTGCAAATCTTATGATGGTTGAAACTGAGATTCTGATTCGTTGAAGGAAAGTCCCAGATGAGGGAGCTGCGGGGTGTGGCCTGAGCCAATGGTGTGAGACCGTGAGCTGACGGAGCTCCTGTCGTGATCCTTAATTGATCTTACGTTATGGCGGTAGCAGCTATTACTGAAAGTGTATAAGGACACCTGCGAGTGGGGGAAGCTGGTGCCCTGCTGTGGAGCGTTGTCCGGGTCTAAATCGGTGCGGTTCACTGGTTGTGCGGCTGCCCGAAATTCTGACCCCCGCTGAGAGGAAGATGGTGGATGAGCTGGCTTGGAGTGAGACGAGGGAGGAGGAGCAGAGAGGCGTATGTGCCACACAGCCCATCCAGGGGTTCAGTGCGCAGCGAGGATCTCTGGAGCCCTTGCTACCAGGGACTGCCTGAATGGATGTTAGGCTGGTCCTCAGAGTTTAAATGTCTGCCTGCGACTTGAGAGGTTCCTGCAGCTGCGGGGAGGGGGAGGTCCCGCTCGCGGAGCTAGCGGGTGGGAACTGGCAGCTTACTGAAGGACTTGGCAGCAGGCATACCTGAAGCCCGCAACGGACCTAGAGCTTGCCCTTGGGCCAGGTCGGACCCAGCAGTGAGTGCAGGCAAGTGCGCAGGCGCATGGTGGTGGTGCAAAGCTGGCATGGACGCGCTGCTTGGAGAACGGTACCTGAGAGTGGCCTCGGAGTAAACGTGCACCGGTCTGTCTGGGTGCGGGAGTGAACTGGGATGCAGGAGCAGGCCCTGGGCTGGTACCTTTCTTGGCTTTGTGGGCACACATGCTGGCTAATTGAGGACTTCAGAGTTGCCGGCGGTGTCACTGCGGCCATAGCTGCACCTCGAGGTAATCTCACCCCGCGCTGGTAGCGCGACATCTGCTGTGCTGTCTGGGAGCAGCGCGGTGCTGGAGATGGTACTGTGAGGAGGAGGAGCACAGTAAGAGCATGGAAGAAGGGTGCTGCTTCCCGTCTGTTGTATACCTGATTCTCTGGGATACGTATGCACTCTGGGAGACTGTTGCTGGGTAGGACTCTCCCGCAGGCCTGAGGGCCTGCACATGAATGCAGGTAGGGGCCTGAACTGACTGAAAGGGGACAATCACTGCTGATTCTGAAGGAGTTTGAGGCCTGTATGGTTGAACGGCCTGAGTGCAACTGACAATCTCTGGCGAGCAAGCATTGAGCCTGGGTGCATAAACTCAGCAACACCTCTGGTGCTACGAGGGGTGGATTTGTTGTGGCTGTGGATCAGCTGTAAGTTGAGGAACCAATGGTGACCGCCTGACCTCGGCAGTGCAGCTCCTCTGCTGGCTAGTGGACATCTAGTGAGTAGGGGTGCCTAACCCCCATTGTTAAGCTACCATGTAGACCTACAAGGACCAGGACAGGACCTTCTTTGATTGCCTGAACTGGAGACATTGTTGTTTCACTGAGTCTGTGCCCAAGGAGGCACATAAACAGAGCAGGTGAGGATAATGGAACAAGGACATTGCTGGTTTTGGGGGTTTGGCGGACGAACGCATGGGGGCGATGACTGCGGAGAGGTGAAGTAACTACGCACGCTGTAGCTGGAATTAGCGGACGCAAGATCGGGCGCCCATGCTCATTGTAGCTTGCCACTAAGGTATGCTGGGACGACAAGCATCGAATGTTTAAACTTTCCCATGCTAGAGCCCCCTCGTAGTGCAGCTGGAGGAAAAGGCTTGGGGTACTGCACTTAAACAGACCCTGACACCCGTTGCTGCGCTACAGAGCGGTCCTGCACCTGACTTTGAGTCTCTTGCGCTTAAGGAGGCCGCTGACTCCCGGTGCTAGTTGCATTGCACTGACCTTGTGGGGCTTATCACCCCTCGTTGTGGGGCCTATTCTGATAGTTCTAGGGGTGCATATGCAGACCCGAGCAGGAACCTGGGTCGGCACTGGGGATTGCCTCTGTCGAACTGCTACTGGGTGAACAGGGGGTGGAGTGAAGACAACTGAATAAGAGCACTGTAACGCAGACACTAGGGCTGGGTCACTGGTTGCTGGCTGCTTCAACCTCATACGAACATGTCCCCCACCAAAGAAAGGGCAAACCCACAATCATGGATTCGTTTAACAATGCTGGCAAGCCCCGGGACCCAGGGCAGAGTATGTCTACATTGCAGACAGAGACGTGCACTCCTGGTTCGGGCACTCAGGAAGACTTGGTGCTTACGGCAATAGCCGCACTAAGATCCTCTTTGGAAATGAAGATAGATGAGGTTAAGGTGGACGTGCAGCTGCTGCGACCAGATGTCCGTAACCTGGCTGAAAGGGTAACATCAGCTGAAACTGAGCTGAAAGAAACCCGTGAGTCCATGAAGGATCTCGAAACCAGAGTCAGGGAGCCGGAGAGATGGAACGCCGCTTTGGAGCTGCGATCCAAAGATGCTAAAGGGAGGCCCAGACGGAACAATGTTAGATTGCTGGGGCTCCCGAAAGGCCTTGAGGGCTCGAACCCCACCCAATATGTGGGGAACTTAATATTTCAAAAAAAATGGTGCTGGGAACTTATCGCAAGGATGTGCGGTTGAGTGTGCTCATCGCTCGCTGCAAAAGAGGCCTCCACCGGGGTCACATTCTAGACCAATAATCGCAAAGATTCTAAACTTTCAAGACATGGAAGTGATTTTAAAGTACTCAAGGGAAGGCAGCGAGATCCAGCGACACAATTCCAAAATTTCCATTTATCCGGATAACACGCTGGCGGTCCAGAGGGGCAGGAATTCATTTGTACCAATCCAAGCTAGACTCCGGCATCTAAATATTAAATATATGCTTATATAACCTGCCAGGCTCAAAAATATCTATAAGGGAAGGGCAGAGCACAATTCCTTCCTTGCCTGTGGCGCCAACATGTGGCTGAAGCACAGTACTTTGACTTGCCGAAGGAACTCATCACATGAGGCAATTGGCACTAGCATTGGAGCGTGTTGGCTTTGCTAAGGGGATGGAGCATTTGAGCTTTGCAGGGTGGGCCTGTTGCTGATTCGTGGTTGCAGTATGGGGTCTGCTTCTTTCAGAATAATTGTTTTTCACTAAAGATTGGAGCAACGTTTGATCACCTGCCAGGGTTTATTGGTCTGTCCCTCGAATAGGCTGGTGTTGGCCTGTTGCTGACACCCTTTACTTAGCAGATGGGCAAAAACTTAATCTGCTTTGCAGATATCAGTGTTCAGGGGACAGGAGTTCCTAAATCGTTTAGGAACAACCACTTTTTGTCCACCCTTTACTTGGCACACAGTGACTTGGATAGGCCCAAACGGTGCGGGTACGCCTGAGCACTGTACATGTGGAGCTGTTGCTGGGCGGAAGTTTAGGGTTTTGTTTACTGTGTTGTTGGTGGCATGTTCTTCATGCATTTGGGTACACATGACACACAGTATGATTCTCTGGCTAGGAAAGTGGAAGGGGGACAGGGCGGCAAAGGATGACCTGTGATTCGGGTCCATCATGGTAGACTGGTGAGAGATGGCTGCCTGGGTGCGTAGAGTAGGTTCTAGACATTTGCATGGCAACCCCCATTAAGGTAATGACGTGGAACGTGCAGGGGCTGGGCACGTACTTTTGCAGGAATTAGGTGAAATCCTTTGTAAACCAAAAAAAAGGTGTCCATTGCCCTACTACAGGAGACCCACCTCGCAGCTGAAGAACTGAAAAGGGTCAAAGAACGCTGGGGGAAAAAGGGGCAGGGATATGGGGTGGCATACTCTAAATACGCTAGAGGGGTGTTCACTGGATAAGTGATACTGTGCCGTTCCTCCAGCTGTTAGAGGTAGACACAGATGGGGACGGGAGGTATCTCATCTGTAGGGGTTACATAGATCACTTTGAGGTGTGTATAGTTAACTCTTACTTCCCAAATCATGGCATTCCAACACATGTTAACACACTGTGCGCTAGAATAGCACATCACCGGGAGTGTTTCTTCATATGGGGAGGTGATTTCAGTCGTGCCAGAGATCCTATGTTGGACAGGTCCTCCCCTCCCCGGGTAGGATCAGCGCCGGCACCTGTAACTCTCAATGCGGTACTGGCCAACCTAGACTTGGTAGATGTCTGGAGAGAGCTGAATCCTCAGAGTAGGGGTTACTCTTATTACTCCTCGCCCCATGCCCTATACACCAGGATCGATTACTTCTTTGTTTGATGGACTCAAATGGCAGAAATAGGTGAAGCAGAGTACTTGGGTCGGACAATATCTGACCACTCCCCATTATTGATGCAGTGGAACATTAGTGGCTCCAGGCCTCCCATCCCAATGTGGCTCATGCCAGGTGGCCCCTTAACAGACCAAATCTTCAGAGATGAGATACAGAAGATGTTGGAGGAGTTTTTAGAGCGCAGCATAGGCAGTGTAAAGGAGAGGGGCACTGTGTGGGAAACCCTGAAGCTAGTGGTTAGGGGTGAGGTCATTACTAGTGCGGGGGGCATCTGGAGAACACTGAGGGCTGACCTGGAAAAGTTAGAAGATGAAATACAAGACATGGAGGCGGGACAGCAGTCCAGTGAAGAGAAGTTGGCTGAAACCAGGCATCGCTTCCTTAAAGCATGCACATTTGACTACACCGTTAAGAATACCAGAACTCATGCAGAGGGAGACAGGCCAGGTAGACTTTTATCGTGGCTCTGCAGGAGGGAACACCCCAGACATCTGACCACAGAGTTGAGAGACGAAAAGGGTAGCTTGTATAGGATGCCTCTTGCAATCAACAATATCTTTGCTAACTATTACTCCCAACTGTATAGACATGAGGAATTGGTCCCTCAGGAGGAAGTAATGGGCGCTCTGGCAGAAATAGGACCCTCCAGACTGGAGGCTGCGCGCCAGGCTGCACTGGATCAAGCCATCACGGTCGAGAAAGTGAGCAATGCGATCGCTTCACTTGCCACTAGTAAAACTCCGGGCAGTGATGGGCTCTCCCCTGAATTTTACAAAACATATGCGTCAACTGTGGCCCCAGTGTTGCTCAAGGTATTTGAAGAGGCCCATGCAAAAGGCCAACTTCCGGCAAGTATGAGAGAAACCTTAGTAATCCCCATCCCCAAGCCAGGGAAACCCACGGATAAATGTGAATCCTTTCGGCCGCTACCCATGTTAAATCATGACATGAAGATCTTGACGACAATACTGGCGGGGCGACTCTGCACAGTAATTGCGGGTTTGATACACAGCGACCAGAACGTTTTTATTCCTTGCCGTAACATCGGTGTGAACCTGCGTTGTCTGCAACATATTATTCCACAGACTGAGTGCCCGGAACAATGCGCAGTGGTGTCATTGGACGCTATAAAAGTTTTTGATTCGCTGTACTGGGAATGGCTTTTTGCAGTACTGCAGGAATTTGGGTTTGGTGAGAAATTCATATGCTGGGTAAAAATCCTCTATGCATCACCGATCGCAAGGGTTAAATCTGGGAGGCAGGTGTCGGCGGCATGTGACATACAGAGGGGAAAGTGCCAGGGGTGTCTGTTATCACCCATGCTGTACATGCTGGCACTGGAGCCTTTAGCAATCTATCTTCGTAAAGAATTCCTGGAGGCAGGTATATGGGTTGGTGGCCATGACCATTTAATATCACTATACGCTGATGACGTTTTGCTCTACCTCAGGGACCCGCAGCATAATCTGACAATAGTTATGGAGGTACTGGACAACTTTGCTAAGCTGTCTGGAATATTTTTCAGTAAGGAGAAGTCTTGCCTCTTTCCATTGGCGGGTCTCCAGGGGATCGAAGCTGATGATCTGCCGAAATTGGGGCTCCCCTGGTGTGTGGAATCCTTTAAATACCTGGGGGTACACATTATGCACACACCTGAGGCATGCATGTACGAAAAACAGTAGAGGTGGTAAAAGGCCTGATGTGGTCAATGACATTCTGGTCTAGGCTGCCACTGTCGATGATGGGCAGGGTTGGGATTACAAAAATGGTTGTCTTACCTAGATGTTTGTATTTTTTTACTAATGTTCGCCACTACATCAATGTCTCCTCCTTCCGCTGGCTGGACTCACTGATCAGGGGATTCCTTTGGGGCTTGTCGCGCCATAAATTTGCTCTTGCAACACTGTGCATACACTATAAGGAAGGAGGTGTGTAGCTCCCGAATTTAGGAAGGTATAACCTAGCGGCACAACTCCGTTTTATTACCAAGTGGCTATCTGATGACGTTACATCTGAGTCACTGTTACTACAGAAGCTGGTGGCCCCTGCAAACCTTAAAGAAGTATTATGGTTGCCGCTGAGCTGCCTGGGCGCTACTCCTCTATTGTCCTGGGCATGAAGGTGTGGGGCAGGACGCTGAAGCTGTTGAGGCTAGATTGTCCTTACTCTCCTGAGGTCCCAATAGTTGCAGATGTATGTAGAAACAGGAAAGACCTTGTGGAAGCACGACGCTGGGTGGGCTGGGGTGTCACTTGGGGCGACATGTACGAGAATGGTACATTTAAAGAAATGGAGTCCATAACTGAGCAAATGGCGTTGCCCAGGGGTCAATTTTTACGATACTTGCGATTAGTGAGGGTGGCCAAACGGAAATGGACAGGGTGGCCTGAGGAACCAGAGGTGACTCCACTACTGACTTTGATGTACTCCCTGAATGACGGCTGGCGACCGATATCCAGACTATATAGCGGTTTGGCCAATAGACCACTAGGGGCTCTGAGTTGAAAGCATGCTGGGAGGCAGACATCAGGGTGGACATAGAGGAGAGGGAGTGGGAACACAAACTGGGTTTCCCTCTGGAAGTGTCTAAGAACCCCTGTTTCAAACTGGTTCAAATAAATGTGCTGTATCGCACCTACATGACACCAAGCAGGGTGGCTAAGTTTAGCAGCAGTAAGCATAGTATAGGGACTGCCTTGGTCCATATGTTTTGGGCAATGCCTCAGGGCCACCCAAGGCGAGGCCATGTAACTGTTGTTACATGGCAGCATGGCGCTGGAGAGGGGCACAGCCTTCCTCCAAGGTCAGTGCCCCTCTCTGTCTTTTAGATAAGTGAGGCAGGCTGCAGGGTCTGGCACATGAAAGGCAGGAAGGGTGAGGTAATAAATACCTCACCCTTCCAGGAGAATATATGAGTGCAGTGCACCCTGGAGACCCTGGATGCCTAGGCAGTTAGTCAGCAGAGGCAGGCCTGTGGGGGTTGGCGCTCAGCCCCCCATGCAGTACAAAGAATAAGGGCCTCTTGGGGCCTATATAATGAGCTGCGTGCAGCTCCTAAAGCACAAACTGTTCGTCGACCCTGCACAGGGACTCAAACAATACCTGGGAAGTTCACTGTTAACTCAGTGTCTTCCCATTTCCTTTTTTCTTTGCCTCAAAAACCACCCACCACAGAAAAAGAGGAGATGATGATTGAGGAAACCCAGGACACCGTACGGTGGCCACAACAAGTCGTGGGACAAGAAAGGCGGCACGGGTCAGAGGGGGTCATCTCCGGACCCGGTGCCCAAAAGGATGATTTATGATGATTACGTATATTGTTTATTTACCAATAACCATGTTTTGTATCAATAAAATCCTACGGCCTTTTATTGCCAACACTTGACCAAATTGTTGTGGTAAATCTTTTAAGGGGGAGGGGTCAAGGGCCGGGAGGCATGACGCCAGCCCGCAAAACAACATAGTTATGTCTGCTGCATATGGGTTCAACAGTTATGGGTCTGTACAGAGTTTCTGGGCCTGCTTTGAGCAAGCGTGTAGGAAAGCTGGGGTTACAAGGTATACCTGGAATCTGAAAGAGTGCCTGCTGGGACCATACCCGAGGAATGGCAAACATAAACACGTCATTAAGTTTATTGACATGGCGTGTATTCTTCCTAAGTGGTGCATTGCCATGGCCTGTATATCAACTAGGGGCCCACAGTACACACAATGGCACAGGGACTTTGAGACCTGGGCTGAGGCAGAGACTAGAGTGTGGGTTAAATCAGCAAACAACCTGGAAGCGACCACTAGTGGAACATATGAGTCTTGGAAGCTACTGATTTGGGGCATGTTTCACCCCTCAGATGGCAAGCCACCATGAATGTTACTCCACTCTATAAAATGTTTCATTGATATCCTGACACCTTGAATTTTCGGCTCTCCGGATGCCCGTTGCCCCCAAGAGAAATGCACTAATGAACAATATGCCCTCAACACTAATGTAAGCTGCCATATAGGGTCCCCACACACCTGGCCTGTGTATGGAACCAATATGCTAAATACCTAGTTTACATGCGTGGGAACGTTGTTTTTGTTGTTAATATGTTCAGTTGTTTCTCATACTTGCAACTAGCCATTCATGTAAGCTTAGTACATTTGAAGTAAAGAAGGAAGATCAAGGCTATGCGATTGGATGTTTATAAATGCCAATAAAAAGAATTTATAATAAAAAAAATGAGGGCGCTGCAGGTTATCTCTATGCCAAAGCAGGATCCCCTTCAGGAACCAGTCATCGAGTTATGTAAATACGTGAATCCTCTGGAGCGGTAGTGCGGCCACGACGGGACCCATGACCCTGGTAAACATTCATGGTGCAGATTTCAACCCAAAGGGGAGTGACCTGAATTGGAAATGGTCCCTGCCAATCGAGAACCTCAGGTGCTTCTCAGAAGGGAACATGCAAAAAGGCATTGTGTAGTAGTAGGTCCAGCAAGGTCAGGAAGTTCCCTTCCTGCACCAGAGTGATGATTCTGTGCAGACACTCCATCACTCCATCTTGAAGTGTTGTGTCGCCACACGTGTTCAGGTCTTTGAGATCCATGATGAGTCAGTGTTTTCCCGATGGTTTTGGCACCAGGAATACAATGGTCTTCAAAAGCCTCTCCTGGCCTTTCTCCCGAATGGGGCCTCTCTTGACGGCCTTTTTTGCCAGCAGCTTCTGGATCGCCTGTTGCATCGCTGCCCGTTTGGCCCGGCCTTTGGGTAAATGGGTACGAATCTCTTCATTAATGGCCCTCTTGAAGATCTTTAATAGGCATTCCTCCAAAATACTGCCATTGCCCCTTTTGCTTACAAGCCCTGGCAGTAAATGAAATTATATTTTATTTATATTGCGCTCGTAAACAAGTGTTTCAGAGCGCCACCAGGCAAAAAGGGAGGGGAACAAGGGAGAACAAAAAAAAGAAAACGGCAATCTTACTAGGCCCAGTGACATCTAAGAAAGCGCAAGTGCATGGAAAAGGGGGAAGTGCATGTAAAGGGGGGGGGAGTGGAAAGTGCGGAGCAGAGGAGAGAAACACAGAATAAATATTAAATTAAATAAATAAATAAGGGCGATAAAACCATGGTAGTGCAGACAGCAAGTGGCAGGTGAAAGTTGGTCAGATAAGGTATATCTGATAAGTGCAGAAGAAAAGTGGTAGGGGGACTGTATTGGTACAGATACAGAACCGTAGTGCAGAGGGTGGCCTGGAGGCAGTGCAGAAGGGTGGCATGGAGATCAGGTACCTGGGCCCAGTAGACGAAGAAGCAGAAGAGGAGGCACCATCCACTAGATGGTTCCTTTTTTCGGTATGTTTCCCCTGAAATGTCAGGCAAATTATTAGGCAAACACTACTAGGCGGAACCAACATCTTGATAGTCCTCCACTGTGGTATAAATGGTCAGTATTGCCTCGTGCCAGCCAAGGGGCGTGCATGCAGAGGTTGCTTAGCAACCCCCTCTGCTCATCTTATTGTGTATGTGGTACCATGGCTACCACTCACGAACCCCCCCCCCCTCCTTACCTCCACCCGTGGCCATCTCCCTGGGTGTGTAGATTCCACCGGGTTCCGGTGAGTCCCAGCTGCTCAGCTGTTCACTCAACCAGCGTCCATTGCTCTGGATAGACATCGGTAGAATACAAACCCTGATCACTTAACCGGTAGGCCCTTGCTAAACAGGGCCTCCAGAAGCAAATTCCTGGGGCCTGGGGTCTGGAGCCCTCAGCTGTGTAGGGGACGGCCAACCCCCTGGCCCTGCAACGTTGCCGCATGTCCCAGCAGCACTGTTCTGGTGTGGTCCCTGCCAGAGGCAGGAATAAAAAAAAAAAAACTGTATTGGTGTCGGCACCTGGCCACTATATGCCCTGAAAGGAGACTGTTCCGGGTGGGCAAAAAAGATAAGGATATAAGAAGGGTTCCTGGGGAGAGGCAAGGTATGTAAGTACTGGGACGAGGAAGAGGGACATGGAGGTAATGCTGAATTCAAGCAACACTACCAATGTTGACAAACTACTACTACCTTTTTCACTTAATGCCACTTCTTGATAATTTCTAAAAGAAATATATGCAGCGCTAGTGATGTTATGCACTTCCTGGGTTTTAGCTCGCATCATTTTGTATTTGTCTCATGTATTTTTTATTACCAAATCCTACTCTTCCTTATCACATTCTTAACTAGTTCCAGGATTTCCATATCTTGGATGGACTGTCACAAGTATCTGCCTGACCCCTCCCTCATTTTATTCCCTGTGGACTCCTCCCCTCTGCCTGTTGACCTTAATAGGAACCCTCACCATCTCCTAATCCCGATAATCGGGATTTAGAGATGTGTGGCTTGCTTGCACCACCCTCAGTGTAGGTAAGAGTGTGTTATTAATTTGACAAGTAAGAGTAGGATGGAGTTATGAGGATCGCCATATGCAACTGGGGCATTACCTCCTTGTCCCAGTAAAGTAGAAGTGTGGACCGAAAGCCCCAGGCAGACCACTTTCAAGCCAAAACCGCATTTTGGGCTATTTGCCATCTATGCCCGGCCCCTTCTGGAATGGGACCTATAACTTACATCTGCCCACCAAAGCACTCATTGGACTTTCTGTCAGTCCTTGGACAGACGCTGCTGAACCCGCCCCTGGAAGAGACTCGCATAGCAGTCTCGGAGGATTGGGGGGACTAAGCGGGTTGGGATAAGGCGGCTACGTAGCAGATTCACCCAATAGACCTGCCACCCTGTGGACTTGCACTTCCAGGGGAGATTGGCCCCTGATAGGTGGCGTTTAACCAGAGACGGAGGACACCACAATGAGATTCTCTCACAGGCACACAGAGAGCGTAAGCAGCATCGGCTCCCGTGCTTGGTTAAAGAAAGGTAAAATGAATTGTGCGCCCAAGGTCTGTGAGAAGTGTGTGAAGTGTACTGTGATGAATCCTACAGATCCCTCACTAAACCCCTGCATAAAGTCTCCTCCCAGGAGGCCAGGGAAAGGCAGACACTTTATGATCCTGACGTTGGGGTGGTGTTCTGCGGGAGGATCACCTGGGAGGAGAAAAGGCACAGGGGAGTGAGAGGAATCCGTGGGATGGTACATAGTATTTGTCTTCCTCTGGGGAAAATGGCTCCGCAATACCCAAGTATATAATGGCTTGTTGTAATAACCATCTTGCTGTTCACAAGCTATGCATACAAATGGGGATGAACTCAATTATACACTCCTAGGAGAAATCAAAATCCTTCTAAAGTTCTGGAGATTTATACAACTGAAAACGTCCTTAACACTAAAAGGGCCAGTGAAAGGAAATTTGGGAATAACATCAGCATAAAGCATTGCCTTTCCTTGTGCATCAAAGCTAATGACTAACTCTTTTGATCTCCCTTTTAAGAATGTTATAAGGAACAAACTGAGGTTTAAAAATAAAACGGACATGAGAAAACCTGATTTTATTGTTAAGGACTTTAAGTCCCAAAATTCCCTAAGAACTGGGACGAAGAATTGGGCTGAAGGGGTATAATGTTGCAGGAGTGGTCATTTCATTAGAGTAGATGGCCCACACCTGAGGGAGACTGAGAGGCTTAAAAGGTCCCCTCAGGTGCGAGTGATAGTGTCTGCTTTGTTGGTGGAGAGTAGAAGTCAGCAGCAGAAGCAACGAGGTTCATGCTGGCAGCCCAGGCAAAAGCTGGAGGAGCGAAAAGACGCTAGGACCATTGCTGGGCAGATATCAACTGTCAGTCATGAGAGGGCCTATGCCCCCAGAAATCTCAAGCGTAGAGGTCGCGCAGCAGACGGTGTGTCGTTGGAGGAAAGCTTTCCCCCTTGGGCCTGGTGTGCAGGAGGCTGGCTCAGGTGTCTCAGGCTGTCTCAGGTGGCTGGCGTGCACCTGAAGGCCTCAAGGCTGTTTCCGGTGACTGTCCTTCAACAGAGAGCCTTAGGAGCAGGAAGAGCCCCAATTGGAAGTGGCGTGGATGAAGGCAGACTTACTGGAGTAGTTTGCCAGTTCGAGTGGAGCTAAAACAGCTGAAGTCCTCTGAGCGGCGAGGGGAACACAGGCGCGTGTCCCATGCAGAGCTCTGTCCCCGCTCGTGTAGTGGAAGCGGGCACTGTAAGAAAGGCATGGCATCAATAGTAAGACAGGCACAAGTGACCACAGTTCAAGGGTGTTTATTGAACTTCAACAAGGGTAGGATAAACTCCTATCTAATCCTAAATCTATAGAGAGGGGCAAGCTACGACCATCAAATAATAATAACGCAGTCCTAGTGGTGTCTTGTCAAACAAAAAAGGGCCTATACAAAAAAATAAAATTGCCAATCCTTACCTATAAAAACAAATGGTGTGAGGGGCGAGGGGGAGAGTGGCTAGCAGCCATGTGAGGCAGATGTGCTCACTCGAGACTCATGTAGATCCGAGCAATGAGCAGCTTCATATAATAAGTTTATGACAAAAAAACTGCGAAGCAGCTACTAGGAACACCAGAGAAGCTGATATTCGAGTTGTGCGCCCAAACGCCTCTACAAAGTGAGAAACATTGTGCCGAGCTGAGCTGCGGTAGACGCAGAGAAAATGGCGGCGAGGAGTAAGTGAGCGGCTGTGAAACAAAACGAGCCGGGAGACACCAACACAGACGGAAAGCAGGGAAGCAGTAATAGTTACGTGCATCGGACACTAGTAAGATCCAAAGGCGCAGCATATACGTGGGACAGCAGATCAGGGTGGCCATGAGGCTGAATTTGTGATGAGAGACAAAGGGACAACGGAGACCTGGTGAGCAGTGCTGCCGGGACGAGGTAGACACACTGCAAAGGGAAAGCAGAGGCAGTCACTGCGGATACGGTGACAGCACAGAAGAAAATCGGCAGTATAATCCCAGGACCCGGAATGGTAATAGGAGGCTCGAAGCAGGCGTACCACGACGGAGGGCATAAAAAAATATCCGGAGCGACGTTTGCGAAGGTGGCCCTTCCCCGGAGAACAACTGCAGGGACCACTGACGTGGAGACCGAAGAGGAGCGGTGAGGAGGGGAACAAAACAGACACAACAGCCAGCGGTAAGGTGTCAACCGGTCTGAAGAGGCCCCCTCCTTCCACCCTCAGAACTGTAGTGCCACGCTACAAAGGCGCTAAACGGAGCAGACCAGAAGGGACAACACCTCCCTGGAGGTGTAGACTTCCCCCCCTCCTCAGCCGTGATCAACAGTGGGGGACAGGCAGTGTGCCGGTGCCCGCACGCCCCCACCTCTGCTGAGGAGGGCCAAACAAAGAGCGGCTGTAAGACCAGAAAGGCCCTAGTACAAAAAAAAAAGAAAAAAGGGACCCAAGCTAGACAACAACAAAGGACACATTAGGAGGTGGCGCAACTTCAGTGGAAGATAGCACACTGCATAACCGCCATAGAGTTATATTACCACATGCAGGAAAAGTAATGAGGGATCCCACCTGAAACAGGGCGCAAAGTGCATGTGAAGACAGGAAGTAGCCACATATGGCCCAGACCATAGGCAGATGCGCATGCCCCAATATAGATGCTGCCTGTGATAGAAAGTTGATTGAAGTGACTTGGGGGTTGAAAAAGCCAAGAAAAAGCAGAGTGCGCTTGCACAATACCACAGACTATCATGGCTGGCCCCAAGATCCCCGCCTGAACTGCACTAAGTACAGAGGACATATTCGAACAGTGCAGCACGGGCAGGCGCACCTGATTGTTGCAACTAGTGCTGCCCCAGATATTAGAAAGAACAGTGTACTTAGACCACAAAACCAAGTAAAGGAGCAGGCTTGCTAGCGGCAATGAGAGGAGAGACTCTGAATCCAAATGAGTGATAGGCAGCAACAAACACTGTGTCTAGTACCTCCAGCTGGGCACATTGCAAGGAAGCAACCCACGCTAGTGGAAAGGAACAAGGCCGTCAACGGAAGAGGTCCTTTGTGACCATAAAGGAAGATGATCCCCTCAGAAAAAACAGACATAGGCAGTCCAAATAAAGCTAACGGTGTAAAATGGCAACCAAAGGAAATAAATCTAAGAACAGGCAGACTACCATGGAAACCTTCACGAAATGCCAAACACACCGACATGAGGGAGACAGCGGAGATGAAGAGAAGAGAGAACATGGGTATCCCCCAACAGACAGAGCAGATTTGGGGATCCATCAGATCATGGATGCTATTGCTGCCCTACAGGCGACATTGGAAGTAAAGATCGATGCAGTGGGCATTGATGTTGGACTATTACAACAAGACGTACGGGCCATAGCCGAACGCACTGGAAAATTGGAAGAACAAGTTAAAGAAAACACAGAGGTCAGGGTGCAAACAACAAAGTATATCGACATCCTCCTACAGAAAGTTACATTGCTGGAGGATAGAGCTGAGGACGCGTAAGGTTTGGCATGCCGAAATAATATAAGAATTGTGGGGCTACCTGAAGGAACAGAGAGGTCGGACCCAACTACATATGTTGAAAACCTGTTATACAGGAAATAGGAGCTGAGGAACTTACGCAAGGGTTCACGACAGAAAGAGCGCACCGCTCCCTCATCAGGAAGCCACCGGCAGGCGCACCACCCATGCCCATAATAGCTAAAGTTCTAAACTATAAAAACTGTGAGAAAATCCTTGCCATTTCCAGAACTGGAGGGTCAATACAAAGAGCTTCGGCAAAGATCTCAGTGTTCCCAGACTATACCTTCCAAGTCCAAAAGAGAAGAGCTCAATACATCACAACAAAGGCAAGGCTCAGGAAGGCAGGCCTAAAGTATATGTTAAAGTCTCCGGCGGAAAGGTAATCCACAATGGCAAAGTACTCTTCTTCTAGACACCGATGGAAGCACAGGATTGGATGGACAATGCTCAGATCCCAGAGGCTATAGAACAGAGGCAACATACTTAGATGAGAGCCAAAAGATCCAGAGTATCCCCATTGTATACCTGAAGATGCACGGACATGTACATTAGGGAGGCAATATGTTTAGACTCCATTGTGAAAGTCGCCAACAAGACGAATAGAAGCAATAGATTGTTTAAGTAATAGCAGGAGCAGTACAGTATAACCAAAGAAACCCAGTAGGGGGAAGTCTACATGCAGACCCACTACTCCAACGAAAGTTAGTTCAGGGCTACTGAACAGTGCCCGCCCGTAGGGCACCACGAGACTAGTCTATCGACCAGGTCGAATGGAGCGGAAACTGGGAAATCTTAGCGTGCTTAGCACAGCTGGACAAGTTATCTTTGAGTTTAGTTTGATGTTAATTGAGGGGGAGGGAGGAGGGACAGTGGAGGGAGACCTGGCATATATGGAGATACGCTGCATATAATTACTACCACTGCTCGCATCAGACTGCAAGCCCCATTAATACCCTGGGTATGTAAATACAATGGCTGAAACAGTTAAAATGCTGACATTGAATGTCAGGGAACTAAATAACTATGTTAAACGCAGAAGAGTAAGCATGTACATGAAGAAGAATAAAGTGGGGATTGTGCAATTGCAGGAAACGCACCTAGATGCACAAAAACAAAAGTACCTGGCGGGTGCATGGGAAGGAGTGATGGTGCGTTCCACATATTCGTTATATGCAACAGGGGTGCTCATTTGGGTGGACCCATCCATACCATTTAAAGTATTGACCACTAAAACGGACAATGAAGGTAGAAGGCCATGATACATGGTATGCTAGAGAACAGATAAATATGTATTGTGAATACCTATGCACCAAATCACGACGCCACAGTCTTCTTCAGATCGTTGTATGCTAGGCTGGGTCCTTACAGAGATGGAATAGTGATATGGGGAGGGAATTTCAATTGCACTCTGGACCCCACCAGGGATAGATCTGACACCGCCCCCCCCCCCCCTCCCCAGCCAAAGTGTTAAACACGCTCCTGAAACACTTCCAGTTGAGAGATCTATGGAGGGAACAACCGAACGACAATGGAGAATATTCCCACTACTCGGCCCCACATAAAGTTTACACAAGAATAGACTACTTGTTCGCAGGAGAGGAACATGCAGCGGAATTCACTGCGGCGGGATATTTAGCTAGGATCCTGTCAGATCACTCCCCACTTACAGTAAAATGGAGGGTATTTGTCCCAAGACCACCCATACCCACCTGGAGGTTGAGAAGCGAATCGTTATCAGACAGACCATTTTATGAGCATATCAGGAAAAGTACAGTGGACTTTATGGCAGTAAACGAGGGAAGTGTGAAAAAGGTGAACACGGTCTGGGAAGCGTACAAGGTAGTAATCAGGGAAGAAATGACAGCAGAGTCTGGGGCAGTCCAGAAATATATAGTGAATGAGCTAGCAAACATAGAAGAGAAATTGCTGGAACTAGAGAAGAAGGCGAAAGTAGACAAGGAACACGTTGAAAAGGAAATCCGATTGAAACAAGCATGCCTAGTGCAGTTGGACAGGCTGGGGAAATTTAATTATGCAAGATACTTAGAAAGGAGTCACGCACAAGGTGATACACCTGGTAGGATGCTAGCCTGCCTGTATAAACACAAGGCTAAACGATCCCCAATATGCAGCATCCGGGGCATAGACCAAGCAGAAGTAATTACGCAGACAGGCATAAAGTTTTCTGTGAGTATTATGAGGCATTATACGCAGATCCCCAGATAGATAATTAATGACCTACAAGATGCCTTAGATCTTATTGCTCTGCCACATCTAGATGCACAACAACCAGACATATTGGAGGTGCCTATAACCTCGGAGGAGGTCTTAGCCACCATCAAAACGTTGCCTTCCGGGAAAGCCCCAGGCACAGATGGGCTTAGAGGGGAATTTTGTAAAGCCTACGTGGACACGTTGGTGCCTTTCCTAGGAGTATAATGAGGCTTATGAAGTAGGCATCCTCCCTGATAGCATGAGGGAAGCCCTGATAATACCGCTACTAAAACCAAGCAAGTAAGATCCTCACAGCAATCTTGGCAAACAGACTCTGCAAATTAATACCTGTGTTGATAAATCAAGACAAAACAGGGTATGTACCAGGGAGGAATATCACAGAGAACCTGAGAAGGCTGCACCATGTTATTTATAGCCTGAAAGATAGCGCAGCACAGTGCACGGTTGCTTCATTGGACGTGACCAAGGCATTTGATTCTGTTCATTGGAACTGGTTGCATGCCACAATGGTAAAAATGGGAATAGGGCCACAGTACATGAAGTGGGTACAGCTGATATACACTAAACCGATGGCCAGGGTCAGGACAGGGAGCATATACTCAGACAAATGCCAACTATATAGGGGCACTAGACAGGGATGCCCTCTGTCCCCTATGTTATATATTATAGCTGCGGAACCCATAGCTGCCTATTTGAGGCAGGAATATAGGGACACTGGAATTAAGATAGATGGGGTGAAGCATATAGTACCCATGAATGCTGATGATATGTTACTGGACCTGTGCAATCCAGAGATAAACCTGCCATATGTGCTTGAGGTGCTAGACAATTTTAGTACTTTGACAGGGATCAAAATAAACAAGAGCAAGTCATGCCTGTTCCCACTGGCCAAGACAGCGAAGGTCAAGAGGGAGGACCTGCCAGTCCTTCCCCTGCGATGGAGCAAGATTTCCTTCAGATACTTGAGGGTTAACCTATATCATGATCCCAAATGTGAGCATGAATTCAACACATTACAGGCTAAAAATGGGTTAGTGAAATCTTTGGAATTTTGGAGCAAGTTACCCCTGTCTATGGTGGGAAGAGCAGCATTACTAGAGATGGTGGCACTACCAAGACTCATGCATTGTTTTAGTAATGTCCCGTACAATATTCCACTGCAATTCCTTCAAGAATTAGAACAAATATGTAGGGGCTTCCTTTGGCAAGGAGGAAGGCACAGGGTAGCGCTGAGTATATTGCAAAGGCCCTATGAACACAGGGGTTTGAAGATGCCAAATTTTGAGTTGTACTTTCTGGCATGCCAGTTACAGTATGTGGTGCAATGGATGACGGATGATCCCACGACAGAAACTATTCTCTTACAACCAGCCATAAAAAAGGGATACCTCAGGCACCTAATTTGGATTCTCACTAGTCATCCTTACTTGGTGAAAATGGGCATACAAATTTGGAGAAGGGCCTGCAAAGTCATGGGAATTGCGGACCCGCTCTCGCCACAGACCCCTATAGGTGCGATAATGCAGATATGCCAAGCAGTGGGGCAATGGTGCGAACACAATGGGAAATATGTGGCTTAGCCACGGTGGGTGACCTGCAAAACGAACAAGGACTGATGAGATTCGCTACAGGAGGTTACAGGTATACACAAGGGGCAATTCCTGCTGCATAATATGGTGATAGGTGTGTTTAAAGGACAGGTGGCCGAGAATCAATGAAGAGTCCATAGAAAGTGAGGAAATGGAGACACTGCTTACCGTATCAGAGGGAGGACACACCATTTCAAGGATTTACAAGATATTGATAGAATGCAACTCGAGGCCCGAATTGAAGTGCAGGGAGAGATGAGAAAGAGAATTGGGCAAAACTTTTGAAGATAAAGAATGGAATGATATAGCAGTATACCATAAAAAGGTCTCCAGAAATGCCAGACTTCAACTCATACAACTCTATATTACACAAGAGCATACCTCACATCGGCTGCAATTGCAAAATTCAAGAGAATGGGCAAACAAGAATGCCCTAGATGCAGGGAAGGAGAAGCCGGCTTTATACTCGTGTTCTGGGGATGCCCAATAGTGCAGGCGTTCTGGAGGTAGCTAGCACATAAAACAGCCCATGGAGGTATAGAACTTGAAATACAATTCCCAGAGGCATGCATGCTTGGTCGCTACAAGAGGAGTGTGAAGAATAAACCACTGAATAAGATCAAGGATCTAATGTATATACCTGCTAAACGTAGCATAACCATGAGGTGGAAGGACACAAAGAAACCTAGCATTATCAGATGGTGGGAAGATTTGAAAAAGTGGGCAACAGCGGAAACTGGGTTATGGGAAAGGGTACTGGGTGAACAGAAGCAAGAATTGGGAACGGACATTCAAAGGTGGATTGCTCTGACTGTGACTCTGTTTAATTGTGACAAAGGGGCAATAGCGTTGCAAGATACATCAGAAGAAGTAAATGCAGTGCAATTGGAAAAGTACATGTTAAAGACTATATGCACAGGAAGGGTTGCAGGGTTAGGCAGGTTGAAGGGAATATTGTGAACAGATACTGGAATATGATCGTGTACACTATTGTGATGTTTGGGTATTGTTTATTGTTGTAATGTAAAATATAATAATACAAATAGTGTGGGGTAGTGTTTCTGAAAAAGAAGTGTTCACAAAACTGATATGTCATGATATTCAGGCCATTGGCCTCCCTTCCCCATGTTTTCAGCACGAGACAAAGCGGTTCACTCGAGCGTAGACCAATCTCTTGCTTCTTCGGTACGAGGATACAGTTCAATCATTATCATCAGGTCCTTCTTTGCCCAAGTCACTTTTACCTATCGAAGTCTCTTGATTCAGATGGCCGGATGCATCAACACAAATCAAGTTATTTTCCATTTACATGCATTACATTTCAGATGATTCACTCTTCTCCCCGGTTCCCCCTCAGCCGGGCTCAGATCCTTCAATACAATGTTCAATACGTTGAATCCCCCTCTTCCGGGCTTAAATCCCCTTTTATAATCCCCTTTTATACAATTAGTCTCCCTCAGCCGGGCTCGGATCAATTTCCTTTAGCATTAACTAACAAAGACTTTTGAATGTGCACAGGGTTTAGCTTGACCACTTCAATTTCACAATTCGATTTTACAAAAACTTTTTCAGTTGGATACTGTAAGGAAGGCATGGTATCAACAGTAAGACAGACACAAGTGACTACAGTTCAAGGGTGTTTATTGAACTTTTGCAAGGGTGTGATAAATGCCTATCTAAACCTAAATCTATGGATAAATAATAATAATGCAGTCTTAGTGGAGTCGTGTCAACATAAATTGCCTATACTAAAAAAAACAATTGCCAATCCTTACCGCTAATTTAAAAGAAAGAAGTGTTCACAAAATGATAAGTCAGGATGTTCGGGCTGTTGGCCTCCATTCCCCGCGTTTTCAGCATGGGGCAAGGCGATTCACTCGAGCAAAGCACATACTCTGGCTTCTGTGGCACGAGGATACAGTTCCATTATCAGTATCAGGACCTGCTGTGTAGAAGTCTCTTTACTTCTTAAAAAGTCTCTTGATTCAGAGGGCCTGATGTACAAAAACAAGATGCAAAAGTTATTTTCCTTTCACAAGTATTCAATTTGGGCATTCACCCTGGATCCCCCTCAACCGGGCTCAGATCCCTTCCAAAAACAAAAGTGCAACGTTGGATCCCCCTCTTCCGGACTCAAATCCCCTTATTACAATGTTCAGAGAATATTCTTTCTCGGGTGACTCACGGTTCACCCCGGATCCCACTTAGCCGCGCTCAGATGCTGTTTCTTTCACCCAATTAGTCTCGCTCAGGCGGGCACGGACAAATTGCAGTATTCATTAAAGCATCAAAGACTTTCAAATGTGCACAGGGTTTAACTTGACCCGTTGCAGGACCGCTACAATGTCCAGATTCCCTTTTTTCACACTTGGCATCAGTTGGATACCTAACGGAGACTTTCGAATGAGCACCCACATTGCCCCGGACCACTCTATCTACGGTATCTTTTCTTGGTCTCACAAAGTTCAGTCACTCCTTTAGTTTCCAATTATATTCGCGTCGCTAGTCACATTCGTTTCTTTCGATATTTTCATACAGTGTTGCTGCTTGCAACCTTGGTCCAAAACACAGGCTAGTTTGGTATCAGTCTCTCCAAATCACTGGCTGGGCTGTCTTTACTGACGCTGCTTTGTTGTAGGAGCCAAGGCCAGTGACATGGAGACAATCTCTCCTCTCTGCCTTGGTTATCTACGCGGGGGAACCCCTGGCACCTCCGGGAGAACCCCTGGTATCTCCGACACACCGTGCAGGTTTAAGCAGCTTTAGTTCCTGATCTTAGGAATCTTACTTTCCAAGGTTCACGAAAGTAACAGTCTTTAAAGGTCAAGGGCGCTTGCATCCTTGCAGCCCTCTCTGGTCTCGCCGTCTTTCTGCTTGTATTAAACTGCCATCTCGAAACTGTTGTTTCCTCGTGTGTTTTGCCTCGCTCAGAGTGTGCTTTCATGCTCCGCCTTTTATCTGTGTGGGGAAGTGTGATGGAAGTTAGGTGTGTGTAATAATCAGTAATTGCCTGACCATTGTATTGGAACATGTCAGGTATATGGCTTTGGTGTCAGTCCCTCGTCGCTCACAGTGAGCTGTCCGTTAGAAAGTGTTTATGTCGGGAAAGGGGTCAGGGGTAGGTTGAGTTCCTAAGTATCCTACCTACGTGGTGCTGGGATCCTTCGTTGTTACAAAGCGTGGAATTCTTGAAGCAGCAGTGGTTCCCCGCTGCAGCCAGAATACAAGACGCGTTCGTTGAACGTCTGGCATGAAGTAGCTGATCACAGATCCACTTCCTTTGACCCCGAAGCAGAACAGAAATAACCAACCCGCCATTACTAAGTAGTGTAAACAAACTGGTTAAACTACCTGGGTCCACCAAGGTTGAACAGTCGTCCTGGCAACAGGCAGGCGCTAGATGTCTAGAATTGGTGTGCGGTTGACCACACCTTACAGTATGCCCTCTCATAGGGTCCCTTCCAGGCAGGCGCTAGATGTCTAGAATTGGTGTGCGGTTGACCACACCTTACAGTATGCCCTCTCATAGGGTCCCTTCCCACCCGACGAAGGGGACGAACCCTGCCACCCGGTTTGTCTGGATGTTGTAAATGAAAGTTCCTAACCAATCGGGGTGAGCACATGTCTTTAGCTAAGACCCAAGTTCTGTCTTCTGGACTGTACCTCACCCAGTCAATCAGATATTGAATGGAGTTTCTCCAGACACGAGAATCCATGATCTTCTTGACTTCATAGACATCATGAGAATCCACTGCTGGGGGCCTTGCTATATGACGATCACTGCACTTGAGAGAATGTACGGCAGGTTTGAGCAAGGATATATTAAAGGTGGGGTGTATACAATTGCTTGATGGTTACTGTAGTCTCATAGCCACTGGATTGATGACTTTGGTAATCGCGAATGGTCCAACATATTGGGATTTTAATTTCCGCGGGCATTTACGAATGTTGAGATTATCTGTGGCCAACCACATGCTGTTTCTTACTTTGTACACTGGTGCATCTTTCCTTTTCCGATCAGCAAATTATTTGGTGGCATCTTGGGCATGTTTGAGTTGTACTGAGTCTTCTTGAAACCCTTTTAATGACTGGATATGATTGTGACCCGCAAGAATGGAAGTAGATCAGTACCTCTTGGTAGGGAAAGAAGACGGGTGGTAACCATATGTCGGGTGGAAAGGAGGATCTGCTACAGAAACGTGATAAGTACAATTGTATGCAAACTTTGTCAAGGGTAACCCAATTGTCATTATAGAGAGTGGCTTAACACTATGTAGATACTGTCCGATTACCTGATTCCCTCTCTCGGTTTAACCATCGCTTTGTGGATGGTATGCGGTTGAAAAACATAAAACAGTCGTCTTTTGGGAATCGGGCTATCTCCAAAAGTGTGAAACAAACTGTGTTCCTCTATCAGAAACAATGGTGTTAGGCAAGCCATGTAGCCGGAATATGTGTTGTACAAAAATCAGAGAAAATTCGAGAGCCGAGGGTATCTTTGGCAAAGCTATGAAGTGAGCTATTTTAGTAAACCTATCAACGGTGGTCAATATAGTGGTTTGTCCTTGTACCTTGGGAAGGTCCATGAGGAAATCCATTGAGAAATCTTCCCTGGGCCCCGGGGTATTGGTAAAGGCTGAGGTAGTCCCATGTTCTTTTGATGGATGTTTTTTGACCAAGAGCAAACACCACATCCTTGAATTCAATCCTTGACGTCTTGAGACCAGCCTTTCCACCAAACATACCTCTCTATTTTCTTGCAAATTTTTAGTATACCAAAATGCCCTGCACTGGTATCATCATGGCACCATTGAAGAAAATGGGTCTGAATGGCCGTGGTGGGTAAGCAGAGTCTCTTCCCATGAAACAGAAGTCCTTGTCTTTTCTGATGCATGGGATCTTCTTCAAGGAATCGTTTTTTCTTAGAATCTGTGTATGCATGAGAAAGGTATTCCTCATACCCTTCCAGTTTGGTCTGGATGGTAGAAAGGATCTGTGAGGAGACACAAACAGGAGACCTGTGGTTTTCCCCAAAAAGGACTGGGTCTTTACAGGATAGGGCAACGGCTTTGGTGTTCTGGGTGCCTGGGGTATAGATGACTTGAACATTAAACCAAGAAAAGAAATTGATCCATTGGTTTTGCCGTTGATTTATGGAACGGGAGATACGTAGGACAAGAATGCTCCTACAGCAGAGTCAGACGCATCAGCTTCTACAATAAATCGGTAGTCGGGATTCGAAATCCGTAGATTCAGTGGTAAGTTTTAGTTTCAAATAATCAAATGCTTCCTGGGCCTGCGGGCCCCACTCAAACACTTGTCCTTAGTAGTCTAGTCAAAGGCAGGGGTATTTGGGAATAGGCTGGGATGAAACGCCTATACAAATTGGCAAAGTCCAAAAGTCTCTGGAGACTCTTGACAGACTTAGGAACGGGCCACTCCAAACGGCAACAATTCTCTTTGGATCCATCTCAATACTTCCCAGGGACAATACATAACCTAGATGGGTGACCTTCTGCTGATGAAAAACGCACTTGGAGGCCTTGGCATAAAGTTGATGTTTCCGAAGTCTGGATAATACCCCTCTTACATGGAGGATGTGTTCGTCTATGGAGGATGAGAGGATCAAAATATCATCCAGATAGATGACAACATAAACTTCCAGTATATCTCAGAATATGTCGTTCAGAAAATGTTGGAAGGCCGCTGGGTCGTTACATAGCCCAAAGAGCATGACTAGATATTCATAGTGCTCATATTAGGCACGAAGAGCTGTCTTCCACTCATCTCCTGTCGCTACCCTTACTAAGATACAAGGGGTGCAAGTTACATGCACCCCTTAAATCCAGTTTGGTGTAGATATTGCTATGTTATGCTTGATCCAGGAGGGCTTGAATGAGGGCTAGCAGACATCTATTCTTAATAGTGATTTCATTCAACTGTCTGTAGTCAATACACAGCCTGAGTTTGGTGTCGTCCTTCTTTGGTATACAAAATATGGGTGCCCCTGCAGGGGAGGTGGAATGCCGGATGAATCCCTTCTCAAGGTTTTCTTTGATGTATTGTTTCAACACTAATTTGGATTGAGGTTTTCACATACTTTTGCGCCACTTGGTATTCACGATAAACTCAATGCCAGTAATAGGTGAAATATTGTTCTCAGTTTTAATGTATGTTAATAAACAGTGTGCCCTTTCTGAGACGCGTGTTTCGGCGTCACTAGTACCTTTTTCAAATCAGGGCTTAAGTACACAACAATGAAAAATACAAATGAACCAATAGATACATTGCAAAAATCAATAGGAATTTGAAATAATCAAGATCTCAAGAGAAATTTGCAGTGATATATAGAAAAAAACACAGAGATGAGGGAGTGGGGACCAGGGAGGATGATATGGGTTAAAGAAACATAGGAACAAAGGGAAACAAAAATAATATGAATACATATTCGAAAAAAGTCAACCTCATTGTCAATTCTGTAAAGAAAGTCCTTTCTAATTGTCCAATCAATGATTCAAAACTTTGTTTGGATAGTTAATTCCGATCTCCAATATGATTAACTTCATGGACATTTGACAACTCTCATATGAGAAAATCCTAATCAGTCAAATGGATATATAATCAAAGCACTTAAAAAGTGAAGAAGAAACCCATATCTTCTTAATAGAAGTGGAAGGGTCAAAATACCTTTCATTTGTTATTTGTCCCTCAGGTTGCGTTAACTTTTAAATTGCTAATTGTCTATAAACAAGTGGGTGGGCAGCCACCTCTTACCGTTACTCCTATAACATAATGACACTTGGTGTTACAGTTGTAAATCAATTCTTTGTCATTATTCTAAAAAATCTTGTTGGTACATTTTACTCTACCCCTAATGTTACCCGATACACTGCCTTTATAATTCCCAGGGAAAGGAATTGCAAAACACTTGCGCAACCATATTTGAGATCGGTTTCTTAATTTAGCAAATGCATAATTCAGTTTGGCGTCATGCGCGTGTACATACATGTTTCGTACTGGTCTAATTGTATGGTGTGTGCAAGGCCATATTTACAAAGTTTCATAACAAACTACATTGTTCAAACTGTGCTGTATTGAGTGTTGAATTTATTTTGTCTGGGAAATGCGTGCTTAATACTAATTACCAGATTATGGTTATTCTGTTTGTGCATTCTAACAGTTTTTACATTGTGATTATCTATGTTAGTCGTCACTAGTGTAATATTCTTCTGGAAAAGTGACGTTCTTTGCATCCCCTCAAATGGGATCTTTTTAATTACCATTGTATATCACCATTTGACCTGATTTTGTGCTAAATACATGAACGTTGAATATTATCATTATGTACCAATGATTTCTGTGCCATCAAAAACATATTCCACCGGGTACAAACACGTCGTGCTTCATGGCTATACAAAAAATTATCAGGTCATATATATCGTGCATTTTCTAGGTGCTTCAATTACTGAGTATATTCGTTTCAGGAATGTGTTCTCAGTTCATAAGAGCATGATGGTTCCAAAGCTGATTCTCACAGAGTACGGATTCAGGGAGCATCTTGCATTCCCCCTCATAATAATCTAATCCATGTGCATTCTACATTTACTCCAATATGACCATTACTTGATATATTGCTGCATATACCATCAGCCCCAGGTGGCTAGGAAGAGTATGCAGATCAGGCATAAACATCTTTCTCCCAAATAAGAGTTCAAATGGAGTCTTACTGTTGCATAGAGACTGGTGTGATAAAGTATTTAAACTACTAACCACTAAGGGCACATGGTCTATCCAGTTACCTCCAAGTGACAAAATGCATTTAGTCAGGCTCACTTTTATGGACTGGTTCGCTCTTTACACAATTCTGTTTGTTTTGGCCCGAAAAGGAAGAGAAAATTGCAACTCTGTTCCCCATGCCTCTAATGCCCTTTTCAGGGGCCGCCCCGAAAAAGCTGGACCATTATCAGCGTGGAACGTTTGAGTCGCTGTCATAGCTACTATACCCCTAAGGAAACAACAAAAACAGATTGAGAAGACAAAAGGAACATGATACAGCAAGTGATCAGCTTCCTGCATTTCCAACAAACCCATGTATGCCAGCAATACCCTGGCAACAATGGTTGCAGAGCTTCAAACTAGACATGGAGGCATAAGGGTTGCAAGAAACGAGTGCGAAAAGGAAGGCTGCTGTATTCACAAAATGTAGTGGAAATAAAAGGACAAAGAATATTCCAAGCACTGTCTACAGAAAAGTGAAGTGACGACTAAAATAAAGAAAGTCCTTATGCACGAAACAGTACTGGCGGTCTGCTGGCAACCTCGGTTTACCATTTCCGCCACCTGATATCCCGGTAAAACCGGGATATTACGGGCGGCGGCGGAACGGTAAGCTCCTATTCCCATGGAGTCCCATAGTACTCCATGGGAATGGGAACACTGAAGCACTGGCATCATTGTCAACGGTGTCAGTGCTTCAGTAAATTTACTGCCGGTAGGGGCCTGAACTACCGGTAGGTCAGGCCTGCCGGCGGTTCATAGCCCTTATTGGCAAACACTGAGTTAGCTGGTCTGGTAAAAGTTACCGGCACCTCTTTTTCAGACTGGATCACTTGTAATGAGGGCCAATGTCTCTAAACAATCCAGGAGGAAATGCGTCTTGAGTTTATACTTCTTTAACCTATCACATTAGCACAGTCTCCTACCAAGCATAGGCTCTTCTTGCCAGTTTCAGGGCTTTTTACCCTCTCGTTCTCAACCTCTCATAAGGGTGTGAGTCCCAGACTCGCAATGGGTTGCTTCAATCCCTTGTGAAGCAGTATTCTCTAATGGACTAGTCTTTCTTTCACTCCCAGCGTCCCAGACCCTCTTTCATTTTAAACTTTGGTTTTTCACACGGGTGCGGGTCCCAGACTCTCACTGCAGCGTAGTGTTTGCTCGGTTTACCTCGTTGTCAAACATACACCTCTTCCATCTTTACTTCTTTATCCTCAGTGTCCCAGACCCTTTTGTTCTTGCTCTGTTATTTGGGTGCTGGTCCCAGACCTGCACTGTTGCATTGTAACCACTTGGTTCACTCTCCTGCCAAGTATACACCTTTCACTTGTTGGCCTCAGGGTCCCAGATGCTCTCGTTTTTCTGAGTCCTAGACGCTCCTACTCTTGGTTGCAGGTCCCATATTTGCACTCTTCTGTTGCATCTGCTTGGTTCACTCTCCTGCTAAGTATAGAATTCTCTCTCACTTGCTTCAAGTTCCCAGATCCTCTCTTTTGGGTGCGGTCCCGGTCTCGCACCGTTGTGTTGTGTCCACTTGATTCACTCTCCTGCCAAGTATACAACTGTCTCTCATTCGCTTCCGGGTCCCAGACCCTCTCTTTTCGGTTCCTGAGCTCACCCTGCTGCTCCACCAGACCACTCACAGCTCCCAGGCAACCTGTGTAGCTGTTTGCTTCTTCCTCAGTGGTACCGGTAGATCCAGGGCAGCTGTATCCCTTCCGGAGGCTCCAGTAGCATTTGGGCATCAGGCGGGGTCTGCAGTGGCTTTGCAGATTGGAGCCTTCCTCCACCTGCGCGTTCTGACTGTTCCATGTTTCACCGGGTCCTGCGGCTCGTGTCAGCTGCTTCCATACACGACACCCGCTATTCGTCTTCAGGGGACGGCTCTCTCCCTCTTGGTCTCTCCTGTGGTTCGGTTTGAGCTTGAATTGCCTTTGAATTCCCACATCGGACTGATGTACTGCTTGGGGCCAATCACTGGCCTTTGGAAAGTAGACCGCACGTTCTGCTTCTTACAAGTGATCTTTGTACTCGCAGGCATCTACTTAATCACACTATCAGCATTAAAGCTACATACAGGATAGTTGGTATTATCTGGATTTTCAGCGTTGTCATGTAGATAAGGTGGACTCAGTTGACAACAAAATATATCAACTCTATCCAAGATGGGGGGGGGGATTTAAAGTTGGTGAAGGGGTTGGAGGCAGTAAAGTGGGATGATGCCTTGTTCTCTGGTGATGGTCGTCCCAGTCGCATGGGAGGATTCCTTCCCAATATGATCTCCTCCCTCAGTGCACCACCGCCAGGGGGGACTATTATACTACCGCTCTGGCCCCATGGAAAAGCCCCCTCATGGGAAAAGGGACGACATCCTCCGATTAGTCACACATTTTGACCAATGTTCCACTAAATTGCTTTGACAAGCCTCATCTTAGTGGCTTCCTTAAAAAGATGTCAAATCCCTTTATGTTGAGGAATCTTTGAAACATGCCACTAATAAACTCTCAAGACAATGTTGACATAAAAGAGATGGTCAGTCAGGCTCCTACATAAATGTGAAAAGGCCAGATCGAAATCCATTGGAACAATATGAGAGTTGTCTAAAATATATTAAAGTTGGGCAGCCCGATGAAGGATGAAATAATCGGTAACACATTATTTCCATTGTTTTAAGAAAGTTCACGTATTTAACTTGAACTGTTAAGACATATATAAGTCACAACAGGCTTCTGAAGGCAACAATTACATGCCATTATTTACAACCAAAACATTTTTCATAAATAGTTCCCACAAAAGCTAAAATAATTGTACTAATTTGTTATGTTATATGTGGCGACAAGGAAGAAAGAGACTGAGCAAGTGATGCCATAGTGGTTGCTATACACTTTTATTAAATGAAAAACCAAACCTATCTATCCCTAATGCTAGGGGAATTTCCCTACCTAAACTAAAGAAACAAAAAGGCAATGTCCTAGTCACAAATGCTCCTACTCTATGGTATTTTGTTGTAGTGACAGGAATAAAGTCCAGCTACGATTTGTAATCCAGGAGAATGACTCCCTTCTCCTGGATGTAAAGCATCCAAAGCCTCTCGGTTGTTGATATCGAAAGGTTTCACACGTTTGTGTTCTCCGTACTCAAAACAGAAAATTAAACCGTTGCATAAAGGTTCTTGTGGGGCTAGGAGAATGACTCATTTCTCCTAGCTGGTTCACAGTTAACAATTCTTAAAAAGGTTTGTAGTTCCCTTATAGTGGTTTTCACACTCTCTGGGCTTTGCACCTTTCTTGCTTTGCCCCCACTGGGACAATGAAGCAGTTCCTGGAATTCCTATTGACTTTCCAGTATCACCCTCCTTTGGGACTGGCCATGGAACTGCATCACAAACATTTTCTTGTTATGTCTTCTCTGTTTCTTTATAGCATATTTTTAAAGGGTTCTTGATTCTTCCTCATTTGTTGCAAGCACGAAAGAATAACAATAGAGATTTTATTTTTATCTTGAGGAGGTCAAGTGGTTAAGGCATGAGCTGCAAGGACAGTACTCTTGGCAGGACCTGGTGTTGACCAATCGTCAGGGTGTAACAGCCTGACAACAGAAGATGATTGGTGTGGCTCGCTGGTCCAGCCCTAGATGATTCTGGGGTGTGCACTGTGCTTCTCTACATTGACAGGGGTTCCCCCCAGCTAATCAATGTTCGGATAGAGAAGAAGTACATAAAATGTTACTCAGCCTCCAATTCTTTTAGGCCCCTCTGTTATACTTTCCAGGGTTGATAAGATCACCCCCTTTTATGGCATTTCAGAGAGATGGGGTTTCGGGTTCACAGACAACGTGTCTTCTCAATTACTGTGGTAAGTGCTCTCAGTTCATACTATTCACTGTTCTCCCTTGTTGCTTTAAGTGTCATGGAATGTCTCAAGAGTTTCTTAAACAACTGGTCTGCTCCCTCCCAGGCTTTTGTTAATTCCCATTATCTGTATTGGGGTCAGGATGCTTCACCGGGTTGATAGGATTTCGGATGATGCTGTCGGCCTTCTCTGTTGTTGGGTGTCAATTCTTGGAGCCTCGCGCTGCTCGTTCCTCTAATATCAATAGTGGCTTTGACCGTCCATCTCATATAGGCCGGGACGCCACCAGCACTGCGCAGTTTTCGCCGGCTCATTCTTACTTCTCTGTAGCAAGCCTGGGGTAGTGGTCTAAGCGTATTTGTCAGACTTGACGATCCACCCACTACAGGCCATGCCACCACCATCCACTCTTTGTCCATTTCTGTCCATTTCTGTCAGGCCCTCTGAGGAGACACTTTCCGCTTGTCAGGGGAAGAAATCTCGCCAGGTGTAAAGCCACTCGTTCTTGGTTGCAGTGTTATTTTCATCTGCCAGCCACCAAGTCTAATTCTGATAAAGTTTAGCATCCTGTCTTTGTCCAGAATGCATGTTCCAGTCTCTGCTTCTACTTCTCCTCCCAATACCAGAACGGCTTACTGGGCGTCCTCATGCGTTCTCCTGAAGCACACCCTCCACGCCCCTCTCTCGGGCTGTCCTGTTCTTTCTTCTGTGATACACTTGGCCTCGATTGCTAAGCCTTTCTAATTTTTTCTCTCATTCTCGCTCTCACTTTCTGATTCTGATACTCGCTCTGGTACTCTTCTCGGTACTCTTCCCAGTGCCTTTCCACCTTCGTTGGTCACCGATGCCCTGATATAGTAGGGTCCACCGCGACGTAATGTCCATTCGATTGAATACAGCTGTTCGGCTACTTTTCCCGGCTGCTTGCATCGTTCTCGAGTGCTTCTTCATCTTAGTACCTAAGCCATCAAGGTAGTTCGATTTTCACAGTAAAACATGGTTTTGGTCATAAGCTTAGACCCATAAGGTTTAGGTCCTGTTGTTGCCTACTCGGTTGGGGTCCAAAGGGGTTGTGTCTCCCAATGATATCCTTATCCCCAGGAGAGGAGTCTCTCATCATGAGATCCTCCCGCATTTTGCCACCCCTAGGGAGACTATTGGTTAGCGGCCTCACCTCTCTAGCATCGTGGAGAGGGGTTCTCCCCTGGGGAGAAGTGACGCCATCTGAAGGATCGTCACAGATAGTAAAAAAAGAAATTGGATTGTGAGCCTCTCAACATTTCTTAGTGTGGATCCAAACAAGCGCAACTATGAAAATGTATCTATTAGCTAGATTATAAAAATGCAATTGTTTAAGTTGTTCACAAAAATACGGTCTATCACAGTATCTGGGTGATATGAAACTTACATGTGTGTTCATTAATCACATAAAAACAAGTCATTGTTGGTCAACAATTAATAGTTTCAGGTACAGTGAAATCGTGTTCCTTCATCATATAATCTATTCATTGAAATGAACTGCCATGCTGTGGCATAGCATCTGTCAAGATTTCGGATGATTGACTTCATTATTCGTTGTTAAAATGCATAAAGAGCGCAGATAAGGCGGTGAATTCCAGCGGGGGATCAGATTCATGCGTACCCCTGAAGGAACGCCTTATAAAACTGAAGGATGACACACTCCAAGAAAGGCTCCAGGTCCCTCCTCCACCTGTGGTCCCTCGTCACTCTGCAGCAGAGCCAAGGAGGGTGTCTCTATTATAGAAGCGTGGCAACGATTTCTCTGTCCATGCCAGTCAGGTAGAACGCCCCTAATGTCCTCTTGATGGGGGTAGAAAGGTGGTAGGATAGGTGAGTCTCAGGAAGACAAGGACTGCACACTCTGATCCCCACGGTTTCGTCACCCCTGTCATGCATAAAAGGTTCTATAGTTCTGGCCCAATGTCTTGCCATAGCATGTATGTTTCTTTCAGCACCCTTCGGATGTAAACTGCTTTTTAAGGGGCGACATTCCCACTCAGGGACAGCAAGCACTTCAAGAGTGTGCTGCCATCTTGTTCATCTCCACATACATATTTTTAGAATTCGAAAATGTTATGGCGTTTGCTAGAGATTACAATATCAAGTTAATCAATAATTAAACAAAAAACATTTCAAGTTTATTTTCACTGTTACCTCACATAGAGTACAAGACCAAATAGCATCCTAGCGTCTTAAAATGCAGATCAAGCCGAGTACAAAATGGTAAAAACCGCTTTAACAGTTTCACATAATGAACCTATAGTAATTGATTACCCCATCTGCCCCTTGCTCCCTCCCACACCAACATTTCAAGGAGGAAGCATGAGTATGCCCCTGAGTGGCCAAACAACTAAGCCTATGACGTGGAACGCAATCAAATATGTACAGGGGTCATAGTAAGTTAACTAGACTGAAGGTATCCCCTTAGGAGGTTTAGCGCCCTTACAGACTCATACAAATGCAGATTACAGGCTGCACTGCCTTTCATTGCTACATACAGCGAATTACAGAGGGATCTCCAAAGTGCGTATATGCGCAGGACCGTGATCAGCAATGGTGGCTGCGAGGAAAAACGTGATTGACGTCTTTCATGTATTTCTATTGGCTGTGACTGCTTCTCCCTGATGCAAGAAAAGGCGGGCATGACCACAGAAATCCGTTGATCAGAATACTCATCCCCGCAGACCTGCTTGAGAATTGCCAGCATCGAAGTTTTGGTTCGGAGTTTCCTGCCATGTATGAGGAATTATAGCAGCTCCCACCAGAATGTGGTAGACATGGAAGAAGGCATAGAATGGGCCTCAGCACGAGATTGACGGTAGGTTTTCCTAGTTTCCGGCATGCCGTTGCCACTGTTTCCGGCAACCCGTGGTTCCGGAATCAACGGGTGATTACGGGTTGTTGGGCATGCGCAATCTGGCATGCTGGAAACGACGGCAGCGGCCTCACAGAAACACAGTGAAAACTCGCCAAAAGTGACAACACTGTCGTCCTTGGTGCCGGTGCTCTCGATTCCGGCATCGCAATGCCAGATCCAGCAGCTCCAGGAAATGTGGTGCCGCAATTACTGAGACCGGAAACAAAGTGATCGCTGGAACAGGCAACTGTCCGGTGGCCATTACAAAAACACAATCCATTGCAATCTGCAAACCACAGGCAACATCCACCCCTCCTGACCAGACAAATTACACTAGGAGCATGTCATCTCGAGTTTCTGAGTGGAGTTTCGCAAGTGGAAGCCACGCTTCTCGGAGCCTGAGCTCAACATGCTTGCAGACACCGTTGTCCAGCATGCAGGGGAGCTATTCAGCAATGACCAGCACAGCCAAACACAGCTGTGCAAGAAGAGCATTTGGGAGGAGGTGGCACAGAAGGTATTGGCAGTGGGGACAACACCACGGATAGTGCAAGACGGCCACACGCGCTGTGTCGTCCTCCGCCTGAGTGTCCGGACCTCCTCTCTGCCCAGCAGAGACAGGGCATGGCCACAGGTGGCGGGAGCTCATCACCAATGCGCCTGATGCCCTGGGAATAGAGGTGCAGCAGTGTGCTGCACCTGGAGTCAATCAAAGGGGTCGGTGCTGCAGAGACCAGAACCAGGACACCCGAAGAGGCTGGTGAGTACACGTAATCCCAATGTAATGATCAATATCCCTGGCCACCCTGCCCCCACCACTGTACCAACATATAATTTGAAATGTGAATTGCACTGTCCACACTCCCAAAACAGCCTGCACGAACCCCTCCCACACAAGAACCAACATCCAGGGTGCATACATGGGCATACACCCTGGCCCCCTAACAATGACCCATGTCAAAATACATGTTGAAAACTGCACCGGCACCCTGTACTGTGAAGTGTCCAAGCATCCGCCCCACACACACACATTACCCTGCCACAGCGTACTGCATGTGTGCCCGCTGTGCTTCTACTAGCACCAGAACACAGCAGTGCTAACCCCCATCTCCACCCACATGTGACCACCCTCACGCACAATTGCAATGACAAGTGTTCCCCACGTCCCAGCCAGCCCGATCCCTGATCCCAAATGCACATACTGGCCCTGCAACTGGAAAAGGTAGCAAGGCCATGCTTGCCCCATCCATACCACACTCCTCCCCACACCAACATCCCACAATGGGCACTGCCACCCCCCTAACACCATACCCAGCAAGTGACAGTACACCACACCAGTATTACCCAGCGCAGTAGTTTACCATGTACACACATCCTGCAGCTCAATACGCATAACACAAGTATGTGTGCACCATACCATGTACGCGCCATGTATCCCCGACACAGCAGTACGGCCACCACCAACATAATGCATGTATTTGTGCTTCCTGAATCCACACGGTCACTAACATGCCTTTCTGACTCCCTCAGGCACATCATCTGACAGTGAAGTGGGCCAAGCAACCACCTCAAGGGGCACTGGACGTCGCCGCCGCCGCAAGACAGCATGGAGACCACCACCACCCAAGACACCGCTGCGACCAGTGACACAACTGCCCCACCCATCGAAGCAGCCCCACCTGCCACTGTGACCACTTCTGCGCCCATCCCAGCAGCCCTACCTGCCACTGTGACCACTGCTGCGCCCATCCAAGCAGCCCCACCTGTCACTGTGACCACTGTTGCGCCCATCCAAGCAGCCCCACCTGCCACTGTGACCACTGCTGTGCCCATCCAGGCAGCTCCACGTGCTGTTCTCACACCATCACAGCAGCCATATGCACGCGGGCAGGAATCTAGTGCTGAGGATATAGCCGACAATGGTGGAGACAACACAGGGGAAACCAGCGACCACACAAGCGATGAGCCCGCAGAATTCAGCCCAATCACCCTAATGAGCCCACAGCAGCCACCCTTCCCCAGTGTCGGGGATATGGACGGCCGGCTATGCCGTATCGAGGAACCGCAGGATGCCCTAACTGCCCTAGTGCAGCAGCACCGCAGAGAGGCACAGTTGATGAGGGAAAGTGTACAGGCCAGAATCATGAACAATGATCAATATGGATGTATACTCGGAAAGGTACCATAAATGGATTTGATTTAATTGAGAAGGCGATGGCAGGATAACGATTGCCATGCAGCCAATAGCCTTGGTTCCTATGCGAGGTGGATGGGTGGTTTGCTGTCACTTTCCCATCGCTCATTCACACACACCTTGCCCTATGACCTATGCCTATGCCACCTTCAAATTTGACAAATGCCTGTGCCAATTTGGGTTCCATTCGCATGTCGTATGATGTTCATATCACCCATCCATTTATGTGTCCTACTATTTTGTTGACCATCATGTCACCTGCATCTGGGTATGTGAACATGTAACAGGCAGGTGAACTGGCTACATGCTGTGGGGTACACTATTGGTGAGGTGGTGGCCTGCATTGGTATGACTTGTCTGTGCTGTAGGTGGTGGGGGTTGTGCTCTGTGTGTTTTTGCAGGGGTATTTGCCATTGGTGTGATGGATTGTGGTACCTGTGTAGCATTTCATGTGCTAGTCCTGCTTTGCTGTTGTTATGCTTGTGCATGCTCCGTCTGGCCTGTATGACATTGCATTACACACATGCACTGGTGACAGTTTTCACCCCTACCCCAAATCAAAAGTGCACATGCATTGGTAATTACACTCACCCAGCAGCCAGGTCCCCACTCCGCTGTGATGAGCCATGTACCCTGGCAGCATGGAGTTCCTCAGCACCATAGAATCACATGGTGATCCCGGAAATCTTGCATAGGAATGGGTGATGAGGTGGTGTGCATCACACACTATCTGAACATTGAGGCAGTGGTACAGTTTACAGTTCCTGTAGACTGCCTCAATGGCATGCCTGCCCACCAGCTCCACGTGTGTGCAGTCCAATGCACCAATCACATTGGAATGCAACTTTGGTGGCATTAATCTGGTCATTTGTTCTGGGTAGGGCTATGTGATCAGACACATGCTGCATGAGGGCATCAGAACCTGAAAAAGGACCCTCAAAAAACAGGGTTGGGATGCAGTTCACCCACAGTGTGTTGGTAGGCACCGGTTTCAAGGAAATGTAGCACGCCCATGGTAGGCAGACCGGTCACGGAAGCGCCAGCGCCGTTAGCAATGGTGCTGGCTCATCGAGTCCCCTCTCCCATAGAGTCCTATGGGGACTTAGATTTTACCGGCGCCAGACTTCCCGGGCCGCCAGACTTGTAATTTCCCGGTGGGACCGGAAAGTCATGCGCTGGTAAAATTTTATGAGTCAGGCGGCAATTTACCGGTAGCCCCGTCATTGTTAGCGCCGGACTTGTAATAAGGCCCAATATCTTTTTCTGTGTTTTTCTCATGAGTCACCCTCATTTGGAATGAGAGCATTAGGCATATTGGGGTGAAATGGATCTCCATCATGTGAGTTCAAGTAAGGAAAAGGATAGTTTAGTGTGAAGAGGGGTCAAGTGCTCCATGACCAACATGTCCCACAGTATGGCCCAGCACAAGGCTGATCCCCAAGGGCATTATATAATAATTCCAATGTGCCACTATTACCATTTTGCCAACCATAACCAAATACGTTATTCATTTTCTAGCCATCTATAAGGTGTAACCATTTTGACAGGTGTATTTGTATTGTATTTTATTTAAATTATATAGCGCTTTTCGTCAAAAGCGCTTATACAAAAAAGGTTAAAAATGGTACAATCAAAGTGAAAATATAATCCAGGTAAATAAGAGCAGAGGGGAGAGAGGACAGAGTTTAATTGTTGGAAAGAGCGGATAGAAGATGGGTTTTAAGATTAGTGTGGAAGATACGGCGAGAGGAGGAAGAACGAATACAGAGAGGGAAAGAATTCCAATGCTTGGGGCGAGGAGGGAAAATTTACGAAAACAAGAGGACACGCAGCAGGGTTTAAGGACAGAGAAGAAGGGTATGGGGAGGAGAATAAAATGAGATAAAAGTGAAAAGGTAAAAAAGAGCGAAACCATGTATACACTTGAAGACAATGGAGAGGAAATGATAAAGACGATGAATTCTGAAGGGGAGAAAAGATATAGAGAGTAAGGAGAGAGTGATAGAAGATCGAGAAGAAAGAGAAAAGAGGAGACGAGCAGAAAAGTTATAAACTATTATAAAAGTTAAGAAGCGGGAAGACCAAGAAGAGCAGAGCAATAATCAATTTCTGAGAAAACTAGACAGGACAGAAGAAGCTTGGTGGCATGGAAAGAAAGAAAGGGTTGGGCACAACAGATTTTAAAGAGAGCATAGTGATAGGATCGAGCAGTAGAAGAAATATGCAGAGAAAATGAGAAAGTGGGGTCAAAGTTAACACCTAGATTGCGAGAAGAGGGAAGGGGGGGACAAAGGGAGGAGGAACAGTGGTAGTAATCATCGTGGACGGAAAGAATAGAAGCTCTGTTTTCGAGAGAATCGGGTCAGGAAAGTGTGAGGACAGCCAAGTTTTAACTGCAGAGTGGCAGTTAGGAGCGGTAGAGTGTAAGGTGTCAGTAAAGAAGGAAATGGAAGATTTGAATGTTATCGGCATATAGATGAAAAGAAAGATTAAAAGAAGGTGCTCTTAGCATGTTATTTCATTAATATACTTAAAAACATGTATACAAAATGGCCTAATCCTAAAATAGCCCCGCCATATGAGCTGTTGAGCATGACACTCATCCTTACATCTCAAACAACTGTCTGAGATCCCGGAAAATATATGGCAAAATCTCCAGGGGATCAAGTAGCAACTTGTTATGTATCCAATACCAAACGTCCTTCTGGACACAAATGGAGCCTTGGCTGTTCTTCACCTAAGGGATCACATGTGACCATGTATAGCTCCCTCTTCTCGGATCCCTCCTGCTCTTCCATAGAATGCAATGCCATTTATTTTGACCAGTGCCCAGACTTCTCTCCTCAAGTTGAATTTTAAAGAGGTGATACATCAGTGACATCGCCCCTTGAGATAGGTGTTCTGCTTTAATGTTTTTAAATTCTGCCAATTTGCAGGTCAACAACTCTTTAATTTCTTAACTTAGTACTGTTACTAAACCAAGTGTGGGCTTTCTGGGTTACCATACCCCATGACTATCTAAAAACACAAAAGTCCAGGTTGGGCTTTGAGGCCCAAGTAGCTCATTTTCAGCAGACATTGGGTCTGCTTCAGCAGTACACAGAAGAGTTTCAGCTTCTTACTCATCTCCTACATCCTCCATCAGTCACTCTCAGAGGTTAGAGAACTGATCACCTCCCTCTTCTGTGGTCCTTATCTCTATGACCCTCACAACCTCTCTGAATCTGTCGGAAGCGGCTGCTAACAGTGTGTTTTAGTGAAGCAGTGCGGCTTGATGACCTGCTGTACGGCGTGCGTGAACGGTGCTTTCCTCGAACCCCGTGGAGCTGGGAAAGCTGCAGGAAGCTGCAGAGCCTCGGAGGCTGAGAGAATCAGAGTTTTTGGCGGCGGCGTAGGACGTGTCGAGCTCCTAGAGTCGAGGAGTGCGGAGCACAGATCTTCTGGTGAAGCAGGCATTCATAGGAGTGACGAGACCACAAGACCGCAAACTAAAAAAAACACAGCCGGAAAGGTGGGAGACGGGAGTGAGTTGCTGGTCCTAAGGCTTTAAGATCTGGATGGGGGCCGTCTGTCTCCTGCCGAGCCCTGTCATATCCACCATCTGCCATCTGTCCTCAGCCTGCCCTCAGCCTCTTAGCGAAATTATCTCGATTTGTGGGGGGGGGCACACGGGGGTTCACGGGGTGGCGACTTTGATTGGACCTTCCTTGGCCAGGCTTTAGATAAAGCTGCAATCGCGGTCAGGCTAAGTGACTGGCGAGTTAGCAGTCAGTCTAGAACCTAAAGCCTATAAAATCTAGCAGCCCTTTTTTGCTAAACAACATAATAATCTCATTACCATACTTATTAGCAACGGCATAGCAGTGGTCAGAGAAAGTGAAAGGGGGAGACTGTTGGGGTTAATCCCCTTTGATCCCACGACTGGCCACTTGCCAATAGCTAGTGCCATTAATAAGATAAACACGCAGGAAATTTGGTCCTGGGATGCAGGTAGTGCATATAGGGCCTCTCATAGGGCCATCCACGCATAACCCCCCCCTCGTGCCCTGGGGGCCAGTGAAGGATTATTGTTCGGAAAGGACTACTGTTCGTGAAGATTTACTCCCCTGGGGAAAGTTAGAGCGAAGGCGATTAAAGGTCCTGATCTAGCAGTGGTACTCATTCGGAACAGAAGATTGGAACGGTAAATGCATGGGACTACATAAGCATTAAAAACCACCAACAATAACCATCGGGTGGAGACTCTTACTGCCGTCCATAACTGTCCTTATTAAGGGCAGTATACTTAGGGAGGAAAGCAGTCATAGTCCCCCCAGGAGTGAAGGACTAGTGGATATTATCTATTTGCTAGAACTGGATAAATCAGGGGAAGCGCCATGTAGTGACAGAGGAGGAACTCCACGAAAAACCTCAAGAACAAGCACAAATTCTAAAAAATGATATTTAGGAGCACCACCCTCTTAGAGTCAGCAAAAGTACCAGAATGGGATGGATCATATTTGGAACCAGTGGCACAATCAACGGTTGCTGGAACACCCGGAATGGGGGAGACACCTGAAATCTTAATCCAAAATTTGGAAACAACTATGGCTCAAATTCATAATTCAGGTCAGCATTTCCAAGGAAGGATTACGGTGATGGAGAGCCAAAATGACCAGACCAACCATTGGAAAAGAGGGTTAGAATATACGGTAACTACCAAAAATATCCAAAAGAAAATCAAGGAATACTTTGGGAAAAGAAGAAGCAGAAGCTTAGATGAACTTGTAGATATAGCAGACCCAAACTGGGGTGATGTGATAGTGTCCGGAAGAGAAATTGACAACCAATCGGTCGAAGCACTACGAGTGGTCGCCAATGAAGTGGAGGTCGGGGGAGTGATGGGAGAGAGCAGGTTGGGGGAGGAGAGCAGGGAAGAGACCCACGTGTGGAAGAAGACATAGAGAAAGTTGTTGTCACAGAAGAGATGAGAAACAAATCCACAGAAGCTTCTCCCCCAAATGGTTCAACCCTAAAGGGCTCTCAACTATGTCCTAAAATCACTGGTTTCAGTCTTTGAGATGCTGTGAGGAGAAGTAAATCCCAAGCAGGGATCTTGTTAGAACTGACTAATGAGATGACAAAATGTGATGCATCAATGGTAGGTCTCAGTAAGGTGGTCACCGCCATGCAAACCCCAATGATCCGGGAGATTAAGAGAAAAGCTACAAAACAAACAGAAAATATTGAGCTTCTTTACGTCTTATGTAGGAAGATTGCAAATGAAGAAGAAATTACGAGAAATCAGATAAAGGAAATAATGATTAAACCCCACTTGAAGGAAGTAGAATGCCAAACGGGGGAGACGGAAATGGGACTGCAAGAAGATACACCCTTGTCGGAATCAATAGTAGAAGAATTTTTGAGGACAGTACAAATATGGGAAGAGAAGGAAAGTGTTGTTGGAGATCAGCAACAAATAGTGGAAGAAATGTCAGAGAACGATATAAATGGTTCCACAGTAGGTTGGTCGGAGGCCTGCAGCCAAAATTCCAGAAGGAGAAGAAAGATGAAAAAGAAGATGAAAGGAAATAAAGATAAAGTAGAGATGAGTCCCCCAGGGGCAAGAAAGCAAGAAAAGAAAACTAAAAACCAAAAGAAACAGAAGTGTAAAAACAGAAATAATGAAGAGGAACAGAGAGAGAGGGAAAAATCCCACAGGCATATAGTGGTGGAGAAGGACTTGGGAAATCCTGTAGAGGAGGAAGCCAACTGTCGAGCTGCTTCCGTGCCCAAGAAAGGGGTTGTAAGAATGAGGCAGATAACTCAGAACAGTGAACTAGTAGTCACAAAAGTAAGCGTGGGCTTACAAACTGAACCAATAGAAAACGGTGAGAATGTTATCAGGGCTCAAGAGGACAGAGGGCGGAAATTAGCCCCGATTTTTACCCAGAAGAAAAAAACAACCAGTCAATCAGGGGGAGGAAGCACTATAAATGGTGGTCTAACGGTTAAATTGGCACCGATATTTATGAAAACTAAAAAAGAAGATCCAGGACAACAAGTGGAGGACCAAAGGGAATCCCCGCCTGCGCCGATCATGAAACTGGGAACTGGAAAATGTTGTACTCTTCCAGAACTGAATGGGGCTCAGGGGGGAATTGCTTTAGGAGGTATCAACGGTCCGGAAGGTATAGACCATAAGATCAATCAAGAAAAGGCAATGGACCATCAGGAGAGTACTACTGGTTTTGAAATACCAAAGCTTTGGCTGAAAAAATTGTCCAAACCAGCCCACTTTAAATCATTAAATAAATCAGTGATTTTGTCAATATTTAAAAGAATTAAATGCTTATTTTTATTCTCCACAAGCGACATTGAATATGTTAGATTTCCGGACCAGAAGGATCTTTCTATAGCGGAGATAGGATTGAACTCATTAAAGGCATACTCTGCAGTCTTGAAAGCGGCCAGCGATTTGGAAACCGAAGCCTTGATGGTCCTTAATAGTCCTCCGCATACCCTCCCGAACATTTCTTCCAAGCACAGCGGTGAACAAGATAATCCTCTTGAGCGAGAGGGAAGAGGCCCGCATGGCCCAGATGGGTTCAGGGTGGCAGGCAAGCAACAAGAACTTTTAAGGCAAGAGAAAGTATTGGCCTCCCTACCAGACATTCTATCCCAAGTACTGAAGAGCTTGGGAATGGGGGTGCAGGGTCTTTAGTCACAAAGAACTCAATATAGTAAGCTGGAACACAAGGAGCTTCAGTGCATTTAGGGCTAGAGGTACAAGAGAATATCTGCTGGGGAAAATGGACATATTATTATTACAAGAAACATGGCTAGTTAACCCAATAGAAATCGAAGGGTTCATGATTCATTCTCTCCCAGCTAGTCAAAAAGCCAAAGGTCGTCCTGCGTGTGGGCTGGTTATGGTCTTTAAAAGTAGCTCTGTGAGATCTGTGACCCCAATTTTTAAAGATGAATTAAGCATTCTGGCATGTAGCTGTCGCATCCCTCGCCCAAAACCCCCCTCTGGCAAACCCATTGGCCAGATGGAGTCAGGACTCGGGCCTCTAGAGCCTGGCATCCTCTTCAAAAGCCCTCATGAGGCCAGTCCTGGCGCCTATGGTGCCAGGTTCATACACCATGAAAAACAATGTGCTTGCAAACTACTTTATTGTATTGTCAGCCAACATTGAGGCATCCACATAGCTTGGTTCCTAAGAACCAAGCTATGCGGTCTAGTGTTTTGGGTGTGGTAGCCTAGGGACTACTTTACCTGGTCTATTTTGTTGGGACTATTTAAACCACACCCGAGCAAGACAACACGCTTCGTGTTACTTTGCAGCTTGCAAAGTGACGCTCACCATGTCCAGCTATTCCCTTGAACATCGGAGAAGCAGAACCTGCAAGGACACAAAAGGAACAACCTTAGCAGCAGCATCGTACCTGCAGTCTTCATCTTTAAACACTCGCAGCTACTGAGAACAGCTTCCTCCAATCTGCACATCTCCCGGACAGAACGACCTGAAAGAGGAAGATAGAGGCAACATTAAAGAAAGCAGTGGAGACATTTACAAATTACGAACTGCTCAAAAGGCTTACCTTGCTGGTCGCCTCTCGGCTGGCACCACTCCGGACATTTCACTCGCGCTGAAGAACACCGCGACCTACAAGGAAGGAAAACACAGGTTAGCAAAGGCAAGACTTTGCAGCGCTGCGCATAGCGCTTACTTACCTCATCATAGCGCTCTTAATGCGCCATCATTTACCAGCGGGGCTCAACCAAGCCAGTTCGCCGTGCTGAAGCTCTGCATACCTAAGGGAAAAAAAAGAGACATTTTAAACAAAGAAAGGCTTGCAGAATAGCAACAGAACTAAAGAACAGCAATAAGACCTACCTGAACAATATCGAACAGGCCGGCGTCAGTGAAGTAACTGGACCGCACTCGCCCATGAAAGACAACACGCCCCTGCAAAGAAGGCAGGGCGGAGAGCACGCCTAATTCTACCACAAGGTGAGGAGAGGGCACCAGAAGGACTGAAATCATATGGGGGGTGGAGGGAGGATACTTGCCCCAGTCGGTCAGTCTTGAACACAGTCCTCCTGTATTTTCAGGCAGAACCTTACCCGCAGACCACATCAGGGCAAACCTGACAAGCATACCAGCGAGTAACCCGGCTGGGTGGCGTCCCTGTGGATACCAGGTGAGCGTAACAGTAAAATACAGCTGACTACTAACTTGGGGAATCCAGTATGGATAGTGATTAATGTTTACTGGAATCCTGCACAATCAGAGATTTCATTATTTTTGGGTAGACTGTCAGAATTATTAGGGAGAAATAAGGAGCACTGGGAGGCAGCGAACATTCTCCTAGCAGGTGACTTCAGTGCAGAATTTTTATTTTATTTATTTTTTTATTTTATTACATTTGTTATACGCCCAGACCCGGGGGTATCACGGCGTAGTTACAGACAATGGGATAATGCAATCTTAGAATGAGCATAGAGGTGTACAGGTATAACAATCAAAAATATACAATAGTAGGAATCAACAATATACACTAATATACAAAGTAGTCAGGTGAAATAATTGATTGGAGGGGGTTAGTGCACTGGTTCAGTTAGAACTTGTTGAAGAGCCAAGTCTTCAGAAGGCTTTTGAATTTGGGGAATGAGGTTTCATTCATAATGTAGGTGGGTAGCGCATTCCAATATCTGGGGGCCAGTGTTTTGAAGCTGCTGCCCCCTGCTTTCTCTCTTTTGTATCTGGGGGTTTCAAGGAATGCGTTTTTGTTGGACCTGAGGAGTCTGGTCTGGGGCTTCATCATGACTGTGTTGTTGAGGTATTTGGGCGCTTTGTTAGCCCTGCATTTGTGGGTGATGCTCAGGGTTTTAAATTGAATTCTGGCTTGTATGGGGAGCCAGTGGTGGTCTCTTCTGGTGTTGGATATATGTTCAGATTTTTTGATGCCTAAAGCTGCTCTGAGGGCTTTGTTTTGCATGAGTTGAAGTTTAGCTATGTTGGCTTTGGAGGTGCCAAGGAATAGGATATTACAATAGTCTAGCTTAGACAGTATGAGTGCTCTGGCTAGAGTAACACAGTTGCTGGTAGAGAGGAATTTACGGCTGAGGGAGATGAGTTTAGAGGTGTAGGAAGTGGATGAGGCTAATGTGTTTACTTGTTTAGACATGGATAGTGTGGCATCTAAGTACACGCCGAGGGTCTTGGCTTGTTTAAGAACAGGGATAATGGTTCCATCGATGGTGAATGATTTAAAGGCGGGCTCAAGGGTGTTGATTTTGCTGGAGGAGCCTAGTATGAGGAGCTCGGTTTTGTCGTCGTTGAGACAGAGGCTGTTGTTAGCCATCCAGTTTTGGATGAGTGAGTAGATTTGGTTAACCAGGAGGGAGTCTTGTTCATGGTTGCCTGAGAGAGGAATGAGGATTTGGGTGTCATCGGCGAAATTAGTATAGATGACACCCAGGGCATCCAAGGCTGCAAATAATAGCTTGGTGTAGGCATTGTACAAAGTGGGGGATAGGCAGGAGCCTTGCGGCACACCTGCAGGGACAGACACTGGGTCTGCTGATTCTTTGCCGATGGATACTCTGGAAGTCCTATCAGCCAAGAAGGATTTGATCCAGTTGGTAGCGTTCTGAGCTAGGTTGAAGTTGTTTGCTAGAGTGTTACAGAGTTTGTCGTGGTCAACCAGATCGAAGGCCGCTGAGAGGTCCAAGAGCATCAGAAGGCAGAGTTTACCTGCTTCTCTGGTGGCATCCATTTGGATCTTCAGATCAAGGAGGGCTGTCTCTGTGCTATGGTTGGGGCGGAAACCTGACTGGCGATCTCCTAGTAGGTGATGTTGTTCCAAGTGGTTCTGAATTTGGCAGTAGGCTATTTTGTCGATTATTTTTAGGAGAAATGGGACCGTTGTGATGGGTCGGTAGTTAGTGGGTATTGTTGGGTCCAGGGAAGGTTTTTTTTAGAAGTGGTGTCACCCAAGCTTTTTTGATACTGGTGGGGACTGTGTGAGGAAGGAGGCGTTGATGAATTCAGTGATGATAGGTGTGAGAGTGGGGGCGCATAGTTTCACTAGATGGGATGGGAATTGGTCTTCCTTGCAGTTGGAGGCTTTGAGTTTCGTTATAGTGTCAAAGACTTCTTTGTTAGTCACTGGTGAGAATTGGAATGGGGGACCAGTAGTGGCGTTTGAGGTGGTCGTTGATATGGTGGGAGGAGTTTTGTCAGCTAGGAGTATTTTTTTACTATCGATTTTATTTTGTAGTAGGAGGATTTTGGATGAGAATGCGTTTTGAATGGTGGTGCACCAGTCTTTGCTAGCGTTTGAAGGTGCTGAGATTTGACAGGGGTTTTCGAGCTCTCTAAGAATGGTAAAGAGTTCTTTGCTGTCTGAGGACGCGTTAGCAATGCGGAGGTTGAAGGCATTGGCTTTTTGAGTGATTATTGCTGATTTGTAAATTTTGTTGGCTTCGGCGAAGGCTAATGCTGATTCTGGGGTGTTGTTTTTCTTATGGAGGTGTTCAAGTGATCTTTTTGTGCGTCTTAAGGCTATAAGTTCTTCATTAAACCAAAAGCAGGAGCGTTTATCAGGTCTACGGGTTTTAGTGGTGATGGGTGCCAGTAGGTCGATGGTTTGGGTGAGGCATTGTTGGTATTGTTCTGCTAGATAGGAGGGGTTGTTGGTGCCTAGAACCATATGGGCAAAGGAGGCACTCAGGGCTGGAATGAGTTTGTCGGAAGAGAGCTTTTTGATATTTCTAGTCTCAAATGTTTCTGGTTTTTTAGGGGTGATGTGTTCGGTACTGGTGTTGTCTATGGTGAAGTTGATTGCATAGTGGTCTGACCAGTTGATTGGGAGGATGGAGTCAATGTCGACTTGAGAGTTAAGAGTGAGAAGCCAGTCTAAGGTTCTTCCTTTTGAGTGGGTGGGTTTATCTACCAGTTGTATGAAGTTCATCTCTGACATGGCTGTATAAAATGTAGATGCTTCTGAGTCGAGGGGGTCATTGTATCCTAGGTTAAAGTCACCGAGGACTATGCATTTGGTTTTAGGCTTGATGAGGGGCGTTAGGAGTAGTGGGATGTCCAAGTCAGGGTGTGTGTTTTTGTTAGGTGATCTGTACACCACTAGTAGGTTGGAGGTGCTTTTGGGGTTGGAGGTATACTTGACTAATAGGAGTTCATAACCTTGTATCTGTTCTATTGGGCATTCTCTGATTTCCAGGGAGGTTTTGGCTATTATGGCAACTCCGCCTCCTTGGGTATTTGTCCTGTCAGTTCTCAGGATGCTGAATCCTGGGGGAATAGCAAGTGCTAGAAGTGGTCCTGCTGCTGGGTGAAGCCAGGTTTCAGTGACCACCAGCATATCAAGGTGTTGGTCTTCTATGAGGTCATGGATATCTATAGCATGGGCACCTAGTGAACGGGCATTGATGAGTGTAGTTTTGAGGGTGGAGGTGGGGGCCGGGGGTGGTGTGTTACCTTCGATGGGGGAAGAGTCAGTGGTTTTGTTATTGGTTTGGTGTTTGAGTGGTGCGTTGTGGAATCTTTTGTGTTGGAAATTAGTAGGTGTGGTGTTTAGTTTGGTCAGTGTATTGGGTGAAGTGGTGAGTGAGGTAGCTCGTAGGGACATTTTGGTTCTAGACATGAGTCTATAGAGTCTTTCAATGCCCAGGATGGGTGAGGTTGTGTCATTAATGCAGATGGGTATGGTGTGATTGTGTGTAGGCGGGTTAGGACTAAGGCACGGGATGTCTGAGGTTGCTACCTTCTTGATGGTGATGGGCGTAGTGTGTGCCTGAGGAGATGGTATGGGGAAGGGGGGGAGTGTGGGGAGGAAAGGGGTGGGGCAGGGGATGGGGAAGTGGCGTGGACAACCTGGTCTAACTAATCCATCACCAACCTTGATGAAGTGTCCTCTGGTGCATGGTGTAATATTAGGGACTATACAAAAAGGGAACATGATGATGGTGAGGAGTGCTAGCATTATATTGGTGGGTGCTGGGTGGGTAGAGCTAGAGTTCAGTGAGCTGTCTGGGCACCTGGACTGGGAGCAGTAATCCAGTACAGGCAGGCTGTGCTCTAATGCAATCACAGCATCAGCCTGGGTAGCTAGTAGGGTGCACAGGCAGTGGGTCACCTGGAATTGATATTGGCAATCAGGCAGGGAAGCATAGGTCACTAGCAGTATGCACAGGCGATGGGGCGCCTAAGTTCGAATATAGCAGTTCAAGGCATAAAACATAACAGGGTGCACAGGCAGTGGGTCACCTAGATTTGATTTTAGCAGTTCAAGGCATAAAACATAGCAGGGTGCACAGGCAGTGGGTCACCTAGATTTGATTTTAGCAGTTCAAGGCATAAAACATAGCAGGGTGCACAGGCAGTGGGTCACCTAGATTTGATTTTAGCAGTTCAAGGCATAAAACATAACAGGGTGCACAGGCAATGGGTCACCTAGATTTGATTTTAGCAGTTCAAGGCATAAAACATAACAGGGTGCACAGGCAATGGGTCACCTAGATTTGATTTTAGCAGTTCAAGGCATAAAACATAACAGGGTGCACAGGCAATGGGTCACCTAGATTTGATTTTAGCAGTTCAAGGCATAAAACATAACAGGGTGCACAGGCAATGGGTCACCTAGATTTGATTTTAGCAGTTCAAGGCATAAAACATAACAGGGTGCACAGGCCGTGGGTCACTAGCAGAGTGCACAGGGGGTGGATGGGTGACCTAGAGTCGAATTAGTTAGCATAGTGAGGAGTTGCATTATATAGCAAATTGGGGATTGTGCTTTGCTAGAGGAGGGGCTGTGTGTGGGAGCAAGGAGGTATAGAGTTCCAACTTTAAATAGTCGATTATGCGGCACAGTAGCAGTGGCAGCTTACCTGGAGCGGGGAGGGCAGAGGTGCGGGTCCCAGGCTCCTTTTGTGCTGATCCAGGGCTGATTTTCCACACTACCAGGTGTGGGGCTGGTTCCAGGAGCGCCACAGAGCGCAAACAGGAGCAAACAGGCTCGACTGGCCTTAAGAGGCCTTTGGATGGCCGCCGGCTCTTCCGCCTGCCGGCGGATGTTTGTATTTTTGTGTAAAATACGAACGCGCGTTGCCTAGCAACGTGGAGGCGTCTCAGCCTCGTTTTCGTGCCGCATCGCGCCCGACATTTTGAATTAGGTAAATGTCGGCGCGTGCGGTCCCAGGGAAACACTGGGGGCCAGGGATGCCGTAGAGGTGATGGGGTGCCCAGGCAGGGCTGGATGCAGCATTTGTTGGTGGCTGCAGGCGGGGGGGGCGGGCTGCTTCGTAGGTGCAGCGTGCTCCGTACGGGGACCTCCTCGCTGGGTCCTCTTTGCTCGATCCTCGTTCCTGGTGGGTGGGTGTGGGGGCTCCTGCCCTCTCCACTGGTGGGGGAGTAGAAGAGGAGCAAACAGGCTCGACTGGCCTTAAGAGGCCTTTGGATGGCCGCCGGCTCTTCCGCCTGCCGGCGGATGTTTGTATTTTTGTGTAAAATACGAACGCGCGTTGCCTAGCAACGTGGAGGCGTCTCAGCCTCGTTTTCGTGCCGCACAGCGCCCGACATTTTGAATTAGGTAAATGTCGGCGCGTGCGGTCCCAGGGAAACACTGGGGGCCAGGGATGCCGTAGAGGTGATGGGGTGCCCAGGCAGGGCTGGATGCAGCATTTGTTGGTGGCTGCAGGCGGGGGGGCGGGCTGCTTCGTAGGTGCAGCGTGCTCCGTACGGGGACCTCCTCGCTGGGTCCTCTTTGCTCGATCCTCGTTCCTGGTGGGTGGGTGTGGGGGCTCCTGCCCTCTCCACTGGTGGGGGAGTAGAAGAGGAGCAAACAGGCTCGACTGGCCTTAAGAGGCCTTTGGATGGCCGCCGGCTCTTCCGCCTGCCGGCGATGTTTGTATTTTTGTGTAAAATACGAACGCGCGTTGCCTAGCAACGTGGAGGCGTCTCAGCCTCGTTTTCGTGCCGCATCGCGCCCGACATTTTGAATTAGGTAAATGTCGGCGCGTGCGGTCCCAGGGAAACACTGGGGGCCAGGGATGCCGTAGAGGTGATGGGGTGCCCAGGCAGGGCTGGATGCAGCATTTGTTGGTGGCTGCAGGTGGGGGGGCGGGCTGCTTCATAGGTGCAGCGTGCTCCGTACGGGGACCTCCTCGCTGGGTCCTCTTTGCTCGATCCTCGTTCCTGGTGGGTGGGTGTGGGGGCTCCTGCCCTCTCCACTGGTGGGGGAGTAGAAGAGGAGCAAACAGGCTCGACTGGCCTTAAGAGGCCTTTGGATGGCCGCCGGCTCTTCCGCCTGCCGGCGGATGTTTGTATTTTTGTGTAAAATACGAACGCGCGTTGCCTAGCAACGTGGAGGCGTCTCAGCCTCGTTTTCGTGCCGCATCGCGCCCGACATTTTGAATTAGGTAAATGTCGGCGCGTGCGGTCCCAGGGACACACTGGGGGCCAGGGATGCCGTAGAGGTGATGGGGTGCCCAGGCAGGGCTGGATGCAGCATTTGTTGGTGGCTGCAGGCGGGGGGGCGGGCTGCTTCGTAGGTGCAGCGTGCTCCGTACGGGGACCTCCTCGCTGGGTCCTCTTTGCTCGATCCTCGTTCCTGGTGGGTGGGGGCTCCTGCCCTCTCCACTGGTGTGTGCCTTATAGTAAGGGTGGAGGCCCCCAGAATATATCTGTTAGAGGGAAGGCGTGGCTTGAATTTATGTCCTCTTGGGACTTAAAAATGTTTTGTAGCGAACCAAGGAGAATTGGCACCCTGTATGACATGGCATAGAGGTACCTCAGCCTCATCCTGATCAGTGAAGGTCCCATTCTCCTATATTGGAGGTTAAGGATGAAGGGGGTAGTGACCACTCAAGACTAGAACTTACATTCATGGATTTGCCACTGGCCCCAAAGATAGTACACAATCAGTGAGAAGTTCATTTCAGGATACGAACACTTTTACCTGCTGCTGCTGCTGTGTGTTAAATCAACGCTGGGAGTTTCTCTGAACTCGCGCCTACTGAACGCTCGCTTCCAGGAGGGGGCGGAGCATTGCGGCAGTCAGGTGACTGCTCACGTGACGCTCTCTGCCCATAAGAACAGGGCCAGTCCACCATTGTGGCGGTAAGCCCGTCAGGAGTAAAGCCCAGTGACTGTTGAGCGACTTTTAGGCGCTGGTGGCTCGAAATAGTTTGGGAGACTGCAGAGTTTATCTCTTTGATCCCAATCGATCTCATTAGGCCCCGAGTGTCCAGGATGGAGCCGGGACCTTCAACGCTTTTATTGACTGAAGTCGCTACTCAGTGTCAATCTAGTAGTGAAGATGGGGGAGTTCATCCGCTCACCAGACGGCAGCGTCGTTTTCTGGCCGCTGGAGGAATCGAGCCTGTCGAACTACTCGCAACATCCCTGGTAAGTGATTACAGATCTCGTAAAAGAACATGTACCTCAATCTCATCATCCAGTTCGGAAAATTTCTTTGATTGCCAAGTAAACAACTCGCCCCCACATGATATCACTAGAACACCGAAGACAGTCCATACCCCCTGTTTTCCCTATGGCACAATCCTAGAAGAAGATACTGTAAGGACTATAAATCAAACTGTGTCCGAGATGCATCCGGAGGTTCACCTAGTAGCATTCTCAGAATTTGATTCCACTGTCACGGAGTGTGACATAGCCCCAAATATCCATCTAATGGTTGACACAATACAGGTTCACCCATATGAAGATGTAGAGCAGACGGCGACGAGATTTTTATCAGTCACACGGAGCTGCACGCGGGATCAGGACAAAGAACATACGAAAGCGAAGGAGTGCAATCAAGCTGACAATGTTGGCACTGTAGGACAGTTACTTAGTAGCCATGAGCTACACTTGCGTAATCCTAGCCCTCCAACTCGAGCCAAGAAAAGCGATCTGGCAGAAGATAATAGTAATATGGCAGCTGATCTTGAAACTGACATTGGTAATAGGGTAGTTGAAACACAAACACAGGAATTATCAGGTACTACTGACAATACTAACAAGGAAGCATAGGAAGATGTTGAAAAACGGCACCCGTGGCTAAAACCCATGACGAAAAGAAAAAGGTCCAACTCTTCAAATGATGATCTAACTGATCTACTGTTTTCATCCCAGAAGAGACATACTGAAGAAAGACATCTAACTGGTCGAGAAGAACTTGGGGACGAACCATATTTAACATCAGTCCTAACAGCTGGTCCTAATATAGATAAAATCTCTACCAAAGGAAGCGATCTCTGGAAGCCAAAGTCAAAAACACTCAGTGAGAAACCAAAGACTGCAAGGAAAAAAAAGAAACCTCAGATTCAAAACTTGGCAGAATGCCTAACTAGAGAAATTACCAAAGAATTAAACACATTAATAATGGCTGCGCATACGATATCAATGTCACCATACATGAAGCTATACGAACAATTGAATGACAATATAAAGGACCAAACAGCACTCCTGGCCATGATGAACACCAAAATGCGAACTGTAGAGCCAAGACCTGACGAGAACCCAACAAATGCTATCAAATGAAAATATAAAATCTGAGGCAAATGTGAAGATTATACTAGAACATACAAAGAACAGCGCAACTGACAAAAGACTGTTTGCAGAAGTAGCACGAGAAGCGATTGCCTTGCTCAAACAGCAAAAAACAAACCCCATTTTTATGGAGCAGACAGTGAAACAGAACGGCGAATGTACTGACGTGCGCGAGGAGATAACATCTGTACTTAATATACTAGAAGAGGTCAAACAAACTGTGAAAATTGAGACTGATAAAGACTCAAACTTAAATACACAAAAGACACGTCAGGCCAATGGATGCATGAATGAGCCTCCGTCCAAATGTAAACAAAAATTAAAAAGAACCAAAGAAATTGAGAAAGGATTTATCACTACTGATAATACAGATCTAGTCCATTCTCCGGCAGCCTCTTTGAAAAAAGTCCAGGAAGCTTCACTGGAGAAACATGTCAGGGATAGCCCCATTGAGGAAATAGATCTGACCAAGTCCAATAAAGACCTGCCATCAATAAAACTGCCAGAATTTAAAGCTATCTCGCCGGATCAGGTACATCCCAATCCAGCTCCTGGCAGCGACTTGAAAGATACTGAAGCAGCCCCACAAAAACAGTCCTTAACTAGTGCTAAAGCTGCATTTCCAATCTTCGAGCCGAAAAAATCAGAGATCCAAAAAACAAAAAACACAGAGGCGATGATAGCCGCGAAAAAAACAAAGAACATGAGAAATCTTAAAAACCAACAACGATCCAGCGTGCGTTCTTTTCTAAGAAATATAAAAGGTTTCAGTATTACAACAACTACTAAACAACTCTCTGGAGCCGTCACTAATGATCACCCTAGCACACAAAAGCCAAATCCACCTGCTGAGCAACAGGTGAGCCATGAAGGTGAAAAAAGCACAATGACGGAGAAGGAAAATTCTCTAGAAAATCTATTAGATCTCTCGACATACGAGCAGGGCGAAAGTGATAGCTGGGTTGAGACTCCTAATTCAATCCCATATGAAGAGTCTATAACAGTAGAAGCTGTAACTAACATTGACCTCAGATCAACATCGCATGAAGAGAAATTATCCGAGGGCAAGAAAAATTGCAAGAAGCCCCATATCCCCCAAGATATTCCAACTGGTATAATCAGTGGGGCGATAATGAATGAATCTGAGCATCAGCAAAAATGTGTCATCAGGCAACTAGCAAAGCAAGATAGTTCCCTTCGAAAATTTACAGCGAAAGCTCCAGCAGAATGCATAACGCTAGAGGAGAAAAGAGCGATAACCATAGCCAGCAACAACCGAGAACACTCCACCTCAAAACGTCCACCCCGAAATCAGGATCTGTGGAAGTATGAACAAGAATTTGAGGCTCTGGAAGCCAAGATGACCCTAATGGATGCCGGACTTATCGCCCCTAAGATTATTACGGAAATACACTCCAGAGATAAAGATGCTGACTTAACTGAGTCAATTCCGTCGCCACAGTCGCAGAGACTGATGATGGAATTACAGATACCTTTTGACTTACGCCAAGCAATGTCTGAGAAAACCCAGACCAACGCAAAAATAAATAAAATACCCAAGAAGTAGCCCCGTCCTCAAAATCAGCACCCCACGAAACCAGGGAAATGTCTTCTACGAGTGGAGCGAATAGTGAGAGAAAAAGATGGTCTCTTACTAAATAGGAAAAATGTGATGAGACTAATACATCACATCCCGCAACTTAGAACAGTGACCTCTGAAGATATTCAAGTGGTCGAATTTCAGGATGAAAAATATAATGACCGTGTGATACTCCACATAGCCTCCAAACTCATTCGAGATTCCCTCTTACAGACTGGTGATATCTTCAACTCCCTAGGTTTTGACATAAATGAGATTGGTGACCTAAAGGAGAGACAATTATCAAGGAGAAAAAGATCCTTCTCTGACAACAAACAAGCGGAACATAAAAGATCCGCAACCGAGGTAGGAGAAAATGTCCCAAAAAACAAACATGTCTCCCCTGAGAGGGAAATTGATGAGAACGAAGAATTGAAGATTGTGCCAACTAGAACAAGAGGTAGATACTCGGATGTCCAAAGTCCGAGGAAACTCGATTTGAGAACTGAGGACCTCGACTGGACATGGGTTGAGAAAACCATCAATAACCACGATATCAGTTAATGCCAAAAGTCATACGAGTCAGGAAAGATATGCATAGCATCATGGAATACAAGAGGCTATAGCATTTGCTGAGTGAAATCCCAAGTGAACTAAAAGATATTGATTTATTATGCCTACAAGAGACATGGCTAACTGATATTCCTATTGCAGATGGTTTTGAGATTGCTTTCAATCGGGCAATAAAAAAGAACAAGGGACGTCCCATGTCAGGAATGTTGACATTAGCAAAAATTAAAAGTGGTATACGTATCTTATCCACAACTAATGTTTCATCGTACATACAAATATCCAGGATCAAAATACCAACGAGTGCAACGAAAAATGAGAATTTACTTATGCTGATAAATATTTATTGGCAACATACCGCAAACAAAGCTGAGGCATTCATCGAATCTGTTTCGGAAATTATCAGCAACATTAAGAGGACGGAAAAAGACATAAATATCTTAATATGTGGAGACCTCAACATAAATTGCCTGCCAAGTGGACGAGGGTGTCATGATCTCTGCTTCCAAAAGGTCAGGACTCACCCAACTCCCTTGGAAGCAGACCCATAACTCAGGTTCCGAGTGCCAACCAGTCCCAATTGGGACCTTTTGGACCCTGTCCTGGCGCCAGTGGCACCAGGCTCATAAATTTGCCCAGTCGCAGCGCTGGAAGCGCCGGGCTCATAATGCTTGGGTGGACTTACCTGCAGCAGACCATGCTGCTTACTTACCTGCCAGTTGAGCCTCTGATCCTCTTCTGTTTGGGACTACTTTTCCTGTTGGGTGGGGCAGGAGCCACTCCCTAGGTTCAGAACACTGGAACTCTTCTGGAAAGCAGGAACTCTTTTCTTACCTAGGCGAGGCTGTGGAAGGAGACACCTAAGCACTACAGGAGGCTATTTAAACCACACCCGATGGATGAATCTTGCTTTGCGTTATTCTGCATCCTCTGCAGCAGAACGCTCATCGTGTCTTCTGCATCTGATCCTGGGCCTAAGGGAAAAAGGCTTACCATCCTGAATCCAGTCTTCAGCAACACCTATAAAGACAAGAAAGAACAGGTTAGCACTACGGTCTTCAGTGACAGCGCATCTCTTACCTGGTCGATCGGCTGTCACCAACGCCTCGCGCTGCATTCCGGCATCTGAAAGACAAAGGCTTACCTACTCTTCGCGTGCTCCGGAGGTCTTCGCACTGCATTCCGGCATCTGAAAGACAAAAGCTTACCAACTCTTCGCATGCTCCGGAGGCCTTCGGCGCTGCATCCCGCATCTGAAAGACAAAAGAAGGTGCGTTTAAAGACATTGGGTAACTTTATTACTCACGTGCCATTACTCCTTCCCACGCCGAACCCAGTGGGTATTCCGGCACCCTTCAGCAGCTCCGAACTTGTACCTGCAAGATAAAAGGACAGTTAGTGCGCATCGTGAAGCAAGCAACAAGCGCTTACTTACGTGCTTCCAGGCGCTTCTATTCCTCACACGGGTTCCATCCTCAACTCACTTCAGCCCGTCATCCGCCATCGCAGGAACCCTGCAAAACAAGAGACATCATTACAAAAGACTTTTAAAGACATTTGAAATACTCGTAACTTACCGTTCGTGCAGTAAACGACGGACAGCAGTCCTCTGAGGCCAAGAGGCCTGCACCCTTATCCAGTGAAGAAACTGGTTACGGAACCCTGCCCCGAGGCAGATGGAGAGCTCGGCGTTCACTTACCTAAGGTGAGAGCGTTAACCTTTGGGGTTCTACAAGAGAAGAGAAAGGGAAGAAGAGAGAGACACCCAATAACCCCAGTTCATTAATCCCATATTTTCTATCTGCAGACATCTTACTCTTCGAGTCAGACATACAGTGCACAGAGGTCCAGCCCAAAGAGCCAACCGTGTGTTACACATCACCTTTGAAGATACGGTATTCGCGCAGTCAAGACCGGCGCCTCTGCAGGAATCAGGTGAGCGTTACAGAGACGGGAAGGAAACAGACAGAGATTATGCAACCGATCTGTGGGTAAACGAAATGAAATCATGGAACCTACAGATGTTGAATGTAGAAGTGGTGGGAGATATTCCGCCTCGTCCAACTTGGCGAAGAAATGAGCAAAGCTCCACAATAGATTACATGTTTGTAAACGAAAGATTGAAAAGTGAAGTCGCACAGTTAAAAATCATTGAAATGAAACATAGTGACCATAGCCTAGTAAAAATATACTGGGAGACTCACCATCTAAGAAATCTCCCTGATACTGCCAAAAATGATCTAGCGGTTGAACCGGGCCGTAATCGTTTACGACTAAACGCGACCAAAGTGAACTCACTGCTAAAATCATTAGAAGAAACAGTGGTAGAGAAAATTGAATATACAAACTTTCTAGAGAAATATCGAGAGAAGAATTTCTCCAAAACCAAATCAAACTTCAGGAACCAACATGTATGGGATGAAGAACTCAATGACAAGAAAAGAAAACTGAATAAAGAACTAAGACGGCTCAAAAAGAAACCGGATCTGAGCAATGGAAGCACAGCAAAAACTCTGAAACAAACCTACAAGAACTGGCTTCTCAGTCATAAACACATCATGCTGCAACGCGATGTGGAAATCATGATGAAAACGTTAGCTAATAGAAATACAAGTGAATTTTGGCCCTACCTGAACAACATCTCGACTCCACAAGGTACCATAATAAAAAACACAATACCAGAAGAACTATGGGTGAAGCATTATGCGAGAATATTTTTTAATAATGAAATTAAGATAAAAGAAACCACCACATCAGAGAACGAGTGGTCAATTACAATAACCAAAGAAGATATATCTAGAAACATCAAGAGATTAAGTACATCAAGAGCCCCAGGACCCGATGGGTTAACGAATCAGATGCTAAAACAACAGCCCGAGTTATGGACGGAGGTTTGTTTTACGTTGTTTGCAGCCATTCTAAAGAACCGAAAGATTCCTACATCTTGGAAAAGCGCTACAGTCATACCGATTTTTAAAAAGGGGGAGCGCACTAACCCAATCAATTACCGTCCCATAGCGCTCCTTGATGTGGTGGGGAAATTCTTTGCCTCGCAGCTTCAAATCCAACTAACAAGCTGTATATACGATTCCAAACAATATGATCCACATCAATCAGGATTTGTTAAAGGGGTTGGATGCAGTCTGAACTTGACGATTCTGAATTTCTTAAAAATGGAAGCGATCCGCCAAAATAAAAAAATCTATGTAGCGTTTGTGGATCTATCAAGTACCTTCGATACAATTGATCGAGAGTTACTATGGAGTAAGATGAAGAAATGGAAATGTCCCGAAAATCTTCTCGAGCCCATAAAAGCACTCCACACAGACACACAAATTAAGGTCAGACTAGACTCCAATGGAACATTGAGTAAGGCTATACAAACTAATCAGGGCGTGAAACAAGGCTGCCCTTTAGCAGCCACGTTGTTCGCCCTATACTTATCCAATATTGGAGAAAGCTTAGAGTCTACAATCTCCGATCCACCATAAATCAATGGATCACGGATAAACTGGATGCTCTACGCTGATGACATCGTTATATTAGATCTAACGCCAATTGGTCTGACAAGAAAATTGAGAGCTCTAGAAAGCTATGTGGAGAAAAACAAACTAAAGATTAATTCTGCGAAGTCAGAAATAATAATCCTGCAAGACTTAACAAGAAATAACAAACAAAACAAAAATCGAATACCTAAATGGAGTTTACATAATGACCGCTTGAGATGTGTGAAAAAAGCAAAATATTTAGGAATGTGGATCAACAGCAACATAAACGATGCCCCTTGCGTAGAGAATGTAAAACAGAAATGCAAACAACTATCAAGTCAAGGAGTGATTATAAATAAAAGATTTGGGAAATTCTCACTTCTACCTGTTCTGGCCCACTACAACCAGAAAGCGCTACCAACATTGATATATAGCGCAGAAAGCGCACTGGGAGTATCTGCAACCCAATGGCCTGAACTGGAAAATCAATATTGGAGGCGAGTACTACATCTACAAAAGGGAATCTCGAGTGCCTGCATTAGATATGAACTCAATCTAATATCTATGCAAGCCCGAATACTATGGAACATGCTATCTATATAGAGGAAGATAACCATACCTGATTGCTCCCCCCAGTTTAAAATACTACAGGATGCCCTTATGGGAAACTCAGAATCAGTTCTGTGCAAATCGGTAATTGGATGCAGAAATAAGCTAGCAGAGTTGGGCATTGATCAAAGAACCTTGGAAACCAATCCAGACTTCGTTAAGAAAAGGTTATGGGAATTGGATTGGAGTAAAACAGTGGATGATCGAAATCGACATAATCTGATGAAAGATGCCACAACTGAAGCCAAGGATCGGAACATAATGTTGCAATATCTGATGAAATCACCAAGTGCTAGACATCGTTTTCTGTACATGAAATTTCGAATGAATCTATTCAATACAAGGATAAGCTATGCAATAAGAACTCGGAACGTGGTAGCAGTATTAAGCTGCCGCTTCTGCAATAAAGAGCAGGAGACGCTTAAACATCTTACATTGTATTGCGAAAGCCTGAAAGATATGAGATCTGTGCATTTAGGAAATTTATTAAAACAATATCCCATCTTGTGTGGAGAAGAACCGTGGCGAAAGTTGTTCAACCCGCGAGAAAAGGACATTTTTGGGTTGACTAATTTTCTACAAAACTTGGAGTCAGTGTTATAAACTTATATTAACGTGAGTAGCACTGCAGAGAAACACGCCATAGATGTGTCATGGAAGCAGAGACTGAATAAGGGAGAATAATAAAACCGGGAGGATTATAACATCTGAAGAAACATAAACTGATAAACCAAACAAGGACTCGAAAATTGAACCAGGAAGGCTAACAACAAAGGACATTAAAATTGTTGCATAAGCCATTGAGATTAAGATGTACCCTAATTTATCTCTGCTTTTCTGACACCAAGTAACTGTAAGCTGGAAACTCTTTTTCAAAAGTTTATATAAACTAAATGAAAAAGAAAAAAACAAATAAAAAAAAAATCAGGAGCTGACTGGAGCAAAAGGTAGAGTAAGACTAGTAAAGTACGCCCATGACGGGAGAAGCTTAAATAACAAGCTACATAGCATGCCAGACCATATAATTAGAGAAATGTGTTATCCAGAAGAATTTGTGAATGCTATTTGGTCTCTAGTCCCCCCAAAATCTCTGTCTAACAGAAACAGTTATAAGCATATCCACAGCTTTGATGAGGAAATGTGGATAACGGTCCCTAAGGAAATGTATTCGCAATCTTAAAACCCTAAAGCTAACCAAAAGTGAATATAGCACAAAAGTAAAACAACTTAGAAACAACTATAGGGCATGGACGAGAAGTCAAAGTACTATACACATTCAACGAGATGAGGAACATATGCTACGGTTGATTTTGGAAGCAAACTCTAAACATTTTTGGTCAGTGCTAAATGAATTAGAGCATCAATCAAGTGGCTCCCTGTGTAATTTGGTGCCTGAAAAAGATTGGATAATTTATCTTACGGGCATATTTAAAAAATCAGAAGGAGAAACTGACTGTCAACCTTTAGGTCAAGAGTGGAAGATAGGGTTGGAGGAGTCTGATATTGAAGACATAATAAAGCAGGCCCCATCTTCGAGAGCTGCAGGCCCGAATGGCCTAACCTATCAGATTCTTAAAAAGGAGCCACTACTCTGGGCAAAAATTCTAAAACATCTGTTCTTATCAATCCTACGGCAAAGACAGCTCCCACCATCCTGGAAGACTCCTCTGGTGGTGCCATTCTTCAAAGGGGGGGTGATAGGACAAATCCAGCAAACTATCATCCTATCGCCCTCCTTGACATAGAGAGTAAAATCTTTATGAAGGCACTGCTAAGGGAGATTTTAGTCTGGGCGGAGGGGGAGAAAGTACTCTCTCGCTTCCAGACGGGCTTTAGAAAGGGGCTGTCAACAACAGTAAATGGCATGGTGCTGAACTTGCTTGGTGAATTTACTGCGAATAAGGAGGGTAAACTATTATATGGGGCATGGATAGATCTCTCCAAAGCGTTCAACCATATTGACAGGGCGAAGCTATGGTACAAACTTAGGAGGAAAGGAATCCCAGAAAGACTGCTCTCAATATTAATGGAATTTCATAAAGGGAACACAATAAGGGTGAGACTAGATAACAAGGGGCATTTATCCGAGACAATCCCAGTAGAAAGAGGGGTAAGACGAGGATGCCTGGGAGCGCCCACGCTCTTCAACTTATTTTTGGCAGATGTAGGTGCCCATTTAGTATCGTCGGCGCTGGCCAGTCCGAAATTAAATGGGAAAAAGATCTTTTGGCTAGTTTATGCTGACGACATTGTCTTACTAGATAACACTGCTATAGGTTTACAATGGTTATTAAATGGATTGGAAGACTATGCCGTGGAAAATGGCCTGAAAATAAACCCAAGTAAATCAACATAATGGTGTTCAGGCATCCTCTGAAGAAAAGGATGTTAGAACACTGGGCATTGGAAGGCCAAACAATCCCGCAAGTGGAAGAACTGATATATTTGGGATACAAGCTTTACGCTCGCCCAACAATCCACAAAGTAGAACAAGACATTATGTGCAAAGGTCTCCGCTTTGTTCCTCACTTGAAAACTTGGAAAAATGAACGCTAAATATTGTAGATTCTCAATCATTCCGATGAGAAAATACTATTTGATGAAAGTTGTTCCCATATTGTTGTACGGGCTGGAAGCCAAGCCGCAGATAAGGGACTTTGATTGGGAAAATTGGAAGGAAGAATAAGGAAAGGGGGCCCTAAGCCTGCCCTATAGAACTCCAAGATGGCATCTGAGGTACAAACTAGGCCTAAAATCTCTGGGATGCTTGGCTAAATGGAAACTGATGTCACTATTTAGAGAAATTATAAGGCCGAAAGCAGACTCTCTATATGAGGACATTAATGCGCACCTGGGGAGCCGGAAATCGAGGGACTTGGAGAATTTGGAATATAGAATGGAGCAAGAGCTAGCCAAAATAGGTTTAGATGGAGAGATCCTAATAGTGAATCCCTTAAAAGTAAAGCGAGCAATGGAACTAATAGATTGGATAGATACCATAGCTAAAGTTAGGGCTTCAAGCCCGCGGAACAGCTTCTTGGTGGTTGATCCGAAACTAGGTTTCCTTCCACGTTACCTAGTAAAATTCCCAGATAGTAAAATTAGGAATTACTTTTTAAGGGTGAGGCTTAATATACTGCCCACAGGAGAGATTTTGGCTATTAGAAATCAAGAGCAAAAAGCAGCACAATATTGTAATGAATGTAATCCACCAACAAATCAATCACTAAAGCACTTGTTGTTAGACTGTGAAGGGACACGGAAACTTAGGGAAAAAAAAGTTACGAAGATTTGTAGAGAGATTGGAATGGGTATCATCTGAAAATATGTGGTACAGAATGATCTCAGGGTATAATGTCCAACTTACAGCAGCGGTAGTGGAGATCTTGAGAGCCCTAAATCTCCTGCAACAAAAGGAAACGTATTCTTGGGGGGAAAGACTGTGGGATGGGAGGGCTTAGGGGCTAAGATAATGGAAAGCCGTACGGCTGGTAGGTACTCGTAAATCTTTAGGGAAGACTTTGAAAAGATTGTTTTAGAGAAAGGAAGGAGAGGTGTTGGGTGGCTGGTATTATGTGTGTTTTAGAAATTTTTATTTAAATTTTTTAAACACAGTTCCGTTCACCTTGAAATACGTGATATTGTAAAGGTTTGTCTATATAAAGTTTATGGATTATAACCAAACACAATTAATAAAAAATAAAAAAAAGAATCTGTATTGAGCTCCCTCGCCCACAGTGTGAAAACACCAACTTGTAAGCCCTGCATAGAACTGACCTTATCCCTCAAACCTTCCTAGGCCGCCTAGGTCATGTCACTCTTTCACCCTCCTCCTCTAGGTCTCGCTGTACCACTCAATCTTCATCCTCCAACCAATAATCCTTCACCCCTGTTGTCCTCTCCTTATGTCAACCTCCAATCCTCCTTCCCTTCTCTTGATGTACACCCAACAACCTCCATTCTCAAACTGTCACCATTTTCTGCTCTGCCTCTCCTCTCCATGCTCCTCCCTATAGACAGAGCTGCTTGCTTTAGTATGATTGCCTCTCTTCCTGGGTTGCACTCTTTGTGAGTGTTTGCACCTGTATGAGGCTGGGCTGGGAAGGATGGTTTTCTGTTGCCTGGGCCAGGTAGGCTGAAAGGAAGCTGGGTGTTGTCTATTATAGGGCATGTCACCATCTTGGACTTTATTCGACCATGTCTGTGGTCCTCCCTGATGCTTCTCCAGCATATGAATTGGAAGTTAAAGTAACCTTTGGTAAGAACATTAAGCTCTCTTTCCTTTGAAAAGACTCTCTGTACAGAGAAACTGAAGCATTGTATCCACTGCATGTAAATCTTGCACCCGGAAACTGTGCCTCATTAACTTTGTTTCCCAAGCCTTGCTTTCATTTGTGGCGATGCAGATCTTTAACATGGTATGCCTGGAGACCTGTGTTTATTGTATGTTCTTTTGTTAGCTAAATAGGACTCTGCCTTCTGTTGCAATAAACTGGTAACTGTATCAAAGCCTTCGATACCCTTGCTGAGTGACTGGAAATAATTGCTTTAAAAGGAAATCTGCTTTTTTCTAGTTTTCTAATTTCCTAGCTTTCTATTTTCTCACACCCGCAGGTCGCTGTATCGGCTGCTTAAGGAAAATCCCATTCAAATTCAGGCTCTTAGCCAGATTTGGAAAATTGTAAAAGAAATTCCAATATGGTACAACAATAAATTCCAACCCGCTCCATTAGGTCTAGTATGAAGGATCTGTTGGTGGTGGGTAAACATAACACTACCTGATATGGTGGCAGGCTACTGCGCACTGTGGGATGTTTTTACCCATGCATCCAAGCCCTAACATAAAACTGTGCATTACTGGCATTGAAAACATCATGATGGCCAGAACTCCCCAGAGAGTGCACAGGGAAAACATGAAGAATAGGCTGCCACCCATTTTTGCCTATGTTGTCAGCACAGGAGGGCACTGCCTAAAACCACCATTGGGCTACACACACAGTAGCCTGAAACCATTGGGAATGGCAATGCCGATTGCCAAAAGCAACCCAGAACTGTGGGGAATTCATTTTCTTAATGTCAAAAATGGATGCAATACTGGTGCTCACCACAATCAGAAAGCTGGCGTTTTAAAACCACCAGACTTTTGTGTAAAACTGAACAAATGAACCCAAACCAGGCCAAGGAAAGACTTGCTAAGAGGTGGATACAATGTAAAAATATATTCTGAAATGACTTCAAGGAAGTAATTATTTAATGTATATATAAAAAATAGCTGGGGATGTCAGCAGCTTAAGTGAATTTGGGTCTAAAGCCACTAAAATCGAAATGTTTAGAATAAATGAGTGACCTACTTGTGAGTGTCACATAGGTTGCAACTGTTAAATGTCATAGTTTTGAACTTAGAATCAGCATTCTAGCTGCATGTGCAAACATTGTCAGTTTGATTTGAATGTAGAAAACTGGGAACTAAAGTGACATTTAGCTGAATTCTGCCTGACAACTACCCCCGACAGGAGAAACCTGATCAGCAACTCTTCCCAGGCCTGGCTGCATCCTGCTGCCCCCACCAAAAGGAGGTGACACCTCTCTGATTGAATTAGGGAGTGGTACCTGCAGACTGCAGGAAGTTGAACAAAGCCCTGTCCTGGACTCAGGCAAATGTTATATTGGGGGGGCCGTAAAGTGGCTTCCTCTTGGGAGAAACTGGGAGGGGCAGTGCCTGTGAGAAGCAAGCTGAGCTTGGGGGAAGTGGATAAACCAGAAATTCCACCATGTGCTTTGGAAAACCACACCCCTTTGGGCCCAGAGCATGATTTTAAAAAGATGGATAATTCACAGTGCGGACTTGTCAAAATTATATAAATAACATCATCATTCTTGCGATTTTCCTGTGCACATTTTAAGAGGTGTTAGGACCCTGTGGTATGTTCTTGGGGATAGTAGCGGAAAAAAAGGTTGTTACTCCAGATGTATGCATGTTAAAAATCTGACACTTTATCATCTGAAACCCATATCCCTGGTGCACATCTGTGTAAAATCTGGAAAGGTTTAGAGGTTGTTATCTGGATGAAAAGGGGAGAATTCTGTCATAAGTGGACACAACATCGTACAAAGACAGGGATCGGATGGTTGGGTGCTACAGAAAATATATTAACTGGACCTATAATATTAGAAAAATGGTACATAGATAAATATGTATTTGGGTCAGAAATAGATTTGTGTGCAATTTGACAAGGGGAGGTTCCTCTGACCATAAAACCTACAACATCACTCTGACACTCCACTTCTTTCCCCCAATCAAGGGAGAGAGGAAAGCTTGGCCAATGATAAGTGAGGGGCAGGCTTAGCTAGGCCCAGGCACACATCCATTTTCAAAACACATAAAAGGAACATTGAAACCCAGCTAGAGACATTCACTTTCCACTGACTTCAGACTTCACATCCAGAGATCCAGACTTCAAATCCATCAATCTCCAGAGACCAGAAATTAACTCCAGAATTTGTAGCAGAGAGGCCTGAATCCACAAGCTGAATCCTCTTCAGCAGGCCTCAAAACCAACCAAACTATTCAACAGCCGGGCGAGCTGTTTGAATTCTTTGCCAAGAACTTTTGCAAGAACCTGTAGCAGTATCCGGAAAGCAGTGCTGTATCCGGAACCAGAGAGAACCAGAGACCAAACGCTGTGAGCAGAACCGCCAGAAGTCCCGTTCAACCTGTTGACCAGATCCGTGACGAGGCCCATTCCTGTCCAAAATCTAGTGTGAGTACCCAGCTGGCACTGTGCCAAAACCAATCTCTTAGTTTTAAATAATCTAACCCAAACTATTTTAGCCTATTAGAACTGCCTCCTAGAATCGTGTCATTCTGTCATCTTTAAAACTGAAAACTGTCATCTGTCATTCTGAGCTTTAAAATTTAAAATCCGAAAAACTACCTTTACTAAATCGGCCGTATCTCCGGAACCGTTTGTGCTAGGAGCTAAGATTCTAAGCTTTCCAAAGAGCCTAGAACCGACTTCCTACTTCCTACTCCTTATAGTGCTTCCGTAATTGCGCTCAACGCACGCGACTAAATTTGCCGCAATTTGACATTTTGCTTTAATTTCAGCCACGTGTAAAAATATTTGTCCTTGCTTTCCTTGCTGAAATTCGTGTGCAACCTGACAATCATTCATAGAGCATTGCTAAAGTGATCCTGAATTAATTTAAGTATCTCACACTCACCCTGAACCTTCTATAGGGAATTAAAAGCCTTTTTAGCATATTTTTCACTTAATTGCAACCACATCAAAGTATCTTGCCTGTGTTTAAAAATCATCCCTTTTCCTCTAAGCTTGCTAGAGGGGAACTGAATTACATTTGATTGCCATCCTGAGAACTGTGTGCTTTCCTTCCATCTCTTAACCTTGCATAGAGTGGGGCGTGGGGGGGGGGTGAATTGTCAAAGAAAAGTGATTACATTGTCTTTTGTTGAAGTCCTATCAAGTTTATTTTCTGTATTGCATTTTCATTCATCATTGCATTGTCCTTGAAGCCATAAAAGCATTCTCAGCTACTTTATCCTCTCTATATCACTTCTAAGCCATCAAAAAGAGTGTACCACTGTAACATTATCCATTGTTGATCACTATCATCTTCAAGTGTGCTATCAAACATTAATTTATTATAAAAGTGTGATATATATATATATATATATATATATTGTTTAATTTTCAAATAAACCTTTTAAATTTGCAAAACAAACCTACTTCTTGGCTCACCGGGGTCGGGGGGATTCTGAGAGAGGGGCGTTATATAAGGGTTGTCATCCAGAGTAAATGAACTGGACATAAAAATATATCAATAAGGGTTTCCCTCAGCATCCCAGACTAGGCATTGACTTAGCTGTAGTGTTGAATTGAAGTCGCTTACAAAGTGGGGGCTCGTAGCCGGGATATTCTGGATTAGATTTAACACTTGTGCAGCTTAATACAGTGTGTCAACTGACCGGATACACATATCCGGTTAGATCACCACGCTGTTTTACACTGTGAAAGCACCCCTCAAAGGAACGCTCTAAGGAAACGGTCTGTTTTGCAAAATAAAATACAAACTTCTGTAAGTCAGGAAGGAACTCAAATTCCAGAATGACGACACTGGTAGACATCAAAATAGCCACAGAGCACTTCTTACATAAGCTATTTGTGAGAGGTGAATGGACTGAGCAGGGCCAGGATGCGTGGTTGCAGGCAATCACACGATAGGTCACTGCAACTGGGGTAGATATCTGGAGAGATCAGGGTCCTTTACATGTGGCCCTGAGTGAACTATACATGGCTCCTAAAGCTAAAGATGAGCACGACAAGATGGTTAGGATAGCGGCATATTTGTAACTATATATGGGAGCCATGCAGGACAAATGTGCTGAAGGCCAAGATCTGGCAAATAGGCAACAGATCGCGTTAGAGAAGGCCCAATCTGACCTGATCTCTTCTGAGCAGAGGATGCACAGAAGCCAGGAGTCAGAAAATGAGAGCAGACAGTATCTCATAAATATCAAAGAGGACATGTGTATCCTGCAACAGGAAAAGTCTGACCAGTATACCAGATTTCTGGCCTTGCAGAAGGAGTACCAAGAAGGTTTGGACTCCCTACTGCAGAGCCAGAAAAAGCTGGAGCAACAATTAGATTTCAATAGGGCATGTGCTGAGCAGGTAGTCACCCTGCAAAGCCACCTAGATAGGGAAAAGGCAGAGAGCAATAAACTGATCCTGAAAGACCTGGATACCCAGGCAGAGTTTAATCAGGAGCGCCAGAAAGCTGGTGCCCTTCAAAGGCAAAGGGACGACCTGGCGGCACAGATGCAGACTCTTAGTCAGGAAAAGGACACCTTAGGCCAGGAAGTCTGCCATTTAAAAAGAAAAACTGAAGAAAATCACTTAGCCCTCCAGGGGCTGGGTGACCTCCAAAAAGAGCATCAGAACCTGTTAGAGCACACCAGGAGGGTGGAAGAGGCTCTGGCAAGAAAGGAGCCGGCCAGTAGGGATGGGACTCAGGAGGTAACCCTCCTGCAGCAAAGACTGGCCCAGTACTCCAGGACCAATCAGGAGGCACAGAGAGAGAATGAGGCTCACTGCCAGCACAATGATAGGCTCCAGCAACAGGTAGCCAAGCAGGAGAGAATGATAGAGTCTAGTAAGGCCTTAACTGAGGAACTGAAAGCGCAGGCTCTTGCATTGCAACAGGGAGCAGGGGCTGATAGAGATGAGGTTCGCTGGGAAAGGGAAACACCTTAGCATAACCTCAGGAGCCCTAGTACCAGAGGCCTTCATCTCTCCCAGTCCCTGGACCCTGCCACCCCCATGTCCCCTGGCGCACATGAGCACAGGGCCATAGGGATGGCAGATTACTATCCAGCCAAAAGGATGGGGCTCATAGGCCAGTACCACCCAGGAATGGATGGGCAGGCATCTGGGTATGGGCACCTAAGTACAGTGCAATTTAGTGGGGAACCCCAGGAGAGTAGGCCCACTAAGGGCATCCTGAAAACCTCTGCCCAGTTAGGTCAGTGGGGGGGGTACCCTTTAAATACTGGTAGCAAGGAGGGATCTGAAGACTCCTCTGAGCGTCACAGGACACAGGAGACCAGGTCCCCACATTCTGCCAGCTATTCCCAGGCTCGCAGAATCTGGGAAAACCTGGAAGATCAGATGGGCACCTCTGGGAGCAGTGCTTCTGAATCAGAGGATGAATGGACCAGGGTTACCCGAACCAAAAAGGCCAATAAGGTGAAAAGGGCCTTGCTTAAGGACCCCTTAAAACAGATTAAGGCAATCAGGAGTGTTATCACGCCTTATCATAAGAACGCCAAGTATTCTGTTTGGAAACACTTGGAGCTCTATGAGCAAATGATGGAGACTTTCCATTTGAAGGACAGCAGTAGCTGCATCCAGTACGTCAAATGGACATTCTCCCCTGAATACTCCAGTTTCTTTGCGGGGCTGGAGGACCAAAACCATTCAAGATGGTCCACTTATAGGGCGGCCATCTTGAAACATTTTTCGGTACATAGAAATCCCCAAGAGGCTCGCAAGGCAGCCTACAATTTGCAATGTGGGGAGGATCAGGCCCCACCAGAATTCGTGCAAGAATTGAAGCGTGCCTTTGCGCAGACCACCAGAAGGGTGCGCACGGACAGCAAAGAATTCATCAACACATTTTTCCATGCTCTTCCCAAGTACATAATGACCCAGCTCGTGAGAGATTTTCACGAGAAAAGATCTTTAGACTGGGTCATTGAGCAGGCCACCCGGATCTATGAGGTGCAGAAGCCCATAGAAAATAAAAGTAATGAGCAGAAAAACTCCAAAACCAACAGCACCCCTGCTGCTGCCAAGGTGGCAGAGGTAAAGGTTGCCCCCGTTTTAGATTTGGAGATGGGGGGGCCTAAAAACCTGCCTGCACCAAATAATTCACAGCCCAGAAGGCCCTCGGGCCAGTCACAGACAGGGAGTCGAGGAAGTAGTCCCACAAATGGGGTCCCCCGCCCCTCTGACTATGTAAGTCCCCGCTACAAGGGAAACCGACCAATCCTGGGTTATGTGTCGACTCCTCCAGCCCAAGGGGGGGGAATCCAGCCAAGCACCTGACCCAGGGAACTTCCCTCCTAACTTCCCACAGAAGGGCAGAAATTCCCCAAACACTGGGCAGAACTTTTTTCCCAGGTATCCACAAGGTTTCCAACCCCAAAACCATCCATCCTTCTTTCCCCAATTCCCTGAGCCCAGACAACCTAATCCGGGAGAGGGGAGGCCAAGGGTGGAGGGGTACCCAAATCTTCACAACCCGGGGTATTACCAGAGAAGGGATAGCTACCCTTCCCGGGATCAGCCAAGGGGAGAAAACAGAACCCTGTATCAACCTGAGCGGGTTTCCCAACTTGAGCGCCAGGTCCAAAATATGGCACGGGATCTGGGTCACATACTGAGGGCTCAACAGAACCCTCAGATGAGCATGCCACCGCAGAATGCCCCAAACTCTGGACCTGGTGCTCCAGAACAATGAAGGGGGCAGCACCCCGATAACCCACCAGTTCCCAGGGAGGAGGCACAAGGGGAAGAGGGGTGTAAAGCCTTGGAGGAAGCTTCCTTCCCAACTTGTAAACAGCCCCTGGAAAACCAGGAACCGGAAACAAAATCTCCTGCCCCTGAAAGCCTGCCTCCCAAGGAGCAGAGGGGGGGTAGGAGAAACAAAGGACCCAAACAGACCCACTTTGTGGAGGAGGTACAGGTCTTCCAATTTGAGGGAGAGGGATCCTCAGAAAATCCTGGGAAAAGGATCTTCTCCTTCAGAGATGGGGGATCTCCTCCCAAGGAAGAATGGGTCCCAAGAGATTCCAATCCAGACTGGGTAGATGTGGGAATTGAGCTGTCGCCGCCCATCATCCCATCCCAGAACCAACAATACCAAAAACCCCTGGTTCAAACCCATCCTAGTGACTGCCTCCAAAAAGGCAGGGGCGGCCCAGAACCGGAACCAGGGGAACCTAAAACCGAATCAACAGACTGGGTAGATGTGGGGATTGAGCTGTCGCCGCCCATCATTCTATCCCAGAACCAACAATACCAAAATCCCATGGGTCAAACCCATCCTGATGACTGCCTCCAAAAAGGGGCGGGGCGGCCCAGAACCCGAAATCATTTCCAGTTTCCAACTTTTTCTTTCAGATTCCCCAGGCTCTTCACAGAATTCTGCCCAAATCTCTTCTCTCGCCATGTCCAAAACTAGAAAGTTAGCCCACCAGTTGTCCAAAAATGTGCATTATCTGTGCCCTCTTGAGGAGAAGGAGGGAAGATACTAAGCCCCGGTACAAGTACAGGGGCAGGGTACAATCTTGGCGCTAGTGGACACTGGATCCCAAGCTACCCTTCTGTCCAAAAGGGCCTTTGATGAACTAAATGCAGGAAGGGGGGAGAATTACCGAATTCCTCTCACCTCTCTTCCTGGACAACTGCAGAACTTTGACGGGAAGGAAATTCCCGTTGAGGGGACTGCAGACTTGGACATTAAAATTGGGCGACGCAAGGTGAAACACCCGGTCATAGTAGTGACTCCAGAGGGCACCCCTTGTTTACTAGGGAATGACCTCCTGAGAAGGTTGTCAACCCTAATAGATTATGTAAACAAGGTCCTCTGGACCCAGACTAGCCGACCAATAAAATTAAAACAGAGTGTCAACCATGTTAGTTTAAACGGCACCTGCCACATGGTTGAACAAAAATCTGACCAAATAGAATTTCACTTCCAGAACAACCAAGTTCCAGACGTGACAGTAATAGCAGTAGGGCAACAGACTGGTGATGGGGGGGTCCTCTCTATTTCTGAAAATCAACCTTCCTTCCAGTTTAAAGTGGTATTCCACACTGGAGGGAAACACTCTGAAATTCTTTACCAATCCACAATCCGACACTCCCACTCCTATAGTCCAGAAAGATGTGAAATCAGCTCAGAGCATGGCTGATATTCAGCAAATTGGAGATCAGTTGTTCATCCCTGTTCAGTTAAATGATGGGAAGGACTCTGTTCTCGCTCGAGTGTGTGTGAACAACGGTAAGGGCTTAATCAGCGAAGCCATGTTCCGCCAACTCCCAAAAGATCCAGCCATTCCCACATTCAAACTGATAGACAAATGGGAAATGGATCTGGAAACAACCAATTCCAAACATCTCCTGCCAAGCAGGTCTATGCTCAAAATCTCCATTGGCAACAAGAGCATAGTCTATAATTGTTGGGTCGTGCGAGACGTCACTGCCGCCTTTTACTTAGGCAGTGACATTCTCAATTGCTTCGCCATTAGTTTGGACCTAATAAACTTCAAAGCTTGGTCCCGATTAGCGAATAATCCCATGGGCTTTGATGATCAAGAAAAAGCATTTAGGTCAGCTCAATTGCTACCTTATGCAGTTGAAATTCAGATTAAAGAGGAAGTCACCATCCCAGAAAGGACCTGACAATTCTCCCTGGAAGTGAAAGTTAAGAGGACAAAAATTGAAAAACCCTGATGCGTATGTTCATATAAATGCTTCTCTCCAACAGCAAGGGTTGGGGGTAAACCCAACACCATTAGTCAACATAGAACATGACACCATTCCAACAGAGGTGGATAACAGCGACTTAGTATTACTGTAGCCGCAGGCACCATTATTGGAATGGTGGTGGATGACCGACATTTCTCCATTGATTTAGGAAATGAACTGTTAGGACCAATCCCCAAGGACTGTTTTGACAGTGACAGTGAGGACAATACAATACCAGACAGGATTTTCACCCGGCATGGGGGGAACTTCCTGGTGTACAGTTCTTGCCCTTATGGTAAGGAAGATGTGACTTGTGACTTCAGAGGGGATGAGGTGATTTTCCAGGTCCATGAGGGCTGCCTTTCCCACCTGAAGCCTCCGGTCCAAATCAGCACTCTGACCAGGGACTTCTCCACCCAGCTGGAGGAGGCCGCTGAGATAGCAAAACCAGAAGTCTTTCCAGGCTTCAGGCAGATGGTGGAAGAGAAAGTCAACCTAGCTGATGCCTGTGTGACTCTGGAACAGAAGCAAAAGTTGAAACAAGTTTTATTGGATTTCCAAGATCTTTGCGGTAGACTCATATGACTGTGGTCGCACCGACATCCACACAACAATTCCCACGGACCCTGGAATAACTCCAGTGTTTGTGAAGCAATATCGTTTGCCTCTCGCATCCATGGAGTCCCTTACTGAAATAATTAAGAACCTTGAGTCCCGGGGAATAATCCGTCCAGTACACAGCACTTTCAATAATCCGGTGCTGGGAATATTGAAGCCAAACAGCCAGTGGAGGCTCTGCGCCGACCTTAGGGAGCTCAACAAACGGGTCCATACTTCCCGGTGGCCTCTGCCCTACATTGACCAAGGGCTGACCCAGATTCAGGGGTCACAGGTATTCACTGCGATTGACCTGACCAATGGATACTGGACCGTGCCTGTCAGTAGGGAGGACCAATACAAACTGGCTTTTACCTTTGGGGGCCAGCAGTACACATGGACCCGGACTCCCTTCGGATACCTCAACTCTGGCAATGAATTCAACATTTTCCTACATAAGGCCATGCCCGACCTGGGTGTGAGGGGTAACCTGGCTTATGTAGATGATGTCCTCATCAAAAGTTCATCTGTGGAGGAACAAGTAGCAGAGATCCGTTATGTTCTGACGCAGTTGAGGGCCGCCGGAGCAAAACTTTCCTTTCAGAAAGCACAGTGGTGTAGAACCCGTGTTAATTTCTTGGGGCATGAGATTACTCCTCAGGGTCCCTGTCCCCAAGAAAAGAAAGTGGAAGCACTCCAGAAACTGAAGGATCCCACAACTCTGCAGGAACTAAGGAGCCTCCTTGGACTGACTAATTACAGCAGAAAGTTCATTGAGGGCTACGCAGAGATCACCAGACCCATGATTCATCTTCTGAAGGGGGGGGGTCAAGTGGGAATGGGGTCCAGAACAATCCGAGGCAGTAAGACAACTCAAGAGAAGCCTCTCACAAGCGCCTTGCCTAGCTTACCCTGTCAGAAACAAGGAGTTCTTCCTGGAGACAGGGTTCTCTAATACGTGCTTGACGGCAGTATTATACCAAAAGCATGACAAGGTCAATAAAGTAATCTCCTATGCGAGCAAAACTTTATCCTCTGTGGAGGAGAAATTCAACGATTGTGAGAAGGCACTCCTGGCAACGGTGTGGGCATTGAAGAATTACCGCCCGTTTATCAAGGGGGAACACATCATAGTGGAGACTCCACACCAGCCTCTGCAATACCTCCAAAGTGACAGAATCCGGGCCGGAAATGTGAGTAGTTCCCGAATTACTTCTTGGATTCTGTCAATGCAAGGCTTTCCTGTGGAGGTCAGATATGGCCAAAACAAGAAGAGTCCCTTGCGCAAGGTCTGGCTGACTTGCATGATTGTGCCAGATGAAACTGTCTCGAGGACGAAAGTCTAAAAATCAAGGACAACATGGAGGCATACCTTAATTCCCCCCCACAAAGTTTTTGAAGAAAAGTGTGAGGGAATGCCCACTATCTATGTGGATGGATGCTCTTACCATGTTGACAACAACGGGGAGAAAGAACTGGTGGCCGGAGTAGGGAATGCATGGGTGAAGGAGATTCCAGAACCCTCCGCTGGGTACAAAATTGGTCCCCAAAGTAGTCAGGTAGCAAAGTTGATGGCTGTGCATCAAGCCATCTTCACTGCTGTCCAACATCAACTCCACGAACTGGTCGTAATCACAGATTCGGATTATGTACGGAACGGGTTCGTGGAGCACCTGGTTAACTGGAAAACCAGAGGCATGCTATGTGCTAATAACAAACCTTTGAAACATGGCAAGTTAATTCAAAACATTGATGATCTGGTCACATCGAATGGGATGACCATCTACTGGAAAAAGATCAAGGGTCATTCCAAAGTAGAGGGACCAGACAAAACTGGAAATGACTTAGCTGATCAGCTGGCCAAAACTGGGGCCATCCAAGGGGATCTAACAGAAATAGAGTCCCTGTTGGGGGGAAATCCAGGTCACTGCTATCACTAGGTCTCAGACAAATGCTCACAATTATCTTTCAACTGCACAATGGAGTAAGGAGACCCCTGATGCTGATTTGATTACAGTTTAGAAGGGGGACCCAATAATTGGTAAGTTTTACCAACACATTGAGGACCCTGATAACTTTCCCCTGACGGATAATGATTACATTGGGAAAGAGTACCTAAGAGTGTTGATGAAATGTCCAAAAAGGTTCCGAATCCAAGACGGTTTGTTGGTAAGGAAATCCCAAGCTGGCCATGATCAGTGGGTGGTCCCTACCTCATTCCGAAGCCTGATGTTAAGTCACGCCCATGATGCGGCCACCGTCGGTCATAGGGGGTTTCACACAACACTGGAAATCTTAAGAGAGGTTGCATAATGGCCACACATGGGGCAGGACCTCGACCAATACTTGAAGGGGTGTCTTGTGTGTGCACAATTTCAGCCATCATCCCTCACACACCGTGCACCTCTCCAAAAGAGGGGGATGACACTGCCATGGTCAGATTTGCAAATCGACTTCGTAGGCCCTGTAATTCGCTCGTCTAGAGGAAACAAGTACATGTTGACCGTCAGATGCTTGTTTACCAAGTGGGTGGAATGTCTCCCGGCCCCAAATTGCAAGGCAGAAACAGCAGCTGCCCTGATGATTAACCACATCTTTTCCCGTTTTGGTCTACCTCAAAGGATTGAGTCAGACAGGGGTAGCCACTTCACCAGTGAAGTAATGACAAAGATGTGGGAGATACTGGGGGTCAAAAGGAAGCTACATATTGCTTACAGGCCAGCTTCTTCTGGGGCAGTGGAGAGATACAACCGAAACATTGTGAGCATCTTAAAAAAGTTTGTGGCAGATTTTGGGCCAAGTTGGGATATTCGATTACCTCTGGTCCTAATGGCCATCAGATCTAACTCGTCATCTGCAACTAAAATGTCACCATTTGAGATGATGACCGGACGCAAGATGGTGCTTGCCCAGCATTTGCTCTACAGGACCCAAGAGCAGACACTGATAAATGCTGCCACAACTCATGAGTATGTGGAGAATTTAAGGAAACACCTTCACCATGCTTTTGCCTATGCTCAGCGGAATCTAGAAAGATCAGCTGATAGCATGAAAACCCACTACGAACTGAAGACCACTAGGAAGGAATATACTGTGGGAGACCGGGTCTATCTATACAATTTCCAAAGAAACCAGGCCAAACAGTGAAAATGTTTGCCTACGTGGAAGGGACCGTTTGAAATTATAGACAAAATCTCCCCTGTAGCTTACAAGATCCGCATCCCCAAAGGCAGTTCGGCAGAGGGGGAAGACAAGTGGGTCCATATAAATCAGCTAAAGTGTTGCCATCCTAGGCACACTCTGCAACAACTGGAGGAGTCCTCTGCAATACCAGAGGGGGCCACTCCAGATTAATCCAGTTCCAACCTAAATTATCCCATGTATATAGTCTCTAAAATATTATGATTCTTGTAAAAATGCTTCCTGTTATATCTTGTTTTTTAAAACAAGACTGAAAAATGTAACCGGATGTATAAAACGTATGTGTTCGCCACACCATTAATAGTGGTGGAAAAAGGTCTAGGAATGTGTATTTCCGCTTTGCTTTGTCGTCCTAGGAGAAAGAAAACCCGGAGACTGACCATGGAAGGCGACCTGGGGACCGGGAGCGAAGATCCGAGTGGCCCAGGGTACGGCCCAATCCTCCCATCAGGACCAGCAAGGAGAACTGATTGATCGACAGGAGGGAGGAAAAGATGCTGAACTGTGCCATCTACGGAATTGGAAGAAGATGAGACGAACATCCCAGATCTTGCGAGTTCCAACAGTGAAAGATCAGAATGGCCATCGCAAGAGGGGGGGCTTGTGGGATGTTTTTACCCATGCATCCAAGCCCTACCATAAAACTGTGCATTACTGGCATTGGCAACATCATGATGGCCAGAACTCCCCAGAGAGTGCACAGGGAAAACATGAAGAATAGGCTGCCACCCATGTTTGCCTATGTTGTGAGCACAGGAGGGCACTGCCTAAAACCACCATTGGGCTACACACACAGTAGCCTGAAACCATTGGGAATGGCAATGCCGATTGCCAAAAGCAACCCAGAACTGTGGGGAATTCATTTTCTTAATGCCAAAAATGGATGCAATACTGGTGCTCACCACTATCAGAAAGCTGGCGTTTTAAAACCACCAGACTTTTGTGTAAAACTGAACAAATGAACCCAAACCAGGCCAAGGAAAGACTTGCTAAGAGGTGGATACAATGTAAAACTATATTCTAAAATGACTTGAAGAAAGTAATTATTTAATGTATATATAAAAAATAGCTGGGGATGTCAGCAGCTTAAGTGAATTTGGGTCTAAAGCCACTAAAATCGAAATGTTTAGAATAAATGAGTGACCTACTTGTGAGTGTCACATAGGTTGCAACTGTTAAATGTCATAGTTTTGAACTTAGAATCAGCATTCTAGCTGCATGTGCAAACATTGTCAGTTTGATTTGAATGTAGAAAACTGGGAACTAAAGTGACATTTAGCTGAATTCTCCCTGACAACTACCCCCGACAGGAGAAACCTGATCAGCAACTCTTCCCAGGCCTGGCTGCATCCTGCTGCCCCCACCAAAAGGAGGTGACACCTCTCTGATTGAATTAGGGGAGAGGTACCTGCAGACTGCAGGAAGTTGAACAAAGCCCTGTCCTGGACTCGGGCAAATGTTATATTGGGGGGGCCGTAAAGTGGCTTCCTCTTGGGAGAAACTGGGAGGGGCAGTGCCTGTGAGAAGCAAGCTGAGCTTGGGGGAAGTGGATAAACCAGAAATTCCACCATGTGCTTTGGAAAACCACACCCCTTTGGGGCCAGAGCATGATTTTAAAAAGATGGATAATTCACAGTGCGGACTTGTCAAAATTATATAAATAACATCATCATTCTTCCGATTTTCCTATGCACATTTTAAGAGGTGTTAGGGCCCTGTGGTATGTTCTTCGGGATAGTAGCAGAAAAAAAGGTTGTTACTCCAAATGTATGCATGTTAAAAATCTGACACTTTATCATCTGAAACCCATATTCCTGGTGCACATCTGTGTAAAATCTGGAAAGGTTTAGAGGTCGTTATCTGGATGAAAAGGGGAGAATTCTGTCATAAGTGGACACGACATTGTACAAAGACAGGGATCGGATGGTTGGGTGCTACAGTAAATATATTAACTGGACTTATAATATTAGAAAAATGGTACATAGATAAATATGTATTTGGGTCACAAATAGATTTGTGTGCAATTTGACAAGGGGAGGTTCCTCTGACCATAAAACCCACAGCATCACTCTGACACTCCACTTCTTTCCCCCAATCAAGGGAGAGAGGAAAGCTTGGCCAATGATAAGTGAGGGGCAGGCTTAGCTAGGCCCAGGCACACATCCATTTTCAAAACACATAAAATGAACATTGAAACCCAGGTAGAGACATTCACTTTCCACTTTCTTGCGGGACGCTTTGCCGGGAGACTTCAGATTTCACATCCAGAGATCCAGACTTCAAATCCATCAATCTCCAGAGACCAGAAATTAACTCCAGAATTTGTAGCAGAGAGGCCTGAATCCACAAGCTGAATCCTCTTCAGCAGGCCTCAAAACCAACCAAACTATTTAACAGCCGGGCGAGCTGTTTGAATTCTTTGCCAAGAACTTTTGCAAGAACCTGTAGCAGTATCCAGAAAGCAGTGCTGTATCTGGAACCAGAGAGAACCAGAGACCAGACGCTGTGAGCAGAACCGCCAGAAGTCCCGTTCAACCTGTTGACCAGATCCGTGACGAGGCCCATTCCTGTCCAAAATCTAGTGTGTGTACCCAGCTAGCACTGTGCCAAAACCAATCTTAGTTTAAAATAATCTAACCCAAACTATTTTAGCCTATTAGAACTGCCTCCTAGAATTGTGTCATTCTGTCATCTTTAAAACTGAAAACTGTCATCTGTCATTCTGAGCTTTAAAATTTAAAATCCGAAAAACTACCTTTACTTAATCGGCCGTATCTCTGGAACCGTTTGTGCTAGGAGCAAGTTTTAACTGTCATCTTAAAGCTAATATTCTAAGCTTTCCAACGAGCCTTATAGTGCCTCCATAATTGCACTCGACTAAATTTGCCGCGATTTGACATTTTGCTTTAATTTCAGCCACGTGTAAAAATATTTGTCCTTCCTTTCCTTGCTGAAATTCGTGTGCAACCTGACAATCATTCATAGAGCATTGCTAAAGTGATCCTGAATTAATTTAAGTATCTCTCACTCAACCTGAACCTCCTATAGGGAATAAAAAGCCTTTTAAGCATATTTTTCACTTAATTGCAACCACATCAAAGTATCTTGCCTGTGTTTAAAAATCATCCCTTTTCCTCTAAGCTTGCTAGGGGGGAACTGAATTACATTTGATTGCACTCCTGAGGACTGTGTGCTTTCCTTCCATCTCTTTACCTTGCATAGAGGGGGGGTGAATTGTCAAAGAAAGTGATTACATTGTCTTTTGTTGAAGTCCTATCAAGTTTATTTTCTGTACTGCATTTTCATTCATCATTGTCCTTGAAGTCATAAAAGCATTCTCAGCTACTTTATCCTCTCTATATCACTTCTAAGCCATCAAAAAGAGTGTACCACTGTAACATTATCCATTGTTGATCACTATCATCTTCACAAGTGTGCTATCAAACATTAATTTATTATAAAAGTGTGATATATATATATATATTGTTTAATTTTCAAGTAAACCTTTTAAATTTGCAAAACAAACCTACTTCTTGGCTCAGCGGGGTCGGGGGGATTCTGAGAGAGGGGTGTTATATAAGGGTTGTCATCCAGAGTAAATGAACTGGACGTAAAAATATATCAATAAGGGTTTCCCTCAGCATCCCAGACTAGGCATTGACTTAGCTGTAGTGTTGAATTGAAGTCGCTTACAGCACATTAGTGTGCAGTCTATGGAATAAACCATCAATTTCCATTAGAAACTGTACTATATTGTAGGCATTTAAGTGCAAACTTAAACAGCATTTCTTGGGGGCGCTTTTGAGCAGCCGAAGGAAATGGCCGCCTGATTGAAAGGCTCCGACCCCACCTGCAATCCTTAAGCGTATTAATTCTTTTACTTGCCTATTTCAAAAACATAATATACTGGCAAGCAGAGAAAATAGGACCGGGTGCCGTGTGTTCAAATATGGGACCGTGTGTCCCCCTGAAGCTATGCGAAAATAAGCGTGGCAGAGCGCTGGCAGCGACCGTTGCTGCGACCCGTGTGAGGGAGGAGCCGATGCCTTTGACTGCTGGTAGGAGCTGAATACTGGAAGACCCACGTGTGCGGTGATCGAAGATCCTTGAGTCCTGCTTATTCCATGTGTAGTGGAGGAGGTGTGGAGGGGCTGGGGACGGCCTAAGCACCGATTATAACTGATATCACTTCCCCGACTGAAGTGGTGATCACAGCTGCATGGACCGGCGAATGGTGCCGAAGGGGGGATGAGACCACTTGCCATCGGAGACTACTGCTACCCTAGAGAGATCCCGAGTGGAGGCAACACCGTCCCGCACCATAACTGTGACAGTGAGTAGGGCCCCAATGTCCAGACCCCAGTGAGGGATAGAGCGCCATCTGTGTCCTGTCACCAGTGTGAGGGCTCATTGGAGCCGAACACATGGGCGACACCGCCCCAACATACCGGCACCTGAACAAAGGTGCATGAAACCCTCTAATGATAGGAGCGCGCCCGCCCCAGGCAGCGTGGATGGTGTTTGGAGAGGGACTCCAGGCTGAGCAATTAAGCAAGCACTGCCAACCTAGGAATTGCGCACATCCCATGGGATCCCACCAGCTCCTGTCTTGACCAGCCGTACTTGGATCGCACAGCGCCAGACACTGACAGCTCTGTAATCCGGCCAGTGTGCCTTATACATATATATATCTTATATCCTGACACTGTACTCTTCCTAAGAAACCCTATTAGCTCCGGGAAAGATTGGCTGCACTCGGACCACATGGCATGAGAAGGTGGCTTGCTCATTATTGACCTGGTGAACTTGAGCGAACACTATCAGAGGCACACCTTGGAGACACGCCCGACATAGGGAACTGCATAAGCTTCTAGAAAAATTGAATATGCTCAGACCACACAACACCAGACAGAGACTGAGCCAAGATCCAGTTACCGAGGCTGATGCGATTCCATGAGCGTTACTCTTGGAGAGACACGATAGCAAGGCAGACTGGCGCACAAACTGTGCTTGATACATTTTAGAACAAAAGGGGTGGTGGTTGGAATAATCCGAAGAGACGGGCGAGGACCGCCTGAGGTGTTGGACAAATTTGGTGGTGCAGGACGATCGCCTCCAACCAGTATATATGACCTCAGCTGCACAGCCTGGGCTGGTACACCCTATCCCTGCCACTCCGAAGCAGAGCCCTGATACAGCACCACCAAGAAAGGCATGTCCTTTAACTGCAGAGGTTGGGCCAAGACACTCCACCACTATTTCTGTGAAACAGAGGCCTCGACACAATCGCATCAAGAGATGCACCCCTCTCAGGGGCCTAGGCACGAGTACAGCACCGGTATTGAGCACACTTTGCAGCCTAATCTGGGAAGACCCCATAATCTGCTGGCTATACTGGAGTCACACACCACCACAATATACCCTGCCATATGCAGTCTTTCGGACAGTGGGCCACACAAAAGCCTACAGGTGTAAACGAGCAAGCGAACTGGGACAAATTAACAAGTCGGTTATCAAAACACAGCCCCCCGCCTATAGTGCTACATACTAACAAGCCAAGAAACCCGAACCTGAGATAGGAATCAGCAGTGGGGATACACTGACGAGCCAGGCCACAATGGCAATCACGACAATATGGCAAAGGGCACCAACAAGAAAAAAGGTCCAATGGATTCATTTGCCAGCCCCCGGCTCCTGAAGTGGCCACTCATTCCAACGCTGACCAGGGTGAGGCCATGGAAGGAAACACACGAGGTGACCACCTCCTCCATTCTATGAAGAGCGGATTCATGGCGATATCGTCACTACAATGGGATCCCTGAAAGCAAAGCTCGAGAAAGAAAGCGGCTGCATCAATGAAGTGAAAACAAGAGTTAGCACGGCACAAGACACGCTTCACCAGCATGGTCGCAACATAACGACTCTCAAAACGGAACTAAGATAAGGAATAAGTGTGACGATTTGGAGTCGCGCTCTAGGCGCAACAACATATGCATTATTTGTGTGCCTGATCTGCATGCAAAGGCAATCAATCAAAGTGAAAATATAATCCAGGTAAAGAAGAGCAGAGGGGAGGGAGGACAGAGTTTAATTGTTGGAAAGAGCGGATAGAAGATGGGTTTTAAGATTAGTGTGGAAGATACGGCGAAAATCATTGTTTGATACTTCCTCACTGTCCGCAGTTCCTCGTTGAAAGGGTGCATCGAGCTCTCACCCCACTACCGTGACCTGGCGCACCTCCACTTACAATTATTGCTAGATTGCTGAATTACGGGGCCCGGGCGCTATCCTGAAGCTCTCCAGAGAACTTGGAACACTGATACGAATCGAGTAACATTCATATTCAACCAGACTTTGCCACAAGCGTACAAGCCCAGAGGAAAACCTATGCCCAGGTATAACGACTCCTTAGAGCACGTTGAGTACCTTATTCTCTGACTTTCCCCGCAAAATTAAGAATCCAACATTGGGGCAGAGCACACTTTTTTGAGACTCCTGCGGACGCACTCAACTACATTGAGGCCTCCATACCTGCCCCACCACTACACCGAACAGAGAACTGAACAGTCCACTAAGAGATGGAATTGATGAGGGTGAAGTAATGACTGAACTAGTACAGTTATGTATACAATTGCTTAATCAGAGGACAGAGTAACCAGGCACACAAGTGTATTCAAATTAAAGATAAAGTGGGGTACACTGGAGCCAGATCAGGAGGACATGGCAGCCAATGAAGCACCTTGGGGAGTCCCCAATGTTCAAATGGGAATACATCATCTAATTGGGGAAGATGGTGCGGGTGGTGGGATGGAGGGAGTTAATCAAGTTAATGTATAATGGTGGGGTGGGAGGATTGAAGATTGGCCAAGGCCACACTTTTTACAAGTAAATGTAGGTGAGAACGTTTTCATTGTGGCGAACTGGATGACACTACAAATGGACGATAACACTGGGTACTTTGATGCAGCACAAGTTAAGATGCACATACTATTATTTTAACATGTTTTTATTGTTTTTTTAACAAATAAACAGTTAACATCACTGTTGCATCAATTGAACATCTCATATACCCCCCTTCCCTCCCTCCTCCCTTCCCAACTTTCCAAGACCACAATTGTTCCATAGCGATACTTCATGTTCAGGTTGCCCTAAGGACTTCTTCTGTTATCGGAGGCAGCAGCAGGTACTGGTGGGTGGAACAATGACACCGTGAGCGCCACCCATTGTTGAAGGTCCTCGCTGATGTCGAGTCTCTGTTCTTTCTGTACATTTTCCCATGCTCCCGTTTTGGCTGCCGTCCACTTGCGGAGATCGTCCCACCATAATGCTACGCTGGGGATTTTGGGAGACTTCCACCCCATGGCGATGCATATTTTTGCTAAGATATATGTCAAGTCTTTGAGCCTACACAGGGGTCTGTTATTCTTCTTGTTTCTTTTGTATCTGCCAAGGATGCACGATCCGGGTGACAATACGTCCAAAATAATGTCGGAGTTAGCGACCTTCGCTGCTATCTGTGTCCAGAAGGATCGTATGACTTGGCACTCCTAGAACAAATGGGTCATTCCCGCATGGGGCTCATTGCATTTAGGGCACCACGCTGGCCTAGCGCCTTTGAATTTGGCAATAACTTCAGGTGTGAGGTACCCTCTGTTGGTGATATAGAACTGTATGAGTTGCAACCGGGCGTTTCTGGACACTTTCTTATGGTAGTGAGCTATTGATTCCCATTCTTTATCCTCAAATTGCAGGCCGAGCTCCCTTTCCCATTTCATCTTGCACTTGAGGTTGTGCCTGGTTACACTGTCTAGTAGCGTTTCGTAGAGTCTCGAGATTTCGTGTCTGCCCTCGGATGTGCTTAACATGTTTTCAATGGTATCGAGTCCTGTTTCAGGGTCCTCCACGTCAGGCCATCTGTTAGCTAGCTTTTTTGTCACTGCTCCGTGGAGTAGTAACTGCCTTACCGGAAATCCGGTGGTTTCGTGTAGCTCCGAGAACGACAGAACGATCTGGTCGTTCACGAGGTCTCGGAAGGTAGCGACCCCCCCCATGGTTCCCAAGTGCTTCTTATCTCCTTCAGGCCTCCTGGTCTACTTGCCATGATTGCTCCGATCGGTATTTGGGGTGAGTATGGGTCATTAATCTCCATGATATTGCAGGCCCTTTTCCAGATCTGGATTCGCAGCTTCATTAAGTGAGGTGCATGTTGGTTCACTCCTTCTGGGGTCCAAAATAGGTCCCTGAGTAGCATGTGGGGAATGGCTGGCTGTAGAAGGCTGGTGTCGGTGGTGGCCTCGTCCGCCATCCATTGAATCACATGCTTCAGTTGGCCAGCTAAGTAGTATAGTTCAAAGTTGGGAGTATTTAGACCACCTCTGTTGTAGGGTCTTTGCATCACCTCCAGTGCCACTCTGTCACCCATCTTGCCACAAGAATCTCCTGAAAAGTTTATTCAGGTCCTTAAAGAACCGCTGGGGGATGTAGTAGGGGATGTTGGTGAAGAAATGAAGGAGGCGGGCAATGCCACCATCTTTAGGAGCCCCGCCCTGCCTGCGACAAAGCGGGAGTTTGCCCCAGAAGTTCATAGACTTTTCCAGGTTATCTCTGGCTCTCTCTGTGTTGAGGGTGTGCTCTGTTTTGGGTATCGATGTGTGTTTATTCCTAGGTACTTGAAGGAGGTAGTCTCCCATCTAAAGGCCATGGCTGGGAGCCTCTCTTCTCTGGTTTCGCTTAACGATGCAAGGGGGAAAAGACAAGATTTATCATGATTAATTAGTATTCCTGTGTATCTGCTAAACCCGTCGAGTGTCTCCAATATGTAGAGCAATAAATGTTCAGGATTGTTTAAGTAGAGGAGTGTGTCATTCGCATACATGGAGACCAAGTGGGTCACTCCGTCTATCGTAATACCCCCGTCCCCATATTCCTGCCTCTGGTATGCCGCCACTGGTTCTATTGCAATAATGTACAGCATGGGGGAGAGAGGGCACCCCGGTAGAGTCTCAATTTTTCTGAGTATGTGTTTTTTGTGCGCACCCTAGCCGTGGGGTCAGTGTAAATGAGTTTAGTTCATTTTAGGAATGTCCTATTCCCATCTTAGCCATAGTGCCGTGCAGCCATTTCCATCAGACTGAGTCAAATGCTTTGGTGGCGTCCAGGGATGCCACCGCACATTTCCCGGGCTTGCCATTGGTGCTGTGTATGACATGATGTAATTTGCGTATGTTTTCTGTAATGGTTCGACCGGGTACATAACCCGTCTGGTCCTGGTGTATCAACAGGGGGATCGCTCTGCGCAGTCTCCTCGCTAATAGGGCTGTCAAGATCTTGTTATCTACGTTGAACATGGATAGGGGCATATACGAGCCGCGCTCTCCACTGTCTTTGGCCGGTTTCAGCAGGGGAATAATCACGGCTTCTTTCATGGTGTCTGGGAGGGTGCCTGTTTCTTATGCCTCGTTGAACACCTAGGCCAGGAGCAGGGCCATCGTTTCCTGGAACGTTTTGGAAAACTCCCCAGGGAGCCCGTCGGTTCGAGGGGCCTTGCCGGAGGGAAGGGATCTGATGGTAGCCAAGACCTCCTCAGGGGTGATGGGTTCGTCTAGGGCCTCAGCTAATTCATCATCGAGTTTGGGCAGCCTTATGATGTCTAAGACATCCTCGATTTCGATGTCTGTAGCTGACTGGGGTTTGGTGTACAGGGCCTGGTAAAACCCGGTGAAAGCTGCATTTATTTCAGCCTGCGTATGTACCAATGTGCCGTCCGGGTTGTGGACTTGGCAAATGGGCATCCTGGGGGCCTCCCTTTTGTAGAGCTATGCTAGTAGTTTACCTGGCTTATCACCGAGGGCGTGACTACGTTTCTATATGCTTATTGTAACTAAGTTTCCCTAGTTTTTCCCAGAGCTCCAGGCAGGCCTGCTTAAGCTCTATTATTCTCTGAACATGGGTGGGGTCGGCTGAGGCTTTGGCTTCCAATGCCTTGAGCTCGCTTTCATTGCGTGTTAGTGAGGTAAGAATGGACTTCTGGGCACCTCCTATTGCAGCAATCATCTCTCCCCTTACAACCACTTTGTACGCCTCCCAGGCCGTGCTGATATGCCGCACACTGTTCATATTTAATTGCCAGTAGTCTTGAGTGCGTACTCTAATCTGCTCGGTAAAAGCCTCGTCTAGCAAGGCTTTGGACCTGAGCCTCCAGGTGGGCACAGGGGGTCTTGGTGCAAACACTGACCACGTGGTCATCAATGGGGAGTAGTTTGACAGCACTCTAGCCAGGTAGTGTGTGTCCCCAAACATGGCTAGGCGTTCTTCGCTTACGTGGATGTAATCAATTCTGGTGTGGACAGCATGTGGGGCCGAGTAGTAGGAGTACTCTCGTTTTTCTGGGTGGGATTCTCTCCACGGGTCTCGGAGTGCAAATTGTTGTGTCGGTGTGTGCAAAACTTTGGTGGGTGGGGCTGGGCGGGTGTGCTTATTATCTGATCGGTCTACAAGGGGATTCAGGGTACAGTTGTGGTCTCCGCCCCATATGAAGGTGCAATCTCTGAATAGGCTAAGGCGCTTAAATAGGGAATGGAAGAAGACAGTGGCGTTGTGGTTGGGTGCGTATGTGCTGACCAGGCAGAGTTCCTTGCCCTTGATGTTGCCATGCACTAGGGCCATTCTGCCTTCATTGTCTGTTTTTGTGTTCAGCACCTCACAGGGATGGTAGGGGCTATCCAGTTCAGGACTCCTCTTGCGTACGTTAAGTATGTGGATCCTATCAGTGTCCCTCTCCAGATTTTGGATAATGAGGCTAACTTTGGTGCGTCCAGATGCGTTTCCTGCAGAAGGGCAATTCCAACCTTATTGCGCTTTAAGAATGCGTAGATTCGGCGCTGCTTGACATAGCTGTTCATCCCTCGGACATTCCAGGTCAAAATTCTATTTGTCTGCCATGAGTCTGGTTTAGTCCAATTTGCGTGGGTGGTGCTCTTGGTGCGTACTCTCGTGGTTCCGGCAGCCTCCAATGTACTGGTTGGTCTTGGTATAATTGAACAACAAACCCAACCGTGGGTGCATATTCCCAGGGCCCCCCCTTTAACATTAAACTTCCCTGTAACATAACATAAGTCCAGCGGGGTTTCCCCCGTTCTGACTACCCTGTTTCTGCTCCATTTGACCTTGAAGTGGTTTCTTGGTGCCCTACGGGTGGGTTTAATATACCCTAATTCCTCCTGGGGGCCGAAGGCATCACGTTGACCGTCGAGGTGTAGTTGCTGTCATGCTTCAGTGTAGCTTTGGTAGGATCTAACTTGCTGTTCCCTAATGTGAGTTAACGTATACTCTTTGCTTGTCCTGGGTATGCTGGTACCTTAGTTCCGCATAGGCTTTCCGTTTGCTGTTCGCCGAGGTTTGCGGTCCCTTATGTCGAGGTCCGGGAGTTGCTGTTTATCCATCCACTCTGTGACCTCTGCAGGGGTATCGAACAGGTGCGCCTTGTTGTCCTGCAGTACTTTTAGTCTAGCGGGGTAAAGGAGCATGTAGCGCATGCCCGCTTTCTTCACTCTTGCTTTCGTTTGTCTGAATTGGGCTCTTCTCATTTGAACTTGGAAGGTGTAGTCTGGGTATATAGCTATCTTCGCCGCGTCTCTCTCTATGCAGCCTCCCGATCTTGAGAAGGCCAAGATAGTCTCTCTATCCCTGTAGTTAAGCACCGTTGCGATCACAGGCCTAGGAGGCATCCCCGGAGGGGGGTCTTTTGGTGAGCAAGTGGTGCGCTCTTTCGATGGTGAAACCTTGCGTTAGCTTCCCAGGCCCAATTTCTTGCAATAAGAGGTTCTCAATATAGTTTGTGGGGTTGTTTCCTTCAATGCCCTCTGGCAGGCCGATAACTCTTATGTCATTACGACGAGCCCTCCCTTCGGCTTCGTCAGCTCTGTCCTCCAGGTTTTTCACCTTTTGAGTTAATGCATCCACGTCCCACAGGAGTTGGGTTTTGGTCTCAGTATTCTCCCGGACCTGGGTCTCAAGGGCCTCAGTTCTGCCTGCTATGGAGCGGACGTCTTGTCTAAGCAAGTTCAGATCAATTGCCACAGCATCGATTTTACTTTCCATAGTTTTTTGCAGGGTCAAGATGGCATCCATCAGCTGCGAGTTAGCTGGTTCTGCTGGCTTCCAAGGGGGTTCCGCCTGAGTTGGCGTGGAGCCAGTGGGGCAGGTTACTGATTTGGTCGCCCGCTCGCCGCATAAGTGTCCATTGTGGTCTGCTTCTGCCTGCCTTTAGCGTTTTTAGCGGGCATAACCTTGCGGGCTGGGGATCCGGGGGGAGGTGGGATGGCTGGCCGGGGCCTCTGCGGTGCCGCACTCTCAGTCAGAGCCTCGTGCTACTATGCCGACGGCATCCTTTTTTTTTTGTTTAGGGTGCCCCCGGACCATCCCTGGGTAGTGATGTGGCAGAGCCCAGGACTGGTTACGTGGTGGATATGGGGCATGCCACTAGATGCAATGTAGGGGGTCCAGGGCAGTGCACAATCAGGTCAGGGTAGTGCAGGCTGAATGCTGTTGCTGCAGGGTATCTGTCCCTTCAGCCAGTCCGGCGGGGTCTCCCAGAGTGTTCTTGGGGTCTAGCCACTGGGCCAGCGGTGTTGGGGCTCCACGGGCAGCCGGGGTCCGCGGTGCGAGGCCGGACCACAGTTGGGGCCCAGCTCTGCTTGTTGTAGCCAGGGGGGGGGCGCACGCGGCAGTAGTGTTTCGCCTCGCTGTCCCCCTGTAAAGACTGGTAGGGGGTGTCTGTACTTCCGCTCTCTATATGGTAGAGGAGAGGCACAGAGGACCCCAGCCAAGATTCTCGATTATTGGTAACGTAGTCGAGCAATCAAGGCCTAGCTTCTCATGAGGTGATGCAGGCTGGTTCTTAAGTACAGTGTAGTCCCCGAGCCCCCACAAAGGAATGTCCACACACTGTATTACTGAAAACAGTCTTTATATAATGAATATTCGAAGGTATGTACACGATCACAATAACGCACTTTGTACTCGGAAATCAACAATGATAAATATATACAATTCTAAAGTGGTACCACCAATGTTATCAAATCTCATTAAAGTGCATCAACTGTACGGTTAAAATGTCACACAGATCAATAACGAGGAAACCAGCAATAGAGGTAGGAAGGAACGCAAGATGGTTGAAACAATAGGCAGAATGCTGACCCCTACCGGTAGGTACAATTCTGTGTGGAGATCCCCCCCCACCTGGGCAACCTGTAAATAAAGATATATAGCACAAGCCCAGACCATATATTGTTCAATAGTCTTAATTCCTCCTACTAAGGTTTTACCCCCCCCCCCAATGTACGTGGTGGAGTAGAGTTCTCTGAAGATGCGTCGACTGATCCTTCTTGAGTGACCCCCCTTTAAAGCAGGAGCCACGGATCGTCGAGAGGCGTTGAGGAACTCGGCGTTCGGTGTCGGGGAATCGACGGCCCTTGTTGAGTGCCCTCCCTTTAAGGCAGGAGTCACGGCTCGTTGAACGCCCGACGGAGAACAGGTTGAACTACGGCGGTGAAGTGGCAGCTTTGTTCCTAGCAGTGCTCGTCGACGATGGAGCGTTGGCGCCCTGCAAGGAAGAGGCGTGCGGGGCACCTCGGTGACGATAGATCTGGACCGCAAAGAGAGGATGAAGAGCTGTGGCCCAGCAAGGGCGTCGAGTCGTCGGCGTCTCTGTGGTCTTTAGGTGGCGGGAAACCCATCGGCGGATGCTCCTCGGCGCGTCGACAGTCGGGCCTTCTCCAGCGGGCTAAATCTGGCGACGATGCAGACGAGAGTGTCCGATGATCAATTGGAGTTCTTAGGCAAACTGGAGCACGGCGGCTCCAGTCGGCGACGGCGGTCGTCGACAGTGGCGGGCAACAGTCTGGGTGCTTCTCTTTGAGATTCCGCGGCAGTCCCCGTCTGGGGTCGGCAGCCTGTCGAAGGTCTGTCTACCAGGGAGCTTTGGCAAAGATCAGCTGGTGCACGATGGTCCCTCGTAGCTCGGGAAGAGGGCGCCTTACCAGGTCCTCTCTGAGTCAGTCCTTGGAGACACAGCAGCTTTCAGATTGTGAAGGAGAGCAACAGCAATTCTTCTCGTCCAGCAGGGCTTCAAGGTCAAGCTTCAGTTACTCCAGTTACTCGTCGTAGTGGACTTCAGCTTCTGAACAATTTCCAGTGGTGAGAGGTCCCCAGATATACTATTCGGTCTCTCATCCACACTGCTAGGTCACGCTCAGCAGCCAATCAACCAGAAGGGCATTCATGCAGTCAGTCAGCCAATCAGGCACGCAGTGCATTCAGGCCATCATTCTCCCGCTCAGACACTCACTACACGGAATGTGGATTGGGACAAGTACCCAGCCATTCAACACTACACACTGCATTCAGGCCAGTTTTGGACAGGGCTGTCTCAGTCTTTGTCTCTCATACCAGAAACCAGACAACCACAACAAGAAGTGCATATTGGTCACACACCCCATTCACCCAGGTCCCACCCACAGGAGGTACCCACAACATACATCACCAGGAAGGCTCCAGCTAGTTTGGCTGGGCCTTCACAACAACACCATATATGGCACTTCCACCCAACAGCCAGTCAGGGGGAAGGGACAGAGTCAGGGCTTCCCAGGACTTTGGGAAAACAGGGTAATAGGTAATAGAAAGCAAGAGGCAGCAGGGGCCATTTTGTTTTCCATCAGGAATCAACTGATTCCAATGGCAGGGCCGGGGTATCCCAAAATGGAGGATACTCCGCGCACCTGTCAAATTCAGCATGGAGCTGCCACCAGCCCATACCCTGCTCTGCGGGCCACCCACAGGTGCCCAAAAACATACACTAGGGGCACAGGGTTGTACCCCCACCCATGGGTGCCAATAAGGGTATCACACGGGTCCGTTCACCAAACCAAAAGAGAGAGAGCTGCAGCGCCAGGAGTCTCACAAGAACTCCTGCGTGGAAAACACAACAGAACACACGATAAAAAGCAGTAAAGGACAAGGATACGGAGGCCCTGTCCCTCCGATGCATTTCCAGCATCACAGTCGCCCCCCCCCCCAGACTGAGGTGGAGGATGCCTAATCTCCCATGGGATAGACACCCTCATCCAGACGGTCAACATACCTTCTGGAAAGGCCATCTGCATTATCGGGACTCTCCCTGGTCTGTGCTCTATGGTGAAGTCTAGCCCTTGCAGGCTAATGGACCACCTGAGCAGTTTCGGGTTCTGACCCTTCATCTGCATAAGCCACTTCAGGAGCTTATGATCTGTTTGGACCTTGAAGGTAGACCCCGTAAGGTAGGGCCTAAAACGCCTAAGGCGCCAAACTATACTAAAACATTCCTTTTCAACAGTAGCCCACCTAAGTTCTCTACCCTTGAGTTGTCTACTGATGAATATGATAGGATGTTCTCTCCCTTTATCATCTAACTGGGACAAGACGGCTCCAATTCCGGTGTTGCAGGCATCCGTCTGGACGATAAAGGGTCAGCTGTAGTCAGGCGCACACAACACAGGTGCCCTACACAGATTTTCTTTCAAGCCACTAAAGGCCCTCTGACAGTCTTCAGTCCAATTAACCTTCCTAGCATTTTTGGGTGAAGTCAGAGCTGTCAGTGGTGCAGCTATGGTTCCATAGTCCGCCATGATATTGCGATAATACCCAGTGAGGCCCAAAAAGGCTCTCACCTGGGTTTGAGTAGTGGGAGTCTCCCAGTCCTGTACATCCTGTACCTTACTGGGGAGAGGTTGGATTTGACCCCCTCCTACCTCATGACCAAGATACGTGACTTTCCCCTGAGCTATCTGGCACTTGGTGGCATTGATAGTGAGGTTAGCCCTTTTCAAGGCCTGCAACACCCTACCCAGATGTGTCAAGTGCTCTTCCCAAGTGGAACTGTAGATGGCAATGTCGTTTAAATAAGCCACACAAAAGGCTTCCAGCCCACTGAGAGCATGTTTGACCAATCTCTGGAAGGTAGCAGGGGCATTCTTCAACGCAAAGGGCATGACCCTAAACTGGTAGAGTCCCACAGGTGTTGAGAATGCCATCTTTTCCTTGGCATGGTCCGTCAGAGCTACTTGCCAATAGCCTGAGGTGAGGTCAAAGGTCCTCACAAATTTAGCAGCACCTATGGTGTCCACGAGCTCATCAGCCCTGGGCAATGGGTGCGCGTCAGTTTTGGTGATGGCATTGACTCCTCAGTAGTCCACACAGAATCTCCAATCCTTGGTACCTGCCTGGGAACTTGCCTTGGGGACAAGGACCACGGGACTGGACCAGGTACTGGTTGAGGGTTCAATAACACCCAGATCCGACATCTTGGCGACCTCAGCCTGGATGTGGTTCTTAACCGTATCTGACATTCGGTAGCTCCTGCTCTTGACAGGCACACTGTCACCAATGTCAATCTTGTGCTTACACCACGGTGTAAGGCCTGGCGTCAGAGAAAACAGAGAGGCATACTGCTGGAGCAAAGTCCTGCAGGCCCTCTGCTGCTCGGTTGTCAAATCTGGGGAGAGATGCACTCCCTCCACTGAGCCATCCTGAGGGTTGCTATGCAGCAAATCAGGAAGGGGCTCACTCTCATCCTCTTCATTCTCTGAAGCCAGCAAGAGACATGACACTTTGGCTCGCCTGTGGAAAGGCTTGAGCCTATTAACATGGAATACCTGAGGGGCTACCCCTGGGATTCCCATGTCAACCAGATAATTGACCTCGCCCATCTTGGAGATTATCCTGAAGGGTCCAGTCCATTTATCTGCCAATGCTCGCGGCTTGGTAAGCTCCATCACGAGGACCTCCTGTCCCGGAGTCCAATACACTTGCGATGCTTTAAGGTCATGCCAGTATTTGTTCAATTCCTGGCTGGCCTTGAGATTCGCTGTTGCCTGACCCATCAACTGTGTCATCCTCCGTCTGAGGCCTAACACATAGTCCCCCACCTGCTTGGCGGGACCTGGAGGGGTGGCTTCCAAACCTTCTCTGATCAAGGCAAGGGGCCCCCTCACGGGATGCCCAAAGAGTAACTCAAAGGGGCTGAAACCAACACCCTCTTGAGGTACCTCTCTGTAAGCAAACAGCAGGCATGGCAGGAGGAGATCCCATTTCTTCCTTAGGGGCTCTTCCAAAGCACCTATCATGCCCTTGAGAGTTTTATTAAATCTCTCAACCAGACCATTGGTCTGGGGGTGGTAAGAGGTGGAGAACTTGTAGGTTACTCCGCACTCTTTCCACATGGTCTTCATGTAACTAGACATGAAGTTGGATCCTCTGTCAGAGACAACCTCCTTGGGGAATCCAACACTGGTGAAAATGCCCAGAAGAGACCTGGCAACCACCTTGGTGGTTACAGTCCGAAGGGGTATAGCCTCAGGCTACCTGGTGGCATGATCTACCAAAACCAGGATGAACCGATGTCCACCTGACGTGGGAGGGTCAAGGGGACCGACAATGTCGATGCCCACCCTCTCAAATGGTGTGCTAACCACTGGCAATGGCTGCAGCGGGGCAATGACACTGCCTCCAGTCTTGCCAGACAACTGACAAGTTGGGCAGATCCTGCAGTGGGACTCCACTTCTACTCCCATCTGAGGCCAGTAGAAATGGGCAGAGAGCCTCTGCTTAGTCTTCTTGGTACCAAGATGACCAGCTAAGGGCACCTCATGCGCCAGCTGCAGTAGGAAGGGCCTGTAAACCTGGGGTACCACCAACCTCTTGAGGGCACCAGGTTCAGGCTTAGTGGTCTCACTAACAAGGAGCTCACCCTCCCAATAAATCCGGAATGTCCTAGGGACTTCTCCTTGTGCCTAGGACAGGGCCTGTTCCCTCAGACCCTCGAGAGAGTGACACTCTCTCTGTCCTTTACAGAAGTCTGCCCGGGAGGGTCCCCCTTCAGCTAACAAGCATTCAAGATCGGGATGATCCTCCGGGTTGAGAACCTCTCCTACAGGAGAGTCTTCTGGCTCTTCTCCCACAGGAGTTGAGACGGGGTTTACCCCTGGACCCAGCCCGTCCGGAGCATGGATCCCAATGGGTGCTGTAGGAACAGCAGGAAGAGAAGGAGCTCCCTCCACAGAGGTGGCCTTCTTGTTCTTCCTTCGTCTTGCCTTAGGCCGCGCCTTTGGCTCGGGTACCTGACTCACAGCCAGACCCGGGGTCACCTGTGACCTAGTGACCGCAGCAGCAGTCATGGGAAGACCATCCGAGATCAATCCCAACTCGACTAGATCATTACCTAACAGAATGTTAGCAGGGACATTGTCCTGAACCAGGAAAGGAAGCTTTGCTGTTTTGTCTCCAATTACGAGGGTGACTAAGGCTACAAGCGATAATTTGGGAGGCCCACCAGCTAACCTGGTGGTTCTCATAGGAGCACCTACATAGTCCTCTGGCTTGAGCAGGGTCCTGTCCACCACTGTCATGCTCGACCCAGTGTCTCTCAAACCAGTAGAAGGCTGGCCGTTCAGGAGGACACTTCTCAAAAATCTGCGGGTGTTCTGTGGGATAGTCGCCAGTACTTCCGCGTACTGGTCCAAGGCCCCAAGGGACACTAAAGAAATCTCTACGGGAGCACCAAATGTGATCCCTGTAGAGGAGGGGAGGACAGTGGCCTCCACCTCAGACATGGGGTAAGGGTAGGTCAGGCTGACAACCTGTACTCCAAGTGCCTTACCTTTACACTTGGAGTCACCCCTCTTGTGATCCAGAGCCCCACAATCCCAAGTGCCGGGAGTGCGGGGTACGGTACTGGGACCACTGGGAGCCTGCTTTGGAGCAGGTGGACCACTACTCTTATTCCCACCCACAGATGACTTATCCCCACTAGATTTGTGGGTCTTAGGAGAGGAGGGTTTAGGTTTACCCGACTGTGACTGCTTTTGGGACTCCTCAGCTTTCTGAGAGGCCCCCTTTTCTTTGTCCTTGTCCTTCCCAATGGAGTCCTTTGGGGACACCCGGTGGGAGACCCACTTGTCAGCCAGCCTAGCCAGCTTAAAGGGATCCAAGATGTTCTGGTCAGCAACATACTGACGCAGCTCTGGTGAACAGGCTTCAGAAAAATGCTCAAAAAACAACAGGTGGGACAATTCAACAAAAGTTTTCACCTTGTAACCATCAATCCACCCCATCATATTCATGTGCGCAGCACTCACCCAGTCAACCCATGACACATTCTCTCTTTTCTTAAAATCCCTGAACCTTTTAAGGTATTGGGTAGGTGTCTTGCCAAACTTGGCAATCAAAGCAGATTTCATACACTCATACTGGCCCCTTTCTTCCACACTCAGCTTCAGAATACAGTCATACCCAGTCTGAGGCACTCTGCTTAACAAACACTTAGCCCAATCTCTTTTGTCAACATCATGAATTGCACAAGCCATTTCAAACGCTTCAATCCATTGGAGGATATCAGAACCCTCCACAAACACACCAACCAAATCTTTCATAAACTTGGTGGCTGGGGACCTGCCACTCTCAACTGGCTTCGCTGAACTCTCCACTCTAGCTTTCTCTAGCTGGATTCTCTGACATTCAGTGTCCTTGTCTTTGAGTTCAAGGTCCCTATTCTTGAGCTCCACTTGTTGAGCCAACTCCTCCTTCTTAAGCTCAGCATCTATTTCCAACTTGCGATATTCAAAGGCCAATTTCATCCTCAATAACTCAAGCTCCAAGGAATTGCTGGGGTTCGGAATAGAGGCAGCAGGAATGGTGGCATTCCCAGAAACAGATTCAGTAGAAACCCCAGGGGCAGAGTCCTCATTGGTTGCATTCCCCCCCTCATCAAGAGTTTCACCTTCGGTCTGGTAGTCCACCAGGGCAGCTATCAGCTCTGCCCTAGACTTATCCACAAAGTCTAACTCCCTGGCTTCACAAGCACTCTGGAGAGCCTCTAGCTCATCCTAGTCAATTTACCATTTGCAATAGACTCCATTGCTTGTAATGCAGTTATTTTGTACAAAACCAAACCTTAATTTAATATAGTGCAGATATTTTGTAAGTGGCACAGTTATACACTGATTAGTAAAACCATAAGCATTCCACCACTGCCACCAGTGTAAAGACTGGTAGGGGTGCCTGTACTTCCGCTCTCTATATGGTAGAGGAGAGGCAAAGAGGACCCCAGCGAAGATTCTCTATTATTGGTAACGTAGTCAAGCAATCAAGGCCTAGCTTCTCGTGGGGTGATGCAGGCTGGTTCTTAAGTACAGTGTATTCCCCGAACCCCCACAAAGGAATGTCCACACACTGTATTACTGAAAACACAGCACTTTGTACTCGGAAATCAACAATGATAAATATATGCAATTCTAAAGTGGTACCACCAATGTTATCATATCTCATTAAAGTGCATCAACTGTACGGTTAAAATGTCACACAGATCAATAACGAGGAAACCAGCAATAGAGGTAGGAAGGAACGCAAGACGGTTGAAACAATAGGCAGAATGTTGACCCCTACCGGTAGGCACAATTCTGTGTGGCGATCCCCCCCACCTCGGCAACCTGGAAATAAAAATATATAGCACAAGCCCAGTCGATATATTGTTCAATAGTCTTATTTCCTCCTACTAAGGTTTTACCCCCCCAATTTACCTGGTGGAGTAGAGTTCTCCGAAGATGCGTCGACCGATCCTTCTTGAGTGACTCCCTTTAAAGCAGGAGTCAAGGGTCGTCGAACGTCCGACGGAGAACAGGTTGAACTACGGCGGTGAAGTGGCAGCTTCGTTCCTAGCGGTGCTCGTCGACGACTGAGCGTTGGCGTCCTGCAAGGAAGAGGCGTGCGGGGCACCTCGGTGACGATAGTTCTGGACCGCAAAGAGAGGATGAAGAGCTGTGGCTCAGCAAGGGCGCCTCTGTGGTCTTTAGGTGGCGGGAAACCCACTGGCGGATGCTCCTCGGCGCATTGACGGTCGGGCCTTCTCCAGCGGGATAAAGCGGGCGACGATGCAGACGAGAGCATCCGATGATCAATTGGAGTTCTTAGGCAAACGGGAGCACGGCGGCTTCGGACGGCGACGGTGGTCGTCGACAGTGGCGGACAACAGTCTGGGTGCTTCTCTTTGAGATTCCGCGGCAGTCCCCGTCTCGGGTCGGCAGCCTGTTGAAGGTCTGTCTACCAGGGAGCTTTGGCAAAGATCAGCTGGTGCACGATGGCCCCTCGTAGCTCGGGAAGAGGGCGCCTTACCAGGTCCTCTCTGAGTCAGTCCTTGGAGACACAGCAGCTTTCAGATTGTGAAGGAGAGCAACAGCAGTTCTTCTCGTCCAGCAGGGTCAAGGTCAAGCTTCAGTTACTCCAGTTACTCGTCGTAGTGGACGTCAGCTTCTGAACAATTTCCAGTGGTGAGAGGTCCCCAGATATACTATTTGGTCTCTCATCCACACTGTTAGGTCACACTCGTCAGCCAATCATCCAAAAGGGCATTTGTGCAGTCAGTCAGCCAATCAGGCACGCAGTGCATTCAGGCCATCCTTCTCCTGCTCAGACACTCACAACACGGAATGTGGATTGGGACAAGTACCAAGCCATTCAATACTACACACTGCATTCAGGCCAGTTTCGAGCAGGGCTGTCTCAGTCTTTGTCTCTCATACCAGAAACCAGACAACCACAACAAGAAGTGCATATTGGTCACACACTCCATTCACCCAGGTCCCACCCACAGGAGGTACCCACAACAAACATCACCGGGAAGGCTCCAGCTAGTCTGGCCGGGTCTTCACAACAACACCATATATGGCACTTCCACCCAACAGCCAGTCAGGGGGACGGGACAGAGTCAGGGCTTCCCAGGACTTTGGGAAAACAAGGTAATAGGTAATGGAAAGCAACAGGCCGCAGGGGCAATTTTGTTTTCCATCAGGAATCAACTGATTCCAATGGCAGGGCCGGGGTATCCCAAAATGGAGGATACTCCGCACACCTGTGAAATTCAGAATGAAGCTGCCACCAGCCCATACCCAGCTCTGTGGGCCACCCACAGGTGCCCAAAACATACACTAGGGGCACAGGGTTGTACCCCCACCCATGGGTGCCATAAGGGTATCCCACGGGTCCGTTCACCAAACCAAAAGAGAGAGAGCTTCACCGCCAGGAGTCTCGCATGAACTGCATGGAAAACATGACAGACCACACGATAAAAAGCAGTAAAGGACAAGGATACGGAGGCCCTGTCCCTCCGATGCATTTCCAGCATCACACCCCCCGCCCGCCCACTCGTCACATGGCGCTGCCCTGGGTCTTCAGGGCCGCTCAGCGACTCGGTGCGACGGTGTGGACCTGCCCGCCCCTCGGGCCGCCTCTGTTGTGCGGGAGGCGGAACCACACCCGCCGTGGCCGAGCATTTCTGTTGGCGGTGCGGTCCAAACACGCAGGGCCCGCCCGCGCTCCCAGGCCAGCCCCCCTGGGCACAGACTCCTTGCAGGGGCCCAGGGGAGGAGCACGCACAGCTCTATGGGGCTTCCTGGCTCTGCTCCAGTGGCCGCCGACCTCAGGCGCGGTCTGCTTGTCCTGCGCTCCGGTGCCCGCCCGAGCCGCTCACTTCCCCACCAAGTATGTGGGCTCGCGTAGTGCAGATCGCAGTTTCAATGCTCGGCTTGCCGTGCCTTGATTACCCAACTCGCGGCCGGCGCCATTTTCACAGCGCGTGCCGCAGGCCTCCACTCTCTTCTCAGTGTCTCCCTGCAGGGGAGGGTCTCCGCGGCCAAGATTTCTTGCAGGCTCTGTGAACCACGATCAGCTACAATAGTGGAAGCTAATAACTGCTTTATCGCCCGGGAACAGTTGGGATTCAGCAGGATTTTAACTGCATCGGACGGAGTTCACTGAAGGGTGACTTGCTTACATGGTGGTTAGCCACGCCCCCCCTAAGATGCAAATACTAGATATAAATGGCTGACACTCTGAAATTGATATCATAGAAAGTACGTGGGCTAAATAATCCAATAAAAGCCAGGAAGGTTTGGGCCTATTTGGAGATACACTCACCTAATGTAGTGATGTTGCAGGAAACCCATGCCCTTGAAATGACACACAGCAAAATTGCACCAAAATGGGGAAAGCAGAGATATTACACTTCGTACTCCTCACAAGCAAGAGGGGTGATCACATTGATACATAAATCCATAAACTTCAATACTGAATCCACCCACATTGACCCCAACGGAAGATATGTGATTGTCACAGGAGCAATAAATAACAAAGCTATAACATTACTTAACACATATGGCCCGAACATTGACGACCCTGCCTTTTATGCCCATGTGGCAACCTTCATCGGAAAGACACAGGATGTCCCCGTTTTGTGGGGGGGGGGCGACTTTAATACAATACTGGATATTTCCAAAGATGGATCCAACACTAGAAACCGAGGTAACTCAAAACCTACAAACTCAACCATGTACACTTTTCATAATCACAAGCGAATACAAATAAAACAACAATTTCCCACCCCAACACCCATGGGCCTACCCTAGACTTCCAATCATGGTCACTATTTTGTCTATACCACTACTACAGGGGCAACAGATTCTCCTACTGGTATCTCACTCACATCCTGAATGTCAATGTTCAGAGGCGGCCAACTCAGCTATAAGCTGTTTCCACATATCAACCCCTCTCACTCCTGCTTCCTCCTCTCTGCTGGACACTTCCAACCATGCTACCATTTCCACATTGGCCCATTTTAACAGATCCACCCATCATAATCGCGCTACTGGTCTTACCAATGCTTTCCATCCCATTGCTATTCTCCGTTTTGCCAAGATATACGCTAAATCCTCCAGCTTACTTACATGTTTTGCCCACTTGGGTCTTGGGAAACACCCAAGCAGGCAGGCTTTCGGAGAATCTACATCTAACGTGATCCCAGCCCTCTGCAGCAGCTGTGCCACCTCCAGAATCTACTCATTTCCATGCATGCCCAGAACATATGCACCAGGTTAACGTCTCCAGACATTTCGGGCACGCCTGGTTACCTGTCTGATTAAACCTGGCTATTTTGTATGGGGTCAGGTATGCCGCGTGTGTCACATATAGATGTATCTGCTGGAATCTTGCATTCTGCGACACCTTCTTGTGGTACATTTTCACTCTTTCCCATTCTCCTAGGTCCGCCTCCCACCCCACCCCCCCCGGACTTGGTCTATTCCTCCGCCTACTGCAGTCATCAATAACTTGTATATTCGTGAGATCTCATGTCCCCCTTCCGATACATTGTAAAAGGACTCAATCGCCATATTCGGCAGCATTTGCGTGTCAGGATCTGGCCATTTCAGTTTCAAGCCTATGAAGTACAACTCAAAGTTGGGCAATTTGATACCCCCTTGTTCGTATGAGTTCTGGAGCTTCCATAACGCCACCCTGTTTCTCGACTTGTGCCAGATGAAGTTTTGGCATACGCCGTGTAATTTACAAAAAATACTTTTTCGGGATCGCAAAGGGGACATTGGCAAAATAATGCAGCCGCCGTGGTAGGACTACCATTTTTTCTTCTTTTTTAACAAACTTTTTATTTTATTTTACTACAACAAAAGAGATTGTAAACAGTTACAACTTGTACTATGAAACATTACTGCCCTCATATCATTGTCAGCCATATTGGGAGCCTTCGCATTGTTTCCAGTGATTGTCCTCTTGAACTTTCCCTTGTCTTATTTTCTCCCCACCACCCCCCTCCACCCTCTCCCACCCCCCACTTCCCCCTTGCTGTTGTCTTTACGAAATTACCTTGGTTCTTGACTGGTTCATGTCTTTGAGCCAAACCATCTGCTGTGGTTCCCCTGTCTCTTCATCCGATATGAATGTTTCTGAGCAGTCGCGGTTTAAGGTAGTGAGTCTCTCTTTCCCCTATGTAATCCTGGAGGGGTTCCCACATTGTGAGAAATTTTAGGTGCCTTCCCGATTTCGTGGCACAGATGTTTTCCATTGCCATAATTCCCCACACTTTGACCCACCACCGTCTTCCACCGTTGGGCCACTGTCATTCTCGCTGCTGTCAAAGGGTGGGTTATGAGGGCCGATCTATTAGCACCACCATTTTCAATAATGCTGCGTGCCCCATCATGGTCAATGGCAACCTCCCCCAGAATGTTATACTCTTCTCTATCCTCTCCAACACTTCCTCTGTTGTGCTTATGTTCCTCCCTGGGGTCATGATATATATCTACTCTCAGGTACCTAAACGTAACTAGCTCCCATTTGATAGGCAGCACCGGCAGGCTGTATATGGGCCTCCTTTTGTAACCCCAAAGGGGTTACAGGCTAGATTTCTGGGGATTCACTGATATACCGGACACCAAGGCATATCATGCCAAAACGGCCAGGACATACTGTAAATTCTCTTCTGGATAGCTCAGGTACAGTAACATGTCATCTGCATAAAGCGAGACCAAGTCTCTCCCGACCTGCGTGCTTACTCCCACCTCCCAAAATTCCACCTCAAATAAACGGCCAATGGCTCCAGTGCAAGTATGAAGAGCATTGGGGAGCATGGACACCCTTGTCTTGTTCCCTTACTTAATTGCCATCGCTCCGAGATCACGAAGCCCGTTTTAACTCTGGCCAACGGGGCATTATACAGTAGTTCCACCCATCTTATTTATGTGGGTCCCATGCCAAAAGCCTTCAACACTGCCAGCAACCAGGGACATTTTACCGAGTCCAATGCTTTCACAGCATCGAGCGAAACCACCGCCACCTTGTCTGTATTCCCATTTGTGTAATATATTATATGATGTAGCGTCCTTAGGTTGTTGGTTATGTTCCTATGCGGGACATACCCCGTCTGGTCCGGGTGGATTATGTTGCCTATCATCGGTCTGATCATTGCCATGATCTTTGTAAGGATCTTCCCATCCTGGTTCAGTAGTGACAGAGGTTTGTATGAACCACTGTCAGTGTCTAGTTTGTTAGGTTTGAGGAGGGGGACAATTATCGACTATCTTAGTGATTCAGGCAACTTGCCTTGTTCTAATGCCTCATTTACCATTGTCAAGAATGGAGGGAGGATATCTGCCCTATACTCTTTGTAGAACTCGCTGGGGAGCCCGTCCGAGCCTGGGGCCTTATTGGTTGGCAGCCCTTTAATGACATATTCTAGTTCATCAATCGTAATGGGGACTTCTAATCTGTCCCTATCCTCTTCGGTGAGTCGGCAGAGACTTATCTCCGATAGTGGCCCTTGTATGTCCACTAATTCCTCCCCCATGGGTACCTTCTACAGGTCCTTGCAAAAAGTCATAGAATCACTAATTTCCTCCTCTCGCAAGCGCCCATCTGTCCCTTTCACTGCCCATATTGGTTGCGGTGCAACTGCGCTTTTATATAACCACACAAGTAGGCAGCCAGGCTTATCCCCTTCTGCGTGTTGGCGCTCAATATATTTCCTATAGCTCAGGTTACCCAGCCTCTCCCACTGCGCCATACATTACTGCTGGAGACGTAGCGATTCCCTTGCTTCCTCTTGTGTTCCACTACCATTTCTCATTATGTCTTCCAATTTCTGCTTTGTCTTTTGTAATTCCCTCACTATTTCCTCCTGTAACTCTTTGGATTTGGCTATCGCCTCTCCCTGCACCACTACCTTGAAGGCTTCCCACAGCACCCCTGCCGAACTTACACTCCCGGTGTTGTGTGTAAAATATTCCTGCACCACCAATCGCATGTGGTTCCGGAACCCCTCATCTTTAAGGGCTTCAACTCTTAAGACACCAGGTAAGGATCCTCGCGCGGGAGCGGGGGGGCGTATTTGCCACGTAATGACCAGAGGAGCGTGATCAGACAGGACTCTGGCCTTATATTCAGTGTGTGTGAACTCATGCATTGCCCCCTCTCCTGCAAACACATAGACCAGTCTCGTGTACAGGTTTTGTGAGGCTGAATCATTTGAATATACTCTGTCAAGTGGGTGCAGTTTCCTTCATGTGTCTACCAATTTCAGGTTCCGTAACAACACCTTCAGTGCTTTAGCCGCCGGGGATGGGTGAGAAAACTTGTTATCCGACCTATCTTTAATCAGATCTATGGTGCAGTTCAAGTCTCCCTCTTCCCCCATATAAACCCACAATCTATGTGCGGGCTGATCTTGGGGTATAGTGCCGTATAGTAAGTCGTAGTGTTCTGGTACGGGGCATACGTGTTTATGACACATATCTTTCTTCTCAACCATGCCCCTGACGATTGCCATCCTGCCATCATTATCTACTAGAGTTTGAAGGACCTTAAATGGGACCCCTGGTGCCACCCAAATCAGGACCCCTCTCGCATATGTTGAGTAGGCCATGCCAACCGTTATGCCCCTCCATTTCCTTGTCAAGGTGTCCAGTTTATCTCTGGCGAGGTGTACTGTTTCAAACTCTTCCTCCTTCGTCCCTCCTCTCTCTCGCATCCTTTGTGTATACATGTAGACCCCCCCACCCTCCAATTACCCCAACTGCCCCCCACCCGTTTCCCCAACCAACCCCAACTGTTGCCCAGCTCCATCCCTGGATCTCCGGCTACCCCGCATCGCTCCTCTTTCCCAGTCAGCCGATACTCGAAGTGCTGCAGGAGGATACTGCACTACCAGTATCCCAACAACCCTACCTATCGGGCTGATAGTGTGTCTCCTAATACACCGTATAGCAGCACTTCATCTCCTGCCCTTAGAAATCAATATTTCGCACAATAGTTCAATGTCTACAATCACTGCCTCCGCCTTTTACATGCTTGTAATAGTCGCTAAATTGTATTCCTATCAAAGTCTGCATTAGTGTTACAGCCGCTAACTGTCATCTGCTGTTTTAGACAACCATACATTACAGGTGGTATGCAGGTTCACTTCTCCTGTCCACACCGCGACTGTCCTTCTGCTTCTGCTGGGCATCCTAACGTGTCCAGCCAGCGCGTCACATCCTCAGGAGTCTCGAAAAAACGCCTTGTTCTTGTGTATAACCTTCAATTTCGCTGGGTACAGCAGCATGAATTTGAAGCCGGCTTCACACAGCCGTCTCTAGATCGCCACATAGTGCAGCCATTGTTTCTGTACCAGAAAGGTGTAGTCCGGGTACGCTGTGATGGACGCTGATGCCCTGGTTATAGTCCCGCCTTTACGAAAGTGTTCCAAAATCTTTTCCCTGTCTTTATAGTTTAATATGTATCTTGGCGATGATCGGCGTGGAGGCCTCCTAGCTAGGGCTTTGTGCGCTCTTTCCACTCTGAACCCCTGGGTGAGTGCTCCTGCGCCTATCTCGTGGACCAGCATATCTTTGATGTAGTTTGTCGGGTCTAATGATACGTCAGATTATGGCACAATATACACTTATTGAAGCATGGAGAGCAGAACACCCTAACAAAGCTGAATTTACAAACTATTCCACAGCGCACAATGCATTATCCAGAATTTCCTTTTGGCTGATATCGGCTACTTGGTCGGATAGACTGCGCTTTTCCATGATTTTGCCAGGCACCCTATCGGACCATTCCCCAGCAGTGATCCAGGTAGAACTAACGTTTGAAACTAAACCTCATCCATTATGGAGCATGGTTCCAACAGCACTCACGAACACCACATTGGTGGAAACCATAATGGTAGAATTAGATCCTTTTTTTGGAAATAATGAGGGGTCATTTGCGAAATATGCCAGTATATGGGAAACATTCAAAGCATGGTTCTGTGGAATGATGATTTCTTCTAGATCAGGCATTCTTAAAAATACGAGAAAGGAGGTGGGTGCATTAGAAGAGTTCTTGAAGAAACTAGAGAATGAATATGGTATTACCAGGGACAGAGCACTCCTGGGTGTAATTAAGGGCATCCTATTAAAATTCCAGTAACTAGCGGATTGCAAAGCCTGTTTCACAGCCAAACTGACTCGGGTCCGTAAATATGGTGAGGGGGACAGACCAGGTCGCATTCTTGTGGGAATAGCTAGAGGAGAATGGGAAACGCAGCACATTATGGCCATCACTGGCCCGGGTGGCAGCCATATAACTAATGCAGGGTAGATAAACATGACATTCATGAAATATTATCAAACCCTATTTGCAAAACCGGACGCCAGACCCAAGAAAGACGCAGAGAGATATCTGAATGAGGCCTATAAGCCCTGTCTGGACCATGAAGCGCCAGAGAAGCTAAATTGCCCAGTTACACTACAAGAGATTGCAGAAGCCATTTCCGCACTTGCTTCTGGAAAGGCCCCAGGCCCAGATGGACTGGGGATAGAACTCTATAAGACATCCAAGGACATACTTGCCCCCCCACGCCTATTGAAAGTATGGGAGGAATTGTGCCACAATGGTCAACTTCCATCTACCCTAACCGAGGCAGTGATAATAGTTCTTCTAAAACCTGGTAGACCCCCCACATAGATGTCTTCTTATTGCCCACTGTCACTAATAAATGCTGACACAAAAATATTTGCGAACGTCCTTGCAAACAGACTTCTCCCATACATGCCTAGCTTGGTGCATCCTGATCAATCAGGCTTCATTTCGGGCAGATCGACCACACTAAACTTATGTGGGCTATTCGGGACGGTTGCCAGTCAAAGGATCGAATCTAAAGGGTCGACAGGTCAAAGGATCGACCCAAAGGGTCGACAGGTCAAAGGATCGAATTTTTTTTTTCGCATATTTTTTACCACTTTTTTCCTTAAACGAAAACCTAAAAAAATATATAATTTTTAAAAAAAATTCGATCCTTTGACCTGTTGACCCTTTAGATTCGATCCTTTGACTAGACACCATTCGGGGGCAATGTCCCAGATAGACCTGGAAGCTACTGCTGCAGCTGTTATACTCGATGCTGAGTTTCATGGAATTTTTTATTCGGGGTACTGAGACGATTTGGTCTGGGGGGCAGATTTATACATTATGTGAAACTATTGTAGACAAACCCAACAGCCAAAGTACATACCAACCGGAATTATTCCACTCCCTTTGCAGTGGCGAGGGTTACACGATAGGGATTTCTCCCCTCTTATTCGCCCTGACAATTGAACCATTTCCATGCCGGATTAAGGATCAACACGGCTATAGAGGAATACATATATCAGCCCCCCCGCTGGTGATCTCACTGTATGCAGATGACACCCTCCTATATCTTTGAAGCCCAAACACAAATATTAAACCAGTATTGGATGAGGTTGGGGAATTCACATTACACTCTGGTTATAGAATCAACACAGCTAAATCGGAGCTATTTCTATTAATGGATTACAATATGGAACCGCCAATCCTTCACTGGCAACGATGGGCTCGGACCACTGTTAAATACCTAGGGGTCATGGAGTCACAGACGAATAAATTACTATTTGAAAGAAACCAGAGAATATAGAAATACATTAGAATTTAAACCAAACTTGTGGACTAAATACCCAATCTCTTTATATGGTAGAATCTCATTTTTGAAGATGGTTGTGGCACCCAAACTACTTTATTTCTTTAATACAATCCCAATATGGCCAGGGGGAAAAGGTTTTTTAACAAACTGCGATCACTAACCATACAATTCATATGGGAGGGTAAGGCTGCTCGCATGCAGTGGGATTCCATTACTGAACCATACGACAGGGGTGGCCTGGCAGCCCCAGATTTTGAACTATATTACCTTGCAGCGCAGGCATACTATGCAGGGTACTGGTATGGACCATATACTGAAGCACCACACAAGAAACTGGAAGGTTATGGGGCATCCCCGGTTGATCCTAAATTGATTATACTAATTGACCATTACATTGACTGGTGCTCATATGACCCAGTGCGCACCACAGTGAATGCATGGAACCGAATAAACAGAAAAATTGACACGACCATCCCATACTGCCACAGTATCCCATTATGGAACTGCCCAGGGCTCCCTGCTTCATTTGGTATAGATATCCAGACAGCATAGGACCTGGGTAAAGAAATTAAACTGGGGGACCCTTACGCAGAAGGCAGATTTGTTACCATCAAAGAATTTAAAATAAAGCTGGGCGATAACCTATTATGGGTGATGCAATATTATCGCATGCGTGCAGCTTTGAAGAAAAAGTGGCCATCATTCCCGCAGGTACCAGAACCAAGCAAATGTGTAGAGATGTGGGATGGGGGGATAATCGGAACGGTCTTCTTTCTGGAATATACGCTAAGGTACAAAACGGGAGAGAGCAGTACAGTAAGACTGAAATGGGAAAGAGACACTAAAACCACTAAAGAGGAAACTAAATGGCAGAAGTACTGCCTTCTGTCTCGATGAATGCGCTACTTCAACTCATACAATTTAAGGTGCTGAATAGATAACACTATACACTGGAGAAAATTACACAGTTCTCCCCCAACACCAAGAATAAATGCCCGAAATGTGGGAAGGAGGCGGCAGTTACCATCCATATGTTCTGGGGCTGTCCAGAAGCATCGGAATTTTGGCAAAAGGTGGCCGAGGTGTTACATGAAGTAACTGACATACCCCCAATAATGCTCCCCCTCAGGTACCTACTCGGAGATAGCGGTAAAGCTAATGTAAAGACCCGTCGATTCTTTAACATGGGATGCATTATAGCTAAAAAATATATTTTATTAAAATGGAAAAGAAACTTGGCACCGACAATACAAGAGTGCTTTAAAGAACTGACCTTTGCAAACGTAAGGGAGGAGGGATACATGGGTACAGTCCCAACATCGTGTAGACCCAAAGACATATGGGGCCGCCTGTTCCATGAATACATGAATAAGGAATAACATTGTACCAGAACCATGATAACAATGTACTGCAGCAACAAGAAATGTAATGAGTTTCCTCTAATTAAATGATGTGTAAGTGTACACTAAGTCGTAAATGGTGAGAAATGCACCATGTCATTTATATACTGATAAATATGCACATGCTATATGATGTTGGTCTCCCTGTAACCCAATGCAAACAAGTTAAATAAAGTTTATTTAAAAAAAGCATTTCTTGGCCTTTTTTGTTCCTTAAAGCCTAGTGAAAATGTTTTATCCTGGGAGGCAGTGCCCTGTAATTATGTGTGTCTCTTTTGTTGCTATGCATTGATATTGTTAATGATACGGTCATTAAATGTATGGTTATGTATGTAATGTCACGCTGAGCGCCTTGAAACTGGCCTTCCGGTGAGAAGTGTGTGCTTCGCTACTACCAGGCTGCTGGGTTTGGGTCTGCTTAATAGTTGCATTAGCTCTCCTACGGTTTCTATAGCAAACCTATGGCCAATAGGGAGGAGGTGTCACTGTGCGTGTTCCCTGCCTTTGGCTGGGTACTTAGGGTGATTTTGGGATATTCCTTATAGTTCCTCCAGGCCCACTTCCTAACTTGGCGTGGTGCCCCGCCTTTTAGACAATCTCTCAATAGTCCCCAAAAATAAGATGATAATTTGCCTATTTGCCTGACTCTGAAATCCCACTCAGAGATTTACAATCTACAAAGAATTTTAATTCACTACCGTTAAACATGTCTTTAACCTGTGAACAACTTCCTTTCTTCTATCTGCAATAAGTGTCCAAATCTCTAGTGAACAGGAAATTGTTCCAGATTGTGGCCTGCGACAATTGAATAAAAGACACCCCGACAATCACCATCCTATTGTCCCAAATTGTTAAGAGATACAAAGGTCATGGGGTGTTTAAACACCGGTTCAGGCAAATCACTTAATGGTAATCACATTGCAACCATCTTCAGGTTGCCTCTTTCTCACTAGATGTGCCACTCATTTTCAAGGAGAATTTGCGATTCCAGTTAAGCAATGTACAGAGCGCAACACTTGAAAATACATCATAGGTCAGGACCCCCGAATTTCCATTCCACTGACAAAGCCTAAAAGCACAACTCATTATAACAATGTGCTAGATATTGGAAAAGAAGGGCGTGTACCACCCGCACATGTTTAAGTATCAGTCATTTCTCCCTTTGTCTTAATCGTCTCAAAGTTAAAAACGCAACTTTCCCGGGAGGTAGGGCGGGCTCCGTGGGACACGGTTGCACGGCTTTAAATGGCCACCGCCCGAAAGTGCTCCGACACAGGCTCCATTAACCTGGCTATAATCATGCTTTACCGGCGTACTACGCTGGTGGACGTAGACTGTTGGGAACCGGAAGCAGCTGAGGGTCGGTGCTGAGTTTCCGGTCCTCCTGCGGCATTGTTAACCCGTGAAGGATGTGATCATCCTCCTGAGCGCACAGCTGTTGCTTCTACTGAGGGGGCGGCAGTCCCACACTCCCATCCTGACTCGTCTGCCTGCCTGCCTGCCTTGCCCGCCGTATTTAGAATCCACCAACGGGCTCTCCTTCAACGAGACGACCTTGTGGAGCGCGACAGGATTCTAGCCTCCTCCACCAACATGACCAAGGGCCTCCCGGAGAATCACTCATTGCAGTCGCTCAGCCATCCGAGCATTCACCATCAGACACGGCGGAATGGACCCGTGGCGTCCCTCCTTGCATCCGGGGCTGGGATCCCCCCCCAAGACTGGAGAGTGGGCTCATGCCAAAATGGGTAAGCGGCTACCCACACCCTCGCCAGCCGCGGCTGCATGCTGAGCCGCCCCCCTGGGCTAAACTACGAGTTTTGGCTGGTGCTGCATCAACCGGTGTGCCGGCCTGGTGCGGCTATCCGGCACCATGAAAGGCCCCAGCACCACTGCTCTGCTCGAAGTGCCTCAGCACCTTGGACATACTGCCCAGACTACAGCACCACCCAGGAGATGCTCCCTGCTGCATCATACACCCTGGGCCTGACGGCGTTCCGGATCAGTGGCCTTCTTCTTTAATCTGAGCACCCAGGTTGGGCCTCCTCCATGGGTGTGGACCCGAGCCTCCGGCACTACACATTTCCGGCCCTACACATTTCCGGCCTGGATCTGGTCCCAGCGGACTCTGCCTTCTGAGACCACCCCTGACCTGCAGCATACATCTGGACACCAGTATCTGGATGAGGATTTATGCTCCCCTTGAGCACCTCACCCCATAGTGCCGGACTTTCTGGCGCTCCCAGGGCCGCGCTGTTTCAGGCCCAGGACACCACCTGTTGAGGTCCACAGGGTGGGCTGCACAAACAATGACGCCTTAGGATCACTGCCCTTCTCCGCCTGATGTCGGCCCTACTTGCTGCAAACCCCAGCCAGCCCCAGTGCCCCTACACCCCTGACTGTCTCGCTGACTCGCTAGATGCCCTTCCGGAGGCCTCCCTTGGCAGTGGCACCCTGAGTCTTATCACATAGACCAGCTGGTCCGTCTTGGCCACCTTACTAACAACCTGGCGGATAACAGTATTTTTGCCAGCGGGACGGTGAGTGGGTGGAGGCATTCCGGTTGGCTACCCCGACCACCCCTCTTGCTGGGAAAGAACTGTTCAGGCCAGGAAGTGGAAGCCCCCGCTCCCCTTTTTTTTGTTATCTGGAAATCTGGTTACGCATCTACCCACAAGCCCTGGGCAGCTACTGATCCGGAATGGCTGAGTCTCCTCCGGGGAGCCCGATAGCCTCCTGTACCACATCCGGCCTGGTTCGCCTCCACACACTCCTTGGCCCGGGTCTGCCTGGGGACGGACACCTCTGCAAGTTCCACAGCTACCGGTGAGCAGCAGTGGGAGGGAGAAGAAGGGGGAAAGTGGGTGGAAAAACAATAAAATACAGAAAAAAACGTGCTGAACTTGGTGCACCGAGCTGTGGACAGTGCCTTACCCTCACTGACTACTTAGGGGGAGGCAGACATACTAACCTTCAGGAGGACGTGGTAGTGCGCCTGTCGCCAGAACAACTGCAAACTCATTTGGCAAGCCAACTCGCTGACTGGTGTTCAGTGGCTTAACATGGGGAAACCTCAAGCGACAGGTGAAAATGGACCAATTTGCTAGGTCAGACCAGTCCTCCCCCTCTCTCCCCAAACTCCCTGGACCTTCACAATTTGACTTCTCCACACTCATTTAGACACTATTGGCCCTAAAGGGTAGCATTGACAGCCTGGGGGCAAAAGTAGACACACTTACCTGCAAGGTCGATATCTCTGCAGTCCAGATCGACAAATCATGTGGTCGAATGTCAGAAGCGGAACAAAGAATAGGATGGGGCGAACAAGATAGTAACTCCAACGAGAGGTCGCGTCCCTTCAGCAGAACATTAAGAAACTGATGGCCTTGGGCGTGGCTAGCCGGCCATGTAGAAGGACTGGAGGCTCCGAGGCTCCCAAGGATCCAAGCATTATCCTGCGAATACCTGCCTTTCATACTGCAGACACTCTACTCAAAAGACAGGCACATGCATGGGAAAACCAGCGGCATGCAGCGCGTGTAAAAGGAGCTCAATCCGACCTCTGTAGTAGGAGTTGCCCCGGGGGCCGAGAAATTCACTGACCCGACGGACTCCTATCAAAATGGCCACCGCACCACAGAACAAAGGATTCGGCCGTTAAGCGTCATGGCACCATCGCAGGGGGCTCTGGGTGCGAGGCGGCGTCCTGAAGCTGTAAGCTGGGAAGTTCAGTCTGATAGCGCAACTGAGGCGCTCCTCTGACAGAGCTTATCTGAAGCTGTGCCCCTGCAGTGGGGGGGCCTCGAGTTCCCGCGATCAAATGTTGCATTGCGGGCCTGCGGGGGCTCCCGGATGCGCCTGCGGACACCTCAGGGGTGTCGTAGTTGAGCACAACATCGTAGCAACAACCAACCTGGCACACGCATTTGGGGCTGCTGCGGATGCCGAATCGGAGGTTAATGCAGCTGACAGTGCACCGGCTGTCCGCGGCAGGCCCCCCTCCCCTCGTACGGGATGAGGCGCCTTGTGCGGGGGCATAGGGCTCTGGATGCCTCATGACGGGGGCGGCAGTGACATCGTAGTGGTGCAGGGGACTGCCTTGAGAGCCTATACCGGGTCCTGCGCTGCACCGCGAGCTGCGCGTCTCCTAATGATATTGACGCCGGGGGCCCGCGCCAACATAGGCGGCCACTACGAAATAACGAGGCATACCAGGTGGCTGGCTCTGCCCCCGCCCTTGTGAAGGGGGGCCCCATATCTTGCGGAGCGGTGTGGGACACGCTGTGAAGGTGCGGGCTCAGCAGGGTTAACGCATACTGGGGCATACCCCCTGGAACCCAGCACACAGCAGGCCGGGCATAAGGTGGCCCCAACAACCATCCTTGGTGGTTGCTGCGTATGCAGCCATAAGAGGGACACCAAGCACGGGCTGACGAACACCATTGCAGAGGTGGATGGAGGAACGCACAAACAAGTAAAGCCTTGCGGGGTCTGAGGACCGTGTACCAGCTGTGGATGGTGCCTGCAGCAGAGCCACCTTAGCACATGAGGCCATAATTAATGCTAGGGAATAGGGCCCTGGATGCTCCATGAGGTGTGCGGCGGTGACATCACAGCCGCGGAGAAGACCGCCTATGTATCCTACACCGGACCCGACACTGTGCTACGTTCCGCACGCCACTGACCGAACCGAGGCCGGGGGACCGCGCCAACAAAGGCTGTTGGCCAGGAACACTGAAGACTGTGGGGCATACCCCAGGCGAAGTGGGGGACACAAACAATTCTGCCTGTGCGGGGTCCTCAGGAGTGGTACAGCACAGACCTGTGAGCGGTTCCCGTGGGTGAGCTGGAGTGGTGCCGACGCATGAACTGGCCCGCAGGGACTGTGGAGCTGGCACACTTTGGGGCCACTGTGTGCCGAGCCCTATAGTAGGGAGACCAAAAGACATATTCCCACGCAGGAAGGCGTGAGAAGAGGCCCTGCCAAAATATAGAGTTGCACCCGTGCTGCGCTGCACCGGGACACCGCCACTGGAGCCCCGTCAGACAAGTCACCAGCCAGAGCACAGAGAGGTGGCGCAGAGTTGCGTGAATAAGCTGAGGTGCCCATTGAGGAGGGCATAAATAAGTCGAACAGACCTGGGCAGCAATATAGGGAACCAGCTAAAAATAAACTCCTATCCCGGGAGTGAGAACTGGGGCCAGGGCACCTTTAAGCGACAGCGGACAGCCCCCACAAACGGCGGCAAACGTCTGACAGAAGCAAAAGACCGCAACACAGCGAGCCTAGGTCCCACCCACCCGAAACGGCAAATGGAATGGCATCCAAGCAGACTAAGACGAAGGGGAAACAGTCTACGATGGAAGACTTCACGAAAACCCTGCAATCATCAGAGGGCGAAAGGAGCAAAGACAGAGGCGCCCAGATAGACACCCCCCAGCTCGGGGGGACCAACAGATCCTGGAAGCAATCACAGACTTGAAGGCGGCGTGGCAAAAGAAACTGGAGGCTGCTATGGCCACCCTGAAAGTGGTGCTGGAATCCAAAATTGATGCAGTACAAATATACCTGAACCTCCTGAGACAGGATGTGAGAGCAATAGCGGAGCGCACAGGTGAATTAGAAAAAGAAGTGAAGACCAACACAGCCGCCTGTGCGTCGCACGCCTCGGAGATCCACACCCTGCGACAACAAGTCGGAAAACAGAGCCGAGGAAGCCGAAGGACGGGCACGCAGAAATAATATACGGATCGTGTGGCTCCAGGAGAGGGAGAGGAGGGTCCACAACCCACGGAGTACATCAAGTCCTTGTTGCTGCAAGAAATAAAAGGGGGAACTCTAACCCAGGGATTTGCAGTTGAGAGGGCGCACAGGGCCCTGTCAAGAAGGCCCCCCAGCCACCCCTACCCCCCGAGACCGATCATAGCCAAAATATAAAATTATCGCGACAGGGACAGGATCCTGCAATACTTTCGGAAGGGAGGCACGATCCAAAGGTCATCCGCATCAATCGCTGCATTCCCGGACTAAACACTCCAGGTGCAACGACGGCGACTCAACTTCGGAACAGTGAAAAGGAGGCTGCGTGAGGTGGACCACAGATACATGCTGATGTACCCGGCGAGGCTAAAGGTGTTCCACAGGAACAGAACATTATTTTTTGACAACCCTAGTGGAGGCAACGGAGTGGCTGGATGCACAGAATTGTCCGGAAGGGAAGAACGGTCGGAAGGAGAGCTACACGGAGAAATGACGCAGAGTCTTCAGAGGCCGAGGTGCTGTATGAGCTGCGAAAGAGGGACTTGAATATAGCCTTGCTATGCAGAGGGAAGGCGGGTAACATGTGGCATATAACTTGGAGGAACAGAGCACCCAAACTCATACTCCATTAGATAGGTTAGTTAAGTTAAAAGTAGTACGGTAACCTCCTGCTGGGTTCCTAGTACTGGCCTAGCTACTGGCCTAGCCGGACAGGACCAAATGCAGGATCGCCTGAGATCCAGGGGTGGAGCTGGGCAACAGTTGGGGGGGATCGGGAGGGGGGAGAGTGGGGAGTTGGGGAGTTTGTAGTGGTAGTTGTTAGGAAACGAGTTTGCTCCTACGTGCCTCTGCGCGTGACCCATGCCAAGAATTCACGGGCTGAAGGACGTGGAAAGAGGGAGGGAGGATGGGACATTCTGGACAATGGGAGACCTTAAAATAGTTACCTGGAACGTCGGAGGACTCAATAGCTACCTGAAGAGAAATAAGGTAATGATGTACTTGAGACAGCAAAAGGTAGACATAGCCTTATTGCAAGAAACCCACCTTACTAAGGAAAAACAAGAGGTAGTTAAGAAGAAGTGGAGAGGGACCACCATAGGAGCAACATAATCGGCATACGCCAGAGGGGTAATTACTTGGGTGGCACCACATGTGCCTTTCCAGATGCTACAAACCACGGTGGAGCCGGCTGGGAGGATGGTGGTGATTCGGGGGGCTGCTAGAGAACAGAGAACTGAGTATAATAAATACATATGCCCCCAACCAAGACACAGTGGCCTATTTTAAGACGTTATATGGCAAGATCGGCCCCCACATGGGAGGTGCGATCATATGGGGGGGGCCCCAAAATGGACAGATCAAACACGAAACTAGATAAGCCCACCCCGGCAGCGAAAATGTTACAGGCCCTGCTAAGGGACTTCGGGCTGGAGGACATTTGGAGGCGACAGCACCCAAGTGATGGGCACTACTCACATCTCACATTTCGCTGCCCCATACAACCTGCACACAAGATTGGACCATATGTTTGCCACCCCGGAGGTATCAGGGGAAGTGGCGGGCTCCGAATACAAGGCGAGCATACTGTCAGACAATTCCCCCCTGGTCTTGTTGTGGCGACACAAGCCCCCCAGAGCTAGGATCCCAACGTGGAGGCTAATGGCCGAGGCACTGAAGGACGCCGCATTTCGAGAGAACCTACGGGAAGAGATAACTGGGTACTTCGAGAAAAACACTGGAAGCATAGAGTCAGCAGGTACCCTGTGGGCGGCCTTTAAGGTAGTAATAAGGGGGGCTGCCATATCCAAGTCTAGGGGGCTCCAAGGGGGCATAGAGAGAGAGTTGTAAGAGACGGAAAAGATGCTAGAAGCAACAATGAAAAGAGATGGCACCTCACCGGAGGATGCTGAATGGGTGAGCCAATTACAACAGGCTTGCGGTGGGCTCTGGGATAGGTTATGTAACCTGAATTATAAAAAATACTTTGAAAGACAACACGCAGGGGGCGATGAACCAGGAAGGCTGCTGAGAGAGAGAACGGGAGAAGCAGGACAACTTTGGAACACCCAGGAGACTGTGAACGAGGGGTTCCTCAGATTTTATTAACATCTCTATGCAGATGTGGGAGAGACAACAGAGCAGGAGATTCAAGAGACACTAGAGGATATAGGATTGCCTAAATTAAGTGCGGAAGATAGGGAGAACCTAGAGGCCCCAGTCACAATAGAGGAATTAGAAACAGTGGTAATGCATCTCCCCACGAGCAAAGCCCCAGGCACAGATGGGCTCCCCAGCAAATTTTATAAAGCGTACAAACAAGAAGTGCTCCCCCACTATTGGCAATGCTAAACGAGGCCTTTGAGAAGGGAAGTCTGCCGAAATCCTTGAGGGAGGCGATGATCATCCCGCTCCTTAAACCTGACAAGCCCAGCACAGACTGCAGATCGTACAGACCATTATCTATGTTAAACCAGGACAGTAAGATCCTCACATCTGTGCTGCCGAATTGTCATGATGCCTACCCCCGGGGACCCAGACCATGTCCAGCAACCCCTGAAGCAGGCATCAAGTTATCCTAAGCAAGCCCAACAACCCCTGCTAGGGGCTATTTGGGTCCAGTCCTGGCGCCTATGGCGCCAGGCTCATATGGTGATGCAGTCCTGGCGCCATAGGCGCCAGGCTCATAGATTAAAACTTACCTGAGGCAGACCATGCTGCAAGAGCTCCAAGCCAAAGGAGGCTTGGAAGGGACTACTTTACTTAGGGACTATTTTTTACTCGGACGGGGCTGAGGAGAAATACTTACCTGGGACTACTTTGGAGGCTATTTAAACCACGCCCGAAGAGCAGCACACGCTTCGCGTTATTCTGCATCCAGCAGCGTAACGCTCACCGTGCCTGCAAGTCTGCATCCAGCCTTCTGCCACGCCTGCCTCGAGTTTGGAGCTCCTAGAAAAAGGGAGAAAGAAGGAGAAAAGGTTAGAACAAGAGCAATACCTTTAATCCTTACCTGAATTCCCGATCCATCGCGCCTTCAAGCTGGAAGAAAGAAGTTATTTTATGCGCGTCGCCTCGCCTTTCTGTAGCGCCGCGCTGAACTCACCGGCCTTCGCAGCATCTTCACATTCCACCGCATCCTCCTGCATGTTCCCGCTGCACTCCGGCACCTAAGGAGAAGACAAGAACAGCAAGGTGAGCCAAGGGAATACACAGAGGAATATTAGTTACCCCCCCCATAGACCTACCTGATTTTACCACCGGGGGTACTATTCCTCTTCCACTGCATCTTCGCCAAACCCCGGCCCCTAAGGGGAAACAAAAGGACAGCAAGGTGAAACAAAGGGACTAACAAGGGGAACCATCCTCACCACAATAGACTTACCTGATTTTACCGCCGGAGGTATTATTCCCCAAGACTTCATACTTTCTCTCAGCGCCTGAATAAGGGAGAAAGCAACAGGTTACATCTTGACATTATTTTATCGAACTGTGTTGGAAAATACAAATCCTTACCAGAATACTACCGGTTGCCACAAGGAACTCTTCATTAGGGTCAAGCTGCAACCTGGAAGGAATCGGACAAGAGTGAAAGTCAGGCATTTGAACTCTTATAAACTTAATACTTACAGCGTCTTGCCGGGAATCTCGGAGTCAATATTGTTCTGGAACTCACCAATTCCTTCGAGCCAGTGAAGCAACTGGTTATCAACGCGCCCCTGCCCTCAATGCAGGATGGAGAGCTCATCTTTTCAAGCCATCAGGTGAGACTATAAGAGGGGACATCAAAGGTGATCTGTGGGGAGAACAGCGGGGCTGGGGGAATTTACGCTCAACTCCACGGGTGGTTAATTCCCTTTCTTCATTTGCAGAAGAATATTCCTACACGCCAAGTAAACGAAGCTAGGCGGGCCAGTCCAGTCCGTCATCTCGGTCCTACACGTCACATTGGTGGAGACCGCAGCTGTCCAGTTCCTATTGACGCCTCTGTGGGAGCCAGGTGAGCATAACACAATAGACTTAAGCGGGTAATAAATAAACTCATGCACCCCGATCAAACGGATATGTCCCAGGTAGAAGCATATCCGATAACCACAGGAGGCTCCACCATATCATGGAACAGACGGAGGGCGACCCAAACAAAATAGCTGTAGTCTCGCTAGATGCAGTTAAAGCCTTCCACTCGGTCAAGTGGCCGTGGTTGATGGCAGCCCTGAAAGAATTTGGGATGGGACCTGGGTATCTGCGATGGATGAAAATGTTGTATAGCTCCCCGAACGCCAGGGTAAAAAAGGGAGCGATGATATCAGAAGAATGGCAACTAAGCAGAGGCATGAGACAAGGTCGCCCATGGTCCCCGATGCTGTACATCTTTGCACTAGAACCGCTGGCAATCTATCTGAGACAGCAATATGGAGAAATAGGGGTACATACTAAAGGGGGACCGCATCTGATATCATTGTATGCGGATGATATGCTGCAATACCTACGGTACCCAGCAGAAAATTTGCAGTACATCCTGGAAGTGATGGAGCGCAATGCGAGCCTCTTCGGAATAGCAGTGAACCCCATAAAATCGTGCATGTTCCCCCTGAGTAGGTACAGAGGAATCCCACAAGAAAACGTACCCGCTCTGCGATAGCCTGGCAGACCAGAACATTCAGATACCTGGGGATCAACATATATCACACGGTTGCAGATGAGCACAAGCATAATAAGGAGAGAGCAGTGGAAGGCATCAAGAGTAGTATGGGGTTCTGGGCAAAGCTCCCCCTGGCCATGGTGGGGAGGGCGGCCTTGCTTAAGATGGTGGTCCTGCCTAGGCTATTACACTTCTTTGTAAATATCCCTTAATGGTGCCCAAGCGTTTGTTCACCAAACTCCATAGCCTATGTAGAGGTTTCCTGTGGCTCAACTCTAGAAACAGGGTGGCCCTATGGAAATTGCAGAATACATACGACAGAGAGGGGATAAACTTGCTTAACTTTGAGATGTACCAGCTTGCGGCGCAGCTACAATATGTCGCTAGGTGGTTATCAGAAGACGAGACAGCAGAATCTAGACTGCTGACGAATGAGAGCGACCCATACTTCCTAAAACAATTAATATGGCTACCCAAACTGGAGATGCAGGGGAGATCGAGACTGCTGGCACTGGGCTGGGAGATTTGGCATAAAGCGTGTCGAGCTATGGGGAACCCGGCCCCATGCTCCCCACAGGCGCCTCTGGTGGCGCTACGAGGGACAGATGAGCAACCATGGAAAGGAATCCGTCAATACTGGGAGCCGGTGGGCCTAGCGACCCTAGGTGGCGTATGGCAAGAGGGAGTAGCATTGGACTTTCAAACGCTGGTGGTTGAATCCGGCATACACATGGGGCAACATATTACATATAATATAATAGTCAAACGGGTGAAGGAAACGTGGTCCGAGATAACTCTAGCGGAAGAACCGGATGCAGCCATAGAAATGATGCATGACATCTCAGAGGGAGGGCATGAAATATCCCGGATTCACGAACTGGTGATGTCTAGAGTGGGAAAGGAGCTGCTCCAACTGAGACGGGACTGGGAGGAAGAAGCGGGAGAAACCATGCAGGATGGGCAATGGGAAAGGGTTCAGAGGTATCGTAAGAAGGTATCCAGAAATGTGAGGCTGCAACAGATCCAGCTATATGTCACCCACAGAGCATACACGACCCACCGAAGGATCGCCAAAATGGGGAATACAGAAGCACAAAAAATGCCACAGATGTGGAGAAGTAGCGGCAGGGATGATCCACATGTTCTGGGCGTGCCCAGAGGTTGGGAAATTCTGGGGGGAAATTAAGTTAAGGCTATCCGAAAAAGGAATTAAATTAGATGTGGAATCCGTGTGGGCATGCATGCTGGGGGGATTCACCAGGCCGCGGAACCTGAAACACATATGCAAACCTAAGGAATTAGCTTACATTCTGGCCAAGAGGAGAATTGCCATGAGCTGGAAAGCTGTCCATAGACCTAGATTAGAGGCATGGTGGAAGGATCTCTTAAAATGGGCTGAGGCCGAGACAGTGGTATGGTATGAGGCAGCCAATAGGGGGGAGGAGGAGGAAGTGGGACCTCTAATAGCATGGAGGCAAATGGTAGCCGCATTGCCCAGGTCCGCCCACGTCAACTCCAGTAAAGAAGACACGCCTGAGGAAGACAAAGGGAACCGACCAGGGAAGGAGGGAGTCAGAGGAATAGCGGGGGGAGCTCGAGTTTAAGGGGAGGGAGGGGGGAAGACATTAAAAAGTAAACATGTATTGTATGCTAAGGAACCTGTGATGGAAATGTCGGGTGTGTTGCTTAATTTTTGTTTGTTGTAAAAAGCAATAAAAATTATTTTAAAAAAAAGAAAGTGATGGCTAAGAACGACGATTTAGAGAGGAGGTCTAGGAGGAACAATATTCGGATAACAGGGATACGCAAGGCTACCTCCATTGACAACATGGAGACATTCATAGATAAACTGCTGTTGGAAATACTTGATAACCCACCGGTCACACGCATGTTTATGGTTGAGCGGGCGCATAGATCTCTGGCAGCAAAACCTCCTCCGGGGGCCCCGGAAAGGGCGATTATAACCTGCATCTTCAGTTATGACGGGGATATTTTGCTTCGCACTGCCAGAGAGAAGAAAGAACTTTGCTAGGGTTCAGCTACGGTCCGTCTCTTCCCCGACTTCAGTCCGCAAGTACAGGACCAGTGAAAGACTTTTCAAGAGGCCAAGAATATCCTGAGGAAAAAGAGGTCTGATATTCAATGCTGTTCCCGGCCAAGCTTAGGGTGGTTCTGGATGGCAAGGTGACCTTTTTTTTACATCGCAGGATGCCGCGGAACGCTTTGCGAGGGACATCCCGGCCTCAACAGAGTCACCCCATAGGTTGCCGTAACACTCTGCCTCAGTGGACATCTCCCTTGTGGTTCCCCTCAGTCGCACCCTACTTCCGGATGCATACTTGAAATGTATAAACAAGAAGATATGCGGTCCGGCCCCCTTGGGGGGCTATGGCAAAGCTCCATATGATATGACGAGCCTAGGTCGCATGGAGCGTCCCCAGCTGTCGTGAGCCCCCCGTGCCTGACGGCAACCCCACTCAGTTGTCATTTGTTGTTTGTTTCAATGTTTTGTGATTTCCTATCCCAAGGTTTAGGGTATGGGCAGGGTGGGGGTTGGGTTTTGGGTGCCGGTAAGTTGTAGTTTCTGGCGTGAGGTGTGTGGATATCGGCGTGATGTTGATTTACCAGGATGGTTTTTATTTGCTGTTAGGGGTGTTAGAATGTGCCAATGGATGACGCATACCTATAAAGGTTGTACTTCTGAGTGGTGGGCCTTGCTCCTTCACAATGCGGACTACTCTGCATGCGCAGGGGGAGAATGTGATAATATACAAGGAAAATTACTCAATTTACAATATGTGCCCCCCTGAAGCACCGCGTGCAAGCCATGTAGCACTGACCAGTATTAACCTGGAACATACAGGGATTCACAAATGCGAAAAAGCACAAAGCACGACTCGCCGCAAAGTACGCAAAGAATCATGGGGCAAACATCCTATGACTGCAGGAGACACACCTTGCACACAAAGATAAACTCCCTAACCTGGCGTGGTGGGGGTCCACAGATATGGATCGCCCTACTCGACCTATTCCCCTGGTGTCGCCACATATATCCATCAATCCCTGGAATTCAAACTTCATACCAGAATTGGGGACGAGGAGGGCTGATATCTAATGCTAGTGGGGGAGCTAGCTGGTTGGAGGGTTCTTATTATCAACATATATGCTCCGAACAATGACGACCCATGTTTCTTCCAGGGCTGTGCTGCCTACCTACACACATGTCCCAACTATGAAGTGCTCTGGGTGGGTGACTTCAACATAGCCCTCTCCTGAGACTTCAATAGGTCCTCACTAACTCAACACCTTCTCTCGAAAGCAGCCTAGAAATGGGCGGTCATAGCTGAGCAGCACAACCTGCTTGACTCCTGGAGAATACTGCAACTCATGGCCAGGGAATACTCCTACTAATAGGGGGTGCACAGCAGCTCCTCCAAGATTGACTGTCATGGTGTCATCTGGCCTCGACCATGACATCAGAGACGCCCGCATTCTCCCCTACTCTGTACCAGACCATGGAGTGGTGTGGGAAACGTTTAAGGCGTTCATTAAGGGATGTTGTATTGCAAAGGAGTGGAGGTCCTAAGGTCTATATGGAGATCAATCTCCTCCCACGAGCAACAGATCAAGCTCCTAGAATCACAACATCGTCAGTGGGATTCCAGGAGGTGCAGACACAACGCCGAACAGCCAGAGCATAGTTGTCCCTTTTTATGGCTAGGGAACAGCGTTACATAGGCGACCCCATATCAGCTGCCACGTATACCGAGGGTGACCCTCCTAGCCAGATTCTGGCCTGGGCAATCAAACGCAAACAGCTGGAATGTATACTAGAAATAGAGAACTTGGAGGGTGACCTGACCAGAGATAATGAAGAAATCAAAGTGTTCTGGGACTATTACGAGATGCTTTATACCTTGCAGACCGGGGCTAGTCATGAATCCATTTCACATTATTTAGACAGAGTGGCCCTGGGCTGGCCTGATCCTGCCCTAGGGATGGCTCTGAATGAACCCCCCTATGATGAGTTCCGGAAAGCGATCCTCTCTCTCCCCAACGGTAAGGCCCCATGCCTGGATGGAATTATGATATGATATGATATGGCATTTGTAATGCGCCTATACACAAGTGTTTCAAGGCGAGACGAGGCAGGGGGGGACAAAGGGAGGTGTCATTCAGATTGCGCAAGTGCAAGGGTAGAGGGGAAGGAAAAAAGTGCAAGGGGGAGAGGGATAGGGGAAAGTGCAGTACGGGGTTAAAAGCATACAGGATAAACAACAAGGGCCAGCTGGTGGCAAGTGCGAGGTAAGTGCAGACAAGTGCAAGGAAGGGGGGCTGTAGGGATACAGACACAGTCCGGAGTGCAGGGGTTGCCCGGGAGGCAGTGCAGGGGAGTGTGGCTGGGCCAAGGACCAAGAACGGTGAGTGGCCCAGTTGCAGATTCAGTGCAGTTTCAGTAATTTTAGCAGGGGAGAGGGGGAGAGAAAGCAGAGGCAAAGAGGAAGGTTTTGAGGTGCTTCCGGAACCGGAGATGGTTCTCCTCAAGTTTCAGGGAGGCAGGAAGGCTGTTCCAGAGGGAGGCCCCTGTAGCGGAGAGAGATCTGCCCCCAACTCGTTGTTTGGAGAAGCTGCTGACCCTGAGGGAGTTGGAGGTGGATGAGCGAAGAGCTCGAGAAGGAAGATATTTAGGAAGAGAGAGTTGAAGGTATTTTGGCCCAAGGCCCCAGACGGCTTTGTGGACAATGCAGAGGGTTTTGAACTTGATCCTTGCAGTCACTGGGAGCCAGTGTAGTGATTTCAGTCCTGGAGAGCTACGGTCCCTGGGCTTGAGGCCAAGGACAAGTCTCGCAGTCCTGTTCTGGATGAGTTACAAAGGGCGGAGAGTAGAGGCGGGCAGATTTAGATAGAGGCTGTTACAGTAGTCCAGCCTGGAGAGAACCAGGGCTCTAGAGACAGTGAGCTTCTGGGGGAAGGAGAGGAAAGGAAGGATACCTCTGAGGATGTGTAGCTGGTAGTGTGACTTTCTAGAGACGTCGGATATGTGAGGAGAGAAGGAGAGGGTGGAGTCGAACAGCTGAGCTCTATAAGACCTATGCTGATTTGCGGATTCCTCAGCTGCGCGTTATATATGAAGCTGCCAGGTCAAATGGGGCTTTTCCAGATTCCATCAGGACCACCCTCATCACAGTCTTGTTGAAACCTTCTTAAGACCCAAGTAAATGCGCCTCCTATAGGCCGTTGTCGTGATCAACACTGACAATAACATTCTCGTGAAGATTCTTGCAGATAGGCTCCTGCTTCCATATAGCTGCACTGGTCCTCCCCAACCAAGCAGGCTTTATCCCAGGCTCCTCTACTCAGAATAATCTGCATCACCTGTTCTCCCTCATGCACAATGGCGACCGGGAAGTCCCAATTATTGTGGCCGGTCTGGATGCCAAGAAGGCTTTTGACTTGGTAGAGTGGCCTCTTCCCTTTGAAGTTCTCTGACGACTCGGTATAGGTACTGCATATCTTAGTAGTTGGGTCAGGCTGTTGAGTTCGGTCCCGAAAGCTAAAGTGTATACCAACTGCATGCTTTCGGATAATATTCACCCAACACGAGGAACACAGCAAGGGTGCCCGTTGTCCCCAATCCTATTTGCATTGACAATTGAGCCTCTGGCGTGCACCATAAGAGAGTTCCATGCTCACAGAGGTGTCAAAATGTACTCTCACCTCTCCATAATCTCCCAATATGCAGACAACATGCTGCTGTATGTGAAACACCCCAAACTCAATCTGGTACCCTTGGTAGAGCAGATTACTCAATTTGTGCCATTTACGGTCTGAAAATTAATTTGTCCAAATCCAAAGTTCTTCCCCCCGAGCGTGGTGTGATCCAACATTGGCAAAGAGTTTCGCTGGTGCCCCAACAGTATCCGTTATTTGGCTGGGCTGGTGTACCTCTCCTCGACAAAACTGTTCAGAGTCCCCAATGTTGAAACCCTAGAAAAAAGAGCATAAGGTTAATGCGTGGATTCACCTGCCTATCTCGCAGGCGGCCCGGCCCGCATAGCATTGGCCAAAATGGTAATCCTTCCCTAACTTTTATACATGTTTAATAATATCCCTGCAAGGCCTCCATCCACTTTCTGGTCCCGCCTCAGGAGCCTGATGTTCGTTTAGTTTGGGCAGGGGGACGGGTGAAGATCTCCTACAACACCCTAACCTTAGCGTATGAGCAGGGCAGTCTAGACTACCCTGATTAGTGGTCCTACTTCTTGGCAGCATTTATCCAATGCTCCGTATGGTGGTGGGCTCCAACCCCTGATCATCCACACATCCTCCTTGAGAAAGCCACGACCTACCCTAATGACATGAAGGGCCTACTCTGGGATGCCTCTATCAGGGAGGAGACATCCGAGATACAGCCTGTGGCTACTATCCGTAGAGCATGGAACAAGCTGCAGCAGGGAACCTTGCGTGAGGGATGGTTCTCTTCCGACCTGGGTATATATCGGGCTAATGGAATCCCCTTCACTCATGAGAATATTTTCCGACAGCACTTTTATGGACTGGAGGTTCACACGCTGGGTGACCTTCTGCAGGAGGGTAAATGTATTACTTGGGAAGCCCTGAAGGGCAGGGGTGAATGCACAACCGTTACAATGCTATTGTACTTCCGATTACAAGAGGTTATCTGGACAAAATGGCAACATTTTCCAGCAGCCCCCACCCCCTCCCCAATCCTTCAACGCGTTGTTGCCCCCCCCAAAGTGTCATCTAGTCTCGCCCCTATATAAATGCATCAGATCTCCGAAAACACTTCAAATATGTACCTCTAAGGTTAGGTGGGAGCATGCGTTGGGGAGAGCGCTAACTGAGGCAAATGGAAACAAGTCTGCCTTCAGACATGTAAAATCTCCATGAACGGCCGCCTCCGGCTGATGCACTTTAAATGTATACATCAGATGAACTACTCTCCATCCCTACTCCACAGCTTTTACTCAACCAGATCCCCCCCAAAGCATCAGATGTGGATTCGATACAGCTGATTACTTTCATGTTGCCTGCAGCTGCCCACAGACACGCCCTTCAGGAGCTATGTGAACCAGGCACGGAAGAGCTCACACCCCGGCTCCCCATATAGCCTGGACTGAATGTGGTTTCCTGGGCTCTGATGGAATGAAGAATTGACTTTGCTTTTTGTCAAATAACTGTATTTGCTGTCCCCACTGTAATAATTATGTTGTGTAATGGCACGTTACAGGGATGGGGGGGCGGGGTGTACCTGTTACTCTCTGTGAATCTGTTTTCTTTTAGGATTGTTGTGCAGAGATTGTACCCTTTAATGTGTTTGTTGGAATTTAAAATCCAAATAAAGAATTTAAAAAACACACACACAACTTTACTTGTGTACAGTAGAAACAGTGTTCCAATTGAACATAGTTTAAATATATTAGCTCATTTTGTAAACACCATAATCAGTTTATGAACCTGCGTTAAATTATTCGAATACATTATTATTGTTCCAAAATATGACATGCTATTAAAATAAACAATTTCTCCACTGTTTTGACACAGCTATAACAAAAACAAAATGCTTCTCTATAAAAAATATTTGTATATTATCTTGCCTATTCGTGTTCTGCCAACAGGTGTTTCGAGACCCATCAGGTATTCTTCAAGGACACAATCACAATTTTGATTCTATATTACTATAAATGGTCCTTCATATTAATTTAAAATCTTGTTGGCATTACCATAAGTGCTCTTTGAATTACAGTAATGATCTCATTAAAATATCGCCACCTGCAGTGCCTCTCGTTGTTGGTACAGTAGATTTTGTCTAGTGTACCTTTCTGTCCCAAATACTGTATTGATGAAAATATATTTTTAGTCCGGTTGGTCCGAATTGACCTTTTTTCAAGTCTCTTTCCTTTGTGACAGGGCCGCTGTCACGGCCCTGTCAGGGAAGGGAGGGGACCTGACCCTAAATCCCCCCCCCCTCGTAGGCTTCCTCATATGACATCACTTATTCATCCTGATCAGTCAGGCTTCATTCCAACCCACTCGACAGCATTAAAATGCAGACCTCTTCTTCTGTGTTATATAACAGATTGATCATACGGCCAAGACCGTTGCAACCTCATTAGATGCTGAGAAGGCATTTGATTCCGTCTCATGGCGGTATCTCTTCTCGGCTCTCAGTCATTTCCAGTTTGTCCCATATTTCCTCAGTTGTACTCAGCTCTTGTAGTCCTCCCCTACGGCGAGGTTCTGTATTAATGATACACTATCATGTAGTTGGTTGCATTTAATAATACAGAAAAGTATTTACAGTGTTGATTCAAAACGCCAACATTAAACACATCAATTGAGCTAAAAAACACTGGACATGAAAATCTGTACACTATGTAAGAAATATATGATTAAGAGTATCCAGACATTTGAGCATTCACAGGATTACATCTACAGTATGCAAACATTGCCTTCATTACATAACGTTGGCAGGTGCGGTTTGGAGTTGTATACTCAAGTTGAAGGTCTGTTTTTGAACACTCCTTTAGTGATTAAACAAAATAATGTGTAACTAAATCTGGGACTTAACTTCAGCAAACTTCATACAAACCAACCACTCAAAATATTATCTGTGTCCTTTCTTTTTAAAATTTAGTAGCTACTGCAGCATTGTCCCTGGGCGGCCTTTTTAAAAATCATGAAGCTACACACATTTGGAATTCAAGTGAACCAGGCCCTTGGAATAAAAACTGTTCACGAGCAGTGCACTCAAAAACGAATTTGATTTTCTGCTTGTGCTAAAATCCATTTCAGTGAACAAAACTGGTGGATATCAGATTACAAATTCCAATGATACACTAACCTTTAGTATACCTCTGGGCAGGGGGACATGTCAGGGGTGCCCCCTGTCCTCGTTACTGTTTGCTCTCTCAATTGAGCCGCTGGCTGCACTTATGAGAGCTAGGCATGGACATCAGGGAATTTGTATCTTTGGGCCACCCTAGATTATTTTATTGTATGCTGATGATGCACTTCTATATGTCTGTAACCCAGAGGTCAATCTGGGCCCCATGATGGAGGAGGCGTATGATTTTGCCAAGTACTCCGGATACAGGGTAAATGAAACAAAGTCTGAATTGTTCCTGCTACCTGATGCCACTCTGCCGAACCATCACTTAATGGGGTTTAGGTGGGTCCCTTCGACATTCGTATATATGGGGGTTAATGTGTCCAAGATGCGGCAGTCTTTGTATGCCAAAAACCATGCAATATATCTCGCTAGTCTGGCTGTGAAATGGAAGGCATGGTCCAAGCATTCCATCTCTCTGTATGGTCCACTCACTGAATTGAAAATGGTGGTCCTCCAAACTACTGTATTACTTTATGAATATTCCAATCTGGCCTGGAAGAGCATTCTTTACCAACCTCTGGTCTTTGGCTGTATGGTATCAGTGGGGGTCGGGGTTGGCCAGACTGAACTGGGGGTAGATGGTGGAACGCTACAATCGTTGCAGAATTGCGGCGCCAGATTGTGAACTGTACTTTCTGGTCGCACAAGCTATTGGTATAACATCTCTGATCCCGTAGTGCATCTGCCGCTTGAAAAATACAATGCGGTTTCGCTTCATTTAAAATGGGTCATTTTCAGTGATAAATACTCTTGTACCTTTGACCCGGTGCGGACCCAGTGAACGCATGGTCTATATTGTTCCATAGATTGGATATCCTTGTTCCATATAGCAGATGTGCTCCATTATGGAACTTCCCGGATATCGCCCCTAGATCTGACTTGGCTATCCGAGGCTACATTGTATAGACAGGGACAGCTAGTAATGGGTTATATGTTTGCTGAAGGGGACTTGGTTTCATTTGAGTTCTTTACTAATATATTGGGGTAACTCACAGATACTGATATTGCAATATTTTCGCATGAGGGTGGCGTTCAGGAACAAATTGCTCTCATTTCCCTGGGAGCCTGAGGCAGTTGTTGCACCAGGGGAATCCAGACGGTGGGTGTCTAGGCTATACAGAAACACCAAATGTATATGAACCGTGCACATCAAGAATGGGAGAGGAACTTGGGACAAGAATTTTCTGATGTATAGTGGAGGAAATGTTGTCTCCTTACCAAAGAGGTATGCCTGTGTACTAGGTATAGGCTGATCCAATTTAAGATCCTGAAAAGATTGCATAATAATCCTTCTAGGATCGCAAAGTTTACACTGGGTTCAAATAAGAACTGTCCTAAATGTGGCACCTCCCCAGCAGACGTTCAGCATATTTTCTGGTGATGCCCCTATATCACAGGATTTTGTCAGGATGTGGCTGACACAATTGTAGATGTTCCACCTGTATGTACTTGCCCCATTAAAATACTTGCTTGGGGATACAGGTTAAGTCTCCATCATAATTCGTAGATTCTTAAACATTGCATATATCGTTGTCAAAAAGTATGTATTGAAGCACTGGAAATCCAAAACAGGCCCGTCTCAATTTGGATGGCTGAGAGACCTGGTATAGACAAATGAGAGAGAGGAAACTTGTATCTCTATTGTGTCTGCTGTTTGTAAGTCTAAAGATATTTGGGGCCAATTTTGGACATATATGTTGGCCAAAGAGGTGTGAAATGTATCGGGGGTGATGGAGTCTGTAGGTTGATATTGTGAAATGTTTATTAGATGGATGGGTGGTAACTGTTCCGTATTTTGCCCTATGTTGGGACTGCTAAGATCTGTATGCCAGCTGAATAATACTCAAGGATTTGTATACAAACTGTTATTCTTTATCTGTCAAAATAAAGGTTTTTAAAAAAAATCGAGGAAGAGTACAACATCTACAAATATAATGCCTTTTGAATTTTAAGTTCAAAATTTTAAGGACAGCCGCGCTGTCCATGAAGCGCGCTCCAGCACCCCTATAAAAAGCCACACCCTAGAGCTGCTCCTCATTCTGTTTTTGGCTACCAGAGATAGCATTCTCAATATTGGTGTGCTACATTGCATTGGCTGCTGACCTCTGTCTGCTGTGCTGTTTGCTATATCTGCTGTGCCATTGCTCTGCCTGCTGTGCTACATCCCAGATGGCAATCATGTCTTCCACCTCTGCAGCTGCTTCGGCTTCAGCACCACGCCCAACCCCTGCACCACCACCACCTTCCCAAGGGCCTGGAGAGGGGAACAAGTGTGGAGATGTAGAGAGGGATGACGAGGATGAGGTAATGGAAGTCCCCATTACTGCTGGCCAGAGTGAGTCCTGGGTGTGGAGGCTCTTTGCCACTGTTGGAAGGTGTACCCAAGGCACGTGCAGACAAGGTACGCTGCACTGAGTGTGACTTAGTGCTCAATTGTTGCAAACCGGGTCTGTATAGCTACGGGACCACTTCCATGCGGTGACACCTAAGGTCTTTTCACAAGGCAGCAGTTCGAAGAGTTGTCTCCTACAATCAAAGTAGTAGGTTGGTTCCTCTACAACATGCTCCGTATCTGCTCCTGCTACCACAAGAGACGCTCCTGTGGGGCAGCGCATCCCTGAACCAGCCTCGCAGGTCATACGCGATGGAGTAGACCCTTACCTTTCGAGGGTCACATTATTGTGTATGTACTGCGATTTGGTACTCTGCAGGCGGGAGACACTTCAGAGCGCTTTCGAGGCTATGGTCCGGGAGCATGAGAACGTCTACCACCTACCTGATTAAGGCCCACCCAACATCTTCCTCTATCCACCTTCCCTTTCTTAGCCCCGTGGTTGGTGCCCTTTCCTTAACCTCCTTCCCTTGCTTTCCTTGTGTGTCTTGTTAAAAAAAAAATACAAAACAAAAAGCAAAAAAAAAGGCTCTTTTCAGAGCCACCTTTCACAGTTTAAAAATAGAAGTGCCAATGAAATGCTGCTGAGCCCTGTGCACTTTTAGAAGTCTGAGGACAGTCTGCGGACATTGACATTTTTGGGGTATGGCACTACCAAAACCATTGCACTCTTCTCCAGGAGTAGGTGGTGGCTCTGAAAAGAGCCTTTTTGTGTTTTTTTTTTTGTGTTTCAAAAAGTTCAAGTTGTCAACACCTACTGGAAAAAGGATTGCTATACTTCCAAACAGGGTTGCAATGCATTTTGTATATATTTCACAGAAAAATCTGATTCCCAGCATGAGTAAGATGTACTTCATCTCTGCGAAAAATGTGTGTGCTACGAAAGATAATATTTTCATTGTGGAAAGATGACATACCAACATCTCTCAAAGAAGCGCAAACACCCTTGTTGACATTGCGCCTCGCGTTCTCCATTTGTGGACCAAATGAAGAAGAACGCAGCCACATTATTCTCTGCACAATACGAGAAAAAATTACTCGGGAGTTTGGAAACCTGTCCATGACTTTCCCAAGTCCTTCTTTCATTGCAAACTGCAAGTAAATTCCAGACACATGTCCTAAACTGTTCCCTCCACAATGAATAATAATGATGTCTGGATGATGGTGTGTCATCAAAGTGGCACAAAAAGGAACCAAATCCAGCCACTTCATTCCGCGCACTCCATGCCAGTGCACATGATGGAATACAAGATGCGCAGCCACTCCACAGTGCTCTGCATGCACCTCCAAACAATTTATCCACGAGTCCTGAAAGACACAGCCATAGGAATCTGCTCTCCTCTCAGGAAACAGACTTTCTGCCAAAGTCTCTCCTTACCTAGTGAACCTTATTGACCAATCCGTTGGCCTGCACAGTCTCATTTGCATGCCTCTCAGCCTCAAAATCCCTGTATGTAATATGCGCGATCTGCGGACTGTGCGGTGTCTGCGGACAAATCGCGAAATCCGAAAGTGGGGAATTAAAATTTAAATAGTGTACTCCACTTCCTCTTTGATGGTGGCTCTGAAAAGAGGCTTTTTTAGTTTTTTGAAAGTGCTTCTAAAAAACACCCTTTTCATTTTTTTAAACTTATTTTCTTCCTGATGTCTTCACATTATCCTCTGTAAAGCATTCCTTATATTTTGAAATAACATAGCATTTCCCAATATATATAAAGAAATGCCATCTGCTTTGAAATAGTCACCATGAACAAAATCAATATTGTCATTGTTATAAGACAACATCCCAGCTCTAAACAAGAAAGCAGACATCCCCCTGTTAACCAAACACCTTGCACCATTTTGCTGAGGTCAAAAAACATTACAGTTGTCCCATACCACCCTAGGCAACATTTCAGAAAAAAATCACCTTGGCATTTGGAAGAACCACCATCACTGTCTGAACCAAGTTTTCAAGAGCACTCATAAAATTAGGAGCACTGATGTATCCCAAATGGACAGCTCCCCAATGCAGTACCACTACACCTGGACTGTTCCACATGGAGAAACTCTTACAAACTCCAACCACTGCCCGCATCTTGAAACCAGGCACAGTTGACCACAAAACCTCCACTCCTTCAAAACCTAAACTGGCAGCCATATGTTTAGACATAGCATACCTCTCTAAAACATTTATAAACAGATCTCCAACTACCAACACTCTCACTTTCTTCACCTCTGCCATCTTCACTACACCTGCACACCCTCTCTTCCTGCAAAGAACAACTTCAACACCTGATTGGCTAATCCCCACAGTCCCCTTTCCATGCTAGATATGCTGAGAAACCCTGGATGTGGCATGCCCTGTCTGCGAACAGCTGCGCTGTCCGCGGACCCTGTAACACAGGGTTAGCCCTTTTCCCTTTCCGCATCACTGTCTGCACCACTCTCTCATTGGATACACATAAGCAGTCACACATCCACCAATCACATCCAAGAACTCTAAACATAACGCTGTCATCACAATTCAGCACTTTAGATGGACTATTCATCACTCTGAGTACAAGTGTCCTGTGATTGAAAAGCACCTACAGCTAAAACTACTGTAAAACTCTTCAAGATTTCTCCTTCCAGATTCAACTACATCTACATACATCAATACAAACTACAGGTATGAATATTTTGTTTACAGTACATTTGCAACTCTTTTATAAATGCATATGAACAGGTTACCTGCCATTCACTCTGCATAATCTGCAAAAAAGCATACTCTAATTTCTCCCATCTCCTATAATTAAGTTCACTTCCAAATCTGTCTGCTTTCCAAATTTTAATTTACCCATATTACTCATTGCAATGTCCAACCTATAATTCTCTTATTTCCTTCTGTCATTTTCATAATCACTTACCCCTTAACACACTATTATACATTCATAGAATGCACATAAAACAGGAGACCAGGTTGTATCTTACGAGTACATTAAATGCATTTATTGAAACAGAATGCCTGACACTTGCCATACTTGCAAAACCAAACGAATACAAGTGTACATTCAGAACAGTGCTAATAGGAATGTGGATAGCAAAGTCAAAGAACTGAAAGGTTTCCAGCACTCATATAGGAAACATCTATGCACAAAGAAAGTAATGGAATTACACACACAAAAACATTCTCCTTTTCAATCTGTACATTTTTCCAAGCTTTTTTTCTCGCCCTACTCCAACTTCCGCTAATCTATTACCACACTAAACAGTGCAACAGCAACACATACTTTCAAAAGTTCACCTCATAGGACACACCTATACATACTCCACTAACCCCCTTACCAATGAAGCTGATGCTCCAAAATCCCCATTCATATACAAAGCTATGCAATTTAACACATACAGTATCTCTTCCTAGAAATAATTTATTTTGCAAATGTAACTAATCTATTTTTCAAGTGAAATTACTGTGCCATTAACACACATATGTACTAACCTCCTTCTTTCACAATTGCAGTGAAGACCACACTCCAGAAAACCAGTAACGTCTAAAGTACAAGACAGAACCGAGAAGAAACCTACTCTTTGCATCCAACAAAGTAAGTGCAATAATGTCATAATTTTCTGTTACTCAAACACTGAAGTATTCTAGTATTGTAGAACAAACAATTGTATCAACCCTACAGCATTAGATTCAGTATTATTGATTGCACCTCAGCAGGTGCACACTTTGTATTGTCAGTCCATTCCACAATCACATACCTCTACATACATGCCTACCATCATACTCAGACAGTCATGCACAATGCACACATACATTGCACAACGTCCCAACCAACACTTTCTTTTTTCACCAACAGACACCAAAGAATGCCTACCAAAAAGCAACTCCGTAGAAAGCAATGCAGAAATGGAGCAAATCAAAATAAAAGTGTACAAAATAGGCATCCGCCTCTAGCAGAATTTATACAAAAAATTCAAACAAAACAGCTAATATAGTCACTAAACGAAACTAAAACAGCTTGCAGTAAAGAAACTTTGACTCCTCTTTCAAAATGTAAAACTAAACCGAAAGTTATTAAAAAGACTGCAGCTACCACTAGTGCTAACACTGCACCTTTAAATCTTGATGTAGCCACATGTAAGCATACCAAAAACATTATTTTATAAAAAATGTTCTGCCAGAGAGTCCTTCAGAACCTTATAAAAACAGGAGAGAAATCATGCTCAACCCTTAAAACCTACCACAGAAAACGAATCCTGGAAGCTCTCCTAGACAGTGCAGAGGCACAGAGAGTGTTCTGGTCACCGTCCAGGATGATATGGCCAGGCTGGTGGATGCAGGTGGAGTGGGGGCCCTGATTTTGTTATACCTGTCAGCGACCTTCGACACTGTCGACCTCCCCATCCTGCTCTCTCGACTTGCCCAGATGGGAATATCTGGGCAGGTACTAGCCTGGTTCACCTCATTCCTTGTGGATCATACCCAGACCCTTGTAATGCCTCCTTTCCTCTCTGCCCCCTGTCACTTCAGTTGTATAGTTCCGCAAGGCTCCTCCCTGTCTCCAATTCTTTTTAACATCTGCATTTGGGCCCTTGTTTGTCTCATCCGCTCCTTCGCGTCAGATGCTACTCATATGCAGATGACACTCAGATCCTGATCCGATTAGATCTTGATCAGGCTGAGGTGTCGTGTCTGTATAGGTGCCTGGCGGCTGTGGGAGAATGGATGAACCACAACTGGCTCAAGTTGAATGGAGACAAGACTGAGGTGATGATGGTGGGCTGTACCCCTGATCCTTCACACTGGGTGTCCTCCTTCTGGCCACTATCTCTGGGTCTCCTCCCCATCCTGGTAGGCAAGGTGAAAAACCTAGGGGTAGTACTGTCTACATACTTGTCTATGGACAAGCCGGTTACTGCTGTGTGCCAATCTGGCCACTTCCAACTTAAAACACTTTAAAAAAACTGTTCCCCATGATACCAGCCCCCCTTCATTCTCCTGTGGTGACAGCCATGGTGATCTCACAATTAGATTATTGTAACTTCCCTTACCTGGTGCAACCAAAGGGCATGATCTATCGGCTGCTACGACTTCAAAATATGGCTGCCCGTATTGCAACCGGCTCCCCATATGGAGCCCACATATCCCCGGTTCTCCAAACCCTGCACTGGCTCGCGGTGATGCAGCAAGTTAATTTTAAATCTCTCTGTATCGTTTACCGCACTCTCCATGGCTCAGGTGCTGAATATCTCCGAGCTAAATTTGCGCCCTATGTGCCTCACCAGACATTGCGCTCTGCCTGTGCCGATTTGTTAATGGTCCCTACATTTAAGCGCATCCGGATTGGAGGACGCGCTTTTTCTGTGGCAGCAGCAGAGCTGTGGAATCAACTCCCAGTGGCTATTAAAAAAATCCCTAACTATTTGGCCTTTAGAAAGGCTGTTAAAACTCTCCTATTTTAGGCTTTCTGGCTTGGTTCTTTGGGCAGGATTCTCTCACCTGAGCGCCATGATACTTTTGGGTGACCGCGCGCTTTATAAATAGGCTTAACATAACAGTGCAATCCTTCTCAAAAGGAAATTATTTATATTAGTTTTAAACAGAATTAAACCACTGACAAAACTAACTGCTAAACTACAACAAGGACTTCTCAACAAACAAAATATCAACAAAGATAGCTTCACAAACATCTGTGCAGGTGAGTGGAGTCACACCACCAGCACAGAACCATATTTCAATGAAGAAGCATACAAACAAACCCAATTGCCATACATAGCAGTGGACGAGGGTATGAAAAGGTTAATAATACCATCATGGAATAAGAAATGATGCTCACACAAATATCTCAAGCAAACTTAGCATCAACTCTCCATTGCACTGAACCAATACGTCCAGTCGACAAATGGCTGTGAACATCAATGTGTAACATAGGCAAAACATCTTTCACATATTTACGCCAGCTCCTCAATCAGTATGTGAAAGGCAAAGACAAATTGAAAATAATACTATTGCAAACTATGGACTCCTGTCCAGTGCGAAAATACATGGGACTACAAGGACATTCATTAGCCTGCATTTCTGGACCTAATTGCAAAAGCACCTTCCACCATATCAAAATGATAGGAATACACCATTCAACTGTAAGTAATCTTGTTCATAAACTGTACAATGCCAAAAGGCTTGCTTTAGCACTGGCCACTTTAAATAACATTCTTCTACATGGTACAGCCAAAGAACTACTCGAAGAAATGGAGCCCATCCAGAGACAATATTTTGAAAGTGAAAGCCACTTACAAAATTCAATATATTTAGAACAGAGTAGCAACAACTTACAGATGGCAACCTTCTACTACACACATACAGAAAAGAAATACTAAAGTTTAAAAGCGCATCTGCTGAAGTACCAAACCATGCGTGTGTGTTGCCACAGGACTTTTTATAAAAATAGCACAAAAACTGTAGACATAATGTTCAAAATGAAAGATAATGAAGATTCCTAGTGGCTCCAATTAGCTCCCTACTTTATAGCAAAAAACAAATACAAAATTACTAACCCCTCAATACTTTGCAGATACTGCACTGCAAAAACTTGACAACAACCAAATACCTTGACGTGCTATCACTAATAACTTGGAATTATTCCCACTACCAAACCCACTGCAACAACTTAACTTGTATGAGAGCATTATAATTCAAACAGTGCACCCATTTCAAGCAATAATACGCCTTCAACCAAAACAGCAAAACTACTTCTCTCTGAATTACTTAAAGGCATTCGTGGCAAAGTAGTTTATTTGCCATTAGATCTCAAAGAAAATGTACACACTCTGGGAGTGCAACGGCCAATAGATCAATCTTTGATTATCCTAGTAAATGGTGTTCCTAAAAAAGACAAAAGATTTGGCAGCAGTAGACTTACATGTTAGAGAAGCCCTGCAATATCTAAAAGACAACAATGAATACGCATAGAAATATACATTGAAGAAAACCTGAGGAAAACCACCAAAATAATTCAAGACTCGTCAGCAACTGGCCAATTTCAACTTCTAGATCCTACGACAGAATCCAATATTTTAGACCATTATACAATTCACCGATTGCACTCTAAAGACGCCATAGATGATGCACTGGAAACTTACCAAATGTGGCAAGCCAAAGGATCTCCAATCAGCATATGGGAAAAAAGTGTAGAAGCACAAGCCTTTCCTCTACTCTTTCCTACTTACTGGAAAAGGAGGAAGGTACGATGAAAGACCCGCACAAATAACATCATTAGAATACCGCTCTTTACGAATGTATTCTGAAGACCCCAGATTCAGATAAATCGTGGAATACATATTCCACCTTCTCTTTGAAAGTGAACTTGCAACTCTATTCTATGGAGTTGCACACACATTGAAATCAGGTACCAATTTTCTAAATATGTCTGCTATGCAATTACTACAAAAAGTGCAAGAAAAAGATGAAGTTTTACAGTCAAGCATTACAAATCTTTTAGCAAACATGCATGGTATAAAAGAATACTGGTTCCGACTACACGCAGAAGTACACTGTATGATAAGAAACCTTGGCCCACCCACATGGTTTGTGACATTAAGTTGTGCAGAATATGCATGGGAAGATTTTCACAATTTCCTACTCATAGCAAACAAAAACAAAACAAACATAGATATAAAAATACCAGGAGAACTCTGCACTCGAGATCCTATAAATGTATCAAGATATTTCTATCATCGCTTTATTGCCATGCTACATTTCCTTTGTAATAAAACAGTGCCTGTCCTCAGAGAAGTGCAACACTTCTTTTGGAGAAAAGAATACCAAGCCAGAGGAGCACCACACATCCACATGATTTTGTGGATTAAAGATGCTCCTAAATTTGGTCAGGACAGTGATGCCACTGTTTTGCTGTGCATTAAGAAAATATGTCACTTGTGAAATCCCTTCACAAATTACACATAGTGACCTACATGAACACATTTTACAATTTCAAAGACACAAGTGTGGGAAGTATTTTTGGCGCAAATATAAAAACAAAGGGAAATACTACACCAAATGCTGCTTTGGTTTCCCTAGACCAGTTTCAACAACAGGTCAAGTGAACAACTTCATGTCTTCAGTTAGACCTAGTGTCAAAGGTAAATCACCAAAGAACTTATACTGCATAAAAAGAACAGAAGTATCAAAGTACATCAATGATTACGATGCAATCATTGCCCTCCTTGGAATGCAAATATAAATGTGCAATCCATTGCAGACAATTCCACTGCAGTTGCACGATATGTTACAGTCTATTTAACTAAAGCAGAAAAAATAGAGCTCAAAGACCTCTGGGATGACATATCATCTGACAAAACACGGTCACAGAAATTGTACAGCTTAGGCATAAAAATGCTCTCCCATAGAGAATGTGGCTGCTATGAAGTACTACTGCCTTGTATGGAAAATCTGAAAACATAGTATGGTTAAGCCTTGGTCCTGCTAAATCCAGAAAAAGAGTTCTCAAATCATATGAAGACATAGAAACAATAGCCAAAAATGATGCCAACAGCCAAGACGTTTTGAAAAACAACTTACTAGACACATACTACCCAAACATGAGTACCGCTTTGGAAACCATGCGTCTATACCACATAGCCCAAAACTTCACATACAACAATAATATTAAACCAGATGAGAAGAAAGGTAGATACAGAATCAAAAATTGGGACCGTAGCCTAGTGAAACTTACCAAATGCAGCTTAATAAATCATATGAAATTGTCATTAAAAACTCCTCAACATAAAGAACTGTATTACATGTCCCTACTACAACTTTTTAAACCATGGAGAAAAGATTTATTAGATACCCATGACTCCTATGAAGATGCTTTCAAAGCAAATGAAAGCACTATTACAGACATATACCTTACGCAGTACAAAACAATGTTAGACAATGAACAGAAATGAGAAAAACTCCAGGCACAACTAAATATAGGCACTTCTGACAGCAGTAAACCTTCTCTAACAGGAAGCCAAGAACCACTTGGACAGTCACTCATAGCAAATGAGGCTGAATTAGCCATGACTGAAGTAGAAAACACCATGTACCAGTATGAAGGGTCTACAGAAGACTTTGCTATACACATATTACAATTAAACAATGAACAGTGTAGCATTTTCCTAGAAATAACAAAACAAATTGAACATGGTATGCAGCACGAAACTAAAACTTGTACCTGTCAAGACTACAAACCTATACTGCCATATGCAAGTGGTCAAGCTGGTTCAGGGAAAACATTCTTAATAAAAAATCATCCACAAGTTCCTCCAACAATTGACAAACAAGAAACTGTCAGCTGTTGTAACGGCCCCCACAGGTTTAGCTGCCTACAACATAGGCGGTGTCACATTACACCGATTACTACTCCTTCCAGTAGAACACCAAAACAAATTAGGCTACTACAAACTTTCTCCAGAAGCTGCAATGGAACTACGCAGAGTTTTGAAACAAATGAAAATGCTGCTAATAGATGAGGTGAGCATGGTCTCCAACCTAATGTTGGCTTTGATTCACCTCAGATTACAAGAGGTCCTCAAAACATACTATGAAGAACTCTTTGGAGGAAAACACATAATTGTTCTTCAATTAACACCCGTTAAAGGTGAACCTATTTTTAAAACCTTAGGGCACAAACTATGCCGTAAAACTCTTGGCAGCATAGGAAATGTCAATCTTTGACAACATTTCCAATACAAAGAATTAACCGAAAACATGCGTCAGTCTGCAGACCTCACCTACGCCAACATTTTAAAAAGTATTAGAGTTGGTGTACTTTCTAATGAAGCACAATCTATATTAACTACCAGGCACATCCATGCACTTTACAGCCATAACTCATGTGCTACTGATGTCATGGAACAATTAGCACACACAAATGTAAACTGTATGTCCTTGATGCCAACTCTTGCAAGCTGTGCACAATTCAATGAAACAATGTTGAAAAAAGAAATGCAACCAATAGTTCAAATTTGCTCCACAGACAAACTGGACGTGCACGGTATGACACTACCCATGTGGGAACGAGCCACAGCACGACTAAATACCTTAGAAAACTCTATCTCTAACAGAGCTGGTTTAGAGAACATATTAAAATTATCTTTAAAATATAGAGTAATGCTCAAACGTATCCTTGACGTGGAGCAAGGACTAGTTAATGGAGCACTTGGTACAGTTTTTGGCTTTCAAACATACCTACGTGACAACAACATTCAGTTTGTCAATGTTCACTTTGACAAACTGTCAGAAGTTGAAAGGATAGGATGTTAAACAGCCCAATTCTTTCTTTTCAAAGAAATGTATGTACACAGAGAACACTTTTCTCTATCTCTAGCATACACAGTCACCATTCATAAATCACAAGGTCTTACCCTAGATCAAGCACTGATAGATATTGGCAGCACAGTGTTTAAAGAAGGCATGAGCTATGTAGCACTATCACGCCTACCTACACTTGAAGGACTATTTCTAGTCAACTTTGATGCAAGTAAAGTAAACGCTGATAGTCCTTGCATTGTAAAATACAATAGACTACGTGCACTCTGCGCACCCCATCTCAAAACCTATCCTGTTCCTCAAAAAGCAAAGGTTTGTAAAAGAAAACTAGTTCAGACTCAAATTATACAGGATCACACAACAATACCTCCAAAGAAATTAAAAGAAGCTAATACTTCATCAATGACCACAACCAAAGAAGGATCTACTACACAAACAAAACCAACTACCTCTTCAAAGAAACAACGCACACTTCCAACCAATGACTTAACTGTCTGGTCCATTCAAAATACAACTGGTGTAAATTTCTATGCAAATGTAGCAATCAATATTGTATTCCAATTGTCACCAATTGTTGAAAACATTTACTTAAACGGGACAGACCAATTATGTTTGCAAATGTAAGTCCTTCACAGAAATGCAACCAACAATCCTGACAACACTTGCAGTGTTTCTGGAATACGGCAGGAATTGGACTGGTCAGATTCACTATAAACGCACAAGTCAGATTCACTATAAACACACAAGAAGATCCACAAGAATTTCTAATGTACTTTAATACAAGTACTGGAAAACAAAAACATACATATAAATGAAATCTTCCATATTTCATACATGTGGAAACATAAATGCACTCTCTGCAGCCATGTGGCACAGGAACAAGTCCCTAATGAACGCTTTGTGTATGTATCCATACCTAACTGTGAATCCATTCCATTTCAGCAACTTGTACAAAATACAAACCATGGCAGATTATATATTACTTGCAATTCTGATAATCATTCCACCTTACAAATACAGCCACATAGTGAATACATAATAGTAATGCTTTTGCGTTTCAATGCAGATGGTACCATAAACAACTGTAAGCTGACTGGATTCACACATGGACAAGTATCACTTGGTAAGGAAATCTTCACAACAGTAGGCACAATCTACCACGCAGGAGCCGCAACCAATGCAGGTCACTACACTGCATACATAAAAAAGAAATGTGGATGGTTCAAATGTAATGATACTTCTATTACTCTAAAACAGAGATTACCAGCAAATCTTGTAAACACTTATTATTCTTAAAAACTGAATGTATTCACTAATCTGAGTATAAACATCCACAAAATGTCCTCAATAACCTTTAAATCCATAAACTAATAGAATAAGACAACAGCTATTTAACAGTGAAAAACTATAAACTGTTAGAATACGCCAACTGGTATCGAGCTACAACCAGAAAACTGCAATATACATTTTTGTAAGGAAACCCTGCAACACTTATTACGTATAAAAATGCCCTCAACAACTTCAAAACTATCAACAGTTGGAATACACCGAAAGGTATCTAACTGCCCCAAAATTCTACAACAACCAAACAGATAAATGAATACTGCTAAAATGCAACAAGAAATAAACAATTAGAATATGCCAACTGGTATCTAATTGCAACAATAGTACCACCACCTCCAAGCTAAAAACCATACACCAATTCAATACCTCCTACTGAAATCAACCATCGAAAAATATTGTACCATAACGTAGAAAGTTTTTTTTTTTTTTTTTTTTAATCCTGCATGGATTTTTGTTTCCCCCAGACCCAAAGATTTTACGAACAAACACAGGAACTGTGCAAATTGCACAGTACACTTGTTTGAAGCATAGTGATTGTAAAGTACTAACTATGAGGGTCGACAAAGTACAGAAATGTCTACTATGCAATGCAATAACTCATTACAAACTACCTACACTAACGTGATCTTTTCTTTTATCACAGAGAATGAAGAAACAATGGCTGCTCCGATTACCCATACCATGAAAAAACTGCATACAACCTCTACAAAGCAAACAATAAGTCTACAAGGATTGGAGTCACAACCACCGTAACATAACCCACCCATGCAAGCAAACACCTGACCACTAACTACAACCCAAAATACCTAGAGTCTTAGGTACCAACACTCTGAACACAATCCAACTACCACACACCACTGTCCTATAAATACTATTACACTACTGGTAACCAGTACACAAACTTTTGAAAACATACCCATAGGCAGCCCACATACCTCAGTCAAAATGTTTGCTTGCATGGGTGTGTTATGCTGCGGTGGTTGTGGCCAGGGTCTAGAGTCTTGGGTGCATGGCCCTGGCCACAACCACCGCAGTATAACGCACCCATGCAAGCAAACGCCTGCCAACTGACCACAACCCAAAAACATACCATAACCACCTCAAGCCCTATCCACTTCACTTGACATACTAAGACAGTACTTGGAGCCAATGCACAAACTCTTCAATGCATGCCCTCTCCACCCAATACTTGACTAACTACCCAAAACCAATACATCAGAGCATAATAAAATACCCAGTAGTGCGATCAGTGACTGGTATGTCCACGGACAACCGCAGCGACTACAGACAACGCGATCACATCACAGCCTTCTGCCACCTAAACAAATACAGTATTTGACCCATCTCTCACTCCCCCACCCTCTCCAGCCACTCTTCCACACACACCAAAATTAGATTTCCGCTCTGTTCCACGCCGCGCTGTCCGTGGATATCCGCTGATCCAACATGGTGTGCGCATCGGGAAAATGTGATGCACCTCACGCTTCACTTCAACCAATCAGCGGACACGTTGCTTGTCCACGGACATGATGTAAGCCCATTGACCAATCTGTGTCCTGTCCGCGGAGCGAACAGGGAAGTGTGTCCGCGGTGCAGACCCAGATATCACTAATTTTTTTGGACCTACTTTTTGGTCGTTTAAAAAAAACTACTGGACTGAATTCCACCAAATTTACAAAAGCACGCTTTTGAGACCAAGCCACAGCTCCTGCCGCAAATTTGGTGAAACACCATCCAGCGGTTTCAGCTGTAGGCGTGAGCAAAGTTTTTCTCCATTCAGTCTATGGGAAAAAAATACATTTTGGGACACCCCTAAAACTTTGCCACCCCTTTGACCAAACCTCACCAAACAGAGTGGGCCATATACTTTTTTTGCAAGGCTTGGTGAGGATTCGTCCAGGGCAAGCGAAGTTATAAGCCGCTCAAAAAGTGCTCTCTCTATGGATTTAGCAACTTAACCATAACTACACGGCTGCTACAGCGGGCCGTGTAATATACACACACATATAAGGCCTTATCGCTAAAGGGTTCACCCTATCTATCTAAAATAACTAAGGGTGCTCTTCAGTCGTCAGAAAGTGCTAAAATAAATATGTTCCTGGTCCAAACCTAATTCTACTTGGCCTTTCCACTAGGATAAACCACTTGGACTCATCCAAGAGAAGATCCTTATTCTCTGGGGTTGGTGATTTCTTCAATAGTCTCTGGATGAAATGTCTCCGTTTCACCCGATTCCCCTTTTTATAATCTTCTTCAATAAAGCCTGGATATCTCGTCCATGAACTCTTTCAATTCTTGGATAACACTCCTGGGTTGTATGCTTTCTTTAAGGATGTGTTGTGATCAATGAGTCTTATGTAGGGACACACACATATAGACAGTGTGCCCAATTCATAGAATGGAAACAGTGCAACTACATTATTTCCCCTTCATTAACCTCCTTGTTCAGTGCTGATAATACAGCAAAAGGAAGGATTGTCAACCAAGATGAAACTTCAAGTACGGAGCACAAACAAAACTTGATTAGTGTAAATCAAGGTCCACAACTGGGACACCTTTTTACTTGTGCTCACTCTTTTCTCTTGATATATACTCTCTTAATCCGTCATTGATTAGATTACATGAGACTTGATCCCCTTGTATAATATCTCTCTCCTGGGATCTTTCTTTAGTGCCTTCTCTTCTATTTTCTCTCGTGCTCTCTTGGTACTATGATACCATATTTCTTTAAGCACGGCTTTGGGTCATTTTTTCTCCAGTCTTACTCTCTTGGCCTATGAGACTGTATCTCTTCCTCCCAGGATATTTGTCTCCAGTCTCCCTCACTCACCTTTTTGGGTTTATTTGGTATTTGCTCTATGAGCTTTCCACATTGTCAGTTAAACAACTTTAATCCTTGTGTCTCTTCTTCGGGACCAGGACGAGTTACGCTCTTCATGCACATTATTCCCATGACAGGGTTTCAAGTTATTGACTCTAGACACCTTTTGCATTGGTAATTTAACAATTGCGTTTCTCTTGACTTTTCTTTTTGCCTGGGAAGAGTTCTACACTTCATCTGTTCCTTCCACGGCTGACTCCCACTTTTCCTGTGTTTCCTGCTACCTTCAGGTGAGTATGGGAACCTTGCAGGGCTCAGCACTCACTCCGGTATTCTTCTCAGTACTCTGTTTCCTCCCACTCGGCTTTTGTCTGCGTCCCGATCTCGGCTTCCCCTCGGGCTGCTGCCTTCTTTGGACACGGATGACAGGAGGCACTCCCTCAAAGCAGCGATGGTCTCAGCGTAGTTGTATGGGCACTTTACCCACTACAATCCGCTCGTGGTCATCCCACCACCAGGTCCTGGACACCTCTCTCGGGCAGCGATTTACCCCTAGCCTTGCTCGCCAGTCTCCCGGCATCTCGCTTTGGCGAATCTTGCCTGTTCGAAAGTCGCAGGCTCAGCGGCTAGTCTCAACTCTGCCTCTTCTTGCTGCTATCACGTCAGGGGGCTTCCAGTGCATCCACTACTCTCTATCCTCCTCTACTAGTCTCAGTTAAGTGCAAGACTCTTAAAGGTACCTCTTCCTCGACATTCTCTGATGGTTTTGCTTTAGCATTGCCTACAGACATATATAAGGATGTATTCTTCTTCCCAGTAGGCAGTCCCATATATGCTGATAGTGTGGCTGATCCAAAGAGTTCCTCAAGGGGAGAGTCACTCCCAGTGAGGCCCCACTTGCCCAGAGCACTAGGGCGGGTCTTGCGGAGCAGGCTCTTCTCCCTATCTTCAAAAGGGGTGGCTCCCCCTTGGAGAGAAGAGACAAATACCGTTGATTTGTCACAGAACCCAGGCAGCTCTGACAAACCTCAACAAGGAAGAGAATAGGAAAAGGACAGTGGGAAAAGAAGGCGACCAAAAGGACAAAGACAACAACAGTAAAGTACAAAGGTTTGTACTGTACACACCATAGTAGTTTATTGTACTTGCCCAAGAAAGGAAGGTGCTGTACTAACTGGTGATGGTTTAAGTGCACATTGGCCAGCTGTGGTGATGTCACCACTGTCAAGCGTGATTGGTGGTGGAGGAAAACGATATGAGTAGAGGGTAAAGAGTGCAAACGATAGGTGCACCCATGCTGCAGAGTGCCAGATAAAGTAAATATAGGAACAAATGAAGGCAACGCCTGAGATTACAAGTAGTGTACTATTAACTATTGTATGTAAAGCATTTCATTCTACAAAGCCATAAGGGATATTTTGTGTAGCTAACAGAAAGCGATGAATGCCTGAGCACTACCCGAATGAAGTTGATACCCGTAATCGTAGCAGGTCTTACAGGACAACTGATTGTTGCTTGCAATTATTCATATAATGAAAATGCGGTTCAATGCAACACCGTGCTTCATTAAATTAAGAGCTCACAGTCCCAATGTATCGATAATAGAGACGGGCAAGTTTCAGAGCAAAATATCACTCTGAACAACAGAGCCAGTCACCAGGCATCACAGCATATGGTATGCAACAACAGAGCAGATGGTTTCTATTCATCGAAATATTCATAGAATGAGATACTATGGTTGAGGGAGCGAAGAGCATGTGACAACAAAATTAACATACAAACGCTTAAGTGATGAAAAATATGTGTCTATGAAAAGGAGACACACGTATAAGGCCTTCTATTCTCCCATCCACAATGGGCAGATCATATTCTCTTATTATTGAGCTACACATGCTATGTAATGTACATGTGAACGTGTTCCTTGCTATGCGTCTTCAGTAAGCTGTCCCTGTCGCGCGTTTCAAAGAGTTCACCAGTCTATGTTCAGCTCAATAACTTCAAGATGTGGGACTTTGTGCCATGACACCTTCACCAAATCTCAGCAAGGTGAGGACTAGCCTACAGCATCAGTTTCTAAAGAATCCCTTTAGCTCTGCGGGCAATATAAGTAGGATTCAACCCTAAAGAACCTGAACCAATAGCCTTTCTTATAATACCAAATCATGTTTTCCTCAAACAAAATAAGCCTAAACATGAAATGATTAAATGTCCGAGAAGTAATCGAGAATGACATGCTCTCTCCCTCTCCCACTGTTAAAACCGAGCCCCATTGTATTTATCCCTTGCGATTGGCTTCTTTCGCTGTGTATTTCCCCTCTGACTTTTCCGTTGCTTCCCGAAGCTCTGTCTGTGTTCAATAACTACCGTAATAAAAATAAATATACCAATGACCTCAGACGCCCAGTGGCATTAGAGAAAGTATGGCGGTGCATTAAAAAAGCATTGGTAAAGGGATTACCACCACTTTTAGCCCACCACCACACTACAAGATTGGAGACAATGTGGTGGCGTTCGGGTGAACTGGGATAAATCAGAATTGCTGCCGGTAAAGGGGTTCCATGTGTTAAAATCACAGCAAAAATTACAGTGGTTACAAAATATCGCTGTGGTTTTGCCACCGCAATCCATGTCAAGGATGCGGGGGACACCCCCAGACCCATTATACCATTTAAAGGGAGCGGGGGACACCCCTGCAACCTCCGCTCCCCTTAAATGGTATAACAGGTTTCACCTTTACTGGGTCAAACCATGGCATTTTTGCTGCGTTTTTTTTTTGTATAGGCGACATTTTTGCAACAATTTTATCACTGCATACCGGTAAAGGGGGGGCGCGGGAAGCAGTGCCATACGATTGGCTACTAACTGTGAATCAGGAGACGATTAAATACCTGGGGATCCATAAAGGCCGGATGAATGCACTTCTGAAACAAGCTGGACTCGATATTGGCTATAGCCAAGACAAACTTCCTCCACTGGAACGCCCTCCCCGTGTCGATGCTGGGGCATGCACATTTAAGATGCTGACCCTCCCGAGGATGCTTTACATCCTCCAGAACACGCCTGTGGAGATACCGGCCAAAACGTTCTGAACCATAGAGGGGATTCAGAGGGAGGCATGGTATCAAACAGTAAGACAGACACAAGTGATCACAGTTCAAGTGTGTTTATGGAACTTCAACTGGGTTTGAAAAACGCCTATCTACACCTAAATCTACAGATGGGAGCAAGCTACGACCATCAAATAATAATAATGTAGTCCTAGTGGTGTCTTGTCAAAATAAAAAGGGCCTGTACCAATAAACCTATTGCCAATCCTTTTAAATACAAATAGTGTGGAAAACAATGTTATGTAAAAGAAAAGTGTTCAAGAAATGATATGTCAGGACATTCAAGCCTTTGGCTTCCCTTCCCAACATTTTCCTCACAGGACAAAGAGACACACTCGTGCTTAGCACAGTCTCTGGTTTCTCCAGCATGAGGGTGCAGTTGAAAACTTCAACATCATGGCCTTCTGTGCCAAAGTCTCTTTGCCATTCAAAGACACTTTTTCAGAGGGTCTGATGCAATATGACAAACAACAAAGTTCCTTTCTCCTTAGGATTTCACACATACAGACTCTCGGATGATTTTCTGTTTACCCCGGGTCCCCCTCCGCCGGGCTCGACCCACCTTCCTAGAATTTCACACATACAAATTCTCCGGTGATTTTCTGTTCATCCCGGGTCGCCCTCTGCCGGGCTCAGACCCACTTCAACACAAAACCTTCTCGGGTGATTTATAATTCACCTTGGATCCCCCTCCGTCGGACTGAGACCCACTTTAACACAAAGCTTTCAGTTGATCTCCCTTTGCTGGGCTCAGATCACGTTTATCAACTTTGCCACAAATGTTCTTTACTGTATCAACATCCAAGACTTCGATTATGCACAGGGTTTTGCTTGACATGTCACAGGACCACTTCGATTCACAATTCTCTACAACTATTTCACTTTTCAGCTGAAAACCATACAGAGACCTTCGATTGAGCACCCACGTGGTGCCGGACCACTTTGTCAAAGGTATCGTATCTTTGTTTCAAAGTTGAATCACTCATCAGCAGTTCAACTTTACTTGCGTCTTTTATCACACGTATTTCAAAAACATTTTGTTCCAGCGCTCGCCATACAATGTTGCCGCTTACAACCTGGGCTTCAACACAGACCAGTCTTGTATCGGTCTCCCCAACTCACTGGATGTGTTGATTTCACTGACGCTGCTGTGTTCTTGGAGCCAAGGGCAGTACCACAGTGGGTAATTCTCCCTGCCTTGATTCTTGACGCAGGACGGCCCTGGATATCTCCGATACACAATGCAGGATTCTTCAGCCTGTTTTCCTGGTCTTACGCTTTCTAATCTCAAAGGCTCCTGAAAGCAACAGTTCTTTGTCAAAAAGGTCAAGGGAACTTTCCTCCTTGCAATCCCCTTCTGTTTCGCTGTCTTTCTCCTCTTGTTAAACTGCCATCTTGGAACTGCTGTTTCCTTGTGTGCTTTGCCTCGCTCAGAGTGTGCTCTCGTGCTCCACCTTTTATCTGTGTGGGGAAGCTTAATGGAAGTCGCTGTGTGTGATGGTCAGTAATTGGTATAGTCCAGAGTTTTTCAACTTGGCTGAAGGAAATGGACGATTGTTGCGAGATGGAGCAATGGATATATAGAGACATAGGCTGCCACCGCAAACATGAGTAAATCTGGGGAAAATAGCTGGAGATGAATAACCGAAGGAGGGATGGCTGGCACCTCATACAGGAGTTTTTGGGGGTCAAAGGGGATGACTCTGAATGTTGTTCTGTACCTATTTTGTTTAAAAACTCAAAAAAAGAAATAAAAAATAAAAGATGTGGAAAAAACATCCAGCACGACACAGGAGATTTTTCACCCACATTACCGCCTAATAATGGAGTATTTACCTTGGGTAGAATTGCTGCTTGCAGTAAATCATTCACAACCCCAAAGGAGCCCTATGTAACTCCATGAATGGGGAATACCACTGCCTTACCACCACTCATAATCTGGTGGATTTAACGCCAGACCGAGTGGCAGCAATATTCAGAATGTGCCTGAGAGAGTAGTTACCTCTTTGGGTGCGAGCATCCTGGATTCAATTGCAGATTTTTGTAAGCTCCCACTTCAATAATGCTTTTAAGAATTTCTATTCTAATAAGCGAGTGATCCTCCAACATGTAGCTCAGGAGCAACATGTTGCTCGACACACGATAAAATATTGCTCGCCAGTTGCTTTGGGCCATGGTGTTGAGGCCAAGAAGGGGGCACTGCACGAATGAGACAGCAATGGCAATGTAACATGTTCCAGGATTGTGCGGGAAAGCTAGCCATATACAGCCTCCTCTGGAACACAAACGTGATATGCTATAGTTGGCAAAGTATCAGCAACGTGGGCTATGGGTGGAGAGGGATGGATGGGTTTAAAGTGCACAAAAAGCATGGAGGGGGCTGCTGAGAAGATTCTTAAAACGTCGGAGTAAACATGTCCCATGATGACCACACTAGTGCATTTGAAAGCAGAAGTAAGTCTATTGATGCCCCCACACTGCTTGGTCAATGTTATGTTATCCTGCCATAGGTTATGGTGCTGAAGTGCTTTGCCTGTCAGAGAAGCAAAGGAGCATGATAGAACATTCGATGATGGTAGTGAGGAGCAAAGTCAGGTAGATAGATGGTATGAGGGCGAGGAAATGTGGGCATGCAATGCAAATAGACCTACCTAGCAAAGCAGTGATTGTGGCGTACATGAGACTCAGAAATTAGACCGACATGACCATACCAGTGAAGACAAAGAAACTGCTGCTGTAATCAACATTAAAAAATTCCCCTCAATGACTCTCCACTTATTGGGCAAGACCCATTACGGTCTTTGCGTCACTAAGCTGCATAACACTAGTAGGTGAGCTGCTGGCTGGAAAAGGTACACAATCTGGCCAGCAATCGTTGAAATCAATCAAGTCTTCTATTGTTGCATTCGAGTTGGTTGCAAAGGGGTTATACACAGAAGCTTAGCAACAACATAAGGGGAAAATAAGTATCATGTAGGTCCAATTGTCCACGATTCATAACTTCCAGTTTACTTGTTTGTGCATGCATAATTTGTGTGCAAATTATTTGTTTACAAAGTTTCATACTCGTTGCATTGGCCTATGCTCTGCTAATTTGCCCAGTTGACAAGTTTACACAAATGGCCCAAAAATGAACCACATACCCATGTTTGTGTCCTAGTGAAAATGGGTATCTTCTGTACCTTTTTACAGCTGGAAAGTGCATACTGGGTGAATATGTGACATACATGTTCACATTTTCTTTAATAATTTGCATATGCTTTTGAACTAATACATTTTGTGTTTGATGCCACCATGCACAAGTGTCAGAAATGTTACATACTCAGTGTAGTGTCCTGGCAGGCGAATTAGCATTTTCTGATACTTTGCCACTGGCACGCGGATAATGGGCAAATAAGACAAATGCATGCCAAATTGTCTACCATAAAGTAATTTGCATAACGTCCGAATGAAAATCCAAATCAAAGTTACAGTTTATAATTTGTAATGAACAGGACCATAAATTCTGCCAAATATCAAAGTAAAATACCCAACCCTTTCTGTAAAGTGGTTTTCAAATGCTCCAAGTTGTGACCAATGATATTGGGCCAATGTGCCTACAAATGCACCACTTCCCACTACATTTTCTACGAAGATAGCTCAAAGGAAAAGCCCCAAATCGTTCAGTAAAATGTTCTTCTATTCCTAATCATGTTTTCACCAATGTAAGAGGCGATGTGTGCTTTAATAAAATCTCTAATAAAAGCAATATTTCACACAAACTTTCGCAGGACTTCAGAGGGGGAAAGACCACACCCCAAACCTCAGTAACGTGATCTTTAAATCCTACCATGTTTTGGCAAGAGTTACTGGCCTTGTGTTCTTATAAATACACCATTTGCCACAATAGATCCGAAAATTCCTTAGGAGAGGACCATACAATCCACATGTAATTTTTGTTTTAAACGCCCCAACTCATGGAGAACTTTACTGTCCAAAACGCCTTAATTAAAATACAACATTTGCCACTGAATGTCCTGAAGATTTCTTATGGGAGAATGCCAAGCACTCTTTAATATTTCTTAAGCGTGGCTATGTTTTTTAACACTTGTACTGGCCTCCAGTCCCTACAAACATCCTGCTTGCCACCTTATATCCTAAACATTCACTGTAAACACCAAATAAGGGTCAAATGAAGTTAAAGGCCATTGTAAATTGCCTGGACCAGAATTGCAATTGGTCAAGGTTACTGTTAGTTCCTGCACATTAACATACTGCACAACAACATAGCCGCAAAGCAATATTCAGTTTCTTTAAGGTATTATTTTTGTTGCAATCATTTTTCCACCAACGGGATGCTGATGTGTTCCATCGAACTACTGATCCTGCTCACTGGTCCATTTGATAAACACATTTTGCTCCTTGTCTCAAAAGGTTGGGTATCCCTGTGATAAGCAATGGGGCTGCGAGTTAAACCTGATTATTCAAATGCAAGCAAAAGTTGGCTAGACTCTGGAGGTCAGTCGGCATTGCCAGGAGGTCACATACATACTGATAACATGCTTCCCTATAAAGTGGGCAATTGAACAAATGGTGACCTGTTTGCTTTTTAATGGAAGAGCAGGCAGTTCAACGTGTCTCTGTCTTTTACCTGAAACTGATTTGGTCTGATGTTTAATAAAGGTCAGTGGTTTACTGTACAGGAATTAAATTCAAGTGCCTTTGCAATCCGTCTTGTTGGTCGGTAATTATATATAAATAACAAAGATTTTGACATCTCCTTTACATCGGATTGTCGATTTGCAGTTTTAAAAATATGTCCTACCCATTACTTTAAATTGTATAACAGACTTATGGAGTAGATAACAAATGTATGCAGCACATATTCCTCCACTCATGTGCCTCACCAATCGATCAAATTGTCAACTTCAAATATCTTACTACTTGTATCCTGAGCTAGGTTATCAAACAATGTTCCCAAGAGATTCCAACAGGCACAATACTATTCAACCAAGGCTCTGTAATCTCTGGATCATTGCATCAAGAAAGATTCAGAATCTACACATAAACCATAGGTATCTTGCATGATAATTCAGGCTCAATAGCCTTTGACGAGGACAAAAATAACATTAGACGGACCAAATAGACAGGACAATGAGAAGCACCTGCTATGTGATGCAACCGAAGAGGTTGTATAGGAGGGATCCCCCAGAGTCCTCCCACACTCTGCATGGTCTAGACATATAGTAGGAGAGTACCTCCTCTTCACAACTCAAATATTCCACAGAGATATGACCCACTGCATTAAAAGGAAGCCCATTTCCGTTTTTTGGTTTATCCTGACTGGGGGTCTGTAGTCTGGATTTAAGGTCCCATTAGGTGGCAGAAGTCCATTCCTCAAAGCAACAAAATCCAGCAGAAAGCCGCACCATCACTTGAAGTGGAACCACCGGACACACTCTGCAAAGAACAAAGGCAAGGTAGACCAAGCACCAAATAGGGAAGCAAGTAAAAGGTACCCATACTCTATATGCAACAAAAATACCGCCCCCTCCCTCACTGACCCAGTACACCACAATAGAAAACCTCGCACGCTCTATTCAGCAGCTGGTCTTTCACAAACAAAACATGTGTTTTCCCTTAGACTCTCACTGGACCTCCGAAAGCCTCAAGAAAAGAGAAGCAAAAAGGCTCCAGGGATTCAGTAATTACCCAGGAATAAACCCTTTAAAAAAATGTATTGTGTCTTTAGTTTATAAAACGTTTACACAAATACCAATACACCAATTTAACAACATAAAATCATTATAAAATCAAATATTAAACCCTTTCACCTGCAGAAAATTCAGCAAACCGGTCGATTTAAAATTTGAAAAACTAGTAAGGGAAAGCTCTAAAGCAGCCCACACTTCTCAAGCTCCAATAATAAACACACAAGTACGTGTATAGATGTTTATTTTAAAGATGTATTACTTACATACCCAAATATCTCAATACGCAGAAGAACCAAAGCATTTCAAAAGTATCACTATAAATTACAATGGTAACAATCACATTCGCAGGGGAAAAAGATTCTGCTAAAGGGTAGAGTGCCATGCCTGAGCAAAGAAATTGCACGTGGGCATACTACAAAGAGAGACTTTGTCAAAGAATGAATAAAATATTTTAAAACATCTGACTCAAAAAGTCAATTGTCAGTGAGAGTGTTACATCAAGCTGCGTTTACATGCATGTTTCAACCTTTCTTGAAAATCAATGGCTGGGACCTTGGTCAGGACTACAGCTCAAACGCTACTATTACAACAAAACAATAGAATGAATGCATGATAAAATAACAGAAAAGATGATCAGTGTCAGGTGTGAAGGCATCATGAAGTAAGACACAGACAACAGATTAAACTTTCTAAATAAATGGTTTATTTTTCTTAAATGTCAGAATGCAGTAAAGCCTAACTTGCCCTATGCTAAGGTGGGAATTCCCTACCTAAAGAAAACTAAGGATGTCCACTTGTTCAACTCAAAAGTTTGTCTGTGTCCAATACCTTTACTTACCCTCGGAACTAAATATATACAATGTGTAGGGATGTCCGCAACCAAAGAAGCAGTGTTCAAAATAAAATTCTGAGCTTCTTCCAGCTCCTGGCTTACTTTCAGCTTCCTCTTCCCCAAGTTCAAAACAGTTCCAAAAAGGCCTTGGGGCTCCCTTCCCCAAGAGTTCAACACAGTTCATAAAGTCTCTGGTGCACTTCCCACCTTTAAGACTGGGAGGAGGAGAAGGCAAGGCCAGTGTTTCATGCCTTGAAACACTTGTGTATAGGCGCGTTATAAATGCCACATCATATCATAAGAAGTCAGCTCTTTCAGCTTCAAAACTACAACCAGTGAAACTCTCTTGGCTTTCAAAATAGTTCTAGTTCACCTTCTTAATCATCCAGGCTTTTCAATAGTACACATAGATTGCTCACTTTCTGTATTTCCCATTCACTTCAACAGCTGTTATAAAATGCAACTTCTTTATCTTTACTTTCCTTGGCTCTTCCCAAGCACGGGTCACTCAGTCTAGACACAGTTGTCAGACCACACAGTGCACCCATTACAGGTCACGCAACCGATAACCCTTGGCACCTTGTTATGCTTCTGTATTTCTTCAGGCTTTTTGCCAACACAGGTTTTCGCTCTCTGGACTTGTGTCATTGGTTAACGCTCATTTCTGATTCTCCTTGGCAGACTCTTGGCTTTGCCATACAACGTGTATCTCACACAACTCACTGTGGTGTTCCCCCTTTTCCACCACTTTACTTTCACATTATTCATAAGTGCTCATCACTTGCTTCTCATTGTATTCATAAGTGCTGTATTCAGATAAGTTCATCATAGCTTTTCTTTAGTTTGGTATTCAATAATACTTGTTGCACTCTTAAAAGTACTGATAACACTTTGAAGCTTGTTCAAAATTAAAAACCCATAATTTGGTCTTTCAAAGTAACTAATAGATTTCAGTTCATTCAGCATCTAGGCATGCCTGCTTCTAGCTCCTGGAACACCCTGGTATGAGTGTTCCCTTCTTTAGACTCACTGCTTTGCTGCTGCTCCTCTGTGCATCTCGCTTCTCCTTTCCAGCTTCCTTTCACTTTGCTTTTGCCGCATGGAAGCCCCGGCGAGTAGTGCTTGCCGTCCTCGAACATTGCTGCGCATAGCTTTGCTCTTCCCTATCAGAAGCTGACAGCAGCGATCGGGAGACTTTAGTGTCGCACAGTTCCGGCTGTGGGCACAGGACATAGAGGACTGCAGGTCTCTTGACCCTCGCACGGCCAGCTCTGGCCATGGCATGTCTATTGTTCTCCTGTTCAGCACGGCATCCTTCTAGCCGGTTCCTCTGCAGCCCGCTCTGCTTCTGCAAACTGCATAATTTTCTCCAGGCCGGTTTCTACTTTCTGCTGGGCGGTCTCCCATTGAATACACCAGTGGCTTGTTAAATGGTTGCAGGTGTAAGTCCTTCACTTCAGTTGCCTGACCGTAGTTAAGCCTATTAGATGGACATACCTGGCTATTACAATGGTACTCCTCCACAGCCCTCTTCCTCATCTCAGTACCAAAGTGGTGTGAATGAATGGAAGCTTGCATAACTCCTGTAAGGAACTCATGTTGGCAACAGTAAAGACAGCCACACATGTTCAGAGTTCAAGGGTGTGTATTACTGTATAATGGGTGAGAAAAACACCTAATCTAAACCTAAATCTAAGATGGGAGCATGCTACGAAAATCAAATAATAATAAAGAAGTCCTAGTGGTGTCTTGTCAAATAAAAAGGGCCTATACTAAAAAAAACTTTTGCCAATCCTTACAACTAAGTTACAAAATAGTGTGGGATAATGTTCTCAAGAAAAGAAAGAAGTGTTCACCAAATGATAAGTCAGGCTAGATCTCCCATCCCCACGTTTGTAGCACAGGATAAGGCAGGACCTTTGAGCACAGCACACTCCTGTGCCTCGCCAGCACGAGGTTACAGTTCCTTTCAATGATGCCAGGACCTTCCGGGGCCAAGTCTCTTTCCTGCAAAAGTCTCTTGCCTTAAAAGGCCGGCTGTACCAAAAACAATAAACAAATAAAAGTTCCTTTTGGCAATCTTTTCACGTTGACCGACTGCTTTTCGCCCCTTGGATCCCCCTCAGCCGGGCGCTGATCCTTCTTGCAACATTAGCCTCTCTCAATCGGGTTCACTACAGTCTTTCACTCAAAACCTATCACTTAATAGACTCAATCCCCTTTTCACCAACTATCCATTGTGGACATCCCTCTGTCGGGTTCACATTTGCTAGTTTCACAGGTCAACCAGTTTTCTCTCATGTGTCAAAGACTTTCGACTGTACAAGGGATTTGCTCGACCCTTCTAGGACCACTTTGACACTTTACAGTTGCCAAAAAGGGCTACAGTCAGAGTCCTTCAAATGAGCGCCCCCTGTGACACCTGACCACTCTGCTTCTGAACCTTTTACTAGGGTTTCTTTAAAGTTCAATTACACAAGTTCTTTGTTCAACAAGGTTGCCACCTGCAACCTTGGATCCAAAACAATTCGGTTTTACTATCCGTCTTCTACGACTCACCAGCTGTGTTGAACTGTTGGAGTTTCTTGTCTCGAGAGTCGAGGACGGCACCACTGCGGCAAGCGCTTCTCCACGCTTTGGCTATCAGCGTGCGAGACACCTGTCCCACCACACGGCAGCTGGACTTCCCAGTCTTATGATTTCACTTTCTGAAGCTTTGCGGGTTTGTTGAAAAGGGCAAGGGCAATTCCCTTCTCGTCATCCTTCCAGGTTTCTCTGCCTTTCTTTTCAATTTGAACTGCCTGTACGGAATAGCTGCTTCCTTCTGCCTTTCGGCCTTGCTCAAAGTGTGCTTTCGTGCTCACCCATTTATCCCTCTGGTGATGGGTCCGTCAGGTGTGCGTAGCTTTTGTCAATTGCCTGACTCTGACTGAACCTTTTTTTTTTATTGTATATTTATTTTAAACTTTGTTTATTGGCATTTTCAAAGTTACAGTGAAATTGTTACAGTGAATTACAATAGTAAAGGAGTAATACAAATATGTCTTGGCTGCTTCTTTAGCTGGGTGGTAAGGCCAATAGAACAATTAACTAAACAACAAACGTTCCATACATATTCAAACTATCTACTAATTAGGAGTGGGGTAGTCCGCTAGATAAGGGGTAGCGGCGAAGTTAGAGGTATTCGTTTCTACAAGAGGCATATCACCCGGCGGTGTCTTCCTGGACTGCAAGGCTGTGTCCACCTCATTCATATTGGACTTGTTTATTGGTGTTTACATAAGTACAGCCTGGTTGATACAACAAGTTCCAGACAACAGGTAGATGTTTAATCACATTTCTGTACATAACTGTAGCAACTTAGAGGACCTTTGGAACAGTGAAGCCAAGCAACAAACAACGTTTCGTATAAAGCCAGAGTCATTTACTGAGCGGGTATGGGGCGATTCACTGGTGGGAGGATTTTTGTCAAAGTTCAGTGACCGGCGATTGACAGGTAGGGGGTCCCTAGCCGAGAGAGTGTTCCTAGGATAGTAATCTTAGTTATTCGTTGTACGCCTTTGTAGTGTTGTTTATTTCATGGTGGTGTTACGCTCACCTGGTATCCACAGGGACGCAACCCAGCCCTGGTTGGATGATTTGCACTCTCGAACCCTCTCCCGGTCCCTTGGTAAGGCCACTGGTTAAAGATGGGTCTGCAATATAGGAGAGCTGGATTCAATGCCAGATTGTCTTTATGTTGTCCCACCTCCCTTGGCCTCAACTCCTTCCTCCCCCTTGGGCCGTCTCCTCACCTTAATATTGTAGAAGGTGGATTCTCCGTCCTGCTCCTCGTGGCAGGGGCGCGTAGATGTGGGGGGCGAGCAGCGGCCATGTTACTTCACTGGTGCAACCCCCCCCCCCCCTGTGGGAATCCAGGCCTGCTGCGACTCCGTAGGTTTGATGTGATGACAGTCTTTATATGCAGTTCTTATGTTCCTCTTAGTTCGAATAATAATGTCTTGCTTCTTTCCTTTTAGGTATGGAAAGGTATGGAAAGGTATTTTGGAGTTGTCATGCAGTTTGAAGATGAGCATGGGCCGGAAGGCGAAAGCGCAGTGTGCGCGATGCTGTCCGGTGAGTAATGCGCAATGCGCGGCGCTGTTTCGCCTTTAATATTGCTAACCTGTGTCCTGTCTCTCCTTGCAGGTTGTGAAGTTCTTCGCCGAGCGCCGTAATGTTCCAGCAATGATACTGACCAGGAGATGACTACCCTGGTAAGAATTGTGTGGCTTTCTTCATTTGTGAGGAAACGTAAGTAAACACTTACTAATGCTGTCTTTGTTTCTCCTCTTTCCAGGTTATGGTATTCCAGGATGCATGCGGTGCCGGATGATGGAGTTCGTACCTTCAGGTGAGTGGAACTGAAGTCAGCGATGGATTGAAGACAGGATACTGTTCCAGGTAAGTTTCCTAGCGTTCTTTCTCTCTCTGCAGGTCCTTGGTTTCAGGTAAACTGGCATCAAAGAACTGGACACAGTGAGCATTACGCTGCTCACAGCAGATTAACGCAAAGCATGTTCTGCTGTTTGGTTGTGGTTTAAATAGTCTCAGGTAAAGTAGTCCAGGTAACATAGTCCCAAGCCTGCCATACCCAAAGTAATCCATGTAAAGTAGTCCCAGGCCTGCCACACCCAAAAGACTAGACGGCATAGCTCAGTTCCTTGTAACTGAGCTATGTGTGTGCCTCCATGTTGGCTGAACCCCCCAAGTTAAATAGTCCCAAGTAAATAGTCCCATTCTAATGTTGGTCTTCATGATGGTTATGAGCCTGGCGCCAAAGGCACCTGGACTGACTCCAAGAGAGTATTGGATGAGGTGTTAAGGCCTTTGACCTGGCCCTAACTGGAAGGCTGACTTGCCAGTAAGGGCCAGGGGAAAGGGTCATGACAGGTGGTTTGTCGTCTGATGAACGGAACATAGCATCCACCAATGCTTTCCAGGCCTCTAAGGTGACAGCAAGGCTGTCATCCTGTTTCAATGCTGATTTTGCCCAGGCCGACGTCTCTGCTTCGCTCCAGATTTTAAGGTTGTGTAGCCAATGTTTGTAGTGGGGACCTTTAGGCGATTTCCATAGCATAGCGATTTGTAGTATACATGCCAGGTCCATGAATCTAACAGTATGTTTATGTTTGCTTTGTCTTGGGTAAGTTCCCAAGAGGCACTCTAGAGGGTTCCAGGAGTACCTAACAATTCCCGCTACCCTACAAGCTTGTTCAACTTGGGACCAAAAGGTCTGTACTTTAATGCAGTTCCAAAACATATGTATAAGGTCTGCCTCCTCTTGGTGGCATCGGGGGCACCGGGACAAAGCTTCTGTGTTAAAGGTAGCTATCCTGCTGTGGGCCATGTATGTGCAGTTCAGCACATTCATTTTGAGCAGTTTGAACCTGGCATTCCGGGATACCTGTTTAGGGGAGTTAAGTCCTTGTTACTACTATGGGTCAGTGATAGTGGAACCCAGGTCTGCCTCCCATTAGTTTCAGTTTGGGGTCTCTGATGTGAATTCCTTCTATTAGAAGACTATATAGTCTGGTCACTGGTCTCCAGCATCCTCTAGTAAATACATCAGGGCCAGAACTCCCGTCTCCTCCGGTTCCTCAGGCCATCCCTCCCATTTGCGTTTTGCTGCACTGCTCACTTTCATGTATTGCAAAGATTGGCCCTTGGGTAAGCCCGACTGCTGTGACAGGTTATCAATATCTCTAAACTGGCCATCCTCGTACGTGTCTCCCCCATGTATAGATCCCCCATTCTTGCAGCTCCCAATTCTGCTCCGTTTGTGCATACATCTGTGATCATCAAAACATTAGGTGATTATGTACTGTGTATTTGTAAGAGCTTCATTGTTCTGTGCCATATATGTCTGCCCAGTCTAACCAAAATTGGGATAGGGTTCGCACAGCCTGCCGGGAGCCACAGGGTTTCACTTGGTCTGGCTTGGGACACCAGTTGCTGCAGCAGCCGGCAATTCTGATGTGGGTGGTTGCGCCAGTCATTTTGTGACAAAAACTTAATTGGGCGGCAAGGTTATAAAGTTTGAGATTAGGTAACTGTATCCCTCCATCTTTGTAAGGTAGTTGCAACACATTTAGGGCCAGTCTGTGGCAGCCAGCACCCTATAGGAAATCTCTAATTATCGAATCCAGACAATGAAAGAAGACTGCTCCTATTTAATGGTGGAAATTAGTAAAGCCATAAAGAAATCTTCGGAGCACTATCAGTTTCATAATGGCAATTCTACCCATGGCCGATGGGAGCAGTTTTAACCAGAAGGACACAGACTTCTCCAGACCCCCCAGTATCTAATGTGTGTTGCAATTGTGTGTTTCCTTGGGTGTTTGAGTGATCCGGATACCTAGGTATCTGAACGATTCAGTCTCCCAAGGGAGTCCCAAATCAGGTAGGGTGGATGAGACCACATCGTGGAGGCCTGGCAGTGGTAAAAGGCATTATTTATGTCTATTGAACGAGATGCCAGATAGATCAGCAAATCTATCAAGCATGTCTAGGATAATGGGGAGGTTGTGTCGTAGTTCACAAAGATAAAGTAAGGCGTTGTCCGTGTAAAGTGATATTAAGTGCTTTAAAGCTGCCTATCATTATGCCTGCCTCTAAATTTTCTTGCCGTAGGTATGTCGCTATGGGTTCCATAGCCAGTATAGGCTAGATTGGGCCGCCTTGACGGGTACCACGTTGAATATTCCACTTTTCGGATATCTGCTTGCCCGAGTTTAGTCTAGCCGTTGGGGAGGCATACAGAAGTTTGGCCCAGCTAATTAATTTTGGGCCCAGACTGAAATTTTCCAACAATGTGAGCAGCCACTCCGAATAGACTGAGTCAAATGCCTTAGTGGCGTCTAGGGGCACCACCACATGTGACTGGTCGATGATGATGTGTTGGAGTCTTCTGAGGTTCAGGGCTGTACTATGCCCTGGGACCAATCCTGTCTGATCTGTGTGTACTAGTGTTGTGATAAATGTGCAGAGCCGTCTAGCTAGTACTGTTGTAAGTATCTTTATGTCACATCTTAGCATTGCCAGAGGTCGGTATAAGTCACATCTGTCTGCTAGTTTCCCAGGTTTGTGAATGGCTATTACTAGGTTATCCCTCAAACCAGCTGGGAGCAAGCCTGTGTCATAAGCCTCTGTAAAGACTTATAGGGGTATTGGGGTCAGGGTAGTAGTATAAGCCTTATAAAATTCTGAGGCAAATCCATCTGTACCTCGTGTCTTTCCTGTAGCTAAGGAAGCTATAGTTTCGTTCAATTCCTGAACCGAAATGGGCAAGTTCAGGGAAGCTTGCTGACTATCCAGGAGCCTTGGGAGACGTATCTGGGAGAACACCATGTCCAGGTCTTTTTGGGGAACTGGAGCATCGTGCTTGTACAATGGTGTATAGAAGGAGGTAAAAGTCTCGTTCATCGCCCTTTCGGATCTCCACGGGATCCTGCATTCATCGTGGAGCAAGGTGGTCTGTGGTTGTCACGTTTGCACAGCCATGCTAGTAATCTCCCGGGCTTATCCCTTCCCATATCGCTAGGGCAGTCTGATCAAATTTGGACAGTTTCTGCCAGGCTTCATGGCCCTAAATCAAGCCTCTATCCGTTTTTCTTCTGTGGACTGTAGGCCTGGGTGTTGGGTTTCTAGCGTTTTAATGTCCTCTTCCGTACACTCCAAGGTCTCACGTATTGCCCGGCGGATACCCCCAGCCCTGGCTATGACCTCACCTCTGTTCACTACATTTATGGCTTCCCATATGGTGCCCCAACTTCTCCCACTTCCCACATTGTTCTCGAGGAAGCTGATTAGGAAGTCTGCTAGTGACCTTCTGAAAGCTACACCAGTTAGTGCCCGACAGGTAGGCACCATGTTGGGATAGGAGGTCTAGGGTACTCGAGGCACCACTAAATCACCAAGGGGGAGTGGTTACGATATTGTGCAGCCCATGCATTCCACACTTATGATCTCTAGAAGATGTATTGACCCCCACAAAGAACTACTCGATTTGTGTGTACAGTTTGGGAGGGAGAGAGTAGTAGGAGTAACCCTTGGTGTATGGGTGTATTTCCCTCCAGACATCAACTAGGTCGAGGTCTGTTAGCAATTCAGGTGAATTCAGACCTTTAACATTGAGAGTTCCCAGTTTAAGAACCTCGGCCCGACTTCCTCCCTCAGCTCGCGCCCTCTGAGTACATACGCTCATAACTCAACTGTGTCACTCACCTTATTGTGGAAACCATCAACTATATGCTCATCCTAACCCTCTCTCTGTTCCCCCAACCCCTCCTTTACCAACCCCCAAAACAAACTTCTGTCCAAGACGCCCACCTTCCAATGGGACACCATAGGCGACCCCTTGCCGCGTCTGTCATTCCATCTAACTCCACACCTCCCCCTTCTCACATTACTTCTATGGGCCTCATTATGAGCCCAGGGGTAGCCGTGCTTGTAAAAACGCCACGGCTGCCGCCAGAGTCATTTTTTTCCCTGAGCCTGGCAATGGGGACTTACCGAGTCATTATGGCCCCAGCGGTACCTATGGCCAGGCACCAGAAAAAGAAAACCCCCATTCCCATTCAAGTCCCATTGGACTCAATGGGAATGGGGAGGGCGGATGCACCGGCACTGTGTGCAACAGTGCCGGTGCATCCGTCAAGTTCTGCAAGCGGGTGCCTTTCCACCCGCCAGGTCAGACATGGTGGGCGGAAAGGCACCCACTCGCAGAACTCGTAGTTTGTGTTGTTTCCAGAACGGCAACCTCATAATGACCCCCTATAACTTTAGCCTTCAAGTTTGCCATAGCCAGGTTGACTACCTTCCTTCAGCCGGAGCCTCCAGAATTCTTCTGCGGTGGGGTATTAACTTCTTTAAACTTTCTGCCACCTGGCATCTTCTTCTTCGTGCTTTGTGGAACCCCCTGGCCCATGTTGCTCTGCCGATGTGCCCAAGGACCCCTCCGGACCCTCTGTCAAGTCTGCGCCTCCTGACCACTGGTCACACGATAGTCCACCTCCCCCTTCTCAAATGACAAAACGAATGGGAAGGACCAGCAGTATCTAATGCCCTTGTCAGTCAACCACTGTGTGAGCGGGCAGCAGTTTCTGTGGCAGGTCAAGGTAAGTCCCGACAGGTCTTGAAATATCCTGACTATGTCCCCCTCATATTGGAAGCTCCCCAAACGCTTCGCATTCTCCAAAACCTCCATCCTTTCACGGTATCTATGGAAGCGGACCACTATCGATCTTGGGCCCTTGCCCCCTCCACCGCCGTCTGTATGGGCCCTTTCCACCTGCACCTCCTTCCCTCCTTCTAGGGCAAAAAGTTGATTGATCAGTCCTTGCACCTTCCTTCACACCTCCGTCACCGTTTCTCCCTTCTGTTCTCTGACACCAAGGACATGTAGGTTGTTCCGACGTTCTCTGTTTTCCAAGTCGTCTAGCTTTAAGAGGGTTTCTTCTCTATCTCCAAGTCTGCCAGGCATGCCTCGTACTTCATGTCTAGAAGGTCCTCCTGTAGATGATTGTTCTCCATTCCCTCCATTTTGTCTTCCGATTTGTCTACACAGCCCTTGAGGTCGCATGTAGACGCCTGGATATCAGTCCGGATTGCTTTGATCTCCTGGAAAATGTCTTTCAAATCGTCCCTGGGAAGGGCCGGGGCAGGTGCACTCCCTCGTGCGGCCATCTTGTTATGTGTTAAGGGGATCCCCCTCTGGTCGTCCTCCGGATTTTCTATAAAACCGCTGAAGCGACAGGACCCCAGTCTGTGTCTCTCCTCTGTACCCAGGTGGTCCCTGGTCCTCCTCCAGCGTTGTAGACAATGACTAAAGTCTGCACCTTCAGACTGCGCCGGCACATGTCCTACTGGGGTTCCTTGACACTTCCAGGCCCAAGCAACAGCGTCCTCCTACTGCTCCACTATCTCGGGTGACTCTCCTCCTCAAGCTCAGCATTAGGCAATGGTCCGCAAGATTCTGTATTCCAGGGTACAGCTGTGGTGCTCCCCTTGGCTGTGGTGCTCCCCTCAGCCTCTCCTCAGGGTCTGTGAGGGCATATGTTTCTCTGGTACTCCTCGCTCCCTTTAAGTACCTGTGGAGCTATTTACCCAAGCGCCACTGACTTGCGTACCCCTGAGGCAATCTGCACCCAGCCATTCCCCGCCTTCCTAGATGGTCACTGCCGGTTTCTGGGGACACCATACCCCAAAACACTGTATTCCTTTCCTCACTCTGATGTTACATTGAACCAGCGGGCTCATACTCCTCAGTTCGGGATGGCTCAGACTCCCTGAGACCACACTCTCAATACTGTAGGGAGCAGCTTATCATTTCACAGTAGGGCTTTGTTGGCTCCTGGCTGGGGTGTAATGTCCAGCCCCTCATGTATGTCTTTGCAACCTCCTGGCCTGTCTTCCTATTAGGCTTTATTGGAGGCTCACACACTTCCTTCTTCTTCGTTTTTCCCTCCTATCTGCTTATGCTCCCTTTGTGTGTATGGAGGGATGGTTTCACCACCATGGGCCAAGATCCTTTTCAGTATGGGCCCTCCTGCCTACCATCGAGTTCGGGCCACTCTCCAAGTGTTCCAGAGGCACTCCATGGCCTCCTTGTGATGCGCTGCCAGAGGGGGAGGGCATGCCACAACTCCCCAATGTTCTCGCCACCCCGCATGTGTCATGATCTCTGCTTCCAAAAGATCAGAACTTGCCCGACTCCCTTGGAAGCAGACCCATAACCCCGGTTCCGAGTGCCAGCCAGTCCCAATTGGGACCTTTTGGACCCTGTCCTGGCGCCAGTGGCACCAGGCTCATAAAGATGCCCAGTCCCAGCGCTGGAAGCGCCGGGCTCATAATGCTTGGGTGGACTTACCTGCAGCAGACCATGCTGCTTACTTACCTGCCAGTTGAACCCCTGATCCTCTTCTGTTTGGGACTACTTTTCCTGTTGGGTGGGGCAGGAGCCACTCCCTAGGTTCAGAACACTGGAACTCTTCTGGAAAGCAGGAACTCTTTTCTTACCTAGGCGTGGCTGTGGAAGGAGACACCTAAGCACTACAGGAGGCTATTTAAACCACACCCGATGGATGAATCTTGCTTTGCGTTATTCTGCATTCTCTGCAGCAGAACGCTCATCGTGTCTTCTGCTTCTGATCCTGGGCCTAAGGGAACAAAGGCTTACCATCCTGGAATCCAGTCTTCAGCAGCACCTGTAAAGACAAAGAAAGAACAGGTTAGCACTACGGTCTTCAGTGGCAGCGCATCTCTTACCTGGTCCATCGGCTGTCACCAACGCCTCGCGCTGCATTCCGGCATCTGAAAGACAAAGGCTTACCTACTCTTCGCATGCTCCGGAGGTCTTCGCACTGCGTTCCGGCATCTGAAAGACAAAAGCTTACCAGCTCTTTGCACGCTCCCGAGGCCTTCGGCGCTGCATCCCGCATCTGAAAGACAAAAGAAGGTGCGTTTAAAGACATTGGGCAACTTTATTACTCACGTGCCATTACTCCTTCCCACGCCGAATCCAGTGGGTATTCCAGCACCCTTCAGCTTCTCTAAAGCTCCGAACTTGTACCTGCAATATAAAAGGGACAGTTAGTGCGCATCGTGAAGCAGGCTACAAGCGCTTACTTATGTGCTTCCAGGCGCTTCTATTCCTCACGCGGGTTCGATCCTCAACTCTCATCAGCCCGCCATCCGCCATCGCCGGAACCCTGCAAAACAAGAGATATCATTACAAAAGACTTTTAAGACATTTGAAGTGCCCAGAACTTACCGTTCGTGCAGTTAACGACGGACAGCAGTCCTCTGAGGTCAAGAGGCCTGCACCCTTATCCAGTGAAGAAACTGGTTACAGACGGCGTTCACTTACCTAAGGTGAGGGTGTTAACCTTTGGGGTTCTACAGGAGATGAGAAAGGGAAGAGGAGAGAGGCACCCAATAACCCCAGTTCATTAATCCCATATTTTCTATCTGCAGACATCTTACTCTTCGAGTCAGACATACAGTGCACAGAGGCCCAGCCCAAAGAGCCAACCGTGTGTTACACATCACCTTTGAAGATACGGCATTCACCCAGTCAAGACTGGCGCCTCTGTGGGAATCAGGTGAGCGTTACAGAACGCAAAGCCTATCGCAAAACTCCCACCCAGGCGCTATGGAAACCTCGGATACCGACCAGCTAGCCCAGTTACTTGGGGAACTAAGAGCAGAAGTGCATGCAGCCCGTCAGGAAACGAATGCTCTAAGAAGGGAACTGATTATTTCCAAGGAGCGAACAGACGATCTCGCTAGACAATTGCTACAGTCACAAGCCGGACAAACTCCGTTACCCGCATCAGGGGCAAATCTTCCTTCAACCTCCACGAACCCAGTGCAGATCAACCTACCTGGGAATGTACCTCTGGCTCCGCCCGAACGATTTTCTGGTGACCCAAAGAGGTTTGCAGTATTTATTAATCACTGCCGGGTGCACTTCTTATGCCGGCCAGCAGCCTTTCCAACTGATCAAGCTAAGGTAGCTTTCGTGCTTTCGTACCTTAGTGGCAATGCGGCAGACTGGTCGATCCCTCTAGTTAATCAAGATGATCCGGTTCTCCATGATTTTCAAGCTTTTCAGCTCAGTATGCAAAAACTGTTTGCAAGACATTCACAGGGGCAGGCCTTGGACAATGAGCTCCTTTCATTGCGACAGGGTAATCAAGACCTTTTGGCTTATATTGCGTCTTTCAACAGACTGATAGTGGAAACTCGATGGCCTGAGGACAAAAGGATTACGCTGTTTTATAGAGGTCTACGTGGAGAGCTCAAAGATGTGTTAGCCCAAGTAGTGAATCCCCCGCAAGACTGTTCGGACTATATTGACTTAGTCGTTCAAATTGACCACAGACTGCAGAACAGGAAGGCCGATCGTTCCAAGTTTGATGCTCGAGTATTTTCCAAACCACCAACTCCTACCAAAGGAGTAGACTCCGGGGAACCCATGCAAATAGGGGGCCTGAAAGGACCACTAACACAAAAGGAGCGGGAAAGGAGAAAACAGCTGCAATTATGCCTCTATTGCGGAAACTCGGGGCACTTTCTTCGAGACTGTCGGTGAAACCAGCCAAGAAGGCAGTAGGAGCTGCAGTTACCAGGGTCACAAACTCTGAGCAGGGAAACGACCTCGCCCGACAAGAATAGAGGTCCTCTTGCCGAGCGTTAAAACCAGTTCCGTGACCTCGCATTTCGTGATACCTATGGTCCTCATTAGCCCTGAACATCCGGATCGATTACATGCGATTGAAGCTTACGTTGACAGCGTTGCCATCGGCAATTATGTGGGTCATGAAATGGTTTTGAGGATGAATCTGACTCTTTGTCCAAAGGCTGTAAAGGACGTCATTACTACGGTGGATGGTACGGAGATAGCCTCCGGACCTGTAACGCATACCACCCAAGAAGTGACGCTAGAAAGTCAAGATGGACACCATGAGAAGATCGTGTTCGATGTGATCAAGGCCCCTCAGTTCCAGATTATTCTAGGAATTCCTTGGTTAGAGAAGCACAATCCTCAGATCGATTGGCGAGCAAGAACGGTTCAGTTTCCAGAATGTGTCTCTACTTGTCACCCTCGACCTGGTGTTGCACTGGCAGCAATTTCCTCGGAGGCTCCTCAGTTACCTCCTGAATACCTAGAATTCCAAGATGTTTTCCGGAAGGATCAGGCTAACTCTCTACCTCCTCATAGGTCTTATGACTGCCAGATAGACCTGATACCTGGATCTACTCCTCCTTGTAGTAGAATTTATGCCCTCACCGAGCCTGAGAATCTTCACCTCCGACAATACCTGGATCAATACCTAGCGAATGGGTTTATTCGTCCTTCCAAGTCCCCTGCTTCCTCAGCTTTGTTCTTCGTTCCAAAAAAAGAAGGGGACCTTAGAACTTGTATAGATTATCGCGCCCTGAACCAGATCACCGTTAAGAATAGATATCCGTTACCTTTGATCCCTGAACTACTGGACCAAGTCAGAAAAGCATGCATATATACAAAGCTGGATCTTAGAGGAGCCTACCCCTTGGTACGAGTAAAAGAGGGCGATGAATGGAAGACGGCCTTCCGCACCAAGTATGGACTATTTGAATATCAGGTCATGCCCTTCGGACTTTGCAATGCCCCGGCCGCCTTTCAATATTTTATGAACGATGTCCTCAGAGAGCTCATAGATGTGTGTGTTGTTGTTTACATTGACGACATCCTTGTTTATTCTTCATCGGAAACTGAACATCGGAAACACGTGAAAATGGTCCTCGAGAGATTGCGTCAACACAAACTTTTCGCTAAGTTGGAAAAATGTGTTTTCAACGTGACTGAAGTTGAATTCTTGGGATTCATATTATCACCTAGCAGAGTGCGTATGGATTCAAAGAAGGTCGATGCAATTCTCAAATGGCCATCGCCATCCTCCGTAAAAGGTGTTCAAAGCATGTTAGGCTTCGCTAACTTTTACCGCAGGTTTATCCCCGAATTCTCTCGAATAGTCCAGCCCATCACCGCCTTGTTAAAGAAAAACAAACGTTTTGAATGGTCTACCGAGGCGGAACAAGCTTTCCAGAATTTGAAGACTAGATTTATCTCTGCACCGATCTTAAAACATCCTCGCCCAGAACTCCCCTACATCGTTGAAACTGATGCTTCGAGCCTTGCCATGTGGGCAGTTCTATCACAAAAGGACCCAGTAACCAATCAGTTGCATCCCGTGGCATTTTGGTCCCGCAAATTCTCGCCTCCTGAAATCAATTACACTATTACTGATAAGGAACTTCTAGCTATCAAGTCCGCCTTTAAGGCTTGGCGGCATTATCTTCTGGGGGCCCGACACACCGTTACTGTGATTACAGATCACCGAAACCTGCAATATTTGAAAACCGCAAAAGCTCAATCCTCTAGGCAACTCCGTTGGGCACTATTCTTTGCCGAGTTTGACTTCATAATTACCTATCGACCTGGTACAAAAAACGATAAAGCTGATGCCCTTTCTCGGATGGGAGTGGAAGAACATTTGATCAATCCTAAACCTGTACCTATCATTCCCGAACAAAGAATTCTAGGTGTAATCGCCACACAATCAATAGAGGAAGTTAAGGATAAAGCCAGGCTACTGGTAACTCCAGCAGACATACAGAATTGGCATCTGCAGGGAAAGGACTTTACGGTGAAGGACAACCTATTATATTTCCAAGAACTGTTATACCTGCCCAGCACAGATTTACAGAAAAAGGTAATCTCTTGTTATCACGATTCTTTAATGGAAGGACATCCCGGTATGACCAAGACCTCGGAAAAGGTCAAGCGCTACTTCTGGTGGCCGTCTTGGAAAAAAGATATCAGAGACTTTATAATGTCCTGTGGAGTATGCGCCCAAAACAAGAGTCAAAAGGAAAAACCAGCCGGCCTCTTACGCCCTATTGACATCCCGCCTCGCCCTTGGCATACGCTTTCTATGGACTTCATCACTGATCTACCTCCATGCTCCGGATACAATACGATCCTAGTAATCGTGGACCTATTCTCCAAGATGGCGCATTTTATTCCACTCAAAGGCTTACCAACAGCAGCAACTCTGGCCCGAGAATTTCTCGAAAACATCGTCCGACTGCACGGTTTTCCTTCAGTTCTAATTTCGGATCGAGGTAGTCAATTTATTTCTCATTTTTGGTGAAGTTGCTGTCGGTCGGCTCAAATTGATGTGAGACTTTCGACCAGCCACCACCCTCAAACCGACGGACAAACCGAGAGGACCAATCAAACTCTGGAACAGTATTTGCGCTGCATGCTACAACAAACTGAAAAAACTTGGAAAGATATCCTTTGGATAGCCGAATATGCCTACAATAACTCTGTCCACTCGGGAACTGGGAAGACCCCGTTTTTTCTTTTATACGGTAGTCACACTCGAACCTCGGAGTTGGATCCACTCCAAGATCTTGGAACACCAGCAGTAGACCACCTGCATTCTACAATCACCCAAGCCTTTAAGGAAGCCGTTTCTCACCTTCAAAGGGCTAAAGAACAATACAAGAAAGGAGCAGACCAACATCGGAAGGAAGCCCCCCAATATCAAGTAGGAGATCAAGTCTGGTTATCCACCAAATATCTACCTCTAAAAGGACCACGCACATTCAACCCAAGATACCTTGGTCCCTATTCCATCAATACCATAGTAAATCCAGTAGCGGTCAAGTTGGACTTGCCCCCTCACATGAAGATGCATCCGGTCTTCCACGTCTCTCTATTAAAACCCGTGCAACCTCAAACCCGACTATATACATCTCCAAAACCTATTCTAGTTGATGGAGAACTCGAGTTTGAAGTCAAAAGCATCCTGGATTCCAAGATCTCCAAATCTAAACTATTTTACCTGATTGGCTGGAAAGGCTACGGTCCCCAGGAAAGATCCTGGGAACCTGCAGAATATGTCCACGCGCCTCGTCTAATCAAAAGATTTCATCGAACATTTCCTAACAAGCCCAAACCCCCGGAGAAGCCCGGTTTGGGAGGGGCCTTGAGGGGGGGTGCTGCCATGATCTCTGCTTCCAAAAGATCAGAACTTGCTCGACTCCCTTGGAAGCAGACCCATAACCCGGTTCCGAGTGCCAGCCAGTCCCAATTGGGACCTTTTGGACCCTGTCCTGGCGCCAGTGGCACCAGGCTCATAAAGATGCCCAGTCCCAGCGCTGGAAGCGCCGGGCTCATAATGCTTGGGTGGACTTACGTGCAGCAGACCATGCTGCTTACTTACCTGCCAGTTGAACCCCTGATCCTCTTCTGTTTGGGACTACTTTTCCTGTTGGGTGGGGCAGGAGCCACTCCCTAGGTTCAGAACACTGGAACTCTTCTGGAAAGCAGGAACTCTTTTCTTACCTAGGTGTGGCTGTGGAAGGAGACACCTAAACACTACAGGAGGCTATTTAAACCACACCCGATGGATGAATCTTGCTTTGCGTTATTTTGCATTCTCTGCAGCAGAACGCTCATCGTGTCTTCTGCTTCTGATCCTGGGCCTAAGGGAACAAAGGCTTACCATCCTGGAATCCAGTCTTCAGCAGCACCTGTAAAGACAAAGAAAGAACAGGTTAGCACTACGGTCTTCAGTGGCAGCGCATCTCTTACCTGGTCCATCAGCTGTCACCAACGCCTCGCGCTGCATTCCGGCATCTGAAAGACAAAGGCTTACCTACTCTTCGCATGCTCCGGAGGTCTTCGCACTGCGTTCCGGCATCTGAAAGACAAAAGCTTACCAGCTCTTTGCACGCTCCGGAGGCCTTCGGCGCTGCATCCCGCATCTGAAAGACAAAAGAAGGTGCGTTTAAAGACATTGGGCAACTTTATTACTCACGTGCCATTACTCCTTCCCACGCCGAATCCAGTGGGTATTCCAGCACCCTTCAGCTTCTCTAAAGCTCCGAACTTGTACCTGCAAGATAAAAGGGACAGTTAGTGCGCATCGTGAAGCAGGCTACAAGCGCTTACTTACGTGCTTCCAGGCGCTTCTATTCCTCACGCGGGTTCGATCCTCAACTCTCATCAGCCCGCCATCCGCCATCGCCGGAACCCTGCAAAACAAGAGATATCATTACAAAAGACTTTTAAGACATTTGAAGTGCCCAGAACTTACCGTTCGTGCAGTTAACGGCGGACAGCAGTCCTCTGAGGTCAAGAGGCCTGCACCCTTATCCAGTGAAGAAACTGGTTACGGCACCCTGCCCCGAGGCAGATGGAGAGCTCGGCGTTCACTTACCTAAGGTGAGGGTGTTAGCCTTTGGGGTTCTACAGGAGAAGAGAAAGGGAAGAGGAGAGAGGCACCCAATAACCCCAGTTCATTAATCCCATATTTTCTATCTGCAGACATCTTACTCTTCGAGTCAGACATACAGTGCACAGAGGCCCAGCCCAAAGAGCCAACCATGTGTTACACATCACCTTTGAAGATACGGCATTCACCCAGTCAAGACCGGCGCCTCTGCGGGAATCAGGTGAGCGTTACAGCATGGAGCTGTGGAGAGGTCTCTGCTCTGCTGCAGGTGACTGTCTCCCGGTGCCACCTCCGCCACCCCTCTCACCTGGTGTCTTCTGACATCTGGCGTGGCTCCCCTGACAACGCCTCTTATCTCCACCTCACGATGGCCGCACCGCAGGTTACAGTCTTTGGTGGCGTCGCTGCGACTCCTCTGTTCTTCTGGGGTTCTGTGCTTCTCTCGCATCGCAGATCCCAGCTAGCCCAACTGGGCTCTGGAGGGGACCAGTCTGTCTCCGCCTCGGGGGCCCGGTTCCACCCAGCTCCCCACACTCTCCTCACTGACTGGGGAGACAGCAGGCTTTCTCTTTGCGCCCCAGCTGGTTCAAGCTCCCCCTGGTGGCCGGAACCACAATGGTCTTAACGCTGTCCCTCACTCTGCAACTTGCCGGGGGCAGGGAATGCAGACCAGCCCCCCCTCGACTATTGGGGGGGTCCACCAAGGTCACGCCGTGGCTAGCACTACCCTGGGCGGGGGGGGGACAGCAAACTCAAGTGCGACGGTACTCGGCAGGAGCAGCAACTTCACGCAGCCATCATGGTCCGTGCCCCCTGGCGGTCTCCCCTTCTGAGTCTTTTATCAGGCCAGGTTCACTAACTTGCCAGACCTGACCGTAGCATCCCATGTCAGGTTCACTAACCTTCCCGACTTGGTTTCACAGTTTCAATTCCAAAAGTGCTTGCTCCTCCGCTGATTTTCCTATTTTATTCTTTTATGCCTTCTCTGGGTCTCCCTGACTGTATTTGGGCTCTCCAGCCCACGGGTTCAATGTGTCTTTGCCTTGAGGTGTGTATGCATCCTCTAAATACTTTGTTGATGCTCTTTGCTTGCTTTCATATGGGTCCAAGACCCAGCTTGTCTGCTTCTATGGGGTCCCTGTCTTTGTTTTACCTAGTGTCCACTGCACAGACCTGGAATACTCTCCTCCCAGGTCCTATCCCACATAGGGTTATTCTTAATGTTCGTGTCCGTGTATGCGGTTCTCCTGCTATCCCCTTGCGCCCTTTGGGATGTGTTTATCTGGTTTACAAAGTTTGTATTCAATTTCACAAGTCGTCTTCTATTGCCTTGGGCTTTCTGGGATATAGTTTCATGATTTACAAAGTTTGTATCAATTTGTACAATTTTATCCACTGAGCTTTTCTGGATATATTGATGAAGGTTCTTAGTTTTTCCAGCTCCCTCGATGCCACAACAACCGGTCCGGGTGGTCTCTGCTCTCTTCGGGAGGTGGAGATGAGCTCCTCTGCTGCTGCTATGCTCTGTGTTCTCACTCGTGACTCCACAACTCCAGACTGTTTCTCGTGTCTCCGGCTGTTCACGTCTTCGTTCTCGATTGGACTCTGCCTTTGGGTCCTCTGCCACGGAACAAGCATCCACTTTCCTGTTCCTCCAGGCTGGTTCGCCAGACCATTGAGTCCTTCTTTCCTTTTTATGATTGGGGCTGCCTCTTGACAACTATGCCATGTGTATTGGTTCCATGGTGGGCCTTTGCCTCCTGGTCCCTCTTTTTCATCTCAGTGTTCTTTGGTATTATGTTTGGGTAAGTCTCCCTCTTCCTCGTCCCATTATTGTCAATGAAACTTTCGGTTTGACTATAACATTTAGAGGTGTGGTGGACTATAGGGGCCTGAGTGGGACATAAGAAGAGGGGGGGCACAGAAAGGTCAAGTGAATACTGTGTTCTCCCAGGATCCTCATCACTGGTCCCATGAAGGATCTCCCTCCCCATGAGATCCACCCGTTGAGTACCATCCCCAGGCCTCATGGAAAGGGGCTTCCTCCATGGAAGCAGTGACAATACCCTGGGATTCGTCACATTAGCAACAGGCTGTCTTGTTTCTATGTTGCTCTTTTCTTTGTTTCGTTGGCCATCAGCTTTGCTTCTGTGGTATTGGCATTGTTTATGAACCCATTGTCAACCGCGTCCCGCCTGTGGTAAAAAATACCAGCTTTCCTACCTTCAGGGTCAGGACGTCTCTCTGTACATCCTCTTAATGTTCTCACTCCCTTTCTTCTCTTTTTCCTCCCAATGTGTGGGGTCAGTAACTTACTTCACTTTCTTCTGCCTTTTGGCATTCTCGCTCTTTTTCTCTTCGTGACCCGATGCATTGGAAGCTTGCTTTGGTTGTCTCTATATTCCGGCACACTCTCTCCTCACTTTGGTCTGCAGCCTGTTTTCCTCTTCCCAAAGCGTTGCTTTGGTATTTTTGCCTGGTTCTCTTCTCTGTATCTGACGCTGCGTGGCCGGGAATCTCCCAGCTGGGCTGCACCAGCTGATTTGAACTTCTCAGTCTCTCTTCCCCTATCCCTATGTCAAGACTCCACCTTCCAGTTTTATGACATCCTTCTGGGGCTTGTCTGAGACATTGTACAAATCCTCCCTCTCTTTCTGTTGCTCATTCAATATGGTTCGAATTATCTTCCTCGTCCCAGTTTCTCTCATAGACCTTAATGGTATACTTGGTTGACAATAATAAACTTTAACTTGTTCTTCAGATTCACCTTCATAAGAAGAGGGTATATTGATCTTAAATTCTAGGGAGTTCCTAACGGGAACAAGAGTCCGTGTCCCCAAAGGGGAAGCCTCTCCGGGTGAGGTCCCACTTGCCTCTACCCCTAGGGAGGATGTTGTATAGCGGGCTCACCTGCCTAGCCTCACAAGGAAAGGCTCCCCACTGGCGAGAAGTGACAGAATCCAGCGATTCATCACAGTTTGTAAAAAAGAAAGTTGTCAAAATATTTCACAAAACATAACAGATCTGACATTTCATCTAACCTTTATAGAAAATCTTCAGTATCTAATAGAGCTCCTTTAGCAAAGGCTTCTATCTTGGCCCTCAACATGTTCCTATAGGTGTCTGAGACATGCATCTTAGAGGACACTATCCTAGATTCATCTATCATTGATAGTATATGTATCTGAAGTTGCATACTAGGCTTATACTGGTGCGTCCAGAATTGCCCCAACTCTAGTAGGTATATGCTTATTTGAGTGTGTCAAGACTCCCCCGTCAGCAGCAGTCTGTCCCTCCCTTGTGTGTCTTGTATTTGGTAAGGCTACAGGTGTCATGTTCAACTGTCTGCTGATCATCAGGATTAAAAAATGTCCTGTGGTCAGTAGGACGAAAAAGGTGAGAAGACGTATGCACAGGTGTAGAACAGGTTTACTGCTCCAACATACATTTTACAGTTCTTGGTGCACTTTGGATCTTCAAAAATCTTTTGGATGGACATTGAGTTTGGCTTTACTTCTAGCCTTGTTTCTGGCTCACCTGTTCCTGGTAACATAGAAATGTTCTCATACGATGAGAAGGTTTCTGGATTAATTTTTAACATCATGTGTTCATCTACTCTTGCTTGCTTGACAGATTGTTCAATATAGAGAGTTTCCTCCCTCAGGAACAGGGGTGTAACCATCTGGAGCTGGCTTATGGTGATCTATTGACACTTGATGCATACCTTTCTCAGGAGGTAGGGCTGGCAGGATTGCTGTTCTTGAGACAATGAGTTCCAGTATCTTCACCAGAGGTCTGTAGCGCGGTCCAAGTGCTTTGTTGTCATTTATCTTCTCCAGGACGTGATCCCCAGACTTCAAGAAGCTCTGTGTCTTGTCTTTAAGTTGGTGCTGTGGAAATGCTTCTTCACCTTGCTTTTTTCTGGAAATTAGCCATGTAAATCTTGTGTCTGCCACGAACTGCCAAGCATAATGGCTGACTACCTTCATGTCGCTGGAGATTCCTGCAGTAAATAGTGGTGGATGCAACCATCATCTGCTTTTTCCAGCAGTTTTTCCTGCTGATATGTGCAGCAGACGGTGAGCAGCATCCGTTGCAAAACCCTGGTCGGGCTTGGCGGCAGGGTTGCTGAGTCTTTGGGGAGCCCCAGTCCGCCCTGCGATCCTTGGCGGGCCACTGACCTGTGTCTGCTGGACCAGCGTGCCCCACGCCTGGCCAGCGGGGAGAGAACAGAGAGGAGAGGAAGGGAGAGGCGAGGAGAAGGTGCGATGCACAGCGGTGAAGCCGTATCACAATTGCCAGGGCTGCGCAGTCTCTGCTGCAGTTTTAAGGTACATCTGCCAATGTTTAGAAGCCCGGACCTGTGGCGGCTTGGTGTCGCACCCCAGCCTCATGCAAGGTTAGTAGACTGTCTGGGGACACTGCAGTGGGCCCAGTGTGTGGCGTGACGTGCTGCTGGACTCCGGCCCGTGCTCTGTGAGGGCTCCAGCTCCTCTCACGAAGTTCTGCGCTACGGATGTATTTGTAATGCCTCTCCCGGCATGTAGGGGCTGTGTGGGCCCTGCTTGGCTTAGGTTGCTTTCCTTGAGTGATTCCACAGCCCACATGACATCCTAAGCTGCCCCATTATCAGCATCGCAGCTACATGTGTGGGGCAATAGGTGGAAGGTGGGCGCCCAATCATCAGAGTGCTCATAGAACCCTGAGACGCAGAGTTTGCTAGTGAGAAATCAGACATTGAAGCGCGGGTTCACATATCCGGGCCCCCACCTCTGTCTGCTGCCGTGCTGTGGGTGTGAGCCCTTTAAGCATCTGCCGCATGGTGCTGCAGTGTCATGACCCATGGTGCGGGGGAAGGCAAGAAGGCCAGCAGTATGGATAAATTCACCAAGCCGACCCCCCCGACAGGCTGGGGACCCTCAGCACATCCCCCAGCATTGTTGGTGAGCCCTTCGGACCCTGTGCCATCTGAGATGCACCAGATGCTTGAAACGATGCAGAGGGCATTTGCAGCAGTCCAAGATAAACTCAATGATATCACCATTAAGGGGGAAGAGAGAATTGGCACAACTGAGGATAACGCACATGAATTACAAACCACAGTGGCCACGCTGGTGAAGGAGATGAAGTTTGTTAAGTCTAAGGGCCTCATTACGAGCCAGGCGGTAAGTTACCGCCTGGGCCGTGACTTTACCACCATGGCGTAAACTGCGTTTACGCCATGGTGGTTGGCGGACTTACCGCCCCATTCCGAGGTTGGCGGTGCGGTAAGTCCCCAATCCCCATTTACCCATCCCCATTCCCATTTTTGCCCCATAGGGCATAATGGGAGTGGGGAAGGCGTTAATTACGCCACCGTAAATTACGGTGGCGTAATTAACTCCATGGTCCCTTAGCGCCATGGATTTTAACACCTGCTAAAAGCAGGTGTTAAAAGCGCCATGGCGCTAAGGGACCTCGTAATTGGCGGTAAGGGGTCGGCGCAGCTAACGCTGGCGTAAACCCCTTACCGCCAGGGTCGTAATGAGGCCCTAAGTGTGACGACTTGGAGTTACGGTCTCGTATGAACAATGTACATACAGTTGGTGTCCCGAAGATGCGCTATCCGGCAGTATGGATCAGGCGGTTGAGGAGCTGCTCCAGCGGCTGCTGGACAATCATCTGGTGTCCCCCTTTTTTGCAGTGGAGAGGGTGCACAGGGCTCTCACTCCAAAACCGAAACTGGGGGACTTCCCGAGGCCAATAATCTCCAAAATCTTAAACTAATGCAACAGGAACCTCTTGCGGAAGCTTTCCAGGGATAAACAACAACTGCACCTGGGTTCCCAGATGAACGGATTTCCCTACCGCAGTCCAACAACAGCGGCAGCAATTTCTGTGGGTTAAGCGAGCACACCATCCAATACGACATGCTGTACCCAGCCAGACTGCGAATCCAAATTGAGGACAAACTATACTCCTTCACGGCCCCTGACGAGGCTGTCAAATTCATTGATGCTCAGCTCCCACTACATAGCGGTGCGACGTCCGCGGGCTCCTCCAGGGCCTGAGGGATGGTCCAGTCCCTTTGCATTACTCACCATGTTCTGATCTGTTCTATCTACTGATGTTAATGCACGCTGTTCTTTCTGATTCAGGGTGCACCCGCTGAGATAGTAACGTGTTATGTCAAAGCAATATGGCGGCACAAGCGGCAGCGGTTAGCCCCGCTGCGAATGCGCCTCTTTTTTGTTTGGGGTTTGGAGGGCGAGGGAAATACATCACCCAAGTTGGGGGGGAGGGGAGATGAGGGTGAGGTGGGCGCGCAGTTGGTGGGGGGTTAAAAGTTTACAAAAATTGTCTTGGCAGACCAGGTTTGACTTTTCTTAGGCATGGACATGCTTTCCGTGGTATGTAGGCATAGTTTAACACAGCTCCTGGCCAGAGATGTAGCCTTTTTTGGGCATGTCCACAATTAATGTTATGAGTTGGAATGTCCGCGGCCTGGGAAACAAAACCAAAACTATGAGGATTGCTGCTTATGCCAACAGACACAACAGCAATGTATTGTTCCTCCAAGAAACGCACACCACTGCGGGTGTCAACAAGAGTATAGCAGCCCAGTGTGGGGAGGAGGGGTGTAATAGGTACTATACTTCCTATTCAACACAGACCCCGGCGGGGGTCCTGATACTCATTCATATATCCTTTAAATTCACAGGGAAGGGTGCGCACACTGACCCGGATGGCCGATATGTGATAGGGCATGGTGTCCTAGAGGGGATTGAGCTTCTGCTTGTCAATACATATGGGCCCAATGTTGAATTCTCTAAGTTTTATACAAAACTGGCATCCATCATAGACTCATACCTGGCACTGTCCATTCTCTGGGGTGGGGACATGAACATCATACTGGACCAGTGTATGGACAGGACCGGCACGGTCCCTAATCCCCCCGTCTAGGGCTGCACGCTGCCTATTGGACCAGATGGATAGGTTGGCTGTGCGCGACGTGTGTGGCGCATTCTCCACCTGCACTGGTGCGACTACACTTTTTTTCCTCAGTAGACGGTACGGCCTCACGTATAGCTATCTTCCTGATTTCGCAGCCCCTAGTCGGAAAAGTGCTGTCCGCAGACATTCTCCTACACACGCTTTCGGACCATTCCCCCATAGTGTTGAGGATGACGCTGGGAGCCAGGATCACTAATCGCAGGGTACGGATGTTCAAATCAGACAGTGTTCAGAGCTGACATAGAGGACGACATTTGGACATTCTTTACATGTAACACCCCAGATGCTACATCATATAGCACAATATGGCAGGCATTCAAGGTTTACATCTGTGGTATGGCCATCTCTAGAGAATGTGGTGTACTCAAGACTATAAGGAATGACCTGAAGAGCTGAGAGGACAAACTTAAGATTTCTCACGCTGCAGCCCCCAGCCCAGCGGGGTTGGCTGATATCTGGGTGGCTGTGGAGCAATTCCGGGAACCGGCCCAAAGGGAGACTAGCTACTTCTCCCGGCCCGTAGCAGCTAGGAAATAAGGTGCGGGAGACCGCCGGTGGCGCACGCTAGCTAGACTTGTGTGCAGTGAGAGGGGTCCTGCGCAGATAAGATTGCATCCTACATCGGCAGGGCCGCTGTAAGTGGGCAGACCACGATATCCTTGATGTTTTCCCCAGTTTTTGCGAGGACTTATATATGGCAAGGCTGCCACATGGTGAACAAGCTATACATTCTTTATTGCAAGACATCCCGTTGTTTAGGCTGTCCACCAACGCCAGGGAGTGAATCAATAGACCGTTCATGGTACAGGAGGTAGTGTTGGTAATCAAAATGCGCCCTAGAGGCAAAACCCGAGGCCTAGGTGGGTAAATGGCAGAGTTCTATGTGAGATACAGTGCCATCCTAGTGCCCCACCTTTTGCGAGTCTTGTCTGAGTCTTGTCTGAGTCATTGGAGGCCTCCGTTCTCCCTGAATCACTCTGCGAGGCCCTGATAACTGTGCTCCTCAAGTCGGATAAACCCAGCAACGAGTGCAGGTCGTACAGACCTTTGTCGTTCATGAATGTGGATGTTAAAATCTTTGCAAATCTCAGTGAACTGACTGCTCCTCTTGATGCCCCACGGGGTCCACAGTGACCACGTGGGTTTCATTCCTGGCATATCAACATCTCTTAATATCCGTTGCCTATTTAAGGGCATGGCGCGATTGTCCCCGAGGCTTCTGCTGTGGCGGTAACGCTCGATGCACAGAAAGCGTTTGATATGGTGTTGTGGGAGTATTTATTCAATGTGTTGGATATGATGGGGCTCGGTTCCACCATTACCACCTACATCAAGCTCCTTTATGCCCAGCCTGTGGCAAGAGCCGTGGTCAATGTGCAGGTCTCTGAGCAGTTCCCCCTAAGAAGAGGCACCCAGCAGGGCTGCCCACTGTCGCTGATATTATTTGCACTCGTTATCAAACCCATGGCAGACCTGATTAGGGAGCCTCATGTGAAGCGGGGGCTGTGGCTGTTGGCACTCCCGGATATTATTTCCCTCTACGCGGACGATGCCCTGTTCTGTGTCAGAGACCCGCAGGTAAACTTAGATCCTATAATGCAGGATGTCGTGCGGGCCAGAGACTACTCAGGCTTTGTGGTGAACTACACCAAGTCTGACATTTTCCTGTTAACGGTCAGCATGGGGCAGCCGGTTGGGGGCTTCCCCATGCGCTGGACACCGATCGCATCAAATACTTGGGAGTCAAAGTATCTAGGGAAAAAACTCTGTTTCTGACACCTGTGCTGCCCTGTAGCAGTATGTGAGGTGCAAACTGAACAGATGGAAGTCTGCTCCCATTTCGCTAGTGGGTAGGTTGGCCCTGGTCAAAATGATCTCCTTCCCAAACTGCTATATACCTTTCCTAACGTTCCCCTCTGGCCAGGTAAAGCTTACTTCACCAGGCTACAAGGTGCTCTCTCCCAATTCTTGGGGCACGCGGGCGCGGTTCGGGAAAAATGGGCAGAGATGAAAGGGGGGATTTGCAGCTCCTCACCTTATAATATATTGGCATGCTGCCCAGGCACAATCCACCTCACATTGGTATGAGAAGGACCCCGCCCCACCCCATGTCAGACTTCAGCAGCTGGCAGCCGACAAGGTGAATATTAGGACATTGTTGTTAGACACAAATTATAAGGATGACTGCGCCTACGACCCTGTGCTTGCTACGGTCACAGCGTGGCGCACTATTTTTGGGACAAACTGGGGTGGTGCATCCATACTATAGGTGGCTGCTGTTGTGGAGGTTCCCTGTTCCCCACCCCCCACACCTGGGATAGGTTGCTCATCACACACCGGGAGCGACTGGGAAACAGGGCCTTGGCGGACCTGTTTCCGGATGGGAAAACCCTCACATTGCAAATGTGGAAGCATGAACACAGGTGTACGGGGTTGGAGGTGATACAGTTTTACAGACAGAGCTGCAGTCTCTTGATGGTGGTAGGGCTACCCTCTTGAGCCCTCTGAAACTGAGCTTCTCAAGTATATTTCTAATTCTCATGGGGGGGCGCAGGTTAGGGGCCATGCTGTACAACATGGTTATGGGGCGAGTGAATTTGCTAAATCCCAGGGTAAGGCTCCAGTTGGCTGGGGACTTGGGCGTGGACCTTTCAGATGAACAATAGCACAGGATGTACTCTCCCAACGAAACGGTATTGCTGAACTCTAGGTTTAAGCTGATGCAATAAAAGAACCTCCATAGACTGACCACTTGCACATGCTGTGGGTTGTGTTAGTCTGGGTGAGTTCTGGACATATGTTGGGTACGTTGTCTGCAGTGCTGGACCTGCCTGTTCCATCCTCACCCCCTGTGGGCTCTATTTAGGCTTTGGCCTGACTACTGTCGAGACAGAACAGATCATTCAATGTGGGTTGCATAGCGACCAAACGTTGTATGCTTTGGAAGTGTAAAGATGCCCCCTCTCCTCCCGTCGGGCAGGGACTGGCTGGAGGACCTTACGTGGGTTGAACATTGTGAGAGAAAATATGTGCAAACGCTGCCGTGCTCGTCAAGGGCCAAGGATATTTGGGTTAAATTCCGAGGATATTTGGCCTAACACTCTCCTGTATGAAACCCCAGGGGTGGCGAGCACCTGTGCCGGGAGTCTGTCCTTGGGCCCTGTGTGCATGGGTACGCCGCTCACCTCCCCACAATGCCAGCCCGTAGACATGAACTGATCTCTTGCTAATGTGCCCATGATGGAAAGGGTGGCCTGCGGATATATTTGTATTGTTATGTTGTGCCCTGTGACTGCCAAGCATAAATAAAGTTTTTTTTTTTAAAAAAAAAGAAACATAGTAAAATGGGGAATAGATTATTCTTCCCACCTGGAGAAGGGGGAATAGCGGTTCTACCATTGATTTATATCTATGTTTCCACTGCTTTGTTGCCGATCTAAATACAATTATCAATACTACTAGCGGCCACGCATGTTTAGCTCTAATAGTTCAAATTCAAAGGCTAAAAAAGGAACAAGCCCCCCATCTAGCCTGTTGTATACTGGTAAAAAAGGGCCATAAGGTGATCTGGCACCACAAGAAACCGTGATTCCACATAGACAAGGGATGTAACCTGATGTACTTTAATTCTGCAATTAAAGCTCTGTTTGACACACTCCGTGTGAAGGCAATTGTGCACAAAAATACAGTTAGAGTGGCTTTAAAAAAAAAGAGAGCTATAGAAGGACATAAGAAGAATGTATAGGTCCCAACCGGAGGACAATGACATTTTAGAAAGATCTATTAAACTGGCAAAACAAAGATATTTTAAAATTGTGTCCAACATCGCCAAAACCTTACGTACAATTAAGACAGCTAAAAGCCTGTGTATGAAATCAGGAATGACTTTCTGGGACCTGGCTAACTATGCAAAATCAACTTACGAAAGGTCAGTGTCCTGATCTGGGGTAACCTCCCGATATCCCTCCTCACCTCTGTCTTCCGATGCGCTGTCTGAGACTTCTCTGTGGTCTTCTGTTTGGTCTTCTTTGCCTCTTTCTTCTTCCTTTCCTTTACTTTCTTCTCCTTCTTGTCGTATAAATAGGGTCGAGCTCCACCGGAGGCCACCTTGACAGGGTGAAGAACCCACGCCAAAGGGAACTCCCGGGAGCCCACCCCAAACCAGGGAAAAAGTCCCCAGGCACCAAAAACCCTGGTAGGTGTCGTAGGTGAAGCCTTTAGTAGTCTTAGAGGAGTATGTCTTCTTGAAGAGGAGAAAATCCACTGGAATACCCTGGTCGGTGCTAAGTAACCAATTGTCTGACAGGATGGCTGAGCAGAGTAGTAATTAAGTCCCTTGATGAGACCCGGGAGCTCTGCAAGCCTAACTCGCGAAGGGGGATAAATGTCCAGGAAAATCCAAGCCACCAATAGAGGATAGGAATGATCCTATCGGAACAATACTGTGTTGGCAGCCATGAAAAGATCAGGGAAAGCGAAGAGGAAAGAAGATGAGAGAAGGTACAGGTAAGTAGCAAACATGGGGAAACAGTAGAGATAGCGGGATATGATATGCGAGGGCGCTGACATATAAGAACGGTCAGAAAGGCAGTCCGAGGCAAATGACGCGCTGCGAGGGAAAGCTACAGAGAGCCGAGGAAACTCAGAGCGCAGACCCGCGAGTGGGAGAATGGGAGCAAAGCGGGTACCGTAGTTCCGGATGAAACGGAGTGAAGGGGCAGGTCGAACTCAGCACGAGCAGGAGATGGTGAAGGGAAGAATGAAATCAAAGACCCTATGGCCGAAACCGTAGGAAAGTACGAATAGGGCTAAGCAAGGAAGAACTGTATACACAGCAGCAAGCTCCAGGAGAACGGATACAACGCACCGTGTTAACGCATGGTATGTTGATATATGTGCGGCAGCCATGTTGTGTGAGGACTAGACCGCAGCTACCTCTTCTCTTACTGAATGCACCAAACTGTGGGAGAGTCTCCATCTGTGCCACAACCTCCAGGATTGTGGAATGACAGTCAGTAATGAATCCAATAGCGGTAGAAACATGGATTAAACATTTCAAGGGGATAAATACCTTTGAAAGTTCCAGCATCACGGTCTCCTACGTTAATGTGGTAACTTTCGGGAAACAGAATTTAAAATTCTTATGGGAGGGCATTTTGTAAATTATAGTAAAGTCCAAGGCATCCAAAGCAGTGGGTCCCGATAGGTTACCCAATATTGTCTATACAAAGACATGCTGATTACTGGGCATCGGTCCTGAGACAACTCTTTACCAACATTGTATGATCTTTGAGGAAGCCGTTAACATGGTCAAATGCCTTTATAGTTCCTATCCACAAAAAGGGGCATAGGGGGAACCTGGCAAATTATCCCCCAATTTCCCTCCTTGATGTGGCCAGTAAAAGTTTTGTGACTATTTTGCTGAGAGAAGTAGAAGAGTGTGCCTATAATACGGGAAGAATATCTAAATTCCAGATTGTATTCCGGAATCATCAAGGAACCATCCTAAATGGCCTACATGGCCTGTTGTTAGCAGTTCTACATAAAATGTCACATGTCTCATTTAAGCAAATTTACATGGCCAGTATCGACTTATCCTCAGCTTTCAAACGGGTGAAAGTCTATTATGGAATAAAGTGAAGCTATGGAAAGTACCAGAAGGCATCTTCAAGTGATTCATGCTTCTGCACGAAGACAAAACCCTGCAAATTAGATTTAAGAGAGAGGGAGAAGTCTTGGCCTTATTAACGCCGCGAGAGGGCTCCGCCAAGGTTGCGTCTTGACGCCAATATAATTCAACCTACATCCTTCAGATATAGAAAAAATCTGGAAGGAAATTGGGCATAATCCTATGAAAACGGGGCCCTGCAGGTTAAACTGGTTGACCTACGCAGACCACCTCTCCTTTTTTGATGCCACAATATTAGTCCTCAGCACAAGCTATATGCTTTTGGCGAGAATTGCGTTAATAATACATTCTTCAATCAAAAGTCTTACATTTCTCTAACAGGAAAAAGCAAGCATACAGTTGTTGCTCCTTGGCGAACTAGTTAATCCTGAGAACAAAAGATTTGACTTATTTAGGATTTATTTTATCTAGTTCGTCTGACAAAAAAACCTTTAAACATCTTAAGAAATATGATGAACCCCTTTTAAGCCCAACTGAAGAGAATTAAATTGAACTGTTGTAAATCCTTTTCAGTTCCGCTAATTAGGTTCTATAGCATAAAGATAATTCCAAGTCTTAATTATAGATAATAGTTAAAAACATACAAAAATTGAAGACATTTGATCTTATAGAGTTTTACATTTTGAAGTCAGCGTTTCCACTCCCATCACTCCCATCCTCACTATTTATTGCTGTTTTAAGGCATTAGTTAGGGCTGACTTTCTTGAAAGGGTGAATCCAATAGAGCAAATTGAGGTTATTTGCCAAGCTTATCGATCCCCCAAAGAAATCGCTTTTTATTGATCTAAAAATGTTAAACAGGATCTGTATTTCATTGATTACCAGCATACAATGGAAGCGCTTCTTGTAGAACTAGATGCAACTGTTGAGGACCTCCAGGAAAAGCCTATTTCCATAAAAAAAATCTGTTCAACTGGGATTGGAGAAAGACTACTGACAGGATCCTACTATATTCCTTATTTCAAAATATGCAACTTTGAAAAAAAGGTGTAGTCTGTCCCATTATCCAATTTAATATCCTTACCTAAAAAGTAGAGAGATCTATTTTAAATTTCATGTAAATGTTTACTTTTTGTTTAGTAGGCTATTGGTGTTTTTAGACCCTGCAATTTTTCAAATTCTATGTGTTACAATGTTTTATGTGAAAGGTTTCCTTGAAATATCTATATATGTGAAACCATAACACAATTTAAAAAAAGAAATGTAAATGTTAGCTGCCCATTGTGTTCTTGGGAGCCTTTGAAGTAGGATTTTCTTTTGTAGAACTTTACATTGGAGTCTGTTTTGGCCTGGACAGGCCATTGTTGTGCCTGACACTATGACACAGTGCCATCTGGTGATTTCTGAATAGTGTGAAAAACCTGATGGTTTTTCCTTCCCACTCCCGGGGGATCCTCCAAACAGTTGGCCAGTCGAGGGCCATGGCTTTTGGATTCCGACCCTGTGGGCAGACTATCGAGAAAGGTTCACGTGGGTAGAGGGTCCTCTGGGATTGGCGAGGGATTGCCCAAAGGGGGACATGGTATCCCCCCTTTTTCGAACACCCACCCTTACCCGACATTCCCTCAGCCTGTATTGCTTACTGTTCCCCAGACACCCACTTTCCCCATTCCTTTAACGAAAGGACTGAGACGAGGAAGAGGAGCATTTCACCAGTATACTCTTCCTTTCCAAAACATTGGCGTGCCATTAAAATGAAGAAACTACATTCAGAGGCACTCTACTATTTTCATGAATTTCCTACTAACAAGGTCAGGCGAAGTCAGGCACTGGATGAAGATTGTATCAACCTGAAGCCTGTTAATGCTTCACAGGTGTATAAAAGGAGTAGCTGCAAGAAACAGTCAGAACAAGGTGGAGCCTGAGGAGGGACCTGGGTCAGAGAACAAGCTCACAGGCAACTGGGAAAGCCTGACCATCCGAGATCTACTGTCGGAGAACGGAGTGCTGTGAGCCTGTGGTTTGAGAAGGCTAGAGAAAGCACGGCGAGGGAGCCGTGTCTCCAAGGAGCATGAAGGGGATTGCGTGGTATGCTGATCTCTGAAGGGAAATCCTTGAAGAGGTGCTTATTCCTTTGGGCCAGCGAGGCAGCCCAGGAGTGTCTGAGCGGCAGGCGAGGAGCCCCTGACCTCGACACGACATAACTGCAAAAGCTAACCGGAAGTAATCACAACCGGTGAGTTTAAAGTGAGATGGGAGCCCGATGGGTGAAAGCAGCGAAGCGCAAGAAATAATTTGTTGCAAGAGAAAGACAAGCGTAGGATGAAAGTCGCGCTGAAGAGAAAGCTTCAGTTGTCCATTGTGAACTGTAATGTGAAAGCAATGATTGTGAAAACTAGGGAAATAAGGTAACGGAGTGGTTGCATGTACGTTTACACATTGTCGAAAAACTCTGTTGAAATTGAATCACTCTCCGAAAGTGCAGGGGAGCTGTGCGAAGCTCAAAGTAGGAGCAACATTGAAAGCATGAGAGGGGAGCTGTGTGATATAGGAAGAGCAAACTGAAACCCCAAAAGAAGCTTAAGCGTGCCTGGGGCACAACCTTGTTTGTGAAAAAATAAAGAAGCTAAAGAGTGCCTGGGACACGAACCTGTTGGTGAACTGTGATAAAAGCAATAAAGTGCCGGGGGCAGGATCCCATGAAGCCAATGTATCGGAGTGGTCCCGCACAGGGCAGAGTAAAACTGAGCGCTCTCGAAAGTCTCTGATATGAAGAGTTGTTAAGTTGCTAAGAACTGTTGAACTGTTGGGGAAGGGAACCAGGTTTTCAACAAGAGAATCTAATGTGAAGAAAACCCCTTGAACTGTTAAATTGTTGGAATTGTAGGTTAAGGAAACCCCTGATTAAACTATAGCAAGAGAGTCGTGTGAAAGAAAAATATTGTGAATTGCGAAATTCCTGAGAGAATGTGACGAGAAGGGCTTCTAAGTCTGTGGAGAAAGAAAGCCCTTAGAAACCTGAAGGAACTTTGCATGAACTATTTGAACCCAAGGACATTTTGTGGAAGCCCAAGTAACTCAAGCGTGGAGACAGGAGCTGTGGGATTCTCCAGTGCCATCCTGATATTATTTTGACTCACTAGTTTATTTTGATCCAATCCTGCACACATTATTGTGGTAAAAGAAAGTGAGGGCAATCATAGGTTTGAAAAGGACATCTTTATTATTTTGAATAACCGACATTTGACTACCTTTTGACTTAGTTTAATGGTTGAGACTACTCCCATTTAGAAATAGGGCCAGTTATGAAGTCTCCAACCCCTTTTCAAGTTAATAAAGGATTTACAAACGTGCTTCCTTGTGTCTGTGTCTACCTTTTTATACCATGCCTACCTAACAATAGACTAAGCTTTTTTTGTTTTTTATTAATAAAATGATGCAGCTAATTGGGTTTCTGAAAGGTTGTCGATCTAACCGACTCAGCTGCCAAATCAAGCTGTTGGCACCCATCTTCTCGAGCTACCTCAAGCGCTGGCTCGATTCACAAAGAGCCCGCCTCAAAGATGACTTGCCACGGGATCAGTGTTACTCGACAGTCTCAACACTGACTCAGTGGCAGGAAAGCTTCTATCCTTGAACATTGACATAGCTGCTTAAATCTTTTGCCTGAACACCCCTGCTTATCAACGCAACGTACCCTTGGTTCTCAAAGTCTGCATTCTCTGTATTTTGTTTCCAGGGGAGGGGCTTTAGTGTTTTGAGTTGTTTGAATTGATAGCTTTTATTAAAGTTCCTATTTTTCTAGAAAATTGGTTGGGAATAGTTTTATTCTGGTGCGACTCTAATATTGTGTTGCAACTGTATCAACTCACACCCCTCCTGAAGATTATAGCCTGCCCTTGGCCTGCGCTACCAAAAAAGGCCAAAGGAGGTATACCTGTCAGGATGTGCCTATATCACCTTTATGATTAAGATCCCTGGGGGTTTAGTAGTAGTGTGGGGCTGTCGGATAGCTCTCAGCATTACCACCTACTCCACAACTACTGTTGCATCTCGCAGTATAGTGTCATTAAGTGGGCAGTGGCATTGTAGTACCATCCTGCATTCTTTGGCAATCTTGTAATGAAAAGCATTATGAAATGTTTGCACAATCGCTTGTATTCAATTGCCGTCCTGATACGTTTTATTGGCATTCTGTCCGTTTTTATGTACTTATATTTGAAGTGATATTTGGAATATGAGCACTAGTCCATGGGTCCTGGTACGCCCTTTATAAAACTACAAAAATAATTCACTGCTGCAAGGAGCACTCCATTCCACTCCCATCCCCCTTGCTCTAGGTTTTAGGTTGGGACAGCTTGGCAAGAGTGCGCAGGTGGACTGGCCCATAGGGAACTCTGGAGAGATTTCAGTGGGCCTCTGCACCCTGTGCCTCTTTTTCTGTGGTCTTATTTTCAGGGCCTCTTTTTGTTCCCAGTCCACCCCTGCAAGAGTGAAATGCTTTGGGAGGATTATATTTGGACTCAGGAAGATGGGCTTTGGTTGGCAGGAGGCTTGCCGCATTGTTGTGGATGTCAAATTGAGTGTGGCGCATGTTGGCTCATAGTTTGCCAATACAGTGGGACTTTTGCATCATCTATTGCTCTTTGGTACATGGACTGTAGAGTTCTGCTTTTGGGATGGGCACAGAGGTGCAGGGGTGTATGCAATACAGTATGCATTAAAAAGTTTGTGGAAGTGGGCATTACTACAATACAGCACAGTTGCTTTAAAGGAAACTGCCTGAAACATTCTATGAAGTGAGCACAGTATATAGGATCTCCCCTATTTTATAGGGACCAGCCCCACCCCAGCAAAGGGGCTGGGTGGGGCTCCTCCTTCTCGACTTGCCTGCAGTGTTTGATCTTGTGGACCACACAACACTCTGCAGACAACTCATCAACTCAGCCCAATTCTCCCCAGAAGCCACTGCCTGGGTTACCTCCTTCTTTGAAGGGAGAGCCATGAATACCACCAAACACTGCAGAGTCCCACAGAGCTCATGCACATCTCCCAACCTTTACCCTACCTCTCTTCAATAAACTGGACAATCTCGGCATAGCATACACAACTATGCCAACGATACTCAAGTTCTCCTTCCTCTCACAGACGTATATGAAAGGGACACAGAAACACAATGCAAAACCTACGCCACCATCCAAGCCTGGATGGCAGCCAATGGTGTATGCCTCAATGGGGATAGAACCGAACTCCTCATTGTAGGCCCCACGGAAACACTCAACAAACTTGACAAACAGTACAACTCCTTTATCGTAGACAACTCCCAAATCCCAGGTTCAACAGCAGTCAAAACCCTTGGGCTGTATACTGACTCCACTCTCTCAATGACATGCCAAGTCAGCGCCATTGGGTCCTGAGCTGCCTTCACAACCAAACTAATCAATGCCGTCAAACCATACCTATCCACGCCGATCTGTCTCTCCATAGCTAGAGCCACCATAGGAGCCAATTTAGACTATTGTAATGTCTTATTTGCCGGCACCTCGTCGGAAAATCGGAATAAACTTCAAATCATTCAGAATAATGCGCTTAGGGCGGCCCTCAGCATTCCTAAAAGGGAGCACATCCCGCACCAGACATTATGCTCATTGGCTTCCAGTCAAAGAACGGATTCTCTTCAAGACACTAGCCATAACCCATAAATGCCTCTCACTCACAGCCCCTTCTTATCTTTCTGAAAAAGTACCAGAGCTACATCCTCCAGACTCAAAAGGTCACACCATTCCAACCAGCTTATAGTCTCCACCTTCAAAAGGTCCAAAGCAGGAGGGGCCAGCTTCACTTGCCTTGCTCCTAAGCACTGAAATGCCCTCCCCTCAACCCTCCGAAAGGAGACCTCTCACCTAGCATTCCGCAAATCCCTCAAGACTGAGCTTTTCAATTAGCTCACCTAGTACTTTCTGCCCACTCACTCTTTCATTCCGGAGAAGGTCTCCTGCATTCTATGGCTTGCTGTTGTTACATGAACCATTGAGCCTGTTTATCTCTGCACACTTTGCTGTGTCACTGTCAATGTAACATTCACCTGGCTGGCATTAGGTTCATTGTAACTAAGAACCACAGACAGGTGCTCATGTCTTTTTTCTCTATGTAACCAAGTAAGTACCACTGCTGTAATTGCGCCACGATGCCCCAGGGCCGCCGTGTGCGCTTTATAAATGTAAACAATTAAAATAAAATAAATAAAGTCTGGCTCCAACACAGAAGTAAGCATGTGATGTGTACAAACTATACCTACTGTACAGTAGAGGCCTGTGGCTGTGTGAATTAAATGTATGCATATATAAAATAAAAAATAACTGCTGTGGGGGCATTTGATTGACTGATCTGGGTGCTCCAATTTATGAGGCGCTTGCCCAATTAATTAGCGAGGATCAGCCTCAAACCCTTACTCCCATATCTATTGCAGGGAGCAAGGCAGCCATGACTCCAAGCTACAACCACTGCTGTAACGCAGAGCACTAGATGTCTGGAAGCCTATGTGCTGAATAGTTTCCCAAGTCACACTTCTTCCTATTTACACCAGCCCTGTGGCAATCCCATGAAGACACCGGCACTCCGGCAGGCACCATTCAAAGACAAGGAGCCACCCAGTGGTGAAATGAGAAACCACATCATGAAATATTGTGTATGGCCACCGTTGCTGATAGATTGGGGGTTAAAGCGTCCCCAAAAGAGGCGTCTGATGCAACTTCTCCGGCCAATAAAACCAGCCAGAACTCAATGGCGTGTACTGTATCACTGATCCTCAGTTGCAAAGTCGCAGGTAACCTGAAAATGATGGAGCCGTCGTGCCCGGCAGCAGAACATGAAAGACGTGTTAGCTATAGCATTTGTTATATTTTTACCCCTTACTATAGTTCAAGCAATGCAGTATATATACACATCAAATCTATGTAAAGCTGGAGAAGTACACATATTACTCTTCAGTGCTTAAATAGAAGTAGCACTGGATCTTAGCATAAGCATGTTGCGCTTATATCAAGAAATAACATAGCTATAACCTACTACTTACTATTCCTCCATATTATGAAAGCCTGCCACCTGCTCGTCTTTCTATTGTGTAGCCTGAACCAGAAAATACATTTTACCATCCCTTGCTTTCCCAGACTGAAGCTTGTTGCGATTCACCTTTTCAGAGTAGGAGTATAGAAATGATCATTTATTTTGTGTGCTTTTCACGTCACCGAGCTGCCTTCCATCTGTTTACAGAGGTCACACCTATCCAACAAACCAGCTTGGGAAGAGCCTGTCTTTTTACCATTCTTTTGCTGATGTGCTTCATTTTATATTCCGTTATCAAAAAACACATGCTATTTTAATGGGAAAAAAAGCCACAAAAGTGAATGAACATGAATTCCTTCATGGATGGATTCTAAGCTAACTTGACATCTAGTAATCCTGTTGGTGGCTTTAGAAGACTAGAAGTTGATTCCAGTGGCTCGGAATCCTGGAGAAATGGATTCTAAGTTGTCTCTCGGTAACAATAGGCCACAAGTTGATTTATGTTTATCAGACATCTTGTTTGGTAGAGGCAGCTTGCTACTTTGTTCCAAAATAGTAACCTTACCAATTATATTCTGTTGATTAGGATATCATGTTTGAGTGTTTTGGAACAGTCCACTTGCATCCTTAGGTTATGACATTATATGATAAGTCATTTATAACGCGCCTGTGCACAAGTGTTTCTAGGCGTGACAAGAAAAGGAGGACAGAGGGAGGACAAGACAACGATCTTACTAGACCTTGTATCATTCAGATCGCACAAGTGCAGGGGGGAGGGATGGGGAGACGTGCCAGGGGGGAGGAGAGAGTGCAATGGAACATGTAAGGGAGTCAGGGGACTCTAGGGTTACAGATACAGTCCCTAAGTGGTTGGGAGGCCTGGAAGCAGTGGAAATGCAACTGGTCGTGCAGGAGCCTGGGCCCGTAAATTGAGTGGGTGGCCAGCTAACCAGTTTGTGCTGCAGACAGGGGCAGGTTGCGTCTATGAATTCACTTCATCATATCCTGATTGTGCAGAAAGAACAGTATATTCATGGGTATTTTAGATGTTCACAATGCTGTTAGTTGGGGAGCACCACCCTGCTGTTCTTGGTTTTAGGTGCACAATTAAATTAAAAATCATTCTCTGTCTTCCATGTTTTAAAACAGGGTTTACCTTGCATCCTTTGTTGTTTGATTCGGATAGAGAAGGATTTCTTTCTTTGCTTTTGTAATTTCTCCAGGCCTGCCCACGCCCTCTCGTCTCCTGCTCCCCATACCAATTCAGGCTCTTTTGCTACCCCTGCACACTATCTGTTACTCCAGCAGGGCGTCCTATATGTACAGCACTCTGTTGCATTCCAGCAATGTTGGTTAGCGCTTTATAAATCCCATAAATACATAAGAACATACCTACTACTAAAATTGGTCATATTCTTTTTTTTCCATTGCAGGATGGAAGGTTGACCGTGCACCCAGGAAACAGTACAGTGGAGCTCCCTTTCCTAAACTTCATGAAAAAACATGGTGCCAATTTTCTCAATGCCTACACCAACTCTCCTATCTGCTGCCCATCTCGAGCAGGTATGACTGGACTGGTTTTCTTTTTCTGTTATTGAACCCATGGGAAAAACGCTATAACTGTATTTTTAGTAGACAGTACGGCTATGTATAAGAATTCATATCAAACTATTAATTTTAACCTATCAATATACAATTTGAGCAATTGCTATTTTATATTAATATTGTCACACCCAGAGGTGTATCCGCAACCCCTCCCTAACAATGGAAACTGAAGGCGAGTACGACCCACCCACCTTGGTGGACGGGTCCCTGATACTTGTAACAACAGGTCACCACGTGACAGCCAACGAAGGGACAGATAGGTAGGGGGAAAGAGGGTTACGGATAACGTAATGGATAGGTAGGGGGATTTATTGGGAAATAATCATGCAACCTTCACACAATGCATCCTGCCCTCAATTTTCAGGCCTTGGCTAAGGAATTCCAAGCAATATTATATGAATTCAGCATATATCGACCTATATACCTCCCAGTTCCCTACCTTAATACTTAATCTGCCAGCCTACAACCCTTCCCCTGATACCTAATTGGATAAAGACTCACTTTTTTTGAATTTTTTATTTATTGACTTTAGTTTGAGAAAATAAAGAAAACTTTTTTGTCACGAATTTTCATCATTACAATCCAATTTCTTGAGAAAGAGCAAGGACTAAGAAGAGTGAACGGAGCAAAAAAAGGAAGAAAAAGAGCAGAGCCAAGGAAAGGAAAGGAAAAGAAGGAGATAACGTAGATGTAGACGTGGAAACAAAGAAAATAGGAGTGAAAATAAACGTTTCCAATAGAAGGTAAAGTAACACTCAATCTTCCTCTGTTGGGTTCTTTGCCAATGTTTGTCCTTTCCAGACATCAATATCGACATCGTCTTATCATTCTCGATTCTCACATCCTCTATTTGATTCTCTTCACCTGCTCTTCTTATTTGAATTTGGTGCTTCACATACCAATTTCACTCAACATCATTTGGCATGGCAGCATCATCTCAACGAAATTAATGATTGAGCATGTCAAGTTGGTATTTGTCCCCGATATTACGTAGCTCCACCATTCAGCCATGTTTCCATTCTTTGGCGCAAAACGCGACAAGTGCAATGAACGCTGGTTGGCAATCTTTGGGCATTCAATTATCAAATGTTTCAGTGATTCAGTCTCTGTTATACAGTAGCGACAGATTGCACTTGTTGTCACCGGATCATTCCTTTTCATCAAAATCTCACGAGTGTGGTAAAGATTAAGTCACAGTCTTAAAAATTGGTTTCTATGGTATTGTGATGGAAATCTGGTAAGATACTTAGGTAAGTCTCCTACTTTTAGTGAAGACATACCCAAATCAATACTTGTCGACAATGAGACTCTTGTGTTGGTGTTAATGATCCAGTTCCATTGATTAAACTTAACTTTCGCCAGTTGTGGAGTATTCATTACCAGTGACATGTTTATGTCTGCCGCTGCTAGAATTTCTCTTCCCAGCTATTTAGCAAATATGCTGATAGATCTTGGCTTTTGTTGTTTAAAATCGAATAAGATTTTGCTCCGGGGGTTATCCTCATTTTACGGAGCAAACTTATTGACTTCCACAGGACTACAGAGTGTAAGGAATTGAGTCCCAGCTCTTGGCGAATTCCTACCATTGAGGTACACTGTGGTAATTTAAGCACTTTATGCCAAAATTTGCCTTCCAATTGGGTCCAAAATTTCGCATCGATATTCCAACTTGTTTCGCTGCCAAAACTTACTATTGGGACCCCTTTTTTGGAGTAGAAAGTGATTATTGGCTGTAAAGAAAACTTCCTGTATGTGGCGTGTAGTTTTGCTTCTTGTAGAGCTAGAATTTTCATTCACGAAGCTACTTCATTTGTCCAGCCCCACTCTCTTATCGAGATATTAAACACATCTCCCAGATAGCGGATTGTATCCGCTTTACACAGGACTTCGTTATTTATTTTCCACGTAAAACATTTTTTTGTCTTGTCATTTGTTTTTGGGCCCAATGCAATGACTTGCGATTTCTTAACATTTATTGTCATCAGATTTGCCGAAAGATATGCTTGCAGAGAAGACATCAATCTTTGAAGTCCAATTTCCGTGCTGTCTAATAGTACTACATCATCAGCATATACTACATGGCTTATCTGGTTTCCATTTATTTTTGGAGGGAAGCACCTTGTTTGCCTTAAGGCCGCCAGGAGGTCGGCTATAAATAATTTGAATAGTAGAGCAGCTAGGGGACAGCCTTGTTTAAGGCCCTTTGTAGTTTGTATTTCTTCTGTTAAATCCCCTTCTATGTTTAAACGTACTTGAATGCTGGTATTTGCATAAAGTGCCATTAATGGAGCCAAAAGTTGCTTAGGACAGCCCCAGTTTTTCAATTTGTTCCAGAGGAGTTGGCGGTTAATGCTGTCGAATGCTTGTTTTAAATCGACAAATGCCAGAAACAGTCTTCTTTTGTTTTAAAGCATTCAGTTTAGCCATGTTCAATATCACTAGATTTAATTCCACTCCAACGCCTTTGATGAAGCCTGTTTGTCTGCTGTCAGATATTAATGCATCTTCAGCCCATTGAGCAGTTTTATTTTGGAGAAAAGTGGCAAAAATGTTCCCCATAGTGTCTAGCAGCGCAATAGGGCGATAGTTCTCTGTATCGCCACGGTTTCCCTTTTTAAAAATTGGTACTACCACCGCACTAGTCCAGGATACAGGGATCTTTTTTGTCAAGGCAATGTGCTTGAATAGTGTTTTAATGAATTTTGCCCAATTTTCTTTGTTTGCTTTGAGCATTAGGTTAGAGATGCCATCTGGTCCAGCTGCTCGTGAAGTTGTCAATTTCTGAATTGCTGATTCGATATCTTCCACAGTTTTGCTGACGTTCCAGCTTTCTGCTATGACCAATGGGTTAGATATCTTGATACTGTCCTCGTCGTTGAATACCGCTGTGAAATGGTTTACCCAACTGACCGCATTTACCCCATTTGCTAGTGCGCTTGTCTTCTTTAATTTGCCAGTATTTATAATTTGCCAGATGTTAAGGCTGTCTTTTTGAATTAATAGACGAAGCATCAATTCAGCTTCTTCTTGTGTTCGTATGTGATTGAATGATTTCAGCCAATTGCGATATCGCTGTCGTCTTCCCTTCAACAACGACTTTTCCCTGGGTCCACCTTCTTTCTTTATCTGCTTCAGATCTTTTTGCATCTGTTTCTTTGCCTCGTCTAAAGCTGGACTGAATTGATGCACATTTGAGACACTTCCTGCTTTTGGTTTATTTGTGTAGGTGTACTTCTTTAATAATGATATATATTCCACTTGATTCTTCCACTTCTGTGTTTGGGTATACCCAGTTGTTAACTTGACGATCTGCTCGCTGTTAATTCGTATTCGATTTTGGGCATTATTTATGCCTAGTGGAAATATATATCTTTGCAGCTGCTTTTTGTAAGGGTTCTCCCATGATAGCACTAGCGGGTCGTGGTCACTTTTAGTTGTCTTCCTTATTGCAAGATTTGTATTATAGGGATGAAGATTTTCAGAGGCCCAAATATAATCAAGGGTTTTTGACGTATCCCCTCTATGCCACGTGTCTGCTGCGGGGATGTCCCCATTGATTACCCCGTTCAGCATTACACAATGCCGCAACATCAGTTGATATTCCCATTTTGTGCCACGGTCATCAAGCTCTGATGGACATTTTAGTATTTCGCTTGACTTTCGCCTTTTTAACTTATCAACCATGAGTAGTTAAGATCTCCACACGCTATTATGAACGGGTCCGAAAAAAGATGCGTGGCAATTATCTATTTCCATTGTTACAGCATCCAGAAATACGGTTTCAGCAATCATCGCTGGATTCCAGTATAAGTTCATTAACAGTAGTTGTTGATTTAAGGATTTTCCATCCTGGGTTACAACTACTGTTTGCAGTGTTAGGGCCTGAACAAACGGATTAGGGTTATGGATGTGTAGCAATTCCCATCCTGCAGAGTTCTTTACCATGGTTAATAGGCCAGAAAAGGGGCATCCGAATATATTTTTTCCTGCTGCATTTAGAAATATCGTGTATCCATCACTTGATGGTGGCTCACGTAGCCAAGTTTCTTGCAGACAAATAAAGGTACTTTTTAGA